>NW_027667262.1:0-2875000 GCF_963924665.1 Micromys minutus
TCCCTTTATTTTGGGGCAAAAATCATAAATTCCCTTTATATTGGGGCAAAATTCAAGAAATTTCCTTTATTTTGGGGCAAAATTGCAGGAATTTACCTTATTTTGGGGCAAAATTGCAGAAATTTTTTTTATTTGGGGCAAAATTGCAGAAATTTCACTTATTTTCAGGTAAAAAGGCTGAAATTTCCTTTAGTTTGGGGCAAAAAGGGAGAAATTCCCCTTATTTTGGGGCAAAATTGCAGAAATTTCCCTTATTATTGGGAAATATTGCAAAAATTTTCCTTATTTTAGAGCAAAATTGCAGCAATTTCACTTATTTCAGAGAAAAAAAGAAAAAATTTTTCTTATTTTGGGGCAAAAAGGCAGAAATTCCCATTATTTTGGGGCAAAAAGGCAGAAATTCACCTTATTTTGGGGTAAAATTGCAGTAATTTCACATATTTCAGGGCAAAAAGGCAAAAATTTCCCTTATTTTGGGGCAAAATTGCAGAAATTTCACTTATTTCGGGGTAATAAGTCAGAAATTCCCCTTATTTTGGGGCAAAATACAGAAATTCCCTTTGTTTTGGGGGGAAAAGACAGAAATTCCAGTTATTTAGAGGCAAAAAACAAAATTCTTCTTATTTTGGAGCAAAAATAAAGAAATTTTTCTCGTTTATGGCAAAAGGTTTTGCATTCCCCTTATTTTTGGGCAAAAAGGCAGAAATTCCCTGTATTTTTGAGCAAAATTGTAGAAATTCTCATAATTGTGGGGCAAAAAGGCAGAAATTCCCTCTATGTTGGGGCAAAAACACAGAAATTCTCCTTATTTTGGGGCAAAACTCAGAAATTCCCCTTATTTTGGGGCAAAATTCCAGAAATTTCCCTTATTTTGGGGCAAAATTGCAGAAATTTCACTTATTTTGGGGCAAAATTGCAGAAATTTCACTTATTTTGGGGCAAAATTGCAGAAATTTCAATTATTTTTAAGGAAAAAAGCAAGAAATTTTTCTTATTTTGGGGCAAAAATGCAGAAATTTACTTTATTTTGAGGTAAAAATGCTGTAATTCCCCTTATTTGGGGGCAAAACGCAGAAATTTCCTTTATTTTGGGGCAAAGAGACAGAAATTCCCCTTATTTTGTGGCAAAAATGCAAAAATTTCTTTTATTTTGGGGCAAAATTGCAGAAATTTCACATATTTCAGGGCATAATTCAAAAATTCCTTTTATTTTTGGGCAAAATGACAGGAATTCTGTTTATTTTTGTGTAAAAAGGCAGAAATTTAACGTATTTTGAGGTAAAAAGGCAGAAATTGCTCTAATTTTGGGGCAAAAATGAAGAAATTTCCCTTTTTTGTGGCAAAAGGTATACATTCCCCTTACTTTCGGGATAAAAAGCAGAAATTCCCCGTATTTTGAAGCAAAATTGCAGAAATTCTCTCATTTGTCGGGCAAAAAGGCAGAAATTCTCCTTATTTTGTGGTAAAAAGAGAGAAAATCTCCTTTTTCGGGAGCAACCAGTCAGAAATTCCCCTAATTTTGGGGCAAAATTGCAGAAATTTCTTTTACATTGGGGCAAAATTGCAGAAATTTCCCTTATTTTGGGGCTAAATTGCAGAAATTTCACTTATTTAAGGGTAATAAGTCAAAAATTTCCTTTATTTTGAGGCAAAAAAGACAGAAAATCCCTTTGTTTTGGGGGAAAAAGAAAGAAATTCCACATATTTAGAGGCAAAAAGGCAGAAATTCCCCTTTTTTTTGGAGCAAAAATGAAGAAATTTCCCTTTTTATCGCAAAAATGTATGCATACCCATTATTTTCGGGCAAAAAGGCAGAAATTCCCCGTATTTTGGAGCAAAAGTGCAGAAATTCCCCTTATTTTTCGGCAAAAGGCAGAAATTCCCATTATTTTGGGGCAAAATTCCAGAAATTTCCTTTTTTTGGGGCAAAATTGCAGGAATTTACCTTATTTGGGGCAAAATTGCAGAAATTTCACTTATTTTCAGGTAAAAAGGCTGAAATTTCCTTTGTTTTAGTTCAAAAAGGATAAAATTCCCCTTATTTTGGGGCAAAATTGCAGAAATTTTTCTTATTATGTGAAAAAATTGCAAAAATTTCCCTTATTTTAGGGCAAAATTGCAGAAATTTCACTTATTTCAGAGAAAAAAAGCAAAAATTTTTCTTATTTTGGGGCAAAAAGGCAGAAATTCCTCTTATTTTGAGGTAAAAAGGCTGAAATTCCCCTTATTTGGGGGCAAAAAGGCAGAAATATCCCTTATTTTGGGGCAAAATTGCAGCAATTTCACTTATTACAGGGTAATAAGTCAGGAATTCCCCTTAATTTGGGGCAAAAAAGACAGAAATTCCCTTTGTTTTGGGGGAAAAAGAAGAAATTTCACTTATTTAGAGGCAAGAAGGCAGAAATTCCCCTTATTTTGGAGCAAAAATGAAGAAGTTTCCCTTTTTATGGCAAAATGTATGCATTCCCATTATTTTCGGGCAAAAAGGCAGAAATTCCCCATATTTTGGGGCAAAATTGCAGAAATTCCCCTAAATTTGGGGCAAAAGGCTGAAATTCCCTTTATTTTGGGGCAAAAATCATAAATTCCCCTTATTTTGGGGCAAAATTCCAGAAATTTCCTTTATTTCGTGGCAAAATTGCAGGAATTTACCGTATCTTGGGGCAAAATTGCAGAAATTTTTCTTATTTGGGGCAAAATTGCAGAAATTTCACTTATTTTCAGGTAAAAATCCTGAAATTTCCTTTAGTTTGGGGAAAAGGGAGAAATTCCCCTTATTTTGGGGCAAAATTGCAGAAATTTCCCTTATTATTGGGAAAAATTGCAGAAATTTACTTTATTTTAGAGCAAAATTGCAGCAATTTCACTTATTTCAGAGAAAAAAAGCAAAAATTTTTCTTATTTTGGGGCAAAAAGGCAGAAATTCCCATTATTTTGGGGCAAAAAGGCAGAAATTGACCTTATTTTGGGGTAAAATTGCAGAAATTTCACATATTTTAGGGAAAACTGTAGAAATTTCCCTTATTTTGGGGCAAAATTGCAGAAATTTCACTTATTTCAGGGTAATAAGTCAGAAATTCCCCTTATTTTGGGGCAAAATACAGAAATTCCTTTGTTTTGGGGGAAAAAGACAGAAATTCCACTTATTTAGAGGCAAAGAAGCAGAAATTCTTCTTATTTTGGAGCAAAAATGAAGAAATTTTTCTCGTTTATGGCAAAAGGTTATGCATTCCCCTTATTTTTGGGCAAAAAGGCAGAAATTCCCTGTATTTTGAGCAAAATTGCAGAAATTCCCCTAATTGTGGGGCAAAAAGGCAGAAATTCCCTATATGTTGGTGCAAAAACACAGAAATTCTCCTTATTTTGGGGCAAAACTCAGAAATGCCCCTTATTTTGAAGCAAAATTCCAGAAATTTTCCTTATTTTGGGGTAAAATTGCAGAAATTTCACTTATTTTGGGGCAAAATTGCAGAAATTTCAATTATTTTAAGGAAAAAAGCCAGAAATTTTTCTTATTTTGGTGCAAAAATGCAGAAATTCCCCTTATTTTGAGGTAAAATGCTGTAATTTCCCTTATTGGGGGGCAAAACGCAGAAATTTCCTTTATTTTGGGGCAAAGAGACAGAAATTCCCCTTATTTTGTGGCAAAAATGCAGAAATTTCTTTTATTTTGGGGCAAAATTGCAGAAATTTCACATATTTCAGGGCATAATTCAAAAATTCCTTTTATTTTGGGGCAAAATGACAGAAATTCCGTTTATTTTTGTGTAAAAAGGGAGAAATTTCAATTATTTTGAGGTAAAAAGGCAGAAATTGCTCTAATTTTGGGGCAAAAATGAAGAAATTTCCCTTTTTTGTGGCAAAAGGTATACATTCCCCTTACTTTCTGGATAAAAAGCAGAAATTCCCCGTATTTTGAAGCAAAATTGCAGAAATTCTCTCAATTTTCGGGCAAAAAGGCAGAAATTCTCCTTATTTTGGGGTAAAAAGACAGAAAATCTCCTTTTTCGGGAGCAAACATTCAGAAATTCCCCTAATTTTGGGGCAAAATTGCAGAAATTTCCTTTACATTGGGGCAAAATTGCAGAAATTTCCCTTATTTTGGGGCTAAATTGCAGAAATTTCACTTATTTAAGGGTAATAAGTCAGAAATTTCCCTTATTTTGAGGCAAAAAAGACAGAAAATCCCTTTGTTTTGGAGGAAAAAGACAGAAATTCCACATATTTAGAGGCAAAAAGGCAGAAATTCCCCTATTTTTGGAGCAAAAATGAAGAAATTTCCCTTTTTATGGCAAAACGGTATGCATACCCATTATTTTCGGGAAAAAAAGGCAGAAATTCCCCGTATTTTGGAGCAAAAGTGCAGAAATTCCCCTTATTTTTGGGCAAAAGGCAGAAATTCCCATTATTTTGGGGCAAAATTCCAGAAATTTCCTTTTTTGGGGGCAAAATTGCAGGAATTTACCTTATTTTGGGGCAAATTGCAGAAATTTCCCTAATTTGGGGCAACATTGCAGAAATTTCACTTATTTTCAGGTAAAAAGGCTGAAATTTCCTTTGTTTTAGGGCAAAAAGAAAGAAATTCCCCTTATTTTGGGGCAAAATTGCAGAAATTTTTCTTATTATGTGAACAAATTGCAAAAATTTCCTTTATTTTAGGGCAAAATTGCAGAAATTTCACTTATTTCAGAGAAAAAAAGCAAAAATTTATCTTATTTTTGGGCAAAAAGGCAGAAATTCCCCTTATTTTGAGGTAAAAAGTCTGAAATTCCCCTTATTTGGGGGCAAAAAGGCAGAAATATCCCTTTTTTGGGGGCAAAATTGCAGCAATTTCACTTATTACAGGGTAATAAGTCAGAAATTCCCCTTAATTTAGGGCAAAATATACAGAAATTCCCTTTGTTTTGGAGGAAAAAGAAAAAATTCCACTTATTTAGAGGCAAGAGGCAGAAATTCCCCTTATTTTGGAGCAAAAATGAAGAAATTTCCCTTTTTATGGCAAAAAGGTATGCATTCCCATTATTTTTGGGCAAAAAGGCAGAAATTCCCATTATTTTGGGGCAAAATTCCAGAAATTTCCGTTTTTTGGGGCAAAATTGCAGGAATTTACCTTATTTTGGGGCAAAATTGAAGAAATTTCCCTTATTTGGGGCAAAATTGCAGAAATTTCACTTATTTTCAGGTAAAAAGGCTGAAATTTCCTTTGTTTTAGGGCAAAAAGGAAGAAATTCCCCTTATTTTGGGGCAAAATTGCAGAAATTTTTCTTATTATGTGAAAAAATTGCAAAAATTTCCCTTATTTTAGGACAAAATTGCAGAAATTTCACTTATTTCAGAGAAAAAAAGCAAAAATTTTTCTCATTTTGGGGCAAAAAGGTAGAAATTCCCCTTATTTTGAGGGAAAAAGGCTGAAATTCCCCTTATTTGGGGGCAAAAATGCAGAAATATCCCTTATTTTGGGGCAAAATTGCAGCAATTTCACTTATTACGGGGTAATAAGTCAGAAATTCCCCTTAATTTAGGGCAAAAAAGACAGAAATTCCCATTGTTTTGGAGGAAAAAGAAGAAATTCCACTTATTTAGAGGCAATAAGGCAGAAATTCCCCTTATTTTAGAGCAAAAATGAAGAAATTTCTCTTTTTATGGCAAAGAGGTATGCATTCCCATTATTTTTGGGCAAAAAGGCAGAAATTCCCCATATTTTGGGGCAAAATTGCAGAAATTCCCCTAAATTTGGGGCAAAAGGCAGAAATTCCCTTTATTTTGGGGCAAAAATCATAAATTCCCCTTATTTTGGGGCAAAATTCAAGAAATTTCCTTTATTTTGGGGCAAAATTGCAGGAATTTACCTTATTTTGGGGCAAAATTGCAGAAATTTTTCTTATTTGGGGCAAAATTGCAGAAATTTCACTTATTTTCAGGTAAAAAGGCTGAAATTTCCTTTAGTTTGGGGCAAAAAGGGAGAAATTCTCCTTATTTTGGGGTAAAATTGCAGAAATTTCCCTTATTATTGGGAAAAATTGCAGAAATTATCCTTATTTTAGGGCGAAACTGCAGTAATTTCACTTATTTCAGAAATAAAAGCTAAAATTTTTCTTATTTTGGGACAAAAAGGCAGAAATTCCCATTATTTTGGGGCAAAAAGGCATAAATTCACCTTATTTTGGGGTAAAATTGCAGAAATTTCACATATTTCAGGGCAAAAATGTAGAAATTTCCCTTATTTTGGGGCATAATTGCAGAAATTTCACTTATTTCAGGGTAATAAGTCAGAAATTCCCCTTAATTTGGGGCAAAAAAGACAGAAATTGCCTTTGTTTGTGGAAAAAAGAAGAAATTCCACTTATTTAGAGGCAAGAAGGCAGAAATTCCCCTTATTTTGGAGCAAAAATGAAGAAATTTCCCTTTTTTTGGCAAAAAGGTATGCATTCTCATTATTATCGGGCAAAAAGGCAGAAATTCCCCATATTTTGGGGCAAAATTGCAGAAATTCCCCTAAATTTGGGGCAAAAGGCAGAAATTCCCTATATGTTGGGGCAAAAAAGACAGAAATTCCCTTTGTTTTGGAGGAAAAAGGCAGAAATTCCACTTATTTAGAGGCAAAAAGGCAGAAATTCCCCTTATTTTGGAGTAAAAATGAAGAAATTTCCCTTTTTAGGGCAAAAAGGTATGCATTCCCATTATTTTCGGGCAAAAAGGCAGAAATTCCCCGTATTTTCGAGCAAAATTGCAGAAATTCCCCTAAATTTGGGGCAAAAGGCAGAAATTCCCTTTATTTTGGGGCAAAAATCATAAATTCCCCTTATTTTGGGGCAAAATTCAAGAAATTTCCTTTATTTTGGGGCAAAATTGCAGGAATTTACCTTATTTTGGGGCAAAATTGCAGAAATTTTTCTTATTTGGGGCAAAATTGCAGAAATTTCACTTATTTTCAGGTAAAAAGGCTGAAATTTCCTTCAGTTTGGGGCAAAAAGGGAGAAATTCTCCTTATTTTGGGGTAAAATTGCAGAAATTTCCCTTATTATTGGGAAAAATTGCAGAAATTATCCTTATTTTAGGGCGAAACTGCAGTAATTTCACTTATTTCAGAAAAAAAAGCAAAAATTTTTCTTATTTTGGGACAAAAAGGCAGAAATTCCCATTATTTTGGGGCAAAAAGGCAGAAATTCACCTTATTTTGGGGTAAAATTGCAGAAATTTCACATATTTCAGGGCAAAAATGTAGAAATTTCCCTTATTTTGGGGCATAATTGCAGAAATTTCACTTATTTCAGGGTAATAAGTCAGAAATTCCCCTTAATTTGGGGCAAAAAAGACAGAAATTGCCTTTGTTTGTGGAAAAAAGAAGAAATTCCACTTATTTAGAGGCAAGAAGGCAGAAATTCCCCTTATTTTGGAGCAAAAATGAAGAAATTTCCCTTTTTATGGCAAAAGGTATGCATTCTCATTATTATCGGGCAAAAAGGCAGAAATTCCCCATATTTTGGGGCAAAATTGCAGAAATTCCCCTAAATTTGGGGCAAAAGGCAGAAATTCCCTATATGTTGGGGCAAAAAAGACAGAAATTCCCTTTGTTTTGGAGGAAAAAGGCAGAAATTCCACTTATTTAGAGGCAAAAAGGCAGAAATTCCCCTTATTTTGGAGTAAAAATGAAGAAATTTCCCTTTTTAGGGCAAAAAGGTATGCATTCCCATTATTTTCGGGCAAAAAGGCAGAAATTCCCCGTATTTTCGAGCAAAATTGCAGAAATTCCCCTAATTTTGGGGCAAAAGTCAGAAATTCCCTTTATTTTGGGGCAAAAATCAGAAATTCCTCTTATTTTGGGGCAGAATTCCAGAAATTTTTTTTTTATTTTGGGGCAAAATTGCAGGAATTTATTTTATTTTGGGGCAAAATTGCAGAAATTTCACTTATTTTTAGGTAAAAAGGCTGAAATTTCCTTTATTTTGGGGTAAAAAGGAAGAAATTCCTTTTATTTTAAGGCAAAACTACAGAAATTTCCCTTATTATGGGGAAAAATTGCAAAAATTTCCTTTATTTTAGGGCAAAATTGCAGAAATTTCACTTATTTCAGAGAAAAAAAGCAAAAATTTTTCTTATTTTGGAGCAAAAATGAAGAAATATTTCTCGTTTGTTTCAAAAATTATGCATTCCCCTTATTTTCGGGCTAAAAGGCAGAAATTCCCTGTATTTTGGAGCAAAATTGCAGAAATTCACCTAATTGTGGGGCAAAAAGGCAGAAATTCCCTATATGTTGGGGCAAAAAAAAGAAATTCTCCTTATTTTGGGGCAAAACTCAGAAATTCCCCTTATTTTGGGGCAAAATTCCAGAAATATTCTTTATTTTGGGGCAAAATTGAAGAAATTTCACTTATTTTGGGGCAAAATTGCAGAAATTTCACTTATTTTAGGGAAAAAAGGCAGAAATTTTCCTTATTTTGGGGCAAAAATGCAGAAATTCACCTTATTTTGAGGTAAAAAGTCTGAAATTCTTTTTATTTGGAGGCAAAAAGGCAGAAATTTCCCTTATTTTGGGGCAAAAAGACAGAAATTCCCCTTATTTTGTGGCAAAAATGCAGAAATTTCTTTATTTTGGGGCAAAAATGAAGAAAATCCTTTTTTTGTGAGAAAAGGTATACATTCCTCTTACTTTCGGGATTAAAAGTAGAAATTTCCTGTATTTTGAAGCAAAATTGCAGAAATTCTCATAATTTTCGGGCAAAAAGGCAGAAATTCTCCTTATTTTGGGGGAAAAAGACAGAAAATCTCTTTTTTTTGGGAGCAAACAGTCAGAATTTCCCCTTATTTTGGGGCAAAATTGCAGAAATTTCATTTACATTGGGGCAAAATTGCAGAAATTTTCCTTATTTTGGGGCAAAATTGCAAAAATTTCACTTATTTCAAGGTAATAAATCATTAATTCCCCTTATTTTGGGGCAAAAAGACAGAAATTCCCATGTTTTGAGGGAAAAAGACAGAAATTCCATTTATTTAGAGGCAAAAGGCAGAAATTCCCCTTATTTTGGAGCAAAAATGAAGAAATTTTCCTTTTTATGGCAAAAAGGTATGCATTCCTATTATTTTCGGGCAAAAAGGCAGATATTCCCCGTATTTTGGAGCAAAATTGCAGAAATTCACCTAATTTTGGGGCAAAAGGCAGAAATTCCCTTTAGTTTGGGGCAAAAATCAGAAATTCCCCTTATTTTGGGGCAAAATTCCAGAAATTTCCTTTATTTTGGGGCAAAATTGCAGGAATTTACCTTATTTTGCTGCAAAATTGCAGAAATTTTTCTTATTTGAGGAAAAATTGCAGAAATTTCACTTATTTTCAGGTAAAAAGTCTGAAATTTTCTTTATTTTGGGGCAAAAAGGGAGAAAATCCCCTTATTTTGGGGCAAAATTGCAGAAATTTCTCTTATTATGGGAAAAAATTGCAGAAATTTCCCTTATTTTAGGGCAAAATTGCAGAAATTTCACTTATTTCAGAGAAAAAAACAAAAATTTTTCTTATTTTGGGGCAAAAACTCAGAAATTCACCTTATTTTGGGGTAAAATTACAGAAATTTCACATGTTTCAGGGCAAAAAGGCAGAAATTTCCCTTATTTTGGGGCAAAAATGCAGAAATTTCACTTATATCAGGGAAAAAAGGCAGAAATTTTTCTTATTTTGGGGAAAAAATAAAGAAATTCTCCTTATTTTGAGGTAAAAAGGCTGAAATTCCCCTTATTTGGGGGCAAAAACACAGAAATTCCCCTTATTTTGTGGCAAAAATGCAGAAATTTCTTTTATTTTGGGGCAAATTTGCAGAAATTTCACTTATTTCAGGGCATAATTCAAAAATTCCTTTTATTTTGGGGCAAAAAGACAGAAATTCTGTTCATTTTGGGGTAAAAAGGCAGAAATTTCACTTATTTTGTCGTAAAAAGGCAGAAATTCCTCTTTTTTGGGGGCAAAAATGATGAAATTTTCCTTTTTTGTGGCAAAAGGTATACATTTCCCTTACTTTCGGGATAAAAAGCAGAAATTCCTCGTATTTTGAAGCAAAATTGCATAAATTCTCCCAATTTTTGGGCAAAAAGGCAGACATTCTTTTTATTTTGAGGCAAAAAGACAGAAAATCTCCTTTTTCAGGAGCAAACAGTCAGAAATTCCCCATATTGTGGGGCAAAATTGCAGAAATTTTTTTTACATTGGGGCAAAATTGCAGAAATTTCCCTTATTTTAAGGCAAAATTGCAGAAATTTCACTTATTTCAGGTTAATAAGTCAGAAATTCCCCTTATTTTGGGGCAAAATTGCCAAAATTTGCTTTACATTGTGGCAAAATTGCAAAAATCTCTCTTATTTTGTTGCAAAATTGCAGAAATTTCACTTATTTCAATTTAGTAAGTCAGAAAATCCCCTTATTTTGGGGCAAAAAAGACAGAAATTCCCTTTGTTTTGGGGGAAAAAGACAGAAATTCCACTTATTTAGAGGCAAAAAGGCAGAAATTCCCATTATTTTGGAGCAAAAATGAGGAAATTTCCCTTTTTATGGCAAAAAAGTATGCATTCCCATTATTTTCAGACAAAAAGGCAAAAATTCCCTGTATTTTGGAGCAAAATTGCAGAAATATTTATAATTTTGGGGCAAAAGGCAGAAATTCCCCTTATTTTGGGGCAAAATTCCAGAAATTTCCTTTATTTTGGGGCAAAATTGCAGGAATTTACCTTATTTTGGGTCAAAATTGCAGAAATTTCACCTATTTGGTGCAAAATTGCAGAAATTTTACTTATTTTCAGGTATAAAGGCTGAAATTTCCTTTATTTTGGGGCAATATGGGAGAAATTCCCCTTATTTTGGGGCAAAATTGCAGAAATTTCCCTTATTATGGGGAAAAATTGCAGAAATTTCCCTTATTTTAGGGCAAAATTGCAGAAATTTCACTTATTTCAGAGAAAAAAAGCAAAAATTTTTCTTTTTTTGGGGCAAAAAGGTAGAAATTCCCATTATTTTGGGGCAAAAAGGCAGAAATTCACCTTATTTTGGGGTAAAATTGCAGAAATTTCACATATTTCAGGGCAAAAAGGTAGAAATTTCCCTTATTTTGGGGCAAAATTGCAGAAATTTCACTTATTTCAGGGTAATAAGTCAGAAATTTCCCTTATTTTGGGACAAAAAAGACAAGAATTCCCTTTGTTTTGGGGGAAAAAGACAGAAATTCCACTAATTTAGAGGCTAAAAAGCCGAAATTCTTCTTATTTTGGAGCAAAAATGAAGAAATTTTCCTTTTTTATGGCAAAAACTTATGCATTTCCTCTATTTTCGGGCAAAATGCAGAAATTACTTGTATTTTGGAGCAAAATTGCAGAAATTCCCCTAATTCTGGGGCAAAAAGGCAGAAATTCCCTATCTGTTGAGGCAAAAAGACAGAAATTCTCCTTTTTTGGGGGCAAAACTCAGAAATTCCCCTTATTTTGGGGCAAAATTCCAGAAATTTCCCTTATTTTGGGGCAAAATTGCAGAAATTTCACTTATTTTGGGGCAAAATTGCAGAAATTTCACTTATTTCAGGGAAAAAAGGCAGAAATTTTCCTTATTTTAGGGCAAAAATGCAGAAATTCCCCTTATTTTGAGATAAAAAGGCTGAAATTCCCCTTATTTGGGTGCAAAAAGACAGAAATTTCCCTTATTTTGGGGCAAAAAAACACAAATTCTCCTTATTTTGTGGCAAAAATGCAGAAATTTCTTTTATTTTGGGGCAAAATTGCAGAAATTTCACATATTTCAGGGCATAATTCAAAAATTCCTTTTATTTTGGGGCAAAAAGACAGAAATTCCGTTTATTTTTGTTTAAAAAGGCAGAAATTTCACTTATTTTGAGGTAAAAAGGCAGAAATTGCTCTAATTTTGGGGCAAAATGAAGAAATTTCCCTTTTTTGTGGCAAAAGGTATACATTCCCCTTACTTTCGGGATAATAAGCAGAAATTCCCCGTATTTTGAAGCAAAATTGCAGAAATTCTCTCAATTTTCGTGCAAAAAGGCAGAAATTCTCCTTCTTTTGGTGCAAAAAGACAGAAAATCTCCTTTTTCGGGAGCAAACAGATAGAAATTCCCCTTATTTTGGGGCAAAATTGCAAAAATTTCACTTATTTCAGGGTAATAAGTCAGAAATTCTTCTTATTTTGGTGAAAAATACAGAAATTCCCTTTGTTTTGGGGGAAAAAGACAGAAATTCCACTTATTTAGAGGCTAAAAAGCCGAAATTCTTCTTATTTTGGAGCAAAAATGAAGAAATTTTCCTCGTTTATTTCAAAAAGTTATGCATTCCCCTTTTTTTCGGGCAAAAAGGCAGAAATTCCCTGTATTTTGGAGCAAAATTGCAGAAATTCCCATAATTGTGGGGCAAAAAGGCAGAAATTCCCTATATGTTGGGGCGAAAACACAGAAATTCTCTTTATTTTGGGGCAAAATTCCAGAAATTTCCCTTATTCTGGGGCAAAATTGCAGAAATTTCCCTTATTTTGAGCAAAATTGCAGAAATTTCACTTATTTCAGGGAAAAAAAGGAATTTTGTTATTTTGGGGGCAAAAAGGCAGAAATTCCACTTATTTTGAGGTAAAAAGGCTGAAATTCCCCTTATTTGGGGGCAAAAAGGCAGAAATATCCCTTATTTTGGGGCAAAATTGCAGAAATTTCACTTATTACAGGGTAATAAGTCAGAAATTCCCCTTAATTTGGGGCAAAAAAGACAGAAGTTCCCTTTGTTTTGGGGGAAAAACAAGAAATTCCACTTATTTAGAGGCAAGAAGGCAGAAATTCCCCTTATTTTGGAGCAAAAATGAAGAAGTTTCCCTTTTTATGGCAAAAAGGTATGCATTCCCATTATTTTCGGGCAAAAAGGCAGAAATTCCCCTTATTTTGGGGCAAAATTCAAGAAATTTCCTTTATTTTGGGGCAAAATTGCAGGAATTTACCTTATTTTGGGGCAAAATTGCAGAAATTTTTCTTATTTGGGGCAAAATTGCAGAAATTTCACTTATTTTCAGGTAAAAAGCCTGAAATTTCCTTTAGTTTGGGGCAAAAAGGGAGAAATTTTCCTTATTTTTGGGCAAAATTGCAGAAATTTCCCTTATTTTTGGGAAAAATTGCAAAAATTTTCCTTATTTTAGAGCAAAATTGCAGCTATTTTACTTATTTCTGAGAAAAAAAAACAAAAAATTTTCTTATTTTGGGGCAAAAAGGCAGAAATTCCCATTATTTTGGGGCAAAAAGGCAGAAATTTACCTTATTTTGTGGTAAAATTGCAGAAATTTCACATATTTCAAGGCAAAAAGGCAGAAATTCCCCATATTTTGGGGCAAAATTGCAGAAATTCCCCTAAATTTGGGGCAAAAGGCAGAAATTCCCTATATGTTGGGGCAAAAAAGACAGAAATTCCCTTTGTTTTGGAGGAAAAAGGCAGAAATTCCACTTATTTAGAGGCAAAAAGGCAGAAATTCCCCTTATTTTGGAGTAAAAATGAAGAAATTTCCCTTTTTAGGGCAAAAAGGTATGCATTCCCATTATTTTCGGGCAAAAAGGCAGAAATTCCCCGTATTTTCGAGCAAAATTGCAGAAATTCCCCTAATTTTGGGGCAAAAGTCAGAAATTCCCTTTATTTTGGGGCAAAAATCAGAAATTCCTCTTATTTTGGGGCAGAATTCCAGAAATTTTTTTTTTATTTTGGGGCAAAATTGCAGGAATTTATTTTATTTTGGGGCAAAATTGCAGAAATTTCACTTATTTTTAGGTAAAAAGGCTGAAATTTCCTTTATTTTGGGGTAAAAAGGAAGAAATTCCTTTTATTTTAAGGCAAAACTACAGAAATTTCCCTTATTATGGGGAAAAATTGCAAAAATTTCCTTTATTTTAGGGCAAAATTGCAGAAATTTCACTTATTTCAGAGAAAAAAAGCAAAAATTTTTCTTATTTTGGAGCAAAAATGAAGAAATATTTCTCGTTTATTTCAAAAATTATGCATTCCCCTTATTTTCGGGCTAAAAGGCAGAAATTCCCTGTATTTTGGAGCAAAATTGCAGAAATTCACCTAATTGTGGGGCAAAAAGGCAGAAATTCCCTATATGTTGGGGCAAAAAAAAGAAATTCTCCTTATTTTGGGGCAAAACTCAGAAATTCCCCTTATTTTGGGGCAAAATTCCAGAAATTTTCTTTATTTTGGGGCAAAATTGAAGAAATTTCACTTATTTTGGGGCAAAATTGCAGAAATTTCACTTATTTTAGGGAAAAAAGGCAGAAATTTTCCTTATTTTGGGGCAAAAATGCAGAAATTCCCCTTATTTTGAGGTAAAAAGTCTGAAATTCTTTTTATTTGGAGGCAAAAAGGCAGAAATTTCCCTTATTTTGGGGCAAAAAGACAGAAATTCCCCTTATTTTGTGGCAAAAATGCAGAAATTTCTTTATTTTGGGGCAAAAATGAAGAAAATCTTTTTTTTGTGAGAAAAGGTATACATTCCTCTTACTTTCGGGATTAAAAGTAGAAATTTCCTGTATTTTGAAGCAAAATTGCAGAAATTCTCATAATTTTCGGGCAAAAAGGCAGAAATTCTCCTTATTTTGGGGGAAAAAGACAGAAAATCTCTTTTTTTTGGGAGCAAACAGTCAGAATTTCCCCTTATTTTGGGGCAAAATTGCAGAAATTTCATTTACATTGGGGCAAAATTGCAGAAATTTTCCTTATTTTGGGGCAAAATTGCAAAAATTTCACTTATTTCAAGGTAATAAATCATTAATTCCCCTTATTTTGGGGCAAAAAGACAGAAATTCCCATGTTTTGAGGGAAAAAGACAGAAATTCCATTTATTTAGAGGCAAAAGGCAGAAATTCCCCTTATTTTGGAGCAAAAATGAAGAAATTTTCCTTTTTATGGCAAAAAGGTATGCATTCCTATTATTTTCGGGCAAAAAGGCAGATATTCCCCGTATTTTGGAGCAAAATTGCAGAAATTCACCTAATTTTGGGGCAAAAGGCAGAAATTCCCTTTAGTTTGGGGCAAAAATCAGAAATTCCCCTTATTTTGGGGCAAAATTCCAGAAATTTCCTTTATTTTGGGGCAAAATTGCAGGAATTTACCTTATTTTGCTGCAAAATTGCAGAAATTTTTCTTATTTGAGGAAAAATTGCAGAAATTTCACTTATTTTCAGGTAAAAAGTCTGAAATTTTCTTTATTTTGGGGCAAAAAGGGAGAAAATCCCCTTATTTTGGGGCAAAATTGCAGAAATTTCTCTTATTATGGGAAAAAATTGCAGAAATTTCCCTTATTTTAGGGCAAAATTGCAGAAATTTCACTTATTTCAGAGAAAAAAACAAAAATTTTTCTTATTTTGGGGCAAAAACTCAGAAATTCACCTTATTTTGGGGTAAAATTACAGAAATTTCACATGTTTCAGGGCAAAAAGGCAGAAATTTCCCTTATTTTGGGGCAAAAATGCAGAAATTTCACTTATATCAGGGAAAAAAGGCAGAAATTTTTCTTATTTTGGGGAAAAAATAAAGAAATTCTCCTTATTTTGAGGTAAAAAGGCTGAAATTCCCCTTATTTGGGGGCAAAAACACAGAAATTCCCCTTATTTTGTGGCAAAAATGCAGAAATTTCTTTTATTTTGGGGCAAATTTGCAGAAATTTCACTTATTTCAGGGCATAATTCAAAAATTCCTTTTATTTTGGGGCAAAAAGACAGAAATTCTGTTCATTTTGGGGTAAAAAGGCAGAAATTTCACTTATTTTGTCGTAAAAAGGCAGAAATTCCTCTTTTTTGGGGGCAAAAATGATGAAATTTTCCTTTTTTGTGGCAAAAGGTATACATTTCCCTTACTTTCGGGATAAAAAGCAGAAATTCCTCGTATTTTGAAGCAAAATTGCATAAATTCTCCCAATTTTTGGGCAAAAAGGCAGACATTCTTTTTATTTTGAGGCAAAAAGACAGAAAATCTCCTTTTTCAGGAGCAAACAGTCAGAAATTCCCCATATTGTGGGGCAAAATTGCAGAAATTTTTTTTACATTGGGGCAAAATTGCAGAAATTTCCCTTATTTTAAGGCAAAATTGCAGAAATTTCACTTATTTCAGGTTAATAAGTCAGAAATTCCCCTTATTTTGGGGCAAAATTGCCAAAATTTGCTTTACATTGTGGCAAAATTGCAAAAATCTCTCTTATTTTGTTGCAAAATTGCAGAAATTTCACTTATTTCAATTTAGTAAGTCAGAAAATCCCCTTATTTTGGGGCAAAAAAGACAGAAATTCCCTTTGTTTTGGGGGAAAAAGACAGAAATTCCACTTATTTAGAGGCAAAAAGGCAGAAATTCCCATTATTTTGGAGCAAAAATGAGGAAATTTCCCTTTTTATGGCAAAAAAGTATGCATTCCCATTATTTTCAGACAAAAAGGCAAAAATTCCCTGTATTTTGGAGCAAAATTGCAGAAATATTTATAATTTTGGGGCAAAAGGCAGAAATTCCCCTTATTTTGGGGCAAAATTCCAGAAATTTCCTTTATTTTGGGGCAAAATTGCAGGAATTTACCTTATTTTGGATCAAAATTGCAGAAATTTCACCTATTTGGTGCAAAATTGCAGAAATTTTACTTATTTTCAGGTATAAAGGCTGAAATTTCCTTTATTTTGGGGCAATATGGGAGAAATTCCCCTTATTTTGGGGCAAAATTGCAGAAATTTCCCTTATTATGGGGAAAAATTGCAGAAATTTCCCTTATTTTAGGGCAAAATTGCAGAAATTTCACTTATTTCAGAGAAAAAAAGCAAAAATTTTTCTTTTTTTGGGGCAAAAAGGTAGAAATTCCCATTATTTTGGGGCAAAAAGGCAGAAATTCACCTTATTTTGGGGTAAAATTGCAGAAATTTCACATATTTCAGGGCAAAAAGGTAGAAATTTCCCTTATTTTGGGGCAAAATTGCAGAAATTTCACTTATTTCAGGGTAATAAGTCAGAAATTTCCCTTATTTTGGGACAAAAAAGACAAGAATTCCCTTTGTTTTGGGGGAAAAAGACAGAAATTCCACTAATTTAGAGGCTAAAAAGCCGAAATTCTTCTTATTTTGGAGCAAAAATGAAGAAATTTTCCTTTTTTATGGCAAAAACTTATGCATTTCCTCTATTTTCGGGCAAAATGCAGAAATTACTTGTATTTTGGAGCAAAATTGCAGAAATTCCCCTAATTCTGGGGCAAAAAGGCAGAAATTCCCTATCTGTTGAGGCAAAAAGACAGAAATTCTCCTTTTTTGGGGGCAAAACTCAGAAATTCCCCTTATTTTGGGGCAAAATTCCAGAAATTTCCCTTATTTTGGGGCAAAATTGCAGAAATTTCACTTATTTTGGGGCAAAATTGCAGAAATTTCACTTATTTCAGGGAAAAAAGGCAGAAATTTTCCTTATTTTAGGGCAAAAATGCAGAAATTCCCCTTATTTTGAGGTAAAAAGGCTGAAATTCCCCTTATTTGGGGGCAAAAAGACAGAAATTTCCCTTATTTTGGGGCAAAAAAACACAAATTCTCCTTATTTTGTGGCAAAAATGCAGAAATTTCTTTTATTTTGGGGCAAAATTGCAGAAATTTCACATATTTCAGGGCATAATTCAAAAATTCCTTTTATTTTGGGGCAAAAAGACAGAAATTCCGTTTATTTTTGTTTAAAAAGGCAGAAATTTCACTTATTTTGAGGTAAAAAGGCAGAAATTGCTCTAATTTTGGGGCAAAATGAAGAAATTTCCCTTTTTTGTGGCAAAAGGTATACATTCCCCTTACTTTCGGGATAATAAGCAGAAATTCCCCGTATTTTGAAGCAAAATTGCAGAAATTCTCTCAATTTTCGTGCAAAAAGGCAGAAATTCTCCTTCTTTTGGTGCAAAAAGACAGAAAATCTCCTTTTTCGGGAGCAAACAGATAGAAATTCCCCTTATTTTGGGGCAAAATTGCAAAAATTTCACTTATTTCAGGGTAATAAGTCAGAAATTCTTCTTATTTTGGTGAAAAATACAGAAATTCCCTTTGTTTTGGGGGAAAAAGACAGAAATTCCACTTATTTAGAGGCTAAAAAGCCGAAATTCTTCTTATTTTGGAGCAAAAATGAAGAAATTTTCCTCGTTTATTTCAAAAAGTTATGCATTCCCCTTTTTTTCGGGCAAAAAGGCAGAAATTCCCTGTATTTTGGAGCAAAATTGCAGAAATTCCCATAATTGTGGGGCAAAAAGGCAGAAATTCCCTATATGTTGGGGCGAAAACACAGAAATTCTCTTTATTTTGGGGCAAAATTCCAGAAATTTCCCTTATTCTGGGGCAAAATTGCAGAAATTTCCCTTATTTTGAGCAAAATTGCAGAAATTTCACTTATTTCAGGGAAAAAAGGAATTTTGTTATTTTGGGGGCAAAAAGGCAGAAATTCCACTTATTTTGAGGTAAAAAGGCTGAAATTCCCCTTATTTGGGGGCAAAAAGGCAGAAATATCCCTTATTTTGGGGCAAAATTGCAGAAATTTCACTTATTACAGGGTAATAAGTCAGAAATTCCCCTTAATTTGGGGCAAAAAAGACAGAAGTTCCCTTTGTTTTGGGGGAAAAACAAGAAATTCCACTTATTTAGAGGCAAGAAGGCAGAAATTCCCCTTATTTTGGAGCAAAAATGAAGAAGTTTCCCTTTTTATGGCAAAAAGGTATGCATTCCCATTATTTTCGGGCAAAAAGGCAGAAATTCCCCTTATTTTGGGGCAAAATTCAAGAAATTTCCTTTATTTTGGGGCAAAATTGCAGGAATTTACCTTATTTTGGGGCAAAATTGCAGAAATTTTTCTTATTTGGGGCAAAATTGCAGAAATTTCACTTATTTTCAGGTAAAAAGCCTGAAATTTCCTTTAGTTTGGGGCAAAAAGGGAGAAATTTTCCTTATTTTTGGGCAAAATTGCAGAAATTTCCCTTATTTTTGGGAAAAATTGCAAAAATTTTCCTTATTTTAGAGCAAAATTGCAGCTATTTTACTTATTTCTGAGAAAAAAAAACAAAAAATTTTCTTATTTTGGGGCAAAAAGGCAGAAATTCCCATTATTTTGGGGCAAAAAGGCAGAAATTTACCTTATTTTGTGGTAAAATTGCAGAAATTTCACATATTTCAAGGCAAAAAGGCAGAAATTCCCCATATTTTGGGGCAAAATTGCAGAAATTCCCCTAAATTTGGGGCAAAAGGCAGAAATTCCCTATATGTTGGGGCAAAAAAGACAGAAATTCCCTTTGTTTTGGAGGAAAAAGGCAGAAATTCCACTTATTTAGAGGCAAAAAGGCAGAAATTCCCCTTATTTTGGAGTAAAAATGAAGAAATTTCCCTTTTTAGGGCAAAAAGGTATGCATTCCCATTATTTTCGGGCAAAAAGGCAGAAATTCCCCGTATTTTCGAGCAAAATTGCAGAAATTCCCCTAATTTTGGGGCAAAAGTCAGAAATTCCCTTTATTTTGGGGCAAAAATCAGAAATTCCTCTTATTTTGGGGCAGAATTCCAGAAATTTTTTTTTTATTTTGGGGCAAAATTGCAGGAATTTATTTTATTTTGGGGCAAAATTGCAGAAATTTCACTTATTTTTAGGTAAAAAGGCTGAAATTTCCTTTATTTTGGGGTAAAAAGGAAGAAATTCCTTTTATTTTAAGGCAAAACTACAGAAATTTCCCTTATTATGGGGAAAAATTGCAAAAATTTCCTTTATTTTAGGGCAAAATTGCAGAAATTTCACTTATTTCAGAGAAAAAAAGCAAAAATTTTTCTTATTTTGGAGCAAAAATGAAGAAATATTTCTCGTTTATTTCAAAAATTATGCATTCCCCTTATTTTCGGGCTAAAAGGCAGAAATTCCCTGTATTTTGGAGCAAAATTGCAGAAATTCACCTAATTGTGGGGCAAAAAGGCAGAAATTCCCTATATGTTGGGGCAAAAAAAAGAAATTCTCCTTATTTTGGGGCAAAACTCAGAAATTCCCCTTATTTTGGGGCAAAATTCCAGAAATTTTCTTTATTTTGGGGCAAAATTGAAGAAATTTCACTTATTTTGGGGCAAAATTGCAGAAATTTCACTTATTTTAGGGAAAAAAGGCAGAAATTTTCCTTATTTTGGGGCAAAAATGCAGAAATTCCCCTTATTTTGAGGTAAAAAGTCTGAAATTCTTTTTATTTGGAGGCAAAAAGGCAGAAATTTCCCTTATTTTGGGGCAAAAAGACAGAAATTCCCCTTATTTTGTGGCAAAAATGCAGAAATTTCTTTATTTTGGGGCAAAAATGAAGAAAATCTTTTTTTTGTGAGAAAAGGTATACATTCCTCTTACTTTCGGGATTAAAAGTAGAAATTTCCTGTATTTTGAAGCAAAATTGCAGAAATTCTCATAATTTTCGGGCAAAAAGGCAGAAATTCTCCTTATTTTGGGGGAAAAAGACAGAAAATCTCTTTTTTTTGGGAGCAAACAGTCAGAATTTCCCCTTATTTTGGGGCAAAATTGCAGAAATTTCATTTACATTGGGGCAAAATTGCAGAAATTTTCCTTATTTTGGGGCAAAATTGCAAAAATTTCACTTATTTCAAGGTAATAAATCATTAATTCCCCTTATTTTGGGGCAAAAAGACAGAAATTCCCATGTTTTGAGGGAAAAAGACAGAAATTCCATTTATTTAGAGGCAAAAGGCAGAAATTCCCCTTATTTTGGAGCAAAAATGAAGAAATTTTCCTTTTTATGGCAAAAAGGTATGCATTCCTATTATTTTCGGGCAAAAAGGCAGATATTCCCCGTATTTTGGAGCAAAATTGCAGAAATTCACCTAATTTTGGGGCAAAAGGCAGAAATTCCCTTTAGTTTGGGGCAAAAATCAGAAATTCCCCTTATTTTGGGGCAAAATTCCAGAAATTTCCTTTATTTTGGGGCAAAATTGCAGGAATTTACCTTATTTTGCTGCAAAATTGCAGAAATTTTTCTTATTTGAGGAAAAATTGCAGAAATTTCACTTATTTTCAGGTAAAAAGTCTGAAATTTTCTTTATTTTGGGGCAAAAAGGGAGAAAATCCCCTTATTTTGGGGCAAAATTGCAGAAATTTCTCTTATTATGGGAAAAAATTGCAGAAATTTCCCTTATTTTAGGGCAAAATTGCAGAAATTTCACTTATTTCAGAGAAAAAAACAAAAATTTTTCTTATTTTGGGGCAAAAACTCAGAAATTCACCTTATTTTGGGGTAAAATTACAGAAATTTCACATGTTTCAGGGCAAAAAGGCAGAAATTTCCCTTATTTTGGGGCAAAAATGCAGAAATTTCACTTATATCAGGGAAAAAAGGCAGAAATTTTTCTTATTTTGGGGAAAAAATAAAGAAATTCTCCTTATTTTGAGGTAAAAAGGCTGAAATTCCCCTTATTTGGGGGCAAAAACACAGAAATTCCCCTTATTTTGTGGCAAAAATGCAGAAATTTCTTTTATTTTGGGGCAAATTTGCAGAAATTTCACTTATTTCAGGGCATAATTCAAAAATTCCTTTTATTTTGGGGCAAAAAGACAGAAATTCTGTTCATTTTGGGGTAAAAAGGCAGAAATTTCACTTATTTTGTCGTAAAAAGGCAGAAATTCCTCTTTTTTGGGGGCAAAAATGATGAAATTTTCCTTTTTTGTGGCAAAAGGTATACATTTCCCTTACTTTCGGGATAAAAAGCAGAAATTCCTCGTATTTTGAAGCAAAATTGCATAAATTCTCCCAATTTTTGGGCAAAAAGGCAGACATTCTTTTTATTTTGAGGCAAAAAGACAGAAAATCTCCTTTTTCAGGAGCAAACAGTCAGAAATTCCCCATATTGTGGGGCAAAATTGCAGAAATTTTTTTTACATTGGGGCAAAATTGCAGAAATTTCCCTTATTTTAAGGCAAAATTGCAGAAATTTCACTTATTTCAGGTTAATAAGTCAGAAATTCCCCTTATTTTGGGGCAAAATTGCCAAAATTTGCTTTACATTGTGGCAAAATTGCAAAAATCTCTCTTATTTTGTTGCAAAATTGCAGAAATTTCACTTATTTCAATTTAGTAAGTCAGAAAATCCCCTTATTTTGGGGCAAAAAAGACAGAAATTCCCTTTGTTTTGGGGGAAAAAGACAGAAATTCCACTTATTTAGAGGCAAAAAGGCAGAAATTCCCATTATTTTGGAGCAAAAATGAGGAAATTTCCCTTTTTATGGCAAAAAAGTATGCATTCCCATTATTTTCAGACAAAAAGGCAAAAATTCCCTGTATTTTGGAGCAAAATTGCAGAAATATTTATAATTTTGGGGCAAAAGGCAGAAATTCCCCTTATTTTGGGGCAAAATTCCAGAAATTTCCTTTATTTTGGGGCAAAATTGCAGGAATTTACCTTATTTTGGATCAAAATTGCAGAAATTTCACCTATTTGGTGCAAAATTGCAGAAATTTTACTTATTTTCAGGTATAAAGGCTGAAATTTCCTTTATTTTGGGGCAATATGGGAGAAATTCCCCTTATTTTGGGGCAAAATTGCAGAAATTTCCCTTATTATGGGGAAAAATTGCAGAAATTTCCCTTATTTTAGGGCAAAATTGCAGAAATTTCACTTATTTCAGAGAAAAAAAGCAAAAATTTTTCTTTTTTTGGGGCAAAAAGGTAGAAATTCCCATTATTTTGGGGCAAAAAGGCAGAAATTCACCTTATTTTGGGGTAAAATTGCAGAAATTTCACATATTTCAGGGCAAAAAGGTAGAAATTTCCCTTATTTTGGGGCAAAATTGCAGAAATTTCACTTATTTCAGGGTAATAAGTCAGAAATTTCCCTTATTTTGGGACAAAAAAGACAAGAATTCCCTTTGTTTTGGGGGAAAAAGACAGAAATTCCACTAATTTAGAGGCTAAAAAGCCGAAATTCTTCTTATTTTGGAGCAAAAATGAAGAAATTTTCCTTTTTTATGGCAAAAACTTATGCATTTCCTCTATTTTCGGGCAAAATGCAGAAATTACTTGTATTTTGGAGCAAAATTGCAGAAATTCCCCTAATTCTGGGGCAAAAAGGCAGAAATTCCCTATCTGTTGAGGCAAAAAGACAGAAATTCTCCTTTTTTGGGGGCAAAACTCAGAAATTCCCCTTATTTTGGGGCAAAATTCCAGAAATTTCCCTTATTTTGGGGCAAAATTGCAGAAATTTCACTTATTTTGGGGCAAAATTGCAGAAATTTCACTTATTTCAGGGAAAAAAGGCAGAAATTTTCCTTATTTTAGGGCAAAAATGCAGAAATTCCCCTTATTTTGAGGTAAAAAGGCTGAAATTCCCCTTATTTGGGGGCAAAAAGACAGAAATTTCCCTTATTTTGGGGCAAAAAAACACAAATTCTCCTTATTTTGTGGCAAAAATGCAGAAATTTCTTTTATTTTGGGGCAAAATTGCAGAAATTTCACATATTTCAGGGCATAATTCAAAAATTCCTTTTATTTTGGGGCAAAAAGACAGAAATTCCGTTTATTTTTGTTTAAAAAGGCAGAAATTTCACTTATTTTGAGGTAAAAAGGCAGAAATTGCTCTAATTTTGGGGCAAAATGAAGAAATTTCCCTTTTTTGTGGCAAAAGGTATACATTCCCCTTACTTTCGGGATAATAAGCAGAAATTCCCCGTATTTTGAAGCAAAATTGCAGAAATTCTCTCAATTTTCGTGCAAAAAGGCAGAAATTCTCCTTCTTTTGGTGCAAAAAGACAGAAAATCTCCTTTTTCGGGAGCAAACAGATAGAAATTCCCCTTATTTTGGGGCAAAATTGCAAAAATTTCACTTATTTCAGGGTAATAAGTCAGAAATTCTTCTTATTTTGGTGAAAAATACAGAAATTCCCTTTGTTTTGGGGGAAAAAGACAGAAATTCCACTTATTTAGAGGCTAAAAAGCCGAAATTCTTCTTATTTTGGAGCAAAAATGAAGAAATTTTCCTCGTTTATTTCAAAAAGTTATGCATTCCCCTTTTTTTCGGGCAAAAAGGCAGAAATTCCCTGTATTTTGGAGCAAAATTGCAGAAATTCCCATAATTGTGGGGCAAAAAGGCAGAAATTCCCTATATGTTGGGGCGAAAACACAGAAATTCTCTTTATTTTGGGGCAAAATTCCAGAAATTTCCCTTATTCTGGGGCAAAAATGCAGAAATTTCCCTTATTTTGAGCAAAATTGCAGAAATTTCACTTATTTCAGGGAAAAAAGGAATTTTGTTATTTTGGGGGCAAAAAGGCAGAAATTCCACTTATTTTGAGGTAAAAAGGCTGAAATTCCCCTTATTTGGGGGCAAAAAGGCAGAAATATCCCTTATTTTGGGGCAAAATTGCAGAAATTTCACTTATTACAGGGTAATAAGTCAGAAATTCCCCTTAATTTGGGGCAAAAAAGACAGAAGTTCCCTTTGTTTTGGGGGAAAAACAAGAAATTCCACTTATTTAGAGGCAAGAAGGCAGAAATTCCCCTTATTTTGGAGCAAAAATGAAGAAGTTTCCCTTTTTATGGCAAAAAGGTATGCATTCCCATTATTTTCGGGCAAAAAGGCAGAAATTCCCCTTATTTTGGGGCAAAATTCAAGAAATTTCCTTTATTTTGGGGCAAAATTGCAGGAATTTACCTTATTTTGGGGCAAAATTGCAGAAATTTTTCTTATTTGGGGCAAAATTGCAGAAATTTCACTTATTTTCAGGTAAAAAGCCTGAAATTTCCTTTAGTTTGGGGCAAAAAGGGAGAAATTTTCCTTATTTTTGGGCAAAATTGCAGAAATTTTCCTTATTTTTGGGCAAAATTGCAGAAATTTCCCTTATTTTTGGGAAAAATTGCAAAAATTTTCCTTATTTTAGAGCAAAATTGCAGCTATTTTACTTATTTCTGAGAAAAAAAACAAAAAATTTTCTTATTTTGGGGCAAAAAGGCAGAAATTCCCATTATTTTGGGGCAAAAAGGCAGAAATTTACCTTATTTTGTGGTAAAATTGCAGAAATTTCACATATTTCAAGGCAAAAAGGCAGA
This sequence comes from Micromys minutus, assembly GCF_963924665.1. Taxonomy (NCBI): domain Eukaryota; kingdom Metazoa; phylum Chordata; class Mammalia; order Rodentia; family Muridae; genus Micromys; species Micromys minutus. Next base: position 25,058 of record NW_027667262.1, read on the forward strand.
AATTTCCCTTATTTTGGGGCAAAATTGCAGAAATTTCACTTATTTCAGGGTAATAAGTCAGAAATTCCCCTTATTTTGGGGCAAAATACAGAAATTTTCTTTGTTTTGGGGGAAAAAGACAGAAATTCCACTTATTTAGAGGCAAAAAAGCAGAAATTCTTCTTATTTTGGAGCAATAATGAAGAGATTTTTCTCATTTATGGCAAAAGGTTATGCATTCCCCTTATTTTTGGGCAAAAAGGCAGAAATTCCCTGTATTTTGGAGCAAAATTGCAGAAATTCCCCTAATTGTGGGGCAAAAAGTCAGAAATTCCCTATATGTTGGGGCAAAAACACAGAAATTCTCCTTATTTTGGGGCAAAACTCAGAAATTCCCCTTATTTTGGGGCAAAATTCCAGAAATTTCCCTTATTTTGGGGCAAAATTGCAGAAATTTCACTAATTTGGGGCAAAATTGCAGAAATTTCAATTATTTTAAGGAATAAAGCCAGAAATTTTTCTTATTTTGGGGCAAAAATGCAAAAATTCCCCTTATTTTGAGGTAAAAATGCTGTAATTCCCCTTATTTGGGGACAAAAAGGCAGAAATTTCCCTTATTTTGGGGCAAAGAGACAGAAATTCCCCTTATTTTGTGGCAAAAATGCAGAAATTTCTTTTATTTTGGGGCAAAATTGCAGAAATTTCACATATTTCAGGGCATAATTCAAAAATTCCTTTTATTTTGGGGCAAAATGACAGAAATTCCGTTTATTTTTGTGTAAAAAGGCAGAAATTTCACTTATTTTGAAGTAAAAAGGAAGAAATTGCTCTAATTTTGGGGCAAAAATGAAGAACTTTCCCTTTTTTGTGGCAAAAGGTATACATTCCCCTTACTTTCGGGATAAAAAGCAGAAATTCCCCGTATTTTGAAGCAAAATTGCAGAAATTCTCTCAATTTTCGGGCAAAAAGGCAGAAATTCTCCTTATTTTTTGGTAAAAAGACAGAAAATCTCCTTTTTCGGGAGCAAACAGTCAGAAATTCCCCTTATTTTGGGGCAAAAAAGACAAAAATTCCCTTTGTTTTGGGGGAAAAAGACAGAAATTCCACTTATTTAGAGGCAAAAAAGCAGAAATTCTTATTTTGGAGCAAAAATGAAGAAATTTTTCTCGTTTATTTCAAAAATTATGCATTCCCCTTATTTTCGGGGTAAAAGGCAGAAATTCCCTGTATTTTGGAGCAAAATTGCATAAATTCCCCTAATTGTGGGGCAAAAAGGCAGAAATTCCCTATATGTTGGGGCAAAAAGAAAGAAATTCTCCTTATTTTGGGGCAAAACTCAGAAATTCCCCTTATTTTGGGGCAAAATTCCAGAAATTTCCCTTATTTTGGGGCAAAATTGAAGAAATTTCACTTATTTTGGGGCAAAATTGCAGAAATTTCACTTATTTTAGGGAAAAAAGCCAGAGATTTTCCTTATTTTGGGGCAAAAATGCAGAAATTCCCCTTATTTTGAGGTAAAAAGTCCGAAATTCTTCTTATTTGGAGGCAAAAAGGCAGAAATTTCCCTTATTTTGGGGCAAAAAGACAGAAATTCCCCTTATTTTGTGGCAAAAATGCAGAAATTTCTTTTATTTTGGGGCAAAAATGAAGAAAATTTTATTTTTTGTGAGAAAAGGTATACATTCCTCTTACTTTCGGGATTAAAAGCAGAAATTTCCCGTATTTTGAAGCAAAATTGCAGAAATTCTCATAATTTTTGGGCAAAAAGGCAGAAATTCTCCTTATTTTGGGTCAAAAAGACAGAAAATCTCCTTTTTTTGGGAGCAAACAGTCAGAATTTCTCCTTATTTTGGGGCAAAATTGCAGAAATTTCGTTTACATTGGGGCAAAATTGCAGAAATTTTCCTTATTTTGGGGCAAAATTGCAGAAATTTCACTTATTTCAGGGTAATAAATCAGTAATTCCCCTTATTTTCGGGCAAAAAAGACAGAAATTCCCTTTGTTTTGGGGGCAAAAGACAGAAATTCCATTTATTTAGAGGCAAAAAGGCAGAAATTCCCCTTATTTTGGAGCAAAAATGAAGAAATTTCCCTTTTTATGGCAAAAAGGTATGCATTCCCATTATTTTCAGGCAAAAAGGCAGAAATTCCCTGTATTTTAGAGCAAAATTGCAGAAATTCTTCTAATTTTGGGGCAAAAGGCAGAAATTCCCCTTATTTTGGGGCAAAATTCCAGAAATTTTCTTTATTTTGGGGCAAAATTGCAGGAATTTACCTTATTTTGGGTCAAAATTGCAGAAATTTCACCTATTTGGTGCAAAATTGCAGAAATTTTACTTATTTTCAGGTATAAAGGCTGAAATTTCCTTTATTTTGGGGCAATAAGGGAGAAATTCCCCTTATTTTGGGGCAAAATTGCAGAAATTTCCCTTATTATGGGAAAAAATTGCAGAAATTTCCCTTATTTTAGGGCAAAATTGCAGAAATTTCACTTATTTTAGAGAAAAAAAGCAAAAATTTTTCTTTTTTGGGGGCAAAAAGGTAGAAATTCCCATTATTTTGGGGCAAAAAGGCAGAAATCCACCTTATTTTGGGGTAAAATTGCAGAAATTTCACATATTTCAGGGCAAAAAGGTAGAAATTTCCCTTATTTTGGGGCAAAATTGCAGAAATTTCACTTATTTCAGGGTAATAAGTCAGAAATCTCCCTTATTTTGGGACAAAAAAGACAAAAATTCTCTTTGTTTTGGGGGAAAAAGACAGTAATTCCACTTATTTAGAGGCTAAAAAGCCGAAATTCTTCTTATTTTGGAGCAAAATGAAGAAATTTTTTTTTATGGCAAAAACTTATGCATTTCCTCTATTTTCGGGCAAAATGCAGAAATTCCTTGTATTTTGGAGCAAAATTGCAGAAATTCCCCTAATTCTGGGGCAAAAAGGCAAAAATTCCCTATATGTTGGGGCAAAAAGACAGAAATTCTCCTTATTTTGGGGCAAAACTCAGAAATTCCCCTTATTTTGGGGCAAAATTCCAGAAATTTCCCTTATTTTTGGGCAAAATTGCAGAAATTTCACTTATTTTGGGGCAAAATTGCAGAAATTTCACTTATTTCAGGGAAAAAAGGCAGAAATTTTCCTTATTTTAGGGCAAAAATGCAGAAATTCCCCTTATTTTGAGGTAAAAAGGCTGAAATTCCCTTTATTTGGGGGCAAAAAGGCAGAAATTTCCATTATTTTGGGGCAAAAAAACACAAATTCTCCTTATTTTGTGGCAAAAATGCAGAAATTTCTTTTATTTTGGGGAAAAATTGCAGAAATTTCACATATTTCAGGGCATAATTCAAAAATTCCTTTTATTTTGGGGCAAAATGACAGAAATTCCGTTTATTTTTGTTTAAAAAGGCAGAAATTTCACTTATTTTGAGGTAAAAAGGCAGAAATTGCTCTAATTTTGGGGCAAAAATGAAGAAATTTCCCTTTTTTGTGGCAAAAGGTATATATTCCCCTTACTTTCGGGATAATAAGCAGAAACCCGCGTATTTTGAAGCAAAATTGCAGAAATTCTCTCAATTTTCGGGCAAAAAGGCAGAAATTCTCCTTCTTTTGGGGCAAAAAGACAGAAAATCTCCTTTTTCGGGAGCAAACAGATAGAAATTCCCCTTATTTTGGAGCAAAATTGCAAAAATTTCACTTATTTCAGGGTAATAAGTCAGAAATTCCCCTTATTTTGGTGAAAAATACAGAAATTCCCTTTGTTTTGGGGGAAAAAGACAGAAATTCCACTTATTTAGAGGCTAAAAAGCCGAAATTCTTCTTATTTTGGAGCAAAAATGAAGAAATTTTCCTCGTTTATTTCAAAAAGTTATGCATTCCCCTTTTTTTCGGGCAAAAAGGCAGAAATTCCCTGTATTTTGGAGCAAAATTGCAGAAATTCCCATAATTGTGGGGCAAAAAGGCAGAAATATCCCTTATTTTGGGGCAAAATTGCAGAAATTTCACTTATTACAGGGTAATAAGTCAGAAATTCCTTTTAATTTGGGGCAAAAAAGCCAGAAGTTCCCTTTGTTTTGGGGGGAAAACAAGAAATTCCACTTATTTAGAGGCAAGAAGGCAGAAATTCCCCTTATTTTGGAGCAAAAATGAAGAAGTTTCCCTTTTTATGGCAAAAAGGTATGCATTCCCATTATTTTCGGGCAAAAAGGCAGAAATTCCCCTTATTTTGGGGCAAAATTCAAGAAATTTCCTTTATTTTGGGGCAAAATTGCAGGAATTTACCTTATTTTGGGGCAAAATTGCAGAAATTTTTCTTATTTGGTGCAAAATTGCAGAAATTTCACTTATTTTCAGGTAAAAAGGCTGAAATTTCCTTTAGTTTGGGGCAAAAAGGGAGAAATTCCCCTTATTTTTGGGCAAAATTGCAGAAATTTCCCTTATTATTGGGAAAAATTGCAAAAATTTTCCTTATTTTAGAGCAAAATTGCAGCAATTTTACTTATTTCAGAGAAAAAAAACAAAAATTTTTCTTATTTTGGGGCAAAAAGGCAGAAATTCCCATTATTTTGGGGCAAAAAGGCAGAAATTTTCCTTATTTTGTGGTAAAATTGCAGAAATTTCATATATTTCAGTGCAAAAAGGCAGAAATTTCCCTTATTTTGGGGCAAAATTGCAGAAATTTCACTTATTTCAGGGTAATAAGTCAGAAATTCCCCTTATTTTGGGGCAAAATACAGAAATTCCCTTTGTTTTGGGGGAAAAAGACAGAAATTCCACTTATTTAGAGCCAAAATCAGACATTCTTCTTATTTTGGAGCAAAAATGAAGAGATTTTTCTCGTTTATGGCAAAAGGTTATGCATTCCCCTTATTTTTGGGCAAAAAGGCAGAAATTCCCTGTATTTTGGAGCAAAATTGCAGAAATTCCCCTAATTGTGGGGCAAAAAGGCAGAATTTCCCTATATGTTTGGGCAAAAACACAAAAATTCTCCTTATTTTGGGGCAAAACTCAGAAATTCCCCTTATTTTGGGGCAAAATTCCAGAAATTTCCCTTATTTTGGGGCAAAATTGCAGAAATTTCACTAATTTGGGGCAAAATTGCAGAAATTTCAATTATTTTAAGGAAAAAAGCCAGAAATTTTTCTTACTTTGGGGAAAAAATGCAGAAATTCCCCTTATTTTGAGGTAAAAATGCTGTAATTCCCCTTATTTGGGGACAAAAAGGCAGAAATTTCCCTTATTTTGGGGCAAAGAGACAGAAATTCCCCTTATTTTGTGGCAAAAATGCAGAAATTTCTTTTATTTTGGGGCAAAATTGCAGAAATTTCACATATTTCAGGGCATAATTCAAAAATTCCTTTTATTTTGGGGCAAAATGACAGAAATTCCGTTTATTTTTGTGTAAAAAGGCAGAAATTTCACTTATTTTGAAGTAAAAAGGAAGAAATTGCTCTAATTTTGGGGCAAAAATGAAGAAATTTCCCTTTTTTGTGGCAAAAGGTATACATTCCCCTTACTTTCCGGATAAAAAGCAGAAATTCCCCGCATTTTGAAGCAAAATTGCAGAAATTCTCTCAATTTTCGGGCAAAAAGGCAGAAATTCTTATTTTTTGGTAAAAAGACAGAAAATCTCCTTTTTCAGGAGCAAACAGTCAGAAATTCCTCTTATTTTGGGGCAAAAAAGACAGAAATTTCCTTTGTATTGGGGGAAAAAGACAGAAATTCCACTTATTTAGAGGCAAAAAAGCAGAAATTCTTATTTTGGAGCAAAAATGAAGAAATTTTTCTCGTTTATTTCAAAAATTATGCATTCCCCTTATTTTCGGGGTAAAAGGCAGAAATTCCCTGTATTTTGGAGCAAAATTGCATAAATTCCCCTAATTGTGGGGCAAAAAGGCAGAAATTCCCTATATGTTGGGGCAAAAAGAAAGAAATTCTCCTTATTTTGGGGCAAAACTCAGAAATTCCCCTTATTTTGGGGCAAAATTCCAGAAATTTCCCTTATTTTGGGGCAAAATTGAAGAAATTTCACTTATTTTGGGGCAAAATTGCAGAAATTTCACTTATTTTAGGGAAAAAAGCCAGAGATTTTCCTTATTTTGGGGCAAAAATGCAGAAATTCCCCTTATTTTGAGGTAAAAAGTCCGAAATTCTTCTTATTTGGAGGCAAAAAGGCAGAAATTTCCCTTATTTTGGGGCAAAAAGACAGAAATTCCCCTTATTTTGTGGCAAAAATGCAGAAATTTCTTTTATTTTGGGGCAAAAATGAAGAAAATTTTATTTTTTGTGAGAAAAGGTATACATTCCTCTTACTTTCGGGATTAAAAGCAGAAATTTCCCGTATTTTGAAGCAAAATTGCAGAAATTCTCATAATTTTTGGGCAAAAAGGCAGAAATTCTCCTTATTTTGGGTCAAAAAGACAGAAAATCTCCTTTTTTTGGGAGCAAACAGTCAGAATTTCTCCTTATTTTGGGGCAAAATTGCAGAAATTTCGTTTACATTGGGGCAAAATTGCAGAAATTTTCCTTATTTTGGGGCAAAATTGCAGAAATTTCACTTATTTCAGGGTAATAAATCAGTAATTCCCCTTATTTTGGGGCAAAAAAGACAGAAATTCCCTTTGTTTTGGGGGCAAAAGACAGAAATTCCATTTATTTAGAGGCAAAAAGGCAGAAATTCCCCTTATTTTGGAGCAAAAATGAAGAAATTTCCCTTTTTATGGCAAAAAGGTATGCATTCCCATTATTTTCAGGCAAAAAGGCAGAAATTCCCTGTATTTTAGAGCAAAATTGCAGAAATTCTTCTAATTTTGGGGCAAAAGGCAGAAATTCCCCTTATTTTGGGGCAAAATTCCAGAAATTTTCTTTATTTTGGGGCAAAATTGCAGGAATTTACCTTATTTTGGGTCAAAATTGCAGAAATTTCACCTATTTGGTGCAAAATTGCAGAAATTTTACTTATTTTCAGGTATAAAGGCTGAAATTTCCTTTATTTTGGGGCAATAAGGGAGAAATTCCCCTTATTTTGGGGCAAAATTGCAGACATTTCCCTTATTATGGGAAAAAATTGCAGAAATTTCCCTTATTTTAGGGCAAAATTGCAGAAATTTCACTTATTTTAGAGAAAAAAAGCAAAAATTTTTCTTTTTTGGGGGCAAAAAGGTAGAAATTCCCATTATTTTGGGGCAAAAAGGCAGAAATCCACCTTATTTTGGGGTAAAATTGCAGAAATTTCACATATTTCAGGGCAAAAAGGTAGAAATTTCCCTTATTTTGGGGCAAAATTGCAGAAATTTCACTTATTTCAGGGTAATAAGTCAGAAATCTCCCTTATTTTGGGACAAAAAAGACAAAAATTCTCTTTGTTTTGGGGGAAAAAGACAGAAATTCCACTTATTTAGAGGCTAAAAAGCCGAAATTCTTCTTATTTTGGAGCAAAATGAAGAAATTTTTTTTTTATGGCAAAAACTTATGCATTTCCTCTATTTTCGGGCAAAATGCAGAAATTCCTTGTATTTTGGAGCAAAATTGCAGAAATTCCCCTAATTCTGGGGCAAAAAGGCAAAAATTCCCTATATGTTGGGGCAAAAAGACAGAAATTCTCCTTATTTTGGGGCAAAACTCAGAAATTCCCCTTATTTTGGGGCAAAATTCCAGAAATTTCCCTTATTTTTGGGCAAAATTGCAGAAATTTCACTTATTTTGGGGCAAAATTGCAGAAATTTCACTTATTTCAGGGAAAAAAGGCAGAAATTTTCCTTATTTTAGGGCAAAAATGCAGAAATTCCCCTTATTTTGAGGTAAAAAGGCTGAAATTCCCTTTATTTGGGGGCAAAAAGGCAGAAATTTCCATTATTTTGGGGCAAAAAAACACAAATTCTCCTTATTTTGTGGCAAAAATGCAGAAATTTCTTTTATTTTGGGGAAAAATTGCAGAAATTTCACATATTTCAGGGCATAATTCAAAAATTCCTTTTATTTTGGGGCAAAATGACAGAAATTCCGTTTATTTTTGTTTAAAAAGGCAGAAATTTCACTTATTTTGAGGTAAAAAGGCAGAAATTGCTCTAATTTTGGGGCAAAAATGAAGAAATTTCCCTTTTTTGTGGCAAAAGGTATATATTCCCCTTACTTTCGGGATAATAAGCAGAAACCCGCGTATTTTGAAGCAAAATTGCAGAAATTCTCTCAATTTTCGGGCAAAAAGGCAGAAATTCTCCTTCTTTTGGGGCAAAAAGACAGAAAATCTCCTTTTTCGGGAGCAAACAGATAGAAATTCCCCTTATTTTGGAGCAAAATTGCAAAAATTTCACTTATTTCAGGGTAATAAGTCAGAAATTCCCCTTATTTTGGTGAAAAATACAGAAATTCCCTTTGTTTTGGGGGAAAAAGACAGAAATTCCACTTATTTAGAGGCTAAAAAGCTGAAATTCTTCTTATTTTGGAGCAAAAATGAAGAAATTTTCCTCGTTTATTTCAAAAAGTTATGCATTCCCCTTTTTTTCGGGCAAAAAGGCAGAAATTCCCTGTATTTTGGAGCAAAATTGCAGAAATTCCCATAATTGTGGGGCAAAAAGGCAGAAATTCCCTATATGTTGGGGCGAAAACACAGAAATTCTCTTTATTTTGGGGCAAAACTCAGAAATTCCACTTATTTTGGGGCAAAATTCCAGAAATTTCCCTTATTCTGGGGCAAAATTGCAGAAATTTCACTTATTTTGAGCAAAATTGCAGAAATTTCACTTATTTCAGGGAAAAAAAGGAATTTTGTTATTTTGGGGGCAAAAAGGCAGAAATTCCACTTATTTTGAGGTAAAAAGGCTGAAATTCCCCTTATTTGGGGGCAAAAAGGCAGAAATATCCCTTATTTTGGGGCAAAATTGCAGAAATTTCACTTATTACAGGGTAATAAGTCAGAAATTCCTTTTAATTTGGGGCAAAAAAGCCAGAAGTTCCCTTTGTTTTGGGGGGAAAACAAGAAATTCCACTTATTTAGAGGCAAGAAGGCAGAAATTCCCCTTATTTTGGAGCAAAAATGAAGAAGTTTCCCTTTTTATGGCAAAAAGGTATGCATTCCCATTATTTTCGGGCAAAAAGGCAGAAATTCCCCTTATTTTGGGGCAAAATTCAAGAAATTTCCTTTATTTTGGGGCAAAATTGCAGGAATTTACCTTATTTTGGGGCAAAATTGCAGAAATTTTTCTTATTTGGTGCAAAATTGCAGAAATTTCACTTATTTTCAGGTAAAAAGGCTGAAATTTCCTTTAGTTTGGGGCAAAAAGGGAGAAATTCCCCTTATTTTTGGGCAAAATTGCAGAAATTTCCCTTATTATTGGGAAAAATTGCAAAAATTTTCCTTATTTTAGAGCAAAATTGCAGCAATTTTACTTATTTCAGAGAAAAAAAACAAAAATTTTTCTTATTTTGGGGCAAAAAGGCAGAAATTCCCATTATTTTGGGGCAAAAAGGCAGAAATTTTCCTTATTTTGTGGTAAAATTGCAGAAATTTCATATATTTCAGTGCAAAAAGGCAGAAATTTCCCTTATTTTGGGGCAAAATTGCAGAAATTTCACTTATTTCAGGGTAATAAGTCAGAAATTCCCCTTATTTTGGGGCAAAATACAGAAATTCCCTTTGTTTTGGGGGAAAAAGACAGAAATTCCACTTATTTAGAGGCAAAAAAGCAGACATTCTTCTTATTTTGGAGCAAAAATGAAGAGATTTTTCTCGTTTATGGCAAAAGGTTATGCATTCCCCTTATTTTTGGGCAAAAAGGCAGAAATTCCCTGTATTTTGGAGCAAAATTGCAGAAATTCCCCTAATTGTGGGGCAAAAAGGCAGAATTTCCCTATATGTTTGGGCAAAAACACAAAAATTCTCCTTATTTTGGGGCAAAACTCAGAAATTCCCCTTATTTTGGGGCAAAATTCCAGAAATTTCCCTTATTTTGGGGCAAAATTGCAGAAATTTCACTAATTTGGGGCAAAATTGCAGAAATTTCAATTATTTTAAGGAAAAAAGCCAGAAATTTTTCTTACTTTGGGGAAAAAATGCAGAAATTCCCCTTATTTTGAGGTAAAAATGCTGTAATTCCCCTTATTTGGGGACAAAAAGGCAGAAATTTCCCTTATTTTGGGGCAAAGAGACAGAAATTCCCCTTATTTTGTGGCAAAAATGCAGAAATTTCTTTTATTTTGGGGCAAAATTGCAGAAATTTCACATATTTCAGGGCATAATTCAAAAATTCCTTTTATTTTGGGGCAAAATGACAGAAATTCCGTTTATTTTTGTGTAAAAAGGCAGAAATTTCACTTATTTTGAAGTAAAAAGGAAGAAATTGCTCTAATTTTGGGGCAAAAATGAAGAAATTTCCCTTTTTTGTGGCAAAAGGTATACATTCCCCTTACTTTCCGGATAAAAAGCAGAAATTCCCCGCATTTTGAAGCAAAATTGCAGAAATTCTCTCAATTTTCGGGCAAAAAGGCAGAAATTCTTATTTTTTGGTAAAAAGACAGAAAATCTCCTTTTTCAGGAGCAAACAGTCAGAAATTCCTCTTATTTTGGGGCAAAAAAGACAGAAATTTCCTTTGTATTGGGGGAAAAAGACAGAAATTCCACTCATTTAGAGGCAAAAAAGCAGAAATTCTTATTTTGGAGCAAAAATGAAGAAATTTTTCTCGTTTATTTCAAAAATTATGCATTCCCCTTATTTTCGGGGTAAAAGGCAGAAATTCCCTGTATTTTGGAGCAAAATTGCATAAATTCCCCTAATTGTGGGGCAAAAAGGCAGAAATTCCCTATATGTTGGGGCAAAAAGAAAGAAATTCTCCTTATTTTGGGGCAAAACTCAGAAATTCCCCTTATTTTGGGGCAAAATTCCAGAAATTTCCCTTATTTTGGGGCAAAATTGAAGAAATTTCACTTATTTTGGGGCAAAATTGCAGAAATTTCACTTATTTTAGGGAAAAAAGCCAGAGATTTTCCTTATTTTGGGGCAAAAATGCAGAAATTCCCCTTATTTTGAGGTAAAAAGTCCGAAATTCTTCTTATTTGGAGGCAAAAAGGCAGAAATTTCCCTTATTTTGGGGCAAAAAGACAGAAATTCCCCTTATTTTGTGGCAAAAATGCAGAAATTTCTTTTATTTTGGGGCAAAAATGAAGAAAATCCTTTTTTTGTGAGAAAAGGTATACATTCCTCTTACTTTCGGGATTAAAAGAAGAAATTTCCCGTATTTTGAAGCAAAATTGCAGAAATTCTCATAATTTTTGGGCAAAAAGGCAGAAATTCTCCTTATTTTGGGTCAAAAAGACAGAACATCTCCTTTTTTTGGGAGCAAACAGTCAGAATTTCTCCTTATTTTGGGGCAAAATTGCAGAAATTTCGTTTACATTGGGGCAAAATTGCAGAAATTTTCCTTATTTTGGGGCAAAATTGCAGAAATTTCACTTATTTCAGGGTAATAAATCAGTAATTCCCCTTATTTTGGGGCAAAAAAGACAGAAATTCCCTTTGTTTTGGGGGCAAAAGACAGAAATTCCATTTATTTAGAGGCAAAAAGGCAGAAATTCCCCTTATTTTGGAGGAAAAATGAAGAAATTTTTCTTTTTATGGCAAAAAGGTATGCATTCCCATTATTTTCGGGCAAAAAGGCAAACATTCCCCGTATTTTGGAGCAAAATTGCAGAAATTCCCCTAATTTTGGGGCAAAAGGCAGAAATTCCCTTTATTTTGGGGCAAAAATCAGAAATTCCCCTTATTTTGGGGCAAAATTCCAGAAATTTCCTTTATTTTGGAATAAAATTGCAGGAATTTACCTTATTTTGCTGCAAAATTGCAGAAATTTCACATATTTCAGGGCAAAAAGACTGAAATTTCCCTTATTTTGGGGCAAAAATGCAGAAATTTCACTTATATCAGGGAAAAAAAGCAGAAATTTTCATTATTTTGTGGAAAAATGCAGAAATTCACCTTATTTTGAGGTAAAAAGGCTGAAATTCCCCTTATTTGGGGGCAAAAACACAGAAATTCCCCTTATTTTGTGGCACAAATGCAGAAATTTTTTTTATTTTGGGGCAAAATTGCAGAAATTTCACTCTTTTCAGGGCATAATTCAAAAATTCCTTTTATTTTGGGGCAAAAAGACAGAAATTCTGTTTATTTTGGGGTAAAAAGGCAGAAATTTCACTTATTTTGAGGTAAAAAGGCAGAAATTCCTCTTTTTTCGGGGCAAAAATGAAGAAATTTCCCTTTTTTGTGGCAAAAGGTATACATTTCTCTTACTTTCGGGATAAAAAGCAGAAATTCCCCGTATTTTGAAGCAAAATTGCATAAATTCTCTCAATTTTTGGGCAAAAAGGCAGAAATTCTTTTTATTTTGAGGCAAAAAGACAGAAAATCTCCTTTTTCAGGAGCAAACAGTCAGAAATTCCCCATATTGTGGGGCAAAATTGCAGAATTTTTTTTTACATTGGGGCAAAATTGCAGAAATTTCCCTTATTTTAAGGCAAAATTGCAGGAATTTCACTTATTTCAGGTTAATAAGTCAGAAATTCCCCTTATTTTGGGGCAAAATTGCCAATATTTGCTTTACATTGGGGCAAAATTGAAGAAATTTCTCTTATTTTGTGGCAAAATTGCAGAAATTTCACTTATTTCAATTTAATAAGTCAGAAGTTCCCCTTATTTTGGGGCAAACAAGACAGAAATTCCCTTTGTTTTGGGGGAAAAAGACAGAAATTCCACTTATTTAGAGGCAAAAAAGCAGAAATTCTTATTTTGGAGCAAAAATGAAGAAATTTTTCTCGTTTATTTCAAAAATTATGCATTCCCCTTATTTTCGGGGTAAAAGGCAGAAATTCCCTGTATTTTGGAGCAAAATTGCATAAATTCCCCTAATTGTGGGGCAAAAAGGCAGAAATTCCCTATATGTTGGGGCAAAAAGAAAGAAATTCTCCTTATTTTGGGGCAAAACTCAGAAATTCCCCTTATTTTGGGGCAAAATTCCAGAAATTTCCCTTATTTTGGGGCAAAATTGAAGAAATTTCACTTATTTTGGGGCAAAATTGCAGAAATTTCACTTATTTTAGGGAAAAAAGCCAGAGATTTTCCTTATTTTGGGGCAAAAATGCAGAAATTCCCCTTATTTTGAGGTAAAAAGTCCGAAATTCTTCTTATTTGGAGGCAAAAAGGCAGAAATTTCCCTTATTTTGGGGCAAAAAGAGAGAAATTCCCCTTATTTTGTGGCAAAAATGCAGAAATTTCTTTTATTTTGGGGCAAAAATGAAGAAAATCCTTTTTTTGTGAGAAAAGGTATACATTCCTCTTACTTTCGGGATTAAAAGCAGAAATTTCCCGTATTTTGAACAAAATTGCAGAAATTCTCATAATTTTTGGGCAAAAAGGCAGAAATTCTCCTTATTTTGGGTCAAAAAGACAGAAAATCTCCTTTTTTTTGGGAGCAAACAGTCAGAATTTCTCCTTATTTTGGGGCAAACTTGCAGAAATTTCGTTTACATTGGGGCAAAATTGCAGAAATTTTCCTTATTTTGGGGCAAAATTGCAGAAATTTCACTTATTTCAGAGTAATAAATCAGTAATTCCCCTTATTTTGGGGCAAAAAAGACAGAAATTCCCTTTGTTTTGGGGCAAAAGACAGAAATTCCATTTATTTAGAGGCAAAAAGGCAGAAATTTTCCTTATTTTGGAGCAAAAATGAAGAAATTTCCCTTTTTATGGCAAAAAGGTATGCATTCCCATTATTTTCAGGCAAAAAGGCAGAAATTCCCTGTATTTTAGAGCAAAATTGCAGAAATTCTTCTAATTTTGGGGCAAAAGGCAGAAATTCCCCTTATTTTGGGGCAAAATTCCAGTAATTTTCTTTATTTTGGGGCAAAATTGCAGGAATTTACTATATTTTGGGTCAAAATTGCAGAAATTTCACCTATTTGGTGCAAAATTGCAGAAATTTTACTTATTTTCAGGTATAAAGCCTGAAATTTCCTTTATTTTGGGGCAATAAGGGAGAAATTCCCCTTATTTTGGGGCAAAATTGCAGACATTTCCCTTATTATGGGGAAAAATTGCTGAAATTTCCCTTATTTTAGAGCAAAATTGCAGCAATTTTACTTATTTCAGAGAAAAAAAACAAAAATTTTTCTTATTTTGGGGCAAAAAGGCAGAAATTCCCATTATTTTGGGGCAAAAAGGCAGAAATTTACCTTATTTTGTGGTAAAATTGCAGAAATTTCACATATTTCAGGGCAAAAAGGCAGAAATTTCCCTTATTTTGGGGCAAAATTGCAGAAATTTCACTTATTTCAGGGTAATAAGTCAGAAATTCCCCTTATTTTGGGGCAAAATACAGAAATTCCCTTTGTTTTGGGGGAAAAAGACAGAAATTCCACTTATTTAGAGGCAAAAAAGCAGAAATTCTTCTTATTTTGGAGCAAAAATGAAGAGATTTTTCTCGTTTATGGCAAAAGGTTATACATTCCCCTTATTTTTGGGCAAAAAGGCAGAAATTCCCTGTATTTTGGAGCAAAATTGCAGAAATTCCCCTAATTGTGGGGCAAAAAGGCAGAATTTCCCTATATGTTTGGGCAAAAACACAAAAATTCTCCTTATTTTGGGGCAAAACTCAGAAATTCCCCTTATTTTGGGGCAAAATTGCAGAAATTTCACATATTTCAGGGCATAATTCAAAAATTCCTTTTATTTTGGGGCAAAATGACAGAAATTCCGTTTATTTTTGTTTAAAAAGGCAGAAATTTCACTTATTTTGAGGTAAAAAGGCAGAAATTGCTCTAAGTTTGGGGCAAAATGAAGAAATTTCCCTTTTTTTTGGCTAAAAGTATACATTCCCCTTACTTTCGGGATAATAAGCAGAAATTCCCCGTATTTTGAAGCAAAGTTGCAGAAATTCTCTCAATTTTCGTGCAAAAAGGCAGAAATTCTCCTTCTTTTAAGGCAAAAAGACAGAAAATCTCCTTTTTCGGGAGCAAACAGATAGAAATTCTCCTTATTTTCGGGAAAAATTGCAAAAATTTCACTTATTTCAGGGTAATAAGTCAGAAATTCCCCTTATTTTGGTGAAAAATACAGAAATTCCCGTTTGTTTTGAGAAAAAAGACAGAAATTCCACTTATTTAGAGGCTAAAAAGCCGAAATTCTTCTTATTTTGGAGCAAAAATGAAGAAATTTTCCTCGTTTATTTCAAAAAGTTATGCATTCCCCTTTTTTTCGGGCAAAAAGGCAGAAATTCCCTGTATTTTGGAGCAAAATTGCAGAAATTCCCATAATTGTGGGGCAAAAAGAAAGAAATTCATTATATGTTGGGACGAAAACACAGAAATTCTATTTATTTTGGGGCAAAACTCAGAAATTCCACTTATTTTGGGGCAAAATTCCAGAAATTTCCCTTATTCTGGGGCAAAATTGCAGAAATTTCACTTATTTTGGGCAAAATTGCAGAAATTTCACTTATTTCAGGGAAAAAAAGGAATTTTGTTATTATGGGGCAAAAAGGCAGAAATTCCACTTATTTTGAGGTAAAAAGGCTGAAATTCCCCTTATTTGGGGGCAAAAAGGCAGAAATATCCCTTATTTTGGGGCAAAATTGCAGAAATTTCACTTATTACAGGGTAATAAGTCAGAAATTCCCCTTAATTTGGGGCAAAAAAGACAGAAGTTCTCTTTGTTTTGGGGGAAAAACAAGAAATTCCACTTATTTAGAGGCAAGAAGGCAGAAATTCCCCTTATTTTGGAGCAAAAATGAAGAAGTTTCCCTTTTTATGGCAAAAAGGTATGCATTCCCATTATTTTCGGGCAAAAAGGCAGAAATTCCCCATATTTTGGGGCAAAATTGCAGAAATTCCCCTAAATTTGGGGCAAAAGGCAGAAATTCCCTTTATTTTGGGGCAAAAATCATGAATTCCCCTTATTTTGAGGCAAAATTCAAGAAATTTCCTTTATTTTGGGGCAAAATTGCAGGAATTTACCTTATTTTGGGGAAAAATTGCAGAAATTTTTCTTATTTGGGGCAAAATTGCAGAAATTTCACTTATTTACAGGTAAAAGGCTGCAATTTCCTTTAGTTTGGGGCAAAAAGGGAGAAATTCCCCTTATTTTTGGGGCAAAATTGCAGAAATTTCCCTTATTATTGGGAAAAATTGCAAAAATTTTCCTTATTTTAGAGCAAAATTGCAGCAATTTTACTTATTTCAGAGAAAAAAAGCAAAAATTTTTCTTATTTTGGGGCATAAAGGCAGATATTCCCATTATTTTGGGGCAAAAATGAAGAAATTCACCTTATTTTGTGGTAAAATTGCAGAAATTTCACATATTTCAGGGCAAAAAGGCAGAAATTCCCCTTATTTTGGGGCAAAATACAGAAATTCCCTTTGTTTTGGGGGAAAAAGACAGAAATTCCACTTATTTAGAGGCAAAAAAGCAGACATTCTTCTTATTTTGGAGCAAAAATGAAGAAATTTTTCTCGTTTATGGCAAAAGGTTATGCATTCCCCTTATTTTTGGGCAAAAAGGCAGAAATTCCCGGTATTTTGGAGCAAAATTGCAGAAATTCCCCTAATTGTGGGGCAAAAAAGCAGAAATTCCCTATATGTTGGGGCAAAAACACAGAAATTCTCCTTATTTTGGGGCAAAACTCAGAAATTCCCCTTATTTTGGGGCAAAATTCCAGAAATTTCTTTTATTTTGGGGCAAAATTGCAGAAATTTCACTAATTTGGTGCAAAATTGCAGAAATTTCAATTATTTTAAAGAAAAAAGCCAGAAATTTTTCTTATTTTGGGGCAAAAATGCAGAAATTCCCCTTATTTTGAGGTAAAAATGCTGTAATTCTCCTTATTTGGGGGCAAAAAGGCAGAAATTTCCCTTATTTTGGGGCAAAGAGACAGAAATTCCCCCTTATTTTGTGGCAAAAATGCAGAAATTTCTTTTATTTTGGGGCAAAATTGCAGAAATTTCACATATTTCAGGGCATAATTCAAAAATTCCTTTTATTTTGGGGAAAAATGACAGAAATTCCATTTTTTTGTGTAAAAAGGCAGAAATTTCACTTATTTTGAAGTAAAAAGGAAGAAATTGCTCTAATTTTGGGGCAAAAATGAAGAAATTTCCCTTTTTTGTGGCAAAAGGTATACATTCCCCTTACTTTCGGGATAATAAGCAGAAATTCCCCGTATTTTGAAGCAAAATTACAGAAATTCTCTCAATTTTTGGGCAAAAAGGCAGAAATTCTCCTTATTTTTTGGTAAAGAAACAGAAAATCTCCTTTTTCGGGAGCAAACAGTCAGAAATTCCCCTTATTTTGGGGCAAAATTGCAGAAATTTCCTTTACATTGGGGCAAAATTGCAGAAATTTCCCTTATTTTGGGGCTAAATTGCAGAAATTTCACTTATTTCAGGGTAATAAGTCAGAAATTTCCCTTATTTTGAGGCAAAAAAAGAGAAATTCCCTTTGTTTTGGGGGAAAAAGACAGAAATTCCACTTATATAGAGGCAAAAAGGAAGAAATTCCCTTTATTTTGGAGCAAAAATGAAGAAATTTCACTTTTTATGACAAAAAGGTATGCATTCCATTATTTTCGGGCAAAAAGGCAGAAACTCCCCGTATTTTGGAGCAAAAATGCAGAAATTCCCCTTATTTTTGGGCAAAAGGCACAAATTCCGTTTATTTTGGGGCAAAAATCAGAAATTCCCATTATTTTGGGACAAAATTCCAGAAATTTCCTTTATTTTGGGGCAAAATTGCAGGAATTTACTTTATTTTGGGGCAAAATTGCAGAAATTTCCCTTATTTGGAGCAAAATTGCAGAAATTTCACTTATTTTCAGGTAAAAAGTCTGAAATTTCCTTTGTTTTGGGGCAAAAAGGAAGAAATTCCCCTTATTTTTGGGCAAAATTGCAGAAATTTTTCTTATTATGTAAAAAAATTGCAAAAATTTCCCTTATTTTAGGGCAAAATTGCAGAAATTTCACTTATTTCAGAGAAAAAAATCAAAAATTTTTCTTTTTTTGGGGCAAAAAGGCAGAAATTCCCATTAATTTGGAGCAAGAAGGCAGAAATTCACCTTATTTTGGGGTAAAATTGCAGAAATTTCACATATTTCAGGGCAAAAAGGTAGAAATTTCCCTTATTTTGGGGCAAAATTACAGAAATTTCACTTATTTCTGGGTAATAAGTCAGAAATTTCCCTTATTTTGGGACAAAAAAGACAGAAATTCCCTATGTTTTGGGGGAAAAAGACAGAAATTCCACTTATTTAGAGGCTATAAAGCCGAAATTCTTCTTATTTTGGAGCAAAAATGAAGAAATTTTCCTCTTTTATGGCAAAAACTTATGCATTTCCTGTATTTTCGGGGAAAATGCAGAAATTCCCGGTATTTTGGAGCAAAATTCCAGAAATTTCCGTTATTTTGGGGCAAAATTGCAGAAATTTCACTTATTTTGGGGCAAAATTGCAGAAATTTCACTTATTTCAGGGAAAAAAGGCAGAAATTTTCCTTATTTTAGGGCAAAAATGCAGAAATTCCCCTTATTTTGAAGTAAAAAGGCTGAAATTCCCCTTATTTAAGGGCAAAAAGGCAGAAATTTCCCTTATTTTGGGGCAAAAAAACAGAAATTCTCCTTATTTTGTGGCAAAAATGCAGAAATTTCTTTTATTTTGGGGCAAAATTCCAGAAATTTCACATATTTCAGGGCATAATTCAAAAATTCCTTTTATTTTGGGTCAAAAAGACAGAAATTCCGTTTATTTTTGGGTAAAAAGGCAGAAATTTCACTTATTTTGAGGTAAAAAGGCTGAAATTCCTCTTATTTTGGGACAAAAATGAAGACATTTCCCTTTTTTTGTGGCAAAAGGTATACATTCCTCTTACTTTCAGGATAATAAACAGAAATTCCCCGTATTTTGAAGCAAAATTGCAGAAATTCTCTCAATTTTCGTGCAAAAAGGCAAAAATTCTCCTTATTTTGGGGCAAAACGACAGAAAATCTGCTTTTTCGGGAGCAAACAGTTAGAAATTCCCCTTATTTTGGGGCAAAATTGCAGAAATTTCCTTTACATTGGGGCAAAATTGAAAAAATTTCCCTTATTTTGGGGCAAAGTTGCAGAAATTTCACTTATTTCATGGTAATAAGTAAGAAATTCCCCTTATTTTGGGGCAAAGAAGACAGAAATTCCCTTTGTTTTGGGGGAAAAAGACAGAAATTCCACTTATATAGAGGCAAAAAGGAAGAAATTCCCTTTATTTTGGAGCAAAAATGAAGAAATTTCACTTTTTATGACAAAAAGGTATGCATTCCATTATTTTCGGGCAAAAAGGCAGAAACTCCCCGTATTTTGGAGCAAAAATGCAGAAATTCTCCTTATTTTTGGGCAAAAGGCAGAAATTCCATTTATTTTGGGGCGAAAATCAGAAATTCCCATTATTTTGGGGCAAAATTCCAGAAATTTCCTTTATTTTGGGGCAAAATTGCAGGAATTTACCTTATTTTGGGGCAAAATTGCAGAAATTTCCCTTATTTGGAGCAAAATTGCAGAAATTTCACTTATTTTAAGGTAAAAAGTCTGCAATTTCCTTTGTTTTGGGGCAAAAAGGAAGAAATTCCCCTTATTTTGGGGCAAAATTGCAGAAATTTTTCTTATTATGTAAAAAAATTGCAAAAATTTCCCTTATTTTAGGGCAAAATTGCAGAAATTTCACTTATTTCAGAGAAAAAAATCAAAAATTTTTCTTTTTTGGGGGCAAAAAGGCAGAAATTCCCATTAATTTGGAGCAAAAAGGCAGAAATTCACCTTATTTTGGGGTAAAATTGCAGAAATTTCACATATTTCAGGGCAAAAAGGTAGAAATTTCCCGTATTTTGGGGCAAAATTACAGAAATTTCACTTATTTCAGGGTAATAAGTCAGAAATTTCCCTTATTTTGGGACAAAAAAGACAGAAATTCCCTATGTTTTGGGGGAAAAAGACAGAAATTCCGCTTATTTAGAGGCTAAAAAGCCGAAATTCTTCTTGTTTTGGAGCAAAAATGAAGAAATTTTCCTCTTTTATGGCAAAAACTTATGCATTTCCTGTATTTTCGGGGAAAATGCAGAAATTCCCCGTATTTTGGAGCAAAATTCCAGAAATTTCCGTTATTTTGGGGCAAATTGCAGAAATTTCACTTATTTTGGGGCAAAATTGCAGAAATTTCACTTATTTCAGGGAAAAAAGGCAGAAATTTTCCTTATTTTAGGGCAAAAATGCAGAAATTCCCCTTATTTCGAAGTAAAAAGGCTGAAATTCCCCTTATTTGGGGGCAAAAAGGCAGAAATTTCCCTTATTTTGGGGCAAAAAAACAGAAATTCTCCTTATTTTGTGGCAAAAATGCAGAAATTTCTTTTATTTTGGGGCAAAATTCCAGAAATTTCACATATTTCAGGGCATAATTCAAAAATTCCTTTTATTTTGGGGCAAAAAGACAGAAATTCCGTTTATTTTTGGGTAAAAAGGCAGAAATTTCACTTATTTTGAGGTAAAAAGGCTGAAATTCCTCTTATTTTGGAACAAAAATGAAGACATTTCCCTTTTTTTGTGGCAAAAGGTATACATTCCTCTTACTTTCAGGATAATAAACAGAAATTCCCCGTATTTTGAAGCAAAATTGCAGAAATTCTCTCAATTTTCGTGCAAAAAGGCAAAAATTCTCCTTATTTTGGGGCAAAACGACAGAAAATCTGCTTTTTCGGGAGCAAACAGTTAGAAATTCCCCTTATTTGGGGGCAAAGAGGCAGAAATATCCCTTATTTTGGGGTAAAATTGCAGAAATTTCACTTATTACAGGGTAATAAGTCAGAAATTCCCCTTAATTTGGGGCAAAAAAGACAGAAATTCCCTTTGTTTTGGGGGAAAAAGAAGAAATTCCACTTATTTAGTGGCAAGAAGGCAGAAATTCCCCTTATTTTGGAGCAAAAATGAAGAAATTTCCCTTTTTATGGCAAAAAGGTATGCATTCCTATTATTTTTGGGCAAAAAGGCAGAAATTCCCAATATTTTGGGGCAAAATTGCAGAAATTCCCCTAAATTTGGGGCAAAAGGCAGAAATTCCCTTTATATTGGGGCAAAAATCATAAATTCCCCTTATTTTGGGGCAAAATTCAAGAAATTTCCTTTATTTTGGGGCAAAATTGCAGGAATTTACCTTATTTTGGGGCAAAATTGCAGAAATTTTTCTTATTTGGGGCAAAATTGCAGAAATTTCACTTCTTTTGAGAAAAAAAGGCTGAAATTTCCTTTAGTTTGGGGCAAAAAGGGAGAAATTCCCCTTATTTTGCGGCAAAATTGCTGAAATTTCCCTTATTATTGGGAAAAATTGCAGAAATTTTCCTTATTTTAGAGCAAAATTGCAGCAATTTCACTTATTTCGAAGAAAAAAAGCAAAAAATTTTCTTATTTTGGGGCAAAAAGGCAGAAATTCCCATTATTTTGGGGCAAAAAGGCAGAAATTCACCTTATTTTGGGGTAAAATTGCAGAAATTTCACTTATTTTGGGGCAAAAAGGCAGAAATTTCCTTATTTTGGGGCAAAATTGCAGAAATTTCACTTATTTCAGGGTAATAATTCAGAAATTCCCCTTATTTTGGGGCAAAATACAGAAATTCACTTATTTTCAGGTAAAAAGGCTGAAATTTCCTTTGTTTTGGGGCAAAAAGGAAGAAATTCCCCTTATTTTGGGGCAAAATTGCAGAAATTTTTCTTATTATGTAAAAAAATTGCCAAAATTTCCCTTATTTTAGGGCAAAATTGCAGAAATTTCACTTATTTCAGAGAAAAAAAGCAAAAGTTTTTCTTATGTTGGGGCAAAAAGGCAGAAATTCACATTATTTTGGGGCAAAAAAGCAGAAATTCACTTTATTTTGAGGTAAAATTACAGAAATTTCACATATTTCAGGGCAAAAAGGCAGAAATTTCCCTTATTTTGGGGAAAAATTGCAGAAATTTTTTTTATTTGGGGCAAAATTGCAGAAATTTCACTTATTTTCAGGTAAAAAGGCTTAAATTTTCTTTAGTTTGCGGCAAAAAGGGAGAAATTCCTTTTATTTTGGGGCAAAATTGAAGAAATTTCCCTTATTATTGGAAAAAATTGCAGAAATTTTCCTTATTTAAAGCAAAATTGCAGCAATTTCACTTATTTCAGAGAAAAAAAGCAAAAATTTTTCTTATTTTGGGACAAAAAGGCAGAAATTCCCATTATTTTGGGGCAAAAAGGCAGAAATTCACCTTATTTTGGGGTAAAATTGCAGAAATTTCACATATTTCAGGGAAAAAGGCAGAAATTTCCTTTATTTTAAGGCAAAATTGCAGAAATTTCACTTATTTCAGGGTAATAAGTCAGAAATTCCCCTTATTTTGGGGCAAAATACAGAAATTTCCTTTGTTTTCGGGGAAAAAGACAGAAATTCCACTTATTTGGAGGCAAAAAACAGAAATTCTTCTTATTTTGGAGCAAAAATGAAGATTTTTTCCTCGCTTATGGCAAAAGGTTATGCATTCCCCTTATTTTTGGGCAAAAAGGCAGAAATTCCCTGTATTTTGGAGCAAAATTGCAGAAATTCCCCTAATTGTGGGGCAAAAAGGCAGAAATTCCCTATATGTTGGGGCAAAAACACAGAAATTCTCCTTATTTTGGGGCAAAACTCAGAAATTCCCCTTATTTTGGGGCAAAATTCCAGAAATTTCCCTTATTTTCGGGCAAAATTGCAGAAATTTCACTTATTTTGGGGCAAAATTGCAGAAATTTCAATTATTTTGAGGAAAAAAACCAGAGATTTTTCTTATTTTGGGGCAAAAATGCAGAAATTCCCCTTATTTTGGGGTAAAAATGCTGTAATTCCCCTTATTTAGGGGCAAAAATGCAGAAATTTCCATTATTTTGAGGCAAAGAGACAGAAATTCCCTTTATTTTGTGGCAAAAATGCAAAAATTTCTTTTATTTTGTGGCAAAATTGCAGAAATTTCACATATTTCAGGGCATAATTCAAAAATTCCTTTTATTTTGGGGCAAAATGACAGAAATTCCGTTTTTTGTGTAAAAAGGCAGAAATTTCACTTATTTTGAGGTAAAAAGGAAGAAATTGCTCTAATTTTGGGGCAAAAATGAAGAATTTTTTTTTTGTGGCAAAAGGTATTTATTCCCCTTACTTTCGGGATAAAAAGCAGAAATTCTCCGTATTTTGAAGCAAAATTGCAGAAATTCTCTCAATTTTCGGGCAAAAAGGCAGAAATTCTCCTTATTTTGGGGTAAAAAGACAGAAAATCTCCTTTTTCGGGAGCAAACAGTCAGAAATTCCCCTAATTTTGGGGCAAAATTGCAGAAATTTCTTTTACATTGGGGCAAAATTGCAGAAATTTCCCTTATATTGGGGCGAAATTGCAGAAATTTCACATATTTCAGGGTAATAAGTCAGAAATTTCTTTTATTTTGAGGCAAAATAGACAGAAAATCCCTTTTTTTGGGGAAAAAAGACAGAAATTCCACTTATTTAGAGGCAAAAAGGCAGAAATTCCACTATTTTTGGAGCAAAAATGAAGAAATTTCCCTTATTATGGCAAAAAGGTATGCATTCCCATTATTTTCGGGCAAAAGTGCAGAAATTCCCCTTATTTTTGGGCAAAAGGCAGAAATTCCCATTATTTTGAGGCAAAATTCCAGAAATTTTCTTTTTTTGGGGCAAAATTGCAGGAATTTACCTTATTTTGGGGCAAAATTGCAGAAATTTCCCTTTTTGGGGCAAAATTGCAGAAATTTCACTTATTTTCAGGTAAAAAGGCTCAAATTTCCTTTGTTTTGGGGCAAAAAGGAAGAAATTCCCCATATTTTGGGGCAAAATTGCAGAAATTTTTCTTATGTGAAAAAATTTCAAAAATTTCCCTTATTTTAGGGCAAAATTGCAGAAATTTCACTTATTTCAGAGAAAAAAAGCAAAAATTTTTCTTATTATGGGGCAAAAAGGCAGAAATTTCCCTTATTTTGAGGTAAAAATGCTGAAATTCCCTTTATTTGGGGGCAAAAAGGCAGAAATATCCCTTATTTTGGGCAAAATTGCAGAAATTTCACTTATTACAGGGTAATAAGTCAGAAATTCCCCTTAATTTGGGCAAAAAAGACAGAAATTCCCTTTGTTTTGGGGGAAAAAGAAGAAATTCCACTAATTTAGAGGCAAGAAGGCAGAAATTCCCCTTATTTTGGAGCAAAAATGAAGAAATTTCCCTTTTCATGGCAAAAAGGTATGCATTCCCATTATTTCCGGGCAAAAAGGCAGAAATTCCCCATATTTTGGGGCATAATTGCAGAAATTCCCGTAAATTTGGGGCAAAAGGCAAAAATTCCCTTTATTTTGAAGCAAAAATCATAAATTCCCCTTATTTTGGGGCAAAATACAAGAAATTTCCTTTATTTTGGGGCAAAATTGCAGGAATTTACCTTATTTTGGGGCAAAATTGTAGAAATTTTTCTTATTTGGGGCAAAATTGCAGAAATTTCACTTCTTTTGAGAAAAAAAGGCTGAAATTTCCTTTAGTTTGGGGCAAAAAAGGAGAAATTCCTTTTATTTTGCGGCAAAATTGCAGCAATTTCACTTATTTCAGAGAAAAAAAGCAAAAATTTTTCTTATTTTGGGGCAAAAAGGCAGAAATTCCCATTATTTTGGGGCAAAAAGGCAGAAATTCACCTTATTTTGGGGTAAAATTGCAGAAATTTCACATATTTCAGGGCAAAAAGGCAGAAATTTCCCTTATTTTGGGGCAAAATTGCAGAAATTTTACTTATTTCAGGGTAATAATTCAGAAATTCCCCTTATTTTGGGGCAAAATACAGAAATTCCCTTTGTTTTGGGGGAAAAAGACAGAAATTCCACTTATTTTGAGTCAAAAAAGCAGAAATTCTTTTTATTTTGGAGCAAAAATAAAGAAATTTTCCTCGTTTATGGCAAAAGGTTATGCATTCCCCTTATTATTGGGCAAAAAGCAGAAATTCCCTGTATTTTGGAGCAAAATATCAGAAATTCCCCTAATTGTGAAGCAAAAAGGCAGAAATTCCCTATATGTTGGGGCAAAAACACAGAAATTCTCCTTATTTTGGGGCAAAACTCAGAAATTTCCCTTATTTTGGGGCAAAATTCCAGAAATTTCCCTTATTTTGGGGCAAAATTGCAGAAATTTCATTTTTTGGGGCAAAATTGCAGGAATTTACCTTATTTTGGGGCAAAATTGCAGAAATTTCTTTTATTTGGAGCAAAATTGCAGATGTTTCACTTATTTTCAGGTAAAAAGGCTTAAATTTCCTTTGTTTTGGGGCAAAAAGGAAGAAATTCCCCTTATTTTGGGGCAAAATTGCAGAAATTTTTCTTATGTGAAAAAATTTCAAAAATTTCCCTTATTTTAGGGCAAAATTGCAGAAATTTCACTTATTTCAGAGGGAAAAAATCAAAAATTTTTCTTATTTTGGGACAAAACGGCAGAAATTCCCATTATTTTGGGGCAAAAAAGCAGAAATTCACCTTATTTTGAGGTAAAATTGCAGAAATTTCACATATTTCAGGGAAAAAAGGCAGAAATTTCCCTTATTTTCGGGCAAAATTGAAGAAATTTCACTTATTTCTGGGTAATAAGTCAGAAATTCCCCTTATTTTTTGGCAAAAAAGACAGAAATTCCCTTTGTTTTGGGAACAAAAGACAGAAATTCCACTTATTGAGAAGCAAAAAGGCAGAAATTCCCCTTATTTTGGAGCAAAAATGAAGAAATTTCTCTTTTTTATTGCAAAAAGTTATGCATTCCCCTTATTTTCGTGCAAAAAGGCAGAAATTCCCTGTATTTTGGAGCAAAATTGCAGAAATTCCCCTAATTGTGGGGCAAAAAGGCAGAAATTTCCTATATGTTGGGGCAAAAAGACAGAAATTCTCCTTATTTTGGGGCAAAACTCAGAAATTCCACATATTTTGGGGCAAAATTGCAGAAAGTTCACTTACTTCAGAGAAAAAAGGCAGAAATTTTCTTTATTTTAGGGCAAAAATGTAGAAATTCGTAATATTTTGTGGCAAAAATGCAGAAATTCCCATTATTTTGAGGTAAAAAGGGTGAAATTCCCCTTATTTGTGGGCAAAAAGGCAAAAATTTCCCTTATTTTGGGGCAAAATTGCAGAACCTTCACTTATTTCAGAGTAATAAGTCAGAAATTTTTCTTATTTTGGGGTAAAAAAGACAGAAAATCCCTTTGTTTTGGGGAAAAAAGACAGAAATTCCACTTATTTAGAGGCAAAAAAGCAGAAATTCCCCTTATTTTGAAGCAAAAATGAAGAAATTTCCCTTTTTTAAGGAAAAAAGTTATGCATTCTTCTTATTTTCGGGCAAAAAGGCAGAAATTCCCCGTATTTTGGAGCAAAATTGCAAAAATTCCCCTAATTGTGGGGCAAAAATGCAGAAATTCCCTATATGTTGGGGCAAAAGACAGAAATTCTCCTTATTTTGGGGCAAAACTCAGAAATTCCACATATTTTGGGGCAAAATTGCAGAAATTTCACTTACTTCAGAGAAAAAAGGCAGAAATTTTCTTTATTTTAGGGCAAAAATGTAGAAATTCGTAATATTTTGTGGCAAAAATGCAGAAATTCCCATTATTTTGAGGTAAAAAGGGTGAAATTCCCCTTATTTGTGGGCAAAAAGGCAAAAATTTCCCTTATTTTGGGGCAAAATTGCAGAACCTTCTCTTATTTCAGAGTAATAAGTCAGAAATTTTTCTTATTTTGGGGTAAAAAAGACAGAAAATCCCTTTGTTTTGGGGAAAAAAGACAGAAATTCCACTTATTTAGAGGCAAAAAAGCAGAAATTCCCCTTATTTTGAAGCAAAAATGAAGAAATTTCCCTTTTTTAAGGAAAAAAGTTATGCATTCTTCTTATTTTCGGGCAAAAAGGCAGAAATTCCCCGTATTTTGGAGCAAAATTGCAAAAATTCCCCTAATTGTGGGGCAAAAATGCAGAAATTCCCTATATGTTGGGGCAAAAGACAGAAATTCTCCTTATTTTGGGGCAAAACTCAGAAATTCCACTTATTTTGGGGAAAAATTCCAGAAATTTCCCTTATTCTGGGGCAAAATTGCAGAAATTTCACTTATTTTGGGCAAAATTGCAGAAATTTCACTTATTTCAGGAAAAAAAGAAATTTTGTTATTTTGGGGCAAAAAGGCAAAAATTCCTTTTATTTTGAGGTAAAAAGCCTGAAATTCCCCTTATTTGGGGGCAAAAAGGCAGAAATATCCCTTATTTTGAGGCAAAATTGCAGAAATTTCACTTATTACAGGGTAATAAGTCAGAAATTCCCCTTAATTTGTGGCAAAAAAGACAGAAATTCTCTTTGTTTTGGGGGAAAAAGAAGAAATTCCACTTATTTAGAGGCAAGAAGGCAGAAATTCCCCTTATTTTGGAGCAAAAATGAAGAAATTTCCCTTTTTATGGCAAAAAGGTATACATTCCCATTATTTTCGGGCAAAAAGGCAGATTCCCCGTATTTTGGAGCAAAATTGCAGAAATTCCCCTAAATTTGGGGCAAAAGGAAGAAATTTTCTTTATTTTGGGGCAAAAATCAGAAATACCCCTTATTTTGGGGCAAAATTCAAGAAATTTCCTTTATTTTGGCGCAAAATTGCAGGAATTTACCTTATTTTGGGGCAAAATTGAAGAAATTTTTCTTATTTGGGGCAAAATTGCAGAAATTTCACTTATTTTCAGGTAAAAAGCCTGAAATTTCCTTTATTTTGGGGCCAAAAGGGAGAAATTCCCCTTATTTTGGGGTAAAATTTCAGAATTTTCCCTTATTATTGGGAAAAATTGCAGAAATTTTCCTTATTTTAGGGCAAAATTGCAGCAATTTCACTTATTTCAGAGAAAGAAAGCAAAAATTTTTCTCTTTTTGAGGCAAAAATGCAGAAATTCCCATTATTTTGGGGCCAAAAGGCAGAAATTTACTTTATTTTGGGGTAAAATTGCAGAAATTAAACATATTTCAGGGCAAAAGGCAGAAATTTCCCTTATTTTGGGGCAAAATTGCAGAAATTACACTTATTTCAGGGTAATAAGACAGAAATTCCCCTTATTTTGGGGCAAAATACAGAAATTCCCTTTTTTTTGGGGGAAAAAGACAGAAATTCCACTTATTTAGAGGCAAAAGAGCAGAAATTCTCCTTATTTTGGGGCAAAGCTCAGAAATTCCACTTATTTTGGGGCAAAATTCCAGAAATTTCCCTTATTCTGGGGCAAAATTGCAAAAATTTCACTTATTTTGGGCAAAATTGCAGAAATTTCACTTATTTCAGGAAAAAAAGGAATTTTGTTATTTTGGGGCAAAAAGGCAAAAATTCCTTTTATTTTGAGGTAAAAAGGCTGAAATTCCTCTTATTTGGGGACAAAAAGGCAGAAATATCCCTTATTTTGAGGCAAAATTGCAGAAATTTCACTTATTACAGGGTAATAAGTCAGAAATTCCCCTTAATTTGTGGCAAAAAAGACAGAAATTCTCTTTGTTTTGGGGGAAAAAGAAGAAATTCCACTTATTTAGAGGCAAGAAGGCAGAAATTCCCCTTATTTTGGAGCAAAAATGAAGAAATTTCCCTTTTTATGGCAAAAAGGTATGCATTCCCATTATTTTCGGGCAAAAAGGCAGATTCCCAGTATTTTGGAGCAAAATTGTAGAAATTCCCCTAAATTTGGGGCAAAAGGAAGAAATTCCCTTTATTTTGGGGCAAAAATCAGAAATACCCCTTATTTTGGGGCAAAATTCAAGAAATTTCCTTTATTTTGGCGCAAAATTGCAGGAATTTACCTTATTTTGGGGCAAAATTGAAGAAATTTTTCTTATTTGGGGCAAAATTGCAGAAATTTTACTTATTTTCAGGTAAAAAGGCTGAAATTTCCTTTATTTTGGGGCCAAAAGGGAGAAATTCCCCTTATTTTGGGGTAAAATTTCAGAAATTTCCCTTATTATTGGGAAAAATTGCAGAAATTTTCCTTATTTTAGGGCAAAATTGCAGCAATTTCACTTATTTCAGAGAAAGAAAGCAAAAATTTTTCTCTTTTTGAGGCAAAAATGCAGAAATTCCCATTATTTTGGGGCCAAAAGGCAGAAATTTACTTTATTTTGGGGTAAAATTGCAGAAATTAAACATATTTCAGGGCAAAAGGCAGAAATTTCCCTTATTTTGGGGCAAAATTGCAGAAATTTCACTATTTCAGGGTAATAAGACAGAAATTCCCCTTATTTTGGGGCAAAATACAGAAATTCCCTTTTTTTGGGGGGAAAAAGACAGAAATTCCACTTATTTATAGGCAAAAGAGCAGAAATTCTCCTTATTTTGGGGCAAAACTCAGAAATTCCACTTATTTTGGGGCAAAATTCCAGAAATTTCTCTTATTCTGGGGCAAAATTCAAAAATTTCACTTATTTTGGGCAAAATTGCAGAAATTTCACTTATTTCAGGAAAAAAAGGAATTTTGTTATTTTGGGGCAAAAAGGCAAAAATTCCTTTTATTTTGAGGTAAAAAGGCTGAAATTCCCCTTATTTGGGGACAAAAAGGCAGAAATATCCCTTATTTTGAGGCAAAATTGCAGAAATTTCACTTATTACAGGGTAATAAGTCAGAAATTCCCCTTAATTTGTGGCAAAAAAGACAGAAATTCTCTTTGTTTTGGGGGAAAAAGAAGAAATTCCACTTATTTAGAGGCAAGAAGGCAGAAATTCCCCTTATTTTGGAGCAAAAATGAAGAAATTTCCCTTTTTATGGCAAAAAGGTATGCATTCCCATTATTTTCGGGCAAAAAGGCAGATTCCCAGTATTTTGGAGCAAAATTGTAGAAATTCCCCTAAATTTGGGGCAAAAGGAAGAAATTCCCTTTATTTTGGGGCAAAAATCAGAAATACCCCTTATTTTGGGGAAAAATTCAAGAAATTTCTTCTATTTTGGCGCAAAATTGCAGGAATTTACCTTATTTTGGGGCAAAATTGAAGAAATTTTTCTTATTTGGGGCAAAATTGCAGAAATTTCACTTATTTTCAGGTAAAAAGTCTGAAATTTCCTTTATTTTGGGGCCAAAATGGAGAAATTCCCCTTATTTTGTTGTAAAATTTCAGAAATTTCCCTTATTATTGGGAAAAATTGCAGAAATTTTCCTTATTTTAGGGCAAAATTGCAGCAATTTCACTTATTTCAGAGAAAAAAAGCAAAAATTTTTCTCTTTTTGGGGCAAAAAGGCAGAAATTCCCATTATTTTGGGGCAAAAAGGCAGAAATTCACTTTATTTTGGGGTAAAATTGCAGAAATTTCACATATTTCAGGGCAAAAAGGCAGAAATTTCCCTTATTTTGGGGCAAAATTGCAGAAATTTCACTTATTTCAGGGTAATAAGTCAGAAATTCCCCTTATTTTGGGGCAAAATACAGAAATTCCCTTTGTTTGGGAGAAAAAGACAGAAATTCCACTTATTTAGAGGCAAAAAAGCAGAAATTCTTCTTATATTGGAGCAAAAATGAAGAAATTTTCTTCGTTTATGGCAAAAGGTTATGCATTCCCCTTATTTTCGGGCAAAAAAGCAGAAATTCCCTGTATTTTGGTGCAAAATTGCAGAAATTCCCCTAATTGTGGGGCAAAAAGGCAGAAATTCCCTATATGTTGGGCCAAAAACACAGAAATTCTCCTTATTTTGGGGCAAAACTCAGAAATTCCCCTTCTTTTGGGGCAAAATTCCAGAAATTTCCCTTATTTTGGGGCAAAATTGCAGAAATTTCATTTTTTGGGGCAAAATTGCAGGAATTTACCTTATTTTGGGGCACAATTGCAGAAATTTCTTTTATTTGGGGCAAAATTGCAGAAATTTCACTTATTTTCAGGTAAAAAGGCTGAAATTTCCTTTGTTTTGGGGCAAAAAGGAAGAAATTCCCCTTATTTTGGGGCAAAATTGCAGAAATTTTTCTTATGTGAAAAAATTTCAAAAATTTCCCTTATTTTAGGGCAAAATTGCAGAAATTTCACTTATTTCAGAGAAAAAAAGCAAAAATTTTTCTTATTTTGGGTCAAAAAGGCAGAAATTCCCATTATTTTGGGGCAAAAAAGCAGAAATTCACCTTATTTTGAGGTAAAATTGCAGAAAATTCACATATTTCAGGGAAAAAAGGCAGAAATTTCCCTTATTTTCGGGCAAAATTGAAGAAATTTCACTTATTTCTGGGTAATAAGTCAGAAATTCCCCTTATTTTTTGGCAAAAAAGACAGAAATTCCCTTTGTTTTGGGAACAAAAGACAGAAATTCCACTTATTGAGAAGCAAAAAGGCAGAAATTCCCCTTATTTTGGAGCAAAAATGAAGAAATTTCCCTTTTTTATGGCAAAAAGTTATGCATTCCCCTTATTTTCGTGCAAAAAGGCAGAAATTCCCTGTATTTTGGAGCAAAATTGCAGAAATTTTCCTAATTGTGGGGCAAAAAGGCAGAAATTCTCCTTATTTTGGGGCAAAACTCAGAAATTCCACATATTTTGGGGCAAAATTGCAGAAATTTCACTTACTTCAGAGAAAAAAGGCAAAAATTTTCTTTATTTTAGGGCAAAAATGTAGAAATTCCTAATATTTTGTGGCAAAAATGCAGAAATTCCCTTTATTTTGAGGTAAAAAGGGTGAAATTCCCCTTATTTGTGGGCAAAAAGGCAAAAATTTCCCTTATATTGGGGCAAAATTGCAGAACCTTCACTTATTTCAGAGTAATAAGTCAGAAATTTTTCTTATTTTGGGGTAAAAAAAACAGAAAAGACCTTTGTTTTGGGGGAAAATGACAGAAATTCCACTTATTTAGAGGCAGAAAAGCAGAAATTCCCCTTATTTTGAAGCAAAAATGAAGAAATTTCCCTTTTTTAAGGAAAAAAGTTATGCATTCTTCTTATTTTCGGGCAAAAAGGCAGAAATTCTACGTATATTGGAGCAAAATTGCAAAAATTCCCCTAATTGTGGGGCAAAAATGCAGAAATTCCCTATATGTTGGGGCAAAAGACGGAAATTCTCCTTATTTTGGGGCAAAACTCAGAAATTCCACTTATTTTGGCGTAAAATTCTAGAAATTTCCCTTATTTTGGGGCAAAATTGCAGAAATTTCACTTATTTTGGGCAAAATTGCAGAAATTTCACTTATTTCAGGAAAAAAAGAAATTTTGTTATTTTGGGGCAAAAAGGCAAAAATTCCTTTTATTTTGAGGTAAAAAGGCTGAAATTCCCCTTATTTGGGGACAAAAAGGCAGAAATATCCCTTATTTTGAGGCAAAATTGCAGAAATTTCACTTTTTACTGGGTAATAAGTCAGAAATTCCCCTTAATTTGTGGCAAAAAAGACAGAAATTCTCTTTGTTTTGGGGGAAAAAGAAGAAATTCCACTTATTTAGAGGCAAGAAGGCAGAAATTCCCCTTATTTTGGAGCAAAAATGAAGAAATTTCCCTTTTTATGGCAAAAAGGTATGCATTCCCATCATTTTCGGGCAAAAAGGCAGATTCCCCGTATTTTGGAGCAAAATTGCAGAAATTACCCTAAATTTGGGGCAAAAGGAAGAAATTTTCTTTATTTTGGGGCAAAAATCAGAAATACCCCTTATTTTGGGGCAAAATTCAAGAAATTTCCTTTATTTTGGCGCAAAATTGCAGGAATTTACCTTATTTTGGGGCAAAATTGAAGAAATTTTTCTTATTTGGGGCAAAATTCAGAAATTTTACTTATTTTCAGTTAAAAAGGCTGAAATTTCCTTTATTTTGGGGCCAAAAGGGAGAAATTCCCCTTATTTTGGGGTAAAATTTCAGAAATTTCACTTATTATTGGGAAAAATTGCAGAAATTTTCCTTATTTTAGGGCAAAATTGCAGCAATTTCACTTATTTCAGAGAAAGAAAGCAAAAATTTTTCTCTTTTTGAGGCAAAAATGCAGAAATTCCCATTATTTTGGGGCCAAAAGGCAGAAATTTACTTTATTTTGGGGTAAAATTGCAGAAATTAAACATATTTCAGGGCAAAAGGCAGAAATTTCCCTTATTTTGGGGCAAAATTGCAGAAATTTCACTATTTCAGTGTAATAAGTCAGAAATTCCCCTTATTTTGGGGCAAAATACAGAAATTCCCTTTTTTTGGGGGGAAAAAGACAGAAATTCCACTTATTTAGAGGCAAAAGAGCAGAAATTCTCCTTATTTTGGGGCAAAACTCAGAAATTCCACTTATTTTGGGGCAAAATTCCAGAAATTTCCCTTATTCTGGGGCAAAATTGCAAAAATTTCACTTATTTTGGGCAAAATTGCAGAAATTTCACTTATTTCAGGAAAAAAAGGAATTTTGTTATTTTGGGGCAAAAAGGCAAAAATTCCTTTTATTTTGAGGTAAAAAGGCTGAAATTCCCCTTATTTGGGGACAAAAAGGCAGAAATATCTTTTATTTTGAGGCAAAATTGCAGAAATTTCACTTATTACAGGGTAATAAGTCAGAAATTCCCCTTAATTTGTGGCAAAAAAGACAGAAATTCTCTTTGTTTTGGGGGAAAAAGAAGAAATTCCACTTATTTAGAGGCAAGAAGGCAGAAATTCCCCTTATTTTGGAGCAAAAATGAAGAAATTTCCCTTTTTATGGCAAAAAGGTATGCATTCCCATTATTTTCTGGCAAAAAGGCAGATTCCCAGTATTTTGGAGCAAAATTGTAGAAATTCCCCTAAATTTGGGGCAAAAGGAAGAAATTCCCTTTATTTTGGGGCAAAAATCAGAAATACCCCTTATTTTGGGGAAAAATTCAAGAAATTTCTTCTATTTTGGTGCAAAATTGCAGGAATTTACCTTATTTTGGGGCAAAATTGAAGAAATTTTTCTTATTTGGGGCAAAATTGCAGAAATTTCACTTATTTTCAGGTAAAAAGTCTGAAATTTCCTTTATTTTGGGGCCAAAAGGGAGAAATTCCCCTTATTTTGTTGTAAAATTTCAGAAATTTCCCTTATTATTGGGAAAAATTGCAGAAATTTTCCTTATTTTAGGGCAAAATTGCAGCAATTTCACTTATTTCAGAGAAAAAAAGCAAAAATTTTTCTCTTTTTGGGGCAAAAAAGCAGAAATTCCCATTATTTTGGGGCAAAAAGGCAGAAATTCACTTTATTTTGGGGTAAAATTGCAGAAATTTCACATATTTCAGGGCAAAAAGGCAGAAATTTCCCTTATTTTGGGGCAAAATTGCAGAAATTTCACTTATTTCAGGGTAATAAGTCAGAAATTCCCCTTATTTTGGGGCAAAATACAGAAATTCCCTTTGTTTGGGAGAAAAAGACAGAAATTCCACTTATTTAGAGGCAAAAAAGCAGAAATTCTTCTTATATTGGAGCAAAAATGAAGAAATTTTCTTCGTTTATGGCAAAAGGTTATGCATTCCCCTTATTTTCGGGCAAAAAAGCAGAAATTCCCTGTATTTTGGTGCAAAATTGCAGAAATTCCCCTAATTGTGGGGCAAAAAGGCAGAAATTCCCTATATGTTGGGCCAAAAACACAGAAATTCTCCTTATTTTGGGGCAAAACTCAGAAATTCCCCTTCTTTTGGGGCAAAATTCCAGAAATTTCCCTTATTTTGGGGCAAAATTGCAGAAATTTCATTTTTTGGGGCAAAATTGCAGGAATTTACCTTATTTTGGGGCACAATTGCAGAAATTTCTTTTATTTGGGGCAAAATTGCAGAAATTTCACTTATTTTCAGGTAAAAAGGCTGAAATTTCCTTTGTTTTGGGGCAAAAAGGAAGAAATTCCCCTTATTTTGGGGCAAAATTGCAGAAATTTTTCTTATGTGAAAAAATTTCAAAAATTTCCCTTATTTTAGGGCAAAATTGCAGAAATTTCACTTATTTCAGAGAAAAAAAGCAAAAATTTTTCTTATTTTGGGTCAAAAAGGCAGAAATTCCCATTATTTTGGAGCAAAAACAGAAATTCACCTTATTTTGAGGTAAAATTGCAGAAAATTCACATATTTAATGGAAAAAAGGCAGAAATTTCCCTTATTTTCGGGCAAAATTGAAGAAATTTCACTTATTTCTGGGTAATAAGTCAGAAATTCCCCTTATTTTTTGGCAAAAAAGACAGAAATTCCCTTTGTTTTGGGAACAAAAGACAGAAATTCCACTTATTGAGAAGCAAAAAGGCAGAAATTCCCCTTATTTTGGAGCAAAAATGAAGAAATTTCCCTTTTTTATGGCAAAAAGTTATGCATTCCCCTTATTTTCGTGCAAAAAGGCAGAAATTCCCTGTATTTTGGAGCAAAATTGCAGAAATTTTCCTAATTGTGGGGCAAAAAGGCAGAAATTCTCCTTATTTTGGGGCAAAACTCAGAAATTCCACATATTTTGGGGCAAAATTGCAGAAATTTCACTTACTTCAGAGAAAAAAGGCAGAAATTTTCTTTATTTTAGGGCAAAAATGTAGAAATTCCTAATATTTTGTGGCAGAAATGCAGAAATTCCCCTTATTTTGAGGTAAAAAGGGTGAAATTCCCCTTATTTGTGGGCAAAAAGGCAAAAATTTCCCTTATTTTGGGGCAAAATTGCAGAACCTTCACTTATTTCAGAGTAATAAGTCAGAAATTTTTCTTATTTTGGGGTAAAAAAGACAGAAAATCCCTTTGTTTTGGGGGATAAAGACAGAAATTCCACTTATTTAGAGGCAGAAAAGCAGAAATTCCCCTTATTTTGAAGCAAAAATGAAGAAATTTCCCTTTTTTAAGGAAAAAAGTTATGCATTCTTCTTATTTTCGGGCAAAAAAGCAGAAATTCCCCGTATTTTGGAGCAAAATTGCAAAAATTCCCCTAATTGTGGGGCAAAAATGCAGAAATTCCCTATATGTTGGGGCAAAAGACAGAAATTCTCCTTATTTTGGGGCAAAACTCAGAAATTCCACTTATTTTGGGGCAAAATTCCAGAAATTTCCCTTATTCTGGGGCAAAATTGCAGAAATTTCACTTATTTTGGGCAAAATTGCAGAAATTTCACTTATTTCAGGAAAAAAAGGAATTTTGTTATTTTGGGGCAAAAAGGCAAAAATTCCCCTTATTTTGAGGTAAAAAGGCTGAAATTCCCCTTATTTGGGGGCAAAAAGGCAGAAATATCCCTTATTTTGAGGCAAAATTGCAGAAATTTCACTTATTACAGGGTAATAAGTCAGAAATTCCCCTTAATTTGTAGCAAAAAAGACAGAAATTCTCTTTGTTTTGGGGGAAAAAGAAGAAATTCCACTTATTTAGAGGCAAGAAGGCAGAAATTCCCCTTATTTTGGAGCAAAAATGAAGAAATTTCCCTTTTTATGGCAAAAAGGTATGCATTCCCATTATTTTCGGGCAAAAAGGCAGATTCCCCGTATTTTGGAGCAAAATTGCAGAAATTCCCCTAAATTTGGGGCAAAAGGAAGAAATTTTCTTTATTTTGGGGCAAAAATCATAAATTCCCCTTATTTTGGGGCAAAATTGCAGAAATTTCATTTTTTGGGGCAAAATTGCAGGAATTTACCTTATTTTGGGGCACAATTGAAGAAATTTTTCTTATTTGGGGCAAAATTGCAGAAATTTCACTTATTTTCTGGTGAAAAGGCTGAAATTTCCTTTATTTTGGGGCCAAAAGGGAGAAATTCCCCTTATTTTGGTGTAAAATTTCAGAAATTTCCCTTATTATTGGGAAAAATTGCAGAAATTTTCCTTATTTTAGGGCAAAATTGCAGCAATTTCACTTATTTCAGAGAAAAAAAGCAAAAATTTTTCTTATTTTGAGGCAAAAAGGCAGAAATTGCCATTATTTTGGGGCAAAAAGGAAGAAATTCACTTTATTTTTGGGTAAAATTGCAGAAATTTCACATATTTCAGGGCAAAAAGGCAGAAATTTCCCTTATTTTGGGGCAAAATTGCAAAAATTTCACTTATTTCATGGTAATAAGTCAGAAATTCCCCTTATTTTGGGGCAAAATACAGAAATTCCCTTTTTTGGGGGGAAAAAGACAGAAATTCCACTTATTTAGAGGCAAAAAAAGCAGAAATTCTCCTTATTTTGGGGCAAAACTCAGAAATTCCACTTGTTTTGGGGCAAAATTCCAAAAATTTCCCTTATTCTGGGGCAAAATTGCAAAAATTTCACTTATTTTGGGCAAAAGTGCAGAAATTTCACTTATTTCAGGAAAAAAAGGAATTTTGTTATTTTGGGGCAAAAAGGCAAAAATTCCCCTTATTTTGAGGTAAAAAGGCTGAAATTCCCCTTATTTGGGGACAAAAAGGCAGAAATATCCCTTATTTTGAGGCAAAATTGCAGAAATTTCACTTATTACAGGGTAATAAGTCAAAAATTACCCTTAATTTGTGGCAAAAAAGACAGAAATTCTCTTTGTTTTGGGGGAAAAAGAAGAAATTCCACTTATTTAGAGGCAAGAAGGCAGAAATTCCCCTTATTTTGGAGCAAAAATGAAGAAATTTCCCTTTTTATGGCAAAAAGGTATGCATTCCCATTATTTTCTGTCAAAAAGGCAGATTCCCAGTATTTTGGAGCAAAATTGCAGAAATTACCCTAAATTTGGGGCAAAAGGAAGAAATTCCCTTTATTTTGGGCCAAAAATCAGAAATACCCCTTATTTTGGGGAAAAATTCAAGAAATTTCTTTTATTTTGGCGCAAAATTGCAGGAATTTACCTTATTTTGGGGCAAAATTGAAGAAATTTTTCTTATTTGGGGCAAAATTGCAAAAATTTCACTTATTTTCAGGTAAAAAGTCTGAAATTTCCTTTATTTTGGGGCCAAAAGGAGAAATTCCCCTTATTTTGTTGTAAAATTTCAGAAATTTCCCTTATTATTGGGAAAAATTGCAGAAATTTTCCTTATTTTAGGGCAAAATTGCAGCAATTTCACTTATTTCAGAGAAAAAAAGCAAAAATTTATCTCTTTTTTGGGCAAAAAGGCAGAAATTCCCATTATTTTGGGGCAAAAAGGCAGAAATTCACTTTATTTTGGGGTAAAATTGCAGAAATTTCACATATTTCAGGGCAAAAAGGCAGAAATTTCTTTTATTTTGGGGCAAAATTGCAGAAATTTCACTTATTTCAGGGTAATAAGTCAGAAATTCCCCTTATTTTGGGGCAAAATACAGAAATTCCCTTTGTTTTGGGAGAAAAAGACAGAAATTCCACTTATTTAGAGGCAAAAAAGCAGAAATTCTTCTTATTTTGGAGCAAAAATGAAGAAATTTTCTTCGTTTATGGCAAAAGGTTATGCATTCCCCTTATTTTCGGGCAAAAAGGGAGAAATTCCCTGTATTTTGGAGCAAAATTGCAGAAATTCCCCTAATTGTGGGGCAAAAAGGCAGAAATTCCCTATATGTTGGGGCAAAAACACAGAAATTCTCCTTATTTTGGGGCAAAACTCAGAAATTCCCCATCTTTTGGGGCAAAATTCCAGAAATTTCCCTTATTTTGGGGCAAAATTGCAGAAATTTCATTTTTTGGGGCAAAATTGCAGGAATTTACCTTATTTTGGGGCAAAATTGCAGAAATTTCTTTTATTTGGGGCAAAATTGCAGAAATTTCACTTATTTTCAGGTAAAAAGGCTGAAATTTCCTTTGTTTTGGAGCAAAAAGGAAGAAATTCCCCTTATTTTGGGGCAAAATTGCAGAAATTTTTCTTATGTGAAAAAATTTCAAAAATTTCCCTTATTTTAGAGCAAAATTGCAGAAATTTCACTTATTTCAGAGAAAAAAGCAAAAATTTTTCTAATTTTGGGTCAAAAAGGCAGAAATTCCCATTGTTTTGGGGCAAAAAAGCAGAAATTCACCTTATTTTGAGGTAAAATTGCAGAAAATTCACATATTTCAAGGAAAAAAGGCAGAAATTTCCCTTATTTTCGGGCAAAATTGAAGAAATTTCTATTATTTCTGGGTAATAAGTCAGAAATTCCCCTTATTTTTTGGCAAAAAAGACAGAAATTCCCTTTGTTTTGAAGGAAAAAGACAGAAATTCCACTTATTGAGAAGCACAAAGGCAGAAATTCCCCTTATTTTGAGCAAAAATGAAGAAATTTCCCTTTTTTATGGCAAAAAGTTATGCATTCCCCTTATTTTCGTGCAAAAAGGCAGAAATTCCCTGTATTTTGGAGCAAAATTGCAGAAATTCCCCTAATTGTGGGGCAAAAAGGCAGAAATTCTCCTTATTTTGGGGCAAAACTCAGAAATTCCACATATTTTGGGGCAAAATTGCAGAAATTTCACTTACTTCAGGGAAAAAAGGCAGAAATTTTCCTTATTTTGGGGCATAAATGCAGAAATTCCTAATATTTTGTGGCAAAAATGCAGAAATTCCCCTTATTTTGAGGTAAAAAGGGTGAAATTCCCCTTATTTGTGGGCAAAAAGGCAAAAATTTCCCTTATTTTGGGGCAAAATTTCAGAAATATCACTTATTTCAGGGTAATAAGTCAGAAATTTTTCTTATTTTGGGGCAAATAAGACAGAAAATCCCTTTGTTTTGGGGGAAAAAGACAGAAATTCCACTTATTTAGAGGCAAAAAAGCAGAAATTCCCCTTATTTTGAAGCAAAAATGAAGAAATTTCCCTTTTTTAAGGCAAAAAGGTATGCATTCTTCTCATTATCTTGCAAAAAGTCAGAAATTCCCCATATTTTGGAGCAAAATTGCAAAAATTCCCCTAATTGTGGGGCAAAAATGCAGAAATTCCCTATATGTTGGGGCAAAAAGACAGAAATTTTCTTTATTTTGGGGCAAAACTCAGAAATTCCACATATTTTGGGGCAAAATTCCAGATTTTTCCTTTATTCTGGGGCAAAATTGGAGAAATTTCACTTATTTTGGGCAAAATTGCAGAAATTTTACTTATTTCAGGGGAAAAAAAGAAATTTTGTTATTTGGGGCAAAAAGGGAGAAATTCCCCTTATTTTGAGGTAAAAAGGCTGAAATACCCCTTATTTGGGGGCAAAAAGGCAGAAATATCCCTTATTTTGGGGCAAAATTGCAGCAATTTCACTTATTTCAGGGTAATAAGTCAGAAATTCCCCTTAATTTGTGGCAAAAAAGTCAGATATTCCCTTTGTTTTTGGGGAAAAAGACATAAATTCCACTTATTTAGAGGCAAAACGGCAGAAATTTCCCTTATTTTAAAGCAACAATGAAGAAATTTCCCTTTTTATGGCAAAAAGGTATGCATTCCCCTTTTTTCGGGCAAAAAGGCAGAAATTCCCCGTATTTTGGAGCAAAATTGCAGAAATTCCCCTAAATTTGGGGCAAAAGGCAGAAATTCCCTTTATTTGGGGCAAAAATCAGAAATACCCCTTATTTTGGGGCAAAATTCAAGAAATTTCCTTTATTTTGGGGCAAAATATCAGGAATTTACCTTATTTTGGGGCAAAATTGCAGAAAATTTTCTTATTTGAGGCAAAATTGCAGAAATTTCACTTATTTTTAGGTAAAAAGGCTGAAATTTCCTTTATTTTGGGGCAAAAAGGAAGAAATTCCCTGTATTTTGGGGCAAAATTGCAGAAATTTCCTTTATTATTGGGAAAAATTGCAGAAATTTTTTTTATTTTAGGACAAAATTGCAGAAATTTCACTTATTTCAGAGAAAAAAAGCAAGATTTTTTTTTATTTTGGGGCAAAAAGGCAGAAATTCCCATTATTTTGGGGCAAAAAGGCAGATATTCACCTTATTTTGGGGTAAAATTGCAGAAATTTCACATATTTCTGGGCAAAAAGTCAGAAATTTCCCTTATTTTGGGGCAAAATTGCAGAAATTTCACTTATTTCATGGCAATAAGTCAGAAATTCCAATTATTTTGGGGCAAAAAAGACAGAAATTCTCTTTGTTTTGGGGGAAAAAACAGACATTCCACTTATTGAGAAGCAAAAAGTCAGAAATTCCCCTTATTTTGGAGCATAAATGAAGAA
The DNA here is from genome assembly GCF_963924665.1 of Micromys minutus. Lineage (NCBI taxonomy): Eukaryota > Metazoa > Chordata > Mammalia > Rodentia > Muridae > Micromys > Micromys minutus. Next base: position 66,046 of record NW_027667262.1, read on the forward strand.
ATTTCCCTTTTTTATGGAAAAAAGTTATGCATTCCACTTATTTTCAGGCAAAATGGCAGAAATTCCCCGTATTTTGGAGCAAAATTGCAGAAATTCCCCGTATTTTGGAGCAAAATTGCAGAAATTCCCCTAATTGTGGTGCAAAAAGACAGAAATTCCCTATATGTTGGGGCAAAAAGACAGAAATTCTCCTTATTTTGGAGAAAAACTCAGAAATTCCACTTATTTTGGGGCAAAATTGCAGAAATTTCACTTACTTCAGGTAAAAAAGGCAGAAATTTTCCTTATTTTGGGGCATAAATGCAGAAATTCCTAATATTTTGTGGCAAAAATGCAGAAATTCCCCTTATTTTGAGGTAAAAAGGGTGAAATTCCCCTTATTTGTGGGCAAAAAGGCAAAAATTTCCCTTATTTTGGGGCAAAATTGCAGAAATTTCACTTATTTCAGGGTAATAAGTCAGAAATTTTTCTTATTTTGGGGTAAAAAAGACAGAAAATCCCTTTGTTTTGGGGGAAAAAGACAGAAATTCCACTTATTTAGAGGCAAATAGGCAGAAATTTCCCTTTTTTTGGAGCAAAAATAAAGAAATTTTCCTTTTTTATGGCAAAAAGTTATGCATTCCCCTTTTTTCGGGCAGAAATCAGAAATTCCCCGTATTTTGGAGCAAAATTGCAGAAATTCCCCTAGTTGTGGGGCAAAAAGACAGAAATTCCCTATATGTTGGGGCAAAAAGACAGAAATTCTCTTTATTTTGGGGCAAAACTCATAAATTCCACTTATTTTGGCGTAAAATTCCAGAAATTTCCCTTATTTTGGGGCAAAATTGCAGAAATTTCACTTATTTTGGGGCAAAATTGCAGAAATTTCACTTATTTCAGGGAAAAAAGGCAGAAATTTTTTTATTTTGGGGCAAAAAGCAAAAATTCCTAATATTTTGTGGCAAAAATGCAGAAATTCCCCTTATTTTGAGGTAAAAAGGCTGAAATTCCCCTTATTTGGCGGCAAAAAGTCAGAAATTTCCCTTATTTTGGGGCAAAATTGCAGAAATTTCACTTATTTCAGGGTAATAAGTCATAAATTTTGCTCATTTTGGGGCAAAAAAGAAAGAAAATCCCTTTTTTGGGGGGAAAAAGACAGAAATTCCACTTATTTAGAGGCAAAAAAGCGGAAATTCCCGTTATTTTGGAAAAAAATGAAGAAATTTCACTTTTTTAAGGCAAAAATGTATGCATTCTTCTTATTTTCGGGCAAAAAGGAGGAAATTCCCATTATTTTGGGGCAAAAAACAGAAATTCACCTTATTTTGAGGTAAAATTGAAAAAATTTCCCTTATTTTGGGGCAAAATAGCAGAAATTTCACTTATTTCAGAGTAATAAGTCAGAAATTCCCCGTATTTTGGGGCAAAAAAGACAAAAATTACCTTTGTTTTGGGGGAAAAAGACAGAAATTCCACTTATTGAGAAGCAAAAAGGCAGAAATTCCCTTAATTTTGAAGCAAAAATGAAGAAATTTCCCTCGTTTATGGCAAAAAGTTATGCATTCCACTTATTTTCAGGCAAAATGGCAGAAATTCCCCGTATTTTGGAGCAAAATTGCAGAAATTCCCAAAATTGTGGTGCAAAAAGGCAGACATTTCCTATATGTTGAGGCAGAAATACAGAAATTCTTCTTATTTTGTGGCAAAACTCAGAAATTCCACTTATTTTGTGGCAAAATTGCAGAAATTTCACTTACTTCAGGGAAAAAAGGCAGAAATTTTCCTTATTTTGGTGCAAAAAGGCAAAAATTTCCCTTATTTTGGGGCTAAATTGCAGAAATTACACTTATTTCAGGGTAATAAGTCAGAAAATTTTCTTATTTTGGGCAAAAAAGACAGAAAATCTTTTTGTTTTGGGGAAAAGAGCAGAAATTCCACTTATTTAGAGGAAAAAAAGCAGAAATTCCCCTTATTTTGAAGCAAAAATGAAGACATTTTTCTTTTTTAAGGCAAAAAGGTATGCATTCTTCTTATTATCTGGCAAAAAGGCAGAAATTCGCGGTATTTTGGAGCAAAATTGCAAAAATTCCCCTAATTCTGGTGCAAAAATGCAGAAATTTCTTATATGTTGGGGCAAAAAGACAGAAATTCTCCTTATTTTGCGGCAAAACTCAGAAATTCCACTTATTTTGGGGCAAAATTCCAGAAATTTCTCTTATTCTGGGGCAAAATTGCAGAAATTTCACTTATTTTGGACAAAATTGAAGGAATTTCACTTATTTCAGGGGAAAAAAAGAAATTTTGTTATTTTGGGGCAAAAAGGCAGAAATTCCCCTTATTTTGAGGTAAAAAGGCTGAAATTCCCCTTATTTGGGGGCAAAAAGGCAGAAATATCCTTTATTTTGCGGCAAAATTGCAGAAATTTTCTTATTTCAGGGTAATAAGTCAGAAATTCCCCTTAACTTGGGGCAAAAAAGACAGAAATTCCCTTTGTTTTTGGGGAAAAAGACAGAAATTCCACTTATTTAGAGGTAAAAAGGCAGAAATTTCTCTTATTTTGCAGCAACAATGAAAAAATTTCCCTTTTTGTGGCAAAAAGGAATGCAATCCCATTATTTTCGGGCAAAAAGGCAGAAATTCCCCGTATTTTGGAGCAAAATTGCAGAAATTCCCCTAAATTTGGGGCAAAAGGCAGAAATTCCCTTTATTTTGGGGCAAAAATCATAAATTCCCCTTATTTTGGGGCAAAATTCAAGAAATATCCTTTATTTTGGGGCAAAATTGCAGGAATTTACCTTATTTTGGGGCAAAATTGCAGAGATTTTTCTTATTTGGGGAAAAATTGCAGATATTTCACTTATTTTCAGGTAAAAAGGCTGAAATATCCTTTATTTTGGGGCAAAAAGGCAGAAATTCACCTTATTTTGGGGTAACATTGCAGAAATTTCACATATTCTGGGCAAAAAGTCAGAAATTCCCCTTATTTTGGGGTAAAATTTCAGAAATTTCCCTTATTATTGGGAAAAATTGCAGAAATTTTCCTTATTTTAGGGCAAAATTGCAGCAATTTCACTTATTTCAGAGAAAGAAAGCAAAAATTTTTCTCTTTTTGAGGCAAAAATGCAGAAATTCCCATTATTTTGGGGCCAAAAGGCAGAAATTTACTTTATTTTGGGGTAAAATTGCAGAAATTAAACATATTTCAGGGCAAAAGGCAGAAATTTCCCTTATTTTGGGGCAAAATTGCAGAAATTTCACTATTTCAGGGTAATAAGACAGAAATTCCCCTTATTTTGGGGCAAAATACAGAAATTCCCTTTTTTTGGGGGGAAAAAGACAGAAATTCCACTTATTTATAGGCAAAAGAGCAGAAATTCTCCTTATTTTGGGGCAAAACTCAGAAATTCCACTTATTTTGGGGCAAAATTCCAGAAATTTCTCTTATTCTGGGGCAAAATTCAAAAATTTCACTTATTTTGGGCAAAATTGCAGAAATTTCACTTATTTCAGGAAAAAAAGGAATTTTGTTATTTTGGGGCAAAAAGGCAAAAATTCCTTTTATTTTGAGGTAAAAAGGCTGAAATTCCCCTTATTTGGGGACAAAAAGGCAGAAATATCCCTTATTTTGAGGCAAAATTGCAGAAATTTCACTTATTACAGGGTAATAAGTCAGAAATTCCCCTTAATTTGTGGCAAAAAAGACAGAAATTCTCTTTGTTTTGGGGGAAAAAGAAGAAATTCCACTTATTTAGAGGCAAGAAGGCAGAAATTCCCCTTATTTTGGAGCAAAAATGAAGAAATTTCCCTTTTTATGGCAAAAAGGTATGCATTCCCATTATTTTCGGGCAAAAAGGCAGATTCCCAGTATTTTGGAGCAAAATTGTAGAAATTCCCCTAAATTTGGGGCAAAAGGAAGAAATTCCCTTTATTTTGGGGCAAAAATCAGAAATACCCCTTATTTTGGGGAAAAATTCAAGAAATTTCTTCTATTTTGGCGCAAAATTGCAGGAATTTACCTTATTTTGGGGCAAAATTGAAGAAATTTTTCTTATTTGGGGCAAAATTGCAGAAATTTCACTTATTTTCAGGTAAAAAGTCTGAAATTTCCTTTATTTTGGGGCCAAAACGGAGAAATTCCCCTTATTTTGTTGTAAAATTTCAGAAATTTCCCTTATTATTGGGAAAAATTGCAGAAATTTTCCTTATTTTAGGGCAAAATTGCAGCAATTTCACTTATTTCAGAGAAAAAAAGCAAAAATTTTTCTCTTTTTGGGGCAAAAAGGCAGAAATTCCCATTATTTTGGGGCAAAAAGGCAGAAATTCACTTTATTTTGGGGTAAAATTGCAGAAATTTCACATATTTCAGGGCAAAAAGGCAGAAATTTCCCTTATTTTGGGGCAAAATTGCAGAAATTTCACTTATTTCAGGGTAATAAGTCAGAAATTCCCCTTATTTTGGGGCAAAATACAGAAATTCCCTTTGTTTGGGAGAAAAAGACAGAAATTCCACTTATTTAGAGGCAAAAAAGCAGAAATTCTTCTTATATTGGAGCAAAAATGAAGAAATTTTCTTCGTTTATGGCAAAAGGTTATGCATTCCCCTTATTTTCGGGCAAAAAAGCAGAAATTCCCTGTATTTTGGTGCAAAATTGCAGAAATTCCCCTAATTGTGGGGCAAAAAGGCAGAAATTCCCTATATGTTGGGCCAAAAACACAGAAATTCTCCTTATTTTGGGGCAAAACTCAGAAATTCCCCTTCTTTTGGGGCAAAATTCCAGAAATTTCCCTTATTTTGGGGCAAAATTGCAGAAATTTCATTTTTTGGGGCAAAATTGCAGGAATTTACCTTATTTTGGGGCACAATTGCAGAAATTTCTTTTATTTGGGGCAAAATTGCAGAAATTTCACTTATTTTCAGGTAAAAAGGCTGAAATTTCCTTTGTTTTGGGGCAAAAAGGAAGAAATTCCCCTTATTTTGGGGCAAAATTGCAGAAATTTTTCTTATGTGAAAAAATTTCAAAAATTTCCCTTATTTTAGGGCAAAATTGCAGAAATTTCACTTATTTCAGAGAAAAAAAGCAAAAATTTTTCTTATTTTGGGTCAAAAAGGCAGAAATTCCCATTATTTTGGGGCAAAAAAGCAGAAATTCACCTTATTTTGAGGTAAAATTGCAGAAAATTCACATATTTCAGGGAAAAAAGGCAGAAATTTCCCTTATTTTCGGGCAAAATTGAAGAAATTTCACTTATTTCTGGGTAATAAGTCAGAAATTCCCCTTATTTTTTGGCAAAAAAGACAGAAATTCCCTTTGTTTTGGGAACAAAAGACAGAAATTCCACTTATTGAGAAGCAAAAAGGCAGAAATTCCCCTTATTTTGGAGCAAAAATGAAGAAATTTCCCTTTTTTATGGCAAAAAGTTATGCATTCCCCTTATTTTCGTGCAAAAAGGCAGAAATTCCCTGTATTTTGGAGCAAAATTGCAGAAATTCCCCTAATTGTGGGGCAAAAAGGCAGAAATTCTCCTTATTTTGGGGCAAAACTCAGAAATTCCACATATTTTGGGGCAAAATTGCAGAAATTTCACTTACTTCAGAGAAAAAGGCAAAAATTTTCTTTATATTAGGGCAAAAATGTAGAAATTCCTAATATTTTGTGGCAAAAATGCAGAAATTCCCTTTATTTTGAGGTAAAAAGGGTGAAATTCCCCTTATTTGTGGGCAAAAAGGCAAAAATTTCCCTTATATTGGGGCAAAATTGCAGAACCTTCACTTATTTCAGAGTAATAAGTCAGAAATTTTTCTTATTTTGGGGTAAAAAAAACAGAAAAGACCTTTGTTTTGGGGGAAAATGACAGAAATTCCACTTATTTAGAGGCAGAAAAGCAGAAATTCCCCTTATTTTGAAGCAAAAATGAAGAAATTTCCCTTTTTTAAGGAAAAAAGTTATGCATTCTTCTTATTTTCGGGCAAAAAGGCAGAAATTCTACGTATATTGGAGCAAAATTGCAAAAATTCCCCTAATTGTGGGGCAAAAATGCAGAAATTCCCTATATGTTGGGGCAAAAGACGGAAATTCTCCTTATTTTGGGGCAAAACTCAGAAATTCCACTTATTTTGGCGTAAAATTCTAGAAATTTCCCTTATTTTGGGGCAAAATTGCAGAAATTTCACTTATTTTGGGCAAAATTGCAGAAATTTCACTTATTTCAGGAAAAAAAGGAATTTTGTTATTTTGGGGCAAAAAGGCAAAAATTCCTTTTATTTTGAGGTAAAAAGGCTGAAATTCCCCTTATTTGGGGACAAAAAGGCAGAAATATCCCTTATTTTGAGGCAAAATTGCAGAAATTTCACTTTTTACTGGGTAATAAGTCAGAAATTCCCCTTAATTTGTGGCAAAAAAGACAGAAATTCTCTTTGTTTTGGGGGAAAAAGAAGAAATTCCACTTATTTAGAGGCAAGAAGGCAGAAATTCCCCTTATTTTGGAGCAAAAATGAAGAAATTTCCCTTTTTATGGCAAAAAGGTATGCATTCCCATCATTTTCGGGCAAAAAGGCAGATTCCCCGTATTTTGGAGCAAAATTGCAGAAATTACCCTAAATTTGGGGCAAAAGGAAGAAATTTTCTTTATTTTGGGGCAAAAATCAGAAATACCCCTTATTTTGGGGCAAAATTCAAGAAATTTCCTTTATTTTGGCGCAAAATTGCAGGAATTTACCTTATTTTGGGGCAAAATTGAAGAAATTTTTCTTATTTGGGGCAAAATTGCAGAAATTTTACTTATTTTCAGGTAAAAAGGCTGAAATTTCCTTTATTTTGGGGCCAAAACGGAGAAATTCCCCTTATTTTGGGGTAAAATTTCAGAAATTTCACTTATTATTGGGAAAAATTGCAGAAATTTTCCTTATTTTAGGGCAAAATTGCAGCAATTTCACTTATTTCAGAGAAAGAAAGCAAAAATTTTTCTCTTTTTGAGGCAAAAATGCAGAAATTCCCATTATTTTGGGGCCAAAAGGCAGAAATTTACTTTACTTTGGGGTAAAATTGCAGAAATTAAACATATTTCAGGGCAAAAGGCAGAAATTTCCCTTATTTTGGGGCAAAATTGCAGAAATTTCACTATTTCAGTGTAATAAGTCAGAAATTCCCCTTATTTTGGGGCAAAATACAGAAATTCCCTTTTTTTGGGGGGAAAAAGACAGAAATTCCACTTATTTAGAGGCAAAAGAGCAGAAATTCTCCTTATTTTGGGGCAAAACTCAGAAATTCCACTTATTTTGGGGCAAAATTCCAGAAATTTCCCTTATTCTGGGGCAAAATTGCAAAAATTTCACTTATTTTGGGCAAAATTGCAGAAATTTCACTTATTTCAGGAAAAAAAGGAATTTTGTTATTTTGGGGCAAAAAGGCAAAAATTCCTTTTATTTTGAGGTAAAAAGGCTGAAATTCCCCTTATTTGGGGACAAAAAGGCAGAAATATCTTTTATTTTGAGGCAAAATTGCAGAAATTTCACTTATTACAGGGTAATAAGTCAGAAATTCCCCTTAATTTGTGGCAAAAAAGACAGAAATTCTCTTTGTTTTGGGGGAAAAAGAAGAAATTCCACTTATTTAGAGGCAAGAAGGCAGAAATTCCCCTTATTTTGGAGCAAAAATGAAGAAATTTCCCTTTTTATGGCAAAAAGGTATGCATTCCCATTATTTTCGGGCAAAAAGGCAGATTCCCAGTATTTTGGAGCAAAATTGTAGAAATTCCCCTAAATTTGGGGCAAAAGGAAGAAATTCCCTTTATTTTGGGGCAAAAATCAGAAATACCCCTTATTTTGGGGAAAAATTCAAGAAATTTCTTTTATTTTGGCGCAAAATTGCAGGAATTTACCTTATTTTGGGGCAAAATTGAAGAAATTTTTCTTATTTGGGGCAAAATTGCAGAAATTTCACTTATTTTCAGGTAAAAAGTCTGAAATTTCCTTTATTTTGGGGCCAAAAGGGAGAAATTCCCCTTATTTTGTTGTAAAATTTCAGAAATTTCCCTTATTATTGGGAAAAATTGCAGAAATTTTCCTTATTTTAGGGCAAAATTGCAGCAATTTCACTTATTTCAGAGAAAAAAAGCAAAAATTTTTCTCTTTTTGGGGCAAAAAAGCAGAAATTCCCATTATTTTGGGGCAAAAAGGCAGAAATTCACTTTATTTTGGGGTAAAATTGCAGAAATTTCACATATTTCAGGGCAAAAAGTCAGAAATTTCCCTTATTTTGGGGCAAAATTGCAGAAATTTCACTTATTTCAGGGTAATAAGTCAGAAATTCCCCTTATTTTGGGGCAAAATACAGAAATTCCCTTTGTTTGGGAGAAAAAGACAGAAATTCCACTTATTTAGAGGCAAAAAAGCAGAAATTCTTCTTATATTGGAGCAAAAATGAAGAAATTTTCTTCGTTTATGGCAAAAGGTTATGCATTCCCCTTATTTTCGGGCAAAAAAGCAGAAATTCCCTGTATTTTGGTGCAAAATTGCAGAAATTCCCCTAATTGTGGGGCAAAAAGGCAGAAATTCCCTATATGTTGGGCCAAAAACACAGAAATTCTCCTTATTTTGGGGCAAAACTCAGAAATTCCCCTTCTTTTGGGGCAAAATTCCAGAAATTTCCCTTATTTTGGGGCAAAATTGCAGAAATTTCATTTTTTGGGGCAAAATTGCAGGAATTTACCTTATTTTGGGGCACAATTGCAGAAATTTCTTTTATTTGGGGCAAAATTGCAGAAATTTCACTTATTTTCAGGTAAAAAGGCTGAAATTTCCTTTGTTTTGGGGCAAAAAGGAAGAAATTCCCCTTATTTTGGGGCAAAATTGCAGAAATTTTTCTTATGTGAAAAAATTTCAAAAATTTCCCTTATTTTAGGGCAAAATTGCAGAAATTTCACTTATTTCAGAGAAAAAAAGCAAAAATTTTTCTTATTTTGGGTCAAAAAGGCAGAAATTCCCATTATTTTGGAGCAAAAACAGAAATTCACCTTATTTTGAGGTAAAATTGCAGAAAATTCACATATTTAATGGAAAAAAGGCAGAAATTTCCCTTATTTTCGGGCAAAATTGAAGAAATTTCACTTATTTCTGGGTAATAAGTCAGAAATTCCCCTTATTTTTTGGCAAAAAAGACAGAAATTCCCTTTGTTTTGGGAACAAAAGACAGAAATTCCACTTATTGAGAAGCAAAAAGGCAGAAATTCCCCTTATTTTGGAGCAAAAATGAAGAAATTTCCCTTTTTTATGGCAAAAAGTTATGCATTCCCCTTATTTTCGTGCAAAAAGGCAGAAATTCCCTGTATTTTGGAGCAAAATTGCAGAAATTTTCCTAATTGTGGGGCAAAAAGGCAGAAATTCTCCTTATTTTGGGGCAAAACTCAGAAATTCCACATATTTTGGGGCAAAATTGCAGAAATTTCACTTACTTCAGAGAAAAAAGGCAGAAATTTTCTTTATTTTAGGGCAAAAATGTAGAAATTCCTAATATTTTGTGGCAAAAATGCAGAAATTCCCCTTATTTTGAGGTAAAAAGGGTGAAATTCCCCTTATTTGTGGGCAAAAAGGCAAAAATTTCCCTTATTTTGGGGCAAAATTGCAGAACCTTCACTTATTTCAGAGTAATAAGTCAGAAATTTTTCTTATTTTGGGGTAAAAAAGAAGGAAAATCCCTTTGTTTTGGGGGAAAAAGACAGAAATTCCACTTATTTAGAGGCAGAAAAGCAGAAATTCCCCTTATTTTGAAGCAAAAATGAAGAAATTTCCCTTTTTTAAGGAAAAAAGTTATGCATTCTTCTTATTTTCGGGCAAAAAAGCAGAAATTCCCCGTATTTTGGAGCAAAATTGCAAAAATTCCCCTAATTGTGGGGCAAAAATGCAGAAATTCCCTATATGTTGGGGCAAAAGACAGAAATTCTCCTTATTTTGGGGCAAAACTCAGAAATTCCACTTATTTTGGGGCAAAATTCCAGAAATTTCCCTTATTCTGGGGCAAAATTGCAGAAATTTCACTTATTTTGGGCAAAATTGCAGAAATTTCACTTATTTCAGGAAAAAAAGGAATTTTGTTATTTTGGGGCAAAAAGGCAAAAATTCCCCTTATTTTGAGGTAAAAAGGCTGAAATTCCCCTTATTTGGGGGCAAAAAGGCAGAAATATCCCTTATTTTGAGGCAAAATTGCAGAAATTTCACTTATTACAGGGTAATAAGTCAGAAATTCCCCTTAATTTGTAGCAAAAAAGACAGAAATTCTCTTTGTTTTGGGGGAAAAAGAAGAAATTCCACTTATTTAGAGGCAAGAAGGCAGAAATTCCCCTTATTTTGGAGCAAAAATGAAGAAATTTCCCTTTTTATGGCAAAAAGGTATGCATTCCCATTATTTTCGGGCAAAAAGGCAGATTCCCCGTATTTTGGAGCAAAATTGCAGAAATTCCCCTAAATTTGGGGCAAAAGGAAGAAATTTTCTTTATTTTGGGGCAAAAATCATAAATTCCCCTTATTTTGGGGCAAAATTCAAGAAATTTCCTTTATTTTGGCGCAAAATTGCAGGAATTTACCTTATTTTGGGGCAAAATTGAAGAAATTTTTCTTATTTGGGGCAAAATTGCAGAAATTTCACTTATTTTCTGGTGAAAAGGCTGAAATTTCCTTTATTTTGGGGCCAAAAGGGAGAAATTCCCCTTATTTTGGGGTAAAATTTCAGAAATTTCCCTTATTATTGGGAAAAATTGCAGAAATTTTCCTTATTTTAGGGCAAAATTGCAGCAATTTCACTTATTTCAGAGAAAAAAAGCAAAAATTTTTCTTATTTTGAGGCAAAAAGGCAGAAATTGCCATTATTTTGGGGCAAAAAGGCAGAAATTCACTTTATTTTTGGGTAAAATTGCAGAAATTTCACATATTTCAGGGCAAAAAGGCAGAAATTTCCCTTATTTTGGGGCAAAATTGCAAAAATTTCACTTATTTCATGGTAATAAGTCAGAAATTCCCCTTATTTTGGGGCAAAATACAGAAATTCCCTTTTTTTGGGGGGAAAAAGACAGAAATTCCACTTATTTAGAGGCAAAAAAAGCAGAAATTCTCCTTATTTTGGGGCAAAACTCAGAAATTCCACTTGTTTTGGGGCAAAATTCCAAAAATTTCCCTTATTCTGGGGCAAAATTGCAAAAATTTCACTTATTTTGGGCAAAAGTGCAGAAATTTCACTTATTTCAGGAAAAAAAGGAATTTTGTTATTTTGGGGCAAAAAGGCAAAAATTCCCCTTATTTTGAGGTAAAAAGGCTGAAATTCCCCTTATTTGGGGACAAAAAGGCAGAAATATCCCTTATTTTGAGGCAAAATTGCAGAAATTTCACTTATTACAGGGTAATAAGTCAGAAATTACCCTTAATTTGTGGCAAAAAAGACAGAAATTCTCTTTGTTTTGGGGGAAAAAGAAGAAATTCCACTTATTTAGAGGCAAGAAGGCAGAAATTCCCCTTATTTTGGAGCAAAAATGAAGAAATTTCCCTTTTTATGGCAAAAAGGTATGCATTCCCATTATTTTCTGTCAAAAAGGCAGATTCCCAGTATTTTGGAGCAAAATTGTAGAAATTCCCCTAAATTTGGGGCAAAAGGAAGAAATTCCCTTTATTTTGGGCCAAAAATCAGAAATACCCCTTATTTTGGGGAAAAATTCAAGAAATTTCTTTTATTTTGGCGCAAAATTGCAGGAATTTACCTTATTTTGGGGCAAAATTGAAGAAATTTTTCTTATTTGGGGCAAAATTGCAAAAATTTCACTTATTTTCAGGTAAAAAGTCTGAAATTTCCTTTATTTTGGGGCCAAAAGGAGAAATTCCCCTTATTTTGTTGTAAAATTTCAGAAATTTCCCTTATTATTGGGAAAAATTGCAGAAATTTTCCTTATTTTAGGGCAAAATTGCAGCAATTTCACTTATTTCAGAGAAAAAAAGCAAAAATTTATCTCTTTTTTGGGCAAAAAGGCAGAAATTCCCATTATTTTGGGGCAAAAAGGCAGAAATTCACTTTATTTTGGGGTAAAATTGCAGAAATTTCACATATTTCAGGGCAAAAAGGCAGAAATTTCTTTTATTTTGGGGCAAAATTGCAGAAATTTCACTTATTTCAGGGTAATAAGTCAGAAATTCCCCTTATTTTGGGGCAAAATACAGAAATTCCCTTTGTTTTGGGAGAAAAAGACAGAAATTCCACTTATTTAGAGGCAAAAAAGCAGAAATTCTTCTTATTTTGGAGCAAAAATGAAGAAATTTTCTTCATTTATGGCAAAAGGTTATGCATTCCCCTTATTTTCGGGCAAAAAGGGAGAAATTCCCTGTATTTTGGAGCAAAATTGCAGAAATTCCCCTAATTGTGGGGCAAAAAGGCAGAAATTCCCTATATGTTGGGCCAAAAACACAGAAATTCTCCTTATTTTGGGGCAAAACTCAGAAATTCCCCATCTTTTGGGGCAAAATTCCAGAAATTTCCCTTATTTTGGGGCAAAATTGCAGAAATTTCATTTTTTGGGGCAAAATTGCAGGAATTTACCTTATTTTGGGGCAAAATTGCAGAAATTTCTTTTATTTGGGGCAAAATTGCAGAAATTTCACTTATTTTCAGGTAAAAAGGCTGAAATTTCCTTTGTTTTGGAGCAAAAAGGAAGAAATTCCCCTTATTTTGGGGCAAAATTGCAGAAATTTTTCTTATGTGAAAAAATTTCAAAAATTTCCCTTATTTTAGAGCAAAATTGCAGAAATTTCACTTATTTCAGAGAAAAATGCAAAAATTTTTCTAATTTTGGGTCAAAAAGGCAGAAATTCCCATTGTTTTGGGGCAAAAAAGCAGAAATTCACCTTATTTTGAGGTAAAATTGCAGAAAATTCACATATTTCAAGGAAAAAAGGCAGACATTTCCCTTATTTTCGGGCAAAATTGAAGAAATTTCTATTATTTCTGGGTAATAAGTCAGAAATTCCCCTTATTTTTTGGCAAAAAAGACAGAAATTCCCTTTGTTTTGAAGGAAAAAGACAGAAATTCCACTTATTGAGAAGCAAAAAGGCAGAAATTCCCCTTATTTTGAGCAAAAATGAAGAAATTTCCCTTTTTTATGGCAAAAAGTTATGCATTCCCCTTATTTTCGTGCAAAAAGGCAGAAATTCCCTGTATTTTGGAGCAAAATTGCAGAAATTCCCCTAATTGTGGGGCAAAAAGGCAGAAATTCTCCTTATTTTGGGGCAAAACTCAGAAATTCCACATATTTTGGGGCAAAATTGCAGAAATTTCACTTACTTCAGGGAAAAAAGGCAGAAATTTTCCTTATTTTGGGGCATAAATGCAGAAATTCCTAATATTTTGTGGCAAAAATGCAGAAATTCCCCTTATTTTGAGGTAAAAAGGGTGAAATTCCCCTTATTTGTGGGCAAAAAGGCAAAAATTTCCCTTATTTTGGGGCAAAATTTCAGAAATATCACTTATTTCAGGGTAATAAGTCAGAAATTTTTCTTATTTTGGGGCAAATAAGACAGAAAATCCCTTTGTTTTGGGGGAAAAAGACAGAAATTCCACTTATTTAGAGGCAAAAAAGCAGAAATTCCCCTTATTTTGAAGCAAAAATGAAGAAATTTCCCTTTTTTAAGGCAAAAAGGTATGCATTCTTCTCATTATCTTGCAAAAAGTCAGAAATTCCCCATATTTTGGAGCAAAATTGCAAAAATTCCCCTAATTGTGGGGCAAAAATGCAGAAATTCCCTATATGTTGGGGCAAAAAGACAGAAATTTTCTTTATTTTGGGGCAAAACTCAGAAATTCCACATATTTTGGGGCAAAATTCCAGATTTTTCCTTTATTCTGGGGCAAAATTGGAGAAATTTCACTTATTTTGGGCAAAATTGCAGAAATTTTACTTATTTCAGGGGAAAAAAAAGAAATTTTGTTATTTGGGGCAAAAAGGGAGAAATTCCCCTTATTTTGAGGTAAAAAGGCTGAAATACCCCTTATTTGGGGGCAAAAAGGCAGAAATATCCCTTATTTTGGGGCAAAATTGCAGCAATTTCACTTATTTCAGGGTAATAAGTCAGAAATTCTCCTTAATTTGTGGCAAAAAAGTCAGATATTCCCTTTGTTTTTGGGGAAAAAGACATAAATTCCACTTATTTAGAGGCAAAACGGCAGAAATTTCCCTTATTTTAAAGCAACAATGAAGAAATTTCCCTTTTTATGGCAAAAAGGTATGCATTCCCCTTTTTTCGGGCAAAAAGGCAGAAATTCCCCGTATTTTGGAGCAAAATTGCAGAAATTCCCCTAAATTTGGGGCAAAAGGCAGAAATTCCCTTTATTTGGGGCAAAAATCAGAAATACCCCTTATTTTGGGGCAAAATTCAAGAAATTTCCTTTATTTTGGGGCAAAATATCAGGAATTTACCTTATTTTGGGGCAAAATTGCAGAAAATTTTCTTATTTGAGGCAAAATTGCAGAAATTTCACTTATTTTTAGGTAAAAAGGCTGAAATTTCCTTTATTTTGGGGCAAAAAGGAAGAAATTCCCTGTATTTTGGGGCAAAATTGCAGAAATTTCCTTTATTATTGGGAAAAATTGCAGAAATTTTTTTTATTTTAGGACAAAATTGCAGAAATTTCACTTATTTCAGAGAAAAAAAGCAAGATTTTTTTTTATTTTGGGGCAAAAAGGCAGAAATTCCCATTATTTTGGGGCAAAAAGGCAGATATTCACCTTATTTTGGGGTAAAATTGCAGAAATTTCACATATTTCTGGGCAAAAAGTCAGAAATTTCCCTTATTTTGGGGCAAAATTGCAGAAATTTCACTTATTTCATGGCAATAAGTCAGAAATTCCAATTATTTTGGGGCAAAAAAGACAGAAATTCTCTTTGTTTTGGGGGAAAAAACAGACATTCCACTTATTGAGAAGCAAAAAGTCAGAAATTCCCCTTATTTTGGAGCATAAATGAAGAAATTTCCCTTTTTTATGGAAAAAAGTTATGCATTCCACTTATTTTCAGGCAAAATGGCAGAAATTCCCCGTATTTTGGAGCAAAATTGCAGAAATTCCCCGTATTTTGGAGCAAAATTGCAGAAATTCCCCTAATTGTGGTGCAAAAAGACAGAAATTCCCTATATGTTGGGGCAAAAAGACAGAAATTCTCCTTATTTTGGAGAAAAACTCAGAAATTCCACTTATTTTGGGGCAAAATTGCAGAAATTTCACTTACTTCAGGTAAAAAAGGCAGAAATTTTCCTTATTTTGGGGCATAAATGCAGAAATTCCTAATATTTTGTGGCAAAAATGCAGAAATTCCCCTTATTTTGAGGTAAAAAGGGTGAAATTCCCCTTATTTGTGGGCAAAAAGGCAAAAATTTCCCTTATTTTGGGGCAAAATTGCAGAAATTTCACTTATTTCAGGGTAATAAGTCAGAAATTTTTCTTATTTTGGGGTAAAAAAGACAGAAAATCCCTTTGTTTTGGGGGAAAAAGACAGAAATTCCACTTATTTAGAGGCAAATAGGCAGAAATTTCCCTTTTTTTGGAGCAAAAATAAAGAAATTTTCCTTTTTTATGGCAAAAAGTTATGCATTCCCCTTTTTTCGGGCAGAAATCAGAAATTCCCCGTATTTTGGAGCAAAATTGCAGAAATTCCCCTAGTTGTGGGGCAAAAAGACAGAAATTCCCTATATGTTGGGGCAAAAAGACAGAAATTCTCTTTATTTTGGGGCAAAACTCATAAATTCCACTTATTTTGGCGTAAAATTCCAGAAATTTCCCTTATTTTGGGGCAAAATTGCAGAAATTTCACTTATTTTGGGGCAAAATTGCAGAAATTTCACTTATTTCAGGGAAAAAAGGCAGAAATTTTTTTATTTTGGGGCAAAAAGCAAAAATTCCTAATATTTTGTGGCAAAAATGCAGAAATTCCCCTTATTTTGAGGTAAAAAGGCTGAAATTCCCCTTATTTGGCGGCAAAAAGTCAGAAATTTCCCTTATTTTGGGGCAAAATTGCAGAAATTTCACTTATTTCAGGGTAATAAGTCATAAATTTTGCTCATTTTGGGGCAAAAAAGAAAGAAAATCCCTTTTTTGGGGGGAAAAAGACAGAAATTCCACTTATTTAGAGGCAAAAAAGCGGAAATTCCCGTTATTTTGGAAAAAAATGAAGAAATTTCACTTTTTTAAGGCAAAAATGTATGCATTCTTCTTATTTTCGGGCAAAAAGGAGGAAATTCCCATTATTTTGGGGCAAAAAACAGAAATTCACCTTATTTTGAGGTAAAATTGAAAAAATTTCCCTTATTTTGGGGCAAAATAGCAGAAATTTCACTTATTTCAGAGTAATAAGTCAGAAATTCCCCGTATTTTGGGGCAAAAAAGACAAAAATTACCTTTGTTTTGGGGGAAAAAGACAGAAATTCCACTTATTGAGAAGCAAAAAGGCAGAAATTCCCTTAATTTTGAAGCAAAAATGAAGAAATTTCCCTCGTTTATGGCAAAAAGTTATGCATTCCACTTATTTTCAGGCAAAATGGCAGAAATTCCCCGTATTTTGGAGCAAAATTGCAGAAATTCCCAAAATTGTGGTGCAAAAAGGCAGACATTTCCTATATGTTGAGGCAGAAATACAGAAATTCTTCTTATTTTGTGGCAAAACTCAGAAATTCCACTTATTTTGTGGCAAAATTGCAGAAATTTCACTTACTTCAGGGAAAAAAGGCAGAAATTTTTTTTATTTTGGTGCAAAAAGGCAAAAATTTCCCTTATTTTGGGGCTAAATTGCAGAAATTACACTTATTTCAGGGTAATAAGTCAGAAAATTTTCTTATTTTGGGCAAAAAAGACAGAAAATCTTTTTGTTTTGGGGAAAAGAGCAGAAATTCCACTTATTTAGAGGAAAAAAAGCAGAAATTCCCCTTATTTTGAAGCAAAAATGAAGACATTTTTCTTTTTTAAGGCAAAAAGGTATGCATTCTTCTTATTATCTGGCAAAAAGGCAGAAATTCGCGGTATTTTGGAGCAAAATTGCAAAAATTCCCCTAATTCTGGTGCAAAAATGCAGAAATTTCTTATATGTTGGGGCAAAAAGACAGAAATTCTCCTTATTTTGCGGCAAAACTCAGAAATTCCACTTATTTTGGGGCAAAATTCCAGAAATTTCCCTTATTCTGGGGCAAAATTGCAGAAATTTCACTTATTTTGGACAAAATTGAAGGAATTTCACTTATTTCAGGGGAAAAAAAGAAATTTTGTTATTTTGGGGCAAAAAGGCAGAAATTCCCCTTATTTTGAGGTAAAAAGGCTGAAATTCCCCTTATTTGGGGGCAAAAAGGCAGAAATATCCTTTATTTTGCGGCAAAATTGCAGAAATTTTCTTATTTCAGGGTAATAAGTCAGAAATTCCCCTTAACTTGGGGCAAAAAAGACAGAAATTCCCTTTGTTTTTGGGGAAAAAGACAGAAATTCCACTTATTTAGAGGTAAAAAGGCAGAAATTTCTCTTATTTTGCAGCAACAATGAAAAAATTTCCCTTTTTGTGGCAAAAAGGAATGCAATCCCATTATTTTCGAGCAAAAAGGCAGAAATTCCCCGTATTTTGGAGCAAAATTGCAGAAATTCCCCTAAATTTGGGGCAAAAGGCAGAAATTCCCTTTATTTTGGGGCAAAAATCATAAATTCCCCTTATTTTGGGGCAAAATTCAAGAAATATCCTTTATTTTGGGGCAAAATTGCAGGAATTTACCTTATTTTGGGGCAAAATTGCAGAGATTTTTCTTATTTGGGGAAAAATTGCAGATATTTCACTTATTTTCAGGTAAAAAGGCTGAAATATCCTTTATTTTGGGGCAAAAAGGCAGAAATTCACCTTATTTTGGGGTAACATTGCAGAAATTTCACATATTCTGGGCAAAAAGTCAGAAATTTCCCTTATTTTGGGGCAAAATTGCAGAAATTTCACTTATTTCAGGGAAATAAGTCAGAAATTCCACTTATATTGAGGCAAAAAAGACAGAAATTCCCTTTGTTTTGAGGGATAAAGACAGAAATACCACTTATTTAGAGGCAAAAAGGCAGAAATTTCCCTTATTTTGGAGCAAAAATGAAGAAATTTCCCTTTTTTAAGGCAAAAAGGTATGCATTCTTCTTATTTTCGGGCAAAAAGGCAGAAATTCCTAGTATTTTGGAGCAAAATTGCAGAAATTCTCCTAATTGTGGGGCAAAAATGCAGAAATTCCCTATATGTTGGGGCAAAAAAACATAAATTCTTCTTATTTTGGGGCAAAACTCAGAAATTCCCCTTATTTTGGGGCAAAATTCCAGAAATTTACCTTATTCTAAAGCAAAATTGCAGAAATTTCACTTATTTTTGGGCAAAGTTGCAGAAATTTTACTTATTTCAGGGAAAAAAGGCAGAAATATTCCTTATTTTGGGGCAAAAAGGCAGAAATTCCCCTTATTTTGAGGTAAAAAGGCTGAAATTCCCTTTATTTGGGGGAAAAGAGGCAGAAATTTCCCTTATTTTGGGGCAAAATTGCAGAAATTTCACTTATTTCAGGGTAATAAGTCAGAAATTCCCCTTATTTTGGGGCAAAAAAGAAAGAAATTCCCTTTGTATTGGAGGAAAAGACAGAAATTCCACTTATTTAGAGGCAAAAAGTCAGAAATTGCTTTTATTTTGGAGCAAAAATGAAGAAATTTACATTTTTATGGCAAAAAGTTATGCATTCCCCTTACTTTCGGGATAAAAAGCAGAAATTCCTTTTATTTTGAAGCAAAATTGCACAAATTCTCATAATTTTCGGGCAAAAAGTAAGAAATTCTCCTTATTTTGCGGCAAAAACAGAAAATATGCTTTTTTTTGGGAACAAACAGTCAGAAATTCCCTTTATTTTGGGGCAAAATTGCAGAAATTTCCTTTACATTGTGGCAAAATTGCAGAAATTTCCCTTATTTTGGGGCAAAATTGCAGAAATTTCACTTATTTCAGGGTAATGAGTCAGAAATTCCCCTTATTTTGGGGCAAAAAAGACAGAAATTCCCTTTGTTTTGGGGGAAAAAGACAGAAATTCCACTTATTTAAAGGCAAAAAGGCAGAAATTCCCCTTATTTTGGAGCATAAATGAAGAAATTTCCCTTTTTTATGGCAAAAAGTTATGCATTCCCTTTATTTTTGGGAAAAGGCAGAAATTCCCTGTATTTTGGAGCAAAATTGCAGAAATTCCCCTAATTGTGGGGCAAAAAGGAAGAAATTCCCTATATGTTGGGGAAAAAAGACAGAAACTCTCTTTATTTTGGGGCAAAACTCAGAAATTCCACTTATTTTGGGGCAAAATTCCCGAAATTTCCTTTATTTTGTGAAAATATTGCAGAAATTTCACTTATTTTAGGACAAAATTGGAGAAATTTCACTTATTTCAAAAAAAAGCAGAAATTTTCCTTATTTTTGGGCAAAAATGCAGAAATTCTTAATATTTTGTGGCAAAAATGCAGAAATTCTCTTTATTTTGAGGTAAAAATGCTGAAATTTTTTTTTATTTGGGGGCAAAAAGGCAGAAATTTCCCTTATTTTGGGGCAAAAAGACAGAAATTTCTTTTATTTTGCGGCAAAATTGCAGAAATTTCACTTATTTCAGGGCATAATTCAATAATTCCTTTTATTTTGGGGCAAAAAAATAGAAATTCCATTTATTTTTTGGTAAAAAGGCCGAAATTTCAGTTTTTTTGAGGTAAAAAGACAGAAATTCCTCTTATTTTGTGGCAAAAATGAAGTAATTTCCCTTTTTTGTGGTAAAAGGTATACATTCCCCTTACATTCGGGATAAAAAGCAGAAATTCCCCGTATTTTGAAGGAAAATTGCAGAAATTCTCATAATTTTCAGGCAAAAAGGCAGAAATTCCCTAATTTTGGGGCAAAAGGCAGAAATTCCCTTTATTTTGGGGCAAAAATCAGAAATTCCCCTTCTTTTGGGGAAAAATTCAAGAAATTTCCTTTATTTTGGGGCAAAATTTCAGGAATTTACCTTATTTTGGGGCAAAATTGAAGAAATTTCCCTTATTTGGGGCAAAATTGCAGAAATTTCACTTATTTTCAGGTAAAAAGGCTGAAATTTCCTTTATTTTGGGGCAAAAAGGGAGAAATTCCCCTTATTTTGGAGCAAAATTGCAGAAATTTCCCTTATTATGTGGAAATATTGCAGAAATTTCCCTTAATTTAAGGCAAAATTGCAGAAATTTCACTTATTTCAGAGAAAAAAAGCAAAAATTTTTCTTATTTTGGGGCAAAAAGGCAGAAATTCCCATTATTTTGGGGCAAAAAAGAGAGAAATTAAATTGGTTTTGGGGGAAATAGACAGAAATTACACTTATTTAGAGGCAAAAAGGCAGAAATTCCCCTTATTTGGAGCAAAAATGAAGAAATTCACATTTTTATGGCAAAAAGGTATGCATTCCCCTTACTTTCGGGATAAAAGCAGAAATTCCCTGTATTTTGAAGCAAAATTGCAGAAATTCTCATAATTTTCGGGCTAAAAGGCAGAAATTCTCCTTATTTTGGGGCAAAAAGACAGAAAATCTCCTTTTTTTGGGAACAAACAGTCAGAAATTTCCCTTATTTTGAGGCAAAATTGCAGAAATTTTTTTTACATTGTGGCAAAATTTCAGAAATTTCCTTTATTTTGGGGCAAAATTGCAGAAATTTCACTTATTTCAGGGTAATAAGTCAGAAATTCTTCTTATGTTGGGGCAAAAAAGACAGAAATTCCCTTTGTTTTGGGGGAAAAAGACAGAAATTTCACTTATTTAGAGGCAAAAAGGAAGAAAATCTCTTTATTTTGTGCAAAAATGAAGAAATTCACCTTTTTATGGCAAAAAAGGTATGCATTCCCCTTACTTTCGGGATAAAAGCAGAAATTCCCCTTATTTTGAAGCAAAATTGCAGAAATTCTCATAATTTTCGGGCAAAAAGGCAGAAATTCTGCTTATTTTTTGGACAAAGAGAGAAAAATCTCTTTTTTTTGGGAACAAACAATCAGAAATTCCCCATATTTTGGGGTATAATTTCAGAAATTTCCTTTATTTTGGGGAAAAAATGCAGGAAATTACCTTATTTTGGGGCACAATTTCAGAAATTTCCCTTATTTGGTGCAAAATTGCAGAAATTTCCTTTATTATGGGGATATATTGCAGAAATTTCCCTTAATTTAAGGCAAAATTGCAGAAATTTCACTTATTTCAGAGGAAAAGAGCAAAAATTTTTCTTATTTTGGGGCAAAAAGGCAGAAATTCCCATTATTTTGGGGCAAAAAGGCAGAAATTCCCTTTGTTTTAGGGGAAAAAGACAGAAATTCCACTTATTTAGAGGCAAAAGGGCAAAAATTACCCTTATTTTGGAGCAAAAATGAAGAAATTTCCCTTTTTTATGGCATAAAGTTATGCATTCCCCTTATTTTCGGGCATAAAGGCAGAAATTCCCCGTATTTTGGAGCAAAATTGCAGAAATTCCCCTAATTGTGGGGCAAAAATGCAGATATTCTCTATATGTTGGGGAAAAAGACAGAAATTCCCCTTATTTTGGGGCAAAACTCAGAAATTCCACTTATTTTGGGGCAAAATTCCAGAAATTCCCCTTATTTTGGGACAAAATTGCAGAAATTTCACTTATTTTAGGGCAAAATTGCAGAAATTTCACTTATTTCAGGGAAAAAGGCAGAAATTTTCCTTAATTTGGAGCAAAAAGGCAGAAATTCCTAATACTTTGTGGCAAAAATGCAGAAATTCCCCTTATTTTGAGGTGAAAAGGCTGAAATTCCCCTAATTTGCGGGAAAAAAGGCTGAAATTTCCCTTATTTTGGGACAAAATTGCAGAAATTAAAATTATTTCAGGGTAATAAGTCAGAAAGTTTCTTGATTTTGGGGCAAAAAGACAGAAAATCCCTTTGTTTTAGAGGAAAAACAGAAATTCCACTTATTTAGAGGCAAAAAAGCAGAAATTCCCCTTATTTTGGAGCAAAATTGCAGAAATTCCCCTAATTGTGGTGCAAAAAGGCAGAAATTCCATATAGTTGGGGCAAAAACAAAGAAATTCTCCTTATTTTGGGGCAAAACTCAGAAATTCCACTTATTTTGGGGCAAAATTGCAGAAATTTCACTTATTTCAGGGAAAAAAGGCAGAAATTCCTAATATTTTGTGGCAAAAATGCAGAAATTCCCCTTATTTTGAGGTAAAAAGGGTGAAATTCCCCTTATTTGTGGGCAAAAAGGCAAAAATTTCCCTTATTTGGGGCAAAATTGCAGAACCTTCACTTATTTCAGAGTAATAAGTCAGAAATTTTTCTTATTTTGGGGCAAAAAAGAAAATCCCTTTGTTTTGGGGAAAAAAAACAGAAATTCCACTTATTTAGAGGCAAAAAAGCAGAAATTCCCCTTATTTTGAAGCAAAAATGAAGAAATTTCCCTTTTTTAAGGAAAAAAGTTATGCATTCTTCTTATTTTCGGGCAAAAAGGCAGAAATTCCCCGTATTTTGGATCAAAATTGCAAAAATTCCCCTAATTGAGGGGCAAAAATGCAGAAATTCCCTATATGTTGGGGCAAAAGACAGAAATTCTCCTTATTTTGGGGCAAAACTCAGAAATTCCACTTATTTTGGGGCAAAATTCCAGAAATTTCCCTTATTCTGGGGCAAAATTGCAGAAATTTCACTTATTTTGGGCAAAATTGCAGAAATTTCACTTATTTCAGGAAAAAAAGGAATTTTGTTATTTTGGGGCAAAAAGGCAAAAGTTCCCCTTATTTTGAGGTAAAAAGGCTGAAATTCCCCTTATTTGGGGGCAAAAAGGCAGAAATATCCCTTATTTTGAGGCAAAATTGCAGAAATTTCATTTATTACAGGGTAATAAGTCAGAAATTCCCCTTAATTTGTGGCAAAAAAGACAGAAATTCTCTTTGTTTTGGGGGAAAAAGAAGAAATTCCACTTATTTAGAGGCAAGAAGGCAGAAATTCCCCTTATTTTGGAGCAAAAATGAAGAAATTTCCCTTTTTATGGCAAAAAGGTATGCATTCCCATTATTTTCGGGCAAAAAGGCAGATTCCCCGTATTTTGGAGCAAAATTGCAGAAATTCCCCTAAATTTGGTGCAAAAGGAAAAAATTTTCTTTATTTTGGGGCGAAAATCATAAATTCCCCTTATTTTGGGGCAAAATTCAAGAAATTTCCTTTATTTTGGCGCAAAATTGCAGGAATTTACCTTATTTTGGGGCAAAATTGAAGAAATTTTTCTTATTTTAGGCAAAATTGCAGAAATTTCACTTATTTTCAGGTAAAAAGGCTGAAATTTCCTTTATTTTGGAGCCAAAAGGGAGAAATTCCCCTTATTTTGGGGTAAAATTTCAGAAATTTCCCTTATTATTGGGAAAAATTGCAGAAATTTTCCTTATTTTAGGGCAAAATTGCAGCAATTTCACTTATTTCAGAGAAAGAAAGCAAAAATTTTTCTCTTTTTGAGGCAAAAATGCAGAAATTCCCATTATTTTGGGGCCAAAAGGCAGAAATTTACTTTATTTTGGGGTAAAATTGCAGAAATTAAACATATTTCAGGGCAAAAGGCAGAAATTTCCCTTATTTTGGGGCAAAATTGCAGAAATTACACTTATTTCAGGGTAATAAGACAGAAATTCCCCTTATTTTGGGGCAAAATACAGAAATTCCCTTTTTTTGGGGGGAAAAAGACAGAAATTCCACTTATTTAGAGGCAAAAGAGCAGAAATTCTCCTTATTTTGGGGCAAAGCTCAGAAATTCCACTTATTTTGGGGCAAAATTCCAGAAATTTCCCTTATTCTGGGGCAAAATTGCAAAAATTTCACTTATTTTGGGCAAAATTGCAGAAATTTCACTTATTTCAGGAAAAAAAGGAATTTTGTTATTTTGGGGCAAAAAGGCAACAATTCCTTTTATTTTGAGGTAAAAAGGCTGAAATTCCTCTTATTTGGGGACAAAAAGGCAGAAATATCCCTTATTTTGAGGCAAAATTGCAGAAATTTCACTTATTACAGGGTAATAAGTCAGAAATTCCCCTTAATTTGTGGCAAAAAAGACAGAAATTCTCTTTGTTTTGGGGGAAAAAGAAGAAATTCCACTTATTTAGAGGCAAGAAGGCAGAAATTCCCCTTATTTTGGAGCAAAAATGAAGAAATTTCCCTTTTTATGGCAAAAAGGTATGCATTCCCATTATTTTCGGGCAAAAAGGCAGATTCCCAGTATTTTGGAGCAAAATTGTAGAAATTCCCCTAAATTTGGGGCAAAAGGAAGAAATTCCCTTTATTTTGGGGCAAAAATCAGAAATACCCCTTATTTTGGGGCAAAATTCAAGAAATTTCCTTTATTTTGGCGCAAAATTGCAGGAATTTACCTTATTTTGGGGCAAAATTGAAGAAATTTTTCTTATTTGGGGCAAAATTGCAGAAATTTTACTTATTTTCAGGTAAAAAGGCTGAAATTTCCTTTATTTTGGGGCCAAAAGGGAGAAATTCCCATTATTTTGGGGTAAAATTTCAGAAATTTCCCTTATTATTGGGAAAAATTGCAGAAATTTTCCTTATTTTAGGGCAAAATTGCAGCAATTTCACTTATTTCAGAGAAAGAAAGCAAAAATTTTTCTCTTTTTGAGGCAAAAATGCAGAAATTCCCATTATTTTGGGGCCAAAAGGCAGAAATTTACTTTATTTTGGGGTAAAATTGCAGAAATTAAACATATTTCAGGGCAAAAGGCAGAAATTTCCCTTATTTTGGGGCAAAATTGCAGAAATTTCACTATTTCAGGGTAATAAGACAGAAATTCCCCTTATTTTGGGGCAAAATACAGAAATTCACTTTTTTTGGGGGGAAAAAGACAGAAATTCCACTTATTTATAGGCAAAAGAGCAGAAATTCTCCTTATTTTGGGGCAAAACTCAGAAATTCCACTTATTTTGGGGCAAAATTCCAGAAATTTCTCTTATTCTGGGGCAAAATTGCAAAAATTTCACTTATTTTGGGCAAAATTGCAGAAATTTCACTTATTTCAGGAAAAAAAGGAATTTTGTTATTTTGGGGCAAAAAGGCAAAAATTCCTTTTATTTTGAGGTAAAAAGGCTGAAATTCCCCTTATTTGGGGACAAAAAGGCAGAAATATCCCTTATTTTGAGGCAAAATTGCAGAAATTTCACTTATTACAGGGTAATAAGTCAGAAATTCCCCTTAATTTGTGGCAAAAAAGACAGAAATTCTCTTTGTTTTGGGGGAAAAAGAAGAAATTCCACTTATTTAGAGGCAAGAAGGCAGAAATTCCCCTTATTTTGGAGCAAAAATGAAGAAATTTCCCTTTTTATGGCAAAAAGGTATGCATTCCCATTATTTTCGGGCAAAAAGGCAGATTCCCAGTATTTTGGAGCAAAATTGTAGAAATTCCCCTAAATTTGGGGCAAAAGGAAGAAATTCCCTTTATTTTGGGGCAAAAATCAGAAATACCCCTTATTTTGGGGAAAAATTCAAGAAATTTCTTCTATTTTGGCGCAAAATTGCAGGAATTTACCTTATTTTGGGGCAAAATTGAAGAAATTTTTCTTATTTGGGGCAAAATTGCAGAAATTTCACTTATTTTCAGGTAAAAAGTCTGAAATTTCCTTTATTTTGGGGCCAAAACGGAGAAATTCCCCTTATTTTGTTGTAAAATTTCAGAAATTTCCCTTATTATTGGGAAAAATTGCAGAAATTTTCCTTATTTTAGGGCAAAATTGCAGCAATTTCACTTATTTCAGAGAAAAAAAGCAAAAATTTTTCTCTTTTTGGGGCAAAAAGGCAGAAATTCCCATTATTTTGGGGCAAAAAGGCAGAAATTCACTTTATTTTGGGGTAAAATTGCAGAAATTTCACATATTTCAGGGCAAAAAGGCAGAAATTTCCCTTATTTTGGGGAAAAATTGCAGAAATTTCACTTATTTCAGGGTAATAAGTCAGAAATTCCCCTTATTTTGGGGCAAAATACAGAAATTCCCTTTGTTTGGGAGAAAAAGACAGAAATTCCACTTATTTAGAGGCAAAAAAGCAGAAATTCTTCTTATATTGGAGCAAAAATGAAGAAATTTTCTTCGTTTATGGCAAAAGGTTATGCATTCCCCTTATTTTCGGGCAAAAAAGCAGAAATTCCCTGTATTTTGGTGCAAAATTGCAGAAATTCCCCTAATTGTGGGGCAAAAAGGCAGAAATTCCCTATATGTTGGGCCAAAAACACAGAAATTCTCCTTATTTTGGGGCAAAACTCAGAAATTCCCCTTCTTTTGGGGCAAAATTCCAGAAATTTCCCTTATTTTGGGGCAAAATTGCAGAAATTTCATTTTTTGGGGCAAAATTGCAGGAATTTACCTTATTTTGGGGCACAATTGCAGAAATTTCTTTTATTTGGGGCAAAATTGCAGAAATTTCACTTATTTTCAGGTAAAAAGGCTGAAATTTCCTTTGTTTTGGGGCAAAAAGGAAGAAATTCCCCTTATTTTGGGGCAAAATTGCAGAAATTTTTCTTATGTGAAAAAATTTCAAAAATTTCCCTTATTTTAGGGCAAAATTGCAGAAATTTCACTTATTTCAGAGAAAAAAAGCAAAAATTTTTCTTATTTTGGGTCAAAAAGTCAGAAATTCCCATTATTTTGGGGCAAAAAGGCAGAAATTCACTTTATTTTGGGGTAAAATTGCAGAAATTTCACATATTTCAGGGCAAAAAAGCAGAAATTTCCCTTATTTTGGGGCAAAATTGCAGAAATTTCACTTATTTCAGGGTAATAAGTCAGAAATTCCCCTTATTTTGGGGCAAAATACAGAAATTCCCTTTGTTTGGGAGAAAAAGACAGAAATTCCACTTATTTAGAGGCAAAAAAGCAGAAATCTTCTTATATTGGAGCAAAAATGAAGAAATTTTCTTCGTTTATGGCAAAAGGTTATGCATTCCCCTTATTTTCGGGCAAAAAAGCAGAAATTCCCTGTATTTTGGTGCAAAATTGCAGAAATTCCCCTAATTGTGGGGCAAAAAGGCAGAAATTCCCTATATGTTGGGCCAAAAACACAGAAATTCTCCTTATTTTGGGGCAAAACTCAGAAATTCCCCTTCTTTTGGGGCAAAATTCCAGAAATTTCCCTTATTTTGGGGCAAAATTGCAGAAATTTCATTTTTTGGGGCAAAATTGCAGGAATTTACCTTATTTTGGGGCACAATTGCAGAAATTTCTTTTATTTGGGGCAAAATTGCAGAAATTTCACTTATTTTCAGGTAAAAAGGCTGAAATTTCCTTTGTTTTGGGGCAAAAAGGAAGAAATTCCCCTTATTTTGGGGCAAAATTGCAGAAATTTTTCTTATGTGAAAAAATTTCAAAAATTTCCCTTATTTTAGGGCAAAATTGCAGAAATTTCACTTATTTCAGAGAAAAAAAGCAAAAATTTTTCTTATTTTGGGTCAAAAAGGCAGAAATTCCCATTATTTTGGGGCAAAAAAGCAGAAATTCACCTTATTTTGAGGTAAAATTGCAGAAAATTCACATATTTCAGGGAAAAAAGGCAGAAATTTCCCTTATTTTCGGGCAAAATTGAAGAAATTTCACTTATTTCTGGGTAATAAGTCAGAAATTCCCCTTATTTTTTGGCAAAAAAGACAGAAATTCCCTTTGTTTTGGGAACAAAAGACAGAAATTCCACTTATTGAGAAGCAAAAAGGCAGAAATTCCCCTTATTTTGGAGCAAAAATGAAGAAATTTCCCTTTTTTATGGCAAAAAGTTATGCATTCCCCTTATTTTCGTGCAAAAAGGCAGAAATTCCCTGTATTTTGGAGCAAAATTGCAGAAATTCCCCTAATTGTGGGGCAAAAAGGCAGAAATTCTCCTTATTTTGGGGCAAAACTCAGAAATTCCAAATATTTTGGGGCAAAATTGCAGAAATTTCACTTACTTCAGAGAAAAAAGGCAAAAATTTTCTTTATTTTAGGGCAAAAATGTAGAAATTCCTAATATTTTGTGGCAAAAATGCAGAAATTCCCTTTATTTTGAGGTAAAAAGGGTGAAATTCCCCTTATTTGTGGGCAAAAAGGCAAAAATTTCCCTTATATTGGGGCAAAATTGCAGAACCTTCACTTATTTCAGAGTAATAAGTCAGAAATTTTTCTTATTTTGGGGTAAAAAAAACAGTAAAGACCTTTGTTTTGGGGGAAAATGACAGAAATTCCACTTATTTAGAGGCAGAAAAGCAGAAATTCCCCTTATTTTGAAGCAAAAATGAAGAAATTTCCCTTTTTTAAGGAAAAAAGTTATGCATTCTTCTTATTTTCGGGCAAAAAGGCAGAAATTCTACGTATATTGGAGCAAAATTGCAAAAATTCCCCTAATTGTGGGGCAAAAATGCAGAAATTCCCTATATGTTGGGGCAAAAGACGGAAATTCTCCTTATTTTGGGGCAAAACTCAGAAATTCCACTTATTTTGGCGTAAAATTCTAGAAATTTCCCTTATTTTGGGGCAAAATTGCAGAAATTTCACTTATTTTGGGCAAAATTGCAGAAATTTCACTTATTTCAGGAAAAAAAGAAATTTTGTTATTTTGGGTCAAAAAGGCATAAATTCCTTTTATTTTGAGGTAAAAAGGCTGAAATTCCCCTTATTTGGGGACAAAAAGGCAGAAATATCCCTTATTTTGAGGCAAAATTGCAGAAATTTCACTTTTTACTGGGTAATAAGTCAGAAATTCCCCTTAATTTGTGGCAAAAAAGACAGAAATTCTCTTTGTTTTGGGGGAAAAAGAAGAAATTCCACTTATTTAGAGGCAAGAAGGCAGAAATTCCCCTTATTTTGGAGCAAAAATGAAGAAATTTCCCTTTTTATTGCAAAAAGGTATGCATTCCCATCATTTTCGGGCAAAAAGGCAGATTCCCCGTATTTTGGAGCAAAATTGCAGAAATTACCCTAAATTTGGGGCAAAAGGAAGAAATTTTCTTTATTTTGGGGCAAAAATCAGAAATACCCCTTATTTTGGGGCAAAATTCAAGAAATTTCCTTTATTTTGGCGCAAAATTGCAGGAATTTACCTTATTTTGGGGCAAAATTGAAGAAATTTTTCTTATTTGGGGCAAAATTGCAGAAATTTTACTTATTTTCAGGTAAAAAGGCTGAAATTTCCTTTATTTTGGGGCCAAAAGGGAGAAATTCCCCTTATTTTGGGGTAAAATTTCAGAAATTTCACTTATTATTGGGAAAAATTGCAGAAATTTTCCTTATTTTAGGGCAAAATTGCAGCAATTTCACTTATTTCAGAGAAAGAAAGCAAAAATTTTTCTCTTTTTGAGGCAAAAATGCAGAAATTCCCATTATTTTGGGGCCAAAAGGCAGAAATTTACTTTATTTTGGGGTAAAATTGCAGAAATTAAACATATTTCAGGGCAAAAGGCAGAAATTTCCCTTATTTTGGGGCAAAATTGCAGAAATTTCACTATTTCAGTGTAATAAGTCAGAAATTCCCCTTATTTTGGGGCAAAATACAGAAATTCCCTTTTTTTGGGGGGAAAAAGACAGAAATTCCACTTATTTAGAGGCAAAAGAGCAGAAATTCTCCTTATTTTGGGGCAAAACTCAGAAATTCCACTTATTTTGGGGCAAAATTCCAGAAATTTCCCTTATTCTGGGGCAAAATTGCAAAAATTTCACTTATTTTGGGCAAAATTGCAGAAATTTCACTTATTTCAGGAAAAAAAGGAATTTTGTTATTTTGGGGCAAAAAGGCAAAAATTCCTTTTATTTTGAGGTAAAAAGGCTGAAATTCCCCTTATTTGGGGACAAAAAGGCAGAAATATCTTTTATTTTGAGGCAAAATTGCAGAAATTTCACTTATTACAGGGTAATAAGTCAGAAATTCCCCTTATTTTGTGGCAAAAAAGACAGAAATTCTCTTTGTTTTGGGGGAAAAAGAAGAAATTCCACTTATTTAGAGGCAAGAAGGCAGAAATTCCCCTTATTTTGGAGCAAAAATGAAGAAATTTCCCTTTTTATGGCAAAAAGGTATGCATTCCCATTATTTTCGGGCAAAAAGGCAGATTCCCAGTATTTTGGAGCAAAATTGTAGAAATTCCCCTAAATTTGGGGCAAAAGGAAGAAATTCCCTTTATTTTGGGGCAAAAATCAGAAATACCCCTTATTTTGGGGAAAAATTCAAGAAATTTCTTTTATTTTGGCGCAAAATTGCAGGAATTTACCTTATTTTGGGGCAAAATTGAAGAAATTTTTCTTATTTGGGGCAAAATTGCAGAAATTTCACTTATTTTCAGGTAAAAAGTCTGAAATTTCCTTTATTTTGGGGCCAAAAGGGAGAAATTCCCCTTATTTTGTTGTAAAATTTCAGAAATTTCCCTTATTATTGGGAAAAATTGCAGAAATTTTCCTTATTTTAGGGCAAAATTGCAGCAATTTCACTTATTTCAGAGAAAAAAAGCAAAAATTTTTCTCTTTTTGGGGCAAAAAAGCAGAAATTCCCATTATTTTGGGGCAAAAAGGCAGAAATTCACTTTATTTTGGGGTAAAATTGCAGAAATTTCACATATTTCAGGGCAAAAAGGCAGAAATTTCCCTTATTTTGGGGCAAAATTGCAGAAATTTCACTTATTTCAGGGTAATAAGTCAGAAATTCCCCTTATTTTGGGGCAAAATACAGAAATTCCCTTTGTTTGGGAGAAAAAGACAGAAATTCCACTTATTTAGAGGCAAAAAAGCAGAAATTCTTCTTATATTGGAGCAAAAATGAAGAAATTTTCTTCGTTTATGGCAAAAGGTTATGCATTCCCCTTATTTTCGGGCAAAAAAGCAGAAATTCCCTGTATTTTGGTGCAAAATTGCAGAAATTCCCCTAATTGTGGGGCAAAAAGGCAGAAATTCCCTATATGTTGGGCCAAAAACACAGAAATTCTCCTTATTTTGGGGCAAAACTCAGAAATTCCCCTTCTTTTGGGGCAAAATTCCAGAAATTTCCCTTATTTTGGGGCAAAATTGTAGAAATTTCATTTTTTGGGGCAAAATTGCAGGAATTTACCTTATTTTGGGGCACAATTGCAGAAATTTCTTTTATTTGGGGCAAAATTGCAGAAATTTCACTTATTTTCAGGTAAAAAGGCTGAAATTTCCTTTGTTTTGGGGCAAAAAGGAAGAAATTCCCCTTATTTTGGGGCAAAATTGCAGAAATTTTTCTTATGTGAAAAAATTTCAAAAATTTCCCTTATTTTAGGGCAAAATTGCAGAAATTTCACTTATTTCAGAGAAAAAAAGCAAAAATTTTTCTTATTTTGGGTCAAAAAGGCAGAAATTCCCATTATTTTGGAGCAAAAACAGAAATTCACCTTATTTTGAGGTAAAATTGCAGAAAATTCACATATTTAATGGAAAAAAGGCAGAAATTTCCCTTATTTTCGGGCAAAATTGAAGAAATTTCACTTATTTCTGGGTAATAAGTCAGAAATTCCCCTTATTTTTTGGCAAAAAAGACAGAAATTCCCTTTGTTTTGGGAACAAAAGACAGAAATTCCACTTATTGAGAAGCAAAAAGGCAGAAATTCCCATTATTTTGGAGCAAAAATGAAGAAATTTCCCTTTTTTATGGCAAAAAGTTATGCATTCCCCTTATTTTCGTGCAAAAAGGCAGAAATTCCCTGTATTTTGGAGCAAAATTGCAGAAATTTTCCTAATTGTGGGGCAAAAAGGCAGAAATTCTCCTTATTTTGGGGCAAAACTCAGAAATTCCACATATTTTGGGGCAAAATTGCAGAAATTTCACTTACTTCAGAGAAAAAAGGCAGAAATTTTCTTTATTTTAGGGCAAAAATGTAGAAATTCCTAATATTTTGTGGCAAAAATGCAGAAATTCCCTTTATTTTGAGGTAAAAAGGGTGAAATTCCCCTTATTTGTGGGCAAAAAGGCAAAAATTTCCCTTATTTTGGGGCAAAATTGCAGAACCTTCACTTATTTCAGAGTAATAAGTCAGAAATTTTTCTTATTTTGGGGTAAAAAAGACAGAAAATCCATTTGTTTTGGGGGAAAAAGACAGAAATTCCACTTATTTAGAGGCAGAAAAGCAGAAATTCCCCTTATTTTGAAGCAAAAATGAAGAAATTTCCCTTTTTTAAGGAAAAAAGTTATGCATTCTTCTTATTTTCGGGCAAAAAAGCAGAAATTCCCCGTATTTTGGAGCAAAATTGCAAAAATTCCCCTAATTGTGGGGCAAAAATGCAGAAATTCCCTATATGTTGGGGCAAAAGACAGAAATTCTCCTTATTTTGGGGCAAAACTCAGAAATTCCACTTATTTTGGGGCAAAATTCCAGAAATTTCCCTTATTCTGGGGCAAAATTGCAGAAATTTCACTTATTTTGGGCAAAATTGCAGAAATTTCACTTATTTCAGGAAAAAAAGGAATTTTGTTATTTTGGGGCAAAAAGGCAAAAATTCCCCTTATTTTGAGGTAAAAAGGCTGAAATTCCCCTTATTTGGGGGCAAAAAGGCAGAAATATCCCTTATTTTGAGGCAAAATTGCAGAAATTTCACTTATTACAGGGTAATAAGTCAGAAATTCCCCTTAATTTGTAGCAAAAAAGACAGAAATTCTCTTTGTTTTGGGGGAAAAAGAAGAAATTCCACTTATTTAGAGGCAAGAAGGCAGAAATTCCCCTTATTTTGGAGCAAAAATGAAGAAATTTCCCTTTTTATGGCAAAAAGGTATGCATTCCCATTATTTTCGGGCAAAAAGGCAGATTCCCCGTATTTTGGAGCAAAATTGCAGAAATTCCCCTAAATTTGGGGCAAAAGGAAGAAATTTTCTTTATCTTGGGGCAAAAATCATAAATTCCCCTTATTTTGGGGCAAAATTCAAGAAATTTCTTTTATTTTGGCGCAAAATTGCAGGAATTTACCTTATTTTGGGGCAAAATTGAAGAAATTTTTCTTATTTGGGGCAAAATTGCAGAAATTTCACTTATTTTCTGGTGAAAAGGCTGAAATTTCCTTTATTTTGGGGCCAAAAGGGAGAAATTCCCCTTATTTTGGGGTAAAATTTCAGAAATTTCCCTTATTATTGGGAAAAATTGCAGAAATTTTCCTTATTTTAGGGCAAAATTGCAGCAATTTCACTTATTTCAGAGAAAAAAAGCAAAAATTTTTCTTATTTTGAGGCAAAAAGGCAGAAATTGCCATTATTTTGGGGCAAAAAGGCAGAAATTCACTTTATTTTTGGGTAAAATTGCAGAAATTTCACATATTTCAGGGCAAAAAGGCAGAAATTTCCCTTATTTTGGGGCAAAATTGCAAAAATTTCACTTATTTCATGGTAATAAGTCAGAAATTCCCCTTATTTTGGGGCAAAATACAGAAATTCCCTTTTTTTGGGGGGAAAAAGACAGAAATTCCACTTATTTAGAGGCAAAAAAAGCAGAAATTCTCCTTATTTTGGGGCAAAACTCAGAAATTCCACTTGTTTTGGGGCAAAATTCCAAAAATTTCCCTTATTCTGGGGCAAAATTGCAAAAATTTCACTTATTTTGGGCAAAAGTGCAGAAATTTCACTTATTTCAGGAAAAAAAGGAATTTTGTTATTTTGGGGCAAAAAGGCAAAAATTCCCCTTATTTTGAGGTAAAAAGGCTGAAATTCCCCTTATTTGGGGACAAAAAGGCAGAAATATCCCTTATTTTGAGGCAAAATTGCAGAAATTTCACTTATTACAGGGTAATAAGTCAGAAATTACCCTTAATTTGTGGCAAAAAAGACAGAAATTCTCTTTGTTTTGGGGGAAAAAGAAGAAATTCCACTTATTTAGAGGCAAGAAGGCAGAAATTCCCCTTATTTTGGAGCAAAAATGAAGAAATTTCCCTTTTTATGGCAAAAAGGTATGCATTCCCATTATTTTCTGTCAAAAAGGCAGATTCCCAGTATTTTGGAGCAAAATTGTAGAAATTCCCCTAAATTTGGGGCAAAAGGAAGAAATTCCCTTTATTTTGGGCCAAAAATCAGAAATACCCCTTATTTTGGGGAAAAATTCAAGAAATTTCTTTTATTTTGGCGCAAAATTGCAGGAATTTACCTTATTTTGGGGCAAAATTGAAGAAATTTTTCTTATTTGGGGCAAAATTGCAAAAATTTCACTTATTTTCAGGTAAAAAGTCTGAAATTTCCTTTATTTTGGGGCCAAAAGGAGAAATTCCCCTTATTTTGTTGTAAAATTTCAGAAATTTCCCTTATTATTGGGAAAAATTGCAGAAATTTTCCTTATTTTAGGGCAAAATTGCAGCAATTTCACTTATTTCAGAGAAAAAAAGCAAAAATTTTTCTCTTTTTTGGGCAAAAAGGCAGAAATTCCCATTATTTTGGGGCAAAAAGGCAGAAATTCACTTTATTTTGGGGTAAAATTGCAGAAATTTCACATATTTCAGGGCAAAAAGGCAGAAATTTCTTTTATTTTGGGGCAAAATTGCAGAAATTTCACTTATTTCAGGGTAATAAGTCAGAAATTCCCCTTATTTTGGGGCAAAATACAGAAATTCCCTTTGTTTTGGGAGAAAAAGACAGAAATTCCACTTATTTAGAGGCAAAAAAGCAGAAATTCTTCTTATTTTGGAGCAAAAATGAAGAAATTTTCCTCGTTTATGGCAAAAGGTTATGCATTCCCATTATTTTCGGGCAAAAAGGCAGAAATTCCCTGTATTTTGGAGCAAAATTGCAGAAATTCCCCTAATTGTGGGGCAAAAAGGCAGAAATTCCCTATATGTTGGGGCAAAAACACAGAAATTCTCCTTATTTTGGGGCAAAACTCAGAAATTCCCCATCTTTTGGGGCAAAATTCCAGAAATTTCCCTTATTTTGGGGCAAAATTGCAGAAATTTCATTTTTTGGGGCAAAATTGCAGGAATTTACCTTATTTTGGGGCAAAATTGCAGAAATTTCTTTTATTTGGGGCAAAATTGCAGAAATTTCACTTATTTTCAGGTAAAAAGGGTGAAATTTCCTTTGTTTTGGAGCAAAAAGGAAGAAGTTCCCCTTATTTTGGGGCAAAATTGCAGAAATTTTTCTTATGTGAAAAAATTTCAAAAATTTCCCTTATTTTAGAGCAAAATTGCAGAAATTTCACTTATTTCAGAGAAAAAAGCAAAAATTTTTCTAATTTTGGGTCAAAAAGGCAGAAATTCCCATTGTTTTGGGGCAAAAAAGCAGAAATTCACCTTATTTTGAGGTAAAATTGCAGAAAATTCACATATTTCAAGGAAAAAAGGCAGAAATTTCCCTTATTTTCGGGCAAAATTGAAGAAATTTCTATTATTTCTGGGTAATAAGTCAGAAATTCCCCTTATTTTTTGGCAAAAAAGACAGAAATTCCCTTTGTTTTGAAGGAAAAAGACAGAAATTCCACTTATTGAGAAGCAAAAAGGCAGAAATTCCCCTTATTTTGAGCAAAAATGAAGAAATTTCCCTTTTTTATGGCAAAAAGTTATGCATTCCCCTTATTTTCGTGCAAAAAGGCAGAAATTCCCTGTATTTTGGAGCAAAATTGCAGAAATTCCCCTAATTGTGGGGCAAAAAGGCAGAATTTCTCCTTATTTTGGGGCAAAACTCAGAAATTCCACATATTTTGGGGCAAAATTGCAGAAATTTCACTTACTTCAGGGAAAAAAGGCAGAAATTTTCCTTATTTTGGGGCATAAATGCAGAAATTCCTAATATTTTGTGGCAAAAATGCAGAAATTCCCCTTATTTTGAGGTAAAAAGGGTGAAATTCCCCTTATTTGTGGGCAAAAAGGCAAAAATTTCCCTTATTTTGGGGCAAAATTTCAGAAATATCACTTATTTCAGGGTAATAAGTCAGAAATTTTTCTTATTTTGGGGCAAATAAGACAGAAAATCCCTTTGTTTTGGGGGAAAAAGACAGAAATTCCACTTATTTAGAGGCAAAAAAGCAGAAATTCCCCTTATTTTGAAGCAAAAATGAAGAAATTTCCCTTTTTTAAGGCAAAAAGGTATGCATTCTTCTCATTATCTTGCAAAAAGTCAGAAATTCCCCATATTTTGGAGCAAAATTGCAAAAATTCCCCTAATTGTGGGGCAAAAATGCAGAAATTCCCTATATGTTGGGGCAAAAAGACAGAAATTTTCTTTATTTTGGGGCAAAACTCAGAAATTCCACATATTTTGGGGCAAAATTCCAGATTTTTCCTTTATTCTGGGGCAAAATTGGAGAAATTTCACTTATTTTGGGCAAAATTGCAGAAATTTTACTTATTTCAGGGGAAAAAAAAGAAATTTTGTTATTTGGGGCAAAAAGGGAGAAATTCCCCTTATTTTGAGGTAAAAAGGCTGAAATACCCCTTATTTGGGGGCAAAAAGGCAGAAATATCCCTTATTTTGGGGCAAAATTGCAGCAATTTCACTTATTTCAGGGTAATAAGTCAGAAATTCCCCTTAATTTGTGGCAAAAAAGTCAGATATTCCCTTTGTTTTTGGGGAAAAAGACATAAATTCCACTTATTTAGAGGCAAAACGGCAGAAATTTCCCTTATTTTAAAGCAACAATGAAGAAATTTCCCTTTTTATGGCAAAAAGGTATGCATTCCCCTTTTTTCGGGCAAAAAGGCAAAAATTCCCCGTATTTTGGAGCAAAATTGCAGAAATTCCCCTAAATTTGGGGCAAAAGGCAGAAATTCCCTTTATTTGGGGCAAAAATCAGAAATACCCCTTATTTTGGGGCAAAATTCAAGAAATTTCCTTTATTTTGGGGCAAAATATCAGGAATTTACCTTATTTTGGGGCAAAATTGCAGAAAATTTTCTTATTTGAGGCAAAATTGCAGAAATTTCACTTATTTTTAGGTAAAAAGGCTGAAATTTCCTTTATTTTGGGGCAAAAAGGAAGAAATTCCCTGTATTTTGGGGCAAAATTGCAGAAATTTCCTTTATTATTGGGAAAAATTGCAGAAATTTTTTTTATTTTAGGACAAAATTGCAGAAATTTCACTTATTTCAGAGAAAAAAAGCAAGATTTTTTTTTATTTTGGGGCAAAAAGGCAGAAATTCCCATTATTTTGGGGCAAAAAGGCAGATATTCACCTTATTTTGGGGTAAAATTGCAGAAATTTCACATATTTCTGGGCAAAAAGTCAGAAATTTCCCTTATTTTGGGGCAAAATTGCAGAAATTTCACTTATTTCATGGCAATAAGTCAGAAATTCCAATTATTTTGGGGCAAAAAAGACAGAAATTCTCTTTGTTTTGGGGGAAAAAACAGACATTCCACTTATTGAGAAGCAAAAAGTCAGAAATTCCCCTTATTTTGGAGCATAAATGAAGAAATTTCCCTTTTTTATGGAAAAAAGTTATGCATTCCACTTATTTTCAGGCAAAATGGCAGAAATTCCCCGTATTTTGGAGCAAAATTGCAGAAATTCCCCGTATTTTGTAGCAAAATTGCAGAAATTCCCCTAATTGTGGTGCAAAAAGACAGAAATTCCCTATATGTTGGGGCAAAAAGACAGAAATTCTCCTTATTTTGGAGAAAAACTCAGAAATTCCACTTATTTTGGGGCAAAATTGCAGAAATTTCACTTACTTCAGGTAAAAAAGGCAGAAATTTTCCTTATTTTGGGGCATAAATGCAGAAATTCCTAATATTTTGTGGCAAAAATGCACAAATTCCCCTTATTTTGAGGTAAAAAGGGTGAAATTCCCCTTATTTGTGGGCAAAAAGGCAAAAATTTCCCTTATTTTGGGGCAAAATTGCAGAAATTTCACTTATTTCAGGGTAATAAGTCAGAAATTTTTCTTATTTTGGGGTAAAAAAGACAGAAAATCCCTTTGTTTTGGGGGAAAAAGACAGAAATTCCACTTATTTAGAGGCAAATAGGCAGAAATTTCCCTTTTTTTGGAGCAAAAATAAAGAAATTTTCCTTTTTTATGGCAAAAAGTTATGCATTCCCCTTTTTTCGGGCAGAAATCAGAAATTCCCCGTATTTTGGAGCAAAATTGCAGAAATTCCCCTAGTTGTGGGGCAAAAAGACAGAAATTCCCTATATGTTGGGGCAAAAAGACAGAAATTCTCTTTATTTTGGGGCAAAACTCATAAATTCCACTTATTTTGGCGTAAAATTCCAGAAATTTCCCTTATTTTGGGGCAAAATTGCAGAAATTTCACTTATTTTGGGGCAAAATTGCAGAAATTTCACTTATTTCAGGGAAAAAAGGCAGAAATTTTTTTATTTTGGGGCAAAAAGCAAAAATTCCTAATATTTTGTGGCAAAAATGCAGAAATTCCCCTTATTTTGAGGTAAAAAGGCTGAAATTCCCCTTATTTGGCGGCAAAAAGTCAGAAATTTCCCTTATTTTGGGGCAAAATTGCAGAAATTTCACTTATTTCAGGGTAATAAGTCATAAATTTTGCTCATTTTGGGGCAAAAAAGAAAGAAAATCCCTTTTTTGGGGGGAAAAAGACAGAAATTCCACTTATTTAGAGGCAAAAAAGCGGAAATTCCCGTTATTTTGGAAAAAAATGAAGAAATTTCACTTTTTTAAGGCAAAAATGTATGCATTCTTCTTATTTTCGGGCAAAAAGGAGGAAATTCCCATTATTTTGGGGCAAAAAACAGAAATTCACCTTATTTTGAGGTAAAATTGAAAAAATTTCCCTTATTTTGGGGCAAAATAGCAGAAATTTCACTTATTTCAGAGTAATAAGTCAGAAATTCCCCGTATTTTGGGGCAAAAAAGACAAAAATTACCTTTGTTTTGGGGGAAAAAGACAGAAATTCCACTTATTGAGAAGCAAAAAGGCAGAAATTCCCTTAATTTTGAAGCAAAAATGAAGAAATTTCCCTCGTTTATGGCAAAAAGTTATGCATTCCACTTATTTTCAGGCAAAATGGCAGAAATTCCCCGTATTTTGGAGCAAAATTGCAGAAATTCCCAAAATTGTGGTGCAAAAAGGCAGACATTTCCTATATGTTGAGGCAGAAATACAGAAATTCTTCTTATTTTGTGGCAAAACTCAGAAATTCCACTTATTTTGTGGCAAAATTGCAGAAATTTCACTTACTTCAGGGAAAAAAGGCAGAAATTTTCCTTATTTTGGTGCAAAAAGGCAAAAATTTCCCTTATTTTGGGGCTAAATTGCAGAAATTACACTTATTTCAGGGTAATAAGTCAGAAAATTTTCTTATTTTGGGCAAAAAAGACAGAAAATCTTTTTGTTTTGGGGAAAAGAGCAGAAATTCCACTTATTTAGAGGAAAAAAAGCAGAAATTCCCCTTATTTTGAAGCAAAAATGAAGACATTTTTCTTTTTTAAGGCAAAAAGGTATGCATTCTTCTTATTATCTGGCAAAAAGGCAGAAATTCGCGGTATTTTGGAGCAAAATTGCAAAAATTCCCCTAATTCTGGTGCAAAAATGCAGAAATTTCTTATATGTTGGGGCAAAAAGACAGAAATTCTCCTTATTTTGCGGCAAAACTCAGAAATTCCACTTATTTTGGGGCAAAATTCCAGAAATTTCCCTTATTCTGGGGCAAAATTGCAGAAATTTCACTTATTTTGGACAAAATTGAAGGAATTTCACTTATTTCAGGGGAAAAAAAGAAATTTTGTTATTTTGGGGCAAAAAGGCAGAAATTCCCCTTATTTTGAGGTAAAAAGGCTGAAATTCCCCTTATTTGGGGGCAAAAAGGCAGAAATATCCTTTATTTTGCGGCAAAATTGCAGAAATTTTCTTATTTCAGGGTAATAAGTCAGAAATTCCCCTTAACTTGGGGCAAAAAAGACAGAAATTCCCTTTGTTTTTGGGGAAAAAGACAGAAATTCCACTTATTTAGAGGTAAAAAGGCAGAAATTTCTCTTATTTTGCAGCAACAATGAAAAAATTTCCCTTTTTGTGGCAAAAAGGAATGCAATCCCATTATTTTCGGGCAAAAAGGCAGAAATTCCCCGTATTTTGGAGCAAAATTGCAGAAATTCCCCTAAATTTGGGGCAAAAGGCAGAAATTCCCTTTATTTTGGGGCAAAAATCATAAATTCCCCTTATTTTGGGGCAAAATTCAAGAAATATCTTTTATTTTGGGGCAAAATTGCAGGAATTTACCTTATTTTGGGGCAAAATTGCAGAGATTTTTCTTATTTGGGGAAAAATTGCAGATATTTCACTTATTTTCAGGTAAAAAGGCTGAAATATCCTTTATTTTGGGGCAAAAAGGCAGAAATTCACCTTATTTTGGGGTAACATTGCAGAAATTTCACATATTCTGGGCAAAAAGTCAGAAATTTCCCTTATTTTGGGGCAAAATTGCAGAAATTTCACTTATTTCAGGGAAATAAGTCAGAAATTCCACTTATATTGAGGCAAAAAAGACAGAAATTCCCTTTGTTTTGAGGGATAAAGACAGAAATACCACTTATTTAGAGGCAAAAAGGCAGAAATTTCCCTTATTTTGGAGCAAAAATGAAGAAATTTCCCTTTTTTAAGGCAAAAAGGTATGCATTCTTCTTATTTTCGGGCAAAAAGGCAGAAATTCCTAGTATTTTGGAGCAAAATTGCAGAAATTCTCCTAATTGTGGGGCAAAAATGCAGAAATTCCCTATATGTTGGGGCAAAAAAAACATAAATTCTTCTTATTTTGGGGCAAAACTCAGAAATTCCCCTTATTTTGGGGCAAAATTCCAGAAATTTACCTTATTCTAAAGCAAAATTGCAGAAATTTCACTTATTTTTGGGCAAAGTTGCAGAAATTTTACTTATTTCAGGGAAAAAAGGCAGAAATATTCCTTATTTTGGGGCAAAAAGGCAGAAATTCCCCTTATTTTGAGGTAAAAAGGCTGAAATTCCCTTTATTTGGGGGAAAAGAGGCAGAAATTTCCCTTATTTTGGGGCAAAATTGCAGAAATTTCACTTATTTCAGGGTAATAAGTCAGAAATTCCCCTTATTTTGGGGCAAAAAAGAAAGAAATTCCCTTTGTATTGGAGGAAAAGACAGAAATTCCACTTATTTAGAGGCAAAAAGTCAGAAATTGCTTTTATTTTGGAGCAAAAATGAAGAAATTTACATTTTTATGGCAAAAAGTTATGCATTCCCCTTACTTTCGGGATAAAAAGCAGAAATTCCTTTTATTTTGAAGCAAAATTGCACAAATTCTCATAATTTTCGGGCAAAAAGTAAGAAATTCTCCTTATTTTGCGGCAAAAACAGAAAATATGCTTTTTTTTGGGAACAAACAGTCAGAAATTCCCTTTATTTTGGGGCAAAATTGCAGAAATTTCCTTTACATTGTGGCAAAATTGCAGAAATTTCCCTTATTTTGGGGCAAAATTGCAGAAATTTCACTTATTTCAGGGTAATGAGTCAGAAATTCCCCTTATTTTGGGGCAAAAAAGACAGAAATTCCCTTTGTTTTGGGGGAAAAAGACAGAAATTCCACTTATTTAAAGGCAAAAAGGCAGAAATTCCCCTTATTTTGGAGCATAAATGAAGAAATTTCCCTTTTTTATGGCAAAAAGTTATGCATTCCCTTTATTTTTGGGAAAAGGCAGAAATTCCCTGTATTTTGGAGCAAAATTGCAGAAATTCCCCTAATTGTGGGGCAAAAAGGAAGAAATTCCCTATATGTTGGGGAAAAAAGACAGAAACTCTCTTTATTTTGGGGCAAAACTCAGAAATTCCACTTATTTTGGGGCAAAATTCCCGAAATTTCCTTTATTTTGTGAAAATATTGAAGAAATTTCACTTATTTTAGGACA
This sequence comes from Micromys minutus, assembly GCF_963924665.1. Classification (NCBI taxonomy): domain Eukaryota; kingdom Metazoa; phylum Chordata; class Mammalia; order Rodentia; family Muridae; genus Micromys; species Micromys minutus. The sequence continues at coordinate 107,852 of NW_027667262.1, forward strand.
AAATTGGAGAAATTTCACTTATTTCAAAAAAAAAGCAGAAATTTTCCTTATTTTTGGGCAAAAATGCAGAAATTCTTAATATTTTGTGGCAAAAATGCAGAAATTCTCTTTATTTTGAGGTAAAAATGCTGAAATTTTTTTTTATTTGGGGGCAAAAAGGCAGAAATTTCCCTTATTTTGGGGCAAAAAGACAGAAATTTCTTTTATTTTGCGGCAAAATTGCAGAAATTTCACTTATTTCAGGGCATAATTCAATAATTCCTTTTATTTTGGGGCAAAAAAATAGAAATTCCATTTATTTTTTGGTAAAAAGGCCGAAATTTCAGTTTTTTTGAGGTAAAAAGACAGAAATTCCTCTTATTTTGTGGCAAAAATGAAGTAATTTCCCTTTTTTGTGGTAAAAGGTATACATTCCCCTTACATTCGGGATAAAAAGCAGAAATTCCCCGTATTTTGAAGGAAAATTGCAGAAATTCTCATAATTTTCAGGCAAAAAGGCAGAAATTCCCTAATTTTGGGGCAAAAGGCAGAAATTCCCTTTATTTTGGGGCAAAAATCAGAAATTCCCCTTCTTTTGGGGAAAAATTCAAGAAATTTCCTTTATTTTGGGGCAAAATTTCAGGAATTTACCTTATTTTGGGGCAAAATTGAAGAAATTTCCCTTATTTGGGGCAAAATTGCAGAAATTTCACTTATTTTCAGGTAAAAAGGCTGAAATTTCCTTTATTTTGGGGCAAAAAGGGAGAAATTCCCCTTATTTTGGAGCAAAATTGCAGAAATTTCCCTTATTATGTGGAAATATTGCAGAAATTTCCCTTAATTTAAGGCAAAATTGCAGAAATTTCACTTATTTCAGAGAAAAAAAGCAAAAATTTTTCTTATTTTGGGGCAAAAAGGCAGAAATTCCCATTATTTTGGGGCAAAAAAGAGAGAAATTAAATTGGTTTTGGGGGAAATAGACAGAAATTACACTTATTTAGAGGCAAAAAGGCAGAAATTCCCCTTATTTGGAGCAAAAATGAAGAAATTCACATTTTTATGGCAAAAAGGTATGCATTCCCCTTACTTTCGGGATAAAAGCAGAAATTCCCTGTATTTTGAAGCAAAATTGCAGAAATTCTCATAATTTTCGGGCTAAAAGGCAGAAATTCTCCTTATTTTGGGGCAAAAAGACAGAAAATCTCCTTTTTTTGGGAACAAACAGTCAGAAATTTCCCTTATTTTGAGGCAAAATTGCAGAAATTTTTTTTACATTGTGGCAAAATTTCAGAAATTTCCTTTATTTTGGGGCAAAATTGCAGAAATTTCACTTATTTCAGGGTAATAAGTCAGAAATTCTTCTTATGTTGGGGCAAAAAAGACAGAAATTCCCTTTGTTTTGGGGGAAAAAGACAGAAATTTCACTTATTTAGAGGCAAAAAGGAAGAAAATCTCTTTATTTTGTGCAAAAATGAAGAAATTCACCTTTTTATGGCAAAAAAGGTATGCATTCCCCTTACTTTCGGGATAAAAGCAGAAATTCCCCTTATTTTGAAGCAAAATTGCAGAAATTCTCATAATTTTCGGGCAAAAAGGCAGAAATTCTGCTTATTTTTTGGACAAAGAGAGAAAAACCTCTTTTTTTTGGGAACAAACAATCAGAAATTCCCCATATTTTGGGGTATAATTTCAGAAATTTCCTTTATTTTGGGGAAAAAATGCAGGAAATTACCTTATTTTGGGGCACAATTTCAGAAATTTCCCTTATTTGGTGCAAAATTGCAGAAATTTCCTTTATTATGGGGATATATTGCAGAAATTTCCCTTAATTTAAGGCAAAATTGCAGAAATTTCACTTATTTCAGAGGAAAAGAGCAAAAATTTTTCTTATTTTGGGGCAAAAAGGCAGAAATTCCCATTATTTTGGGGCAAAAAGGCAGAAATTCCCTTTGTTTTAGGGGAAAAAGACAGAAATTCCACTTATTTAGAGGCAAAAGGGCAAAAATTACCCTTATTTTGGAGCAAAAATGAAGAAATTTCCCTTTTTTATGGCATAAAGTTATGCATTCCCCTTATTTTCGGGCATAAAGGCAGAAATTCCCCGTATTTTGGAGCAAAATTGCAGAAATTCCCCTAATTGTGGGGCAAAAATGCAGATATTCTCTATATGTTGGGGCAAAAAGACAGAAATTCCCCTTATTTTGGGGCAAAACTCAGAAATTCCACTTATTTTGGGGCAAAATTCCAGAAATTCCCCTTATTTTGGGACAAAATTGCAGAAATTTCACTTATTTTAGGGCAAAATTGCAGAAATTTCACTTATTTCAGGGAAAAAGGCAGAAATTTTCCTTAATTTGGAGCAAAAAGGCAGAAATTCCTAATACTTTGTGGCAAAAATGCAGAAATTCCCCTTATTTTGAGGTGAAAAGGCTGAAATTCCCCTAATTTGCGGGAAAAAAGGCTGAAATTTCCCTTATTTTGGGACAAAATTGCAGAAATTTCAATTATTTCAGGGAAAAAAGGCAGAAATTTTTTTATTTTGGGGCAAAAAGCAAAAATTCCTAATATTTTGTGGCAAAAATGCAGAAATTCCCCTTATTTTGAGGTAAAAAGGCTGAAATTCCCCTTATTTGGCGGCAAAAAGTCAGAAATTTCCCTTATTTTGGGGCAAAATTGCAGAAATTTCACTTATTTCAGCGTAATAAGTCATAAATTTTGCTCATTTTGGGGCAAAAAAGAAAGAAAATCCCTTTTTTGGGGGGAAAAAGACAGAAATTCCACTTATTTAGAGGCAAAAAAGCGGAAATTCCCGTTATTTTGGAAAAAAATGAAGAAATTTCACTTTTTTAAGGCAAAAATGTATGCATTCTTCTTATTTTCGGGCAAAAAGGAGGAAATTCCCATTATTTTGGGGCAAAAAACAGAAATTCACCTTATTTTGAGGTAAAATTGAAAAAATTTCCCTTATTTTGGGGCAAAATAGCAGAAATTTCACTTATTTCAGAGTAATAAGTCAGAAATTCCCCGTATTTTTGGGCAAAAAAGACAAAAATTACCTTTGTTTTGGGGGAAAAAGACAGAAATTCCACTTATTGAGAAGCAAAAAGGCAGAAATTCCCTTAATTTTGAAGCAAAAATGAAGAAATTTCCCTCGTTTATGGCAAAAAGTTATGCATTCCACTTATTTTCAGGCAAAATTGCAGAAATTCCCCGTATTTTGGAGCAAAATTGCAGAAATTCCCAAAATTGTGGTGCAAAAAGGCAGACATTTCCTATATGTTGAGGCAAAAATACAGAAATTCTTCTTATTTTGGGGCAAAACTCAGAAATTCCACTTATTTTGGGGCAAAATTGCAGAAATTTCACTTACTTCAGGGAAAAAAGGCAGAAATTTTCCTTATTTTGGTGCAAAAAGGCAAAAATTTCCCTTATTTTCGGGCTAAATTGCAGAAATTACACTTATTTCAGGGTAATAAGTCAGAAAATTTTCTTATTTTGGGCAAAAAAGACAGAAAATCCTTTTGTTTTGGGGAAAAGAGCAGAAATTCCACTTATTTAGAGGAAAAAAAGCAGAAATTCCCCTTATTTTGAAGCAAAAATGAAGACATTTTTCTTTTTTAAGGCAAAAAGGTATGCATTCTTCTTATTATCTGGCAAAAAGGCAGAAATTCGCGGTATTTTGGAGCAAAATTGCAAAAATTCCCCTAATTCTGGTGCAAAAATGCAGAAATTTCTTATATGTTGGGGCAAAAAGACAGAAATTCTCCTTATTTTGCGGCAAAACTCAGAAATTCCACTTATTTTGGGGCAAAATTCCAGAAATTTCCCTTATTCTGGGGCAAAATTGCAGAAATTTCACTTATTTTGGACAAAATTGAAGGAATTTCACTTATTTCAGGGGAAAAAAAGAAATTTTGTTATTTTGGGGCAAAAAGGCAGAAATTCCCCTTATTTTGAGGTAAAAAGGCTGAAATTCCCCTTATTTGGGGGCAAAAAGGCAGAAATATCCTTTATTTTGCGGCAAAATTGCAGAAATTTTCTTATTTCAGGGTAATAAGTCAGAAATTCCCCTTACCTTGGGGCAAAAAAGACAGAAATTCCCTTTGTTTTTGGGGAAAAAGACAGAAATTCCACTTATTTAGAGGTAAAAAGGCAGAAATTTCTCTTATTTTGCAGCAACAATGAAAAAATTTCCCTTTTTGTGGCAAAAAGGAATGCAATCCCATTATTTTCGGGCAAAAAGGCAGAAATTCCCCGTATTTTGGAGCAAAATTGCAGAAATTCCCCTAAATTTGGGGCAAAAGGCAGAAATTCCCTTTATTTTGGGGCAAAAATCATAAATTCCCCTTATTTTGGGGCAAAATTCAAGAAATTTCTTTTATTTTGAGGCAAAATTGAAGGAATTTACCTTATTTTGGGGCACAACTGCAGAAATTTTTCTTATTTGGGGCAAAATTGCAGAAATTTCACTTATTTTCAGGTAAAAAGGCTGAAATTTCCTTTATTTTGGGGCAAAAACGCAGAAATTCCCATTTTTTTGGGGCAAAAAAGGAGAAATTCACCTTATTTTTAGGTAAAATTGCAGAAATTTCATATATTTCAGGGCAAAAAGGTAGAAATTTCCCTAATTTGAGGCAAAATTGCAGAAATTTCACTTATTTCAGGGTAATAAGTCAGAGATTCCCCTTATTTTGTGCCAAAAAAAACCAGAAATTCCCTTTGTTTTGGGGGAAAAAGAAAGAAATTCCACTTATTGAGAAGCAAAAAGGCAGAAATTCCCCTTATTTTGGAGCAAAAAATGAAGAAATTTCCCTTTTTTATGGCAAAAAGTTATGCATTCCCCTTATTTTCGTGCAAAAAGGCAGAAATTCCCCGTATTTTGGAGCAGAATTGCAGAAATTCCCCTAATTGTGGTGCAAAAAGGCAGAAATTCCCTATATGTTGGGGCAAAAACACAGAAATTCTCATTATTTTGGGTCAAAACTAAGAAATTCCACTTATTTTGGGGAAAAATTGCAGAAATTTCACTTACTTCAGGGAAAAAAAGGCAGAAATTCCTAATATTTTGTGGCAAAAATGCAGAAATTCCCCTTATTTTGAGGTAAAAAGGGTGAAATTCCCCTTATTTGTGGGCAAAAAGGCAAAAATTTCCCTTATTTTGGGGCAAAATTGCAGAAACTTCACTTATTTCAGAGTAATAAGTCAGAAATTTTTTTTACTTTGGGGCAAAAAAGACAGAAAATCCCCTTGTTTTGGGGAAAAAAGACAGAAATTCCACTTATTTAGAGGCAAAAAGGCAGAAATTCCCCTTATTTTGAAGCAAAAATGAAGAAATTTCCCTTTTTTATGGCAAAAATTTATGCATTCACTTTATTTTTGGGAAAAGGCAGAAATTCCCTGTATTTTGGAGCAAAATTGCAGAAATTCCCCTAATTGTGGGGCAAAAAGGCAGAAATTCCCTATATGTTGGGGAAAAAAGACAGAAACTCTCTTTATTTTGGGGCAAAACTCAGAAATTCCACATATTTTGGGGCAAAATTCCAGAAATTTCCTTTATTTTGTGAAAATATTGCAGAAATTTCACTTATTTTAGGGCAAAATTGGAGAAATTTCACTTATTTCAAAAAAAAAGGCAGAAATTTTCCTTATTTTGGGGCAAAAATGTAGAAATTCTTAATATTTTGTGGCAAAAATGCAGAAATTCTCTTTATTTTGAGGTAAAAATGCTGAAATTTTTTTTATTTGGGGGCAAAAAGGCAGAAATTTCCCTTATTTTGGGGCAAAAAGACAGAAATTTCTTTTATTTTGCGGCAAAATTGCAGAAATTTCACTTATTTCAGGGCATAATTCAATAATTCCTTTTATTTTGGGGCAAAAAAATAGAAATTCCATTTATTTTTTGGTAAAAAGGCCGAAATTTCAGTTTTTTTGAGGTAAAAAGACAGAAATTCCTCTTATTTTGTGGCAAAAATGAAGTAATTTCCCTTTTTTGTGGTAAAAGGTATACATTCCCCTTACATTCGGGATAAAAAGCAGAAATTCCCCGTATTTTGAAGGAAAATTGCAGAAATTCTCATAATTTTCAGGCAAAAAGGCAGAAATTCCCTAATTTTGGGGCAAAAGGCAGAAATTCCCTTTATTTTGGGGCAAAAATCAGAAATTCCCCTTCTTTTGGGGAAAAATTCAAGAAATTTCCTTTATTTTGGGGCAAAATTTCAGGAATTTACCTTATTTTGGGGCAAAATTGAAGAAATTTCCCTTATTTGGGGCAAAATTGCAGAAATTTCACTTATTTTCAGGTAAAAAGGCTGAAATTTCCTTTATTTTGGGGCAAAAAGGGAGAAATTCCCCTTATTTTGGAGCAAAATTGCAGAAATTTCCCTTATTATGTGGAAATATTGCAGAAATTTCCCTTAATTTAAGGCAAAATTGCAGAAATTTCACTTATTTCAGAGAAAAAAAGCAAAAATTTTTCTTATTTTGGCGCAAAAAGGCAGAAATTCCCATTATTTTGGGGCAAAAAAGACAGAAATTAAATTGGTTTTGGGGGAAAAAGACAGAAATTACACTTATTTAGAGGCAAAAAGGCAGAAATTCCCCTTATTTTGGAGCAAAAATGAAGAAATTCACCTTTTTATGGCAAAAAGGTATGCATTCCCCTTACTTTCGGGATAAAAGCAGAAATTCCTCGTATTTTGAAGCAAAATTGCAGAAATTCTCATAATTTTCGGGCTAAAAGGCAGAAATTCTCCTTATTTTGGGGCAAAAAGACAGAAAATCTCCTTTTTTTGGGAACAAACAGTCAGAAATTTCCCTTATTTTGAGGCAAAATTGCAGAAATTTTTTTTACATTGGGGCAAAATTTCAGAAATTTCCTTTATTTTGGGGCAAAATTGCAGAAATTTCACTTATTTCAGGGTAATAAGTCAGAAATTCTTCTTATGTTGGGGCAAAAAAGACAGAAATTCCCTTTGTTTTGGGGGAAAAAGACAGAAATTTCACTTATTTAGAGGCAAAAAGGAAGAAAATCTCTTTATTTTGTGCAAAAATGAAGAAATTCACCTTTTTATGGCAAAAAGGTATGCATTCCCCTTACTTTCGAGATAAAAGCAGAAATTTCCCTTATTTTGAAGCAAAATTGCAGAAATTCTCATAATTTTCGGGCAAAAAGGCAGAAATTCTGCTTATTTTTTGGACAAAGAGAGAAAATCTCTTTTTTTTGGGAACAAACAATCAGAAATTCCCCATATTTTGGGGTATAATTTCAGAAATTTCCTTTATTTTGTGGAAAAAATGCAGGAATTTACCTTACTTTGGGGCACAATTTTAGAAATTTCCCTTATTTGGTGCAAAATTGCAGAAATTTCCTTTATTATGGGGATATATTGCAGAAATTTCCCTTAATTTAAGGCAAAATTGCAGAAATTTCACTTATTTCAGAGAAAAAGAGCAAAAATTTTTCTTATTTTGGGGCAAAAAGCCAGAAATTCCCTTTGTTTTGGGGGAAAAAGACAGAAATTCCACTTATTTAGAGGCAAAAAAGCAGAAATTCTTCTTATTTTGGAGCAAAAATGAAGAAATTTCCCTTTTTTATGGCATAAAGTTATGCATTCCCCTTATTTTCGGGCATAAAGGCAGAAATTCCCCGTATTTTGGAGCAAAATTGCAGAAATTCCCCTAATTGTGGGGCAAAAATGCAGATATTCTCTATATGTTGGGGCAAAAAGACAGAAATTCCCCTTATTTTGGGGCAAAACTCAGAAATTCCACTTATTTTGGGGCAAAATTCCAGAAATTCCCCTTATTTTGGGACAAAATTGCAGAAATTTCACTTATTTTAGGGCAAAATTGCAGAAATTTCACTTATTTCAGGGAAAAAGGCAGAAATTTTCCTTATTTTGGAGCAAAAAGGCAGAAATTCCTAATACTTTGTGGCAAAAATGCAGAAATTCCCCTTATTTTGAGGTGAAAAGGCTGAAATTCCCCTAATTTGCGGGAAAAAAGGCAGAAATTTCCCTTATTTTGGGGCAAAATTGCAGAAATTTCAATTATTTCAGGGTAATAAGTCAGAAAATTTCTTGATTTTGGGGCAAAAAAGACAGAAAATCCCTTTCTTTTAGAGGAGAAACAGAAATTCCACTTATTTAGAGGCAAAAAAGCAGAAATTCCCCTTATTTTGGAGCAAAAATGAAGAAATTTCCCTTTTTTAAGGCAAAAAGTTATGCATTCCCCTTTTTTTCGTGCAAAAAGGCAGAAATTCCCCGTATTTTGGAGCAAAATTGCAGAAATTCCCCTAATTGTGGTGCAAAAAGGCAGAAATTCCCTATATGTTGGGGCAAAAACACAGAAATTCTCTTTATTTTGGGGCAAAACTCAGAAATTCCACTTATTTTGGGGCAAAATTGCAGAAATTTCACTTATTTCAGGGAAAAAAGGCAGAAATTCCTAATATTTTGTGGCAAAAATGCAGAAATTCCCCTTATTTTGAGGTAAAAAGTGTGAAATTCCCCTTATTTTTGGGCAAAAAGGCAAAAATTTCCCTTATTTTGGGGCAAAATTGCAGAAACTTCACTTATTTCAGAGTAATAAGTCAAAAATTTTTCTTATTTTGGGGCAAAAAAGAAAATCCCTTTGTTTTGGGGAAAAAAGACAGAAATTCCAATTATTTAGAGGCAAAAAAGCAGAAATTCTCCTTATTTTGAAGCAAAAATGAAGAAATTTCACTTTTTTAAGGCAAAAGGGTATGCATTCTTCTTATTTTCGGGCAAAAAGGCAGAAATTCCTCGTATTTTGGAGCAAAATTGCAAAAATTCCCTTAATTGTGGGGCAAAAATGCTGAAATTCCCTATATGTTGGGGCAAAAAGACAGAAATTCTCCTTATTTTGGGGCAAAACTCAGAAATTCCACTTATTTTGGGGCAAAATTCCAGAAATTTCCCTAATTCTGGGGCAAAATTGCAGAAATTTCACTTATTTTGGGCAAAATTTCACAAATTTCACTTATTTCAGGGAAAAAAAAGGAATTTTGTTATTTTGGTGCAAAAAGGCAGAAATTCTCCTTATTTTGAGGTAAAAAGGCTAAAATTCCCCTTATTTGGGGGCAAAGAGGCAGAAATATCCCTTATTTTGGGCCAAAATTGCAGAAATTTCACTTATTACAGGGTAATAAATCAGAAATTCTCCTTAATTTGGGGCAAAAAAGACAGAAATTCCCTTTGTTTTGGGGCAAAAAGAAGAAATTCCACTTATTTAGAGGCAAGAAGGCAGAAATTCCCCTTATTTTGGAGCAAAAATGAAGAAATTTCCCTTTTTATGGCAAAAAGGTATGCATTCCCATTATTTTCGGGCAAAAAGGCAGATTCCCCGTATTTTGGAGCAAAATTGCAGAAATTCCTCTAAATTTGGGGCAAAAGGCAGAAATTCCCTTTATTTCGGGGCAAAAATCATAAATTCCCCTTATTTTGGGGCAAAATTCAAGAAATTTCTTTTATTTTGAGGCAAAATTGAAGGAATTTACCTTATTTTGGGGCACAACTGCAGAAATTTTTCTTATTTGGGGCAAAATTGCAGAAATTTCACTTATTTTCAGGTAAAAAGGCTGAAATTTCCTTTATTTTGGGGCAAAAACGCAGAAATTCCCATTTTTTTGGGGCAAAAAAGGAGAAATTCACCTTATTTTTAGGTAAAATTGCAGAAATTTCATATATTTCAGGGCAAAAAGGTAGAAATTTCCCTAATTTTAGGCAAAATTGCAGAAATTTCACTTATTTCAGGGTAATAAGTCAGAGATTCCCCTTATTTTGGGCCAAAAAACCCAGAAATTCCCTTTGTTTTGGGGGAAAAAGAAAGAAATTCCACTTATTGAGAAGCAAAAAGGCAGAAATTCCCCTTATTTTGGAGCAAAAAATGAAGAAATTTCCCTTTTTTATGGCAAAAAGTTATGCATTCCTCTTATTTTCGTGCAAAAAGGCAGAAATTCCCCGTATTTTGGAGCAGAATTGCAGAAATTCCCCTAATTGTGGTGCAAAAAGGCAGAAATTCCCTATATGTTGGGGCAAAAACACAGAAATTCTCATTATTTTGGGTCAAAACTAAGAAATTCCACTTATTTTGGGGAAAAATTGCAGAAATTTCACTTACTTCAGGGAAAAAAGGCAGAAATTCCTAATATTTTGTGGCAAAAATGCAGAAATTCCCCTTATTTTGAGGTAAAAAGGGTGAAATTCCCCTTATTTGTGGGCAAAAAGGCAAAAATTTCCCTTATTTTGGGGCAAAATTGCAGAAACTTCACTTATTTCAGAGTAATAAGTCAGAAATTTTTTTTACTTTGGGGCAAAAAAGACAGAAAATCCCCTTGTTTTGGGGAAAAAAGACAGAAATTCCACTTATTTAGAGGCAAAAAAGCAGAAATTCCCCTTATTTTGAAGCAAAAATGAAGAAATTTCCCTTTTTTAAGGCAAAAAGGTATGCATTCTTCTTATTTTCGGGCAAAAAGGCAGAAATTCCCCGTATTTTAGAGCAATATTGCAAAAATTCCCCTAATTGTTGGGCAAAAATGCAGAAATTCCCTATATGTTGGGGCAAAAGACAGAAATTCTTATTTTGGGGCAAAACTCAGAAATTCCACTTATTTTGGGGCAAAATTCCAGAAATTTCCCTTATTCTGGGGCAAAATTGCAGAAATTTAACTTATTTTATTCAAAATTGCAGAAATTTCACTTATTTCAGGGAAAAAAAAGGAATTTTGTTAATTTGGGGCAAAAAGGCAGAAATTCCCCTTATTTTGACGTAAAAATGCTGAAATTCCCCTTATTTGGGGGCAAAAAGGCAGAAATATCCCTTATTTTGGGGCAAAATTGCAGAAATTTCACTTATTACAGGGTAATAAGTCAGAAATTCTCTTTAATTTGGGGCAAAAAAGACAGAAATTCCCTTTGTTTTGGGGCAAAAAGAAGAAATTCCACTTATTTAGAGGCAAGAAGGCAGAAATTCCCCTTATTTTGGAGCAAAAATGAAGAAATTTCCCTTTTTATGGCAAAAAAGGTATGCATTCCCATTATTTTCGGGCAAAAAGGCAGAAATTCCTCGTATTTTGGAGCAAAATTGCAGAAATTCCCCTAAATTTGGGGCAAAAGGCAGAAATTCCCTATATTTTGGGGCAAGAATCATAAATTCCCCTTATTTTGGGGCAAAATTCAAAAAATTTCTTTTATTTTGAGGAAAAATTGAAGGAATTTACCTTATTTTGGGGCACAATTGCAGAAATTTTTCTTATTTGCGGCAAAATTGCAGAAATTTCATTTATTTTCAGGTAAAAAGGCTGAAATTTCCTTTATTTTGGGGCAAAAAGGGAGAAATTTCCCTTATTTTGGGGCAAAATTGCAGAAATTTTTATTATTATTTGGAAAAATTGCAGCAATTTTCCTTATTTTAGGGCAAAATTGCAGCAATTTCACTTATTTCAGAGAAAAAAGTAAAAATTTTTCTTATTTTGGGGCAAAAAAAAGAAATTCCCATTATTTTGGGGCAAAAAGGCAAAAATTCACCTTATTTTGGGGTAAAATTGCAGACATTTCACATATTTCAGAGCAAAAAGGCAGAAATTTCCCTTATTTTGGGGCAAAATTGCAGAAATTTCACTTATTTCAGGGTAATAAGTCAGAAATTCCCCTTATTTTGGGGCAAAAAAATACAGAAATTCCCTTTGTTTTGGGGGAAAAAGACAGAAATTCCACTTATTTAGAGGCAAAAAAGCAGAAATTCTTCTCATTCTGGAGCAAAAATGAAGAAATTTTCCTCGTTTATGGAAAAAGGTTATGCATTCCCCTTATTTTCGGGCAAAAAGGCAGAAATTCCCTGTGTTTTGGAGCAAAATTGCAGAAATTCCCCTAATTGTGGGGCAAAAAGTCAGAAATTCCCTATATGTTGGGGCAAAAACACAGAAATTCTCCTTATTTTGGGGCAAAATTCAGAAATTCCCCTTATTTTGGGGCAAAATTCCAGAAATTTCCCTTATTTTGGGGCAAAATTGAAGAAATTTCACTTAATTTGGTGCAAAATTGCAGAAATTTCAATTATTTAAAAAAAAGGCAGAAATTTTTCTTATTTTGGGGCAAAAATGCAGAAATTCCCCTTATTTTGAGTAAAAATGCTGAAATTCCCCTTATTTGGGGGCAAAAAGGCAGAAATTTCCCTTATTTTGGGGCAAAGAGAAAGAAATTCCCCTTATTTTGTGGCAAAAATGCAGAAATTTCTTTTATTTTGGGGCAAAATTGCAGAAATTTCACATATTTCAGGGCATAATTCAAAAATTCCTTTTATTTTGGGGCAAAATGACAGAAATTCCGTTTATTTTTGGGTAAAATGCCAGAGATTTCACTTATTTTGAGGTAAAAAGGCAGAAATTGCTCTAATTTTGGGGCAAAAATGAAGAAATTTCCCTTTTTTGTGGCAAAAGGTGTACATTCCCCTTACTTTCGCGATAAAAAGCAGAAATTCCCCATATTTTGAAGCAAAATTGCAGAAATTCTCTCAATTTTCGGGCAAAAAGGCAGAAATTCTCCTTACTTTGGGGCAAAAAGACAGAAAATCTTCTTTTTCGGGAGCACACAGTGAGAAATTCCCCTTATTTTGAAGCAAAATTGCAGAAATTTTCTTTACATTGGGGCAAAATTGCAGAAATTTCCCTTATTTTGGGGCGAAATTGCAGAAATTTCACTTATTTCAGGGTAATAAGTCAGAAATTTACCTTATTTTGAGGCAAAAAATACAGAAATTCCCTTTGTTTTGAAGTAAAAATACAGAAATTCCACTTATATAGAGGCAAAAAAGAAGAAATTCCCTTTATTTTGGAGCAAAAATGAAGAAATTTCACTTTTTATGGCAAAAAGGTATGCTTTCCCATTATTTTCGGGCAAAAAGGCAGAAATTCCTTGTATATTGGAGCAAAAATGCAGAAATTCCCCTTTATTTAGGCAAAAGGCAGAAATTCCCTTTATTTTGGGGCAAAAATCAGAAATTCCCATTATTTTGGGGCAAAATTCCAGAAATTTCCTTTATTTTGGGGCAAAATTGCAGGAATTTACCTTATTTTGGGGTAAAATTGTAGAAATTTCCCTTATTTTGGGCAAAACTGCAGAAATTTCACTTATTTTCAGGTAAAAAGGCTGAAATTTCCTTTGTTTTGGTGCTAAAAGGAAGAAATTCCCCTTATTTTGGGGCAAAATTGCAGAAATTTTTCTTATTATGTGAAAAAATTGCAAAAATTTCCCTTATTTTAGGGCAAAATTGCAGAAATTTCACTTATTTCATAAAAAAATCAAAAATTTTTCTTATTTTTGGTCAAAAAGGCAGAATTTCCCATTATTTTGGGGCCAAAAGGCAGAAATTCACCTTATTTTGGGGCAAAAAGGCAGAAATTCACCTTATTTTGGGGTAAAATTGAGGAATTTCATATATTTCAGGGCAAAAAGACAGAAATTTCCCTTATTTTGGGGCAAAATTGCAGAAATTTCACTTATTTCAGGGTAATAAGTCAGAAATTTTCTTTATTTTGGGGCAAAAATACAGAAATTACCTTTTTTGAGAGGGAAAAAAACAGAAATTCCACTTATTTAGAGGCAAAAAGGCAGAAATTCCCCTTAGTTTGGAGCAAAAATGAAGAAATTTCCATTTTTTAAGGCAAAAAGGTATGCATTCCCCTTATTTTCGGGCAAAAAGGCAGAAATTCACCGTATTTTGGAGCAAAATTGCAGAAATTCCTCCAATTTCGGGGCAAAAGGCAGAAATTCTCTTTATTTTTGGGCAAAAATCAGAAATTCCCCTTAATTTGGGCCAAAATTCCAGAAATTTCCTTTATTTTGGGGCAAAATTGCAGAAATTTAACTTATTTATGGGCAAAATTGCAGAAATTTCAGTTATTTCAGAGAAAAAAAGCAAAAATTTTTCTTATTTTTGGGCAAAAAGGCAGAAATTCCCATTATTTTGGGGCAAAAAGGCAGAAATTCACCTTATTTTGGGGTAAAATTGCAGAAATTTCACAGCAAAAAGACAGAAATTTCCCTTATTTTGGGTCAAAATTGCAGAAATTTCACTTATTTCAGGGTAATAAGTCAGAAATTTTCTTTATTTTGGGGCAAAAATACAGAAATTACCTTTTTTTGGGGGGAAAAATACAGAAATTCCATTTATTTAGATGCAAAAATTAAGAATTTTCCCTTTTTTTATAGCAAAAAGGTATGCATTCCCCTTATTTTCAGGCAATAAAGGCAGAAATTCACCGTATTTTGGAGCAAAATTGCAGAAATTCCCCTAATTTTAGGGCAAAAGGCAGAAATTCTCTTTATTTTGGGGCAAAAATCAGAAATTCCCCTTACTTTCGGGCAAAATTCCAGAAATTTCCTTTATTTTGGGGCAAAATTGCAGAAATTTATCTTATTTATGGGCAAAATTGCAGAATTTTCACTTATTTCAGGGAAAAAGGGCAGAAATTTTCTTTATTTTGGGGCAAAAAGGCACAAATTCCTAATATTTTGTGGCAAAAATGCTGAAATTCCCCTTATTTTGAGGTAAAAAGGCTGAAATTTCCCGTATTTGGGGGCAAAAAGTCAGAAATTTTTTTTATTTTGGGGCAAAATAGCAGGAATTTACTTTATTTTGGGGCAAAATTGCAGAAATTTCACTTATTTCAGGGTAATAAGTCAAAAATTTTCCTTATTTTATGGCAAAAAAGACAGAAATTCTCTTTGTTTTTGGGGAAAAAGTCAGAAATTCCACTTATTTAGAGGAAAAAAGGCAGAAATTCCCCTCATTTTGGAGCAAAAATGAAGAAATTTCCCTTTTTTATGGCAAAAAGGTATGCATTCCCCTTATTTTCGGGAAAAAGGGCAGAAATTCCCCGTATTTTGGAGCAAAATTTCAGAAAATCCCCTAATTGTGGGGCAAAAAGGCAGAAATTCTCTATATGTTAAGGTAAAAATACAGAAATTCTTTTTATTTGGGGGCAAAACTCAGAAATTCCACTTATTTAGAGGAAAAATGGCAGAAATTCCTCTTATTTTGGAGCAAAAATGAAGAAATTTCCCTTTTTTATGGCAAAAAGGTATGCATTCTCTTTATTTTCGGGCAAAAAGGCAGAAATTCCCTGTATTTTGGAGCAAAATTGCAGAAATTCTCCTAATTTTGGGGCAAAAGGCAGAAATTCCCCTTATTTTTGGGTAAAATTGCAGAAATTTCAAATATTTCGGGGCAAAATGGCAGAAATTCCTCTTATTTTGGGGCAAAAAGATGAAATCCATAATTTTTGGCTAAAATTGAAGAAATTTCACTTATTTCGGGACAAAAAGGCAAAAATTCCACTTAATTTCGGGCAAAAAGGCAGAAATTCCCTTTATTTTGGAGCAAAATTGCAGAAATTCCCTTAATATTGGTGCAAAAATGCAGAAATTCCCTTTATTTTGGGGCAAAAAGGCAGAAATTCCCCATATTTTGGTGCAAAAAGGCTGAAATTCCCCTTATTTTGAGGTCAAATGCTGAAATTCCCCATATTTTGGGGCAAAAGGCAGAAATTCCCCTCATTTTGGGGCAAAAAGGCACAAATTTCCCTTATTTTCGGGCAAAATTGCTGAAATTTCACTTATTTCAGAGTAAAAAGTCAGAAATTCCCCTTATTTTGAAGCAAAAAGCAGAAATTTCTTTTATTATGGTACAAAATTGAAGAAATTTTCCTTATTTTGGAACAAAAAGGCAGAAATTCCCCATATTTTGGGGCAAAAGGCAGAAATTCTTCTTATTTTGAGGTAAAATGCAGAAATTCCCCTTATTTAGAGGTAAAATGCAGAAATTATCCAAATATTGGGGGAAAATGCAGAAATTTTTTTTATTTTGGTGCTAAAAGGCAGAAATTTGCCATATTTTGAAGCAAAATTGCAGAAATTCTCATAATTTTCAGGCAAAAAGTCAGGAATTCTTCTTATTTTGGGGCAAAAAGACAGAAAATCTCTTTTTTTAGGGGGCAAAAAGTCAGAAATTCCCCTAATTTTGGGGTAAAATTGCAGAAATTTCACTTATTTCAGAAAAAATGCAGAAATTTTCTTATTTTGGGGCAAAAAGGCAGAAATTTCTATTATTTTGGTACAAAATTGCAGAAATTTTTCTTATTTTGGGACAAAAAGGCAGAAATTCCCCATATTTTGAGGCAAAAAGGCTGAAATTCCCCTTATTTTCGGGCAAAAATCAGAAATTCCCCTTATGTTGGGGCAAAAAGACAGAAATTTCGTTTATTATTGGGGAAAAGGCAGAAATTGCACTTATTTTGAGAAAAAGGCGGAAAATTTCCTTATTTTCTGGCAAAAATGAAGAAATTTCCTTTTTTTATGGCAAAAAGGTATACATTCCCTATATTTTTGGGCAAAAAGTCAGAAAATCTCCGTATTTTGGAGCAAAATTGCAGAAATGCCCCTAATATTGGGGCAAAAAGGCAGAAATTTCCTATATGTTGGGGCAAAAAGAAAGAAATTCTTTTTATTTTGGGCCAAAACTCAGAAATTCCACTTATTTAGAGGCAAAATGGCACAAATTCCTCTTATTTTGGAGCAAAAATAAAAAAAAATCCCTTTTTTATGGCAAAAAGGTATGCATTCTCCTTATTTTCAGGCAAAGAGGCAGAAATTCCTTGTATTTTGGAGCAAAATTGCAGAAATTCCCCTAATTTGGGGCAAAAGGCCGAAATTCCCCTTAGTTTGGGGTAAAATTGCAGAAATTTCAAATATTTCAGGCAAAATGGCAGAAATTCCCCTTATTTTGGGGCAAAAAGATGAAATCCATAATTTTTGGTTAAAATTGAAGAAATTACACTTATTTCGGGACAAAAAGGCAGAAATTCCACTTAATTTCGGGCAAAAAGGCAGAAATGACCTGTATTTGGGAGCAAAATTGCAGAAATTCCCCTAATATTGGTGCAAAAATGCAGAAATTCCCTTTATTTTGGGGCAAAAAGGCAGAAATTCTTCATATTTTGGTGCAAAAAGGCTGAAATTCCCCTTATTTTGAGGGAAAATGCTGAAATTCCCCATATTTTGGGGCAAAAGGCAGAAATTCCCCTCATTTTTGGGCAAAAAGGCACAAATTTCCCTTATTGTCGGGCAAAATTGCAGAAATTTCATTTATTTCAGGGTAAAAAGTCAGAAATTCCCCTTATTTTGGGGCAAAAAGCAGAAATTTCTTTTATTATGGTACAAAATTGAAGAAATTTTCCTTATTTTGGAACAAAAAGGCAGAAATTCCCCATATTTTGGGGCAAAAGGCAGAAATTCTTCTTATTTTGAGGTAAAATGCAGAAATTCCCCGTATTTTAAAGCGAAATTGCAGAAATTCTCATAATTTTCAGGCAAAAAGGCAGAAATTCTCCTTATTTTGGGGCAAAAAGACAGAAAATCTTCTTTTTTAGGAGGCAAAACGTCAGAAATTCCCCTTATTTTGGGGCAAAATTGCAGAAATTTCCTTTACATTTGGACAAAATTGCAGAAATTTCCCTTATTTTGGAGCAAAATTGCAGAAATTTCACTTATTTCAGAAAAAATGCAGAAATTTTCTTATTTTGTGGCAAAAAGGCAGAAATTTCTATTATTTTGGTACAAAATTGCAGAAATTTTTCTTATTTTGGGGCAAAAAGGCAGAAATTCCCCATATTTTGGGGCAAAAAGGCTGAAATTCCCCTTATTTTCGGGCAAAAATCAGAAATTCCCCTTATGTTGGGGCAAAAAGAAAGAAATTTCGTTTATTTTTTGGAAAAGGCAGAAATTGCACTTATTTTGAGTCAAAAATGCGGAAAATTTCCTTATTTTCGGGAAAAAATGAAGAAATTTCTTTTTTTTATGGCAAAAAGGTATACATTCCCTTTATTTTCGGGCAAAAAGGCAGAAATTCCCCGTATTTTGGAGCAAAATTGCAGAAATTCCCCTAATTGTGGGGCAAAAAGGCAGAAATTCCCTATATGTTGGGGCAAAAAGACAGAAATTCTCTTTATTTTAGGGCAAAACTCAGAAATTTCACTTATTTTAGGGCAAAATTGCAGCAATTTCAGTTATTTCAGAGAAAAAATGCAAAAATTTTTTTTATATTGGGCCAAAAAGGCAGAAATTCCCCTTATTTTGGGGTAAAATTGCAGAAATTTCACATATTTCAGGGCAAAAAGACAGAAATTTTCCTTATTTTGGGGCAAAATTGCAGAAAATTCACTTATTTCAGGGTAATAAATCAGAAATTTTCCTTATTTTGGGGCAAAAAAGACAGAAATTCCCTTTGTTTTCGAGGAAAAAGACAGAAATTCCACTTATTTAGAGGCAAAAAGGTAGAAATTCCCCTTATTTTGGAGCAAAAATGAAGAAATTTCCCTTTTTTATGGCAAAAAAGTATGCATTCCCCTTATTTTCGGGCAAAAATCAGAAATTCCCCTTATTTTGGAGTAAAAATGCAGAAATTCGCCTAATTTTGGGGAAAAAGGCAGAAATTCCCCTTATTTTGGGGTAAAATTGCAGAAATTTCAAATATTTCAGGGCAAAATGGAGGAAATTCCCCTTATTTTGGGGCAAAAAGATGAAATCCATAATTTTTGGCTAAAATGGAGGAAATTTCACTTATTTCGGGACAAAAAGGCAGAAATTCCACTTAATTTCGGGCAAAAAGGCAGAAATGACCTGTATTTTGGAGCAAAATTGCAGAAATTCCCTTAATATTGGTGCAAAAATGCAGAAATTCCCTTTATTTTGGGGCAAAAAAGCAGAAATTCTCCATATTTTGGTGCAAAAAGGCTTAAATTCCCCTTATTTTGAGGTAAAATGCTAAAATTTCCCATATTTTGGGGCAAAAGGCAGAAATTCCCCTCATTTTGGGGCAAAAAGGCACAAATTTCCCTTATTTTCGGGCAAAATTGCAGAAATTTCATTTATTTCAGGGTAAACAGTCAGAAATTCCCCTTATTTTGGGGCAAAAAGCAGAAATTTCTTTGATTATGGTACAAAATTGAAGAAATTTTCCTTATTTTGAAACAAAAAGGCAGAAATTCCCCATATTTTGGGGCAAAAGGCAGAAATTCTTCTTATTTTGAGGTAAAATGCAGAAATTCCCTTTATTTAAAGGTAAAATGCTGAAATTCCCCAAATATTCGGCGGAAATGCAGAAATTCCCTTTATTTTGGGGCTAAAAAGCAGAAATTCCCCATATTTTGAAGCAAAATTGCAGAAATTCTCATAATTTTCTGGCAAAAAGGCAGAAATTCTCCTTATTTTGGGGCAAAAAGACAGAAAATCTCCTTTTTTCGGGGGCAAAAAGTCAGAAATTCCCCTTATTTTGGGGCAAAATTGCAGAAATTTATTTTACATTTGGGCAAAATTGCAGAAATTTCCCTTATTTTGGGTCTAAATTGCAGAAATTTCACTTATATCAGAAAAAATGCAGAAATTTTATTATTTTGGGGCAAAAAGGCAGAAATTTCTATTATTTTGTTACAAAATTGCAGAAATTTGTCTTATTTTGGGGCAAAAGGCAGAAATTCCCCATATTTTGGGGCAAAAAGGCTCAAATTCCCCTTATTTTCGGGCAAAAAGTCAGAAATTCCTCTTATGTTGGGGAAAAAAGACAGAAATTTCGTTTATTTTTGGGAAAAAGGCAGAAATTGCACTTATTTTGAGTCAAAAAGACGGAAAATTTCCTTATTTTCGGGCAAAAATGAAGAAATTTCCCTTTTTTATGGCAAAAAGGTATACATTCCCTTTATTTCCGGGCAAAAAGGCAGAAATTCTCCATATTTTGGAGCACAATTGCAGAAATTCCCCTAATTGTGGGGCAAAAAGGCAGTAATTCCCCATATTTTTGGGCAAAAAGAAAGAAATTCTCCTTATTTTGGGGCAAAACTCAGAAATTTCACTTGTTTTAGGGCAAAATTGCAGAAATTTCAGTTATTTCAGAGAATAAAGGCAAAAATTTTTCTTATTTTGTGGCAAAAATGCAGAAATTCCCATTATTTTGGGGCAAAAAGGCAGAAATTCACCTAATTTTGGGGTAAATTTGCAGAAATTTCACATATTTCAGGGCAAAAAGGCAGAAATTTACCTTATTTTGGGGCAAAATTGCAGAAATTTCACTTATTTCAGGGTAATAAGTCAGAAATTTTCTATATTTCGGGGCAAAAAAGACAGAAATTACCTTTTTTTGGGGGGAAAAAGACAGAAATTCCACTTATTTTCAGGAAAAAGGCAGAAATTCCCCTTTTTTTAGAGCAAAAATGAAGAAATTTCGCTTTTTCATGGCAAAAAGGTATGCATTTCTTTTATTTTCGGGCAAAAGCAGAAATTCCCCGTATTTGGAACAAATTTGCAGAAAATCCCCTAATTTTGGGGCAAAAGGCAGAAATTCCCTTTATTTTGGGGCAAAAATCAGAAATTTTCATTACTTTTGGGCA
This sequence comes from Micromys minutus, assembly GCF_963924665.1. Classification (NCBI taxonomy): domain Eukaryota; kingdom Metazoa; phylum Chordata; class Mammalia; order Rodentia; family Muridae; genus Micromys; species Micromys minutus. The sequence continues at coordinate 128,289 of NW_027667262.1, forward strand.
AAATTGCAGAAATTTCACTTATTTAGGGAAAAAATTGCAGAATTTTAACTTATTTCAGGGAAAAAAGCAAAATTTTTTTTTTATTTTGGGGCAAAAAGGCAGAAATTCCTAATATTTTGTGGCAAAAATGCAGAAATTTCCCTTTTTTTGAGGTATAAAGGCTGAAAATTAACTTATTTGGGGGCAAAAAGGCAGAAATTTTTTTTATTTTGGGGCAAAATTGCAGGAATTTACTTTATTTTGGGGCAAAATTGCAGAAATTTCACTTATTTCAGGGTAATAAGTCAGAAATTTTCCTTAATTTGTGGCAAAAAAGACAGAAATGCCCTTTGTTTTGGGGGAAAAAGACAGAAATTCCACTTATTTAGAGGCAAAAAGGCAGAACTTCCACTTATTTTGGAGCAAAAATGAAAAAATTTTCCTTTTTTATGGCAAAAAGGTATGCATTCCCCTTATTTTCGGGCAAAAATGCAGAAATTCCCCGTATTTTGAAGCAAAATTGCAGAAATTCCCCTAATTTTGGGGCAAAAAGGCAGAAATTCTCTATATTTTGGGGCTAAAGGACAGAAATTCTTTTTATTTTGGGGCAAAACTCAGAAATTCCACTTATTAAGAGGCAAAATGGCAGAAATTCCTCTTATTTTGGAGCCAAAATGAAGAAATTTCCTTTTTTTATGGCAAAAAGTTATGCATTCCCCTTATTTTCGGGCAAAAAGGCAGAAATTCCTTGTATTTTGGAGCAAAATTGCAGAAATTCCCCTAATTTTGGGGCAAAAGGCAGAAATTCCCCTTATTTTGGGGTAAAGTTGCAGAAATTTCAAATATTCAGGGCAAAATGGCAGAAATTCCCCTTATTTTGGGGCAAAGAGATGAAATCCATAATTTTTGGCTAAAATTGAAGAAATTTCACTTATTTCGGGACAAAAAGGCAGAAATTCCACTTAATTTCGGGCAAAAAGGCAGAAATGACCCGTATTTTGGAGCAAAATTGCAGAAATTCCCCTAATATTGGTGCAAAAATGAAGAAATTCCCTTTATTTTGGGGCAAAAAGGCAGAATTTCTCCATATTTTGGTGCAAAAAGGCTAAAATTTCCTTTATTTTGAGGTAAAATCCTAAAATTCCCCATAATTTTGGGCAAAAGGCAGAAATTCCCCTCATTTTGGGGCAAAAAGGCACAAATTTACCTAATTTTCGGGCAAAAGTGCAGAAATTTCATTTATTTCAGGGTAAAATGTCAGAAATTTCCCTTATTTTGGGGCAAAAAACAGAAATTTCTTTTTTTATGGTACAAAATTGAAGATATTTTCCTTATCTTAGAACAAAAAGGCAGAAATTCCCCATATTTTGGGACAAAAGGCAGAAATTCTTTTTATTTTGAGGTAAAATGCAGAAATTCCTGTTATTTAGAGGTAAAATGCAGAAATTCCCCAAATATTGGGGGAAAATGCAGAAATTCCCTTTATTTTGTGCCTAAAAGGCAGAAATTCCCTGTATTTTGAAGCAAAATTGCAGAAATTCTCATAATTTTCAGACAAAAAGGCAGAAATTCTCATTATTTTGGGGTAGAAAGACAGAAAATCTCCTATTTCGGGGACAAAAAGTCAGAAATTCCCCTTATTTTGGGGCAAAATTGCAGAAATTTCCCTTATTTTGGGGAAAAATTGCAAATATTTCACTTATTTCAGAAAAAATGAAGAAATTTTTTTATTTTGGTGCCAAAAGGCAGAAATTTCTACTATTTTGGTACAAAATTGCAGAAATTTTTCTTCTTTTATGCCAAAAAGGCAGAAATTCCCCATATTTTGGGGCAAAAAAGCAGAAATACCCCTTATTTTGAGGTTAAAAAGCTGAAATTCCCCTTATTTTCGGGCAAAAAGTCAGAAATTCCCCTTATGTTTGGGCAAAAATACAGAAATTTTGTTTATTGTTTGGGAAAAGGCAGAAATTGCACTTATTTTGAGTCAAAAAGGTGGAAAATTTCCTTATTTTCTGGCAAAAATGAAGAAATTTCACTTTTTTATGGCAAAAAGGTGTACATTCTCTTTATTTTCGGGCAAAAAGGCAGAAATTCCCCGTATTTTGGAGCAAAATTGCAGAAATTCCCATAATTGTGGGGCAAAAAGGCAGAAATTCCCTATATGTTTGGGCAAAAAGACAGAAATTCTCCTTATTTTGGGGCAAAACTCAGAAATTTCACTTATTTTAGGGCAAAATTGCAGAAATTTCAGTTATTTCAGAGAAAAAAAGCAAAAATTTTTCTTATTTTGGGGCAAAAAGGCAGAAATTCCCATTATTTTGGGGCAAAATCAGAAATTCACCTTATTTTGGGGTAAAATTGCAGAAATTTCACATATTATAGGGCAAAAAGGCAGAAATTTCCCTTATTTTGGGGTAAAATTGCAGAAATTTCACTTATTTCAGGGTAATAAGTCAGAAATTTTCGTTATTTTGGGGCAAAAAAGACAGAAATTCCCTTCTTTTGGGGGGAAAAAGACAGAAATTCCACTTATTTAGAGGCTAAAATGCAGAAATTCCCCTTATTTTGAAGCAAAAATGAAGAAATTTCTTTTTTTTATGGCAAAAAGGTATGAATTCCCCTTATTTCCGAGCAAAAAGAAGGAAATTCCCTGTATTTTGGAGCAAAATTGCAGAAATTCCACTAATTTTGAGGCAAAAGGCAGAAATTCCCTTTATTTTGGGGCAAAAATCAGAAATTCCCCCTACTTTGGGGCAAAATTCCAGAAATTTCCTTTATTTTGGGGCAAAATTGCAGGAATTTACATTATTTTGGGGCAAAATTGCAGAAATTTCCCTTATTTCGGGCAAAATTACAGAAATTTCACTCATTTTCAGGTAAAAAGGCTGAAATTTCCTTTATTTTGGGGAAAAAGTGAGAAATTTCCCTTATTTTGGGGCAAAATTGCAGAAATTTTCCTTATTTTGGGGCAAAAAGGCAGAAATTCTTTATATTTTGTGGCACAAAGGCAGAAATTTCCCTTATTTTGAGGTAATAAGGCTGAAATTCCCTTTATTTTGGGGGAAAAAGGCAGAAATTCCCATTATTTTGGGGTAAAATTGCAGAAATTTCAAATATTACAGGGCAAAAAGGCAGAAATTCCCCTTATTTTGGGGTAACATTGCAGAAATTTCAAATATTTCAGGGCAAAATGGCAGAAATTCCCCTTATTTTGGGGCAAAATTATGAAATCCATAATTTTTGGCTAAAATTGAGGAAATTTCACTTATTTCAGGACAAAAAGGCAGAATTTTCACTTAATTTCGGCCAAAAAGGCAGAAATTCCCCGTATTTTGGAGCAAAATTGCAGAAATTCCCCTAATTTTGAGGCAAAAGGCAGAAATTCCCTTTATTTTGGGGCAAAAATCAGAAATTCCCCTTACTTTGGGGCAAAATTCCAGAAATTTCCTTTATTTTGGGGCAAAATTGCAGGAATTTACATTATTTTGCGGCAAAATTGCAGAAATTTCCCTTATTTCGGGCAAAATTACAGAAATTTCACTTATTTTCAGGTAAAAAGGTTGAAATTTCCTTTATTTTGGGGAAAAAAGGAGAAATTTCCCTTATTTTGGGGCAAAATTGCAGAAATTTTCCTTATTTTGGGCTAAAAGGCAGAAATTCTTTATATTTTGTGGCAAATAGGCAGAAATTTCCCTTATTTTGAGGTAATAAGGCTGAAATTCCCTTTATTTTGGGGGAAAAATGCAGAAATTCCCCTTATTTTGGGGTAAAATTGCAGAAATTTCAAATATTTCAGGGCAAAATGGCAGAAATTCCCCTTATTTTGGGGCAAAAAGATGAAATCCATAATTTTTGGCTAAAATTGAGGAAATTTCACTTATTTCGGGACAAAAAGGCAGAAATTCCACTTAATTTTGGCCAAAAAGGCAGAAATGACCCGTATTTTGGAGCAAAATTGCAGAAATTCCCTTAATATTGGTGCAAAAATGCAGAAATTCCCTTTATTTTGGGGCAAAAAAGCAGAAATTCTTTATATTTTGGTGCAAAAAGGCTGAAATTCCCCTTATTTTGAGGTAAAATCCTAAAATTCCCCATATTTTGGGGCAAAAGGCAGAAATTCCCCTCATTTTGGGACAAAAAGGCACAAATTTCCCATATTTTCGGGCAAAATTGCAGAAATTATATTTATTTCAGTGTAAAAAGTCAGAAATTCCCCTTATTTTGGGGCAAAAAGCAGAAATTTTTTTGATTATGGTACAAAATTGAAGAAATTTTCCTTATTTTGAAACAAAAAGGCAGAAATTCCCCATATTTTGGGGCAAAAGGCAGAAATTCTTCTTATTTTGAGGTAAAATGCAGAAATTTTCCTTATTTAGAGGTAAAATGCTGTAATTCCCCAAATATTGGGCGGAAATGCAGAAATTCCCTTTATTTTGGGGCCAAAAAGCAGAAATTCCCCGTATTTTGAAGCAAAATTGCTGAAATTCTCATAATTTTTAGGCAAAAAGGCAGAAATTCTCCTTATTTTGGGGCAAAAATACAGAAAATCTCCTTTTTTCGGGGGCAAAAAGTCAGAAATTCCCCTTATTTTGGGGCAAAATTGCAGAAATTTCCTTTACATTTGGGCAAAATTGCAGAAATTTCTCTTATTTTGGGTCAAAATTGCAGAAATTTCACTTATATCAGAAAAAATGCAGAAATTTTCTAATTTTGGGGCAAAAAGGCAGAAATTTCTATTATTTTGTTACAAAATTGCAGAAATTTTTCTTATTTTGGGGCAAAAAGGCAGAAATTCCCCATATTTTGGGGCCAAAATGCTGAAATTCCCTTTATTTTCGGGCAAAAAGTCAGAAATTTCTTTATGTTGGGGAAAAAAATCAGAAATTTCGTTTATTTTTGGGGAAAAGGCAAAAATGCACTTATTTTTTGTCAAAAAGGCGGAAAATTTCCTTATTTTCGGGCAAAAATAAAGAAATTTCCATTTTTTTATGGCAAAAAGTAATACATTCCCTTTATTTTCGGGCAAAAAAGCAGAAATTCTCCGTATTTTGGAGCAAAATTGCAGAAATTCCCCTAATATTGGTGCAAAAATACAGAAATTCCCTTTATTTTTGGGCAAAAAAGCAGAAATTCTCCATATTTTGGTGCAAAATGGCTGAAATTCCCCTTCTTTTGAGGTAAAATGCTAAAATTCCCCATATTTTGGGGCAAATTGGCAGAAATTCCCCATATGTTGGGGCAAAAATACAGAAATTCTCCTTATTTTGGGGCAAAACTCAGAAATTTCACTTGTTTTACGGCAAAATTGCAGAAATTTCAGTTATTTCAGAGAAAAAAAGCAAAAATTTTTTCTTATTTTGGGGCAAAAATGCAGAAATTCCCCTTATTTTGGAGCAAAAAGGCAGAAATTCACCTAATTTTGGGGTAAATTTGCAGAAATTTCACATATGTCAGGGCAAAAAGGCACAAATTTCCCTTATTTTGGGGCAAAATTGCAGAAATTTCACTTATTTAAGGGTAATAAGTCAGAAATTTTCTTTATTTCGGGGCAAAAAGGACAAAAATTACCTATTTTTGGGGGGAAAAAGACAGAAATTCCACTTATTTTGAGGCAAAAAGGCAGAAATTCCCCTTATTTTGGAGCAAAAATGAAGAAATTTCGCTTTTTCATGGCAAAATTTATGCATTCCCCTTATTTTCGGGCAAAAAGGCAGAAATTCCCCTCATTTTGGGACAAAAAGGCACAAATTTCCCATATATTTGGGCAAAATTGCAGAAATTTCATTTAGTTCGGGGTAAAAAGTCAGAAATTCCCCTTATTTTGGGGCAAAAAGCAGAAATTTCTTTGATTATTTTACAAAATTGAAGAAATTTTCCTTATTTTGAAACAAAAAGGCAGAAATTCCCCATATTTTTGGGCAAAAGGCAGAAATTCTTCTTATTTTGAGGTAAAATGCAGAAATTCCCCTTATTTAGAGGTAAAATGCTGAAATTCCCCAAATATTGGGCGGAAATGCAGAAATTCCCTTTATTTTGGGGCCAAAAAGCAGAAATTCCCCGTATTTTGAAGCAAAATTGCTGAAATTCTCATAATTTTTAGGCAAAAATACAGAAAATCTCCTTTTTTCGGGGGCAAAAAGTCAGAAATTCCCCTTATTTTGGGGCAAAATTGCAGAAATTTCCTTTACATTTGGGCAAAATTGCAGAAATTTACCTTATTTTGGGGCAAAATTGCAGAAATTTCACTTATATCAGAAAAATGCAGAAATTTTATTATTTTGGGGCAAAAAGGCAGAAATTTCTATTATTTTGTTACAAAATTGCAGAAATTTTTCTTATTTTGGGGCAAAAAGGCAGAAATTCCCCATATTTTGGGGCCAAAAGAATGAAATTCCCTTTATTTTCGGGCAAAATGTCAGAAATTTCCCTTATGTTGGGGAAAAAAATCAGAAATTTCGTTTATTTTTGGGGAAAAGGCAAAAATGCACTTATTTTGAGTCAAAAAGGCAGAAAATTTCCTTATTTTCGGGCAAAAATAAAGAAATTTCCCTTTTTTATGGCAAAAAGGTATACATTCCCTTTATTTTCGGCCAAAAATCAGAAATTCTCCGTATTTTGGAGCAAAATTGCAGAAATTCCCCTAATATTGGTGCAAAAATACAGAAATTCCCTTTATTTTGGGGCAAAAAAGCAGAAATTCTCCATATTTTGGTGCAAAAAGGCTTTAATTCCCCTTCTTTTGAGGTAAAATGCTAAAATTCCCCATATTTTGGGGCAAATTGGCAGAAATTCCCCATATGTAGGGGCAGAAAGACAGAAATTCTCCTTATTTTGGGGCAAAACACAGAAATTTCACTTGTTTTATGGCAAAATTGCAGAAATTTCAGTTATTTCAGAGAAAAAAAGCAAAAATTTTTTCTTATTTTGGGGCAAAAATGCAGAAATTCCCCTTATTTTGGAGCAAAAAGGCAGAAATTCACCTAATTTTGGGGTAAATTTGCAGAAATTTCACATATGTCAGGGCAAGAAGGCAGAAATTTCCCATATTTTGGGGCAAAATTGCAGAAATTTCACTTATTTAAGGGTAATAAGTCAGAAATTTTCTTTATTTCGGGGCAAAAAAGACAGAAATTACCTATTTTTGGAGGGAAAAAGACAGAAATTCCACTTATTTTGAGGCAAAAAGGCAGAAATTCCCCTTATTTTGGAGCAAAAATGAAGAAATTTCGCTTTTTCATGGCAAAAAGTTATGCATTCCCCTTATTTTCGGGCAAAAAGGCAGAAATTCCCCTCATTTTGGGACAAAAAGGCACAAATTTCCCATATTTTAGGGCAAAATTGCAGAAATTTCATTTATTTCAGGGTAAAAAGTCAGAAATTCCCCTTATTTTGGGGCAAAAAGCAGAAATTTCTTTGATTATTGTACAAAATTGAAGAAATTTTCCTTATTTTGAAACAAAAAGGCAGAAATTCCCCATATTTTTGGGCAAAAGGCAGAAATTCTTCTTATTTTGAGGTAAAATGCAGAAATTCCCCTTATTTAGAGGTAAAATGCTGAAATTCCCCAAATATTGGGCGGAAATGCAGAAATTCCCTTTATTTTGGGGCCAAAAAGCAGAAATTCCCCGTATTTTGAAGCAAAATTGCTGAAATTCTCATAATTTTTAGGCAAAAATACAGAAAATCTCCTTTTTTCGGGGGCAAAAAGTCAGAAATTCCCCTTATTTTGGGGCAAAATTGCAGAAATTTCCTTTACATTTGGGCAAAATTGCAGAAATTTACCTTATTTTGGGGCAAAATTGCAGAAATTTCACTTATATCAGAAAAATGCAGAAATTTTATTATTTTGGGGCAAAAAGGCAGAAATTTCTATTATTTTGTTACAAAATTGCAGAAATTTTTCTTATTTTGGGGCAAAAAGGCAGAAATTCCCCATATTTTGGGGCCAAAAGAATGAAATTCCCTTTATTTTCGGGCAAAATGTCAGAAATTTCCCTTATGTTGGGGAAAAAAATCAGAAATTTCGTTTATTTTTGGGGAAAAGGCAAAAATGCACTTATTTTGAGTCAAAAAGGCAGAAAATTTCCTTATTTTCGGGCAAAAATAAAGAAATTTCCCTTTTTTATGGCAAAAAGGTATACATTCCCTTTATTTTCGGCCAAAAATCAGAAATTCTCCGTATTTTGGAGCAAAATTGCAGAAATTCCCCTAATATTGGTGCAAAAATACAGAAATTCCCTTTATTTTGGGGCAAAAAAGCAGAAATTCTCCATATTTTGGTGCAAAAAGGCTTTAATTCCCCTTCTTTTGAGGTAAAATGCTAAAATTCCCCATATTTTGGGGCAAATTGGCAGAAATTCCCCATATGTAGGGGCAGAAAGACAGAAATTCTCCTTATTTTGGGGCAAAACACAGAAATTTCACTTGTTTTATGGCAAAATTGCAGAAATTTCAGTTATTTCAGAGAAAAAAAGCAAAAATTTTTTCTTATTTTGGGGCAAAAATGCAGAAATTCCCCTTATTTTGGAGCAAAAAGGCAGAAATTCACCTAATTTTGGGGTAAATTTGCAGAAATTTCACATATGTCAGGGCAAGAAGGCAGAAATTTCCCATATTTTGGGGCAAAATTGCAGAAATTTCACTTATTTAAGGGTAATAAGTCAGAAATTTTCTTTATTTCGGGGCAAAAAAGACAGAAATTACCTATTTTTGGAGGGAAAAAGACAGAAATTCCACTTATTTTGAGGCAAAAAGGCAGAAATTCCCCTTATTTTGGAGCAAAAATGAAGAAATTTCGCTTTTTCATGGCAAAAAGTTATGCATTCCCCTTATTTTCGGGCAAAAAGGCAGAAATTCCCCTCATTTTGGGACAAAAAGGCACAAATTTCCCATATTTTAGGGCAAAATTGCAGAAATTTCATTTATTTCAGGGTAAAAAGTCAGAAATTCCCCTTATTTTGGGGCAAAAAGCAGAAATTTCTTTGATTATGGTACAAAATTGAAGAAATTTTCCTTATTTTGAAACAAAAAGGCAGAAATTCCCCATATTTTTGGGCAAAAGGCAGAAATTCTTCTTATTTTGAGGTAAAATGCAGAAATTCCCCTTATTTAGAGGTAAAATGCTGAAATTCCCCAAATATTGGACGGAAATGCAGAAATTCCCTTTATTTTGGGGCCAAAAAGCAGAAATTCCCCGTATTTTGAAGCAAAATTGCTGAAATTCTCATAATTTTTAGGCAAAAATACAGAAAATCTCCTTTTTTCGGGGGCAAAAAGTCAGAAATTCCCCTAATTTTGGGGCAAAAAGCAGAAATTTCTTTGATTATGGTACAAAATTGAAGAAATTTTCCTTATTTTGAAACAAAAAGGCAGAAATTCCCCATATTTTTGGGCAAAAGGCAGAAATTCTTCTTATTTTGAGGTAAAATGCAGAAATTCCCCTTATTTAGAGGTAAAATGCTGAAATTCCCCAAATATTGGGCGGAAATGCAGAAATTCCCTTTATTTTGGGGCCAAAAAGCAGAAATTCCCCGTATTTTGAAGCAAAATTGCTGAAATTCTCATAATTTTTAGGCAAAAATACAGAAAATCTCCTTTTTTCGGGGGCAAAAAGTCAGAAATTCCCCTTATTTTGGGGCAAAATTGCAGAAATTTCCTTTACATTTGGGCAAAATTGCAGAAATTTCCCTTATTTTGGGGCAAAATTGCAGAAATTTCACTTATATCAGAAAAAATGCAGAAATTTTATTATTTTGGGGCAAAAAGGCAGAAATTTCTATTATTTTGTTACAAAATTGCAGAAATTTTTCTTATTTTGGGGCAAAAAGGCAGAAATTCCCCATATTTTGGGGCCAAAAGGCAGCAATTCCCTTTATTTTCGGGCAAAATGTCAGAAATTTCCCTTATGTTGGGGAAAAATTCAGAAATTTCGTTTATTTTTGGGGAAAAGGCAAAAATGCACTTATTTTGAGTCAAAAAGGCAGAAAATTTCCTTATTTTCGGGCAAAAATAAAGAAATTTCCCTTTTTTATGGCAAAAAGGTATACATTCCCTTTATTTTCGGGCAGAAAAGCAGGAATTATTCGTATTTTGGAGCAAAATTGCAGAAATTCCCCTAATATTGGTGCAAAAATACAGAAATTCCCTTTATTTTGGGGCAAAAAAGCAGAAATTCTCCATATTTTGGTGCAAAAAGGCTGAAATTCCCCTTCTTTTGAGGTAAAATGCTAAAAGTCCCCATATTTTGGGGCAAATTGGCAGAAATTCCCCATATGTAGGGGCAGAAAGACAGAAATTCTCCTTATTTTGGGGCAAAACTCAGAAATTTCACTTGTTTTATGGCAAAATTGCAGAAATTTCAGTTATTTCAGAGAAAAAAAGCAAAAATTTTTTCTTATTTTGGGGCAAAACTCAGAAATTTCACTTGTTTTACGGCAAAATTGCAGAAATTTCAGTTATTTCAGAGAAAAAAAGCAAAAATTTTTTCTTATTTTGGGGCAAAAATGCAGAAATTCCCCTTATTTTGGAGCAAAAAGGCAGAAATTCACCTAATTTTGAGGTAAATTTGCAGAAATTTCACATATGTCAGGGCAAAAAGGCACAAATTTCCCTTATTTTGGGGCAAAATTGCAGAAATTTCACTTATTTAAGGGTAATAAGTCAGAAATTTTCTTTATTTCGGGGCAAAAAAGACAGAAATTACATATTTTGGGGGAAAAAAGATAGAATTCCACTTATTTTGAGGCAAAAAGGCAGAAATTCCCCTTATTTTGGCGCAAAAATGAAGAAATTTCGCTTTTTCATGGCAAAAAGTTATGCATTCCCCTTATTTTCGGGCAAAAAGGCAGAAATTCCCCTCATTTTGGGACAAAAAGGCACAAATTTCCCATATTTTCGGGCAAAATTGCAGAAATTTCATTTATTTCAGGGTAAAAAGTCAGAAATTCCCCTTATTTTGGGGCAAAAAGCAGAAATTTCTTTGATTATGGTACAAAATTGAAGAAATTTTCCTTATTTTGAAACAAAAAGGCAGAAATTCCCCATATTTTTGGGCAAAAGGCAGAAATTCTTCTTATTTTGAGGTAAAATGCAGAAATTCCCCTTATTTAGAGGTAAAATGCTGAAATTCCCCAAATATTGGACGGAAATGCAGAAATTCCCTTTATTTTGGGGCCAAAAAGCAGAAATTCCCCGTATTTTGAAGCAAAATTGCTGAAATTCTCATAATTTTTAGGCAAAAATACAGAAAATCTCCTTTTTTCGGGGGCAAAAAGTCAGAAATTCCCCTTATTTTGGGGCAAAATTGCAGAAATTTCCTTTACATTTGGGCAAAATTGCAGAAATTTCCCTTATTTTGGGGCAAAATTGCAGAAATTTCACTTATATCAGAAAAAATGCAGAAATTTTCTTATTTTGGGGCAAAAAGGCAGAAATTTCTATTATTTTGTTACAAAATTGCAGAAATTTTTCTTATTTGGGGCAAAAGGCAGAAATTCCTCATATTTTGGGGCCAAAATGCTGAAATTCCCTTTATTTTCGGGCAAAAAGTCAGAAATTTCTTTATGTTGGGGAATAAAATCAGAAATTTCGTTTATTTTTGGGGAAAAGGCAAAAATGCACTTATTTTGAGTCAAAAAGGCAGAAAATTTTCTTATTTTCGGGCAAAAATAAAGAAATTTCCATTTTTTATGGCAAAAAGTAATACATTCCCTTTATTTTCAGGCAAAAAAGCAGAAATTCTCCGTATTTTGTAGCAAAATTGCAGAAATTCCCCTAATATTGGTGCAAAAATACAGAAATTCCCTTTATTTTTTGGCAAAAAGCAGAAATTCTCCATATTTTGGTGCAAAAAGGCTGAAATTCCCCTTCTTTTGAGGTAAAATGCTAAAATTCCCCATATTTTGGGGCAAATTGGCAGAAATTCCCCATATGTTGGGGCAAAAATACAGAAATTCTCCTTATTTTGGGGCAAAACTCAGAAATTTCACTTGTTTTACAGCAAAATTGCAGAAATTTCAGTTATTTCAGAGAAAAAAAGCAAAAATTTTTTCTTATTTTGGGGCAAAAATGCAGAAATTCCCCTTATTTTGGAGCAAAAAGGCAGAAATTCACCTAATTTTGGGGTAAATTTGCAGAAATTTCACATATGTCAGGGCAAAAAGGCACAAATTTCCCTTATTTTGGGGCAAAATTGCAGAAATTTCACTTATTTAAGGGTAATAAGTCAGAAATTTTCTTTATTTCGGGGCAAAAAAGACAGAAATTACCTATTTGGGGGGAAAAAAGACAGAATTCCACTTATTTTGAGGCAAAAAGGCAGAAATTCCCCTTATTTTGGAGCAAAAATGAAGAAATTTCGCTTTTTCATGGCAAAAAGTTATGCATTCCCCTTATTTTCGGGCAAAAAGGCAGAAATTCCCCTCATTTTGGGACAAAAAGGCACAAATTTCCCATATTTTCGGGCAAAATTGCAGAAATTTCATTTATTTCAGGGTAAAAAGTCAGAAATTCCCCTTATTTTGGGGCAAAAAGCAGAAATTTCTTTGATTATTGTACAAAATTGAAGAAATTTTCCTTATTTTGAAACAAAAAGGCAGAAATTCCCCATATTTTTGGGCAAAAGGCAGAAATTCTTCTTATTTTGAGGTAAAATGCAGAAATTCCCCTTATTTAGAGGTAAAATGCTGAAATTCCCCAAATATTGGACGGAAATGCAGAAATTCCCTTTATTTTGGGGCCAAAAAGCAGAAATTCCCCGTATTTTGAAGCAAAATTGCTGAAATTCTCATAATTTTTAGGCAAAAATACAGAAAATCTCCTTTTTTCCGGGGCAAAAATTCAGAAATTCCCCTTATTTTGGGGCAAAATTGCAGAAATTTCCTTTACATTTGGGCAAAATTGCAGAAATTTCCCTTATTTTGGGTCAAAATTGCAGAAATTTCACTTATATCAGAAAAAATGCAGAAATTTTATTATTTTGGGGCAAAAAGGCAGAAATTTCTATTATTTTTTTACAAAATTGCAGAAATTTTTCTTATTTTGGGGCAAAAAGGCAGAAATTCCCCATATTTTGGGGCCAAAATGCTGAAATTCCCTTTATTTTCGGGCAAAAAGTCAGAAATTTCCTTTATGTTGGGGAAAAAAATCAGAAATTTCGTTTATTTTTGGGAAAAGGCAAAAATGCACTTATTTTGAGTCAAAAAGGCGGAAAATTTATTTATTTTCGGGCAAAAATAAAGAAATTTCCATTTTTTATGGCAAAAAGTTATACATTCCCTTTATTTTCGGACAAAAAAGCAGAAATTCTCCGTATTTTTGAGCAAAATTGCAGAAATTCCCCTAATATTGCTGAAAAAATACAGAAATTCCGTTTATTTTTGGGCAAAAAAGCAGAAATTCTCCATATTTTGGTGCAAAAAGGCTGAAATTCCCCTTCTTTTGAGGTAAAATGCTAAAATTCCCCATATTTTGGGGCAAATTGGCAGAAATTCCCCATATGTTGGGGCAAAAAGACAGAAATTCTCCTTATTTTGGGGCAAAACTCAGAAATTTCACTTGTTTTACGGCAAAATTGCAGAAATTTCAGTTATTTCAGAGAAAAAAAGCAAAAATTTTTTCTTATTTTGGGGCAAAAATGCAGAAATTCCCCTTATTTTGGAGCAAAAAGGCAGAAATTCACCTAATTTTGGGGTAAATTTGCAGAAATTTCACATATGTCAGGGCAAAAAGGCACAAATTTCCCTTATTTTGGGGCAAAATTGCAGAAATTTCACTTATTTAAGGGTAATAAGTCAGAAATTTTATTTATTTCGGGGCAAAAAAGACAGAAATTACCTATTTTGGGGGGGAAAAAGACAGAAATTCCACTTATTTTGAGGCAAAAGGCAGAAATTCCCCTTATTTTGGAGCAAAAATGAAGAAATTTCGCTTTTTCATGGCAAAAAGTTATGCATTCCCCTTATTTTCGGGCAAAAAGGCAGAAATTCCCCTCATTTTGGGACAAAAAGGCACAAATTTCCCATATTTTCGGGCAAAATTGCAGAAATTTCATTTATTTCAGGGTAAAAAGTCAGAAATTCCCCTTATTTTGGGGCAAAAAGCAGAAATTTCTTTGATTATTGTACAAAATTGAAGAAATTTTCCTTATTTTGAAACAAAAAGGCAGAAATTCCCCATATTTTTGGGCAAAAGGCAGAAATTCTTCTTATTTTGAGGTAAAATGCAGAAATTCCCCTTATTTAGAGGTAAAATGCTGAAATTCCCCAAATATTGGGCGGAAATGCAGAAATTCCCTTTATTTTGGGGCCAAAAAGCAGAAATTCCCCTTATTTTGAAGCAAAATTGCTGAAATTCTCATAATTTTTAGGCAAAAATACAGAAAATCTCCTTTTTTCGGGGGCAAAAAGTCAGAAATTCCCCTTATTTTGGGGCAAAATTGCAGAAATTTCCTTTACATTTGGGAAAAATTGCAGAAATTTCCCTTATTTTGGGGCAAAATTGCAGAAATTTCACTTATATCAGAAAAAATGCAGAAATTTTATTATTTTGGGGCAAAAAGGCAGAAATTTCTATTATTTTGTTACAAAATTGCAGAAATTTTTCTTATTTTGGGGCAAAAAGGCTGCAATTCCCTTTATTTTCGGGCAAAATGTCAGAAATTTCCCTTATGTTGGGGAAAAATTCAGAAATTTCGTTTATTTTTGGGGAAAAGGCAAAAATGCACTTATTTTGAGTCAAAAAGGCAGAAAATTTCCTTATTTTCGGGCAAAAATAAAGGAATTTCCCTTTTTTATGGCAAAAAGGTATACATTCCCTTTATTTTCGGGCAGAAAAGCAGAAATTATCCGTATTTTGGAGCAAAATTGCAGAAATTCCCCTAATATTGGTGCAAAAATACAGAAATTCCCTTTATTTTGGGGCAAAAAAGCAGAAATTCTCCATATTTTGGTGCAAAAAGGCTTTAATTCCCCTTCTTTTGAGGTAAAATGCTAAAATTCCCCATATTTTGGGGCAAATTGGCAGAAATTCCCCATATGTAGGGGCAGAAAGACAGAAATTCTCCTTATTTTGGGGCAAAACTCAGAAATTTCACTTGTTTTATGGCAAAATTGCAGAAATTTCAGTTATTTCAGAGAAAAAAAGCAAAAATTTTTTCTTATTTTGGGGCAAAAATGCAGAAATTCCCCTTATTTTGGAGCAAAAAGGCAGAAATTCACCTAATTTTGGGGTAAATTTGCAGAAATTTCACATATGTCAGGGCAAGAAGGCAGAAATTTCCCTTATTTTGGGGCAAAATTGCAGAAATTTCACTTATTTAAGGGTAATAAGTCAGAAATTTTCTTTATTTCGGGGCAAAAAAGACAGAAATTACCCATTTTTGGGGGGAAAAAGGCAGAAATTCCCCTTATTTTGGAGCAAAAATGAAGAAATTTCGCTTTTTCATGGCAAAAAGTTATGCATTCCCCTTATTTTCGGGCAAAAAGGCAGAAATTCCCCTCATTTTGGGACAAAAAAGCACAAATTTCCCATATTTTCGATCAAAATTGCAGAAATTTCATTTATTTCAGGGTAAAAAGTCAGAAATTCCCCTTATTTTGGGGCAAAAAGCAGAAATTTCTTTGATTATGGTACAAAATTGAAGAAATTTTCCTTATTTTGAAACAAAAAGGCAGAAATTCCCCATATTTTTGGGCAAAAGGCAGAAATTCTTCTTATTTTGAGGTAAAATGCAGAAATTCCCCTTATTTAGAGGGAAAATGCTGAAATTCCCCAAATATTGGACGGAAATGCAGAAATTCCCTTTATTTTGGGGCCAAAAAGCAGAAATTCCCCGTATTTTGAAGCAAAATTGCTGAAATTCTCATAATTTTTAGGCAAAAATACAGAAAATCTCCTTTTTTCGGGGGCAAAAAGTCAGAAATTCCCCTTATTTTGGGGCAAAATTGCAGAAATTTCCTTTACATTTGGGCAAAATTGCAGAAATTTCCCTTATTTTGGGTCAAAATTGCAGAATTTCACTTATATCAGAAAAAATGCAGAAATTTTATTATTTTGGGGCAAAAAGGCACAATTTCTATTATTTTGTTACAAAATTGCAGAAATTTTTCTTATTTTGGGGCAAAAAGGCAGAAATTCCCCATATTTTGGGGCCAAAAGGATGAAATTCCCTTTATTTTCGGGCAAAATGTCAGAAATTTCCCTTATGTTGGGGAAAAAAATCAGAAATTTCGTTTATTTTTGGGGAAAAGGCAAAAATGCACTTATTTTGAGTCAAAAAGGCAGAAAATTTCCTTATTTTCGGGCAAAAATAAAGAAATTTCCCTTTTTTATGGCAAAAAGGTATACATTCCCTTTATTTTCGGGCAAAAAAGCAGAAATTCTCCGTATTTTGGAGCAAAATTGCAGAAATTCCCCTATATTGGTGCAAAAATACAGAAATTCCCTTTATTTTGGGGCAAAAAAGCAGAAATTCTCCATATTTTGGTGCAAAAAGGCTGAAATTCCCCTTCTTTTGAGGTAAAATGCTAAAATTCCCCATATTTTGGGGCAAATTGGCAGAAATTCCCCATATGTAGGGGCAAAAAGACAGGAATTCTCCTTATTTTGGGGCAAAACTCAGAAATTTCACTTGTTTTATGGCAAAATTGCAGAAATTTCAGTTATTT
Source organism: Micromys minutus (assembly GCF_963924665.1). Lineage (NCBI taxonomy): Eukaryota > Metazoa > Chordata > Mammalia > Rodentia > Muridae > Micromys > Micromys minutus. The sequence goes on from NW_027667262.1 coordinate 144,932, forward strand.
CAGAGAAAAAAAGCAAAAATTTTTTCTTATTTTGGGGCAAAAATGCAGATATTCCCCTTATTTTGGAGCAAAAAGGCAGAAATTCACCTAATTTTGGGGTAAATTTGCAGAAATTTCACATATGTCAGGGCAAGAAGGCAGAAATTTCCCTTATTTTGGGGCAAAATTGCAGAAATTTCACTTATTAAAGGGTAATAAGTCAGAAATTTTCTTTATTTCGGGGCAAAAAAGACAGAAATTACCTATTTTTGGGGGGAAAAAGACAGAAATTCCACTTATTTTGAGGCAAAAAGGCAGAAATTCCCCTTATTTTGGAGCAAAAATGAAGAAATTTCGCTTTTTCATGGCAAAAAGTTATGCATTCCCCTTATTTTCGGGCAAAAAAGCAGAAATTCCCCGTATTTGGAACAAAATTGCAGAAATTACCCTAATTTTGGGGCAAAAGGCAGATATTCCCTTTATTTTAAGGCAAAAATCAGAAATTCCCCTTACTTTTGGGCAAAATTGCAGAAATTTCACAAATTTAGGGGCAAAATTGCGGAAATTTCACTTATTTCAGGGAAAAAAGCAGAAATTTTCCTTATTTTGGGGCAAAAATGCAGAAATTCCTAATATTTTGTGGCAAAAATGCAGAAATTTTCCTTATTTTGAGGTATAAAGGCTGAAATTTCCCTTATTTGGGGGCAAAAAGGCAGAAATTTTTTTTATTTTGTGGCAAAATTGCAGGAATTTACCTTATTTAGGGGCAAAATTGCATAAATTTCACTTATTTCAGTGTAATAAGTCAGAAAATTTTCTTAATTTGTGGCAAAAAAGACAGAAATTTTCTTTGTTGGGGGAAAAAGACAGAAATTCCACTTATTTAGAGGCAAGAAGGCAGAAATTCCCCTTATTTTGGAGCAAAAATGAAGAAATTTTCCTTTTTTATTGCAAAAAGGTATGCATTCCCATTATTTTCTGTCAAAAAGGCAGAAATTCCCCTTATTTTGGAGCAAAATTGCAGAAATTCCCCTAATTTTGTGGCTAAAAGGAAGAAATTCTCTATATTTTGGGGCAAAATGACAGAAAATCTTTTTATTTTGGGGCAAAACTCAGAAATTCCACTTATTTAGAGGCAAAATGGCAGAAATTCCTCTTATTTTGGAGCAAAAATGAAGAAATTTCCCTTTTTTATGGCAAAAAGGTATGCATTCCCTTTATTTTCGGGCAAAAAGGCAGAAATTCCCCGTATTTTGGAGCAAAATTGCAGAAATTCCTTTAATTTTGGGGCAAAAGGCAGAAATTCCCCTTATTTTGGGGTAAAATTGAAGAAATTTCAAATATTTCAGAGCAAAATGGCAGAAATTCCCCTTATATTTGGGGCAAAAAGATGAAATCCATATTTTTTACTAAAATTGAAGAAATTTCACTTATTTCGGGACAAAAAGGCAGAAATTCCACTTAATTTCGGGCAAAAAGGCAGAAATGACCCGTATTTTGGAGCAAAATTGCAGAAATTCCCCTAATATTGGTGCAAAAATGCAGAAATTCCCTTTATTTTTGGGCAAAAAAGCAGAAATTCTCCATATTTGGGTGCAAAAAGCCTGAAATTCCCCTTATTTTGAGGTAAAATCCTAAAATTCCCCATATTTTGGGGCAAAAGGCAGAAATTCCCCTCATTTTGGGGCAAAAAGGCACAAATTTCTCTTATTTTCGGGCAAAATTGCTGAAATTTCATTTATTTTAGGGTAAAAAGTCAGAAATTCCACTTATTTTGGGGCAAAAAGCAGAAATTTCTTTGATTATGGTACAAAATTGAAGAAATTTTCCTTATTTTGAAACAAAAAGGCAGAAATTCCCCATATTTTGGGGCAAAAGGCAGAAATTCTTCTTATTTTGAGGTAAAATGCAGAAATTCACCTTATTTAGAGGTAATATGCTGAAATTCTCCAATTATTGGGCGGAAATGCAGAAATTCCCTTTATTTTGAGGCTAAAAAGCAGCAATTCCCCGTATTTTGAAGCAAAATTGCAGAAATTCTCATAATTTTCAGGCAAAAAGGCAGGAATTCTTCTTATTTTGGGGCAGAAAGACAGAAAATCTCATTTTTTCGGGGGCAAAAAATCAGAAATTCCCCTTATTTTGGGGCAAAATTGCAGAAATTTCCTTTACATTTGGGCAAAATTGCAGAAATTTCCCTTATTTTGGGTCAAAATTGCAGAAATTTCACTTATATCAGAAAAATTGCAGAAATTTTCTAATTTGGGGGCAAAAAAACAGAAATTTCTATTATTTTGTTACAAAATTGCAGAAATTTTTCTTATTTTGGGGCAAAAAGGCAGAAATTCCCCATATTTTGGGGCAAAAAGGCTGAAATTCCCTTTATTTTCGGGCAAAAAGTCAGAAATTCTCCTTATGTTGGGGAAAAAAGACAGAAATTTCGTTTATTTTTGGGGAAAAGGCAGAAATGCACTTATTTTGAGTCAAAAAGTCGGAAAATTTCCTTATTTTCGGGCAAAAATGAAGAAATTTCCCTTTTTTATGGCAAAAAGGTATACATTCCCTTTATTTTCGGGCAAAAAGGGAGAAATTCTCCGTATTTTTGAGCAAAATTGCAAAAATTCCCCTAATTGTGGGGCAAAAAGGCAGAAATTCCCCATATGTTGGGGCAAAAAGACAGAAATTCTCCTTATTTTGGGGCAAAACTCATAAATTTCACTTGTTTTAGGGCAAAATTGCAGAAATTTCAGTTATTTCAGAGAAAAAAAGCAAAAATTTTTTTTTATTTTGGGGCAAAAAGGCAGAAATTCCTAATATTTTGTGGCAAAAATGCAGAAATTTCCCTTATTTTGAGGTATAAAGGCTGAAATTTCCCTTATTTGGGGCCAAAAAGGCAGAAATTTTTTTTATTTTGGGGAAAAATTGCAGGAATTTACTTTATTTTGGGGCACAATTGCAGAAATTTCACTTATTTCAGGGTAATAAGTCAGAAATTTTCCTTAATTTGTGGCAAAAAAGACAGAAATTCCCTTTGTTTTGGGGGAAAAAGACAGAAATTCCACTTATTAAGAGGCAAAAAGGCAGAAATTCCTTTTATTTTGGAGCAAAAATGAAGAAATTTTCCTTTTTTATGGCAAAAAGGTATGCATTCCCCTTATTTTCAGGCGAAAATGCAGAAATTCCCCGTATTTTGGAGCAAAATTGCAGAAATTCCCCTAATTTCGGGGCAAAAAGGCAGAAATTCTCTATATTTTGGGGCAAAAAGACAGAAATTCTTTTTATTTTGGGGCAAAACTCAGAAATTCCACTTATTTAGAGGCAAAATGGCAAAAATTCCTCTTATTTTGGAGCAAAAATGAAGAAATTTCCTTTTTTATGGCAAAAAGGTATGCATTCTCCTTATTTTCGGGAAAAAAAGGCAGAAATTCCCCGTATTTTGGAGCAAAATTGCAGAAATTCCCCTAATTTTGGGGCAAAAGGCAGAAATTTTCCTTATTTTGGGGTAAAATTGAAGAAATTTCAAATATTTCAGGGCAAAATGGCAGAAATTCCCCTTATTTTGGGGCAAAAATGACATCCATAATTTTTACTAAAATTGAAGAAATTTCACTTATTTCGGGACAAAAAGGCAGAAATTCCACTTAATTTTGGGCAAAAAGGCAGAAATGACCCATATTTTGGAGCAAAATTGCAGAAATTCCCCTAATATTGGTGCAAAAGTGCAGAAATTCCCTTTATTTTGGGGCAAAAAGGCAGAAATTCTCCATATTTTGGTGCAAAAAGGCTAAAATTCCCTTTATTTTGAGGTAAAATGCTGAAATTCCCCATAATTTAGGGCAATAGGCAGAAATTCCCCTCATTTTGGGGCAAAAAGGCACAAATTTACCTAATTTTCAGGCAAAATTGCAGAAATTTCATTTATTTCAGGGTAAAAAGTCAGAAATTCCCCTTATTTTGGGGCAAAAAGCAGAAATTTCTTTTTTTATGGTACAAAATTGAAGATATTTTCCTTATTTTAGAACAAAAAGGCAGAAATTCCCCATATTTTGGGGCAAAAGGCAGAAATTCTTCTTATTTTAAGGTAAAATGCAGAAATTCCCCAAATATTGGGGGAAAATGCAGAAATTCCCTTTATTTTGTGTCTAAAAGGCAGAAATTCCCTGTATTTTGAAGCAAAATTGCAGAAATTCTCATAATTTTCAGACAAAAAGTCAGAAATTCTCCTCATTTTGAAGCAAAAAGACAGAAAATCTCCTTTTTCGGGGGCAAAAAGTCAGAAATTCTCATTATTTTAAGGCAAAATTTCAGAAATTTCCTTTACTTTGGGGCAAAATTGCAGAAATTTCCCTTATTTTGGGGCAAAATTGCAAAAATTTCACTTATTTCAGAAAAAATGAAGAAATTTTCTTATTTTGGGGCAAAAAGGCAGAAATTTCTACTATTTTGGTACAAAATTGCAGAAATTTTTATTTTATGCCAAAAAGGCAGAAATTCCCCATATTTTGGGGCAAAAAGGCAGAAATTCCCCTTATTTTTAGGTTAAAAGGCTGAAATTCCCCTTATTTTCGGGCAAAAAGTCAGAAATTCCCCTTATGTTTGGGCAAAAATACAGAAATTTCGTTTATTTTTTGGGAAAAGGCAGAAATTGCACTTATTTTGAGTCAAAAAGGTGGAAAATTTCCTTATTTTCTGGCAAAAATGAAGAAATTTCCATTTTTTATGGCAAAAAGGTGTACATTCTCTTTATTTTCGGGCAAAAAGGCAGAAATTCCCCGTATTTTGGAGCAAAATTGCAGAAATTCCCCTAATTGTGGGGCAAAAAGGCAGAAATTCCCTATATGTTGGGGCAAAAAGACAGAAATTCTCATTATTTTGGGGCAAAACTAAGAAATTTCACTTATTTTAGGGCAAAATTGCAGAAATTTCAGTTATTTCAGAGAAAAAAAGCAAAAATTTTTCTTATTTTGGGGCAAAAAGGCAGAAATTCACATTATTTTGGGTCAAAATCAGAAATTCACCTTATTTTGGGGTAAAATTGCAGAAATTTCACATATTTCAGGGCAAAAAGGCAGAAATTTCCCTTATTTTGGGGCAAAATTGTAGAAATTTCACCTATTTCAGGGTAATAAGTCAGAAATTTTTGTTATTTTGGGGCAAAAAAGACAGAAATTCCCTTTCTTTTGGGGGAAAAAGACAGAAATTCCACTTATTTAAAGGCAGAAAAGCAGAAATTCCCCTTATTTTGGAGCAAAAATGAAGAAATTTCTCTTTTTTATGACAAAAAGGTATGCATTCCCCTTATTTTCAGGCAAAAAGGCAGAAATTCCCCGTATTTTGGAGCAAAATTGCAGAAATTCCCCTAATTTTGGGGCAAAAGGCAGAAATTCCTCTTACTTTGGGGCAAAATTTCAGAAATTTCCTTTATTTTGCGGCAAAATTGCAGAAATTTACCTTATTTAGGGGCAAAATTGCAGAAATTTCCCTTATTTCGGGCAAAATTACAAAAATTTCAAATATTTTCAGGTAAAAAGTCTGAAATTTCCTTTATTTTGGGGAAAAAGGGAGAAATTTCCCTTATTTTGGGGCAAAATTGCAGAAATTTTCCTTATTTTGGGGCAAAACGGCAGAAATTCCTTATATTTTGTGGCAAAAAGGCAGAAATTTCCCTTTTTTTGACGTAATAAGGCTGAAATTCCCTTTATTTTGGGGGAAAAAGGCAGAAATTCCCCTTATTTTGGGGTATAATTGCAGAAATTTCAAATATTTCAGGGCAAAATGGGAGAAATTCCCCTTATTTTGGGGCACTAAATGAAATCCCTAATTTTTGGCTAAAATTGAAGAAATTTCACTTATTTCGTTACAAATAGGCAGATATTCCACTTAATTTTGGGCAAAAAGGCAGAAATGACCCATATTTTGGAGCAAAATTGCAAAAATTCCCCTAATATTGGTGCAAAAATGCAGAAATTCCCTTTATTTTGGGGCAAAAAGGCAGAAATTCTCCATATTTTGGTGCAAAAATGCTGAAATTCCCCTTATTTTGAGGTAAAATGCTGAAATTCCCCATATTTTGGGGCAAAGGCAGAAATTCCCCTTATTTTGAAGCAAAAAGGCACAAATTTCCCTTAATTTCGGGCAAAATAGCAGAAATTTCATTTATTTCAGGGCAAAAATTCAGAAATTCCCATTATTTTGGGGCAAAAAGCAGAAATTTCTTTTATTATGGTACAAAATTGAAGAAATTATCTTTATTTTGGAACAAAAAGGCAGAAATTCCCTATATTTTGGGGCAAAAGTCAGAAATTTTTTTTATTTTGAGGTTAAATGCAGAAATTCCCCTTATTTAGAGGTAAAATGCTGAAATTCCCCAAATATTGTGGGAAAATGCAGAAATTTTCTTTATTTTTGGGATAAAAGGCAGAAATTCCCCGTATTTTGAAGCAAAATTGCAGAAATTCTCATAATTTTCAGGCAAAAAGGCAGAAATTCTCCTTATTTTGGGGCAAAAAGACAGAAAATCTCTTTTTTCGGGAGGAAAAAGTCAGAAATTCCCCTTATTTTGGGGCAAAATTGCAGAAATTTCCTTTACATTTGGGCAAAATTGCAGAAATTTCCCTTATTTTGGGGCAAAATTGCAGAAATTTCACTTATTTCAGAAAAAGGCAGAAATTTTCTTATTGTGGGGCAAAAAGGCAGAAATTTTTTTTATTTTGGTTCAAAATTGCAGAAATTATTCTTATTTGGGGGCAAAAAGGCAGAAATTCCTCATATTTTGGGGCAAATTGCAGAAATTCCCCTTATTTTGAGGTAAAAAGGCTGAAATTCTCCTTATTGTCGGGCAAAAAGTCAGAAATTCCCCTTATATTGGGGCAAAAAGACAAAAATTTCTTTATTTTCGGGAAAAAGGCAGAAATTGCACGTATTTTGAGTAATTAAAAATGCGAAAAATCCCCTTATTTTGGGGCAAAAATGAAGAAATTTTCCTTTTTTATGGCAAAAAGTTATACATTCCCTTTATTTTCGGGCAAAAAGTCAGAAATTCCCCGTTTTTTGGAGCAAAATTGCAGAAATTCCCCTAATTTTGGGGCAAAAAGGCAGAAATTCGCCTTATTTTTCGGTAAAACTGCAGAAATTTCACTTATTTCGCGGCAAAATGGCACAAATTCCCCATATTTTCGGCGAAAAAGGCAGAAAGTCCCCGTATTTTGGAGCAAAATTGCAGAAATTTACATAATTTTAAGGTAAAAAATACAGTAATTTTATTTATTTTGGGGCAAAAGGCAGAAACTCCTCTTATTTTAAAGCAAAATTGCAGAAATTTCCCTTATTTAGGGGCAAAAAACAGAAATTTCCTTTATTTTGGGGCAAAATTGCAGAAATTTCCCTTATTTTAGGGCAAAATTGCAGAAATTTCACTTATTTCAGAGAAAAAAAGCAAAATTTTTTCTTATTTTGAAACAAAAAGGCAGAAATTCCCATTATTTTGGGGCAAAAAGGCAGAAATTCACCTTATTTTGGGTTAAAACTGCAAATATTTCACATATTTCAGGGCGAAAAGGCAGAAATTTCCCTTATTTTGGGGCAAAATTGCAGAAATTTCACTTATTTCAGGGTAATAAGTCAGAAATTTTCCTTATTTTGAGGTAAAAAAGACAGAAATTCCTATAGTTTTGGGGGAAAAAGACAGAAATTCCACTTATTTAGAGGCTAAAAGGCAGAAATTCCCCTTATTTTGGAGCAAAAATGAAGACATTTTCCATTTTTATGGAAAAAAATATGCATTCCCCTTATTTTCAGAAAAAAGGCAGAAATTCCCCGTATTTTGGAGCAAAATTGCAGAAAATCCCCTAATTGTGGGGAAAAAAGGCAGAAATTCTCTATATGTTTGGGCAAAATACAGAAACTCTCCTTATTTTGGGGCAAAACTCAGAAATTCCACTTATTTAGAGGCAAAATGGCAGAAATTGCTTTTATTTTGGAGTAAAAATTAAGAAATTTACCTTTTTTATGGCAAAAAGTTATGCATTCCCCTTATTTTCGGGCAAAAAGGCAGAAATTCCCCGTATTTTAAAGCAAAATTGCAGAAATTCCCCTAATTTTGGGGCAAAAGGCAGAAATTCCCATTATTTTCGAGTAAAATTGCAGAAATTTAAAATATTTCAGGGCAAAATGGCAGAAATTCCCCTTATTTTGAGGCAAAAGGATGAAATCCCTAATTTTTGGCTAAAATTGAATAAATTTCAATTATTTCGGGACAAAAAGGCAGAAATTCCACTTAATTTCAGGCAAAAAGGCAGAAATGACCTGTATTTTGGAGCAAAATTGCAGAAATTCCCCTAATATTGGTGCAAAAATGCAGAAATTCTTTTTATTTTGGGGCAAAAATGCAGAAATCCTCCATATTTTGGTGCAAAAAGGCTGAAATTCCCCTCATTTTGAGGAAAAATGCTGAAATTCCCCATATTTTGGGGCAAAGGCAGAAATTCCCCTTATTTTGAAGCAAAAAGGCACAAATTTCCCTTATTTTCAGGCAAAATAGCACAAATTTCATTTATTTCAGGGCAAAAATTCAGAAATTCCCCTTATTTTGGGGCAAAAAGTAGAAATTTCTTTTATTATGGTACAAAATTGAAGAAATTTTCCTTATTTTGGAACTAAAAGGCAGAAATTCCCCATATTTTTGGGCAAAAGGCAGAAATTCTTCTTATTTTGAGGTAAAATGCAGAAATTTCCTTTATTTAGAGGTAAAATGCAGAAATTACCCAAATATTGGGGAAAAATGCAGAAATTCCCTTTATTTTGGAAATAAAAGGCAGAAATTTCCCGTATTTTGAAGCAAAATTGCAGAATTTCTCATAATTTTTCGGCAAAAAGGCAGAAATTCTCCTTATTTTGGAATAAAAAGACAGAAAATTTCCTTTTTTCGGGAGCGAAAAGTCAGAAATTCCCCTTATTTTGGGGCAAAATTGCAGAAATTTCCTTTACATTTGAGCAGAATTGCAGAAATTTCCCTTATTTTGGGGCAAAATTGCAAAAATTTCACTTATTACAGAAAAAAGGTAGAAATTTTTTTATTTTGGGGCAAAAAGGCAGAAATTTCCCTGATTTTGAGGTAAAAAGGCTAAAATTTCCCTTATTTTTGGGCTAAAAGTCAGAAATTCCCCTTATTTTGGGTCAAAAAGACAGAAATTTTGTTTATTTTTGGGGAAAAGGCAGAAATTGCACTTATTTTGAGTCAAAAAGGTGGAAAATCCCCTTATTTTAGGGCAAAAATTAAGAAATTTCCCTTTTTTATGGCAAAAAGGTATACATTCCTTTCTTTTTCGGGCAAAAAGGCAGAAATTCCCCGTATTTTGGAGCAAAATTGCAGAAATTCCTCTAATTTTGGGGCAAAAAGGCAGAAATACCCTTTATTTTGGGGTAAAAATGCAGAAATTTTACTTATTTCACAGCAAAGTGGCAGAAATTCCCCTTATTTTTGGCGAAAAAGGCAGAAAATACCTGTATTGTGGAGCAAAATTGCAGAAATTCACTTATTTTGGGGAAAAATACAGTAATTTTCTTTATTTTGGGGCAAAAAGGCAGATATTCTCCTTATTTTGGGGCAAAAGGCAGAAATTCCCATTATTTTAGGGCAAAATTGCAGAAATTTTCTTTATTTGGGGCCAAAAAACAGAAATTCCCCTTATTTTGGGGCAAAATTGCAGAAATTTCCCATATTATGGGGAAAAATTGCAGAAATTTCCCTTATTTTAAGGCAAAATTGCAGAAATTTCACTTATTTCAGAGAAAAAAAGCAAAAATTTTTCTTATTTTGGTACAAAATAGCAGAAATTCCAATTATTTTGTAACAAAAAGGCAGAAATTCACCTTATTTTGGGTTAAAATTGCAAATATTTCACATATTTCAGGGCAAAAAGGCAGAAATTTACCTTATTTTGAGGCAAAATTGCAGAAATTTCTCTTATTTCAGGGTAATAAGTCAGAAATTTTTCTTATTTTGAGGCAAAAAAGAAAGAAATTCCCTTAGTTTTGGGGGAAAAAGACAGAAATTCCACTTATTTAGAGGCAAAAAGGCAGAAATTTCCCTTATTTTGGAGCAAAAATTAAGACAATTCCCATTTTTATGGCAAAAAGGTATGCATTCCCATTATTTTCGGGCAAAAAGACAGAAATTCCCCGTTTTTTGGAGCAAAATTGCAGAAAATCCCCTAATTGTGGGGAAAAAAGGCAGAAATTCTCTATATGTTGGGGCAAAATACAGAAATTCTCCTTATTTTGGGGAAAAACTCAGAAATTCCACTTATTTAGAGGCAAAATGGCAGAAATTCCTCTTATTTTGGAGCAAAAATGAAGAAATTTCCCTTTTTTATGGCAATAAGGTATTCATTCCCTTTATTTTCGGGCAAAAAGGCAGAAATTCCCCGTATTTTGGAACAAAATTGCAGAAATTCTCCTAATTTTGGGACAAAAGGCAGAAATTCCCCTTATTTTGGAGTAAAATTGCAGAAATTTCAAATATTTCAAGCCAAATGGCAGAAATTCCCCTTATTTTGGGGCAAAAAGGTGAAATCCCTAATTTTTGGCTAAGATTGAAGAAATTTCACTTATTTCGGGACAAAAAGGCAGAAATTCCACTTAATTTCGGGCAAAAAGGCAGAAATGACCCGTATTTTGGAGCAAAATTGCAGTAATTCCTTTAATATTGGTGCAAAAATGCAGAAATTCCATTTATTTTGGGGCAAAAAAGCAGAAATTCTCCATATTTTGGTGCAAAACTGCTGAAATTCCCCTTATTTTGAGGTAAAATGCTGAAATTCCACATATTTTGGGGCAAAGGCAGAAATTCCTTTTATTTTGAAGAAAAAAGGCACAAATTTCCCTTATTTTCGGGCAAAATAGTAGAAATTTCATTTATTTCAAGGCAAAAATTCAGAAATTCCCATTATTTTGGGGCAAAAAGTAGAAATTTCTTTTATTATGGTACAAAATTGAAGAAATTTTCCTTATTTTGAAACAAAAAGGCAGAAATTCCCCATATTTTGGGGCAAAAGGCAGAAATTCTTCTTATTTTGAGGTAAAATGCAAAAATTCCCTTTATTTAGAGGTAAAATGCAGAAATTACCCAAATATTGGGGGAAAATGCAGAAATTCCTTTATTTTGGGGATAAAAGGCAGAAATTCCCCGTATTTTGAAGCAAAATTGCAGAAATTCTCATAATTTTCTGGCAAAAATCAGAAATTCTCCTTATTTTGGAGCAAAAAGACAGAAAATTTCCTTTTTTCGGGAGCAAAAAGTCAGAAATTCCCCTTATTTTGGGGCAAAATTGCAGAAATTTCCTTTACATTGTGGCAAAATTGCAGAAATTTCCCTTATTTTGGGGCAAAATTGCAGAAATTTCACTTATTTCAGGGTAATAAGTCAGAAATTCCCCTTATTTTGGGGCAAAAAAGACAGAAATTCCCTTTGTTTTGGGGGAAAAAGACAGAAATTCCACTTAGTTAGAGGCAAAAATGCAGAAATTCCCCTTATTTTGGAGCAAAAATGAAGAAATTTTCCTTTTTATGGCAAAAAGGTATGATTTCCCATTATTTTCGTGCAAAAAGGCAGAAATACCCCGTATTTTGGAGAAAAATTCCAGAAATTGCCCTAATTTTGGGGCAAAAGGCAGAAATTCCCTTTATTTTGTGGCAAAAATCAGAAATTCCCCTTATTTTGGGGCAAAATTCAAAAAATTTCCTTTATTTTGGGGCAAAATTGCAGGAATTTACCTTATTTTGGGGCAAAATAGCAGAAATTTCCTTTATTTGGGGCAAAATTGCATAAAATTCACTTATTTTCAAGTAAAAAGGCTGAAATTTCCTTTATTTTGGGGCAAAAAAAGAGAAATTCCCCTTATTTTGGGGCAAAATTGCAGAAATTTCCCTTATTATGGAAAAATTGCAGAAATTTCCCTTATTTTAGGGCAAAATTGCAGAAATTTCACTTATTTCAGGGTAATAAGTCAGAAATTCCCGCTTATTTTGGGGCAAAAAATACAGAAATTCCCGTTGTTTTGGGGGAATAAGATAGAAATTCCACTTATTTAGAGGCAAAAAGGCAGAAATTCCCCTTATTTTGTGGCAAAATTGCAGAAATTTCCTTTACATTGGGGCAAAATTGCAGAAATTTCCCTTATTTTGGGGCAAAATTGCAGAAATTTCACTTATTTCAGGGTAATAAGTCAGAAATTCCCCTTATTTTGGGGCAAAAAAGACAAATATTCTCTTTGTTTTGGGGGAAAAAGACAGAAATTCCACTTAGTTAGAGGCAAAAATGCAGAAATTCCCCTTATTTTGGAGCAAAAATGAAGAAATTTTCCTTTTTATGGCAAAAAGGTATGCATTCCCATTATTTTCTGGCAAAAAGGCAGAAATTCCCCGTATTTTGGAGCAAAATTGCAGAAATTCCCCTAATTTTGGGGCAAAAGGCAGAAATTCCCTTTATTTTGGGACAAAATTCAGACATTCCCCTTATTTTGGGGCAAAATTCAAGAAATTTCCTTTATTTTGGGGTAAAATTGCAGGAATTTACCTTATTTTGGGGCAAAATTGCAGAAATTTGCTTAATTTGGGGCAAAATTGCATAAAATTCGCTTATTTTCAGGTAAAAAGGCGGAAATTTTCTTTATTTTGGGGCAAAAAAGAGAAATTCCCGTTATTTTGTGGCAAAATTGTAGAAATTTCTTTTGTTATGGTAAAAAATTGCAGAAATTTCCCTTATTTTAGGACAAAATTGCAGAAATTTCACTTATTTCAGAGAAATAAAGCAAAAATTTTTCTTATTTTGGGGCAAAAAGGTAGAAAATCTCATTATTTTAGGGCAAAAAGGCAGAAATTCACCTTATTTTGCGGTAAAATTGCAGAAATTTCACATATTTCAGGGCAAAAAGGCAGAAATTTCCCTTTTTTGGGGGCAAAATTGCAGAAATTTCACTTATTTCATGGTAATAAGTCAGAAATTCCCCCTTATTTTGGGGCTAAAAATACAGAAATTCCCGTTGTTTTGGGGAAAAAAGAGAGAAATTCCACTTATTTAGAGTCAAAAAGGGAGAAATTCCCATTATTTTGGAGCAAATATGAAGAAATTTCCCTTTTTTATGGCAAAAAGATATGCATTTCCCTTATTTTTGGGAAAAAAGGCAGAAATTCTTCGTATTTTGGAGCAAAATTGCAGAAATTCCCCTAATTCTGGGGCAAAAGGCAGAAATTCCCTATATGTTGGGGCAAAATAACAGAAATTCTCATTATTTTGGGGCAAAACTCAGAAATTCCCCTTCTTTTGGGGCAAAATTCCAGAAATTTCCTTTATTTTGGGGCAAAATTGTAGAAATTTCACTTATTTTGGGGCAAAATTGCAGAAATTTCACTTATTTCAGGGAAAAAAGTCAGAAATTTTCCTTATTTTGGGGCAAAATAACAGAAATTCCTAATATTTTGTGGCAAAAATGCAGAAATTCCTCTTTTTGAGGTAAAAAGGCTGAATTCCCCTTATTTGGGGGCAAAAAGGCAGAAATTTCCCTTATTTTGGGCAAAATTGCAGAAATTTCACTTATTTCAGGGTAATGAGTCAGAAATTCCTCTTATTTTGGGGCAAAAAAGAGAGAAATTCCCTTTGTTTTGTGGGAAAAAGACAGAAATTCCACTTATTTAGAGGCAAAAAGGCAGAAATTCCCCTTATTTTGGAGCAAAAATGAAGAAATTTCATTTTTTATGGCAAAAAGGTATGCATTCCTATTATTTTCCGGCAAAAACGCAGAAATTCCCTGTATTTTGGAGCAAAAAGGCAGAAATTCCCCGTATTTCGGAGCAAAATTGCAGAAAATCCCCTAATTTTGGGGCAAAAATCAGAAACTCTCTTAATTTTGGGTCAAAATTCAAGAAATTCCCTTTATTTTTGGGCAAAATTGCAGAAATTTCCCTTATTTGGGGCAAAATTGCAGAAATTTCACTTATTTTCAGGAATAAGGGTTGATATATCCTTTATTTTGGGGCAAAAAGAGAGAAATTTCTCTTATTTTGGGGCAAAATTGCAAAAATTTCTCTCATTATGGGGAAAAATTGCAGAAATTTTCTTTATTTTAGAACAAAATTGCAGAAATTTCACTTATTTCAGAGAAAAAAAGCAAAAATTTTGCTTATTTTGGGGCAAAAAGGCTGAAATTTCCATTATTTTGGGGCAAAAAGGCAGAAATTCAACTTATTTTGGGGTAAAATTGCAGAAATTTCCCTAATTTAGGGGCAAAAGGCAGAAATTCCCTTTATTTTGGGGCAAAAATCATAAATTCCCCTTATTTTGGGGCAAAATTCAAGAAATTTCCTTTAATTTGGGGCAAAATTGCAGGAATTTACCTTATTTTGGGGCAAAATTGCAGAAATTTTTCTCATTTGGGGCAAAATTGCAGAAACTTCAATTATTTTCAGGTAAAAAGGCTGAAATTTCTTTTATTTTGGGGCAAAAAGGGAGAAATTCCCCTAATTTTGGGGCAAAATTGAAGAAATTTTTTTTGTTATTGAAAAAAATTGCAGAAATTTTCCTTATTTTAGGGCAAAATTGCAGAAATTTCACTTATTTCAGAAAAAAAACGCAAAAATTTTTCTTATTTTGGGGCAAAAGGCAGAAATTCCCATTATTTTGGGGCAAAAAGGCAGAAATTCGACTTATTTTGGGGTAAAATTGCAGAAATTTCACATATTTCAGGGCAAAAAGGCAGAAATTTCCCTTATTTTGGGGCAAAATTGCAGAAATTTCACTTATTTCATGGTAATAAGTCAGAAATTCCTTTTATTTTGGGGCAAAAAAGACAAAAATTCCTTTTGTTTTGGGGGAAAAAGACAGAAATTCAACTTATTTAGAGGCAAAAAGGCAGAAATTCCCATTATTTTGGAGCAAAAATGAAAAAATTTCCCTTTTTTATGGCAAAAAGTTATGCATTCCCCTTATTTTCGGGCAAAAAGGCAGAAATTCCCCGTATTTTGGAGCAAAATTGCAGAAATTCCCCTAATTGTTGGGCAAAAATGCAGAAATTCCTAATATGTTGGGGCAAAAAGACAGAAATTCTCCTTATTTAAAGGCATAATTCAGAAATTCCACTTATTTTGGGGAAAAAATCCAAAATTTCTCTTCTTTTGGGGCAAAATTGCACAAATTTCACTTATTTCAGGGAAAAAAGGCAGAAATTTTCCTTATTTTGGGGCAAAAATGTAGAAATTCTTAATATTTTGTGGCAAAAATGCAGAAATTCTATTTATTTTGGGGCAAAAAAGCAGAAATTGTCCATATTTTGGTGCAAAACTGCTGAAATTCCCCTTATTTTGAGGTAAAATGGTGAAATTCCACATATTTTGGGGCAAAGGCAGAATTTCCTTTTATTTTGAAGCAAAAAGGCACAAATTTCCCTTATTTTCGGGCAAAATAGTAGAAATTTCATTTATTTCAAGGCAAAAATTCAGAAATTCCCATTATTTTGGGGCAAAAAGTAGAAATTTCTTTTATTATGGTACAAAATTGAAGAAATTTTCCTTATTTTGGAACAAAAAGGCAGAAATTCCCCATATTTTGGGGCAAAAGGCAGAAATTCTTCTTATTTTGAGGTAAAATGCAGAAATTCCCTTTATTTAGAGGTAAAATACAGAAATTACCCAAATATTGGGGGAAAATGCAGAAATTCCTTTATTTTGGGGATTAAAGGCAGAAATTCCCCATATTTTGAAGCAAAATTGCAGAAATTCTCATAATTTTCTGGCAAAAAGTCAGAAATTCTCCTTATTTTGGAGCAAAAAGACAGAAAATTTCCTTTTTTCGGGATCAAAAAGTCAGAAATTCCCCTTATTTTGGGGCAAAATTGCAGAAATTTCCTTTACATTTGAGCAAAATTGCAGAAATTTCTTTTATTTTGGGGCAAAATTGCAAAAATTTCACTTATTACAGAAAAAAGGTGGAAATTTTCTTATTTTGTGGCAAAAAGGAAGAAATTCCCCTTATTTTGAGGTAAAAAGGCTAAAATTTCCCTTATTTTCGGGAAAAAAGTCAGAAATTCCCCTTATTTTGGGGCAAAAATACAGAAATTTCGTTTATTTTTGGTGAAAAGGCAAAAATTTCACTTATTTCACGGCAAAGTGGCATAAATTCCCCTTATTTTCGGCGAAAAAGGCAGAAAATCCCCGTATTTTGGAGCAAAATTGCAGAAATTCACTTATTTTGTGGTAAAAAATACAGTAATTTTCTTTATTTTGGGGCAAAAAGGCAGATATTCTCCTTATTTTGGGGCAAAAGGCAGAAATTCCTCTTATTTTAGGGCCAAATTGCAGAAATTTCCCTTATTTGTGGTCAAAAAACAGAAATTCCCATTATTTTGAGGCAAAATTGCAGAAATTTCCCATATTATGGGGAAAAAATTGCAGAATTTTCCCTTATTTTAGGGCAAAATTGCAGAAATTTCACTTATTTCAGAGAAAAAAAGCAAAAATTTTTCTTATTTTGGGGCAAAAAGGCAGAAAATCCCATTATTTTGGGGCAAAAAGGCAGAAATTCACCATATTTTGGGTTAAAATTGCAGATATTTCACATATTTCAGGGCAAAAAGGCAGAAATTTCCCTTATTAGGGGGAAAATTGCAGAAATTTCACTTATTTCATGGTAATAAGTCAGAAATTTTCCTTATTTTTGGGCAAAAAAGACAGAAATTCCCTTAGTTTTGGGGGAAAAAGACAGAAATTCCACTTATTTAGAGGCAAAAAGGCAGAAATTCCCCTTATTTTGGAGCAAAAATGAAGACATTTCCCTTATTTATGGCAAAAAAGTATGCATTCCCCTTATTTTCGGGCAAAAAGGCAGAAATTCCCCGTATTTTGGAGCAAAAGCGCAGAAAATCTCCTAATTGTGGGGCAAAAAGGCAGAAATTCTCTATATGTTGGGGCAAAATACAGAAATTCTCCTTATTTTGAGGCAAAACTCAGAAATTAGACTTATTTTGGGGCAAAATTCATGAAATTTTTCTTATTTTAGGGCAAAATTGCAGAAATTTCACTTACTTTGTGGCAAAATTGCAGAAATTTCACTTATTTCAGAAAAAAAGGCAGAAATTTTCTTTTTTGGAGTAAAAAGTCAGAAATTCCTAATATTTTGTGGCAAAAATGCAGAAATTCCCCTTATTTTGAGGTAAAAATGCTGAAATTCCCCTTATTTGGGGGCAAAAAGGTAGAAATTTCCTTATTTTGGGGCAAAATTGCAGAAATTTCACTTATTATGGGGCAAAATTGCCGAAATTTCACTTATTTCAGGGGAAAAAAGCAGAATTTTTCTTATTTTGGGGCAAAAAGGCAGAAATTTCCCATATTTTGGGGCAAAAATACAGAAATAACCATTATTTTGAGGTAAAAAGGCTGAAATTCCCTTTATTTGGGGGCAAAAAAGCAGATATTTTCCTTATTTTGGGGAAAAATTGCAGAAATTTCACTTATTTAAGGGTAATATGCCAGAAATTTTTCTTATTTGGGGGCAAAAAAGACAAAAATTCTCCTTATTTTGGGGCAAAACTCAGAAATTCCACTTATTTTGGGGAAAAATTTCAGTAATTTCACTTATTTTGGGGCCAAATTGCAGAAATTTCACTTATTTTGGGGCAAAATTGCAGAAATTTCACTTATTTTGAGGTAAACAGGCTGAAATTCCCCTTATTTGGGGGCCAAAAGGCAGAAATTTCCCTTATTTTGGGGGAAAATTGCAGAAATTTCACTTATTTCAGGGTAATAAGTCAGAAATTTTTTTTATTTTGGGGCAAAAAAAAATAGAAATTCCCTTTGTTTGGGGGAAAGACAGAAATTCCACTTATTTAGAGGAAAAAAAGCAGAAATTCCCCTTATTTTGTTGCAAAAATGAAGAAATTTCCCTTTTTTATGGCAAAAAGGTATGCATTCTTCTTATTTTCTGGCAAAAAGGCAGAACTTCCCCGTATTTTGGAGCAAAATTGCCGAAATTCCCCTAATTGTGGGGCAAACAGGCAGAAATTCCCTATATGTTTGTGCAAAAAAACAGAAATTTTCCTTATTTTGGGGCAAAACTCATAAATTCCACTTATTTTGGGGCAAAATTCCAGAAATTTCCCTTATTTTGGGGCAAAATTGCAGAAATTTCACTTATTTTGTGGCAAAATTGCAGAAATTTCTCTTATTTCAGGGAAAATAACAGAAATTTTCTTATTTTGTGGGAAAAGGCAGAAATTTCTTTTATTTTGGTACAAAATTGTAGAAATTTTTCTTATTTTGGGCAGAGGCAGAAATTTCCCATATTTTGTGGCAAAAATGCAGAAATTCCTCTTATTTTGAGGTAAAAAGGCTGAAATTCCCCTTATTTTGGGGCAAAAAGTCAGAAATTCTTCTTATTTTGGGTCAAAATGCAGACATTTCCCTTATTTTGGGGAAAAAATTTAGAAATTTAACTTATTTCAGGGCAAAAATCAGAAATTCCCGTTATTTTGGGGCAAAAAGACAGAAATTCCGTATATTTTTGTGAAAATTCAGAAATTGCACTTATTTTGAGTCAAAAAGGCGGCAAATCCCCTTATTTTGGGGTAAAAATGAAGAAATTTCTCTTTTTTATGGCAAAAAGTATACATTCCCTCTATTTTCAGGCAAAAAGGCTGAAATTCCCCTTATTTTGGAGCAAAAGTGCAGAAAATCTCCTAATTGTGGGGCAAAAAGGCAGAAATTCTCTATATGTTGGGGCAAAATACAGAAATTCTCCTTATTTTGGGGCAAAACTCAGAAATTCCACTTATTTAGAGGCAAAATGGCAGAAATTCCTCATATTTTGGAGCAAAAATGAAGAAATTTCCCTTTTTTATTGCACAAAGGTATGCATTCCCCTTATTTTTGGGCAAAAAGACAGAAATTCCCCGTTTTTTGGAGCAAAATTGCAGAAAATCCCCTAATTGTGGGGAAAAAAGGCAGAAATTCTCTATATGTTGGGGCAAAATACAGAAAGTCTCCTTATTTTGGGGCAAAACTCAGAAATTCCACTTATTTAGAGGCAAAATGGCAGAAATTCCTCTTATTTTGGAGCAAAAATGAAGAAATTTCCCTATTTATTGCAAAAAGTTATGCATTCCCCTTATTTTCGGGCAAAAAAGCAGAAATTCCCCGTATTTTGGAGCAAAATTGCAGAAAATCCCCTAATTGTGGGGCAAAAAGGCAGAAATTCTCTATATGTTGGGGCAAAATACAGAAATTCTCCTTATTTTGGGGCAAAACTCAGAAATTCCACTTATTTAGAGGCAAAATGGCAGAAATTCCTCTTATTTTGGAGCAAAAATAAAGAAATTTCCCTTTTTAATGGCAAAAGGTATGCATTCCCCTTATTTTCGGGCTTAAAAGCAGAAATTCCCCGTATTTTGGAGCAAAATTGCAGAAATTCCCCTAATTTTGGGGCAAAAGGCAGAAATTCCCTTTATTTTTGGGCAAAAATCAGAAGTTCCCCTTATTTTGGGCAAAATTTCAGAAATTTCCTTTATTTTGGGGCAAAATTGCAGGAATTTACCTTATGTTGGGGCAAAATTGCAGAAAATTCCCTTATTTGGGGCAAAATTGCAGAAATTTCACTTATTTTCAGGTAAAAAGTGTAAAAAAGTTGCAGAAATTTTCCTTATTTTGGTGCAAAAATGCAGAAATTCCTTATATTTTATGGCAAAAACGCAGAAATTTTTCTTATTTTGAGGTAATAAGGCTGAAATTCCCCTTATTTTGGGGCAAAAAGGCAGAAATTTCCCTTATTTCGGGGTAAAATTGCAGAAATTTGAAATATTTTAGGGCAAAATGGCAGAAATTCCCCTTATTTTGGGGCAAAAAATGAAATCCCTAATTTTTGGCTAAAATTAAAGAAATTTCACTTATTTCGGGACAAAAAGGCAGAAATTCCACTTACTTTCGGGCAAAAAGGCAGAAATGACCCGTATTTTGGAGCAAAATTGAAGAAATTTCCGTAATATTGGTGCAAAAATGCAGAAATTCCCTCTATTTTGGGGCAAAAAGGCAGAAATTCTCCATATTTTGGTGCAAAAAGGCTCAAATTCCCCTTATTTTGAGGTAAAATGCTGAAATTCCCCATATTTTGGGGCAAAGGCAGAACTTTTCCTTATTTTGGGGCAAAATGGCACAAATTTCCCTTATTTTTGGGCAAAATAGCAGAAATTTCATTTATTTCAGGGCAAAAAGTAAGACATTCCCCTTATTTTGGTGCAAAAAGCAGAAATTTCTTTTATTATGGTACAAAATTGAAGAAATTTTCCTTATTTTGGAACAAAAAGGCAGAAATTCCTAGTATTTTGGGGCAAAAGGCAGAAATTCTTCTTATTTTGAGGTAAAATGCAGAAATTCCCCTTATTTAGAGGTAAAATGCAGAAATTCCCTTTATTTTGGGGCTAAAAGGGAGAAATTCCCCGTATTTTGGGGCAAAATTGCCGAAATTCCCCTAATTTGGGGACAAAAGGCAGAAATTCCCCTTACTTTGGGGTAAAATTGAAAAAATTTCAAATATTTCAGGGCAAAATGGCAGAAATTCCCCTTATTTTGGGGCAAAAAGGTGAAATCCATAATTTTTGGCTGAAATTGAAGAAATTTCACTTATTTCGGGACAAAAAGGCAGAAATTCCACTTAATTTCGGGCAAAAAGGCAGAAATGACCCGTATTTTGGAGCAAAATTGCAGAAATTCCCCTAATATTTGTGCAAAAATGCAGAAATTCCCTTCATTTTGGGGCAAAAAGGCAGAAATTCTCCATATTTTTGTGCAAAAAGGCTGAAATTTCCCTTATTTTGAGGTAAAATGCTGAAATTCCCCATATTTTGGGGCAAAAGGCAGAAATTCCCCTTATTTTGGGGCACAAAGGCACAAATTTCCCTTATTTTCGGACAAAATTGCAGAAATTTCATTTATTTCAGGGCAAAAATTCAGAAATTCTCCTTATTTTGGGGCAAAAAGCAGAAATTTCTTTTATTATGGTTCAAAATTGAAGAAATTTTACTTATTTTGAAACAAAAAGTCAGAAATTCCCCATATTTTGGGGCAAAAGGCAGAAATTCTTCTTATTTTGAGGTAAAATGCAGAAATTGTTTTTTTTTTAGAGTAAAAATGCAGAAATTCCCTTTATTTTGGGGCTAAAAAGCAGAAATTTCCTGTATTTTGTGGCAAAATTACAGAAATTTTCATAATTTTCGGCCAAAAAAAAAGAAATTCTTCTTATTTTGGGGCAAAAAGACAGAAAATCGCCTTTTTTTGGGAGCAAAAAGTCAGAAATTCCCTTTATTTTGGGGCAAAATTGCAGAAATTTCCTTTACATTTGGGCAAAATTGCAGAACTTTCCCTTAATTTGGGGCAAAATTGCAGAACTTTAACTTATTTCAGAAAAAAGGCAGTATTTTCTTATTTTGGGGCAAAAAGGCAGAAATTTCTTTTATTTTGGTATATAATTGCAGAAATTTTTCTTATTTTGGGGCAAAAAGGCAGAGATTCTCCATATTTTGGGGCAAAAAGGTGGAAATTCCCCTTATTTTGAGGTAAAAAGGCTGAAATTCCCTTTATTTTCGGGCAAAAAGTCAGAAATTTCCCTTATTTTGGGGCAAAAAGACAGAAATTTCGTTTATTTTTGGGAAAAAGGCAGAAATTGCACTTATTTTGAGTAAAAAAGGCGGAAAATCCCCTTATTTTGGGGCAAAAAAGAAGAAATTTCCCTTTTTTATGGCAAAAGGTATACATTCCCTTTATTTTCGGGCAAAAAAGTAGAAATTCCCTATATTTTGGAGCAAAATTGCAGAAATTTCTTTAATTTTGAGGCAAAAAGGCAGAAATTCCCCTTATTTTGGGGTAAAACTTCAGAAATTTCACTTATTTCGCGGCAAAATGGAAGAAATTTCCTTTATTTTGGGCGAAAAAGGCAGAAAATCCCCATATTTAGGAGCAAAATTGCAGAAATTCACCTAATTTTGGGGTAAAAAATACAGTAATTTTCTTTATTTTGGGGCAAAAAGGCAGATATTCTCCTTATTTTGGGGCAAAAGGCAGAAATTCCCCTTATTTTACGGCAAAATTGCAGAAATTTCCCTTATTTGGGGGCAAAAAACAGAAATTCCCCTTATTTGGGGCAAAATTGCAGAAATTTCCCTTATTATGGGGAAAAATTGCAGATATTTCCATTATTTTAGGGCAAAATTGCAGAAATTTCACTTATTTCAGAGAAAAAAAGCAAAAATTTTTCTTATTTTGGGGCAAAAAGGCAGAAATTCCCATTATTTTGGGGCAAAAGGGCAGAAATTCACCTTATTTTGGGTTAAAATTGCAAAAATGTCACATATTTCAGGGCAAAAAGGCAGAAATTTCTTTTATTTTGGGGCAAAATTGGAGAAATTTCACTTATTTCAGGGTAATAAGTCAGAAATTTTCCTTATTTTGGGGCAAAAAACAAACAGAAATTCTTTTTGTTTTGGGGGAAAAAGACAGAAATTCCACTTATTTAGAGGCAAAAAGGCAGAAATTTTCCTTATTTTGGAGCAAAAATGAAGAAATTTCTCTTTTTTATGGCAAAAAGTTATGCATTCCCCTTATTTTCGGGCAAAAAGTCAAAAATTCCCCGTATTTTGGAGCAAAATTTCAGAAAATTTCCTAATTGTGGTGGAAAACGGCAGAAATTCTCTCTATGTTGAAGCAAAAAGACAGAAATTCTTTTTATTTTGGGGCAAAACTAAGAAATTCCACTTATTTAGAGTCAAAATGGCAGATATTCCTCTTATTTTGGAGCAAAAATGAAGAAATTTCCCTTTTTTATGGCAAAATGTATGCATTCTCTTTATTTTCGTGCAAAAAGGCAGAAATTCCCCGTATTTTAGGGTAAAATTGCAGAAATTTCAAATATTTCAGGGCAATATGGCAAAAATTCCCCTTATTTTGGGGCAAAAAGTTGAAATCCATAATTTTTGGCTAAAATTGAGAAAATTTCACTTATTTCCGGAAAAAAGGCAGAAATTCTACTTAATTTTGGGCAAAAAGGCAGAAATGACCCGTATTTTCGAGGAAAATTGCAGAAATTCCGCTAATATTGGTGCAAAAATGCAGAAATTCCCTTTATTTTGGGGCAAAAAGCAGAAATTCTTCATATTTTGGTGCAAAAAGGCTGAAATTCCCCATATTTTGAGGTAAAATGCTGAAATTCCCCATATTTTTGGGCAAAAGGAAAAATTCCCCACATTTTGGGGCAAAAAGGCACAAATTTCCCTTATTTTCGGGCAAAATTGCAGAAATTTTATTTATTTCAGGGTAAAAAGTCAGAAATTCCCATTATTTTGGGGCAAAAAGCAGAAATTTTTTATTATGGTACAAAATTGAAGAAATTTTTCTTATTTTGGAACAAAAAGGCAGAAGTTCCCCATATTTTGGGGCAAAAGGCAGAAATTCTTCTTATTTTGAGGTAAAATGCAGAAATTCCCCTTATTTAGAGGTAAAATGCAGAAATTCCCCAAATATTGGGGGAAAATGCAGAAATTTCCTTTATTTTGAGGCTAAAAGGCAAAAATTCCCCGTATTTTGAAGCAAATTTGCAGAAATTCTCATAATTTTCAGGCAAAAAGGCAGAAATTCTCCTTATTTTGGGGCAAAAGACAGAAAATCTCCTTTTTTTGGGGGCAAAAAGTCAGAAATTCCCCTTATTTTGGGGCAAAATTGCAGAAATTTCCTTTACATTTGGGCAAAATTGCAGAAATTTTTCTTATTTTGGGGCAAAATTGCAGAAGTTTCACTTATTTTAGAAAAAATGCAGAAATTTTCTTATTTTGGGGCAAAAAGGCAGAAATTTCTTTTATTTTGGTACAAAATTGCAGAAATTATTCTTATTTTGGGGCAAAAAGGCAGAAATTCCCCATATTTTGGGGCAAAAAGGCTGAAATTCCCCTTATTTTCAGGCAAAAATTCAAATATTCCCCTTATGTGTGGGCAAAAAGACAGAAATTTCGTTTATTTTTAGGGTAAAGGCAGAAATTGCACTTATTTTGAGTCAAAAAGGTGGAAAATTTCCTTATTTTCGGGAAATAATGAAGAAATTTCCCTTCTTTATGGCAAAAGGGTATACATTCCCTTTATTTTCAGGCAAAAATTCAGAAATTCCCCGTATTTTGTAGCAAAATTGCAGATATTCCCCTAATTGTGGGGCAAATAGGCAGAAATTCTCAATATGTTGGGGCAAAAAGACAGAAATTCTCTTTATTTTGGGGCAAAACTCAGAAATTTCACTTATTTTAGGACAAAATTGCAAAAATTTCAGTTATTTCAGAGAAAAAAAGCAAAAATTTTTCTTATTTTGGGGCAAAAAGGCAGAAATTCCCATTATTTTGGGGCAAAAAGGCAGAAATTCACCTTATTTTGGGGTAAAATTTAGGAATTTCACATATTTCAGGGCAAAAAGAAAGAAATTTCCCTGATTTTGGGGCAAAATTGCAGAAATTTCATTATTTCAGGGTAATAAGTCAGAAATTTTCTTTATTTTGGGGCAAAAATACAGAAATTACCTTTTTTGGGGGGGAAAATACAGAAATTCCACTTATTTAGAGGCAAAAAGGCAGAAATTCTCCTTATTTTCGAGCAAAAATGAAGAAATTTCCCTTTTTTAAAGCAAAAAGGTATTTATTCCCCTTATCTTCGGGCAAAAAGGCAGAAATTCACCATATTTTGGAGCAAAATTGCAGAAATTCCCCTAATTTTGGGGCAAAAGGCAGAAATTCTCTTTATTTTTGGGCAAAAATCAGAAATTCCTCTAACTTTGGGGCAAAATTCCAGAAATTTCCTTTATTTTGGGGCAAAATTGCAGATTTTTAACTTATTTATGGGCAAAATTGCAGAATTTTCACTTATTTCAGGGAAAAAAGGCAGAAATTTTTCTTATTTTGTGGCAAAAACGCACAAATTCCTAATATTCTGTGGCAAAAATGCAGAAATTCCTCTTATTTTGAGGTAAAAAGGCTAAAATTTCCCGTATTTGGGGGCAAAAAGGCAGAATTTTTTTTTATTTTGGAGCAAAATTGCAGGAATTTACTTTATTTTGGGACAAAATTGCAGAAATTTCACTTATTTCAGGGTAATAAGTCAAAAATTTTCCTTATTTTAAGGCAAAAAAGACAGAAATTCTCTTTGTTGTTGGGGGAAAAGTCAGAAATTCCACTTATTTAGAGGAAAAAAGGCAGAAATTCCCCTTATTTTTGAGCAAAAATAAAAAATTTCCCTTTTTTTTGGCAAAAAAGTATGCATTCCCCTTATTTTCGGGTAAAAAAACAGAAATTCCCCGTATTTTTGAGCAAAAGTGCAGAAAATACCCTAATTGTGGGGCAAATAGGTAGAAATTCTCTATATGTTGGGGCAAAATAGAGAAATTCTCCTTATTTTGGGGCAAAACTCAGAAATTTCACTTATTTTAGGGCAAAATTGCAGAAATTTCAGTTATTTCAGAGAAAAAAAGTAAAAATTTTTCTTATTTTGGGGCAAAAAGGCAGAAATTCACCTTATTTTGGGGTAAAATTGCAGAAATTTCATGGCAAAAAGACAGAAATTTCCCTAATTTTGGGGCAAAATTGCAGAAATTTCACTTATTTCAGTGTAATAAGTCAGAAATTTTCTTTATTTTGGGGCAAAAATACAGAAATTACCTTTTTTGGGATGGAAAATACAGAAATTCCACTTATTTAGAGGCAAAAAGGCAGAAATTCCCCTTATTTTTGAGCAAAAATGAAGAAATTTCCCTTTTTTATGGCAAAAAGGTATGCATTCCCCTTATTTTCGGGCAAAAAGGCTGAAATTCCCCGTATTTTGGATCAAAATTTCAGAAAATCCCCTAATTGTGGGGCAAAAAGGCAGAAATTCTCTATATGTTGGGGCAAAAATACAGAAATTCTTTTTATTTTGTGGCAAAACTAAGAAATTCCACTTATTTAGAGGTAAAATGGCAGAAATTCCTCTTATTTTGGAGCAAAAATGAAGAAATTTCCCTTTTTTATGGCAAAAAGTTATGCATTCTCTTTATTTTCGGGCAAAAAGGCAAAAATTCCCTGTATTTTGGAACAAAATTGCAGAAAGTCCCCTAATTTTGGGGCAAAAGGCAGAAAATCCCCTTATTTTGGGGTAAAATTGCAGAAATTTCAAATATTTCAGGGCAAAATGGCAGAAATTCCCCTTATTTTGGGGCAAAAAGATGAAATCCCTAATTTTTGGCTAAAATTGAAGAAATTTCACTTATTTCGGGACAAAAAGGCAGAAATTCCCCTTAATTTCGGGCAAAAAGGCAGAAATTCCCCTTATTTTGGAGCAAAATTGCAGAAATTCCCTTAATATTGGTGCAAAAATGCAGAAATTCCTATTATTTTGGGGCAAAATTGCAGAAATTTCCTTTTCATTTGGGCAAAATTGCAGAAATTTCTCTTATTTCAGAAAAAAAGCAAAAATTTTTTTATTTTGGGGCAAAAAGGCAGAAATTTCTTTTATTTTGGTACAAAATTGCAGAAATGATTCTTATTTTGGGGCAAAAATGCAGAAATTCCCCATATTTTGGGGCAAAAAGGCTGAAATTCCCCTTATTTTCAGGCAAAAATTCAGATATTCCCCTTATGTGTGGGCCAAAAGACAGAAATTTTGTTTATTTTTGGGGTAAAGGCAGAAATTGCACTTATTTTGAGTCAAAAAGAAGGAAAATTTCCTTATTTTCGGGCAAAAATGAAGAAATTTCCCTTTTTTATGGCAAAAGTATACATTCCCTTTATTTTCGGGCAAAAATGCAGAAATTCCCCGTATTTTGGAGCAAAATTGCAGAAATTCCTCTAATTGTGGAGCAAATAGGCAGAAATTCCCTATATGTTGGGGCAAAAAGACCGAAATTCTCCTTATTTTGGGGCAAAACTCAGAAATTTCACATATTTTAGGGCAAAATTGCAGAAATTTCAGTTATTTCAGAGAAAAAAAGTAAAAATTTTTCTTATTTTGGGGCAAAAAGGCAGAAATTCCCATTATTTTGGGGCAAAAAAGCAGAAATTCACCTTATTTTGGGGTAAAATTGCAGAAATTTCACGGCAAAAAGACAGAAATTTCCCTAATTTTGGGGCAAAATTGCCGAAATTTCACTTATTTCAGGGTAATAAGTCAGAAATTTTCTTTATTTTGGGGCAAAAATACAGAAATTATCTTTTTTGGGGTGGAAAATACAGAAATTCCACTTATTTAGAGGCAAAAAGGCAGAAATTCCCCTTATTTTGGAGCAAAATGAAGAAATTTCCCTTTTTTAAGGCAAAAAGGTATGCATTCCCCTTATTTTCGGGCAAAAAGGCAGAAATTCACCGTATTTTGGAGCAAAATTGCAGAAATTCCCCTAATTTTGAGGAAAAAGGCAGAAATTCTTTTTATTTTTGGGCAAAAATCAGAAATTTCCCTTACTGCGGGGCAAAATTCCAGAAATTTTCTTTATTTTGGGGCAATATTGCAGAAATTTAACTTATTTATGGGCAAAATTGCAGAATTTTCACTTATTACAGGGAAAAAAGGCAGAAATTTTTCTTATTTTGGGGCAAAAAGGCACAAATTCCAAATATTTTGTGGCAAAAATGCAGAAATTTCCCTTATTTTGAGGTAAAAAGGCTGAAATTTCTCGTATTTGGGGGCAAAAAGGCAGAAATTTTTTTTAATTTTGGGACAAAATTGCAGGAATTTACTTTATTTTGGGGCAAAATTGCAGAAATTTCACTTATTTCAGGGTAATAAGTCAAAAATTTTCTTTATTTTAGGGCAAAAAAGACAGAAATTCTCTTTGTTTTTGGGGAAAATGTCAGAAATTCCACTTATTTAGAGGAAAAAAGGCAGAAATTCCTTTTATTTTTGAGCAAAAATAAAGAAATTTCTCTTTTTTATGGCAAAAAGGTATGCATTCCTTTTATTTTTGGGCAAAAAGGCTGAAATTCCCCGTATTTTGGAGCTAAATTTCAGAAAATCCCCTAATTGTGGGGCAAAAAGGCAGAAATTCCTTTATTTTGAGGATTAAAGGCAGAAATTCCCCATATTTTGAAGCAAAATTGCAGAAATTCTCATAATTTTCTGGCAAAAAGTCAGAAATTCTCCTTATTTTGGAGCAAAAAGACAGAAAATTTCCTTTTTTCGGGATCAAAAAGTCAGAAATTCCCCTTATTTTGTGGCAAAATTGCAGAAATTTCCTTTACATTTGAGCAAAATTGCAGAAATTTCTTTTATTTTGGGGCAAAATTGCAAAAATTTCACTTATTACAGAAAAAAGGTGGAAATTTTCTTATTTTGTGGCAAAAAGGAAGAAATTCCCCTTATTTTGAGGTATAAAGGCTAAAATTTCCCTTATTTTCGGGAAAAAAGTCAGAAATTCCCCTTATTTTGGGGCAAAAATACAGAAATTTCGTTTATTTTTGGTGAAAAAGCAAAAATTTCACTTATTTCACGGCAAAGTGGCATAAATTCCCCTTATTTTCGGCGAAAAAGGCAGAAAATCCCCGTATTTTGGAGCAAAATTGCAGAAATTCACTTATTTTGTGGTAAAAAATACAGTAATTTTCTTTATTTTGGGGCAAAAAGGCAGATATTCTCCTTATTTTGGGGCAAAAGGCAGAAATTCCTCTTATTTTAGGGCCAAATTGCAGAAATTTCCCTTATTTGTGGTCAAAAAACAGAAATTCCCATTATTTTGAGGCAAAATTGCAGAAATTTCCCATATTATGGGGAAAAAATTGCAGAAATTTCCCTTATTTTAGGGCAAAATTGCAGAAATTTCACTTATTTCAGAGAAAAAAAGCAAAAATTTTTCTTATTTTGGGGCAAAAAGGCAGAAAATCCCATTATTTTGGGGCAAAAAGGCAGAAATTCACCATATTTTGGGTTAAAATTGCAGATATTTCACATATTTCAGGGCAAAAAGGCAGAAATTTCCCTTATTAGGGGGAAAATTGCAGAAATTTCACTTATTTCATGGTAATAAGTCAGAAATTTTCCTTATTTTTGGGCAAAAAAGACAGAAATTCCCTTAGTTTTGGGGGAAAAAGACAGAAATTCCACTTATTTAGAGGCAAAAAGGCAGAAATTCCCCGTATTTTGGAGCAAAAGCGCAGAAAATCTCCTAATTGTGGGGCAAAAAGGCAGAAATTCTCTATATGTTGGGGCAAAATACAGAAATTCTCCTTATTTTGAGGCAAAACTCAGAAATTAGACTTATTTTGGGGCAAAATTCATGAAATTTTTCTTATTTTAGGGCAAAATTGCAGAAATTTCACTTACTTTGTGGCAAAATTGCAGAAATTTCACTTATTTCAGAAAAAAAGGCAGAAATTTTCTTTTTTGGAGTAAAAAGTCAGAAATTCCTAATATTTTGTGGCAAAAATGCAGAAATTCCCCTTATTTTGAGGTAAAAATGCTGAAATTCCCCTTATTTGGGGGCAAAAAGGTAGAAATTTCCTTATTTTGGGGCAAAATTGCAGAAATTTCACTTATTATGGGGCAAAATTGCCGAAATTTCACTTATTTCAGGGGAAAAAAGCAGAATTTTTCTTATTTTGGGGCAAAAAGGCAGAAATTTCCCATATTTTGGGGCAAAAATACAGAAATAACCATTATTTTGAGGTAAAAAGGCTGAAATTCCCTTTATTTGGGGGCAAAAAAGCAGATATTTTCCTTATTTTGGGGAAAAATTGCAGAAATTTCACTTATTTAAGGGTAATATGCCAGAAATTTTTCTTATTTGGGGGCAAAAAAGACAAAAATTCTCCTTATTTTGGGGCAAAACTCAGAAATTCCACTTATTTTGGGGAAAAATTTCAGTAATTTCACTTATTTTGGGGCCAAATTGCAGAAATTTCACTTATTTTGGGGCAAAATTGCAGAAATTTCACTTATTTTGAGGTAAACAGGCTGAAATTCCCCTTATTTGGGGGCCAAAAGGCAGAAATTTCCCTTATTTTGGGGGAAAATTGCAGAAATTTCACTTATTTCAGGGTAATAAGTCAGAAATTTTTTTTATTTTGGGGCAAAAAAAAATAGAAATTCCCTTTGTTTGGGGGAAAGACAGAAATTCCACTTATTTAGAGGAAAAAAAGCAGAAATTCCCCTTATTTTGTTGCAAAAATGAAGAAATTTCCCTTTTTTATGGCAAAAAGGTATGCATTCTTCTTATTTTCTGGCAAAAAGGCAGAACTTCCCCGTATTTTGGAGCAAAATTGCCGAAATTCCCCTAATTGTGGGGCAAACAGGCAGAAATTCCCTATATGTTTGTGCAAAAAAACAGAAATTTTCCTTATTTTGGGGCAAAACTCATAAATTCCACTTATTTTGGGGCAAAATTCCAGAAATTTCCCTTATTTTGGGGCAAAATTGCAGAAATTTCACTTATTTTGTGGCAAAATTGCAGAAATTTCTCTTATTTCAGGGAAAATAACAGAAATTTTCTTATTTTGTGGGAAAAGGCAGAAATTTCTTTTATTTTGGTACAAAATTGTAGAAATTTTTCTTATTTTGGGCAGAGGCAGAAATTTCCCATATTTTGTGGCAAAAATGCAGAAATTCCTCTTATTTTGAGGTAAAAAGGCTGAAATTCCCCTTATTTTGGGGCAAAAAGTCAGAAATTCTTCTTATTTTGGGTCAAAATGCAGACATTTCCCTTATTTTGGGGAAAAATTTTAGAAATTTAACTTATTTCAGGGCAAAAATCAGAAATTCCCGTTATTTTGGGACAAAAAGACAGAAATTCCGTATATTTTTGTGAAAATTCAGAAATTGCACTTATTTTGAGTCAAAAAGGCGGCAAATCCCCTTATTTTGGGGTAAAAATGAAGAAATTTCTCTTTTTTATGGCAAAAAGTATACATTCCCTCTATTTTCAGGCAAAAAGGCAGAAATTCCCCTTATTTTGGAGCAAAAGTGCAGAAAATCTCCTAATTGTGGGGCAAAAAGGCAGAAATTCTCTATATGTTGGGGCAAAATACAGAAATTCTCCTTATTTTGGGGCAAAACTCAGAAATTCCACTTATTTAGAGGCAAAATGGCAGAAATTCCTCTTATTTTGGAGCAAAAATGAAGAAATTTCCCTTTTTTATTGCACAAAGGTATGCATTCCCCTTATTTTTGGGCAAAAAGACAGAAATTCCCCGTTTTTTGGAGCAAAATTGCAGAAAATCCCCTAATTGTGGGGAAAAAAGGCAGAAATTCTCTATATGTTGGGGCAAAATACAGAAATTCTCCTTATTTTGGGGCAAAACTCAGAAATTCCACTTATTTAGAGGCAAAATGGCAGAAATTCCTCTTATTTTGGAGCAAAAATGAAGAAATTTACCTATTTATTGCAAAAAGTTATGCATTCCCCTTATTTTCGGGCAAAAAAGCAGAAATTCCCCGTATTTTGGAGCAAAATTGCAGAAAATCCCCTAATTGTGGGGCAAAAAGGCAGAAATTCTCTATATGTTGGGGCAAAATACAGAAATTCTCCTT
This sequence comes from Micromys minutus, assembly GCF_963924665.1. Taxonomy (NCBI): domain Eukaryota; kingdom Metazoa; phylum Chordata; class Mammalia; order Rodentia; family Muridae; genus Micromys; species Micromys minutus. The sequence continues at coordinate 176,459 of NW_027667262.1, forward strand.
ATTTTGGGGCAAAACTCAGAAATTCCACTTATTTAGAGGCAAAATGGCAGAAATTCCTCTTATTTTGGAGCAAAAATAAAGAAATTTCCCTTTTTAATGGCAAAAGGTATGCATTCCCCTTATTTTCGGGCTTAAAAGCAGAAATTCCCCGTATTTTGGAGCAAAATTGCAGAAATTCCCCTAATTTTGGGGCAAAAGGCAGAAATTCCCTTTATTTTTGGGCAAAAATCAGAAGTTCCCCTTATTTTGGGCAAAATTTCAGAAATTTCCTTTATTTTGGGGCAAAATTGCAGGAATTTACCTTATGTTGGGGCAAAATTGCAGAAAATTCCCTTACTTGGGGCAAAATTGCAGAAATTTCACTTATTTTCAGGTAAAAAGTGTAAAAAAGTTGCAGAAATTTTCCTTATTTTGGTGCAAAAATGCAGAAATTCCTTATATTTTATGGCAAAAACGCAGAAATTTTTCTTATTTTGAGGTAATAAGGCTGAAATTCCCCTTATTTTGGGGCAAAAAGGCAGAAATTTCCCTTATTTCGGGGTAAAATTCTAGAAATTTGAAATATTTTAGGGCAAAATGGCAGAAATTCCCCTTATTTTGGGGCAAAAAGGTGAAATCCATAATTTTTGGCTGAAATTGAAGAAATTTCACTTATTTCGGGACAAAAAGGCAGAAATTCCACTTAATTTCGGGCAAAAAGGCAGAAATGACCCGTATTTTGGAGCAAAATTGCAGAAATTCCCCTAATATTTGTGCAAAAATGCAGAAATTCCCTTCATTTTGGGGCAAAAAGGCAGAAATTCTCCATATTTTTGTGCAAAAAGGCTGAAATTTCCCTTATTTTGAGGTAAAATGCTGAAATTCCCCATATTTTGGGGCAAAAGGCAGAAATTCCCCTTATTTTGGGGCACAAAGGCACAAATTTCCCTTATTTTCGGACAAAATTGCAGAAATTTCATTTATTTCAGGGCAAAAATTCAGAAATTCTCCTTATTTTGGGGCAAAAAGCAGAAATTTCTTTTATTATGGTTCAAAATTGAAGAAATTTTACTTATTTTGAAACAAAAAGTCAGAAATTCCCCATATTTTGGGGCAAAAGGCAGAAATTCTTCTTATTTTGAGGTAAAATGCAGAAATTGTTTTTTTTTTAGAGTAAAAATGCAGAAATTCCCTTTATTTTGGGGCTAAAAAGCAGAAATTTCCTGTATTTTGTGGCAAAATTGCAGAAATTTTCATAATTTTCGGCCAAAAAAAAGAAATTCTTCTTATTTTGGGGCAAAAAGACAGAAAATCGCCTTTTTTTGGGAGCAAAAAGTCAGAAATTCCCTTTATTTTGGGACAAAATTGCAGAAATTTCCTTTACATTTGGGCAAAATTGCAGAACTTTCCCTTAATTTGGGGCAAAATTGCAGAACTTTAACTTATTTCAGAAAAAAGGCAGTATTTTCTTATTTTGGGGCAAAAAGGCAGAAATTTCTTTTATTTTGGTATAAAATTGCAGAAATTTTTCTTATTTTGGGGCAAAAAGGCAGAGATTCTCCATATTTTGGGGCAAAAAGGTGGAAATTCCCCTTATTTTGAGGTAAAAAGGCTGAAATTCCCTTTATTTTCGGGCAAAAAGTCAGAAATTTCCCTTATTTTGGGGCAAAAAGACAGAAATTTCGTTTATTTTTGGGAAAAAGGCAGAAATTGCACTTATTTTGAGTAAAAAAGGCGGAAAATCCCCTTATTTTGGGGCAAAAAAGAAGAAATTTCCCTTTTTTATGGCAAAAGGTATACATTCCCTTTATTTTCGGGCAAAAAAGTAGAAATTCCCTATATTTTGGAGCAAAATTTCAGAAATTTCTTTAATTTTGAGGCAAAAAGGCAGAAATTCCCCTTATTTTGGGGTAAAACTTCAGAAATTTCACTTATTTCGCGGCAAAATGGAAGAAATTTCCTTTATTTTGGGCGAAAAAGGCAGAAAATCCCCATATTTAGGAGCAAAATTGCAGAAATTCACCTAATTTTGGGGTAAAAAATACAGTAATTTTCTTTATTTTGGGGCAAAAAGGCAGATATTCTCCTTATTTTGGGGCAAAAGGCAGAAATTCCCCTTATTTTACGGCAAAATTGCAGAAATTTCCCTTATTTGGGGGCAAAAAACAGAAATTCCCCTTATTTGGGGCAAAATTGCAGAAATTTCCCTTATTATGGGGAAAAATTGCAGATATTTCCATTATTTTAGGGCAAAATTGCAGAAATTTCACTTATTTCAGAGAAAAAAAGCAAAAATTTTTCTTATTTTGGGGCAAAAAGGCAGAAATTCCCATTATTTTGGGGCAAAAGGGCAGAAATTCACCTTATTTTGGGTTAAAATTGCAAAAATGTCACATATTTCAGGGCAAAAAGGCAGAAATTTCTTTTATTTTGGGGCAAAATTGGAGAAATTTCACTTATTTCAGGGTAATAAGTCAGAAATTTTCCTTATTTTGGGGCAAAAAACAAACAGAAATTCTTTTTGTTTTGGGGGAAAAAGACAGAAATTCCACTTATTTAGAGGCAAAAAGGCAGAAATTTTCCTTATTTTGGAGCAAAAATGAAGAAATTTCTCTTTTTTATGGCAAAAAGTTATGCATTCCCCTTATTTTCGGGCAAAAAGTCAAAAATTCCCCGTATTTTGGAGCAAAATTTCAGAAAATTTCCTAATTGTGGTGGAAAACGGCAGAAATTCTCTCTATGTTGAAGCAAAAAGACAGAAATTCTTTTTATTTTGGGGCAAAACTAAGAAATTCCACTTATTTAGAGTCAAAATGGCAGATATTCCTCTTATTTTGGAGCAAAAATGAAGAAATTTCCCTTTTTTATGGCAAAATGTATGCATTCTCTTTATTTTCGTGCAAAAAGGCAGAAATTCCCCGTATTTTAGGGTAAAATTGCAGAAATTTCAAATATTTCAGGGCAATATGGCAAAAATTCCCCTTATTTTGGGGCAAAAATTTGAAATCCATAATTTTTGGCTAAAATTGAGAAAATTTCACTTATTTCCGGAAAAAAGGCAGAAATTCTACTTAATTTTGGGCAAAAAGGCAGAAATGACCCGTATTTTCGAGGAAAATTGCAGAAATTCCGCTAATATTGGTGCAAAAATGCAGAAATTCCCTTTATTTTGGGGCAAAAAGGCAGAAATTCCCCTTATTTTGGAGCAAAATGAAGAAATTTCCCTTTTTTAAGGCAAAAAGGTATGCATTCCCCTTATTTTCGGGCAAAAAGGCAGAAATTCACCGTATTTTGGAGCAAAATTGCAGAAATTCCCCTAATTTTGAGGAAAAAGGCAGAAATTCTTTTTATTTTTGGGCAAAAATCAGAAATTTCCCTTACTGCGGGGCAAAATTCCAGAAATTTTCTTTATTTTGGGGCAATATTGCAGAAATTTAACTTATTTATGGGCAAAATTGCAGAATTTTCACTTATTACAGGGAAAAAAGGCAGAAATTTTTCTTATTTTGGGGCAAAAAGGCACAAATTCCAAATATTTTGTGGCAAAAATGCAGAAATTTCCCTTATTTTGAGGTAAAAAGGCTGAAATTTCTCGTATTTGGGGGCAAAAAGGCAGAAATTTTTTTTAATTTTGGGACAAAATTGCAGGAATTTACTTTATTTTGGGGCAAAATTGCAGAAATTTCACTTATTTCAGGGTAATAAGTCAAAAATTTTCTTTATTTTAGGGCAAAAAAGACAGAAATTCTCTTTGTTTTTGGGGAAAATGTCAGAAATTCCACTTATTTAGAGGAAAAAAGGCAGAAATTCCTTTTATTTTTGAGCAAAAATAAAGAAATTTCTCTTTTTTATGGCAAAAAGGTATGCATTCCTTTTATTTTTGGGCAAAAAGGCTGAAATTCCCCGTATTTTGGAGCTAAATTTCAGAAAATCCCCTAATTGTGGGGCAAAAAGGCAGAAATTCTCTATATGTTGGGGCAAAAATACAGAAATTCTTTTTATTTTGGGGCAAAACTCAGAAATTCCACTTATTTAGAGGCAAAATGGCAGAAATTCCTCTTATTTTGGAGCAAAAATGAAGAAATTTCCCTTTTTTATGGCAAAAAGGTATGCATTCTCTTTATTTTCGGGCAAAAAGGAAGAAATTCTCTGTATTTTGGAGCAATATTGCAGAAATTCCCCTAATTTTGGGGCAAAAGGCAGAAAATCCCCTTATTTTGGGGTAAAATTGCAGAAATTTCAAATATTTCAGGGCAAAATGGTAGAAATTCCCCTTATTTTGGGGCAAAAAGATGAAATCCCTAATTTTTGGCTAAAATTGAAGAAATTTCACTTATTTCGGGACAAAAAGGCAGAAATTCCCCTTAATTTCGGGCAAAAAGGCAGAAATTCCCCTTTTTTAGAGGCAAAATTGCAGAAATTCCCTTAATATTGGTGCAAAAATGCAGAAATTCCCCTTATTTTGGGGCAAAATTGCAGAAATTTCCTTTACATTTGGGCAAAATTACAGAAATTTCTCTTATTTCAGAAAAAATGCAGAAATTTTCTTATTTTGGGGCAAAAAGGCAGAAATTTCTTTTATTTTGTTACAAAATTGCAGAAATTTTTCTTATTTTGGGGCAAAAATGCAGAAATTCCCCATATTTTGGGGTAAAAAGGCTGAAATTCCCCTTATTTTCAGGCAAAAATTCAGATATTCCCCTTATGTGTGGGCCAAAAGACAGAAATTTCGTTTATTTTTGGGGTAAAGGCAGAAATTGCACTTATTTTGAGTCAAAAAGGCAGAAAATTTCCTTATTTTCGGGCAAAAATGAAGAAATTTCCTTTTTTTATGGCAAAAAGGTATACATTCCCTTTATTTTCGGGCAAAAATTCAGAAATTCCCCGTATTTTGAAGCAAGATTGCAGAAATTCCCCTAATTGTGGGGCAAAAAGGCAGAAATTCCCTATATGTTGGGGCAAAAAGACCGAAATTCTCCTTATTTTGGGGCAAAACTCAGAAATTTCACTTATTTTAGGGCAAAATTGCAGAAATTTCAGTTATTTCAGAGAAAAAAAGCAAAAATTTTTCTTATTTTGTGGCAAAAATGCAGAAATTCCCCTTATGTTGAGGTAAAAAGGCTGAAATTTTTTTATTTTGGGGCAAAATTGCAGGAATTTACTTTATTTTGGGGCAAAATTGCAGAAATTTTACTTATTTCAGGGTAATAAGTCATAAATTTTCCTTATTTGAGGGCAAAAAAGACAGAAATTCACTTTGTTTTTGGAGAAAAAGTCAGAAATTCCACTTATTTAGAGGAAAAAAGGCAGAAATTCCCCTCATTTTGGAGCAAAAATGAAGAAATTTCTTTTTTTTATGGCAAAAAGGTATGCATTCCCCTTATTTTCGGGCAAAAGGGCAGAAATTCCCCATATTTTGGAGCAAAATTTAAGAAAATCCCCTAATTGTGGGGCAAAAAGGCAGAAATTCTCTATATGTTGGGGTAAAAATACAGAAATTCTTTATATTTGGGGGCAAAACTCAGAAATTCCACTTATTTAGAGGCAAAATGGCAGAAAATCCTCTTATTTTGGAGCAAAAATGAAAGGAAGAAAATCTCTTTATTTTGGGGCAAAATTGCAGAAATTCCCTTAATATTGGTGCAAAAATGCAGAAATTCCCTTTATTTTGGGGCAAAAAGGCAGAAATTCTCCATATTTTGGTGCAAAAAGGCTGAAATTCCCCTTATTTTGAGGTCAAATGCTGAAATTCCACATATTTTGGGGCAAAAGGCAGAAATTCCCCTCATTTTGGGGTAAAAAGGCACAAATTTCCCTTATTTTCGGGCAAAATTGCTGAAATTTCATTTATTTCAGTGTAAAAAGTCAGAAATTCCCCTTATTTTGGGGCAAAAAGCAGAAATTTATTTTATTATGGTACAAAATTGAAGAAATTTTCCTTATTTTGGAACAAAAAGGCAGAAATTCTCCATATTTTGGGGCAAAAGGCAGAAATTCTTTTTATTTTGAGGTAAAATGCAGAAATTTCCCTTATTTAGAGGTAAAATGCAGAAATTTACCAAATATTGGGGGAAAACGAAGAAATTCCCTTTATTTTGGTGCTAAAAAACAGAAATTCCCCATATTTTGAAGCAAAATCGCAGAAATTCTCATAATTTTCAGGCAAAAAGGCAGAAATTCTCCTTATTTTGGAGCAAAAAGACAGAAGATCTTTTTTTTTTTGGGAGCAAACATTCAGAAATTCTCGTTATTTTGGGGCAAAATTGCAGAAATTTCTTTTACATTGGGGCAAAATTGCAGAAATTTCCCTTATTTTGGGGCAAAAATCAGAAATTCCCCTTATTTTGGGGCAAAATTGCAGAAATTTCATTTATATTTGGGCAAAATTGCAGAAATTTCCCTTATTTTGGGGCAAAATTGCAGAAATTTAACTTATTTCAGAAAAAATGCAGAAATTTTCTTATTTTGTGGCAAAAAAGCAGAAATTTCTATTATTTTGGTACAAAATTGCAGAAATTTTTCTAATTTGGGGCAAAAAGGCTGAAATTCCCCTTATTTTCGGGCAAAAAACAGAAATTCCCCTTGTGTTGGGGCACAAAGAAAGAAATTTCTTTTATTTTTGGGGAAAAGGCAAAATTGCATTTATTTTGACTCAAAAAGGCGGAAAATTTCTTATTTTCGGGCAAAAATGAAGAAATTTTCCTTTTTTATGGCAAAAAGTTATACATTCCCTTTATTTTTGGGCAAAAAGGCAAAAAATTCCCCGTATTTTGGAGCAAAATTGCAGAAATTCCCCTAATTGTGGGGCAAAAAGGCAGAAATTCCATATATGTTGGGGCAAAAAGAGAGAAATTCTCTTTATTTTAGAGCAAAACTCAGATATTTTAATTATATTAGGGCAAAATTGCAGAAATTTCAGTTATTTCAGAGAAAAAATGCAAAAATTTTTCTTATTTTGGGGCAAAAAGGCAGAAATTCCCATTATTTTGGGGCAAAAGTCAGAAATTCCCCTTATTTTGGGGTAAAATTGCAGAAATTTCACATATTTCAGGGCAAAAAGGCAGAAATTTCCCTTATTTTGGGGCAAAATTGCAGAAATTTCAGTTATTTCAGGGTAATAAGTCAGAAATTTTCCTTATTTTGGAGCAAAAAAAACAGAAATTCCCTTTGTTTTCGGAGGAAAAGACAGAAATTCCACTTATTTAGAGTCAAAAAGGCAGAAATTCCCCTTATTTTGAAGCAAAAATGAAGAAATTTCCCTTTTTTATGGCAAAAAAGTATGCATTCCCCTTATTTTCGGGCAAAAAGGCAGAAATTCCCCGTATTTTGGAGTAAAATTGCAGAAATTCGCCTAATTTTGGGGAAAAAGGCAGAAATTCCCCTTATTTTGGGGTAAAATTGCAGAAATTTTAAATATTTCAGGGCAAAATGGCAGAAATTCCCCTTATTTTGGGGCAAAAAATGAAATCCATAATTTTTGGCTAAAATTGAGGAAATTTCACTTATTTCGGTACAAAAAGGCAGAAATTCCACTTAATTTCGGGCAAAAAAGCAGAAATGACCCGTATTTTGGAGCAAAATTGAAGAAATTCCCTTAATATTGTTGCAAAAATGCAGAAATTCCCTTTATTTTGGGGCAAAAAAGCAGAAATTCTCCATGTTTTGGTGTAAAAAGGCTGAAATTCCCCTTATTTTGAGGTAAAATTCTAAAATTCCCCATATTTTGGTGCAGAAGGCAGAAATTCCCCTCATTTTGGGGCAAAAAGGCACAAATTTCCCTTATTTTCGGGGAAATTGCAGAAATTTCATTTATTTCAGGGTAAAAAGTCAGAAATTCCCCTTATTTTGGGGCAAAAAGCAGAAATTTCTTTGATTATGGTACAAAATTGAAGAAATTTTACTTATTTTGAAACAAAAAGGCAGAAATTCCCCATATTTTGGGGCAAAAGGCAGAAATTCTTTTTATTTTGAGGTAAAATGCAGAAATTCCCCTTATTTAGAGGTAAAATGCTGAAATTCCCCAAATACTGGGCGGAAATGCAGAAATTCCCTTTATTTTGGGGCTAAAAAGCAGAAATTCCCTGTATTTTGAAGCAAAATTGCAGAAATTCTCCTTATTTTGGGGCAAAAAGACAGAAAATCTCCTTTTTTCGGGGGCAAAAAGTTAGAAATTCCCCTTATTTTGGGGCAAAATTGCAGAAATTTCCTTTACATTTAGGAAAAATTGCAGAAATTTCCCTTATTTTGGGTCAAAATTGCAGAAATTTCACTTATATCAGAAAAAATGCAGAAATTTTCTTATTTTGGGACAAAAAGGCAGAAATTTCTATTATTTGTTACAAAATTGCAGAAATTTTTCTTATTTTGGGGCAAAAAGGCAGAAATTCCCCATATTTTGGGGCAAAAGGGCTGAAATTCCCCATATTTTTGGGCAAAAAGTCAGAAATTCCTCTTATGTTGGGGAAAAAAACATAAATTTCGTTTATTTTTGGGGAAAAGGCAGAAATTGCACTTATTTTGAGTCAAAAAGGCGTAAAATTTCCTTAATTTCAGGCAAAAATGACGAAATTTCCCTTTTTTATGGCAAAAAGGTATACATTCCCTTTATTTTCGGGCAAAATGCAGAAATTCTCCATATTTTGGAGCAAAATTGCAGAAATTCCCCTAATTGTGGGGCAAAAAGGCAGAAATTCCCCATATGTTGGGGCAAAAAGACAGAAATTCTCCTTTTTTGGGGGCAAAACTCAGAAATTTCACTTGTTTTAGAGCAAAATTGCAGAAATTTCTGTTATTTCAGAGAAAAAAAGCAAAATTTTTTCTTATTTTGGGGCAAAAATGCAGAAATTCCCATTATTTTGGGGCAAAAAGGCAGAAAATCACCTAATTTTGGGGTAAATTTGCAGAAATTTCACATATTTCAGGGCAAAAAGGCAGAAATTTCCCTTATTTTGGGGCAAAATTGCAGAAATTTCACTTATTTCAGGGTAATAAGTCAGAAATTTTCTTTATTTTGGGGCAAAAAAGACAGAAATTACCTTTTTTTGAGGGGAAAAAGACAGAAATTCCACTTATTTTGAGGCAAAAAGGCAGAAATTCCTCTTATTTTGAAGCAAAAATGAAGAAATTTCGCTTTTTCATGGCAAAAAGGTATGCATTCCCCTTATTTTCAGACAAAAAGGCAAAAATTCCCCGTATTTGGAACAAAATTGCAGAAAATCCCCTAATTTTAGGGCAAAAGGCAGAACTTCCCTTTATTTTGGGGCAAAAATCAGAAATTCCCCTTACTTTTGGGTGAAATTGCATAAATTTAACTTATTTATGGGCAAAATTGCAGAATTTTCATTTATTTCAGGGAAAAAAGGCAGAAATTTTCCTTATTTTGGGGCAAAAAGGCACAAATTCCTAATATTTTGTGGCAAAAAATGCAGAAATTCCCCTTATTTTGAGGTAAAAATGCTGAAATTTCCCGTTTTTGGGGGCAAAAAGGCAGAAATTTTTTTATTTTAGGGCAAAATTGCAAAAAATTTACTTTATTTTGAGGCAAAATTGCAGAAATTTCACTTATTTCAGGGTAATAAGTCAAAAATTTTTAATATTTTAGGGCAAAAAAGACAGAAATTCTCTTTGTTTTTGGGGAAAAAGTCAGAAATTCCACTTATTTATAAGAAAAAAGGCAGAAATTCCCCTCATTTTGGAGCAAAAATGAAGAAATTTCCCTTTTTTATGGCAAAAAGGTATGCATTCTCCTTATTTTCTGGCAAAAGGGCAGAAATTCCCCGTATTTTGGAGGAAAATTTCAGAAAATCCCCTAATTGTGGGGCAAAAAGGCAGAAATTCTCTATATGTTGGGGTAAAAATACAGAAATTCTTTATATTTGGGGGCAAAACTCAGAAATTCCACTTATTTAGAGGCAAAATGGCAGAAATTCCTCTTATTTTGGAGGAAAAATGAAGAAATTTCCCTTTTTTATGGCAAAAAGCTATGCATTCTCTTTATTTTCGGGCAAAAAAGCAGAAATTCCCTGTATTTTGGAGCAAAATTGCAGAAATTACCCTAATTTTGGGGCAAAAGGCAGAAATTTCCCTTATTTTGGGGTAAAATTGCAGAAATTTCAAATATTTCAGGGCTAAATTGCAGAAATTCTCCTTATTTGGGGGCAAAAAGATGAAATCCATAATTTTTGGCTAAAATTGAAGAAATTTCACGTATTTCGGGAGAAAAAGGCAGAAATTCCACTTAATTTCGGGCAAAAAGGCAGAAATTCCCATTATTTTGGAGCAAAATTGCAGAAATTCTCTTAATATTGGTGCAAAAATGCAGAAATTCCCTTTATTTTGGGGCAAAAAGGCAGAAATTCTCCATATTTTGGTGCAAAAAGGCTGAAATTCCCCTTATTTTGAGGTAAAATGCTGAAATTCCCCATATTTTGGGGCAAAAGGTAGAAATTCCCCTCATTTTGGGGCAAAAAGGCACAAATTTTCCTTATTTTCGGGCAAAATTGCTGAAGTTTCATTTATTTCAGAGTAAAAAGTCAGAAATTCTCCTTATATTGTAGTAAAAACAGAAATTTCTTATATTATGGTACAAAATTGAAGAAATTTTCCGTATTTTGGAACAAAAAGGCAGAAATTCCACATATTTTGGGGCAAAAGGCAGAAATTTTTTTTATTTTGAGGTAAAATGCAGAAATTCCCCTTATTTAGAGGTAAAATGCAGAAATTCCCCAAATATTGGGGGAAAATACAGAAAATCCCTTTATTTTGGCGCTAAAAGGCAGAAATTCCCTGTATTTTGAAGCAAAACTGCAGAAATTCTCATAATTTTCAGGCAAAAAGGCAGGAATTCTCCTTATTTTGGGGCAAAAAGACAGAAAATCTCCTTTTTTAGGGGGCAAAAAGTCAGAAATTCCCCTTATTTTGGGGCAAAATTGCAGAAATTTCCTTTACATTTGGGCAAAATTGCAGAAATTTCCCTTATTTTGGGGTAAAATTGCAAAAATTTCACTTATTTCAGAAAAAATGCAGAAATTTTCTTATTTTGGGGCAAAAAGGCAGAAATTTCTATTATTTTGGTACAAAATTGCAGAAATTTTTCTTATTTTGGGACAAAAATGCAGAAATTCCCCATATTTTGAGGCAAAAAGGCTGAAATTTCCCTTATTTTCGGGCAAAAATTAGAAATTCCCGTAATGTTGGGGCAAAAAAACAGAAATTTCGTTTATTATTGGGGAAAAGGCAGAAATTGCACTTATTTTGAGTCAAAAAGGCGGAAAATTTCCTTATTTTCTGGCAAAAATGAAGAAATTTCCCTTTTTTATGGCAAAAAGGTATACATTCCCTATATTTTCGGGCAAAAAGGCAGAAATTCTCCGTATTTTGGAGCAAAATTGCAGAAATGCCCCGAATTGTTTGGCAAAAAGGCAGAAATTCCCTATATGTTGGGGCAAAAAGACAGAAATTCTTTTTATTTTGGGGCAAAACTCAGAAATTCCACTTATTTAGAGGCAAAATGGCACAAATTCCTCTTATTTTGAAGCAAAAATGAAAAAATTTCCCTTTTGTATGGCAAAAAGGTTTGCATTCTCCTTATTTTCGGGCAAAGAGGCAGAAATTCCGTGTATTTTGGAGCAAAATTGCAGAAATTCCCCTAATTTTGGGGCAAAAGGCAAAAATTCCCCTTATTTTGGGGTAAAATTGCAGAAATTTCAAATATTTCAGGCAAACTGGCAGAAATTCCCCTTATTTTGGGGCAAAAAGATGAAATCCATAATTTTTGGTTAAAATTGAAGAAATTACACTTATTTCGGGACAAAAAGGCAGAAATTCCACTTAATTTCGGGCATAAAGGCAGAAAAGACCCGTATTTTGGAGCAAAATTGCAGAAATTCCCCTAATATTGGTGCAAAAATTCAGAAATTCTCTTTATTTTGGGGCAAAAATGCAGAAATTCTTCATATTTTGTTGCAAAAAGGCTGAAATTCCCCTTATTTTGAGGTAAAATCCTGAAATTCCCCATATTATGGGGCAAAAGGCAGAAATTCCCCTCATTTTGGGGCAAAAAGGCACAAATTTCCCTTATTTTCGGGCAAAATTGCAGAAATTTCATTTATTTCAGAGTAAAAAGTCAGAAATTCCCCTTATTTTGGGGCAAAAAGTAGAACTTTCTTTTATTATGGTACAAAATTGAAGAAATTTTCCTTATTTTGGAACAAAAAGGCAGAAACTCCCCATAATTTGAGGCAAAAGGCAGAAATTCTTATTTTGAGGTAAAATGCAGAAATTCCCCTTATTTAGAGGTAAAATGAAGAAATTCCGCAAATATTGGGGGAAAATGCAGAAATTCCCTTTATTTTGGGGCTAAAAGGCAGAAATTCCCTGTATTTTGAAGCAAAATTGCAGAAATTCTCATAATTTTCAGACAAAAAGGCAGAAATTCTCCTTATTTTGGGGGCAAAAAGACAGAAAATCTCCTTTTTCGGGGGCAAAAAGTCAGAAATTCCCCTTATTTTGGGGCAAAATTGCAGAAATTTCCTTTACATTGGGGCAAAATTGCAGAAATTTCCCTTATTTTGGGGCAAAATTGCAAAAATTTCACTTATTTCAGAAAAAATGAAGAAAGTTTCTTCTTTTGGGGCAAAAAGGCAGAAATTTCTACTATTTTGGTACAAAATTGCAGAAATTTTTCTTCTTTTATGCCAAAAAGGCAGAAATTCCCAATATTTTGGGGCAAAAAGGCAGAAATTCCCCTTATGTTTGGGCAAAAAGACAGAAATTTCGTTTATTTTTTGGGAAAAGGCAGAAATTGCACTTATTTTGAGTCAAAAAGGCAGAAAATTTCCTCTTATTTTGGAGAAAAAATGAAGAAATTTCCCTTTTTTATGGCAAAAGGTGTACATTCTCTTTATTTTCGGGCAAAAAGGCAGAAATTCCCCATATTTTGGAGCAAAATTGCAGAAATTCCCCTAATTGTGGGGCAAAAAGGCAGAAATTCCTTATATGTTGGGAAAAAAGAAAGAAATTCTCCTTATTTTGGGGAAAAACTCAGAAATTTCACTTATTTTAGGGCAAAATTGCAGAAATTTCAGTTATTTCAGAGAAAAAAAGCAAAAATTTTTCTTATTTTGGGGCAAAAGGCAGAAATTCCCATTATTTTGGGGCAAAATCAGAAATTCGCCTTATTTTGGAATAAAATTGCAGAAATTTCACATATTTCAGGGCAAAAAAGCAGAAATTTCCCTTATTTTGTAGCAAAATTGCAGAAATTTCACTTATTTCAGGGTAATAAGTCAGAAATTTTCGTTATTTTGGGGCAAAAAAGACAGAAATTCCCTTTGTTTTGGGGGAAAAAGACAGAAATTCCACTTATTTAGGGGAAAAAATCAGAAATTCCCCTTATTTTGGAGCAAAAGTGAAGAAATTTCTCTTTTTTATGGCAAAAAGGTATGCATACCCCTTATTTTCGAGCAAAAAGGAAGAAATTCCCCTTATTTTGGAGCAAAATTGCAGAAATTCCCCTAATTTTGGGGCAAAAGGCAGAAATTCCCTTTATTTTGGGGCAAAAATCAGAAATTCCCCTTATTTTGGGGCAAAATTCCAGAAATTTCCTTTATTTTGGTGCAAAATTGCAGGAATTTACATTATTTTGGGGCAAAATTGCAGAAATTTTCCTTATTTCGGGCAAAATTACAAAAATTTCACTTATTTTCAGGTAAAAAGGCTGAAATTTCCTTTATTTTGGGGAAAAAGGGAGAAATTTCCCTTATTTTGGGGCAAAATTGCAGAAATTTTCCTTATTTTGGGGCAAAAAGGCAGAAATTCCTTATATTTTGTGGCAAATATAAGGCAGAAATTCCCCTTATTTTGAGGTAATGAGCCTGAAATTCCCTTTATGTTTGGGGAAAAAGGCAGAAAATCCCATTATTTTGAGGCAAAAAGCAGAAATTTCTTTTATTATGGACAAAATTGAAGAAATTTTCGTTATTTTGGAACAAAAAGGCAGAAATTCCCCATATTTTTGGGCAAAAGGCGGAAATTTTTTTTATTTTGAGGTTAAATGCAGAAATTCCCCTTATTTAGAGGTAAAACGCTGAAATTCTCCAAATATTGTTGGAAAATGCAGAAATTCCCTTTAGTTTTGGGATAAAAGGCAGAAATTCCCCGTATTTTGAAGCAAAATTGCAGAAATTCTCATAATTTTCGGGCGAAAAGGCAGAAATTCTCCTTATTTTGGGGCAAAAAGACAGAAAATCTCCTTTTTCGGGAGGAAAAAGTCAGAAATTCCCCTTATTTTGGGGCAAAATTGCAGAAATTTCCTTTACATTTGGGCAAAATTGGAGAAATTTCCCTTATTTTGGGGCAAAATTGCAGAAATTTCACTTATTTCAGAAAAAGGCAGAAATTTTCTTATTGTGGGGCAAAAAGGCAGAAATTTCTTTTATTTTGGTTCAAAATTGCAGAAATTATTCTTATTTTGGGGCAAAAAGGCAGAAATTACTCATATTTTGGGGCAAAATGCGGAAATTCCTCTTATTTTTAGGTAAAAAGGCTGAAATTCCCCTTATTGTCGGGCAAAAAGTCAGAAATTCCCCTTATATTGGGGCAAAAAGACAGAAATTTCGTTTATTTTCGGGAAAAAGGCAGAAATTGCACGTATTTTGAGTAATTAAAAATGTGAAAAATCCCCTTATTTTGGGGCAAAAATGAAGAAATTTCCCTTTTTTATGGCAAAAAGGTATACATTCCCTTTATTTTCGGGTAAAAAGGCAGAAATTCCCCGTTTTTTGGAGCAAAATTGCAGAAATTCACCTAATTTTGGGGCAAAATGGCACAAATTCCCCTTATTTTCGGCGAAAAAGGCAGAAAATCCTCGTATTTTGGAGCAAAATTGCAGAAATTCACATAATTTTGGGATAAAATACAGTAATTTTCTTTATTTTGGGGCAAAAGGCAGAAACTCCCCTTATTTTAGGGCAAAATTGCAGAAATTTCCCTTATTTAGGGGCAAAAAACACAAATTTCCTTTATTTTGGGGCAAAATTGCAGAAATTTCCCTTATTTTAGGGCAAAATTGCAGAAATTTCACTTATTTCAGAGAAAAAAAGCAAAAATTTTTCTTATTTTGGGACAAAATGGCAGAAATTCCCATTATTTTGGGGCAAAAAGGCCGAAATTCACCTTATTTTGGGTTAAAATTGCAGATATTTGACATATTTCAAAGCAAAAAGGCAGAAATTTCCCTTATTTTGGGGCAAAATTGCAGAAATTTTACTTATTTCTGGGTAATAAGTCAGAAATTTTCCTTATTTTGGGGTAAAAAAGACAGAAATTTTCTTAGTTTTGGGGGAAAAAGACAGAAATTCCAATTATTTAGAGGCAAAAAGGCAGAAATTCCCCTTATTTTGGAGCAAAAATGAAGACATTTTCCATTTTTATGGCAAAAATTATGCATTCCCCTTATTTTCGGCAAAAAGGCAGAAATTCCCCGTATTTTGGAGCAAAATTGCAGAAAATCCCCTAATTGTGGGGCAAAAAGGCAGAAATTCTCTATATGTTGGGGCAAAATACAGAAACTCTCTTTATTTTGGGGCAAAACTCAGAAATTCCACTTATTTAGAGGCAAAATGGCAGAAATTCCTCTTATTTTGGAGCAAAAATTAAGAATTTTTTTTATGGCAAAAAGTTATGCATTCCCCTTATTTTCGGTCAAAAAGGCAGAAATTCTCCGTATTTTAAAGCAAAATTGCAGAAATTCCCTTAATTTTGGGACAAAAGGCAAAAATTCCCCTTATTTTGGAGTAAAATTGTAGAAATTTCAAATATTTCAGGGCAAAATGGCTGAAATTCCCCTTATTTTGAGGCAAAAGGATGAAATCCCTAATTTTTGGCTAAAATTGAAGAAATTTCACTTATTTCGGGACAAAAAGGCAGAAATTCCACTTAATTTCGGGCAGAAAGGAAGAAAATCTCTTTATTTTGGAGCAAAATTGTAGAAATTCCCCTAATATTGGTGCAAAAATGCAGAAATTCCCTTTATTTTGGGGCAAAAATGCAGAAATTCTCCACATTTTGGTGCAAAAAGGCTGAAATTCCCCTTATTTTGAGGAATAATGCTAAAATTTCCCATATTTTGGGGCAAAGGCAGAAATTCCCCTTATTTTGAAGCAAAAAGGCACAAATTTCCCTTATTTTCGGGCAAAATAGTACGAATTTCATTTATTTCAAGGCAAAAATTCAGAAATTCCCTTTATTTTGGGGCAAAAAGTAGAAATTTCTTTTATTATGGTACAAAAATGAAGAAATTTTTTTTATTTTGAAACAAAAAGGCAGAAATTCCCCATATTTTGGGGCAAAACGCAGAAATTCTATTTATTTTGAGGTAAAATGCAGAAATTCCCTTTTTTTAGAGGTAAAATGCAGAAATTACCCAAATATTGTGGGAAAATGCAGAAATTCCCTTTAGTTTTGGGATAAAAGGCAGAAATTCCCCGTATTTTGAAGCAAAATTGCAGAAATTCTCATAATTTTCGGGCGAAAAGACGGAAATTCTCCTTATTTTGGGGCAAAAAGACAGAAAATCTCTTTTTTCGGGAGGAAAAAGTCAGAAATTCCCCTTATTTTGGGGCAAAATTGCAGAAATTTCCTTTACATTTGGGCAAAATTGCAGAAATTTCCCTTATTTTGGGGCAACATTGCAGAAATTTCACTTATTTCAGAAAAAGGCAGAAATTTTCTTATTGTGGGACAAAAAGGCAGAAATTTCTTTTATTTTCGTTCAAAATTGTAGAAATTATTCTTATTTTGGGGCAAAAAGGCAGAAATTCCTCATATTTTGGGGCAAAATGCGGATATTCCTTTTATTTTTAGGTAAAAAGGCTGATATTCCCCTTATTGTTGGGCAAAAAGTCAGAAATTCTTCTTATATTGGGGCAAAAAGACAGAAATTTCGTTTATTTTCGGGAGAAAGGCAGAAATTGCACGTATTTTGAGTAATTAAAAATGTGAAAAATCCCCTTATTTTGGGGCAAAAATGAAGAAATTTCCCTTTTTTATGGCAAAAAGGTATACATTCCCTTTATTTTCGGGTAAAAAGGCAGAAATTCCCCGTTTTTTGGAGCAAAAGTGCAGAAATTCCCCTAATTTTGGGGCAAAAAGGCAGAAATTCCCCTTATTTTCTTGTAAAACTGCAGAAATTTCACTTATTTCGCGGCAAAATGGCACAAATTCCCCTTATTTTTGGCGAAAAAGGCAGAAAATCACCGTATTTTGGAGCAAAATTGCAAAAATTCACATAATTTTGGGGTAAAAAATACAGTAATTTTCTTTATTTTGGGGCAAAATGCAGAATCTCCCCTTATTTTAGGGCAAAATTGCAGAAATTTCCCTTATTTAGGGGCAAAAAACAGAAATTTCCTTTATTTTGGGGCAAAATTGCAGAAATTTCCCTTATTTTAGGGCAAAATTGCAGAAATTTCACTTATTTCAGAGAAAAAAAGCAAAAATTTTCTTATTTTGGGACAAAATGGCAGAAATTCCCATTATTTTGTGGCAAAAAGGCTGAAATTCATCTTATTTTGGGTTAAAATTGCAGATATTTCACATATTTCAAGGCAAAAAGGCAGAAATTCCCCTGATTTTGAGGTAAAACTGCAGAAATTTTACTTATTTCACAGCAAAGTTGCAGAAATTCTCCTTATTTTTGGCGAAAAAGGCAGAAAATACCTGTATTGTGGAGCAAAATTGCAGAAATTCACTTATTTTGGGGTAAAAAAATACAGTAATTTTCTTTATTTTAAGGCAAAAAGGCAGATATTCTTTTTATTTTGGGGCAAAAGGCAGAAATGCCCCTTATTTTAGGGCAAAATTGCAGAAATTTTCCTTATTTGGGGGCAAAAAACAGAAATTCCCCTTATTTTGGAGCAAAATTGCAGAATTTTCCCTTATTATGGGGAAAAATTGCAGAAATTTCCCTTATTTTAGGGCAAAATTGCAGAAATTTTACTTATTTCAAAGAAAAAAAGCAAAAATTTTTCTTATTTTGGGACAAAATAGCAGAAATTCCAATTATTTTGTGGCAAAAAGGCAGAAATTCACCTTATTTTGGGTTAAAATTGCAAATATTTCACATATTTCAAGGCAAAAACACAGAAATTTACCTTATTTTGGGGCAAAATTACAGAAAATTCACTTATTTCAGGGTAATAAGTCAGAAATTTTCCTTATTTAGGGCCAAAAAAAAAGAAATTCTCTTAGTTTTGGGGGAAAAAGACAGAAATTCCACTTATTTAGAGGCAAAAATTCAGAAATTCCCATTATTTTGAAGCAAAAATGAAGAAATTTCCCCTTTTAATTGCAAAAAGATATGCATTCTCCTTATTTTCGGGCAAAAAGGCAGAAATTCCCCGTATTTTGGAGCAAAATTGCAGAAAATCCCCTAATTGTGGGGCAAAAAGGCAGAAATTCTCTATATGTTGGGGCAAAATAGAGAAATTCTCCTTATTTTGGGGCAAAACTTAGAAATTCCACTTATTTAAAGGCAAAATGGCAGAAATTCCTCTTATTTTGGAGGAAAAATGAATAAATTTCCCTTTTTTATGGCAAAAAGGTATGCATTCCCCTTATTTTCGGGCAAAAAGGCAGAAATTCCCCGTATTTTGGAGCAAAATTGCAGAAATTCCCCTAATTTTGGGACAAAAGGCAGAAATTCCCCTTATGTTAGAGTAAAATTGCAGAAATTTCAAATATTTCAGGGCAAAATGACAGAAATTCCCCTTATTTTGGGGCAAAAAGATGAAATCCCCAATTTTTTGCTAAAATTGAAGAAATTTCACTTATTTCGGGACAAAAAGGCAGAAATTCCACTTAATTTCGGGCAAAAAGGCAGAAATGACCCGTATTTTGGAGCAAAATTGCAGAAATTCCCCTATTATTGGTGCAAAAATGCAGAAATTCCATTTATTTTGGGGCAAAAAGGCAGAAATTCTCCATATTTTGGTGCAAAAATGCTGAAATTCCCCTTATTTTGAGGTAAAATGCTGAAATTCCACATATTTTGGGGCAAAGGCAGAAATTTCCCTTATTTTGAAGCAAAAAGGAACAAATTTCCCTTATTTTCGGGCAAAATAGTAGAAATTTCATTTATTTCAAGGCAAAAATTCAGAAATTCCTCTTATTTTGGGGCAAAAAGTAGCAATTTCTTTTATTATGGTACAAAATTGAAGAAATTTACCTTATTTTGGAACAAAAAGGCAGAAATTCCCCATATTTTGGGGCAAAACGCAGTAATTCTTTTTATTTTGAGGTAAAATGCAGAAATTCCCTTTATTTAGAGGTAAAATGCAGAAATAACCCAAATATTTGGGGAAAATGCA
Organism: Micromys minutus; assembly: GCF_963924665.1. NCBI lineage: Eukaryota > Metazoa > Chordata > Mammalia > Rodentia > Muridae > Micromys > Micromys minutus. The sequence goes on from NW_027667262.1 coordinate 195,805, forward strand.
GAAATTCCCTTTATTTTAGGGATAAAAGTCAGAAATTCCCCGTATTTGAAGCAAAATTGCAGAAATTCTCATAATTTTCGGGCAAAAAGTCAGAAATTCTCCTTTTTTTGGAGCAAAAAGACAGAAAATTTCCTTTTTTCGGGAGCAAAAAGTCAGAAATTCCCCTTATTTTGGGGCAAAATTGCAGAAATTTCCTTTACATTTGAGCAAAATTGCAGAAATTTCCCTTATTTTGGGGCGAAATTGCAAAAATTTCACTTATTACAGAAAAAAGTTAGAAATTTTCTTATTTTGTGGCAGAAAGGCAGAAATTCCCCTTATTTTGAGGTAAAAAAGCTAAAGTTTCCCTTATTTTCGGGCAAAAAGTCAGAAATTCCCCTTATTTTTGGGCAAAAATATAGAAATTTCGTTTATTTTTGGTGAAAAGGCAAAAATTTCACTTATTTCACGGCAAAGTGGCAGAAATTCCCCTTATTTTCGGCGAAAAAGGCAGAAAATCCCCGTATTTTGGAGCAAAATTGCAGAAATTCACTTATTTTGTGGTAAAAAATACAGTAATTTTCTTTATTTTGGGGCAAAAAGGCAGATATTCTCCTTATTTTGGGGCAAAAGGCAGAAATTCCTCTTATTTTAGGGCAAAATTGCAGAAATTTCCTTTATTTGGGGGTAAAAACAGAAATTCCCATTATTTTGGGGCAAAATTGCAGAAATTTCCCATATTATGGGGAAAAATTGCAGAAATTTCCCTTATTTTAGGGCAAAATTGCAGAAATTTCACTTATTTCAGAGAAAAAAAGCAAAAATTTTTCTTATTTTGGGACAAAAAGTCAGAAATTCCCATTATTTGGGGGCAAAAAGGCAGAAATTCACCATATTTTGGGTTAAAATTGCAGATATTTCACATATTTCAGGGCAAAAAGGCAGAAATTTCCCTTATTAAAGGGAAAATTGCAGAAATTTCACTTATTTCAGGGTAATAAGTCAGAAATTTTCCTTATTTTTGGGCAAAAAAGACAGAAATTCCCTTAGTTTGGGGGGAAAAGACAGAAATTCCACTTATTTAGAGGCAAAACGGCAGAAATTCCCTTTATTTTGGAGAAAAAATGAAGACATTTCCCTTTTTTATGGCAAAAAGTATGCATTCCTTTTATTTTCGGGCAAAAAGGCAGAAATTCCCCGTATTTTGGAGCAAAAGTGCAGAAAATCCCCTAATTGTGGGGCAAAAGGCAGAAATTCTCTATATGTTGGGGCGAAATACAGAAATTCTCCTTATTTTGGGGCAAAACTCAGAAATTTCACTTATTTAGAGGCAAAATTGCAGAAATTCCTCGTATTTTGGAGCAAAAATGAAGAAATTTCCCTTTTTTATTGCAAAAAGTTATGCATTCCCCTTATTTTCGGGCAAAAAAGCAGAAATTCCCCGTATTTTGGAGCAAAATTGCAGAAAATCCCCTAATTGTGGGGCAAAAAGGCAAAAATTCTCTATATGTTGGGGCAAAATACAGAAATTCTCCTTATTTTGGGGCAAAACTCAGAAATTCCACTTATTTAGAGGCAAAATGGCAGAAATTACTCTTATTTTGGAGCAAAAATAAAGAAATTTCACTTTTTAATGGCAAAAGGTATGCATTCCCCTTATTTTCGGGCTAAAATGCAGAAATTCCCCGTATTTTGGAGCAAAATTGCAGAAATTCCCCTAATTGTGGGGAAAAAATGCAGAAATTCCCTATATGTTAGGGCAAAAAGACAGAAATTCTCCTTATTTTGGGGCAAAACTCAGAAATTCCACTTATTTTGGGGCAAAATTCATGAAATTTCCCTTATTTTAGGGCAAAATTGTAGAAATTTCACTTACTTTGGGGCAAAATTGCAGAAATTTCACTTATTTCAGGGAAAAAAGGCAGAAATTTTTTTTTGGAGTAAAATGTCAGAAATTCCTAATATTTTGTGGCAAAAATTCAGAAATTTCCCTTATTTTGAGGTAAAAATGCTGAAATTCCCTTTATTTGGGGGCAAAAAGGCAGAAACTTCCCTTATTTTGGGGCAAAATTGCTGAAATTTCACTTATTTCAGGGGAAAAAAGCAGAATATTTCTTATTTTGGGGCACAATGGTAGAAATTTCCCATATTTTGGGGCAAAAATACAGAAATAACCATTATTTTGAGGTAAAAATGCTGAAATTCCCTTACTTGGAAGCAAAAAAGCAGAAATTTTCCTTATTTTGGGGAAAAATTGCAGAAATTTCACTTATTTAAGGGTAATATGTCAAAAATTTTTCTTATTTGGGGGCAAAAAAGACAGAAATTCTTCTTATTTTGGGGCAAAACTCAGAAATTCCACTTATTTTGGGGCAAAATTCCAGAAATTTCCCTTATTTTGGGGCAAAAATGCAGAAATTTCACTTATTTTGTGGCAAAATTGCAGAAATTTCTCTTATTTCAGGGAAAAAAACAGAAATTTTCTTATTTTGGGGAAAAAGGCAGAAATTTCTTTTATTTTGGTACAAAATTGTAGAAATTTTTCTTATTTTGGGCAAAAAGGCAGAAATTTCCCATATTTTGTGGCAAAAATGCAGAAATTCCCCTTATTTTGAGGTAAAAAGGCTGAAATTCCCCTTATTTTGCGGCAAAAAGTCAGAAATTCTTCTTATTTTGGGTCAAAAAGCAGACATTTCCCTTATTTTGGGGAAAAATTTTAGAAATTTAACTTATTTTAGGGCAAAAATCAGAAATTCCCGTTATTTTGGGGCAAAAAGACAGAAATTCCGTATATTTTTGGAAAAATTCAGAAATTGCACTTATTTTGGGTCAAAAAGGTGGCAAATTCCCTTATTTTGGGGTAAAAATGAAGAAATTTCCCTTTTTTATGGCAAAAAGTATACATTCCCTCTATTTTCAGGCAAAAAGGCAGAAATTCCCCGTATTTTGGAGCAAAATTGCAGAAATTCCCATAATTTTGGGGCAAAAATGCAGAGCTTCTTCTTATTTTGGGATAAAACTGCAGAAATTTCACTTATTTCGCGGAAAAATGGCAAAAATTCTCTTTATTTTCGGCGAAAAAGTGAGAAAATCCCCGTATTTTGAGACAAAATTGCAGAAATTCACCTAATTTTGGGGTAAAACATGCAGTAATTTTCTTTATTTCGGGGCAAAAAGGCAGAAATTCCTTTGATTTTGGGGCAAAAGGCAGAAATTCCCCTTATTTATGGCAAAATTGCAGAAATTTTTCTTATTTGGCGACAAAAAACAGAAATTCCCTGTATTTTGGGGCAAAATTGCAGAAAATACCTTTATTATGGGGAAAATTGCAGAAATTTCTTTTCTTTTAAGGCAAAATTGCAGAAATTTCACTTATTTCAGGGCATAATTCAAAAATTCCTTTTATTTTGGGGCAAAAAGACAGAAATTCCGTTTATTTTTGGGTAAAAATGCAGAAATTTCACTTATTTTGAAGAAATAAGTCAGAAATTCCTCTTATTTTGGGGCAAAAATGAAGAAATTTCCCTTTTTTTTGTGGCAAAAGGTATACATACCCATTATTTTCGGGCAAAAAAGCAGAAATACCCAGTATAATTGCAGAAATTCCCCTAATTGTGGGGCAAAAATGCAGAAATTCCTTATATGTTGGGGCAAAAAGACAGAAATTCCACTTATTTTGGGGCAAAATTCCAGAAATTTCACTTATTTTGGGGCAAAATTCCAGAAATTTCACATATTTCAGGGTAAAGAAGCAGAAATTTTTCGTATTTTGGAGCACAATGTCAGAAATTCTTAATATTTTGTGGCAAAAATGCAGAAATTCCCCTTATTTTGAGGTAAAAAGGCTGAAATTCCCCTTTATTTGGGGCAAAAAGGCAGAAATTTCCCTTATTTTGGGGCAAAAACACAGAAATTCCCTTTATTTTGTGGCAAAAAGGCAGAAATTTCTTTCATTTTGGGCAAAATTGCAGAAATTTCACTTATTTCAGGGCATAATTCAAATTTTTTTTTTATTTTGAGGCAAAAATCAGAAATTCCATTTATTTTTGGGTAAAAAGGCAGTAATTTCACTTATTTTGAAGTAAAAAGGCAAAAATTTTTCTTATTTTGGGGCAAAAATGAAGAAATTTCCTTTTTTTGAGGCAAAAGGTATACATTCCCCTTATTTTCGGGCTAAAAGGCCGAAATTCCCCGTATTTTGGAGCAAAATTGCAGAAATTCCCCTAAATGTGGGACAAAAAAGCAGAAATTTCCTATATGTTAAGGAAAAAAGACAGAAATTCTCCTTATTTTGGGGAAAAATTCAGAAATTCCACTTATTTTGGGGCAAAATTCCAGAAATTTCCCTTATTTTTGGGCAAAATTGAAGAAATTTCACTTATTTTGGGGTAAAATTGCAGAAATTTCACTTATTTCAGGGAAAAAAGGCAGAAATTTTCCTTATTTTGGGGCAAAAAAGCAGAAATTCCTAATATTATGTGGCAAAAATGCAGAAATTCCTTTTATTTTGAGGTAAAAAGTCTGAAATTCCCCTTATTTGGGGGCAAAACGGCAGAAATTTCTCTTATTTTGTGGCAAAATTGCAGAAATTTCACTTATTTCAGAGCATAAGTAAGAAATTTTCCTTATTTTGTGGCAGAAAAGACAGAAATTCCCTTTGTTTTGGGGGAAAAAGACAGAAATTCCACTTATTTAGAGGCAAAAATTCAGAAATTCCCCTTATTTTGGAGCAAAAATAAAGAAATTTCCCTTTTTTATGGCAAAAAGTTATGCATTCTTCTTATTTTCGGGCAATAAGGCAGAAATTCCCCGTATTTTGGAGCAAAATTGCACAAATTCCCCTAATTGTCGGGCAAAAAGGCAGAAATTCCCTATATGTTCGGGCAAAAAGACAGAAATTCTCCTTTTTTTGGGGCAAAACTCAGAAATTCCACTTATTTTGGAGCAAAATTCCAGAAATTTCCCTAATTTTGGGGCAAAATTGAAGAAATTTCACTTATTATGGGGCAAAATTGCAGAAATTTCACTTATTTCAGAAAAAAATGCAGAAATTTTCTTATTTTGGGGAAAAGGCAGAAATTTCTTTTATTTTGGTACAAAATTGCAGAAATTTTTCTTAATTTGGGGCAAAGAGGCAGAAATTTCCTATAGTTTGGGCCAAAAATGCAGAAATACCCCTTATTTTGAGGTAAAAATGCTGAAATTCCCTGTATTTGGGGGCAAAAAGGCAGAAATTTCCCTTATTTTGGGGCAAAATTGCAGAAATTTCACTTTTTTTAGGGTATTAAGTCAGAAATTTTCCTATTTTAGGGCAATAAAGACTGAAATTTTCTTTGTTTTGGGGGAAAATACAGAAATTACACTTATTTAGAGGCAAAAAACAGAAATTCCCTTTATTTTAGAGCAAAAATGAAGAAATTTCCCTTTTTTGTGGCAAAAGGTATACATTCCCCTTATTTTCGGGCTAAAAAGCAGAAATTCCCCATATTTTGGAGCAAAATTGCAGAAATTCCCCTAATTGTGGGGCAAAAAGGCAGAAATTCATTATATGTTAGTGCAAAAAGTCAGAAATTCTCTTTATTTTGGGCCAAAATCAGAAATTCCACTTATTTTGGGGCAAAATTGCAGAAATTTCACTTATTTTGGAGTAAAAAAATACAGTAATTTTCTTTTTTTGGGGGCAAAAAGGCAGATATTCTCCTTAGTTTGGGCCAAAATCAGAAATTCCCCTTATTTTGGGTCAAAATTGCAGAAATTTCCATTATTATGGGAAAAAATTGCAGAAATTTCTCTTATTTTAGAGCAAAATTGCAGAAATTTCACTTATTTCAGAGAAAAAAAGCAAAAATTTTTCTTATTTTGGGACAAAATAGCAGAAATTCCAATTATTTTGTGGCAAAAGGCAGAAATTCTCTTTATTTTGGGTTAAAATTTTAAATATTTCACATATTTCAGGGCAAAAAGACAGAAATTTACCTTATTTTTGGGCAAAATTGCAGAAATTTCACTTATTTCAGGGTAATAAGTCAGAAATTTTCCTTATTTTGGGCCAAAAAAGAAAGAAATTCCCTTAGTTTGGGGGGAAAAAGACAGAAATTCCACTTATTTAGAGGCAAAAAGTGAGAAAATCCCCTTATTTTGAAGCAACAATGAAGAAATTTCCCTTTTTAATTGCAAAAAGATATGCATTCTCCTTATTTTCGGTCAAAAAGGCAGAAATTCCCCGTATTTTGGAGCAAAATTGCAGAAAATCCCCTAATTGTGGGGCAAAAAGGCAGAAATTCTCTATATGTTGGGGCAAAATACAGAAATTCTCCTTATTTTGGGGCAAAACTCAGAAATTCCACTTATTTAGAGGAAAAATGGCAGAATTTCCTCTTATTTGGGAGCAAAAATGAAGAAATTTCCCTTTTTTATGGCAAAAAGGTATGCGTTCCCCTTATTTTCGGGCAAAAAGGCAGAAATTCCCCGTATTTTGGAGCAAAATTGCAGAAATTCCCCTAATTTTGGGACAAAAGGCAGAAATTCCCCTTATTTTGGAGTAAAATTGCAGATATTTCAAATATTTCAGGGCAAAATGACAGAAATTCCTCTTATTTTGGGGCAAAAAGATGAAATCCCTAATTTTTGGCTATAATTGAAGAAATTTCACTTATTTCGGGACAAAAAGGCAGAAATTCCACTTAATTTCGGGCAAAAAGGCAGAAATGACCCGTATTTTGGAGCAAAATTGCAGAAATTCCCCTAATATTGGTGCAAAAATGCAGAAATTCCATTTATTTTGGGGCAAAAAGGCAAAAATTCTCCATATTTTGTTGCAAAAATTCTGAAATTCCCCTTATTTTGAGGTAAAATGCTGAAATTCCACATATTTTGGGGCAAAGGCAGAAATTCCCTTTATTTTGAAGCAATAAGTCACAAATTTCCCTTATTTTCGGGCAAAATAGTAGAAATTTCATTTATTTCAAAGCAAAAATTCAGAAATTCCCCTTATTTTGGGGCAAAAAGTAGAAATTTCTTTTATTATGGTACAAAATTGAAGAAATTTTCCTTATTTTGGAACAAAAAGGCAGAAATTCCCCATAATTTGGGGCAAAACGCAGAAATTCTTCTTATTTTGAGGTAAAATGCAGAAATTCCCTTTATTTAGAGGTAAAATGCAGAAATTACCCAAATATTGGGGGAAAATGCAGAAATTCCCTTTATTTTGGGAATAAAAGGCAGAAATTCCCCGTATTTTGAAGCAAAATTGCAGAAATTCTCATAATTTTCGGGCAAAAAGTCAGAAATTCACCTTATTTTGGGGCAAAATTGCAGAAATTTCCTTTACATTTGAGCAAAATTGCAGAAATTTCCCTTATTTTGGGGCAAAATTGCAAAAATTTCACTTATTACAGAAAAAAGGGAGAAATTTTCTTATTTCGTGGCAGAAAGGCAGAAATTCCCCTTATTTTGGGGTAAAAAGGCTAAAATTTCCCTTATTTTCGGGCAAAAAGTCAGAAATTCCCCTTATTTTGGGGCAAAAATACAGAAATTTCGTTTATTTTTGGTGAAAAGGCAAAAATTTCACTTATTTCACAGTAAAGTGGCAGAAATTCCCCTTATTTTCGGCGAAAAAGGCAGAAAATCCCCGTAGTTTGGAGCAAAATTGCAGAAATTCACTTATTTTGTGGTAAAAAATACAGTAATTTTCTTTATTTTGGGGCAAAAAGGCAGATATTCTCCTTATTTTGGCGCAAAAGGCAGAAATTCCTCTTATTTTAGGGCAAAATTGCAGAAATTTCCTTTATTTGGGGGCAAAAACAGAAATTCCCATTATTTTGGGGCAAGATTGCAGAAATTTCCCATTTTATGGGGAAAAATTGCAGTAATTTCCCTTATTTTAGGGCAAAATTGCAGAAATTTCACTTATTTCAGAGAAAAAAAGTAAAAATTTTTCTTATTTTGGGACAAAAAGTCAGAAATTCCCATTATTTGGGGGCAAAAAGGCAGAAATTCACCATATTTTGGGTTAAAATTGCAGATATTTCACATATTTCAGGGCAAAAAGGCAGAAATTTCCCTTATTAGGGGAAAAATTGCAGAAATTTCACTTATTTCAGGGTAATAAGTCAGAAATTTTCCTTATTTTTGGGCAAAAAAGACAGAAATTCCCTTCGTTTTGGGGGAAAAAGACAGAAATTCCACTTATTTAGAGGCAAAAAGGCAGAAATTCCCCTTATTTTGGAGCAAAAATGAAGACATTTCCCTTTTTTATGGCAAAAAAGGATGCATTCCACTTATTTTCGGGCAAAAAGGCAGAAATTCCCCGTATTTTTGAGCAAAAGTGCCGAAAATACCCTAATTGTGGGGCAAATAGGCAGAAATTCTCTATATGTTGGGGCAAAATAGAGAAATTCTCCTTATTTTGAGGCAAAACTCAGAAATTCCACTTATTTAGAGGCAAAATGGCAGAAATTCCTCGTATTTTGGAGCAAAAATGAAGAAATTTCCCTTTTTTATTGCAAAAAGGTATGCATTCCCCTTATTTTCGGGCAAAAAAGCAGAAATTCCCCGTATTTTGGAGCAAAATTGCAGAAAATCCCCTAATTGTGGGGCAAAAAGGCAGAAATTCTCTATTTGTTTGGGCAAAATACAGAAATACTCCTTATTTTGAGGCAAAACTCAGAAATTCCACTTATTTAGAGGCAAAATGGCAGAAATTCCTCGTATTTTGGAGCAAAAATGAAGAAATTTCCCTTTTTAATGGCAAAAGGTATGCATTCCCCTTATTTTCGGGCTAAAAAGCAGAAATTCCCCGAATTTTGGAGCAAAATTGCAGAAATTCCCCTAATTGTGGGGCAAAAAGGCAGAAATTCCCTATATGTTAGGGCAAAAATACAGAAATTCTCCTTATTTTGGGGCAAAACTCAGAAATTCAACTTATTTTGGGGCAAAATTCATGAAATTTCCCTTATTTTAGGGCAAAATTGCAGAAATTTCACTTACTTTGGGGCAAAATTGCAGAAATTTCACTTATTTCAGGGAAAAAAGGCAGAAATTTTCTTTTTTGAAGTAAAAAGTCAGAAATTCCTAATATTTTGTGGCAAAAATGCAGAAATTTCCCTTATTTTGAGGTAAAAATGCTGAAATTCCCTTTATTTGGTCAAAAAGGCAGAAATTTCCCTTATTTTGGTGCAAAATTGCAGAAATTTCACTTATTTCAGGGTAATAAGTCAGAAATTTTCCTTATTTTTGGGCCAAAAAGACAGAAATTCCCTTTATTTTGGGGGAAAAAAACAGAAATTCCACTTATTTAGAGGCAAAAAAGAAGAAATTCCCCTTATTTTGGAGCAAAAATGAAGAAATTTCCCTTTTTAATGGCAAAAAGTTATGCATTCTTCTAATTTTCGAGCAAAAAGCAGAAATTCTCTGTATTTTGGAGCAAAATTGCAGAAATTCCCCTAATTGTGTTGCAAAAAGCAGAAATTCTCTATATGTTGGGGCAAAAAGACATAAATTCTCCTTATTTTGGGGCAAAACTCAGAAATTCCACTTATTTTGGTGCAAAATTTCAAAAATTTCCCTTATTTTGGGGCAAAATTGCAGAAATTCCCCTTATTTTGAGGTAAACAGAAGGAAATTCCCCTTATTTGGGAGCCAAAAGGCAGAAATTTCCCTTATTTTGGGGGAAAATTGCAGAAATTTCACTTATTTCAGGGTAATAAGTCAGAAATTTTTTTTATTTTGGGGCAAAAAAGACAGAAATTCCCTTTGTTTTGGGGGAAAAAGACAGAAATTCCACTTATTTAGAGGCAAAAAAGCAGAAATTCCCCTTATTTTGGAGCAAAAATGAAGAAATTTCCCTTTTTTATGGCAAGAAGTTATGCATTCTTCTTATTTTCTGGCAAAAAGGAAGAAATTCTCCGTATTTTAGAGCAAAATTGCCGAAATTCCCCTAATTGTGGGGCAAAAAGGCAGAAATTCCGTATATGTTTGAGCAAAAAGACAGAAATTCTCCTTATTTGGGGCAAAACTCATAAATTCCACTTATTTTGGGGCAAAATTCCAGAAATTTCCCTTATTTTGGGGCAAAATTGCAGAAATTTCACTTATTTTGTGGCAAAATTGCAGAAATTTCTCTTATTTCAGGGAAAAAAACAGAAATTTTCTTATTTTGGGGAAAAAGGCAGAAATTTCTTTTATTTTGATACAAAATTGTAGAAATTTTTCTTATTTTGGGCAAAAAGGCAGAAATTTCCCATATTTTGTGGCAAAAATGCAGAAATTCTCCTTATTTTGAGGTAAAAAGGCTGAAATTCCCCTTATTTTGGGGCAAAAAGTCAGAAATTCTTCTTATTTTGGGTCAAAAAGCAGACATTTCCCTTATTTTGGGGAAAAATTTTAGAAATTTTACTTATTTTAGGGCAAAAATCAGAAATTCCCGTTATTTTGGGGCAAAAAGACAGAAATTCCGTATATTTTTGGGAAAATCCAGAAATTGCACTTATTTTGGGTCAAAAAGGTGGCAAATCCCCTTATTTTGGGGTAAAAATGAAGAAATTACCCTTCTTTATGGCAAAAGGTATACATTCCCTCTATTTTCGGGCAAAAAAGCAGAAATTCCCCGTATTTTGGAGCAAAATTGCAGAAATTCCCATAATTTTGGGGCAAAAATGCAGAGCTTCCCCTTATTTTGGGGTAAAACTGCAGAAATTTCACTTATTTCGCGGAAAAATGGCAAAAATTCCCTTTATTTTCGGCGAAAAAGTGAGAAAATCCCCGTATTTTGAGACAAAATTGCAGAAATTCACCTAATTTTGGGGTAAAACATGCAGAAATTTTCTTTATTTCGGGGCAAAAAGGCAGAAATTCCTTTTATTTTGGGGCAAAAGGCAGAAATTCCCCTTATTTATGGCAAAATCGCAGAAATTTCCCTTATTTGGCGACAAAAAACAGAAATTCCTTTTATTTTGGGGCAAAATTGCAGAAAATTCCTTTATTATAAGAAAAAATTGCAGAAATTTCTTTTCTTTTGGGGCAAAATTGCAGAAATTTTACTTATTTCAGGGCATAATTCAAAAATTCCTTTTATTTTGGGGCAAAAAGACAGAAATTCCATTTATTTTTGGGTAAAAAGGCAGAAATTTCACTTATTTTGAAGAAATAAGTCAGAAATTCCTCTTATTTTGGGGCAAAAATGAAGAAATATCCCTTTTTTGTGGCAAAAGGTATACATACCCATTATTTTCGGGCAAAAAAGCAGAAATACCCAGTATTTTGGAGCTAAATTGCAGAAATTCCCCTAATTGTGGGGCAAAAATGAAGAAATTCCCTATATGTTGGGGCAAAAAAACAGAAATTCTCCTTATTTTCGAGGAAAACTCAGAAATTCCACTTATTTTGGGGCAAAATTCCAAAAATTTCCTTTATTTTGGGGCAAAATTGCAGAAATTTCACTTATTTTGGGTCAAAATAGCAGAAATTTCACATATTTCAGGGTAAAGAAGCAGAAATTTTCCGTATTTTGGAGCACAATGGCAAAAATTCTTAATATTTTGTGGCAAAAAATGCAGAAATTCCCTTTATTTTGAGGTAAAAAGTCTGAAATTCCCCTTACTTGGGGGCAAAAATGCAGAAATTTCTTTTATTTTGGGGCAAAAACACAGAAATTCCCTTTATTTTGTGGCAAAAAGGCAGAAATTTTTTTTATTTTGGGGCAAAATTGCAGAAATTTCACTTATTTCAGGGCATAATTCAAATTTTTTTTTTATTTTGAGGCAAAAATCAGAAATTCCGTTTATTTTGGGGTAAAAAGGCAGTAATATCACTTATTTTGAAGTAAAAAGGCAGAAATTTTTCTTATTATGGGGCAAAAATCAAGAAATTTTCCTTTTTTTGAGGCAAAAGGTATACATTCCTTTTATTTTCGGGCTAAAAGGCAGAAATTCCCCGTATTTTGGAGCAAAATTGCAGAAATTCCCCTAAATGTGGGACAAATAAGCAGAAATTTCCTATATGTTAAGGAAAAAAGACAGAAATTCTCCTTATTTTGGGGAAAAATTCAGAAATTCCATTTATTTTGGGGCAAAATTCCAGAAATTTCCCTTATTTTGGGGCAAAATTGAAGAAATTTCACTTATTTTGGGGTAAAATTGCAGAAATTTCACTTATTTGAGGGAAAAAAGGCAGAAATTTTCCTTATTTTGGGGCAAAAAGACAGAAATTCCTAATATTTTGTGGCAAAAATGCAGAAATTCCTTTTATTTTGAGGTAAAAAGGCTGAAATTCCCCTTATTTGTGGGCAAAACGGCAGAAATTTCCCTTATTTTGTGGCAAAATTGCAGAAATTTCACTTATTTCAGGGCATAAGTCCGAAATTTTCCTTATTTTGTGGCAGAAAAGACAGAAATTCCCTTTGTTTTGGGGGAAAAAGACAGAAATTCCACTTATTTAGAGGCAAAAAGTCAGAAATTCCCCTTATTTTGGAGCAAAAATAAAGAAATTTCCCTTTTATATGGCAAAAAGTTATGCATTCTTCTTATTTTCGGGCAAAAAGGCAGAAATTCCCCGTATTTTGGAGCAAAATTGCAGAAATTCCCCTAATTGTGGGGCAAAAAGGCAGAAAATCCCTATATGTTCGCGCAAAAAGACAGAAATTCTCCTTTTTTGGGGGCAAAACTCAGAAATTCCACTTATTTTGGGGCAAAATTTCAGAAATTTCCCTTATTTTAGGGCAAAATTGAAGAAATTTCACTTATTTTGGGGCAAAATTGCAGAAATTTCACTTATTTCAGAAAAAAATGCAGAAATTTTCTTATTTTGGAGAAAAGGCAGAGATTTCTTTTATTTTGGTACAAAATTGCAGAAATTTTTCTTAATTTGGGGCAAAGAGGCAGAAATTTCCTATAGTTTGGGCCAAAAAAGCAGAAATTCCTCTTATTTTGAGGTAAAAATGCTGAAATTCCCTGTATTTGGGGGCAAAAAGGCAGAAATTTCCCTTATTTTGTGGCAAAATTGCAGAAATTTCACTTATTTCAGGGTAATAAGTCAGAAATTTTCCTATTTTGGGGCAATAAAGACAGAAATTTTCTTTGTTTTGGGGGAAAATACAGAAATTACACTTATTTAGAGGCAAAAAAGCAGAAATTCCCCTTATTTTGGAGCAAAAATGAAGAAATTTTCTTTTTTTGTTGCAAAAGGTATACATTCCCCTTATTTTCGGGCTAAAAAGCAGAAATTCCCCATATTTTAAAGTAAAATTGCAGAAATTCCCCTAATTGTGGGGCAAAAAGGCAGAAATTCCTTATATGTTAGTGCAAAAAGTCAGAAATTCTCCTTATTTTGGGGCAAAATCAAAAATTCCACTTATTTTGGGGCAAAATTGCAGAAATTTCACTTATTTTAAGGCAAAATTGCAGAAATTTCACTTATTTCAGGAAAAAAGGCAGAATTTTTTCTTATTTTAGGGCAAAAGGGCAGAAATTCCTAATATTTTGTGGCAAAAAATGCAGAAATTCTCCTTATTTTGAGGTAAAAAAGCTGAAATTCCCCATATTTGTGGGCAAAAAGGCAGAAATTTCTCTTATTTGTGGGAAAAAAAGCAGAAATTTCCCTTATTTTGGGGCAAAATTGCAGAAATTTCACTTATTTCAGGGTAATAAGAAAGAAATTTTCCTTATTTTGGGGCAAAAAAGACAGAAATTCCCTTTGTTTTGGGGGAAAAAGACAGAAATTCCACTTATTTAGAGGCAAAAAAGCAGAAATTCCCCTTATTTTGGAGCAAAAATGAAGAAATTTCCATTTTTTATGGCAAAAAGTATGCATTCTTCTTATTTTCGGGCAAAAAAGCAGAAATTCCTCGTACTTAGGAGCAAAATTGCAGAAATTCCCATAATTGTGTGGCAAAAAGGCAGAAATTCTCTCTATGTTGGGGCAAAAAGACAGAAATTCTCCTTATTGTGGGGCAAAGCTCAGAAATTCCACTTATTTTGGGGCAAAATTTCAGAAATTTCCTTTATTTTTGTGCAAAATTGCAGAAATTTCACTTATTTTGGGCAAAAAGTCAGAAATTTCCCAAATTTTTGGGGCAAAAATGCAGAAATTCCCCTTATTTTGAGGTAAAAAGGCTGAAATTCTCGCTATTTTGGGGCAAAAAAGCAGAAATTCCCCTTATTTGGGGGCAAAAGGCAGACATTTCCCTTATTTTGGAGAAAAATTTTAGAAATTTAACTTTTTTAAGGGCAAAAAGTCAGAAATTCCCCTTATTTTGGGGCAAAAAGACAGAAATTCCGTTTATTTTTTGGGAAAAGTCAGAAATTGCACTTATTTTGAGTCAAAAAGGCGGAAAATCCCCTTATTTTGGGGTAAAAATGAAGAAATTTCCCTTTTTTATGGCAAAAAGGTATACATTCCCTTTATTTTCGAGTAAAAGGCAGAAATTCCCAGTATTTTGGAGCAAAATTGCAGAAATTCTCCTAATTTTATGGCAAAAATGCAGGGCTTCCTCTTTATTTTGGGGTAAAACTTCAGAAATTTCACTTATTTCGCGGCAAAATTGCAGAAATTCCCTTTATTTTCGGCAAAAAAGGCAGAAAATCCCCGTATTTTGGAGCAAAATTGAAGAAGTTCACCTAAATTTGGGGTAAAACATGCAGTAATTTTCTTTATTTTGGGGCAAAAAGGCAGAAATTCTTTTTATTTTGGGGCAAAAGGCAGAAATTCCCCATATTTTAGGGCAAAATTGCAGAAATTTCTCTTAATTGGGGACAAAAAACAGAAATTCCCTTTATTTTGGGGCAAAATTGCAGAAAATTACTTTATTATGGGGAAAAATTGCAGAAATTTTATTTTATTTTATGGCAAAATTGTAGAAATTTCACTTATTTCAGAGAAAAAAAGCAAAAATTTTTTTATTTTAGGGCAAAAATGCAGAAATTCCCATTATTTTGGGGCAAAAACGCAGAAATTCACCTTATTTTGGGGTAAAATTGCAGACATTTCACATATTTCAGGGCAAAAAGGCAGAAATTCCCCTTTTTTGGAAGCAAAATGGCAGAAATTCCCCGTAATTTGGAGAAAAATTGCAGAAATTTCCCTTGTTTGGGGGCAAAAAGGCAGAAAATCTCTTTAATTTCGGGCAAAAAGGCAGAAATTCCCTGTATTTGGAGCAATATTGCAGAAATTCCCCTAATATTGGGGCAAAAATGCAAAAATTCCCTTTATTTGGGACAAATCGGCAGAAGTTCCCCTTATTTTCGGGAAAAGAGGCAGAAATTCCCTGTATTTATAGCAAAATTGCAGATACTCTCCTTATTTTGGGGCAAAAAGGCAGAAATTCCCTTTATTTTGGGGCAAAAATGCAGAAATTCTTTTTATTTCGGGGCAAAAATCAGAAATTTACCTTATTTTGGGGCAAAATTTTAGAAATTTCTTTTATTTTGGAACAGAATTGCAGAAATTTTTCTTATTTTGTGGCAAAAAGACAGAAATTTTCCATATTTTGGTGCAAAAAGGCTGAAATTCCCATTATTTTGAGGTAAAATGCTGAAATTCCCCATATTTTGGGGCAAAAAGGCAGAAATTCCCCTCATTTTGGGGCAAAGATGCAAAAATTTCCCCTTTTTTCGGGCAAATTGCAGAAATTTCATTTATTTCAGGGCAAAAAGTCAGAAATTACTTTTATTTTGGGGCAAAAAGCAGAAATTTCTTTTATTTTGGTACAAAATTGAAGAAATTTTCCTTATTTTGGAACAAAAAGTCAGAAATTCCCCATATTTTGAAGAAAAGGCATAAATTCCCCTTATTTTGAGGTAAAAAGGCTGAAATTCTCATTATTTTGGGGCAAAAAGGCAGAAATTCCCCATATTTTGAAGCAAAATTGCACATATTCCCCTAATTTTGAGGAAAAATGCAGAAATTCACATTATTTTGGGGCAAAAAGACAGAAATTCTCCTTATTTCAGGGCAAAACGTCAGAAATTCCCCTTATATTGGGGCAAAATTGCAGAAATCTCCTTTATTTTGGGTCAAAATTACAGAAATTTCACTTATTTCAGGGAAAAAACGCAGAAATTCCCCTTATTTTGGGGCAAAAACACAGAAATTCCCCTTATTTTGTTGCAAAAATGCAGAATTTTTCCTTATTTTGGGGATAAATTGTAGAAATTTCACTTATTTCAGGGAAAATTCAAAAATTCCTTTAATTTTGGGGCAAAAAAACAGAAATTCCGTTTATTTTAGGGTAAAAAGTCAGAAATTTTACTTATTTTGAGGTAAAAAGGCCAAAATTCCTTTTATTGTGGGGCAAAAATGAAGAAATTTCCCTTTTTTTGTGGCAAAAGGTATACATTCCCCTTATTTTGGGGCTAAAAAGTAGAAATTCCCTGTATTTTGAAGCAAAATTGCAGAAATTCTTCTAATTGTGGAGCAAAAATGCAGAAATTCCCTATATGTTGGGGCAAAAAGACAGAAATTCTCCTTACTTTGGGGCAAAACTCAGAAATTCCTCTTATTTTGGGGCTAAATTGCAGAAATTTCCCTTATTTTGGGGCAAAATTGCAGAAATTTCACTTATTTCAGGGTAATAAGAAAGAAATTTTCCTTATTTTGGGGCAAAAAAGACAGAAATTCCCTTTGTTTTGGGGGAAAAAGACAGAAATTCCACTTATTTAGAGGCAAAAAAGCAGAAATTCCCCTTATTTTGGAGCAAAAATGAAGAAATTTCCATTTTTTATGGCAAAAAGTTATGCATTCTTCTTATTTTCGGGCAAAAAAGCAGAAATTCCTCGTATTTAGGAGCAAAATTGCAGAAATTCCCCTAATTGTGTGGCAAAAAGGCAGAAATTCTCTCTATGTTGGGGCAAAAAGACAGAAATTCTCCTTATTGTGGGGCAAAGCTCAGAAATTCCACTTATTTTGGGGCAAAATTTCAGAAATTTCCTTTATTTTTGTGCAAAATTGCAGAAATTTCACTTATTTTGGGCAAAAAGTCAGAAATTTCCCAAATTTTTGGGGCAAAAATGCAGAAATTCCCCTTATTTTGAGGTAAAAAGGCTGAAATTCTCGCTATTTTGGGGCAAAAAAGCAGAAATTCCCCTTATTTTGGGGCAAAAGGCAGACATTTCCCTTATTTTGGGGAAAAATTTTAGAAATTTAACTTTTTTAAGGGCAAAAAGTCAGAAATTCCCCTTATTTTGGGGCAAAAATACAGAAATTCCGTTTATTTTTTGGGAAAAGTCTGAAATTGCACTTATTTTGAGTCAAAAAGGCGGAAAATCCCCTTATTTTGGGGTAAAAATGAAGAAATTTTCCTTTTTTATGGCAAAAAGGTATACATTCCCTTTATTTTCGGGCAAAAAGACAGAGATTCCCAGTATTTTGGAGCAAAATTGCAGAAATTCCCCTAATTTTATGGCAAAAATGCAGGGCTTCCCCTTTATTTTGGGGTAAAACTGTAGAAATTTCACTTATTTCGCGGCAAAATTGCAGAAATTCCCTTTATTTTCGGCGAAAAAGGCAGAAAATCCCCGTACTTTGGAGCAAAATTGAAGAAATTCACCTAATTTTGGGGTAAAACATGCAGTAATTTTCTTTATTTTGGGGCAAAAAGGCAGAAATTCCCTTTATTATGGGGCAAAAGGCAGAAATTCCCCTTATTTTAGGGCAAAATTGCAGAAATTTCTCTTATTTGGGAACAAAAAACAGAAATTCCCTTTATTTTGGGGCAAAATTGCAGAAATTTACTTTATTATGGGGAAAAATTGCAGAAATATTTTTTTATTTTATGGCAAAATTGTAGAAATTTCACTTATTTCAGAGAAAAAAAGCAAAAATTTTTCTTATTTTAGGGCAAAAATGCAGAAATTCCCATTATTTTGGGGCAAAAACGCAGAAATTCACCTAATTTTGGGGTAAAATTGCAGACATTTTACATATTTCAGGGCAAAAATGCAGAAATTCCTCTTTTTTGGGGGCAAAATGGCAGAAATTCCCCTTAATTTAGGGAAAAATTGCAGAAATTTCACTTGTTTGGGGGCAAAAAGGCAGAAAATCTCTTTAATTTCAGGCAAAAAAGCAGAAATTCCCTGTATTTTGGAGCAATATTGCAGAAATTCCCCTAATATTGGGGCAAAAATGCAGAAATTCCCTTTATTTGGGGCAAATCGGCAGAAGTTCCCCTTATTTTCGGGAAAAGAAGCAGAAATTCCCTGTATTTATAGCAAAATTGCAGATACTGTCCTAATTTTGGGGCAAAAAGGCAGAAATTCCCTTTATTTTGGGGCAAAAATGCAGAAATTCTTCTTATTTCGTGGCAAAAATCAGAAATTTACCTTATTTTGGGGCAAAATTTTAGAAATTTCTTTTATTTTGGAACAGAATTGCAGAAATTTTTCTTATTTTGTGGCAAAAAGGCAGAAATTTTCCATGTTTTGGTGCAAAAAGGCTGGAATTCCCATCATTTTGAGGTAAAATGCTGAAATTCCCCATATTTTGGGGCAAAAAGGCAGAAATTCCCCTCATTTTGCGGCAAAAAGGCAAAAATTTCCTTTCTTTTCGGGCAAATTGCAGAAATTTCATTTATTTCAGGGCAAAAAGTCAGAAATTACTTTTATTTTGGGGCAAAAAGCAAAAATTTCTTTTATTTTGTTACAAAATTGAAGAAATTTTCCTTATTTTGGAACAAAAACTCTTAAATTCCCCATATTTTGAAGAAAAGGCATAAATTCCCCTTATTTTGTGGTAAAAAGGCTGAAATTCCCATTATTTTGGGGCAAAAAGGCAGAAATTCCCCATATTTTGAAGCAAAATTGCACATATTCCCCTAATTTTGAGGAAAAATGCAGAAATTCACATTATTTTGGGGCAAAAAGACAGAAATTCTCCTTATTTCAGGGCAAAAAGTCAGAAATTTCCCTTATTTTGGGGCAAAATTCCAGAAATTTCCTTTATTTGGGGGCAAAATTGCAGAAATCTCTTTTATTTTGGGTCAAAATTACAGAAATTTCACTTATTTCAGGGAAAAGACGCAGAAATTCCCCTTATTTTGGAGCAATAACACAGAAATTCCCCTTATTTTTTTGCAAAAATGCAGAATTTTCCCTTATTTTGGGGCAAAATTGTAGAAATTTCACTTATTTCAGGGAAAATTCAAAAATTCCTTTAATTTTGGGGCAAAAAAACAGAAATTCCGTTTATTTTAGGGTAAAAAGTAAGAAATTTCACTTATTTTGAGGTAAAAAGGCCAAAATTCCTTTTATTGTGGGGCAAAAATGAAGAAATTTCCCTTTTTTGTGGCAAAAGGTATACATTCCCCTTATTTTTGGGCTAAAAAGTAGAAATTCCCCGTATTTTCAAGCAAAATTGCAGAAATTCTTCTAATTGTGGAGCAAAAATGCAGAAATTCCCTATATGTTGGGCCAAAAAGACAGAAATTCTCCTTACTTTGGGGCAAAACTCAGAAATTCCTCTTATTTTGGGGCTAAATTGCAGAAATTTCCCTTATTTTGGGGCAAAATTGCAGAAATTTCACTTATTTCAGGGTAATAAGAAAGAAATTTTCTTTATTTTGGGGCAAAAAAGACAGAAATTCCCTTTGTTTTGGGGGAAAAAGACAGAAATTCCACTTATTTAGAAGCAAAAAAGCAGAAATTCCCCTTATTTTGGAGCAAAAATGAAGAAATTTCCATTTTTTAGGGCAAAAAGGTATGCATTCTTCTTATTTTCGGGCAAAAAAAGCAGAAATTCTTCGTATTTAGGAGCAAAAATGCAGAAATTCCCCTAATTATGGGGCAAAAAGCAGAAATTCTCTCTATGTAGGGGCAAAAAAACAGAAATTCTCCTTATTGTGGGGCAAAGCTCAGAAATTCCACTTATTTTGGGGCAAAATTTCAGAAATTTCCTTTATTTTTGGGCAAAATTGCAGAAATTTCACTTATTTTGGGCAAAAAGTCAGAAATTTCCCAAATTTTTGAGGCAAAAATGCAGAAATTCCCCTTATTTTGAGGTAAAAAGGCTGAAATTCTCGCTATTTTGGGGCAAAAAAGCAGAAATTCCCCTTATTTTGGGGCAAAAGGCAGACATTTCCCTTATTTTGGAGAAAAATTTTAGAAATTTAACTTTTTTAAGGGCAAAAAGTCAGAAATTCCCCTTATTTTGGGGCAAAAAGACAGAAATTCCATTTATTTTTTGGGAAAAGTCAGAAATTGCACTTATTTTGAGTCAAAAAGGCGGAAAATCCCCTTATTTTGGGGTAAAAATAAAGAAATTTCCCTTTTTTATGGCAAAAAGGTATACATTCCCTTTATTTTCGGGCAAAAAGGCAGAAATTCCCAGTATTTTGGAGCAAAATTGCAGAAATTCCCCTAATTTTATGGCAAAAATGCAGGGCTTCCCCTTTATTTTGGGGTAAAACTGCAGAAATTTCACTTATTTCGCGGCAAAATTGCAGAAATTCCATTTATTTTCGGCGAAAAAGGCAGAAAATCCCCGTATTTTGGAGCAAAATTGAAGAAATTCACCTAATTTTGGGGTAAAACATGCAGTAATTTTCTTTATTTTGGGGCAAAAAGGCAGAAATTCCCTTTATTTTGGGGCAAAAGGCGGAAATTCCCCTTATTTTAGGGCAAAATTGCAGAAATTTCTCTTATTTGGGAACAAAAAACAGAAATTCCCTTTATTTTGGGGCAAAATTGCAGAAAATTACTTTATTATGGGGAAAAATTGCAGAAATTTTATTATATTTTATGGCAAAATTGTAGAAATTTCACTTATTTCAGAGAAAAAAAGCAAAAATTTTTCTTATTTTAGGGCTAAAATGCAGAAATTCCCATTATTTTGGGGCAAAAACGCAGAAATTCACCTTCTTTTGGGGTAAAATTGCAGACATTTCACATATTTCAGGGCAAAAAGGCAGAAATTCCCCTTTTTTGGGGGCAAAATGGCAGAAATTCCCCTTAATTTGGGAAAAAATTGCAGAAATTTCCTTTGTTTGGGGGCAAAAAGGCAGAAAATCTCTTTAATTTCGGGCAAAAAGGCAGAAATTCCCTGTATTTTGGAGCAATATTGCAGAAATTCCCCTAATATTGGGGCAAAAATGGAGAAATTCCCTTTATTTGGGGCAAATCGGCAGAAGTTCCCCTTATTTTCGGGAAAAGAGGCAGAAATTCCTTGTATTTATAGCAAAATTGCAGATACTCTCCTAATTTTGGGGCAAAAAGGCAGAAATTCCCTTTATTTTGGGGCAAAAATGCATAAATTCTTCTTATTTCAGGGCAAAAATCAGAAATTTACCTTATTTTGGGGCAAAATTTTAGAAATTTCTTCTATTTTGGAACAGAATTGCAGAAATTTTTCTTATTTTGTGGCAAAAAGGCAGAAATTTTCCATATAATGGTGCAAAAATGCTGAAATTCCCATTATTTTGAGGTAAAATGCTGAAATTCCCCATATTTCGGGGCAAAAAGGCAGAAATTCCCCTCATTTTGGGGCAATAAGGCAAAAATTTCCTTTTTTTTCGGGCAAATTGCAGAAATTTCATTTATTTCAGGGCAAAAAGTCAGAAATTACTTTTATTTTGGGGCAAAAAGCAGAAATTTCTTTTATTTTGTCACAAAATTGAAGAAATTTTCCTTATTTTGGAACAAAAAGTCAGAAATTTCCCCATATTTTGGGCAAAAGGCAGAAATTCCCCTTATTTTGAGGTAAAAGTGCTGAAATTCCCATTATTTTGTGGCAAAAATGCAGAACTTCCCTTTACTTTGTGGCAAAAAGGCAGAAATTCCCGTTAATTGGGGCAGAAAAGCAAAAATTTTTCTTATTTGAGGGCAATAAGGCAGAAATTCCCCATATTTTGTGGCAAAAAGACAGAAATTCCCCTTATTTATAGGTAAAATGCTGAAATTCCCCTTATTTTGTCAAAAGGCAGAAATTCCCATTATTTTGTGGCAAAATTGCAGAAATTTCACTTATTTCAGGGCAAAAAGTCATAAATTTGCCTTATTTTGGGGCAAAAAGCAGAAATTCTTCTAATTTTGGGGCCAAAACAGAAATTCCTTTTATATTGGGGTAACATTGTGGAAATTTCAAATATTTCTGAAAAAAAGGCAGAAATTCCAATTTATTTC
Organism: Micromys minutus; assembly: GCF_963924665.1. Taxonomy (NCBI): domain Eukaryota; kingdom Metazoa; phylum Chordata; class Mammalia; order Rodentia; family Muridae; genus Micromys; species Micromys minutus. The sequence goes on from NW_027667262.1 coordinate 217,887, forward strand.
GGGCAATAAGGCAGAAATTCCCCGTATTTTGGAGCAAAATTTCAGAAATTCCCCTTATATTGGTGCAAAAATGCAGAAATTCCCCATATTTTGAAGCAAAATTGCACATATTCCCCTAATTTTGAGGGAAAATGCAGAAATTCACATTATTTTGGGGCAAAAAGACAGAAATTCTCCTTATTTCAGGGCAAAAAGTCAGAAATTCCCCTTATTTTGGGGCAAAATTCCAGAAATTTCCTTTATTTTGGGGCAAAATTGCAGAAATCTCCTTTATTTTGGGTCAAAATTACAGAAATTTCATTTATTTCAGGGAAAAAACGCAGAATTTCCCCTTATTTTGGGGCAAAAACACAGAAATTCCCCTTATTTTGTGGCAAAAATGCAGAATTTTCCCTTATTTTGGGGCAAAATTGTAGAAATTTCACTTATTTCAGGGCAAAATTCAAAAATTCCTTTTATTTTGGGCAAAAAAACTGAAAATCCGTTTATTTTAGGGTAAAAAGTCAGAAATTTCACTTATTTTGAGGTAAAAAGGCCAAAATTCCTTTTATTGTGGGGCAAAAATGAAGAAATTTCCCTTTTTTGTGGCAAAAGGTATACATTCCCCTTATTTTTGGGCTAAAAAGTAGAAATTCCCCGTATTTTCAAGCAAAATTGCAGAAATTCTTCTAATTGTGGAGCAAAAATGCAGAAATTCCCTATATGTTGGGCCAAAAAGACAGAAATTCTCCGTACTTTGGGGCAAAACTCAGAAATTCCTCTTATTTTGGGGCTAAATTGCAGAAATTTCCCTTATTTTGGGGCAAAATTGCAGAAATTTCACTTATTTCAGGGAAAAAAGGCAGAAATTTTTCATATTTTGGAGCACAATTGCAGATATTCTTAATATTTTGTGGCAAAAATGCAGAATTTCCCCATATTTTGAGGTAAAAAGGCTGAAATTCCCCTTATTTGGGGGCAAAAAGGCAGAAATTTCGCTTATTTTGGGGCAAAAAGACAGAAATTCCCTTTATTTCGTGGCAAAAATGCGGAAATTTCTTTTATTTTGAGGCAATATTGCAGAAATTTCACTTATTTCAGGGCATAATTCAAAAATTCCTTTTATTTTGGTTCAAAAAGACAGAAATTCCATTTATTTTTGGGTAAAAAGGCAGAAATTTCACATATTTTGAGGTAAAAAAGCAGAAATTCCTCTTATTTTGGGGCAAAAATGAAGAAATTTCTTTTTTTTTGTGTGGCAAAAGGTATACATTCTCCTTATTTTTGTGCTAAAAAGTAGAAATTCCTCGTATTTTGGAGCAAAATTGCAGAAATTCCCCTAATTGTGGGGCAAAAAGGCAGAAATTTCCTATATGTTTGGGCAAAGAGACAGAAATTCTCCTTATTTTGGGGAAAAACTCAGAAATTCCACTTATTTTGGGGCAAAATTCCAGAAATTTCACCTATTTTAAGGCAAAATTGCAGAAATTTCAAATATTTTGGGGCAAAATTGCAGAAATTTCACTTATTCAGTGTAATAAGTCAGAAATTTTCCTTATTTTTGGGCAAAAAAGACAAAAATTCCCTTTGTTTTGGGGGAAAAAGACAGTAATTCCACTTATTTAGAGGCAAAAAAGCAGAAATTCCCCTTATTTTGGAGCAAAAATGAAGAAATTTCCCTTTTTTTATGGCAAAAAGGTATGCATTCTTCTTATTTTCGGGCAAATAGGCAGAAATTCCTCGTATTTTGGAGCAAAATTGCAGAAATTCCTCTAATTGTGGGGCAAAAAGGCAGAAATTCCCTATATCTTGGGGCAAAAAAACCAGAAATTCTTCTGTTTTGGGGGCAAAACTCAGAAATTCCACTTATTTTGGGGCAAAATTCCAGGAATTTCCCTTATTTTAAAGCAAAATTAGAGAAATTTAACTTATTTTGGGGCAAAATTGCAGAAATTCCCCTAATATTGGGGCAAAAATGCAGAAATTTCACATATTACAGGGCAAAATTCAAAAATTCCTTTTATTTTGGGGCAAAAAGACAGAAATTCCGATTATTTTAGGGTAAAAAGGCAGAAATTTTACTTATTTTGAGATAAAAAGGCCAAAATTCCTCTTATTGTGGGGCAAAAATGAAGAAATTTCCCTTTTTTGTAGCAAAAGGTATACATTCCCCTTATTTTCGGGCTAAAAAGTAGAAATTCCCCGTATTTTGAAGCAAAATTGCAGAAATTCCCCTAATTGTGGGGCAAAAAGGCAGAAATTCCCTATATGTTGGGGCAAAAGACAGAAATTCTCCTTACTTTGGGGCAAAAATCAGAAATTCCTCTTATTTTGGGGCTAAATTGCAGAAATTTCACTTATTTTGGTGTAAAATTGCAGAAATTTCACTTATTTCAGGGAAAGAAAGCAGAAATTTTTTGTACTTTGGAGCACAATTGCAGATATTCTTAATATTTTGTGGGAAAAATGCAGAAATTCCCCATATTTTGAGGTTAAAATGCTGAAAATCCCCTTATTTGGGGGCAAAAAGGCAGAAATTTCGCTTATTTTGGGGCAAAAAGACAGAAATTCCCCTTATTTCGTGGCAAAAAGGTGGAAATTTCTTTTCTTTTGAGGCAAAATTGCAGAAATTTCACTTATTTCAGGGCATAATTCAAAAATTCCTTTTATTTTGGGGGCAAAAAGACAGAAATTCCGTTTATTTTGGGGTAAAAAGGCAGAAATTTCACTTATTTTGAGGTAAAACGGCAGAAATTCCTCTTATTTTGGGGCAAAAATGAAGAAATTTCTTTTTTTTTGTGGCAAAAGGTATACATTCCCCTTATTTTCGTGCTAAAAAGTAGAAATTCCCCGTATTTTGGAGCAAAATTGCAGAAATTCCCCTCATTGTGGGGCAAAAAGGCAGAAATTTCCTATATGTTTGAGTAAAAAGACAAAAATTCTTTTTTTTTGGGCAAAACTCAGAAATTCCACTTATTTCGGGGCAAAATTCCAGAAATTTCACCTATTTTAAGGCAAAATAGCAGAAATTTCACTTATTTTGGTGCAAAATTGCAGAAATTTCACTTATTTCAGAAAAAAAAAAGCAGAAATTTTCTTATTTGGAAAAAAAAGGAAGAAATTTCTTTTATTTTGGTAAAAAATTGCAGAAATTTTTCTTATTTTGGGGCAAAAAGGCAGAAATTTCCCATATTTTGGGACAAAAATGCAGAAATTCCCCTTATTTTGAGGTAAAAATGCTGAAATTCCCCTTATTTGGGGCAAAATATCAGAAATTTCACTTATTTTCGGGCAAAATTTCAGAAATTTCACTTATTTCAGGGAAAAAAGGCAGAAATTTTCTTTATTTTGGGGCAAAAAGTAAGAAATTCCTAAAATTTTGTGGCAAAAAATGCAGAATTTCCCCTTATTTTGAGGTGAAAAGGCTGAAATTCCTCTTATTTGGGGGCAAAAAAGCAGAAATTTCACTTATTTTAAGGCAAAATTGCAGAAATTTCACTTATATCAGGGAAAAAAGGGAGAAATTTTCCTTATTTTGGGGCAAAAAGTCAGAAATTCCTAATAATTTGTGGCAAAAATGCAGAAATTCCCCTTATTTTGAGGCAAAAATGCTGAAATTCCCCTTATTTGGGGGCAAAAATGCATAAATTTCCCTTATTTCGTGGCAAAATTGCAAAAATTTCACTTAATTAAGGGTAATAAGTCAGAAATTTTCCTTATTTTGGGGCAAAAAAGACAGAAATTCCCTTTGTTTAGGGGGAAAAAGACAGAAATTCCACTTATTTAGAGGCAAAAAGGCAGACATTTTCCTCATTTTGGTGCAAAAATGAAGAAATTTCCCTTTTTTATGGCAAAAAGGTATGCATTCTTCTTATTTTCGGGCAAAAAGGCAGAAATTCCTTGTATTTTGGAGCAAAATTGCAGAAATTCCCCTAATTGTGGGGCAAAAATGCAGAAATTCCCCATATGTTAGGGCAAAAATACAGAAATTCTCCTTATTTTGGGGCAAAACTCAGAAATTCCACATATTTTGGGGCAAAATTGCAGAAATTTCAATTATTTAGGGGCAAAATTGCAGAAATTTCACTTATTTTGGGGCAAAATTTCAGAAATTTCACCTATTTCAGGGAAAAAAGTCAGAAATTTTCCTTATTTTGGAGCAAAAAGGCAGAAATTCTTAATATTTTGTGGCAAAAATGCAGAAATTCTCCTTACTTTGAGGTAAAAAAGCTGAAATTTTCTTTATTTGGGGGAAAAAAAGGCAGAAATTTCCATTATTTTGTGGCAAAATTGAAGAAATTTCACTTATTTCAGGGTAATAAGTCAAAAATTTTCCTTATTTTGGGGCAAAAAAGACAGAAATTCCCTTTGTTTTGGGGGAAAAAGACAGAAATTCCACTTATTTAGAGGCAAAAAAGCAGAAATTCCCCTCATTTTGGAGAAAAATTGCAGAAATTTCCTTTTTTTATGGCAAAAAGTTATGCATTCTTCTTATTTTCAGGCAAAAAGGCAGAAATTCCCTGTATTTTGGAGCTATATTGCAGAAATTCCTTTAATTGTGAGGTAAAATCGCAGAAATTCCCTATATGTTGGGGCAAAAAAAAAAGAAATTCTCCTTATTTTGGGGCAAAACTCAGAAATTCCACTCATTTTGAGGCAAAATTCCAGAAATTTCCCATATTTTGGGGCAAAATTGCAGAAAATTCACTTATTTCAGAAAAAAAGCAGAAATTTTCTTATTTTGGGGCAAAAAGGCAGAAATTTCCTATATTTTGGGGCAAAAATGCAGAAATTCCCTTTTTTTGAGGAAAAAAGGCTGAAATTCCCCTTATTTGGGGGCAAAAAAGGTAGAAATTCTCCGTATTTTGGAGCAAAATTGCAGAAATTCCCCTAATTGTTGGGCAAAAAGGAAGAAATTCCCTATATGTTGGGGCAAAAAGACAGAAATTCTCCTTATTTTGGGGCAAAACTCAGAAATTCAACTTATTTTGAAGCAAAATTCGAGAAATTTCTTTTATTTTTGGGCATAATTGCAGAAATTTCACTTATTTTGGGGCAAAATTGCAGAAATTTCACTTATTTCAGAAAAAAAGCAGAAATTTTCTAATTTTGGGGCAAAAAGGCAGAAGTTTCTTTTATTTTGGTACAAAATTGCAGAAATTTTTCTTATATTGGGGCAAAAAGGAAGAAATTTCCCATATTTTGGGGCAAAAAGACAGAAATTTTCTTTACTTTGGGGCAAAACTCAGAAATTCCTATTATTTTGGAGCTAAATTGCAGAAATTTCCCTTATTTTGGGCAAAATTGCAGAAATTTCACTAATTTCAGGGAAAAAAGGCAGAAATTTTTCGTATTTTGTAGCACAATGGCAGAAATTCTTAATATTTTGTGGCAAAAATGCAGAAATTCCCCATATTTTGAGGTAAAAAGGCTGCAATTCCCCTTATTTGGAAGCAAAAATGCAGAAATTTCCCTTATTTTGTGGCATAAAGACAGAAATTCCCCTTATTTTGTGGCAAAAAGGCGGAAATTTCACTTATTTTGGGGCAAAATTGCAGAAATTTCACTTATTTCAGGGCATAATTCAAAAATTCCTTTTATTTTGGGGCAAAAAGACAGAAATTTCATTTATTTTTGGATAAAAAGGCAGAAATTTCACTTATTTTGAGGTAAAAAGGCAGAAATTCCTCTTATTTTGAAGCAAAAATGAAAAAATTTCTTTTTTTGTGGCAAAAGGTATACATTCCCCTTATTTTCGGGCTAAAAAGTAGAAATTCCCCGTATTTTGGAGCAAAATTGCAGAAATTCCCCTAATTGTGGGGCAAAAAGGCAGAAATTTCCTATATGTTGGGGCAAAAATACAGAAATTCTCTTTATTTTGGGGCAAAACTCAGAAACTCCACTTATTTTGGGGCAAAATTCCAGAAATTTCCCTTATTTTGGGGCAAAATTGCAGTAATTTCACTTATTTTGGAACAAAATTGCAGAAATTTCACTTATTTAAGAAAAAAAGCAGAAATTTTCTTATTTTGGGGCAAAAAGGCAGAAATTTCTTTTATTTTGGTACAAAATTGCAGAAATTTTTCTTATTTTGGGGCAAAAAGGCAGAAATTTCCTATATTTTGGGGCAAAAATGCAGAAATTCCCCTAATTGTGGGGCAAAAATTTAGAAATTCTCTATTTGTTGGGGCAAAAAGACAGAAATTCTCCTTACTTTGGGGCAAAACTCAGAAATTCCTATATTTTTGGGGCAAAATTGCAGAAATTTCGCTTATTTTGGGGCAAAATTGCAGAAATTTCACGAATTTCAGGGAAAAAAGGCAGAAATTTTTCGTATTTTGGAGCACATGGCAGAAATTCTTAATATTTTGTGGCAAAAAGGCAGAAATTCCCCATAATTTGAGGTAAAAAACTGAAATTCCCCTTATTTGGGAGCATAAATGCAGAAATTTCCCTTATTTTGTGGCAAAAAGACAGAAATTCCCCTTATTTTATGGCAAAAAAACGGAAATTTCATTTATTTTGGGGCAAAATTGCAGAAATTTCACTTATTTCAGCGCATAATTCAAAAATTCCTTTAATTTTGGGGCAAAAAGACAGAAATTCTGTTTATTTTTGGGTAAAAAGGCAGAAATTTCACTTATTTTGAAGTAAAAAGTCAGAAATTCCTCTTATTTTAGGGCAAAAATGAAGAAATTTCTTTTTTTTTTGTGGCAAAAGGTATACATTCCCCTTATTTTCGGGCTAAAAAGTAGAAATTCCCCGTATTTTGGAGCAAAATTGCAGAAATTACCCTAATTGTGGGGCAAAAAGGCAGAAATTTCTTATATGTTGGGGCAAAAAGACAGAAATTCTCTTTATTTTGGGGCAAAACTCAAAACTCTACTTATTTTGGGGCAAAATTCCAGAAATTTCACCTATTTTGGGGCAAAATTGCAAATTTCACTTATTTTGGTGCAAAATTGCAGAAATTTCACTTACTTCAGAAAAAAAAGCAGAAATTTTCTTATTTGGAAACAAAAAGGCAGAAATTTCTTTTATTTTGGTACAAAATTGCAAAAATTTTTCTTATTTTAAGGCAAAAAGGCAGAAATTTCCCATATTTTTGGGGAAAAATGCAGAAATTCCCCTTATTTTGAGGTAAAAATGCTGAAATTCACCTTATTTGGTGGCAAAAAGGCAGAAATTTCACATATTTTGGGGCAAAATTGCAGAATTTTCACTTATTTCAGGGAAAAAAGGCAGAAATTTTCCTTATTTTGGGGCAAAAAGGCAGAAATTCCTAATATTTTGTGGCAAAAATGCAGAAATTCCCCTTATTTTGAGGTAAAAAGGCTGAAATTCCTCTTATTTGGGGGCAAAAATGCATAAATTTCCCTTATTTCGTGGCAAAATTGCAAAAATTTCACTTATTTCAGGGTAACAAGTCAGAAAGTTTCCTTATTTTGGGGCAAAAAAGACAGAAATTTCCTTCGTTTTGGGGGAAAAAGACAGAAATTCCACTTATTTAGAGGCAAAAATGAACAAATTCCCCTTATTTGGAGCAAAAATGAAGAAATTTTCCTTTTTTATGGCAAAAAGGTATGCATTCTTCTTATTTTCGGGTAAATAGGCAGAAATTCCCCGTATTTTGGAGCAGAATTGCAGAAATTCCCCTAATTGTGGGGCAAAAGGCAGAAATTCCCTATATGTTGGGGCAAAAAGACAGAAATTCTTCTTATTTTGGGGCAAAACGCAGAAATTCCACTTATTTTGGGGCAAAATTCCAGGAATTTCCCTTATTTTAAGGGAAAATTAGAGAAATTTCACTTATTTTGGGGCAAAATTTCAGAAATTTTACTTATATCAGAAAAAAAAGCAGAAATTTTCTTATTTTGGGGCAAAAAGGCAGAATTTCCTAAAATTTGTGGCAAAAATGCAGAAATTCCCCTTATTTTGAGGTAAATAGGCTGAAATTCCTCTTATTTTGGGGCAAAAAGGCAGAAATTTTCCTTATTTTGCAGCAAAATTGCAGAAATTTCACTTATTTCAGGGTAATAAGTCAGAAATTTTCTTTATTTTGGGGCAAAAAAAACAGGAATTCCCTTTTTTTTCAAGGTAAAAGACAGAAATTCCACTTATTTAGAGACAAAAAAGCAGAAATTCCCCTTATTTTGGAGCAAAAATGAAGAAATTTCTCTTTTTTATGGCAAAAAGGTATGCATTATTCTTATTTTTGTGCAAAAAGGCAGAAATTCACCGTATTTTGGAGCAAAATTGCAAAAATTCCCCTAATTGTGGGGCAAAAAGGCAGAAATTCCCTATATGTTAGGGTAAAAAGACAGAAATTCTCCTTATTTTGGGGCAAAACTCAGAAATTCCACTTATTTTGGGGCAAAATTGCAGAATTTTCCCTTATTTTTGGGTAAAATTGCAGAAATTTCACTTATTTTAGGGCAAAATTGCAGAAATTTCACTTGTTTCAGGGATAAAAGGCAGAAATTTTCCTTATTTTGGGGCAAAAACGCAGAAATTCTTAATATTTTGTGGCAAAAATGCAGAAATTCCCCTTATTTTGAGGTAAAATCCTGAAATTCCCCTTATTTGGGTTCAAAAAGTCAGAAATTTCTCTTATTTTGGGGCAAAATTGCAGAAATTTCACTTATTTCAGTGTAATAATGCAGAAATTTTCCTTATTTTGGGGCAAGAAAGACAGAAATTCCCTTTGTTTTGGGGGAAAAAGACAGAAATTCCACATATTTAGAGGCATAAAAGCAGAAATTCCCCTTATTTTGGAGCAAAATTGCAGAAATTTTCCTTTTTTATTGCAAAAAGGTATGCATTCTACTTATTTTCGGGCAAAAAAGCAGAAATTCCTTGTATTTTGGAGCAAAATTGCAGAAATTCTTCTAATTGTTGGGCAAAAAGGCAGAAATTTCCTATATGTTGGGGCAAAAAGACAGAAATTCTCCTTATTTTGGGGCAAAACAGAAATTCCACTTATTTTGAGGCAAAATTCCAGAAATTTCACTTATTTTGGAGCAAAATTGCAGAAATTTCACTTATTTCAGAAAAAAAGCAGAAATTTTCTAATTTTGGGGCAAAAACTCAGAAGTTTCTTTTATTTTGGTACAAAATTGCAGAAATTTTTCTTATATTTGGGCAAAAAGGAAGAAATTTCCCATATTTTGGGGCAAAAAGACAGAAATTTTCTTTACTTTGGGGCAAAACTCAGAAATTCCTATTATTTTGGTGCTAAATTGCAGAAATTTCCCTTATTTTGGGCAAAATTGCAGAAATTTCACTAATTTCAGGGAAAAAAGGCAGAAATTTTTCGTATTTTGTAGCACAATGGCAGAAATTCTTAATATTTTGTGGCAAAAATGCAGAAATTCCCCATATTTTGAGGTAAAAAGGCTGAAATTCCCCTTATTTGGAAGCAAAAATGCAGAAATTTCCCTTATTTTGTGGCATAAAGACAGAAATTCCCCTTATTTTGTGGCAAAAAGGCGGAAATTTCATTTATTTTGGGGCAAAATTTCAGAAATTTCACTTATTTCAGGGCATAATTCAAAAATTCCTTTTATTTTGGGGCAAAAAGACAGAAATTTCGTTTATTTTTAGGTAAAAAGGCAGAAATTTCACTTATTTTGAGGTAAAAAGGCAAAAATTCCTCTTATTTTGAAGCAAAAATGAAAAAATTTCTTTTTTTGTGGCAAAAGGTATACATTACCCTTATTTTCGGGCTAAAAAGTAGAAATTCCCCGTATTTTGAGCAAAATTGTAGAAATTCCCCTAATTGTGGGGCAAAAAAGCAGAAATTTCCTATATGTTGGGGCAAAAATACAGAAATTCTCTTTATTTTGGGGCAAAACTCAGAAACTCCACTTATTTTGGGGCAAAATTCCAGAAATTTTCCTTATTTTGGGGCAAAAATGCAGAAATTTCACTTATTTTGGGGCAAAATTGCAGAAATTCCCCTAATTGTGGGGCAAAAATTCAGAAATTCTCTATATCTTGGGGCAAAAAGACAGAAATTCTCCTTACTTTGGGGCAAAATTCAAAAATTCCTATATTTTTGGGGCAAAATTGCAGAAATTTCCCTTATTTTGGGGCAAAATTGCAGAAATTTCACGAATTTCAGGGAAAAAAGGCAAAATTTTTTCGTATTTTGGAGCACATGTCAGAAATTCTTAATATTTTGTGGCAAAAAGGGAGAAATTCCCCATATTTTGAGGTTAAAAGGCTGAAATTCCCCTTATTTGGGAGCATAAAGGCAGAAATTTCCCTTATTTTGTGGCAAAAAGACAGAAATTCCCCTTATTTTGTCGCAAAAAGGCGGAAATTTCATTTATTTTGGGGCAAAATTGCAAAAATTTCACTTATTTCAGCGCATAATTCAAAAATTCCTTTAATTTTGGGGCCAAAAGACAGAAATTCTATTTATTTTTGGGTAAAAAGGCAGAAATTTCACTTATTTTGAGGTAAAAAGTCAGAAATTCCTTTTATTTTGGGGCAAAAATGAAGAAATTTCTTTTTTTTTGTGGCAAAAGGTATACATTCCCCTTATTTTCGGGCTAAAAAGTAGAAATTCCCCGTATTTTGGAGCAAAATTGCAGAAATTACCCTAATTGTGGGGCAAAAAGTCAGAAATTTCCTATATGTTGGGGCAAAAAGACAGAAATTCTCTTTATTTTGGGGCAAAACTCAAAACTCTACTTATTTTGGGGCAAAATTCCAGAAATTTCACCTATTTTGGGGCAAAATTGCAGAAATTTAACTTATTTTGGGGCAAAATTGCAGAAATTTCACTTATTTCAGGGAAAAAGGCAGAAATTTTCCTTATTTTGGGGCAAAAAGGCAGAAATTCCTAATATTTTGTGGCAAAAATGCAGAAATTCCCCTTATTTTGAGGTAAAAAGGCTGAAATTCCTCTTATTTGGGGGTAAAAATGCATAAATTTCCCTTATTTCGTGGCAAAATTGCAAAAATTTCACTTATTTCAGGGTAACAAGTCAGAAAGTTTCCTTAATTTGGGGCAAAAAAGACAGAAATTTCCTTTTTTGGGGGGGAAAAATACAGAAATTCCAATTATTTAGAGGCAAAAAAGCAGAAATTCCCCTTATTTTGGAGCAAAAATGAAGAAATTTTACTTTTTTATGGCAAAAAGGTATGCATTCTTCTTATTTTCGGGCAAATAGGCAGAAATTCCCCGTATTTTGGAGCAGAATTGCAGAAATTCCCCTAATTGTGGGGCAAAAGGCAGAAATTCCCTATATGTTGGGGCAAAATTCCAGGAATTTCCCTTATTTTAAGGGAAAATTAGAGAAATTTCACTTATTTTGGGGCAAAATTTCAGAAATTTTACTTATTTCAGAAAAAAAAGCAGAAATTTTCTTATTTTGGGGCAAAAAGGCAGAAATTCCTAAAATTTGTGGCAAAAATGCAGAAATTCCCCTTATTTTGAGGTAAATAGGCTGAAATTCCTCTTATTTTGGGGCAAAAAGGCAGAAATTTTCCTTATTTTGCAGCAAAATTGCAGAAATTTCACTTATTTCAGGGTAATAAGTCAGAAATTTTCCTTATTTTGGGGCAAAAAAGACAGGAATTCCTTTTTTTTCAAGGTAAAAGACAGAAATTCCACTTATTTAGAGACAAAAAAGCAGAAATTCCCCGTATTTTGGAGCAAAAATGAAGAAATTTCTCTTTTTTATGGCAAAAAGGTATGCATTATTCTTATTTTCGGGCAAAAAGGCAGAAATTCACCGTATTTTGGAGCAAAATTGCAAAAATTCCCCTAATTGTGGAGCAAAGAGGCAGAAATTTCCTATATGTTGGGGCAAAAATACAGAAATTCTCTTTATTTTGGGGCAAAACTCAGAAACTCCACTTATTTTGGGGAAAAATTCCAGAAATTTCCCTAATTTTGGGGCAAAATTGCAGAAATTTCACTTATTTTGGGGCAAAATTGCAGAAATTTCACTTATTTCAGAAAAAAAGCAGAAATTTTCTTATTTTGGGCCAAAAAGGCAGAAATTTTTTTTATTTTGGTACAAAATTGCAGAAATTTTTCTTATTTTGGGGCAAAAAGGCAGAAATTTCCTATATTTTGGGGCAAAAATGCAGAAATTCCCCTAATTGTGGGGCAAAAATTCAGAAATTCTCTATATCTTGGGGCAAAAAGACAGAAATTCTCCTTACTTTGGGGCAAAACTCAGAAATTCCTATATTTTTGGGGCAAAATTGCAGAAATTTCCCTTATTTTGGGGCAAAATTGCAGAAATTTCACGAATATCAGGGAAAAAAGGCAGAATTTTTTCGTATTTTGGAGCACATGTCAGAAATTCTTAATATTTTGTGGCAAAAAGGGACATATTCCCCATATTTTGAGGTAAAAAGGCTGAAATTCCCCTTATTTGGGAGCATAAAGGCAGAAATTTCCCGTATTTTGTGGCAAAAAGACAGAAATTCCCCTTATTTTGTCGCAAAAAGGCGGAAATTTCATTTATTTTGGGGCAAAATTGCAAAAATTTCACTTATTTCAGCGCATAATTCAAAAATTCCTTTAATTTTGGGGCAAAAAGACAGAAATTCTGTTTATTTTTGGGTAAAAAGGCAGAAATTTCACTTATTTTGAGGTAAAAAGTCAGAAATTTCTCTTATTTTGGGGCAAAAATGAAGAAATTTCTTTTTTTTGTGGCAAAAGGTATACATTCCCCTTATTTTCGGGCTAAAAAGTAGAAATTCCGCGTATTTTGGAGCAAAATTGCAGAAATTACCCTAATTGTGGTGCAAAAAGGCAGAAATTTCCTATATGTTGGGGCAAAAAGACAGAAATTCTCTTTATTTTGGGGCAAAACTCAAAACTCTACTTATTTTGGGGCAAAATTCCAGAAATTTCACCTATTTTGGGGCAAAATTGCAGAAATTTCACTTATTTTAGGGCAAAATTTCAGAAATTTCACTTATTTCAGGAAAAAAAGCAGAAATTTTCTTATTTGGATGCAAAAAGGCAGAAATTTCTTTTATTTTGCTACAAAATTGCAGAAATTTTTCTTATTTTAAGGCAAAAAAGAAGAAATGTCCCATATTTTGGGGCAAAAATGCAGAAATTCCCCTTATTTTGAGGTAAAAATGCTGAAATTCCCCTTATTTGGGGGCACAAAAGCAGAAATTTCACTTATTTTGGGGCAAAATTGCATAAATTTCACTTATTTCAGGGAAAAAAGGCAGAAATTTTTTCTTATTTTGGGCAAAAAGGCAGAAATTTCTAATATTTTGTGGCAAAAATGCAGAAATTCCCCTTATTTTGAGGTAAAAAGGCTGAAATTCCTCTTATTTGGGGGCAAAAAAGCAGAAATTTTCCTTATTTTGGGGCAAAAAAAACAGAAATTCCCTTTGTTTTGGCGGAAAAAGACAGAAATTCCACTTATTTAGAGGCAAAAAAACAGAAATTCCGCATATTATGGAGCAAAAGTGACGAAAATTTCTTTTTTTATGGCCATAAGTTATGCATTCTTCTTATTTTCGGGCAAATAGGAAGAAATTCCCCGAATTATGGAGCAAAATTTCAGAAATTCTCCTAATTGTGGGGCAAAAGCAGATATTCCCTATATGTTGGGGCAAAAAGACAGAAATTCTTTTTATTTTGGGACAAAACTTAGAAATTCCACTTATTTTGGGGCAAATTTCCAAAATTTACCTTATTTTGGGGCAAAATTGCAGAAATTTCACTTATTTTGAGGCAAAATTGCAGAAATTTCACTTATTTCAGGGAAAAAAGGCAGAAATTTTCTTTATTTTGTGGCAAAAATGCAGAAATTCCCCTTATTTTGAGGTAAAAGGCTGAAATTCCTTTTATTTGGGGGCAAAAAGGCAGAAATTTCCCTTATTTTGGGGCAAAATTGCAGAAATTTCACTTACTTTAGGGTAATAAGTCAGAAATTTTTCTTATTTTGGGGCAAAAAAAGACAGAAATTTCATTAGTTTTGGGGGAAAAAGACAGAAATTCCACTTATTTAGAGGCAAAAAAGCAGAAATTCCACTTATTTTGGAGCAAAAATGAAGAAATTTTCCTATTTTATGGCAAAAAGGTATGCATTCTTCTAATTTTCGGGCAAATAGGCAGAAATACTCCGTATTTTGGAGCAAAATTGCAGATATTCCCCTAATTGTGGGGCAAAAAGTCAGAAATTCCCTATATGTTGGGGCAAAAAGACAGAAATTCTCCTTATTTTGGGGCAAAACGCAGAAATTCCACTTATTTTGGGGCAAAATTCCAGGAATTTTTCTTATTTTAAGGCAAAATTAGAGAAATTTCACTTATTTTGGGGCAAAATTTCAGAAATTTCACTTATTTCAGGAAAAAAGCAGAAATTTTATTATTTTGGGGCAAAAAGGCAGAAATTCCTAATATTTTGTGGCAAAAATGCAGAAATTCCCCTTATTTTGAGGTAAATATGCTGAAATTCCCCTTATTTTGGGCCAAAAAGGCAGAAATTTCACTTATTTTGGGGCAAAATTTCATAAATTTCACTTATTTCAGGAAAAAAAGGCAGAAATTTTCCTTATTTTGGGACAAAAAAGTCAGGAATTCCCTTTGTTTTGGAGGAAAAAGACAGAGATTCCACTTATTTAGAGGCAAAAAAGCAGAAATTCCCCTTATTTTGGAGCAAAAATGAAGAAATTTCGCTTTTTTATAGCAAAAACTTATGCATTCTTTTTCGGGCAAAAAGGCAGAAATTCCCCATAATGGAGGAAAATTGCAGAAATTACCCTAATTGTGGGGCAAAAAGGCAGAAATTCCCTATACGTTAGGGCAAAAAGACAGAAATTCTCCTTATTTTGGGGCAAAACTCAGAAATTCCACTTATTTTGGGGTAAAATTCCAGAAATTTCCCTTATTTGGGGGCAAAATAGCAGAAATTTGACTTATTTCAGAAAAAAAGCAGAAATTTTCTTATTTTGGGGCAAAAAGGCAGAAATTTCTTTTATTTTGGTACAAAATTGAAGTAATTTTTCTTATTTTGGGGAAAACAGGAAGAAATTTCCCATATTTTGGGGCAAAAATGCAGAAAGTCCCATTATTTTGAGGTAAAAAGCCTGAAATTCCCCTTATTTTGGGGCAAAAAGGCAGAAATTTCCCTTATTTTGAGGCAAAATTGCAGAAATTTCACTTATTTCAGGGTAACAATCAGAAATTTTTATTATTTTGGGGAAAATGGACAGAAATTTTCTCTGTTTTGGGGGAAAAAGACAGAAATTCTACGTATTTAGAGGCAAAAAAGCAGAAATTCCCCTTATTTTGGAGCAAAAATGAAGAAATTTCTTTTTTTTATGGCAAAAAGTAGTGCATTCTTCTTATTTTTGGGCAAAAATGCAGAAATTCCCCGTATTTTGGAGCAAAATTGCAGAAATTCCCCTAATTGTGGGGCAAAAATGCAGATATGCTCTATATGTTGGGGCAAAAAGACAGAAATTCTCATTTTGGGGCAAAACTCAGAAATTCCACTTACTTTGGGGCAAAATTCCAGAATTTTTTCTTATTTTGGGGCAAAATTGCAGAAATTTCACTTATTTTGGGGCAAAATTGCAAAAATTTCACTTATTTCAGAGAAAAAAGCAGAAATTTTTTTATTTTGGAACAAAATTGCAGAAATTTTTTTTATTTTGGGTTAAAAAGTAAGAAATTTTCAATATTTTGGGGCAAAAATGCAGAAATTCTTCTTATTTTGAGGTAAAAAGGCTGAAATTCCCCTTATTTGGGTGCAAAAAGGCAGAAATTTCCCTTATTTTGTGGCAAAATTGCAGAAATTTCACTTATTTCAGGGTAATAAGTCAGAAATTTTCATTATTTTGGGGCAAAAAATAAAGAAATTTTTTTTGGGGGGGGAAAAAGACAGAAATTCCACATTTTTAGAGGCAAAAAAGCAGAAATTCCTTTTATTTTCGAGCAAAAATCAAGAAATTTCCCTTTTTTGTGGCAAAAGGTATACATTCCCCATATTTTCAGGCTAAAAAGCAGAAATTCTCTGTATTTTGGAGCAAAATTACAGAAATTCCCCTAATTGTGGGGCAATAGGGCAGAAATTCCCTATATGTTAGGGCAAAAAGACAAAAATTCTCCTTATTTTGGGGCAAAACTCAGAAATTCCATTTATTTTGGGGCAAAATTCCAGAAATTTCCCTTATTTTGGGGCAAAATTGCAGATATTTCACTTATTTTGGGGAATAATTGCAGAAATTTCACTTATTTCAGGGAAAAAAGGCAGAAATTTTTCTTATTTTGGGGCAAAAAGGCAGAAATTCCTAAAGTTTGTGGCAAAAATGCAGAAATTCCCCTTATTTTGAGGTAAAAAAGCTGAAATTCCCCTTATTTGGGGGCAAAAAGGCAGAAATTTCCTTTATTTTGTGGCAAAATTGCAGAAATTTCACTTATTTCAGGGTAATAAGACAGAAATTTTCCATATTTTGGGGCAAAACTCAGAAATTCCACTCATTTTGGGGAAAAATTTCAGGAATTTTCCTTATTTTGGGGCAAAAATGAAGAAATTTGACTTATTTCAGACAAAAAGCAGAAATTTTCTTATTTTGGGGCAAAAAGGCAGAAATTTCTTTTATTTTGGTACAAAATTGCAGAATTTTTTTATATTTTGGGGCAAAAAACCAGAAATTTCCTATATTTTGTGGCAAAAATGCAGAAATTCCCCTTATTTTGTGATAAAAAGGCTAAAATTCCCCTTATTTGGGGGCAAAAGGGCAGAAATTTCCCTTATTTTCGGGCAAAATTGCAGAAATTTCACTTATTTCAGGGTATTAAGTCAGAAATTTTCCTTATTTTGGGGCAAGAAAGACAGAAATTTTCTTTGTTTTGGGGAAAAAGACAGAAATTCCACTTATTTAGAGGCATAAAAATAGAAATTCCCCTTATTTTGGAGCAAAATTGCAGAAATTTTCCTTTTTTATGGCAAAAATATATGCATTCTACTTATTTTTGGGCAAAAAAGCAGAAATTCCTTGTATTTTGGAGCAAAATTGCAGAAATTTCCCTAATTGTTGGGCAAAAAGGCAGAAATTTCCTATATGTTGGGGCAAAAAGACAGAAATTCTCCTTATTTTGGGGCAAAACAGAAATTCCACTTATTTTGAGGCAAAATTCCAGAAATTTCCCTTATTTTGGGGCAAAATTCCAGAAATTTCACTTATTTTGGAGCAAAATTGCAGAAATTTCACTTATTTCAGAAAAATAAGCAGAAATTTTCTTATTTTGGGGCAATAAGGCAGAAATTTCTTTTATTTTGGTACTAAATTGCAGAAATTTTTTTATTTTGGGGCAAACAGGCAGAAATTTCCTATATTTTGGGGCAAAAATGCAGAAATTCCCATTATTTGGAGGTAAAAAGCCTGAAATTCCCTTTATTTTGAGGCAAAAAGGCAAAAATTTCCTTTATTTTAGTGCAAAATTGCAGAAATTTCACTTATTTCAGGGTAATAAGTAAGAAATTTTTATTATTTTGGGGCAAATGGACAGAAATTCCCTTTGTTTTGGAAGAAAAAGACAGAAATTCTACTTATTTATAGGCAAAAAGCAGAAATTCCCCTTATTTTGGGGCAAATTTGCAGAAATTTCAATTATTTCAGGGTAATAAGTCAGAAATTTATCTTATTTTGGGGCAAAAAAAACAGAAATTCTTTTTTTGGGGGGGAAAAATACAGAAATTCCACTTTTTTAGAGGTAAAAAGCAGAAATTCCTTTTATTTTGAAGCAAAAATGAAGAAATTTTCTTTTTGTGGCAAAAGTTATACATTCCCCTTATTTCCAGGCTAAAAAGCAGAAATTTCCTTTATTTTGGAGCAAAATTGCAGAAATTGCCCTAATTGTGGGGAAATAAGGCAGAAATTCCCTATATTGTAGGGCAAAAAGAAAGAAATTCTCCTCATTTTGGGGCAAAACTCAGAAATTCCACTTATTTTGGGGCTAAATTCCTGAAATTTCCCTTATTTTAGGGCAAAATTGCAGAAATTTCACTTATTTTGGGGCAAAATTGCAGAAATTTCACTTATTTCAGGGAAAAACGGCAGAAATTTTCCTTAATTTGGGGCAAAAAGGGAGAAATTTTTAATATTTTGTGGCAAAAATGCAGAAATTTCCCTTATTTTGAGGTAAAAAGGCTGAAATTCCCCTTATTTGGAGGCAAAAAGGCAGAAATTTCTTTTATTTTGGGGCAAAATTGCAGAAATTTCACTTATTTCAGGGTAATAAATCAGAAATTTTCCTTATTTTGTGGCAAAAAAACAGGAATTCCATTTGTTTGGGGGACAAAAGACAGAAATTCCACTTATTTAGAGGTAAAAAAGCAGAAATTCCCCTTATTTTGGAGCAAAAATGAAGAAATTTCCCTTTTTTATGGAAAAAAGGTATGCATTCTTCTTATTTTCGGGCAAAAAGGCAGAAATTCCCCGTATTTTGGAGCAAAATTGAAGAAATTCCCCTAATTGTGGGGCAAAAAAAAAAGAAATTCCCTATATGTTGGGGCAAAAAGACAGAAATTCTCCTTATTTTGGGGCAAAACTCAGAAATTCCACTTATTTTAGGGCAAAATTCCAAAAATTTCCCTTATTTTTGAGCATAATTGTAGAAATTTCACTTATTTTGGGGTAAATTTGCAGAAATTTCACTTATTTCAGAAAAAAGAGCAGAAATTTTCTTATTTTGAGGCAAAAAGGCAGAAATTTCTTTTATTTTGGTACAAAATTGCAGAAATTTTTCTTATTTGGGGCAAAAAGCCAGAAATTTCCCATATTTTGGGGCAAAAATGCAGAAATTCCCCTAATTGTGGGGTAAAAATGCAGAAATTCCCTATATGTTGGGGCAAAAAGACAGAAATTCTCCTTATTTTGGGGCAAAACTCAGAAATTGCACTTACTTTGGGGCAAAATTCCAGAAATTTCCCTTATTTTGGGGCAAAATTGCAGAAATTTAACTTATTTTGGGGCAAAATTGCAGAAATTTCACTTATTTCAGGGAAAAAAGGCAGAAATTTTCCTTATTTTGGTGCAAAAACGCAGAAATTCCTAATATTTTTTGGCCAAAATGCAGAAATTCCCCTTATTTTGTGGTAAAAAGGCTGAAATTCCCCTTATTTGGGGGCAAAAATGCAGAATTTTCTTTATTTTGGGGCAAAATTGCAGAAATTTCACTTATTTCAGGGTAATAAGTCAGAAATTTTCCTTATTTTTGGGCAAAAAAGACAAAAATTCCCTTTGTTTCTGGAGAAAAAGACAGAAATTCCACTTATTTAGAGGCAAAAAAGCAGAAATTCCCCTTAATATGGAGCAAAAATGAAGATATTTCCCTTTTTTATGGAAAAAGTTATGCATTCTTCTTATTTTCGGGCAAAAAGGCAGAAATTCCCCGTATTTTGGAGCAAAATTGCAGAAATTCCTTTAATTGTGGGGTAAAAAAGAAGAAATTCCCTATATGTTGGGGCAAAAAGACAGAAATTCTCCTTATTTTAAGGCAAAACTCAGAAATTTCACTTATTTTGGGGCAAAATTGCAGAAATTTCACTTATTTCAGGGAAAAAAGCAGAAATTTTTTTATTTTGGGGCAAAAAGGCAGAAATTTCTGTTATTTTGGTACAAAATTGCAGAATTTTTATATTTTGGGGCAAAAAAGCAGAAATTTCTCTTATTTTGGGGAAAATATGCAGAAATTCCCCTTATTTTGATGTAAAAAGCCTATAATTCCCCTTATTTGGGGGCAGAAAGGCAGAAATTTCCCTTATTTTGGGGCAATATTGCAGAAATTTCACGTATTTAAGGGTAATAAGTCAGAAATTTTCCTTATTTTGGGGAAAAAATAGAGAAATTCCCTTTGTTTTGGGGGAAAAAAAAGAAATTCCACTTATTTAGAGGCAAAAAACAGAAATTCCCTTTATTTTGTAGCATAAATGAAGAAATTTCCCTTTTTTATGGTAAAAAGGTATGCATTCTTCTTATTTTCAGGCAAAATGCAGAACTTCCCCGTATTTTGGAGCAAAATTGCAGAAATTCCCCTAACTGTGGGGCAAAAAGGAAGAAATTCCCTATATGTTAGGGCAAAAAGAAGAAATTCTCCTTATTTTGGGGCAAAACTCAGAAATTCCATTTATTTTGGGGCAAAATTCCAGGAATTCCCCTTATTTTGTGGCAAAAGTGTAGAAATTTCCCCTATTTTGGGGCAAAATTGCAGAAATTTCACTTATTTCAGGGAAAAAGGGCAGAAATTTTCCTTATTTTGGGGCAAAAACGCAGAAATTCCTAATATTTTGTGGCAAAAATGCAGAAATTCCCCTTATTTTGACTTAAAAGGCTTAAATTCCCCTTATTTGGGGGCAAAAAGGCAGAATTTTCCCTTATTTTGGGGCAAAATTGCAGAAATTTGACTTATTTCAGGGTAATAAGTCAGAAATTTTCCTTATTTTGCGGCAAAAAAGACAGAAATTCCCTTTGTTTTGGGGGAAATAGATAAAAATTCCACTTATTTAGAGGCAAAAAAGCAGAAATTCCCCTTAATATGGAGCAAAAATGAAGAAATTTCCCTTTTTTATGGCAAAAAGTTATGCATTCTTCTTATTTTCGGGCAAAAAGGCAGAAATTCCCCGTATTTTGGAGCAAATTTGCAGAAATTCCCCTAATTGTGGGGTAAAAAGGCAGAAATTCCCTATATGTTGGGGCAAAAAGACAGAAATTCTTTTTATTTTAAGGCAAAACTCAGAAATTCCAATTATTTTGGGGCAAAATTCCAGAAATTTCCCTTATTTTTGGGCAAAATTGCAGAAATTCCCCTTATTTTGAGGTAAAAATGCTGAAATTCCCATTATTTGGGGGCAAAAAGAAAAATTTCAGGAAAAAAAGCAGAAATTTTCTTATTTTGAAGCAAAAAGGCAGAAATTTCTTTTATTTTGGTACAAAATTCCAGAAATTTGTCTTATTTTGGGGCAAAAAGGCAGAAATTTCCCTTATTTTGGGGCAAATATGCCGAAATTCCCCTTATTTTGAGGTAAAAAGGCTGAAATTTCCATTATTTGGGGGCAAAAAGGCAGATATTTCCCTTATTTTGGGGAAAAATTGCAGAAATTTCACTTATTTCAGGGTAATAAGTCAGAAATTTTCCTTATTTTGCGGAAAAAAATTTAGAATTTCCCTTGGTTTTGGGGGAAAAAGACAGAAATTTCACTTATTTAGAAGCAAAAAATCAGAAATTCCCCTTATTTTGGAGAAAAATTGCAGAAATTCCTCTAAATGTGGGCAAAAACGCAGACATTCCCTATATGTTGGGGCAAATGGACAAAAATTCTTTTTATTTTGGAGCAAAACTCAGAAATTCCACTTATTTTCGGGGAAAATTCCAAAAATTTCACATATTTTGGGGCAAAATTGCAGAAATTTCACATATTTTGGGGCAAAATGGCAGAAATTTCACTTATTACAGAAAAAAAAGCAGAAATTTTATTATTTTGGGGCAAAAAGGCAGAAATTTCTTTTATTTTGGTACAAAATAGCAGAAATATTTCTTTTTTGGGGGCAAAAAGCAGAAATTTCCCTTATTTTGGGCAAAAATGCAAAAATTCCCCTTATTTTGAGGTAAAAAGGCTGAAATTCCCATTATTTGGGGGCAAAAAGGAAGAAATTTCCCTTATTTTGGGGCAAAATTGCAGAAATTTCACTTATTTCAGGGTAATAAGTCAGAATTTTTTTTATTTTGGGCCAAAAAAACAGGAATTACCTTTGTTTTGGGAGAAAAAGATAGAAATTCCACTTATTTAGAGGCAATAAAGCAGAAATTCCCCTTATTTTGGAGCAAAATTGCAGAAATTCCCCTAATTATGGGGCAAAAAGGCAGAAATTCCCTATATGTTGGGGCAAAACGATAGAAATTCTCTTTATTTTGGGGCAAAACTCAAAAATTCCACTTCTTTTGGGGCAAAATTTCAGAAATTTCACTTATTTTGGGGCAAAATTGCAGAAATTTCACTTATTTTGTGGCAAAATTGCAGAAATTTCACTTATTTCAGAAAAAAGGAGAAATTTTCTTATTTGGGGACAAAAAGGCAGAAATTTCTATTATTTTGGTACAAAATTGCAGAAATTTTTCTTATTTTGGGGCAAAAAAATATATATTTCTCATATTTTGTGGCAAAAATACAGAAATCCCCATTATTTTGAGGTAAAAAGGCTGAAATTCCTCTTATTTAAGGGCAAAAAGGCAGAAATTTCCTTTATTTTGGGGCAAAATTGCAGAAATTTCACTTATTTCAGGGTAATAAGTCAGAAAATTTCCTTATTTTGTTGCAAAAAAGACAGAAATTCCCTTTGTTTTTGAGGAAAAAAACAGAAATTCCACTTGTTCAGAGGCAAAAAAGCAGAAATTCCCCTTATTTTGGTTCAAAACTCAGAAATTCCTCTTATTTTGGGGCAAAATTCCAGAAATTTCTTTATTTTGGGGCAAAATTGCAGAAATTTTATTTATTTTGGGGCAAAATTGCAGAAATTTCACTTATTTCAGGGAAAAAAGGCAGAAATTTTTTTTATTTTGTGGCAAAAAGGTAGAAATTCTTATATTTTGTGGCAAAACTGCAGAAATTCCCCTTATTTTGAGGTAAAAAGGCTGAAATTCCCATTATTTGGGGCAAAAAGGCAGAAATTTCCCTTATTTTGGGGCGAAATTGCAGAAATTTCACTTATTTCAGGGTAATAAGTCAGAAAATTTCCTTATTTTGGGGCAAAAAAGACAGAAATTCCCTTTGTTTTTGAGGAAAAAAACAGAAATTCCACTGGTTCAGAGGCAAAAAAGCAGAAATTCCCCTTATTTTGGTTCAAAACTCAGAAATTCCTCTTATTTTGGGGCAAAATTCCAGAAATTTCCCTTATTTTGGGGCAAAATTGCAGAAATTTTATTTATTTTGGGGCAAAATTGCAGAAATTTCACTTATTTCAGGGAAAAAAGGCAGAAATTTTTTTTATTTTGTGGCAAAAAGGTAGAAATTCTTATATTTTGTGGCAAAACTGCAGAAATTCCCCTTATTTTGAGGTAAAAAGGCTGAAATTCCCATTATTTGGGGCAAAAAGGCAGAAATTTCCCTTATTTTGGGGCGAAATTGCAGAAATTTCACTTACTTCAGCGTAATAAGTCAGAAATTTCCTTATTTTGGTGCAAAAAAGACAGAAATTCCCTTTGTTTTGGGGGAAAAATAAAAAATTCCACTTATTTAGAGGCAAAAAAGCAGAAATTCCCCTTATTTTGGAGCAAAAATGAAGAAATTTCCTTTTTTTTTATTGCAAAAAGGTATGCATTCTTCTTATTTTCAGGCAAAAAGGCAGAAATTCCTTGTATTTTGGAGCAAAATTGCAGAAATTCCCCTAATTGTGGGGCAAAAAGGCAGAAATTTTCTATATGTTGGGGCAAAAAGACAGAAATTCTCCTTATTTTAGTGCAAAACTCAGAAATTCCACTTATTTTCGGGGAAAATTCCAGAAAATCCCCATATTTTGGAGCAAAATTGCAGAAATTCCCCTAATTGTTGGGCATAAAGGCAGAAATTCCCTATATGTTGGGGCAAAAAGACAGAAATTCTCGTTATTTTTGGGCAAAACTCAGAAATTCCACTTATTTTGGGGCAAAATTCCAGAAATTTCCCTTATTTGGGGGCAAAATTGCAGAAATTTCACTTATTTCAGGGTAATAAGTCAGAAATTTTCCTCATTTTTGGGCTAAAAAGACAGAAATTCCCTTTCTTTTGGGGGAAAAAGACTGAAATTCCACATTTTTAGAGGCAAAAAAGCAGAAATTCCCCTTATTTTGGAGCAAAAAAGAAGAAATTTCTTTTTTTTGTGGCAAAAGGTATTCATTCTTCTTATATTCAGGCTAAAAAGCAGAAATTCCCCGTATTTTGTAGCAAAATTGCAGAAATTCCACTAATTGTGAAGCAAAAAGGCAGTAATTCCCTATATGTTAGGGCAAAAAGACAGAAATTCTCCTTATTTTGGGCTAAAACTCAGAAATTCCACTTATTTTGGGGCAAAATTCCAGAAATTTCCTTATTTTTGGGGCAAAATTGCAGAAATTTCACTTATTTTTTGGCAAAATTGCAGAAATTTCACTTATTTCAGAAAAAAAGAGAAATTTTCTTATTTTGGGGCAAAAAGGCAGAAATTTCTTTTATTTTGGTAAAAAATTGCAGAAATTTTTTTATTTTGGGGCAAAAAGGCAGAAATTTCCCTTATTTTGGGGCAAAATTGCAGAAATTTCACTTATTTCAGGGTAATAAGTCAGAAATTTTCCTTATTTTTGGGCTAAAAAGACAGAAATTCCCTTTCTTTTGGGGGAAAAAGACTGAAATTCCACATTTTTAGAGGCAAAAAAGCAGAAATTCCCCTTATTTTGGAGCAAAAAAGAAGAAATTTCTTTTTTTTTGTGGCAAAAGGTATTCATTCTTCTTATATTCAGGCTAAAAAGCAGAAATTCCCCGTATTTTGTAGCAAAATTGCAGAAATTCCACTAATTGTGAAGCAAAAAGGCAGTAATTCCCTATATGTTAGGGCAAAAAGACAGAAATTCTCCTTATTTTGGGGCAAAACTCAGAAATTCCACCTATTTTGGGGCAAAATTGCAGAAATTTCACTTATTTCAGGGAAAAAAAGCAGAAATTTTTTTTATTTTGGGGCAAAAAGGCAGAAATTCCTAATATTTTGTTGCAAAAATGCAGAAATTCCCATTATTTTGAGGTAAAAAGGATGAAATTCCCTTATTTGGGGGCAAATAGGCAGAAATTTCCCTTATTTTGGAGCAAAATTGCAGAAATTTCACTTATTTCAGTGTAATAAGTAAGAATTTTTCCTTATTTTGTGGCAAACAAGACAGAAATTTCCTTTTTTTGGGGAAAAAGACAGAAATTCCACTTATTTAGAGGCAAAAAAGCAGAAATTCCCCTTATTTTGGAGCAAAATGAAGAAATTTCCATTTTTTATGGTAAAAAGGTATGCATTTTTCTCATTTTCGGGCAAAAGCAGAAATTTCCCGTATTTTGGAGCGAATTTGTGAAAATTTTCCTAACTGTGGGGCAAAAAGGCAGATATTCCCTATATGTTAGGGCAAAAAGAAGAAATTCTTTTTATTTTGAGGCAAAACTCAGAAATTCCACATATTTTGGGGCAAAATTCCAGAAATTTCCCTTATTTTGGGGCAAAATTGCAGAAATTTTTTTTATTTTGGGGCAAAATTGCAGAAATTTCATTTATTTCAGGGAAAAAAGGCAGAAATTTTCTTTATTTTGTGGCAAAAAGGCAGAAATTCCTAATATTTTGTTGCAAAAATGCAGAAATTCCCCTTTTTTTGAGGTAAAAAGGCCGAAATTCTCCTTATTTGGGGGAAAAAGGCAGAATTTTCCCTTACTTTGGGGCAAAATTGCAGAAATTTCACTTATTTCAGGGTAGTAAGTCAGAAATTTTCCTTATTTTGTGGCAAAAAAGACAGAAATTCCCTTTGTTTTGGGGGAAAAGACAGAAATTCAACTTATTTAGAGGCAAAAATGCAGAAATTCCCCTTAATATGGAGCAAAAATGAAGAAATTTCCTTTTTTTATGACAAAAAGTTATGCATTCTTCTTATTTTCGGGCAAAAAGGCAAAAATTCCCCCTATTTTGGAGCAAAATTGCAGAAATTCCCCTAATTGTGGGGTAAAAAGGCAGAAATTCCCTATATGTTGGGGCAAAAAGACAGAAATTCTCCTTATTTTAAGGCAAAACTCAGAAATTTCCCTTATTTTGGGGCAAAATTGCAGAAATTTCACTTATTTTGGGGCAAAATTGCAGAAATTTCACTTATTTCATGGAAAAAAGGCAGAAATTTTCCTTATTTTGGGGCAAAAACACAGAAATTCCTAATATTTTGTGGCAAAAATGCAGAAATTCCCCTTATTTTGAGGTAAAAAGGCTGAAATTCCCCTTATTTGGCGGCAAAAAGGCAGAATTTTCCTTATTTTGGGGCAAAATTGCAGAAATTTCACTTATTTCAGGGTAATAAGTCAGAAATTTACTTTATTTTTGGGC
Organism: Micromys minutus; assembly: GCF_963924665.1. Taxonomy (NCBI): domain Eukaryota; kingdom Metazoa; phylum Chordata; class Mammalia; order Rodentia; family Muridae; genus Micromys; species Micromys minutus. The sequence continues at coordinate 243,936 of NW_027667262.1, forward strand.
AAAAAAGACAGAAATTCCCTTTGTTTTGGGAAAAAAGACAGAAATTCCACTTATTTAGAGGCAAAAAAGCAGAAATTCCCCTAATTTGGGAGCAATAATGAAGAAATTTCCTTTTTTTATGACAAAAATGTATGCATTCTTCTTATTTTTGGGCAAAAAGACAGAAATTCCCCATATTTTGTAGCAAAATTGCAGAAATTCCCCTAATTGTGGGGCAAAAAAGCAGAAATTCCCTATATGTTGGGTTGAAATGACAGAAATTTTCCTTATTTTGGGGCAAAACTCAGAAATTCCACTTATTTTGGGGCAAAATTCCAGAAATTTCTCTTATTTTGGGGCAAAATTGCAGAAATTTCACTGTTTTTAGGGCAAAATTGCAGAAATTTCACTTATTTCAGGGAAAAAGGGCAGAAATTTTCCTTATTTTGGGGCAAAATCGCAGAAATTCCTAATATTTTGTGGCAAAAATGCAGAAATTCCCCTTATTTTGAGGAAAAAGTCTGAAATTCCCCCTATTTGTGGGCAAAAAGGCAGAATTTTCCCTTATTTTGGGGCAAAATTGCAGAAATTTTACTTATTTCAGGGTAATAAGTCAGAAATTTTCCTTATTTTTGGGCAAAAAAGGCAAAAATTCCCTTTGTTTTTGGAGAAAAAGACAGAAATTCCACTTATTTAGAGGCAAAAAAGCAGAAATTCCCCTTAATATGGAGCAAAAATGAAGATATTTCCCTTTTTTTGGAAAAAGTTATGCATTCCTCTTATTTTCGGGCAAAAAGGCAGAAATTCCCCGTATTTTGGAGCAAAATTGCAGAAATTCCTTTAATTGTGGGGTAAAAAAGAAGAAATTCCCTATATGTTGGGGCAAAAAGACAGAAATTCTCCTTATTTTAAGGCAAAACTCAGAAATTTCACTTACTTTGGGGCAAAATTGCAGAAATTTCACTTATTTCAGGAAAAAAAGCAGAAATTTTCTTATTTTGGGGCAAAAAGGCAGAAATTTCTGTTATTTTGGTACAAAATTGCAGAATTTTTATATTTTGGGGCAAAAAAGCAGAAATTTCTCTTATTTTGGGGAAAATATGCAGAAATTCCCCTTATTTTGATGTAAAAAGGCTGAAATTCCCCTTATTTGGGGGCAGAAAGGCAGAAATTTCCCTTATTTTGGGGCAATATTGCAGAAATTTCACGTATTTAAGGGTAATAAGTCAGAAATTTTCCTTATTTTGGGGAAAAAATACAGAAATTCTTTTTGTTTTGGGGGAAAATACAGAAATTCCACTTATTTAGAGGCAAAAAAACTGAAATTCCCTTTATTTTGTAGCATAAATAAAGAAATTTCCCTTTTTTATGGTAAAAAGGTATGCATTCTTCTTATTTTCAGGCAAAATGCAGAACTTCCCCGTATTTTGGAGCAAAATAGCAGAAATCCCCCTAACTGTGGGGCAAAAAGGCAGAAATTCCGTATATGTTAGGGCAAAAAGAAGAAATTCTCATTATTTTGGGGCAAAACTCAGAAATTCCACTTATTTTCGGGGAAAATTCCAGAAATTTCACATATTTTGGGGCAAAATTGCAGAAATTTCACTTATTTTGGGGCAAAATTGCAGAAATTCTACTTATTAAAGAAAAAAAAGCAGAAATTTTATTATTTTGGGGCAGAAAGGCAGAAATTTCTTTTATTTTGGTACAAAATTGCAGAATTTTTTTTATTTTGGGGCAAAAAGGCAGAAATTTCCCTTATTTTGGGCAAAAATGCAGAAATTCCCCTTCTTTTGAGGTAAAAAAGCTGAAATTCCCATCATTTGGGGGCAAAAAGGAAGAATTTTTTTTTATTTTGGGGCAAAATTGCAGAAATTTCACTTATTTCAGGGTAATAAGTCAGAATTTTTTTTTATTTTGGGCCAAAAAAACAGGAATTACCTTTGTTTTGGGGGAAAAAGATAGAAATTCCACTTATTTAGAGGCAAAAAAGCAGAAATTCCCCTTATTTTGGAGCAAAATTGCAGAAATTCCCCTAATTGTGGGGCAAAAATGCAGAAATTCCCTGTATGTTGGGGCAAAAAGATAAAAATTCTCATTATTTTCGGGCAAAACTCAGAAATTCCACTTATTTTGGGGCAAAATTCCAGAAATTTCACTTATTTTGGGGTAAAATTGCAGAAATTTCACTTCTTTCAGAAAAAAAGCAGAAATTTTCTTTTTTGAGGGCAAAAAGGCAGAAATTTCTATTATTTTGGTACAAAATTGCAAAAATTTATCTTATTTTGGAGCAAAAAAGAATATATTTCCCATATTTTGTGGCAAAAATACAGAAATTCCCCTTATTTTGAGGTAAAAAGGCTGAAATTCCTCTTATTTGGCAGCAAAGAGGCAGAAATTTCCTTTATTTTGGGGCAAAATTGCAGAAATTTCACTTATTTCATGGTAATAAGTCAGAAATTTTCTTTATTTTGGGGCAAAAAAGACAGAAATTCCCTTTGTTTTGGAGGAAAAAAACAGAAATTCCACTTGTTTAGAGGCAAAAAAGCAGAAATTCCCCTTATTTTGGAGCAAAAATGAAGAAATTTTTCTTTTTTTTATGGCAAAAAGGTATGCATTCTTCTTATTTTTGGGCAAAAAGACAGAAATTCCCCATATTTTGTACAAAATTGCAGAAATTCCCCTAATTGTGGGGCAAAAAAGCAGAAATTCCCTATATGTTGGGTTGAAATGACAGAAATTCTCCTTTTTTTGGGGCAAAACTCAGAAATTCCACTTATTTGGGGCAAAATTCCAGAAATTTATCTTATTTTGGGGCAAAATTGCAGAAATTTCACTTATTTTGGGGCAAAATTGCAGAAATTTCACTTATTTCAGGGAAAAAGGGCAGAAATTTTCCTTATTTTGGGGCAAAATCGCAGAAATTCCTAATATTTTGTGGCAAAAATGCAGAAATTCCCCTTATTTTGAGGAAAAAGTCTGAAATTCCCCTTATTTGTGGGCAAAAAGGCATAATTTTCCCTTATTTTGGGGCAAAATTGCAGAAATTTTACTTATTTCATTATAATAAGTCAGAAATTTTCCTTATTTTTGGGCAAAAAAGACAGAAATTCCCTTTGTTTTGGGAGAAAAAGACAGAAATTTCACTTATTTAGAGGCAAAAAAGCAGAAATTCCCCTTAATATGGAGCAAAAATGAAGAAATTTCCATTTTTTTATGGCAAAAAGTTATGCATTCTTCTTATTTTCGGGCAAAAAGGCAGAAATTCCCCGTATTTTGGAGCAAAATTGCAGAAATTCCCCTAATTGTGGGGTAATAAAGAAGAAATTCCCTATATGTTGGGGCAAAAAGACAGAAATTCTCCTTATTTTAAGGCAAAACTCAGTAATTTCACTAATTTGGGGCAAAATTGCAGAAATTTCACTTATTTCAGGAAAAAAAAGCAGAAATTTTCATATTTTGGGGCAAAAAGGCAGAAATTTCTTTTATTTTGGTACAAAATTGCAGAATTTTTTTTTTATTTTGGGGCAAAAGTGCAGAAATTTCCCTTATTTTGGGGCAAATATGCAGAAATTCCCCTTATTTTGAGGTAAAAAGGCTGAAATTCCCCTTATTTCGGGGCAAAAAGGCAGAAATTTCCTTTATTTTGGGGCAAAATTGCAGAAATCTCACTTATTTCAGTGTAATAATTCAGAAATTTTCCTTATTTTGGGGAAAAAATACAGAAATTCTCTTTGTTTTGGGGGAAAACACAGAAATTCCACTTATTTAGAGGCAAAAAAGCAGAATTTTTTTTTTTATTTTGGGGCAAAATTGCAGAAATTTCACTTATTTTGGGGCAAAATTGCAGAAATTTCACTTATTTCAGAAAAAAATGCAGAAATTTTCTTATTTGGAGGCAAAAAGGCAGAAATTTCTATTATTTTGCTACAAAATTGCAGAAATTTTTCTTATCGTGGGGCAAAAAGGCAGAAATTTCCCATATTTTGGGGCAAAAATGCAGAAATTCCCCTTATTTTGAGGTAAAAAGCCTGAAATTCCCCTTATTTGGGGGCAAAAAGGAAGAAATTTCACTTATTTTTGGGCAAAATTGCAGAAATTTCACTTATTTCAGGGCAAAAAGGCAGAAATTTTCCTTATATTGGGGCAAAAAGGCAGAAACTTTTAATATTTTGTGGCAAAAATGCAGAAATTCCCCTTATTTTGAGGTAAAAAGGCTGCAATTTCCCTTATTTGGGGGCAAAATTGCATAAATTTCACTTATTTCAGGGAAAAAAGGCCGAAATTTTCCTTATTTTGGGGCAAAAAAGACAGAAATTCCCTTTGTTTTGGGGGAAAAAGACAAAAATTCCACTTATATAGAGGCAAAAAACAGAAATTTCCCTTATTTTGTAGCAAAAATGAAGAAATTTCCCATTTTTATGGTAAGAAGGTATGCATTCTTCTTATTTTCGGGCAAAATGCAGAAATTCCCTGTATTTTGAAGCAAATTTGGAGAAATTTCCCTAACAGTGGGGCAAAAAGGCAGATATTACCTATATGTTAGGGCAAAAAGAAGAAATTCTCCTTATTTTGGGGCAAAACTCAGAAATTCCACTTATTTTGGGGCAAAATTCCAGAAATTTCCCTTATTTTGGGGCAAAATTGCAGAAATTTCCTTTATTTTGGGGCAAAATTGCAGAAATTTCACTTATTTCAGGAAAAAAAGGCAGAAATTTTCCTTATTTTGGGGCAAAAAGGCAGAAATTCTTAATATTTTGTCGCAAAAATGCAGAAATTCCCCTTATTTTGAGGTAAAAAGGCTGAAATTCTCCTTATTTGGGTGCAAAAAGGCAGAATTTTCCCTTACTTTGGGGCAAAATTGCAGAAATTTTTCTTATTTTGGGGCAAAAATGCAGTAATTTCCCATATTTTGGGGCAAAATGCAGAAATTCCCTTTATATTAAGGTAAAAAGGCTGAAATTCTCCTTATTTGGGGGCAAAAAGGCAGAAATTCCCTATATGTTGGGGCAAAAAGATAGAAATTCTCCTTATTTTGGGGCAAAACTCAGAAATTCCACTAATTTTGGGGTAAAATTCCAGAAATTTCACTTATTTTGGGGCAAAATTGCAGATTTCACTTATTTTGGGGCAAAATTGCAGAAATTTTTCTTATTTTGAGGCAAAAATGCAGTAATTTCTCATATTTTGGGGCAAAATGCAGAAATTCCCTTTATATTGTGGTAAAAAGGCTGAAATTCTCCTTATTTGGGGGCAAAAAGGCAGAATTTTCCATTATTTTGGGGCAAAATTGCAGAAATTTCACTTATTTCAGGGTAATAAGTCAGAAATTTTCTTATTTTGCGCTAAAAAAGACAGAAATTCCCTTTGTTTTGGGGGAAAAAGACAGAAATTTTACTTATTTAGAGGCAAAAAAGCAGAAATTCCCTATAATATGGGGCAAAAATTAAGAAATTTCCCTTTTTTATGGCAAAAAGTTATGCATTCTTCTTATTTTCGGGCAAAAAGGCAGAAATTCCCCGTATTTTGTAGCAAAATTGCAGAAATTCCCCTAATTGTGGGGCAAAAAGGCAGAAATTCTCTATATGTTGGGCAAAAAGACAGATATTCTCCTTATTTTGGGGCAAAACTCAGAAATTCCACTTATTTTGGGGCAAAATTCCAAAAATTTCCCTTATTTTGGGGCAAAATTGCAGAAATTTCACTTATTTTGGGGCAAAATTTCAGAAATTTCATTTATTTCAGGGAAAAAAGAAAGAAATTTTCCTTATTTTGGGGCAAAACGGCAGAAATTCCTAATATTTTGTGGCAAAAATGCAAAAAATCTTTTTATTTTGAGGTAAAAAGGCTGAAATTCCCTTTATTTGGGGGCAAAAAGGCAGAAATTTCCCTTATTTTGAAGCAAAATTGCAGAAATTTGACTTATTTCAGGGTAATAAGTCAGAATTTTTCCTTATTTTGGGGCAAACAATACAGAAATTCCCTCTTTTTGGGGAAAATGACAGAAATTCCACTTATTTACAGGCAAAAAAGCAGAAATTCCCCTTATTTTGGAGAAAATGAAGAAATTTCCATTTTTTATGGCACAAAGGTATGCATTTTCTTTATTTTCGGGCAAAAATGCAGAAATTCCCCGTATTTTGGAGCAAAATTGCAGAAATTTCCCTAATTGTGGGGCAAAAAGGCAGAAATTCCCTATATGTTAAGGCAAAAAGACTGAAATTTTCCTTATTTTGGGGCAAAAGTCAGAAATTCCACTTATTTTAGGGCAAAATTCCAGAAATTTCCCTTGTTTTGGGGCAAAATTGCAGAAATTTCAGTTATTTTGGGGCAAAATTGCAGAAAATTTACTTATTTCAGAAAAAAGAGAAATTTTCTAATTTTGGGTAAAAAAGGCAGAAATTTCTTTTATTTTGGTACAAAATTGCAGAAATTTTTCTTATTTTGGGGCAAAAAGATAGTAATTTTCCATATTTTGGGCAAAAATGCAGAAATTCCCTTTATATTGAGGTAAAAAGGCTGAAATTCCCCTTATTTGGGGGCAAAAAGGCAGAATTTTTCCTTATTTTGGGGCAAAATTGCAGAAATTTCACATATTTCAGGGTAATAAGTCAGAAATTTTCCTTATTTTGCTGCAAAAAAGACAGAAATTTCCTTTGTTTTTGGGGAAAAAGACAGAAATTCCACTTATTTAGAGGCAAAAAAGCAGAAATTCCCCTAATTATGGAGCAAAATTAAGAAATTTCCCTTTTTTATGGCAAAAAGTTATGCATTCTTCTTATTTTCTAGCAAAAATGCAGAAATTCCCCGTATTTTGGAGCAAAATTGCATAAATTCCCCTAATTGTGGGGTAAAATGGCAAAAATTCCCTATATGTTGGGGCAAAAAGACAGAAATTCTTTTTATTTTAAGGCAAAAGTCAGAAATTTCACTTATTTTGGAGAAAAATTGCAGAAATTTCACTTATTTCAGGAAAAAAAGCAGAAATATTCTTATTTTGGGGCAAAAAGGCAAAATTTTTTTTATTTTGGTACAAAATTGCAGAAATTTTTCTTATTTTGGGGCAAAAAGGCAGAAATTTCCCTTATTTTGGGGCAACTATGCAGAAATTCCCTTTATTTTGAGGTAAAAAGGCTGAAATTTCCATTATTTGGGGGCAAAAAGGCAGAAATTTCCCTTATTTTGGGGCAAAATTGCAGAAATTTCACTTATTTCCGGGTAATAAGTCAGAAATTTTCCTTATTTTGGGGAAAAAAATACAAAAATTCCCTTTGTTTTGGGGGAAAAATACAGAAATTTCACTTATTTAGAGGCAAAAAAGTAGAAATTCCCCTTATTTTGGAGCAAAATTGCAGAAATTCCCCTAAATGTGGGCAAAAAAGCAGAAATTCCCTATATGTTGGGGCAAAAGTCAGAAATTCTCATTATTTTGGGGCAAAACTCAGAAATTCCACTTATTTTCGGGGAAAATTGCAGAAATTTCACATATTTTGGGGCAAAAGTGCAGAAATTTCACTTATTTTGGGGCATAATTGCAGAAATTTCACTTATTACAGAAAAAAAAGCAGAAATTTTAATATTTTGGGGCAGAAAGGCAGAAATTTCTTTTATTTTGGTACAAAATTGCAGAAATTTTTTTTATTTTGGGGCAAAAAGGCAGAAATTTCCCTTATTTTGTGCAAAAATGCAGAAATTCCCCTTCTTTTGAGGTAAAAAGGCTGAAATTCCCATCATTTGGGGGCAAAAAGGAAGAAATTTCCCTTATTTTGGGGCAAATTTGCAGAAATTTCACTTATTTCAGGGTAATAAGTCAGAATTTTTTTTTTATTTTGGGCCAAAAAAACAGGGATTACTTTTGTTTTGGGGGAAAAAGATAGAAATTCCACTTATTTAGAGGCAAAAAAGCAGAAATTCCCCTTATTTTGGAGCAAAATTGCAGAAATTCCCCTAATTGTGGGGCAAAAAGGCAGAAATTCCCTGTATGTTGGGGCAAAAAGATAGAAATTCTCCTTATTTTGGGGCAAAACTCAGAAATTCCACTTATTTTGGGGCAAAATTCCAGAAATTTCACTTATTTTGGGGCAAAATTGCAGAAATTTCACTTCTTTCAGAAAAAAAGAAGAAATTTTCTATTTGAGGGCAAAAAGGCAGAAATTTCTATTATTTTGGTACAAAATTGCAAAAATTTATCTTATTTTGGAGCAAAAAAGAATATATTTCCCATATTTTTTGGCAAAAATACAGAAATTCCCCTTATTTTGAGGTAAAAAGGCTGAAATTCCTCTTATTTGGCGGCAAAGAGGCAGAAATTTTCTTTATTTTGGGGCAAAATTGCAGAAATTTCACTTATTTCATGGTAATAAGTCAGAAATTTTCTTTATTTTGGGGCAAAAAAGACAGAAATTCCCTTTGTTTTGGAGGAAAAAAACAGAAATTCCACTTGTTTAGAGGCAAAAAAGCAGAAATTCCCCATATTTTGGAGCAAAAATGAAGAAATTTTTCTTTTTTTTATGGCAAAAAGGTATGCATTCTTCTTATTTTTGGGGAAAAAGGCAGAAATTCTCCGTATTTTGGAGCAAAATTGCAGAAATTTCCCTAATTGTAGGGCAAAAAGGCAGAAATTCCCTATATGTTGGGCAAGAAGACAGAAATTCTCTTTATTTTGGTGCAAAACTCACAAATTCCACTTATTTTGGGGCAAAATTTCAGAAATTTCCCTTATTTTGGGACAAAATTGCAGAAATTTCATTTATTTTGGGGCAAAATTGCAGAAATTTCACTTATTTCAGAGAAAAAGGGCAGAAATTTTCCTTATTTTGGGGCAAAAAGGCAGAAAATCTTATATTTTGTGGCAAAACTGCAGAAATTCCCCTTATTTTGAGGTAAAAAGGCTGACATTTCCCTTATTCGGGAGCAAAAAGTAAGAAATTTCCCTTATTTTGGGGCAAAATTGCAGAAATTTCACTTACTTCAGCGTAATAAGTCAGAAATTTCCTTATTTTGGTGCAAAAAAAACAGAAATTCCCTTTGTTTTGGGGGAAAAAGAAAAAATTCCACTTATTTAGAGGCAAAAATGCAGAAATTCCCCTTATTTTGGAGCAAAAATGAAAAAAATTTCCCTTTTTTATCGCAAAAAGGTATGCATTCTTCTTATTTTCGGGCAAAAAGGCAGAAAATACTCGTATTTTGGAGCAAAATTGCAGAAATTAACCTAATTGTGGGGCAAAAATGCGGAAATTCCCTATATGTTGGGGCAAAAAGACAAAAATTCTCTTTATTTTGGGGAAAAACTCAGAAATTCCACTTATTTTGGGGCAAAATTCCAGAAATTTACCTTATTTTGGGGCAAAATTGCAGAAATTTCACTTATTTTGGGGCAAAATTGCAGAAATTTCACTTATTTCATGGAAAAAAGAAAGAAATTTTCCTTATTTTGGGGCAAAAAGGCAGAAATTCCTAATATTTTGTGGCAAAAATGCAAAAAATCTTTTTATTTTGAGGTAAAAAGGCTGAAATTCCCTTTATTTGGGGGCAAAAAGGCAGAAATTTCCCTTATTTTGGGGCAAAATTGCAGAAATTTCACTTATTTCAGGGTAATAAGTCAGAATTATTTCTTATTTTGGGCAAACAAGACAGAAATTCCCTCTTTTTGGGGAAAAAGACAGAAATTCCACTTATTTAGAGGCAAAAAAGCAGAAATACCCCTTATTTTCTAGCAAAATGAAGAAATTTCAATTTTTTATGGCACAAAGGTATGCATTCTTTTTATTTTCGGGCAAAAAGGCAGAAATTCCCCGTATTTTGGAGCAAAATTGCAGAAAATCCCCTAATTGTGGGGCAAAAATGCAGAAATTAACTATATGTTAAGGCAAAAAGACAGAAATTTTTCTTATTTTGGGGATAAACTCAGAAATTCCACTTATTTTGGGGCAAAATTCCAGAAATTTCCCTTGTTTTGGGGCAAAATTGCAGAAATTTCAGTTATTTTGGGGCAAAATTGCAGAAATTTCACTTATTTCAGAAAAAAAGAGAAATTTTCTTATTTTGGGTCAAAAAGGCAGAAATTTCTTTTATTTTTGTACAAAATTGCGGAAATTTTTCTTATTTTGGGGCAAAAAGGCAGTAATTTCCCATATTTTGGCCAAAAATGCAAAAATTCCCTTTATATTGAGGTAAAAAGGCTGAAATTCCCCTTATTTGGGGGCAAAAAGGCAGAAATTTTCCTTATTTTGAAGCAAAATTGCAGAAATTTCACTTATTTCAGGGAAAAGGCGGAAATTTTCCTTATTTTGGGGCAAAAAGGCAGAAATTCCCCTTATTTTGAGGTAAAAAGGCTAAAATTCCCCTTATTTGGGGGCAAAAAGGCAGAAATTTCACTTATCTTTGGGCAAAATTGCAAAAATTTTCTTATATTGGGGCAAAAAGGCAGAAATTTCTTTTATTTTGGTACAAAATTGCAGAAATTTTTCTTATTTTGGGGCAAAAAGGCAGAAATTTCCCATATTTTGGGGCAAAAATGCAGAAATTCCCCTTATTTTTAGGTAAAAATGCTGAACTTCCTTTTATTTGGGGGCAAAAAGGCTGAAATTTCCTTTATTTTGGGGCAAAATTCAGAAATTTCACTTATTTAAGGGTAATAAGTCAGAAATTTTCCTTATTTTGGGGCAAAAAATACAGATATTCCCTTTGTTTTGGAGGAAAAAAACAGAAATTCCACTTGTTAAGAGGCAAAAAAGCAGAAATTCTCCTTATTTTGGAGCAAAAATGAAGAAATTTTCCTTTTTTATGGCAAAAAGTTATGCATTCTTCTTATTTTTAGGGAAAAAGGGCAGAAATTCCCCGTATATTGGAGCAAAATTGCAGAAATTTTCCTAATTGTGAGGCAAAAAGGCAGAAATTCCCTATATGTTGGGCAAAAAGACAGAAATTCTCCTTATTTTGGTGCAAAACTCAGAAATTCCACTTATTTTGGGGCAAAATTCCAGAAATTTCCTTTATTTTGGTCCAAAATTGCAGAAATTTCATTTATTTTGGGGCAAAATTGCAGAAATTTCACTTATTTAAAGGAAAAAAGGCAGAAATTTTCCTTATTTTCGGGCAAAAAGGCAGAAATTCTTATATTTTGTGGCAAAACTGCAGAAATTCCCCTTATTTTGTGGTAAAAAGGCTGAAATTCCCCTTATTTGAAAGCAAAGTAAGAAATTTCCCTTATTTTGGGGCAAAATTGCAGAAATTTCACTTACTTCAGCGTAATAAGTCAGAAATTTCCTTATTTTGGTGCAAAAAAGACAGAAATTCCCTTTGTTTTGGGGGAAAAAGAAAAAATTCCACTTATTTAGAGGCAAAAATGCAGAAATTCCCCTTATTTTGGAGCAAAAATGAAGAAATTTCCCTTTTTTTATCGCAAAATGTATGCATTCTTCTTATTTTCGGGCAAAAAGGCAGAAATTCCTCGTATTTTGGAGCAAAATTGCAGAAATTCCCCTAATTGTGGGGCAAAAAGGCGGAAATTCCCTATATGTTGGGGCCAAAAGACAGAAATTCTCTTTATTTTGGGGCAAAACTCAGAAATTCCACTTATTTTGGGGCAAAATTGCAGAGATTTTACTTATTTCAGAAAAAAAGCAGAAATTTTCTTATTTTGGGGCAAAAAGGCAGAAATTTCTTTTATTTTGGGAAAAAATTGCAGAAATTTTTCTTATTTTGGGGCAAAAAGGCAGAAATTTCCCTTATTTTGGGCAAAAATTCAGAAATTCCCCTTATTTTGAGGTAAAAAGGCTGAATTTCCCATTATTTGGGGGTAAAAAGGCAGAAATTTCCCTTATTTTGGGGCAACATTGCAGAAATTTCACTTATTTCAGGGAAATAAGTCAGAAATTTTCCTTATTTTGGGGCAAAAATGAAGAAATTCCCTTTGTTTTGGGGGAAAAAGACAGAAATTCCACTTATTTAGAGGCAAAAGCAGAAATTCCCCTTATTTTGGAGCAAAATTGCAGAAATTCTTCTAATTGTGGGGCCAAAACGGAGAAATTCCCTATATGTTGAAGCAAAAAGATAGAAATTCTCCTTATTTTGGGGCAAAACTCAGAAATTCCACTTATTTTGGGGCAAAATTCCAGAAATTTCACTTATTTTGGTGCAAAATTGCAGAAATTTCACATATTTAGGGGCATAATTGCAGAAATTTCACTTATTTCAGAAAAAAAGCAGAAATTTTCTTATTTGGGGGCAAAAAGGCAGAAATTTCTATTATTTTGGTACAAAATTGCAGAAATTTTTCTTATTTTTGGGCAAAAAGGCAGAAATTTACCATATTTTGTGGCAAAAATACAGAAATCCTCTTATTTTGAGGTAAAAAGGCTGATATTCCTTTTATTTGGGGGCTATAAGGCAGAAATTTCCATTATTTTGGGGCAAAATTGCAGAAATTTCACTTATTTCAGGGTAATAAGTCAGAAATTTTCCTTATTTTGTGGCAAAAAAGACAGGAATTCCCTTTGTTTTGGGGGAAAAAAACAGAAATTCCACTTGTTTAGAGGTAAAATAGCAGAAATTCCCCTTATTTTGGAGCAAAAATGAAGAAATTACCCTTTTTTTATGGCAAAAAGATATGCATTCTTCTCATTTTCGAGCAAAAAGGCAGAAATTCCCCATATTTTGGAGCAAAATTGCAGAAATTCCCCTAATTGTAGGGCAAAAATGCAGAAATTCCCTATATGTTAGGGCAAAACGAAGAAATTCTCCTTATTTTTGGGCAAAACTACGAAATTCCACTTATTTTGGGGCAAAATTCCAGAAATTTCCCTTATTTTGGGGCATAATTGCAGAAATTTCACTTATTTTGGGGCAAAATTGCAGAAATTTTACTTATTTCAGGGAAAAAAGGCAGAAATTTTCCTTATTTTGGGGCAAAAAGGCAGAAATTCCTAATATTTTGTGGCAAAAATGCAGAAATTCCCCTGATTTTGAGGTAAAAAGATTGAAATTCCCCTTATTTGGGGGCAAAAGGCAGAATTTTCCCTTATTTTGGGGCACAATTGCAGACATTTCACTTATTTCAGGGTAATAAGTCAGAAATTTTCTTTATTTTTGGGAAAAAAAGACAGAAATTCCTTTTGTTTTGGGGAAAAAAGACAGAAATTCCACTTATTTATAGGCAAAAAAGCAGAAATTCCCCTTATTTTGGAACAAAATTGCAGAAATTCCCCTAATTGTGGGGCATAAAGGCAGAAATTACCTATATGTTGGGGCAAAAAGACAGAAATTCTCTTTATTTTGTGGCAAAACTCAGAAATTCCACTTATTTTGGGGCAAAATTCCAGAAATTTCCTTTATTTTGGGGCAAAATTGCAGAAATTTAACTTATTTTGGGGCAAAATAGCAGAAATTTCACTTATTTCAGGGAAAAAAGGCAGATATTTTCCTTATTTTGGGGCAAATACGCAGAAATTCCTAATATTTTTTGGCAAAAATGCAGAAATTCCTTTTATTTTGTGGTAAAAAGCCTGAAATTCCACTTATTTGGGGGAAAAATGCAGAATTTTCTTTATTTTGGGGCAAAATTGCAGAAATTTCACTTATTTCAGGTTAATAAGTCAGAAATTTTCCTTATTTTTGGGCAAAAAAGACAGAAATTCCCTTTGTTTTTGGAGAAAAAGACAGAAATTCCACTTATTTAGAGGCAAAAAAGCAGAAATTCCCCTTAATATGGAGCAAAAATGAAGATATTTCCCTTTTTTATGGAAAAAGTTATGCATTCTTCTTATTTTCGGGCAAAAAGGCAGAAATTCCCCGTATTTTGGAGCAAAATTGCAGAAATTCCTTTAATTGTGGGGTAAAAAAGAAGAAATTCCCTATATGTTGGGGCAAAAAGACAGAAATTCTCCTTGTTTTAAGGCAAAACTCAGAAATTTCACTTATTTTGGGTCAAAATTGCAGAAATTTCACTTATTTCAGGAAAAAAAGCAGAAATTTTCTTATTTAGGGGCAAAAACACAGAAATTTCTGTTATTTTGGTACAAAATTGCAGATTTTTTTTTATTTTGGGGCAAAAAAGCAGAAATTTCCCTTATTTTGGGGCAATATTGCAGAAATTTCACTTATTTAAGGGTAATAAGTCAGAAATTTTCCTTATTTTGGGGAAAAAATACAGAAATTCCCTTTGTTTTGGGGGAAAAAAAAGAAATTCCACTTATTTAGAGGCAAAAAACAGAAATTCCCTTTATTTTGTAGCATAAATGAAGAAATTTCCCTTTTTATGGTAAAAAGGTATGCATTCTTCTTATTTTCGGGCAAAATGCAGAACGTCCCCGTATTTTGGAGCAAAATTGCAGAAATTCCCCTAAATGTGGGGCAAAAAGGCAGAAATTCCCTATATGTTAGGGCAAAAAGACAAAATTCTCCTTATTTTGGGGCAAAACTCAGAAATTCCACTTATTTTGGGGCAAAATTCCAGAAATTCCCCTTATTTTGGGGCAAAAGTGCAGAAATTTCTAATATTTTGTCGCAAAAATGCAGAAATTCCTCTTATTTTGAGGTAAAAAGGCTGAAATTCCCCTTATTTGGGGGCAAAAAGGCAGAATTTTCCCTTATTTTGGGGCAAAATTGCAGAAATTTCACTTATTTCAGGGTAATAAGTCAGAAATTTTCCTTATTTTGCGGCAAAAAAGACAGAAATTCCCTTTGTTTTGGGGGAAAAAGATAGAAATTCCACTTATTTAGAGGCAAAAAAGCAGAAATTCCTCTTAATATGGAGCAAAAATGAAGAAATTTCCCTTTTTTATGGCAAAAAGTTATGCATTCTTCTTATTTTCGGGCAAAAAGGCAGAAATTCCCCGTATTTTGGAGCAAAATTGCAGAAATTCCCCTAATTGTGGGGTAAAAAGGCAGAAATTCCCTATATGTTGGGGCAAAAAGACAGAAATTCTTTTTATATTAAGGCAAAACTCAGAAATTCCAATTATTTTGGGGCAAAATTCCAGAAATTTCCCTTAATTTGGGGCAAAATTGCAGAAATTCCTTTTATTTTGAGGTAAAAAGGCTGAAATTCCCATTATTTGGGGGCAAAAAGGAAAATTTCAGGAAAAAAAGCAGAAATTTTCTTATTTTGAAGCAAAAAGGCAGAAATTTCTTTTATTTTGGTACAAAATTGCAGAAATTTGTCTTATTTTGTGGCTAAAATGCAGAAATTTCCCTTATTTTGGGGCAAATATGCCGAAATTCCCCTTATTTTGAGGTAAAAAGGCTGATATTTCCATTATTTGGGGGCAAAAAGGCAGATATTTCCCTTATTTTGGGGCAAAATTGCAGAAATTTCACTTATTTCAGGGTAATAAGTCAGAAATTTTCCTTATTTTGCGGAAAAAAATATAGAATTTCCCTTGGTTTTGGGGGAAAAAGACAGAAATTTCACTTATTTAGAGGCAAAAAAGCAGAAATTCCCCTTATTTTGGAGAAAAATTGCAGAAATTCCCCTAAATGTGGGCAAAAAGGCAGAAATTCCCTATATGTTGGGGCAAATGGACAAAAATTCTCCTTATTTTGGAGCAAAACTCAGAAATTCCACTTGTTTTCGGGGAAAATTCCAAAAATTTCACATATTTTGGGGCATAATTGCAGAAATTTCACTTATTTTGGGGCAAAATGGCAGAAATTTCACTTATTACAGAAAAAAAAGCAGAAATTTTATTTTTTTGGGGCAAAAAAGCAGAAATTTCTTTTATTTTGGTACAAAATTGCAGAAATATTTCTTTTTTGGGGCAAAAAGGCAGAAATTTCCCTTATTTTGTGCAAAAATGCAAAAATTCCCCTTATTTTGAGGAAAAAAGGCTGAAATTTCCATTATTTGGGGGCAAAAAGGAAGAAATTTTCCTTATTTTGGGGCAAAATTGCAGAAATTTCAATTATTTCAGGGTAAAAAGTCAGAATTTTTTTTTATTTTGGGCCAAAAAAACAGGAATTACCTTTGTTTTGGGAGAAAAAGATAGACATTCCAGTTATTTAGAGGCAATAAAGCAGAAATTCCCCTTATTTTAGAGCAAAATTGCAGAAATTCCCCTAATTGTGGGGCAAAAAGGCAGAAATTCCCTATATGTTGGGGCAAAAAGATAGAAATTCTCTTTATTTTGGGGCAAAACTCAAAAATTCCACTTCTTTTGGGGCAAAATTTCAGAAATTTCACTTATTTTGGGGCAAAATTGCAGAAATTTCACTTATTTCAGGAAAAAAGCATAAATTTTCTTATTTGGGTACAAAAAGGCAGAAATTTCTATTATTTTGGTACAAAATTGCAGAAATTTTTCTTATTTTGGGGCAAAAAAAATATATTTCTCATATTTTGTGGCAAAAATACAGAAATCCCCCTTATTTTGAGGTAAAAAGGCTGAAATTCCTCTTATTTGAGGGCAAAAAGGCAGAAATTTCCTTTATTGTGGGGCAAAATTGCAGAAATTTCACTTATTTCAGGGTAATAAGTCAGAAAATTTCCTTATTTTGGGGCAAAAAAGACAGAAATTCCCTTTGTTTTTGAGGAAAAAAACAGAAATTCCACTTGTTCAGAGGCAAAAAAGCAGAAATTCCCCTTATTTTGGTTCAAAACTCAGAAATTCCACTTATTTTGGGGCAAAATTCCAGAAATTTCCCTTATTTTGGGGCAAAATTGCAGTAATTTTATTTATTTTGGGGCAAAATTGCAGAAATTTCACTTATTTCAGGGAAAAAAGGCAGAAATTTTCCTTATTTTGTGGCAAAAAGGTAGAAATTCTTATATTTTGTGGCAAAACTGCAGAAATTCCCCTTATTTTGAGGTAAAAAGGCTGAAATTCCCATTATTTGGGGCAAAAGGCAGAAATTTCCCTTATTTTGGGGCGAAATTGCAGAAATTTCACTTACTTCAGCGTAATAAGTCAGAAATTTCCTTATTTTGGTGCAAAAAAGACAGAAATTCCCTTTGTTTTGGGGGAAAAATAAAAAATTCCACTTATTTAGAGGCAAAAAAGCAGAAATTCCCCTTATTTTGGAGCAAAAATGAAGAAATTTCCCTTTTTTTTATTGCAAAAAGGTATGCATTCTTCTTATTTTCAGGCAAAAAGGCAGAAATTCCTTGTATTTTGGAGCAAAATTGCAGAAATTCCCCTAATCGTGGGGCGAAAAGGCAGAAATTCCCTATATGTTTGGGCAAAAAGAAAGAAATTCTCCTTATTTTTAGGCAAAACTCAGAAATTCCACTTATTTTTGGGGAAAATTCCAGAAAATCCCCATATTTTGGAGCAAAATTGCAGAAATTCCCCTAATTGTTGGGCATAAAGGCAGAAATTCCCTATATGTTGGGGCAAAAAGACAGAAATTCTCGTTATTTTTGGGCAAAACTCAGAAATTCCACTTATTTTGGGGCAAAATTCCAGAAATTTCCCTTATTTGGGGGCAAAATTGCAGAAATTTCACTTAGTTTTGGGCAAAATTGCAGAAATTTCACTTATTTCAGAAAAAAAGAGAAATTTTCTTATTTTGGGGGAAAAAGGCAGAAATTTCTTTTATTTTGGTACAAAATTGCAGAAATTTTTCTTATTTTGGGGCAAAAAGGCAGAAATTTCCCTTATTTTGGGGCAAAATTGCAGAAATTTCACTTATTTCAGGGTAATAAGTCAGAAATTTTCCTTATTTTTGGGCAAAAAAGACAGAAATTCCTTTAGTTTTTGAGGAAAAAAAACAGAAATTCCACTTGTTCAGAGGCAAAAAAGCAGAAATTCCCCTTATTTTGGTTCAAAACTCAGAAATTCCACTTATTTTGGGGCAAAATTCCAGAAATTTCCCTTATTTTGGGGCAAAATTGCAGAAATTTTATTTATTTTGGGGCAAAATTGCAGAAATTTCACTTATTTCAGGGAGAAAAGGCAGAAATTTTCCTTATTTTGTGGCAAAAAGGTAGAAATTCTTATATTTTGTGGCAAAACTGCAGAAATTCCCATTATTTTGAGGTAAAAAGGCTGAAATTCCCCTTATTTGGGGGAAAAAAGGCAGAAATTTCCCTTATTTTGGGGCAAAATTGCAGAAATTTCACATACTTCAGCGTAATAAGTCAGAAATTTCCTTATTTTGGTGCAAAAAAGACAGAAATTCCCTTTATTTTGGGGGAAAAATAAAAAATGCCACTTATTTAGAGGCAAAAAGAAGAAATTCCCCTTATTTTGGAGTAAAAATGAAGAAATTTCCCTTTTTTTATGGCAAAAAGGTATGCATTCTTCTTATTTACAGGCAAAAAGGCAGAAATTCCTTGTATTTTGGAGCAAAATTGCAGAAATTCCCCTAATTGTGGGGCAAAAAGGCAGAAATTCCCTATATGTTGGGGCAAAAAGACAGAAATTCTCCTTATTTTAGGGCAAAACTCAGAAATTCCACTTATTTTCGGGGAAAATTCCAGAAAATCCCCATATTTTGGAGCAAAATTGCAGAAATTCCCCTAATTATTGGGCATTAAGGCAGAAATTCCCTATATGTTGGGGCAAAAAGACAGAAATTCTCGTTATTTTTGGGCAAAACTCAGAAATTCCACTTATTTTGTGGCAAAATTCCAGAAATTTCCCTTATTTTGAGGCAAAAAGGCAGAAATTTCTTTTATTTTGGTACAAAATTGCAGAAATATTTCTTTTTTGGGGGCAAAAAGGCAGAAATTTCCCTTATTTTGGGCAAAAATGCAAAAATTCCCCTTATTTTGAGGAAAAAAGGCTGAAATTCCCATTATTTGGGGGCAAAAAGGAAGAAATTTCTCTTATTTTGGGGCAAAATTGCAGAAATTTCACTTATTTCAGGGTAATAAGTCAGAATTTTTTTTTATTTTGGGCCAAAAAAACAGGAATTACCTTTGTTTTGGGAGAAAAAGATAGAAATTCCACTTATTTAGAGGCAATAAAGCAGAAATTCCCCTTATTTTAGAGCAAAATTGCAGAAATTCCCCTAATTGTGGGGCAAAAAGGCAGAAATTCCCTATATGTTGGGGCAAAAAGATAGAAATTCTCTTTATTTTGGGGCAAAACTCAAAAATTCCACTTCTTTTGGGGCAAAATTTCAGAAATTTCACTTATTTTGGGGCAAAATTGCAGAAATTTCACTTATTTTGGGGCAAAATTGCAGAAATTTCACTTATTTCAGAAAAAAAGCAGAAATTTTCTTATTTGGGGACAAAAAGGCAGAAATTTCTATTATTTTGGTACAAAATTGCAGAAATTTTTCTTATTTTGGGGCAAAAAATATATATTTCTCATATTTTGTGGCAAAAATACAGAAATCCCCCTTATTTTGAGGTAAAAAGGCTGAAATTCCTCTTATTTGAGGGCAAAAAGGCAGAAATTTCCTTTATTGTGGGGCAAAATTGCAGAAATTTCACTTATGTCAGGGTAATAAGTCAGAAAATTTCCTTATTTTGGGGCAAAAAAGACAGAAATTCCCTTTGTTTTTGAGGAAAAAAACAGAAATTCCACTTGTTCATAGGCAAAAAAGCAGAAATTCCCCTTATTTTGGTTCAAAACTCAGCATTTCCCTTATTTTGGGGCAAAATTGAAGAAATTTTATTTATTTTGGGGCAAAATTGCAGAAATTTCACTTATTTCAGGGAAAAAAGGCAGAAATTTTCCTTATTTTGTGGCAAAAAGGTAGAAATTCTTATATTTTGTGGCAAAACTGCAGAAATTCCCCTTATTTTGAGGTAAAAAGGCTGAAATTCCCATTATTTGGGGCAAAAGGCAGAAATTTCCCTTATTTTGGGGCGAAATTGCAGAAATTTCACTTACTTCAGCGTAATAAGTCAGAAATTTCCTTATTTTGGTGCAAAAAAGACAGAAATTCCCTTTGTTTTGGGGGAAAAATAAAAAATTCCACTTATTTAGAGGCAAAAAAGCAGAAATTCCCCTTATTTTGGAGCAAAAATGAAGAAATTTCCCTTTTTTTTATTGCAAAAAGGTATGCATTCTTCTTATTTTCAGGCAAAAAGGCAGAAATTCCTTGTATTTTGGAGCAAAATTGCAGAAATTCCACTAATTGTGGGGCAAAAAGGCAGAAATTCCCTATATGTTGGGGCAAAAAGACAGAAATTCTCCTTATTTTAGGGCAAAACTCAGAAATTCCACTTATTTTCGGGGAAAATTCCAGAAAATCCCCATATTTTGGAGCAAAATTACAGAAATTCCCCTAATTGTTGGGCATAAAGGCAGAAATTCCCTATATGTTGGGGCAAAAAGACAGAAATTCTCGTTATTTTTGCGCAAAACTCAGAAATTCCACTTATTTTGGGGCAAAATTCCAGAAATTTCCGTTATTTGGGGGCAAAATTGCAGAAATTTCACTTATTTTTGGGCAAAATTGCAGAAATTTTACTTATTTCAGAAAAAAAGAGAAATTATCTTATTTTGGGACAAAAAGGCAGAAATTTCTTTTATTTTGGTACAAAATTGCAGAAATTTTTCTTATTTTGGGGCAAAAAGGCAGAAATTTCCCTTATTTTGGGGCAAAATTGCAGAAATTTCACTTATTTCAGGGTAATAATTCAGAAATTTTCCTTATTTTTGGGCAAAAAAGACAGAAATTCCTTTAGTTTTTGAGGAAAAAACCAGAAATTCCACTTGTTCAGAGGCAAAAAAGCAGAAATTCCCCTTATTTTGTTTCAAAACTCAGAAATTCCACTTATTTTGGGGCAAAATTCCAGAAATTTCCCTTATTTTGGGGCAAAATTGCAGAAATTTTATTTATTTTGGGGCAAAATTGCAGAAATTTCACTTATTTCAGGGAGAAAAGGCAGAAATTTTCCTTATTTTGTGGCAAAAAGGTAGAAATTCTTATATTTTGTGGCAAAACTGCAGAAATTCCCCTTATTTTGAGGTAAAAAGGCTGAAATTCCCCTTATTTGGGGGAAAAAAGGCAGAAATTTCCCTTATTTTGGGGCAAAATTGCAGAAATTTCACATACTTCTGCGTAATAAGTCAGAAATTTCCTTATTTTGGTGCAAAAAAGACAGAAATTCCCTTTATTTTGGGGGAAAAATAAAAAATTCCACTTATTTAGAGGCAAAAAAGAAGAAATTCCCCTTATTTTGGAGTAAAAATGAAGAAATTTCCCTTTTTTTATTGCAAAAAGGTATGCATTCTTCTTATTTTCAGGCAAAAAGGCAGAAATTCCTTGTATTTTGGAGCAAAATTGCAGAAATTCCCCTAATTGTGGGGCAAAAAGGCAGAAATTCCCTATATGTTGGGGCAAAAAGACAGAAATTCTCCTTATTTTAGGGCAAAACTCAGAAATTCCACTTATTTTCGGGGAAAATTCCAGAAAATCCCCATATTTTGGAGCAAAATTGCAGAAATTCCCCTAATTATTGGGCATTAAGGCAGAAATTCCCTATATGTTGGGACAAAAAGACAGAAATTCTCGTTATTTTTGGGCAAAACTCAGAAATTCCACTTATTTTGTGGCAAAATTCCAGAAATATCCCTTATTTTGGGGCAAAAAGGCAGAAATTTCTTTTATTTTGGTACAAAATTGCAGAAATATTTCTTTTTTGGGGGCAAAAATGCAGAAATTTCCCTTATTTTGGGCAAAAATGCAAAAATTCCCCTTATTTTGAGGAAAAAAGGCTGAAATTCCCATTATTTGGGGGCAAAAAGGAAGAAATTTCCCTTATTTTGGGGCAAAAATGCAGAATTTTCACTTATTTCAGGGTAATAAGTCAGAATTTTTTTTTATTTTGGGCCAAAAAAACAGGAATTACCTTTGTTTTGGGAGAAAAAGATAGAAATTCCACTTATTTAGAGGCAATAAAGCAGAAATTCCCCTTATTTTAGAGCAAAATTGCAGAAATTCCCCTAATTGTGGGGCAAAAAGGCAGAAATTCCCTATATGTTGGGGCAAAAAGATAGAAATTCTCTTTATTTTGGGGCAAAACTCAAAAATTCCACTTCTTTTGGGGCAAAATTTCAGAAATTTCACTTATTTTGCGGCAAAATTGCAGAAATTTCACTTATTTCAGAAAAAAAGCAGAAATTTTCTTATTTGGGGACAAAAAGGCAGAAATTTCTATTATTTTGGTACAAAATTGCAGAAATTTTTCTTATTTTGGGGCAAAAAAATATATATTTCTCATATTTTGTGGCAAAAATACAGAAATCCCCCTTATTTTGAGGTAAAAAGGCTGAAATTCCTCTTATTTGAGGGCAAAAAGGCAGAAATTTCCTTTATTGTGGGGCAAAATTGCAGAAATTTCACTTATGTCAGGGTAATAAGTCAGAAAATTTCCTTATTTTGGGGAAAAAAAGACAGAAATTCCCTTTGTTTTTGAGGAAAAAAACAGAAATTCCACTTGTTCATAGGCAAAAAAGCAGAAATTCCCCTTATTTTGGTTCAAAACTCAGAATTTCCACTTATTTTGGGGCAAAATTCCAGAAATTTCCCTTATTTTGGGGCAAAATTGAAGAAATTTTATTTATTTTGGGGCAAAATTGCAGAAATTTCACTTATTTCAGGGAAAAAAGGCAGAAATTTCCCTTATTTTGTGGCAAAAAGGTGGAAATTCTTATATTTTGTGGCAAAACTGAAGAAATTCCCCTTATTTTGAGGTAAAAAGGCTGAAATTCCCATTATTTGGGGCAAAAGGCAGAAATTTCCCTTATTTTGGGGCGAAATTGCAGAAATTTCACTTACTTCAGCGTAATAAGTCAGAAATTTCCTTATTTTGGTGCAAAAAAGACAGAAATTCCCTTTGTTTTGGGGGAATAATAAAAAATTCCACTTATTTAGAGGCAAAAAAGCAGAAATTCCCCTTATTTTGGAGCAAAAATGAAGAAATTTCCCTTTTTTTATGGCAAAAAGGTATGCATTCTTCTTATTTACAGGCAAAAAGGCAGAAATTCCTTGTATTTTGGAGCAAAATTGCAGAAATTCCCCTAATTGTGGGGCAAAAAGGCAGAAATTCCCTATATGTTGGGGCAAAAAGACAGAAATTCTCCTTATTTTAGGGCAAAACTCAGAAATTCCACTTATTTTCGGGGAAAATTCCAGAAAATCCCCATATTTTGGAGCAAAATTGCAGAAATTCCCCTAATTGTTGGGCATAAAGGCAGAAATTCCCTATATGTTGGGGCAAAAAGACAGAAATTCTCGTTATTTTTGGGCAAAACTCAGAAATTCCACTTATTTTGGGGCAAAATTCCAGAAATTTCCCTTATTTGGGGGCAAAATTGCAGAAATTTCACTTAGTTTTGGGCAAAATTGCAGAAATTTCACTTATTTCAGAAAAAAAGAGAAATTTTCTTATTTTGGGGGAAAAAGGCAGAAATTTCTTTTATTTTGGTACAAAATTGCAGAAATTTTTCTTATTTTGGGGCAAAAAGGCAGAAATTTCCCTTATTTTGGGGCAAAATTGCAGAAATTTCACTTATTTCAGGGTAATAAGTCAGAAATTTTCCTTATTTTTGGGCAAAAAAGACAGAAATTCCTTTAGTTTTTGAGGAAAAAAAACAGAAATTCCACTTGTTCAGAGGCAAAAAAGCAGAAATTCCCCTTATTTTGGTTCAAAACTCAGAAATTCCACTTATTTTGGGGCAAAATTCCAGAAATTTCCCTTATTTTGGGGCAAAATTGCAGAAATTTTATTTATTTTGGGGCAAAATTGCAGAAATTTCACTTATTTCAGGGAGAAAAGGCAGAAATTTTCCTTATTTTGTGGCAAAAAGGTAGAAATTCTTATATTTTGTGGCAAAACTGCAGAAATTCCCATTATTTTGAGGTAAAAAGGCTGAAATTCCCCTTATTTGGGGGAAAAAAGGCAGAAATTTCCCTTATTTTGGGGCAAAATTGCAGAAATTTCACATACTTCAGCGTAATAAGTCAGAAATTTCCTTATTTTGGTGCAAAAAAGACAGAAATTCCCTTTATTTTGGGGGAAAAATAAAAAATGCCACTTATTTAGAGGCAAAAAGAAGAAATTCCCCTTATTTTGGAGTAAAAATGAAGAAATTTCCCTTTTTTTATGGCAAAAAGGTATGCATTCTTCTTATTTACAGGCAAAAAGGCAGAAATTCCTTGTATTTTGGAGCAAAATTGCAGAAATTCCCCTAATTGTGGGGCAAAAAGGCAGAAATTCCCTATATGTTGGGGCAAAAAGACAGAAATTCTCCTTATTTTAGGGCAAAACTCAGAAATTCCACTTATTTTCGGGGAAAATTCCAGAAAATCCCCATATTTTGGAGCAAAATTGCAGAAATTCCCCTAATTATTGGGCATTAAGGCAGAAATTCCCTATATGTTGGGGCAAAAAGACAGAAATTCTCGTTATTTTTGGGCAAAACTCAGAAATTCCACTTATTTTGTGGCAAAATTCCAGAAATATCCCTTATTTTGAGGCAAAAAGGCAGAAATTTCTTTTATTTTGGTACAAAATTGCAGAAATATTTCTTTTTTGGGGGCAAAAAGGCAGAAATTTCCCTTATTTTGGGCAAAAATGCAAAAATTCCCCTTATTTTGAGGAAAAAAGGCTGAAATTCCCATTATTTGGGGGCAAAAAGGAAGAAATTTCTCTTATTTTGGGGCAAAATTGCAGAAATTTCACTTATTTCAGGGTAATAAGTCAGAATTTTTTTTTATTTTGGGCCAAAAAACAGGAATTACCTTTGTTTTGGGAGAAAAAGATAGAAATTCCACTTATTTAGAGGCAATAAAGCAGAAATTCCCCTTATTTTAGAGCAAAATTGCAGAAATTCCCCTAATTGTGGGGCAAAAAGGCAGAAATTCCCTATATGTTGGGGCAAAAAGATAGAAATTCTCTTTATTTTGGGGCAAAACTCAAAAATTCCACTTCTTTTGGGGCAAAATTTCAGAAATTTCACTTATTTTGGGGCAAAATTGCAGAAATTTCACTTATTTTGGGGCAAAATTGCAGAAATTTCACTTATTTCAGAAAAAAAGCAGAAATTTTCTTATTTGGGGACAAAAAGGCAGAAATTTCTATTATTTTGGTACAAAATTGCAGAAATTTTTCTTATTTTGGGGCAAAAAATATATATTTCTCATATTTTGTGGCAAAAATACAGAAATCCCCCTTATTTTGAGGTAAAAAGGCTGAAATTCCTCTTATTTGAGGGCAAAAAGGCAGAAATTTCCTTTATTGTGGGGCAAAATTGCAGAAATTTCACTTATGTCAGGGTAATATGTCAGAAAATTTCCTTATTTTGGGGCAAAAAAGACAGAAATTCCCTTTGTTTTTGAGGAAAAAAACAGAAATTCCACTTGTTCATAGGCAAAAAAGCAGAAATTCCCCTTATTTTGGTTCAAAACTAATGCATTTCCCTTATTTTGGGGCAAAATTGAAGAAATTTTATTTATTTTGGGGCAAAATTGCAGAAATTTCACTTATTTCAGGGAAAAAAGGCAGAAATTTCCCTTATTTTGTGGCAAAAAGGTAGAAATTCTTATATTTTGTGGCAAAACTGCAGAAATTCCCCTTATTTTGAGGTAAAAAGGCTGAAATTCCCATTATTTGGGGCAAAAGGCAGAAATTTCCCTTATTTTGGGGCGAAATTGCAGAAATTTCACTTACTTCAGCGTAATAAGTCAGAAATTTCCTTATTTTGGTGCAAAAAAGACAGAAATTCCCTTTGTTTTGGGGGAAAAATAAAAAATTCCACTTATTTAGAGGCAAAAAAGCAGAAATTCCCCTTATTTTGGAGCAAAAATGAAGAAATTTCCCTTTTTTTTATTGCAAAAAGGTATGCATTCTTCTTATTTTCAGGCAAAAAGGCAGAAATTCCTTGTATTTTGGAGCAAAATTGCAGAAATTCCACTAATTGTGGGGCAAAAAGGCAGAAATTCCCTATATGTTGGGGCAAAAAGACAGAAATTCTCCTTATTTTAGGGCAAAACTCAGAAATTCCACTTATTTTCGGGGAAAATTCCAGAAAATCCCCATATTTTGGAGCAAAATTGCAGAAATTCCCCTAATTGTTGGGCATAAAGGCAGAAATTCCCTATATGTTGGGGCAAAAAGACAGAAATTCTCGTTATTTTTGCGCAAAACTCAGAAATTCCACTTATTTTGGGGCAAAATTCCAGAAATTTCCGTTATTTGGGGGCAAAATTGCAGAAATTTCACTTATTTTTGGGCAAAATTGCAGAAATTTTACTTATTTCAGAAAAAAAGAGAAATTATCTTATTTTGGGGCAAAAAGGCAGAAATTTCTTTTATTTTGGTACAAAATTGCAGAAATTTTTCTTATTTTGGGGCAAAAAGGCAGAAATTTCCCTTATTTTGGGGCAAAATTGCAGAAATTTCACTTATTTCAGGGTAATAATTCAGAAATTTTCCTTATTTTTGGGCAAAAAAGACAGAAATTCCTTTAGTTTTTGAGGAAAAAACCAGAAATTCCACTTGTTCAGAGGCAAAAAAGCAGAAATTCCCCTTATTTTGTTTCAAAACTCAGAAATTCCACTTATTTTGGGGCAAAATTCCAGAAATTTCCCTTATTTTGGGGCAAAATTGCAGAAATTTTATTTATTTTGGGGCAAAATTGCAGAAATTTCACTTATTTCAGGGAGAAAAGGCAGAAATTTTCCTTATTTTGTGGCAAAAAGGTAGAAATTCTTATATTTTGTGGCAAAACTGCAGAAATTCCCCTTATTTTGAGGTAAAAAGGCTGAAATTCCCCTTATTTGGGGGAAAAAAGGCAGAAATTTCCCTTATTTTGGGGCAAAATTGCAGAAATTTCACATACTTCTGCGTAATAAGTCAGAAATTTCCTTATTTTGGTGCAAAAAAGACAGAAATTCCCTTTATTTTGGGGGAAAAATAAAAAATTCCACTTATTTAGAGGCAAAAAAGAAGAAATTCCCCTTATTTTGGAGTAAAAATGAAGAAATTTCCCTTTTTTTATTGCAAAAAGGTATGCATTCTTCTTATTTTCAGGCAAAAAGGCAGAAATTCCTTGTATTTTGGAGCAAAATTGCAGAAATTCCCCTAATTGTGGGGCAAAAAGGCAGAAATTCCCTATATGTTGGGGCAAAAAGACAGAAATTCTCCTTATTTTAGGGCAAAACTCAGAAATTCCACTTATTTTCGGGGAAAATTCCAGAAAATCCCCATATTTTGGAGCAAAATTGCAGAAATTCCCCTAATTATTGGGCATTAAGGCAGAAATTCCCTATATGTTGGGGCAAAAAGACAGAAATTCTCGTTATTTTTGGGCAAAACTCAGAAATTCCACTTATTTTGTGGCAAAATTCCAGAAATATCCCTTATTTTGGGGCAAAAAGGCAGAAATTTCTTTTATTTTGGTACAAAATTGCAGAAATATTTCTTTTTTGGGGGCAAAAATGCAGAAATTTCCCTTATTTTGGGCAAAAATGCAAAAATTCCCCTTATTTTGAGGAAAAAAGGCTGAAATTCCCATTATTTGGGGGCAAAAAGGAAGAAATTTCCCTTATTTTGGGGCAAAAATGCAGAATTTTCACTTATTTCAGGGTAATAAGTCAGAATTTTTTTTTATTTTGGGCCAAAAAAACAGGAATTACCTTTGTTTTGGGAGAAAAAGATAGAAATTCCACTTATTTAGAGGCAATAAAGCAGAAATTCCCCTTATTTTAGAGCAAAATTGCAGAAATTCCCCTAATTGTGGGGCAAAAAGGCAGAAATTCCCTATTTGTTGGGGCAAAAAGATAGAAATTCTCTTTATTTTGGGGCAAAACTCAAAAATTCCACTTCTTTTGGGGCAAAATTTCAGAAATTTCACTTATTTTGCGGCAAAATTGCAGAAATTTCACTTATTTCAGAAAAAAAGCAGAAATTTTCTTATTTGGGGACAAAAAGGCAGAAATTTCTATTATTTTGGTACAAAATTGCAGAAATTTTTCTTATTTTGGGGCAAAAAAATATATATTTCTCATATTTTGTGGCAAAAATACAGAAATCCCCCTTATTTTGAGGTAAAAAGGCTGAAATTCCTCTTATTTGAGGGCAAAAAGGCAGAAATTTCCTTTATTGTGGGGCAAAATTGCAGAAATTTCACTTATGTCAGGGTAATAAGTCAGAAAATTTCCTTATTTTGGGGCAAAAAAGACAGAAATTCTTTTTGTTTTTGAGGAAAAAAACAGAAATTCCACTTGTTCATAGGCAAAAAAGCAGAAATTCCCCTTATTTTGGTTCAAAACTCAGAATTTCCACTTATTTTGGGGCAAAATTCCAGAAATTTCCCTTATTTTGGGGCAAAATTGAAGAAATTTTATTTATTTTGGGGCAAAATTGCAGAAATTTCACTTATTTCAGGGAAAAAAGGCAGAAATTTCCCTTATTTTGTGGCAAAAAGGTGGAAATTCTTATATTTTGTGGCAAAACTGAAGAAATTCCCCTTATTTTGAGGTAAAAAGGCTGAAATTCCCATTATTTGGGGCAAAAGGCAGAAATTTCCCTTATTTTGGGGCGAAATTGCAGAAATTTCACTTACTT
Source organism: Micromys minutus (assembly GCF_963924665.1). Taxonomy (NCBI): domain Eukaryota; kingdom Metazoa; phylum Chordata; class Mammalia; order Rodentia; family Muridae; genus Micromys; species Micromys minutus. The sequence goes on from NW_027667262.1 coordinate 272,386, forward strand.
CAGCGTAATAAGTCAGAAATTTCCTTATTTTGGTGCAAAAAAGACAGAAATTCCCTTTGTTTTGGGGGAAAAATAAAAAATTCCACTTATTTAGAGGCAAAAAAGCAGAAATTCCCCTTATTTTGGAGCAAAAATGAAGAAATTTCCCTTTTTTTATTGCAAAAAATATGCATTCTTCTTATTTTCAGGCAAAAAGGCAGAAATTCCTTGTATTTTGGAGCAAAATTGCAGAAATTCCCTTAATTGTGGGGCAAAAAGGCAGAAATTCCCTATATGTTGGGGCAAAAAGACAGAAATTCTCCTTATTTTAGGGCAAAACTCAGAAATTCCACTTATTTTCAGGGAAAATTCCAGAAAATCCCCATATTTTGGAGCAAAATTGCAGAAATTCCCCTAATTGTGGGGCAAAAAGGCAGAAATTAACTATATGTTAAGGCAAAAAGACAGAAATTTTTCTTATTTTGGGGATAAACTCAGAAATTCCACTTATTTTGGGGCAAAATTCCAGAAATTTCCCTTATTTGGTGGCAAAATTGCAGAAATTTCACTTATTTTTGGGCAAAATTGCAGAAATTTCACTTATTTCAGAAAAAAAGAGAAATTTTCTTATTTTGGGGCAAAAAGGCAGAAATTTCTTTTATTTTGGTACAAAATTGCAGAAATTTTTTTTATTTTGGGGCAAAAAGGCAGAAATTTCCCATATTTTGGGGCAAAATTGCAGAAATTTCACTTATTTCAGGGTAATAAGTCAGAAATTTTCCTTATTTTTGGGAAAAAAAGACAGAAATTTTTTTTCTTTTGGGGGAAAAAGACTGAAATTCTACATTTTTAGAGGGAAAAAAAGCAGAAATTCCCCTTATTTTGGAGCAAAAAAGAAGAAATTTCTTTTTTTTGTGGCAAAAGGTATTCATTCCTCTTATATTCAGGCTAAAAAGCAGAAATTCCCCGTATTTTGTAGCAAAATTGCAGAAATTCCACTAATTGTGAAGCAAAAAGGCAGTAATTCCCTATATGTTAGGGCAAAAAGACAGAAATTCTCCTTATTTTGGGGCAAAACTCAGAAATTCCACTTATTTTGGGGCAAAATTCCAGAAATTTCCTTATTTTTAAGGCAAAATTGCAGAAATTTCACTTATTTTGGGGCAAAATTGCAGAAATTTCACTTATTTCAGGGAAAAAATAGCAGAAATTTTTTTTATTTTGGGGCAAAAAGGCAGAAATTCCTAATATTTTGTGGCAAAAATGCAGAAATTCCCATTATTTTGAGGTAAAAAGGATGAAATTCCCTTATTTGGGGGCAAAAAGGCAGAAATTTCTTTTATTTTGGGGCAAAATTGCATAAATTTCACTTATTTCAGGGTAATAAGTCAGAATTTTTCCTTATTTTGTGGTAAACAAGACAGAAATTTCCTCTTTTTGGGGAAAAAGACAGAAATTCCACTTATTTAGAGGCAAAAAAGCAGAAATTCCCCTAATTTTGGAGCAAAATGAAGAAATTTCCATTTTTTATGGAAAAAAGGTATGCATTCTTCTTATTTTCAGGCAAAATGCAGAAATTCCTTGTATTTTGGAGCAAATTTGGAGAAATTTCCCTAACTGTGGGGCAAAAAGGCAGATATTCCCTATATGTTAGGGCAAAAAGAAGAAATTCTCCTTATTTTGGGGCAAAACTCAGAAATTCCACTTATTTTGGGGCAAAATTCCAGAAATTTCCCTTGTTTTGGGGCAAAATTGCAGAAATTTCCTTTATTTTGGGGCAAAATTGCAGAAATTTCACTTATTTTGGGGCAAAATTGCAGAAATTTCACTTATTTCAGGGAAAAAGGGCAGAAATTTTCCTTATTTTGGGGCAAAATTGCAGAAATTTCACTTATTTCAGAGTAATAAGTCAGAAATTTTCCTTATTTTTGGGCAAAAAAGACAGAAATTCCCTTTGTTTTGGGGGAAAAAGAAAAAATTCCACTTATTTAGAGGCAAAAATGCAGAAATTCCAGTTATTTAAAAGCAAAAATGAAAAAAATTTCCCTTTTTTATCGCAAAAATGTATGCATTCTTCTTATTTTCGGGCAAAAAGGCAGAAATTCTTCATATTTTGGAGCAAAATTGCAGAAATTCCACTAATTGTGGGGCAAAAAGGCGGAAATTCCCTATATGTTGGGGCAAAAAGACAAAAATTCTCCTTATTTTGGGGAAAAACTCAGAAATTCCACTTATTTTGGGGCAAAATTGCAGAAATTTCTCTTAATTCAGAGAAAAAAGGAAGAAATTTTCCTTATTTTTGGGCAAAAATGCAGAAATTCCTAATATTTTGTGGCAAAAATGCAAAAAATCTTTTTATTTTGAGGTAAAAAGGCTGAAATTCCCTTTATTTGGGGGCAAAAAGGTAGAAATTTCCCTTATTTTGGGGCAAAATTGCAGAAATTTCACTTATTTCAGGGTAATAAGTCAGAATTTTTTTTTATTTTGGGGCAAACAAGACAGAAATTCCTTCTTTTTGGGGAAAAAGACAGAAATTCCACTTATTTAGAGGCAAAAAAGCAGAAATACCCCTTATTTTGGAGCAAAATGAAGAAATTTCCATTTTTTATGGCACAAAGGTATGCATTCTTTTTATTTTCGAGCAAAAAGGCAGAAATAACCCGTATTTTGGAGCAAAATTGCAGAAATTCCCCTAATTGTGGGGCAAAAAAGCAGAAATTCCCTATATGATAAGCAAAAAGACAGAAATTTTCCTTATTTTGGGGATAAACTCAGAAATTCCACTTATTTGTGGGCAAAATTCCCGAAATATCCCTTGTTTTGGGGCAAAATTGCAGAAATTTCAGTTATTTTGGGGCAAAATTGCAGAAATTTCACTTATTTCAGAAAAAAAGAGAAATTTTCTTATTTTGGGTCAAAAAGGCAGAAATTTCTTTTATTTTGGTACAAAATTGCAGAAATTTTTCTTATTTTGGGGCAAAAAGGCAGTAATTTCCCATATTTTGGCCAAAAATGCAAAAATTCCCTTTATATTGAGGTAAAAAGGCTGAAATTCCCCTTATTTGGGGGCAAAAAAGGCAGAAATTTCCCTTATTTTGAAGCAAAATTGCAGAAATTTCACTTATTTCAGGGAAAAAGGCAGAAATTTTCCTTATTTTGAGGCAAAAAGGCAGAAATTCCCCTTATTTTGAGGTAAAAAGGCTAAAATTCCCCTTATTTGGGGGCAAAAAGGCAGAAATTTCCCTTATTTTGGGGCAAAATTGCAAAAATTTTCTTATTTTGGGGCAAAAAGGCAGAAATTTCTTTTATTTTGGTACAAAATGGCAGAAATTTTTCTTATTTTGGGGCAAAAAGGCAGAAATTTCCCATATTTTGGGGCAAAAATGCAGAAATTCCTTTTATTTTGAGGTAAAAATGCTGAAAATCCCCTTATTTGGAGGCAAAATGCAGAAATTTCCCTCATTTTGGGGCAAAATTGCAGAAATTTCACTTATTTCAGGGTAATAAGTCAGAAATTTTTTTTATTTTGGGCCAAAAAAAACAGGAATTACCTTTGTTTTGGGGGGAAAAGATAGAAATTCCACTTATTTAGAGGCAAAAAAGCAGAAATTCCCCTTATTTTGGAGCAAAATTGCAGAAATTCCCCTAATTGTGGGGCAAAAAGGCACAAATTCCCTGTATGTTGGGGCAAAAAGATAGAAATTCTCTTTATTTTGGGGCAAAACTCAGAAATTCCACTTATTTTGGGGCAAAATTCCAGAAATTTCCCTTATTTGGGGGCAAAATTGCAGAAATTTCACTTATTTTGGGGCAAAATTGCAGAAATTTCACTTATTTCAGAAAAAAAGCAGAAATTTTCTTTTTTGAGGGCAAAAAGGCAAAAATTTCTATTATTTTGGGACAAAATTGCAGAAATTTTTCTTATTTTGAGGGAAAAAAGAATATATTTCCCATATTTTGTGGCAAAAATACAGAAATTCCCCTTATTTTGAGGTAAAAAGGCTGAAATTCCTTTTATTTGGGAGCAAAAAGGCTGAAATTTCCTTTATTTTGTGGCAAAATTCAGAAATTTCACTTATTTCAGGGTAATAAGTCAGAAATTTTCCTTATTTTGGGGCAAAAAAGACAGAAATTCCCTTTGTTTTGGACGAAAAAAACAGAAATTCCACTTGCTTAGAGGCAAAAAAGCAGAAATTCTCCTTATTTTAGAGCAAAAATGAAGAAATTTCCCTTTTTTATGGCAAAAAGGTATGCATTCTTTTTATTTTTGGGAAAAAGGCAGAAATTCCCCGTATATTGGAGCAAAATTGCAGAAATTTTCCTAATTGTGAGGCAAAAAGGCAGAAATTCCCTATATGTTGGGCAAAAAGACAGAAATTGTCCTTATTTTGGTGCAAAACTCAGAAATTCCACTTATTTTGGGGCAAAATCCAGAAATTTCATTTATTTTAGGGCAAAATTGCAGAAATTTCATTTATTTTGGGGCAAAATTGCAGAAATTTCACTTATTTAAGGGAAAAAGGCAGAAGTTTTCCTTATTTTGGGGCAAAAAGGCAGAAATTCTTATATTTTGTGGCAAAACTGAAGAAATTCCCCTTATTTTGAGGTAAAAAGGCTGAAATTCCCCTTATTTGGGAGCAAAAAGTAAGAAATTTCCCTTATTTTGGGGCAAAATTGCAGAAATTTCACTTACTTCAGCGTAATAAGTCAGGAATTTCCTTATTTTGGTTCAAAAAAGAATGAAATTCCCTTTGTTTTGGGGGAAAAAGAAAAAATTCCACTTATTTAGAGGCAAAAATGCAGAAATTCCCCTTATTTTGGAGCAAAAATGAAGAAATTTCCCTTTTTTTATCGCAAAAAGGTATGCATTCTGCTTATTTTCGGGCAAAAAGGCAGAAATTACTCGTATTTTGGAGCAAAATTGTAGAAATTTCCCTAATTGTGGGGCAAAAAGACAGAAATTCTCCTTATTTTGGGGCAAAACTCAGAAATTCCACTTATTTTGGGGCAAAATTGCAGAAATTATACTTATTTCAGAAAAAAGGCAGAAATTTTCTTATTTGGGGGCAAAAAGGCAGAAATTTCCCTTATTTTGGGCAAAAATTCAGAAATTCCCCTTATTTTGTGGTAAAAAGGCTGAATTTCCCATTATTTGGGCGCAAAAAGGCAGAAATTTCCCTTATTTTGGGGCAACATTGCAGAAATTTCACTTATTTCAGGGAAATAAGTCAGAAATTTTCCTTATTTTGGGGCAAAAATGAAGATATTCCCTTTGTTTTGGGGGAAAAAGACAGATATTCCACTTATTTAGAGGCAAAAGCAGAAATTCCCCTTATTTTGGAGCAAAATTGCAGAAATTCCCCTAATTGTGGGGCAAAAAGGGAGAAATTCCCTATATGTTGATGCAAAAAGATAGAAATTCTTTTTATTTTGGGGCAAAACTCAGAAATTCCACTTATTTTGGGGCAAAATTACAGAAATTTCACTTATTTTGGGGCAAAATTGCAGAAATTTTACATATTTAGTGGCATAATTGCAGAAATTTCACTTATTTCAGAAAAAAAGCAGAAATTTTCTTACTTGGGGGCAAAAATGCAGAAATTTCTATTATTTTGGTAAAAAATTGCAGAAATTTTTCTTATTTTTGGGCAAAAAGGCAGAAATTTACCATATTTTGTGGCAAAAATACAGAAATTCCCCTTATTTTGAGGTAAAAAGGCTGATATTCCTTTTATTTGGGGGCTATAAGGCAGAAATTTCCCTTATTTTTGGGCAAAATTGCAGAAATTTCACTTATTTCAGTGTAATAAGTCAGAAATTTTCCTTATTTTGGGGCAAAAAAGACAGGAATTCCCTTTGTTTTTGTGGGAAAAGGGCAGAAATTCCACTTGTTTAGAGGTAAAATAGCAGAAATTCCCCTTATTTTGAAGCAAAAATGAAGAAATTACCCTTTTTTATGGCAAAAAGGTATGCATTCTTCTTATTTTCGGGCAAAAAGGCAGAAATTCCCCATATTTTGGAGCAAAATTGCAGAAATTCCCCTAATTGTAGGGCAAAAAGGCAGAAATTCTCTATATGTTAGGGCAAAACAAAGAAATTCTCCTTATTATTGGGCAAAACTAAGAAATTTCACTTATTTTGGGGCAAAATTGCAGAAATTTCACTTATTTCAGGGAAAAAAGGCAGAAATTTTCCTTATTTTGGGGCAAAAAGGCAGAAATTCCTAATATTTTGTGGCAAAAATGCAGAAATTCCCCTTATTTTGAGGTAAAAAGATTGAAATTCCCCTTGTTTGGGGGCAAAAAGTCAGAATTTTCCCTTATTTTGGGGCAAAATTGCAGACATTTCACTTATTTCAGGGTAATAAGTCAGAAATTTTCTTTATTTTGTGGAAAAAAAAGACAGAAATTCCCTTTGTTTTGGGGGAAAAAGACAGAAATTCCACTTATTTATAGGCAAAAAAGCAGAAATTCCCCTTATTTTGGAACAAAATTGCAGAAATTCCCCTAATTGTGGGGCAAAAAGGCAGAAATTCCCTATATTTTAGGGCAAAAAGAAGAAATTCTCCTTTTTTTGGGGCAAAACTCAGAAATTCCACTTATTTTGGGGCAAAATTCCAGAAATTCCCCTTATTTTGGGGCAAAAGTGCAGAAATTTCCCCTATTTTGGGGCAAAATTGCAGAAATTTCACTTATTTCAGGGAAAAAAGGCAGAAATTTTCTTTATTTTGGGGCAAAAAGGCAGAAATTCCTAGCATTTTGTGGCAAAAATGCAGAAATTCCCCTTATTTTGAGGTAAAAAGGCTGAAATTCCCCTTATTTGGAGGCAAAAAGGCAGAATTTTCCCTTATTTTGGGGCAAAATTGCAGAAATTTCACTTATTTCAGGGTAATAAGTCAGAATTTTTTTTTTATTTTGGGCCAAAAAACAGGAATTACCTTTGTTTTGGGAGAAAAAGATAGAAATTCCACTTATTTAGAGGCAATAAAGCAGAAATTCCCCTTATTTTGGAGCAAAAAGGCAGAAATTCCCTATATGATGGGACATAAAGACAGAAATTCTCCTTATTTTGGAGCAAAACTCAGAAATTCCAATTATTTTGGGGCAAAATTCCAGAAATTTCCCTTATTTTGGGGCAAAATTTCAGAAATTTCAATTTTTATGGGACAAAATTGCAGAAATTTCACTTATTTCAAAAAAAAAGGATAAATTTTCTTATTTTGGGCTAAAAAGGCAGAAATTTCTTTTATTTTGGTACAAAGTTGCAGAAATTTTTCTTATTTTGGGGCAAAAAGGCAGAAATTTCCCATATTTTGGGGCAAAAATGGAGAAATTCCCCTTATTTTGAGGTAAAAAGGCTGAAATTCCTGTTATTTGGGGGCAAAAAGGCAGAAATTTCCCTTATTTTGGGGCAAAATTGCAGAAATTTCACTTATTTCAGGGAAATAAGTCAGAAGTTTTCTTTATTTTGGGGCAAAAAAGACAGAAATTCCCTGTGTTTTGGGGGAAAAAAGGCAGAAATTCCACTTATTTATAGGCAAAAAAGCAGAAATTCTCCTTATTTTGGAGCAAAAATGAAGAAATTTTCTTTTTTTATGGCAAAAAGGTATGCATTCTTCTTATTTTGGGGCAAAAAGGCAGAAATTCCCCGTATTTTGAAGCAAAATTGCAGAAATTCCCCTAATTGTGGGGCAAAAAGGCAGAAATTCCCTATATGTTGGGGCATAAAGACAGAAATTCTCCTTATTTTGGTGCAGAACTCAGAAATTAAACTTATTTTGAGGCAAAATTCCCGAAATTTCCCTTATTTTGGGGCAAAATTGCAGAAATTTCACTTATTTCAGGATAATAAGTCAGAAATTTTCCTTATTTTGGGCCAAAAAAGACAGAAATTCCCTTTGTTTTTGTGGGAGAAGACAGAAATTCCACTTATTTAGAGGCAGAAAAGCAGAAATTCCCCTTATTTTGGAGCAAAAATGAAGAAATTTCACTTTTTATGGCAAAAAGTTATGCATTCTTCTTATTTTCGGGCAAAAAGGCCGAAATTCCCCGTATTTTGGAGCAAAATTGCAGAAATTCCCCTAATTGTGAAGCAAAAAGGCAGAAATTCCCTATATAATGGGGCATAAAGACAGAAATTCTCCTTATTTTGGGGCATAACTCAGAAATTCAAATTATTTTGGGGCAAAATTCCAGAAATTTCCCTTATTTTGGGGCAAAATTTCAGAAATTTCAATTTTTATGGGACAAAATTGCAGAAATTTCACTTATTTCAAAAAAAGGATAAATTTTCTTATTTTGGGCTAAAAAGGCAGAAATTTATTTTATTTTGGTACAAAGTTGCAGAAATTTTTCGTATTTTGGGGCAAAGGGCAGAAATTTCCCATATTTTGGGGCAAAAATGCAGAAATTCCCCTTATTTTGTGGTAAAAAGGCTATAATTACCCTTATTTGGGGGCAAAAAGGAGAAATTTCCCTTATTTTGGGGCAAAATTGCTGAAATTTCACTTATTTCACGGTAATAAGTCAGAAATTTTCCTTATTTTGGGGCAAAAAATACAGAAATTCCCTTTGTTTGGGAAAAAAAAAGACAGAAATTCCACTTATTTAGAGGCAAAAAAGCAGAAATTCCCCTTATTTTGGAGCAAAAATGAAGAAATTTCCCTTTTTTATGGCAAAAAGGTATGCATTCTTCTTACTTTCGGGCAAAAAGGCAGAAATTCCTCGTATTTTAGAGCAAAATTGCAGAATTTTGCATAATTGTGGGGCAAACAGGCAGAAATTCCCTATATGTTAGCGCATAGAGACAGAAATTCTCCTTATTTTGCGGCAGAACTCAGAAATTCCACTTATTTTTGGGCAAAATTCCAGAAATTTCTCTTATTTTGAGGCAAAATAGCAGAAATTTCACTTATTTTGGGAAAAAATTGCAGAAATTTCACTTGTTTCAGGGAAAATAGGCAGAAATTTTTCTTATTTTGGGGAAAAAAGGCAGAAATTCCTAATATTTTGTGGCAAAAATGCAGAAATTTCCCTTATTTTGAGGTAAAAAGGCTGAAATTCCCCTTATTTGGGGGCAAAAAGGCAGAAATTTCCCTTATTTTGGGGTAAGTTGCAGAAATTTCACTTACTTCAGCGTAATAAGTCAGAAAATTTCCTTATTTTGGGGCAAAAAAGACAGAAATTCCCTTTGTTTTGTGGGAAAAAGACAGAAATTCAACTTATTTAGAGGCAAGAAGCAGAAATTCCCCTTATTTTTGAACAAAAATGAAGAAATTTCCATTTTTTCTGGAACAAAATTTTGCATTCTTCTTATTTTCGTGCAAAAAGGCAGAAATTCCCCGTATTTTGGAGCAAAATTGAAGAAATTTCCCTAATTGTGGGGAAAAAGGGCAGAAATTCTCTATATGTTGGGGCAAAAAGACAGAAATTCACCTTATTTTGGGGAAGAACTCAGAAATTACACTAATTTTGGTGCAAAATTCCAGAAATTTCCCTTATTTTGGGGCAAAATTGCAGAAATTTCACTTATTTTGGGGAAAAATTGCAGAAATTTAACTTATTTCAGAAAAAAAAAGAAATTTTCTTATTTTGGGGCAAAAAGGCAGAAATTTCTTTTATTTTGGTACAAAATTGCAGAATTTTTTTTTATTTTGGGGCAAAAAGGCAGAAATTTCCCATATTTTGGGGCAAAAATGCAGAAATTCTCCTTATTTTGAGGTAAAAAGGCTGAAATTCCCCTTATTTGGGGGCCGAAAGGTAGAAATTTCTCTTATTTTGAAGCAAAATTGCAGAAATTTCACTTATTTAATACAATATAAGCAGAAATTTTCCTTATTTTGGGGCAAAAAGGCAGGAATTCCTAATATTTTGTGGCAAAAATGCACAAATTCCCCTTATTTTGAGGTAAAAGGCTGAAATTTCCCTTATTTGGGAGCAAAAAGGCAGAAATTTCCCTTATTTTGAGGGAAAATTGCAGAAAATTCACTTATTTCAGGGAAATAAGTCAGAAATTTTCCTTATTTTGTGGCAAAAAAGACAGAAATTCCCTTTGTTTTGGGGGAAAAAAGACAGATATTCTACTTATTTAGAGGCAAAAAAGCAGAAATTCCCATTATTTTGGAGCAAAAATGAAGAAATTTTCCTTTTTTATGGCAAAAAGGTATGCATTCTTCTTATTTTCGGGCAAAAAGGCAGAAATTCCCCGTATTTTGGAGCAAAATTGCAGAAATTCCTCCAATTGTGGGGCAAAAAGGCAGAAATTCCCTATATGTTGGGGCATAAAGACAGAAATTCTCCTTATTGTAGGGAAAAACTCAGAAATTCCACTTATTTTGGGGCAAAATTCCAGAAATTTCCCTTATTTTGTGGCAAAATTGCAGAAATTTCACTTATTTTGGGTCAAAATTGCAGAAATTTCAATTATTTCAGAAAGAAAAGAAGAAATTTTCTTATTTTGGGGCAAAAAGGCAAAAATTTTTTTATTTTGGTACAAAGTTGCAGAAATTTTTCTTATTTTGTGGCAAAAGGGCAGAAATTTCCCATATTTTGGGGCAAAAATGCAGAAATTCCCCTTATTTTGGGGTAAAAAAGCTGAAATTTCCCTTATTGGGGGCAAAAAGGCAGAAATTTCTCTTATTTTGGGGCAAAATTGCTGAAATTTCATTTATTTCATAATAATAAGTCAGAAATTTCCCTTATTTTGGGGCAAAAAAGATAGAAATTCCCTTTGTTTGGGAAAAAAACAGAAATTCCACTTATTTAGAGGCAAAAAAGCAGAAATTCCCCTTATTTTGGAGCAAAAATGAAGAAATTTCTCTTTTTTATGGCAAAAAGTATGCATTCTTCTTATTTTCGGGCAAAAAGGCAGAAATTACTCGTATTATGGAGCAAAATTGCAGAATTTCGCCTAATTGTGAGGCAAAAAGGCAGAAATCCCATATATGTTGTGGTATAAAGACAAAAATTCTCCTTATTTTCAGGCAGAACTGAGAAATTCCACTTATTTTTGGGCAAAATTCCAGAAATTTCCCGTATTTTGGTGCAAAATTGCAGAAATTTCACTTATTTTAGGGCATAATTACAGAAATTTCACTTCTTCAGGGAAAATAGGCAGAAATTTTTCTTATTTTGGGGCAAAATGCAGAAATTCCTAGTATTTTGTGGCAAAAATGCAGAAATTCCCCTTATTTTGAGAAAAAAAAAGCTGAAATTCCCCTTATTCTGGGGCAAAAAGGCAGAAATTTCCCTTATTTTGGGGCAAAATTGTAGAAATTTCACTTATTTCAGGGTAATAAGTCAGAAATTTTCCTTATTTTGGGGCAAAAAAGACAGAAATTTCCTTTGTTTAAGGGGAAAAAGACAGACATTTAACTTATTTAGAGGCAAAAATGCAGAAGTTCCCCTTATTTTGGAGCAAAAATGAAGAAATTTCCCTTTTTTATGGCAAAAAGGTATGCATTCTTCTTATTTTCAGGCAAAAAGGCAGAAATACCCCGTATTTTGGAGCAAAATTACAGAAATTCCCCTAATTGTGGGGCTAAAAGGCAGAAATTCCCTATATGTTGGGGCAAAAAGACAGAAATTCTACTTATTTTGGGGCAAAACTCAGAAATTCCACTATTTTTGAGGCAAAATTTTGATATTTCTCATATTTTGGGGCAAAATTGCAGAAATTTCACTTATTTTGGGACAAAATTGCAGAAATTTCACTTATTTCAGGATAATAAGTCAGAAATTTTCCTTATTTTGGGGCAAAAAAGACAGAAATTCCCTTTGTTTTGGGAGAAAAAGGAAGAAATTCCACTTATTACAGGCAAAAGTGCAGAAATTCCCCTTATTTTGGAGCAAAATTTCAGAAATTCCCCTAATTGTGGGGCAAAAAGGCAGAAATTCCCTATATGTTGGGGCAACATAACAGGAATTCTCCTTATTTTGGGGGCAAAACTCAGAAATTCCACTTATTTTTGAACAAAATTCCAGAAAGTTCTCTTATTTTAGGGCAAAATTGCAGAAATTTCACTTATTCTGGGGCAAAATTGCAGAAATTTCACTGATTTCAGAAAAAAAAGCAGAAATTTTCTTATTTGGGGCAAAAAGGCAGAAATTTGTATTATTTTGGTACAAAATTGCAGAAATTTTTCTTATTTTCGGGCAAAAAGGCAGAAATTTCCTATATTTTGGGGCAAAAATGCAGAAATTCAACTTATTTTTAGGTAAAAAGGCTGAAATTCCTTTTATTTGTGGGCAAAAAAGCAGAAATTTCACTTATTTTGGGGCAAAATTGCAGAAATTTCACTTATTTCAGAGAAAAAAGGCAGAAATTTTTCTTATTTTTGGGCAAAAAGGCAGAAATTCCTAATATTTTGTGCAAAAATGCAGAAATTGCTCTTATTTTGAGGTAAAAAGGCTGAAATTTCCCTATTTGGGGACAAAATGGCAGAAATTTCCCTTATTTTGGGGCAAAATTGCAGAAATTTCACTAATTTCAGGGTAGTAAGTCAGAAATTTTCCTTATTTTGAAGCAAAAAAGACAAAAATTCTCTTTGTTTTGGGGGAAAAAGACAGCAATTCCACTTTTTTAGAAGCAAAAAAGCAGAAATTCCCCTTGTTTTGGAGCAAAAATGAAGAAATTTTCCTTTTTTATGGCAAAAAGGTATGCATTCTTCTTATTTTTGGGCAAAAAGTCAGAAATTCCCCGTATTTTGGAGCAAAATTGCAGAAATTCCCCTAATTGTGGGGCATAAAGGCAGAAATTCCCTATATGATGGGGCATAAAGTCAGAATTTCTCCTTATTGTGGGGCAGAACTCAGAAATTAAACTTATTTTTGGCAAAATTCCTGAAATTTCACTTATTTTGGGGCAAAATTGCAGATATTTCACTTATTTTGGGTCAAAATTGCAAAAATTTCACTTATTTCAGGGAAAATAGGCAGAAATTTTTCTTATTTTGGGACAACAAGGCAGAAATTCCTAATATTTTGTGGCAAAAATGCAGAAATTCCCCTTATTTTGAGGTAAAAAGGCTGAAATTCCCTTTATTTGGGGGCAAAAAGGCAGAAATTTCCCTTATTTTGGGGCAAAATTGCAGAAATTTCACTTACTTCAGGGAAATAAGTCAGAAATTTTCCTTATTTGGGGGCAAAAAAGACAGAAATTCCCTTTGTTTTGGGGGAAAAAGACAGAAATTCCACTTATTTAGAGGCAAAAAAAGCAGAAATTCCCCTTATTTTGGAGCATAAATGAAGAAATTTCCATTTTTTATGGCAAAAAGGTATGCATTCTTCTTATTTTCGGGCAAAAAGGCAGAAATACCCCGTATTTTGGAGCAAAATTGCAAAAATTCCCCTAATAGTGGAGCAAAAAGACAGAAATTCTTCTTCTTTTTAAGCAAAACTCAGAAATTCCACTTATTTTGAGGCAAAATTCCAGAAATTTCCCTTATTTTGGGGCAAAATTGTAGAAATTTCACTTATTTTTCGGCAAAATTGCAGAAATTCCACTTATTTTAGAAAAAAAGGAGAAATTTTCTTATTTGGGGGCAATAAGGAAGAAATTTTTTTTGTTTTGGTACAAAATGGCAGAAATTTTTCCTATTTTGGGGCAAAAAGGCAGAAATTTCCTATATTTTGGGGCAAAAATGCAGAAATTCCCCTTATTTTGAGGTAAAAATGCTGAAATTCTCCTTATTTGAAGGCATAAAGGCAGAAATTTCTCTTATTTTGGGGCAAAATTGCTGAAATTTCACTTATTTCAAAGTAATAAGTCAAAATTTTTCTTTATTTTTGGGCAAAAAGGATAGAAATTCCCTTTGTTTTGGAAAAAAACAGAAATTTCACTTATTTTGAGGTAAAAAGGCTAAAATTCCCCTTATTTGGGGGCAAAAAAGAAGAAATTTCTCTTATTTTGGGGCAAAATTGCTGAAGTTTCACTTATTTTGGGGCAAAATTGCAGAAATTTCACTTTTTATGGGACAAAATTACAGAAATTTCACTTATTTCAAAAAAAGGAGAAATTTTCTTATTTTGGGGCAAAAAGGCAGAAATTTCTATTATTTTTTACAAAGTTGCAGAAATTTTTCTTTTTTTGGGGCACAAGGGCAGAAATTTCCCATATTTTGGGGAAAATGTAGAAATTCCCCTTATTTTGAGGTAAAAAGGCTGAAATTCCCTTTATTTGGGGGCAAAAAGGCAGAAATTTCTCTTATTTTGGGGCAAAATTGCTGAAATTTCACTTATTTCACGGTAATAAGTCAGAAATTTTCTTTATTTTGGGGCAAAAAAGACAGAAATTCCCTTTGTTTTGGAAAAAAAATTCCCTTTATTTAGAGGCAAAAAAGTAGAAATTCCCTCTATTTTGGAGCAAAAATGAAGAAATTTCCCTTTTTTATGACAAAAAGGTATGCATTCTTCTTATTTTCGGGCAAAAAGGCAGAAATTCGTTGTATTTTGGAGCAAAATTGCAGAATTTCGCCTAATTGTGGGGCAAAAAGGCAGAAATTCCCTATATGTTGGGGCATAAAGACAGAAATTCTCCTTATTTTGGGGCAGAACTCAGAAATTCCACTTATTTTTGGGCAAAATTCCAGAAATTTCCCTTATTTTGGGGCAAAATTGCATAAATTTCACTTATTTTGGGGCAAAATTGCAGAAACTTCACTTATTTCCAAAAAATAGGCAAAAATTTTTCTTATTTTGGGGCAAAAAAGCAGAAATTCTTAATATTTTGTGGCAAAAATGCAGAAATTTTCCTTATTTTGAGTTAAAAAGGCTGAAATTCTCTTTATTTGAAGGAAAAAGGCAGAAATTTCTTTTATTTTGGTGCAAAATTGCAGAAATTTCACTTATTTCAGAATAATAAGTCAGAAATTTTCATTATTTTGCGGCAAAAAAGACAGAAATTCCCTTTGTTTTTGGAGAAAAAAGACAGAAATTTAACTTATTTAGAGGCCAAAAAGCAGAAATTCCTTTTATTTTGGAGCGAAAATGAAGAAATTTCCCTTTTTTATGGCAAAAATGTATGCATTCTTCTTATTTTCGGGCAAAAAGGCAGAAATACCCCGTATTTTGGAGCAAAATTGCAGAAATTCCCCTATTTGTGAAGCAAAATGCAGAAATTCCCTATATGTTGGTGTATAAAGACAGAAATTCTCCTTATTTTGAAGCAAAACTCAGAAATTCCACTTATTTTGGGGCAAAATTCCAGAAATTTCCCTTATTTTGGGGCAAAATTGCAGAAATTTCACTTTTTATGGGACAAAATTGCAGAAATTTCACTTATTTCAAAAAAAAGGAGAAATTTTATTATTTTGGGGCAAAAAGACAGAAATTTCTATTATTTTGGTACAAAGTTGCAGATATTTTTCTTATTTTGGGGCAAAAGGTCAGAAATTTCCCATATTTTGGGGAAAATGCAGAAATTGCCCTTATTTTGAGGTAAAAGGCTGAAATTCCCCTTATTTGGGGGCAAAAAGGTTGAAATTTCTCATATTTTGGGGCAAAATTGCTGAAATTTCACTTATTTAATGGAAATAAGTCAGAAATTTTCCTTATTTTGGGGCAAAAAAGATAGAAATTCCCTTTGTTTTGGGGGAAAAAGACAGAAATTCCACTTATTTAGAGGCAATAAAGCAGAAATTCCTTTTATTTTGGAGCGAAAATGAAGATATTTTCCTTTTTTATGGCAAAAAGGTATGCATTCTACTTATTTTCGGGCAAAAAGGCAAAAATTCCCCGTATTTTTGAGCAAAATTGCAGAAATTCCCCTAATTGTAAGGCAAAAAGGCAGAAATTCCCTATATGTTGGGGCAGAAAGACAGAAATTATTCTTATTTTGGGGTAAAACTCATAAATTCCACTTACTTTGGGGCAAAATTCCAGAAATTTCCCTTATTTTGGGGCAAATTTGCAGAAATATCACTTATTTTGGGGCAAAATTGCAGATATTTCACTTATTTCAGAAAAAAAGGAGAAATTTTATTATTTTGGGGCAAAAAGGCAGAAATTTCTTTTATTTTTGTACAAAATTGCAGAAATTTTTCTTATTTTGGAGCAAAAAGGCAGAAATTTCCATATTATGGGGCAAAAATGCAGAAATTCCCCTTATTTTGAGGTATAATGGCTGAAATTCCCCTTATTTGGGGGCAAAAAGGCAGAAATTTCCCTTATTTTGGGGAAAAAATTGCTGAAATTTCACTTATTTCATCGTATTAAGTCAGAAATTTTCCTTATTTTGGGGCAAAAAAAACAGAAATTCCCTTTGTTTTGGAAAAAAACAGAAATTCCACTTATTTAGAGGCAAAAAGTAGAAATTCCCCTTATTTTGGAGCAAAAATGAAGAAATTTCTTTTTTTTATGGCAAAAAGATATGCATTCTTCTTATTTTCGGGCAAAAAGGCAGAAATTCCTTGTATTTTGGAGCAAAATTGCAGAATTTCGCCTAATTGTGGGGCAAAAAGGCAAAAATTCCCTATATGTTGGTGCATAAAGACAGAAATTCTCCTATTTTGGGGCAGAACTCAGAAATTCCACTTATTTTTGGGCAAAATTCCAGAAATTTCCCTTATTTAGGGGCAAAATTGCAGAAATTTCACTTATTTTGGGGCAAAATTGCAGAAATTTCACTTATTTCAAAGAAAATAGGCAGAAATTTTTCTTATTTTTGGGCAAAAAGGCAGAAATTCCTAATATTTTGTGGCAAAAATTCAGAAATTTCCCTTATTTTGAGGTAAAAAGGCTGAAATTCCCATTATTTGGGGACAAAAAGGCAGAAATTTCCCATATTTTGGGGCAAAATTGCAGAAATTTCCCTTATTTTGGGGCAAAATTGCAGAAATTTCACTTTTTATGGGACAAAATTACAGAAATTTCACTTATTTCAAAAAAAGGAGAAATTTTCTTATTTTGGGGCAAAAAGGCAGAAATTTCTATTATTTTTTACAAAGTTGCAGAAATTTTACTTTTTTTGGGGCACAAGGGCAGAAATTTCCCATATTTTGGGGAAAATGTAGAAATTCCCCTTATTTTGAGGTAAAAAGGCTGAAATTCCCCTTATTTGGGGGCAAAAAGGCAGAAATTTCTCTTATTTTGGGGCAAAATTGCTGAAATTTCACTTATTTAACGGTAATAAGTCAGAAATTTTCTTTATTTTGGGGCAAAAAAGACAGAAATTCCCTTTGTTTTGGAAAAAAAAATTCCACTTATTTAGAGGCAAAAAAGTAGAAATTCCCTTTATTTTGGAGTAAAAATGAAGAAATTTCCCTTTTTTATGACAAAAAGGTATGCATTCTTCTTATTTTCGGGCAAAAAGGCAGAAATTCGTTGTATTTTGGAGCAAAATTGCAGAATTTCGCCTAATTGTGGGGCAAAAAGGCAGAAATTCCCTATATGTTGGGGCATAAAGACAGAAATTCTCCTTATTTTGGGGCAGAACTCAGAAATTCCACTTATTTTTGGGCAAAATTCCAGAAATTTCCCTTATTTTGGGGCAAAATTGCATAAATTTCACTTATTTTGGGGCAAAATTGCAGAAACTTCACTTATTTCCAAAAAATAGGCAAAAATTTTTCTTATTTTGGGGCAAAAAGGCAGAAATTCTTAATATTTTGTGGCAAAAATGCAGAAATTTTCCTTATTTTGAGTTAAAAAAGCTGAAATTCTCTTTATTTGGGGGAAAAAGGCAGAAATTTCTTTTATTTTGGTGCAAAATTGCAGAAATTTCACTTATTTCAGAATAATAAGTCAGAAATTTTCCTTATTTTGGGGCAAAAAAGACAGAAATTCCCTTTGTTTTTGGAGAAAAAAGACAGAAATTTCACTTATTTAGAGGCCAAAAAGCAGAAATTCCTTTTATTTTGGAGCGAAAATGAAGAAATTTCCCTTTTTTATGGCAAAAATGTATGCATTCTTCTTATTTTCGGGCAAACAGGCAGAAATACCCCGTATTTTGGAGCAAAATTGCAGAAATTCCCCTATTTGTGAAGCAAAATGCAGAAATTCCCTTTATGTTGGTGCATAAAGACAGAAATTCTCCTTATTTTGAAGCAAAACTCAGAAATTCCACTTATTTTTGGGCAAAATTCCAGAAATTTCCCTTATTTTGGGGAAAAATTGCAGAAATTTCACTTTTTATGGGACAAAATTGCAGAAATTTCACTTATTTCAAAAAAAAGGAGAAATTTTCTTATTTGTGGGCAAAAAGACAGAAATTTCTATTATTTTGGTACAAAGTTGCAGATATTTTTCTTATTTTGGGGCAAAAGGTCAGAAATTTCCCATATTTTGGGGAAAATGCAGAAATTGCCCTTATTTTGAGGTAAAAGGCTGAAATTCCCCTTATTTGGGGGCAAAAAGGTTGAAATTTCTCATATTTTGGGGCAAAATTGCTGAAATTTCACTTATTTAATGGAAATAAGTCAGAAATTTTCCTTATTTTGGGGCAAAAAAGATAGAAATTCCCTTTGTTTTGGGGGAAAAAGACAGAAATTCCATTTATTTAGAGGCAATAAAGCAGAAATTCCTTTTATTTTGGAGGGAAAATGAAGAAATTTTCCTTTTTTATGGCAAAAAGGTATGCATTCTACTTATTTTTGGGCAAAAAGGCAGAAATTCCCCGTATTTTGGAGCAAAATTGCAGAAATTCCCCTAATTGTAAGGCAAAAAGGCAGAAATTCCCTATATGTTGGGGCAGAAAGACAGAAATTATTCTTATTTTGGGGTAAAACTCATAAATTCCACTTACTTTGGGGCAAAATTCCAGAAATTTTCCTTATTTTGGGGAAAATTTGCAGAAATATCACTTATTTTGGGGCAAAATTCCAGATATTTCACTTATTTCAGAAAAAAAGGAGAAATTTTATTATTTTGGGGCAAAAAGGCAGAAATTTCTTTTATTTTGGTACAAAATTGCAGAAATTTTTCTTATTTTGGAGCAAAAAGGCAGAAATTTCCATATTTTGGGGCAAAAATGCAGAAATTCCCCTTATTTTGAGGTATAATGGCTGAAATTCCCCTTATTTGGGGGCAAAAAGGCAGAAATTTCCCTTATTTTGGGGCAAAATTGCAGAAATTTCACTTATTTCAGGGTAATAAGTCAGAATTTTTTTTATTTTGGGGCAAAAAATACAGAAATTCACTTTGATTTGGGAGAAAAGACAGAAATTCCACTTATTTAGAGGCAAAAAAGCAGAAATTCCCCTTATTTTGGAGCAAAAATAAAGAAATTTTCCTTATTTATGGCAAAAATGTATGCATTCTTCTTATTTTCGGGCAAAAAGGAAGAAATTCCTTGTATATTGGAGATAAATTGCAGAAATTCCCCTAATTGTGTGGCAAAAAGGCATAAATTCCCTATATGTTGGGGAAGAAAGACAGAAATACTCCTTATTTTGGGGCAGAACTCAGAAATTAAACTTATTATGGGGCAAAATTCCAGAAATTTCCCTAATTTTGGGGCAAAAATGCAGAAATTTCACTTATTTTGGGGCAAAATTGCAGAAATTTCACTTATTTCAGGGAAAATAAGCAGAAATTTTCATTATTTTGGGGCAAAAAGGCAGAAATTCCTAATATTTTGTGGCAAAAATGCAGAAATTCCCCTTATTTTGAGGTAAAAAGGCTGAAATTCCCCTTATTTGTGGGCAAAAAGGCAGAAATTTCTTTTATTTTAAGGCAAAATTGCAGAAATTTCACTTATTCCAGAATAATAAGTCAGAAATTTTCCTTATTTTGGGGCAAAAAAGACAGAAATTCCCTTTGTTTTTGGAGGAAAAAGACAGAAATTCCACTTATTTAGAGGCCAAAAAGCAGAAATTCCCATTATTTTGGAGCAAAAATGAAGAAATTTCCCTTTTTTATGGCAAAAAGGTATGCATTCTTCTTATTTTTGGGCAAAAAGACAGAAATTCCCTGTATTTTGGAGCAAAATTGCAGAAATTCCTCTAATTTTGGGGCCAAATGCAGAAATTTCCTATAGTTGGGGCATAAAGACAGAAATATTCTTCATTTTGGGGCAGAACTCAGAAATTCCACTTATTTTGGTGCAAAATTCCAGAAATTTCCCATATTTTGGGGCAAAATTGCAGAAATTTCACTTATTTTGGGGCAAAATTGCAGAAATTTCACTTATTTCAGGGAAAATAGGCAGAAATTTCCCTTATTTTGAGGCAAAAAGGCAGAAATTCCTAAAATTTTTTTGGCAAAAATGCAGAAATTCCCCTTATTTTGAGGTAAAAAGGCTGAAATTCCCCTTACTTGGGGGCAAAAAGGCAGAAATTACCCTTATTTTAGGGCAAAATTGCAGAAATTTCACTTATTTCTGGGTAATAAGTCAGAAATTTTCCTTGTTTTGGGGCAAAAAAGAGAGAAATTCCCTTTGTTTTGGGGGAAAAAGACAGAAATTCCACTTATTTAGAGGCAATAAAGCAGAAATTCCTTTTATTTTGGAGCAAAAACGAAGAAATTTTCCTTTTTTATGGCAAAAAGGTATGCATTCTACTTATTTTCGGGCAAAAAGGCAGAAATTCCCCGTATTTTGGAGCAAAATTGCAGAAATTCCCCTAATTGTAAGGCAAAAAGGCAGAAATTCCCTATATGTTGGGGCAGAAAGACAGAAATTATTCTTATTTTGGGGTAAAACTCATAAATTCCACTTACTTTGGGGCAAAATTCCAGAAATTTCCCTTATTTTGGGGCAAATTTGCAGAAATTTCCCTTATTTTGGGGCAAAATTGCAGAAATTTCACTTATTTCAGGGTAATAAGTCAGAATTTTTTTTTATTTTGGGGCAAAAAATACAGAAATTCACTTTGATTTGGGAGAAAAGACAGAAATTCCACTTATTTAGAGGCAAAAAAGCAGAAATTCCCCTTATTTTGGAGCAAAAATAAAGAAATTTTCCTTATTTATGGCAAAAATGTATGCATTCTTCTTATTTTCGGGCAAAAAGGAAGAAATTCCTTGTATATTGGAGATAAATTGCAGAAATTCCCCTAATTGTGTGGCAAAAAGGCATAAATTCCCTATATGTTGGGGAAGAAAGACAGAAATACTCCTTATTTTGGGGCAGAACTCAGAAATTAAACTTATTATGGGGCAAAATTCCAGAAATTTCCCTAATTTTGGGGCAAAAATGCAGAAATTTCACTTATTTTGGGGCAAAATTGCAGAAATTTCACTTATTTCAGGGAAAATAAGCAGAAATTTTCTTTATTTTGGGGCAAAAAGGCAGAAATTCCTAATATTTTGTGGCAAAAATGCAGAAATTCCCCTTATTTTGAGGTAAAAAGGCTGAAATTCCCCTTATTTGTGGGCAAAAAGGCAGAAATTTCTTTTATTTTTGGGCAAAATTGCAGAAATTTCACTTATTTCAGAATAGTAAGTCAGAAATTTTCCTTATTTTGGGGCAAAAAAGACAGAAATTCCCTTTGTTTTTGGAGGAAAAAGAGAAATTCCACTTATTTAGAGGCCAAAAAGCAGAAATTCCCCTTATTTTGGAGCAAAAATGAAGAAATTTCCCTTTTTTATGGCAAAAGGTATGCATTCTTCTTATTTTCGGGAAAGAAGGCAGAAATACCCCGTATTTTGGGGCAAAATTGCAGAAATTCCCCTATTTGTGAAGCAAAATGCAGAAATTCCCTATATGTTGGGGCATAAAGACAGAAATTCTTATTTTGGTGCAGAACTCAGAAATTAAAATTATTTTGGGGCAAAATTTGAGAAATTTCCCTTATTTTGGGGCAAAATTGCAGAAATTTCACTTTTTATGGGACAAAATTGCAGAAATTTCACTTATTTCAAAATAAGGAGAAATTTTCTTATTTTGGGGCAAATAGGCAGAAATTTCTATTATTTTGGTACAAAGTTGCAGAAATTTTTCTTATTTTGGGGCACAAGGGCAGAAATTTCCCATATTTTGGGGAAAATGCAGAAATTGCCCTTATTTTGAGGTAAAAAGGCTGAAATTCCCCTTATTTGGGTGCAAAAAGGCAGAAATTTCTCTTATGTTGGGGCAAAATTGCTGAAATTTCACTTATTTCACGGTAATAAGTCAGAAATTTTCCTTATTTTGGGGCAAAAAAGATAGAAATTCCCTTTGTTTTGGGGGAAAAAGACAGAAATTCCACTTATTTAGAGGCAATAAAGCAGAAATTCCTTTTATTTTGGAGAGAAAATGAAGAAATTTTCCTTTTTTATGGCAAAAAGGTATGCATTCTAATTATTTTCGGGCAAAAAGGCAGAAATTCCCCGTATTTTGGAGCAAAATTGCAGAAATTCCCCTAATTGTAAGGCAAAAAGGCAGAAATTCCCTATATGTTGGGGCAGAAAGACAGAAATTATTCTTATTTTGGGGTAAAACTCATAAATTCCACTTACTTTGGGGCAAAATTCCAGAAATTTCCCTTATTTTGGGGCAAATTTGCAGAAATATCACTTATTTTGGGGCAAAATTGCAGATATTTCACTTATTTCAGAAAAAAAGGAGAAATTTTATTATTTTGGGGCAAAAAGGCAGAAATTTCTTTTATTTTGGTACAAAATTGCAGAAATTTTTCTTATTTTGGAGCAAAAAGGCAGAAATTTCCATATTTTGGGGCAAAAATGCAGAAATTCCCCTTATTTTGAGGTATAATGGCTGAAATTCCCCTTATTTGGGGGCAAAAAGGCAGAAATTTCCCTTATTTTGGGGCAAAATTGCAGAAATTTCACTAATTTCAGGGTAATAAGTCAGAATTTTTTTTTATTTTGGGGCAAAAAATACAGAAATTCACTTTGATTTGGGAGAAAAGACAGAAATTCCACTTATTCAGAGGCAAAAAAGCAGAAATTCCCCTTATTTTGGAGCAAAAATAAAGAAATTTTCCTTATTTATGGCAAAAATGTATGCATTCTTCTTATTTTCGGGCAAAAAGGAAGAAATTCCTTGTATATTGGAGATAAATTGCAGAAATTCCCCTAATTGTGTGGCAAAAAGGCATAAATTCCCTATATGTTGGGGAAGAAAGACAGAAATACTCCTTATTTTGGGGCAGAACTAAGAAATTAAACTTATTATGGGGCAAAATTCCAGAAATTTCCCTAATTTTGGGGCAAAAATGCAGAAATTTCACTTATTTTGGGGCAAAATTGCAGAAATTTCACTTATTTCAGGGAAAATAAGCAGAAATTTTCTTTATTTTGGGGCAAAAAGGCAGAAATTCGTAATATTTTGTGGCAAAAATGCAGAAATTCCCCTTATTTTGAGGTAAAAAGGCTGAAATTCCCCTTATTTGTGGGCAAAAAGGCAGAAATTTCTTTTATTTTTGGGCAAAATTGCAGAAATTTCACTTATTTCAGAATAGTAAGTCAGAAATTTTCCTTATTTTGGGGCAAAAAAGACAGAAATTCCCTTTGTTTTTGGAGGAAAAAGAGAAATTCCACTTATTTAGAGGCCAAAAAGCAGAAATTCCCCTTATTTTGGAGCAAAAATGAAGAAATTTCCCTTTTTTATGGCAAAAAGGTATGCATTCTTCTTATTTTCGGGAAAGAAGGCAGAAATACCCCGTATTTTGGAGCAAAATTGCAGAAATTCCCCTATTTGTGAAGCAAAATGCAGAAATTCCCTATATGTTGGGGCATAAAGACAGAAATTCTTCTTATTTTGGTGCAGAACTCAGAAATTAAAATTATTTTGGGGCAAAATTTGAGAAATTTCCCTTATTTTGGGGCAAAATTGCAGAAATTTCACTTTTTATGGGACAAAATTGCAGAAATTTCACTTATTTCAAAATAAGGAGAAATTTTCTTATTTTGGGGCAAATAGGCAGAAATTTCTATTATTTTGGTACAAAGTTGCAGAAATTTTTCTTATTTTGGGGCACAAGGGCAGAAATTTCCCATATTTTGGGGAAAATGCAGAAATTGCCCTTATTTTGAGGTAAAAAGGCTGAAATTCCCCTTATTTGGGTGCAAAAAGGCAGAAATTTCTCTTATGTTGGGGCAAAATTGCTGAAATTTCACTTATTTCACGGTAATAAGTCAGAAATTTTCCTTATTTTGGGGCAAAAAAGATAGAAATTCCCTTTGTTTTGGGGGAAAAAGACAGAAATTCCACTTATTTAGAGGCAATAAAGCAGAAATTCCTTTTATTTTGGAGCGAAAATGAAGAAATTTTCCTTTTTTATGGCAAAAAGGTATGCATTCTACTTATTTTCGGGCAAAAAGGCAGAAATTCCCCGTATTTTGGAGCAAAATTGCAGAAATTCCCCTAATTGTAAGGCAAAAAGGCAGAAATTCCCTATATGTTGGGGCAGAAAGACAGAAATTATTCTTATTTTGGGGTAAAACTCATAAATTCCACTTACTTTGGGGCAAAATTCCAGAAATTTCCCTTTTTTTGGGGAAAATTTGCAGAAATTTCACTTATTTTGGGGCAAAATTGCAGATATTTCACTTATTTCAGAAAAAAAGGAGAAATTTTATTATTTTGGGGCAAAAAGGCAGAAATTTCTTTTATTTTTGTACAAAATTGCAGAAATTTTTCTTATTTTGGAGCAAAAAGGCAGAAATTTCAATATTTTGGGGCAAAAATGCAGAAATTCCCCTTATTTTGAGGTATAATGGCTGAAATTCCCCTTATTTGGGGGCAAAAAGGCAGAAATTTCCCTTATTTTGGGGCAAAATTGCAGAAATTTCACTTATTTCAGGGTAATAAGTCAGAAATTTTTTTTATTTTGGGGCAAAAAATACAGAAATTCACTTTGATTTGGGAGAAAAGACATAAATTCCACTTATTTAGAGGCAAAAAAAGCAGAAATTCCCCTTATTTTGGAGCAAAAATAAAGAAATATTCCTTATATATGGCAAAAAGGTATGCATTCTTCTTATTTTTGGGCAAAAAGGCAGAAATTCCTTGTATATTGGAGAAAAATTGCAGAAATTCCCCTAATTGTGAGGCAAAAAGGCATAAATTCCCTATATGTTGGGGCAGAAAGACAGAAATTCTCTTTTTTTGGGGCAGAACTCAGAAATTTTACTTATTTTTGGGCAAAATTCCAGAAATTTCCCTTATTTTGGGGCAAAATTGCAGAAATTTCACTTATTTTGGGGCAAAATTGCAGAAATTTCACTTATTTCAAAGAAAATAAGCAGAAATTTTTCTTATTTTTGGGCAAAAAGGCAGAAATTCGTAATATTTTGTGGCAAAAATGCAGAAATTCCCCTTATTTTGAGGTAAAAAGGCTGAAATTCCCCTTATTTGTGGGCAAAAAGGCAAAAATTTCTTTTATTTTTGGGCAAAATTGCAGAAATTTCACTTATTTCAGAATAGTAAGTCAGAAATTTTCCTTATTTTGGGGCAAAAAAAACAGAAATTCCCTTTGTTTTTGGAGGAAAAAGAGAAATTCCACTTATTTAGAGGCCAAAAAGCAGAAATTCCCCTTATTTTGGAGCAAAAATGAAGAAATTTCCCTTTTTTATGGCAAAAAGGTATGCATTCTTCTTATTTTCGGGAAAGAAGGCAGAAATACCCCGTATTTTGGAGCAAAATTGCAGAAATTCCCCTATTTGTGAAGCAAAATGCAGAAATTCCCTATATGTTGGGGCATAAAGACAGAAATTCTTCTTATTTTGGTGCAGAACTCAGAAATTAAAATTATTTTGGGGCAAAATTTGAGAAATTTCCCTTATTTTGGGGCAAAATTGCAGAAATTTCACTTTTTATGGGACAAAATTGCAGAAATTTCACTTATTTCAAAATAAGGAGAAATTTTCTTATTTTGGGGCAAATAGGCAGAAATTTCTATTATTTTGGTACAAAGTTGCAGAAATTTTTCTTATTTTGGGGCACAAGGGCAGAAATTTCCCATATTTTGGGGAAAATGCAGAAATTGCCCTTATTTTGAGGTAAAAAGGCTGAAATTCCCCTTATTTGGGTGCAAAAAGGCAGAAATTTCTCTTATGTTGGGGCAAAATTGCTGAAATTTCACTTATTTCACGGTAATAAGTCAGAAATTTTCCTTATTTTGGGGCAAAAAAGATAGAAATTCCCTTTGTTTTGGGGGAAAAAGACAGAAATTCCACTTATTTAGAGGCAATAAAGCAGAAATTCCTTTTATTTTGGAGCAAAAATGAAGAAATTTTCATTTTTTATGGCAAAAAGGTATGCATTCTACTTATTTTCGGGCAAAAAGGCAGAAATTCCCCGTATTTTGGAGCAAAATTGCAGAAATTTCCCTAATTGTAAGGCAAAAAGGCAGAAATTCCCTATATGTTGGGGCAGAAAGACAGAAATTATTCTTATTTCTGGTAAAACTCATAAATTCCACTTACTTTGGGGAAAAATTCCAGAAATTTCCCTTTTTTTGGGGTAAATTTGCAGAAATTTCACTTATTTTGGTGCAAAATTGCAGATATTTCACTTATTTCAGAAAAAAAGGAGAAATTTTATTATTTTGGGGCAAAAAGGCAGAAATTTCTTTTATTTTTGTACAAAATTGCAGAAATTTTTCTTATTTTGGAGCAAAAAGGCAGAAATTTCAATATTTTGGGGCAAAAATGCAGAAATTCCCCTTATTTTGAGGTATAATGGCTGAAATTCCCCTCATTTGGGGGCAAAAAGGCAGAAATTTCCCTTATTTTGGGGCAAAATTGCAGAAATTTCACTTATTTCAGGGTAATAAGTCAGAAATTTTTTTTATTTTGGGGCAAAAAATACAGAAATTCACTTTGATTTGGGAGAAAAGACAGAAATTCCACTTATTTAGAGGCAAAAAAAGCAGAAATTCCCCTTATTTTGGAGCAAAAATAAAGAAATATTCCTTATATATGGCAAAAAGGTATGCATTCTTCTTATTTTTGGGCAAAAAGGCAGAAATTCCTTGTATATTGGAGAAAAATTGCAGAAATTCCCCTAATTGTGAGGCAAAAAGGCATAAATTCCCTATATGTTGGGGCAGAAAGACAGAAATTCTCTTTTTTTGGGGCAGAACTCAGAAATTTTACTTATTTTTGGGCAAAATTCCAGAAATTTCCCTTATTTTGGGGCAAAATTGCAGAAATTTCACTTATTTTGGGGCAAAATTGCAGAAATTTCACTTATTTCAAAGAAAATAAGCAGAAATTTTTCTTATTTTTGGGCAAAAAGGCAGAAATTCGTAATATTTTGTGGCAAAAATGCAGAAATTCCCCTTATTTTGAGGTAAAAAGGCTGAAATTCCCCTTATTTGTGGGCAAAAAGGCAAAAATTTCTTTTATTTTTGGGCAAAATTGCAGAAATTTCACTTATTTCAGAATAGTAAGTCAGAAATTTTCCTTATTTTGGGGCAAAAAAAACAGAAATTCCCTTTGTTTTTGGAGGAAAAAGAGAAATTCCACTTATTTAGAGGCCAAAAAGCAGAAATTCCCCTTATTTTGGAGCAAAAATGAAGAAATTTCCCTTTTTTATGGCAAAAAGGTATGCATTCTTCTTATTTTCGGGAAAGAAGGCAGAAATACCCCGTATTTTGGAGCAAAATTGCAGAAATTCCCCTATTTGTGAAGCAAAATGCAGAAATTCCCTATATGTTGGGGCATAAAGACAGAAATTCTTCTTATTTTGGTGCAGAACTCAGAAATTAAAATTATTTTGGGGCAAAATTTGAGAAATTTCCCTTATTTTGGGGCAAAATTGCAGAAATTTCACTTTTTATGGGACAAAATTGCAGAAATTTCACTTATTTCAAAATAAGGAGAAATTTTCTTATTTTGGGGCAAATAGGCAGAAATTTCTATTATTTTGGTACAAAGTTGCAGAAATTTTTCTTATTTTGGGGCACAAGGGCAGAAATTTCCCATATTTTGGGGAAAATGCAGAAATTGCCCTTATTTTGAGGTAAAAAGGCTGAAATTCCCCTTATTTGGGTGCAAAAAGGCAGAAATTTCTCTTATGTTGGGGCAAAATTGCTGAAATTTCACTTATTTCACGGTAATAAGTCAGAAATTTTCCTTATTTTGGGGCAAAAAAGATAGAAATTCCCTTTGTTTTGGGGGAAAAATACAGAAATTCCACTTATTTAGAGGCAATAAAGCAGAAATTCCTTTTATTTTGGAGCAAAAATGAAGAAATTTTCATTTTTTATGGCAAAAAGGTATGCATTCTACTTATTTTCGGGCAAAAAGGCAGAAATTCCCCGTATTTTGGAGCAAAATTGCAGAAATTTCCCTAATTGTAAGGCAAAAAGGCAGAAATTCCCTATATGTTGGGGCAGAAAGACAGAAATTATTCTTATTTCTGGTAAAACTCATAAATTCCACTTACTTTGGGGAAAAATTCCAGAAATTTCCCTTTTTTTGGGGTAAATTTGCAGAAATTTCACTTATTTTGGTGCAAAATTGCAGATATTTCACTTATTTCAGAAAAAAAGGAGAAATTTTATTATTTTGGGGCAAAAAGGCAGAAATTTCTTTTATTTTTGTACAAAATTGCAGAAATTTTTCTTATTTTGGAGCAAAAAGGCAGAAATTTCAATATTTTGGGGCAAAAATGCAGAAATTCCCCTTATTTTGAGGTATAATGGCTGAAATTCCCCTCATTTGGGGGCAAAAAGGCAGAAATTTCCCTTATTTTGGGGCAAAATTGCAGAAATTTCACTTATTTCAGGGTAATAAGTCAGAAATTTTTTTTATTTTGGGGCAAAAAATACAGAAATTCACTTTGATTTGGGAGAAAAGACAGAAATTCCACTTATTTAGAGGCAAAAAAAGCAGAAATTCCCCTTATTTTGGAGCAAAAATAAAGAAATATTCCTTATATATGGCAAAAAGGTATGCATTCTTCTTATTTTTGGGCAAAAAGGCAGAAATTCCTTGTATATTGGAGAAAAATTGCAGAAATTCCCCTAATTGTGAGGCAAAAAGGCATAAATTCCCTATATGTTGGGGCAGAAAGACAGAAATTCTCTTTTTTTGGGGCAGAACTCAGAAATTTTACTTATTTTTGGGCAAAATTCCAGAAATTTCCCTTATTTTGGGGCAAAATTGCAGAAATTTCACTTATTTTGGGGCAAAATTGCAGAAATTTCACTTATTTCAAAGAAAATAAGCAGAAATTTTTCTTATTTTTGGGCAAAAAGGCAGAAATTCGTAATATTTTGTGGCAAAAATGCAGAAATTCCCCTTATTTTGAGGTAAAAAGGCTGAAATTCCCCTTATTTGTGGGCAAAAAGGCAAAAATTTCTTTTATTTTTGGGCAAAATTGCAGAAATTTCACTTATTTCAGAATAGTAAGTCAGAAATTTTCCTTATTTTGGGGCAAAAAAAACAGAAATTCCCTTTGTTTTTGGAGGAAAAAGAGAAATTCCACTTATTTAGAGGCCAAAAAGCAGAAATTCCCCTTATTTTGGAGCAAAAATGAAGAAATTTCCCTTTTTTATGGCAAAAAGGTATGCATTCTTCTTATTTTCGGGAAAGAAGGCAGAAATACCCCGTATTTTGGAGCAAAATTGCAGAAATTCCCCTATTTGTGAAGCAAAATGCAGAAATTCCCTATATGTTGGGGCATAAAGACAGAAATTCTTCTTATTTTGGTGCAGAACTCAGAAATTAAAATTATTTTGGGGCAAAATTTGAGAAATTTCCCTTATTTTGGGGCAAAATTGCAGAAATTTCACTTTTTATGGGACAAAATTGCAGAAATTTCACTTATTTCAAAATAAGGAGAAATTTTCTTATTTTGGGGCAAATAGGCAGAAATTTCTATTATTTTGGTACAAAGTTGCAGAAATTTTTCTTATTTTGGGGCACAAGGGCAGAAATTTCCCATATTTTGGGGAAAATGCAGAAATTGCCCTTATTTTGAGGTAAAAAGGCTGAAATTCCCCTTATTTGGGTGCAAAAAGGCAGAAATTTCTCTTATGTTGGGGCAAAATTGCTGAAATTTCACTTATTTCACGGTAATAAGTCAGAAATTTTCCTTATTTTGGGGCAAAAAAGATAGAAATTCCCTTTGTTTTGGGGGAAAAAGACAGAAATTCCACTTATTTAGAGGCAATAAAGCAGAAATTCCTTTTATTTTGGAGCGAAAATGAAGAAATTTTCCTTTTTTATGGCAAAAAGGTATGCATTCTACTTATTTTCGGGCAAAAAGGCAGAAATTCCCCGTATTTTGGAGCAAAATTGCAGAAATTTCCCTAATTGTAAGGCAAAAAGGCAGAAATTCCCTATATGTTGGGGCAGAAAGACAGAAATTATTCTTATTTCTGGTAAAACTCATAAATTCCACTTACTTTGGGGCAAAATTCCAGAAATTTTTCTTTTTTTGGGGCAAATTTGCAGAAATTTCACTTATTTTGGGGCAAAATTGCAGATATTTCACTTATTTCAGAAAAAAAGGAGAAATTTTATTATTTTGGGGCAAAAAGGCAGAAATTTCTTTTATTTTTGTACAAAATTGCAGAAATTTTTCTTATTTTGGAGCAAAAAGGCAGAAATTTCAATATTTTGGGGCAAAAATGCAGAAATTCCCCTTATTTTGAGGTATAATGGCTGAAATTCCCCTTATTTGGGGGCAAAAAGGCAGAAATTTCCCTTATTTTGGGGCAAAATTGCAGAAATTTCACTTATTTCAGGGTAATAAGTCAGAAATTTTTTTTATTTTGGGGCAAAAAATACAGAAATTCACTTTGATTTGGGAGAAAAGACAGAAATTCCACTTATTTAGAGGCAAAAAAGCAGAAATTCCCCTTATTTTGGAGCAAAAATAAAGAAATTTTCCTTATATATGGCAAAAAGGTATGCATTCTTCTTATTTTCGGGCAAAAAGGCAGAAATTCCTTGTATATTGGAGAAAATTGCAGAAATTCCCCTAATTGTGAGGCAAAAAGGCATATATTCCCTATATGTTGGGGCAGAAAGACAGAAATTCTCCTTATTTTGGGGCAGAACTCAGAAATTTTACTCATTTTTGGGCAAAATTCCAGAAATTTCCCTTATTTTGGGGCAAAATTGCAGAAATTTCACTTATTTTGGGGCAAAATTGCAGAAATTTCACTTATTTCAAAGAAAATAAGCAGAAATTTTTCTTATTTTTGGGCAAAAAGGCAGAAATTCCTAATATTTTGTGGCAAAAATGCAGAAATTCCCCTTATTTTGAGGTAAAAAGGCTGAAATTCCCTTTATTTGGGGGCAAAAAGGCAGAAATTTCTTTTATTTTAAGGCAAAATTGCAGAAATTTCACTTATTCCAGAATAATAAGTCAGAAATTTTCCTTATTTTGGGGCAAAAAAGACAGAAATTCCCTTTGTTTTTAAAGGAAAAAGACAGAAATTCCACTTATTTAGAGGCCAAAAAGCAGAAATTCCCATTATTTTGGAGCAAAAA
Source organism: Micromys minutus (assembly GCF_963924665.1). Classification (NCBI taxonomy): domain Eukaryota; kingdom Metazoa; phylum Chordata; class Mammalia; order Rodentia; family Muridae; genus Micromys; species Micromys minutus. The sequence goes on from NW_027667262.1 coordinate 303,693, forward strand.
TGAAGAAATTTCCCTTTTTTATGGCAAAAAGGTATGCATTCTTCTTATTTTCAGGCAAAAAGGCAGAAATTCCCTGTATTTTGGAGCAAAATTGCAGAAATTCCTCTAACTTTGGGGCCAAATTCAGAAATTTCCTATAGTTGGGGCATAAAGACAGAAATATTCTTCATTTTGGGGCAGAACTCAGAAATTCCACTTATTTTGGTGCAAAATTCCAGAAATTTCCCATATTTTGGGGCAAAATTGCAGAAATTTCACTTATTTTGGGGCAAAATTGCAGAAATTTCACTTATTTCAGGGAAAATAGGCAGAAATTTCCCTTATTTTGAGGCAAAAAGGCAGAAATTCCTAATATTTTTTGGCAAAAATGCAGAAATTCCCCTTATTTTGAGGTAAAAAGGCTGAAATTCCCCTTACTTGGGGGCAAAAAGGCAGAAATTACCCTTATTTTAGGGCAAAATTGCAGAAATTTCACTTATTTCAGGGTAATAAGTCAGAAATTTTCCTTGTTTTGGGGCAAAAAAGAGAGAAATTCCCTTTGTTTTGGGGGAAAAAGACAGAAATTCCACTTATTTAGAGGCAATAAAGCAGAAATTCCTTTTATTTTGGAGCGAAAACGAAGAAATTTTCCTTTTTTATGGCAAAAAGGTATGCATTCTACTTATTTTCGGGGAAAAAGACAGAAATTCCCCGTATTTTGGAGCAAAATTGCAGAAATTCCCCTAATTGTAAGGCAAAAAGACAGAAATTCCCTATATGTTGGGGCAGAAAGATAGAAATTATTCTTATTTTGGGGTAAAACTCATAAATTCCACTTACTTTGGGGAAAAATTCCAGAAATTTCCCTTATTTTGGGGCAAATTTGCAGAAATTTCACTTATTTTGGGGCAAAATTGCAGATATTTCACTTATTTCAGAAAAAAAGGAGAAATTTTATTATTTTGGGGCAAAAAGGCAGAAATTTCTTTTATTTTGGTACAAAATTGCAGAAATTTTTTATATTTTGGAGCAAAAAGGCAGAAATTTCCATATTTTGGGCCAAAAATGCAGAAATTCACCTTATTTTGAGGTATAATGGCTGAAATTCCCCTTATTTGGGGGCAAAAAGGCAGAAATTTCCTATATTTTGGGGCAAAATTGCAGAAATTTCTCTTATTTTGGGGCAAAATTGCAGAAATTTCACTTATTTCAAAGAAAATAAGCAGAAATTTTTTTTATTTTTGGGCAAAAAGGCAGAAATTCCTAATATTTTGTGGCAAAAATGCAGAAATTTTCCTTATTTTGAGGTAAAAAGGCTGAAATTCCCTTTATTTGGGGGCAAAAAGGCAGAAATTTCTTTTATTTTAAGGCAAAATTGCAGAAATTTCACTTATTCCAGAATAATATGTCAGAAATTTTCCTTATTTTGGGGCAAAAAAGACAGAAATTCCTTTTGTTTTTAAAGGAAAAAGACAGAAATTCCACTTATTTAGAGGCCAAAAAGCAGAAATTCCCATTATTTTGGAGCAAAAATGAAGAAATTTCCCTTTTTTATGGCAAAAAGGTATGCATTCTTCTTATTTTCAGGCAAAAAGGCAGAAATTCCCTGTATTTTGGATCAAAATTGCAGAAATTCCTCTAATTTTGGGGCCAAATGCAGAAATTTCCTATAGTTGGGGCATAAAGACAGAAATATTCTTCATTTTGGGGCAGAACTCAGAAATTCCACTTATTTTGGTGCAAAATTCCAGAAATTTCCCATATTTTGGGGCAAAATTGCAGAAATTTCACATATTTTGGGGCAGAATTGCAGAAATTTCACTTATTTCAGGGAAAATAGGCAGAAATTTCCCTTATTTTGAGGCAAAAAGGCAGAAATTCCTAATATTTTTTTGGCAAAAATGCAGAAATTCCCCTTATTTTGAGGTAAAAAGGCTGAAATTCCCCTTACTTGGGGGCAAAAAGGCAGAAATTACCCTTATTTTAGGGCAAAATTGCAGAAATTTCACTTATTTCAGGGTAATAAGTCAGAAATTTTCCTTGTTTTGGGGCAAAAAAGAGAGAAATTCCCTTTGTTTTGGGGGAAAAAGACAGAAATTCCACTTATTTAGAGGCAATAAAGCAGAAATTCCTTTTATTTTGGAGCGAAAACGAAGAAATTTTCCTTTTTTATGGCAAAAAGTTATGCATTCTACTTATTTTCGGGCAAAAAGGCAGAAATTCCCCGTATTTTGGAGCAAAATTGCAGAAATTCCCCTTATTGTAAGGCAAAAAGGCAGAAATTCCCTATATGTTGGGGCAGAAAGACAGAAATTATTCTTATTTTGGGGTAAAACTCAAAAATTCCACTTACTTTGGGGCAAAATTCCAGAAATTTCCCTTATTTTGAGGCAAATTTGCAGAAATTTCACTTATTTTGGGGCAAAATTGCAGATATTTCACTTATTTTAGAAAAAGAGGAGAAATTTTATTATTTTGGGGCAAAAAGGCAGAAATTTCTTTTATTTTGGTACAAAATTGCAGAAATTTTTCTTATTTTGGAGCAAAAAGGCAGAAATTTCCATATTTTGGGGCAAAAATGCAGAAATTCTCCTTATTTTGAGGTATAATGGCTGAAATTCCCGTTATTTGGGGGCAAAAAGGCAGAAATTTCCTATATTTTGGGGCAAAATTGCAGAAATTTCACTTATTTCAGGGTAATAAGTCAGAAATTTTTTTTTATTTTGGGGCAAAAAATACAGAAATTCACTTTGATTTGGGAGAAAAGACAGAAATTCCACTTATTTAGAGGCAAAAAAGCAGAAATTCCCCTTATTTTGGAGCAAAAATAAAGAAATTTTCCTTATTTATGGCAAAAAAGAGGTATGCATTATTCTTATTTTCGGGCAAAAAGGAAGAAATTCCTTGTATATTGGAGATAAATTGCAGAAATTCCCCTAATTGTGAGGCAAAAAGGCATAAATTCCCTATATGTTGGGGAAGAAAGACAGAAATTCTCCTTATTTTGGGGCAGAACTCAGAAATTAAACTTATTATGGGGCAAAATTCCAGAAATTTCCCTAATTTTGGGGCAAAAATGCAGAAATTTCACTTATTTTGGGGCAAAATTGCAGAAATTTCACTTATTTCAGGGAAAATAGGCAGAAATTTTCTTTATTTTAGGGCAAAGAGGCAGAAATTCCTAATATTTTGTGGCAAAAATGCAGAAATTCCCCTTATTTTGAGGTAAAAAGGCTGAAATTCCCCTTATTTGTGGGCAAAAAGGCAGAAATTTCTTTTATTTTTGGGCAAAATTGCAGAAATTTCACTTATTTCAGAATAGTAAGTCAGAAATTTTCCTTATTTTGGGGCAAAAAAGACAGAAATTCCCTTTGTTTTTGGAGGAAAAAGAGAAATTCCACTTATTTAGAGGCCAAAAAGCAGAAATTCCCCTTATTTTGGAGCAAAAATGAAGAAATTTCCCTTTTTTATGGCAAAAAGTTATGCATTCTTCTTATTTTTGGGCAAAAAGGCAGAAATTCCCCGTATTTTGGAGCAAAATTGCAGAAATTCCCTTATTTGTGAAGCAAAATTCAGAAATTCCCTATATGTTGGGGCATAAAGACAGAAATTCTCCTTATTTTGAAGCAAAACTCAGAAATTCCACTTATTTTTGGGCAAAATTCCAGAAATTTCCCTTATTTTGGGGCAAAATTGCAGAAATTTCACTTTATATGGGACAAAATTTCAGAAATTTCACTTATTTCAAAAAAAGGAGAAATTTTTTATTTTGGGGCAAAAAGGCAGAAATTTCTATTATTTTGGTACAAAGTTGCAGAAATTTTTCTTATTTTGGGGCACAAGGGCAGAAATTTCCCATATTTTGGGGAAAATGTAGAAATTCCCCTTATTTTGAGGTAAAAAGGCTGAAATTCCCCTTATTTGGGGGCAAAAAGGCAGAAATTTCTCTTATTTTGGGGCAAAATTGCTGAAATTTCACTTATTTCACGGTAATAAGTCAGAAATTTTCTTTATTTTGGGGCAAAAAAGACAGAAATTCCCTTTGTTTTGGAAAAAAAAATTCCACTTATTTAGAGGCAAAAAAGTAGAAATTCCCTTTATTTTGGAGCAAAAATGAAGAAATTTCCCTTTTTTTATGACAAAAAGGTATGCATTCTTCTTATTTTCGGGCAAAAAGGCAGAAATTCGTTGTATTTTGGAGCAAAATTGCAGAATTTCGCCAAATTGTGGGGCAAAAAGGCAGAAATTCCCTATATGTTGGGGCATAAAGACAGAAATTCTCCTTATTTTGGGGCAGAACTCAGAAATTCCACTTATTTTTGGGCAAAATTCCAGAAATTTCCCTTATTTTGGGGCAAAATTGCATAAATTTCACTTATTTTGGGGCAAAATTGCAGAAATTTCCCTTATTTCCAAAAAAATAGGCAAAAATTTTTCTTATTTTGGGGCAAAAAGGCAGAAATTCTAAATATTTTGTGGCAAAAATGGAGAAATTTCCCTTATTTTGACTTAAAAAGGCTGAAATTCTCCTTATTTGGGGGAAAAAGGCAGAAATTTCTTTTATTTTGGTGCAAAATTGCAGAAATTTCACTTATTTCAGAATAATAAGTCAGAAATTTTCCTTATTTTGGGGCCAAAAAGACAGAAATTCCCTTTGTTTTTGGAGAAAAAAGACAGAAATTTCACTTATTTAGAGGCCAAAAAGCAGAAATTCCCCTTATTTTGGAGCAAAAATGAAGAAATTTCCCTTTTTTATGGCAAAAAGGTATGCATTCTTCTTATTTTCGGGCAAAAAGGCAGAAATACCCCGTATTTTGGATCAAAATTGCAGAAATTCCACTATTTGTGAAGCAAAATGCAGAAATTCCCTATATGTTGGGGCATAAAGACAGAAATTCTCCTTATTTTGAAGCAAAACTCAGAAATTCCACTTATTTTTGGGCAAAATTCCAGAAATTTCCCTTATTTTGGTGCAAAATTGCAGAAATTTCACTTTTTATGGGACAAAATTGCAGAAATTTCACTTATTTCAAAAAAGGAGAAATTTTCTTATTTTGGGGCAAAAAGACAGAAATTTCAATTATTTTGGTACAAAGTTGCAGATATTTTTCTTATTTTGGGGCAAAAAGGCAGAAATTTCCCATATTTTGGGGAAAATGCAGAAATTGCCCTTATTTTGAGGTAAAAGGCTGAAATTCCCCTTATTTGGGGGCAAAAAGGCAGAAATTTCTCATATTTTGGGGCAAAATTGCTGAAATTTAACTTATTTCATCGTATTAAGTCAGAAATTCCCCTTATTTTGGGGCAAAAAAGACAGAAATTCTCTTTGATTGGGAAAAAAACAGAAATTCCACTTATTTAGAGGCAAAAAGTAGAAATTCCCCTTATTTTGGAGCAAAAATGAAGAAATTTCTTTTTTTTATGGCAAAAAGATATGCATTCTTCTTATTTTCGGGCAAAAAGGCAGAAATTCCTTGTATTTTGGAGCAAAATTGCAGAATTTCGCCTAATTGTGGGGCAAAAGGAAGAAATTCCCTATATGTTGGTGCATAAAGAAAGAAATTCTCCTTATTTTGGGGCAGAACTCAGAAATTCCACTTATTTTTGGGCAAAATTCCAGAATTTCCCTTATTTAGGGGCAAAATTGCAGAAATTTCACTTATTTCAAAGAAAATAGGCAGAAATTTTCCTTATTTTTGGGCAAAAAGGCAGAAATTCCTAATATTTTGTGCCAAAAATTCAGAAATTCCTCTTATTTTGAGGTAAAAAGTCTGAAATTCCCATTATTTGGGGGCAAAAAGCCAGAAATTTCCAATATTTTGGGGCAAAATTGCAGAAATTTCACTTATTTCAGGGAAAAAGGTCAGAAATTTTCCTTATTTTTGGACAAAAAGGCAGAAATTCTAAATATTTTGTGGCAAAAGACAGAAATTCCACTTATTTTTGTGCAAAATTAGAGAAATTTGCCTTATTTTGAGGCAAAATTGAAGAAATTTCTATTATTTTGGGCAAAATTGCAGAAATTTCACTTATTTCAGAAAAAAGCAGAAATTTTCTTATTTTCGGGCAAAAAGGCAGAAATTTCTTTTATTTTGGTACAAAATTGCAGAAATTTTTCTTATTTTGGGGCAAAAAGGCAGAAATATCTAATATTTTGCAGCAAAATGCAGAAATTCCCCTTATTTTGAGATAAAAAGGCTGAAATTCCCCTTATTTGGGGGCAAAAAGGCAGAATTTTCCGTTATTTTGGGGCAAAATTGCAGAAATTTCACTTATTTCAGGGAAATAAGTCTGAAATTTTCCTTATTTTGGGGCAAAAAAGACAGAAATTCCCTTTGTTTTGGGGAAAAAAGACAGAAATTCCACTTATTTAGAGGCAAAAAAGCAGAAATTCCCCTTATTTTGGAGCAAAATTGCAGAAATTCCCCTAAATGTGGGGCAAAAAGGCAGAAATTCCCTATATATTGGTGCAAAAACACAGAAATAATTCTTATTTTGGGGCAAAACTCAGAAATTCCACTTATTTTTGGGCAAAAATCCAGAAATTTCACTTATTTTGGGGCAAAATTGCAGAAATTTAACTTAATTTGGGGCAAAATTGCAGAAATTTCACTTATTTCAGAATATAAAGCAGAAATTTTCTTATTTGGGAGCACAAAGGCAGAAATTTCCCATATTTTGGGGCAAATATGCAGAAATTCCTCTTATTTTGAGGTAAAAATGCGCAAATTCCCCTTATTTGGGGGCAAAAAGGAAGAAATTTCACTTATTTTTGGGCAAAATTGCAGAAATTTCACTTATTTCAGGAAAAAAAGGCAGAAATTTTTCTTATTTTTGGGCAAAATGGCAGAAATTCCTAATATTTTGTGGCAAAAATGCAGAAATTCCCCTTATTTTGAGGTAAAATGGTGAATTTCCCTTATTTCGGGGCAAAAAGGCAGAAATTTCCCTTATTTTGGGGCAAAATTGCAGAAATTCCACTTATTTCAGGGTAATAAGTCAGAAATTTTCCTTATTTATGGGCAAAAAAGACAGAAATTCCCTTTGTTTTTGGGGGGAAAAGACAGAAATTCCACTTATTTTGGAGCAAAAATGAAGAAATTTCCCTTTTTTATGGCAAAAAGGTAGGCATTTTTCTTATTTTTGGGCAAAATGGCAGAATTTCCCCGTATTTTTTAGCAAAATTGCAGAAATTCCCCTAATTGTGGGGCAAAAAGGCAGGAATTCCCTATATGTTGGGGCAAAAAGACAGAAATTTTCCTCATTTTGGGGCAAAACTCAGAAATTCCACTTATTTTGGGGCAAAATTCCAGAAATTTCTCTTATTTTGGGGCAAAATTGCATAAATTTCACTTATTTCAGAAAAAAAAGGTAGAAATTTTCTTTATTTTGGGGCAAAAAAGCAGAAATTCCTAATATTTTGTGGCAAAAATGCAGAAATTACCCTTATTTTGAGGTAAAAAGGCTGAAATTCCCCTTATTTGGAAACAAAAAGGCAGAAATTTCCCTTACTCTGGGGCAAAATTTCAGAAATTTCACTTATTTCAGGGTAATAAGTCAGAAATTTTCCTTATTTTGGGGCAAAAAAAAACAGGAATTCCCTTTGTTTTGGGGGAAAAGACAGATATTCCACTTATTTAGAGGCAAAAAAGCAGAAATTCCCCTTATTTTGGACCAAAAATGATGAAATTTCCCTTTTTTATGGCAAAAAGGTATGCATTCTTCTTATTTTCAGGCAAAAAGGCAGAAATTCCCCGTATTTTAAAGCAAAATTGCAGAAATTCCCCTAATTGTGGGGCAAAAAGACAGAAATTTCCTTTATTTTGAGGCAAAATTTCAGAAATTTCAATTATTTTGGGGCAAAATTGCAGAAATTTCACTTATTTCAGAAAAAAAGCAGAAATTTTATTATTTTGGAGCAAAAATGAAGAAATTGCCCATATTTTGTGGCAAAAATGCAGAAATTCCCCTTATTTTGAGGTAAAAAGCCTGAATTTCCCCCTATTTGGGGGCAAAAAGGCAGAATTTTCCCTTATTTTGGGGCAAAATTGCTGAAATTTCACTTATTTCAGGGTAATAAGTCAGAAATTTTCCTTATTTTTTGCAAATAAGATACAAATTCCCTTTGTTTTGGGGAAAAAAGACAGAAATTTCACTTATTTAGAGGCAAAAAAGCAGAAATTCCCCTTATTTTGGAGCAAAATTGCAGAAATTCCCCTAAATGTGGGGCAAAAAGGCAGAAATTCCCTATATGTTGGGGCAAAAATACAGAAATAATCCATATTTTGGGACAAAACTCAGAAATTTTACTTATTTTTGGGCAAAAATCCAGAAATTTCACTTATTTTGGGGCAAAATTGCAGAAATTTAACTTATTTTGGGGCAAAATTGCAGAAATTTCACTTATTTCAGAAAAGAAAAAGCAGAAATTTTCTTATTTGGGGGCAAAAAGGCAGAAATTTTTATTATTTTGGTACAAAATTGCAGAAATTTTTCTAATTTTGGGGCAAAAAGGCAGAAATTTCCCATGTTTTTGGGAAAAAATGCAGAAATTCCCCTTATTTTGAGGTAAAAAGGCTGAAATTCCTCTTATTTGGGGGCAAAAATGCAGAAATTTTACTTATTTTTGGGCAAAATTGTAGAAATTTCACTTATTTCAGGGAAAAAAAGCAGAAATTTTCCTTATCTTTGGGCAAAAAGTCAGAAATTCCTAATATTTTGTGGCAAAAACGCAGAAATTCCCCTTATTTTGAGGCATAATAGTGAAATCCCCCTTATTTCGGGGCAAGAAGGCAGAAATTTCTCTTATTTTGTGGCAAAATTGCAGAAATTTCACTTATTTCAGGGTAATAAGTCAGAAATTTTCCTTATTTTGGGGCAAAAAAGACAGGAATTCCCTTTGTTTTGGGGGAAAAAGACAGAAATTCCACTTATTTAGAGGCAAAAAAGCAGAAATTCCCCTTATTTTGGAGGAAAAATTAAGAAATTTCCCCTTTTTATGGCAAAAAGGTATGCATTCTTCTTATTTTCAGGCAAAAAAGCAGAAATTCCCCGTATTTTAAAGCAAAATTGCAGAAATTCCCCTAATTGTGTGGCAAAAAGACCGAAATACTCTTTATTTTGGGGCAAAAGACAGAAATTCCACTTATTTTGGCTCAAAATTAGAGAAATTTCCCTTATTTTGAGGCAAAATTGCAGAAATTTCAATTATTTTGGGGCAAAATTGCAGAAATTTCACTTATTTGAGAAAAAAAGCAGAAATTTTCTTATTTTGGGGCAAAACAGCAGAAATTTCTTTTATTTCGGTACAAAATTGCAGAAATTTTTCTTATTTTGGGGCAAAGAGGCAGAAATTTCCCATATTTTGCGGCAAAAATTCAGAAATTCCCCTTATTTTGAGGTAAAAATGCTGAAATTCCCCTTATTTGGGGGCAAAAAGGCAGAATTTTTTTTTTGTTTTCGGGCAAAATTGCAGAAATTTTACATATTTCAGGGTAATAAGTCAGAATTTTTTTTTATTTTGGGGCAAAAAAGACAGAAATTCCTATTGTTTTTTTGGAAAAAGACAGAAATTCCACATATTTAGCGGCAAAAAGGCAGAAATTCCCTTTATTTTGTAGCAAAATTGCAGAAATTCCCCTAAATGTGGGGCAAAAAGGCAGAAATTTTCTATATGTTAAGGCAAAAAGACAGAAATAATTCTTATTTTGGGGCAAAACTCATATATTCCACTTATTTTTGGGCAAATATTCAGAAATTTCACTTATTTTGGGGCAAAATTGCAGAAATTTCACTTATTTTGGGGCAAAATTGCAGAAATTTCACTTATTTCAGAAAAAAAGAGAAATATTCTTATTTGGGGGCCAAAAGGCAGAAATTTCTATTATTTTGGTACAAAATTACAGAAATTTTTCTTATTTTAGGGCAAAAAGGCAAAAATTTCCCATATTTTGGGGCAAAAATGAAGAAATTCCCCTTATTTTGAGGTAAAAAGGCTGAATTTCCTTATATTTGGGGGCAAAAAGGCAGAAATTTCACTTATTTTGAGGCAAAATTGCAGAAATTACAATTATTTCAGGGAAAAAAGGCAGAAATTGTCCTTATTTTTGGGCAAAAATGCAGAAATTCCTAATATTTTGTGGCAAAAATGCAGAAATTCCCCTTATTTTGAGGTAAAAAGGCTGAAATTCCCCTTATTTGGGGTCAAAAAGGCAGAAATTTCCTTTATTTTGAGGCAAAATTGCAGAAATTTTAGTTATTTCAGGGTAATAAGAAAGAAATTTTCCTTATTTTGGGGCCAAAAAACAGGAATTCCCTTTGTTTTGGGGGAAAAAGACAGAAATTCCACTTATTTAGAGGCAAAAAAGCAGAAATTCTTTTTATTTTGGAGCAAAAATGAAGAAATTTCCCTTTTTTATGGCAAAAAGTTATGCATTCTTCTAATTTTCAGGCAAAAAGGCAGAAATTCCCCATATTTTAAAACAAAATTGTAGAAATTTCCCTAATTGTGGGGCAAAAAGACAGACATCTTCCTTATTTTGGGGCAAAAGGCAGAAATTCCACTTATTTTGGGGCAAAATTCAAGAAATTTCCTTTATTTTGAGGCAAAATTGCAGAAATTTCAATTATTTTGGGGCAAAATTGCAGAAATTTCACTTATTTCAGAAAAAAAGCAGAAATTTTCTTATTTTGGGGCAAAAATGCAGAAATTTCCCATATTTTGCGGCAAAAATGCAGAAATTCCCCTTATTTTGAGGTAAAAAGGCTGAATTTCCCCCAATATGGACGCAAAAAGGCAGAATTTTCCCTTATTTTGGGGCACAATTGCAGAAATTTCGCTTATTTCAGGGTAATAAGTCAGAAATTTTCCTTATTTTTGGGCAAAAAAGACACAAATTCTCTCTGTTTTGAGGAAAAAGACAAAAATTCCACCATTTTAGAGGCAAAAAAGCAGAAATTCTCCTTATTTTGGAGCAAAAATGAAGAAATTTTCTTTTTTATGGCAAAAAGGTATGCATTCTTCTTATTTTCGGGCAAAAAGGCAGAAATTCCCCGTATTTTGGAGCAAAATTGCAGAAATTCCCCTAATTGTGGGGCAAAAAGGTAGAAATTCCCTATATGTTGGGGCATAAGGACAGAAATTCTCCTTATTTTGGGGCAGAACTCAGAAATTCCACTTAATTTGGGGCAAAATTCCAGAAATTTCTCATATTTTGGGGCAAAATTGCAGAAATTTCACTTATTTTGGAGCATAAATGAAGAAATTTTCCTTTTTTATAGCAAAAACATATGCATTCTTCTTATTTTCGGGCAAAAAGGCAGAAATTCCCCGAATTTTGGAGCAAAATTGCAGAAATTCCCCTAATTGTGGGGCAAAAAGGCAGAAATTCCCTATAAGTTGGGGCATAAAGAGAGAAATTCTCCTTATTTTGGGGCAGAATTCAGAAATTAAACTTATTTTGGGGCAAAATTCCAGAAATTTCCCATATTTTGTGGCAAAATTGCAGAAATTTCACTTATTTTGGGGCAAAATTGCAGAAATTTCACTTATTTCAGGGAAAAAAGGCAGAAATTTTCCTTATTTTGTGGCAAAAGGCAGAAATTGCTAATATTTTGTGGCAAAAATGCAGAAATTCCCCTTATTTTGAGGTAAAAAGGCTGAAATTCCCCTTATTTGGGGGCAAAAAGGTAGAAATTTCCCTTATTTTGGGGCAAAATTGCAGAAATTTCACTTATTTCAGGGTAATAAGTCAGAAATTTTCCTAATTTTGGGGCAAAAAAGACAGAAATTCCCTTTGTTTTGGGGGAAAAAGACAGAAATTCCACTTATTTAGAAGCAAAAAAGCAGAAATTCCCCTATTTGTAGGGCAAAAAGGCAGAAATTCCCTATATGTTGGGGCAAAAAGACAGAAATTCTCCTCATTTTGGGGCAAAACTCAGAAATTCCATGTATTTTGTGCAAAATTGTAGAAATTTCACTTATTTCAGGGTAATAAGTCAGAAATTTTCCTTATTTTGGGGCAAAAATTCTACTTATTTAGAGGCAAAAAAGCAGAAATTCCCTTTATTTTAAAGCAAAAATGGAGAAATTTCCCATTTTTCTGGCAAAAAGGTAATCATTCTTCTTATATTCGGGCAAAAAGGCAGAAATACCCTGTATTTTGGAGCAAAATTGCAGAAATTCCCCTAATTGTGGGGCAAAAAGGCAGAAATTCCCTATATGTTGGGGCATAAAGACAGAAATTCTCCTTATTTTTGCGCAAAACTCAGAAATTCCACTTATTTTCAGGCAAAATTCCAGAAATTTCCCTTATTTGGGGGCAAAATTGCAGAAATTTCACTTTTTTGGGGCAAAATTGCAGAAATTTCACTTATTTTAGAAAAAAAGCAGAAATTTTCTTATATTAGGGCAAAAAGGCTGAAATTTATTTTATTTTGGTACAGAATTGCAGAAATTTTTCTTATTTCGGAGCAAAAAGGCAGAAATTTCCCATATTTTGGGTCAAAAATGCAGAAAGTCTTCATATTTTGAGGTAAAAAGGCTGAAATTCCCCTTATTTGGAGGCAAAAAGGCAGAAATTTCTCTTATTTTGAGGCAAAATTGCAGAAATTTCACTTATTTCAAAAAAAAGCAGAAATTTTCTTATATTGGGGCAAAAAGGCTGAAATTTCTTTTATTTTGGTACAGAATTGCAGAAATTTTTTTTATTTTGGGGCAAAAAGGCAGAAATTTCCCATATTTTGGATCAAAAATGCAGAAAGTCCCCTTATTTTGAGGTTAAAAGTCTGAAATTCCCCTTATTTCGTGGCAAAAAGGCAGAAATTTCTCTTATGTTGGGGCAAAATTGCAGAAATTTCATTTATTTCAGAAAAAAAGTAGAAATTTTCTTATTTTAGAACAAAAAGGCAGAAATTTTTTTATTTTGGTACAAAATTGCAGAAATTTTTCTTATTTTGGGGCCAAAAGGCAGAAATTTCCCATATTTTGGGGAAAAAATGCAGAAATTACCCTTATTTTGAGGTAAAAAGGCTGAAATTCCCCTTATTTGGGGGAAAAAAGGCAGAAATTTCTTTTATATTAGGGCATAATTGCAGAAATTTCACTTACTTCAGGGTAATAAGTCAGAAATTTTCCTTATTTTGGGGCAAAAAAGACAGAAATTCCCTTTGTTTTGGGGGAAAAAGAAAGAAATTCCACTTATTTAGAGGAAAAAAAGCAGAAATTCCCCTTATTTTGGAGCAAAATTGCAGAAATTTTCCTTTTTTATGGCAAAAAGTTATGCATTCTTCTTATTTTCGGGCAAAAAGGCAGAAATTCCCTCTATTTTGAAGCAAAATTGCTGAAATTCCCCTAATTGTGGGGCAAAAAGGAAGAAATTTCCTATATGTTGGGGCAAAAAGACAAAAATCCTCCTTATTTTGGGGCAAAACTCAGAAATTCCACTTATTTAGGGCAAAGTTCCAGAAATTACCTTTATTTTGAGGCAAAATTGCAGAAATTTCACTTATTTTGGGGCAAAATTGCAGAAATTTCACTTATTTCAGGGAAAAAAACAGAAATTTTCATATTTTGTGGCAATAAGGCAGAAATTTCTTTTATTTTGGTACAAAATTGCAGAAATTTTTCTTATTTTGGGCAAAAAGGCAGAAATTCCCCTTCTTTTGAGGTAAAAAGGCTGGAATTCCCCTTATTTGGGGGCAAAAAGGAAGAAATTTCCCTTATTTTGGGGCAAAATTGCAGAAATTTCACTTATTTCAGGGTAATAAGTCAGAAATTTTCCTTATTTTGAGGCAAAAAATACAGAAATTCCCTTTGTTTTGGGGGAGAAAACAGAAATTCCACATATTTAGAGGCAAAAACCAGAAATTCCCTTTATTTTGGAGCAAAAATGAAGAAATTTCATTTTTATGGCAAAAAGGTATGCATTCTTCTTATTTTCGGACAAAAAGGCAGAAATTCCCCGTATTTTGGAGCAAAATTACAGAAATTCCCCTAATTGTGGGGAAAAAAGGCAGAAATTCCCTATATGTTGGGGCAAAAAGACATAAATTCTTCTTATTTTAGGGAAAAATTCAGAAATTTAATTATTTTGAGGCAAAATTGCAGAAATTTCATTTATTTCAGAAAAAAAGCAGAAATTTTCTTATTTTGGGGCAAAAAGGCAGAAATTTCTTTTATTTTGGTACAAAATTGCAGAAATTTTTCTTAATTTGGGGCAAAAAGGCAGAAATTTCCCATATTTTTGGGCAAAAATTCAGAAATTCTCCATATTTTGAGGTAAAAAGGCTGAAATTTCCCTTATTTGAGGTCAAAAAGGCAGAAATTTCTCTTAATTTGGGGCAAAATTTTAGAAATTTCCCTTATTTTGGGGCAAAATTGCAGAAATTTCACTTATTTTGGGGCAAAATTGCAGAAATTTCACTTATTTCAGGGAAAAAATGCAGAAATTTTCCTTATTTTTGGGCAAAAAACAGAAATTCCTAATATTCTATGGCAAAAATGCAGAATTTCCCCTTATTTTGAGGTAAAAAGGCTGAAATTCCCCTTATTTGGGGACAAAAAGGCAGAAATTTCCCTTATTTTGGGGCAAAATTGCAGAAATTTCACTTATTTCAGGGTAATAAGTCAGAAATTTTCCTTATTTTGGGGCAAAAAAGACAGAAATTCCCTTTGTTTTGGGGGAAAAAAGACAGAAATTCCACATATTTAGAGGCAAAAAAGCAGAAATTCCCCTAATTGTGGGGAAAAAGGCAGAAATTCCCTATATGTTGGGGCAAAAAGACAGAAATTCTCCTCATTTTGGGGCAAAACTCAGAAATTCCATGTATTTTGTGCAAAATTGTAGAAATTTCACTTATTTCAGGGTAATAAGTCAGAAATTTTCCTTATTTTGGGGCAAAAAACAGAAATTCCCTTTGTTTTGGGGGGAAAAGACAGAAATTCCACTTATTTACAGGCAAAAAAGCAGAAATTCCCTTTATTTTAAAGCAAAAATGGAGAAATTTCCCATTTTTGTGGCAAAAAGGTAATCATTCTTCTTATATTCGGGCAAAAAGGCAGAAATACCCCGTATTTTGGAGCAAAATTGCAGAAATTCCCCTAATTGTGAGGCAAAAAGGCAGAAATTCCCTATATGTTGGGGCATAAAGACAGAAATTCTCCTTATTTTTGCACAAAACTCAGAAATTCCACTTATTTTCAGGCAAAATTCCAGAAATTTCCCTTATTTGGGGCCAAAATTGCAGAAATTTCACATATTTTGGCGCAAAATTGCAGAAATTTCACTTATTTCAGAAAAAAAATGAGAAATTTTTTTTATTTTGGGGCAAAAAGGCAGAAATTTCTCTTATTTTGGTACAAAATGGCAGAAATTTTTCTTATTTTGGGGCAAAAAGGCAGAAATTTCCCATATTTTGGGACAAAAATGCAGAAAGTCTTTATATTTAGAGGTAAAAAGGCTGAAATTCCCCTGATTTGGGGGCAAAAACACAGAAATTTACCTTATTTTGAGGCAAAATTGCAGAAATATCATTTATTTAAAAAAAAAAGCAGAAATTTTCTTATATTGGGGCAAAAAGGCTGAAATTTCTTTTATTTTGGTACAGAACTGCAGAAATTTTTCTAATTTTGCGGGCAAAAAGACAGAAATTTCCCATATTTTGGGTCAAAAATGCAGAAAGTCCCCTTATTTTGAGGTTAAAAGTCTCAAATTCCCCTTATTTCGTGGCAAAAAGGCAGAAATTTCTCTTATGTTGGGGCAAAATTGCAGAAATTTCATTTATTTCAGAAAAAAAAGTAGAAATTTTCTTATTTGGGGGCAAAAAGGCAGAAATTTTTTTATTTTGGTACAAAATTGCAGAAATTTTTCTTATTTTGGGGCCAAAAGGCAGAAATTTCCCATATTTTGGGGAAAAAATGCAGAAATTACCCTTATTTTGAGGTAAAAAGGCTGAAATTCCCCTTATTTGGGGGCAAAAAGGCAGAAATTTCTTTTATATTGGGGCATAATTGCAGAAATTTCACTTACTTCAGGGTAATAAGTCAGAAATTTTCCTTATTTTGGGGCAAAAAAGACAGAAATTCCCTTTGTTTTGGGGGAAAAAGACAGAAATTCCACTTATTTAGAGGCAAAAAAGCAGAAATTCCCCTTATTTTGGAGTAAAATTGCAGAAATTTTCCTTTTTTATGGCAAAAAGGTATGCATTCTTCTTATTTTCGGGCAAAAGGCAGAAATTCCCTGTATTTTGAAGCAAAATTGCAGAAATTCCCCTAATTGTGGGGCAAAAAGGAAGAAATTTTCTATATGTTGGGGCAAAAAGACAAAAATCCTCCTTATTTTGGGGCAAAACTCAGAAATTCCACTTATTTAGGGCAAAGTTCCAGAAATTACCTTTATTTTGAGGCAAAATTGCAGAAATTTCACTTATTTTGGGGCAAAATTGCAGAAATTTCACTTATTTCAGGGAAAAAAACAAAAATTTTCATATTTTGTGGTAATAAGGCAGAAATTTCTTTAATTTTGGTACAAAATTGCAGAAATTTTTCTTATTTTGGGCAAAAAGGCAGAAATTTCCCTTATTTTGGTGCAAAATTGCAGAAATTTCACTTATTTCAGGGTAATAAGTCAGAAATTTTCCTTATTTTGGGGCAAAAAATACAGAAATTCCCTTTGTTTTGGGGGAAAAAGACAGAAATTCCACTTATTTAGAGGCAAAAACCAGAAATTCCCCTTATTTTGGAGCAAAAATAAAGAAATTTCTTTTTTTATGGGAAAAAGGTATGCATTCTTCTTATTTTCGGACAAAAAGGCAGAAATTCCCCGTATTTTGGAGCAAAATTGGAGAAATTCCTCTAATTGCGGGGAAAAAAGGCAGAAATTCCCTATATGTTGGGGCAAAAAGACAGAAATTCTTCTTATTTTAGGGAAAAATTCAGAAATTTAACTTATTTTGAGGCAAAATTGAAGAAATTTCATTTATTTCAGAAAAAAGCAGAAATGTTCTTGTTTTGGGGCAAAAAGGCAGAAATTTCTTTTATTTTGGTACAAAATTGCAGAAATTTTTCTTAATTTGGGGCAAAAAGGCAGAAATTTCCCATATTTTTGGGCAAAAATTCAGAAATTCTCAATATTTTGAGGTAAAAAGGCTGAAATTTCCCTTATTTGAGGTCAAAAAGGCAGAAATTTCTCTTAATTTGGGGCAAAATTTTAGAATTTTCCCTTATTTTGGGGCAAAATTGCAGAAATTTCACTTATTTTGGGGCAAAATTGCAGAAATTTCACTTATTTCAGGGAAAAAAAGGCAGAAATTTTCCTTATTTTTGGGCAAAAAAACAGAAATTCCTAATATTCTATGGCAAAAATGCAGAAATTCCCCTTATTTTGAGGTAAAAAGGCTGAAATTCCCCTTATTTCGGGGCCAAAAGGCAGAAATTTCCCTTATTTTGGGGCAGAATTGCAGAAATTTTACTTATTTCAGGGTAATAAGTCAGAAATTTTCCTTATTTTGGGGCAAAAAAGACAGAAATTTCTTTTGTTTTGGGGGAAAAAGACAGAAATTCCACATATTTAGAGGCAAAAAAGCAGAAATTGCCCTATTTGTAGGGCAAAAAGGCAGAAATTCCCTATATGTTGGGGGAAAAAGACAGAAATTCTCCTCATTTTGGGGCAAAACTCAGAAATTCCATGTATTTTGTGCAAAATTTTAGAAATTTCACTTATTTCATGGTAATAAGTCAGAAATTTTCCTTATTTTCGGGCAAAAAACAGAAATTCCCTTTGTTTTGGGGGAAAAAGACAGAAATTCCACTTATTTAGAGGCAAAAAAGCAGAAATTCCCTTTATTTTAAAGCAAAAATGGAGAAATTTCCCATTTTTGTGGCAAAAAGGTAATCATTCTTCTTATATTCGGGCAAAAAGGCAGAAATACCCCGTATTTTGGAGCAAAATTGCAGAAATTCCCCTAATTGTGGGGCAAAAAGGCAGAAATTCCCTATATGTTGGGGCATAAAGACAGAAATTCTCTTTATTTTTGCGCAAAAATCAGAAATTCCACTTATTTTCAGGCAAAATTCCAGAAATTTCCCTTATTTGGGGGCAAAATTGCAGAAATTTCACTTATTTTGAGGCAAAATTGCAGAAATTTTACTTATTTCAGAAAAAAAAGCAGAAATTTTCTTATATTGGGGCAAAAAGGCTGAAATTTATTTTATTTTGGTACAGAATTGCAGAAATTTTTCTTATTTCGGAGCAAAAAGGCAGAAATTTCCCATATTTTGGGGCAAAAATGCAGAAATTCCCCTTATTTTGAAGTAAAAAGGCTGAAATTCCCCTTATTTGGGGGCAAAAACACAGAAATTTCCCTTATTTTGAGGCAAAATTGCAGAAATATCATTTATTTCAGAAAAAAAGCAGAAATTTTCTTATATTGGGGCAAAAAGGCTGAAATTTCTTTTTTTTTGGTACAGAATTGCAGAAATTTTTCTTATTTTGGGGCAAAAAGGCAGAACTTTCCCATATTTTGGGTCAAAAATGCAGAAAGTCCCCTTATTTTGAGGTTAAAAGTCTGAAATTCCCCTTATTTCGTGGCAAAAAGGCCGAAATTTCTCTTATGTTGGGGCAAAATTGCAGAAATTTCATTTATTTCAGAAAAAAAAAAGTAGAAATTTTCTTATTTTGGGGCAAAAAGGCAGAAATTTTTTTATTTTGGTACAAAATTGCAGAAATTTTTTTTATTTTGGGGCCAAAAGGCAGAAATTTCCCATATTTTGGGGAAAAAATGCAGAAATTACCCTTATTTTGAGGTAAAAATGCTGAAATTCCCCTTATTTGGGGGCAAAAAGGCAGAAATTTCTTTTATATTGGGGCATAATTGCAGAAATTTCACTTACTTCAGGGTAATAAGTCAGAAATTTTCCTTATTTTGGGGCAAAAAAGACAGAAATTTCCTTTGTTTTGGGGGAAAAAGAAAGAAATTCCACTTATTTAAAGGCAAAAAAGCAGAAATTCTCCTTATTTTGGAGCAAAATTGCAGAAATTTTCCTTTTTTATGGCAAAAGGTATGCATTCTTTTTATTTTCGGGCAAAAAGGCAGAAATTCCCCGTATTTTGAAGCAAAATTGCAGAAATTCCCCTAACTGTGGGGCAAAAAGAAAGAAATTTCCTATATGTTGGGGCAAAAAGACAAAAATCCTCCATATTTTGGGGCAAAACTCAGAAATTCCACTTATTTAGGCAAAGTTCCAGAAATTACCTTTATTTTGAGGCAAAATTGCAGAAATTTCACTTATTTTGGGGCAAAATTGCAAAAATTTCACTTATTTCAGGGAAAAAAAACAGAAATTTTCGTATTTTGTGGCAATAAGGCAGAAATTTCTTTTATTTTGGTACAAAATTGCAGAAATTTTTCTTATTTTGGGCAAAAAGGCAGAAATTCCCCTTATTTTGAGGTAAAAAGGCTGAAATTCCCCTTATTTGGGGGCAAAAAGGCAGAAATTTCCCTTATTTTGGGGCAAAATACCAGAAATTTCACTTATTTCATGGTAATAAGTCAGAAATTTTCCTTATTTTCGGGCAAAAAACAGAAATTCCCTTTGTTTTGGGGGAAAAAGACAGAAATTCCACTTATTTAGAGGCAAAAAAGCAGAAATTCCCTTTATTTTAAAGCAAAAATGGAGAAATTTCCCATTTTTGTGGCAAAAAGGTAATCATTCTTCTTATATTCGGGCAAAAAGGCAGAAATACGCCGTATTTTGGAGCAAAATTGCAGAAATTCCCCTAATTGTGGGGCAAAAAGGCAGAAATTCCCTATATGTTGGGGCATAAAGACAGAAATTCTCTTTATTTTTGCGCAAAAATCAGAAATTCCACTTATTTTCAGGCAAAATTCCAGAAATTTCCCTTATTTGGGGGCAAAATTGCAGAAATTTCACTTATTTTGAGGCAAAATTGCAGAAATTTTACTTATTTCAGAAAAAAAAGCAGAAATTTTCTTATATTGGGGCAAAAAGGCTGAAATTTATTTTATTTTGGTACAGAATTGCAGAAATTTTTCTTATTTCGGAGCAAAAAGGCAGAAATTTCCCATATTTTGGGGCAAAAATGCAGAAATTCCCCTTATTTTGAAGTAAAAAGGCTGAAATTCCCCTTATTTGGGGGCAAAAACACAGAAATTTCCCTTATTTTGAGGCAAAATTGCAGAAATATCATTTATTTCAGAAAAAAAGCAGAAATTTTCTTATATTGGGGCAAAAAGGCTGAAATTTCTTTTTTTTTGGTACAGAATTGCAGAAATTTTTCTTATTTTGGGGCAAAAAGGCAGAACTTTCCCATATTTTGGGTCAAAAATGCAGAAAGTCCCCTTATTTTGAGGTTAAAAGTCTGAAATTCCCCTTATTTCGTGGCAAAAAGGCCGAAATTTCTCTTATGTTGGGGCAAAATTGCAGAAATTTCATTTATTTCAGAAAAAAAAAAAGTAGAAATTTTCTTATTTTGGGGCAAAAAGGCAGAAATTTTTTTATTTTGGTACAAAATTGCAGAAATTTTTTTTATTTTGGGGCCAAAAGGCAGAAATTTCCCATATTTTGGGGAAAAAATGCAGAAATTACCCTTATTTTGAGGTAAAAAGGCTGAAATTCCCCTTATTTGGGGGCAAAAAGGCAGAAATTTCTTTTATATTGGGGCATAATTGCAGAAATTTCACTTACTTCAGGGTAATAAGTCAGAAATTTTCCT
This sequence comes from Micromys minutus, assembly GCF_963924665.1. Classification (NCBI taxonomy): domain Eukaryota; kingdom Metazoa; phylum Chordata; class Mammalia; order Rodentia; family Muridae; genus Micromys; species Micromys minutus. The sequence continues at coordinate 324,404 of NW_027667262.1, forward strand.
TATTTTGGGGCAAAAAAGACAGAAATTTCCTTTGTTTTGGGGGAAAAAGAAAGAAATTCCACTTATTTAAAGGCAAAAAAGCAGAAATTCTCCTTATTTTGGAGCAAAATTGCAGAAATTTTCCTTTTTTATGGCAAAAGGTATGCATTCTTTTTATTTTCGGGCAAAAAGGCAGAAATTCCCCGTATTTTGAAGCAAAATTGCAGAAATTCCCCTAACTGTGGGGCAAAAAGAAAGAAATTTCCTATATGTTGGGGCAAAAAGACAAAAATCCTCCATATTTTGGGGCAAAACTCAGAAATTCCACTTATTTAGGCAAAGTTCCAGAAATTACCTTTATTTTGAGGCAAAATTGCAGAAATTTCACTTATTTTGGGGCAAAATTGCAAAAATTTCACTTATTTCAGGGAAAAAAAACAGAAATTTTCGTATTTTGTGGCAATAAGGCAGAAATTTCTTTTATTTTGGTACAAAATTGCAGAAATTTTTCTTATTTTGGGCAAAAAGGCAGAAATTCCCCTTATTTTGAGGTAAAAAGGCTGAAATTCCCCTTATTTGGGGGCAAAAAGGCAGAAATTTCCCTTATTTTGGGGCAAAATACCAGAAATTTCACTTATTTCAGGGTAATAAGTCAGAAATTTTCCTTATTTTGGGGCAAAAAAAAACAGAAATTCCCTTTGTTTTGGGGGAAAAAGACAGAAATTCCACTTATTTAGAGGCAAAAACCAGAAATTCCCCTTATTTTGGAGCAAAAATGAAGAAATTTCTTTTTTTATGGCAAAAAGGTATGCATTCTTCTTATTTTCGGACAAAAAGGCAGAAATTCCCCGTATTTTGGAGCAAAATTGCAGAAATTCCCCTAATTGTGGGGAAAAAAGGCAGAAATTCCCTATATGTTGGGGCAAAAAGACAGAAATTCTTCTTATTTTAGGGAAAAATTCAGAAATTTAACTTATTTTGAGGCAAAATTGCAGAAATTTCATTTATTTCAGAAAAAAAGCAGAAATTTTCTTATTTTGGGGCAAAAAGGCAGAAATTTCTTTTATTTTGGTACAATATTGCAGAAATTTTTCTTAATGTGGGGCAAAAAGGCAGAAATTTCCCATATTTTTGGGCAAAAATTCAGAAATTCTCCATATTTTGAGGTAAAAAGGCTGAAATTTCCCTTATTTGAGGTCAAAAAGGCAGAAATTTCTCTTAATTTGGGGAAAAATTTTAGAAATTTCCCTTATTTTGGGGCAAAATTGCAGAAATTTCACTTATTTTGTGGCAAAATTGCAGAAATTTCACTTATTTCAGGGAAAAAAGGCAGAAATTTTCCTTATTTTTGGGCAAAAAAACAGAAATTCCTAATATTCAATGGCCAAAATGCAGAAATTCCCCTTATTTTGAGGTAAAAAGGCTGAAATTACCCTTATTTGGGGGCAAAAAGGCAGAAATTTCCCTTATTTTCGGGCAAAATTGCAGAAATTTCACTTATTTCAGGGTAATAAGTCAGAAATTCTCCTTATTTTGGGGCAAAAAAGACAGAAATTCCCTTTGTTTTGGGGGAAATAGACAGAAATTCCACATATTTAGAGGCAAAAAAGCAGAAATTCCCTTATTTGTAGGGCAAAAAGGCAGAAAATCCCTATATGTTGGGGCAAAAAGACAGAAATTCTCCTTATTTTGGGGCAAAACTCAGAAATTCCATGTATTTTGTGCAAAATTTTAGAAATTTCACTTATTTCAGGGTAATAAGTCAGAAATTTTCCTTATTTTGGGGCAAAAAACAGAAATTCCCTTTGTTTTGGGTGAAAAAGACAGAAATTCCACTTATTTAGAGGAAAAAAACAGAAATTCCCTTTATTTTAAAGCAAAAATGGAGAAATTTCCCATTTTTCTGGCAAAAAGGTAATCATTCTTCTTATATTCGGGCAAAAATGCAGAAATACCCTGTATTTTGGAGCAAAATTGCAGAAATTTTCCTAATTGTGGGGCAAAAAGGCAGAAATTCCCTATATGTTGGGGCGTAAAGACAGAAATTCTCCTTATTTTTGCGCAAAACTCAGAAATTCCACTTATTTTCAGGCAAAATTCCAGAAATTTCCCTTATTTGGGGGCAAAATTGCAGAAATTTCACTTATTTTGGGGCAAAATTGCAGAAATTTCACTTATTTCAGAAAAAAAGCAGAAATTTTCTTATATTGGGGCATAAAGGCTGAAATTTCTTTTATTTTGGTACAGAATTGCAGAAATTTTTCTTATTTCAGAGCAAAAAGGCAGAAATTTCCCATATTTTGGGTCAAAAATGCAGAAAGTCTTCATATTTTGAGGTATAAAGGCTGAAATTCCCCTGATTTGGAGGCAAAAAGGCAGAAATTTCTCTTATTTTGAGGCAAAATTGCAGAAATTTCACTTATTTCAGAAAAAAAGCAGAAATTTTCTTATATTGGGGCAAAAAGGCTGAAATTTATTTTATTTTGGTACAGAATTGCAGAAATTTTTCTAATTTTGGGGCAAAAAGGCAGAAATTTCCCATATTTTGGGTCAAAAATCCAGAAAGTCCCCTTATTTTGAGGTTAAAAGTCTGAAATTCCCCTTATTTCGTGGCAAAAATGCAGAAATTTCTCTTATGTTGGGGCAAAATTGCAGAAATTTCATTTATTTCAGAAAAAAAAGTAGAAATTTTATTATTTTGGGGCAAAAAGGCAGAAATTTTTTTATTTTGGTACAAAATTGCAGAAATTTTTCTTATTTTGGGGCCAAAAGGCAGAAATATCCCATATTTTGGGGAAAAAATGCAGAAATTACCCTTATTTTGATTTAAAAAGGCTGAAATTCCCCTTATTTGGGGGCAAAAAGGCAGAAATTTCTTTTATATTGGGGCATAATTGCAGAAATTTCACTTACTTCAGGGTAATAAGTCAGAAATTTTCCTTATTTTGGGGCAAAAAAGACAGAAATTCCCTTTGTTTTGGGGGAAAAAGACAGAAATTCCACTTTTTTAGAGGCAAAAAAGCAGAAATTCCCCTTATTTTGGAGCAAAATTGCAGAAATTTTCCTTTTTTATGGCAAAAAGGTATGCATTCTTCTTATTTTCGGGCAAAAAGGCAGAAATTCCCCGTAATTTGAAGCAAAATTGCAGAAATTCCCCTAATTGTAGGGCAAAAAGGAAGAAATTTCTTATATGTTGGGGCAAAAAGACAAAAATCCTCCTTATTTTGGGGCAAAACTCAGAAATTCCACTTATTTAGGGCAAAGTTCCAGAAATTACCTTTATTTTGAGGCAAAATTGCAGAAATTTCACTTATTTTGGGGCAAAATTGCAGAAATTTCACTTATTTCAGGGAAAAAAACAGAAATTTTCATATTTTGTGGCAATAAGGCAGAAATTTCTTTTATTTTGGTACAAAATTGCAGAAATTTTTCTTATTTTGGGCAAAAAGGCAGAAATTCCCCTTATTTTGAGGTAAAAAGGCTGAAATTTTCCTTATTTGGGGGAAAAAAGGCAGATATTTCCCTTATTTTGGGGCAAAATTGCAGAAATTTCCCTTATTTCAGGGTAATAAGTCAGAAATTTTTCTTATTTTTGGGCAAAAAATACAGAAATTCCCTTTGTTTTGGGGGAGAAAGACAGAAATTCCACTTATTTAGAGGCAAAAACCAGAAATTCCCCTTATTTTGGAGAAAAATGAAGAAATTTCTTTTTTTATGGCAAAAAGGTATGCATTCTTCTTATTTTCGGACAAAAAGGTAGAAATTCCCCGTATTTTGGAGCAAAATTGCAGAAATTCCCCTAATTGTGGGGAAAAGAGGCAGAAATTCCCTATATGTTGGGGCAAAAAGACAGAAATTCTTCTTATTTTAGGGAAAAATTCAGAAATTTAACTTATTTTGAGGCAAAATTGCAGAAATTTCATTTATTTCAGAAAAAAAGCAGAAATTTTCTTATTTTGGTGCAAAAAGGCAGAAATTTCTTTTATTTTGGTACAAAATTGCAGAAATTTTTCTTAATTTGGGGCAAAAAGGCAGAAATTTCCCATATTTTTGGGCAAAAATTCAGAAATTCTCCATATTTTGAGGTAAAAAGGCTGAAATTTCCCTTATTTGAGGTCAAAAAGGCAGAAATTTCTATTAATTTGTGGCAAAATTTTAGAAATTTCCCTTATTTTGGGGCAAAATTGCAGAAATTTCACTTATTTTGGGGCAAAATTGCAGAAATTTCACTTATTTCAGGGAAAAAAGGCAGAAATTTTCCTTATTTTTGGGCAAAAAAACAGAAATTCCTAATATTCTATGGCAAAAATGCAGAAATTCCCCTTATTTTCAGGTAAAAAGGCTGAAATTCCCCTTATTTGGGGGCAAAAAGTCAGAAATTTCCCTTATTTTGGGGCAAAATTGCAGAAATTTCACTTATTTCAGGGTAATAAGTCAGAAATTTTCCTTATTTTGGGGCAAAAAAGACAGAAATTCCCTTTGTTTTGGGGGAAAAAGACAGAAATTCCACATATTTAGAGGCAAGAAAGCAGAAATTCCCTTATTTGTAGGGCAAAATGGCAGAAATTCCCTATATGTTGGGGCAAAAAGACAGAAATTCTCCTCATTTTGGGGCAAAACTCAGAAATTCCATGTATTTTGTGCAAAATTTTAGAAATTTCACTTATTTCAGGGAAAAAAAGCAGAAATTTTCTTATTTTGGGGCAAAAAGGCAAAAATTTCTTTTATTTTTTTACAAAATTGTAGAAATTTTTCTTATTTTGGGGCAAAAAGGCAGAAATTTCCCATATTTTGGGACAAAATTCAGAAATTTTCCTTATTTTGAGGTAAAAATCCTGAAATTCCCCATATTTGGGGGCGAAAGGGCAGAAATTTCTCTTATTTTGGGGCAAAATTGCAAAAATTTCACTTATTTCAGGGTAATAAGACAGAAATATTCCTTATCTTGGGGCAAAAAATACAGAAATTCCCTTTTTTTGGGGAAAAAGACAGAAATTCTATTTATTTAGAGGCAAAAAAGCAGAAATTCCCGTTATTTTGGAGCGAAAAAGAGGAAATTTCCTTTTTTTATGGCAAAAAGTTGTGCATTCTTCTTATTTTCAGGCAAAAAGGCAGGAATTTCTCGTAATTTGGAGTAAAATTGCAGAAATTCCCTTAATTGTGGGGCAAAAAGGCAAAAATTCCCTAAAAGTTGGGGCAAAAAGACAGAAATTCTCCTTATTTGGACAAAACTCAGAAATTCCACTTATTTTGGGGCAAAATTCCAAAAATTTCCCTTATTTTGGGGCAAAATTGCAGAAATTTCACTTATTTTGGGGCAAAATTTCAGAAATTTAACTTATTGCAGGGAAAAAAGCAGAAATTTTCTTATTTTGGGGCAAAAAGGCAGAAATTCTTAATATTTTGTGGCAAAAATGCAGAAATTGCCCTTATTTTGAGGTAAAAAGGCTGAAATTCCCCTTACTTGGGGGCAAAAATGCAGAAATTTCCCTTATTTTGGGGCAAAATTGCAGAAATTTCACTTATTTCAGGGTAATAAGTCAGAAATTTTCCTTATTTTGGGGCAAAAAATACAGAAATTCCCTTTTTTGGGGGGGAAAAAGACAGAAATTCCACTTATTTGGAGGCAAAAATGGAGAAATTCCCTTTATTTTGGAGCAAAAATGAAGAAATTTTCCTTTTTTATGGCAAAAAGGTATGCATTCTTCTTATTTTTGGACAAAAAGGCAGAAATTCCCCATATTTTGGAGCAAAAGTGAAGAAATTCCTCTAAATGTGGGGCAAAAAGGCAGAAATTCTCTATATGTTGGGGCAAAAAGACAGAAATTCTCGTTATTTTATGGAAAAACTCAGAAATTTCACTTATTTTGGGGCAAAATTGCAGAAATTTCATTTATTTCAGAAAAAAAGCAGAAATTTTCTTATTTTTGGCCAAAAAGGCAGAAATTTCTTTTATTTTGTTACAAAATTGCAGAAATTTTTCTTAATTTGGGGCAAAAAGGCAGAAATTTTTCATATTTTTGGGCAAAAATTCAGAAATTCTCCATATTTTGAGGTAAAAAGGCTGAAATTTCCCTTATTTGAGGTCAAAAAGGCAAAAATTTCTCTTTATTTGGGGCAAAATTTTAGAATTTTCTTTTATTTTGGGGCAAAATTGCAGAAATTTCACTTATTTTGGGGCAAAATTGCAGAAATTTCACTTATTTCAGGGAAAAAAGGCAGAAATTTTCCTTATTTTTGGGCAAAAAAACAGAAATTCCTAATATTCTATGGCAAAAATGCAGAAATTCCCCTTATTTTGAGGTAAAAAGGCTGAAATTCCCCTTATTTGGGTCAAAAAGGCAGAAATTTCCCTTATTTTGGGGCAAAATTGCAGAAATTTCACTTATTTCAGGGTAATAAGTCAGAAATTCTCCTTATTTTGGGGCAAAAAAGACAGAAATTCCCTTTGTTTTGGGGGAAAAAGACAGAAATTCCACATATTTAGAGGCAAAAAAGCAGAAATTCCCCTATTTGTAGGGCAAAAAGGCAGAAATTCCCTATATGTTGGGGCAAAAAGACAGAAATTCTCCTCATTTTGGGGCAAAATTCAGAAATTCCATGTATTTTGTGCAAAATTTTAGAAATTTCACTTATTTCAGGGAAAAAAAGCAGAAATTTTCTTATTTTGGGGCAAAAAAGGCAAAAATTTCTTTTATTTTTTTACAAAATTGCAGAAATTTTTCTTATTTTGGGGCAAAAAGGCAGAAATTTCCCATATTTTGGGGCAAAATTCAGAAATTTTCCTTATTTTGAGGTAAAAATCCTGAAATTCCCCATATTTGGGGGCAAAAAGGCAGAAATTTCTCTTATTTTGGGGCAAAATTGCAGAAATTTCACTTATTTCAGGGTAATAAGACAGAAATATTCCTTATTTTGGGGCAAAAAATACAGAAATTTTCTTTTTTTGGGGGAAAAAGACAGAAATTCTATTTATTTAGAGGCAAAAAAGCAGAAATTCCCCTTATTTTGGAGCGAAAAAGAGGAAATTTCCTTTTTTTATGGAAAAAAGGTGTGCATTCTTCTTATTTTCGGGCAAAAAGGCAGGAATTCCTCGTAATTTGGAGTAAAATTGCAGAAATTCCCTTAATTGTGGGGCAAAAAGGCAAAAATTCCCTAAAAGTTGGGGTAAAAAGACAGAAATTCTCCTTATTTGGACAAAACTCAGAAATTCCACTTATTTTGGGGCAAAATTTCAGAAATTTAACTTATTGCAGGGAAAAAAGCAGAAATTTTCTTATTTTGGGGGAAAAGGCAGAAATTTCCCATATTTTGGGGCAAAAATGCAGAAATTCTCCTTATTTTGAGGTAAAAAGGCTGAAATTCCCCTTACTTGGGGGCAAAAATGCAGAAATTTCCCTTATTTTGGGGCAAAATTGCAGAAATTTCACTTATTTCAGGGTAATAAGTCAGAAATTTTCCTTATTTTGGGGCAAAAAATACAGAAATTCCCTTTTTTGGGGGGGAAAAAGACAGAAATTCCACTTATTTAGAGGCAAAAATGGAGAAATCCCCTTTATTTTGGAGCAAAAATGAAGAAATTTCCCTTTTTTATGGCAAAAAGTTATGCATTCTTCTTATTTTTGGACAAAAAGGCAGAAATTCCCCGTATTTTGGAGCAAAAGTGAAGAAATTCCTCTAAATGTGGGGCAAAAAGGCAGAAATTCCCTATATGTTGGGGCAAAAAGACAGAAATTCTCGTTATTTTGGGGAAAAACTCAGAAATTTCACTTATTTTGGGGCAAAATTGCAGAAATTTCACTTATTTCAGAAAAAAAGCAGAAATTTTCTTTTATTAGGGCAAAAAGGCTGAAATTTATTTTATTTTGGTACAGAATTGCAGAAATTTTTCTTATTTCGGAGCAAAAAGGCAGAAATTTCCCATATTTTGGGTCAAAAATGCAGAAAGTCTTCATATTTTGAGGTAAAAAGGCTAAAATTCCCCTGATTTGGAGGCAAAAAGGCAGAAATTTCACTTATTTTGAGGCAAAATTGCAGAAATTTCACTTATTTCAGAAAAAAAGCAGAAATTTTCTTATATTGGGGCAAAAAGGCTGAAATTTCTTTTATTTTAATACAGAATTGCAGAAATTGTTCTTATTTTGGGGCAAAAAGGCAGAAATTTCCCATATTTTGGGTCAAAAATGCAGAAAGTCCCCTTATTTTGAGGTTAAAAGGCTAAAATTCCCCTTATTTCGGGGCAAAAAGGCAGAAATTTCTCTTATGTTGGGGCAAAATTGCAGAAATTACACTTATTTCAGGGTAATAAGTCAGAAATTTTTCTTATTTTGGGGCAAAAAGACAGAAATTCCCTTTGTTTTGGGGGAAAAAGACAGAAATTCCACTTATTTAGAGGCAAAAGCAGAAATTCTTCTTATTTTGGACCAAAATTGCAGAAATTTTCCTTTTTTATGACAAAAAGGTATGCATTCTTTTTATTTTCGGGCAAAAAGGCAGAAATTCCCCGTAATTTGAAGCAAAATTGCAGCAATTCCCCTAATTGTGGGGCAAAAAGGAAGAAATTTCCTATATGTTGGGGCAAAAAAACAAAAATTCTCCTTATTTTGGGGCAAAACTCAGAAATTTCACTTATTTTGAAGCAAAATTCTAGAAATTTCCTTTATTTTGAGGCAAAATTGCAGAAATTTCACTTATTTTGAGGCAAAATTGCAGAAATTTCACTTATTTCAGGGAAAAAAGGCAGAAATTTTCCTTATTTTTGGGCAAAAAAACAGAAATTCCTAATATTCTATAACAAATATGCAGAAATTCCCCTTATTTTGAGGTAAAAAGGCTGAAATTCCCCTTATTTGGGTCAAAAAGGCAGAAATTTCCCTTATTTTGGGGCAAAATTGCAGAAATTTCACTTATTTCAGGGTAATAAGTCAGAAATTTTCCTTATTTTGGGGCAAAAAAGACAGAAATACCCTTTGTTTTGGGGGAAAAAGACAGAAATTCCACATATTTAGAGGCAAAAACGCAGAAATTCCCCTATTTGTAGGGCAAAAAGGCAGAAATTCCCTATATGTTGGGGCAAAAAGATAGAAATTCCCCTCATTTTGGGGCAAAACTCAGAAATTCCATGTATTTTGTGCAAAATTTTAGAAATTTCACTTATTTCAGGGTAATAAGTCAGAAATTTTCCTTATTTTGGGGCAAAAAACAGAAATTCCTTTTGTTTTGGGGGAAAAAGACAGAAATTCCACTTATTTAGAGGCAAAAAAGCAGAAATTCCCTTTATTTTAAAGCAAAAATGGAGAAATTTCCCATTTTTCTGGCAAAAAGGTAATCATTCTTCTTATATTCGGGCAAAAAGGCAGAAATACCCCGTATTTTGGAGCAAAATTGCAGAAATTCCCCTAATTGTGGGGCAAAAAGGCAGAAATTCCCTATATGTTGGGGCGTAAAGACAGAAATTCTCCTTATTTTTGCGCAAAACTCAGAAATTCCACTTATTTTCAGGCAAAATTCCAGAAATTTCCCTTATTTGGGGGCAAAATTGCAGAAATTTCACTTATTTTGGGGCAAAATTGCAGAAATTTCACTTATTTCAGAAAAAAGCAGAAATTTTCTTATATTGGGGCAAAAAGGCTGAAATTTATTTTATTTTGGTACAGAATTGCAGAAATTTTTCTTATTTCGGAGCAAAAAGGCAGAAATTTCCCATATTTTGGGTCAAAAATGCAGAAAGTCTTCATATTTTGAGGTAAAAAGGCTGAAATTCCCCTGATTTGGGGGCAAAAAGGCAGAAATTTCTCTTATTTTGAGGCAAAATTGCAGAAATTTCACTTATTTCAGAAAAAAAGCAGAAATTTTCTTATATTGGGGCAAAAAGGCTGAAATTTCTTTTATTTTGGTACAGAATTGCAGAAATTTTTGTTATTTTGGGGCAAAAAGGCAGAAATTTCCCATATTTTGGGTCAACAATGCAGAAAGTCCCCTTAATTTGAGGTTAAAAGTCTGAAATTCCCCTTATTTCGTGGCAAAAAGGCAGAAATTTCTCTTATGTTGGGGCAAAATTGCAGAAATTTCATTTATTTCAGAAAAAAAAGTAGAAATTTTCTTATTTTGGGGCAAAAAGGCAAAAATTTTTTTATTTTGGTACAAAATTGCAGAAATTATTCTTATTTTGGGGCCAAAAGGCAGAAATTTCCCATATTTTGGGGAAAAATGCAGAAATTACCCTTATTTTGAGGTAAAAAGGCTGAAATTCCCCTTATTTGGGGGCAAAGAGGCAGAAATTTCTTTTATATTGGGGCATAATTGCAGAAATTTCACTTACTTCAGGGTAATAAGTCAGAAATTTTCCTTATTTTGGGGCAAAAAAGACAGAAATTCCCTTTGTTTTGGGGGAAAAAGACAGAAATTCCACTTATTTAGAGACAAAAAAGCAGAAATTCCCCTTATTTTGGAGCAAAATTGCAGAAATTTTCCTTTTTTATGGCAAAAAGGTATGCATTCTTCTAATTTTCGGGCAAAAAGGCAGAAATTCCCCGTATTTTGAAGCAAAATTGCAGAAATTCCCCTAAATGTGGGGCAAAAAGGAAGAAATTTCCTATATGTTGGGGCAAAAAGACAAAAATCCTCCTTATTTTGGGGCAAAACTCAGAAATTCCACTTATTTAGGGCAAAGTTCCAGAAATTACCTTTATTTTGAGGCAAAATTGCAGAAATTTCACTTATTTTGGGGCAAAATTGCAGAAATTTCACTTATTTCAGGGAAAAAAACAGAAATTTTCATATTTTGTGGCAATAAGGCAGAAATTTCTTTTATTTTGGTACAAAATTGCAGAAATTTTTTTTTATTTTGGGCAAAAAGGCAGAAATTCCCCTTATTTTGAGGTAAAAAGGCTGAAATTCCCCTTATTTAAGGCCAAAAAGAGAGAAATTTCCCTTATTTTGGGGCAAAATTGCAGAAATTTCACTTATTTCAGGGTAATAAGTCAGAAATTTTCATTATTTTGAGGCAAAAAATACAGAAATTCCCTTTGTTTTGGGGGAGAAAGACAGAAATTCCACATATTTAGAGGCAAATACCAGAAATTCCCCTTATTTTGGAGCAAAAATGAAGAAATTTCATTTTTATTGCAAAAAGGTATGCATTCTTCTTATTTTCGGACAAAAAGGCAGAAATTCCCCGTATTTTGGAGCAAAATTACAGAAATTCCCCTAATTGTGAGGAAAAAAGGCAGAAATTCCCTATATGTTGGGGCAAAAAGACAGAAATTCTTCTTATTTTAGGGAAAAAATCAGAAATTTAACTTATTTTGAAGCAAAATTGCAGAAATATCATTTATTTCAGAAAAAAAGCAGAAATTTTCTTATTTTGGGGCAAAAAGGCAGAAATTTATTTTGGTACAAAATTGCAGAAATTTTTCTTAATTTGGGGCAAAAAGGCAGAAATTTCCCATATTTTTGGGCAAAAATTCAGAAATTCTCTATATTTTGAGGTAAAAAGGCTGAAATTTCCCTTATTTGAGGTCAAAAAGGCAGAAATTTCTCTTAATTTGGGGCAAAATTTTAGAAATTTCCCTTATTTTGGGGCAAAATTGCAGAAATTTCACTTATTTTATGGCAAAATTGCAGAAATTTCACTTATTTTGGGGCAAAATTGCAGAAATTTCACTTATTTCAGGGAAAAAAGGCAGAAATTTTCCTTATTTTTGGGCAAAAAAACAGAAATTCCTAATATTCTATGGCAAAAATGCAGAATTTCCCCTTATTCTGAGGTAAAAAGGCTGAAATTCCCCTTATTTGGGGGCAAAAAGGCAGAAATTTCCCTTATTTTGGGGCAAAATTGCAGAAATTTTACTTATTTCAGGGTAATAAGTCAGAAATTTTCCTTATTTTGGGGCAAAAAAGACAGAAATTCCCTTTGTTTGGGGGAAAAAGACAGAAATTCCACATATTTAGAGGCAAAAAAGCAGAAATTCCCCTATTTGTAGGGCAAAAAGGCAGAAATTCTCTATATGTTGGGGCAAAAAGACAGAAATTCTCCTCATTTTGGGGCAAAACTCAGAAATTCCATGTATTTTGTGCAAAATTTTAGAAATTTCACTTATTTCAGGGTAATAAGTCAGAAATTTTCCTTATTTTGGGGCAAAAAACAGAAATTCCCTTTGTTTTGGGGGGAAAAGACAGAAATTCCACTTATTTAGAGGCAAAAAAGCAGAAATTCCCTTTATTTTAAAGCAAAAATGGAGAAATTTCCCATTTTTGTGGCAAAAAGGTAATCATTCTTCTTATATTCGGGCAAAAAGGCAGAAATACCCCATATTTTGGAGCAAAATTGCAGAAATTCCCCTAATTGTGGGGCAAAAAGGCAGAAATTTCCTATATATTGGGGCATAAAGACAGAAAATCTCCATATTTTTGCGCAAAACTCAGAAATTCCACTTATTTTCAGGCAAAATTCCAGAAATTTCCCTTATTTGGGGCCAAAATTGCAGAAATTTCACTTATTTTGGGGCAAAATTGCAGAAATTTCACTTATTTCAGAAAAAAAAATGAGAAATTTTTTTTATTTTGGGGCAAAAAGGCAGAAAATTCTCTTATTTTGGTACAAAATGGCAGAAATTTTTCTTATTTTGGGGCAAAAAGGCAGAAATTTCCCATATTTTGGGTCAAAAATGCAGAAAGTCTTTAAATTTTGAGGTAAAAAGGCTGAAATTCCCCTGATTTGGGGGCAAAAACACAGAAATTTCCCTTATTTTGAGGCAAAATTGCAGAAATATCATTTATTTCAAAAAAAAGCAGAAATTTTCTTATATTGGGGCAAAAGGCTGAAATTTCTTTTATTTTGGTACAGAATTGCAGAAATTTTTCTTATTTTGGGGGCAAAAAGGCAGAAATTTCCTATATTTTGGGTCAAAAATGCAGAAAGTCCCCTTATTTTGAGGTTAAAAGTCTCAAATTCCCCTTATTTCGTGGCAAAAAGGCAGAAATTTCTCTTATGTTGGGGCAAAATTGCAGAAATTTCATTTATTTCAGAAAAAAAAGTAGAAATTTTCTTATTTTGGAGCAAAAAGGCAGAAATTTTTTTATTTTGGTACAAAATTGCAGAAATTTTTCTTATTTTGGGGCCAAAAGGCAGAAATTTCCCATATTTTGGGGAAAAAATGCAGAAATTACCCTTATTTTGAGGTAAAAAGGCTGAAATTCCCCTTATTTGGGGGCAAAAAGGCAGAAATTTCTTTTATATTGGGGCATAATTGCAGAAATTTCACTTACTTCAGGGTAATAAGTCAGAAATTTTCCTTATTTTGGGGCAAAAAAGACAGAAATTCCCTTTGTTTTGGGGGAAAAAGACAGAAATTCCACTTATTTAGAGGCAAAAAAGCAGAAATTCCCCTTATTTTGGAGTAAAATTGCAGAAATTTTCCTTTTTTATGGCAAAAAGTTATGCATTCTTCTTATTTTTGGACAAAAAGGCAGAAATTCCCCGTATTTTGGAGCAAAATTGCAGCAATTCCCCTAATTGTGGGGCAAAAAGGAAGAAATTTCCTATATGTTGGGGCAAAAAGACAAAAATCCTCCTTATTTTGGGGCAAAACTCAGAAATTTCACTTATTTTGAAGCAAAATTCTAGAAATTTTCTTTATTTTGAGGCAAAATTGCAGAATTTTCACTTATTTTGAGGCAAAATTGCAGAAATTTCACTTATTTCAGGGAAAAAAGCCAGAAATTTTCCTTATTTTTGGGCAAAAAAACAGAAATTCCTAATATTCTCTGGCAAAAATGCAGAAATTCCCCTTATTTTGAGGTAAAAAGGCTGAAATTCCCCTTATTTGGGTCAAAAAGGCAGAAATTTCCCTTATTTTGGGGCAAAATTGCAGAAATTTCACTTATTTCAGGGTAATAAGACAGAAATTTTCCTTATTTTGGGGCAAAAAAGACAGAAATACCCTTTGTTTTGGGGGAAAAAGACAGAAATTCCACATATTTAGAGGCAAAAAAGCAGAAATTCCCCTATTTGTAGGGCAAAAAGGCAGAAATTCCCTATATGTTGGGGCAAAAAGACAGAAATTCCCCTCATTTTGGGGCAAAACTCAGAAATACCATATACTTTGTGCAAAATTTTAGAAATTTCACTTATTTCAGGGTAATAAGTCAGAAATTTTCCTTATTTTGGGGCAAAAAACAGAAATTCCTTTTGTTTTGGGGGAAAAAGACAGAAATTCCACTTATTTAGAGGCAAAAAAGCAGAAATTCCCTTTATTTTAAAGCAAAAATGGAGAAATTTCCCATTTTTCTGGCAAAAAGGTAATCATTCTTCTTATATTCGGGCAAAAAGGCAGAAATACCCCGTATTTTGGAGCAAAATTGCAGAAATTCCCCTAATTGTGGGGCAAAAAGGCAGAAATTCCCTATATGTTGGGGCGTAAAGACAGAAATTCTCCTTATTTTTGCGCAAAACTCAGAAATTCCACTTATTTTCAGGCAAAATTCCAGAAATTTCCCTTATTTGGGGGCAAAATTGCAGAAATTTCACTTATTTTGGGGCAAAATTGCAGAAATTTCACTTATTTCAGAAAAAAGCAGAAATTTTCTTATATTGGGGCAAAAAGGCTGAAATTTATTTTATTTTGGTACAGAATTGCAGAAATTTTTCTTATTTCGGAGCAAAAAGGCAGAAATTTCCCATATTTTGGGTCAAAAATGCAGAAAGTCTTCATATTTTGAGGTAAAAAGGCTGAAATTCCCCTGATTTGGGGGCAAAAAGGCAGAAATTTCTCTTATTTTGAGGCAAAATTGCAGAAATTTCACTTATTTCAGAAAAAAAGCAGAAATTTTCTTATATTGGGGCAAAAAGGCTGAAATTTCTTTTATTTTGGTACAGAATTGCAGAAATTTTTCTTATTTTGGGGCAAAAAGGCAGAAATTTCCCATATTTTGGGTCAACAATGCAGAAAGTCCCCTTATTTTGAGGTTAAAAGTCTGAAATTCCCCTTATTTCGTGGCAAAAAGGCAGAAATTTCTCTTATGTTGGGGCAAAATTGCAGAAATTTCATTTATTTCAGAAAAAAAAGTAGAAATTTTCTTATTTTGGGGCAAAAAGGCAGAAATTTTTTTATTTTGGTACAAAATTGCAGAAATTTTTCTTATTTTGGGGCCAAAAGGCAGAAATTTCCCATATTTTGGGGAAAAAATGCAGAAATTACCCTTATTTTGAGGTAAAAAGGCTGAAATTCCCCTTATTTGGGGGCAAAGAGGCAGAAATTTCTTTTATATTGGGGCATAATTGCAGAAATTTCACTTACTTCAGGGTAATAAGTCAGAAATTTTCCTTATTTTGGGGCAAAAAAGACAGAAATTCCCTTTGTTTTGGGGGAAAAAGACAGAAATTCCACTTATTTAGAGGCAAAAAAGCAGAAATTCCCCTTATTTTGGAGCAAAATTGCAGAAATTTTCCTTTTTTATGGCAAAAAGGTATGCATTCTTCTAATTTTCGGGCAAAAAGGCAGAAATTCCCCGTATTTTGAAGCAAAATTGCAGAAATTCCCCTAAATGTGGGGCAAAAAGGAAGAAATTTCCTATATGTTGGGGCAAAAAGACAAAAATCCTCCTTATTTTGGGGCAAAACTCAGAAATTCCACTTATTTAGGGCAAAGTTCCAGAAATTACCTTTATTTTGAGGCAAAATTGCAGAAATTTCACTAATTTTGGGGCAAAATTGCAGAAATTTCACTTATTTCAGGGAAAAAAACAGAAATTTTCATATTTCGTGGCAATAAGGCAGAAATTTCTTTTATTTTGGTACAAAATTGCAGAAATTTTTTTTTATTTTGGGCAAAAAGGCAGAAATTCCCCTTATTTTGAGGTAAAAAGGCTGAAATTCCCCTTATTTAAGGCCAAAAAGAGAGAAATTTCCCTTATTTTGGGGCAAAATTGCAGAAATTTCACTTATTTCAGGGTAATAAGTCAGAAATTTTCCTTATTTTTGGGCAAAAAATACAGAAATTTCCTTTTTTGGGGGAGAAAGACAGAAATTCCACTTATTTAGAGGCAAAAACCAGAAATTCCCCTTATTTTGGAGCAAAAATGAAGAAATTTCTTTTTTTTATGGCAGAAAGGTATGCATTCTTCTTATTTTCAGACAAAAAGGCAGAAATTCCCCGTATTTTGGAGCAAAATTGCAGAAATTTTTCTAATTGTCGGGAAAAAAGGCAGAAATTCCATATGTTGGGGCAAAAAGACAGAAATTCTTCTTATTTTAGGGAAAAATTCAGAAATTTAACTTATTTTGAGGCAAAATTGCAGAAATTTCATTTATTTCAGAAAAAAAGCAGAAATCTTATTTTGGGACAAAAGGGCAGAAATTTCTTTTATTTTGGTACAAAATTGCAGAAATTTTTATTAATTTGGGGCAAAAAGGCAGAAATTTCCCATATTTTTGGGCAAAAATTCAGAAATTCCCCTATTTGTAGGGCAAAAAGGCAGAAATTCCCTATATGTTGGGGCAAAAACACAGAAATTCTCCTCATTTTGGGGCAAAACTCAGAAATTCCATGTATTTTGTGCAAAATTTTAGAAATTTCACTTATTTCAGGGAAAAAAAGCAGAAATTTTCTTATTTTGGGGCAAAAAGGCAAAACTTTCTTTTATTTTTTTACAAAATTGCAGAAATTTTTCTTATTTTTGGGGCAAAAAGGCAGAATTTCCCATATTTTGGGGCAAAATTCAGAAATTTTCCTTATTTTGAGGTAAAAATCCTGAAATTCCCCATATTTGGGGGCAAAAAGGCAGAAATTTCTCTTATTTTGGGGCAAAATTGCAGAAATTTCACTTATTTCAGGGTAATAAGACAGAAATATTCCTTATTTTGGGGCAAAAAATACAGAAATTCCCTTTTTTGGGGGAAAAAGACAGAAATTCTATTTATTTAGAGGCAAAAAAGCAGAAATTCCCCTTATTTTGGAGCGAAAAAGAGGAAATTTCTTTTTTTATGGCAAAAAGGTGTGCATTCTTCTTATTTTCAAACAAAAAGGCAGGAATTCCCCATAATTTGGAGTAAAATTTCAGAAATTCTCTTAATTGTGGGGCAAAAAGGCAAAAATTCCCTATATGTTGGGGCAAAAAGACAGAAATTCTCCTTATTTGGACAAGACTCAGAAATTCCACTTATTTTGGAGCAAAATTTCAGAAATTTCACTTATTTTGGGGCAAAATTGTAGAAATTTTACTTATTTTGGGGCAAAATTTCAGAAATTTCACTTATTTCAGGGAAAAAAAGCAGAAATTTTCTTATTTTGTGGCAAAAAGGCAGAATTTTTTTTTATTTTGGTACAAAATTGCAGAAATTTTTCTTATTTTGGGCAAAAAGGCAGAAATTTTCCATATTTAGGGGCAAAAATGCAAAAATTCCCCTTATTTTGAGGTAAAAAGTCTTAAATTACCGTTATTTAGGGGCAAATAGGCAGAAATTTCTCTTATGTTGGGGCAAAACTTCAGAAATTTCACTTACTTCAGGGTAATAAGTCAGAAATTTTCTTTATTTTGTTGCAAAAAGACAGAAATTCCCTTTGTTTTGGGGGAAAAAACAGAAATTCCACTTATTTAGAGGCAAAAAACAGAAATTTCCCTTATTTTGGAGCAAAACATGAAGAAATTTCTCTTTTTTATGGCAAAAAGGTATGCATTCTTCTTATTTTCGGGCAAAAAGGCAGAAATTCCCCGTATTTTGGACCAAAATTGCAAAAATTCCCCTAATTGTGGGGCAAAAAGGCAGAAATTTCCCATATGTTGGGGCAAAAAGACAGAAATTCTCCTTATTGTGGGTCAAAACTCAGAAATTCCACTTAATTTGGGGCAAAATTTCAGAAATTTCACTTATTTTGGGGCAAAATTGTAGAAATTTTACTTATTTTGAGGCAAAATTTCAGAAATTTCACTTATTTCAAGGAAAAAAAGCAGAAATTTTCTTATTTTGTGGCAAAAAAGCAGAAATTTTTTTTATTTTGGTAAAAAATTGCAGAATTTTTTTTTATTTTGGGCAAAAAGGCAGAAATTTTCCATATTTTGCGGCAAAAATGCAGAAATTCCCCTTATTTTGAGGTAAAAAGGCTGAAATTCCCCTTATTTGGGGGCAAAAAGGCAGAAATTTCCCTTATTTTGGGGCAAAATTGCAGAAATTTCACTTATTTCAGGGTAATAAGTCAGAAATTTTTTTTATTTTTGGGCAAAAAAGACAGAAATTCTCTTTTTTGGGGGGAAAAAGACAGAAATTTCAATTATTTAGAGGCAAAAATGCAGTAATTCCCCTTATTTTGGAGCAAAAATGAAGAAATTTCTTTTTTTTATGGAAAAAAGGTATGCATTCTTCTTATTTTTGGACAAAAAAGCAGAAATTCCCCGTATTTTGGAGCAAAATTTCAAAAATTCCCCTAAATTAGGGGCAAAAAGGCAGAAATTCCCTATATGTTGGGGCAAAAAGACAGAAATTCTTTTTATTTAGGGGCAAAACTCAGAAATTTCACTTATTTTGGGGCAAAATTGCAGAAATTTCACTTATTTCAGAAAAAAAGCAGAAATTTTCTTATTTTGGTGGAAAAAGGCTGATTTTTCTTATATTTTGGTACAAAATTGCTGAAATTTTTCTTATTTTGTGGCAAAAAGTCAGAAATTTCCCATATTTTGGGGCAAAAATGCATAAATTTCATTTATTTCAGGGAAAAATGCAGAAATTTTCCTTATTTTGGGGCAAAAAGGCAGAAATTCCAAATATTTTGTGGAAAAATGCAGAAATTCCCATTATTTTGAGGTAAAAAGGCTGAAATTCCCCTTATTTGAGGGCAAAAAAGCAGAAATTTCCCTTATTTTGGGTCAAAATTGCAGAAATTTCACTTATTTCAGGGTAATAAGTCAGAAATTTTTTTTATTTTGGGGCAAAAAAGACAGAAATTCCCTTTGTTTGGGGGAAAAAGACAGAAATTCAACTTATTTAGAGGCAAAAAAGCAGAAATTCCTCTTATTTTGGAGCAAAAATGAAGAAATTTCCCTTTTTTATGGCAAAAAGGTATGCATTTTTCTTATTTTTGTGCAAAAAGGCAGAAATTCCCCGTATTTTAGAGCAAAATTGCAGAAATTCCTCTAATTGTGGGGCAAAAATGCAGAAATTCCCTATATGTTGGGGCAAAAAGACAGAAATTCTTCTTATTGTGGGTCAAAACTCAGAAATTCCACTTAATTTGGGGCAAAATTCCAGAAATTTCACTTATTTTGGGGCAAAATTGTAGAAATTTCAGTTATTTTGTGGCAAATTTTCAGAAATTTCACTTATTTCAGAAAAAAAAAGCAGAAATTTTTTTATTTGGAAGCAAAAAGGCGGAAATGTCTTTTATTTTGGTACAAAATTGCAGAAATTTCCCTTATTTGGGGCAAAATTGCAGAAATTTCACTTATTTTGGGGCAAAATTGCAAGAATTTCATTTATTTCATAGAAAAAGGCAGAAATTTTCCTTATTTTTGGGCAAAAAGGCAGAAATTCCTAATATTTTGTGGCAAAAATGCAGAAATTCCCCTTATTTTGAGGTAAAAAGGTTGAAATTCCCGTTATTTGGGGGCAAAAAGGCAGAAATTTCCCTTATTTTGGGTAAAAATTGCAGAAATTTCACTTATTTCAGGGTAATAAGTCAGAAATTTCCCTTATTTTGGGGCAAAAAGGACAGAAATTCCCTTTGTTTTGGGAGACAAAGACAGAAATTCAACATATTTAGAGGTATAAAAGCAGAAATTCCCCTTATTTTGGAGCAAAAATGAAGAAATTTTCCTTTTTTATGGCAAAAAGGTATGCATTCTTCTTATTTTTGAGCAAAAATGCAGAAATTCCCCGTATTTTGGAGCAAAATTGCAGAAATTCCCCTAATTGTGGGGCAAAAAGGCAGAAATTTCTTATATGTTGGGGCAAAAAGACAGAAATCCTCATTATTTTGTGGCAAAACTCAGAATTTCCACTTATTTTGGGGCAAAATTCCAGAAATTTCCCTTATTTTGGGGCAAAATTGCAAAATTTCACTTATTTTGGGGCAAAATTGCAGAAATTTCACTTATTTCAGGGAAAAAAAGCAAAAATTTTCTTATTTTGTGGCAAAAAGGCAGAATTTTTTTTTTATTTTGGTACAAAATTGCAGAAATTTTTCTTATTTTGGGCAAAAAGGCAGAAATTTTCCATATTTTGGGGCAAAAATGCGAAAATTCCCCTTATTTTGAGGTAAAAAGGCTGAAATTACCCTGATTTGGGGCAAATAGGCAGAAATGTCTCTTCTGTTGGGGCAAAATTGCAGAAATTTCACTTATTTCAGGGTAATAAGTCAGAAATTTTTTTTATTTTGGGGCAAAAAAGCCAGAAATTCCCTTTGTTTGGGGGAAAAAAGACAGAAATTCAACTTATTTAGAGGCAAAAAAGCAGAAATTCCTCTTATTTTGGAGCAAAAATGAAGAAATTTCCCTTTTTTATGGCAAAAAGGTATGCATTCTTCTTATTTTTGTGCAAAAAGGCAGAAATTCCCCGTATTTTAGAGCAAAATTGCAGAAATTCCTCTAATTGTGGGGCAAAAATGCAAAAATTCCCTATATGTTGGGGCAAAAAGACAGAAATTCTTCTTATTGTGGGTCAAAATTCAGAAATTCCACTTAATTTGGGGCAAAATTCCAGAAATTTCACTTATTTTGGGGCAAAATTGTAGAAATTTCACTTATTTTGTGGCAAATTTTCAGAAATTTCACTTATTTCAGAAAAAAAAAGCAGAAATTTTTTTATTTGGAAGCAAAAAGGCGGAAATGTCTTTTATTTTGGTACAAAATTGAAGAAATTTCCCTTATTTGGGGCAAAATTGGAGAAATTTCACTTATTTTGGGGCAAAATTGCAAAAATTTCATTTATTTCATAGAAAAAGGCAGAAATTTTCCTTATTTTTGGGCAAAAAGGCAGAAATTCCTAATATTTTGTGGCAAAAATGCAGAAATTCCCCTTATTTTGAGGTAAAAAGGTTGAAATTCCCCTTATTTGGGGGCAAAAAGGCAGAAATTTCCCTTATTTTGGGTCAAAATTGCAGAAATTTCACTTATTTCAGGGTAATAAGTCAGAAATTTCCCTTATTTTGGGGCAAAAAGTACAGAAATTCCCTTTGTTTTGGGAGACAAAGACAGAAATTCAACATATTTAGAGGTATAAAAGCAGAAATTCCCCTTATTTTGGAGCAAAAATGAAGAAATTTTCCTTTTTTATGGCAAAAAGGTATGCATTCTTCTTATTTTTGAGCAAAAATGCAGAAATTCCCCGTATTTTGGAGGAAAATTGCAGAAATTCCCCTAATTGTGGGGCAAAAAGGCAGAAATTTCTTATATGTTGGGGCAAAAAGACAGAAATCCTCATTATTTTGTGGCAAAACTCAGAATTTCCACTTATTTTGGGGCAAAATTCCAGAAATTTCCCTTATTTTGGGGCAAAATTGCAAAATTTCACTTATTTTGGGGCAAAATTCCAGAAATTTCACTTATTTCAGGGAAAAAAAGCAAAAATTTTCTTATTTTGTGGCAAAAAGGCAGAAATTTTTTTTTATTTTGGTACAAAATTGCAGAAATTTTTCTTATTTTGGGCAAAAAGGCAGAAATTTTCCATATTTTGGGGCAAAAATGCGAAAATTCCCCTTATTTTGAGGTAAAAAGGCTGAAATTACCCTGATTTGGGGCAAATAGGCAGAAATGTCTCTTCTGTTGGGGCAAAATTGCAGAAATTTCACTTATTTCAGGGTAATAAGTCAGAAATTTTCTTTATTTAGGGGCAAAAAGACAGAAATTCCCTTTGTTTTGGGGGAAAAGACAGAAATTCCACTTATTTAGAGGCAAAAAAGCAGAAATTTCCCTTATTTTGGAGCAAAATTGCAGAAATTTTTCTTTTTTATGTAAAAAAGGTATGCATTCTTCTTATTTTCGGGCAAAAAGGCAGAAATTCCCCGTATTTTGGACCAAAATTGCAAAATTTTTCCTAATTGTGGGGCAAAAAGGCAGAAATTTCCTATATGTTGGGGCAAAAAGACAGAAATTCTCCTTATTGTGGGTCAAAACTCAGAAATTCCACTTAATTTGGGGCAAAATTCAAGAAATTTCACTTATTTTGGGGCAAAATTGTAGAAATTTTACTTATTTTGGGGCAAAATTTCAGAAATTTCACTTATTTCAGGGAAAAAAAGCAGAAATTTTCTTATTTTGTGGAAAAAAGGCAGAAATTATCCATATTATGCGGCAAAAATGCAAAAATTCCCCTTATTTTGAGGTAAAAAGGCTGAAATTTCCCTTATTTGGGGGCAAAAAGGCAAAAATTTCCCTTATTTTGGAGCAAAATTGCAGAAATTTCACTTATTTCAGTGTAATAAGTCAGAAATTTTCCTTATTTTGGAGCAAAAAAGACAGAAATTCCCATTTTTGGGAAGAAAAAAGACATAAATTTCACTTATTTAGAGGCAAAAATGCAGAAATTCCTCTTGTTTTGGAGCAAAAATGAAGAAATTTCCCTTTTTTATGGAAAAAGGGTATGCATTATTCTTATTTTCGGACAAAAAGGCAGAAATTCCCCGTATTTTGGAGCAAAATTGCAGAAATTCCCCTAAATGAGGGGTAAAAAGGCAGAAATTCCCTATATGTTGGGGCAAAAAGACAGAAATTCTTCTTATTTAGGGGCAAAACTCAGAAATTTCACTTATTTTGGGGCAAAATTGCAGAAATTTCACTTATTTCAGAAAAAAAGCAAAAATTTTTTATTTTGGGGCAAAAGTCTGATTTTTCTTATATTTTGGTACAAAATTGCTGAAATTTTTCTTATTTTGGGGCAAAATTGCAGAAATTTCCCATATTTTGGGGCAAAAATGGAGAACTTTCATTTATTTCAGGGAAAAATGCAGAAATTTTCTTTATTTTGGGGCAAAAAGGCAGAAATTCCTAATATTTTGTGGCAAAAATGCAGAAATTCCCCTTATTTTCAGGTAAAAAGGCTGAAATTCCCCTTATTTGGGGACAAAAAGACAGAAATTTCCCTTATTTTGGGTCAAAATTGCAGAAATTTCACTTATTTCAGGGTAATAAGTCAGAATTTTTTTTATTTTGGGGCAAAAAAGACAGAAATTCCCTTTGTATTGGGGAAAAAAGACAGAAATTCAACTTATTTAGAGGCAAAAAAGCAGAAATTCCCCTTATTTTGGAGCAAAAATGAAGAAATTTACCTTTTTTATGGCAAAAAGGTATGCATTCTTCTTATTTTCGGGCAAAAAGGCAGAAATTTCCTGTATTTTGGAGCAAAATTGCAGAAATTCCCCTAATTGTGGGGCAAAAAGGCAGAAATTCTCTATATGTTGGGGCAAAAAGACAGAAATTTTTCTTATTGTGGGTCAAAACTCAGAAATTCCACTTAATTTGGGGCAAAATTCCAGAAATTTCACTTATTTTGGGGCAAAATTGTAGAAATTTCACTTATTTTGTGGCAAAATTTCAGAAATTTCACTTATTTCAGAAAAAAAAGCAGAAATTTTCTTATTTGTAAGCAAAAAGAGGGAAATATCTTTTATTTTGGTACAAAATTGCAGAAATTTCTTTTATTTGGGGCAAAATTGCAGAAATTTTAGTTATTTTGGGGCAAAATTGCAAAAGTTTCATTTATATCAGGGAAAAAGGCAGAAATTTTCTTTATTATGGGGCAAAAAGGCAGAAATTCCTAATATTTTGTGGCAAAAAAGCAGAAATTCCCCTTATTTTGAGGTAAAAATGCTGAAATTCCCCCTATTTGGGGGCAAAAAGGCAGAAATTTCACTTACTTCAGAATAATAATTCAGAAATTTTCCTTATTTTGAAACAAAAAAGACAGAAATTCCCTTTGTTTTGGGGGAAAAAGACAGAAATTCCACTTATTTAGAGTCAAAAATGCAGAAATTCCCCTTATTTTGGAGCAAAAATGAAGAAATTTCCCTTTTTTATGGAAAAAACGTATGCATTCTTATTATTTTCGGGCAAAAAGGCAGAAATTCCCCGTATTTTGGAGCAAAATTGCAGAAATTCCCCTAATTGTGGGGCAAAAAGGCAGAAATTCCCTATATGTTGAGGCAAAAAGACAGAAATTCTCCTTATTTTGGGTCAAAACTCAGAAATTCCACTTATTTTGGGGCTAAATTCAAGAAATTTAACTTATTTTAAGTCAAAAAAGTAGAAATTTCACTTATTTTGAGGCAAAATTTCAGAAATTTCACTTATTTCAGAAAAAAAAGCAGAAATTTTCTTATTTGGAAGCAAAAAGGCAGAAATTTCTTTTATTTTGGTACAAAATTGCAGAAATTTTCCTTATTTTGGGGCAAAGTTGCAGAAATTTCACTTATTTTGGGGCAAAATTGCAGAAATTTCACTTATTTAAGGGAAAAAAGGCAGAAATTTTCGTTATTTTGGGTCAAAAAGGCAGAAATTCCTAATATTTTTTGGCAAAAATGCAGAATTTCCCCTTATTTTGAGGTAAAAAGGCTGAAATTCCCTTTATTTGGGGGCAAAAAGGAAGAAATTTCCCTTATTTTGGGTCAAAATTGCAGAAATTTCACTTATTTCAGGGTAATAAGTCACAAATTTCCCTTATTTTGGGGCAAAAAGGACAGAAATTCCCTTTGTTTTGGGGGACAAAGACAGAAATTCCACATATTTAGAAGCATAAATGCAGAAATTCCCCTTATTTTGGAGCAAAAATGAAGAAATTTTCCTTTTTTATGTCAAAAAAATATGCATTCTTCTTATTTTTGAGCAAAAGGCAGAAATTCCCCGTATTTTGGAGCAAAATTGAAGAAATTCCCCTAATTGTGGGGCAAAAAGGCAGAAATTTCTTATATGTTGGGGCAAAAAGACAGAAATCCTCCTTATTTTGTGGCAAAACTCAGAATTTCCACTTATTTTGGGGCAAAATTCCAGAAATTTCCCTTATTTTGGGGCAAAATTGAAGAAATTTCACTTATTTTGTGGCAAAATTGCAGAAATTTCACTTATTTCAGGGAAAAAAAGCAGAAATTTTCTTATTTTGTAGCAAAAAGGCAGAAAATTTTTTTTTATTTTGGTACAAAATTGCAGAAATTTTTCTTATTTTGGGCAAAAAGGCAGAAATTTCCCATATTTTGGGGCAAAAATGCAGAACTTTCATTTATTTCAGGGAAAAATGCAGAAATTTTCTTTATTTTGGGGCAAAAAGGCAGAAATTCCTAATATTTTGTGGCAAAAATGCAGAAATTTCCCTTATTTTGAGGTAAAAAGGCTGAAATTCCCCTTATTTGGGGACAAAAAGACAGAAATTTCCCTTATTTTGGGTCAAATTGCAGAAATTTCACTTATTTCAGGGTAATAAGTCAGAATTTTTTTTATTTTGGGGCAAAAAAGACAGAAATTCCCTTTGTTTTGGGGAAAAAAGACAGAAATTCAACTTATTTAGAGGCAAAAAAGCAGAAATCCCCCTTATTTTGGAGCAAAAATGAAGAAATTTACCTTTTTTATGGCAAAAAGTATGCATTCTTTTTATTTTCGGGCAAAAAGGCAGAAATTCCCTGTATTTTGGAGCAAAATTGCAGAAATTCCCCTAATTGTGGGGCAAAAAAGGCAGAACTTCTCTATATGTTGGGGCAAAAAGACAGAAATTTTTCTTATTGTGGGTCAAAACTCAGAAATTCCACTTAATTTGGGGCAAAATTCCAGAAATTTCACTTATTTTGGGGCAAAATTGTAGAAATTTCACTTATTTTGTGGCAAAATTTCAGAAATTTCACTTATTTCAGAAAAAAAAGCAGAAATTTTTTTTAATTTGGAAGCAAAAAGGCGGAAATATCTTTTATTTTGGTACAAAATTGCAGAAATTTCTTTTATTTTGGGGCAAAATTGCAGAAATTTCAGTTATTTTGGGGCAAAATTGCAAAAATTTCATTTATATCAGGGAAAAAGGCAGAAATTTTCTTTATTATGGGGAAAAAAGGCAGAAATTCCTAATATTTTGTGGCAAAAATGCAGAAATTCCCCTTATTTTGAGGTAAAAAGGTTGAAATTCCCCTTATTTGGGGGCAAAAAGGCAGAAATTTCACTTACTTCAGGGTAATAATTCAGAAATTTTCCTTATTTTGAAACAAAAAAGACAGAAATTCCCTTTGTTTTGGGGGAAAAAGACAGAAATTCCACTTATTTAAAGTCAAAAAGGCAGAAATTCCCCTTATTTTGGAGCAAAAACGAAGAAATTTCCCTTTTTTATGGCAAAAAGGTATGCATTCTTATTATTTTCGGGCAAAAAGGCAGAAATTCCCCGTATTTTGGAGCAAAATTGCAGAAATTCCCTAAATTGTGGGGCAAAAAGGCAGAAATTACCTATATGTTGAGGCAAAAAAACAGAAATTCTCCTTATTTTGGGTCAAAACTCAGAAATTCCACTTATTTTGGGGCTAAATTCAAGAAATTTCACTTATTTTAAGTCAAAATTGTAGAAATTTCACTTATTTTGAGGCAAAATTTCAGAAATTTCACTTATTTCAGAAAAAAAAGCAGAAATTTTCTTATTTGGAAGCAAAAAGGCAGAAATTTCTTTTATTTTGGTACAAACTTGCAGAAATTTTCCTTATTTTGGGGCAAAATTGCAGAAATTTCACTTATTTTGGGGCAAAATTGCAGAAATTTCACTTATTTCAGGGAAAAAAGGCAGAAATTTTCCTTATTTTGGGGCAAAAATGCAGAAATTCCTAATATTTTGTGGCAAAATGCAGAAATTCCCCTTATTTTGAGGTAAAAAGGCTGAAATTCCCTTTATTTGGGGGCAAAAAGGCAGAAATTTCCCTTATTTTGGGTCAAAATTGCAGAAATTTCACTTATTTCAGGGTAATAAGTCACAAATTTCCCTTATTTTGGGGCAAAAAGGACAGAAATTCCCATTGTTTTGGGGGCAAAGACAGAAATTCAACATATTTAGAGGCATAAAAGCAGAAATTCCCCTTATTTTGGAGCAAAAATGAAGAAATTTTCCATTTTTATGGCAAAAAGGTATGCATTCTTCTTATTTTTGAGCAAAAAGGCAGAAATTCCCCGTATTTTGGAGCAAAATTGCAGAAATTCCCCTAATTGTGGGGCAAAAAGGCAGAAATTTCCTATATGTTTTGGCAAAAAGACAGAAATCCTCCTTATTTTGTGGCAAAATTCAGATTTTCCACTTATTTTTGGGCAAAGTTCCAGAAATTTCCCTTATTTTGGGGCAAAATTGCAGAAATTTCACTTATTTTGGGGCAAAATTGCAGAAATTTCACTTATTTCATGGAAAAAAAGCAGAAATTTTCTTATTTTGTGGCAAAAATGCAGAAATTTTGTTTATTTTGGTACAAAATTGCAGAAATTTTTCTTATTTTGGGCAAAAAGGCAGAAATTTTCCATATTTTGGGGCAAAAATGCAAAAATTCCCCTTATTTTAAGGTAAAAAGGCTGAAATTACCCTTATTTGGGGGCGAATAGGCAGAAATTTCTCTTATGTTGGGGCAAAATTGCAGAAATTTCACTTATTTCAGGGTAATAAGTCAGAAATTTTTTTTATTTAGGGGCAAAAAGACAGAAATTCCCTTTGTTTTGGGGGAAAAGACAGAAATTCCACTTATTTAGAGGCAAAAAAGCAGAAATTTCTCTTAATTTGGAGCAAAATTGCAGAAAATTTTCTTTTTTATGTAAAAAAGGTATGCATTCTTCTTATTTTCGGGCAAAAAGGCAGAAATTCCCCGTATTTTGGAGCAAAATTGCAGAAATTCCCCTAATTGTGGGGCAAAAAGGCAGAAATTCCCTATATGTTGGGGCAAAAAGACAGAAATTCTCCTTATTGTGGGTCAAAACTCAGAAATTCCACTTAATTTGGGGCAAAATTCAAGAAATTTCACTTATTTTGGGGCAAAATTGTAGAAATTTTACTTATTTTGGGGCAAAATTTCAGAAATTTCACTTATTTCAGGGAAAAAAAGCAGAAATTTTCTAATTTTGTAGCAAAAAGGCAGAAATTTTCCATATTATGCGGCAAAAATGCAAAAATTCCCCTTATTTTGAGGTAAAAAGGCTGAAATTTCCCTTATTTGGGGGCAAAAAGGCAGAAATTCCCCGTATTTTGGAGCAAAATTGCAGAAATTCCCATAAATGAGGGGCAAAAAGGAAGAAATTCCCTATATGTTGGGGCAAAAAGACAGAAATTCTTCTTATTTAGGGGCAAAACTCAGAAATTTCACTTATTTTGGGGCAAAATTGCAGAAATTTCACTTATTTCAGAAAAAAAGCAGAAATTTTTTATTTTGGGGCAAAAAGTTTGATTTTTCTTATATTTTGGTACAAAATTGCTGAAATTTTTCTTATTTTGGGGCAAAATTGCAGAAATTTCCCATATTTTGGGGCAAAAATGCAGAACTTTCATTTATTTCAGGGAAAAATGCAGAAATTTTCCTTATTTTGGGGCAAAAGGCAGAAATTCCTAATATTTTGTGGCAAAAATGCAGAAATTCCCCATATTTTGAGGTAAAAAGGCTGAAATTCCCCTTATTTGGGGACAAAAAGGCAGAAATTTCCCTTATTTTGTGTCAAAATTGCAGAAATTTCACTTATTTCAGGGTAATAAGTCAGAATTTTTTTTATTTTGGGGCAAAAAAGACAGAAATTCCCTTTGTTTTTTAGAAAAAAGACAGAAATTCAACTTATTTAGAGGCAAAAAAGCAGAAATTCCCCTTATTTTGGAGCAAAAATGAAGAAATTTCCCTTTTTTATGGCAAAAAGGTATGCATTCTTTTTATTTTCGGGCAAAAAGGCAGAAATTCCCTGTATTTTGGAGCAAAATTGCAGAAATTCCCCTAATTGTGGGGCAAAAAGGCAGAAATTCTCTATATGTTGGGGCAAAAAGACAGAAATTTTTCTTATTGTGGGTCAAAACTCAGAAATTCCACTTAATTTGGGGCAAAATTCCAGAAATTTCACTTATTTTGGGGCAAAATTGTAGAAATTTCACTTATTTTGTGGCAAAATTTCAGAAATTTCACTTATTTGAGAAAAAAAAGCAGAAATTTTTTTTTATTTGGAAGCAAAAAGGCGGAAATATCTTTCATTTTGGTACAAAATTGCAGAAATTTCTTTTATTTTGGGGCAAAATTGCAGAAATTTCAGTTATTTTGGGGCAAAATTGCAAAAATTTCATTTATATCAGGGAAAAAGGCAGAAATTTTTATTATGGGGCAAAAAGGCAGAAATTCCTAATATTTTGTGGCAAAAATGCAGAAATTCCTCTTATTTTGAGGTAAAAAGGCTGAAATTCCCCTTATTTGGGGGCAAAAAGGCATAAATTTCACTTACTTCAGGGTAATAATTCAGAAATTTTCCTTATTTTGAAACAAAAAAGACAGAAATTCCCTTTGTATTGGGGGAAAAAGACAGAAATTCCACTTTTTTAGAGTCAAAAAGGCAGAAATTCCCCTTATTTTGGAGCAAAAATGAAGAAATTTCCCTTTTTAATGGCAAAAAGGTATGCATTCTTATTATTTTTGGGCAAAAAGGCAGAAATTCCCCGTATTTTGTAGCAAAATTGCAGAAATTCCCCTAATTGTGGGGCAAAAAGGCAGAAATTCCCTATATGTTGGGTCAAAAAGACAGAAATTCTCCTTATTTTAGGGCAAAATTCAGAAATTTAACTTATTTTGAAGCAAAATTGCAGAAATATCAGTTATTTCAGAAAAAAAGCAAAATTTTCTTATTTTGGGGCAAAAAGGCAGAAATTCCTTTTATTTTGGCACAAAATTGCAGAAATATTTCTTATTTTGGGGCAAAAAGGCAGAAATTTCCCATATTTTGGGGCAAAAATGCAGAAATTCCCCTTATTTTGAGGTAAAAAGGCTGAAATTCCCCTTATTTGGGGTCAAAAAGCAGAAATTTCTCTTATTTTGGGGCAAAATTCCAGAAATTTCCCTTATTTTGGGGCAAAATTGCAGAAATTTCACTTATTTTGGGGCAAAATTGCAGAAAATTCACAAATTTCAGGGAAAAAAGCAGAAATTTTCTTTATTTTTGGGCAAAATAACAGAAATTCCTAATATTTTGTGGCAAAAATGCAGAAATTCCCCTTATTTTGAGGTAAAAAGTCTGATATTCCCCTTATTTGGGGGCAAAAAGGAAGAAATTTTCTTTATTTTGGGGCAAAAAAGACAGAAATTCGCTTTGTTTTCGGGAAAAAAGACAGAAATTCCACATATTTAGAGGCAAAAAAGCAGAAATTTCCCTTATTTTGGAGCAAAATTGCAAAAATTTCCCTTTTTTATGGCAAAAAGTTATGCATTCTTCTTATTATCGGGCAAAAAGGCAGAAATTCCCCGTATTTTGGAGCAAAATTGCAGAAATTTCCCTAATTGTGGGGCAAAAAGGCAGAAATTCCCTATATGTTAGGGCAAAAAGACAGAAATTCTTCTTATTTTGTGGCAAAACTCAGAAATTCCACTTATTTTGGGGCAAAATTCAAGAAATTTCCATTATTTTGGGGCAAAATTGCAGAAATTTCACTTATTTTGTGGCAAAATTGCAGAAATTTCATTTATTTCAGGGAAAAAAGGCAGAAATTTTCCTTATTTTGGGGCAAAAAGGAAGAAATTCCTAATATTTTGTGGCAAAAATCCAGAAATTCCCCTTATTTTGAGGTAAAAAGGCTGAAATTCCCCTTATTTGGGGGCAAAAACGCAGAAATTTCCCTTATTTTGGGGCAAAATTGCAGAAATTTCACTTATTTCAGGGTAATAAGTCAGAAATTTTCTTTATTTTGGGGCTAAAAGGACAGAAATTTCCTTTGTTTTGGGGGAAAAAGACAGAAATTCTACTTATTTAGAGTCAAAAATGCAGAAATTCCTCTTATTTGGGAAAAAAAGGAAGAAATTTCCCTTTTTTATGGCAAAAAGGTATGCATTCTTCTTATTTTTGGGCAAAAAGGCAGAAATTCCCCGTATTTTGGAGCAAAATTGCAGAAATTCCCCTAATTGTGGGGCAAAAAGGCAGAAATTCCCTATATGTTGGGGCAAAAAGACAGAAATTCTCCTTATTGTGGGTCAAAACTCAGAAATTCCACTTAATTTGGGGCAAAATTCAAGAAATTTCATTTATTTTGGGGCAAAATTGTAGAAATTTTACTTATTTTGGGGCAAAATTTCAGAAATTTCACTTATTTCAGGGAAAAAAAGCAGAAATTTTCTTATTTTGTGGCAAAAAGGCAGAAATTTACCATATTATGCGGCAAAAATGCAAAAATTCCCCTTATTTTGAGGTAAAAAGGCTGAAATTTCCCTTATATGGGGGCAAAAAGGCAGAAATTCCCCGTATTTTGGAGCAAAATTGCAGAAATTCCCCTAAAGAGGGGCAAAAAGGCAGAAATTCCCTATATGTTGGGGCAAAAAGACAGAAATTCTTCTTATTTAGGGGCAAAACTCAGAAATTTCACTTATTTTGGGGCAAAATTGCAGAAATTTCACTTATTTCAGAAAAAAAGCAGAAATTTTTTATTTTGGGGCAAAAAGTTTGATTTTTCTTATATTTTTGTACAAAATTGCTGAAATTTTTCTTATTTTGGGGCAAAATTGCAGAAATTTCCCATATTTTGGGGCAAAAATGCAGAACTTTCATTTATTTCAGGGAAAAATGCAGAAATTTTCCTTATTTTGGGGCAAAAAGGCAGAAATTCCTAATATTTTGTGGCAAAAATGCAGAAATTCCCCATATTTTGAGGTAAAAAGGCTGAAATTCCCCTTATTTGGGGACAAAAAGGCAGAAATTTCCCTTATTTTGTGTCAAAATTGCAGAAATTTCACTTATTTCAGGGTAATAAGTCAGAATTTTTTTTATTTTGGGGCAAAAAAGACAGAAATTCCCTTTGTTTTGGGGAAAAAAGACAGAAATTCAACTTATGTAGAGGCAAAAAAGCAGAAATTCCCCTTATTTTGGAGCAAAAATGAAGAAATTTCCCTTTTTTATGGCAAAAAGGTATGCATTCTTTTTATTTTCGGGCAAAAAGGCAGAAATTCCCTGTATTTTGGAGCAAAATTGCAGAAATTCCCCTAATTGTGGGGCAAAAAGGCAGAAATTCTCTATATGTTGGGGCAAAAAGACAGAAATTTTTCTTATTGTGGGTCAAAACTCAGAAATTCCACTTAATTTGGGGCAAAATTCCAGAAATTTCACTTATTTTGGGACAAAATTGTAGAAATTTCACTTATTTTGTGGCAAAATTTCAGAAATTTCACTTATTTCAGAAAAAAAAAGCAGAAATTTTTTTTATTTGGAAGCAAAAAGGCGGAAATATCTTTTATTTTGGTACAAAATTGCAGAATTTTTTTTTATTTTGGGGCAAAATTGCAGAAATTTCAGTTATTTTGGGGCAAAATTGCAAAAATTTCATTTATATCAGGGAAAAAGGCAGAAATTTTCTTTATTATGGGGCAAAAAGGCAGAAATTCCTAATATTTTGTGGCAAAAATGCAGAAATTCCCCTTATTTTGAGGTAAAAAGGCTGAAATTCCCTTTATTTGGGGGCAAAAAGGCAGAAATTTTCCTTATTTTGGGTCAAAATTGCAGAAATTTCACTTATTTCAGGGTAATAAGTCACATATTTCCCTTATTTTGGGGCAAAAAGGATTGAAATTCCCTTTGTTTTGGGGGACAAAGACAGAAATTGCACATATTTAGAGGCATAAAAGCAGAAATTCCCCTTATTTTGGAGAAAAAATGAAGAAATTTTCCATTTTTATGGCAAAAAGGTATGCATTCTACTTATTTTTGAGCAAAAAGTCAGAAATTCCCCGTATTTTGGAGCAAAATTGCAGAAATTCCCCTAATTGTGGGGCAAAAAGGCAGAAATTTCCTATATGTTGGGGCAAAAAGACAGAAATCCTCCTTATTTTGTGGCAAAAATCAGAATTTCCACTTATTTTTGGGCAAAATTCCAGAAATTTCCCTTATTATGGGGCAAAATTGCAGAAATTTCACTTATTTTGGGGCAAAATTGCAGAAATTTCACTTATTTCATGGAAAAAAAGCAGAAATTTTCTTATTTTGTGGCAAAAAGGCAGAAATTTTGTTTCTTTTGGTACAAAATTGCCGAAATTTTTCTTATTTTGGGCAAAAAGTAAGAAATTTTCCATATTTTGGGGCAAAAATGCAAAAATTCCCCTTATTTTGAGGTAAAAAGGCTGAAATTACCCTTATTTGGGGGAGAATAGGCAGAAATTTCTCTTATGTTGGGGCAAAATTGCAGAAATTTCACTTATTTCAGGGTAATAAGTCAGAAATTTTTTTTATTTAGGGGCAAAAAGACAGAAATTCCCTTTGTTTTGGGGGAAAAGACAGAAATTCCACTTATTTAGAGGCAAAAAAGCATAAATTTCTCTTAATTTAGAGCAAAATTGCAGAAATTTTTCTTTTTTATGTAAAAAAGGTATGCATTCTTCTTATTTTCGAGCAAAAAGGCAGAAATTCCCCGTATTTTGGACCAAAATTGCAGAAATTCCCCTAATTGTGGGGCAAAAAGGCAGAAATTTCGTATATGTTGGGGCATAAATACAGAAATTCTCCTTATTGTGGGTCAAAACTCAGAAATTCCATTAATTTGGGGCAAAATTCAAGAAATTTCACTTATTTTGGGGCAAAATTGTAGAAATTTTACTTATTTTGGGGCAAAATTTCAAAAATTTCACTTATTTCAGGGAAAAAAAGCAGAAATTTTCTTATTTTGTGGCAAAAAGGCAGAAATTTTCCATATTATGCGGCAAAAATGCAAAAATTCCCCTTATTTTGAGGTAAAAAGGCTGAAATTTCCCTTATTTGGGGGCAAAAAGGCAGAAATTCCTCGTATTTTAGAACAAAATTGCAGAAATTCCCCTAATTGTGGGGCAAAAAGGCAGAAATTCCCTATATGTTGGGGCAAAAAGACAGAAATTCTTCTTATTGTGGGTCAAAACTCAGAAATTCCACTTAATTTGGGGCAAAATTCCAGAAATTTCACTTATTTTGGGGCAAAATTGGAGAAATTTCACTTATTTTGTGGAAAAATTTCAGAAATTTCACTTATTTCAGAAAAAAAAGCAGAAATTTTTTTATTTGGAAGCAAAAAGGTGGAAATATCTTTTATTTTGGTACAAAATTGCAGAAATTTCCCTTATTTTGGGGCAAAATTGGAGAAATTTCACTTATTTTGGTGCAAAATTGCAAAAATTTCATTTATTTCAGGGAAAAAGGCAGAACTTTTCCTTATTTTGGTGCAAAAAGGCAGAAATTCCTAATATTTTGTGGCAAAAATGCAGAAATTCCCCTTATTTTGAGGTAAAAAGGCTGAAATTCCCCTTATTTGGGGGCAAAAAGGCAGAAATTTCACTTACTTCAGGGTAATAATTCAGAAATTTTCCTTATTTTGAAACAAAAAAGACAGAAATTCCCTTTGTTTTGGGGGAAAAAACAGAAATTCCACTTATTTAGAGTCAAAAAGGCAGAAATTCCCCTTATTTTGGAGCAAAAATGAAGAAATTTCCCTTTTTTATGGCAAAAAGTTATGCATTCTTATTATTTTCGGGCAAAAAGGCAGAAATTCCCCGTATTTTGGAGCAAAATTGCTGAAATTCCCCTAATTGTGGGGCAAAAAGGCAGAAATTCCCTATATGTTGAGGCAAAAAGACAGAAATTCTCCTTATTTTGGGTCAAAACTCAGAAATTCCAATTATTTTGGGGAAAAATTCAAGAAATTTCACTTATTTTAAGTCAAAATTGTAGAAATTTCACTTATTTTGAGGCAAAATTTCAGAAATTTCACTTATTTCAGAAAAAAAGCAGAAATTTTCTTATTTGGAAGCAAAAAGGCAGAAATTTCTTTTATTTTGGTACAAAATTGCAGAAATTTTCCTTATTTTGGGGCAAAATTGCAGAAATTTCACTTATTTTGGGGTAAAATTGCAGAAATTTCACTTATTTCAGGGAAAAAAGGCAGAAATTTTCCTTATTTTGGGGCAAAAACGCAGAAATTCCTAATATTTTGTAGCAAAAATGCAGAAATTCCCCTTATTTTGAGGTAAAAAGGCTGAAATTCACCTTATTTGGGGGCAAAATGGCAGAAATTTTCCTTATTTTGGGTCAAAATTGCAGAAATTTCACTTATTTCAGGTTAATAAGTCAGAAATTTCCCTTATTTTGGTGCAAAAAGGACACAAATTCCCTTTGTTTTGGGGGAGAAAGACAGAAATTCCACATATTTAGAGGCATAAAAGCAGAAATTCCCCTTATTTTGGAGCAAAAATGAAGAAATTTTCTTTTTTTATGGCAAAAAGGTATGCATTCTTCTTATTTTTGAGCAAAAAGGCAGAAATTCCCCGTTTTTTGGAGCAAAATTGCAGAAATTCCCCTAATTGTGGGGCAAAAAGGCAGATATTCCCTATATGTTGGGGCAAAAAGACAGAAATTCTCCTTATTTTGTGTCAAAACTCAGAAATTCCACTAATTTTGGGGCAAAATTCCAGAAATTTCACTTATTTTGGGACAAAATAGTAGAAATTTCCCTTAATTTGGGGCAAAATTGCAGAAATTTCACTTATTTTGTTGCAACATTGCAGAAATTTCACTTACTTCAGGGTAATAAGTAAGAAATTTTTCTTATTTTGGAACAAAAAAGACAGAAATTCCCTATGTTTTGGGGAAGAAAGACAGAAATTCCACTTATTTAGAGTCAAAAAGGCAGAAATTCCCATTATTTTGGAGCAAAAATGAAGAAATTTCCCTTTTTTATGGCAAAAAGTTATGCATTCTTCTTATTTTCGGGCAAAAAGGCAGAAATTCCCCGTATTTTGGAGCAAAATTGCAGACATTCCCCTAATTGTGGGGCAAAAAAGCAGAAATTGCCTATATGTTGGGGCAAAAAGACAGAAATTCTCCTTATTTTAGGGCAAAATTCAGAAATTTAACTTATTTTGAGGCAAAATTGCAGAAATTTCATTTATTTCAGAAAAAAAGCAAAATTTTCTTATTTTGGGGCAAAAAGGCAGAAATTTCTTTTATTTTCGTACAAAATTTCAGAAATTTTTCTTAATTTGGGGCAAAAAGGCAGAAATTTCCCATATTTTGGGGCAAAAATGCAGAAATTCCTCTTATTTTGAGGTAAAAATGCTGAAATTCCCCTTATTTGGGGTCAAAAAGCAGAAATTTCTCTTATTTGGTGCAAAATTCCAGAAATTTCACTAATTTTGGGGCAAAATTGCAGTAATTTCACTTATTTTGGCACAAAATTGCAGAAAATTCACATATTTCAGGGAAAAAAGGCAGAAATTTTCCTTATTTTTGGGCAAAAAAACAGAAATTTTCCTTATTTTGGGGCAAAAAAGACAGAAATTCCCTTTGTTTTCGGGGAAAAAGACAGAAATTCCACATATTTAGAGGAAAAAAGCAGAAATTTCCCTTACTTTGGAGCAAAATTGCAAAAATTTACCTTTTTTATGGCAAAAAGGTATGCATTCTTCTTATTATCGGGCAAAAAGGCAGAAATTCCCCGTATTTTGGAGCAAAATTGCAGAAATTCCCCTAATTGTGGGGCAAAAAGGCAGAAATTCCCTATATGTTAGGGCAAAAAGACAGAAATTCTCCTTATTGTGGGTCAAAACTCAGAAATTCCACTTAATTTGGGGCATAATTCCAGAAATTTCACTTATTTTGGGGCAAAATTTCAGAAATTTCACTTATTTCAGAAAAAAAAGCAGAAATTTTCTTATTTGGAATAAAAAAGGCAGAAATATCTTTTATTATGGTACAAAATTGCAGAAATTTCCCTTATTTTGGGGCAAAATTGCAGAAATTTCACTTATTTTGGGGCAAAATTGCAGAAATTTCATTTATTTCAGGGAAAAAAGGCAGAAATTTTCCTTATTTTGGGGCAAAAAGGCAGAAATTCCTAATATTTTGTGGCAAAAATGCAGAAATTCCTCTTATTTTGAGGTAAAAAGGCTGAAATTCCCCTTATTTGGGGGCAAAAAGGCATAAATTTCACTTACTTCAGGGTAATAATTCAGAAATTTTCCTTATTTTGAAACAAAAAAGACAGAAATTCCCTTTGTATTGGGGGAAAAAGACAGAAATTCCACTTTTTTAGAGTCAAAAAGGCAGAAATTCCCCTTATTTTGGAGCAAAAATGAAGAAATTTCCCTTTTTAATGGCAAAAAGGTATGCATTCTTATTATTTTCGGGCAAAAAGGCAGAAATTCCCCGTATTTTGGAGCAAAATTGCAGAAATTCCCCTAATTGTGGGGCAAAAAGGCAGAAATTCCCTATATGTTGGGTCAAAAAGACAGAAATTCTCCTTATTTTAGGGCAAAATTCAGAAATTTAACTTATTTTGAAGCAAAATTGCAGAAATTTCATTTATTTCAGAAAAAAAGCAAAATTTTCTTATTTTGGGGCAAAAAGGCAGAAATTTCTTTTATTTTCGTACAAAATTGCAGAAATTTTTCTTAATTTGGGGCAAAAAGGCAGAAATTTCCCATATTTTGGGGCAAAAATGCAGAAATTCCCCTTATTTTGAGGTAAAAAGGCTGAAATTCCCCTTATTTGGGGTCAAAAAGCAGAAATTTCTCTTATTTTGGGGCAAAATTCCAGAAATTTCCCTTATTTTGGGGCAAAATTGCAGAAATTTCACTTATTTTGGGGCAAAATTGCAGAAATTTCATTTATTTCAGGGAAAAAAGGCAGAAATTTTCCTTATTTTGGGGCAAAAAGGCAGAAATTCCTAATATTTTGTGGCAAAAATGCAGAAATTCCTCTTATTTTGAGGTAAAAAGGCTGAAATTCCCCTTATTTGGGGGCAAAAAGGCATAAATTTCACTTACTTCAGGGTAATAATTCAGAAATTTTCCTTATTTTGAAACAAAAAAGACAGAAATTCCCTTTGTATTGAGGGAAAAATACAGAAATTCCACTTTTTTAGAGTCAAAAAGGCAGAAATTCCCCTTATTTTGGAGCAAAAATGAAGAAATTTCCCTTTTTAATGGCAAAAAGGTATGCATTCTTATTATTTTCGGGCAAAAAGGCAGAAATTCCCCGTATTTTGGAGCAAAATTGCAGAAATTCCCCTAATTGTGGGGCAAAAAGGCAGAAATTCCCTATATGTTGGGTCAAAAAGACAGAAATTCTCCTTATTTTAGGGCAAAATTCAGAAATTTAACTTATTTTGAAGCAAAATTGCAGAAATTTCATTTATTTCAGAAAAAAAGCAAAATTTTCTTATTTTGGGGCAAAAAGGCAGAAATTTCTTTTATTTTCGTACAAAATTGCAGAAATTTTTCTTAATTTGGGGCAAAAAGGCAGAAATTTCCCATATTTTGGGGCAAAAATGCAGAAATTCCCCTTATTTTGAGGTAAAAAGGCTGAAATTCCCCTTATTTGGGGTCAAAAAGCAGAAATTTCTCTTATTTTGGGGCAAAATTCCAGAAATTTCCCTTATTTTGGGGCAAAATTGCAGAAATTTCACTTATTTTGGGGCAAAATTTCAGAAAATTCACAAATTTCAGGGAAAAAAGCAGAAATTTTCTTTATTTTTGGGCAAAAAAACAGAAATTCCTAATATTTTGTGGCAAAAATGCAGAAATTCCCCTTATTTTGAGGTAAAAAGTCTGATATTCCCCTTATTTGGGGGCAAAAAGGAAGAAATTTTCTTTATTTTGGGGCAAAAAAGACAGAAATTCGCTTTGGTTTCGGGAAAAAAGACAGAAATTCCACATATTTAGAGGCAAAAAAGCAGAAATTTCCCTTATTTTGGAGCAAAATTGCAAAAATTTCCCTTTTTTATGGCAAAAAGTTATGCATTCTTCTTATTATCGGGCAAAAAGGCAGAAATTCCCCGTATTTTGGAGCAAAATTGCAGAAATTTCCCTAATTGTGGGGCAAAAAGGCAGAAATTCCCTATATGGTAAGGCAAAAAGACAGAAATTCTTCTTATTTTGTGGCAAAACTCAGAAATTCCACTTATTTTGGGGCAAAATTCAAGAAATTTCCATTATTTTGGGGCAAAATTGCAGAAATTTCACTTATTTTGTGGCAAAATTGCAGAAATTTCATTTATTTCAGGGAAAAAAGGCAGAAATTTTCCTTATTTTGGGGCAAAAAGGCAGAAATTCCTAATATTTTGTGGCAAAAATCCAGAAATTCCCCTTATTTTGAGGTAAAAAGGCTGAAATTCCCCTTATTTGGGGGCAAAAACGCAGAAATTTCCCTTATTTTGGGGCAAAATTGCAGAAATTTCACTTATTTCAGGGTAATAAGTCAGAAATTTTCTTTATTTTGGGGCTAAAAGGACAGAAATTTCCTTTGTTTTGGGGAAAAAGACAGAAATTCTACTTATTTAGAGTCAAAAATGCAGAAATTCCTCTTATTTGGAAAAAAAAGGAAGAAATTTCCCTTTTTTATGGCAAAAAGGTATGCATTCTTCTTATTTTTGGGCAAAAAGGCAGAAATTCCCCGTATTTTGGAGCAAAATTGCAGAAATTCCCCTAATTGTGGGGCAAAAAGGCAGAAATTCCCTATATGTTGGGGCAAAAAGACAGGAATTCTCCTTATTTTGGGTCAAAACTCAGAAATTCCACTTATTTTGGGGCAAAATTCCAGAAATTTCACTTATTTTGGGGCAAAATTGTAGAAATTTCACTTATTTTGGGGCAAAATTTCAGAAATTTCATTTATTTCAGAAAAAAAATAAGCAGAAATTTTCTTATTTGGAAGCAAAAAGGCAGAAATTTCTTTTATTTTGGTACAAAATGGCAGAAATTTTCCTTAATTTGGGGCAAAATTGCAGAAATTTCACTTATTTTGGGGCAAAATTGCAGAAATTTCACTTATTTCATGGAAAAAAGGCAGAAATTTTCCTTATTTTGGGGCAAAAAAGCAGAAATTCCTTATATTTTGTGGCAAAAATGCAGAAGTTCCCTTTATTTTGAGGAAAAATGGCTGAAATTCCCCTTTTTTGGGGGCATAAAGGCATAAATTTCCCTTATTTTGTTGCAAAATTGCAGAAATTTCACTTACTTCAGGGTAATAAGTAAAAATTTTTTCTTATTTTGGAACAAAATTGTTTTGGGGGAGAAAGACAGAAATTCCACTTATTTAGAGTCAAAAAGGCAGAAATTCCCCTTATTTTAGAGCAAAAATGAAGAAATTTTCCTTTTTTATGGCAAAAAGGTATGCATTCTTATTTTCGGGCAAAAAGGCAGAAATTCCCCGTATTTTGGAGCAAAATTGCAGACATTCCCCTAATTGTGGTGCAAAAAGGCATAAATTCCCTATATGTTGGGTCA
This sequence comes from Micromys minutus, assembly GCF_963924665.1. Lineage (NCBI taxonomy): Eukaryota > Metazoa > Chordata > Mammalia > Rodentia > Muridae > Micromys > Micromys minutus. The sequence goes on from NW_027667262.1 coordinate 364,762, forward strand.
AAAAGACAGAAATTCTCCTTATTTTAGGGCAAAATTCAGAAATTTAACTTATTTTGAGGCAAATTTGCAGAAATTTCATTTATTTCAGAAAAAAAGCAAAATTTTCTTATTTTGGGGCAAAAAGGCAGAAATTTCTATTATTTTGGTACAAAATTGCAGAAATTTTTCTTAATTTGGGGCAAAAAGGCAGAAATTTCCCATATTTTGGGGCAAAAATGCAGAAATTCCCCTTATTTTGAGGTAAAAAGGCTGAAATTCCCCTTATTTGGGGTCAAAAAGCAGAAATTTCTCTCATTTTGGGGCAAAATTCCAGAAATTTCCCTTATTTTGGGGAAAAATTGCAGAAATTTCACTTATTTTGGGGCAAAATTGCAGAAAATTCACTTATTTCAGGGAAAAAAGGCAGAAATTTTCCTTATTTTTGGGCAAAAATCAGAAATTCCTAATATTTTGTGGCAAAAATGCAGAAATTCTCCTTATTTTGTGGTAAAAAGGCTGATATTCCCCTTATTTGGGGGCAAAACTGCAGAAATTTTCTTTATTTTGGGGCAAAAACGACAGAAATTCCCTTTGTTTTCGGGAAAAAAGACAGAAATTCCACATATTTAGAGGCAAAAAAGCAGAAATTTCCCTTATTTTGGAGCAAAATTGCAAAAATTTCCCTTTTTTATGGCAAAAAGGTATGCATTCTTCTTATTATCGGGCAAAAAGGCAGAAATTCCCCGTATTTTGGTGCAAAATTGCAGAAATTCCCCTAATTGTGGGGCAAAAAGGCAGAAATTCCCTATATGTTAGGGCAAAAAGACAGAAATTCTCCTTATTGTGGGTCAAAACTCAGAAATGCCACTTAATTTTTGGCATAATTCCAGAAATTTCACTTATTTTGGGGAAAAATTTCAGAAATTTCACTTATTTCAGAAAAAAAAGCAGAAATTTTCTTATTTGGAAGCAAAAAGGCAGAAATTTCTTTTATTTTGGTACAAAATTGCAGAAATTTTCCTTAATTTGGGGCAAAATTGCAGAAATTTCACTTATTTTGGGGCAAAATTGCAGAAATTTCACTTATTTCAGGGAAAAAAGGCAGAAATTTTCCTTATTTTGGGGCAAAAAGGCAGAAATTTCTTATATTTTGTGGCAAAAATGCAGAAGTTCCCTTTATTTTGAGGTAAAATGGCTGAAATTCCCCTTATTTGGGGGCAAAAAGGCAGAAATTTCCCTTATTTTGTTGCAAAATTGCAGAAATTTCACTTACTTCAGGGTAATAAGTAAGAATTTTTTCTTATTTTGGAACAAAAAAGACAGAAATTCCCTTTGTTTTGGCGGAGAAAGAAAGAAATTCCACTTATTTAGAGTCAAAAATGCAGAAATTCCCCTTATTTTGGAGCAAAAATGAAGAAATTTCTCTTTTTAATGGCAAAAAGTTATGCATTCTTCTTATTTTCGGGCAAAAAGGCAGAAATTCCCCGTATTTTGGTGCAACATTGCAGACATTTCACTAATTGTGGTGCAAAAAGGCAGAAATTCCCTATATGTTAGGTCAAAAAGACAGAAATTCTCCTTATTTTAGGGCAAAATTCAGAAATTTAACTTATTTTGAGGCAAAATTTCAGAAATTTCATTTATTTCAGAAAAAAAGCAAAATTTTCTTATTTTGGGGCAAAAAGGCAGAAATTTCTTTTATTTTGGTACAAAATTTCAGAAATTTTTCTTAATTTGGGGCAAAAAGGCAGAAATTTCCCAAATTTTGGGCAAAAATGCAGAAATTCCCCTTATTTTGAGGTAAAAAGGCTGAAATTCCCCTTATTTGGGGTCAAAATGCAGAAATTTCTATTATTTTGGGGCAAAATTCCAGAAATTTCCCTTATTTTGGGGCAAAATTGCAGAAATTTCACTTATTTTGGGGCAAAATTGCAAAAAATTCACTTATTTCAGGGAAAAAAGGCAGAAATTTTCCTTATTTTTGGGCAAAAAAAAAGAAATTCCTAATATTTTGTGGCAAAAATGCAGAAATTCCCCTTATTTTAAGGTAAAAAGGCTGATATTCCCCTTATTTGGGGGAAAAAGGCAGAAATTTTCCTTATTTTGGGGCAAAAACGACAGAAATTCCCTTTGTTTTCGGGGAAAAAGACAGAAATTCCACATATTTAGAGGCAAAAAAGCAGAAATTTCCCTTATTTTGGAGCAAAATTGCAAAAATTTCCCTTTTTTATGGCAAAAAGGTATGCATTCTTCTTATTATCGGGCAAAAAGGCAGAAATTCCGCGTATTTTGGAGCAAAATTGCAGAAATTCCCCTAATTGTGGGGCAAAAAGGCAGAAATTCCCTATATGTTAGGGCAAAAAGACAGAAATTCTTCTTATTTTGGGGCAAAACTCAGAAATTCCACTCATTTTGGGGCAAAATTCCAGAAATTTCCATTATTTTGGGGCAAAATTGCAGAAATTTCACTTATTTTGGGGCAAAATTGCAGAAATTTCACTTATTTCAGGGAAAAAATGCAGAAATTTTCCTTATTTTGGGGCAAAAAGGCAGAAATTCCTAATATTTTGTGGCAAAAATCCAGAAATTCCCCTTATTTTGAGGTAAAAAGGCTGAAATTCCCCTTATTTGGGGGCAAATACGCAGAAATTTCCCTTATTTTGGGGCAAAATTGCAGAAATTTCACTTATTTCAGGGTAATAAGTCAGAAATTTTCTTTATTTTGGGGCTAAAAGGACAGAAATTTCCTTTGTTTTGAAAGAAAAAGACAGAAATTCTACTTATTTAGAGTCAAAAATGCAGAAATTCCTCTTATTTGGGGAAAAAATGAAGAAATTTCCCTTTTTTATGGCAAAAAGGTATGCATTCTTCTTATTTTTGGGCAAAAAGGCAGAAATTCCCCGTATTTTGGAGAAAAATTGCAGAAATTCCCCTAATTGTGGGGCAACAAGGCAGAAATTCCCTATATGTTGGGGCAAAAAGACAGGAATTCTCTTTATTTTGGGTCAAAACTCAGAAATTCCACTTATTTTGGGGCAAAATTCCAGAAATTTCACTTATTTTGGGGCAAAATTGTAGAAATTTCACTTATTTTGGGGCAAAATTTCAGAAATTTCATTTATTTCAGAAAAAAAATAAGCAGAAATTTTCTTATTTGGAAGCAAAAAGGCAGAAATTTCTTTTATTAAGGTACAAAATGGCAGAAATTTCCCTTAATTTGGGGCAAAATTGCAGAAATTTCACTTATTTTGGGGCAAAATTGCAGAAATTTCACTTATTTCATGGAAAAAAGGCAGAAATTTTCCTTATTTTGGGGCAAAAAAGCAGAAATTCCTTATATTTTGTGGCAAAAATGCAGAAATTCTCCTTATTTTGTGGTAAAAAGGCTGATATTCCCCTTATTTGGGGGAAAAAAGGCAGAAATTTTCTTTATTTTGGGGCAAAAACGACAGAAATTCCCTTTGTTTTCGGGAAAAAAGACAGAAATTCCACATATTTAGAGGCAAAAAAGCAGAAATTTCCCTTATTTTGGAGCAAAATTGCAAAAATTGCCCTTTTTTATGGCAAAAAGGTATGCATTCTTCTTATTATCGGGCAAAAAGGCAGAAATTCCCCGTATTTTGGTGCAAAATTGCAGAAATTCCCCTAATTGTGGGGCAAAAAGGCAGAAATTCCCTATATGTTAGGGCAAAAAGACAGAAATTCTCCTTATTGTGGGTCAAAACTCAGAAATGCCACTTAATTTTTGGCATAATTCCAGAAATTTCACTTATTTTGGGGAAAAATTTCAGAAATTTCACTTATTTCAGAAAAAAAAGCAGAAATTTTCTTATTTGGTAGCAAAAAGGCAGAAATTTCTTTTATTTTGGTACAAAATTGCAGAAATTTTCCTTAATTTGGGGCAAAATTGCAGAAATTTCACTTATTTTGGGGCAAAATTGCAGAAATTTCACTTATTTCAGGGAAAAAAGGCAGAAATTTTCCTTATTTTGGGGCAAAAAGGCAGAAATTTCTTATATTTTGTGGCAAAAATGCAGAAGTTCCCTTTATTTTGAGGTAAAATGGCTGAAATTCCCCTTATTTGGGGGCAAAAAGGCAGAAATTTCCCTTATTTTGTTGCAAAATTGCAGAAATTTCACTTACTTCAGGGTAATAAGTAAGAATTTTTTCTTATTTTGGAACAAAAAAGACAGAAATTCCCTTTGTTTTGGGGGAGAAAGACAGAAATTCCACTTATTTAGAGTCAAAAATGCAGAAATTCCCCTTATTTTGGAGCAAAAATGAAGAAATTTCTCTTTTTAATGGCAAAAAGTTATGCATTCTTCTTATTTTCGGGCAAAAAGGCAGAAATTCCCCGTATTTTGGTGCAACATTGCAGACATTTCACTAATTGTGGTGCAAAAAGGCAGAAATTCCCTATATGTTAGGTCAAAAAGACAGAAATTCTCTTTATTTTAGGGCAAAATTCAGAAATTTAACTTATTTTGAGGCAAAATTTCAGAAATTTCATTTATTTCAGAAAAAAAGCAAAATTTTCTTATTTTGGGGCAAAAAGGCAGAAATTTCTTTTATTTTGGTACAAAATTTCAGAAATTTTTCTTAATTTGGGGCAAAAAGGCAGAAATTTCCCAAATTTTGGGCAAAAATGCAGAAATTCCCCTTATTTTGAGGTAAAAAGGCTGAAATTCCCCTTATTTGGGGTCAAAATGCAGAAATTTCTATTATTTTGGGGCAAAATTCCAGAAATTTCCCTTATTTTGGGGCAAAATTGCAGAAATTTCACTTATTTTGGGGCAAAATTGCAGAAAATTCACTTATTTCAGGGAAAAAAGGCAGAAATTTTCCTTATTTTTGGGCAAAAAAAAAGAAATTCCTAATATTTTGTGGCAAAAATGCAGAAATTCCCCTTATTTTAAGGTAAAAAGGCTGATATTCCCCTTATTTGGGGGAAAAAAGGCAGAAATTTTCCTTATTTTGGGGCAAAAACGACAGAAATTCCCTTTGTTTTCGGGGAAAAAGACAGAAATTCCACATATTTAGAGGCAAAAAAGCAGAAATTTCCCTTATTTTGGAGCAAAATTGCAAAAATTTCCCTTTTTTATGGCAAAAAGGTATGCATTCTTCTTATTATCGGGCAAAAAGGCAGAAATTCCCCGTATTTTGGTGCAAAATTGCAGAAATTCCCCTAATTGTGGGGCAAAAAGGCAGAAATTCCCTATATGTTAGGGCAAAAAGACAGAAATTCTTCTTATTTTGGGGCAAAACTCAGAAATTCCACTTATTTTGGGGCAAAATTCCAGAAATTTCCATTATTTTGGGGCAAAATTGCAGAAATTTCACTTATTTTGGGGCAAAATTGCAGAAATTTCACTTATTTCAGGGAAAAAAGGCAGAAATTTTCCTTATTTTGGGGCAAAAAGGCAGAAATTCCTAATATTTTGTGGCAAAAATCCAGAAATTCCCTTTATTTTGAGGTAAAAAGGCTGAAATTCCCCTTATTTGGGGGCAAATACGCAGAAATTTCCCTTATTTTGGGGCAAAATTGCAGAAATTTCACTTATTTCAGGGTAATAAGTCAGAAATTTTCTTTATTTTGGGGCTAAAAGGACAGAAATTTCCTTTGTTTTGAAAGAAAAAGACAGAAATTCTACTTATTTAGAGTCAAAAATGCAGAAATTCCTCTTATTTGGGGAAAAAATGAAGAAATTTCCCCTTTTTATGGCAAAAAGGTATGCATTCTTCTTATTTTTGGGCAAAAAGGCAGAAATTCCCCGTATTTTGGAGCAAAATTGCAGAAATTCCCCTAATTGTGGGGCAAAAAGGCAGAAATTCCCTATATGTTGGGGCAAAAAGACAGGAATTCTCCTTATTTTGGGTCAAAACTCAGAAATTCCACTTATTTTGGGGCAAAATTCCAGAAATTTCACTTATTTTGGGGCAAAATTGTAGAAATTTCACTTATTTTGGGGCAAAATTTCAGAAATTTCATTTATTTCAGAAAAAAAAATAAGCAGAAATTTTCTTATTTGGAAGCAAAAAGGCAGAAATTTCTTTTATTTTGGTACAAAATGGCAGAAATTTCCCTTAATTTGGGGCAAAATTGCAGAAATTTCAATTATTTTGGGGCAAAATTGCAGAAATTTCACTTATTTCATGGAAAAAAGGCAGAAATTTTCCTTATTTTTGGGCAATAAAGCAGAAATTCCTTATATTTTGTGGCAAAAATGCAAAAATTCTCCTTATTTTGTGGTAAAAAGGCTGATATTCCCCTTATTTGGGGGCAAAAAGGCAGAAATTTTCTTTATTTTGGGGCAAAAACGACAGAAATTCCCTTTGTTTTCGGGAAAAAAGACAGAAATTCCACATATTTAGAGGCAAAAAAGCAGAAATTTCCCTTATTTTGGAGCAAAATTGCAAAAATTTCCCTTTTTTATGGCAAAAAGGTATGCATTCTTCTTATTATCGGGCAAAAAGGCAGAAATTCCCCGTATTTTGGTGCAAAATTGCAGAAATTCCCCTAATTGTGGGGCAAAAAGGCAGAAATTCCCTATATGTTAGGGCAAAAAGACAGAAATTCTCCTTATTGTGGGTCAAAACTCAGAAATGCCACTTAATTTTTGGCATAATTCCAGAAATTTCACTTATTTTGGGGAAAAATTTCAGAAATTTCACTTATTTCAGAAAAAAAAGCAGAAATTTTCTTATTTGGTAGCAAAAAGGCAGAAATTTCTTTTATTTTGGTACAAAATTGCAGAAATTTTCCTTAATTTGGGGCAAAATTGCAGAAATTTCACTTATTTTGGGGCAAAATTGCAGAAATTTCACTTATTTCAGGGAAAAAAGGCAGAAATTTTCCTTATTTTGGGGCAAAAAGGCAGAAATTTCTTATATTTTGTGGCAAAAATGCAGAAGTTCCCTTTATTTTGAGGTAAAATGGCTGAAATTCCCCTTATTTGGGGGCAAAAAGGCAGAAATTTCCCTTATTTTGTTGCAAAATTGCAGAAATTTCACTTACTTCAGGGTAATAAGTAAGAATTTTTTCTTATTTTGGAACAAAAAAGACAGAAATTCCCTTTGTTTTGGGGGAGAAAGACAGAAATTCCACTTATTTAGAGTCAAAAATGCAGAAATTCCCCTTATTTTGGAGCAAAAATGAAGAAATTTCTCTTTTTAATGGCAAAAAGTTATGCATTCTTCTTATTTTCGGGCAAAAAGGCAGAAATTCCCCGTATTTTGGTGCAACATTGCAGACATTTCACTAATTGTGGTGCAAAAAGGCAGAAATTCCCTATATGTTAGGTCAAAAAGACAGAAATTCTCTTTATTTTAGGGCAAAATTCAGAAATTTAACTTATTTTGAGGCAAAATTTCAGAAATTTCATTTATTTCAGAAAAAAAGCAAAATTTTCTTATTTTGGGGCAAAAAGGCAGAAATTTCTTTTATTTTGGTACAAAATTTCAGAAATTTTTCTTAATTTGGGGCAAAAAGGCAGAAATTTCCCAAATTTTGGGCAAAAATGCAGAAATTCCCCTTATTTTGAGGTAAAAAGGCTGAAATTCCCCTTATTTGGGGTCAAAATGCAGAAATTTCTATTATTTTGGGGCAAAATTCCAGAAATTTCCCTTATTTTGGGGCAAAATTGCAGAAATTTCACTTATTTTGGGGCAAAATTGCAGAAAATTCACTTATTTCAGGGAAAAAAGGCAGAAATTTTCCTTATTTTTGGGCAAAAAAAAAGAAATTCCTAATATTTTGTGGCAAAAATGCAGAAATTCCCCTTATTTTAAGGTAAAAAGGCTGATATTCCCCTTATTTGGGGGAAAAAAGGCAGAAATTTTCCTTATTTTGGGGCAAAAACGACAGAAATTCCCTTTGTTTTCGGGGAAAAAGACAGAAATTCCACATATTTAGAGGCAAAAAAGCAGAAATTTCCCTTATTTTGGAGCAAAATTGCAAAAATTTCCCTTTTTTATGGCAAAAAGGTATGCATTCTTCTTATTATCGGGCAAAAAGGCAGAAATTCCCCGTATTTTGGTGCAAAATTGCAGAAATTCCCCTAATTGTGGGGCAAAAAGGCAGAAATTCCCTATATGTTAGGGCAAAAAGACAGAAATTCTTCTTATTTTGGGGCAAAACTCAGAAATTCCACTTATTTTGGGGCAAAATTCCAGAAATTTCCATTATTTTGGGGCAAAATTGCAGAAATTTCACTTATTTTGGGGCAAAATTGCAGAAATTTCACTTATTTCAGGGAAAAAAGGCAGAAATTTTCCTTATTTTGGGGCAAAAAGGCAGAAATTCCTAATATTTTGTGGCAAAAATCCAGAAATTCCCTTTATTTTGAGGTAAAAAGGCTGAAATTCCCCTTATTTGGGGGCAAATACGCAGAAATTTCCCTTATTTTGGGGCAAAATTGCAGAAATTTCACTTATTTCAGGGTAATAAGTCAGAAATTTTCTTTATTTTGGGGCTAAAAGGACAGAAATTTCCTTTGTTTTGAAAGAAAAAGACAGAAATTCTACTTATTTAGAGTCAAAAATGCAGAAATTCCTCTTATTTGGGGAAAAAATGAAGAAATTTCCCCTTTTTATGGCAAAAAGGTATGCATTCTTCTTATTTTTGGGCAAAAAGGCAGAAATTCCCCGTATTTTGGAGCAAAATTGCAGAAATTCCCCTAATTGTGGGGCAAAAAGGCAGAAATTCCCTATATGTTGGGGCAAAAAGACAGGAATTCTCCTTATTTTGGGTCAAAACTCAGAAATTCCACTTATTTTGGGGCAAAATTCCAGAAATTTCACTTATTTTGGGGCAAAATTGTAGAAATTTCACTTATTTTGGGGCAAAATTTCAGAAATTTCATTTATTTCAGAAAAAAAAATAAGCAGAAATTTTCTTATTTGGAAGCAAAAAGGCAGAAATTTCTTTTATTTTGGTACAAAATGGCAGAAATTTCCCTTAATTTGGGGCAAAATTGCAGAAATTTCAATTATTTTGGGGCAAAATTGCAGAAATTTCACTTATTTCATGGAAAAAAGGCAGAAATTTTCCTTATTTTTGGGCAATAAAGCAGAAATTCCTTATATTTTGTGGCAAAAATGCAAAAATTCTCCTTATTTTGTGGTAAAAAGGCTGATATTCCCCTTATTTGGGGGCAAAAAGGCAGAAATTTTCTTTATTTTGGGGCAAAAACGACAGAAATTCCCTTTGTTTTCGGGAAAAAAGACAGAAATTCCACATATTTAGAGGCAAAAAAGCAGAAATTTCCCTTATTTTGGAGCAAAATTGCAAAAATTTCCCTTTTTTATGGCAAAAAGGTATGCATTCTTCTTATTATCGGGCAAAAAGGCAGAAATTCCCCGTATTTTGGTGCAAAATTGCAGAAATTCCCCTAATTGTGGGGCAAAAAGGCAGAAATTCCCTATATGTTAGGGCAAAAAGACAGAAATTCTCCTTATTGTGGGTCAAAACTCAGAAATGCCACTTAATTTTTGGCATAATTCCAGAAATTTCACTTATTTTGGGGAAAAATTTCAGAAATTTCACTTATTTCAGAAAAAAAAGCAGAAATTTTCTTATTTGGTAGCAAAAAGGCAGAAATTTCTTTTATTTTGGTACAAAATTGCAGAAATTTTCCTTAATTTGGGGCAAAATTGCAGAAATTTCACTTATTTTGGGGCAAAATTGCAGAAATTTCACTTATTTCAGGGAAAAAAGGCAGAAATTTTCCTTATTTTGGGGCAAAAAGGCAGAAATTTCTTATATTTTGTGGCAAAAATGCAGAAGTTCCCTTTATTTTGAGGTAAAATGGCTGAAATTCCCCTTATTTGGGGGCAAAAAGGCAGAAATTTCCCTTATTTTGTTGCAAAATTGCAGAAATTTCACTTACTTCAGGGTAATAAGTAAGAATTTTTTCTTATTTTGGAACAAAAAAGACAGAAATTCCCTTTGTTTTGGGGGAGAAAGACAGAAATTCCACTTATTTAGAGTCAAAAACGCAGAAATTCCCCTTATTTTGGAGCAAAAATGAAGAAATTTCTCTTTTTAATGGCAAAAAGTTATGCATTCTTCTTATTTTCGGGCAAAAAGGCAGAAATTCCCTGTATTTTGGTGCAACATTGCAGACATTTCACTAATTGTGGTGCAAAAAGGCAGAAATTCCCTATATGTTAGGTCAAAAAGACAGAAATTCTCTTTATTTTAGGGCAAAATTCAGAAATTTAACTTATTTTGAGGCAAAATTTCAGAAATTTCATTTATTTCAGAAAAAAAGCAAAATTTTCTTATTTTGGGGCAAAAAGGCAGAAATTTCTTTTATTTTGGTACAAAATTTCAGAAATTTTTCTTAATTTGGGGCAAAAAGGCAGAAATTTCCCAAATTTTGGGCAAAAATGCAGAAATTCCCCTTATTTTGAGGTAAAAAGGCTGAAATTCCCCTTATTTGGGGTCAAAATGCAGAAATTTCTATTATTTTGGGGCAAAATTCCAGAAATTTCCCTTATTTTGGGGCAAAATTGCAGAAATTTCACTTATTTTGGGGCAAAATTGCAGAAAATTCACTTATTTCAGGGAAAAAAGGCAGAAATTTTCCTTATTTTTGGGCAAAAAAAAAGAAATTCCTAATATTTTGTGGCAAAAATGCAGAAATTCCCCTTATTTTAAGGTAAAAAGGCTGATATTCCCCTTATTTGGGGGAAAAAAGGCAGAAATTTTCCTTATTTTGGGGCAAAAACGACAGAAATTCCCTTTGTTTTCGGGGAAAAAGACAGAAATTCCACATATTTAGAGGCAAAAAAGCAGAAATTTCCCTTATTTTGGAGCAAAATTGCAAAAATTTCCCTTTTTTATGGCAAAAAGGTATGCATTCTTCTTATTATCGGGCAAAAAGGCAGAAATTCCCCGTATTTTGGTGCAAAATTGCAGAAATTCCCCTAATTGTGGGGCAAAAAGGCAGAAATTCCCTATATGTTAGGGCAAAAAGACAGAAATTCTTCTTATTTTGGGGCAAAACTCAGAAATTCCACTTATTTTGGGGCAAAATTCCAGAAATTTCCATTATTTTGGGGCAAAATTGCAGAAATTTCACTTATTTTGGGGCAAAATTGCAGAAATTTCACTTATTTCAGGGAAAAAAGGCAGAAATTTTCCTTATTTTGGGGCAAAAAGGCAGAAATTCCTAATATTTTGTGGCAAAAATCCAGAAATTCCCTTTATTTTGAGGTAAAAAGGCTGAAATTCCCCTTATTTGGGGGCAAATACGCAGAAATTTCCCTTATTTTGGGGCAAAATTGCAGAAATTTCACTTATTTCAGGGTAATAAGTCAGAAATTTTCTTTATTTTGGGGCTAAAAGGACAGAAATTTCCTTTGTTTTGAAAGAAAAAGACAGAAATTCTACTTATTTAGAGTCAAAAATGCAGAAATTCCTCTTATTTGGGGAAAAAATGAAGAAATTTCCCCTTTTTATGGCAAAAAGGTATGCATTCTTCTTATTTTTGGGCAAAAAGGCAGAAATTCCCCGTATTTTGGAGCAAAATTGCAGAAATTCCCCTAATTGTGGGGCAAAAAGGCAGAAATTCCCTATATGTTGGGGCAAAAAGACAGGAATTCTCCTTATTTTGGGTCAAAACTCAGAAATTCCACTTATTTTGGGGCAAAATTCCAGAAATTTCACTTATTTTGGGGCAAAATTGTAGAAATTTCACTTATTTTGGGGCAAAATTTCAGAAATTTCATTTATTTCAGAAAAAAAAATAAGCAGAAATTTTCTTATTTGGAAGCAAAAAGGCAGAAATTTCTTTTATTTTGGTACAAAATGGCAGAAATTTCCCTTAATTTGGGGCAAAATTGCAGAAATTTCAATTATTTTGGGGCAAAATTGCAGAAATTTCACTTATTTCATGGAAAAAAGGCAGAAATTTTCCTTATTTTTGGGCAATAAAGCAGAAATTCCTTATATTTTGTGGCAAAAATGCAAAAATTCTCCTTATTTTGTGGTAAAAAGGCTGATATTCCCCTTATTTGGGGGCAAAAAGGCAGAAATTTTCTTTATTTTGGGGCAAAAACGACAGAAATTCCCTTTGTTTTCGGGAAAAAAGACAGAAATTCCACATATTTAGAGGCAAAAAAGCAGAAATTTCCCTTATTTTGGAGCAAAATTGCAAAAATTTCCCTTTTTTATGGCAAAAAGGTATGCATTCTTCTTATTATCGGGCAAAAAGGCAGAAATTCCCCGTATTTTGGTGCAAAATTGCAGAAATTCCCCTAATTGTGGGGCAAAAAGGCAGAAATTCCCTATATGTTAGGGCAAAAAGACAGAAATTCTCCTTATTGTGGGTCAAAACTCAGAAATGCCACTTAATTTTTGGCATAATTCCAGAAATTTCACTTATTTTGGGGAAAAATTTCAGAAATTTCACTTATTTCAGAAAAAAAAAAGCAGAAATTTTCTTATTTGGTAGCAAAAAGGCAGAAATTTCTTTTATTTTGGTACAAAATTGCAGAAATTTTCCTTAATTTGGGGCAAAGTTGCAGAAATTTCACATATTTTGGGGCAAAATTGCAGAAATTTCACTTATTTCAGGGAAAAAAGGCAGAAATTTTCTTTATTTTGGGGCAAAAAGGCAGAAATTTCTTATATTTTGTGGCAAAAATGCAGAAGTTCCCTTTATTTTGAGGTAAAATGGCTGAAATTCCCCTTATTTGGGGGCAAATACGCAGAAATTTCCCTTATTTTGTTGCAAAATTGCAGAAATTTCACTTACTTCAGGGTAATAAGTAAGAATTTTTTCTTATTTTGGAACAAAAAAGACAGAAATTCCCTTTGTTTTGGGGGAGAAAGACAGAAATTCCACTTATTTAGAGTCAAAAACGCAGAAATTCCCCTTATTTTGGAGCAAAAATGAAGAAATTTCTCTTTTTAATGGCAAAAAGTTATGCATTCTTCTTATTTTCGGGCAAAAAGGCAGAAATTCCCCGTATTTTGGTGCAACATTGCAGACATTTCACTAATTGTGGTGCAAAAAGGCAGAAATTCCCTATATGTTAGGTCAAAAAGACAGAAATTCTCCTTATTTTAGGGCAAAATTCAGAAATTTAACTTATTTTGAGGCAAAATTTCAGAAATTTCATTTATTTCAGAAAAAAAGCAAAATTTTCTTATTTTGGGGCAAAAAGGCAGAAATTTCTTTTATTTTGGTACAAAATTTCAGAAATTTTTCTTAATTTGGGGCAAAAAGGCAGAAATTTCCCAAATTTTGGGCAAAAATGCAGAAATTCCCCTTATTTTGAGGTAAAAAGGCTGAAATTCCCCTTATTTGGGGTCAAAATGCAGAAATTTCTATTATTTTGGGGCAAAATTCCAGAAATTTCCCTTATTTTGGGGCAAAATTGCAGAAATTTGACTTATTTTGGGGCAAAATTGCAGAAAATTCACTTATTTCAGGGAAAAAAGGCAGAAATTTTCCTTATTTTTGGGCAAAAAAAAGAAATTCCTAATATTTTGTGACAAAAATGCAGAAATTCCCCTTATTTTGAGGTAAAAAGGCTGATATTCCCCTTATTTGGAAGAAAAAGGCAGAAATTTTCCTTATTTTGGGGCAAAAACGACAGAAATTCCCTTTGTTTTCGGGGAAAAAGACAGAAATTCCACATATTTAGAGGCAAAAAAGCAGAAATTTCCCTTATTTTGGAGCAAAATTGCAAAAATTTCCCTTTTTTATGGCAAAAAGGTATGCATTCTTCTTATTATCGGGCAAAAAGGCAGAAATTCCCCGTATTTTGGAGCAAAATTGCAGAAATTCCCCTAATTGTGGGGCAAAAAGGCAGAAATTCCCTATATGTTAGGGCAAAAAGACAGAAATTCTCCTTATTTTGGGGCAAAACTCAGAAATTCCACTTATTTTGGGGCAAAATTCCAGAAATTTCCATTATTTTGGGGCAAAATTGCAGAAATTTCACTTATTTTGGGGCAAAATTGCAGAAATTTCACTTATTTCAGGGAAAAAAGGCAGAAATTTTCCTTATTTTGGGGCAAAAAGGCAGAAATTCCTAATATTTTGTGGCAAAAAATCCAGAAATTCTTCTTATTTTGAGGTAAAAAGGCTGACATTCCCCTTATTTGGGGGCAAATACGCAGAAATTTCCCTTATTTTGTGGCAAAATTGCAGAAATTTCACTTATTTCAGGGTAATAAGTCAGAAATTTTCTTTATTTTGGGGCTAAAAGGACAGAAATTTCCTTTGTTTTGAAAGAAAAAGACAGAAATTCTACTTATTTAGAGTCAAAAATGCAGAAATTCCTCTTATTTGGGGAAAAAATGAAGAAATTTCCCCTTTTTATGGCAAAAAGGTATGCATTCTTCTTATTTTTGGGCAAAAAGGCAGAAATTCCCCGTATTTTGGAGCAAAATTGCAGAAATTCCCCTAATTGTGGGGCAAAAAGGCAGAAATTCCCTATATGTTGGGGCAAAAAGACAGGAATTCTCCTTATTTTGGGTCAAAACTCAGAAATTCCACTTATTTGGGGCAAAATTCCAGAAATTTCACTTATTTTGGGGCAAAATTGTAGAAATTTCACTTATTTTGGGGCAAAATTTCAGAAATTTCATTTATTTCAGAAAAAAAATAAGCAGAAATTTTCTTATTTGGAAGCAAAAAGGCAGAAATTTCTTTTATTTTGGTACAAAATGGCAGAAATTTCCCTTAATTTGGGGCAAAATTGCAGAAATTTCACTTATTTTGGGGCAAAATTGCAGAAATTTCACTTATTTCATGGAAAAAAGGCAGAAATTTTCTTTATTTTGGGGCAAAAAAGCAGAAATTCCTTATATTTTGTGGCAAAAATGCAGAAGTTCCCTTTATTTTGAGGAAAAATGGCTGAAATTCCCCTTTTTTGGGGTCATAAAGGCATAAATTTCCCTTATTTTGTTGCAAAATTGCAGAAATTTCACTTACTTCAGGGTAATAAGTAAAAATTTTTTCTTATTTTGGAACAAAAAAGACAGAAATTCCCTTTGTTTAGGGGGAGAAAGACAGAAATTCCACTTATTTAGAGTCAAAAAGGCAGAAATTCCCCTTATTTTGGAGCAAAAATGAAGAAATTTTCCTTTTTTATGGCAAAAAGGTATGCATTCTTATTTTCGGGCAAAAAGGAAGAAATTCCCCGTATTTTGGAGCAAAATTGCAGACATTCCCCTAATTGTGGTGCAAAAAGGCATAAATTCCCTATATGTTGGGTCAAAAAGACAGAAATTCTCCTTATTTTAGGGCAAAATTCAGAAATTTAACTTATTTTGAGGCAAATTTGCAGAAATTTCATTTATTTCAGAAAAAAAGCAAAATTTTCTTATTTTGGGGCAAAAAGGCAGAAATTTCTTTTATTTTGGTACAAAATTGCAGAAATTTTTCTTAATTTGGGGCAAAAAGGCAGAAATTTCCCATATTTTGGGGCAAAAATGCAGAAATTCCCCTTATTTTGAGGTAAAAACGCTGAAATTCCCCTTATTTGGGGTCAAAAAGCAGAAATTTCTCTCATTTTGGGGCAAAATTCCAGAAATTTCCCTTATTTTGGGGCAAAATTGCAGAAATTTCACTTATTTTGGGGCAAAATTGCAGAAAATTCACAAATTTCAGGGAAAAAAGGCAGAAATTTTCCTTATTTTTGGGCAAAAATCAGAAATTCCTAATATTTTGTGGCAAAAATGCAGAAATTCCCCTTATTTTGAGGTAAAAGGCTGATATTCCCCTTATTTGGGGGCAAAAAGGCAGAAATTTTCCTTATTTTTGGGCAAAAAGGACAGAAATTCCCTTTGTTTTCGGGGAAAAAGACAGAAATTCCACATATTTAGAGGCAAAAAAGCAGAAATTTCCCTTATTTTGGAGCAAAATTGCAAAAATTTCCCTTTTTTATGGCAAAAAGGTATGCATTCTTCTTATTATCGGGCAAAAAGGCAGAAATTCCCCGTATTTTGGAGCAAAATTGCAGAAATTCCCCTAATTGTGGGGCAAAAAGGCAGAAATTCCCTATATGTTAGGGCAAAAAGACAGAAATTCTCCTTATTGTGGGTCAAAACTCAGAAATGCCACTTAATTTGGGGCAAAATTGCAGAAATTTCACTTATTTCAGGAAAAAAAGGCAGAAATATTCCGTATTTTGGGGCAAAAAAGCAGAAATTCCTAATATTTTGTGGCAAAAATCCAGAAATTCCCCTTATTTTGAGGTAAATAGGCTGAAATTCCTTTTATTTGGGGGCAAATATGCAGAAATTTCCCTTATTTTGGGGCAAAATTGCAGAAATTTCACTTATTTCAGGGTAATAAGTCGAAAATTTTCATTATTTTGGGGCTAAAAGGACAGAAATTTCCTTTGTTTCGGGAGAAAAAGACAGAAATTCTACTTATTTAGAGTCAAAAATGCAGAAATTCCTCTTATTTGGGGAAAAAATGAAGAAATTTCCCTTTTTTATGGCAAAAAGGTATGCATTCTTATTATTTTTGGCACAAAGGCAGAAATTCCCCGTATTTTGGAGCAAAATTGCAGAAATTCCCCTAATTGTGGGGCAAAAAGGCAGAAATTCCCTATATGTTGGGGCAAAAAGACAGAAATTCTCCTTATTTTGGGTCAAAACTCAGAAATTCCACTTATTTTGGGGCAAAATTCCAGAAATTTCACTTATTTTGGGGCAAAATTGTAGAAATTTCACTTATTTTGGGGCAAAATTTCAGAAATTTCATTTATTTCAGAAAAAAATAAGCAGAAATTTTCTTATTTGGAAGCAAAAAGGCAGAAATTTCTTTTATTTTGGTACAAAATGGCAGAAATTTCCCTTAATTTGGGGCAAAATTGCAGAAATTTCACTTATTTTGGGGCAAAAAGGCAGAAATTCCTTATATTTTGTGGCAAAAATGCAGAAGTTCCCTTTATTTTGAGGTAAAATGGCTGAAATTCCCCTTATTTGGGGGCAAAAAGGCAGAAATTTCCCTTATTTTGTTGCAAAATTGCAGAAATTTCACTGACTTCAGGGTAATAAGTAAGAATTTTTTCTTATTTGGAACAAAAAAGACAGAAATTCCCTTTGTTTTTGGGGAGAAAGACAGAAATTCCACTTATTTAGAGTCAAAAACGCAGAAATTCCCCTTATTTTGGAGCAAAAATGAAGAAATTTCCCTTTTTAATGGCAAAAAGTTATGCATTCTTCTTATTTTCGGGCAAAAAGGCAGAAATTCCCCGTATTTTGGAGCAAAATTGCAGACATTCCCCTAATTGTGGTGCAAAAAGGCAGAAATTCCCTATATGTTGGGTCAAAAATACAGAAATTCTCCTTATTTTAGGGCAAAATTCAGAAATTTAACTTATTTTGAGGCAAAATTGCAGAAATTTCATTTATTTCAGAAAAAAAGTAAAATTTTCTTATTTTGGGGCAAAAAGGCAGAAATTTCTTTTAATTTGATACAAAATTGCAGAAATTTTTCTTAATTTGGGGCAAAAAGGCAGAAATTTCCCATATTTGGGGGCAAAAATGCAGAAATTCCCCTTATTTTGAGGTAAAAAGGCTGAAATTCCCATTATTTGGGGTCAAAAAGCAGAAATTTGTCTTATTTTGGGGCAAAATTCCAGAAATTTCCCTTATTTTGGGGCAAAATTGCAGAAATTTCACTTATTTTGGGGCAAAATTGCAGAAAATTCACAAATTTCAGGGAAAAAAGGCAGAAATTTTCCTTATTTTTGGGCAAAAATCAGAAATTCCTAATATTTTGTGGCAAAAATGCAGAAATTCCCCTTATTTTGAGGTAAAAAGGCTGATATTCCCCTTATTTGGGGGCAAAAAGGCAGAAATTTTCCTTATTTTGGGGCAAAAACGACAGAAATTCCCTTTGTTTTTGGGGAAAAAGACAGAAATTCCACATATTTAGAGGCAAAAAAGCAGAAATTTCCCTTATTTTGGAGCAAAATTGCAAAAATTTCCCTTTTTTATGGCAAAAAGGTATGCATTCTTCTTATTATCGGGCAAAAAGGAAGAAATTTCCCGTATTTTGGAGCAAAATTGCAGAAATTCCCCTAATTCTGGGGCAAAAAGGCAGAAATTCCCTATATGTTAGGGCAAAAAGACAGAAATTCTCCTTATTTTGGGGCAAAACTCAGAAATTCCACTTATTTTAAGGCAAAATTCCAGAAATTTCCCTTATTTTGGGGCAAAATTGCAGAAATTTCACTTATTTTGGGGCAAAATTGCAGAAATGTCACTTATTTAAGAGAAAAAAAGCAGAAATTTTCCTTATTTTGGGGCAAAAATGCAGAAATTCCTAATATTTTGTGGTAAAAATGCAGAAATTCCCCTTATTTTGAGGTAAAAAGCCTGAAATCCCCCTTATTTGGGGGCAAAAAGGCAGAAATTTCCCTTATTTGGGGCAAAATTCCAGAAATTTCTTTTATTTCATGGTAATAAGTCAGAAATTTTCCTTATTTTGGGCAAAAAAGACAGAAATTCCATTTGTTTTGGGGGAAAAATACATAAATTCCACTTATTTAGAGACAAAAAAGCAGAAATTCCCCTTATTTTAGTGCAAAATTGCATAAATTTCACTTACTTCAGAGTAATAAGTCAGAAATTTTCCTTATTTTTGGGCAAAAAAGACAGAAATTACCTTTGTTTTGGGGGAAAAAGACAGAAATTCCACTTATTTAGAGGCAGAAAAGCAAAAATTCCCCTTATTTTGGAGCATAAATGAAGAAATTTCCCTTTTTTATGGCAAAAAGTTATGCATTCTACTTTTTTCGCGCAAAAAGGAAGAAATTACCCGTATTTTGGAGCAAAATTGCAGAAATTCCTCTAATTGTGGGGCAAAAAGGCAGAAATTCCCTATATGTTTGGGCAAAAAGACAGAAATTCTCCTTATTTTTGGTCAAAACTCAGAAATTCCACTTATTTTGGGGCAAAATTTCAGATATTTCACTTATTTTGGGGCAAAATTGCAGAAATTTCACTTATTTTGGGGCAAAATTGCAGAAATTTAACTTATTTCAGGGTAATAAGTCAGAAATTTTCCTTATTTTGGGGCAAAAAGACAGAAATTCTATTTGTATTGGGGGACAAAGACAGAAATTCCACATATTTTGAGGCATAAAAGCAGAAATTCCCCTTATTTTGGAGCAAAAATGAAGAAATTTTCCTTTTTTATGGCAAAAAGGTATGCATTCTTCTTATTTTCGGGGAAAAATCAGAAATTCCCTGTATTTTGGAGCAAAATTGCAGAAATTTCATTTATTTCAGAAAAATAGCAAAATTTTCTTATTTTGGGGCAAAAAGGCAGAAATTTCTTTATTTTGGTACAAAATTGCAGATATTTTTCTTAATTTGGGGCAAAAAGGCAGAAATTTCCCATATTTTGGGGCAAAAATGCAGAAATTCCCCTTATTTTGAGGTAAAAAGGCTGAAATTCCCCTTATTTGGGGTCAAAAAGCAGAAATTTCTCTCATTTTGGGGCAAAATTCCAGAAATTTCCCTTATTTTGGGGCAAAATTGCAGAAAATTCACTTATTTTGGGGCAAAATTGCAGAAAATTCACTTATTTCAGGGAAAAAAGGCAGAAATTTTCCTTATTTTTGGGCAAAAAAACAGAAATTCCTAATATTTTGTGGCAAAAATGCAGAAATTCCCCTTATTTTGAGGTAAAAAGGCTGATATTCCCCTTATTTGGGGGCAAAAAGGCAGAAATTTTCCTTATTTTGGGGCAAAAACGACAGAAATTCCCTTTGTTTTCGGGGAAAAAGACAGAAATTCCACATATTTAGAGGCAAAAAAGCAGAAATTTCTCTTATTTTGGAGCAAAATTGCGAAAATTTCCCTTTTTTATGGCAAAAAGGTATGCATTCTTCTTATTATCGGGCAAAAAGGCAGAAATTCCCCGTATTTTGGAGCAAAATTGCAGAAATTCCCCTAATTCTGGGGCAAAAAGGCAGAAATTCCCTATATGTTAAGGCAAAAAGACAGAAATTCTTTTTATTTTGGGGCAAAACTCAGAAATTCCACTTATTTTGGGGCAAAATTTCAGATATTTCACTTATTTTGGGGCAAAATTGCAGAAATTTCACTTATTTTGGGGCAAAATTGCAGAAATTTAACTTATTTCAGGGTAATAAGTCAGAAATTTTCCCTATTTTGGGGCAAAAAGACAGAAATTCTATTTGTATTGGGGGACAAAGACAGAAATTCCACATATTTTGAGGCATAAAAGCAGAAATTCCCCTTATTTTGGAGCAAAAATGAAGAAATTTTCCTTTTTTATGGCAAAAAGGTATGCATTCTTCTTATTTTCGGGCAAAAAGTCAGAAATTCCCTGCATTTTGGAGCAAAATTGCAGAAATTGCCCTAATTGTGGGGCAAAAAGTCAGAAATTCCCTATATGTTGAGGCAAAAAGACAGAAATTCTCCTTATTTTGGGTCAAAACTCAGAAATTCCAATTATTTTGAGGCAAAATTCCAGAAATTTATCTTATTTTGGGGCAAAATTGTAGAAATTTCACTTATTTTGGGGAAAAATTTCAGAAATTTCACTTATTTCAGAAAAAAAGCAGAAATTTTCTAATTTTGAAGCAAAAAAGCAGAAATTTCTTTTATTTTGGTACAAAATTGCAGAAATTTCCTTTATTTTGGGGCAAAATTGCAGAAATTTCACTTATTTTGGGGCAAAATTTCAGAAATTTCACTTATTTCTGAAAAAGAAGGCAGAAATTTTCCTTATTTTGGGGCAAAAAGGCAGAAATTCCTAATATTTTGTGGCAAAAATGCAGAAATTCCCCTTATTTTGAGGTAAAAAGGCTGAAATTCCCCTTATTTGGGGGCAAAAAGGCAGAAATTTCCCTTTTTTGGGGGCAAAATTGTAGAAATTTCACTTACTTCAGAGTAATAAGTCAGAAATTTTCCTTATTTTGGAACAAAAAAGACAGAAATTCCCTTTGTTTTGGGGGAAAAGACAGAAATTCCATTTATTTAGAGTCAAAAATGCAGAAATTCCCCTTATTTTGGAGCAAAAATGAAGAAATTTTCCTTTTTTATGGCAAAAAGGTATGCATTCTTATTTTCGGGCAGAAATTCCCCGTATTTAGGAGCAAAATTGCAGACATTCCCCTAATTGTGGTGCAAAAAGGCAGAAATTCCCTATATGTTGGGGCAAATAGACAGAAATTCTCCTTATTTTAGGGCAAAATTCAGAAATTTAAAATATTTTGAGGCAAAATTGCAGAAATTTCATTTATTTCAGAAAAATAGCAAAATTTTCTTATTTTGGGGCAAAAAGGCAGAAATTTCTTTTATTTTGGTACAAAATTGCAGAAATTTTTCTTAATTTGGGGCAAAAAGGCAGAAATTTCCCATATTTTGGGGCAAAAATGCAGAAATTCCCCTTATTTTGAGGTAAAAAGGCTGAAATTCCCCTTATTTGGGGTCAAAAAGCAGAAATTTCTCTCATTTTGGGGCAAAATTCCAGAAATTTCCCTTATTTTGGGGCAAAATTGCAGAAAATTCACTTATTTTGGGGCAAAATTGCAGAAAATTCACTTATTTCAGGGAAAAAAGGCAGAAATTTTCCTTATTTTTGGGCAAAAAAACAGAAATTCCTAATATTTTGTGGCAAAAATGCAGAAATTCCCCTTATTTTGAGGTAAAAAGGCTGATATTCCCCTTATTTGGGGGCAAAAAGGCAGAAATTTTCCTTATTTTGGGGCAAAAAAGAGAGAAATTCCCTTTGTTTTCGACGAAAAAGACAGAAATTCCACATATTTAGAGGCAAAAAAGCAGAAATTTCCCTTATTTTGGAGCAAAATTGCAAAAATTTCCCTTTTTTATGTCAAAAAGGTATGCATTCTTCTTATTATCGGGCAAAAAGGCAGAAATTCCCCGTATTTTGGAGCAAAATTGCCGAAATTCCCCTAATTCTGGGGCAAAAAGGCAGAAATTCCCTATATGTTAGGGCAAAAAGACAGAAATTCTCCTTATTTTGGGGCAAAACTCAGAAATTCCACTTATTTTAAGGCAAAATTCCAGAAATTTCCCTATTTTGGGGCAAAATTGCAGAAATTTCACTTATTTTGGGGCAAAAATTGCAGAAATGTCACTTATTTAAGGGAAAAAAAGCAGAAATTTTCCTTATTTTGGGGCAAAAATGCAGAAATTCCTAATATTTTGTGGTAAAAATGCAGAAATTCCCCTTATTTTGAGGTAAAAAGGCTGAAATCCCCCTTATTTGGGGGCAAAAAGGCAGAAATTTCCCTTATTTTGGGCAAAAAAGACAGAAATTCCCTTTGTTTTGGGGGAAAAATACATAAATTCCACTTATTTAGAGACAAAAAAGCAGAAATTCCCCTTATTTTGGCGCAAAATTGCATAAATTTCACTTACTTCAGGGTAATAAGTCAGAAATTTTCCTTATTTTTGGGCAAAAAAGACAGAAATTACCTTTGTTTTGGGGGAAAAAGACAGAAATTCCACTTATTTAGAGGCAGAAAAGCAAAAATTCCCCTTATTTTGGAGCATAAATGAAGAAATTTCCCTTTTTTATGGCAAAAAGTTATGCATTCTACTTATTTTCGCGCAAAAAGGAAGAAATTACCCGTATTTTGGAGCAAAATTGCAGAAATTCCTCTAATTGTGGGGCAAAAAGGCAGAAATTCCCTATATGTGGGGCAAAAAGACAGAAATTCTCCTTATTTTTGGTCAAAACTCAGAAATTCCACTTATTTTGGGGCAAAATTTCAGATATTTCACTTATTTTGGGGCAAAATTGCAGAAATTTCACTTATTTTGGGGCAAAATTGCAGAAATTTTACTTATTTCAGGGTAATAAGTCAGAAATTTTCCTTATTTTGGGGCAAAAAGACAGAAATTCTATTTGTATTGGGGGACAAAGAAAGAAATTCCACATATTTTGAGGCATAAAAGCAGAAATTCCCCTTATTTTGGAGCAAAAATGAAGAAATTTTCCTTTTTTATGGCAAAAAGGTATGCATTCTTCTTATTTTCGAGCAAAAAGTCAGAAATTCCCTGTATTTTGGAGCAAAATTGCAGAAATTTCATTTATTTCAGAAAAAATAGCAAAATTTTCTTATTTTGGGGCAAAAAGGCAGAAATTTCTTTTATTTTGGTACAAAATTGCAGAAATTTTTCTTAATTTGGGGCAAAAAGGCAGAAATTTTTCATATTTTGGGGCAAAAATGCAGAAATTCCCCTTATTTTGAGGTAAAAAGGCTGAAATTCCCCTTATTTGGGCTCAAAAAGCAGAAATTTCTGTCATTTTGGGGCAAAATTCCAGAAATTTCCCTTATTTTGGGGCAAAATTGCAGAAATTTCACTTATTTTGGGGCAAAATTGCAGAAAATTCACAAATTTCAGGGAAAAAAGGCAGAAATTTTCCTTATTTTTGGGCAAAAATCAGAAATTCCTAATATTTTGTGGCAAAAATGCAGAAATTCCCCTTATTTTGAGGTAAAAAGGCTGATATTCCCCTACTTTGGGGGCAAAAAAGCAGAAATTTTCCTTATTTTGGGGCAAAAAAGACAGAAATTCCCTTTGTTTTCGGGGAAAAAGACAGAAATTCCACATATTTAGAGGCAAAAAAGCAGAAATTTCCCTTATTTTGGAGCAAAATTGCAAAAATTTCCCTTTTTTATGGCAAAAAGGTATGCATTCTTCTTATTATCGGGCAAAAAGGCAGAAATTCCCCGTATTTTAGAGCAAAATTGCAGAAATTCCCCTAATTCTGGGGCAAAAAGGCAGAAATTCCCTATATGTTAGGGCAAAAAGACAGAAATTCACCTTATTTTGGGGCAAAACTCAGAAATTCCACTTATTTTGGGGCAAAATTCAAGAAATTTCCATTATTTTGGGGCAAAATTGAAGAAATTTCACTTATTTTGGTGCAAAATTGCAGAAATTTCACTTATTTCAGGGAAAAAAGGCAGAAATTTTCCTTATTTTGGAACAAAAAGGCAGAAATTCCTAATATTTTGTGGCAAAAATCTAGAAATTCCCCTTATTTTGAGGTAAAAAGGCTGAAATTCCCCTTATTTGGGGGCAAAAACGCAGAAATTTCCCTTATTTTGGGGCAAAATTGCAGAAATTTCACTTATTTCAGGATAATAATTCAGAAATTTTCTTTATTTTGGGGCTAAAAGGACAGAAATTTCCTTTGTTTTGGGGGAAAAAGACAGAAATTTTACTTATTTAGAGTCAAAAATGCAGAAATTCTTCTTATTTGGGGAAAAAATGAAGAAATTTCCCTTTTTTATGGCAAAAAGGTATGCATTTTTCTTATTTTTGGGCAAAAAGGCAGAAATTCCCCGTATTTTGGAGCAAAATTGCAGAAATTTTCCTAATTGTGGAACAAAAAGGCAGAAATTCCCTATATGTTGGGGCAAAAAGACAGAAATTCTCCTTTTTTTCGGGCAAAACTCAGAAGTTTACTTATTTTAGGGCAAAATTCCAGAAATTTCCCTTATTTTGAGGCAAAATTGCTGAAATTTCACCTATTTTGGGGCAAAATTGCAGAAATTTCACTTATTTCAGAAAAAAAAAGCAGAAATTTTCTTAATTTGAGGCAAAAAGGCAGAAATTTCTTTTATTTTGGTACAAAATTGCAGAAATTTTTCTTATTTTGGAGCATAAATGCAGAAATTTCCCATATTTTGGGGCAAAAATGCAGAAATTCTTCGTATTTTGAGGAAAAAGTCTGAAATTCTCCTTATTTGGGGGCAAAAAGGCAGAAATTTCCCTTATTTTGGGGCAAAATTGCAGAAATTTCACTTATTTCAGGGTAATAAGTAAGAAATTTTCCTTATTTTGGGCAAAAAACACAGAAATTCCCTTTGTTTTGTGGGGAAAACACAGAAATTCCACTTTTTTAGAGGCAAAAAAGCAGAAATTTCTTTTATTTTTTAGCAAAAATGAAGAAATTTCCCTTTTTTGTGGCAAAAGGTATACATTCCCCTTATTTTCCGGCTAAAAAGCAGATATTTCCCGTATTTTGGAGCAAAATTGCAGAAATTCCCCTAATTGTGGGGCAAAAAGGTAGAAATTCCCTATATGTTACTGCAAAAAGACAGAAATTCTCCTTATTTTGGGGAAAAACTCAAAAATTCCAATTATTTTGGGGCAAAATTCCAGAAATTTCCCTTATTTTGGGGAAAATTGTAGAAATTTCACTTATTTTGGGGCAAAATTCCAGAAATTTCACTTACTTATATGAAAAAAATCAGAAATTATTTTATTTTGGGGCAAAAAGGCAGAAATTTCTTATATTTTGGTAAAAAATTTCAGAAATTTTTTTTTATTTTGGGGCAAAAAGGCAGAAATTTCCCATATTTTAGGGCAAAAATGCAGAAATTCCCCTTTTTTTGAGGTAAAAAGGATGAAATTCCCATATTTGGGGGCAAAAAGGCAGACATTTCCCTTATTTTGGGGCAAAATTGCAGAAATTTCACATATTTCAGGGAAAAAAGGCAGAAATTTTCCTTATTTTGGGGCAAAATTGCAGAAATTTCACTTATTTTGGGGGAAAATTGGAGAAATTTCACTTATGTCAGGGTAATAAGTCAAAATTTTTTTTTATTTTGGGGCAAAAAAGACAGAAATTCCCTTTGTTTTGGGGGAAAAAGACAGAAATTCCACTTATTTAGAGGCAAAAAGCAGAAATTCCCCTTATTTTGGAGCAAAAATGAAGAAATTTCTTTTTTTTATGGCAAAAAGGTATGCATTCTTCTTATTTTCGGGCAAAAACCAGAAATTTCCTGTATTTTGGAGCAAAATTGCAGAAATTCCTCTAATTGTGAGGCAAAAAGGCAGAAATTCCCTATATTTTGGGACATAAAGACAGAAATTCTCCTTATTTTGGGGCAAAACTCAGAAATTCCACTTATTTTAAGGCAAAATTCCAGAAATTTCCCTTATTTTGGGGCAAAATTGCAGAAATTTCACATATTTTGGGGCAAAATTGCAGAAATTTCACTTATTTAAGGGAAAAAAAGCAGAAATTTTCTTCTTGTGGGGCAAAAAGGCAAAAATTTCTTTTATTTTGGTACAAAATTGCAGAAAATTTTTTATTTTGGGCAAAAAGGCAGAAATTTCCCATATTTGGGGGCAAAAATGCAGAAATTCCCCTTATTTTGAGGTAAAAAGGCTGAAATGCCCGTTATTTGGGGGCAAAAAGGGAGAAATTTCCCTTATTTTGGGGAAAAATTGCAGAAATTTCACTTATTTCAGGGTAATAAGTCAGAAATTTTCCTTATTTTGGGGCAAAAATACAGAAATTCCCTTTGTTTTGGGGGACAAAGACAGAAATTCCACATATTTAGAGGCATAAAAGCAGAAATTTCCCTTATTTTAGAGCAAAAATGAAGAAATTTTCCTTTTTTATGGCAAAAAGTCATGCATTCTTCTTATTTTCGGGCTAAAGGGCAAAAATTCCCTGTATTTTGGAGCAAAATTGCAGAAATTCCCATAATTGTGGGGCAAAAAGACAGAAATTCTTATTTTGGGTCAAAACTCAGAAATTCCACTTATTTTGGGGCAAAATTCCAGAAATTTCACTTATTTTGGGGCAAAATTGTAGAAATTTCACTTATTTTGTGGCAAAATTTCAGAAATTTCACTTATTTCAGAAAAAAAAAGCAGAAATTTTCTTATTTGGAAGCAAAAAGGCAGAAATTTCTTTTATTTTGGTACAAAATTGCAGAAATTTCACTTATTTTAGGGCAAAATTGCAGAAATATCACTTATTTTTGGGCACAATTGAAGAAATTTCACTTATTTCAGAAAAAAAGCAGAAATTATCTTATTTGGAAGCCAAAAGGCAGAAATTCCCTATATGTTGGGGCAAAAAGACAGAAATTCTCCTTATTTTGGGGCAAAACTCAGAAATTTCACTTATTTTAGGGCAAAATTCCAGAAATTTCCCTTATTTTGGGGCAAAATTGCAGAAATTTCACTTATTTTGGGGCAAAATTGCAGAAATTTCACTTATTTCAAAAAAAAGCAGAAATTTTCTTATTTTGGGGCAAAAAGGCAGAAATTTCTTTTATTTTGGTACAAAGTTGCAGAAATTTTTCTTATTTTGGAGCAAAAATGCAGAAATTTCCCATATTTTGGGGCAAAAATGCAGAAATTCTTATTTTGAGGAAAAAGGCTGAAATTCCCCTTATTTGGGGGCAAAAAGGTAGAAATTTCCCTTATTTTGGGTCAAAATTGCTGAAATTTCACTTATTTCAGGGTAATAAGTCAGAATTTTTTTTATTTTGGGGCTAAAAGGACAGAAATTTCTTTTGTTTTGGGGGAAAGAGACAGAAATTCTACTTATTTAAAGGCAAAAAAGCAGAAATTCCCCTTATTTTGGAGCAAAAATGAAGAAATTTCTCTATTTTTATGGCCAAAATGTATGCATTCTTTTTATTTTCAGGCAAAAAAGCAGAAATTCCCATTATTTTGGAGCAAAATTGCAGAAATTCCACTAATTGTGGGGCAAAAAGGCAGAAATTCCATATATATTAGTGCAAAAAGACAGATATTCTTCTTATTTTGAAGCAAAACTCAGAAATTCCACTTATTTTGGGGCAAAATTCCAGAAATTTCCCTTATTTTGGGGCAAAATTGCAGAAATTTCACTTATTTTGAGGCAAAATTGCAGAAATTTCACTTATTTCAGTGAAAAAAGGCAGAAATTTTTTTTTTATTTTGGGGCAAAAAGGCAGAAATTCCTAATATTTTGTGGCAAAAATGCAGAAATTCCCCTTATTTTGAGGTAAAAATGCTGAAATTCCTTTTATTTGGGGGCAAAAAGGCAAATATTTCCATTATTTTGGGGCAAAATTGCAGAAATTTCACTTATTTCACAGTAATAAGTCAGAAATTTTCCTTATTTTGGGTCATAAAAGACAGAAATTCCCTTTGTTTTGGGGGGAAAAGACAGAAATTCCACTTATTTAGAGGCAAAAAGGCAGAAATTCCTAATATTTTGTGGCAAAAATGCAGAAATTCCCCTTATTTGGAGGTAAAAAGGCTGAAATTCCCTTTATTTGGGGGCAAAAAAGGCAGAAATTTCCCTTATTTTAGGGCAAAATTGCAGAAATTTCACTTATTTCAGGGTAATAAGTCAGAAATTTTCCTTATTTTGGGGCAAAAAAGACAGAAATTCCCTTTGTTTTGGGGGAAAAAGACAGAAATTCCACTTATTTAGATGCAAAAAAAGCAGAAATTCCCCTTATTTTGGAGCAAAAATGAAGAAATTTCCCTTTTTATGGCAAAAAGCTATGCATTCTTACTTTTGGGCAAAAAGGCAGAAATTCCCCATATTTTGGAGAGAAATTGCAGAAATTCCTCTTATTGTGGGGCAAAAAGGCAGAAATTCCCTATATGTTAGGGCAAAAAACAGAAATTCTCCTTATTTTGTGGCAAAACTCAGAACTTCCACTTATTTTGGGGCAAAATTCCAGAGATTTCCCTTATTTTGGGACAAAATTGCAAAAATTTCACTTATTTTGGGGCAAAATTGCAGGAATTTTACTTATTTCAGTGAAAAAAGGCAGAAATTTTTTTTATTTTGGGGCAAAAATGCAGAAATTCTTAATATTTTGTGGCAAAATTGCAGAAATTCCCCTTATTTTGAGGTAAAAAGGCTGAAATCCCCCTTATTTGGGGGCAAAAAGGCAGAAATTTCCCTTATTTGGGGCAAAATTTCAGAAATTTCCCTTATTTCATAGTAATAAGTCAGAAATTTTCCTTATTTTGCGCAAAAAAGACAGAAATTCCCTTTGTTTTGGGGGAAAAATACATAAATTCCACTTATTTAGAGACAAAAAAGCAGAAATTTCCCTTATTTTGGGGCAAAATTGCATAAATTTCACTTACTTCAGGGTAATAAGTCAGAAATTTTCTTTATTTTTGGGCAAAAAAGACAGAAATTACCTTTGTTTTGGGGGAAAAAGACAGAAATTCCAGTTATTTAGAGGCAGAAAAGCAGAAATTCCCTTTATTTTGGAGCAAAATTGCAAAAATTTCCCTTTTTTATGGCAAAAAGTTATGCATTCTACTTATTTTCGCGCAAAAAGGAAGAAATTACCCGTATTTTGGAGCAAAATTGCAGAAATTCCCCTAATTGTGGGGCAAAAAGGCAGAAATTCCCTATATGTTGGGGCAAAAAGACAGAAATTCTCCTTATTTTTGGTCAAAACTCAGAAATTCCACTTATTTTGGGGCAAAATTTCAGATATTTCACTTATTTTGGGGCAAAATTGCAGAAATTTCACTTATTTTGGGGCAAAATTGCAGAAATTTAACTTATTTCAGGGTAATAAGTCAGAAATTTTCCTTATTTTGGGGCAAAAAGACAGAAATTCTATTTGTATAAGGGGACAAAGACAGAAATTCTACATATTTAGAGGCATAAAAGCAGAAATTCCCCTTATTTTAGAGCAAAAATGAAGAAATTTTCCTTTTTTATGGCAAAAAGGTATGCATTCTTCTTATTTTCGGGCAAAAAGGCAGAAATTCCCCGTATTTTGGAGCAAAATTGCAGAAATTGCCCTAATTGTGGGGCAAAAAGGCAGAAATTCCCTATATGTTGAGGCAAAAAGACAGAAATTCTCCTTATTTTGGGTCAAAACTCAGAAATTCCAATTATTTTGAGGCAAAATTCCAGAAATTTCACTTATTTTGGGGCAAAATTGTAGAAATTTCACTTATTTTGGGGAAAAATTTCAGAAATTTCACTTATTTCAGAAAAAAAGCAGAAATTTTCTAATTTTGAAGCAAAAAAGCAGAAATTTCTTTTATTTTGGTACAAAATTGCAGAAATTTCCTTTATTTTGGGGCAAAATTGCAGAAATTTCACTTATTTTGGGGCAAAATTTCAGAAATTTCACTTATTTCTGAAAAAGAAGGCAGAAATTTTCCTTATTTTGGGGCAAAAAGGCAGAAATTCCTAATATTTTGTGGCAAAAATGCAGAAATTCCCCTTATTTTGAGGTAAAAAGGCTGAAATTCCCCTTATTTGGGGGCAAAAAGGCAGAAATTTCCCTTTTTTGGGGGCAAAATTGTAGAAATTTCACTTACTTCAGGGTAATAAGTCAGAAATTTTCCTTATTTTGGAACAAAAAAGACAGAAATTCCCTTTGTTTTGGGGGAAAAGACAGAAATTCCATTTATTTAGAGTCAAAAATGCAGAAATTCCCCTTATTTTGGAGCAAAAATGAAGAAATTTTCCTTTTTTATGGCAAAAAGGTATGCATTCTTATTTTCGGGCAAAAAGGCAGAAATTCCCCGTATTTAGGAGCAAAATTGCAGACATTCCCCTAATTGTGGTGCAAAAAGGCAGAAATTCCCTATATGTTGGGGCAAATAGACAGAAATTCTCCTTATTTTAGGGCAAAATTCAGAAATTTAAAATATTTTGAGGCAAAATTGCAGAAATTTCATTTATTTCAGAAAAATAGCAAAATTTTCTTATTTTGGGGCAAAAAGGCAGAAATTTCTTTTATTTTGGTACAAAATTGCAGAAATTTTTCTTAATTTGGGGCAAAAAGGCAGAAATTTCCCATATTTTGGGGCAAAAATGCAGAAATTCCCCTTATTTTGAGGTAAAAAGGCTGAAATTCCCCTCATTTGCGGTCAAAAAGCAGAAATTTCTCTTATTTTGGGGCAAAATTCAAAAATTTCCCTTATTTTGGGGCAAAATTGCAGAAATTTCACTTATTTTGGGGCAAAATTGCAGACAATTCACTTATTTCAGGGAAAAAAGGCAGAAATTTTCCTTATTTTTGGGCAAAAAAACAGAAATTCCTAATATTTTGTGGCAAAAATGCAGAAATTCCCCTTATTTTGAGGTAAAAAGGCTGATATTCCCCTTCTTTGGGGGCAAAAAGGCAGAAATTTTCCTTATTTTGGGGCAAAAAAGACAGAAATTCCCTTTGTTTTCGGGGAAAAAGACAGATTCCACATATTTAGAGGCAAAAAAGCAGAAATTTCCCTTATTTTGGAGCAAAATTGCAAAAATTTCCCTTTTTTATGGCAAAAAGGTATGCATTCTTCTTATTATCGAGCAAAAAGGCAGAAATTCCCCGTATTTTGGAGCAAAATTGCAGAAATTCCCCTAATTGTGGGGCAAAAAGGCAGAAATTTCCTATATGTTAGGGCAAAAAGACAGAAATTCTCCTTATTTTGGGGCAAAACTCAGAAATTCCACTTATTTTGGGGCAAAATTCAAAAAATTTCCATTATTTTGGGGCAAAATTGAAGAAATTTCACTTATTTTGGGGCAAAATTGCAGAAATTTCACTTATTTCAGGAAAAAAAGGCAGAAATTTTCCTTATTTTTGGGAAAAAGGCAGAAATTCCTAATATTTTGTGGCAAAAATCTAGAAATTCCCCTTATTTTGAGGTAAAAAGGCTGAAATTCCCCTTATTTGGGGGCAAAAGGCAGTAATTTCCCTTATTTTGGGGCAAAATTGCAGAAATTTCACTTATTTCAGGGTAATAAGTCAGAAATTTTCCTTATTTTGAAGCTAAAAGGACAGAAATTTCCTTTGTTTTGGGGGAAATAGACAGAAATTCTACTTATTTAGAGTCAAAAATGCAGAAATTCCTCTTATTTGGGGAAAAAATGAAGAAATTTCCCTTTTTTATGGCAAAAAGGTATGCATTCTTCTTATTTTTGGGCAAAAAGGCAGAAATTCCCCGTATTTTGGAGGAAAATTGCAGAAATTCCCCTAATTGTGGAACAAAAAGGCAGAAATTCCCTATATGTTGGGGCAAAAAGACAGAAATTCTCCTTATTTTCGGGCAAAACTCAGAAGTTTACTTATTTTAGGGCAAAATTCCAGAAATTTCCCTTATTTTGGGGCAAAATTGCTGAAATTTCACCTATTTTGGGGCAAAATTGCAGAAATTTCACTTATTTCAGAAAAAAAAAAGCAGAAATTTTCTTAATTTGAGGCAAAAAGGCAGAAATTTCTTTTATTTTGGTACAAAATTGCAGAAATTTTTCTTATTTTGGAGCAAAAATGCAGAAATTTCCCATATTTTGGGGCAAAATTGCAGAAATTCTTCGTATTTTGAGGAAAAAGTCTGAAATTCTCCTTATTTGGGGGCAAAAAGGCAGAAATTTCCCTTATTTTGGGGCAAAATTGCAGAAATTTCACTTATTTCAGGGTAATAAGTCAGAAATTTTCCTTATTTTGGGCAAAAAACACAGAAATTCCCTTTGTTTTGTGGGGAAAACACAGAAATTCCACTTTTTTAGAGGCAAAAAAGCAGAAATTTCTTTTATTTTTTAGCAAAAATGAAGAAATTTCCCTTTTTTGTGGTAAAAGGTATACATTCCCCTTATTTTCCGGCTAAAAAGCAGATATTTCCCGTATTTTGGAGCAAAATTGCAGAAATTCCCCTAATTGTGGGGCAAAAAGGCAGAAATTCCCTATATGTTACTGCAAAAAGACAGAAATTCTCCTTATTTTGGGGAAAAACTCAAAAATTCCAATTATTTTGGGGCAAAATTCCAGAAATTTCCCTTATTTTGGGGAAAATTGTAGAAATTTCACTTATTTTGGGGCAAAATTCCAGAAATTTCACTTACTTATATGAAAAAAATCAGAAATTATTTTATTTTGGGGCAAAAAGGCAGAAATTTCTTATATTTTGGTAAAAAATTTCAGAAATTTTTTTTTATTTTGGGGCAAAAAGGCAGAAATTTCCCATATTTTAGGGCAAAAATGCAGAAATTCCCCTTTTTTTGAGGTAAAAAGGATGAAATTCCCATATTTGGGGGCAAAAAGGCAGACATTTCCCTTATTTTGGGGCAAAATTGCAGAAATTTCACATATTTCAGGGAAAAAAGGCAGAAATTTTCCTTATTTTGGGGCAAAATTGCAGAAATTTCACTTATTTTGGGGGAAAATTGGAGAAATTTCACTTATGTCAGGGTAATAAGTCAAAATTTTTTTTTATTTTGGGGCAAAAAAGACAGAAATTCCCTTTGTTTTGGGGGAAAAAGACAGAAATTCCACTTATTTAGAGGCAAAAAGCAGAAATTCCCCTTATTTTGGAGCAAAAATGAAGAAATTTCTTTTTTTTATGGCAAAAAGGTATGCATTCTTCTTATTTTCGGGCAAAAACCAGAAATTTCCTGTATTTTGGAGCAAAATTGCAGAAATTCCTCTAATTGTGAGGCAAAAAGGCAGAAATTCCCTATATTTTGGGACATAAAGACAGAAATTCTCCTTATTTTGGGGCAAAACTCAGAAATTCCACTTATTTTAAGGCAAAATTCCAGAAATTTCCCATATTTTGGGGCAAAATTGCAGAAATTTCACATATTTTGGGGCAAAATTGCAGAAATTTCACTTATTTAAGGGAAAAAAAGCAGAAATTTTCTTCTTGTGGGGCAAAAAGGCAAAAATTTCTTTTATTTTGGTACAAAATTGCAGAAAATTTTTTTATTTTGGGCAAAAAGGCAGAAATTTCCCATATTTTGGGGCAAAAATGCAGAAATTCCCCTTATTTTGAGGTAAAAAGGCTGAAATACCCGTTATTTGGGGGCAAAAAGGGAGAAATTTCCCTTATTTTGGGGAAAAATTGCAGAAATTTCACTTATTTCAGGGTAATAAGACAGAAATTTTCCTTATTTTGGGGCAAAAATACAGAAATTCCCTTTGTTTTGGGGGACAAAGACAGAAATTCCACATATTTAGAGGCATAAAAGCAGAAATTTCCCTTATTTTAGAGCAAAAATGAAGAAATTTTCCTTTTTTATGGCAAAAAGTCATGCATTCTTCTTATTTTCGGGCTAAAGGGCAAAAATTCCCTGTATTTTGGAGCAAAATTGCAGAAATTCCCATAATTGTGGGGCAAAAAGACAGAAATTCTTATTTTGGGTCAAAACTCAGAAATTCCACTTATTTTGGGGCACAATTCCAGAAATTTCACTTATTTTGGGGCAAAATTGTAGAAATTTCACTTATTTTGTGGCAAAATTTCAGAAATTTCACTTATTTCAGAAAAAAAAGCAGAAATTTTCTTATTTGGAAGCAAAAAGGCAGAAATTTCTTTTATTTTGGTACAAAATTGCAGAAATATCACTTATTTTGGGGCAAAATTGCAGAAATATCACTTATTTTTGGGCACAATTGAAGAAATTTCACTTATTTCAGAAAAAAAGCAGAAATTTTCTTATTTGGAAGCCAAAAGGCAGAAATTCCCTATATGTTGGGGCAAAAAGACAGAAATTCTCCTTATTTTGGGGCAAAACTCAGAAATTTCACTTATTTTAGGGCAAAATTCCAGAAATTTCCCTTATTTTGGGGCAAAAAATCAGAAATTTCACTTATTTTGGGGCAAAATTGCAGAAATTTCACTTATTTCAAAAAAAAGCAGAAATTTTCTTATTTTGGGGCAAAAAGGCAGAAATTTCTTTTATTTTGGTACAAAATTGCAGAAATTTTTCTTATTTTGGAGCAAAAATGCAGAAATTTCCCATATTTTGGGGCAAAAATGCAGAAATTCTTCTTATTTTGAGGAAAAAGGCTGAAATTCCCCTTATTTGGGGGCAAAAAGGCAGAAATTTCCCTTATTTTGGGGCAAAATTGCAGAAATTTCACTTATTTCAGGGTAATAAGTCATAAATTTTCCTTATTTTGGGCAAAAAACACAGAAATTCCCTTTGTTTTGTGGGGAAAACACAGAAATTCCACTTTTTTAGAGGCAAAAAAGCAGAAATTCCTTTTATTTTTTAGCAAAAATGAAGAAATTTCCCTTTTTTATAGCAAAAGGTATACATTCCCCTTATTTTTAGGCTAAAAAGCAGAAATTCCCCGTATTTGGAGCAAAATTGTAGAAATTCCCTTAATTGTGGGGCAAAAAGGAAGAAATTCCTTATATGTTTGTGCAAAAAGACAGAAATCCTCCTTATTTTCGGGCAAAACTCAGAAATTCCACTTATTTTGGGGCAAAATTGCTGAAATTTCACCTATTTTGGGGCAAAATTGCAAAAATTTCACTTATTTCAGAAAAAAAAGCAGAAATTTTCTTATTTTGGGGCAAAAAGGCAGACATTTCATTTATTTTGGTACAAAATTGCAGAAATTTTTCTTATTTTGGAGCAAAAATGCAGAAATTTCCCATATTTTGGGGCAAAAATGCAGAAATTCTTCTTATTTTGAGGAAAAAGGCTAACATTCCCCTTATTTTGTGGCAAAAAGGCAGAAATTTCCCTTATTTTGGGGCAAAATTGCAGAAATTTCACTAATTTCAGGGTAATAAGTCAGAAATTTTCCTTATTTTGGGTCATAAAAGACAGAAATTCCCTTTGTTTTGGGGGGAAAAGACAGAAATTCCACTTATTTAGAGGCAAAAAGGCAGAAATTCCTAATATTTTGTGGCAAAAAATGCAGAAATTCCCCTTATTTGGAGGTAAAAAGGCTGAAATTCCCTTTATTTGGGGGCAAAAAAGGCAGAAATTTCCCTTATTTTAGGGCAAAATTGCAGAAATTTCACTTATTTCAGTGTAATAAGTCAGAAATTTTCCTTATTTTGGGGCAAAAAAGACAGAAATTCCCTTTGTTTTGGGGGAAAAAGACAGAAATTCCACTTATTTAGATGCAAAAAAAGCAGAAATTCCCCTTATTTTGGAGCAAAAATGAAGAAATTTCCCTTTTTATGGCAAAAAGCTATGCATTCTTACTTTTGGGCAAAAAGGCAGAAATTCCCCATATTTTGGAGAAAAATTGCAGAAATTCCTCTTATTGTGGGGCAAAAAGGCAGAAATTCCCTATATGTTAGGGCAAAAAACAGAAATTCTCCTTATTTTGGGGCAAAACTCAGAACTTCCACTTATTTTGGGGCAAAATTCCAGAGATTTCCCTTATTTTGGGACAAAATTGCAAAAATTTCACTTATTTTGGGGCAAAATTGCAGGAATTTCACTTATTTCAGTGAAAAAAGGCAGAAATTTTTTTATTTTGGGGCAAAAATGCAGAAATTCCTAATATTTTGTGGCAAAATTGCAGAAATTCCCCTTATTTTGAGGTAAAAAGGCTGAAATCCCCCTTATTTGGGGGCAAAAAGGCAGAAATTTCCCTTATTTGGGGCAAAATTTCAGAAATTTCCCTTATTTCATAGTAATAAGTCAGAAATTTTCCTTATTTTGCGCAAAAAAGACAGAAATTCCCTTTGTTTTGGGGGAAAAATACATAAATTCCACTTATTTGAGACAAAAAAGCAGAAATTCCCCTTATTTTGGGGCAAAATTGCATAAATTTCACTTACTTCAGGGTAATAAGTCAGAAATTTTCCTTATTTTTGGGCAAAAAAGACAGAAATTACCTTTGTTTTGGGGGAAAAAGACAGAAATTCCAGTTATTTAGAGGCAGAAAAGCAGAAATTCCCTTTATTTTGGAGCAAAATTGCAAAAATT
Source organism: Micromys minutus (assembly GCF_963924665.1). NCBI lineage: Eukaryota > Metazoa > Chordata > Mammalia > Rodentia > Muridae > Micromys > Micromys minutus. Next base: position 401,184 of record NW_027667262.1, read on the forward strand.
TCCCTTTTTTATGGCAAAAAGTTATGCATTCTACTTATTTTCGCGCAAAAAGGAAGAAATTACCCGTATTTTGGAGCAAAATTGCAGAAATTCCCCTAATTGTGGGGCAAAAAGGCAGAAATTCCCTATATGTTGGGGCAAAAAGACAGAAATTCTCCTTATTTTTGGTCAAAACTCAGAAATTCCACTTATTTTGGGGCAAAATTTCAGACATTTCACTTATTTAGGGGCAAAATTGCAGAAATTTCACTTATTTTGGGGCAAAATTGCAGAAATTTAACATATTTCAGGGTAATAAGTCAGAAATTTTCCTTATTTTAGGGCAAAAAGACAGAAATTCTATTTGTATTAGGGGACAAAGACAGAAATTCTACATATTTAGAGGCATAAAAGCAGAAATTCCCCTTATTTTAGAGCAAAAATGAAGAAATTTTCCTTTTTTATGGCAAAAAGGTATGCATTCTTCTTATTTTTGGGCAAAAAGGCAGAAATTCCCCGTATTTTGGAGCAAAATTGCAGAAATTGCCCTAATTGTGGGGCAAAAAGGCAGAAATTCCCTATATGTTGAGGCAAAAAGACAGAAATTCTCCTTATTTTGGGTCAAAACTCAGAAATTCCAATTATTTTGAGGCAAAATTCCAGAAATTTCACTTATTTTGGGGCAAAATTGTAGAAATTTCACTTATTTTGGGGAAAAATTTCAGAAATTTCACTTATTTCAGAAAAAAAGCAGAAATTTTCTAATTTTGAAGCAAAAAAGCAGAAATTTCTTTTATTTTGGTACAAAATTGCAGAAATTTCCTTTATTTTGGGGCAAAATTGCAGAAATTTCACTTATTTTGGGGCAAAATTTCAGAAATTTCACTTATTTCTGAAAAAGAAGGCAGAAATTTTCCTTATTTTGGGGCAAAAAGGCAGAAATTCCTAATATTTTGTGGCAAAAATGCAGAAATTCCCCTTATTTTGAGGTAAAAAGGCTGAAATTCCCCTTATTTGGGGGCAAAAAGGCAGAAATTTCCCTTTTTTGGGGGCAAAATTGTAGAAATTTCACTTACTTCAGGGTAATAAGTCAGAAATTTTCCTTATTTTGGAACAAAAAAGACAGAAATTCCCTTTGTTTTGGGGGAAAAGACAGAAATTCCATTTATTTAGAGTCAAAAATGCAGAAATTCCCCTTATTTTGGAGCAAAAATGAAGAAATTTTCCTTTTTTATGGCAAAAAGGTATGCATTCTTATTTTCGGGCAAAAAGGCAGAAATTCCCCGTATTTAGGAGCAAAATTGCAGACATTCCCCTAATTGTGGTGCAAAAAGGCAGAAATTCCCTATATGTTGGGGCAAATAGACAGAAATTCTCCTTATTTTAGGGCAAAATTCAGAAATTTAAAATATTTTGAGGCAAAATTGCAGAAATTTCATTTATTTCAGAAAAATAGCAAAATTTTCTTATTTTGGGGCAAAAAGGCAGAAATTTCTTTTATTTTGGTACAAAATTGCAGAAATTTTTCTTAATTTGGGGCAAAAAGGCAGAAATTTCCCATATTTTGGGGCAAAAATGCAGAAATTCCCCTTATTTTGAGGTAAAAAGGCTGAAATTCCCCTCATTTGCGGTCAAAAAGCAGAAATTTCTCTTATTTTGGGGCAAAATTCAAAAATTTCCCTTATTTTGGGGCAAAATTGCAGAAATTTCACTTATTTTGGGGCAAAATTGCAGACAATTCACTTATTTCAGGGAAAAAAGGCAGAAATTTTCCTTATTTTTGGGCAAAAAAACAGAAATTCCTAATATTTTGTGGCAAAAATGCAGAAATTCCCCTTATTTTGAGGTAAAAAGGCTGATATTCCCCTTCTTTGGGGGCAAAAAGGCAGAAATTTTCCTTATTTTGGGGCAAAAAAGACAGAAATTCCCTTTGTTTTCGGGGAAAAAGACAGATTCCACATATTTAGAGGCAAAAAAGCAGAAATTTCCCTTATTTTGGAGCAAAATTGCAAAAATTTCCCTTTTTTATGGCAAAAAGGTATGCATTCTTCTTATTATCGAGCAAAAAGGCAGAAATTCCCCGTATTTTGGAGCAAAATTGCAGAAATTCCCCTAATTGTGGGGCAAAAAGGCAGAAATTTCCTATATGTTAGGGCAAAAAGACAGAAATTCTCCTTATTTTGGGGCAAAACTCAGAAATTCCACTTATTTTGGGGCAAAATTCAAAAAATTTCCATTATTTTGGGGCAAAATTGAAGAAATTTCACTTATTTTGGGGCAAAATTGCAGAAATTTCACTTATTTCAGGAAAAAAAGGCAGAAATTTTCCTTATTTTTGGGAAAAAGGCAGAAATTCCTAATATTTTGTGGCAAAAATCTAGAAATTCCCCTTATTTTGAGGTAAAAAGGCTGAAATTCCCCTTATTTGGGGGCAAAAGGCAGTAATTTCCCTTATTTTGGGGCAAAATTGCAGAAATTTCACTTATTTCAGGGTAATAAGTCAGAAATTTTCCTTATTTTGAAGCTAAAAGGACAGAAATTTCCTTTGTTTTGGGGGAAATAGACAGAAATTCTACTTATTTAGAGTCAAAAATGCAGAAATTCCTCTTATTTGGGGAAAAAATGAAGAAATTTCCCTTTTTTATGGCAAAAAGGTATGCATTCTTCTTATTTTTGGGCAAAAAGGCAGAAATTCCCCGTATTTTGGAGGAAAATTGCAGAAATTCCCCTAATTGTGGGGCAAAAAGGCAGAAATTCCCTATATGTTGGGGCAAAAAGACAGAAATTCTCCTTATTTTTGGTCAAAACTCAGAAATTCCACTTATTTTGGGGCAAAATTTCAGACATTTCCTTATTTAGGGGCAAAATTGCAGAAATTTCACTTATTTTGGGGCAAAATTGCAGAAATTTAACATATTTCAGGGTAATAAGTCAGAAATTTTCCTTATTTTAGGGCAAAAAGACAGAAATTCTATTTGTATTAGGGGACAAAGACAGAAATTCTACATATTTAGAGGCATAAAAGCAGAAATTCCCCTTATTTTAGAGCAAAAATGAAGAAATTTTCCTTTTTTATGGCAAAAAGGTATGCATTCTTCTTATTTTCGGGCAAAAAGGCAGAAATTCCCCGTATTTTGGAGCAAAATTGCAGAAATTGCCCTAATTGTGGGGCAAAAAGGCAGAAATTCCCTATATGTTGAGGCAAAAAGACAGAAATTCTCCTTATTTTGGGTCAAAACTCAGAAATTCCAATTATTTTGAGGCAAAATTCCAGAAATTTCACTTATTTTGGGGCAAAATTGTAGAAATTTCACTTATTTTGGGGAAAAATTTCAGAAATTTCACTTATTTCAGAAAAAAAGCAGAAATTTTCTAATTTTGAAGCAAAAAAGCAGAAATTTCTTTTATTTTGGTACAAAATTGCAGAAATTTCCTTTATTTTGGGGCAAAATTGCAGAAATTTCACTTATTTTGGGGCAAAATTTCAGAAATTTCACTTATTTCTGAAAAAGAAGGCAGAAATTTTCCTTATTTTGGGGCAAAAAGGCAGAAATTCCTAATATTTTGTGGCAAAAATGCAGAAATTCCCCTTATTTTGAGGTAAAAAGGCTGAAATTCCCCTTATTTGGGGGCAAAAAGGCAGAAATTTCCCTTTTTTGGGGGCAAAATTGTAGAAATTTCACTTACTTCAGGGTAATAAGTCAGAAATTTTCCTTATTTTGGAACAAAAAAGACAGAAATTCCCTTTGTTTTGGGGGAAAAGACAGAAATTCCATTTATTTAGAGTCAAAAATGCAGAAATTCCCCTTATTTTGGAGCAAAAATGAAGAAATTTTCCTTTTTTATGGCAAAAAGGTATGCATTCTTATTTTCGGGCAAAAAGGCAGAAATTCCCCGTATTTAGGAGCAAAATTGCAGACATTCCCCTAATTGTGGTGCAAAAAGGCAGAAATTCCCTATATGTTGGGGCAAATAGACAGAAATTCTCCTTATTTTAGGGCAAAATTCAGAAATTTAAAATATTTTGAGGCAAAATTGCAGAAATTTCATTTATTTCAGAAAAATAGCAAAATTTTCTTATTTTGGGGCAAAAAGGCAGAAATTTCTTTTATTTTGGTACAAAATTGCAGAAATTTTTCTTAATTTGGGGCAAAAAGGCAGAAATTTCCCATATTTTGGGGCAAAAATGCAGAAATTCCCCTTATTTTGAGGTAAAAAGGCTGAAATTCCCCTCATTTGCGGTCAAAAAGCAGAAATTTCTCTTATTTTGGGGCAAAATTCAAAAATTTCCCTTATTTTGGGGCAAAATTGCAGAAATTTCACTTATTTTGGGGCAAAATTGCAGACAATTCACTTATTTCAGGGAAAAAAGGCAGAAATTTTCCTTATTTTTGGGCAAAAAAACAGAAATTCCTAATATTTTGTGGCAAAAATGCAGAAATTCCCCTTATTTTGAGGTAAAAAGGCTGATATTCCCCTTCTTTGGGGGCAAAAAGGCAGAAATTTTCCTTATTTTGGGGCAAAAAAGACAGAAATTCCCTTTGTTTTCGGGGAAAAAGACAGATTCCACATATTTAGAGGCAAAAAAGCAGAAATTTCCCTTATTTTGGAGCAAAATTGCAAAAATTTCCCTTTTTTATGGCAAAAAGGTATGCATTCTTCTTATTATCGAGCAAAAAGGCAGAAATTCCCCGTATTTTGGAGCAAAATTGCAGAAATTCCCCTAATTGTGGGGCAAAAAGGCAGAAATTTCCTATATGTTAGGGCAAAAAGACAGAAATTCTCCTTATTTTGGGGCAAAACTCAGAAATTCCACTTATTTTGGGGCAAAATTCAAAAAATTTCCATTATTTTGGGGCAAAATTGAAGAAATTTCACTTATTTTGGGGCAAAATTGCAGAAATTTCACTTATTTCAGGAAAAAAAGGCAGAAATTTTCCTTATTTTTGGGAAAAAGGCAGAAATTCCTAATATTTTGTGGCAAAAATCTAGAAATTCCCCTTATTTTGAGGTAAAAAGGCTGAAATTCCCCTTATTTGGGGGCAAAAGGCAGTAATTTCCCTTATTTTGGGGCAAAATTGCAGAAATTTCACTTATTTCAGGGTAATAAGTCAGAAATTTTCCTTATTTTGAAGCTAAAAGGACAGAAATTTCCTTTGTTTTGGGGGAAATAGAAAGAAATTCTACTTATTTAGAGTCAAAAATGCAGAAATTCCTCTTATTTGGGGAAAAAATGAAGAAATTTCCCTTTTTTATGGCAAAAAGGTATGCATTCTTCTTATTTTTGGGCAAAAAGGCAGAAATTCCCCGTATTTTGGAGGAAAATTGCAGAAATTCCCCTAATTGTGGAACAAAAAGGCAGAAATTCCCTATATGTTGGTGCAAAAAGACAGAAATTCTCCTTATTTTCGGGCAAAACTCAGAAGTTTACTTATTATAGGGCAAAATTCCAGAAATTTCCCTTATTTTGGGGGAAAATTGCTGAAATTTCACCTATTTTGGGGCAAAATTGCAGAAATTTCACTTATTTCAGAAAAAAAAGCAGAAATTTTCTTATTTTGAGGCAAAAAGGCAGAAATTTCATTTATTTTGGTACAAAATTGCAGAAATTTTTCTTATTTTGGAGCAAAAATGCAGAAATTTCCCATATTTTGGGGCAAAAATGCAGAAATTCTTCTTATTTTGAGGAAAAAGGCTGAAATTCCCCTTATTTGGGGGCAAAAAGGCAGAAATTTCCCTTATTTTGGGGCAAAATTGCAGAAATTTCACTTATTTCAGGGTAATAAGTCATAAATTTTCCTTATTTTGGGCAAAAAACACAGAAATTCCCTTTGTTTTGTGGGGAAAACACAGAAATTCCACTTTTTTAGAGGCAAAAAAGCAGAAATTCCTTTTATTTTTTAGCAAAAATGAAGAAATTTCCCTTTTTTATAGCAAAAGGTATACATTCCCCTTATTTTTAGGCTAAAAAGCAGAAATTCCCCGTATTTGGAGCAAAATTGTAGAAATTCCCTTAATTGTGGGGCAAAAAGGAAGAAATTCCTTATATGTTTGTGCAAAAAGACAGAAATCCTCCTTATTTTCGGGCAAAACTCAGAAATTCCACTTATTTTGGGGCAAAATTGCTGAAATTTCACCTATTTTGGGGCAAAATTGCAAAAATTTCACTTATTTCAGAAAAAAAAGCAGAAATTTTCTTATTTTGGGGTAAAAAGGCAGACATTTCATTTATTTTGGTACAAAATTGCAGAAATTTTTCTTATTTTGGAGCAAAAATGCAGAAATTTCCCATATTTTGGGGCAAAAATGCAGAAATTCTTCTTATTTTGAGGAAAAAGGCTAACATTCCCCTTATTTTGTGGCAAAAAGGCAGAAATTTCCCTTATTTTGGGGCAAAATTGCAGAAATTTCACTTATTTCAGGGTAATAAGTCAGAAATTTTCCTTATTTTGGGTCATAAAAGACAGAAATTCCCTTTGTTTTGGGGGGAAAAGACAGAAATTCCACTTATTTAGAGGCAAAAAGGCAGAAATTCCTAATATTTTGTGGCAAAAAATGCAGAAATTCCCCTTATTTGGAGGTAAAAAGGCTGAAATTCCCTTTATTTGGGGGCTAAAAAGGAAGAAATTTCCCTTATTTTAGGGCAAAATTGCAGAAATTTCACTTATTTCAGGGTAATAAGTCACAAATTTTCCTTATTTTGGGGCAAAAAAGACAGAAATTCCCTTTGTTTTGGGGGAAAAAGACAGAAATTCCACTTATTTAGATGCAAAAAAAGCAGAAATTCCCCTTATTTTGGAGCAAAAATGAAGAAATTTCCCTTTTTATGGCAAAAAGCTATGCATTCTTACTTTTGGGCAAAAAGGCAGAAATTCCCCATATTTTGGAGAAAAATTGCAGAAATTCCTCTTATTGTGGGGCAAAAAGGCAGAAATTCCCTATATGTTAGGGCAAAAAACAGAAATTCTCCTTATTTTGGGGCAAAACTCAGAACTTCCACTTATTTTGGGGCAAAATTCCAGAGATTTCCCTTATTTTGGGACAAAATTGCAAAAATTTCACTTATTTTGGGGCAAAATTGCAGGAATTTCACTTATTTCAGTGAAAAAAGGCAGAAATTTTTTTTATTTTGGGGCAAAAATGCAGAAATTCCTAATATTTTGTGGCAAAATTGCAGAAATTCCCCTTATTTTGAGGTAAAAAGGCTGAAATCCCCCTTATTTGGGGGCAAAAAGGCAGAAATTTCCCTTATTTGGGGCAAAATTTCAGAAATTTCCCTTATTTCATAGTAATAAGTCAGAAATTTTCCTTATTTTGCGCAAAAAAGACAGAAATTCCCTTTGTTTTGGGGGAAAAATACATAAATTCCACTTATTTGAGACAAAAAAGCAGAAATTCCCCTTATTTTGGGGCAAAATTGCATAAATTTCACTTACTTCAGGGTAATAAGTCAGAAATTTTCCTTATTTTTGGGCAAAAAAGACAGAAATTACCTTTGTTTTGGGGGAAAAAGACAGAAATTCCAGTTATTTAGAGGCAGAAAAGCAGAAATTCCCTTTATTTTGGAGCAAAATTGCAAAAATTTCCCTTTTTTATGGCAAAAAGTTATGCATTCTACTTATTTTCGCGCAAAAAGGAAGAAATTACCCGTATTTTGGAGCAAAATTGCAGAAATTCCCCTAATTGTGGGGCAAAAAGGCAGAAATTCCCTATATGTTGGGGCAAAAAGAGAGAAATTCTCCTTATTTTTGGTCAAAACTCAGAAATTCCACTTATTTTGGGGCAAAATTTCAGATATTTCACTTATTTTGGGGCAAAATTGCAGAAATTTAACATATTTCAGGGTAATAAGTCAGAAATTTTCCTTATTTTGGGGCAAAAAGACAGAAATTCTATTTGTATTAGGGGACAAAGACAGAAATTCTACATATTTAGAGGCATAAAAGCAGAAATTCCCCTTATTTTAGAGCAAAAATGAATTAATTTCCCTTTTTTATGGCAAAAAGGTATGCATTCTTCTTATTTTCGGGCAAAAAGGCAGAAATTCCCCGTATTTTGGAGCAAAATTGCAGAAATTGCCCTAATTATGGGGCAAAAGGGCAGAAATTCCCTATATGTTGAGGCAAAAAGACAGAAATTCTCCTTATTTTGGGTCAAAACTCAGAAATTCCAATTATTTTGAGGCAAAATTCCAGAAATTTCACTTATTTTGGGGCAAAATTGTAGAAATTTCACTTATTTTGGGGAAAAATTTCAGAAATTTCACTTATTTCAGAAAAAAAGCAGAAATTTTCTAATTTTGAAGCAAAAAGGCAGAAATTTCTTTTATTTTGGTACAAAATTGCAGAAATTTCCTTTATTTTAGGGCAAAATTGCAGAAATTTCACTTATTTGGGGCAAAATTTCAGAAATTTCACTTATTTCTGAAAAAGAAGGCAGAAATTTTCCTTATTTTGGGGCAAAAAGACAGAAATTCCTAATATTTGTGGCAAAAATGCAGAAATTCCCCTTATTTTGAGGTAAAAAGGCTGAAATTCCCCTTATTTGGTGGCAAAAAGGCAGAAATTTCCCTTTTTTTGGGGCAAAATTGTAGAAATTTCACTTACTTCAGGGTAGTAAGTCAGAAATTTTCCTTATTTTGGAACAAAAAAGACAGAAATTCCCTTTGTTTTGGGGGAAAAGACAGAAATTCCACTTATTTAGAGGCAGAAAAGCAAAAATTCCCCTTATTTTGGAGCATAAATGAAGAAATTTCCCTTTTTTATGGCAAAAAGTTATGCATTCTACTTATTTTCGCGCAAAAAGGAAGAAATTACCCGTATTTTGGAGCAAAATTGCAGAAATTCCTCTAATTGTGGGGCAAAAAGGCAGAAATTCCCTATATGTGGGGCAAAAAGACAGAAATTCTCCTTATTTTTGGTCAAAACTCAGAAATTCCACTTATTTTGGGGCAAAATTTCAGATATTTCACTTATTTTGGGGCAAAATTGCAGAAATTTCACTTATTTTGGGGCAAAATTGCAGAAATTTTACTTATTTCAGGGTAATAAGTCAGAAATTTTCCTTATTTTGGGGCAAAAAGACAGAAATTCTATTTGTATTGGGGGACAAAGAAAGAAATTCCACATATTTTGAGGCATAAAAGCAGAAATTCCCCTTATTTTGGAGCAAAAATGAAGAAATTTTCCTTTTTTATGGCAAAAAGGTATGCATTCTTCTTATTTTCGAGCAAAAAGTCAGAAATTCCCTGTATTTTGGAGCAAAATTGCAGAAATTTCATTTATTTCAGAAAAAATAGCAAAATTTTCTTATTTTGGGGCAAAAAGGCAGAAATTTCTTTTATTTTGGTACAAAATTGCAGAAATTTTTCTTAATTTGGGGCAAAAAGGCAGAAATTTTTCATATTTTGGGGCAAAAATGCAGAAATTCCCCTTATTTTGAGGTAAAAAGGCTGAAATTCCCCTTATTTGGGCTCAAAAAGCAGAAATTTCTGTCATTTTGGGGCAAAATTCCAGAAATTTCCCTTATTTTGGGACAAAATTGCAGAAAATTCACTTATTTTGGGGCAAAATTGCAGAAAATTCACTTATTTCAGAAAAAAAAGGCAGAAATTTTCCTTATTTTTGGGCAAAAAAACAGAAATTCCTAATATTTTGTGGCAAAAATGCAGAAATTCCCCTTATTTTGAGGTAAAAAGGCTGATATTCCCCTACTTTGGGGGCAAAAAAGCAGAAATTTTCCTTATTTTGGGGCAAAAAAGACAGAAATTTCCTTTGTTTTCGGGGAAAAAGACAGAAATTCCACATATTTAGAGGCAAAAAAGCAGAAATTTCCCTTATTTTGGAGCAAAATTGCAAAAATTTTCCTTTTTTATGGCAAAAAGGTATGCATTCTTCTTATTATCGGGCAAAAAGGCAGAAATTCCCCGTATTTTAGAGCAAAATTGCAGAAATTCCCCTAATTCTGGGGCAAAAAGGCAGAAATTCCCTATATGTTAGGGCAAAAAGACAGAAATTCACCTTATTTTGGGGCAAAACTCAGAAATTCCACTTATTTTGGGGCAAAATTCAAGAAATTTCCATTATTTTGGGGCAAAATTGAAGAAATTTCACATATTTTGGGGCAAAATTGCAGAAATTTCACTTATTTCAGGGAAAAAAGGCAGAAATTTTCCTTATTTTGGAACAAAAAGGCAGAAATTCCTAATATTTTGTGGCAAAAATCTAGAAATTCCCCTTATTTTGAGGTAAAAAGGCTGAAATTCCCCTTATTTGGGGGCAAAAACGCAGAAATTTCCCTTATTTTGGGGCAAAATTGCAGAAATTTCACTTATTTCAGGATAATAATTCAGAAATTTTCTTTATTTTGGGGCTAAAAGGACAGAAATTTCCTTTGTTTTGGGGGAAAAAGACAGAAATTTTACTTATTTAGAGTCAAAAATGCAGAAATTCTTCTTATTTGGGGAAAAAATGAAGAAATTTCCCTTTTTTATGGCAAAAAGGTATGCATTTTTCTTATTTTTGGGCAAAAAGGCAGAAATTCCCCGTATTTTGGAGCAAAATTGCAGAAATTTTCCTAATTGTGGAACAAAAAGGCAGAAATTCCCTATATGTTGGGGCAAAAAGACAGAAATTCTCCTTATTTTCGGGCAAAACTCAGAAGTTTACTTATTTTAGGGCAAAATTCCAGAAATTTCCCTTATTTTGGGGCAAAATTGCTGAAATTTCACCTATTTTTGGGCAAAATTGCAGAAATTTCACTTATTTCAGAAAAAAAAAGCAGAAATTTTCTTAATTTGAGGCAAAAAGGCAGAAATTTCTTTTATATTGGTACAAAATTGCAGAAATTTTTCTTATTTTGGAGCAAAAATGCAGAAATTTCCCATATTTTGGGGCAAAAATGCAGAAATTCTTCGTATTTTGAGGAAAAAGTCTGAAATTCTCCTTATTTGGGGGCAAAAAGGCAGAAATTTCCCTTATTTTGGGGCAAAATTGCAGAAATTTCACTTATTTCAGGGTAATAAGTCAGAAATTTTCCTTATTTTGGGCAAAAAACACAGAAATTCCCTTTGTTTTGTGGGGAAAACACAGAAATTCCACTTTTTTAGAGGCAAAAAAGCAGAAATTTCTTTTATTTTTTAGCAAAAATGAAGAAATTTCCCTTTTTTGTGGCAAAAGGTATACATTCCCCTTATTTTCCGGCTAAAAAGCAGATATTTCCCGTATTTTGGAGCAAAATTGCAGAAATTCCCCTAATTGTGGGGCAAAAAGGCAGAAATTCCCTATATGTTACTGCAAAAAGACAGAAATTCTCCTTATTTTGGGGAAAAACTCAAAAATTCCAATTATTTTGGGGCAAAATTCCAGAAATTTCCCTTATTTTGGGGAAAATTGTTAAAATTTCACTTATTTTGGGGCAAAATTCCAGAAATTTCACTTACTTATATGAAAAAAATCAGAAATTATTTTATTTTGGGGCAAAAAGGCAGAAATTTCTTATATTTTGGTAAAAAATTTCAGAAATTTTTTTTTATTTTGGGGCAAAAAGGCAGAAATTTCCCATATTTTAGGGCAAAAATGCAGAAATTCCCCTTTTTTTGAGGTAAAAAGGATGAAATTCCCATATTTGGGGGCAAAAAGGCAGACATTTCCCTTATTTTGGGGCAAAATTGCAGAAATTTCACATATTTCAGGGAAAAAAGGCAGAAATTTTCCTTATTTTGGGGCAAAATTGCAGAAATTTCACTTATTTTGGGGGAAAATTGGAGAAATTTCACTTATGTCAGGGTAATAAGTCAAAATTTTTTTTTATTTTGGGGCAAAAAAGACAGAAATTCCCTTTGTTTTGGGGGAAAAAGACAGAAATTCCACTTATTTAGAGGCAAAAAGCAGAAATTCCCCTTATTTTGGAGCAAAAATGAAGAAATTTCTTTTTTTTATGGCAAAAAGGTATGCATTCTTCTTATTTTCGGGCAAAAACCAGAAATTTCCTGTATTTTGGAGCAAAATTGCAGAAATTCCTCTAATTGTGAGGCAAAAAGGCAGAAATTCCCTATATTTTGGGACATAAAGACAGAAATTCTCCTTATTTTGGGGCAAAACTCAGAAATTCCACTTATTTTAAGGCAAAATTCCAGAAATTTCCCTTATTTTGGGGCAAAATTGCAGAAATTTCACATATTTTGGGGCAAAATTGCAGAAATTTCACTTATTTAAGGGAAAAAAAGCAGAAATTTTCTTCTTGTGGGGCAAAAAGGCAAAAATTTCTTTTATTTTGGTACAAAATTGCAGAAAATTTTTTTATTTTGGGCAAAAAGGCAGAAATTTCCCATATTTTGGGGCAAAAATGCAGAAATTCCCCTTATTTTGAGGTAAAAAGGCTGAAATACCCGTTATTTGGGGGCAAAAAGGGAGAAATTTCCCTTATTTTGGGGAAAAATTGCAGAAATTTCACTTATTTCAGGGTAATAAGTCAGAAATTTTCCTTATTTTGGGGCAAAAATACAGAAATTCCCTTTGTTTTGGGGGACAAAGACAGAAATTCCACATATTTAGAGGCATAAAAGCAGAAATTTCCCTTATTTTAGAGCAAAAATGAAGAAATTTTCCTTTTTTATGGCAAAAAGTCATGCATTCTTCTTATTTTCGGGCTAAAGGGCAAAAATTCCCTGTATTTTGGAGCAAAATTGCAGAAATTCCCATAATTGTGGGGCAAAAAGACAGAAATTCTTATTTTGGGTCAAAACTCAGAAATTCCACTTATTTTGGGGCAAAATTCCAGAAATTTCACTTATTTTGGGGCAAAATTGTAGAAATTTCACTTATTTTGTGGCAAAATTTCAGAAATTTCACTTATTTCAGAAAAAAAAGCAGAAATTTTCTTATTTGGAAGCAAAAAGGCAGAAATTTCTTTTATTTTGGTACAAAATTGCAGAAATTTCACTTATTTTGGGGCAAAATTGCAGAAATATCACTTATTTTTGGGCACAATTGAAGAAATTTCACTTATTTCAGAAAAAAAGCAGAAATTTTCTTATTTGGAAGCCAAAAGGCAGAAATTCCCTATATGTTGGGGCAAAAAGACAGAAATTCTCCTTATTTTGGGGCAAAACTCAGAAATTTCACTTATTTTAGGGCAAAATTCCAGAAATTTCCCTTATTTTGGGGCAAAATTGCAGAAATTTCACTTATTTGGGGGTAAAATTGCAGAAATTTCACTTATTTCAAAAAAAAGCAGAAATTTTCTTATTTTGGGGCAAAAAGGCAGAAATTTCTTTTATTTTGGTACAAAATTGCAGAAATTTTTCTTATTTTGGAGCAAAAATGCAGAAATTTCCCATATTTTGGGGCAAAAATGCAGAAATTCTTATTTTGAGGAAAAAGGCTGAAATTCCCCTTATTTGGGGGCAAAAACGCAGAAATTTCCCTTATTTTGGGTCAAAATTGCTGAAATTTCACTTATTTCAGGGTAATAAGTCAGAATTTTTTTTATTTTGGGGCTAAAAGGACAGAAATTTCTTTTGTTTTGGGGGAAAGAGACAGAAATTCTACTTATTTAAAGGCAAAAAAGCAGAAATTCCCCTTATTTTGGAGCAAAAATGAAGAAATTTCTCTATTTTTATGGCCAAAATGTATGCATTCTTTTTATTTTCGGGCAAAAAAGCAGAAATTCCCATTATTTTGGAGCAAAATTGCAGAAATTCCACTAATTGTGGGGCAAAAAGGCAGAAATTCCATATATATTAGTGCAAAAGGACAGATATTCTTCTTATTTTGAAGCAAAACTCAGAAATTCCACTTATTTTGGGGCAAAATTCCAGAAATTTCCCTTATTTTGGGGCAAAATTGCAGAAATTTCACTTATTTTGAGGCAAAATTGCAGAAATTTCACTTATTTCAGTGAAAAAAGGCAGAAATTTTTTTTTTATTTTGGGGCAAAAAGGCAGAAATTCCTAATATTTTGTGGCAAAAATGCAGAAATTCCCCTTATTTTGAGGTAAAAATGCTGAAATTCCTTTTATTTGGGGGCAAAAAGGCAAATATTTCCATTATTTTGGGGCAAAATTGCAGAAATTTCACTTATTTCACAGTAATAAGTCAGAAATTTTCCTTATTTTGGGTCATAAAAGACAGAAATTCCCTTTGTTTTGGGGGGAAAAGACAGAAATTCCACTTATTTAGAGGCAAAAAGGCAAAAATTCCTAATATTTTGTGGCAAAAATGCAGAAATTCCCCTTATTTGGAGGTAAAAAGGCTGAAATTCCCTTTATTTGGGGGCAAAAAAGGCAGAAATTTCCCTTATTTTAGGGCAAAATTGCAGAAATTTCACTTATTTCAGGGTAATAAGTCAGAAATTTTCCTTATTTTGGGGCAAAAAAGACAGAAATTCCCTTTGTTTTGGGGGAAAAAGACAGAAATTCCACTTATTTAGATGCAAAAAAAGCAGAAATTCCCCTTATTTTGGAGCAAAAATGAAGAAATTTCCCTTTTTATGGCAAAAAGCTATGCATTCTTACTTTTGGGCAAAAAGGCAGAAATTCCCCATATTTTGGAGAGAAATTGCAGAAATTCCTCTTATTGTGGGGCAAAAAGGCAGAAATTCCCTATATGTTAGGGCAAAAAACAGAAATTCTCCTTATTTTGTGGCAAAACTCAGAACTTCCACTTATTTTGGGGCAAAATTCCAGAGATTTCCCTTATTTTGGGACAAAATTGCAAAAATTTCACTTATTTTGGGGCAAAATTGCAGGAATTTTAATTATTTCAGTGAAAAAAGGCAGAAATTTTTTTTATTTTGGGGCAAAAATGCAGAAATTCCTAATATTTTGTGGCAAAATTGCAGAAATTCCCCTTATTTTGAGGTAAAAAGGCTGAAATCCCCCTTATTTGGGGGCAAAAAGGCAGAAATTTCCCTTATTTGGGGCAAAATTTCAGAAATTTCCCTTATTTCATAGTAATAAGTCAGAAATTTTCCTTATTTTGCGGAAAAAAGACAGAAATTCCCTTTGTTTTGGGGGAAAAATACATAAATTCCACTTATTTAGAGACAAAAAAGCAGAAATTTCCCTTATTTTGGGGCAAAATTGCATAAATTTCACTTACTTCAGGGTAATAAGTCAGAAATTTTCCTTATTTTTGGGCAAAAAAGACAGAAATTACCTTTGTTTTGGGGGAAAAAGACAGAAATTCCAGTTATTTAGAGGCAGAAAAGCAGAAATTCCCTTTATTTTGGAGCAAAATTGCAAAAATTTCCCTTTTTTATGGCAAAAAGTTATGCATTCTACTTATTTTCGCGCAAAAAGGAAGAAATTACCCGTATTTTGGAGCAAAATTGCAGAAATTTCCCTAATTGTGGGGCAAAAAGGCAGAAATTCCCTATATGTTGGGGCAAAAAGACAGAAATTCTCCTTATTTTTGGTCAAAACTCAGAAATTCCACTTATTTTGGGGCAAAATTTCAGATATTTCACTTATTTTGGGGCAAAATTGCAGAAATTTCACTTATTTTGGGGCAAAATTGCAGAAATTTAACTTATTTCAGGGTAATAAGTCAGAAATTTTCCTTATTTTGGGGCAAAAAGACAGAAATTCTATTTGTATTAGGGGACAAAGACAGAAATTCTACATATTTAGAGGCATAAAAGCAGAAATTCCCCTTATTTTAGAGCAAAAATGAAGAAATTTTCCTTTTTTATGGCAAAAAGGTATGCATTCTTCTTATTTTCGGGCAAAAAGGTAGAAATTCCCCGTATTTTGTAGCAAAATTGCAAAAATTGCCCTAATTGTGGGGCAAAAAGGCAGAAATTCCCTATATGTTGAGGCAAAAAGACAGAAATTCTCCTTATTTTGGGTCAAAACTCAGAAATTCCAATTATTTTGAGGCAAAATTCCAGAAATTTCACTTATTTTGGGGCAAAATTGTAGAAATTTCACTTATTTTGGGGAAAAATTTCAGAAATTTCACTTATTTCAGAAAAAAAGCAGAAATTTTCTAATTTTGAAGCAAAAAAGCAGAAATTTCTTTTATTTTGGTACAAAATTGCAGAAATTTCCTTTATTTTGGGGCAAAATTGCAGAAATTTCACTTATTTTGGGGCAAAATTTCAGAAATTTCACTTATTTCTGAAAAAGAAGGCAGAAATTTTCCTTATTTTGGGGCAAAAAGGCAGAAATTCCTAATATTTTGTGGCAAAAATGCAGAAATTCCCCTTATTTTGAGGTAAAAAGGCTGAAATTCCCCTTATTTGGGGGCAAAAAGGCAGAAATTTCCCTTTTTTTGGGGCAAAATTGTAGAAATTTCACTTACTTCAGGGTAATAAGTCAGAAATTTTCCTTATTTTGGAACAAAAAAGACAGAAATTCCCTTTGTTTTGGGGGAAAATACAGAAATTCCATTTATTTAGAGTCAAAAATGCAGAAATTCCCCTTATTTTGGAGCAAAAATGAAGAAATTTTCCTTTTTTATGGCAAAAAGGTATGCATTCTTTTTCGGGCAAAAAGGCAGAAATTCCCCGTATTTAGGAGCAAAATTGCAGACATTCCCCTAATTGTGGTGCAAAAAGGCAGAAATTCCCTATATGTTGGGGCAAATAGACAGAAATTCTCCTTATTTTAGGGCAAAATTCAGAAATTTAAAATATTTTGAGGCAAAATTGCAGAAATTTCATTTATTTCAGAAAAATAGCAAAATTTTCTTATTTTGGGGCAAAAAGGCAGAAATTTCTTTTATTTTGGTACAAAATTGCAGAAATTTTTCTTAATTTGGGGCAAAAAGGCAGAAATTTCCCATATTTTGGGGCAAAAATGCAGAAATTCCCCTTATTTTGAGGTAAAAAGGCTGAAATTCCCCTCATTTGCGGTCAAAAAGCAGAAATTTCTCTTATTTTGGGGCAAAATTCAAGAAATTTCCCTTATTTTGGGGCAAAATTGCAGAAATTTCACTTATTTTGGGGCAAAATTGCAGACAATTCACTTATTTCAGGGAAAAAAGGCAGAAATTTTCCTTATTTTTGGGCAAAAAAACAGAAATTCCTAATATTTTGTGGCAAAAATGCAGAAATTCCCCTTATTTTGAGGTAAAAATGCTGATATTCCCCTTCTTTGGGGGCAAAAAGGCAGAAATTTTCCTTATTTTGGGGCAAAAAAGACAGAAATTCCCTTTGTTTTCGGGGAAAAAGACAGATTCCACATATTTAGAGGCAAAAAAGCAGAAATTTCCCTTATTTTGGAGCAAAATTGCAAAAATTTCCCTTTTTTATGGCAAAAAGGTATGCATTCTTCTTATTATCGAGCAAAAAGGCAGAAATTCCCCGTATTTTGGAGCAAAATTGCAGAAATTCCCCTAATTGTGGGGCAAAAAGGCAGAAATTTCCTATATGTTAGGGCAAAAAGACAGAAATTCTCCTTATTTTGGGGCAAAACTCAGAAATTCCACTTATTTTGGGGCAAAATTCAAAAAATTTCCATTATTTTGGGGCAAAATTGAAGAAATTTCACTTATTTTGGGGCAAAATTGCAGAAATTTCACTTATTTCAGGAAAAAAAGGCAGAAATTTTCCTTATTTTTGGGAAAAAGGCAGAAATTCCTAATATTTTGTGGCAAAAATCTAGAAATTCCCCTTATTTTGAGGTAAAAAGGCTGAAATTCCCCTTATTTGGGGGCAAAAGGCAGTAATTTCCCTTATTTTGGGGCAAAATTGCAGAAATTTCACTTATTTCAGGGTAATAAGTCAGAAATTTTCCTTATTTTGAAGCTAAAAGGACAGAAATTTCCTTTGTTTTGGGGGGAAATAGACAGAAATTCTACTTATTTAGAGTCAAAAATGCAGAAATTCCTCTTATTTGGGGAAAAAATGAAGAAATTTCCCTTTTTTATGGCAAAAAGGTATGCATTCTTCTTATTTTTGGGCAAAAAGGCAGAAATTCCCCGTATTTTGGAGGAAAATTGCAGAAATTCCCCTAATTGTGGAACAAAAAGGCAGAAATTCCCTATATGTTGGTGCAAAAAGACAGAAATTCTCCTTATTTTCGGGCAAAACTCAGAAGTTTACTTATTATAGGGCAAAATTCCAGAAATTTCCCTTATTTTGGGGGAAAATTGCTGAAATTTCACCTATTTTGGGGCAAAATTGCAGAAATTTCACTTATTTCAGAAAAAAAAGCAGAAATTTTCTTATTTTGAGGCAAAAAGGCAGAAATTTCATTTATTTTGGTACAAAATTGCAGAAATTTTTCTTATTTTGGAGCAAAAATGCAGAAATTTCCCATATTTTGGGGCAAAAATGCAGAAATTCTTCTTATTTTGAGGAAAAAGGCTGAAATTCCCCTTATTTGGGGGCAAAAAGGCAGAAATTTCCCTTATTTTGGGGCAAAATTGCAGAAATTTCACTTATTTCAGGGTAATAAGTCATAAATTTTCCTTATTTTGGGCAAAAAACACAGAAATTCCCTTTGTTTTGTGGGGAAAACACAGAAATTCCACTTTTTTAGAGGCAAAAAAGCAGAAATTCCTTTTATTTTTTAGCAAAAATGAAGAAATTTCCCTTTTTTATAGCAAAAGGTATACATTCCCCTTATTTTTAGGCTAAAAAGCAGAAATTCCCCGTATTTGGAGCAAAATTGTAGAAATTCCCTTAATTGTGGGGCAAAAAGGAAGAAATTCCTTATATGTTTGTGCAAAAAGACAGAAATCCTCCTTATTTTCGGGCAAAACTCAGAAATTCCACTTATTTTGGGGCAAAATTGCTGAAATTTCACCTATGTTGGGGCAAAATTGCAAAAATTTCACTTATTTCAGAAAAAAAGCAGAAATTTTCTTATTTTGGGGCAAAAAGGCAGACATTTCATTTATTTTGGTACAAAATTGCAGAAATTTTTCTTATTTTGGAGCAAAAATGCAGAAATTTCCCATATTTTGGGGCAAAAATGCAGAAATTCTTCTTATTTTGAGGAAAAAGGCTAAAATTCCCCTTATTTGGTGGCAAAAAGTCAGAAATTTCCCTTATTTTGGGGCAAAATTGCAGAAATTTCACTTATTTCAGGGTAATAAGTCAGAAATTTTCCTTATTTTGGGTCATAAAAGACAGAAATTCCCTTTGTTTTGGGGGGAAAAGACAGAAATTCCACTTATTTAGAGGCAAAAAGGCAGAAATTCCTAATATTTTGTGGCTAAAAATGCAGAAATTCCCCTTATTTGGAGGTAAAAAGGCTGAAATTCCCTTTATTTGGGGGCAAAAAAGGCAGAAATTTCCCTCATTTTAGGGCAAAATTGCAGAAATTTCACTTATTTCAGGGTAATAAGTCAGAAATTTTCCTTATTTTGGGGCAAAAAAGACAGAAATTCCCTTTGTTTTGGGGGAAAGAGACAGAAATTCCACTTATTTAGATGCAAAAAAAGCAGAAATTCCCCTTATTTTGGAGCAAAAATGAAGAAATTTCCCTTTTTATGGCAAAAAGCTATGCATTCTTACTTTTGGGCAAAAAGGCAGAAATTCCCCATATTTTGGAGAAAAATTGCAGAAATTCCTCTTATTGTGGGGCAAAAAGGCAGAAATTCCCTATATGTTAGGGCAAAAAACAGAAATTCTCCTTATTTTGGGGCAAAACTCAGAACTTCCACTTATTTTGGGGCAAAATTCCAGAGATTTCCCTTATTTTGGGACAAAATTGCAAAAATTTCACTTATTTTGGGGCAAAATTGCAGGAATTTCACTTATTTCAGTGAAAAAAGGCAGAAATTTTTTTTATTTTGGGGCAAAAATGCAGAAATTCCTAATATTTTGTGGCAAAATTGCAGAAATTCCCCTTATTTTGAGGTAAAAAGGCTGAAATCCCCCTTATTTGGGGGCAAAAAGGCAGAAATTTCCCTTATTTGGGGCAAAATTTCAGAAATTTCCCTTATTTCATAGTAATAAGTCAGAAATTTTCCTTATTTTGCGGAAAAAAGACAGAAATTCCCTTTGTTTTGGGGGAAAAATACATAAATTCCACTTATTTGAGACAAAAAAGCAGAAATTCCCCTTATTTTGGGGCAAAATTGCATAAATTTCACTTACTTCAGGGTAATAAGTCAGAAATTTTCCTTATTTTTGGGCAAAAAAGACAGAAATTACCTTTGTTTTGGGGGAAAAAGACAGAAATTCCAGTTATTTAGAGGCAGAAAAGCAGAAATTCCCTTTATTTTGGACAAAATTGCAAAAATTTCCCTTTTTTATGGCAAAAAGTTATGCATTCTACTTATTTTCGCGCAAAAAGGAAGAAATTACCCGTATTTTGGAGCAAAATTGCAGAAATTCCCCTAATTGTGGGGCAAAAAGGCAGAAATTCCCTATATGTTGGGGCAAAAAGACAGAAATTCTCCTTATTTTTGGTCAAAACACAGAAATTCCACTTATTTTGGGGCAAAATTTCAGATATTTCACTTATTTTGGGGCAAAATTGCAGAAATTTCACTTATTTTGGGGCAAAATTGCAGAAATTTAACTTATTTCAGGGTAATAAGTCAGAAATTTTCCTTATTTTGGGGCAAAAAGACAGAAATTCTATTTGTATTAGGGGACAAAGACAGAAATTCTACATATTTAGAGGCATAAAAGCAGAAATTCCCCTTATTTTAGAGCAAAAATGAAGAAATTTCCCTTTTTTATGGCAAAAAGGTATGCATTCTTCTTATTTTCGGGCAAAAAGGCAGAAATTCCCCGTATTTTGGAGCAAAATTGCAGAAATTGCCCTAATTGTGGGGCAAAAAGGCAGAAATTCCCTATATGTTGAGGCAAAAAGACAGAAATTCTCCTTATTTTGGGTCAAAACTCAGAAATTCCAATTATTTTGAGGCAAAATTCCAGAAATTTCACTTATTTTGGGGCAAAATTGTAGAAATTTCACTTATTTTGGGGAAAAATTTCAGAAATTTCACTTATTTCAGAAAAAAAGCAGAAATTTTCTAATTTTGAAGCAAAAAGGCAGAAATTTCTTTTATTTTGGTACAAAATTGCAGAAATTTCCTTTATTTTGGGGCAAAATTGCAGAAATTTCACTTATTTGGGGCAAAATTTCAGAAATTTCACTTATTTCTGAAAAAGAAGGCAGAAATTTTCCTTATTTTGGGGCAAAAAGACAGAAATTCCTAAAATTTTGTGGCAAAAATGCAGAAATTCCCCTTATTTTGAGGTAAAAAGGCTGAAATTCCCCTTATTTGGGGGCAAAAAGGCAGAAATTTCCCTTTTTTTGGGGCAAAATTGTAGAAATTTCACTTACTTCAGGGTAGTAAGTCAGAAATTTTCCTTATTTTGGAACAAAAAAGACAGAAATTCCCTTTGTTTTGGGGGAAAAGACAGAAATTCCACTTATTTAGAGTCAAAAAGGCAGAAATTCCCCTTATTTTGGAGCAAAAATGAAGAAATTTTCCTTTTTTATGGCAAAAAGGTATGCATTCTTATTTTCGGGCAAAAAGGCAGAAATTCCCCGTATTTAGGAGCAAAATTGCAGACATTCCCCTAATTGTGGTGCAAAAAGGCAGAAATTCCCTATATGTTGGGGCAAATAGACAGAAATTCTCCTTATTTTAGGGCAAAATTCAAAAATTTAAAATATTTTGAGGCAAAATTGCAGAAATTTCATTTATTTCAGAAAAATAGCAAAATTTTCTTATTTTGGGGCAAAAAGGCAGAAATTTCTTTTATTTTGGTACAAAATTGCAGAAATTTTTCTTAATTTGGGGCAAAAAGGCAGAAATTTCCCATATTTTGGGGCAAAAATGCAGAAATTCCCCTTATTTTGAGGTAAAAAGGCTGAAATTCCCCTCATTTGCGGTCAAAAAGCAGAAATTTCTCTTATTTTGGGGCAAAATTCAAGAAATTTCCCTTATTTTGGGGCAAAATTGCAGAAATTTCACTTATTTTGGGGCAAAATTGCAGAAAATTCACTTATTTCAGGGAAAAAAGGCAGAAATTTTCCTTATTTTTGAGCAAAAAAACAGAAATTCCTAATATTTTGTGGCAAAAATGCAGAAATTCCCCTTATTTTGAGGTAAAAAGGCTGATATTCCCCTTCTTTGGGGGCAAAAAGCAGAAATTTTCCTTATTTTGGGGCAAAAAAGACAGAAATTCCCTTTGTTTTCGGGGAAAAAGACAGAAATTCCACATATTTAGAGGCAAAAATGCAGAAATTTCCCTTATTTTGGAGCAAAATTGCAAAAATTTCCCTTTTTTATGGCAAAAAGGTATGCATTCTTCTTATTATCGAGCAAAAAGGCAGAAATTCCCCGTATTTTGGAGCAAAATTGCAGAAATTCCCCTAATTGTGGGGCAAAAAGGCGGAAATTTCCTATATGTTAGGGCAAAAAGACAGAAATTCTCTTTATTTTGGGGCAAACCTCAGAAATTCCACTTATTTTGGGGCAAAATTCAAGAAATTTCCATTATTTTGGGGCAAAATTGAAGAAATTTCACTTATTTTGGGGCAAAATTGCAGAAATTTCACTTATTTCAGGAAAAAAAGGCAGAAATTTTCCTTATTTTGGGGAAAAAGGCAGAAATTCCTAATATTTTGTGGCAAAAATCTACAAATTCCCCTTATTTTGAGGTAAAAAGGCTGAAATTCCCCTTATTTGGGGGCAAAAAGGCAGTAATTTCCCTTATTTTGGGGCAAAATTGCAGACATTTCACTTATTTCATGGTAATAAGTCAGAAATTTTCCTTATTTTGAAACTAAAAGGACAGAAATTTCCTTTGTTTTGGGGGAAAAAGACAGAAATTCTACTTATTTAGAGTCAAAAATGCAGAAATTCCTCTTATTTGGGGAAAAAATGAAGAAATTTCCCTTTTTTATGGCAAAAAGGTATGCATTCTTCTTATTTTTGGGCAAAAAGGCAGAAATTCCCCGTATTTTGGAGGAAAATTGCAGAAATTCCCCTAATTGTGGAACAAAAAGGCAGATATTCCCTATATGTTGGTGCAAAAAGACAGAAATTCTCCTTATTTTTGGGCAAAACTCAGAAGTTTACTTATTTTAGGGCAAAATTCCAGAAATTTCCCTTATTTTGGGGGAAAATTGCTGAAATTTCACCTATTTTGGGGCAAAATTGCAGAAATTTCACTTATTTCAGAAAAAAAAGCAGAAATTTTCTTATTTTGGGGCAAAAAGGCAGAAATTTCATTTATTTTGGTACAAAATTGCAGAAATTTTTCTAATTTTGGAGCAAAAATGCAGAAATTTCCCATATTTTGGGGCAAAAATGCAGAAATTCTTCTTATTTTGAGGAAAAAGGCTGAAATTCCCCTTATTTGGGGGCAAAAAGGCAGAAATTTCCCTTATTTTGGGGCAAAATTGCAGAAATTTCACTTATTTCAGGGTAATAAGTCATAAATTTTCCTTATTTTGGGCAAAAAACACAGAAATTCCCTTTGTTTTGTGGGGAAAACACAGAAATTCCACTTTTTTAGAGGCAAAAAAGCAGAAATTCCTTTTATTTTTTTGCAAAAATGAAGAAATTTCCCTTTTTTATAGCAAAAGGTATACATTCCCCTTATTTTTAGGCTAAAAAGCAGAAACTCCCCATATTTGGAGCATAATTGTAGAAATTCCCTTAATTGTGGGGCAAAAAGGAAGAAATTCCTTATATGTTTGTGCAAAAAGACAGAAATCCTCCTTATTTTCGGGCAAAACTCAGAAATTCCACTTATTTTGGGGCAAAATTGCTGAAATTTCACCTATTTTGGGGCAAAATTGCAAAAATTTCACTTATTTCAGAAAAAAAAGCAGAAATTTTCTTATTTTGGGGCAAAAAGGCAGACATTTCATTTATTTTGGTACAAAATTGCAGAAATTTTTCTTATTTTGGAGCAAAAATGCAGAAATTTCCCATATTTTGGGGCAAAAATGCAGAAATTCTTCTTATTTTGAGGAAAAAGGCTGAAATTCCCCTTATTTGGGGGCAAAAAGGCAGAAATTTCTCTTATTTTGGGGCAAAATTGCAGAAATTTCACTTATTTCAGGGTAATAAGTCAGAAATTTTTCTTATTTTGGGGCAAAATTGCAGAAATTTCACTTATTTTGGGGCAAAATTGGAGAAATTTCACTTATGTCAGGGTAATAAGTCAGAAATTTTTTTTAATTTGGGGCAAAAAAGACAGAAATTCCCTTTGTTTTGGGGGAAAAAGACAGAAATTCCAATTATTTAGAGGCAAAAAAGCAGAAATTCCCCTTATTTTGGAGCAAAAATGAAGAAATTTTTCTTTTTTATGGCAAAAAGGTATGCATTCTTCTTATTTTCGGGCAAAAACCAGAAATTTCCTGTATTTTGGAGCAAAATTGCAGAAATTCCTCTAATTGTGGGGTAAAAAGGCAGAAATTCCCTATATTTTATGGCATAAAGACAGAAATTCTTCTTATTTTGGGGCAAAACTCAGAAATTCCACATATTTTAAGGGAAAATTCCAGAAATTTCTCTTATTTTGGGGCAAAATTGCAGAAATTTCACTTATTTTGGGGCAAAATTGCAGAAATTTCACTTATTTAAGGGAAAAAAAGCAGAAATTTTCTTCTTCTGGGGCAAAAAGGCAAAATTTTTTTTATTTTGGTACAAAATTGCAGAAAATTTTTTTATTTTGGGCAAAAAGGCAGAAATTTCCCATATTTTGGGGCAAAATGCAGAAATTCTTCTTATTTTGAGGTAAAAAGGCTGAAATTCCCGTTATTTGAGGGCAAAAAGGGAGAAATTTCCCTTATTTTGGGGAAAAATTGCAGAAATTTCACTTATTTCAGGGTAATAAGTCAAAAATTTTCCTTATTTTGAGGCAAAAATACAGAAATTCCCTTTTTTTGGGAGACAAAGACAGAAATTCCACATATTTAGAGGCATAAAAGCAAAAAATCTCTTTATTTTGGAGCAAAATTGAAGAAATTTTCCTTTTTTATGGCAAATAGTTATGCATTCTTCTTATTTTCGGGCAAAAAGGCAGAAATTTCCCTTATTTGGGGCAAAATTCCAGAAATTTCCCTTATTTCATGGTAATAAGTCAGAAATTTTCTTTATTTTGCGCAAAAAAGACAGAAATTCCCTTTGTTTTGGGGGAAAAATACATAAATTCCACTTATTTAGAGACAAAAAAGCAGAAATTCCCCTTATTTTGGGGCAAAATTGCATAAATTTCACTTACTTCAGGGTAATAAGTCAGAAGATTTCCTTATTTTTGGGCAAAAAAGACAGAAATTCCCCGTATTTTGGAGCAAAATTGCAGAAATTCCCCTAATTGTGGGGCAAAAAGGCAGAAATTCCCTATATGTTGAGGCAAAAAGACAGAAATTCTCCTTATTTTGGGGCAAAACTCAGAAATTCCACTTATTTTCGGGCAAAATTCCAGAAATTTCACTTATTTTGGGGCAAAATTGTAAAAATTTCACTTATTTTGGGGCAAAATTGCAGAAATTTCACTTATTTTGGGGCAAAATTGCAGAAATTTAACTTATTTGGGTAATAAGTCACAAATTTTCCTTATTTTGGAGCAAAAAGACCGAAATTCTATTTGTATTGGGGGACAAAGACAGAAATTCCACATATTTAGAGGCATAAAAGCAGAAATTCCAATTATTTTGGAGCAAAAATGAAGAAATTTTCCTTTTTTATGGCAAAAAGGTATGC
Organism: Micromys minutus; assembly: GCF_963924665.1. Classification (NCBI taxonomy): domain Eukaryota; kingdom Metazoa; phylum Chordata; class Mammalia; order Rodentia; family Muridae; genus Micromys; species Micromys minutus. Next base: position 426,800 of record NW_027667262.1, read on the forward strand.
ATTCTTCTTATTTTCGGGCAAAAAGGTAGAAATTCCCCGTATTTTGTAGCAAAATTGCAGAAATTGCCCTAATTGTGGGGCAAAAAGGCAGAAATTCCCTATATGTTGAGGCAAAAAGACAGAAATTCTCCTTATTTTGGGTCAAAACTCAGAAATTCCAATTATTTTGAGGCAAAATTCCAGAAATTTCACTTATTTTGGGGCAAAATTGTAGAAATTTCACTTATTTTGGGGAAAAATTTCAGAAATTTCACTTATTTCAGAAAAAAAGCAGAAATTTTCTAATTTTGAAGCAAAAAAGCAGAAATTTCTTTTATTTTGGTACAAAATTGCAGAAATTTCCTTTATTTTGGGGCAAAATTGCAGAAATTTCACTTATTTTGGGGCAAAATTTCAGAAATTTCACTTTTTCAGGAAAAAAAGGCAGAAATTTTCCTTATTTTGGGGCAAAAAGGCAGAAATTCCTAATATTTTGTGGCAAAAATGCAGAAATTCCCCTTATTTTGAGGTAAAAAGGCTGAAATTCCCTTTATTTGGGGGCAAAAACGGCAGAAATTTCCCTTTTTGGGGGGCAAAATTGTAGAAATTTCACTTATTTCAGGGTAATAAGTCAGAAATTTTCCTTATTTTGGGGCAAAAAAGACAGAAATTCCCTTTGTTTTGGGGGAAAAAGACAGAAATTCCACTTATTTAGAGTCAAAAAGGCAGAAATTCCCCTTATTTTGGAGCAAAAATGAAGAAATTTTCCTTTTTTATGTCAAAAAGGTATGCATTCTTATTTTCGGGCAAAAAGGCCGAAATTCCCCGTCTTTTGGAGCAAAATTGCAGAAATTCCCCTAATTGTGGGGCAAAAAGGCAGAAATTCCCTATATGTTGGGGCAAAAAGACAGAAATTCTCCTTATTTTGGGGTAAAACTCAGAAATTCCACTTATTTTGGGGCAAAATTCCAGAAATTTCACTTATTTTTGGGCAAAATTTTAGAAATTTCACTTATTTTGGGCCAAAATTTCAGAAATTTCACTTATTTTCAGAAAAAAAAATAAAAATTTTTCTATTTGTAAGCAAAAATGCAGAAATTTCTTTTATTTTGGTACAAAATTGCAGAAATTTTTCTTATTTTGGGGCAAAAAGGCAGAAATTTCCCATATTTTGGGGCAAAAATTCAGAAATTCCCCTTATTTTGAGGTAAAAAGGCTAAAATTCCCCTTTATTTGGGGGCAAAAAGGCAGAAATTCCACTTCTTTTGGGCCAAAATTGCGGAAATTTCACTTATTTCAGGGAAAAAAGGCAGAAATTTTCCTTCTTTTGGGGCAAAAAGGCAGAAATTCCTAATATTTTGTGGCAAAAATGCAGAAATTCCCTTTATTTTGAGGTAAAAAGGGTGAAATTCCCCTTATTTGGGGGTAAAAATGCCGAAATTTCGCTTATTTTGGGGCAAAATTGCAGAAATTTCACTTATTTCACGGTAATAAGTAAGAAATTTTCCATATTTTGGGGCAAAAAAGACAGAAATTCCCTTTGTTTTGGGGGAAAAAGACAGAAATACCACTTATTTAGAGGCAAAAAAGCAGAAATTTTCCTTATTTTGGAGCAAAAATGAAGAAATTTCCCTTTTTTATGGCAAAAAGGTATGCATTCTTCTTATTTTCGGGCAAAAAGGCAGAAATTCCCCGTATTTTGGAGCAAAATTGCAGAAATTCCCCTAATTGTCGGGCAAAAAGGTAGAAATTCCCTATATGTTGGGGCAAAAAGACAGAAATTCTCCTTATTTTGGGGCGAAACTCAGAAATTCCACTTATTTGGGGCAAAATTCCAGAAATTTACCTTATTTTAGAACAAAATTGCAGAAATTTCACTTATTTTGGGGCAAAATTGCAGAAATTTCACTTATTTCAGGGAAAAAAGGCAGAAATTTTCCTTATTTTGGGGCAAAAAGCAGAAATCCCTAATATTTTGTGGCAAAAATGCAGAAATTCCCCTTATTTTGAGGTAAAAAGGCTGAAATTACCCTTATTTGGGGGCAAAAGGCAGTAATTTCACTTATATTGGGGCAAAATTGAAGAAATTTCAGTTATTTCAGGGTAATAAGTAAGAAATTTTTTTTATTTTGGAAGAAAAAAGACAGAAATTCCCTTTGTTTTGGGGGAAAAAGACAGAAATTCCACTTATTTAGAGTCAAAAAGGCAGAAATTCCCCTTATTTTGAAGCAAAAATGAAGAAATTTCCCTTTTTTATGGCAAAAAGGTATGCATTCTTCTTATTTTCAGGCAAAAAGGCAGAAATTCCCTGTATTTTGAGCAACATTGCAGAAATTCCCCTAATTGTGGGGCAAAAAGGCAGAAATTCCCTATATGTTGGGGCAAAAAGACAGACATTCTTCTTATTTGGGGGCAAAACTGAGTAATTCCACTTATTTTGGGGCAAAATTCCAGAAATTTCCCATATTTTGGGGCCAAATTGCAGAAATTTCACTTATTTTGGGGCAAAATTTCAGAAATTTCACTTATTTTAGGGAAAAAAAGCAGAAATTTTTTTATTTTGGGGCAAAAAGGCAGAAATTTCCCATATTTTGAAGCAAAAATGCAGAAATTCCCCTTATTTTGAGGTAAAAAGGCTGAAATTCCCCTTATTTGGGGGCAAAAAGGCAGAAATTTCCTCTATTTTGAGGCAAAATTGCAGAAATTTCACTTATTTCAGGGTAATAAGTCAGAAATTTTCCTTATTTTGGGGCAAAAAAGACAGAAATTCCCTTTGTTTTGGGGGAAAAAGACAGAAATTCCACTTATTTGAGGCAAATGCAGAAATTCCCCTTATTTTGGAGCAAAAATTAAGAAATTTCCCTTTTTTATGGCAAAAAGGTATGCATTCTTCTTATTTTCGGACAAAAAGGCAGAAATTCCCCGTATTTTGGAGCAAAATTGCAGAAATTCCCCTAATTGTGGGGCAAAAAGGCAGAAATTCCCTATATGTTGGGGCAAAAGGACAGAAATTCTCCTTATTTTGTGGCTAAACTCAGAAATACCACTTATTTTGAGGCAAAATTCCAGAAATTTCCCTTATTTTGTGGAAAAATTGCAGAAATTTTACTTATTTTGGGCAAAATTGCAGAAATTTCACTTATTTCAGAAAAAAAGCAGAATTTTTTTTATTTTGGGGCAAAAAGGCAGAAATTTCTTTTATTTTGGTACAAAATTGAAGAAATTTTTCTTATTTTGGGGCAAAAACGCAGAAATTTCCCATATTTTGGGGCAAAACTGCAGAAATTTCCCTTTTTTTGACGTAAAAAGGCTGAAATTCCCCTTATTTGGGGGCAAAAAGGGAGAAATTTTTCTTATTTTGAGGCAAAATTGCAGCAATTTCACTTATTTCAGGGTAATAAGTCAGAAACGTTCCTTATCTTGGGGCAAAAAATACAGAAATTCCCTTTGTTTTGGGGGAAAAAGACAGAAATTCCACTTATTTTGGGGCAAAATTCCAGAAATTTCACTTATTTTGGGGCAAATTTGTAGAAATTTCACTTATTTTGGGGCAAAATTTCAGAAATTTCACTTTTTTCAGAAAAAAAAGTAGAAATTTTTCTATTTGGAAGCAAAAAGGCAGAAATTTCTTTTATTTTGGTACAAAATTGCAGAAATTTTTCTTATTTTGGGGCAAAAAGATAGAAATTTCCCATATTTTAGGGCAAAAATGCAGAAATTCCCCTTATTTTGAGGTAAAAAGGCTAAAATTCCCCTTATTTGGGGGCAAAAAGGCAGAAATTTCACTTATTTTGGGCCAAACTTGCGGAAATTTCACTTATTTCAGGGAAAAAAGGCAGAAATTTTCCTTATTTTGGGGTAAAAAGGCAGAAATTCCTAATATTTTGTGGCAAAAATGCAGAAATTCCCTTTATTTTGAGGTAAAAAGGGTGAAATTCCCCTTATTTGGGGGTAAAAATGCCGAAATTTCGCTTATTTTGGGGCAAAATTGCAGAAATTTCACTTATTTCAGGGTAATAAGTAAAAAATTTTCCATATTTTGGGGCAAAAAAGACAGAAATTCCCTTTGTTTTGGGGGAAAAAGGCAGAAATACCACTTATTTAGAGGCAAAAAAGCAGAAATTTTCCTTATTTTGGAGCAAAAATGAAGAAATTTCCCTTTTTTATGGCAAAAAGGTATGCATTCTTCTTATTTTCGGGCAAAAAGGCAGAAATTCCCCGTATTTTGGAGCAAAATTGCAGAAATTCCCCTAATTGTCGGGCAAAAAGGTAGAAATTCCCTATATGTTGGGGCAAAAAGACAGAAATTCTCCTTATTTTGGGGCGAAACTCAGAAATTCCACTTATTTGGGGCAAAATTCCAGAAATTTACCTTATTTTAGAACAAAATTGCAGAAATTTCACTTATTTTGGGGCAAAATTGCAGAAATTTCACTTATTCCAGGGAAAAAAGGCAAAAATTTTCCTTATTTTGGGGCAAAAAGCAGAAATTCCTAATATTTTGTTGCAAAAATGCAGAAATTCCCCTTATTTTGAGGTAAAAAGGCTGAAATTACCCTTATTTGGGGGCAAAAAGGCAGTAATTTCCCTTATTTTGGGGCAAAATTGAAGAAATTTCAGTTATTTCAGGGTAATAAGTAAGAAATTTTTTTTATTTTGGAAGAAAAAAGACAGAAATTCCCTTTGTTTTGGGGGAAAAAGACAGAAATTCCACTAATTTAGAGTCAAAAAGGCAGAAATTCCCCTTATTTTGAAGCAAAAATGAAGAAATTTCCCTTTTTTATGGCAAAAAGGTATGCATTCTTCTTATTTTCAGGCAAAAAGGCAGAAATTCCCTGTATTTTGAGCAACATTGCAGAAATTCCCCTAATTGTGGGGCTAAAAGGCAGAAATTCCCTATATGTTGGGGCAAAAAGACAGACATTCTTCTTATTTGGGGGCAAAACTGAGTAATTCCACTTATTTTGGGGCAAAATTCCAGAAATTTCCCATATTTTGGGGCCAAATTGCAGAAATTTCACTTATTTTGGGGCAAAATTTCAGAAATTTCACTTATTTCAGGGAAAAAAAGCAGAAATTTTTTTATTTTGGGGCAAAAAGGCAGAAATTTCCCATATTTTGAAGCAAAAATGCAGAAATTCCCCTTATTTTGAGGTAAAAAGGCTGAAATTCCCCTTATTTGGGGGCAAAAAGGCAGAAATTTCCTTTATTTTGAGGCAAAATTGCAGAAATTTCACTTATTTCAGGGTAATAAGTCAGAAATTTTCCTTATTTTGGGGCAAAAAAGACAGAAATTCCCTTTGTTTTGGGGGAAAAAGACAGAAATTCCACTTATTTAGAGGCAAATGCAGAAATTCCCCTTATTTTGGAGCAAAAATGAAGAAATTTCCCTTTTTTATGGCAAAAAGGTATGCATTCTTCTTATTTTCGGACAAAAAGGCAGAAATTCCCCGTATTTTGGAGCAAAATTGCAGAAATTCCCCTAATTGTGGGGCAAAAAGGCAGAAATTCCCTATATGTTGGGGCAAAAGGACAGAAATTCTCCTTATTTTGTGGCTAAACTCAGAAATACCACTTATTTTGAGGCAAAATTCCAGAAATTTCCCTTATTTTGTGGAAAAATTGCAGAAATTTTACTTATTTTGGGCAAAATTGCAGAAATTTCACTTATTTCAGAAAAAAAGCAGAATTTTTTTTATTTTGGGGCAAAAAGGCAGAAATTTCTTTTATTTTGGTACAAAATTGAAGAAATTTTTCTTATTTTGGGGCAAAAACGCAGAAATTTCCCATATTTTGGGGCAAAACTGCAGAAATTTCCCTTTTTTTGACGTAAAAAGGCTGAAATTCCCCTTATTTGGGGGCAAAAAGGGAGAAATTTGTCTTATTTTGAGGCAAAATTGCAGCAATTTCACTTATTTCAGGGTAATAAGTCAGAAATTTTCCTTATCTTGGGGCAAAAAATACAGAAATTCCCTTTGTTTTGGGGGAAAAAGACAGAAATTCCACTTATTTTGGGGCAAAATTCCAGAAATTTCACTTATTTTGGGGCAAATTTGTAGAAATTTCACTCATTTTGGGGCAAAATTTCAGAAATTTCACTTTTTTCAGAAAAAAAAGTAGAAATTTTTCTATTTGGAAGCAAAAAGGCAGAAATTTCTTTTATTTTGGTACAAAATTGCAGAAATTTTTCTTATTTTGGGGCAAAAAGGCAGAAATTTCCCATATTTTATGGCAAAAATGCAGAAATTCCCCTTATTTTGAGGTAAAAAGGCTAAAATTCCCCTTATTTGGGGGCAAAAAGGCAGAAATTTCACTTATTTTGGGCCAAACTTGCGGAAATTTCACTTATTTCAGCAAAAAAAAGGCAGAAATTTTCCTTATTTTCGGGTAAAAAGGCAGAAATTCCTAATATTTTGTGGCAAAAATGCAGAAATTCCCTTTATTTTGAGGTAAAAAGGGTGAAATTCCCCTTATTTGGGGGTAAAAATGCCGAAATTTCGCTTATTTTGGGGCAAAATTGCAGAAATTTCACTTATTTCAGGGTAATAAGTAAAAAATTTTCCATATTTTGGGGCAAAAAAGACAGAAATTCCCTTTGTTTTGGGGGAAAAAGGCAGAAATACCACTTATTTAGAGGCACAAAAGCAGAAATTTTCCTTATTTTGGAGCAAAAATGAAGAAATTTCCCTTTTTTATGGCAAAAAGGTATGCATTCTTCTTATTTTCGGGCAAAAAGGCAGAAATTCCCCGTATTTTGGAGCAAAATTGCAGAAATTCCCCTAATTGTCGGGCAAAAAGGTAGAAATTCCCTATATGTTGGGGAAAAAGACAGAAATTCTCCTTATTTTGGGGCGAAACTCAGAAATTCCACTTATTTGGGGCAAAATTCCAGAAATTTACCTTATTTTAGAACAAAATTGCAGAAATTTCACTTATTTTGGGGCAAAATTGCAGAAATTTCACTTATTTCAGGGAAAAAAGGCAGAAATTTTCCTTATTTTGGGGCAAAAAGCAGAAATTCCTAATATTTTGTGGCAAAAATGCAGAAATTCCCCTTATTTTGAGGTAAAAAGGCTGAAATTACCCTTATTTGGGGGCAAAAAGGCAGTAGTTTCCCTTATTTTGGGGCAAAATTGAAGAAATTTCAGTTATTTCAGGGTAATAAGTAAGAAATTTTTTTTATTTTGGAAGAAAAAAGACAGAAATTCCCTTTGTTTTGGGGGAAAAAGACAGAAATTCCACTTATTTAGAGTCAAAAAGGCAGAAATTCCCCTTATTTTGAAGCAAAAATGAAGAAATTTCCCTTTTTTATGGCAAAAAGGTATGTATTCTTCTTATTTTCAGGCAAAAAGGCAGAAATTCCCTGTATTTTGAGCAACATTGCAGAAATTCCCCTAATTGTGGGGTAAAAAGGCAGAAATTCCCTATATGTTGGGGCAAAAAGACAGACATTCTTCTTATTTTGGGTCAAAACTGAGAAATTCCACTTATTTTGGGGCAATATTCCAGAAATTTCCCATATTTTGGGGCCAAATTGCAGAAATTTCACTTATTTTGGGGCAAAATTTCAGAAATTTCACTTATTTCAGGGAAAAAAAGCAGAATTTTTTTTTATTTTGGGGCAAAAAGGCAGAAATTTCTCATATTTTGAAGCAAAAATGCAGAAATTCCTCTTATTTTGAGGTAAAAAGGCTGAAATTCCCCTTATTTGGGGGCAAAAAGGCAGATATTTCCTTTATTTTGAGGCAAAATTGCAGAAATTTCACTTATTTCAGTGATATAAGTCAGAAATTTTCATTATTTTGGGGCAAAAAAGACAGAAATTCCCTTTGATTTGGGGGAAAAAGACAGAAATTCCACTTATTTAGAGGCAAATGCAGAAATTCCTCTTATTTTGGAGCAAAAATGAAAAAATTTCCCTTTTTTATGGCAAAAAGGTATGCATTCTTCTTATTTTCGGACAAAAAGGCAGAAATTCCCCGTATTTTGGAGCAAAATTGCAGAAATTCCCCTAATTGTGGGGCAAAAAGGCAGAAATTCCCTATATGTTGGGGCAAAAGGACAGAAATTCTCCTTATTTTGTGGCAAAACTCAGAAATACCACTTATTTTGAGGCAAAATTCCAGAAATTCCCTTATTTTGTAGAAAAATTGCAGAAATTTCACTTATTTTGGGCAAAATTGCAGAAATTTCACTTATTTCAGAAAAAAAGCAGAATTTTTTTATTTTGGGGCAAAAAGGCAGAAATTTCTTTTATTTTGGTACAAAATTGAAGAAATTTTTCTTATTTTGGGGCAAAAACGCAGAAATTTCCCATATTTTGGGGCAAAACTGCAGAAATTTCCCTTTTTTTGACGTAAATAGGCTGAAATTCCCCTTATTTGGGGGCAAAAAGGGAGAAATTTTTCTTATTTTGAGGCAAAATTGCAGCAATTTCACTTATTTCAGGGTAATAAGTCAGAAATTTTCCTTATCTTGGGGCAAAAAATACAGAAATTCCCTTTGTTTTGGGGGAAAAAGACAGAAATTCCACTTATTTTGGGGCAAAATTCCAGAAATTTCACTAATTTTGGGGCAAATTTGTAGAAATTTCACTTATTTTGGGGCAAAATTTCAGAAATTTCACTTTTTTCAGAAAAAAAAGTAGAAATTTTTCTATTTGGAAGCAAAAAGGCAGAAATTTCTTTTATTTTGGTACAAAATTGCAGAAATTTTTCTTATTTTGGGGCAAAAAGGCAGAAATTTCCCATATTTTAGGGCAAAAATGCAGAAATTCCCCTTATTTTGAGGTAAAAGCTAAAATTCCACTTATTTCGGGGCAAAAAGGCAGAAATTTCACTTATTTTGGGCCAAACTTGCGGAAATTTCACTTATTTCAGGGAAAAAAAGGCAGAAATTTTCCTTAATTTGGGGCAAAAAGGCAGAAATTCCTAATATTTTGTGGCAAAAATGCAGAAATTCCCTTTATTTTGAGGTAAAAAGGGTGAAATTCCCCTTATTTGGGGGTAAAAATGCCGAAATTTCGCTTATTTTGGAGCAAAATTGCAGAAATTTCACTTATTTCAGGGTAATAACTAAGAAATTTTCCATATTTTGTGGCAAAAAAGACAGAAATTCCCTTTGTTTTGGGGGAAAAAGACAGAAATACCACTTATTTAGAGGCAAAAAGCAGAAATTTTCCTTATTATGGAGCAAAAATGAAGAAATTTCGCTTTTTTATGGCAAAAAGGTATGCATTCTTCTTATTTTCGGGCAAAAAGGCAGAAATTCCCCGTATTTTGGAGCAAAATTGCAGAAATTCCCCTAATTGTCGGGCAAAAAGGTAGAAATTCCCTATATGTTGGGGCAAAAAGACAGAAATTCTCCTTATTTTGGGGCGAAACTCAGAAATTCCACTTATTTGGGGCAAAATTCCAGAAATTTACCTTATTTTAGAACAAAATTGCAGAAATTTCACTTATTTTGGGGCAAAATTGCAGAAATTTCACTTATTTCAGGGAAAAAAGGCAGAAATTTTCCTTATTTTGGGGCAAAAAGCAGAAATTCCTAATATTTTTTGGCAAAAATGCAGAAATTCCCCTTATTTTGAGGTAAAAAGGCTGAAATTACCCTTATTTGGGGGCAAAAAGGCAGTAATTTCCCTTATTTTGGGGCAAAATTGAAGAAATTTCAGTTATTTCAGGGTAATAAGTAAGAAATTTTTTTTATTTTGGAAGAAAAAAGACAGAAATTCCCTTTGTTTTGGGGGAAAAAGACAGAAATTCCACTTATTTAGAGTCAAAAAGGCAGAAATTCCCCTTATTTTGAAGCAAAAATAAAGAAATTTCCCTTTTTTATGGCAAAAAGGTATGCATTCTTCTTATTTTCAGGCAAAAAGGCAGAAATTCCCTGTATTTTGAGCAACATTGCAGAAATTCCCCTAATTGTGGGGTAAAAAGGCAGAAATTCCCTATATGTTGGGGCAAAAAGACAGACATTCTTCTTATTTTGGGGCAAAACTGAGTAATTCCACTTATTTTGGGGCAAAATTCCAGAAATTTCCCATATTTGGAGCCAAATTGCAGAAATTTCACTTAATTTGGGGCAAAATTTCAGAAATTTCACTTATTTCAGGGAAAAAGCAGAAATTTTTTTATTTTGGGGCAAAAATGCAGAAATTTCCCATATTTTGAAGCAAAAATGCAGAAATTCCCCTTATTTTGAGGTAAAAAGGCTGAAATTCCCCTTATTTGGGGGCAAAAAGGCAGAAATTTCCTTTATTTTGAGGCAAAATTGCAGAAATTTCACTTATTTCAGGGTAATAAGTCAGAAATTTTCCTTATTTTGGGGCAAAAAAGACAGAAATTCCCTTTGTTTTGGGGGAAAAAGACAGAAATTCCACTTATTTAGAGGCAAATGCAGAAATTCCCCTTATTTTGGAGCAAAAATGAAGAAATTTCCCTTTTTTATGGCAAAAAGGTATGCATTCTTCTTATTTTCGGACAAAAAGGCAGAAATTCCCCGTATTTTGGAGCAAAATTGCAGAAATTCCCCTAATTGTGGGGCAAAAAGGCAGAAATTCCCTATATGTTGGGGCAAAAGGACAGAAATTCTCCTTATTTTGTGGCAAAACTCAGAAATACCACTTATTTTGAGGCAAAATTCCAGAAATTCCCTTATTTTGTGGAAAAATTGCAGAAATTTCACTTATTTTGGGCAAAATTGCAGAAATTTCACTTATTTCAGAAAAAAAAGCAGAATTTTTTTTATTTTGGGGCAAAAAGGCAGAAATTTCTTTTATTTTGGTACAAAATTGACGAAATTTTTCTTATTTTGGGGCAAAAACGCAGAAATTTCCCATATTTTGGGGCAAAACTGCAGAAATTTCCCTTTTTTTGACGTAAAAAGGCTGAAATTCCCCTTATTTGGGGGCAAAAAGGGAGAAATTTTTCTTATTTTGAGGCAAAATTGCAGCAATTTCACTTATTTCAGGGTAATAAGTCAGAAATTTTCCTTATCTTGGGGCAAAAAATACAGAAATTCCCTTTGTTTTGGGGGAAAAAGACAGAAATTCCACTTATTTTGGGGCAAAATTCCAGAAATTTCACTTATTTTGGGGCAAATTTGTAGAAATTTCACTTATTTTGGGGCAAAATTTCAGAAATTTCACTTTTTTCAGAAAAAAAAGTAGAAATTTTTCTATTTGGAAGCAAAAAGGCAAAAATTTCTTTTATTTTGGTACAAAATTGCAGAAATTTTTCTTATTTTGGGGCAAAAAGGCAGAAATTTCCCATATTTTATGGCAAAAATGCAGAAATTCCTCTTATTTTGAGGTAAAAGCTAAAACTCCACTTATTTGGGGGCAAAAAGGCAGAAATTTCACTTATTTTGGGCCAAACTTGCGGAAATTTCACTTATTTCAGTGAAAAAAAGGCAGAAATTTTCCTTAATTTGGGGCAAAAAGGCAGAAATTCCTAATATTTTGTGGCAAAAATGCAGAAATTCCCTTTATTTTGAGGTAAAAAGGGTGAAATTCCCCTTATTTGGGGGTAAAAATGCTGAAATTTCACTTATTTGGGGGCAAAATTGCAGAAATTTCACTTATTTCAGGGTAATAAGTAAGAAATTTTCCATATTTTGGGGCAAAAAAGACAGAAATTCCCTTTGTTTTGGGGGAAAAAGACAGAAATACCACTTATTTAGAGGCAAAAAAAGCAGAAATTTTCCTTATTTTGGAGCAAAAATGAAGAAATTTCCCTTTTTTATGGCAAAAAGGTATGCATTCTTCTTATTTTCGGGCAAAAAGGCAGAAATTCCCCTAATTGTCGGGCAAAAAGGTAGAAATTCCCTATATGTTGGGGCAAAAAGACAGAAATTCTCCTTATTTTGGGGCGAAACTCAGAAATTCCACTTATTTGGGGCAAAATTCCAGAAATTTACCTTATTTTAGAACAAAATTGCAGAAATTTCACTTATTTTGGGGCAAATTTGCAGAAATTTCACTTATTTCAGGGAAAAAAGGCAGAAATTTTCCTTATTTTGGGGCAAAAAGCAGAAATTCCTAATATTTTGTGGCAAAAATGCAGAAATTCCCCTTATTTTGAGGTAAAAAGGCTGAAATTACCCTTATTTGGGGGCAAAAAGGCAGTAATTTCCCTTATTTTGGGGCAAAATTGAAGAAATTTCAGTTATTTCAGGGTAATAAGTAAGAAATTTTTTTTATTTTGGAAGAAAAAAGACAGAAATTCCCTTTGTTTTGGGGGAAAAAGACAGAAATTCCACTTATTTAGAGTCAAAAAGGCAGAAATTCCCCTTATTTTGAAGCAAAAATGAAGAAATTTCCCTTTTTTATGGCAAAAAGGTATGCATTCTTCTTATTTTCAGGCAAAAAGGCAGAAATTCCCTGTATTTTTAGCAACATTGCAGAAATTCCCCTAATTGTGGGGAAAAAAGGCAGAAATTCCCTATATGTTGGGGCAAAAAGACAGACATTCTTCTTATTTTGGGGCAAAACTGAGTAATTCCACTTATTTTGGGGCAAAATTCCAGAAATTTCCCATATTTGGGGCCAAATTGCAGAAATTTCACTTATTTTGGGGCAAAATTTCAGAAATTTCACTTATTTCAGGGAAAAAAAGCAGAAATTTTTTTATTTTGGGGCAAAAAGGCAGAAATTTGCCATATTTTGAAGCAAAAATGCAGAAATTCCCCTTATTTTGAGGTAAAAAGGCTGAAATTCCCCTTATTTGGGGGCAAAAAGGCAGAAATTTCCTTTATTTTGAGGCAAAATTGCAGAAATTTCACTTATTTCAGGGTAATAAGTCAGAAATTTTCCTTATTTTGGGGCAAAAAAGACAGAAATTCCCTTTGTTTTGGGGGAAAAAGACAGAAATTCCACTTATTTAGAGGCAAATGCAGAAATTCCCCTTATTTTGGAGCAAAAATGAAGAAATTTCCCTTTTTTATGGCAAAAAGGTATGCATTCTTCTTATTTTCAGGCAAAAAGGCAGAAATTCCCCGTATTTTGGAGCAAAATTGCAGAAATTCCCCTAATTGTGGGGCAAAAAGGCAGAAATTCCCTATATGTTGGGGCAAAAGGACAGAAATTCTCCTTATTTTGTGGCAAAACTCAGAAATACCACTTATTTTGAGGCAAAATTCCAGAAATTCCCTTATTTTGTGGAAAAATTGCAGAAATTTCACTTATTTTGGGCAAAATTGCAGAAATTTCACTTATTTCAGAAAAAAAGCAGAATTTTTTTTATTTTGGGGCAAAAAGGCAGAAATTTCTTTTATTTTGGTACAAAATTGACGAAATTTTTCTTATTTTGGGGCAAAAACGCAGAAATTTCCCATATTTTGGGGCAAAACTGCAGAAATTTCCCTTTTTTTGACGTAAAAAGGCTGAAATTCCCCTTATTTGGGGGCAAAAAGGGAGAAATTTTTCTTATTTTGAGGCAAAATTGCAGCAATTTCACTTATTTCAGGGTAATAAGTCAGAAATTTTCCTTATCTTGGGGCAAAAAATACAGAAATTCCCTTTGTTTTGGGGGAAAAAGACAGAAATTCCACTTATTTTGGGGCAAAATTCCAGAAATTTCACTTATTTTGGGGCAAATTTGTAGAAATTTCACTTATTTTGGGGCAAAATTTCAGAAATTTCACTTTTTTCAGAAAAAAAAGTAGAAATTTTTCTATTTGGAAGCAAAAAGGCAAAAATTTCTTTTATTTTGGTACAAAATTGCAGAAATTTTTCTTATTTTGGGGCAAAAAGGCAGAAATTTCCCATATTTTATGGCAAAAATGCAGAAATTCCCCTTATTTTGAGGTAAAAGCTAAAATTCCACTTAATTGGGGTCAAAAAGGCAGAAATTTCACTTATTTTGGGCCAAACTTGCGGAAATTTCACTTATTTCAGTGAAAAAAAAGGCAGAAATTTTCCTTAATTTGGGGCAAAAAGGCAGAAATTCCTAATATTTTGTGGCAAAAATGCAGAAATTCCCTTTATTTTGAGGTAAAAAAGGTGAAATTCCCCTTATTTGGGGGTAAAAATGCTGAAATTTCGCTTATTTTGGGGCAAAACTGCCGAAATTTCACTTATTTCAGGGTAATAAGTAAGAAATTTTCCATATTTTGGGGCAAAAAAGACAGAAATTCCCTTTGTTTTGGGGGGAAAAGACAGAAATACCACTTATTTAGAGGCAAAAAAGCAGAAATTTTCCTTATTTTGGAGCAAAAATGAAGAAATTTCCCTTTTTTATGGCAAAAAGGTATGCATTCTTCTTATTTTCGGGCAAAAAGGCAGAAATTCCCCGTATTTTCGAGCAAAATTGCAGAAATTCCCCTAATTGTCGGGCAAAAAGTTAGAAATTCCCTATATGTTGGGGCAAAAAGACAGAAATTCTCCTTATTTTGGGGCGAAACTCAGAAATTCCACTTATTTGGGGCAAAATTCCAGAAATTTACCTTATTTTAGAACAAAATTGCAGAAATTTCACTTATTTTGGGGCAAATTTGCAGAAATTTCACTTATTTCAGGGAAAAAAGGCAGAAATTTTCCTTATTTTGGGGCAAAAAGCAGAAATTCCTAATATTTTGTGGCAAAAATGCAGAAATTCCCCTTATTTTGAGGTAAAAAGGCTGAAATTACCCTTATTTGGGGGCAAAAAGGCAGTAATTTCCCTTATTTTGGGGCAAAATTGAAGAAATTTCAGTTATTTCAGGGTAATAAGTAAGAAATTTTTTTTTATTTTGGAAGAAAAAAGACAGAAATTCCCTTTGTTTTGGGGGAAAAAGACAGAAATTCCACTTATTTAGAGTCAAAAAGGCAGAAATTCCCCTTATTTTGAAGCAAAAATGAAGAAATTTCCCTTTTTTATGGCAAAAAGGTATGCATTCTTCTTATTTTCAGGCAAAAAGGCAGAAATTCCCTGTATTTTTAGCAACATTGCAGAAATTCCCCTAATTGTGGGGAAAAAAGGCAGAAATTCCCTATATGTTGGGGCAAAAAGACAGACATTCTTCTTATTTTGGGGCAAAACTGAGTAATTCCACTTATTTTGGGGCAAAATTCCAGAAATTTCCCATATTTGGGGCCAAATTGCAGAAATTTCACTTACTTTGGGGCAAAATTTCAGAAATTTCACTTATTTCAGGGAAAAAAAGCAGAAATTTTTTTATTTTGGGGGAAAAGGCAGAAATTTCCCATATTTTGAAGCAAAAATGCAGAAATTTTCCGTATTTTGAGGTAAAAAGGCTGAAATTCCCCTTATTTGGGGGCAAAAAGGCAGAAATTTCCTTTATTTTGAGGCAAAATTGCAGAAATTTCACTTATTTCAGGGTAATAAGTCAGAAATTTTCCTTATTTTGGGGCAAAAAAGACAGAAATTCCCTTTGTTTTGGGGGAAAAAGACAGAAATTCCACTTATTTAGAGGCAAATGCAGAAATTCCCCTTATTTTGGAGCAAAAATGAAGAAATTTCCCTTTTTTATGGCAAAAAGGTATGCATTCTTCTTATTTTCAGGCAAAAAGGCAGAAATTCCCTGTATTTTGGAGCAAAATTGCAGAAATTCCCCTAATTGTGGGGCAAAAAGGCAGAAATTCCCTATATGTTGGGGCAAAAGGACAGAAATTCTCCTTATTTTGTGGCAAAACTCAGAAATACCACTTATTTTGAGGCAAAATTCCAGAAATTCCCTTATTTTGTGGAAAAATTGCAGAAATTTCACTTATTTTGGGCAAAATTGCAGAAATTTCACTTATTTCAGAAAAAAAAGCAGAATTTTTTTTATTTTGGGGCAAAAAGGCAGAAATTTCTTTTATTTTGGTACAAAATTGACGAAATTTTTCTTATTTTGGGGCAAAAACGCAGAAATTTCCCATATTTTGGGGCAAAACTGCAGAAATTTCCCTTTTTTTGACGTAAAAAGGCTGAAATTCCCCTTATTTGGGGGCAAAAAGGGAGAAATTTTTCTTATTTTGAGGCAAAATTGCAGCAATTTCACTTATTTCAGGGTAATAAGTCAGAAATTTTCCTTATCTTGGGGCAAAAAATACAGAAATTCCCTTTGTTTTGGGGGAAAAAGACAGAAATTCCACTTATTTTGGGGCAAAATTCCAGAAATTTCACTTATTTTGGGGCAAATTTGTAGAAATTTCACTTATTTTGGGGCAAAATTTCAGAAATTTCACTTTTTTCAGAAAAAAAGTAGAAATTTTTCTATTTGGAAGCAAAAAGGCAAAAATTTCTTTTATTTTGGTACAAAATTGCAGAAATTTTTCTTATTTTGGGGCAAAAAGGCAGAAATTTCCCATATTTTATGGCAAAAATGCAGAAATTCCCCTTATTTTGAGGTAAAAGCTAAAATTCCACTTAATTGGGGGCAAAAAGGCAGAAATTTCACTTATTTTAGGCCAAACTTGCGGAAATTTCACTTATTTCAGTGAAAAAAAAGGCAGAAATTTTCCTTAATTTGGGGCAAAAAGGCAGAAATTCCTAATATTTTGTGGCAAAAATGCAGAAATTCCCTTTATTTTGAGGTTAAAATGGAGAAATTCCCCTTATTTGGGGTAAAAATGCTGAAATTTCACTTATTTGGGGGCAAAATTGCAGAAATTTCACTTATTTCAGGGTAATAAGTAAGAAATTTTCCATATTTTGGGGCAAAAAAGACAGAAATTCCCTTTGTTTTGGGGGAAAAAGACAGAAATACCACTTATTTAGAGGCAAAAAAGCAGAAATTTTCCTTATTTTGGAGCAAAAATGAAGAAATTTCCCTTTTTTATGGCAAAAAGGTATGCATTCTTCCTATTTTTGGGCAAAAAGGCAGAAATTCCCCGTATTTTGGAGCAAAATTGCAGAAATTCCCCTAATTGTCGGGCAAAAAGGTAGAAATTCCCTATATGTTGGGGCAAAAAGACAGAAATTCTCCTTATTTTGGGGCGAAACTCAGAAATTCCACTTATTTGGGGCAAAATTCCAGAAATTTACCTTATTTTAGAACAAAATTGCAGAAATTTCACTTATTTTGGGGCAAATTTGCAGAAATTTCACTTATTTCAGGGAAAAAAGGCAGAAATTTTCCTTATTTTGGGGCAAAAACAGAAATTCCTAATATTTTGTGGCAAAAATGCAGAAATTCTCCTTATTTTGAGGTAAAAAGGCTGAAATTACCCTTATTTGGGGGCAAAAAGGCAGTAATTTCCCTTATTTTGGGGCAAAATTGAAGAAATTTCAGTTATTTCAGGGTAATAAGTAAGAAATTTTTTTTATTTTGGAAGAAAAAAGACAGAAATTCCCTTTGTTTTGGGGGAAAAAGACAGAAATTCCACTTATTTAGAGTCAAAAAGGCAGAAATTCCCCTTATTTTGAAGCAAAAATGAAGAAATTTCCCTTTTTTATGGCAAAAAGGTATGCATTCTTCTTATTTTCAGGCAAAAAGGCAGAAATTCCCTGTATTTTGAGCAACATTGCAGAAATTCCCCTAATTGTGGGGCAAAAAGGCAGAAATTCCCTATATGTTGGGGCAAAAAGACAGACATTCTTCTTATTTTGGGGCAAAACTGAGTAATTCCACTTATTTTGGGGCAAAATTCCAGAAATTTCTTATATTTTGGGGCCAAATTGCAGAAATTTCACTTATTTTGGGCCAAAATTTCAGAAATTTCACTTATTTCAGAAATAAAATGCAGAAATTTTTTTATTTTGGGGCAAAAAGGTAGAAATTTCCCATATTTTGAAGCAAAAATGCAGAAATTCCCCTTATTTTGAGGTAAAAAGGCTGAAATTCCCCTTATTTGGGGGCAAAAAGGCAGAAATTTCCTTTATTTTAAGGCAAAATTGCAGAAATTTCACTTATTTCAGGGTAATAAGTCAGAAATTTTCCTTATTTTGGGGCAAAAAAGACAGAAATTCCCTTTGTTTTGGGGGAAAAAGACAGAAATTCCACTTATTTAGAGGCAAATGCAGAAATTCCCCTTATTTTGGAGCAAAAATTAAGAAATTTCCCTTTTTTATGGCAAAAAGGTATGCATTCTTCTTATTTTCGGATAAAATGCAGAAATTCCCCGTATTTTGGAGCAAAATTGCAGAAATTCCGCTAATTGTGGGGCAAAAAGGCAGAAATTCCCTATATGTTGGGGCAAAAGGACAGAAATTCTCCTTATTTTGTGGCAAAACTCAGAAATACCACTTATTTTGAGGCAAAATTCCAGAAATTTCCCTTATTTTGTGGAAAAATTGCAGAAATTTCACTTATTTTGGGCAAAATTGCAGAAATTTCACTTATTTCAGAAAAAAAGCAGAATTTTTTTTATTTTGGGGCAAAAAGGCAGAAATTTCCCATATTTTGGGGCAAAACTGCAGAAATTTCCCTTTTTTTGACGTAAAAAGGCTGAAATTCCCCTTATTTGGGGGCAAAAAGGGAGAAATTTTTCTTATTTTGAGGCAAAATTGCAGCAATTTCACTTATTTCAGGGTAATAAGTCAGAAATTTTCCTTATCTTGGGGCAAAAAATACAGAAATTCCCTTTGTTTTGGGGGAAAAAGACAGAAATTCCACTTATTTTCGGGCAAAATTCCAGAAATTTCACTTATTTTGGGGCAAAATTGTAGAAATTTCACTTATTTTGGGGCAAAATTTCAGAAATTTCACTTTTTTCAGAAAAAAAAGTAGAAATTTTTCTATTTGGAAGCAAAAAGGCAGAAATTTCTTTTATTTTGGTACAAAATTGCAGAAATTTTTCTTATTTTGGGGCAAAAAGGCAGAAATTTCCCATATTTTAGGGCAAAAATGCAGAAATTCTCCTTATTTTGAGGTAAAAAGGCTAAAATTCCCCTTATTTGGGGGCAAAAAGGCAGAAATTTCACTTATTTTGGCCAAACTTGCGGAAATTTCACTTATTTCAGGGAAAAAAAGGCAGAAATTTTCCTTATTTTGGGGCAAAAAGGCAGAAATTCCTAATATTTTGTGGCAAAAATGCAGAAATTCCCTTTATTTTGAGGTAAAAAGGGTGAAATTCTCCTTATTTGGGGGTAAAAATGCCGAAATTTCGCTTTTTATGGGGCAAAATTGCAGAAATTTCACTTATTTCAGGGTAATAAGTAAGAAATTTTCCATATTTTGGGGCAAAAAAGACAGAAATTCCCTTTGTTTTGGGGGAAAAAGAAAGAAATACCACTTATTTAGAGGCAAAAAAGCAGAAATTTTCCTTATTTTGGAGCAAAAATGAAGAAATTTCCCTTTTTTATGGCAAAAAGGTATGCATTCTTCTTATTTTCGGGCAAAAAGGCAGAAATTCCCCGTATTTTGGAGCAAAATTGCAGAAATTCCCCTAATTGTCGGGCAAAAAGGTAAAAATTCCCTATATGTCGGGGCAAAAAGACAGAAATTCTCCTTATTTTGGGGCGAAACTCAGAAATTCCACTTATTTGGGGCAAAATTCCAGAAATTTACCTTATTTTAGAACAAAATTGCAGAAATTTCACTTATTTTGGGGCAAAATTGCAGAAATTTCACTTATTTCAGGGAAAAAAGGCAGAAATTTTCCTTATTTTAGGGCAAAAAGCAGAAATTCCTAATATTTTGTTGCAAAAATGCAGAAATTCCCCTTATTTTGAGGTAAAAAGGCTGAAATTACCCTTATTTGGGGGCAAAAAGGCAGTAATTTCCCTTATTTTGGGGCAAAATTGAAGAAATTTCAGTTATTTCAGGGTAATAAGTAAGAATTTTTTTTTATTTTGGAAGAAAAAAGACAGAAATTCCCTTTGTTTTGGGGGAAAAAGACAGAAATTCCACTTATTTAGAGTCAAAAATGCAGAAATTCCCTTTATTTTGAAGCAAAAATGAAGAAATTTCCCTTTTTTATGGCAAAAAGGTATGCATTCTTCTTATTTTCAGGCAAAAAGGCAGCAATTCCCTGTATTTTGAGCAACATTGCAGAAATTCCCCTAATTGTGGGGCAAAAAGGCAGAAATTCCCTATATGTTGGGGCAAAAAGACAGACATTCTTCTTATTTTGGGGCAAAACTGAGAAATTCCACTTATTTTGGGGCAAAATTCCAGAAATTTCCCATATTTTGGGGCCAAATTGCAGAAATTTCACTTATTTTGGGGCAAAATTTCAGAAATTTCACTTATTTCAGGGAAAAAAAGCAGAAATTTTTTTATTTTGGGGCAAAAAGGCAGAAATTTCCCATATTTTGAAGCAAAAATGCAGAAATTCCCCTTATTTTGAGGTAAAAAGGCTGAAATTCCCCTTATTTGGGGGCAAAAAGGCAGAAATTTCCTTTATTTTGAGGCAAAATTGCAGAAATTTCACTTATTTCAGGGTAATAAGTCAGAAATTTTCCTTATTTTGGGGCAAAAAAGACAGAAATTCCCATTGTTTTGGGGGAAAAAGACAGAAATTCCACTTATTTAGAGGCAAATGCAGAAATTCCCCTTATTTTGGAGCAAAAATGAAGAAATTTCCCTTTTTTATGGCAAAAAGGTATGCATTCTTCTAATTTTCGGACAAAAAGGCAGAAATTCCCCGTATTTTGGAGCAAAATTGCAGAAATTCCCCTAATTGTGGGGCAAAAAGGCAGAAATTCCCTATATGTTGGGGCAAAAGGACTGAAATTCTCCTTATTTTGTGGCAAAACTCAGAAATACCACTTATTTTGAGGCAAAATTCCAGAAATTCCCTTATTTTGTGGAAAAATTGCAGAAATTTCACTTATTTTGGGCAAAATTGCAGAAATTTCACTTATTTCAGAAAAAAAGCAGAATTTTTTTTATTTTGGGGCAAAAAGGCAGAAATTTCTTTTATTTTGGTACAAAATTGAAGAAATTTTTCTTACTTTGGGGCAAAAACGCAGAAATTTCCCATATTTTGGGGCAAAACTGCAGAAATTTCCCTTTTTTTGACGTAAAAAGGCTGAAATTCCCCTTATTTGGGGGCAAAAAGGGAGAAATTTTTCTTATTTTGAGGCAAAATTGCAGCAATTTCACTTATTTCAGGGTAATAAGTCAGAAATTTTCCTTATCTTGGGGCAAAAAATACAGAAATTCCCTTTGTTTTGGGGGAAAAAGACAGAAATTCCACTTATTTTGGGGCAAAATTCCAGAAATTTCACTTATTTTGGGGCAAATTTGTAGAAATTTCACTTATTTTGGGGCAAAATTTCAGAAATTTCACTTTTTTCAGAAAAAAAAGTAGAAATTTTTCTATTTGGAAGCAAAAAGGCAAAAATTTCTTTTATTTTGGTACAAAATTGCAGAAATTTTTCTTATTTTGGGGCAAAAAGGCAGAAATTTCCCATATTTTATGGCAAAAATGCAGAAATTCCCCTTATTTTGAGGTAAAAGCTAAAATTCCACTTATTTGGGGGCAAAAAGGCAGAAATTTCACTTATTTTGGGCCAAACTTGCGGAAATTTCACTTATTTCAGTGAAAAAAAGGCAGAAATTTTCCTTAATTTGGGGCAAAAAGGCAGAAATTCCTAATATTTTGTGGCAAAAATGCAGAAATTCCCTTTATTTTGAGGTAAAAAGGGTGAAATTCCCCTTATTTGGGGGTAAAAATGCTGAAATTTCGCTTATTTTGGGGCAAAATTGCAGAAATTTCACTTATTTCAGGGTAATAAGTAAGAAATTTTCCATATTTTGGGGCAAAAAAGACAGAAATTCCCTTTGTTTTGGGGGAAAAAGACAGAAATACCACTTATTTAGAGGCAAAAAAGCAGAAATTTTCCTTATTTTGGAGCAAAAATGAAGAAATTTCCCTTTTTTATGGCAAAAAGGTATGCATTCTTCTTATTTTCGGGCAAAAAGGCAGAAATTCCCCGTATTTTGGAGCAAAATTGCAGAAATTCCCCTAATTGTCGGGCAAAAAGGTAGAAATTCCCTATATGTTGGGGCAAAAAGACAGAAAGTCTCCTTATTTTGGGGCGAAACTCAGAAATTCCACTTATTTGGGGAAAAATTCCAGAAATTTACCTTATTTTAGAACAAAATTGCAGAAATTTCACTTATTTTGGGGCAAATTTGCAGAAATTTCACTTATTTCAGGGAAAAAAGGCAGAAATTTTCCTTATTTTGGGGCAAAAAGCAGAAATTCCTAATATTTTGTGGCAAAAATGCAGAAATTCCCCTTATTTTGAGGTAAAAAGGCTGAAATTACCCTTATTTGGGGGCAAAAAGGCAGTAATTTCCCTTATTTTGGGGCAAAATTGAAGAAATTTCAGTTATTTCAGGGTAATAAGTAAGAAATTTTTTTTATTTTGGAAGAAAAAAGACAGAAATTCCCTTTGTTTTGGGGGAAAAAGACAGAAATTCCACTTATTTAGAGTCAAAAAGGCAGAAATTCCCCTTATTTTGAAGCAAAAATGAAGAAATTTCCCTTTTTTATGTCAAAAAGGTATGCATTCTTCTTATTTTCAGGCAAAAAGGCAGAAATTCCCTGTATTTTGAGCAACATTGCAGAAATTCCCCTAATTGTGGGGCAAAAAAGCAGAAATTCCCTATATGTTGGGGCAAAAAGACAGACATTCTTCTTATTTTGGGGCAAAACTGAGTAATTCCACTTATTTTGGGGCAAAATTCCAGAAATTTCTTATATTTTGGGGCCAAATTGCAGAAATTTCACTTATTTTGGGCCAAAATTTCAGAAATTTCACTTATTTCAGAAATAAAATGCAGAATTTTTTTTATTTTGGGGCAAAAAGGCAGAAATTTCCCATATTTTGAAGCAAAAATGCAGAAATTCCCCTTATTTTGAGGTAAAAAGGCTGAAATTCCCCTTATTTGGGGGCAAAAAGGCAGAAATTTCCTTTATTTTAAGGCAAAATTGCAGAAATTTCACTTATTTCAGGGTAATAAGTCAGAAATTTTCCTTATTTTGGGGCAAAAAAGACAGAAATTCCCTTTGTTTTGGGGGAAAAAGACAGAAATTCCACTTATTTAGAGGCAAATGCAGAAATTCCCCTTATTTTGGAGCAAAAATTAAGAAATTTCCCTTTTTTATGGCAAAAAGGTATGCATTCTTCTTATTTTCGGATAAAAAGGCAGAAATTCCCCGTATTTTGGAGCAAAATTGCAGAAATTCCGCTAATTGTGGGGCAAAAAGGCAGAAATTCCCTATATGTTGGGGCAAAAGGACAGAAATTCTCCTTATTTTGTGGCAAAACTCAGAAATACCACTTATTTTGAGGCAAAATTCCAGAAATTTCCCTTATTTTGTGGAAAAATTGCAGAAATTTCACTTATTTTGGGCAAAATTGCAGAAATTTCACTTATTTCAGAAAAAAAGCAGAATTTTTTTTATTTTGGGGCAAAAAGGCAGAAATTTCTTTTATTTTGGTACAAAATTGAAGAAATTTTTCTTATTTTGGGGCAAAAACGCAGAAATTTCCCATATTTTGGGGCAAAACTGCAGAAATTTCCCTTTTTTTGACGTAAAAAGGCTGAAATTCCCCTTATTTGGGGGCAAAAAGGGAGAAATTTTTCTTATTTTGAGGCAAAATTGCAGCAATTTCACTTATTTCAGGGTAATAAGTCAGAAATTTTCCTTATCTTGGGGCAAAAAATACAGAAATTCCCTTTGTTTTGGGGGAAAAAGACAGAAATTCCACTTATTTTGGGGCAAAATTCCAGAAATTTCACTTATTTTGGGGCAAAATTGTAGAAATTTCACTTATTTTGGGGCAAAATTTCAGAAATTTCACTTTTTTCAGAAAAAAAAGTAGAAATTTTTCTATTTGGAAGCAAAAAGGCAGAAATTTCTTTTATTTTGGTACAAAATTGCAGAAATTTTTCTTATTTTGGGGCAAAAAGGCAGAAATTTCCCATATTTTAGGGCAAAAATGCCGAAATTCTCCTTATTTTGAGGTAAAAAGGCTAAAATTCCCCTTATTTGGGGGCAAAAAGGCAGAAATTTCACTTATTTTGGCCAAACTTGCGGAAATTTAACTTATTTCAGGGAAAAAAAGGCAGAAATTTTCCTTATTTTGGGGCAAAAAGGCAGAAATTCCTAATATTTTGTGGCAAAAATGCAGAAATTCCCTTTATTTTGAGGTAAAAAGGGTGAAATTCTCCTTATTTGGGGGTAAAAATGCCGAAATTTCGCTTTTTATGGGGCAAAATTGCAGAAATTTCACTTATTTCAGGGTAATAAGTAAAAAATTTTCCATATTTTGGGGCAAAAAAGACAGAAATTCCCTTTGTTTTGGGGAAAAAAGAAAGAAATACCACTTATTTAGAGGCAAAAAAGCAGAAATTTTCCTTATTTTGGAGCAAAAATGAAGAAATTTCCCTTTTTTATGGCAAAAAGGTATGCATTCTTCTTATTTTCGGGCAAAAAGGCAGAAACTCCCCGTATTTTGGAGCAAAATTGCAGAAATTCCCCTAATTGTCGGGCAAAAAGGTAAAAATTCCCTATATGTTGGGGCAAAAAGACAGAAATTCTCTTTATTTTGGGGCGAAACTCAGAAATTCCACTTATTTGGGGCAAAATTCCAGAAATTTACTTTATTTTAGAACAAAATTGCAGAAATTTCACTTATTTTGGGGCAAAATTGCAGAAATTTCACTTATTTCAGGGAAAAAAGGCAGAAATTTCCCTTATTTTAGGGCAAAAAGCAGAAATTCCTAATATTTTGTGGCAAAAATGCAGAAATTCCCCTTATTTTGAGGTAAAAAGGCTGAAATTACCCTTATTTGGGGGCAAAAAGGCAGTAATTTCCCTTATTTTGGGGCAAAATTGAAGAAATTTCAGTTATTTCAGGGTAATAAGTAAGAAATTTTTTTTATTTTGGAAGAAAAAAGACAGAAATTCCCTTTGTTTTGGGGGAAAAAGACAGAAATTCCACTTATTTAGAGTCAAAAAGGCAGAAATTCCCTTTATTTTGAAGCAAAAATGAAGAAATTTCCCTTTTTTATGGCAAAAAGGTATGCATTCTTCTTATTTTCAGGCAAAAAGGCAGCAATTCCCTGTATTTTGAGCAACATTGCAGAAATTCCCCTAATTGTGGGGCAAAAAGGCAGAAATTCCCTATATGTTGGGGCAAAAAGACAGACATTCTTATTTTGGGGCAAAACTGAGAAATTCCACTTATTTTGGGGCAAAATTCCAGAAATTTCCCATATTTTGGGGCCAAATTGCAGAAATTTCACTTATTTTGGGGCAAAATTTCAGAAATTTCACTTATTTCAGGGAAAAAAAGCAGAAATTTTTTTATTTTGGGGCAAAAAGGGAGAAATTTCCCATATTTTGAAGCAAAAATGCAGAAATTCCCCTTATTTTGAGGTAAAAAGGCTGAAATTCCCCTTATTTGGGGGCAAAAAGGCAGAAATTTCCTTTATTTTGAGGCAAAATTGCAGAAATTTCACTTATTTCAGGGTAATAAGTCAGAAATTTTCCTTATTTTGGGGCAAAAAAGACAGAAATTCCCATTGTTTTGGGGGAAAAAGACAGAAATTCCACTTATTTAGAGGCAAATGCAGAAATTCCCCTTATTTTGGAGCAAAAATGAAGAAATTTCCCTTTTTTATGGCAAAAAGGTATGCATTCTTCTAATTTTCGGACAAAAAGGCAGAAATTCCCCGTATTTTGGAGCAAAATTGCAGAAATTCCCCTAATTGTGGGGCAAAAAGGCAGAAATTCCCTATATGTTGGGGCAAAAGGACAGAAATTCTCCTTATTTTGTGGCAAAACTCAGAAATACCACTTATTTTGAGGCAAAATTCCAGAAATTCCCTTATTTTGTGGAAAAATTGCAGAAATTTCACTTATTTTGGGCAAAATTGCAGAAATTTCACTTATTTCAGAAAAAAAGCAGAATTTTTTTTATTTTGGGGCAAAAAGGCAGAAATTTCTTTTATTTTGGTACAAAATTGAAGAAATTTTTCTTACTTTGGGGCAAAAACGCAGAAATTTCCCATATTTTGGGGCAAAACTGCAGAAATTTCCCTTTTTTTGACGTAAAAAGGCTGAAATTCCCCTTATTTGGGGGCAAAAAGGGAGAAATTTTTCTTATTTTGAGGCAAAATTGCAGCAATTTCACTTATTTCAGGGTAATAAGTCAGAAATTTTCCTTATCTTGGGGCAAAAAATACAGAAATTCCCTTTGTTTTGGGGGAAAAAGACAGAAATTCCACTTATTTTGGGGCAAAATTCCAGAAATTTCACTTATTTTGGGGCAAATTTGTAGAAATTTCACTTATTTTGGGGCAAAATTTCAGAAATTTCACTTTTTTCAGAAAAAAAAGTAGAAATTTTTCTATTTGGAAGCAAAAAGGCAAAAATTTCTTTTATTTTGGTACAAAATTGCAGAAATTTTTCTTATTTTGGGGCAAAAAGGCAGAAATTTCCCATATTTTATGGCAAAAATGCAGAAATTCCCCTTATTTTGAGGTAAAAGCTAAAATTCCACTTATTTGGGGGCAAAAAGGCAGAAATTTCACTTATTTTGGGCCAAACTTGCGGAAATTTCACTTATTTCAGTGAAAAAAAGGCAGAAATTTTCCTTAATTTGGGGCAAAAAGGCAGAAATTCCTAATATTTTGTGGCAAAAATGCAGAAATTCCCTTTATTTTGAGGTAAAAAGGGTGAAATTCCCCTTATTTGGGGGTAAAAATGCTGAAATTTCGCTTATTTTGGGGCAAAATTGCAGAAATTTCACTTATTTCAGGGTAATAAGTAAGAAATTTTCCATATTTTGGGGCAAAAAAGACAGAAATTCCCTTTGTTTTGGGGGAAAAAGACAGAAATACCACTTATTTAGAGGCAAAAAAGCAGAAATTTTCCTTATTTTGGAGCAAAAATGAAGAAATTTCCCTTTTTTATGGCAAAAAGGTATGCATTCTTCTTATTTTCGGGCAAAAAGGCAGAAATTCCCCGTATTTTGGAGCAAAATTGCAGAAATTCCCCTAATTGTCGGGCAAAAAGGTAGAAATTCCCTATATGTTGGGGCAAAAAGACAGAAAGTCTCCTTATTTTGGGGCGAAACTCAGAAATTCCACTTATTTGGGGCAAAATTCCAGAAATTTACCTTATTTTAGAACAAAATTGCAGAAATTTCACTTATTTTGGGGCAAATTTGCAGAAATTTCACTTATTTCAGGGAAAAAAGGCAGAAATTTTCCTTATTTTGGGGCAAAAAGCAGAAATTCCTAATATTTTGTGGCAAAAATGCAGAAATTCCCCTTATTTTGTGGTAAAAAGGCTGAAATTACCCTTATTTGCGGGCAAAAAGGAAGTAATTTCCCTTATTTTGGGGCAAAATTGAAGAAATTTCAGTTATTTCAGGGTAATAAGTAAGAAATTTTTTTTATTTTGGAAGAAAAAAGACAGAAATTCCCTTTGTTTTGGGGGAAAAAGACAGAAATTCCACTTATTTAGAGTCAAAAAGGCAGAAATTCCCCTTATTTTGAAGCAAAAATGAAGAAATTTCCCTTTTTTATGGCAAAAAGGTATGCATTCTTCTTATTTTCAGGCAAAAAGGCAGCAATTCCCTGTATTTTGAGCAACATTGCAGAAATTCCCCTAATTGTGGGGCAAAAAGGCAGAAATTCCCTATATGTTGGGGCAAAAAGACAGACATTCTTCTTATTTTGGGGCAAAACTGAGAAATTCCACTTATTTTGGGGCAAAATTCCAGAAATTTCCCATATTTTGGGGCCAAATTGCAGAAATTTCACTTATTTTGGGCCAAAATTTCAGAAATTTCACTTATTTCAGAAATAAAATGCAGAAATTATTTTATTTTGGGGCAAAAAGGCAGAAATTTCCCATATTTTGAAGCAAAAATGCAGAAATTCCCCTTATTTTGAGGTAAAAAGGCTGAAATTCCCCTCATTTGGGGGCAAAAATGCAGAAATTTCCTTTATTTTAAGGCAAAATTGCAGAAATTTCACTTATTTCAGGGTAATAAGTCAGAAATTTTCCTTATTTTGGGGCAAAAAAGACAGAAATTCCCTTTGTTTTGGGGGAAAAAGACAGAAATTCCACTTATTTAGAGGCAAATGCAGAAATTCCCCTTATTTTGGAGCAAAAATTAAGAAATTTCCCTTTTTTATGGCAAAAAGGTATGCATTCTTCTTATTTTCGGATAAAAAGGCAGAAATTCCCCGTATTTTGGAGCAAAATTGCAGAAATTCCGCTAATTGTGGGGCAAAAAGGCAGAAATTCCCTATATGTTGGGGCAAAAGGACAGAAATTCTCCTTATTTTGTGGCAAAACTCAGAAATACCACTTATTTTGAGGCAAAATTCCAGAAATTTCCCTTATTTTGTGGAAAAATTGCAGAAATTTCACTTATTTTGGGCAAAATTGCAGAAATTTCACTTATTTCAGAAAAAAAGCAGAATTTTTTTTATTTTGGGGCAAAAAGGCAGAAATTTCTTTTATTTTGGTACAAAATTGAAGAAATTTTTCTTATTTTGGGGCAAAAACGCAGAAATTTCCCATATTTTGGGGCAAAACTGCAGAAATTTCCCTTTTTTTGACGTAAAAAGGCTGAAATTCCCCTTATTTGGGGGCAAAAAGGGAGAAATTTTTCTTATTTTGAGGCAAAATTGCAGCAATTTCACTTATTTCAGGGTAATAAGTCAGAAATTTTCCTTATCTTGGGGCAAAAAATACAGAAATTCCCTTTGTTTTGGGGGAAAAAGACAGAAATTCCACTTATTTTGGGGCAAAATTCCAGAAATTTCACTTATTTTGGGGCAAAATTGTAGAAATTTCACTTATTTTGGGGCAAAATTTCAGAAATTTCACTTTTTTCAGAAAAAAAAGTAGAAATTTTTCTATTTGGAAGCAAAAAGGCAGAAATTTCTTTTATTTTGGGACAAAATTGCAGAAATTTTTCTTATTTTGGGGCAAAAAGGCAGAAATTTCCCATATTTTAGGGCAAAAATGCCGAAATTCTCCTTATTTTGAGGTAAAAAGGCTAAAATTCCCCTTATTTGGGGGCAAAAAGGCAGAAATTTCACTTATTTTGGCCAAACTTGCGGAAATTTCACTTATTTCAGGGAAAAAAAGGCAGAAATTTTCCTTATTTTGGGGCAAAAAGGCAGAAATTCCTAATATTTTGTGGCAAAAATGCAGAAATTCCCTTTATTTTGAGGTAAAAAGGGTGAAATTCCCCTTATTTGGGGGTAAAAATGCCGAAATTTCGCTTTTTATGGGGCATAATTGCAGAAATTTCACTTATTTCAGGGTAATAAGTAAGAAATTTTCCATATTTTGGGGCAAAAAAGACAGAAATTCCCTTTGTTTTGGGGGAAAAAGACAGAAATACCACTTATTTAGAGGCAAAAAAGCAGAAATTTTCCTTATTTTGGAGCAAAAATGAAGAAATTTCCCTTTTTTATGGCAAAAAGGTATGCATTCTTCTTATTTTCGGGCAAAAAGGCAGAAATTCCCCGTATTTTGGAGCAAAATTGCAGAAATTCCCCTAATTGTCGGGCAAAAAGGTAAAAATTCCCTATATGTCGGGGCAAAAAGACAGAAATTCTCCTTATTTTGGGGCGAAACTCAGAAATTCCACTTATTTGGGGCAAAATTCCAGAAATTTACCTTATTTTAGAACAAAATTGCAGAAATTTCACTTATTTTGGGGCAAAATTGCAGAAATTTCACTTATTTCAGGGAAAAAAGGCAGAAATTTTCCTTATTTTAGGGCAAAAAGCAGAAATTCCTAATATTTTGTGGCAAAAATGCAGAAATTCCCCTTATTTTGAGGTAAAAATGCTGAAATTACCCTTATTTGGGGGCAAAAAGGCAGTAATTTCCCTTATTTTGGGGCAAAATTGAAGAAATTTCAGTTATTTCAGGGTAATAAGTAAGAAATTTTTTTTATTTTGGAAGAAAAAAGACAGAAATTCCCTTTGTTTTGGGGGAAAAAGACAGAAATTCCACTTATTTAGAGTCAAAAAGGCAGAAATTCCCCTTATTTTGAAGCAAAAATGAAGAAATTTCCCTTTTTTATGGCAAAAAGGTATGTATTCTTCTTATTTTCAGGCAAAAAGGCAGAAATTCCCTGTATTTTGAGCAACATTGCAGAAATTCCCCTAATTGTGGGGTAAAAAGGCAGAAATTCCCTATATGTTGGGGCAAAAAGACAGACATTCTTCTTATTTTGGGTCAAAACTGAGAAATTCCACTTATTTTGGGGCAATATTCCAGAAATTTCCCATATTTTGGGGCCAAATTGCAGAAATTTCACTTATTTTGGGGCAAAATTTCAGAAATTTCACTTATTTCAGGGAAAAAAAGCAGAATTTTTTTTTATTTTGGGGCAAAAAGGCAGAAATTTCTCATATTTTGAAGCAAAAATGCAGAAATTCCTCTTATTTTGAGGTAAAAAGGCTGAAATTCCCCTTATTTGGGGGCAAAAAGGCAGATATTTCCTTTATTTTGAGGCAAAATTGCAGAAATTTCACTTATTTCAGTGTAATAAGTCAGAAATTTTCATTATTTTGGGGCAAAAAAGACAGAAATTCCCTTTGATTTGGGGGAAAAAGACAGAAATTCCACTTATTTAGAGGCAAATGCAGAAATTCCTCTTATTTTGGAGCAAAAATGAAAAAATTTCCCTTTTTTATGGCAAAAAGGTATGCATTCTTCTTATTTTCGGACAAAAAGGCAGAAATTCCCCGTATTTTGGAGCAAAATTGCAGAAATTCCCCTAATTGTGGGGCAAAAAGGCAGAAATTCCCTATATGTTGGGGCAAAAGGACAGAAATTCTCCTTATTTTGTGGCAAAACTCAGAAATACCACTTATTTTGAGGCAAAATTCCAGAAATTCCCTTATTTTGTAGAAAAATTGCAGAAATTTCACTTATTTTGGGCAAAATTGCAGAAATTTCACTTATTTCAGAAAAAAAGCAGAATTTTTTTATTTTGGGGCAAAAAGGCAGAAATTTCTTTTATTTTGGTACAAAATTGAAGAAATTTTTCTTATTTTGGGGCAAAAACGCAGAAATTTCCCATATTTTGGGGCAAAACTGCAGAAATTTCCCTTTTTTTGACGTAAATAGGCTGAAATTCCCCTTATTTGGGGGCAAAAAGGGAGAAATTTTTCTTATTTTGAGGCAAAATTGCAGCAATTTCACTTATTTCAGGGTAATAAGTCAGAAATTTTCCTTATCTTGGGGCAAAAAATACAGAAATTCCCTTTGTTTTGGGGGAAAAAGACAGAAATTCCACTTATTTTGGGGCAAAATTCCAGAAATTTCACTAATTTTGGGGCAAATTTGTAGAAATTTCACTTATTTTGGGGCAAAATTTCAGAAATTTCACTTTTTTCAGAAAAAAAAGTAGAAATTTTTCTATTTGGAAGCAAAAAGGCAGAAATTTCTTTTATTTTGGTACAAAATTGCAGAAATTTTTCTTATTTTGGGGCAAAAAGGCAGAAATTTCCCATATTTTAGGGCAAAAATGCAGAAATTCCCCTTATTTTGAGGTAAAAGCTAAAATTCCACTTATTTCGGGGCAAAAAGGCAGAAATTTCACTTATTTTGGGCCAAACTTGCGGAAATTTCACTTATTTCAGGGAAAAAAAGGCAGAAATTTTCCTTAATTTGGGGCAAAAAGGCAGAAATTCCTAATATTTTGTGGCAAAAATGCAGAAATTCCCTTTATTTTGAGGTAAAAAGGGTGAAATTCCCCTTATTTGGGGGTAAAAATGCCGAAATTTCGCTTATTTTGGAGCAAAATTGCAGAAATTTCACTTATTTCAGGGTAATAACTAAGAAATTTTCCATATTTTGTGGCAAAAAAGACAGAAATTCCCTTTGTTTTGGGGGAAAAAGACAGAAATACCACTTATTTAGAGGCAAAAAGCAGAAATTTTCCTTATTATGGAGCAAAAATGAAGAAATTTCGCTTTTTTATGGCAAAAAGGTATGCATTCTTCTTATTTTCGGGCAAAAAGGCAGAAATTCCCCGTATTTTGGAGCAAAATTGCAGAAATTCCCCTAATTGTCGGGCAAAAAGGTAGAAATTCCCTATATGTTGGGGCAAAAAGACAGAAATTCTCCTTATTTTGGGGCGAAACTCAGAAATTCCACTTATTTGGGGCAAAATTCCAGAAATTTACCTTATTTTAGAACAAAATTGCAGAAATTTCACTTATTTTGGGGCAAAATTGCAGAAATTTCACTTATTTCAGGGAAAAAAGGCAGAAATTTTCCTTATTTTGGGGCAAAAAGCAGAAATTCCTAATATTTTTTGGCAAAAATGCAGAAATTCCCCTTATTTTGAGGTAAAAAGGCTGAAATTACCCTTATTTGGGGGCAAAAAGGCAGTAATTTCCCTTATTTTGGGGCAAAATTGAAGAAATTTCAGTTATTTCAGGGTAATAAGTAAGAAATTTTTTTTATTTTGGAAGAAAAAAGACAGAAATTCCCTTTGTTTTGGGGGAAAAAGACAGAAATTCCACTTATTTAGAGTCAAAAAGGCAGAAATTCCCCTTATTTTGAAGCAAAAATAAAGAAATTTCCCTTTTTTATGGCAAAAAGGTATGCATTCTTCTTATTTTCAGGCAAAAAGGCAGAAATTCCCTGTATTTTGAGCAACATTGCAGAAATTCCCCTAATTGTGGGGTAAAAAGGCAGAAATTCCCTATATGTTGGGGCAAAAAGACAGACATTCTTCTTATTTTGGGGCAAAACTGAGTAATTCCACTTATTTTGGGGCAAAATTCCAGAAATTTCCCATATTTGGAGCCAAATTGCAGAAATTTCACTTAATTTGGGGCAAAATTTCAGAAATTTCACTTATTTCAGGGAAAAAGCAGAAATTTTTTTATTTTGGGGCAAAAATGCAGAAATTTCCCATATTTTGAAGCAAAAATGCAGAAATTCCCCTTATTTTGAGGTAAAAAGGCTGAAATTCCCCTTATTTGGGGGCAAAAAGGCAGAAATTTCCTTTATTTTGAGGCAAAATTGCAGAAATTTCACTTATTTCAGGGTAATAAGTCAGAAATTTTCCTTATTTTGGGGCAAAAAAGACAGAAATTCCCTTTGTTTTGGGGGAAAAAGACAGAAATTCCACTTATTTGAGGCAAATGCAGAAATTCCCCTTATTTTGGAGCAAAAATGAAGAAATTTCCCTTTTTTATGGCAAAAAGGTATGCATTCTTCTTATTTTCGGACAAAAAGGCAGAAATTCCCCGTATTTTGGAGCAAAATTGCAGAAATTCCCCTAATTGTGGGGCAAAAAGGCAGAAATTCCCTATATGTTGGGGCAAAAGGACAGAAATTCTCCTTATTTTGTGGCAAAACTCAGAAATACCACTTATTTTGAGGCAAAATTCCAGAAATTCCCTTATTTTGTGGAAAAATTGCAGAAATTTCACTTATTTTGGGCAAAATTGCAGAAATTTCACTTATTTCAGAAAAAAAAGCAGAATTTTTTTTATTTTGGGGCAAAAAGGCAGAAATTTCTTTTATTTTGGTACAAAATTGACGAAATTTT
This sequence comes from Micromys minutus, assembly GCF_963924665.1. Classification (NCBI taxonomy): domain Eukaryota; kingdom Metazoa; phylum Chordata; class Mammalia; order Rodentia; family Muridae; genus Micromys; species Micromys minutus. The sequence goes on from NW_027667262.1 coordinate 460,222, forward strand.
TCTTATTTTGGGGCAAAAACGCAGAAATTTCCCATATTTTGGGGCAAAACTGCAGAAATTTCCCTTTTTTTGACGTAAAAAGGCTGAAATTCCCCTTATTTGGGGGCAAAAAGGGAGAAATTTTTCTTATTTTGAGGCAAAATTGCAGCAATTTCACTTATTTCAGGGTAATAAGTCAGAAATTTTCCTTATCTTGGGGCAAAAAATACAGAAATTCCCTTTGTTTTGGGGGAAAAAGACAGAAATTCCACTTATTTTGGGGCAAAATTCCAGAAATTTCACTTATTTTGGGGCAAATTTGTAGAAATTTCACTTATTTTGGGGCAAAATTTCAGAAATTTCACTTTTTTCAGAAAAAAAAGTAGAAATTTTTCTATTTGGAAGCAAAAAGGCAAAAATTTCTTTTATTTTGGTACAAAATTGCAGAAATTTTTCTTATTTTGGGGCAAAAAGGCAGAAATTTCCCATATTTTATGGCAAAAATGCAGAAATTCCTCTTATTTTGAGGTAAAAGCTAAAACTCCACTTATTTGGGGGCAAAAAGGCAGAAATTTCACTTATTTTGGGCCAAACTTGCGGAAATTTCACTTATTTCAGTGAAAAAAAGGCAGAAATTTTCCTTAATTTGGGGCAAAAAGGCAGAAATTCCTAATATTTTGTGGCAAAAATGCAGAAATTCCCTTTATTTTGAGGTAAAAAGGGTGAAATTCCCCTTATTTGGGGGTAAAAATGCTGAAATTTCACTTATTTGGGGGCAAAATTGCAGAAATTTCACTTATTTCAGGGTAATAAGTAAGAAATTTTCCATATTTTGGGGCAAAAAAGACAGAAATTCCCTTTGTTTTGGGGGAAAAAGACAGAAATACCACTTATTTAGAGGCAAAAAAAGCAGAAATTTTCCTTATTTTGGAGCAAAAATGAAGAAATTTCCCTTTTTTATGGCAAAAAGGTATGCATTCTTCTTATTTTCGGGCAAAAAGGCAGAAATTCCCCTAATTGTCGGGCAAAAAGGTAGAAATTCCCTATATGTTGGGGCAAAAAGACAGAAATTCTCCTTATTTTGGGGCGAAACTCAGAAATTCCACTTATTTGGGGCAAAATTCCAGAAATTTACCTTATTTTAGAACAAAATTGCAGAAATTTCACTTATTTTGGGGCAAATTTGCAGAAATTTCACTTATTTCAGGGAAAAAAGGCAGAAATTTTCCTTATTTTGGGGCAAAAAGCAGAAATTCCTAATATTTTGTGGCAAAAATGCAGAAATTCCCCTTATTTTGAGGTAAAAAGGCTGAAATTACCCTTATTTGGGGGCAAAAAGGCAGTAATTTCCCTTATTTTGGGGCAAAATTGAAGAAATTTCAGTTATTTCAGGGTAATAAGTAAGAAATTTTTTTTATTTTGGAAGAAAAAAGACAGAAATTCCCTTTGTTTTGGGGGAAAAAGACAGAAATTCCACTTATTTAGAGTCAAAAAGGCAGAAATTCCCCTTATTTTGAAGCAAAAATGAAGAAATTTCCCTTTTTTATGGCAAAAAGGTATGCATTCTTCTTATTTTCAGGCAAAAAGGCAGAAATTCCCTGTATTTTTAGCAACATTGCAGAAATTCCCCTAATTGTGGGGAAAAAAGGCAGAAATTCCCTATATGTTGGGGCAAAAAGACAGACATTCTTCTTATTTTGGGGCAAAACTGAGTAATTCCACTTATTTTGGGGCAAAATTCCAGAAATTTCCCATATTTGGGGCCAAATTGCAGAAATTTCACTTATTTTGGGGCAAAATTTCAGAAATTTCACTTATTTCAGGGAAAAAAAGCAGAAATTTTTTTATTTTGGGGCAAAAAGGCAGAAATTTGCCATATTTTGAAGCAAAAATGCAGAAATTCCCCTTATTTTGAGGTAAAAAGGCTGAAATTCCCCTTATTTGGGGGCAAAAAGGCAGAAATTTCCTTTATTTTGAGGCAAAATTGCAGAAATTTCACTTATTTCAGGGTAATAAGTCAGAAATTTTCCTTATTTTGGGGCAAAAAAGACAGAAATTCCCTTTGTTTTGGGGGAAAAAGACAGAAATTCCACTTATTTAGAGGCAAATGCAGAAATTCCCCTTATTTTGGAGCAAAAATGAAGAAATTTCCCTTTTTTATGGCAAAAAGGTATGCATTCTTCTTATTTTCAGGCAAAAAGGCAGAAATTCCCCGTATTTTGGAGCAAAATTGCAGAAATTCCCCTAATTGTGGGGCAAAAAGGCAGAAATTCCCTATATGTTGGGGCAAAAGGACAGAAATTCTCCTTATTTTGTGGCAAAACTCAGAAATACCACTTATTTTGAGGCAAAATTCCAGAAATTCCCTTATTTTGTGGAAAAATTGCAGAAATTTCACTTATTTTGGGCAAAATTGCAGAAATTTCACTTATTTCAGAAAAAAAGCAGAATTTTTTTTATTTTGGGGCAAAAAGGCAGAAATTTCTTTTATTTTGGTACAAAATTGACGAAATTTTTCTTATTTTGGGGCAAAAACGCAGAAATTTCCCATATTTTGGGGCAAAACTGCAGAAATTTCCCTTTTTTTGACGTAAAAAGGCTGAAATTCCCCTTATTTGGGGGCAAAAAGGGAGAAATTTTTCTTATTTTGAGGCAAAATTGCAGCAATTTCACTTATTTCAGGGTAATAAGTCAGAAATTTTCCTTATCTTGGGGCAAAAAATACAGAAATTCCCTTTGTTTTGGGGGAAAAAGACAGAAATTCCACTTATTTTGGGGCAAAATTCCAGAAATTTCACTTATTTTGGGGCAAATTTGTAGAAATTTCACTTATTTTGGGGCAAAATTTCAGAAATTTCACTTTTTTCAGAAAAAAAAGTAGAAATTTTTCTATTTGGAAGCAAAAAGGCAAAAATTTCTTTTATTTTGGTACAAAATTGCAGAAATTTTTCTTATTTTGGGGCAAAAAGGCAGAAATTTCCCATATTTTATGGCAAAAATGCAGAAATTCCCCTTATTTTGAGGTAAAAGCTAAAATTCCACTTAATTGGGGTCAAAAAGGCAGAAATTTCACTTATTTTGGGCCAAACTTGCGGAAATTTCACTTATTTCAATGAAAAAAAAGGCAGAAATTTTCCTTAATTTGGGGCAAAAAGGCAGAAATTCCTAATATTTTGTGGCAAAAATGCAGAAATTCCCTTTATTTTGAGGTAAAAAAGGTGAAATTCCCCTTATTTGGGGGTAAAAATGCTGAAATTTCGCTTATTTTGGGGCAAAACTGCCGAAATTTCACTTATTTCAGGGTAATAAGTAAGAAATTTTCCATATTTTGGGGCAAAAAAGACAGAAATTCCCTTTGTTTTGGGGGGAAAAGACAGAAATACCACTTATTTAGAGGCAAAAAAGCAGAAATTTTCCTTATTTTGGAGCAAAAATGAAGAAATTTCCCTTTTTTATGGCAAAAAGGTATGCATTCTTCTTATTTTCGGGCAAAAAGGCAGAAATTCCCCGTATTTTCGAGCAAAATTGCAGAAATTCCCCTAATTGTCGGGCAAAAAGTTAGAAATTCCCTATATGTTGGGGCAAAAAGACAGAAATTCTCCTTATTTTGGGGCGAAACTCAGAAATTCCACTTATTTGGGGCAAAATTCCAGAAATTTACCTTATTTTAGAACAAAATTGCAGAAATTTCACTTATTTTGGGGCAAATTTGCAGAAATTTCACTTATTTCAGGGAAAAAAGGCAGAAATTTTCCTTATTTTGGGGCAAAAAGCAGAAATTCCTAATATTTTGTGGCAAAAATGCAGAAATTCCCCTTATTTTGAGGTAAAAAGGCTGAAATTACCCTTATTTGGGGGCAAAAAGGCAGTAATTTCCCTTATTTTGGGGCAAAATTGAAGAAATTTCAGTTATTTCAGGGTAATAAGTAAGAAATTTTTTTTTATTTTGGAAGAAAAAAGACAGAAATTCCCTTTGTTTTGGGGGAAAAAGACAGAAATTCCACTTATTTAGAGTCAAAAAGGCAGAAATTCCCCTTATTTTGAAGCAAAAATGAAGAAATTTCCCTTTTTTATGGCAAAAAGGTATGCATTCTTCTTATTTTCAGGCAAAAAGGCAGAAATTCCCTGTATTTTTAGCAACATTGCAGAAATTCCCCTAATTGTGGGGAAAAAAGGCAGAAATTCCCTATATGTTGGGGCAAAAAGACAGACATTCTTCTTATTTTGGGGCAAAACTGAGTAATTCCACTTATTTTGGGGCAAAATTCCAGAAATTTCCCATATTTGGGGCCAAATTGCAGAAATTTCACTTACTTTGGGGCAAAATTTCAGAAATTTCACTTATTTCAGGGAAAAAAAGCAGAAATTTTTTTATTTTGGGGGAAAAGGCAGAAATTTCCCATATTTTGAAGCAAAAATGCAGAAATTTTCCGTATTTTGAGGTAAAAAGGCTGAAATTCCCCTTATTTGGGGGCAAAAAGGCAGAAATTTCCTTTATTTTGAGGCAAAATTGCAGAAATTTCACTTATTTCAGGGTAATAAGTCAGAAATTTTCCTTATTTTGGGGCAAAAAAGACAGAAATTCCCTTTGTTTTGGGGGAAAAAGACAGAAATTCCACTTATTTAGAGGCAAATGCAGAAATTCCCCTTATTTTGGAGCAAAAATGAAGAAATTTCCCTTTTTTATGGCAAAAAGGTATGCATTCTTCTTATTTTCAGGCAAAAAGGCAGAAATTCCCTGTATTTTGGAGCAAAATTGCAGAAATTCCCCTAATTGTGGGGCAAAAAGGCAGAAATTCCCTATATGTTGGGGCAAAAGGACAGAAATTCTCCTTATTTTGTGGCAAAACTCAGAAATACCACTTATTTTGAGGCAAAATTCCAGAAATTCCCTTATTTTGTGGAAAAATTGCAGAAATTTCACTTATTTTGGGCAAAATTGCAGAAATTTCACTTATTTCAGAAAAAAAAGCAGAATTTTTTTTATTTTGGGGCAAAAAGGCAGAAATTTCTTTTATTTTGGTACAAAATTGACGAAATTTTTCTTATTTTGGGGCAAAAACGCAGAAATTTCCCATATTTTGGGGCAAAACTGCAGAAATTTCCCTTTTTTTGACGTAAAAAGGCTGAAATTCCCCTTATTTGGGGGCAAAAAGGGAGAAATTTTTCTTATTTTGAGGCAAAATTGCAGCAATTTCACTTATTTCAGGGTAATAAGTCAGAAATTTTCCTTATCTTGGGGCAAAAAATACAGAAATTCCCTTTGTTTTGGGGGAAAAAGACAGAAATTCCACTTATTTTGGGGCAAAATTCCAGAAATTTCACTTATTTTGGGGCAAATTTGTAGAAATTTCACTTATTTTGGGGCAAAATTTCAGAAATTTCACTTTTTTCAGAAAAAAAGTAGAAATTTTTCTATTTGGAAGCAAAAAGGCAAAAATTTCTTTTATTTTGGTACAAAATTGCAGAAATTTTTCTTATTTTGGGGCAAAAAGGCAGAAATTTCCCATATTTTATGGCAAAAATGCAGAAATTCCCCTTATTTTGAGGTAAAAGCTAAAATTCCACTTAATTGGGGGCAAAAAGGCAGAAATTTCACTTATTTTAGGCCAAACTTGCGGAAATTTCACTTATTTCAGTGAAAAAAAAGGCAGAAATTTTCCTTAATTTGGGGCAAAAAGGCAGAAATTCCTAATATTTTGTGGCAAAAATGCAGAAATTCCCTTTATTTTGAGGTTAAAATGGAGAAATTCCCCTTATTTGGGGTAAAAATGCTGAAATTTCACTTATTTGGGGGCAAAATTGCAGAAATTTCACTTATTTCAGGGTAATAAGTAAGAAATTTTCCATATTTTGGGGCAAAAAAGACAGAAATTCCCTTTGTTTTGGGGGAAAAAGACAGAAATACCACTTATTTAGAGGCAAAAAAGCAGAAATTTTCCTTATTTTGGAGCAAAAATGAAGAAATTTCCCTTTTTTATGGCAAAAAGGTATGCATTCTTCCTATTTTTGGGCAAAAAGGCAGAAATTCCCCGTATTTTGGAGCAAAATTGCAGAAATTCCCCTAATTGTCGGGCAAAAAGGTAGAAATTCCCTATATGTTGGGGCAAAAAGACAGAAATTCTCCTTATTTTGGGGCGAAACTCAGAAATTCCACTTATTTGGGGCAAAATTCCAGAAATTTACCTTATTTTAGAACAAAATTGCAGAAATTTCACTTATTTTGGGGCAAATTTGCAGAAATTTCACTTATTTCAGGGAAAAAAGGCAGAAATTTTCCTTATTTTGGGGCAAAAACAGAAATTCCTAATATTTTGTGGCAAAAATGCAGAAATTCTCCTTATTTTGAGGTAAAAAGGCTGAAATTACCCTTATTTGGGGGCAAAAAGGCAGTAATTTCCCTTATTTTGGGGCAAAATTGAAGAAATTTCAGTTATTTCAGGGTAATAAGTAAGAAATTTTTTTTATTTTGGAAGAAAAAAGACAGAAATTCCCTTTGTTTTGGGGGAAAAAGACAGAAATTCCACTTATTTAGAGTCAAAAAGGCAGAAATTCCCCTTATTTTGAAGCAAAAATGAAGAAATTTCCCTTTTTTATGGCAAAAAGGTATGCATTCTTCTTATTTTCAGGCAAAAAGGCAGAAATTCCCTGTATTTTGAGCAACATTGCAGAAATTCCCCTAATTGTGGGGCAAAAAGGCAGAAATTCCCTATATGTTGGGGCAAAAAGACAGACATTCTTCTTATTTTGGGGCAAAACTGAGTAATTCCACTTATTTTGGGGCAAAATTCCAGAAATTTCTTATATTTTGGGGCCAAATTGCAGAAATTTCACTTATTTTGGGCCAAAATTTCAGAAATTTCACTTATTTCAGAAATAAAATGCAGAAATTTTTTTATTTTGGGGCAAAAAGGTAGAAATTTCCCATATTTTGAAGCAAAAATGCAGAAATTCCCCTTATTTTGAGGTAAAAAGGCTGAAATTCCCCTTATTTGGGGGCAAAAAGGCAGAAATTTCCTTTATTTTAAGGCAAAATTGCAGAAATTTCACTTATTTCAGGGTAATAAGTCAGAAATTTTCCTTATTTTGGGGCAAAAAAGACAGAAATTCCCTTTGTTTTGGGGGAAAAAGACAGAAATTCCACTTATTTAGAGGCAAATGCAGAAATTCCCCTTATTTTGGAGCAAAAATTAAGAAATTTCCCTTTTTTATGGCAAAAAGGTATGCATTCTTCTTATTTTCGGATAAAATGCAGAAATTCCCCGTATTTTGGAGCAAAATTGCAGAAATTCCGCTAATTGTGGGGCAAAAAGGCAGAAATTCCCTATATGTTGGGGCAAAAGGACAGAAATTCTCCTTATTTTGTGGCAAAACTCAGAAATACCACTTATTTTGAGGCAAAATTCCAGAAATTTCCCTTATTTTGTGGAAAAATTGCAGAAATTTCACTTATTTTGGGCAAAATTGCAGAAATTTCACTTATTTCAGAAAAAAAGCAGAATTTTTTTTATTTTGGGGCAAAAAGGCAGAAATTTCCCATATTTTGGGGCAAAACTGCAGAAATTTCCCTTTTTTTGACGTAAAAAGGCTGAAATTCCCCTTATTTGGGGGCAAAAAGGGAGAAATTTTTCTTATTTTGAGGCAAAATTGCAGCAATTTCACTTATTTCAGGGTAATAAGTCAGAAATTTTCCTTATCTTGGGGCAAAAAATACAGAAATTCCCTTTGTTTTGGGGGAAAAAGACAGAAATTCCACTTATTTTCGGGCAAAATTCCAGAAATTTCACTTATTTTGGGGCAAAATTGTAGAAATTTCACTTATTTTGGGGCAAAATTTCAGAAATTTCACTTTTTTCAGAAAAAAAAGTAGAAATTTTTCTATTTGGAAGCAAAAAGGCAGAAATTTCTTTTATTTTGGTACAAAATTGCAGAAATTTTTCTTATTTTGGGGCAAAAAGGCAGAAATTTCCCATATTTTAGGGCAAAAATGCAGAAATTCTCCTTATTTTGAGGTAAAAAGGCTAAAATTCCCCTTATTTGGGGGCAAAAAGGCAGAAATTTCACTTATTTTGGCCAAACTTGCGGAAATTTCACTTATTTCAGGGAAAAAAAGGCAGAAATTTTCCTTATTTTGGGGCAAAAAGGCAGAAATTCCTAATATTTTGTGGCAAAAATGCAGAAATTCCCTTTATTTTGAGGTAAAAAGGGTGAAATTCTCCTTATTTGGGGGTAAAAATGCCGAAATTTCGCTTTTTATGGGGCAAAATTGCAGAAATTTCACTTATTTCAGGGTAATAAGTAAGAAATTTTCCATATTTTGGGGCAAAAAAGACAGAAATTCCCTTTGTTTTGGGGGAAAAAGAAAGAAATACCACTTATTTAGAGGCAAAAAAGCAGAAATTTTCCTTATTTTGGAGCAAAAATGAAGAAATTTCCCTTTTTTATGGCAAAAAGGTATGCATTCTTCTTATTTTCGGGCAAAAAGGCAGAAATTCCCCGTATTTTGGAGCAAAATTGCAGAAATTCCCCTAATTGTCGGGCAAAAAGGTAAAAATTCCCTATATGTCGGGGCAAAAAGACAGAAATTCTCCTTATTTTGGGGCGAAACTCAGAAATTCCACTTATTTGGGGCAAAATTCCAGAAATTTACCTTATTTTAGAACAAAATTGCAGAAATTTCACTTATTTTGGGGCAAAATTGCAGAAATTTCACTTATTTCAGGGAAAAAAGGCAGAAATTTTCCTTATTTTAGGGCAAAAAGCAGAAATTCCTAATATTTTGTTGCAAAAATGCAGAAATTCCCCTTATTTTGAGGTAAAAAGGCTGAAATTACCCTTATTTGGGGGCAAAAAGGCAGTAATTTCCCTTATTTTGGGGCAAAATTGAAGAAATTTCAGTTATTTCAGGGTAATAAGTAAGAATTTTTTTTTATTTTGGAAGAAAAAAGACAGAAATTCCCTTTGTTTTGGGGGAAAAAGACAGAAATTCCACTTATTTAGAGTCAAAAATGCAGAAATTCCCTTTATTTTGAAGCAAAAATGAAGAAATTTCCCTTTTTTATGGCAAAAAGGTATGCATTCTTCTTATTTTCAGGCAAAAAGGCAGCAATTCCCTGTATTTTGAGCAACATTGCAGAAATTCCCCTAATTGTGGGGCAAAAAGGCAGAAATTCCCTATATGTTGGGGCAAAAAGACAGACATTCTTCTTATTTTGGGGCAAAACTGAGAAATTCCACTTATTTTGGGGCAAAATTCCAGAAATTTCCCATATTTTGGGGCCAAATTGCAGAAATTTCACTTATTTTGGGGCAAAATTTCAGAAATTTCACTTATTTCAGGGAAAAAAAGCAGAAATTTTTTTATTTTGGGGCAAAAAGGCAGAAATTTCCCATATTTTGAAGCAAAAATGCAGAAATTCCCCTTATTTTGAGGTAAAAAGGCTGAAATTCCCCTTATTTGGGGGCAAAAAGGCAGAAATTTCCTTTATTTTGAGGCAAAATTGCAGAAATTTCACTTATTTCAGGGTAATAAGTCAGAAATTTTCCTTATTTTGGGGCAAAAAAGACAGAAATTCCCATTGTTTTGGGGGAAAAAGACAGAAATTCCACTTATTTAGAGGCAAATGCAGAAATTCCCCTTATTTTGGAGCAAAAATGAAGAAATTTCCCTTTTTTATGGCAAAAAGGTATGCATTCTTCTAATTTTCGGACAAAAAGGCAGAAATTCCCCGTATTTTGGAGCAAAATTGCAGAAATTCCCCTAATTGTGGGGCAAAAAGGCAGAAATTCCCTATATGTTGGGGCAAAAGGACTGAAATTCTCCTTATTTTGTGGCAAAACTCAGAAATACCACTTATTTTGAGGCAAAATTCCAGAAATTCCCTTATTTTGTGGAAAAATTGCAGAAATTTCACTTATTTTGGGCAAAATTGCAGAAATTTCACTTATTTCAGAAAAAAAGCAGAATTTTTTTTATTTTGGGGCAAAAAGGCAGAAATTTCTTTTATTTTGGTACAAAATTGAAGAAATTTTTCTTACTTTGGGGCAAAAACGCAGAAATTTCCCATATTTTGGGGCAAAACTGCAGAAATTTCCCTTTTTTTGACGTAAAAAGGCTGAAATTCCCCTTATTTGGGGGCAAAAAGGGAGAAATTTTTCTTATTTTGAGGCAAAATTGCAGCAATTTCACTTATTTCAGGGTAATAAGTCAGAAATTTTCCTTATCTTGGGGCAAAAAATACAGAAATTCCCTTTGTTTTGGGGGAAAAAGACAGAAATTCCACTTATTTTGGGGCAAAATTCCAGAAATTTCACTTATTTTGGGGCAAATTTGTAGAAATTTCACTTATTTTGGGGCAAAATTTCAGAAATTTCACTTTTTTCAGAAAAAAAAGTAGAAATTTTTCTATTTGGAAGCAAAAAGGCAAAAATTTCTTTTATTTTGGTACAAAATTGCAGAAATTTTTCTTATTTTGGGGCAAAAAGGCAGAAATTTCCCATATTTTATGGCAAAAATGCAGAAATTCCCCTTATTTTGAGGTAAAAGCTAAAATTCCACTTATTTGGGGGCAAAAAGGCAGAAATTTCACTTATTTTGGGCCAAACTTGCGGAAATTTCACTTATTTCAGTGAAAAAAAGGCAGAAATTTTCCTTAATTTGGGGCAAAAAGGCAGAAATTCCTAATATTTTGTGGCAAAAATGCAGAAATTCCCTTTATTTTGAGGTAAAAAGGGTGAAATTCCCCTTATTTGGGGGTAAAAATGCTGAAATTTCGCTTATTTTGGGGCAAAATTGCAGAAATTTCACTTATTTCAGGGTAATAAGTAAGAAATTTTCCATATTTTGGGGCAAAAAAGACAGAAATTCCCTTTGTTTTGGGGGAAAAAGACAGAAATACCACTTATTTAGAGGCAAAAAAGCAGAAATTTTCCTTATTTTGGAGCAAAAATGAAGAAATTTCCCTTTTTTATGGCAAAAAGGTATGCATTCTTCTTATTTTCGGGCAAAAAGGCAGAAATTCCCCGTATTTTGGAGCAAAATTGCAGAAATTCCCCTAATTGTCGGGCAAAAAGGTAGAAATTCCCTATATGTTGGGGCAAAAAGACAGAAAGTCTCCTTATTTTGGGGCGAAACTCAGAAATTCCACTTATTTGGGGAAAAATTCCAGAAATTTACCTTATTTTAGAACAAAATTGCAGAAATTTCACTTATTTTGGGGCAAATTTGCAGAAATTTCACTTATTTCAGGGAAAAAAGGCAGAAATTTTCCTTATTTTGGGGCAAAAAGCAGAAATTCCTAATATTTTGTGGCAAAAATGCAGAAATTCCCCTTATTTTGAGGTAAAAAGGCTGAAATTACCCTTATTTGGGGGCAAAAAGGCAGTAATTTCCCTTATTTTGGGGCAAAATTGAAGAAATTTCAGTTATTTCAGGGTAATAAGTAAGAAATTTTTTTTATTTTGGAAGAAAAAAGACAGAAATTCCCTTTGTTTTGGGGGAAAAAGACAGAAATTCCACTTATTTAGAGTCAAAAAGGCAGAAATTCCCCTTATTTTGAAGCAAAAATGAAGAAATTTCCCTTTTTTATGTCAAAAAGGTATGCATTCTTCTTATTTTCAGGCAAAAAGGCAGAAATTCCCTGTATTTTGAGCAACATTGCAGAAATTCCCCTAATTGTGGGGCAAAAAAGCAGAAATTCCCTATATGTTGGGGCAAAAAGACAGACATTCTTCTTATTTTGGGGCAAAACTGAGTAATTCCACTTATTTTGGGGCAAAATTCCAGAAATTTCTTATATTTTGGGGCCAAATTGCAGAAATTTCACTTATTTTGGGCCAAAATTTCAGAAATTTCACTTATTTCAGAAATAAAATGCAGAATTTTTTTTATTTTGGGGCAAAAAGGCAGAAATTTCCCATATTTTGAAGCAAAAATGCAGAAATTCCCCTTATTTTGAGGTAAAAAGGCTGAAATTCCCCTTATTTGGGGGCAAAAAGGCAGAAATTTCCTTTATTTTAAGGCAAAATTGCAGAAATTTCACTTATTTCAGGGTAATAAGTCAGAAATTTTCCTTATTTTGGGGCAAAAAAGACAGAAATTCCCTTTGTTTTGGGGGAAAAAGACAGAAATTCCACTTATTTAGAGGCAAATGCAGAAATTCCCCTTATTTTGGAGCAAAAATTAAGAAATTTCCCTTTTTTATGGCAAAAAGGTATGCATTCTTCTTATTTTCGGATAAAAAGGCAGAAATTCCCCGTATTTTGGAGCAAAATTGCAGAAATTCCGCTAATTGTGGGGCAAAAAGGCAGAAATTCCCTATATGTTGGGGCAAAAGGACAGAAATTCTCCTTATTTTGTGGCAAAACTCAGAAATACCACTTATTTTGAGGCAAAATTCCAGAAATTTCCCTTATTTTGTGGAAAAATTGCAGAAATTTCACTTATTTTGGGCAAAATTGCAGAAATTTCACTTATTTCAGAAAAAAAGCAGAATTTTTTTTATTTTGGGGCAAAAAGGCAGAAATTTCTTTTATTTTGGTACAAAATTGAAGAAATTTTTCTTATTTTGGGGCAAAAACGCAGAAATTTCCCATATTTTGGGGCAAAACTGCAGAAATTTCCCTTTTTTTGACGTAAAAAGGCTGAAATTCCCCTTATTTGGGGGCAAAAAGGGAGAAATTTTTCTTATTTTGAGGCAAAATTGCAGCAATTTCACTTATTTCAGGGTAATAAGTCAGAAATTTTCCTTATCTTGGGGCAAAAAATACAGAAATTCCCTTTGTTTTGGGGGAAAAAGACAGAAATTCCACTTATTTTGGGGCAAAATTCCAGAAATTTCACTTATTTTGGGGCAAAATTGTAGAAATTTCACTTATTTTGGGGCAAAATTTCAGAAATTTCACTTTTTTCAGAAAAAAAAGTAGAAATTTTTCTATTTGGAAGCAAAAAGGCAGAAATTTCTTTTATTTTGGTACAAAATTGCAGAAATTTTTCTTATTTTGGGGCAAAAAGGCAGAAATTTCCCATATTTTAGGGCAAAAATGCCGAAATTCTCCTTATTTTGAGGTAAAAAGGCTAAAATTCCCCTTATTTGGGGGCAAAAAGGCAGAAATTTCACTTATTTTGGCCAAACTTGCGGAAATTTAACTTATTTCAGGGAAAAAAAGGCAGAAATTTTCCTTATTTTGGGGCAAAAAGGCAGAAATTCCTAATATTTTGTGGCAAAAATGCAGAAATTCCCTTTATTTTGAGGTAAAAAGGGTGAAATTCTCCTTATTTGGGGGTAAAAATGCCGAAATTTCGCTTTTTATGGGGCAAAATTGCAGAAATTTCACTTATTTCAGGGTAATAAGTAAAAAATTTTCCATATTTTGGGGCAAAAAAGACAGAAATTCCCTTTGTTTTGGGGAAAAAAGAAAGAAATACCACTTATTTAGAGGCAAAAAAGCAGAAATTTTCCTTATTTTGGAGCAAAAATGAAGAAATTTCCCTTTTTTATGGCAAAAAGGTATGCATTCTTCTTATTTTCGGGCAAAAAGGCAGAAACTCCCCGTATTTTGGAGCAAAATTGCAGAAATTCCCCTAATTGTCGGGCAAAAAGGTAAAAATTCCCTATATGTTGGGGCAAAAAGACAGAAATTCTCTTTATTTTGGGGCGAAACTCAGAAATTCCACTTATTTGGGGCAAAATTCCAGAAATTTACTTTATTTTAGAACAAAATTGCAGAAATTTCACTTATTTTGGGGCAAAATTGCAGAAATTTCACTTATTTCAGGGAAAAAAGGCAGAAATTTCCCTTATTTTAGGGCAAAAAGCAGAAATTCCTAATATTTTGTGGCAAAAATGCAGAAATTCCCCTTATTTTGAGGTAAAAAGGCTGAAATTACCCTTATTTGGGGGCAAAAAGGCAGTAATTTCCCTTATTTTGGGGCAAAATTGAAGAAATTTCAGTTATTTCAGGGTAATAAGTAAGAAATTTTTTTTATTTTGGAAGAAAAAAGACAGAAATTCCCTTTGTTTTGGGGGAAAAAGACAGAAATTCCACTTATTTAGAGTCAAAAAGGCAGAAATTCCCTTTATTTTGAAGCAAAAATGAAGAAATTTCCCTTTTTTATGGCAAAAAGGTATGCATTCTTCTTATTTTCAGGCAAAAAGGCAGCAATTCCCTGTATTTTGAGCAACATTGCAGAAATTCCCCTAATTGTGGGGCAAAAAGGCAGAAATTCCCTATATGTTGGGGCAAAAAGACAGACATTCTTATTTTGGGGCAAAACTGAGAAATTCCACTTATTTTGGGGCAAAATTCCAGAAATTTCCCATATTTTGGGGCCAAATTGCAGAAATTTCACTTATTTTGGGGCAAAATTTCAGAAATTTCACTTATTTCAGGGAAAAAAAGCAGAAATTTTTTTATTTTGGGGCAAAAAGGGAGAAATTTCCCATATTTTGAAGCAAAAATGCAGAAATTCCCCTTATTTTGAGGTAAAAAGGCTGAAATTCCCCTTATTTGGGGGCAAAAAGGCAGAAATTTCCTTTATTTTGAGGCAAAATTGCAGAAATTTCACTTATTTCAGGGTAATAAGTCAGAAATTTTCCTTATTTTGGGGCAAAAAAGACAGAAATTCCCATTGTTTTGGGGGAAAAAGACAGAAATTCCACTTATTTAGAGGCAAATGCAGAAATTCCCCTTATTTTGGAGCAAAAATGAAGAAATTTCCCTTTTTTATGGCAAAAAGGTATGCATTCTTCTAATTTTCGGACAAAAAGGCAGAAATTCCCCGTATTTTGGAGCAAAATTGCAGAAATTCCCCTAATTGTGGGGCAAAAAGGCAGAAATTCCCTATATGTTGGGGCAAAAGGACAGAAATTCTCCTTATTTTGTGGCAAAACTCAGAAATACCACTTATTTTGAGGCAAAATTCCAGAAATTCCCTTATTTTGTGGAAAAATTGCAGAAATTTCACTTATTTTGGGCAAAATTGCAGAAATTTCACTTATTTCAGAAAAAAAGCAGAATTTTTTTTATTTTGGGGCAAAAAGGCAGAAATTTCTTTTATTTTGGTACAAAATTGAAGAAATTTTTCTTACTTTGGGGCAAAAACGCAGAAATTTCCCATATTTTGGGGCAAAACTGCAGAAATTTCCCTTTTTTTGACGTAAAAAGGCTGAAATTCCCCTTATTTGGGGGCAAAAAGGGAGAAATTTTTCTTATTTTGAGGCAAAATTGCAGCAATTTCACTTATTTCAGGGTAATAAGTCAGAAATTTTCCTTATCTTGGGGCAAAAAATACAGAAATTCCCTTTGTTTTGGGGGAAAAAGACAGAAATTCCACTTATTTTGGGGCAAAATTCCAGAAATTTCACTTATTTTGGGGCAAATTTGTAGAAATTTCACTTATTTTGGGGCAAAATTTCAGAAATTTCACTTTTTTCAGAAAAAAAAGTAGAAATTTTTCTATTTGGAAGCAAAAAGGCAAAAATTTCTTTTATTTTGGTACAAAATTGCAGAAATTTTTCTTATTTTGGGGCAAAAAGGCAGAAATTTCCCATATTTTATGGCAAAAATGCAGAAATTCCCCTTATTTTGAGGTAAAAGCTAAAATTCCACTTATTTGGGGGCAAAAAGGCAGAAATTTCACTTATTTTGGGCCAAACTTGCGGAAATTTCACTTATTTCAGTGAAAAAAAGGCAGAAATTTTCCTTAATTTGGGGCAAAAAGGCAGAAATTCCTAATATTTTGTGGCAAAAATGCAGAAATTCCCTTTATTTTGAGGTAAAAAGGGTGAAATTCCCCTTATTTGGGGGTAAAAATGCTGAAATTTCGCTTATTTTGGGGCAAAATTGCAGAAATTTCACTTATTTCAGGGTAATAAGTAAGAAATTTTCCATATTTTGGGGCAAAAAAGACAGAAATTCCCTTTGTTTTGGGGGAAAAAGACAGAAATACCACTTATTTAGAGGCAAAAAAGCAGAAATTTTCCTTATTTTGGAGCAAAAATGAAGAAATTTCCCTTTTTTATGGCAAAAAGGTATGCATTCTTCTTATTTTCGGGCAAAAAGGCAGAAATTCCCCGTATTTTGGAGCAAAATTGCAGAAATTCCCCTAATTGTCGGGCAAAAAGGTAGAAATTCCCTATATGTTGGGGCAAAAAGACAGAAAGTCTCCTTATTTTGGGGCGAAACTCAGAAATTCCACTTATTTGGGGCAAAATTCCAGAAATTTACCTTATTTTAGAACAAAATTGCAGAAATTTCACTTATTTTGGGGCAAATTTGCAGAAATTTCACTTATTTCAGGGAAAAAAGGCAGAAATTTTCCTTATTTTGGGGCAAAAAGCAGAAATTCCTAATATTTTGTGGCAAAAATGCAGAAATTCCCCTTATTTTGTGGTAAAAAGGCTGAAATTACCCTTATTTGCGGGCAAAAAGGAAGTAATTTCCCTTATTTTGGGGCAAAATTGAAGAAATTTCAGTTATTTCAGGGTAATAAGTAAGAAATTTTTTTTATTTTGGAAGAAAAAAGACAGAAATTCCCTTTGTTTTGGGGGAAAAAGACAGAAATTCCACTTATTTAGAGTCAAAAAGGCAGAAATTCCCCTTATTTTGAAGCAAAAATGAAGAAATTTCCCTTTTTTATGGCAAAAAGGTATGCATTCTTCTTATTTTCAGGCAAAAAGGCAGCAATTCCCTGTATTTTGAGCAACATTGCAGAAATTCCCCTAATTGTGGGGCAAAAAGGCAGAAATTCCCTATATGTTGGGGCAAAAAGACAGACATTCTTCTTATTTTGGGGCAAAACTGAGAAATTCCACTTATTTTGGGGCAAAATTCCAGAAATTTCCCATATTTTGGGGCCAAATTGCAGAAATTTCACTTATTTTGGGCCAAAATTTCAGAAATTTCACTTATTTCAGAAATAAAATGCAGAAATTATTTTATTTTGGGGCAAAAAGGCAGAAATTTCCCATATTTTGAAGCAAAAATGCAGAAATTCCCCTTATTTTGAGGTAAAAAGGCTGAAATTCCCCTCATTTGGGGGCAAAAATGCAGAAATTTCCTTTATTTTAAGGCAAAATTGCAGAAATTTCACTTATTTCAGGGTAATAAGTCAGAAATTTTCCTTATTTTGGGGCAAAAAAGACAGAAATTCCCTTTGTTTTGGGGGAAAAAGACAGAAATTCCACTTATTTAGAGGCAAATGCAGAAATTCCCCTTATTTTGGAGCAAAAATTAAGAAATTTCCCTTTTTTATGGCAAAAAGGTATGCATTCTTCTTATTTTCGGATAAAAAGGCAGAAATTCCCCGTATTTTGGAGCAAAATTGCAGAAATTCCGCTAATTGTGGGGCAAAAAGGCAGAAATTCCCTATATGTTGGGGCAAAAGGACAGAAATTCTCCTTATTTTGTGGCAAAACTCAGAAATACCACTTATTTTGAGGCAAAATTCCAGAAATTTCCCTTATTTTGTGGAAAAATTGCAGAAATTTCACTTATTTTGGGCAAAATTGCAGAAATTTCACTTATTTCAGAAAAAAAGCAGAATTTTTTTTATTTTGGGGCAAAAAGGCAGAAATTTCTTTTATTTTGGTACAAAATTGAAGAAATTTTTCTTATTTTGGGGCAAAAACGCAGAAATTTCCCATATTTTGGGGCAAAACTGCAGAAATTTCCCTTTTTTTGACGTAAAAAGGCTGAAATTCCCCTTATTTGGGGGCAAAAAGGGAGAAATTTTTCTTATTTTGAGGCAAAATTGCAGCAATTTCACTTATTTCAGGGTAATAAGTCAGAAATTTTCCTTATCTTGGGGCAAAAAATACAGAAATTCCCTTTGTTTTGGGGGAAAAAGACAGAAATTCCACTTATTTTGGGGCAAAATTCCAGAAATTTCACTTATTTTGGGGCAAAATTGTAGAAATTTCACTTATTTTGGGGCAAAATTTCAGAAATTTCACTTTTTTCAGAAAAAAAAGTAGAAATTTTTCTATTTGGAAGCAAAAAGGCAGAAATTTCTTTTATTTTGGGACAAAATTGCAGAAATTTTTCTTATTTTGGGGCAAAAAGGCAGAAATTTCCCATATTTTAGGGCAAAAATGCCGAAATTCTCCTTATTTTGAGGTAAAAAGGCTAAAATTCCCCTTATTTGGGGGCAAAAAGGCAGAAATTTCACTTATTTTGGCCAAACTTGCGGAAATTTCACTTATTTCAGGGAAAAAAAGGCAGAAATTTTCCTTATTTTGGGGCAAAAAGGCAGAAATTCCTAATATTTTGTGGCAAAAATGCAGAAATTCCCTTTATTTTGAGGTAAAAAGGGTGAAATTCCCCTTATTTGGGGGTAAAAATGCCGAAATTTCGCTTTTTATGGGGCATAATTGCAGAAATTTCACTTATTTCAGGGTAATAAGTAAGAAATTTTCCATATTTTGGGGCAAAAAAGACAGAAATTCCCTTTGTTTTGGGGGAAAAAGACAGAAATACCACTTATTTAGAGGCAAAAAAGCAGAAATTTTCCTTATTTTGGAGCAAAAATGAAGAAATTTCCCTTTTTTATGGCAAAAAGGTATGCATTCTTCTTATTTTCGGGCAAAAAGGCAGAAATTCCCCGTATTTTGGAGCAAAATTGCAGAAATTCCCCTAATTGTCGGGCAAAAAGGTAAAAATTCCCTATATGTCGGGGCAAAAAGACAGAAATTCTCCTTATTTTGGGGCGAAACTCAGAAATTCCACTTATTTGGGGCAAAATTCCAGAAATTTACCTTATTTTAGAACAAAATTGCAGAAATTTCACTTATTTTGGGGCAAAATTGCAGAAATTTCACTTATTTCAGGGAAAAAAGGCAGAAATTTTCCTTATTTTAGGGCAAAAAGCAGAAATTCCTAATATTTTGTGGCAAAAATGCAGAAATTCCCCTTATTTTGAGGTAAAAATGCTGAAATTACCCTTATTTGGGGGCAAAAAGGCAGTAATTTCCCTTATTTTGGGGCAAAATTGAAGAAATTTCAGTTATTTCAGGGTAATAAGTAAGAAATTTTTTTTATTTTGGAAGAAAAAAGACAGAAATTCCCTTTGTTTTGGGGGAAAAAGACAGAAATTCCACTTATTTAGAGTCAAAAAGGCAGAAATTCCCTTTATTTTGAAGCAAAAATGAAGAAATTTCCCTTTTTTATGGCAAAAAGGTATGCATTCTTCTTATTTTCAGGCAAAAAGGCAGAAATTCCCTGTATTTTGAGCAACATTGCAGAAATTCCCCTAATTGTGGGGCAAAAAGGCAGAAATTCCCTATATGTTGGGGCAAAAAGACAGACATTCTTCTTATTTTGGGGCAAAACTGAGAAATTCCACTTATTTTGGGGCAAAATTCCAGAAATTTCCCATATTTTGGGGCCAAATTGCAGAAATTTCACTTATTTTGGGGCAAAATTTCAGAAATTTCACTTATTTCAGGGAAAAAAAGCAGGAATTTTTTTATTTTGGGGCAAAAAGGCAGAAATTTCCCATATTTTGAAGCAAAAATGCAGAAATTCCCCTTATTTTGAGGTAAAAAGGCTGAAATTCCCCTTATTTGGGGGCAAAAAGGCAGAAATTTCCTTTATTTTGAGGCAAAATTGCAGAAATTTCACTTATTTCAGGGTAATAAGTCAGAAATTTTCCTTATTTTGGGGCAAAAAAGACAGAAATTCCCTTTGTTTTGGGGGAAAAAGACAGAAATTCCACTTATTTAGAGGCAAATGCAGAAATTCCCCGTATTTTGGAGCAAAAATTAAGAAATTTCCCTTTTTTATGGCAAAAAGGTATGCATTCTTCTTATTTTCGGATAAAAATGCAGAAATTCGCCGTATTTTGGAGCAAAATTGCAGAAATTCCGCTAATTGTGGGGCAAAAAGGCAGAAATTCCCTATATGTTGGGGCAAAAGGACAGAAATTCTTCTTATTTTGTGGCAAAACTCAGAAATACCACTTATTTTGAGGCAAAATTCCAGAAATTTCCCTTATTTTGTGGAAAAATTGCAGAAATTTCACTTATTTTGGGCAAAATTGCAGAAATTTCACTTTTTTCAGAAAAAAGCAGAATTTTTTTTATTTTGGGGCAAAAAGGCAGAAATTTCTTTTATTTTGGTACAAAATTGAAGAAATTTTTCTTATTTTGTGGCAAAAACGCAGAAATTTCCCATATTTTGGGGCAAAACTGCAGAAATTTCCCTTTTTTTGACGTAAAAAGGCTGAAATTCCCCTCATTTGGGGGCAAAAAGGGAGAAATTTTTCTTATATTGAGGCAAAATTGCAGCAATTTAACTTATTTCAGGGTAATAAGTCAGAAATTTTCCTTATCTTGGGGCAAAAATTACAGAAATTCCCTTTGTTTTGGGGGAAAAAGACAGAAATTCCACTTATTTTGGGGCAAAATTCCAGAAATTTCACTTATTTTGGGGCAAAATTGTAGAAATTTCACTTATTTTGGGGCAAAATTTCAGAAATTTCACTTTTTTCAGAAAAAAAAGTAGAAATTTTTCTATTTGGAAGCAAAAAGGCAGAAATTTCTTTTATTTTGGTACAAAATTGCAGAAATTTTTCTTATTTTGGGGCAAAAAGGCAGAAATTTCCCATATTTTAGGGCAAAAATGCCGAAATTCTCTTTATTTTGAGGTAAAAAGGCTAAAATTCCCCTTATTTGGGGGCAAAAAGGCAGAAATTTCACTTATTTTGGCCAAACTTGCGGAAATTTCACTTATTTCAGGGAAAAAAAGGCAGAAATTTTCCTTATTTTGGGGCAAAAAGGCAGAAATTCCTAATATTTTGTGGCAAAAATGCAGAAATTCCCTTTATTTTGAGGTAAAAAGGGTGAAATTCCCCTTATTTGGGGGTAAAAATGCTGAAATTTCGCTTATTTTGGGGCAAAATTGCAGAAATTTCACTTATTTCAGGGTAATAAGTAAGAAATTTTCCATATTTTGGGGCAAAAAAGACAGAAATTCCCTTTGTTTTGGGGGAAAAAGACAGAAATACCACTTATTTAGAGGCAAAAAAGCAGAAATTTTCCTTATTTTGGAGCAAAAATGAAGAAATTTCCCTTTTTTATGGCAAAAAGGTATGCATTCTTCTTATTTTCGGGCAAAAAGGCAGAAATTCCCCGTATTTTGGAGCAAAATTGCAGAAATTCCCCTAATTGTCGGGCAAAAAGGTAAAAATTCCCTATATGTCGGGGCAAAAAGACAGAAATTCTCCTTATTTTGGGGCGAAACTCAGAAATTCCACTTATTTGGGGCAAAATTCCAGAAATTTACCTTATTTTAGAACAAAATTGCAGAAATTTCACTTATTTTGGGGCAAAATTGCAGAAATTTCACTTATTTCAGGGAAAAAAGGCAGAAATTTTCCTTATTTTGGGGCAAAAAGCAGAGATTCCTAATATTTTGTGGCAAAAATGCAGAAATTCCCCTTATTTTGAGGTAAAAAGGCTGAAATTACCCTTATTTGGGGGCAAAAAGGCAGTAATTTCCCTTATTTTGGGGCAAAATTGAAGAAATTTCAGTTATTTCAGGGTAATAAGTAAGAAATTTTTTTTATTTTGGAAGAAAAAAGACAGAAATTCCCTTTGTTTTGGGGAAAAAGACAGAAATTCCACTTATTTAGAGTCAAAAAGGCAGAAATTCCCCTTATTTTGAAGCAAAAATGAAGAAATTTCCCTTTTTTATGGCAAAAAGGTATGCATTCTTCTTATTTTCAGGCAAAAAGGCAGAAATTCCCTGTATTTTGAGCAACATTGCAGAAATTCCCGTAATTGTGGGGCAAAAAGGCAGAAATTCCCTATATGTTGGGGCAAAAAGACAGACATTCTTCTTATTTTGGGGCAAAACTGAGAAATTCCACTTATTTTGGGGCAAAATTCCAGAAATTTCCCATATTTTGGGGCCAAATTGCAGAAATTTCACTTATTTTGGGGCAAAATTTCAGAAATTTCACTTATTTCAGGAAAAAAAGCAGAAATTTTTTTATTTTGGGGCAAAAAGGCAGAAATTTCCCATATTTTGAAGCAAAAATGCAGAAATTCCACTTATTTTGAGGTAAAAAGGCTGAAATTCCCCTTATTTAGGGGCAAAAAGGCAGAAATTTCCTTTATTTTGAGGCAAAATTGCAGAAATTTCACTTATTTCAGGGTAATAAGTCAGAAATTTTCCTTATTTTGGGGCAAAAAAGACAGAAATTCCCTTTGTTTTGGGGGAAAAAGACAGAAATTCCACTTATTTAGAGGCAAATGCAGAAATTCCCCTTATTTTGGAGCAAAAATTAAGAAATTTCCCTTTTTTATGGCAAAAAGGTATGCATTCTTCTTATTTTCGGATAAAAAGGCAGAAATTCCCTGTATTTTGGAGCAAAATTGCAGAAATTCCGCTAATTGTGGGGCAAAAAGGCAGAAATTCCCTATATGTTGGGGCAAAAGGACAGAAATTCTCCTTATTTTGTGGCAAAACTCAGAAATACCACTTATTTTGAGTCAAAATTCCAGAAATTTCCCTTATTTTGTGAAAAAATTGCAGAAATTTCACTTATTTTGGGCAAAATTGCAGAAATTTCACTTATTTCAGAAAAAAAGCAGAATTTTTTTTATTTTGGGGCAAAAAGGCAGAAATTTCTTTTATTTTGGTACAAAATTGAAGAAATTTTTCTTATTTTGGGGCAAAAACGCAGAAATTTCCCATATTTTGGGGCAAAACTGCAGAAATTTCCCTTTTTTTGACGTAAAAAGGCTGAAATTTCCCTTATTTGGGGGCAAAAAGGGAGAAATTTTTCTTATTTTGAGGCAAAATTGCAGCAATTTCACTTATTTCATGGTAATAAGTCAGAAATTTTCCTTATCTTGGTGCAAAAAATACAGAAATTCCATTTGTTTTAGGGGAAAAAGACAGAAATTACACTTATTTTGGGGCAAAATTCCAGAAATTTCACTTATTTTGGGGCAAAATTGTAGAAATTTCACTTATTTTGGGGCAAAATTTCAGAAATTTCACTTTTTTCAGAAAAAAAATAGAAATTTTTCTATTTGGAAGCAAAAAGGCAGAAATTTCTTTTATTTTGGTACAAAATTGCAGAAATTTTTCTTATTTTGGGGCAAAAAGGCAGAAATTTCCCATATTTTAGGGCAAAAATGCAGAAATTCTCCTTATTTTGAGGTAAAAAGGCTAAAATTCCCCTTATTTGGGGGCAAAAAGGCAGAAATTTCACTTATTTTGGCCAAACTTGTGGAAATTTCACTTATTTCAGGGAAAAAAAGGCAGAAATTTTCCTTATTTTGGGGCAAAAAGGCAGAAATTCCTAATATTTTGTGGCAAAAATGCAGAAATTCTCTTTATTTTGAGGTAAAAAGGGTGAAATTCCCCTTATTTGGGGGTAAAAATGCCGAAATTTCGCTTATTTTGGGACAGAATTGCAGATATTTCACTTATTTCAGGGTAATAAGTAAGAAATTTTCCATATTTTGGGGCAAAAAAGACAGAAATTCCCTTTGTTTTGGGGGAAAAAGACAGAAATACCACTTATTTAGAGGCAAAAAAGCAGAAATTTTTTTTATTTTGGAGCAAAAATGAAGAAATTTCCCTTTTTTATGGCAAAATGTATGCATTCTTCTTATTTTCGGGCAAAAAGGCAGAAATTCCCCGTATTTTGGAGCAAAATTGCAGAAATTCCCCTAATTTTCGGGCAAAAAGGTAGAAATTCCCTATATGTTGGGGCAAAAAGACAGAAATTCTCCTTATTTTGGGGCGAAACTCAGAAATTCCACTTATTTGGGGAAAAATTCCAGAAATTTACCTTATTTTAGAACAAAATTGCAGAAATTTCACTTATTTTGGGGCAAAATTGCAGAAATTTCACTTATTTCAGGGAAAAAAGGCAGAAATTTTCCTTATTTTGGGGCAAAAAGCAGAAATTCCTAATATTTTGTGGCAAAAATGCAGAAATTCCCCTTATTTTGAGGTAAAAAGGCTGAAATTACCCTTATTTGGGGGCAAAAAGGCAGTAATTTCCCTTATTTTGGGGCAAAATTGAAGAAATTTCAGTTATTTCAGGGTAATAAGTAAGAAATTTTTTTTTATTTTGGAAGAAAAAAGACAGAAATTCCCTTTTTTTTGGGGGGAAAAAGACAGAAATTCCACTTATTTAGAGTCAAAAAGGCAGAAATTCCCCTTATTTTGAAGCAAAAATGAAGAAATTTCCCTTTTTTATGGCAAAAAGGTATGCATTCTTCTTATTTTCAGGCAAAAAGGCAGAAATTCCCCGTATTTTGAGCAACATTGCAGAAATTCTCCTTATTGTGGGGCAAAAAGGCAGAAATTCCCTATATGTTGGGGCAAAAAGACAGACATTCTTCTTATTTTGGGGCAAAACTGAGAAATTCCACTTATTTTGGGGAAAAATTCCAGAAATTTCCCATATTTTGGGGCCAAATTGCAGAAATTTCACTTATTTTGGGGCAAAATTTCAGAAATTTCACTTATTTCAGGGAAAAAAAGCAGAAATTTTTTTATTTTGGGGCAAAAAGGCAGAAATTTCCCATATTTTGAAGCAAAATGCAGAAATTCCCCTTATTTTGAGGTAAAAAGGCTGAAATTCCCCTTATTTGGGGGCAAAAAGGAAGAAATTTCCTTTATTTTGGGGCAAAATTGCAGAAATTTCACTTATTTCAGGGTAATAAGTCAGAAATTTTCCTTATTTTGGGGCAAAAAAGACAGAAATTCCCTTTTTTTGGGGGGGAAAAAGACATAAATTCCACTTATTTAGAGGCAAATGCAGAAATTCCCCTTATTTTGGAGCAAAAATGAAGAAATTTCCCCTTTTTATGGCAAAAAGGTATGCATTCTTCTTATTTTCGGACAAAAAGGCAGAAATTCCCCGTATTTTGGAGCAAAATTGCAGAAATTCCCCTAATTGTGGGGCAAAAATGCAGAAATTCCCTATATGTTGGGGCAAAAAGAGAGAAATTCTCCTTATTTTGTGGCAAAACTCAGAAATACCACTTATTTTGAGGCAAAATTCCAGAAATTTCCTTCATTTTGGGGCAAAATTGCAGAAATTTCACTTATTTTGGGCAAAATTGCAGAAATTTCAATTATTTCAGAAAAAAAGCAGAATTTTTTTATTTTGGGGGAAAAAGGCAGAAATTTCTTTTATTTTGGTACAAAATTGAAGAAATTTTTCTTATTTTGGGGCAAAAACGCAGAAAGGTCCCATATTTTGGGGCAAAAATGCAGAAATTTCCCTTTTTTTGACGTAAAAAGGCTGAAATTCCCCTTATTTGGGGGCAAAAAGTGAGAAATTTTTCTTATTTTGAGACAAAATACAGCAATTTCACTTATTTCAGGGTGATAAGTCAGAAATTTTCCTTATCTTGGGGCAAAAAATACAGAAATTCCCTTTGTTTTGGGGGAAAAAGACAGAAATTCCACTTATTTAGAGGCAAAAAAGCAGAAATTCCCCTTATTTTGAAGCAAAAATGAAGATTTCCCTTTTTTGTGGCAAAAGGTATACATTCCCCTTATTTTCGGGCTAAAAAGCAAAAATTCCCCGTATTTTGGAGCAAAATTCTAGAAATTCCCCTAATTGTGGGGCAAAAAGGCAGAAATTCCCTATATGTTAGGGCAAAAAGACAGAAATTCTCCTTATTTTGGGGCAAAACTCAGAAATTCCACTTATTTTGGGGCAAAATTTCAGAGATGTCCCTTATTTTGGGGCAAAATTGCAGAAATTTCACTTATTTCAGGTAAAAAAGGCAGAAATTTTCCTTATTTTGGGGCAAAAAGGCAGTAATTCCTAATATTTTGTTGCAAAAATGCAGAAATTCTCCTTATTTTGAGGTAGAAGGGTGAAATTCCTCTTATTTGGGGGCAAAAGGGCAGAAATTTCCCTTATTTTGGGGAAAATTGCAGAAATTTCACTTATTTCAGGGTAATAAGTCAGAAAATTTCTTTATTTTGTTGCAAAAAAGACAGAAATTTTCTTTGTTTTGGGGGAAAAAGAAAGAAACTCCACATATTTAGAGGCAAAAAGCAGAAATTCCCCTTATTTTGGAGCAAAATTACAGAAATTTCCCTTTTTTATGGCAAAAAGGTATGCATTCTTCTTATTTTCTGGCAAAAAGGCAGAAATTCTCTGTATTTTGGAACAAAATGCAGAAATTAACCTAATTGTGGGGCAAAAAGGCAGAAATTCCCTATATGTTGGGGCAAAAAGACAGAAATTCTCCTTATTTTGGGGCAAAACTCTGAAATTCCACATATTTTGTGGCAAAATTTCAGAAATTTCCCTTATTTTGGGGCATAATTGCAGAAATTGCACTTATTTTGGGACAAAATTGGAGAAATTTCACTTATTTCAGAGAAAAAAGGCAGAAATTTTCCTTATTTTGGGGCAAAAAGGCAGAAATTTCCCATATTTTGGTTCAAAATTGCAGAAATTTTTTCTTATTTTTGGCAAAAAGGGAAAAATTTCCCATATTTTGGGAAAAAAAATGCAGAAATTCCCCTTATTTTGAGGTAAAATGCTGAAATTCCCCTTATTTGGGGTTAAAAAACAGAAATTTCTCTAATTTTGGGGCAAAATTGCAGAAACTTCACTTATTTCAGGGTAATAAGTCAGAAATTTTCCTTATTTTGGGGCAAAAAAGACAGAAATTCCCTTTGTTTTGGGGGAAACTGACAGAAATTCCAGTTATTTAGAGGCATAAAAGCAAAAATTCCCCTAATTTTAGACAAAAATGAAGAAAATTCCCTTTTTTATGGCAAAAAGGTATGCATTATTATTATTTTCGGACAAAAAAGGCAGAAATTCCCCGTATTTTAGAGCAAAATTGCCAAAATTCCCCTAATTGTGGCGCAAAAATGCAGTAATTCCCTATATGTTGGGGCAAAAAGACAGAAATTCTCCTTATTTTAGGGCAAAACTCAGAAATTTAAATTATTTTGGGGCAAAATTGCAGAAATTTCACTTATTTCAGAAAAAAAAAGCAGAAATTTTCTTATTTTGGGGCCATAAGGCAGAAATTTCTTTTATTTTGTTACAAAATGCAGAATTTTTTTTATTTTGGGGCAAAAAGGCAGAAATTTCCCATATTTTGGGGTAAAAATGCAGAAATTTCTCTTATTTTGAGGTAAAAGGCTGAAATTCCCGTTATTTGGGGGCAAAAAGGCAGAAATTTCTCTTATTTTGGGGCAAAATTGCAGAAATTTCACTTATTTCAGGGTAATAAGTTAGAAATTTAACTTATTTTGTAGCCAAAAAACAGAGATAACCTTTGTTTTTGGGGGAAAAAGACAGAAATTCCACTTTTTTAGAGGCAAAAAAGCAGAAATTCCCCTTATTTTGGAGCAAAAATGAAGAAATTTCAGTTATTAAGGGCAAAAAGGTATGCATTCTTCTTATTTTTGGGCAAAAAGGCAGAAATTCCCCTTATTTTAGAGCAAAATTGCAGAAATTTCCCAAATTGTGGGGCAAAAATGCAGAAATTTCCAATATGTTGAGGCAAAAATACAGTAATTCCCTTTGTTTTGGGGAAAAAAGACAGAAATTTCACTTATTATGGGGCAAAATTCCAGAAATTTCACTTATTTTGGGGCAAAATTGTAGAAATTTCACTTATTTTGGGGCAAAATTTCAAAAATTTCACTTTTTTCAGAAAAAAAAGTAGAAATTTTTTTATTTGGAAGCAAAATGGCAGAAATTTCTTTTATTTTGGTACAAAATTGCAGAAATTTTTCTTAGTTTGGGGCAAAAAGGCAGAAATTTCCCATATTTTGGGGCAAAAATGCAGAAATTCCTTTTATTTTGAGGTAAAAAGGCTAAAATTCCCCTTATTTGGGGGCAAAAAGGCAGAAATTTCACTTATTTTGGGCCAAAATTGCAGAAATTTCACTTATTTCAGGGAAAAAAGGCAGAAATTTTCCTTATTTTGGGGCAAAAATTCAGAAATTCCTAATATTTTGTGTCAAAAATGCAGAAATTCCCTTTATTTTGAGGTAGAAACGGTGAAATTCCCCTTATTTGGGGGTAAAAAGGCCGAAATTTTCCTTATTTTGGGGCAAAATTGCAGAAATTTCACTTATTTCAGGGTAATAAGTAAGAAATTTTCCATATTTTGGGGCAAAAAAGACAGAAATTCCCTCTGTTTTGGGGGAAAAAAACAGAAATTACACTTATTTAGAGGCAAAAAAGCAGAAATTTTCCTTATTTGGAGCAAAAATGAAGAAATTTCCCTTTTTTATGGCAAAAAGGTATGCATTCTTCTTATTTTCGGGCAAAAAGGCAGAAATTCCCCGTATTTTGGAGCAAAATTGCAGAAATTCCCCTAATTGTCGGGCAAAAAGGTAGAAATTCCCTATATGTTGGAGCAAAAAGACAGAAATTCTCCTTATTTTGGGGCAAAACTCAGAAATTCCATTTATTTTGGGGCAAAATTCCAGAAATTTACCTTATTTTCGGGCAAAATTGCAGAAATTTCACTTCTTTTGGGGCAAAATTGCAAAAATTTCACTTATTTCAGTGAAAAAAGGTAGAAATTTTCCTTATTTTGGAGCAAAAAACAGAAATTCCTAATATTTTGTGGCAAAAATGCAGAAATTCCCCTTATTTTGAGGTAAAAAGGCTGAAATTCCCCTTATTTGGGGGCAAAAAGGCAGTAATTTCCCTTATTTTGGGGCAAAATTGCAGAAATTTCACTTATTTCAGGGTAATAAGTAAGAAATTTTCCTTATTTTGGAACAAAAAAGACAGAAATTCCCTTTGTTTTGGGGGAAAAAGACAGAAATTCCACTTATTTAGAGTCAAAAAGGCAGAAATTCCCCTTATTTTGGAGCAAAAATGAAGAAATTTCCCTTTTTTATGGCAAAAAGGTATGCATTTTTCTTATTTTCAGGCAAAAAGGAAGAAATTCCCCGTATTTTGAGCAACATTGCAGAAATTCCCCTAATTGTGTGGCAAAAAGGCAGAAATTCCCTATATGTTTGGGCAAAAAGACAGACATTCTTCTTATTTTGTAGCAAAACTATGAAATTCCACTTATTTGGGGGCAAAATTTCAGAAATTTCCATATTTTGGGGCCAAATTGCAGAAATTTCACTTATTTTGGGGCAAAATTTCAGAAATTTCACTTATTTCAAGGAAAAAAAGCAAAAATTTTCTTATTTTGGGGCAAAAAGGCAGAAATTTCCCATATTTTGAAGCAAAAATGCAGAAATTTTCCGTATTTTGAGGTAAAAAGGCTGAAATTCCCCTTATTTGGGGGCAAAAAGGCAGAAATTTCTCTTATTTTGAGGCAAAATTGCCGAAATTTCATTATTTCAGGGTAATAAATCAGAAATTTTCTTTATTTTGGGGCAAAAAATAAAGAAATTCCCTTTGTTTTGGGGGAAAAAACAGAAATTCGAATTATTTAGAGTAAGAAAGCATAAATTCTTCTTATTTTAGAGCAAAAATGAAAAAATTTCCTTTTTTATGGCAAAAAGTTATGCATTCTTCTTATTTTCAGACAAAAAGGCAGAAATTCCTCGTATTTTGGAGCAAAATTGCAGAAATTCCCCTTATTGTGGGGCAAAAAGGCAGAAATTTATTATATGTTGGGCCAAAAAAACAGAAATTCTCCTTATTTTATGGCAAAACTCAGAAATTTCACTTATTTTGGGGTAAAATTGCAGAAATTAGAGTTATTTCAGAAAAAAAAAGCAGAAATTTTCTTATTTTGGGGCAAAAAGGCAGAAATTTCTTTTATTTTGGTACAAAATTGCAGAAATTGTTCTTATTTTGGGGCAAAAAGGCAGAAATTTCTTTTATTTTGGTGCAAAAATGCAGAAATTCCTTTTATTTTGGGGTAAAAAGTCTGAAATTCCCTTATTTGGAGGCAAAAAAGCAGAAATTTCACTTATTTTGGGGCAAAATTGCAGAAATTTCACTTATTTCAGGGAAAAAAGTCAGAAATTTTCCTTATTTTGGGCCAAAGAGACAGAAATTCCTTTTGTTTTGGGGAAAAAAGACAGAAATTCCACTTATTTAGAGGCAAAAAAGCAGAAAATCTTCTCATTTTGAAGCAAAAATGAAGAAATTTCCCTTTTTTATGGCAAAAAGGTATGAATTCTACTTATTTTCGGGCAAAAAGGCAGAAATTCCCCGTATTTTGGAGCAAAATTGAAGAAATTCCCCTAATTGTGGGGCAACAAGGCAGAAATTCCCTATATGTTGGGGCAAAAAGGCAGAAATTCTCCTTATTTTGGGGCAAAACTCAGAAATACCACTTATTTTGGGGCAAAATTCCAGAAATTTCCCTTATTTTGGGGAAAAATTGCAGAAATTTCACTTATTTTGGGCAAAATTGCAGAAATTTCACTTATTTCAGAAAAAAAGCAGAAATTTTTTATTTTGGGGCAAAAGGCAGAAATTTCTTTTATTTTGGTACAAAATTGAAGAAATTTTTTTTATTTTGGGGCAAAAACGCAGAAATTTCCCATATTTTGGGGCAAAAATGCAGAAATTTCCCTTATTTTGACGTAAAAAGGATGAAATTCCCATTATTTGGGGGCAAAGAGAGAGAAACTTTTTTTATTTTGACGCAAAATTGCAGCAATTTCACTTATTTCAGGGTAATAAGTCAGAAATTTTCCTTATCTTGGGGCAAAAAATACAGAAATTTCCTTTGTTTTGGGGGAAAAAGACAGTAATTCCACTTATTTAGAGGCAAAAAGGAAAAATTTTCCTTATTTTGGAGCAAAAATGAAGAAATTTCCCTTTTTTATGGCAAAAAGGTATGCATTCTTCTTATTTTCGGGCAAAAAGGCAGAAATGCCCCGTATTTTGGAGCAAAATTGCAGAAATTCCCCTAATTGTCGGGCAAAAAGGTAGAAATTCCCTATATGTTGGGGCAAAAAGACAGAAATTCTCCTTAATTTGGGGCAAAACTCAGAAATTCCACTTATTTGGGGCAAAATTCCAGAAATTTACCTTATTTTATGGCAAAATTGCAGAAATTTCACATATTTTGGGGCAAAATTGCAGAAATTTCACTTATTTCAGGGAAAAAAGGCAGAAATTTTCCTTATTTTGGGGCAAAAAACAGAAATTCCTACTACTTTGTGGCAAAAATGCAGAAATTCCCCTTATTTTGAGGTAAAAAGGCTGAAATTTCCCTTATTTGGGGGCAAAAAGGCAGTAATTTCCCTTATTTTAGGGCAAAATTGCAGAAATTTCACTTATTTCAGGGTAATAAGTAAGAAATTTTCCTTATTTTGGAACAAAAAAGACAGAAATTCCCTTTGTTTTAGGGGAAAAAGACAGAAATTCCACTTATTTAGAGTCAAAAAGGCAGAAATTCCCTTTATTTTGGAGCAAAAATGAAGAAATTTCCCTTTTTTATGGCAAAAAGGTATGCATTCTTCTTATTTTCAGACAAAAAGGCAGAAATTCCTCGTATTTTGAGCAACATTGCAGAAATTCCCCTAATTGTGGGGCAAAAAGGCAGAAATTCCCTATATGTTGGGGCAAAAAGACAGACATTCTTCTTATTTTGGGGCAAAACTGAGAAATTCCACTTATTTTGGGGCAAAATTCCAGAAATTTCCCATATTTTGGGGCCAAATTGCAGAAATTTCACTTATTTCAAGGAAAAAAAGCAAAAATTTTCTTATTTTGGGGCAAAAAGGCAGAAATTTCCCATATTTTGAAGCAAAAATGCAGAAATTCCCCTTATTTTGAGGTAAAAAGGCTGAAATTCCCCTTATTTGGGGGCAAAAAGGCAGAAATTTCTCTTATTTTGAGGCAAAATTGCAGAAATTTCACTTATTTCAGGGTAATAAATCAGAAATTTTTTTTTATTTTGTGGCAAAAAAGACAGAAATTCTCTTTGTTTTGGGGGAAAAAACAGAAATCCGAATTATTTAGAGAAAAAAAGCAGAAATTCTTCTTATTTTGGAGCAAAAATGAAAAAATTACTCTTTTTTATGGCAAAAAGGTATGAATTCTACTTATTTTCGGGCAAAAAGGCAGAAATTCCCCGTATTTTGGAGCAAAATTGAAGAAATTCCCCTAATTGTGGGGCAACAAGGCAGAAATTCCCTATATGTTGGGGCAAAAAGGCAGAAATTCTCCTTATTTTGGGGCAAAACTCAGAAATACCACTTATTTTGGGGCAAAATTCCAGAAATTTCCCTTATTTTGGGGAAAAATTGCAGAAATTTCACTTATTTTGGGCAAAATTGCAGAAATTTCACTTATTTCAGAAAAAAAGCAGAAATTTTTTATTTTGGGGCAAAAGGCAGAAATTTCTTTTATTTTGGTACAAAATTGAAGAAATTTTTTTTATTTTGGGGCAAAAACGCAGAAATTTCCCATATTTTGGGGCAAAAATGCAGAAATTTCCCTTATTTTGACGTAAAAAGGATGAAATTCCCATTATTTGGGGGCAAAGAGAGAGAAACTTTTTTTATTTTGACGCAAAATTGCAGCAATTTCACTTATTTCAGGGTAATAAGTCAGAAATTTTCCTTATCTTGGGGCAAAAAATACAGAAATTTCCTTTGTTTTGGGGGAAAAAGACAGTAATTCCACTTATTTAGAGGCAAAAAGGAAAAATTTTCCTTATTTTGGAGCAAAAATGAAGAAATTTCCCTTTTTTATGGCAAAAAGGTATGCATTCTTCTTATTTTCGGGCAAAAAGGCAGAAATGCCCCGTATTTTGGAGCAAAATTGCAGAAATTCCCCTAATTGTCGGGCAAAAAGGTAGAAATTCCCTATATGTTGGGGCAAAAAGACAGAAATTCTCCTTAATTTGGGGCAAAACTCAGAAATTCCACTTATTTGGGGCAAAATTCCAGAAATTTACCTTATTTTATGGCAAAATTGCAGAAATTTCACATATTTTGGGGCAAAATTGCAGAAATTTCACTTATTTCAGGGAAAAAAGGCAGAAATTTTCCTTATTTTGGGGCAAAAAACAGAAATTCCTACTACTTTGTGGCAAAAATGCAGAAATTCCCCTTATTTTGAGGTAAAAAGGCTGAAATTTCCCTTATTTGGGGGCAAAAAGGCAGTAATTTCCCTTATTTTAGGGCAAAATTGCAGAAATTTCACTTATTTCAGGGTAATAAGTAAGAAATTTTCCTTATTTTGGAACAAAAAAGACAGAAATTCCCTTTGTTTTAGGGGAAAAAGACAGAAATTCCACTTATTTAGAGTCAAAAAGGCAGAAATTCCCTTTATTTTGGAGCAAAAATGAAGAAATTTCCCTTTTTTATGGCAAAAAGGTATGCATTCTTCTTATTTTCAGACAAAAAGGCAGAAATTCCTCGTATTTTGAGCAACATTGCAGAAATTCCCCTAATTGTGGGGCAAAAAGGCAGAAATTCCCTATATGTTGGGGCAAAAAGACAGACATTCTTCTTATTTTGGGGCAAAACTGAGAAATTCCACTTATTTTGGGGCAAAATTCCAGAAATTTCCCATATTTTGGGGCCAAATTGCAGAAATTTCACTTATTTCAAGGAAAAAAAGCAAAAATTTTCTTATTTTGGGGCAAAAAGGCAGAAATTTCCCATATTTTGAAGCAAAAATGCAGAAATTCCCCTTATTTTGAGGTAAAAAGGCTGAAATTCCCCTTATTTGGGGGCAAAAAGGCAGAAATTTCTCTTATTTTGAGGCAAAATTGCAGAAATTTCACTTATTTCAGGGTAATAAATCAGAAATTTTTTTTTATTTTGTGGCAAAAAAGACAGAAATTCTCTTTGTTTTGGGGGAAAAAACAGAAATCCGAATTATTTAGAGAAAAAAAGCAGAAATTCTTCTTATTTTGGAGCAAAAATGAAAAAATTTCTCTTTTTTATGGCAAAAAGGTATGCATTCTTCTTATTTTCAGACAAAAAGGCAGAAATTCCCCGTATTTTGGTGCAAAATTGCAGAAATTTTCCTAATTGTGGGGCAAAAAAGCAGAAACTCCTTATGTTGGGGCAAAAAAACAGAAATTCTCTTTATTTTGTGGCAAAACTCAGATATTTCACTTATTTTGGGGCAAAATTGCAAAAATTTCAGTTATTTTAGAAAAAAAAAGCAGATATTTTCTTATTTTGGGGCAAAAATGCAGAAATTTCTTTTATTTTGGTACAAAATTGCAGAAATTTTCCTTATTTTGGGGCAAAAAGGAAGAAATTTCCCATATTTTGGGGCAAAAATGCAGAAATTCCTCTTATTTTGGGGTAAAAACTCTGAAATTCCCTTATTTGGGGGCAAAAAATCAGAAATTTAACTTATTTTGGGTCAAAATTGCAAAAATTTCACTTATTTCAGGGAAAAAAGTCAGAAATTTTCCTTATATTGGGGCAAAAAGACAGAAATTCCTTTTGTTTTTGGGAAAAAAGACAGAAATTCCACTTATTTAGAGGCAAAAAAGCAGAAATTCCCATTTTGGAGCAAAAATGAAGAAATTTCCCTTTTTATGGCAAAAAGGTATGCATTTTTCTTATTTACGGGCAAAAAGGCAGAAATTCCCCGTATTTTGGAGCAAAATTGCAGAAATTCCCCTAATTGTGGGGCAAAAAGGCAGAAATTCCCTCTATGTTGGGTCAAAAAGACAGAAATTCTCCTTATTTTGGGGCAAAACTCAGAAATACCACTTATTTTGGGGCAAAATTCCAGAAATTTCCCTTATTTTGGGGCAAAATTGCAGAAATTTCACTTATTTTGGAGCAAAAATGAAGAAATTTCACTTATTTCAGAATAAAACAGAAATTTTTTTATTTTGGGGCAAAAAGGCAGAAATTTCTTGTATTTTGGTACAAAATTGAAGAAATTTTTCTTATTTTGGGGCAAAAACGCAGAAATTTCCCATATTTTGGGGCAAAAATGCAGAAATTTCCCTTATTTTGACGTAAAAAGACTGAAATTCCCCTTATTTGGCGGCAAAAAGGGAGAAATTTTTCTTATTTTGAGGCAAAATTTCAGCAATTTCACTTATTTAAGGGTAATAAATCAGAAATTTTCCTTATCTTGGGGCAAAAAATACAGAAATTCTTTTTGTTTTGGGGGAAAAAGACAGAAATTCCACTTATTTAGAGGCAAAAAAGAAGAAATTCCCTTATTTTGGAGCAAAAATGAAGAAATTTCATTTTTTTGTGGCAAAAGGTATACATTCCCCTAATTTTCGGGCTAAAAAGCAGAAATTCCCTGTATTTTGGAGCAAAATTCTAGAAATTCCCCTAATTGTGGGGCAAAAAGGCAGAAATTCCCTATATGTTAGGGCAAAAAGACAGAAATTCTCCTTATTTTGGTGCAAAACTCAGAAATTCCACTTATTTTGGGGCAAAATTCCAGAGATTTCCCTTATTTTGGGACAAAATTGCAGAAATTTCACTTATTTTGGGGCAAAATTGCAGAAATTTCATTTATTTCAGGGAAAAAAGGCAGAAATTTTCCTTATTTTGGGGCAAAAAGGCAGAAATTCCTAATATTTTGTTGCAAAAATGCAGAAATTCCCCTTATTTTGAGGTAAAAGGGAGAAATTCCCCTTATTTGGGGGCAAAAAGACTGAAATTTCCCTTATTTTGTGGCAAAATTGCAGAAATTTCCCTTATTTCAGAGTAATAAGTCAGAAAATTTCCTTATTTTGTTGCAAAAAAGACAGAAATTCCTTTTGTTTTGGGGGAAAAAGAGAGAAATTCGACATATGTATAGGCAAAAAGCAGAAATTCCCCTTATTTTGGAGCAAAATTACAGAAATTTCCCTTTTTTATCGCAAAAAGGTATGCATTCTTCTTATTTTCGGGCAAAAAGGCAGAAATTCCCTATATGTTGGGGCAAAAACACAGAAATTCTCCTTATTTTGGGGCAAAACTCAGAAATTCCACTTATTTTGGGGCAAAATTCCAGAAATTTCCCTTATTTTGGGGCAAAATTGCAGAAATTTCACTTATTTTGGGACAAAATTGGAGAAATTTCACTTATTTCAGGGAAAAAAGGCAGAAATTTTCCTTATTTTGGAGCAAAAAGGCAGAAATTTCCCATATTTTGGTACAAAATTGCAGAATTTTTTCTTATTTTGGGCAAAAAGTCAGAAATTTCCCATATTTTGGGGCAAAAATGCAGAAATTTCCTTTATTTTGAGGTAAAAAGGCTGAAATTCCCCTTATTTGAGGGTAAAAAAGCAGAAATTTCCCTTATTTTTGGGCAAATTTGTAGAAATTTCACTTATTTCAGGGTAATAAGTCAGAAATTTTCCTTATTTTGGGGCAAAAAAGACAGAAATACCCTTTGTTTTGGGGGAAAAAGACAGAAATTCCACTTATTTAGAGGCATAAAAGCAGAAATTCCCCTCATTTTGGACAAAAATGAAGAAATTTCCCTTTTTTATGGCAAAAAGGTATGCATTCTTATTATTTTCGGACAAAAAAGGCAGAAATTCCCCGTATTTTGGAGCAAAATTGCAGAAATTCCCCAAATTGTGGGGCAAAAATGCAGTAATTCCCTATATGTTGGGGCAAAAAGACAGAAATTCTCCTTATTTTAGGGCAAAACTCAGAAATTTAACTTATTTTGGGGCAAAATTGCAGAAATTTCACTTATTTCAGAAAAAAAAGCAGAAATTTTCTTATTTTGGGGCCAAAAGCCTGAAATTTCTTTTATTTTGTAACAAAATTGCAGAATTTTTTTTTATTTTGGGGCAAAAATTCAGAAATTTCCCATATTTTGGGGCAATAATGCAGAAATTTCTCTTATTTTGAAGTAAAAGGCTGAAATTCCCCTTATTTGGGGGCAAAAAGGCAGAAATTTCTCTTATTTGGGGGAAAATTGCAGAAATTTCACTTATTTCAGGGTAATAAGTCAGAAATTTTTCTTATTTTGGGGCCAAAAAACAGAAATAACCTTTGTTTTGGGGGAAAAAGACAGAAATTCCACTTTTTTAGAGGCAAAAAAGCAGAAATTCCCTTTATTTTGGAGCAAAAATAAAGAAATTTCACCTTTTAAAGGCAAAAAGGTATGCATTCTTCTTATTTTTGGGCAAAAAGGCAGAAATTCCCCTTATTTTGGAGCAAAATTGCAGAAATTTTCCAAATTGTGGGGCAAAAATGCAGAAATTCTCCTTATTTTGGGGGAAAACACAGAAATTCCACTTATTTTGGAGCAAAATTCCAGAAATTTCACTTATTTTTGGGCAAAAAGGCTGAAATTTCTTTCATTTTGTTACAAAATTTTAGAAATTTTTCTTATTTTGTAGCAAAAATCAGAAATTTCCCATATTATGGGGCAAAAATGCAGAAATTCCCCTTATTTTGAGGAAAAAGGCTGAAATTCCCCTTAATTGGGGGCAAACAGGCAGAAATTTCCTTATTTTGTGACAAAATTGCAAAAATTTCACTTATTTAAGGGTAATAAGTCAGAAATTTTCCTTATTTTGGGACAAAAGGCAGAAATTCCTAATATTTTGTGGCAAAAATGCAGAAATTCCCCTTATTTTGAGATAAAAAGGCTGAAATTCCCCTTATTTGGGGGCAAAAAGGCAGAAATTTCCATTATTTTGGGGCAAAATTGCAGAAATTTCACTTATTTTAGGGTAATAAGTCAGAAATTTTCCTTAGTTTGGGCAAAATAGACAGAAATTCCCTTTGCTTTGGGAAAAAAATACATAAATTCCACTAATTTAGAGGCAAAAAAGCAGAAATTACCCTTATTTTGGGGCAAAATTGCAGAAATTTCACTTACTTCAGGGTAATAAGTCAGAAATTTTCCTTATTTTGGGGCAAAAAATACAAAAATTACCTTTGTTTTGGGGGAAAAAGACAGAAATTCCACTTATTAAGAGGCAAAAAAGCAGAAATTCCCTTTATTTTGGAGGAAAAATGAAGAAATTTCCCTTTTTTATGGCAAAAAGTTATGTATTCTTCTTTTTTCGGGCAAAAAGGCAGAAATTCCCCGTACTTTGGAGCAAATTTGCAGAAATTCCCCTAATTGTGGGGCAAAAAGGCAGAAATTCCCTATATGTTGGGGCAAAAAGACAGAAATTCTCCTTATTTTGGGGTAGAACTCAGAAATTCCACTTATTTTGGGGCAGAATTCCAGAGATTTCCCTTATTTTCGGGCAAAATTGCAGAAATTTCTTTTATTTTGGTACAAAATTTCAGAAATTTTTCTTATTTTGGAGCAAAAAAGCAGAAATTTCCCATATTTTGGGGCAAAAATGCAGAAATTCCTTTTATTTTGAGGAAAAAGGCTGAAATTCCCCTAAATTGGGGGCAAAAAGTCAGAAATTTCCTTATTTTAGGGCAAAATTGCAAAAATTTCACTTATTACAGGGTAATAAGTAAGAAATTTTCCTTATTTTGGGGCAAAAAGGCAGAAATTCCTAATATTTTGTCGCAAAAATGCAGAAATTCCCCTTATTTTGAGATAAAAAGGCTGAAATTCCCCTTATTTGGGGGCAAAAAGGCAGAAATTTCCATTATTTTGGGGCAAAATTGCAGAAATTTCACTTATTTTAGGGTAATAAGTCAGAAATTTTCCTTATTTTGGGCAAAAAAGACAGAATTTCCCTTTGTTTTGGAGGAAAATACATGAATTCCACTTATTTAGAGGCAAAAAAGCAGAAATTCTCCTTATTATGGGGCAAAATTGCAGAAATTTCACTTACTTCAGGGTAATAAGTCAGAAATTTTCCTTATTTTGTGGCAAAAAATACAGAAATTACCTTTGTTTTCGGGGAAAAAGACAGAAATTCCACTTATTTAGAGGCAAAAAAGCAGAAATTCCCCTTATTTTGGAGCAAAAATGAAGAAATTTCCCTTTTTTATGGCAAAAAGTTATGCATTCTTCTTATTTTCAGGAAAAAAGGCAGAAATTCCCCGTATTTTGGAGCAAAATTGCAGAAATTCCCCTAATTGTGGGGCAAAAAGTCAGAAATTCCCTATATGTTGGGGCAAAAAGACAGAAATTCTCCTAATTTTGGGGCAGAACTCAGAAATTCCACTTATTTTGGGGCAAAATTCTAAAGATTTCCCTTATTTTTGGGCAAAATTGCAGAAATTTCACTTATTTCAAAAAAAAGCAGAAATTTTCTTATTTTGGGGCAAGAAGGCAGAAATTTCTTTTATTTTGGTAAAAATTGCAGAAATTTTTCTTATTTTGGAGCAAAAAAGCAGAAATTTCCCATATTTTGGGGCAAAAATGCCGAAATTCCCCTTATTTTGATGAAAAAGGCTGAAATTCCCCTTAATTGGAAGCAAAAAGTCAGAAATTTCCTTATTTTAGGGCAAAATTGCAAAAATTTCACTTAATTCAGGGTAATAAGTAAGAAATTTTCCTTATTTTGGGGCAAAAAGGCAGAAATTCCTAATATTTTGTGGCACAAATGCAAAAATTCCCCTTATTTTGAGGTAAAAAGGCTGAAATTCCCATTATTTGGGGGCAAAAATGCAGAAATTTCCCTTATTTTGGGGCAAAATTGCAGAAATTTCACTTATTTCAGGATAATAAGTCAGAAATTTTCCTTATTTTGGGCTAAAAAGACAGAAATTCCCTTTGTTTTGGGGGAAAAATACATAAATTCCACTTATTTAGAGGCAAAAAAGCAGAAATTTTCCTTATTTAGGAGCAAAAATGAAGAAATTTCCCTTTTTTATGGCAAAAAGGTATGCATTCTTCTTATTTTCAGGCAAAAAAGCAGAAATTCCCCGTATTTTGGAGCAAAATTGCAGGAATTCCCCTAATTGTGGGGCAAAAAGGCAGAAATTCCCTATATGTTAAGGCAAAAAAACAGAAATTCTCTTTATTTTGGGACAAAACTCAGAAATTCCTCTTATTTTGGAGCAAAATTCCAGAAATTTCACTTATTTTGGGGCAAAAAGGCATTAATTTCTATTATTTTGGTACAAAATTGTAGAAATTTTTCTTATTTTGCAGGAAAAAAAGCAGAAATTTCCCATAATTTGGGGCAAAATTGCAGATATTTCACTTATTTCAGGGTAATAAGTCAGAAATTTTTCTTATTTTGTGGCAAAAAGGCAGAAATTCCTAATATTTTGTGGCAAAAATGCAGAAATGTTACTTATTTTGAGGTAAAAAGGCTGAAATTCCCCTTATTTGAAGGTAAAAAGGCAGAAATTTCCCAAATTTTGGGGCAAAATTGCAGAAATTTTACTTATTTCAGGGTAATAAATCAGAAATTTCCCTTATTTTGGGGCAAAAAAGACAGAAATTTCTTTTGTTTTGGGGGAAAAAACAGAAATTCCAATTATTTAGAGGAAAAAAGCAGAAATTCCTCTTATTTTGGAGCAAAAATGAAAAAATTTCACTTTTTTATGGCAAAAAGGTATGCATTCTTATTTTCGGACAAAAAGGCAGAAATTCCTCGTATTATAGAGCAAAATTGCATAAATTCCCCTAATTGTGGGGCAAAAAGGCAGAAATTTCTTATATGTTGGGGCAAAATAACAGAAATTCTCTTTATTTTGTAGCAAAACTCAGAAATTTCACTTATTTTGGGGCAAAATTGCAGAAATTTCAGTTATTTCAGAAAAAAAAGCAGAAATTTTCTTATTTTAAGGCAAAAAGGCAGAAATTTCTTTTATTTTGGTACAAAATTGCAGAATTTTTTCTTATTTTGGGGCAAAAAGGCAGAAATTTCCCATATTTTGGGGCAAAAATGCAGAAATTCCCCTTATTTTGGAGCAAAAATGAAGAAATTTCTCTTTTTTATGGCAAAAAGGTATGCATTCTACTTATTTTCGGGCAAAAAGGCAGAAATTCCCCGTATTTTGGAGCAAAATTGCAGAAATTCCCCTAATTGTGGGGCAACAAGGCAGAAATTCCCTATATGTTGGGGCAAAAATACAGAAATTCTCATTATTTTGGGGCAAAACTCAAAAATTCCACATATTTGGGGGCAAAATTCCATAAATTTCCCTTATTTTGGGACAAAATTGCAGAAATTTCACTTATTTGGGGGCAAAATTTCAGAAATTTCAAATATTTCAGGGAAAAAAGGCAGTAATTTTCTTTATTTTGAAGCAAAAAGGCTGTAATTCCTAATATTTTGTGGCAAAAATGCAGAAATTCCTTTTACTTTTAGGTAAAAAGGCTGAAATTTCCCATATTTGGGGGCAAAAAAACAGAAATTTCCCTTATTTTGGGGCAAAATTGCAGAAATTTCACTTATTTCAGGGTAATAAGTCAGAAATTTTTTTAATTTTGGGGCAAAAAAGACAGAAGTTCCCTTTGTTTTGGGGCAAAAAGACAGAAATTCTACTTATTTAGAGGCAAAAAAGCAGAAATTTTCCTTATTTTGGAGCAAAAATGAAGAAATTTCCCTTTTTTATGGAAAAAGGTATGCATTCTTCTTATTTTCGGACAAAAAGGCAGAAATTCCCCATATTTTGGAGCAAAATT
The DNA here is from genome assembly GCF_963924665.1 of Micromys minutus. Classification (NCBI taxonomy): domain Eukaryota; kingdom Metazoa; phylum Chordata; class Mammalia; order Rodentia; family Muridae; genus Micromys; species Micromys minutus. The sequence continues at coordinate 501,596 of NW_027667262.1, forward strand.
GCAGAAATTCCCCTAATTGTGGGTCAAAAAGGCAGAAATTTCCTATATGTTGGGGCAAAAAGACAGAAATTCTCCTTATTTTGGGGCAAAACTCAGAAATTCCACTTATTTTGGGGCAAAATTCCAGAAATTTCCCTTATTTTGGGGCAAAATTGCAGAAATTTCACTTATTTTGGGACAAAATTGGAGAAATTTCACTTATTTCAGGGAAAAAAGGCAGAAATTTTCTTTATTTTGGGGCAAAAGGGCTGAAATTCCTAATATTTTGTGGCAAAATGCAGAAATTCCCCTTACTTTTAGGTAAAAAGGCTGAAATTCCCCATATTTGGGGGAAAAGGGCAGAAATTTCCCTTATTTTGGGGCAAAATTGCAGAAATTTCACTTATTTCAGGGTAATAAGTCAGAAATTTTTTTTATTTAGGGCAAAAAAGACAAAAATTCCCTTTGTTTTGGGGGAAAAAGACAGAAATTACACTTATTTAGAGGCAAAAAAGCAGAAATTCCCTTTATTTTGAAGCAAAAATGAAGAAATTTCCATTTTTTATGGCAAAAAGTTATGCATTCTTCTTATTTTCGGACAAAAAGGCAGAAATTCCCCGTATTTTGGAGCAAAATTGCAGAAATTCCTTTAAAGGTGGGGCAAAAAGGCAGAAATTCCCTATATGTTGGGGCAAAAGGACAGAAATTCTCCTTATTTTGGGGCAAAACTCAGAAATACCACTTATTTTGGAGCAAAATTCCAGAAATTTCCCTTATTTTGGAACAAAATTGCAGAAATTTCACTTATTTTGGGCAAAATTGAAGAAATTTCACTTATTTTAGAAAAAATGCAGAAATTTTCTTATTTTGGGGCAAAAAGGCAGAATTTTTTTTTATTTTGGTACAAAATTGCCGAAATTTTTCTTATTTTGGGGCTAAAACGCAGAAATTTCCCATATTTTGGGGCAAAAATGCAGAAATTTCCCTTATTTTGAGGTAAATAGGCTGAAATTCCCCTTATTTGGGGGTAAAAAGGCAGCAAAAATTGCAGCAATTTCACTTATTTAAGGGTAATAAGTCAGAAATTTTCCTTATTTTGGGGCCAAAAAACAGAAATTCCCTTTGTTTGGGGGGAAAAGACAGAAATTCCACTTTTTTAGAGGCAAAAAAGCAGAAATTCCCCTTATTTTGGAGCAAAAATGAAGAAATATCACTTTTTAAGGGCAAAAAAGTATGCATTCTTCTTATTTTTGGGCAAAAATGCCAAAATCCCCCTTATTTTGGAGCAAAATTGCAGAAATTTCCCAAATTGTGGGACAGAAAGGCAGAAATTCCCAATAAGCTGGGGCAAAAAGACAGAAATTCTCCTTATTTTAGGGCCAAACTCAGAAATTCCACTTATTTTGGAGCAAAGTTCCAGAAATTTCACTTATTTTGGGGCAAAATTGCAGAAATTACACTTATTTTGTGGCAAAATTGCAGAAATTTCACTTATTTCAAAAAAAATGAAATTTTCTTAATTTGGGGCAAAAAGGCAGAAATTTTTTTATTTTGGTACAAAATTGCAGAAATTTTTCTTATTTTGGAGTAAAAAGGCAGAAATTTCCTATATTTTGGGGCAAAAATGCAGAAATTCCCCTTATTTTGAGGAAAAAAGGCTGAAATTCCCCTTAATTGGGGGCAAAAAGGCAGAAATTTCCTTATTTTGTGGCAAAATTGAAAAATTTCACTTATTTCAGGGTAATAAGTCAGAAATTTTCTTTATTTTGGGGCAAAAAGACAGAAAATTCCCTTTGTTTTTGGGGAAAAAGACAGAAATTCCACTTTTTGAGAGGCAAAAAACCAGAACTTCTTTTTATTTTGGAGCAAAAATGAAGAAATTTCTCTTTTTTGTGGCAAAAGGTATACATTCCCCTTATTTTCAGGCTAAAAAGCAGAAATCCTTTGTATTTTGGAGCAAAATTGCAGAAATTCCCCTAATTGTGGGGCAAAAAGGCAGAAATTCCCTATATGTTAGGACAAAAAACAGAAATTCTCCTTATTTTGGGGCAAAACTCAGAAATTCCACTTGTTTTGGGGCAAAATTCCAGAAATTTCCCATATTTTGGGGCAAAATTGCAGAAATTTCACTTATTTTGGGACAAAATTGGAAAAATTTCACTTATTTCAGGGAAAAAAGGCAGAAATTTTCCTTATTTTGGGGCAAAAAGACAGAAACTTCCCATATTTTGGTACAAAATTGCAGAAATTTTTCTTATTTTGGGCAAAAAGACAGAAATTTCCCATATTTTGGGGCAAAAATGCAGAAATTCCCCTTATTTTGAGGTAAAAAGGCTGAAATTCTCTTTATTTGGGGGTAAAAAGGCAGAAATTTCCCTTATTTTGAGGCAAAATTGCAGAAATTTCACTTATTTCAGGGTAATAAGTCAGAAATTTTCCTTATTTTGAAGCAAAAAAGACAGAAAATCCTTTTGTTTTGGGGGAAAAAGACAGAAATTCCACTTATTTAGAGGCATAAAAGCAGAAATTCCCCTCATTTTGGAGCAAAAATGAAGAAATTTCCCTTTTTTATGGCAAAAAGGTATGCATTCTTATTATTTTCGGAGAAAAAAAGGCAGAAATTCCCCGTATTTTGGAGCAAAATTGCAGAAATTCCACTAATTGTGGGGCAAAAAGGCAGAAATTCCCTATATGTTGGGGCAAAAAACAGAAATTCTCCTAATTTTAGGGCAAAACGCAGAAATTTAACGTATTTTGGGGCAAAATTGCAGAAATTTCACTTATTTCAGAACAAAAAGCAGAAATTTTTTTATTTTGAGGCCAAAAGGCAGAAATTTCTTTTATTTTGTTACAAAATTGCAGAATTTTTTCTTATTTTGGGGCAAAAAGGCAGAAATTTCACATATTTTGGGGCAAAAATGCAGAAATTTCTCTTATTTTGAGGTAAAAGGCTGAAATTCCCCTAATTTGGGGGAAAAAAGGCAGAAATTTCTCTTATTTTGGGGCAAAATTGCAAAAATTTCACTTATTTCAGGGTAATATGTCAGAAATTTTCCTTATTTTGGGGCCAAAAAACAGAAATTCCCTTTGTTTTGGGGGGTAAAGACAGAAATTCCACTTTTTTAGAGGCAAAAAGCAGAAATTCCCCTTATTTTGGAGCAAAAATGAAGAAATATCAATTTTAAGGACAAAAAGGTATGCATTCTTCTTATTTTTGGGCAAAAAGGCCAAAATTCCCCTTATTTTGGAGCAAAATTGGAGAAATTTCCCAAATTGTGGGACAGAAAGGCAGATATTCCCTATATGTTGGGGCAAAAAGACAGAAATTCTCCTTATTAGGGCAAAACTCAGAAATTCCACTTATTTTGGAGCAAAATTCCAGAAATTTCACTTATTTTGGGGCAAAATTGCAGAAATTACACTTATTTTGTGGCAAAATTGCAGAAATTTCACTTATTTCAAAAAAAAATGAAATTTTCTTATTTTGGGGCAAAAAGGCAGAAATTTTTTTATTTTGGTACAAAATTGCAGAAATTTTTCTTATTTTGGAATAAAAAGGCAGAAATTTCCTATATTTTGGGGCAAAAATGCAGAAATTCTTCTTATTTTGAGGAAAAAGGCTGAAATTCCCCTTAATTGGGGGCAAAAAGGCAGAAATTTCCTTATTTTGGGACAAAATTGAAAAATTTCACTTATTTCAGGGTAATAAGTCAGAAATTTTCTTTATTTTGGGGCAAAAAGACAGAAATTCCCTTTGTTTTGGGGGAACAAGACAGAAATTCCACATTTTAGAGGCAAAAAGCAGAAATTCCCCTTATTTTGGAGCAAAAATGAAGAAATTTCTCTCTTTTGTGGCAAAAGGTATACATTCCTCTTATTTTCAGGCTAAAAAGCAGAAATTCTTTGTATTTTGGAGCAAAATTGCAGAAATTCCCCTAATTGTGGGGCAAAAAGGCAGAAATTCCATATATGTTAGGGCAAAAAACAGAAATTCTCCTTATTTTGGGGCAAAACTCAGAAATTCCATTTATTTTGGGGCAAAATTCCAAAATTTCCCATATTTTGGGGCAAAATTGCAGAAATTTCACTTATTTTTGGGAAAAATTGCAGAAATTTCACTTATTTCAGGGAAAAAAGGCAGAAATTTTCCTTATTTTGGGGCAAAACACAGAAATTCCTAATATTTTGTGGCAAAAATGCAGAAATTCCCCTTATTTTGAGGTAAAAAGGCTGAAATTACCCTTATTTGGGGGCAAAAAGGCAGAAATTTCCCTTATTTTGGGGCAAAATTGCAGAAATTTCACTTATTTCAGAATATTAAGTCAGAAATTTTCCTTATTTTGGTGCAAAAAAGACAGAAATTCCCTTTGTTTTGGGGGAAAAAGACAGAAATTCCACATATTTCGAGGCAAAAAAGCAGAAATTCCTTTTATTTTGGAGCAAAATTACAGAAATTTCCCTTTTTTATGGCAAAAAGGTATGCATTCTTCTTATTTTCGGGCAAAAAGGCAGAAATTCCCTGTATTCTGGAGCAAAATTGCAGAAATTAACCTAATTGTGGGGCAAAAAGGCAGAAATTCCCTATATGTTGGGGCAAAAAGACAGAAATTTTCCTTATTTTGGGGCAAAACTCAGAAATTCCACTTATTTTGGGGCAAAATTCCAGAAATTTCCTTTATTTTGGGGCAAAATTGCAGAAATTTCACTTATTTTGGGGCAAAATTGGAGAAATTTCACTTATTTCAGGGAAAAAAAGCAGAAATTTTCTTATTTTGGGGCATAAAGGCAGAAATTTCCCATATTGTGGTACAAAATTGCCGAAATTTTTCTTATTTTGGGCAAAAAGGCAGAAATTTCCCATATTTTGGGGGAAAATTCAGAAATTCTCTTATTTTGAGGTAAAAAGGCTGAAATTCCCCTTATTTGGAGGTAAAAAGGCAGAAATTTCTCTTATTTTGGGGCAAAATTGCAGAAATTTCACTTATTTTAGGGCAAAAAGTCAGAAATTTGCCTTATTTTGTGGCAAAAAGCAGAAATTCCCCTAATTTTGGGGCCAAAAACAGAAATTCCCCTTATTTTGGGGTAAAATTGCAGAAATTTCAAATATTTAAATGCAAAAAGGCAGAAATTCCACTTAATTTTAGGCAATATGGCAGAAATTTTCTGTATTTTGGAGCAAAATCTAAGAAATTCCCTTTATATTGGTGCAAAAATGGAGAAATTCCCATTATTTTGGTGTAATAAGGAAGAAATTCCCTGTGTTTGGAAGCAAAATTGCACAAATTCCCCTAATTTTGAGGGAAAATGCAGAAATTCAAATTATTTTGGGGCAAAAAGACAGAAATTCTCCTTATTTCAGAGCATAACGTCAGAAATTCCCCTTATTTTGGGGCAAAATTGCAGAAATATCCCTTATTTTGTGGCAAAATTGCAGAAATTTTTTTTATTTTGGGCAAAATTGCAGAAATTTCACTTATTTCAGGGAAAGAAGGCAAGAATTTCTCTTATTTTGGGGCAAAAAGGCAGAAATTTCTTTTATTTTGGTACAAAATTGCAGAAATTTTCTTTATTTTGGGGCAAAAATGCAGAAATTCCCCTTATTTTGTGGCAAAAATGCAGAAATTTCCCTTATTTTGGGGCAAAATTGCAGAAATTCCCTTTATTTTGGTGCAATAAGGCAGAAATTCCCCATATTTTGAAGCAAAATTGCACAAATTCCCCAAATTTTGAGAGAAAATGCAGAAATTCACATTATTTTGGGGCAAAAAGAAAGAAATTCTCCTTATTTCACGGCAAAAAGTCAGAAATTCCCCTTATTTTGGGGCAAAATTGCAGAAATTTCCCTTATTTTGTGGAAAAATTGCAGAAATTTTTATTATTATGGGCAAAATTGCAGAAATTTCACTTATTTCAGGGAAAGAAGGCAGGAATTTCTTTTATTTTGGGGCAAAAAGGCAGAAATTTCTTTTATTTTGGTACAAAATTGAAGAAATTTTCTTTATTTTGAGGCAAAAATGCAAAAATTCCCCATATTTTGGGGCAAAAATGCAGAGATTCCCCTTATTATGAGGTAAAAAGGCTGAAATTCCTTTTATTTTGGGGCAAAAAGACAGAAATTTCCCTTATTTTGTGGCTGAAAAGCAGAAATTTCCCTTATTTTGGGGCAAAATTGCAGAAATTTCCTTTATTTTCGGGCAAAATTTTAGAAATTTCTTTTATTTTGGTACAGAATTGCAGAAATTTTTCTTATTTTGTGGCAAAAAGGCTGAAATTCCTCATATTTTGGTGCAAAAAAGCTGAAATTCCCCCTATATTGAGGTAAAAAGGCTGAAATTCCTTTTATTTGAGGGTAAAAAGGCAGAAATTTCCCTTATTTTGGGGCAAAATTGCAGAAATTTCACTTATTTCAGGGTAATAAGTCAGAAGTTTTCCTTATTTTGGGGCAAAAAAGACAGAAATTCCCTTTGTTTTGGGGGAAAAAGACAGAAATTCCACTTATTTAGAGGCATAAAAGCAGAAATTCCCCTCATTTTGGAGCATAAATGAAGAAATTTCCATTTTTTTTGGCAAAATGGTATGCATTCTTATTATTTTCGGACAAAAAATGCAGAAATTCCCCGTATTTTGCAGCAAAATTGCAGAAATTCCCCTAATTGTGGGGCAAAAAGGCAGAAATTCCATATATGTTAGGGCAAAAAACAGAAATTCTCCTTATTTTGGGGCAAAACTCAGAAATTCCATTTATTTTGGGGCAAAATTCCAAAATTTCCCATATTTTGGGGCAAAATTGCAAAAATTTCACTTATTTTTGGGAAAAATTGCAGAAATTTCACTTATTTCAGGGAAAAAAGGCAGAAATTTTCCTTATTTTGGGGCAAAAAGGCAGAAATTTCTTTTATTTTGGTACAAAATTGCAGAAATTTTCTTTATTTTGGGGCAAAAATGCAGAAATTCCCCTTATTTTGTGGCAAAAATGCAGAAATTTCCCTTATTTTGGGGCAAAATTGCAGAAATTCCCTTTATTTTGGTGCAATAAGGCAGAAATTCCCCATATTTTGAAGCAAAATTGCACAAATTCCCCAAATTTTGAGAGAAAATGCAGAAATTCACATTATTTTGGGGCAAAAAGAAAGAAATTCTCCTTATTTCACGGCAAAAAGTCAGAAATTCCCCTTATTTTGGGGCAAAATTGCAGAAATTTCCCTTATTTTGTGGAAAAATTGCAGAAATTTTTATTATTATGGGCAAAATTGCAGAAATTTCACTTATTTCAGGGAAAGAAGGCAGGAATTTCTTTTATTTTGGGGCAAAAAGGCAGAAATTTCTTTTATTTTGGTACAAAATTGAAGAAATTTTCTTTATTTTGAGGCAAAAATGCAAAAATTCCCCATATTTTGGGGCAAAAATGCAGAGATTCCCCTTATTATGAGGTAAAAAGGCTGAAATTCCTTTTATTTTGGGGCAAAAAGACAGAAATTTCCCTTATTTTGTGGCTGAAAAGCAGAAATTTCCCTTATTTTGGGGCAAAATTGCAGAAATTTCCTTTATTTTCGGGCAAAATTTTAGAAATTTCTTTTATTTTGGTACAGAATTGCAGAAATTTTTCTTATTTTGTGGCAAAAAGGCTGAAATTCCTCATATTTTGGTGCAAAAAAGCTGAAATTCCCCCTATATTGAGGTAAAAAGGCTGAAATTCCTTTTATTTGAGGGTAAAAAGGCAGAAATTTCCCTTATTTTGGGGCAAAATTGCAGAAATTTCACTTATTTCAGGGTAATAAGTCAGAAGTTTTCCTTATTTTGGGGCAAAAAAGACAGAAATTCCCTTTGTTTTGGGGGAAAAAGACAGAAATTCCACTTATTTAGAGGCATAAAAGCAGAAATTCCCCTCATTTTGGAGCATAAATGAAGAAATTTCCATTTTTTTTGGCAAAATGGTATGCATTCTTATTATTTTCGGACAAAAAATGCAGAAATTCCCCGTATTTTGCAGCAAAATTGCAGAAATTCCCCTAATTGTGCGGCAAAAAGGCAGAAATTCCCTATATGTAGTGGCAAAAAGACAGAAATTCTCCTTATTTTAGGGCAAAACTCAGAAATTTAACTTATTTTGGGGCAAAATTGCAGAAATTTCACTTATTTCAGAAAAAAAAGCAGAAAATTTCTTATTTTGGGGCCAAAAGTCAGAAATTTCTTTTATTTTGTAACAAAATTGCAGAATTTTTTCTTATTTTGGGGCAAAAAGAAGGAAATTTCCCATATTTTGGGGCAAAAATTCAGAAATTTCTCTTATTTTGAGGTAAAAGGCTGAAATTCCCCTTATTTGAGGGCAAAATTCAGAAATTTCTCTTATTTTGGGGCAAAATTGCTGAAATTTCACTTATTTCAGGGTAATAAGTCAGAAATTTTCCTTATTTTGGGGCCAAAAAACAGAAATTCCCTCTGTTTTGGGGGAAAAAGACAGAAATTTTACTTTTTTAGAGGCAAAAAAGCAGAAATTCCCCTTATTTTAGAGCAAAAATGAAGAAATTTCACTTTTTAAGGGCATAAAGGTATGCATTCTTCTTATTTTTGGGCAAAAAGGCCAAAATTCCCCTTATTTTGGAGCAAAATTGGAGAAATTTCCCAAATTGTGGGACAGAAAGGCAGAAATTCCCTATATGTTGGGGCAAAAAGACAGAAATTCTCCTTATTAGGGCAAAACTCAGAAATTCCACTTATTTTGGAGCAAAATTCCAGAAATTTCACTTATTTTGGGGCAAAATTGCAGAAATTACACTTATTTTGTGGCAAAATTGCAGAAATTTCACTTATTTCAAAAAAAAAATGAAATTTTCTTATTTTGGGGCAAAAAGGCAGAAATTTTTTTATTTTGGTACAAAATTGCAGAAATTTTTCTTATTTTGGAATAAAAAGGCAGAAATTTCCTATATTTTGGGGCAAAAATGCAGAAATTCTTCTTATTTTGAGGAAAAAGGCTGAAATTCCTCTTAATTGGGGGCAAAAAGGCAGAAATTTCCTTATTTTGGGACAAAATTGAAAAATTTCACTTATTTCAGGGTAATAAGTCAGAAATTTTCTTTATTTTGGGGCAAAAAGACAGAAATTCCCTTTGTTTTGGGGGAACAAGACAGAAATTCCACATTTTAGAGGCAAAAAGCAGAAATTCCCCTTATTTTGGAGCAAAAATGAAGAAATTTCTCTCTTTTGTGGCAAAAGGTATACATTCCTCTTATTTTCAGGCTAAAAAGCAGAAATTCTTTGTATTTTGGAGCAAAATTGCAGAAATTCCCCTAATTGTGGGGCAAAAAGGCAGAAATTCCATATATGTTAGGGCAAAAAACAGAAATTCTCCTTATTTTGGGGCAAAACTCAGAAATTCCATTTATTTTGGGGCAAAATTCCAAAATTTCCCATATTTTGGGGCAAAATTGCAAAAATTTCACTTATTTTTGGGAAAAATTGCAGAAATTTCACTTATTTCAGGGAAAAAAGGCAGAAATTTTCCTTATTTTGGGGCAAAACACAGAAATTCCTAATATTTTGTGGCAAAAATGCAGAAATTCCCCTTATTTTGAGGTAAAAAGGCTGAAATTACCCTTATTTGGGGGCAAAAAGGCAGAAATTTCCCTTATTTTGGGGCAAAATTGCAGAAATTTCACTTATTTCAGAATATTAAGTCAGAAATTTTCCTTATTTTGGTGCAAAAAAGACAGAAATTCCCTTTGTTTTGGGGGAAAAAGACAGAAATTCCACATATTTCGAGGCAAAAAAGCAGAAATTCCTTTTATTTTGGAGCAAAATTACAGAAATTTCCCTTTTTTATGGCAAAAAGGTATGCATTCTTCTTATTTTCGGGCAAAAAGGCAGAAATTCCCTGTATTCTGGAGCAAAATTGCAGAAATTAACCTAATTGTGGGGCAAAAAGGCAGAAATTCCCTATATGTTGGGGCAAAAAGACAGAAATTTTCCTTATTTTGGGGCAAAACTCAGAAATTCCACTTATTTTGGGGCAATATTCCAGAAATTTCCTTTATTTTGGGGCAAAATTGCAGAAATTTCACTTATTTTGGGGCAAAATTGGAGAAATTTCACTTATTTCAGGGAAAAAAAGCAGAAATTTTCTTATTTTGGGGCATAAAGGCAGAAATTTCCCATATTGTGGTACAAAATTGCCGAAATTTTTGTTATTTTGGGCAAAAAGGCAGAAATTTCCCATATTTTGGGGGAAAATTCAGAAATTCTCTTATTTTGAGGTAAAAAGGCTGAAATTCCCCTTATTTGGAGGTAAAAAGGCAGAAATTTCTCTTATTTTGGGGCAAAATTGCAGAAATTTCACTTATTTTAGGGCAAAAAGTCAGAAATTTGCCTTATTTTGTGGCAAAAAGCAGAAATTCCCCTAATTTTGGGGCCAAAAACAGAAATTCCCCTTATTTTGGGGTAAAATTGCAGAAATTTCAAATATTTAAATGCAAAAAGGCAGAAATTCCACTTAATTTTAGGCAATATGGCAGAAATTTTCTGTATTTTGGAGCAAAATCTAAGAAATTCCCTTTATATTGGTGCAAAAATGGAGAAATTCCCATTATTTTGGTGTAATAAGGAAGAAATTCCCTGTGTTTGGAAGCAAAATTGCACAAATTCCCCTAATTTTGAGGGAAAATGCAGAAATTCAAATTATTTTGGGGCAAAAAGACAGAAATTCTCCTTATTTCAGGGCATAACGTCAGAAATTCCCCTTATTTTGGGGCAAAATTGCAGAAATATCCCTTATTTTGTGGCAAAATTGCAGAAATTTTTTTTATTTTGGGCAAAATTGCAGAAATTTCACTTATTTCAGGGAAAGAAGGCAAGAATTTCTCTTATTTTGGGGCAAAAAGGCAGAAATTTCTTTTATTTTGGTACAAAATTGCAGAAATTTTCTTTATTTTGGGGCAAAAATGCAGAAATTCCCCTTATTTTGTGGCAAAAATGCAGAAATTTCCCTTATTTTGGGGCAAAATTGCAGAAATTCCCTTTATTTTGGTGCAATAAGGCAGAAATTCCCCATATTTTGAAGCAAAATTGCACAAATTCCCCAAATTTTGAGAGAAAATGCAGAAATTCACATTATTTTGGGGCAAAAAGAAAGAAATTCTCCTTATTTCACGGCAAAAAGTCAGAAATTCCCCTTATTTTGGGGCAAAATTGCAGAAATTTCCCTTATTTTGTGGAAAAATTGCAGAAATTTTTATTATTATGGGCAAAATTGCAGAAATTTCACTTATTTCAGGGAAAGAAGGCAGGAATTTCTTTTATTTTGGGGCAAAAAGGCAGAAATTTCTTTTATTTTGGTACAAAATTGAAGAAATTTTCTTTATTTTGAGGCAAAAATGCAGAAATTCCCCATATTTTGGGGCAAAAAGGCAGAGATTCCCCTTATTATGAGTTAAAAAGGCTGAAATTCCTTTTATTTTGGGGCAAAAAGACAGAAATTTCCCTTATTTTGTGGCTGAAAAGCAGAAATTTCCCTTATTTTGGGGCAAAATTGCAGAAATTTCCTTTATTTTCGGGCAAAATTTTAGAAATTTCTTTTATTTTGGTACAGAATTGCAGAAATTTTTCTTATTTTGTGGCAAAAAGGCAGAAATTCCTCATATTTTGGTGCAAAAAAGCTGAAATTCCCCTTATTTTGAGGTAAAATGCTAAAATTCCCCATATTATCGTGCAAAAAGGCAGAAATTCCCTACATTTTGGGGCAAAAAGGCACAAATTTCCCTTATTTTCGGGCAAAATTGCACAAATTTCATTTATTTCTGGGCAAAAAGTCAGAAATTCCTTTTATTTTGGGGCAAAAAGCAGAAATTTCTTTTATTTTGGTACAAAGTTGAAGGAATTTTTCTTATTTTAGAACAAAAAGGCAGAAATTCCCCATATTTTGGGGCAAAAGGCAGAAATTCCCCTTATTTTGAGGTAAAAAGGCTGAAATTCCCCTTGTTTTGGGGCAAAAAGGCAGAAATTCCCTTTGTTTTGTGGCAAAAAGGCAGAAATTCTTTTTAATTGGGGCAGAAAAGCAGAAACTTTCCTTATTTGGGTGCAATAATGCAGAAATTCCCCATATTTTGTGGCAAAAAGGCAGAAATTCCCCTTATTTGGAGGTAAAATGCTGAAATTCCCCTTATTTTGGGCAAAAGGCAGAAATTCCCCTTATTTTGGGGCAATATTGCAGAAATTTCACTTATTTTAGGGCAAAAAGTCAGAAATTTGCCTTATTTTGTGGCAAAAAGCAGAAATTCCCCTAATTTTGGGGCCAAAAACAGAAATTCCCCTTATTTTGGGGTAAAATTGCAGAAATTTCAAATATTTCAGTGCAAAAAGGCAGAAATTCCACTTAATTTTAGGCAATAAGGCAGAAATTTTCTGTATTTTGGAGCAAAATCTCAGAAATTCCCCTTATATTGGTGCAAAAATGCAGAAATTCCCATTATTTTGGTGTAATAAGGCAGAAATTCCCCGTGTTTTGAAGCAAAATTGCACAAATTCCTCTAATTTTGAGGGAAAATGCAGAAATTCAAATTATTTTGGGGCAAAAAGACAGAAATTCTCCTTATTTCAGAGCATAACGTCAGAAATTCCCCTTATTTTGGGGCAAAAGTGCAGAAATATCCCTTATTTTGTGGCAAAATTGCAGAAATTTTTCTTATTTTGGGGAAAATTGCAGAAATTTCACTTATTTCAGGGAAAGAAGTTAGGAAATTCTCTTATTTTGGGGTAAAAGGGCAGAAATTTCTTTTATTTTGGTACAAAATTGCAGAAATTTTCTTTATTTTGGGGCAAAAATGCAGAAATTCCCCTGATTTTGTGGCAAAAAGGCAAAAATTTCCCTCATTTTGTGGCAAAATTGCAGAAATTTCATTTATTTCAAGGCAAAATTCAAAAATTCCTTTTATTTTGGGGCAAAAAGACAGAAATTCCGTTTATTTTTGGGTAAAAAGGCAGAAATCTCACTTATTTTGAGGTAAAAAAGGCAGAAATTACTCTTATTTTGGAGCTAAAATGAAGAAATTTCCCTTTTTTGTGGCAAAATTGCAGAAATTTTTCTTATTTTGGGCAAAATTGTAGAAATTTCACTTAGTTCAGGGAAAGAAGGCTGGAATTTCTCTTATTTTGGGGCAAAATGCAGAAATTTCTATTATTTTGGTACAAAATTGCAGAAATTTTCTTTATTTTGGGGCAAAAATGCAGAAATTCCCCTTATTTTGGGGCAAAAAGGCAGAAATTTCCCTTATTTTGGGGCAAAATTGCAGAAATTTCACTTATTTCAAGGCAAAATTCAAAAATTTTTTTTATTTTGGGGCAAAAAGACAGAAATTTCGTTTATTTTTGGGTAAAAAGGCAGAAATTTCACTTATTTTGAGGTAAAAAGGCAGAAAGTACTCTTATTTTGGGGTTAAAATGAAGAAATTTCCCCTTTTTGTGGCAAAAGGTATACATTCCCCTTATTTTCATGCCAAAAAGCAGAAATTCCCCGTATTTTGAAGTAAAGTTGCAGAAATTCTCCTAATTGTGAGGCAAAACGGCAGAAATTCCCTATATGTTGGGGCAAAAAGACAGAAATTCTCCTTATTTTGTGGCAAAACTCAGAAATTCCACTTATTTTGGGGCAAAATTCCAGAAATTTTCCTTATTTTAGGACAAAAAGGCAGAAATTCCTAATATATTGTGGCAAAAATGCAGAAATTCCCCTTATTTTGAGGTAAAAAGGCTGAAATTCCTCTTATTTGGGGACAAAAAGGAAGAATTTTTCTTTATTTTGTGGCAAAATTTCAGAAATTTCACTTATTTCAGGGTAATAAGTCAGAAATTCCCCTTATTTTGGGGCAAAAAAGACAGAAATTCCCTTTTTGGGGGGTAAAAAAGACAGAAATTCCACTTATTTAGAGGCAAAAGGCAGAAGTTCCTCTTAATTTGGCGCAAAAATGAAGAAATTTCCATTTTTTATGGCAAAAAGGTATGCATTCCCCGTATTTTAGGGCAAAAAGGCAGAAATTCCCCTTATTTTGAAGCAAAATTGCAGAAATTCCCCTAATTTTGGGGCAAAAGGTAGACATTTCCTTTATTTTGGGGCAAAAATCAGAAATTCCCCTTATTTTGGCGCAAAATTCCAGAAATTTCCTTTAATTTGGGGCAAAATTGCAGAAATATTTCTTATTTTGGGGCAAAAAGGCAGAAATTCCTTATATTTTGGGGAAAAAAGGCAGAAATTCCCCTTATTTTGGGATAAAATTGCAGAAATTTCTCTTATTTGGGGGCAAAAAGGCAGAAAATCCTTTTAATTACAGGCAAAAAGGCAGAAATTCCACTTATTTTGGGGCAAAATTGAAGAACTTTCCCTTATTTTGGGGCAAAATTGCAGAAATTTCCCTTATTTTAAGGCAAAATTTTAGAAATTTCTTTTATTTTGGTACAGAATTGCAGAAATTTTTCTTATATTGTGGCAAAAAGGCTAAAATTCCACATATTTTGGTGCAAAAAGGCTGAAATTCCCCTTATTTTGAGGTAAAATGCTGAAATTCCCCATATTTTGGGGCAAAAAGGGAGAAATTTCCCTCATTGGGGCAAAAAGGCACAAATTTTCCTTATTTTTGGGCAAAATTGCAGAAATTTCATTTATTTCAGGGCTAAAAGTCTGAAATTCCTTTTATTTTGGGACAAAAAGCAGAAATTTCTTTTATTTTGGTACAAAGTTGAAGAAATTTTTCATATTTTGGGATAAAAAGGAAGAAATTCCCCATATTTTGGGGTAAAAGGCAGAAATTCCCTTTATTTTGAGGTAAAAAGGATGAAATTCCCCTTATTTTAGGGCAAAAAGGCAAAATTTTCCTTTACTTTGAGGCAAAAATGCAGAGATTCTTGTTAATTGGGGCAGAAAAGCAGAAATTTTCCTTATTTGAAGGCAATAAGGCAGTAATTCCCCATATTTTGTGGCAAAAAGGCAGAAATTCCCCTTATTTGGAGGTAAAATGCTGAAATTCCCCTTATTTTGGGCAAAAAGGCAGATATTCCCCTTATTTTGGGAAAAATTGCAGAATTTTCATTTATTTCAGGGCAAAAAGTCAGAAATTTGCCTTATTTTGTGGCAAAAAGCAGAAATTCCCCTAATTTTCGGGCCAAAAATAGAAATTCCTTTTATTTTGGGTTAAAATTGCAGAAATTTCAAATATTTCAGTGCAAAAAGGCAGAAATTCCACTTAATTTCGGGCAAAAAGGCAGAAATTTTCTGTATTTTGGAGCAAAATCTCAGAAATTCCCCTTACATTGGTGCAAAAATGCAGAAATTCCCTTTATTTTGGTGCAATAAGGCAGAAATTCCCCGTATTTTGAAGCAAGATTGCACAAATTCCCCTAATTTTGAGGGAAAATGCAGAAATTCACATTATTTTGGGGCATAAAGACAGAAATTCTCCTTATTTCAGGGCAAAAAGTCAGAAATTCCCCTTATTTTGGGGCAAAATTCCAGAAATTTCCTTTAATTTGAGGCAAAATTGCAGAAATTTACCTTATTTTGGGGCAAAATTGCAGAAATTTACCTTATTTGGGGCAAAATTGCAGAAATTTAACTTATTTTCGTGTAAAAAGGCTGAAATTTCCTTTATTTTTGGGCAAAAAGGCAGAAATTCCCCTTATTTTGGGGCAAAATTGCAGAAATATTTCTTATTTTGGGGCAAAAAGGTTGAAATTCCTTATATTTTAGGGCAAAAAGGCAGAAATTCCCCTTTTTTGGGATAAAATTGCAGAAATTTCCCTTATTTGGGGGCAAAAAGGCAGAAAATCTTTTTAATTTCGGGCAAAAATGCAGAAATTCCCCTTATTTTGGAGCAAAATTGGAGAAATTCCCCTAATATCGTGGCAAAAATGCAGAAATTCCCTTTATTTGGTGCAAAAGCAGAAGTTCCCCTTATTTTCGGGAAAAAAAGGCAGAAATTCCTTGTATTTTGAAGCAAAATTGCAGAAACTCCCCTAAATTTGGGGCAAAAAGGCAGAAATTCCCTTTATTTTGGGGCAAAAATACAGAAATTCTCCTTATTTCGCGGCAAAAAGTCAGAAATTCCCCTTATTTTGGGGCAAAATTGAAGAACTTTCCCTTATTTTGGGGCAAAATTGCAGAAATTTCCCTTATTTTAAGGCAAAATTTTAGAAATTTCTTTTATTTTGGTACAGAATTGCAGAAATTTTTTTTATATTGTGGCATAAAGGCTAAAATTCCCCATATTTTGGTGCAAAAAGGCTGAAATTCCCCTTATTTTGAGGTAAAATGCTGAAATTCCCCATATTTTGGGGCAAAAAGGGAGAAATTTCCCTCATTGGGGCAAAAAGGCACAAATTTTCCTTATTTTTGGGCAAAATTGCAGAAATTTCATTTATTTCAGGGCTAAAAGTCTGAAATTCCTTTTATTTTGGAACAAAAAGCAGAAATTTCTTTATTTTGGTACAATTGAAGAAATTTTTCATATTTTGGAATAAAAAGGAAGAAATTCCCCATATTTTGGGGTAAAAGGCAGAAATTCCCCTTATTTTGAGGTAAAAAGGATGAAATTCCCCTTATTTTAGCGCAAAAAGGCAAAAATTTCCTTCACTTTGTGGCAAAAAGGCAGAAATTCTTGTTAATTGGGGCAGAAAAGCAGAAATTTTTCTTATTTGAAGGCAATAATGCAGTAATTCCCCATATTTTGTGGCAAAATGCAGAAATTCCCCTTATTTTGGGCAAAGAGGCAGAAATTCCCCTTATTTTTGGACAAAATTGCAGAAATTTCACTTATTTCAGGGCAAAAAGTCAGAAATTTGCCTTATTTTGAGGCAAAAAGCAGAAATTCCCCTAATTTTGAGGCCAAAAATAGAAATTCCCCTTATTTTGGGGTAAAATTGCAGAAATTTCAAATATTTCAGGGAAAAAAGGCAGAAATACCACTTACTTTCGGGCAATAAGGCAGAAATTTTCTGTATTTTGGAGCAAAATCTCAGAAATTCCCCTTTTATTGGTGCAAAAATGCAGAAATTCCCTTTATTTTGGTGCAATAAGGCAGAAATTTCCCATATTTTGAAGAAAAATTGCACAAATTCCCCTAATTTTGAGGGAAAATGCAGAAATTCACATTATTTTGGGGCAAAAAAACAGAAATTCTCCTTATTTCACGGCAAAAAGTCAGAAATTCCCCTTATTTTGGGGCAAAATTGCAAAAATTTCCCTTATTTTGTTGCAAAATTGCAGAAATTTTTCTTATTTTGGGCAAAATTGCAGAAATTTCACTTATTTCAGGGAAAGAAGGCAGGAATTTCTCTTATTTTGGGGCAAAAAGGCAGAAATTTCTTTTATTTTGGTACAAAATTGCAGAAATTTTCTTTATTTTGAGGCAAAAATGCAGATATTCCCCATATTTTGGGGCAAAAAGTCAGAGATTCCCTTTATTATGAGGTAAAAAGGCTGAAATTCCTTTTATTTTGGGGCAAAAAGACAGAAATTCCCCTTATTTTGTGGCAAAAAGGCAGAAATTTCCCTTATTTTTGGGCAAAATTGCTGAAATTTCCCTTATTTTTGGGCAAAATTTTAGAAATTTCTTTTATTTTGCTACAGAATTGCAGAAATTTTTCTTATTTTGTGGCAAAAAAGCAGAAATTTCCCATATTTTGGTGCAAAAAGGCTGAAATTCCCCTTATTTTGAGGTAAAATGCTGAAATTCCCTATATTTTGGGGCAAAAAAGCAGAAATTCCCTACATTTTGGGGCAAAAAGGCACAAATTTCCCTTATTTTCGGGCAACTTGCAGAAATTTCTTTTATTTCAGGGCAAAAATTCAGAAATTCCTTTTATTTTGGGGCAAAAAGCAGAAATTTCTTTTATTTTGGAACAAAGTTGAAGAAATTTTTCTTATTTTGGAACAAAAAGGCACAAATTCCCCATATTTTGAGGTAAAAGGCAGAAATTCCCCTTATTTGAGGGAAAAAGGATGAAATTCTCCTTATTTTATGGCAAAAAGGCAAAAATTTCCTTTACTTTGTGGCAAAAAGGCAGAAATTCTTGTTAATTGGAGCAGAAAAGCAGAAATTTTCTTTATGTGAAGGCAGTAAGGCAGTAAATCCCCATATTTTGTGGCAAAAAGGCAGAAATTCCCCTTATTTGGAGGTAAAATGCTGAAATTCCCCTTATTTTGGGCAAAATGCAGAAATTCCCCTTATTTTGGAGCAAAATTGCAGAAATTTCACTTATTTTAGGGCAAAAAGTCAGAAATTTGTCTTATTTTGGGGCAAAAAGCAGAAATTCCCCCAATTTTGGGGCCAAAAACAGAAATCCCCTTATTTTGGGGTAAAATTGCAGAAATTTCAAATATTTCAGTGCAAAAAGGCAGAAATTCCACTTAATTTTAGGCAATAAGGCACAAATTTTCCGTATTTTGGAGCAAAATCTCAGAAATTCCACTTATAATGGTGCAAAAATGCAGAAATTCCCTTTATTTTGGTGTAATAAGGCAGAAATTCCCCGTGTTTTGAAGCAAAATTGCACAAATTCATCTAATTTTGAGGGAAAATGCAGAAATTCAAATTATTTTGGGGCAAAAAGACAGAAATTCTCCTTATTTCAGGGCATAACGTCAGAAATTCTCCTTATTTTGGGGCAAAATTGCAGAAATTTCCCTTATTTTGTGGCAAAATTTCCAAATTTTTTATTTTGGGCAAAATTGCAGAAATTTCACTTATTTCAGGGAAAGAAGGCAGGAATTTCTCTTATTTTGGGGCAAAAGGGCAGAAATTTCTTTTTTATTTGGTACAAAATTGCAGAAATTTTCTTTATTTTGGGGCAAAAATGCAGAAATTCCCATTATATTGTGGCAAAACTCAGAAATTTCACTTATTTTGTGGCAAAATTGCAGAAATTTCACTTATTTCAGGGTAATAAGTCAGAAATTCCCCTTATTTTGGGGCAAAAAAGACAGAAATTCCCTTTTTGGGGGGTAAAAAAGACAGAAATTCCACTTATTTAGAGGCAAAAGGCAGAAGTTCCTCTTAATTTGGCGCAAAAATGAAGAAATTTCCATTTTTTATGGCAAAAAGGTATGCATTCCCCGTATTTTAGGGCAAAAAGGCAGAAATTCCCCTTATTTTGAAGCAAAATTGCAGAAATTCCCCTAATTTTGGGGCAAAAGGTAGACATTTCCTTTATTTTGGGGCAAAAATCAGAAATTCCCCTTATTTTGGCGCAAAATTCCAGAAATTTCCTTTAATTTGGGGCAAAATTGCAGAAATATTTCTTATTTTGGGGCAAAAAGGAAGAAATTCCTTATATTTTGGGGAAAAAAGGCAGAAATTCCCCTTATTTTGGGATAAAATTGCAGAAATTTCTCTTATTTGGGGGCAAAAAGGCAGAAAATCCTTTTAATTACGGGCAAAAAGGCAGAAATTCCCCGTATTTTGGAGCAAAATTGCAGAAATTCCCCTAATATCGGGGCAAAAATGCAGAAATTCCCTTTATTTGGTGCAAAAGCAGAAGTTCCCCTTATTTTCGGGAAAAAAAGGCAGAAATTCCTTGTATTTTGAAGCAAAATTGCAGAAACTCCCCTAAATTTGGGGCAAAAAGGCAGAAATTCCCTTTATTTTGGGGCAAAAATACAGAAATTCTCCTTATTTCGCGGCAAAAAGTCAGAAATTCCCCTTATTTTGAGGCAAAATTGAAGAACTTTCCCTTATTTTGGGGCAAAATTGCAGAAATTTCCCTTATTTTAAGGCAAAATTTTAGAAATTTCTTTTATTTTGGTACAGAATTGCAGAAATTTTTTTTATATTGTGGCATAAAGGCTAAAATTCCCCATATTTTGGTGCAATAAGGCTGAAATTCCCCTTATTTTGAGGTAAAATGCTGAAATTCCCCATATTTTGGGGCAAAAAGGGAGAAATTTCCCTCATTGGGGCAAAAAGGCACAGATTTTCCTTATTTTTGGGCAAAATTGCAGAAATTTCATTTATTTCAGGGCTAAAAGTCTGAAATTCCTTTTATTTTGGGACAAAAAGCAGAAATTTCTTTTATTTTGGTACAAAGTTGAAGAAATTTTTCATATTTTGGAATAAAAAGGAAGAAATTCCCCATATTTTGGGGTAAAAGGCAGAAATTCCCCTTATTTTAAGGTAAAAAGGATGAAATTCCCCTTATTTTAGCGCAAAAAGGCAAAAATTTCCTTTACTTTGTGGCAAAAAGGCAGAAATTCTTGTTAATTGGGGCAGAAAAGCAGAAATTTTTCTTATTTGAAGGCAATAAGGCAGTAATTCCCCATATTTTGTGGCAAAATGCAGAAATTCCCCTTATTTTGGGCAAAGAGGCAGAAATTCCCCTTATTTTGGGACAAAATTGCAGAAATTTCACTTATTTCAGGGCAAAAAGTCAGAAATTTGCCTTATTTTGAGGCAAAAAGCAGAAATTCCCCTAATTTTGCGGCCAAAAATAGAAATTCCCCTTATTTTGGGGTAAAATTGCAGAAATTTCAAATATTTCAGGGAAAAAAGGCAGAAATACCACTTACTTTCGGGCAATAAGGCAGAAATTTTCTGTATTTTGGAGCAAAATCTCAGAAATTCCCCTTTTATTGGTGCAAAAATGCAGAAATTCCCTTTATTTTGGTGCAATAAGGCAGAAATTTCCCATATTTTGAAGAAAAATTGCACAAATTCCCCTAATTTTGAGGGAAAATGCAGAAATTCACATTATTTTGGGGCAAAAAAACAGAAATTCTCCTTATTTCACGGCAAAAAGTCAGAAATTCCCCTTATTTTGGGGCAAAATTGCAAAAATTTCCCTTATTTTGTTGCAAAATTGCAGAAATTTTTCTTATTTTGGGCAAAATTGCAGAAATTTCACTTATTTCAGGGAAAGAAGGCAGGAATTTCTCTTATTTTGGGGCAAAAAGGCAGAAATTTCTTTTATTTTGGTACAAAATTGCAGAAATTTTCTTTATTTTGAGGCAAAAATGCAGATATTCCCCATATTTTGGGGCAAAAAGTCAGAGATTCCCTTTATTATGAGGTAAAAAGGCTGAAATTCCTTTTATTTTGGGGCAAAAAGACAGAAATTCCCCTTATTTTGTGGCAAAAAGGCAGAAATTTCCCTTATTTTTGGGCAAAATTGCTGAAATTTCCCTTATTTTTGGGCAAAATTTTAGAAATTTCTTTTATTTTGCTACAGAATTGCAGAAATTTTTCTTATTTTGTGGCAAAAAAGCAGAAATTTCCCATATTTTGGTGCAAAAAGGCTGAAATTCCCCTTATTTTGAGGCAAAAATGCAGATATTCCCCATATTTTGGGGCAAAAAGTCAGAGATTCCCTTTATTATGAGGTAAAAAGGCTGAAATTCCTTTTATTTTGGGGCAAAAAGACAGAAATTCCCCTTATTTTGTGGCAAAAAGGCAGAAATTTCCCTTATTTTTGGGCAAAATTGCTGAAATTTCCCTTATTTTTGGGCAAAATTTTAGAAATTTCTTTTATTTTGCTACAGAATTGCAGAAATTTTTCTTATTTTGTGGCAAAAAAGCAGAAATTTCCCATATTTTGGTGCAAAAAGGCTGAAATTCCCCTTATTTTGAGGTAAAATGCTGAAATTCCCTATATTTTGGGGCAAAAAAGCAGAAATTCCCTACATTTTGGGGCAAAAAGGCACAAATTTCCCTTATTTTCGGGCAACTTGCAGAAATTTCTTTTATTTCAGGGCAAAAATTCAGAAATTCCTTTTATTTTGGGGCAAAAAGCAGAAATTTCTTTTATTTTGGAACAAAGTTGAAGAAATTTTTCTTATTTTGGAACAAAAAGGCACAAATTCCCCATATTTTGAGGTAAAAGGCAGAAATTCCCCTTATTTGAGGGAAAAAGGATGAAATTCTCCTTATTTTATGGCAAAAAGGCAAAAATTTCCTTTACTTTGTGGCAAAAAGGCAGAAATTCTTGTTAATTGGAGCAGAAAAGCAGAAATTTTCTTTATGTGAAGGCAGTAAGGCAGTAAATCCCCATATTTTGTGGCAAAAAGGCAGAAATTCCCCTTATTTGGAGGTAAAATGCTGAAATTCCCCTTATTTTGGGCAAAATGCAGAAATTCCCCTTATTTTGGAGCAAAATTGCAGAAATTTCACTTATTTTAGGGCAAAAAGTCAGAAATTTGTCTTATTTTGGGGCAAAAAGCAGAAATTCCCCCAATTTTGGGGCCAAAAACAGAAATCCCCTTATTTTGGGGTAAAATTGCAGAAATTTCAAATATTTCAGTGCAAAAAGGCAGAAATTCCACTTAATTTTAGGCAATAAGGCACAAATTTTCCGTATTTTGGAGCAAAATCTCAGAAATTCCACTTATAATGGTGCAAAAATGCAGAAATTCCCTTTATTTTGGTGTAATAAGGCAGAAATTCCCCGTGTTTTGAAGCAAAATTGCACAAATTCATCTAATTTTGAGGGAAAATGCAGAAATTCAAATTATTTTGGGGCAAAAAGACAGAAATTCTCCTTATTTCAGGGCATAACGTCAGAAATTCTCCTTATTTTGGGGCAAAATTGCAGAAATTTCCCTTATTTTGTGGCAAAATTTCCAAATTTTTTATTTTGGGCAAAATTGCAGAAATTTCACTTATTTCAGGGAAAGAAGGCAGGAATTTCTCTTATTTTGGGGCAAAAGGGCAGAAATTTCTTTTTTATTTGGTACAAAATTGCAGAAATTTTCTTTATTTTGGGGCAAAAATGCAGAAATTCCCATTATATTGTGGCAAAACTCAGAAATTTCACTTATTTTGTGGCAAAATTGCAGAAATTTCACTTATTTCAGGGTAATAAGTCAGAAATTCCCCTTATTTTGGGGCAAAAAAGACAGAAATTCCCTTTTTGGGGGGTAAAAAAGACAGAAATTCCACTTATTTAGAGGCAAAAGGCAGAAGTTCCTCTTAATTTGGCGCAAAAATGAAGAAATTTCCATTTTTTATGGCAAAAAGGTATGCATTCCCCGTATTTTAGGGCAAAAAGGCAGAAATTCCCCTTATTTTGAAGCAAAATTGCAGAAATTCCCCTAATTTTGGGGCAAAAGGTAGACATTTCCTTTATTTTGGGGCAAAAATCAGAAATTCCCCTTATTTTGGCGCAAAATTCCAGAAATTTCCTTTAATTTGGGGCAAAATTGCAGAAATATTTCTTATTTTGGGGCAAAAAGGCAGAAATTCCTTATATTTTGGGGAAAAAAGGCAGAAATTCCCCTTATTTTGGGATAAAATTGCAGAAATTTCTCTTATTTGGGGGCAAAAAGGCAGAAAATCCTTTTAATTACGGGCAAAAAGGCAGAAATTCCCCGTATTTTGGAGCAAAATTGCAGAAATTCCCCTAATATCGGGGCAAAAATGCAGAAATTCCCTTTATTTGGTGCAAAAGCAGAAGTTCCCCTTATTTTCGGGAAAAAAAGGCAGAAATTCCTTGTATTTTGAAGCAAAATTGCAGAAACTCCCCTAAATTTGGGGCAAAAAGGCAGAAATTCCCTTTATTTTGGGGCAAAAATACAGAAATTCTCCTTATTTCGCGGCAAAAAGTCAGAAATTCCCCTTATTTTGGGGCAAAATTGAAGAACTTTCCCTTATTTTGGGGCAAAATTGCAGAAATTTCCCTTATTTTAAGGCAAAATTTTAGAAATTTCTTTTATTTTGGTACAGAATTGCAGAAATTTTTTTTATATTGTGGCATAAAGGCTAAAATTCCCCATATTTTGGTGCAATAAGGCTGAAATTCCCCTTATTTTGAGGTAAAATGCTGAAATTCCCCATATTTTGGGGCAAAAAGGGAGAAATTTCCCTCATTGGGGCAAAAAGGCACAAATTTTCCTTATTTTTGGGCAAAATTGCAGAAATTTCATTTATTTCAGGGCTAAAAGTCTGAAATTCCTTTTATTTTGGGACAAAAAGCAGAAATTTCTTTTATTTTGGTACAAAGTTGAAGAAATTTTTCATATTTTGGAATAAAAAGGAATAAATTCCCCATATTTTGGGGTAAAAGGCAGAAATTCCCCTTATTTTAAGGTAAAAAGGATGAAATTCCCCTTATTTTAGCGCAAAAAGGCAAAAATTTCCTTTACTTTGTGGCAAAAAGGCAGAAATTCTTGTTAATTGGGGCAGAAAAGCAGAAATTTTTCTTATTTGAAGGCAATAAGGCAGTAATTCCCCATATTTTGTGGCAAAATGCAGAAATTCCCCTTATTTTGGGCAAAGAGGCAGAAATTCCCCTTATTTTGGGACAAAATTGCAGAAATTTCACTTATTTCAGGGCAAAAAGTCAGAAATTTGCCTTATTTTGAGGCAAAAAGCAGAAATTCCCCTAATTTTGCGGCCAAAAATAGAAATTCCCCTTATTTTGGGGTAAAATTGCAGAAATTTCAAATATTTCAGGGAAAAAAGGCAGAAATACCACTTACTTTCGGGCAATAAGGCAGAAATTTTCTGTATTTTGGAGCAAAATCTCAGAAATTCCCCTTTTATTGGTGCAAAAATGCAGAAATTCCCTTTATTTTGGTGCAATAAGGCAGAAATTTCCCATATTTTGAAGAAAAATTGCACAAATTCCCCTAATTTTGAGGGAAAATGCAGAAATTCACATTATTTTGGGGCAAAAAAACAGAAATTCTCCTTATTTCACGGCAAAAAGTCAGAAATTCCCCTTATTTTGGGGCAAAATTGCAAAAATTTCCCTTATTTTGTTGCAAAATTGCAGAAATTTTTCTTATTTTGGGCAAAATTGCAGAAATTTCACTTATTTCAGGGAAAGAAGGCAGGAATTTCTCTTATTTTGGGGCAAAAAGGCAGAAATTTCTTTTATTTTGGTACAAAATTGCAGAAATTTTCTTTATTTTGAGGCAAAAATGCAGATATTCCCCATATTTTGGGGCAAAAAGTCAGAGATTCCCTTTATTATGAGGTAAAAAGGCTGAAATTCCTTTTATTTTGGGGCAAAAAGACAGAAATTCCCCTTATTTTGTGGCAAAAAGGCAGAAATTTCCCTTATTTTTGGGCAAAATTGCTGAAATTTCCCTTATTTTTGGGCAAAATTTTAGAAATTTCTTTTATTTTGCTACAGAATTGCAGAAATTTTTCTTATTTTGTGGCAAAAAAGCAGAAATTTCCCATATTTTGGTGCAAAAAGGCTGAAATTCCCCTTATTTTGAGGTAAAATGCTGAAATTCCCTATATTTTGGGGCAAAAAAGCAGAAATTCCCTACATTTTGGGGCAAAAAGGCACAAATTTCCCTTATTTTCGGGCAACTTGCAGAAATTTCTTTTATTTCAGGGCAAAAATTCAGAAATTCCTTTTATTTTGGGGCAAAAAGCAGAAATTTCTTTTATTTTGGAACAAAGTTGAAGAAATTTTTCTTATTTTGGAACAAAAAGGCACAAATTCCCCATATTTTGAGGTAAAAGGCAGAAATTCCCCTTATTTGAGGGAAAAAGGATGAAATTCTCCTTATTTTATGGCAAAAAGGCAAAAATTTCCTTTACTTTGTGGCAAAAAGGCAGAAATTCTTGTTAATTGGAGCAGAAAAGCAGAAATTTTCTTTATGTGAAGGCAGTAAGGCAGTAAATCCCCATATTTTGTGGCAAAAAGGCAGAAATTCCCCTTATTTGGAGGTAAAATGCTGAAATTCCCCTTATTTTGGGCAAAATGCAGAAATTCCCCTTATTTTGGAGCAAATTTGCAGAAATTTCACTTATTTTAGGGCAAAAAGTCAGAAATTTGTCTTATTTTGGGGCAAAAAGCAGAAATTCCCCCAATTTTGGGGCCAAAAACAGAAATCCCCTTATTTTGGGGTAAAATTGCAGAAATTTCAAATATTTCAGTGCAAAAAGGCAGAAATTCCACTTAATTTTAGGCAATAAGGCACAAATTTTCCGTATTTTGGAGCAAAATCTCAGAAATTCCACTTATAATGGTGCAAAAATGCAGAAATTCCCTTTATTTTGGTGTAATAAGGCAGAAATTCCCCGTGTTTTGAAGCAAAATTGCACAAATTCATCTAATTTTGAGGGAAAATGCAGAAATTCAAATTATTTTGGGGCAAAAAGACAGAAATTCTCCTTATTTCAGGGCATAACGTCAGAAATTCTCCTTATTTTGGGGCAAAATTGCAGAAATTTCCCTTATTTTGTGGCAAAATTTCCAAATTTTTTATTTTGGGCAAAATTGCAGAAATTTCACTTATTTCAGGGAAAGAAGGCAGGAATTTCTCTTATTTTGGGGCAAAAGGGCAGAAATTTCTTTTTTATTTGGTACAAAATTGCAGAAATTTTCTTTATTTTGGGGCAAAAATGCAGAAATTCCCATTATATTGTGGCAAAACTCAGAAATTTCACTTATTTTGTGGCAAAATTGCAGAAATTTCACTTATTTCAGGGTAATAAGTCAGAAATTCCCCTTATTTTGGGGCAAAAAAGACAGAAATTCCCTTTTTGGGGGGTAAAAAAGACAGAAATTCCACTTATTTAGAGGCAAAAGGCAGAAGTTCCTCTTAATTTGGCGCAAAAATGAAGAAATTTCCATTTTTTATGGCAAAAAGGTATGCATTCCCCGTATTTTAGGGCAAAAAGGCAGAAATTCCCCTTATTTTGAAGCAAAATTGCAGAAATTCCCCTAATTTTGGGGCAAAAGGTAGACATTTCCTTTATTTTGGGGCAAAAATCAGAAATTCCCCTTATTTTGGCGCAAAATTCCAGAAATTTCCTTTAATTTGGGGCAAAATTGCAGAAATATTTCTTATTTTGGGGCAAAAAGGCAGAAATTCCTTATATTTTGGGGAAAAAAGGCAGAAATTCCCCTTATTTTGGGATAAAATTGCAGAAATTTCTCTTATTTGGGGGCAAAAAGGCAGAAAATCCTTTTAATTACGGGCAAAAAGGCAGAAATTCCCCGTATTTTGGAGCAAAATTGCAGAAATTCCCCTAATATCGGGGCAAAAATGCAGAAATTCCCTTTATTTGGTGCAAAAGCAGAAGTTCCCCTTATTTTCGGGAAAAAAAGGCAGAAATTCCTTGTATTTTGAAGCAAAATTGCAGAAACTCCCCTAAATTTGGGGCAAAAAGGCAGAAATTCCCTTTATTTTGGGGCAAAAATACAGAAATTCTCCTTATTTCGCGGCAAAAAGTCAGAAATTCCCCTTATTTTGGGGCAAAATTGAAGAACTTTCCCTTATTTTGGGGCAAAATTGCAGAAATTTCCCTTATTTTAAGGCAAAATTTTAGAAATTTCTTTTATTTTGGTACAGAATTGCAGAAATTTTTTTTATATTGTGGCATAAAGGCTAAAATTCCCCATATTTTGGTGCAATAAGGCTGAAATTCCCCTTATTTTGAGGTAAAATGCTGAAATTCCCCATATTTTGGGGCAAAAAGGGAGAAATTTCCCTCATTGGGGCAAAAAGGCACAGATTTTCCTTATTTTTGGGCAAAATTGCAGAAATTTCATTTATTTCAGGGCTAAAAGTCTGAAATTCCTTTTATTTTGGGACAAAAAGCAGAAATTTCTTTTATTTTGGTACAAAGTTGAAGAAATTTTTCATATTTTGGAATAAAAAGGAAGAAATTCCCCATATTTTGGGGTAAAAGGCAGAAATTCCCCTTATTTTAAGGTAAAAAGGATGAAATTCCCCTTATTTTAGCGCAAAAAGGCAAAAATTTCCTTTACTTTGTGGCAAAAAGGCAGAAATTCTTGTTAATTGGGGCAGAAAAGCAGAAATTTTTCTTATTTGAAGGCAATAAGGCAGTAATTCCCCATATTTTGTGGCAAAATGCAGAAATTCCCCTTATTTGAAGGTAAAATGCTGAAATTCCCCTTATTTTGGGCAAAGAGGCAGAAATTCCCCTTATTTTGGGACAAAATTGCAGAAATTTCACTTATTTCAGGGCAAAAAGTCAGAAATTTGCCTTATTTTGAGGCAAAAAGCAGAAATTCCCCTAATTTTGCGGCCAAAAATAGAAATTCCCCTTATTTTGGGGTAAAATTGCAGAAATTTCAAATATTTCAGGGAAAAAAGGCAGAAATACCACTTACTTTCGGGCAATAAGGCAGAAATTTTCTGTATTTTGGAGCAAAATCTCAGAAATTCCCCTTTTATTGGTGCAAAAATGCAGAAATTCCCTTTATTTTGGTGCAATAAGGCAGAAATTTCCCATATTTTGAAGAAAAATTGCACAAATTCCCCTAATTTTGAGGGAAAATGCAGAAATTCACATTATTTTGGGGCAAAAAAACAGAAATTCTCCTTATTTCACGGCAAAAAGTCAGAAATTCCCCTTATTTTGGGGCAAAATTGCAAAAATTTCCCTTATTTTGTTGCAAAATTGCAGAAATTTTTCTTATTTTGGGCAAAATTGCAGAAATTTCACTTATTTCAGGGAAAGAAGGCAGGAATTTCTCTTATTTTGGGGCAAAAAGGCAGAAATTTCTTTTATTTTGGTACAAAATTGCAGAAATTTTCTTTATTTTGAGGCAAAAATGCAGATATTCCCCATATTTTGGGGCAAAAAGTCAGAGATTCCCTTTATTATGAGGTAAAAAGGCTGAAATTCCTTTTATTTTGGGGCAAAAAGACAGAAATTCCCCTTATTTTGTGGCAAAAAGGCAGAAATTTCCCTTATTTTTGGGCAAAATTGCTGAAATTTCCCTTATTTTTGGGCAAAATTTTAGAAATTTCTTTTATTTTGCTACAGAATTGCAGAAATTTTTCTTATTTTGTGGCAAAAAAGCAGAAATTTCCCATATTTTGGTGCAAAAAGGCTGAAATTCCCCTTATTTTGAGGTAAAATGCTGAAATTCCCTATATTTTGGGGCAAAAAAGCAGAAATTCCCTACATTTTGGGGCAAAAAGGCACAAATTTCCCTTATTTTCGGGCAACTTGCAGAAATTTCTTTTATTTCAGGGCAAAAATTCAGAAATTCCTTTTATTTTGGGGCAAAAAGCAGAAATTTCTTTTATTTTGGAACAAAGTTGAAGAAATTTTTCTTATTTTGGAACAAAAAGGCACAAATTCCCCATATTTTGAGGTAAAAGGCAGAAATTCCCCTTATTTGAGGGAAAAAGGATGAAATTCTCCTTATTTTATGGCAAAAAGGCAAAAATTTCCTTTACTTTGTGGCAAAAAGGCAGAAATTCTTGTTAATTGGAGCAGAAAAGCAGAAATTTTCTTTATGTGAAGGCAGTAAGGCAGTAAATCCCCATATTTTGTGGCAAAAAGGCAGAAATTCCCCTTATTTGGAGGTAAAATGCTGAAATTCCCCTTATTTTGGGCAAAATGCAGAAATTCCCCTTATTTTGGAGCAAATTTGCAGAAATTTCACTTATTTTAGGGCAAAAAGTCAGAAATTTGTCTTATTTTGGGGCAAAAAGCAGAAATTCCCCCAATTTTGGGGCCAAAAACAGAAATCCCCTTATTTTGGGGTAAAATTGCAGAAATTTCAAATATTTCAGTGCAAAAAGGCAGAAATTCCACTTAATTTTAGGCAATAAGGCACAAATTTTCCGTATTTTGGAGCAAAATCTCAGAAATTCCACTTATAATGGTGCAAAAATGCAGAAATTCCCTTTATTTTGGTGTAATAAGGCAGAAATTCCCCGTGTTTTGAAGCAAAATTGCACAAATTCATCTAATTTTGAGGGAAAATGCAGAAATTCAAATTATTTTGGGGCAAAAAGACAGAAATTCTCCTTATTTCAGGGCATAACGTCAGAAATTCTCCTTATTTTGGGGCAAAATTGCAGAAATTTCCCTTATTTTGTGGCAAAATTTCCAAATTTTTTATTTTGGGCAAAATTGCAGAAATTTCACTTATTTCAGGGAAAGAAGGCAGGAATTTCTCTTATTTTGGGGCAAAAGGGCAGAAATTTCTTTTTTATTTGGTACAAAATTGCAGAAATTTTCTTTATTTTGGGGCAAAAATGCAGAAATTCCCATTATATTGTGGCAAAACTCAGAAATTTCACTTATTTTGTGGCAAAATTGCAGAAATTTCACTTATTTCAGGGTAATAAGTCAGAAATTCCCCTTATTTTGGGGCAAAAAAGACAGAAATTCCCTTTTTGGGGGGTAAAAAAGACAGAAATTCCACTTATTTAGAGGCAAAAGGCAGAAGTTCCTCTTAATTTGGCGCAAAAATGAAGAAATTTCCATTTTTTATGGCAAAAAGGTATGCATTCCCCGTATTTTAGGGCAAAAAGGCAGAAATTCCCCTTATTTTGAAGCAAAATTGCAGAAATTCCCCTAATTTTGGGGCAAAAGGTAGACATTTCCTTTATTTTGGGGCAAAAATCAGAAATTCCCCTTATTTTGGCGCAAAATTCCAGAAATTTCCTTTAATTTGGGGCAAAATTGCAGAAATATTTCTTATTTTGGGGCAAAAAGGCAGAAATTCCTTATATTTTGGGGAAAAAAGGCAGAAATTCCCCTTATTTTGGGATAAAATTGCAGAAATTTCTCTTATTTGGGGGCAAAAAGGCAGAAAATCCTTTTAATTACGGGCAAAAAGGCAGAAATTCCCCGTATTTTGGAGCAAAATTGCAGAAATTCCCCTAATATCGGGGCAAAAATGCAGAAATTCCCTTTATTTGGTGCAAAAGCAGAAGTTCCCCTTATTTTCGGGAAAAAAAGGCAGAAATTCCTTGTATTTTGAAGCAAAATTGCAGAAACTCCCCTAAATTTGGGGCAAAAAGGCAGAAATTCCCTTTATTTTGGGGCAAAAATACAGAAATTCTCCTTATTTCGCGGCAAAAAGTCAGAAATTCCCCTTATTTTGGGGCAAAATTGAAGAACTTTCCCTTATTTTGGGGCAAAATTGCAGAAATTTCCCTTATTTTAAGGCAAAATTTTAGAAATTTCTTTTATTTTGGTACAGAATTGCAGAAATTTTTTTTATATTGTGGCATAAAGGCTAAAATTCCCCATATTTTGGTGCAATAAGGCTGAAATTCCCCTTATTTTGAGGTAAAATGCTGAAATTCCCCATATTTTGGGGCAAAAAGGGAGAAATTTCCCTCATTGGGGCAAAAAGGCACAGATTTTCCTTATTTTTGGGCAAAATTGCAGAAATTTCATTTATTTCAGGGCTAAAAGTCTGAAATTCCTTTTATTTTGGGACAAAAAGCAGAAATTTCTTTTATTTTGGTACAAAGTTGAAGAAATTTTTCATATTTTGGAATAAAAAGGAAGAAATTCCCCATATTTTGGGGTAAAAGGCAGAAATTCCCCTTATTTTAAGGTAAAAAGGATGAAATTCCCCTTATTTTAGCGCAAAAAGGCAAAAATTTCCTTTACTTTGTGGCAAAAAGGCAGAAATTCTTGTTAATTGGGGCAGAAAAGCAGAAATTTTTCTTATTTGAAGGCAATAAGGCAGTAATTCCCCATATTTTGTGGCAAAATGCAGAAATTCCCCTTATTTGAAGGTAAAATGCTGAAATTCCCCTTATTTTGGGCAAAGAGGCAGAAATTCCCCTTATTTTGGGACAAAATTGCAGAAATTTCACTTATTTCAGGGCAAAAAGTCAGAAATTTGCCTTATTTTGAGGCAAAAAGCAGAAATTCCCCTAATTTTGCGGCCAAAAATAGAAATTCCCCTTATTTTGGGGTAAAATTGCAGAAATTTCAAATATTTCAGGGAAAAAAGGCAGAAATACCACTTACTTTCGGGCAATAAGGCAGAAATTTTCTGTATTTTGGAGCAAAATCTCAGAAATTCCCCTTTTATTGGTGCAAAAATGCAGAAATTCCCTTTATTTTGGTGCAATAAGGCAGAAATTTCCCATATTTTGAAGAAAAATTGCACAAATTCCCCTAATTTTGAGGGAAAATGCAGAAATTCACATTATTTTGGGGCAAAAAAACAGAAATTCTCCTTATTTCACGGCAAAAAGTCAGAAATTCCCCTTATTTTGGGGCAAAATTGCAAAAATTTCCCTTATTTTGTTGCAAAATTGCAGAAATTTTTCTTATTTTGGGCAAAATTGCAGAAATTTCACTTATTTCAGGGAAAGAAGGCAGGAATTTCTCTTATTTTGGGGCAAAAAGGCAGAAATTTCTTTTATTTTGGTACAAAATTGCAGAAATTTTCTTTATTTTGAGGCAAAAATGCAGATATTCCCCATATTTTGGGGCAAAAAGTCAGAGATTCCCTTTATTATGAGGTAAAAAGGCTGAAATTCCTTTTATTTTGGGGCAAAAAGACAGAAATTCCCCTTATTTTGTGGCAAAAAGGCAGAAATTTCCCTTATTTTTGGGCAAAATTGCTGAAATTTCCCTTATTTTTGGGCAAAATTTTAGAAATTTCTTTTATTTTGCTACAGAATTGCAGAAATTTTTCTTATTTTGTGGCAAAAAAGCAGAAATTTCCCATATTTTGGTGCAAAAAGGCTGAAATTCCCCTTATTTTGAGGTAAAATGCTGAAATTCCCTATATTTTGGGGCAAAAAAGCAGAAATTCCCTACATTTTGGGGCAAAAAGGCACAAATTTCCCTTATTTTCGGGCAACTTGCAGAAATTTCTTTTATTTCAGGGCAAAAATTCAGAAATTCCTTTTATTTTGGGGCAAAAAGCAGAAATTTCTTTTATTTTGGAACAAAGTTGAAGAAATTTTTCTTATTTTGGAACAAAAAGGCACAAATTCCCCATATTTTGAGGTAAAAGGCAGAAATTCCCCTTATTTGAGGGAAAAAGGATGAAATTCTCCTTATTTTATGGCAAAAAGGCAAAAATTTCCTTTACTTTGTGGCAAAAAGGCAGAAATTCTTGTTAATTGGAGCAGAAAAGCAGAAATTTTCTTTATGTGAAGGCAGTAAGGCAGTAAATCCCCATATTTTGTGGCAAAAAGGCAGAAATTCCCCTTATTTGGAGGTAAAATGCTGAAATTCCCCTTATTTTGGGCAAAATGCAGAAATTCCCCTTATTTTGGAGCAAAATTGCAGAAATTTCACTTATTTTAGGGCAAAAAGTCAGAAATTTGTCTTATTTTGGGGCAAAAAGCAGAAATTCCCCCAATTTTGGGGCCAAAAACAGAAATCCCCTTATTTTGGGGTAAAATTGCAGAAATTTCAAATATTTCAGTGCAAAAAGGCAGAAATTCCACTTAATTTTAGGCAATAAGGCACAAATTTTCCGTATTTTGGAGCAAAATCTCAGAAATTCCACTTATAATGGTGCAAAAATGCAGAAATTCCCTTTATTTTGGTGTAATAAGGCAGAAATTCCCCGTGTTTTGAAGCAAAATTGCACAAATTCATCTAATTTTGAGGGAAAATGCAGAAATTCAAATTATTTTGGGGCAAAAAGACAGAAATTCTCCTTATTTCAGGGCATAACGTCAGAAATTCTCCTTATTTTGGGGCAAAATTGCAGAAATTTCCCTTATTTTGTGGCAAAATTTCCAAATTTTTTATTTTGGGCAAAATTGCAGAAATTTCACTTATTTCAGGGAAAGAAGGCAGGAATTTCTCTTATTTTGGGGCAAAAGGGCAGAAATTTCTTTTTTATTTGGTACAAAATTGCAGAAATTTTCTTTATTTTGGGGCAAAAATGCAGAAATTCCCATTATATTGTGGCAAAACTCAGAAATTTCACTTATTTTGTGGCAAAATTGCAGAAATTTCACTTATTTCAGGGTAATAAGTCAGAAATTCCCCTTATTTTGGGGCAAAAAAGACAGAAATTCCCTTTTTGGGGGGTAAAAAAGACAGAAATTCCACTTATTTAGAGGCAAAAGGCAGAAGTTCCTCTTAATTTGGCGCAAAAATGAAGAAATTTCCATTTTTTATGGCAAAAAGGTATGCATTCCCCGTATTTTAGGGCAAAAAGGCAGAAATTCCCCTTATTTTGAAGCAAAATTGCAGAAATTCCCCTAATTTTGGGGCAAAAGGTAGACATTTCCTTTATTTTGGGGCAAAAATCAGAAATTCCCCTTATTTTGGCGCAAAATTCCAGAAATTTCCTTTAATTTGGGGCAAAATTGCAGAAATATTTCTTATTTTGGGGCAAAAAGGCAGAAATTCCTTATATTTTGGGGAAAAAAGGCAGAAATTCCCCTTATTTTGGGATAAAATTGCAGAAATTTCTCTTATTTGGGGGCAAAAAGGCAGAAAATCCTTTTAATTACGGGCAAAAAGGCAGAAATTCCCCGTATTTTGGAGCAAAATTGCAGAAATTCCCCTAATATCGGGGCAAAAATGCAGAAATTCCCTTTATTTGGTGCAAAAGCAGAAGTTCCCCTTATTTTCGGGAAAAAAAGGCAGAAATTCCTTGTATTTTGAAGCAAAATTGCAGAAACTCCCCTAAATTTGGGGCAAAAAGGCAGAAATTCCCTTTATTTTGGGGCAAAAATACAGAAATTCTCCTTATTTCGCGGCAAAAAGTCAGAAATTCCCCTTATTTTGGGGCAAAATTGAAGAACTTTCCCTTATTTTGGGGCAAAATTGCAGAAATTTCCCTTATTTTAAGGCAAAATTTTAGAAATTTCTTTTATTTTGGTACAGAATTGCAGAAATTTTTTTTATATTGTGGCATAAAGGCTAAAATTCCCCATATTTTGGTGCAAAAAGGCTGAAATTCCCCTTATTTTGAGGTAAAATGCTGAAATTCCCCATATTTTGGGGCAAAAAGGGAGAAATTTCCCTCATTGGGGCAAAAAGGCACAAATTTTCCTTATTTTTGGGCAAAATTGCAGAAATTTCATTTATTTCAGGGCTAAAAGGCTGAATTTCCTTTTATTTTGGGACAAAAAGCAGAAATTTCTTTTATTTTGGTACAAAGTTGAAGAAATTTTTCATATTTTGGAATAAAAAGGAAGAAATTCCCCATATTTTGGGGTAAAAGGCAGAAATTCCCCTTATTTTGAGGTAAAAAGGATGAAATTCCCCTTATTTTAGCGCAAAAAGGCAAAAATTTCCTTTACTTTGTGGCAAAAAGGCAGAAATTCTTGTTAATTGGGGCAGAAAAGCAGAAATTTTTCTTATTTGAAGGCAATAAGGCAGTAATTCCCCATATTTTGTGGCAAAATGCAGAAATTCCCCTTATTTGAAGGTAAAATGCTGAAATTCCCCTTATTTTGGGCAAAGAGGCAGAAATTCCCCTTATTTTGGGACAAAATTGCAGAAATTTCACTTATTTCAGGGTAAAAAGTCAGAAATTTGCCTTATTTTGAGGCAAAAAGCAGAAATTCCCCTAATTTTGCGGCCAAAAATAGAAATTCCCCTTATTTTGGGGTAAAATTGCAGAAATTTCAAATATTTCAGGGAAAAAAGGCAGAAATACCACTTACTTTCGGGCAATAAGGCAGAAATTTTCTGTATTTTGGAGCAAAATCTCAGAAATTCCCCTTTTATTGGTGCAAAAATGCAGAAATTCCCTTTATTTTGGTGCAATAAGGCAGAAATTCCCCATATTTTGAAGAAAAATTGCACAAATTCCCCTAATTTTGAGGGAAAATGCAGAAATTCACATTATTTTGGGGCAAAAAAACAGAAATTCTCCTTATTTCACGGCAAAAAGTCAGAAATTCCCCTTATTTTGGGGCAAAATTGCAAAAATTTCCGTTATTTTGTTGCAAAATTGCAGAAATTTTTCTTATTTTGGGCAAAATTGCAGAAATTTCACTTATTTCAGGGAAAGAAGGCAGGAATTTCTCTTATTTTGGGGCAAAAAGGCAGAAATTTCTTTTATTTTGGTACAAAATTGCAGAAATTTTCTTTATTTTGAGGCAAAAATGCAGATATTCCCCATATTTTGGGGCAAAAAGTCAGAGATTCCCTTTATTATGAGGTAAAAAGGCTGAAATTCCTTTTATTTTGGGGCAAAAAGACAGAAATTCCCCTTATTTTGTGGCAAAAAGGCAGAAATTTCCCTTATTTTTGGGCAAAATTGCTGAAATTTCCCTTATTTTTGGGCAAAATTTTAGAAATTTCTTTTATTTTGCTACAGAATTGCAGAAATTTTTCTTATTTTGTGGCAAAAAAGCAGAAATTTCCCATATTTTGGTGCAAAAAGGCTGAAATTCCCCTTATTTTGAGGTAAAATGCTGAAATTCCCTATATTTTGGGGCAAAAAAGCAGAAATTCCCTACATTTTGGGGCAAAAAGGCACAAATTTCCCTTATTTTCGGGCAACTTGCAGAAATTTCTTTTATTTCAGGGCAAAAATTCAGAAATTCCTTTTATTTTGGGGCAAAAAGCAGAAATTTCTTTTATTTTGGAACAAAGTTGAAGAAATTTTTCTTATTTTGGAACAAAAAGGCACAAATTCCCCATATTTTGAGGTAAAAGGCAGAAATTCCCCTTATTTGAGGGAAAAAGGATGAAATTCTCCTTATTTTATGGCAAAAAGGCAAAAATTTCCTTTACTTTGTGGCAAAAAGGCAGAAATTCTTGTTAATTGGAGCAGAAAAGCAGAAATTTTCTTTATGTGAAGGCAGTAAGGCAGTAAATCCCCATATTTTGTGGCAAAAAGGCAGAAATTCCCCTTATTTGGAGGTAAAATGCTGAAATTCCCCTTATTTTGGGCAAAATGCAGAAATTCCCCTTATTTTGGAGCAAAATTGCAGAAATTTCACTTATTTTAGGGCAAAAAGTCAGAAATTTGTCTTATTTTGGGGCAAA
Organism: Micromys minutus; assembly: GCF_963924665.1. Taxonomy (NCBI): domain Eukaryota; kingdom Metazoa; phylum Chordata; class Mammalia; order Rodentia; family Muridae; genus Micromys; species Micromys minutus. The sequence goes on from NW_027667262.1 coordinate 538,222, forward strand.
AAGCAGAAATTCCCCCAATTTTGGGGCCAAAAACAGAAATCCCCTTATTTTGGGGTAAAATTGCAGAAATTTCAAATATTTCAGTGCAAAAAGGCAGAAATTCCACTTAATTTTAGGCAATAAGGCACAAATTTTCCGTATTTTGGAGCAAAATCTCAGAAATTCCACTTATAATGGTGCAAAAATGCAGAAATTCCCTTTATTTTGGTGTAATAAGGCAGAAATTCCCCGTGTTTTGAAGCAAAATTGCACAAATTCATCTAATTTTGAGGGAAAATGCAGAAATTCAAATTATTTTGGGGCAAAAAGACAGAAATTCTCCTTATTTCAGGGCATAACGTCAGAAATTCTCCTTATTTTGGGGCAAAATTGCAGAAATTTCCCTTATTTTGTGGCAAAATTTCCAAATTTTTTATTTTGGGCAAAATTGCAGAAATTTCACTTATTTCAGGGAAAGAAGGCAGGAATTTCTCTTATTTTGGGGCAAAAGGGCAGAAATTTCTTTTTTATTTGGTACAAAATTGCAGAAATTTTCTTTATTTTGGGGCAAAAATGCAGAAATTCCCATTATATTGTGGCAAAACTCAGAAATTTCACTTATTTTGTGGCAAAATTGCAGAAATTTCACTTATTTCAGGGTAATAAGTCAGAAATTCCCCTTATTTTGGGGCAAAAAAGACAGAAATTCCCTTTTTGGGGGGTAAAAAAGACAGAAATTCCACTTATTTAGAGGCAAAAGGCAGAAGTTCCTCTTAATTTGGCGCAAAAATGAAGAAATTTCCATTTTTTATGGCAAAAAGGTATGCATTCCCCGTATTTTAGGGCAAAAAGGCAGAAATTCCCCTTATTTTGAAGCAAAATTGCAGAAATTCCCCTAATTTTGGGGCAAAAGGTAGACATTTCCTTTATTTTGGGGCAAAAATCAGAAATTCCCCTTATTTTGGCGCAAAATTCCAGAAATTTCCTTTAATTTGGGGCAAAATTGCAGAAATATTTCTTATTTTGGGGCAAAAAGGCAGAAATTCCTTATATTTTGGGGAAAAAAGGCAGAAATTCCCCTTATTTTGGGATAAAATTGCAGAAATTTCTCTTATTTGGGGGCAAAAAGGCAGAAAATCCTTTTAATTACGGGCAAAAAGGCAGAAATTCCCCGTATTTTGGAGCAAAATTGCAGAAATTCCCCTAATATCGGGGCAAAAATGCAGAAATTCCCTTTATTTGGTGCAAAAGCAGAAGTTCCCCTTATTTTCGGGAAAAAAAGGCAGAAATTCCTTGTATTTTGAAGCAAAATTGCAGAAACTCCCCTAAATTTGGGGCAAAAAGGCAGAAATTCCCTTTATTTTGGGGCAAAAATACAGAAATTCTCCTTATTTCGCGGCAAAAAGTCAGAAATTCCCCTTATTTTGGGGCAAAATTGAAGAACTTTCCCTTATTTTGGGGCAAAATTGCAGAAATTTCCCTTATTTTAAGGCAAAATTTTAGAAATTTCTTTTATTTTGGTACAGAATTGCAGAAATTTTTTTTATATTGTGGCATAAAGGCTAAAATTCCCCATATTTTGGTGCAAAAAGGCTGAAATTCCCCTTATTTTGAGGTAAAATGCTGAAATTCCCCATATTTTGGGGCAAAAAGGGAGAAATTTCCCTCATTGGGGCAAAAAGGCACAAATTTTCCTTATTTTTGGGCAAAATTGCAGAAATTTCATTTATTTCAGGGCTAAAAGGCTGAATTTCCTTTTATTTTGGGACAAAAAGCAGAAATTTCTTTTATTTTGGTACAAAGTTGAAGAAATTTTTCATATTTTGGAATAAAAAGGAAGAAATTCCCCATATTTTGGGGTAAAAGGCAGAAATTCCCCTTATTTTGAGGTAAAAAGGATGAAATTCCCCTTATTTTAGCGCAAAAAGGCAAAAATTTCCTTTACTTTGTGGCAAAAAGGCAGAAATTCTTGTTAATTGGGGCAGAAAAGCAGAAATTTTTCTTATTTGAAGGCAATAAGGCAGTAATTCCCCATATTTTGTGGCAAAATGCAGAAATTCCCCTTATTTGAAGGTAAAATGCTGAAATTCCCCTTATTTTGGGCAAAGAGGCAGAAATTCCCCTTATTTTGGGACAAAATTGCAGAAATTTCACTTATTTCAGGGCAAAAAGTCAGAAATTTGCCTTATTTTGAGGCAAAAAGCAGAAATTCCCCTAATTTTGCGGCCAAAAATAGAAATTCCCCTTATTTTGGGGTAAAATTGCAGAAATTTCAAATATTTCAGGGAAAAAAGGCAGAAATACCACTTACTTTCGGGCAATAAGGCAGAAATTTTCTGTATTTTGGAGCAAAATCTCAGAAATTCCCCTTTTATTGGTGCAAAAATGCAGAAATTCCCTTTATTTTGGTGCAATAAGGCAGAAATTCCCCATATTTTGAAGAAAAATTGCACAAATTCCCCTAATTTTGAGGGAAAATGCAGAAATTCACATTATTTTGGGGCAAAAAAACAGAAATTCTCCTTATTTCACGGCAAAAAGTCAGAAATTCCCCTTATTTTGGGGCAAAATTGCAAAAATTTCCCTTATTTTGTTGCAAAATTGCAGAAATTTTTCTTATTTTGGGCAAAATTGCAGAAATTTCACTTATTTCAGGGAAAGAAGGCAGGAATTTCTCTTATTTTGGGGCAAAAAGGCAGAAATTTCTTTTATTTTGGTACAAAATTGCAGAAATTTTCTTTATTTTGAGGCAAAAATGCAGATATTCCCCATATTTTGGGGCAAAAAGTCAGAGATTCCCTTTATTATGAGGTAAAAAGGCTGAAATTCCTTTTATTTTGGGGCAAAAAGACAGAAATTCCCCTTATTTTGTGGCAAAAAGGCAGAAATTTCCCTTATTTTTGGGCAAAATTGCTGAAATTTCCCTTATTTTTGGGCAAAATTTTAGAAATTTCTTTTATTTTGCTACAGAATTGCAGAAATTTTTCTTATTTTGTGGCAAAAAAGCAGAAATTTCCCATATTTTGGTGCAAAAAGGCTGAAATTCCCCTTATTTTGAGGTAAAATGCTGAAATTCCCTATATTTTGGGGCAAAAAAGCAGAAATTCCCTACATTTTGGGGCAAAAAGGCACAAATTTCCCTTATTTTCGGGCAACTTGCAGAAATTTCTTTTATTTCAGGGCAAAAATTCAGAAATTCCTTTTATTTTGGGGCAAAAAGCAGAAATTTCTTTTATTTTGGAACAAAGTTGAAGAAATTTTTCTTATTTTGGAACAAAAAGGCACAAATTCCCCATATTTTGAGGTAAAAGGCAGAAATTCCCCTTATTTGAGGGAAAAAGGATGAAATTCTCCTTATTTTATGGCAAAAAGGCAAAAATTTCCTTTACTTTGTGGCAAAAAGGCAGAAATTCTTGTTAATTGGAGCAGAAAAGCAGAAATTTTCTTTATGTGAAGGCAGTAAGGCAAAATTCCCCATATTTTGTGGCAAAAAGGCAGAAATTCCCCTTATTTGGAGGTAAAATGCTGAAATTCCCCTTATTTTGGGCAAAAGGCAGAAATTCCCCTTATTTTGGTGCAAAATTGCAGAAATTTCACTTATTTTAGGGCAAAAAGTCAGAAATTTGTCTTATTTTGGGGCAAAAAGCAGAAATTCCCCTAATTTTGGGGCCAAAAACAGAAATTCCCCTTATTTTGGGGTAAAATTGCAGAAATTTCAAATATTTCAGTGCAAAAAGGCAGAAATTCCACTTAATTTTAGGCAATAAGGCACAAATTTTCCGTATTTTGGAGCAAAATCTCAGAAATTCCACTTATAATGGTGCAAAAATGCAGAAATTCCCTTTATTTTGGTGTAATAAGGCAGAAATTCCCCGTGTTTTGAAGCAAAATTGCACAAATTCATCTAATTTTGAGGGAAAATGCAGAAATTCAAATTATTTTGGGGCAAAAAGACAGAAATTCTCCTTATTTCAGGGCATAACGTCAGAAATTCTCCTTATTTTGGGGCAAAATTGCAGAAATTTCCCTTATTTTGTGGCAAAATTTCCAAATTTTTTATTTTGGGCAAAATTGCAGAAATTTCACTTATTTCAGGGAAAGAAGGCAGGAATTTCTCTTATTTTGGGGCAAAAGGGCAGAAATTTCTTTTTTATTTGGTACAAAATTGCAGAAATTTTCTTTATTTTGGGGCAAAAATGCAGAAATTCCCATTATATTGTGGCAAAACTCAGAAATTTCACTTATTTTGTGGCAAAATTGCAGAAATTTCACTTATTTCAGGGTAATAAGTCAGAAATTCCCCTTATTTTGGGGCAAAAAAGACAGAAATTCCCTTTTTGGGGGGTAAAAAAGACAGAAATTCCACTTATTTAGAGGCAAAAGGCAGAAGTTCCTCTTAATTTGGCGCAAAAATGAAGAAATTTCCATTTTTTTATGGCAAAAAGGTATGCATTCCCCGTATTTTAGGGCAAAAAGGCAGAAATTCCCCTTATTTTGAAGCAAAATTGCAGAAATTCCCCTAATTTTGGGGCAAAAGGTAGACATTTCCTTTATTTTGGGGCAAAAATCAGAAATTCCCCTTATTTTGGCGCAAAATTCCAGAAATTTCCTTTAATTTGGGGCAAAATTGCAGAAATATTTCTTATTTTGGGGCAAAAAGGCAGAAATTCCTTATATTTTGGGGAAAAAGGCAGAAATTCCCCTTATTTTGGGATAAAATTGCAGAAATTTCTCTTATTTGGGGGCAAAAAGGCAGAAAATCCTTTTAATTACGGGCAAAAAGGCAGAAATTCCCCGTATTTTGGAGCAAAATTGCAGAAATTCCCCTAATATCGGGGTAAAAATGCAGAAATTCCCTTTATTTGGTGCAAAAGCAGAAGTTCCCCTTATTTTCGGGAAAAAAAGGCAGAAATTCCTTGTATTTTGAAGCAAAATTGCAGAAACTCCCCTAAATTTGGGGCAAAAAGGCAGAAATTCCCTTTATTTTGGGGCAAAAATACAGAAATTCTCCTTATTTCGCGGCAAAAAGTCAGAAATTCCCCTTATTTTGGGGCAAAATTGAAGAACTTTCCCTTATTTTGGGGCAAAATTGCAGAAATTTCCCTTATTTTAAGGCAAAATTTTAGAAATTTCTTTTATTTTGGTACAGAATTGCAGAAATTTTTTTTATATTGTGGCATAAAGGCTAAAATTCCCCATATTTTGGTGCAAAAAGGCTGAAATTCCCCTTATTTTGAGGTAAAATGCTGAAATTCCCCATATTTTGGGGCAAAAAGGGAGAAATTTCCCTCATTGGGGCAAAAAGGCACAAATTTTCCTTATTTTTGGGCAAAATTGCAGAAATTTCATTTATTTCAGGGCTAAAAGTCTGAAATTCCTTTTATTTTGGGACAAAAAGCAGAAATTTCTTTTATTTTGGTACAAAGTTGAAGAAATTTTTCATATTTTGGAATAAAAAGGAAGAAATTCCCCATATTTTGGGGTAAAAGGCAGAAATTCCCCTTATTTTGAGGTAAAAAGGATGAAATTCCCCTTATTTTAGCGCAAAAAGGCAAAAATTTCCTTTACTTTGTGGCAAAAAGGCAGAAATTCTTGTTAATTGGGGCAGAAAAGCAGAAATTTTTCTTATTTGAAGGCAATAAGGCAGTAATTCCCCATATTTTGTGGCAAAATGCAGAAATTCCCCTTATTTGGAGGTAAAATGCTGAAATTCCCCTTATTTTGGGCAAAGAGGCAGAAATTCCCCTTATTTTGGGACAAAATTGCAGAAATTTCACTTATTTCAGGGCAAAAAGTCAGAAATTTGCCTTATTTTGAGGCAAAAAGCAGAAATTCCCCTAATTTTGCGGCCAAAAATAGAAATTCCCCTTATTTTGGGGTAAAATTGCAGAAATTTCAAATATTTCAGGGAAAAAAGGCAGAAATACCACTTAATTTCGGGCAATAAGGCAGAAATTTTCTGTATTTTGGAGCAAAATCTCAGAAATTCCCCTTTTATTGGTGCAAAAATGCAGAAATTCCCTTTATTTTGGTGCAATAAGGCAGAAATTCCCCATATTTTGAAGAAAAATTGCACAAATTCCCCTAATTTTGAGGGAAAATGCAGAAATTCACATTATTTTGGGGCAAAAAAACAGAAATTCTCCTTATTTCACGGCAAAAAGTCAGAAATTCCCCTTATTTGGGGGCAAAATTGCAAAAATTTCCCTTATTTTGTTGCAAAATTGCAGAAATTTTTCTTATTTTGGGCAAAATTGCAGAAATTTCACTTATTTCAGGGAAAGAAGGCAGGAATTTCTCTTATTTTGGGGCAAAAAGGCAGAAATTTCTTTTATTTTGGTACAAAATTGCAGAAATTTTCTTTATTTTGAGGCAAAAATGCAGATATTCCCCATATTTTGGGGCAAAAAGTCAGAGATTCCCTTTATTATGAGGTAAAAAGGCTGAAATTCCTTTTATTTTGGGGCAAAAAGACAGAAATTCCCCTTATTTTGTGGCAAAAAGGCAGAAATTTCCCTTATTTTTGGGCAAAATTGCTGAAATTTCCCTTATTTTTGGGCAAAATTTTAGAAATTTCTTTTATTTTGCTACAGAATTGCAGAAATTTTTCTTATTTTGTGGCAAAAAAGCAGAAATTTCCCATATTTTGGTGCAAAAAGGCTGAAATTCCCCTTATTTTGAGGTAAAATGCTGAAATTCCCTATATTTTGGGGCAAAAAAGCAGAAATTCCCTACATTTTGGGGCAAAAAGGCACAAATTTCCCTTATTTTCGGGCAACTTGCAGAAATTTCTTTTATTTCAGGGCAAAAATTCAGAAATTCCTTTTATTTTGGGGCAAAAAGCAGAAATTTCTTTTATTGTGAAACAAAGTTGAAGAAATTTTTCTTATTTTGGAACAAAAAGGCACAAATTCCCCATATTTTGAGGTAAAAGGCAGAAATTCCCCTTATTTGAGGGAAAAAGGATGAAATTCTCCTTATTTTAGGGCAAAAAGGCAAAAATTTCCTTTACTTTGTGGCAAAAAGGCAGAAATTCTTGTTAATTGGGGCAGAAAAGCAGAAATTTTCTTTATGTGAAGGCAGTAAGGCAGTAATTCCGCATATTTTGTGGCAAAAAGGCAGAAATTCCCCTTATTTGGAGGTAAAATGCTGAAATTCCCCTTATTTTGGGCAAAAGGCAGAAATTCCCCTTATTTTGGTGCAAAATTGCAGAAATTTCACTTATTTTAGGGCAAAAAGTCAGAAATTTGCCTTATTTTGGGGCAAAAAGCAGAAATTCCCCTAATTTTGGGGCCAAAAACAGAAATTCCCCTTATTTTGGGGTAAAATTGCAGAAATTTCAAATATTTCAGTGCAAAAAGGCAGAAATTCCACTTAATTTTAGGCAATAAGGCACAAATTTTCCGTATTTTGGAGCAAAATCTCAGAAATTCCACTTATAATGGTGCAAAAATGCAGAAATTCCCTTTATTTTGGTGTAATAAGGCAGAAATTCCCCGTGTTTTGAAGCAAAATTGCACAAATTCATCTAATTTTGAGGGAAAATGCAGAAATTCAAATTATTTTGGGGCAAAAAGACAGAAATTCTCCTTATTTCAGGGCATAACGTCAGAAATTCTCCTTATTTTGGGGCAAAATTGCAGAAATTTCCCTTATTTTGTGGCAAAATTTCCAAATTTTTTATTTTGGGCAAAATTGCAGAAATTTCACTTATTTCAGGGAAAGAAGGCAGGAATTTCTCTTATTTTGGGGCAAAAGGGCAGAAATTTCTTTTTTATTTGGTACAAAATTGCAGAAATTTTCTTTATTTTGGGGCAAAAATGCAGAAATTCCCATTATATTGTGGCAAAACTCAGAAATTCCACTTATTTTGGGGCAAAATTCCAGAAATTTCCCTTATTTTAGGGCAAAAAGGCAGAAATTCCTAATATATTGTGGCAAAAATGCAGAAATTCCCCTTATTTTGAGGTAAAAAGGCTGAAATTCCTCTTTTTTGGGGACAAAAAGGAAGAATTTTTCCTTATTTTGTGGCAAAATTGCAGAAATTTCACTTATTTCAGGGTAATAATTCAGAAATTCCCCATATTTTGGGGCAAAAAAGACAGAAATTCCCTTTTTTTGGGGTAAAAAAGACAGAAATTCCACTTATTTAGAGGCAAAAGGCAGAAGTTCCTCTTAATTTGGCACAAAAATAAAGAAATTTCCCTTTTTTATGGCAAAAAGGTATGCATTCTTCTTATTTTCGGGCAAAAAGGCAGAAATTCATCTTATTTTGAAGCAAAATTGCAGGAATTCTCCTAATTTTGGGGCAAAAGGCAGACATTTCCTTTATTTGGGGACAAAAATCAGAAATTCCCCTTATTTTGGGGCAAAATTCCAGAAATTTGCTTTAATTTGGGGCAAAATTGCAGAAATTTACCTTATTTTGGGGCAAAAAGGCAGAAATTCCTTATATTTTGGGGAAAAAAGGCAGAAATTCCCCTTATTTTGAAGCAAAATTGCAGAAATTCCCCTAATTTTGGGACAAAAGGTAGACATTTCCTTTATTTTGGGGCAAAAATCAGAAATTCCCCTTATTTTGGCGCAAAATTCCAGAAATTTCCTTTAATTTGGGGCAAAATTGCAGAAATATTTCTTATTTTGGGGCAAAAAGGCAGAAATTCCTTATATTTTGGGGAAAAAAGGCAGAAATTCCCCTTATTTTGGGATAAAATTGCAGAAATTTCTCTTATTTGGGGGCAAAAAGGCAGAAAATCCTTTTAATTACGGGCAAAAAGGCAGAAATTCCCCGTATTTTGGAGCAAAATTGCAGAAATTCCCCTAATATCGGGGCAAAAATGCAGAAATTCCCTTTATTTGGTGCAAAAGCAGAAGTTCCCCTTATTTTCGGGAAAAAAAGGCAGAAATTCCTTGTATTTTGAAGCAAAATTGCAGAAACTCCCCTAAATTTGGGGCAAAAAGGCAGAAATTCCCTTTATTTTGGGGCAAAAATACAGAAATTCTCCTTATTTCGCGGCAAAAAGTCAGAAATTCCCCTTATTTTGGGGCAAAATTGAAGAACTTTCCCTTATTTTGGGGCAAAATTGCAGAAATTTCCCTTATTTTAAGGCAAAATTTTAGAAATTTCTTTTATTTTGGTACAGAATTGCAGAAATTTTTTTTATATTGTGGCATAAAGGCTAAAATTCCCCATATTTTGGTGCAATAAGGCTGAAATTCCCCTTATTTTGAGGTAAAATGCTGAAATTCCCCATATTTTGGGGCAAAAAGGGAGAAATTTCCCTCATTGGGGCAAAAAGGCACAGATTTTCCTTATTTTTGGGCAAAATTGCAGAAATTTCATTTATTTCAGGGCTAAAAGTCTGAAATTCCTTTTATTTTGGGACAAAAAGCAGAAATTTCTTTTATTTTGGTACAAAGTTGAAGAAATTTTTCATATTTTGGAATAAAAAGGAAGAAATTCCCCATATTTTGGGGTAAAAGGCAGAAATTCCCCTTATTTTAAGGTAAAAAGGATGAAATTCCCCTTATTTTAGCGCAAAAAGGCAAAAATTTCCTTTACTTTGTGGCAAAAAGGCAGAAATTCTTGTTAATTGGGGCAGAAAAGCAGAAATTTTTCTTATTTGAAGGCAATAAGGCAGTAATTCCCCATATTTTGTGGCAAAATGCAGAAATTCCCCTTATTTGAAGGTAAAATGCTGAAATTCCCCTTATTTTGGGCAAAGAGGCAGAAATTCCCCTTATTTTGGGACAAAATTGCAGAAATTTCACTTATTTCAGGGCAAAAAGTCAGAAATTTGCCTTATTTTGAGGCAAAAAGCAGAAATTCCCCTAATTTTGCGGCCAAAAATAGAAATTCCCCTTATTTTGGGGTAAAATTGCAGAAATTTCAAATATTTCAGGGAAAAAAGGCAGAAATACCACTTACTTTCGGGCAATAAGGCAGAAATTTTCTGTATTTTGGAGCAAAATCTCAGAAATTCCCCTTTTATTGGTGCAAAAATGCAGAAATTCCCTTTATTTTGGTGCAATAAGGCAGAAATTTCCCATATTTTGAAGAAAAATTGCACAAATTCCCCTAATTTTGAGGGAAAATGCAGAAATTCACATTATTTTGGGGCAAAAAAACAGAAATTCTCCTTATTTCACGGCAAAAAGTCAGAAATTCCCCTTATTTTGGGGCAAAATTGCAAAAATTTCCCTTATTTTGTTGCAAAATTGCAGAAATTTTTCTTATTTTGGGCAAAATTGCAGAAATTTCACTTATTTCAGGGAAAGAAGGCAGGAATTTCTCTTATTTTGGGGCAAAAAGGCAGAAATTTCTTTTATTTTGGTACAAAATTGCAGAAATTTTCTTTATTTTGAGGCAAAAATGCAGATATTCCCCATATTTTGGGGCAAAAAGTCAGAGATTCCCTTTATTATGAGGTAAAAAGGCTGAAATTCCTTTTATTTTGGGGCAAAAAGACAGAAATTCCCCTTATTTTGTGGCAAAAAGGCAGAAATTTCCCTTATTTTTGGGCAAAATTGCTGAAATTTCCCTTATTTTTGGGCAAAATTTTAGAAATTTCTTTTATTTTGCTACAGAATTGCAGAAATTTTTCTTATTTTGTGGCAAAAAAGCAGAAATTTCCCATATTTTGGTGCAAAAAGGCTGAAATTCCCCTTATTTTGAGGTAAAATGCTGAAATTCCCTATATTTTGGGGCAAAAAAGCAGAAATTCCCTACATTTTGGGGCAAAAAGGCACAAATTTCCCTTATTTTCGGGCAACTTGCAGAAATTTCTTTTATTTCAGGGCAAAAATTCAGAAATTCCTTTTATTTTGGGGCAAAAAGCAGAAATTTCTTTTATTTTGGAACAAAGTTGAAGAAATTTTTCTTATTTTGGAACAAAAAGGCACAAATTCCCCATATTTTGAGGTAAAAGGCAGAAATTCCCCTTATTTGAGGGAAAAAGGATGAAATTCTCCTTATTTTATGGCAAAAAGGCAAAAATTTCCTTTACTTTGTGGCAAAAAGGCAGAAATTCTTGTTAATTGGAGCAGAAAAGCAGAAATTTTCTTTATGTGAAGGCAGTAAGGCAGTAAATCCCCATATTTTGTGGCAAAAAGGCAGAAATTCCCCTTATTTGGAGGTAAAATGCTGAAATTCCCCTTATTTTGGGCAAAATGCAGAAATTCCCCTTATTTTGGAGCAAAATTGCAGAAATTTCACTTATTTTAGGGCAAAAAGTCAGAAATTTGTCTTATTTTGGGGCAAAAAGCAGAAATTCCCCCAATTTTGGGGCCAAAAACAGAAATCCCCTTATTTTGGGGTAAAATTGCAGAAATTTCAAATATTTCAGTGCAAAAAGGCAGAAATTCCACTTAATTTTAGGCAATAAGGCACAAATTTTCCGTATTTTGGAGCAAAATCTCAGAAATTCCACTTATAATGGTGCAAAAATGCAGAAATTCCCTTTATTTTGGTGTAATAAGGCAGAAATTCCCCGTGTTTTGAAGCAAAATTGCACAAATTCATCTAATTTTGAGGGAAAATGCAGAAATTCAAATTATTTTGGGGCAAAAAGACAGAAATTCTCCTTATTTCAGGGCATAACGTCAGAAATTCTCCTTATTTTGGGGCAAAATTGCAGAAATTTCCCTTATTTTGTGGCAAAATTTCCAAATTTTTTATTTTGGGCAAAATTGCAGAAATTTCACTTATTTCAGGGAAAGAAGGCAGGAATTTCTCTTATTTTGGGGCAAAAGGGCAGAAATTTCTTTTTTATTTGGTACAAAATTGCAGAAATTTTCTTTATTTTGGGGCAAAAATGCAGAAATTCCCATTATATTGTGGCAAAACTCAGAAATTCTACTTATTTTGGGGCAAAATTCCAGAAATTTCCCTTATTTTAGGGCAAAAAGGCAGAAATTCCTAATATATTGTGGCAAAAATGCAGAAATTCCCCTTATTTTGAGGTAAAAAGGCTGAAATTCCTCTTTTTTGGGGACAAAAAGGAAGAATTTTTCCTTATTTTGTGGCAAAATTGCAGAAATTTCACTTATTTCAGGGTAATAATTCAGAAATTCCCCATATTTTGGGGCAAAAAAGACAGAAATTCCCTTTTTTTGGGGTAAAAAAGACAGAAATTCCACTTATTTAGAGGCAAAAGGCAGAAGTTCCTCTTAATTTGGCACAAAAATAAAGAAATTTCCCTTTTTTATGGCAAAAAGGTATGCATTCTTCTTATTTTCGGGCAAAAAGGCAGAAATTCATCTTATTTTGAAGCAAAATTGCAGAAATTCTCCTAATTTTGGGGCAAAAGGCAGACATTTCCTTTATTTGGGGACAAAAATCAGAAATTCCCCTTATTTTGGGGCAAAATTCCAGAAATTTGCTTTAATTTGGGGCAAAATTGCAGAAATTTACCTTATTTTGGGGCAAAAAGGCAGAAATTCCTTATATTTTGGGGAAAAAAGGCAGAAATTCCCCTTATTTTGAAGCAAAATTGCAGAAATTCCCCTAATTTTGGGGCAAAAGGTAGACATTTCCTTTATTTTGGGGCAAAAATCAGAAATTCCCCTTATTTTGGCGCAAAATTCCAGAAATTTCCTTTAATTTGGGGCAAAAATGCAGAAATTCCCTTTATTTGGTGCAAAAGCAGAAGTTCCCCTTATTTTCGGGAAAAAAGGCAGAAATTCCTTGTATTTTGAAGCAAAATTGCAGAAACTCCCCTAATTTTGGGGCAAAAAGGCAGAAATTCCCTTTATTTTGGGGCAAAAATACAGAAATTCTCCTTATTTCGCGGCAAAAAGTCAGAAATTCCCCTTATTTTGGGGCAAAATTGAAGAACTTTCCCTTATTTTGGGGCAAAATTGCAGAAATTTTCCTTATTTTGGGGCAAAATTTTAGAAATTTCTTTTATTTTGGTACAGAATTGCAGAAATTTTTCTTATATTGTGGCAAAAAGGCTAAAATTCCCCATATTTTGGTGCAAAAAGGCTGAAATTCCCCTTATTTTGAGGTAAAATGCTGAAATTCCCCATATTTTGGGGCAAAAAGGCTGAAATTCCCCATATTTTGGGGCAAAAAGGCAGAAATTCCCTACATTTTGGGGCAAAAAGGCACAAATTTCCCTTATTTTCGGGCAAAATTGCAGAAATTTCATTTATTTCAGGGCAAAAAGTCGGAAATTCCTTTTATTTTGGGGCAAAAAGCAGAAATTTCTTTTATCTTGGTACAAAGTTGAAGAAATTGTTCTTATTTTGGAACAAAAAGGCAGAAATTCCCCATATTTTGGGGCAAAAAGGGAGAAATTCCCTTTATTTTGTGGCAAAAAGTCAGAAATTCTTGTTAATAGGGGCAGAAAAGCAGAAACTTTCCTTATTTTGGTGCAATAATGCAGAAATTCCCCATATTTTGTGGCAAAAAGGCAGAAATTCCCCTTATTTGGAGGTAAAATGCTGAAATTTCTCTTATTTATGGACAAAAAATAAAAATTTTTCCTTATTTTGTGGCAAAATTGCAGAAATTTCATTTACTTGAGGGTAATAAGTCAGAAATTCCCCTTATTTTGGGGCAAAAAAGACAGAAATTCCTTTTTTTGGGGTAAAAAATACAGAAATTCCACTTATTTAGAGGCAAAAGGCAGAAGTTCATCTTAATTTGGCGCAAAAATGAAGAAATTTCCCTTTTTTATGGCAAAAAGGTAAGCATTCCCCTTATTTTCGGGCAAATAGGCAGAAATCCCCCTTATTTTGAAGCAAAATTGCAGAAATTCCTCTAATTTTGGGGCAAAAGGCAGACAATTCCTTTATTTTAGGGCAAAAATCAGAAATTCCCCTTATTTTGGGGCAAAATTCCAGAAATTTATTTAATTTGGGGCAAAATTGCAGAAATTTACCTTATTTTGGGGCAAAATTGCAGAAATTTCCTTTTGGGGCAAAATTGCAGAAATTTCACTTATTTTCAGGTAAAAAGGCTGAAATTTCCTTTATTTTTGGGCAAAAAGTGAGAAATTCCCCTTATTTTGGGGCAAAATTCCAGAAATATTTCTTATTTTGGGGCAAAAAGGCAGAAATTCCTTATATTTTTGGGAAAAAAGGCAAAAATTCCCCTTATTTTGGGATAAAATTGTAGAAATTTTCCTTATTTGGAGGCAAAAAGGCAGAAAATCCTTTTAATTACGGGCAAAAAGGCAGAAATTCCCCGTATTTTGGAGCAAAATTGCAGAAATTCCCCTAATATCGGGGCAAAAAGGCAGAAATTCCCTTTATTTGGTGCAAAAGCAGAAGTTCCCCTTATTTTGGGAAAAAAGGCAGAAATTCCTTGTATTTTGAAGCAAAATTGCAGAAACTCCCCTAATTTTGGGGCAAAAAGGCAGAAATTCCCTTTATTTTGGGGCAAAAATACAGAAATTCTCCTTATTTCGCGGCAAAAAGTCAGAAATTCCCCTTATTTTGGGGCAAAATTGAAGAACTTTCCCTTATTTTGGGGCAAAATTGCAGAAATTTCCCTTATTTTGGGGCAAAATTTTAGAAATTTCTTTTATTTTGGTACAGAATTGCAGAAATTTTTCTTATATTGTGACAAAAAGGCTAAAATTCCCCATATTTTGGTGCAAAAAGGCTGAAATTCCCCTTATTTTGAGGTAAAATTCTTAAGTTCCTCATATTTTGGGGCAAAAAGGGAGAAATTTCCCTCATTTTGGGGCAAAAAGGCACAAATTTTCCTTATTTTCGGGCAAAATTGCAGAAATTTCATTTACTTCAGGGCTAAAAGTCAGAAATACCTTTTATTTTGGGACAAAAAGCAGAAATTTCTTATATTTTGGTAAAAAGTTGAAGAAATTTTTCATATTTTGGAATAAAAAGGAAGAAATTCCCCATATTTTGGGGTAAAAGGCAGAAATTCCCCTCATTTTGAGGTAAAAAGAATGAAATTCCCCTTATTTTAGGGCAAAAAAGCAAAAATTTCCTTTACTTTGTGGCAAAAAAGCAGAAATTCTTGTTAATTGGGGCAGAAACGCAGATTTTCCTTATTTGAAGGCAATAAGGCAGTAATTCTCCATATTTTGTGGAAAAAGGCAGAAATTCCCCTCATTTGGGGGTAAAATGCTGAAATTCCCCTTATTTTGGGCAAAAAGGCAGATATTCCCCTTATTTTGGGACAAAATTGCAGAAATTTCACTTATTTCAGGGCAAAAAGTCAGAAATTTGCCTTATTTTGGGGCAAAAAGAAGAAATTCCCCTAATTTTGGGGCCAAAAATAGAAATTCCCCTTATTTTGGGGTAAAATTGCAGAAATTTCAAATATTTCAGTGCAAAAAGGCAGAAATTCCACTTAATTTCTGGCAATAAGGCAGAAATTTTCTGTATATTGGAGCAAAATCTCAGAAATTCCCCTTATATTGGTGCAAAAATGCAGAAATTCCCTTTTTTTGGTGCAATAAGGCAGAAATTCCCCGTATTTTAAAGAAAAACTGCACAAATTCCCCTAATTTTGAGGGAAAATGCAGAAATTCACATTATTTTGGGGCAAAAAGACAGAAATTCTCCTTATTTCATCGCAAAAAGTCAGAAATTCCCTTTATTTTGGGGCAATATTGCAAAAATTTCCCTTATATTGTGGCAAAATTGCAGAAATTTTTCTTATTTTGGGCAAAATTGCAGAAATTTCACTTATTTCAGGGCAAAAAGTCAGAAATTCCTTTTATTTTGGGGCAAAAAGGCAAAAATTTCCTTTACTTTGTGGCAAAAAGGCAGAAATTCTTGTTAATTGGGGCAGAAAAGCAGAAATTTTCTTTATTTGAAAGCAATAAGGCAGTAATTCCCCATATTTTGTGGCAAAAAGGCAGAAATTCCCCTTATTTGGAGGTAAAATGCTGAAATTCCCCTTATTTTGGGCAAAAGGCAGAAATTCCCCTTATTTTGGTGCAAAATTGCAGAAATTTCACTTATTTTAGGGCAAAAAGTCAGAAATTTGCCTTATTTTGGGGCAAAAAGCAGAAATTCCCCTAATTTTGGGGCCAAAAACAGAAATTCCCCTTATTTTGGGGTAAAATTGCAGAAATTTCAAATATTTCAGTGCAAAAAGGCAGAAATTCCACTTAATTTTAGGCAATAAGGCACAAATTTTCCGTATTTTAAAGCAAAATCTCAGAAATTCCCCTTATAATGGTGCAAAAATGCAGAAATTCCCTTTATTTTGGTGTAATAAGGCAGAAATTCCCCGTGTTTTGAAGCAAAATTGCACAAATTCATCTAATTTTGAGGGAAAATGCAGAAATTCAAATTATTTTGGGGCAAAAAGACAGAAATTCTCCTTATTTCAGGGCATAACGTCAGAAATTCCCCTTATTTTGGGGCAAAATTGCAGAAATTTCCCTTATTTTGTGGCAAAATTGCCAAATTTTTTATTTTGGGCAAAATTGCAGAAATTTCACTTATTTCAGGGAAAGAAGGCAGGAATTTCTCTTATTTTGGGGCAAAAATGCAGAATTTTTTTTATTTGGTACAAAATTGCAGAAATTTTCTTTATTTTGAGGCAAAAATGCAGAAATTCCCAATATTTTGGGTCAAAAAGGCAGAGATTCCCCCTATTATGAGGTAAAAAGGCTGAAATTCCTTTAATTTTGGGGCATAAAGACAGAAATTCCCCTTATTTTGTGGCATAAAGGCAGAAATTTCCCTTATTTTGGGGCAAAATTCCAGAAATTTCCCTTATTTTCAGGCAAAATTTTAGAAATTTCTTTTATTTTGGTATAGAATTGCAGAAATTTTTCTTATTTTGTGGCAAAAAGGCAGAAATTCCCCATATTTTGGTGCAAAAAGGCTGAAATTCCTCTTATTTTGAGGTAAAATGCTGAAATTCCCCATAATTTGGGGCAAAAAGGCAAAAATTCCCATTATTTTGTGGCAAAAAGGCAGAAATTCCCATTAGTTGGGGCAGAAAAGCAGAAACTTTCCTTATTTGGGGGCAATAATGCAGAAATTCCCCATATTTTGTGGCAAAAAGGCAGAAATTCCCCTTATTTGGAGGTAAAATTCTGAAATTCCCCTTATTTTGGGCAAAAGGCAGAAATTCCCCTTATTTTGGGGCAAAATTGCAGAAATTTCACTTATTTAGGGCAAAAAGTCAGAAATTTGCCTTATTTTGGGGCAAAAAGCAGAAATTCCCCAAATTTTGGGGCCAAAAACAGAAATTCCCATTATTTTGGGGTATAATTGCAGAAATTTCAAATATTTCAGTGCAAAAAGGCAGAAATTCCACTTAATTTTAGGCAATAAGGCACAAATTTTCGGTATTTAAAGCAAAATCTCAGAAATTCTCCTTATAATTGTGCGAAAAGGAAATTGCCTTTATTTTGGTGTAATAAGGCAGAAATTCCCCGTGTTTTGAAGCAAAATTGCACAAATTCATCTAATTTTGAAGGAAAATGCAGAAATTCAAATTATTTTGGGGCAAAAAGACAGAAATTTTCCTTATTTCAGGGCATAACGTCAGAAATTCCCCTTGTTTTGGGGCAAAATTGCAGAAATTTCCCTTATTTTGTGGCAAAATTGCAGAAATTTTTCTTATTTTGGGCAAAATTGTAGAAATTTCACTTATTTCAAGGCAAAATTCAAAAATTCCTTTTATTTTGGGGCAAAAAGACAGAAATTCCGTTTATTTTTGTGTAAAATGCAGAAATTTCACTTATTTTGAGGTAAAAAGGCAGAAATTACTCTTATTTTGGGGCTAAAATGAAGAAATTTCCTTTTTTGTGGCAAAATTGCAGAAATTTTTCTTATTTTGGGCAAAATTGCAGAAATTTCACTTATTTCAGGGAAAGAAGGCAGGAATTTCTCTCATTTTGGGGCAAAAAGGCAGAAATTTCTTTTATTTTGGTACAAAATTGCAGAAATTTTCTTTATTTTGTGGCAAAAATACAGAAATTCCCCTTATTTTGTGGCAAAAAGGGAAAAATTTCCCTTATTTTGGGGCAAAATTGCAGAAATTTCACTTATTTCAAGGCAAAATTCAAAAATTCCTTTTATTTTGGGGCAAAAAGACAGAAATTCCGTTTATTTTGGGTAAAAAGGCAGAAATTTCACTTATTTTGAGGTAAAAAGGCAGAAATTACTCTTATTTTGGGGCTAAAATGAAGAAATTTCCCTTTTTTGTGGCAAAATTGGAGAAATTTTTCTTATTTTGGGCAAAATTGCAGAAATTTCACTTATTTCAGGGAAAGAAGGCAGGAATTTCTCTCATTTTTGGGCAAAAAGGCAGAAATTTCTTTTATTTTGGTACAAAATTGCAGAAATTTTCTTTATTTTGGGGCAAAAATGGAGAAATTCCCCTTATTTTGTGGCAAAAAGGCTGAAATTCCCCTTATTTTGAGGTAAAATGCTTAAATTCCTCATATTTTGGGGCAAAAAGGGAGAAATTTCCCTCATTTTGGGGCAAAAAAGCACAAATTTTCCTTATTTTCGGGCAAAATTGCAGAAATTTCATTTATTTCAGGGCTAAAAGTCAGAAATTCCTTTTATTTTGGGACAAAAAGCAGAAATTTCTTTTATTTTGGTAAAAAGTTAAAGAAATTTTTCATATTTTGGAATAAAAAGGAAGAAATTCCCCATATTTTGGGGTAAAAGGCAGAAATTCCCCTCATTTTAAGGTAAAAAGAATGAAATTCCCCTTATTTTAGGGCAAAAAAGCAAAAATTTCCTTTACTTTGTGGCAAAAAAGCAGAAATTCTTGTTAATTGGGGCAGAAACGCAGAAATTTTCCTTATTTGAAGGCAATAAGGCAGTAATTCTCCATATTTTGTGGCAAAAAGGCAGAAATTCCCCTCATTTGGGGGTAAAATGCTGAAATTCCCCTTATTTTGGGCAAAAAGGCAGATATTCCCCTTATTTTGGGACAAAATTGCAGAAATTTCACTTATTTCAGGGCAAAAAGTCAGAAATTTGCCTTATTTTGGGGCAAAAAGCAGAAATTTCCCTAATTTTGGGGCCAAAAATAGAAATTCCCCTTATTTTGGGGTATAATTGCAGAAATTTCAAATATTTCAGTGCAAAAAGGCAGAAATTCCACTTAATTTCTGGCAATAAGGCAGAAATTTTCTGTATATTGGAGTAAAATCTCAGAAATTCCCCTTATATTGGTGCAAAAATGCAGAAATTCCCTTTATTTTGGTGCAATAAGGCAGAAATTCCCCGTATTTTGAAGCAAAATTGCACAAATTCCCCTAATTTTGAGGGAAAATGCAAAAATTCACATTATTTTGGGGCAAAAAGACAGAAATTCTCCTTGTTTCATCGCAAAAAGTCAGAAATTCCCTTTATTTTGGGGCAAAATTGCAAAAATTTCCCTTATATTGTGGCAAAATTGCAGAAAATTTTCTTATTTTGGGCATAATTGCGGAAATTTTACTTATTTCAGGGAAATAAGGCAGGAATTTCTCTTATTTTGGGGCAAAAGGGCAGAAATTTCTATTATTATGGTACAAAGTTGAAGAAATTTTTCTTATTTTGGAACAAATAGGCAGAAATTCCCCATATTTTGGGGCAAAAGGCAGAAATTCCTCTTACTTTGAGGTAAAAAGGCTGAAATTCCCCTTATTTTGGGGCAAAAAGGCAGAAATTCCCTATATTTTGTGGCAAAAAGGCAGAAATTCCCATTAATTGGCGCTGAAAAGCAGAAACTTTCCTTATTTGGGGGCAATAATGCAGAAATTCCCCATATTTTGTGGCAAAAAGGCAGAAATTCCCCTTATTTGGAGGTAAAATGCTGAAATTCCCCTTATTTTGGGCAAAAGGCAGAAATTCCCCTTATTTTGGGGCAAAATTGCAGAGATTTCACTTATTTTAGGGCAAAAAGTCAGAAATTTGCCTTATTTTTGGGCAAAAAGCAGAAATTCCCCTAATTTTGGGGCCAAAAACAGAAATTCCCCTTATTTTGGGGTAAAATTGCAGAAATTTCAAATATTTCAGTGCAAAAAGGCAGAAATTCCACTTAATTTTAGGCAATAAGGCACAAATTTTCCGTATTTTAAAGCAAAATCTCAGAAATTCCCCTTATAATGGTGCAAAAATGCAGAAATTCCCTTTATTTTGGTGTAATAAGGCAGAAATTCCCCGTGTTTTGAAGCAAAATTGCACAAATTCATCTAATTTTGAGGGAAAATGCAGAAATTCAAATTATTTTGGGGCAAAAAGACAGAAATTCTCCTTATTTCAGGGCATAACGTCAGAAATTCCCCTTATTTTGGGGCAAAATTGCAGAAATTTCCCTTATTTTGTGGCAAAATTGCCAAATTTTTTATTTTGGGCAAAATTGCAGAAATTTCACTTATTTCAGGGAAAGAAGGCAGGAATTTCTCTTATTTTGGGGCAAAAATGCAGAATTTTTTTTATTTGGTACAAAATTGCAGAAATTTTCTTTATTTTGAGGCAAAAATGCAGAAATTCCCAATATTTTGGGTCAAAAAGGCAGAGATTCCCCCTATTATGAGGTAAAAAGGCTGAAATTCCTTTAATTTTGGGGCATAAAGACAGAAATTCCCCTTATTTTGTGGCATAAAGGCAGAAATTTCCCTTATTTTGGGGCAAAATTCCAGAAATTTCCCTTATTTTCAGGCAAAATTTTAGAAATTTCTTTTATTTTGGTATAGAATTGCAGAAATTTTTCTTATTTTGTGGCAAAAAGGCAGAAATTCCCCATATTTTGGTGCAAAAAGGCTGAAATTCCTCTTATTTTGAGGTAAAATGCTGAAATTCCCCATAATTTGGGGCAAAAAGGCAAAAATTCCCATTATTTTGTGGCAAAAAGGCAGAAATTCCCATTAGTTGGGGCAGAAAAGCAGAAACTTTCCTTATTTGGGGGCAATAATGCAGAAATTCCCCATATTTTGTGGCAAAAAGGCAGAAATTCCCCTTATTTGGAGGTAAAATTCTGAAATTCCCGTTATTTTGGGCAAAAGGCAGAAATTCCCCTTATTTTGGGGCAAAATTGCAGAAATTTCACTTATTTAGGGCAAAAAGTCAGAAATTTGCCTTATTTTGGAACAAAAAGCAGAAATTCCCCAAATTTTGGGGCCAAAAACAGAAATTCCCCTTATTTTGGGGTATAATTGCAGAAATTTCAAATATTTCAGTGCAAAAAGGCAGAAATTCCACTTAATTTTAGGCAATAAGGCACAAATTTTCTGTATTTAAAGCAAAATCTCAGAAATTCTCCTTATAATTGTGCTAAAAGGAAATTGCCTTTATTTTGGTGTAATAAGGCAGAAATTCCCCGTGTTTTGAAGCAAAATTGCACAAATTCATCTAATTTTGAGGGAAAATGCAGAAATTCAAATTATTTTGGGGCAAAAAGACAGAAATTTTCCTTATTTCAGGGCATAACGTCAGAAATTCCCCTTGTTTTGGGGAAAAATTGCAGAAATTTCCCTTATTTTGTGGCAAAATTGCAGAAATTTTTCTTATTTTGGGCAAAATTGCAGAAATTTCACTTATTTCAAGGCAAAATTCAAAAATTCCTTTTATTTTGGGGCAAAAAGACAGAAATTCCGTTTATTTTTGGGTAAAATGCAGAAATTTCACTTATTTTGAGGTAAAAAGGCAGAAATTACTCTTATTTTGGGGCTAAAATAAAGAAATTTCTCTTTTTTGTGGCAAAATGGCAGAAATTTTTCTTATTTTGGGCAAAATTGCAGAAATTTCACTTATTTCAGGGAAAGAAGGCAGGAATTTCTCTCATTTTGGGGCAAAAAGGCAGAAATTTCTTTTATTTTGGTACAAAATTGCAGAAATTTTCTTTATTTTGTGGCGAAAATGCAGAAATTCCCCTTATTTTGTGGCAAAAAGGGAAAATTTTCCCTTATTTTGGGGCAAAATTGCAGAAATTTCACTTATTTCAAGGCAAAATTCAAAAATTCCTTTTATTTTGGGGCAAAAAGACAGAAATTCCGTTTATTTTGGGTAAAAATGCAGAAATTTCACTTATTTTGAGGTAAAAAGGCAGAAATTACTCTTATTTTGGGGCTAAAATGAAGAAATTTCCTTTTTTTGTGGCAAAAAGTCAGAAATTCTTCTTATTTTGGGGCAAAAAGCAGAAATTTCTTTTATTTTGGTACAAAGTTGAAGAAATTTTTCTTATTTTGGAACAAAAAGGCAGAAATTCCCCATATTTTGGGGCAAAAGGCAGAAATTCTCCTTATTTTGAGGTAAAAAGGCTGAAATTCTCCTTATTTTGCGGCAAAAAGGCAGAAATTCCCTTTATTTTGTGGCAAAAAGGCAGAAATTCCCATTAATTGGGGCAGAAAAGCAGAAACTTTCCTTATTTGGGGGAAATAATGCAGAAATGCCCCATATTTTGTGGCAAAAAGGCAGAAATTCCCCTCATTTGGAGGTAAAATGCTGAAATTCCCCTTATTTTGGGCAAAAGGCAGATATTCCCCTTATTTTAGGGCAAAAAGTCAGAAATTTGCCTTATTTTGGCGCAAAAAGCAAAAATTCCCCTAATTTTGGGGCCAAAAATAGAAATTCTTCTTATTTTGGGGCAAAATTGCAGAAATTTCAAATATTTCAGGGCAAAAAGGCAGAAATTCCACTTAATTTCGGGCAATAAGGCAGAAATTTTCTGTATTTTGGAGCAAAACCTCAGAAATTCCCCTTATATTGGTGCAAAAATGCAGAAATTCCCTTTATTTTGGTGCAATAAGGCAGAAATTCCCCGTATTTTGAAGCAAAATTGCACTAATTCCCCTAATTTTTAGGGAAAATGCAGAAATTCACATTATTTTGGGGCAAAAAGACAGAAATTCTCCTTATTACACAGCAAAAAGTCAGAAATTCCCCTTATTTGGGGCAAAATTGCATAAATTTCCCTTATTTTGTGGCAAAATTGCAGAAATTTTTCTTATTTTTGGCAAAATTGCAGAAATTTCACTTATTTCAGGGAAAGAAGGCAGGAATTTCTCTTATATGGGGCAAAAAGGAAGAAATTTCTTTTATTTTGGTACAAAATTGCAAAAATTTTCTTTATTTTGAGGCAAAAATGCAGAAATTCCCTATATTTTGGGGCAAAAGGCAGATAATCCCTTTATTATGAGGTAAAAAGGCTGAAATTCCTTTTATTTTGGGGCAAAAAGACAGAAATCCCCCTTATTTTGTGGCAAAAAGGCAGAAATTTCCCTTATTTTTGGGCAAAATTGCAGAAATTTCCCTTATTTTGGGGTAAAATTTTAGAAATTTCTTTTATTTTGGTACAGAATTGCAGAAATTTTTCTTCGTTTGTGGCAAAAAGTCAGAAATTCCCCATATTTTGGTGCAAAAATGCTGAAATTCTCCTTATTTTGAGGTAAAATGCTGAAATTCCCCATATTTTGGGGCAAAAAGGCAGAAATTCCCTATATTTGGGGGCAAAAAGGCACAAATTTCTTTTATTTTCGGGCATAATTGCAGAAATTTCATTTATTTCAGGGCAAAAATTCAGAAATTCCTTTTATTTTGGGGCAAAAAGCAGAAATTTCTTTTATTTTGGTACAAAGTTGAGGAAATTTTTTTTATTTTGGAAAAAAAAGGCAGAAATTCCCCATATTTTGGGGCAAAAGGCAGAAATTCCCCTTATTTTGAAGTAAAAAGGCTGAAATTCCCCTTATTTTGGGGCAAAAAGGCAGAAATTCCCTTTATTTTGTGGCAAAAAGGCAGAAATTCCCATTAATTGGGGCAGAAAAGCAGAAACTTTCCTTATTTGGGGGCAATAATGCAGAAATTCCCCATATTTTGTGGCAAAAAGGCAGAAATTCCCCTTATTTGGAGGTAAAATGCTGAAATTCCCCTTATTTTGGGCAAAAGGAAGAAATTCCCCTTATTTTGGGGCAAAATTGCAAAAATTTCACTTATTTTAGGGCAAAAAGTCAGAAATTTCCCTTATTTTGGGGCAAAAAGCAGAAATTCCCCTAATTTTGGGGCCAAAAGAGAAATTTCCCTTATTTTGGGGTAAAATTGCAGAAATTTCAAATATTTCAGTGCAAAAAGGCAGAAATTCCACTTAATTTTAGGCAATAAGGCACAAATTTTCCGTATTTTGGAGCAAAATCTCAGAAATTCCTCTTATAATGGTGCAAAAATGCAGAAATTCTCTTTATTTTGGTGTAATAAGGCAGAAATTCCCCGTGTTTTGAAGCAAAATTGCACAAATTAATCTAATTTTGAGGGAAAATGCATAAATTCAAATTATTTTGAGGCAAAAATACAGAAATTTTCTTTATTTCATGGCATAAGGTCAGAAATTCTCGTTATTGTGGGGCAAAATTGCAGAAATTTCCCTTATTTTGTGGCAAAATTGCAGAAATTTTTCTTATTTTGGGCAAAATTGCAGAAATTTCACAAATTTCAGAGAAAGAAGGCAGGAATTTCTCTTATTTTGGGGCAAAAGGGCAGAATTTTTTTTTATTTTGGTACAAAATTGCAGAAATTTTCTATATTTTGGGGCAAAAATGTAGAAATTCCCCTTATTTTGTGGCAAAAAGGCAGAAATTTCTTTTATTTTGGGGCAAAATTGCAGAAATTTCACTTATTTCAAGGCAATATTCATAAATTCCTTTTATTTTGGGGCAAAAAGACAGAAATTCTGTTTATTTTTGGGGAAAAAGGCAGAAATTTCACTTATTTTGAGGTAAAAAGACAGAAATTACTCTTATTTTGGGGCTAAAACGAAGAAATTTCCCTTTTTGTAGCAAAATTGCAGAAATTTTTCTTATTTTGGGCAAAATTGCAGAAACTTAACTTATTTCAGGGAAAGAAGGCAGGAATTTCTCTTATTTTGGGGCAAAAAGGCAGAAATTTCTTTTATTTTGGTACAAAATTGCAGAAATTTTCTTTATTTTGGGGCAAAAATGCAGAAATTCCCCTTATTTTCTGGCAAAAAAGGCAGAAATTTCCCTTATTTTGGGGAAAAATTGCAGAAATTCCCTTTATTTTGTTGCAATAAGGCAGAAATTCCCAATATTTTGAAGCAAATTGCACAAATTCCCCTAATTTTGAGGGAAAATGCAGAAATTCAAATTATTTTGGGGCAAAAAGACAGAAATTCTCCTTATTTCAGGGCATAACGTCAGAAATTCCCCTTATTTTGGGGCAAAATTGCAGAAATTTTTCTTATTTTGGGCAAAATTTAAGAAATTTCACTTATTTAAGGGAAAGAAGTCAGGAATTTCTCTTATTTTTGGGCAAAAGGGCAGAAATTTCTTTTATTTTGGTACAAAATTGCAGATATTTTCTTTATTTTGGGGCAAAAATGAAGAAATTCCCCTTATTTTGTAGCAAAAGCAGAAATTTTCCTTATTTTGGGGCAAAATTGCAGAAATTTCACTTATTTCAAGGCAAAATTCAAAAATTCCTTTTATTTTGGGGCAAGCAGACAAAAATTCCGTTTATTTTTGGGTAAAAATGCACAAATTTCACTTATTTTGAGGTAAAAAGGCAGAAATTACTCTTACTTTGGGTCTAAAATGAAGAAAATTTCCGTTTTTGTGGCCAAATTGCAGAAATTTTTCTTATTTTGGGCAAAATTGCAGAAATTTCACTTATTTCAGGGAAAGAAGGCAGGAATTTCTCTTATTTTGGGGAAAAAGGCAGAAATTTCTTTTATTTTGGTACAAAATTGCAGATATTTTTTTATTTTGGGGCAAAAATGAAGAAATTCCCCTTATTTTGTGGCAAAAAGGCAGAAATTTCCCTTATTTTGGGGCAAAATTGCAGTAATTCCCTTTATTTTGGTGCAATAAGGCAGATATTCCCCATATTTTGAAGCAAAATTGCACAAATTCCCCTAATTTTGAGGGAAAATGCAGAAATTCACATTATTTTGCGGAAAAAGAAAGAAATTCTCCTTATTTCACGGCAAAAAGTCAGAAATTCGCCTTATTTTGGGGCAAAATTGCAGAAATTTCCATTATTTTGTGGCAAAATTGCAGAAATTTTTCTTATTTTGGGCAAAATTGCAGAAATTTCACTTATTTCAGGGAAAGAAGGCAGGAATTTCTCTTATTTTGGGGCAAAAAGGCAGAAATTTCTTTTATTTTGGTACAAAATTGCAGAAATTTTCTTTCTTTTGGGGCAAAAATGCAAAAATTCCCCTTATTTTGTGGGAAAAAGGCAGAAATTTCCCTTATTTTGGGGAAAAATTGCAGAAATTCCCTTTATTTTGTTCCAATAAGGTGGAAATTCCCAATGTTTTGAAGCAAATTGCACAAATTCCCCTAATTTTGAGGGAAAATGCAGAAATTCACATTATTTTGGGGCAAAAAGAAAGAAATTCTCTTTATTTCACGGCAAAAAGTCAGAAATTGCCCTTATTTGGGGGCAAAATTGCAGAAATTTCCCTTATTTTGTGGCAAAATTGCAGAAATTTCCCTTATTTTGTGGCAAAATTGCAGAAATTTTTCTTATTTTGGGCAAAATTGCAGAAATTTCACTTATTTCATAGAAAGAAGGCAGGAATTTCTCTTATTTTGGGGCAAAAAAGCAGAAATTTTTTTTATTTTGTAGAAAATTGCAGAAATTTTCTATATTTTGGGTCAAAAATGAAGAAATTCCCCTTATTTTGTGGCAAAAAGGCAGAAATTTCTCTTATTTTGGAACAAAATTGCACAAATTTCACTTATTTCAAGGCAATATTCAAAAATTCCTTTTATTTTGGGGCAAAAAGACAGAAAATCTGTTTATTTTTGGTAAAAAGGCAGAAATTTCACTTGTTTTGAGGTAAAAAGACAGAAATTACTCTTATTTTGGTGATAAAATGAAGAAATTTCCCTTTTTTGTGGCAAAATTGCAGAAATATTTCTTATTTTGTGCAAAATTGCAGAAATTTCACTTATTTCAGGGAAAAAAGGCAAGAATTTCTCTTATTTTGGGGCAAAAAGGCAGAAATTTCTTTTATTTTGGTACAAAATTGCAGAAATTTTCTTTATTTTGGGGCAAAAATGCAGAAATTCCCCTTATTTTGTGGCAAAAAGGCAGAATTTCCCTTATTTTGGGGCAAAATTGCAGAAATTCCCTTTATTTTGGTGCAATAAGGCAGAAATTCCCCATATTTTGAAGCAAAATTGCACAAATTCCCCTAGTTTTGAGGGAAAATGCAGAAATTCACATTATTTTGGTGAAAAAGAAAGAAATTCTCCTTATTTCACGGCAAAAAGTCAGAAATTCGCCTTATTTTGGGGCAAAATTGCAGAAATTTCCCTTATTTTGTGACAAAATTGCAGAAATTTTTCTTATTTTGGGCAAAATTGCAGAAATTTCCCTTATTTCAGGGAAAGAAGGCAGGAATTTCTCTTATTTTGGGGCAAAAAGGCAGAAATTTCTTTTATTTTGGTACAAAATTGCAGAAATTTTCTTTCTTTTGGGGCAAAAATGCAGAAATTCCCCTTATTTTGTGGCAAAAAGGCAGAAATTTCCCTTATTTTGGGGAAAATTGCAGAAATTTCCTTTATTTTGGTGCAATAAAGCAGAAATTACCAATATTTTGAAGCAAATTTGCACAAATTCCCCTAATTTTGAGGGAAAATGCAGAAATTCACATTATTTTGGGGCAAAAAGACAGAAATTCTCTTTATTTCACGGCAAAAAGTCAGAAATTCCCCTTATTTTGGGGCAAAATTGCAGATATTTTTCTTATTTTGGGCAAAATTGCAGAAATTTCACTTATTTCAGAAAAAGAAGGCAGGAATTTTTTTTATTTTGGGGCAAAAAGGCAGAAATTTCTTTTATTTTGGTACAAAATTGCAGAAATTTTCTTTATTTTGAGGCAAAAATGCAGAAATTTCCCATATTTTGAGGCAAAAAGGCTGAGATACCCCTTATTATGACGTAAAAAGGCTGAAATTGCTTTTATTTTGGGGCAAAAAGACAGAAATTCCCCTTATTTTGTGGCAAAAAAACAGAAATTTCCCTTATTTTGGGGCAAAATTGCAGAAATTTCCCTTATTTTCTGGCAAAATTTTAGAAATTTATTTTATTTTGGTACAGAATTGCAGAAATTTTTCTTAATTTGTGGCAAAAAGGCAGAAATTCCCCATATTTTGGTGCAAAAATGCTGAAATTCTCCTTATTTTGAGGTAAAATGTTGAAATTCCCCATATTTTGGGGCAAAAAGGCAGAAATTTCCTGCATTTTGGGGCAAAAAGGCACAAATTTCCCTTATTTTCAGGCAAAATTGCAGAAATTTCATTTATTTCAGGGCAAAAAGTCAGAAATTCCTTTTATTTTGGGGCAAAATGCAGAAATTCCCTTTATTTTGTGGAAAAAAGGCAGAAATTCCTGTTAATTGGGGCAGAAAAGCAGAGACTTTCCTTATTTGGGGGCAATAATGCAGAAATTCCCCATATTTTGTGGCAAAAAGGCATAAATTCCCCTTATTTTGGGTAGAAAGGATGAAATTCCCCTTATTTTAGGGCAAAAAAGCAAAAATTTCCTTTACTTTGTGACAAAATGGCAGAAATTCTTGTTAATTGGGGCAGAAAAGCAGAAATTTTCCTTATTTGAAGGCAAAAAGGCAGTAATTCCCCATATTTTGTGGCAAAAAGGCAGAAATTCCCCTCATTTGGAGGTAAAATGCTGAAATTCCCCTTATTTTGGGCAAAAAGGCAGAAATTCCCCTTATTTTTGGACAAAATTGCAGAAATTTCAATTATTTCAGGGCAAAAAGTCAGAAATTTGCCTTATTTTGGGGCAAAAAAAAGATATTCCCCTAATTATGGGGCCAAAAATAGAAATTCCCCTTATTTTGGGGTAAAATTGCAGAAATTTCAAATATTTCAGGGCAAAAAGGCAGAAATTCCACTTAATTTTGGGCAATAAGGCAGAAATTTTCTGTATTTTGGAGCAAAATCTCAGAAATTCCCCTTATATTGGTGCAAAAATGCAGAAATTCCCTTTATTTTGGTGCAATAAGGCAGAAATTCCCCGTATTTTGAAGCAAAATTGCACTAATTCCCCTAATTTTGAGGGAAAATGCAGAAATTCACATTATTTTGGGGCAAAAAGACAGAAATTCTCCTTATTTCATGGCAAAAAGTCAGAAATTCCCCTTATTTTGGGGCAAAATTGCAAAAATTTCCCTTATTTTGTGGCAAAATTGCAGAAATTTTTCTTATTTTGGGCAAAATTGCAGAAATTTCACTTATTTCATGGAAAGAAGGCAGGAATTTCTCTTATTTTGGGGCAAAAAGGCAGAAATTTCTTTTATTTTGGTACAAAATTGCAAAAATTTTCTTTATTTTGAGGCAAAAATGCAGAAATTCCCCATATTTTGGGGCAAAAAAGCAGAGATTCCCCTTATTATGAGGTAAAAAGGCTGAAATTCTTTTTATTTTGGGGCAAAAAGACAGAAATCCCCCTTATTTTGTGGCAAAAAGGCAGAAATTTCCCTTATTTTGGGGCACAATTGCAGAAATTTCCCTTATTTTGGGGCAAAATTTTAGAAATTTCTTTTATTTTGGTATAGAATTGCAGAAATTTTTCTTCTTTTGTGACAAAAAGGCAGAAATTCCCCATATTTTGGTGCAAAAAGGCTGAAATTCCCCTTATTTTGAGGTAAAATGCTTAAATTCCCCATATTTTGGAAGGAAAATGCAGAAATTTCCTACATTTTGAGGCAAAAAGGCACAAATTTCCCTTATTTTCAGGCAAAATTGCAGAAATTTCATTTATTTCAGGGCAAAAAGCCAGAAATTCCTTTTATTTTGGGGCAAAAAGCAGAAATTTCTTTTATTTTGGTACAAAGTTGAAGAAATTTTTTTTATTATGGAACAAAAAGGCAGAAATTCCCCATATTTTGGGGCAAAAGGCAGAAATTCTCCTTATTTTGAGGTAAAAAGGCTGAAATGCCCCTTGTTTTGGGGCAAAAAGGCAGAAATTCCCTTTATTTCCTGGCAAAAAGGCAGAAATTCCTGTTAATTGGGGCAGTAAAGCAGAAACTTTCCTTATTTGGGGGCAATAATGCAGAAATTCCCCATATTTTGTGGCAAATAGGCATAAATTCCCCTTATTTTGAGGTAAAAAGATGAAATTCCCCTTATTTTAGGGCAAAAAGGCAAAAATTTCCATTACTTTGTGGCAAAATGGCAGAAATTCTTGTTAATTGTGGCAGAAAAGCTGAAATTTTCCTTATTTGAAGGCAATAAGGCAGTAATTCCCCATATTTTGTGGCAAAAAGGCAGAAATTCCCCTCATTTGGAGGTAAAATGCTGAAATTTCCCTTATTTTGGGCAAAAAGGCAGAAATTCCCCTTATTTTTGGACAAAATTGTAGAAATTTCACTTATTTCAGGGCAAAAAGTCAGAAATTTGCCTTATTTTGGGTCAAAAAGAAGAAATTCCCCTAATTTTGGGGCCAAAAATAGAAATTCCCCTTATTTTGGGGTAAAATTGCAGAAATTTCAAATATTTCAGTGCAAAAAGGCAGAAATTCCACTTAATTTCGGGCAATAAGGCAGAAATTTTCTGTATTTTGGAGCAAAATCTCAGAAATTCCCCTTATATTGGTGCAAAAATGCAGAAATTCCCTTTATTTTGGTGCAATAAGGCAGAAATTCCCCGTATTTTGAAGCAAAATTGCACTAATTCCCCTAATTTTTAGGGAAAATGCAGAAATTCACATTATTTTGGGGCAAAAAGACAGAAATTCTCCTTATTTCACGGTAAAAAGTCAGAAATTCCCCTTATTTTGGGGCAAAATTGCAAAAATTTCCCTTATTTTGTGGCAAAATTGCAGAAATTTTTCTTATTTTGGGCAAAATTGCAGAAATTTCACTTATTTCAGGGAAAGAAGGCAGGAATTTCTTTTATTTTGGGGAAAAAGGCAGAAATTTCTTTTATTTTGGTACAAAATTGCAAAAATTTTCTTTATTTTGAGGCAAAAATGCAGAAATTCCCCATATTTTGGGGCAAAAAAGCAGAGATTCCCCTTATTATGAGGTAAAAAGGCTGAAATTCCTTTTATTTTGGGGCAAAAAGACAGAAATCCCCCTTATTTTGTGGCAAAAAGGCAGAAATTTCCCTTATTTTGGGGCAAAATTGCAGAAATTTCCCTTATTTTGGGGCAAAATTATAGAAATTTCTTTTATTTTGGTACAGAATTGCAGAAATTTTCCTTCTTTTGTGGCAAAAAGGCAGAAATTCCCCATATTTTGGTGCAAAAAGGCTGAAATTCCCCTTATTTTGAGGTAAAATGCTTAAATTCCCCATATTTTGGAACAAAAATGCAGAAATTCCCTACATTTTGAGGCAAAAAGGCACAAATTTCCCTTATTTTCAGGCAAAATTGCAGAAATTTCATTTATTTCAGGGCAAAAAGTCAGAAATTACTTTTATTTTGGGGCAAAAAGCAGAAATTTCTTTTATTTTGGTACAAAGTTGAAGAAATTTTTCTTATTTTGGAACAAAAAGGCAGAAATTCCCCATATTTTGGGGCAAAAGGCAGAAATTCCCCTTATTTTGAGGTAAAAAGGCTGAAATGCCCCTTGTTTTGGGGCAATAAGGCAGAAATTCCCTTTATTTTCTGGCAAAAAGGCAGAAATTCCCATTTATTGGTGCAGAAAAGCAGAAACTTTCCTTATTTGGGGGCAATAATGAAGAGATTCCCCATATTTTGAGGCAAAAAGCGAGAAATTCCCGTTATTTGAAGGTAAAATGCTGAAATTCCCCTTATTTTGGGCAAAAGGCAGAAATTCCCATTTTTTTGGGGCAAAATTTCAGAAATTTCACTTATTTTAGGGCAAAAAGTCAGAAATTTGCCTTATTTTGGGGCAAAAAGCAGAAATTCCCCTAATTTTGGGGCCAAAAACAGAAATTCCGCTTATTTTGGGGTAAAATTGCAGAAATTTCAAATATTTCAGTGCAAAAAGGCAGAATTTCCGCTTAATTTTAGACAATAAGGCACAAATTTTCCGTATTTTGGAGCAAAATCTCAGAAATTCCCCTTATAATGGTGCAAAAATGCAGAAATTCCTTTTATTTTGGTGTAATAAGGCAGAAATTCCCCGTGTTTTGAAGCAAAATTGCACAAATTCATCTAATTTTGAGGGAAAATGCAGAAATTCAAATTATTTTGGGGCAAAAAGACAGAAATTCTCCTTATTTCAGGGCATAACGTCAGAAATTCCCCTTATTTTGGGGCAAAATTGCAGAAATTTTTCTTATTTTGGGCAAAATTGCAGAAATTTCACTTATTTAAGGGAAAGAAGGCAGGAATTTCTCTTATTTTGGGGCAAAAGAGCAGAAATTTCTTTTATTTTGGTACAAAATTGCAGATATTTTCTTTATTTTGGGGCAAAAATGAAGAAATTCCCCTTATTTTGTGGCAAAAAGGCAGAAATTTTCCTTATTTTGGGGCAAAATTGCAGAAATTTCACTTATTTCAAGGCAAAATTCAAAAATTCCTTTTATTTTGGGGCAAAAAAACAAAAATTCCGTTTATTTTTGGGTAAAAAGGCACAAATTTCACTTATTTTGAGGTAAAAAGGCAGAAATTACTCTTACTTTGGGGCTAAAATGAAGAAATTTCCCTTTTTTGTGGCAAAATTACAGAAATTTTTCTTATTTTGGGCAAAATTGCAGAAATTTCACTTATTTCAGGGAAAGAAGGCAGGAATTTCTCTCATTTTGGGGCAAAAAGGCAGAAATTTCTTTTATTTTGGTACAAAATTGCAGAGATTTTTTTATTTTGGGGCAAAAATGCAGAAATTCACCTTATTTTGTGGCAAAAAGGCAGAAATTTCCCTTATTTTGGGGCAAAATTGCAGAAATTCCCTTTATTTTGGTGCAATAAGGCAGAAATTCCCCGTATTTTGAAGCAAAATTACACAAATTCCCCTAATTTTGAGGGAAAATGCAGAAATTCACATTATTTTTGGGCAAAAAGACAGAAATTCTCCTTATTTCACGGCAAAAAGTCAGAAATTCCCCTTATTTTTGGGCAAAATTGCAGAAATTTCCTTTATTTTGTGGCAAAATTGCAGAAATTTTTCTTATTTTGGGCAAAATTGCAGAAATTTCATTTATTTCATCGAAAGAAGGCAGGAATTTCTCTTATTTTGGGGCAAAAAGGCAGAAATTTCTTTTATTTTGGTACAAAATTGCAGAAATTTTCTTTATTTTGGGCAAAAATGCAAAAATTCCCCTTATTTTGTGGCAAAAAGGCAGAAATTTCCCTTATTTTGAGGCAAAATTGCAGAAATTCCTTTTATTTTGGTGCAATAAGGCAGAAATTCCCAATATTTTGAAGCAAAATTGCACAAATTCCCCTAATTTTGAGGGAAAATGCAGAAGTTCACATTATTTTGGGGCAAAAAGGCAGAAATTCTCCTTATTTCACGGCAAAAAGTCAGAAATTCCCCCTATTTTGGGCAAAGTTGCAGAAATTTCCCTTATTTTGTGGCAAAATTGCAGAAATTTTTCTTATTTTGGGCAAAATTGCAGAAATTTCACTTATTTCAGGGAAAGAAGGCAGGAATTTCTCTTATTTTGAGGCAAAAAGGCAGAAATTTCTTTTATTTCGGTACAAAATTGCAGAAATTTTCTTTATTTTTAGGCAAAAATGCAGAAATTCCCCATATTTTGGGTCAAAAATGCAGAGATTTCCCTTATTATGAGGTAAAAAGGCTGAAATTTTTTTTATTTTGGGGCAAAAAGACAGAAATTCCCCTTATTTTGTGGCAAAAAGGCAGAAATTTTTCTTATTTTGGGGCAAAATTGCAGAAATTTTCTTTATTTTGTGGCAAAATTGCTGAAATTTTTCTTATTTTGGGCAAAATTGCAGAAATTTCACTTATTTCAGGGAAAGAAGGCAGGAATTTCTCTTATTTTGTGGCAAAAAGGCAGAAATTTCTTATATTTTGGTACAAAATTGCAGAAATTTTCTATATTTTGGGACAAAAATGCAGAAATTCCCCTTATTTTGTGGCAAAATGGCAGAAATTTCCCTTATTTTGGGGCAAAATTGCAGAAATTTTCCTTATTTTGTGGCAAAATTGCAGAAATTTTTCTTATTTTGGGCAAAATTGCAGAAATTTCACTTATTTCAGGGAAAGAAGGCAGGAATTTCTCTTATTTTGGGGCAAAAAGGCAGAAATTTCTTATATTTTGGTACAAAATTGCAGAAATTTTCTATATTTTGGGACAAAAATGCAGAAATTCCCCTTATTTTGTGGCAAAAAGGCAGAAATTTCCTTCATTTTGGGGCAAAATTGCAGAAATTTCACTTATTTCAAGGCAAAATTCCAAAAGTCCTTTTGTTTTGGGGCAAAAAGACAGAAATTCAGTTTAGTTTTGGGTTAAAAAGCAGAAATTTCACTTAATTTGAGGTAAAAAGGCAGAAATTACTCTTATTTTGGGGCTAAAATGAAGAAATTTCCCTTTTTTGTGGCAAAAGGTATACATTCCCCTTATTTTCAGGCAAAAAAGCAGAAATTCCCAGTATTTTGAAGCAAAATTGCAGAAATTCCCCTAATTGTGAGGCAAAACGGCAGAAATTCCCTATATGTTGGGGCAAAAAGACAGAAATTCTCCTTATTTTGTGGCAAAACTCAGAAATTCCACTTATTTTGGGGCAAAATTCCAGAAATTTCCCTTATTTTAGGGCAAAAAAGCAGAAATTCCTAATATATTGTGGCAAAAATGCAGAAATTCCCCTTATTTTGAGGTAAAAAGGCTGAAATTCCTCTTATTTGGGGGCAAAAAGGAAGAATTTTTCTTTATTTTGGGGCAAAGTTGCAGAAATTTCACTTATTTCAGGGTAATAAGTCAGAAATTTTCCTTATTTTGTGGCAAAAAAAAACAGAAATTTCTTTTGTTTTGGGGTAAAAAAGACAGAAATTCCACTTGTTTAGAGGCAAAAGGCAGAAGTTCCTCTTAATTTTGCGCAAAAATGAAGAAATTTTCCTTTTTTATGGCAAAAAAATATGCATTCCCCTTATTTTTGGGCAAAAAGGCAGAAATTCCCCTTATTTTGAAGCAAAATTGCAGAAATTCCCCTAATTTTGGGGTAAAAGTCAGACATTCCCTTTATTTTGGGGCAAAAATCAGAAATTCCCATTATTTTGGGGAAAAATTCCAGAAATTTCCTTTAATTTGGGGCAAAATTGCAGAAATTTACCTTATTTTGGTGCAAAATTGCAGAAATTTCTGATATTTGGGGCAAAATTGCAGAAATTTCACTTATTTTCAGGTAAAAAGGCTGAAATTTCCTTTATTTTTGGGCAAAAAGTGAGAAATTCCCCTTATTTTGGGGCAAAATTGCAGAAATATTTCTTATTTTGGGGCAAAAAGGCAGAAACTCCTTATATTTTGGGGCAAAAAGGAAGAAATTCCCCTTATTTTGGGATAAATTTGCAGAAATTTCCCTTAATTGGAAGCAAAATGGCAGAAAATCCTTTTAATTTCGGGCAAAAAGGCAGAAATTCCCCGTATTTTGGAGCAAAATTGCAGAATTTCCCCTAATATTGGGGCAAAAATGCAGAAATTCCCTTTATTTGGGGCAAAAGCAGAAGTTCCCCTTATTTTCGGGAAAAAAGGCAGAAATTTCTTGTATTTTGAAACAAAATTGCAGAAACTCCCCTAATATTGGGGCAAAAAGGCAGAAATTCCCTTTATTTTGGGGCAAAAATACAGAAATTCTCCTTATTTCGCGGCAAAAAGTCAGAAATTCCCCTTATTTTGGGGCAAAATTGAAAAACTTTCCCTTATTTTGGGGCAAAATTGCAGAAATTTCCCTTATTTTGGGGCAAAATTTTAGAAATTTCGTTTATTTTGGTACATAATTGCAGAAATTTTTCTTATATTGTGGCAAAAAGGCTAAAATTTCCCATATTTTGTTGCAAAAATGCTGAAATTCCCCTTATTTTGAGGTAAAATGCTGAAATTCCCCTTATTTTGGGGCAAAAAGGCCGAAATTTCCCTCATTTTGGGGCAAAAAGGCACAAATTTTCCTTATATTCGGGCAAAATTGCAGAAATTTCATTTATTTCAGGGCAAAAAGTCAGAAATTCCATTTATTTTGGGACAAAAAACAGAAATTTCTTTTATTTTGGTACAAAGTTGAAGAAATTTTTCTTATTTTGGAACAAAAAGGCAGAAATTCATCATATTTTGGGGCAAAAGGCAGAAATTCCCCTTATTTTGAGGTAAAAAGGATTAAATTCCTCTTATTTTAGGGCAAAAAGGCAAAAATTTCCTTTACTTTGTGGCAAAAAGGCAGAAATTCTTGTTAATTGGGGCAGAAAAGCAGAAATTTTCCTTATTTGAAGGCAATAAGGCAGTAATTCCCCATATTTTGTGGCAAAAAGCCAGAAATTCCCCTCATTTGGAGGTAAAATGCTGAAATTCCCCTTATTTTGGGCAAAAAGGCAGAAATTCCCCTTATTTTTGGACAAAATTGCAGAAATTTCACTTATTTCAGGGCAAAAAGTAAGAAATTTGCCTTATTTTGGGGCAAAAAGAAAAAATTCCCCTAATTTTGGGGCCAAAAATTGAAATTCCTTTTATTTTGGGGTAAAATTGCAGAAATTTCAAATATTTCAGGGCAAAAAGGCAGAAATTCCACTTAATTTCGGGCAATAAGGCAGAAATTTTCTGTATTTTGGAGCAAAATCTCAGAAATTCCCCTTATATTGGTGCAAAAATTCAGAAATTCCCTTTATTTTGGTGCAATAAGGCAGAAATTCCCCGTATTTTGAAGCAAAATTGCACTAATTCCCCTAATTTTGAGGGAAAATGGAGAAATTCACATTATTTTGGGGCAAAAAGACAGAAATTCTCCTTATTACACAGCAAAAAGTCAGAAATTCCCCTTATTTGGGGGCAAAATTGCATAAATTTCCCTTATTTTGTGGCAAAATTGCAGAAATTTTTCTTATTTTGTGCAAAATTGCAGAAATTTCACTTATTTCAGAGAAAGAAGGCAGGAATTTCTCTTATTTGGGGCAAAAAGCAGAAATTTCTTTTATTTTTGTACAAAATTGCAAAAATTTTCTTTATTTTGAGGCAAAAATGCAGAAATTCCTCATATTTTGGGGCAAAAAGGCAGATATTCCATTTATTATTAGGTAAAAAGGTTGAAATTCCTTTTATTTTGGGGCAAAAAGACAGAAATTCCCCTTATTTTGTGGCAAAAAGGCAGAAATTTCCCTTATTTTGGAGCAAAATTGCAGAAATTTCCCTTATTTTGTGGCAAAATTGCAGAAATTTTTCTTATTTTGGGCAAAATTGCAGAAATTTCACTTATTTCAGGAAAAGAAGGCAGGAATTTCTCTTATTTTGGGGCAAAAAGGCAGAAATTTCTTATATTTTGGTACAAAATTGCAGAAATTTTCTATATTTTGGGACAAAAATGCAGAAATTCCCCTTATTTTGTGGCAAAAAGGCAGAAATTTCCCTTATTTTGGGGCAAAATTGCAGAAATTTTCTTTATTTTGTGGCAAAATTGGAGAAATTTTTCTTATTTTGGTCAAAATTGCAGAAATTTCACTCATTTCAGGGAAAGAAGGCAGGAATTTCTCTTATTTTGGGGCAAAAAGGCAGAAATTTCTTATATTTTGGTACAAAATTGCAGAAATTATCTATATTTTGGAACAAAAATGCAGAAATTCCCCATATTTTGTGGCAAAAAGGCAAAAATTTCCCTTATTTGGGGCAAAATTGCAGAAATTTTCCTTATTTTGTGGCAAAATTGCAGAAATTTTTCTTATTTTGGGCAAAATTGCCGAAATTTCACTTATTTCAGAAAAAGAAGGCAGGAATTTCTCTTACTTTGGGGCAAAAAGGATGAAATTTCTTATATTTTGGTACAAAATTGCAGAAATTTTCTATATTTTGGGACAAAAATGCAGAAATTCCCCTTATTTTGTGGCAAAAAGGCAGAAATTTCCCTTATTTTGGGGCAAAATTGCAGAAATTTTCTTTATTTTGTGGCAAAATTGGAGAAATTTTTCTTATTTTGGTCAAAATTGCAGAAATTTCACTCATTTCAGGGAAAGAAGGCAGGAATTTCTCTTATTTTGGGGCAAAAAGGCAGAAATTTCTTATATTTTGGTACAAAATTGCAGAAATTATCTATATTTTGGAACAAAAATGCAGAAATTCCCCTTATTTTGTGGCAAAAAGGCAGAAATTTCCCTTATTTGGGGCAAAATTGCAGAAATTTTCCTTATTTTGTGGCAAAATTGCAGAAATTTTTCTTATTTTGGGCAAAATTGCCGAAATTTCACTTATTTCAGAAAAAGAAGGCAGGAATTTCTCTTACTTTGGGGCAAAAAGGAAGAAATTTCTTATATTTTGGTACAAAATTGCAGAAATTTTCTATATTTTGGGACAAAAATGCAGAAATTCCCCTTATTTTGTGGCAAAAAGGCAGAAATTTCCCTTATTTTGGGGCAAAATTGCAGAAATTTCACTTATTTCAAGGCAAAATTCCAAAAGTCCTTTTGTTTTGGGGCAAAAAGACAGAAATTCAGTTTATTTTTGTGTTAAAAAGCAGAAATTTCACTTAATTTGAGGTAAAAAGGCAGAAATTACTTATTTTGGGGCTAAAATGAAGAAATTTCCCTTTTTTGTGGCAAAAGGTATACATTCCCCTCATTTTCAGGCAAAAAAGGTTGAAATTCCTTTTATTTTGGGGCAAAAAGACAGAAATTCCCCTTATTTTGTGGCAAAAAGGCAGAAATTTCCCTTATTTTGGAGCAAAATTGCAGAAATTTCCCTTATTTTGTGGCAAAATTGCAGAAATTTTTCTTATTTTGGGCAAAATTGCAGAAATTTCACTTATTTCAGGAAAAGAAGGCAGGAATTTCTCTTATTTTGGGGCAAAAAGGCAGAAATTTCTTATATTTTGGTACAAAATTGCAGAAATTTTCTATATTTTGGGACAAAAATGCAGAAATTCCCCTTATTTTGTGGCAAAAAGGCAGAAATTTCCCTTATTTTGGGGCAAAATTGCAGAAATTTTCTTTATTTTGTGGCAAAATTGGAGAAATTTTTCTTATTTTGGTCAAAATTGCAGAAATTTCACTCATTTCAGGGAAAGAAGGCAGGAATTTCTCTTATTTTGGGGCAAAAAGGCAGAAATTTCTTATATTTTGGTACAAAATTGCAGAAATTATCTATATTTTGGAACAAAAATGCAGAAATTCCCCATATTTTGTGGCAAAAAGGCAGAAATTTCCCTTATTTGGGGCAAAATTGCAGAAATTTTCCTTATTTTGTGGCAAAATTGCAGAAATTTTTCTTATTTTGGGCAAAATTGCCGAAATTTCACTTATTTCAGAAAAAGAAGGCAGGAATTTCTCTTACTTTTGGGCAAAAAGGATGAAATTTCTTATATTTTGGTACAAAATTGCAGAAATTTTCTATATTTTGGGACAAAAATGCAGAAATTCCCCTTATTTTGTGGCAAAAAGGCAGAAATTTCCCTTATTTTGGGGCAAAATTGCAGAAATTTTCTTTATTTTGTGGCAAAATTGGAGAAATTTTTCTTATTTTGGTCAAAATTGCAGAAATTTCACTCATTTCAGGGAAAGAAGGCAGGAATTTCTCTTATTTTGGGGCAAAAAGGCAGAAATTTCTTATATTTTGGTACAAAATTGCAGAAATTATCTATATTTTGGAACAAAATGCAGAAATTCCCCTTATTTTGTGGCAAAAAGGCAGAAATTTCCCTTATTTGGGGCAAAATTGCAGAAATTTTCCTTATTTTGTGGCAAAATTGCAGAAATTTTTCTTATTTTGGGCAAAATTGCCGAAATTTCACTTATTTCAGAAAAAGAAGGCAGGAATTTCTCTTACTTTGGGGCAAAAAGGAAGAAATTTCTTATATTTTGGTACAAAATTGCAGAAATTTTCTATATTTTGGGACAAAAATGCAGAAATTCCCCTTATTTTGTGGCAAAAAGGCAGAAATTTCCCTTATTTTGGGGCAAAATTGCAGAAATTTCACTTATTTCAAGGCAAAATTCCAAAAGTCCTTTTGTTTTGGGGCAAAAAGACAGAAATTCAGTTTATTTTTGTGTTAAAAAGCAGAAATTTCACTTAATTTGAGGTAAAAAGGCAGAAATTACTTATTTTGGGGCTAAAATGAAGAAATTTCCCTTTTTTTGTGGCAAAAGGTATACATTCCCCTTATTTTCAGGCAAAAAAGGTTGAAATTCCTTTTATTTTGGGGCAAAAAGACAGAAATTCCCCTTATTTTGTGGCAAAAAGGCAGAAATTTCCCTTATTTTGGAGCAAAATTGCAGAAATTTCCCTTATTTTGTGGCAAAATTGCAGAAATTTTTCTTATTTTGGGCAAAATTGCA
Organism: Micromys minutus; assembly: GCF_963924665.1. Lineage (NCBI taxonomy): Eukaryota > Metazoa > Chordata > Mammalia > Rodentia > Muridae > Micromys > Micromys minutus. The sequence goes on from NW_027667262.1 coordinate 578,519, forward strand.
GAAATTTCACTTATTTCAGTAAAAGAAGGCAGGAATTTCTCTTATTTTGGGACAAAAAGGCAGAAATTTCTTATATTTTGGTACAAAATTGCAGAAATTTTCTATATTTTGGGACAAAAATGCAGAAATTCCCCTTATTTTGTGGCAAAAAAGCAGAAATTCTTCGTATTTTGAAGCAAAATTGCAGTAATTCCCCTAATTGTGAGGCAAAACGGCAGAAATTCCCTATATGTTGGGGCAAAAAGACAGAAATTCTCCTTATTTTGTGGCAAAACTCAGAAATTCCACTTATTTTGGGGCAAAATTCCAGAAATTTCCCTTATTTTAGGGCAAAAAAGCAGAAATTCCTAATATATTGTGGCAAAAATGCAGAAATTCCCCTTATTTTGAGGTAAAAAGGCTGAAATTCCTCTTATTTGGGGGCAAAAAGGAAGAATTTTTCTTTATTTTGGGGCAAAGTTGCAGAAATTTCACTTATTTCAGGGTAATAAGTCAGAAATTTTCCTTATTTTGGGGCAAAAAAAACAGAAATTTCTTTTGTTTTGGGGTAAAAAAGACAGAAATCCCACTTATTTAGAGGCAAAAGGCAGAAGTTCCTCTTAATTTTGCGCAAAAATGAAGAAATTTTCCTTTTTTATGGCAAAAAAATATGCATTCCCCTTATTTTCGGGCAAAAAGGCAGAAATTCCCCTTATTTTGAAGCAAGATTGCAGAAATTCCCCTAATTTTGGGGTAAAAGTCAGACATTCCCTTTATTTTGGGGCAAAAATCAGAAATTTCCCTTATTTTGGGGAAAAATTCCAGAAATTTCCTTTAATTTGGGGCATAATTGCAGAAATTTACCTTATTTTGGTGCAAAATTGCAGAAATTTCTGATATTTGGGGCAAAATTGCAGAAATTTCACTTATTTTCAGGTAAAAAGGCTGAAATTTCCTTTATTTTTGGGCAAAAAGTGAGAAATTCCCCTTATTTTGGGGCAAAATTGCAGAAATATTTCTTATTTTGGGGCAAAAAGGCAGAAACTCCTTATATTTTGGGGCAAAAAGGTAGAAATTCCCCTTATTTTGGGATAAATTTGCAGAAATTTCCCTTATTTGGAAGCAAAAAGGCAGAAATTTCCTTTACTTTGTGGCAAAAAGGCAGAAATTCTTGTTAATTGGGGCAGAAAAGCAGAAATTTCACTTATTTCAGGTAAAGAAGGCAGGAATTTCGCTTATTTGGGGCAAAAAGGCAGAAATTTCTTTTATTTTGGTACAAAATTGCAAAAATTTTCTTTATTTTGAGGCAAAAATGCAGAAATTCCCCATATTTTGGGGCAAAAAGGCAGATATTCCCTTTATTATGAGGTAAAAAGGCTGAAATTCCTTTTATTTTGGGGCAAAAATACAGAAATCCCCTTATTTTGTGGCAAAAAAGCAGAAATTTCCCTTATTTTCGGCAAAATAGCAGAAATTTCCCTTATTTTGGGGCAAAATTTTAGAAATTTCTTTTATTTTGGTACAGAATTGCAGAAATTTTTCTTCGTTTGTGGCAAAAAGGCAGAAATTCCCCATATTTTGGTGCAAAAAGTCTGAAATTCCCCTTATTTTGAGGTAAAATGCTGAAATTCCCCATATTTTGGGGCAAAAAGGCAGAAATTCCCTACATTTTGGGGCAAAAAGGCACAAATTTCCCTTATTTTCGGGCAAAATTGCAGAAATTTCAGTTATTTCAGGGCAAAGAGTCAGAAATTCCTTTTATTTTGGGTCAAAAAGCAGAAATTTCTTTTATTTTGGTACAAAGTTGAAGAAATTTTTCTTATTTTGGAACAAAAAGGCAGAAATTCCCCATATTTTGGGGCAAAAGACAGAAATTCCCCTTATTTTGAGGTAAAAAGGCTGAAATTCCCCTTGTTTTGGGGCAAAAAGGCAGAAATTCCCTTTATTTTCTGGCAAAAAGGCAGAAATTCCCATTAGTTGGGGCAGAAAAGCAGAAACTTTTCTTATTTGGGGCAATAATGCAGAGATTCCCCATATTTTGTGGCAAAAAGGCAGAAATTCCCCTTATTTGGAGGTAAAATGCTGAAATTCGCCTTATTTGGGGCAATAGGCAGAAATTCCCCTTATTTTGGGGCAAAATTGCAGAAATTTCACTTATTTTAGGGCAAAAAGTCAGAAATTTCCCTTATTTTGGGGCAAAAAAAAGAAATTCCACCAATTTGGGGGCCAAAAACAGAAATTCCCCTTATTTTGTGTAAAATTGCAGAAATTTCAAATATTTCAGTGCAAAAAGGCAGAAATTCCACTTAATTTTAGACAATAAGGCACAAATTTTCCGTATTTTGGAGCAAAATCTCAGAAATTCCTCTTATAATGATGCAAAAATGCAGAAATTCCCTTTATTTTGGTGTAAAAAGGCAGAAATTCCCCGTGTTTTGAAGCAAAATTGCAAATTCATCTAATTTTGAGTGAAAATACAGAAATTCAAATTATTTTGGGGCAAAAATACAGAAATTCTCCTTATTTCAGGGCATAACTTCAGAAATTCCCCTTATTTTGGGGCAAAATTGCAGAAATTTTCCTTATTTTGTGGCAAAATTGCAGAAATTTTTCTTATTTTGGGCAAAATTGCAGAAATTTCACTTATTTCAGGGAAAGAAGTCAGGAATTTCTCTTATTTTGGGGCAAAAGGGCAGAAATTTCTTTTATTTTGGTACACAATTGCAGAAATTTTCTTTATTTTGGGGCAAAAATGAAGAAATTCCTCTTATTTTGTGGCAAAAAAACAGAAATTTCCCTTATTTTGGGGCAAAATTGCAGAAATTTCACTTATTTCAAGGCAAAATTCAGAAATTCCTTTTATTTTGGGGCAAAAAGGCAGAAATTTCTTTTATTTTGGTACAAAATTGCAGAAATTTTCTTTATTTTGGGGCAAAAATGCAGAAAATCCCCTTATTTTGTGGCAAAAAGGCAGAAATTTCCCTTATTTTGGGGCAAAATTGCAGAAATTTCCTTTATTTTGGTGCAATAAGGCAGAAATTCCTCATATTTTGAAGGAAAATTGCACAAATTCCCCTAATTTTGAGGGAAAATGCAGAAATTCACATTATTTTGGGGCAAAAAGACAGAAATTCTCCTTATTTCACGGCAGAAAGTCAGAAATTCCTCTTATTTTGGGGAAAAATTGCAGAAATTTCCCTTATTTTGTGGCAAACTTGCAGAAATTTTTCTTATTTTGGGCAAAATTGCAGAAATTTCACTTATTTCAGGCAAAGAAGGCAGGAATTTCTCTTATTTTGGGACAAAAAGGCAGAAATTTCTTATATTTTGGTACAAAATTGCAGAAATTTTCTATATTTTTGGACAAAAATGCAGAAATTCTCCTTATTTTGTGGCAAAACTCAGAAATTCCACTTATTTTGGGGCAAAATTCCAGAAATTTCTTTTATTTCAGGGCAAAAAAGCAGAAATTCCTAATATATTGTGGCAACAATGCAGAAATTCCCCTTATTTTGAGGTAAAAAGGCTGAAATTCCTCTTATTTGGGGGCAAAAAAGAAGAATTTTTCCTTATTTTGGGGCAAAGTTGCAGAAATTTCACTTATGTCAGGGTAATAAGTCAGAAATTTTCCTTATTTTGAGGCAAAAAAGACAGAAATTTTTTTTTGTTTTGGGGTAAAAAAGACAGAAATTCCACTTATTTAGAGGCAAAAGGCAGAAGTTCCTCTTAATTTGTGGCAAAAATGAAGAAATTTCCCTTTTTTATGGCAAAAAGGTATGCATTCCCCTTATTTTCAGGCAAAAAGGCAGAAATTCCCCTTATTTTGAAGCAAAATTGCAGAAATTCCCCTAATTTTGGGGTAAAAGGCAGACATTCCCTTTATTTTGGGGCAAAAATCAGCAATTCCCCTTATTTTGGGGAAAAATTCCAGAAATTTCCTTTAATTTGGGGCAAAATTGGAGAAATTTCACTTACTTTCAGGTAAAAAGGCTGATATTTCCTTTATTTTTGGGCAAAACGTGAGAAATTCCCCTTATTTTGCGGCAAAATTGCAGAAATATTTCTTATTTTGGGGCAAAAAGGCAGAAATTCCTTATATTTGAGGCAAAAAGGCAGAAATTCTCCTTATTTTGGGATAAAATTGCAGAAATTTCCCTTATTTGGGGGCAAAAAGGCAGAAAATCCTTTTAATTTCGGGCATAAAGGCAGAAATTCCCCGTATTTTGGAGCAAAATTGCAGAAATTCCCCTAATATCGGGGCAAAAATGCAGAAATTCCCTTTATTTGGGGCAAAAGCAGAAGTTCCCCTTATTTTCGGGAAAAAAGGCAGAAATTCCTTGTATTTTGAAGCAAAATTGCAGAAACTCCCTTAATTTTGGGGCAAAAAGGCAGAAATTTCCTTTATTTTGGGGCAAAAATACAGAAATTCTCCTTATTTCAAGGCAAAAATTCAGAAATTCCCCTTATTTTGGGGCAAAATTGAAGAACTTTCCCTTATTTTCGGGAAAAATTGCAGAAATTTCCCTTATTTTGGGGCAAAATTGCAGAAATTTCACTTATTTTAGGGCAAAAAGTCAGAAATTTCCCTTATTTTGGGGCAAAAAAAGAAATTCCACCAATTTGGGGGCCAAAAACAGAAATTCCCCTTATTTTGTGTAAAATTGCAGAAATTTCAAATATTTCAGTGCAAAAAGGCAGAAATTCCACTTAATTTTAGACAATAAGGCACAAATTTTTCGTATTTTGGAGCAAAATCTCAGAAATTCCTCTTATAATGATGCAAAAATGCAGAAATTCCCTTTATTTTGGTGTAAAAAGGCAGAAATTCCCCGTGTTTTGAAGCAAAATTGCAAATTCATCTAATTTTGAGTGAAAATACAGAAATTCAAATTATTTTGGGGCAAAAATACAGAAATTCTCCTTATTTCAGGGCATAACTTCAGAAATTCCCCTTATTTTGGGGCAAAATTGCAGAAATTTTCCTTATTTTGTGCCAAAATTGCAGAAATTTTTCTTATTTTGGGCAAAATTGCAGAAATTTCACTTATTTCAGGGAAAGAAGTCAGGAATTTCTCTTATTTTGGGGCAAAAGGGCAGAAATTTCTTTTATTTTGGTACACAATTGCAGAAATTTTCTTTATTTTGGGGCAAAAATGAAGAAATTCCTCTTATTTTGTGGCAAAAAAACAGAAATTTCCCTTATTTTGGGGCAAAATTGCAGAAATTTCACTTATTTCAAGGCCAAATTCAGAAATTCCTTATATTTTGGGGCAAAAAGACAGAAATTCCGTTTATTTTTGGGTAAAAAGGCAGAAATTTCACTTATTTTGAGGTAAAAAGGCAGAAATTACTCTTATTTTTGGGCTAAAATGAAGAAATTTCCCTTTTTTGTGGCAAAATTGCAGAAATTTTTCTTATTTTGGGCAAAATTGCAGAAATTTCACTTATTTCAGGGAAAGAAGGCAGGAATTTCTCTTATTTTGGGGCAAAAAGGCAGAAATTTCTTTTATTTTGGTACAAAATTGCAGAAATTTTCTTTATATTGGGGCAAAAATGTAGAAATTCCCCTTATTTTGTGGCAAAAAGGCAGAAATTTCCCTTATTTTGGGGCAAAATTGCAGAAATTTCCTTTATTTTGGTGCAATAAGGCAGAAATTCCTCATATTTTGAAGGAAAATTGCACAAATTCCCCTAATTTTGAGGGAAAATGCAGAAATTCACATTATTTTGGGGCAAAAAGACAGAAATTCTCCTTATTTCACGGCAAAAAGTCAGAAATTCCCCTTATTTTGGGGAAAAATTGCAGAAATTTCCCTTATTTTGTGGCAAAATTGCAGAAATTTTTCTTATTTTGGGCAAAATTGCAGAAATTTCACTTATTTCAGGCAAAGAAGGCAGGAATTTCTCTTATTTTGGGACAAAAAGGCAGAAATTTCTTATATTTTGGTACAAAATTGCAGAAATTTTCTATATTTTGTGACAAAAATGCAGAAATTCCCCTTATTTTGTGGCAAAAAGGCAGAAATTTCCCTTATTTTGGGGAAAAATTGCAGAAATTTCACTTATTTCAAGGAAAAATTCAAAAAGTCCTCTTATTTTGGGGCAAAAAGACAGAAATTCAGTTCATTTTTGGGTTAAAAGGCAGAAATTTCACTTAATTTGAGGTAAAAAGGCAGAAATTACTCTTATTTTGGAGCTAAAATGAAGAAATTTCTTTTTTTTGTGGCAAAAGGTATACATTCCCCTTATTTTCAGGCAAAAAAGCAGAAATTCCCCGTATTTTGAAGCAAAATTGCAGAAATTCCCCTAATTGTGAGGCAAAACGGCAGAAATTCCCTATATGTTGGGGCAAAAAGACAGAAATTCTCCTTATTTTGTGGCATAACTCAGAAATTCCACTTATTTTGGGGCAAAATTCCAGAAATTTCTTTTATTTTAGGGCAAAAAAGCAGAAATTCCTAATATATTGTGGCAACAATGCAGAAATTCCCCTTATTTTGAGGTAAAAAGGCTGAAATTCCTCTTATTTGGGGGCAAAAAAGAAGAATTTTTTCTTATTTTGGGGCAAAGTTGCAGAAATTTCACTTATGTCAGGGTAATAAGTCAGAAATTTTCCTTATTTTGAGGCAAAAAAGACAGAAATTTTTTTTTGTTTTGGGGTAAAAAAGACAGAAATTCCACTTATTTAGAGGCAAAAGGCAGAAGTTCCTCTTAATTTGTGGCAAAAATGAAGAAATTTCCCTTTTTTATGGCAAAAAGGTATGCATTCCCCTTATTTTCAGGCAAAAAGGCAGAAATTCCCCTTATTTTGAAGCAAAATTGCAGAAATTCCCCTAATTTTGGGGTAAAAGGCAGACATTCCCTTTATTTTGGGGCAAAAATCAGCAATTCCCCTTATTTTGGGGAAAAATTCCAGAAATTTCCTTTAATTTGGGGCAAAATTGGAGAAATTTCACTTACTTTCAGGTAAAAAGGCTGATATTTCCTTTATTTTTGGGCAAAACGTGAGAAATTCCCCTTATTTTGCGGCAAAATTGCAGAAATATTTCTTATTTTGGGGCAAAAAGGCAGAAATTCCTTATATTTGGGGCAAAAAGGCAGAAATTCTCCTTATTTTGGGATAAAATTGCAGAAATTTCCCTTATTTTGGGGCAAAAAGGCAGAAAATCCTTTTAATTTCGGGCATAAAGGCAGAAATTCCCCGTATTTTGGAGCAAAATTGCAGAAATTCCCCTAATATCGGGGCAAAAATGCAGAAATTCCCTTTATTTGGGGCAAAAGCAGAAGTTCCCCTTATTTTCGGAAAAAAAGGCAGAAATTCCTTGTATTTTGAAGCAAAATTGCAGAAACTCCCTTAATTTTGGGGCAAAAAGGCAGAAATTTCCTTTATTTTGGGGCAAAAATACAGAAATTCTTCTTATTTCGCGGCAAAAATTCAGAAATTCCCCTTATTTTGGGGCAAAATTGAAGAACTTTCCCTTATTTTCGGGAAAAATTGCAGAAATTTCCCTTATTTTGGGGCAAAATTTTAGAAATTTCTTTTATTTTGGTACAGAATTGCAGAAATTTTTTTTATATTGTGGCAAAAAGGCTAAAATTCCCCATATTTTGGTGCAAAAATGCTGAAATTCCCCTTATTTTGAGGTAAAATGCTGAAATTCCCCATATTTTGGGGCAAAAAGGCAGAAATTTCCCTCATTTTGGGGCAAAAAGGCACAAATTTTTCTTATTTTCGGGCAAAATTAAAGAAATTTCATTTATTTCAAGGCAAAAAGTCAGAAATTCCTTTTATTTTGGAACAAAAAACAGAAATTTCTTTTATTTTGTTACAAAGTGGAAGAAATTTTTCTGATTTTGGAACAAAAAGGCAGAAATTCCTCATATTTTGGAGTAAAAGGCAAAAATTCCACTTATGATGAGGTAAAAAGGATGAAATTCCCCTTATTTTAGGGCAAAAAGGCAAAAATTTCCTTTACTTTGTGGCAAAAAAGGAGAAATTCTTGTTAATTGGGGCAGAAAAGCAGAAATTTTCCTTATTTGAAGGCAAAAAGGCAGTAATTCCCCATATTTTGTGGCAAAAAGGCAGAAATTCCCCTCATTTGGAGGTAAAATGCTGAAATTCCCCTTATTTTGGGCAAAAAGGCAGAAATTCCCCTTATTTTTGGACAAAATTGCAGAAATTTCACTTATTTCAGGGCAAAAAGTCAGAAATTTGCCTTATTTTGGGGGAGAAAACAGAAATTCCCCTAATTTTAGGGACAAAAATAGAAATTCCCCTTTTTTTTGGGTAAAATTGCAGAAATTTCAAATATTTCAGGGCAAAAAGGCAGAAATTCCACTTAATATCGGGCAATAAGGCAGAAATTTTCTGTATTTTGGAGCAAAATCTCAGAAATTCCCCTTATATTGGTGCAAAAATGCAGAAATTCCCTTTATTTTGGTGCAATAAGGCAGAAATTCCCCGTATTTTGAAGCAAAATTGCACTAATTCCCCTAATTTTGAGGGAAAATGCAGAAATTCACATTATTTTGGGGCAAAAAGACAGAAATTCTCCATATTTCACGTCAAAAAGTCAGAAATTCCCCTTACTTTGGGGCAAAATTGCATAAATTTCCCTTATTTTGTGGCAAAATTGCAGAAATTTTTCTTATTTTGGGCAAAATTGCAGAAATTTCACTTATTTCAGAAAAAGAAGGCATGAATTTCTCTTATTTTGGGGCAAAAAGGCAGAAATTTCTTTTATTTTGGTACAAAATTGCAAAAATTTTCTTTATTTTGAGGCAAAAATGCAGAAATTCCCCATATTTTGGGGCAAAAAGGCAGAGATTCCCCTTATTATGAGGTAAAAAGGCTGAAATTCCTTTTATTTTGGGGCAAAAAGACAGAAATACTCCTTATTTTGTGGCAAAAAGGCAGAAATTTCCCTTATTTTGGGGCAAAACTGCAGAAATTTCCCTTATTTTGGGGCAAAATTCTAGAAATTTCTTTTATTTTGGTACAGAATTGCAGAAATTTTTCTTCTTTTGTGGCAAAAAGGCAGAAATTCCCCTTATTTGGAGGTAAAATGCTGAAATTCCCCTTATTTTGGGCAAAAGGAAGAAATTCCCCTTATTTTTGAGCAAAATTTCAGAAATTTTACTTATTTTAGTGCAAAAAGTCAGAAATTTGCCTTATTTTGAGGCAAAAAGCAGAAATTCCCCTAATTTTGGCGCCAAAAACAGAAATTCCCCTTATTTTGGGGTAAAATTGCAGAAATTTCAAATATTTCAGTGCAAAAAGGCAGAAATTCCATTTAATTTTAGACAATAAGGCACAAATTTTCCGTATTTTGGAGCAAAATCTAAGAAATTCCCCTTATAATGGTGCAAAAATGCAGAAATTTCCTTTATTTTGGTCTAATAAGGCAGAAATTCCCCGTGTTTTGAAGCAAAATTGCACAAATTCATCTAATTTTTAGGGAAAATACAGAAATTCAAATTATTTTGGGGCAAAAAGACAGAAATTCTCCTTATTTCAGGGCATAACGTCAGAAATTCCCCTTATTTTGGGGCAAAATTGCAGAAATTTCCCTTATTTTGTGGCAAAATTGCAGAAATTTTTCTTATTTTGGGCAAAATTGCAAAAATTTCACTTATTTCAAGGCAAAATTCAAAAATTCCTTTTATTTTGGGGCAAAAAGAAAGAAATTCCGTTTATTTTTGGGTAAAAAGGCAGAAATTTCACTTATTTTGAGGTAAAAAGGCAGAAATTACTCTTATTTTGGGGCTAAAATGAAGAAATTTCCCTTTTTTGTGGCAAAATTGCAAAAATTTTTCTTATTTTGGGCAAAATTGCAGAAATTTCACTTATTTCAGGGAAAGAAGGCAGGAATTTCTCTTATTATGGGGCAAAAAGGCAGAAATTTCTTTTATTTTGGTACAAAATTGCAGAAATTTTCTTTATTTTGGGGCAAAAATGCAGAAATTCCCCTTATTTTGTGGCAAAAAGGCAGAAATTTCCCTTATTTTGGGGCAAAATTGCAGAAATTTCACTTATTTCAAGGAAAAATTCAAAAAGTCCTCTTATTTTGGGGCAAAAAGACAGAAATTCAGTTTATTTTTGGGTTAAAAGGCAGAAATTTCACTTAATTTGAGGTAAAAAGGCAGAAATTATTCTTATTTTGGGGCTAAAATGAAGAAATTTCTTTTTTTTCTGGCAAAAGATATACATTCCCCTTATTTTCAGGCAAAAAAGCAGAAATTCCCCGTATTTTGAAGCAAAATTGCAGAAATTCCCCTAATTGTGAGGCAAAACGGCAGAAATTCCCTATATGTTGGGGCAAAAAGACAGAAATTCCTCTTATTTTGTGGCAAAACTCAGAAATTCCACTTATTTTGGGGCAAAATTCCAGAAATTTCTTTTATTTTAGGGCAAAAAAGCAGAAATTCCTAATATATTGTGGCAAAAATGCAGAAATTCCCCTTATTTTGAGGTAAAAAGGCTGAAATTCCTCTTATTTGGGGGCAAAAAGGAAGAATTTTTCCTTATTTTGGGGCAAAGTTGCAGAAATTTCACTTATGTCAGGGTAATAAGTCAGAAATTTTCCTTATTTTGAGGCAAAAGAGACAGAAATTTTTTTTGTTTTGGGGTAAAAAAGACAGAAATTCAACTTATTTAGAGGCAAAAGGCAGAAGTTCCTCTTAATTTGTGGCAAAAATGAAGAAATTTCCCTTTTTTATGGCAAAAAGGTATGCATTCCCCTTATTTTCAGGCAAAAAGGCAGAAATTCCTCTTATTTTGAAGCAAAATTGCAGAAATTCCCCTAATTTTGGGGTAAAAGGCAGACATTCCCTTTATTTTGGGGCAAAAATCAGCAATTCCCCTTATTTTGGGGAAAAATTCCAGAAATTTCCTTTAATTTGGGGCAAAATTGGAGAAATTTCACTTACTTTCAGGTAAAAAGGCTGATATTTCCTTTATTTTTGGGCAAAAAGTGAGAAATTCCCCTTATTTTGCGGCAAAATTGCAGAAATATTTCTTATTTTGGGGCAAAAAGGCAGAAATTCCTTATATTTGGGGCAAAAAGGCAGAAATTCTCCTTATTTTGGGATAAAATTGCAGAAATTTCCCTTATTTGGGGGCAAAAAGGCAGAAAATCCTTTTAATTTTGGGCATAAAGGCAGAAATTCCCTGTATTTTGGAGCAAAATTGCAGAAATTCCCCTAATATCGGGGCAAAAATGCAGAAATTCCCTTTATTTGGGGCAAAAGCAGAAGTTCCCCTTATTTTCGGGAAAAAAAGGCAGAAATTCCTTGTATTTTGAAGCAAAATTGCAGAAACTCCCTTAATTTTGTGGAAAAAGGCAGAAATTTCCTTTATTTTGGGGCAAAAATACAGAAATTCTCCTTATTTCGCGGCAAAAATTCAGAAATTTCCCTTATTTTGGGGCAAAATTGAAGAACTTTCCCTTATTTTCGGGAAAAATTGCAGAAATTTCCCTTATTTTGGGGCAAAATTTTAGAAATTTCTTTTATTTTGGTACAGAATTGCAGAAATTTTTTTTATATTGTGGCAAAAAGGCTAAAATTCCCCATATTTTGGTGCAAAAATGCTGAAATTCCCCTTATTTTGAGGTAAAATGCTGAAATTCCCCATATTTTGGGGCAAAAAGGCAGAAATTTCCCTCATTTTGGGGCAAAAAGGCACAAATTTTTCTTATTTTCGGGCAAAATTGAAGAAATTTCATTTATTTCAAGGCAAAAAGTCAGAAATTCCTTTTATTTTGGAACAAAAAACAGAAATTTCTTTTATTTTGTTACAAAGTGGAAGAAATTTTTCTTATTTTGGAACAAAAAGGCAGAAATTCCTCATATTTTGGAGTAAAAGGCAAAAATTCCCCTTATGTTGAGGTAAAAAGGATGAAATTCCCCTTATTTTAGGGCAAAAAGGCAAAAATTTCCTTTACTTTGTGGCAAAAAAGGAGAAATTCTTGTTAATTGGGGCAGAAAAGCAGAAATTTTCCTTATTTGAAGGCAAAAAGGCAGTAATTCCCCATATTTTGTGGCAAAAAGGCAGAAATTCCCCTCATTTGGAGGTAAAATGCTGAAATTCCCCTTATTTTGGGCAAAAAGGCAGAAATTCCCCTTATTTTTGGACAAAATTGCAGAAATTTCACTTATTTCAGGGCAAAAAGTCAGAAATTTGCCTTATTTTGGGGGAGAAAAAAGAAATTCCCCTAATTTTAGGGACAAAAATAGAAATTCCCCTTTTTTTGGGTAAAATTGCAGAAATTTCAAATATTTCAGGGCAAAAAGGCAGAAATTCCACTTAATATCGGGCAATAAGGCAGAAATTTTCTGTATTTTGGAGCAAAATCTCAGAAATTCCCCTTATATTGGTGCAAAAATGCAGAAATTCCCTTTATTTTGGTGCAATAAGGCAGAAATTCCCCGTATTTTGAAGCAAAATTGCACTAATTCCCCTAATTTTGAGGGAAAATGCAGAAATTCACATTATTTTGGGGCAAAAAGACAGAAATTCTCCATATTTCACGTCAAAAAGTCAGAAATTCCCCTTACTTTGGGGCAAAATTGCATAAATTTCCCTTATTTTGTGGCAAAATTGCAGAAATTTTTCTTATTTTGGGCAAAATTGCAGAAATTTCACTTATTTCAGAAAAAGAAGGCAGGAATTTCTCTTATTTTGGGGCAAAAAGGCAGAAATTTCTTTTATTTTGGTACAAAATTGCAAAAATTTTCTTTATTTTGTGGCAAAAATTCAGAAATTCCCCATATTTTGGGGCAAAAAGGCAGAGATTCCCCTTATTATGAGGTAAAAAGGCTGAAATTCCTTTTATTTTGGGGCAAAAAGACAGAAATCCTCCTTATTTTGTGGCAAAAAGGCAGAAATTTCCCTTATTTTGGGGAAAAATTGCAGAAATTGCCCCTTTTTTGGGGCAAAATTTTAGAAATTTCTTTTATTTTGGTACAGAATTGCAGAAATTTTTCTTCTTTTGTGGCAAAAAGGCAGAAATTCCCCTTATTTGGAGGTAAAATGCTGAAATTCCCCTTATTTTGGGCAAAAGGAAGAAATTCCCCTTATTTTTGAGCAAAATTTCAGAAATTTCACTTATTTTAGTGCAAAAAGTCAGAAATTTGCCTTATTTTGAGGCAAAAAGCAGAAATTCCCCTAATTTTGGGGCCAAAAAAAGGCAGAAATTTTCCTTATTTTGGGGCAAAAAGGCAAAAATTCCTAATATTTTGTGGCAAAAATGCAGAAATTCCTAATATTTTGTTGCAAAAATGCAGAAATTTCCCTTATTTTGAGGTAAAAAAGCTGAAATTCCCCTTAATTGTGGGCAAAAAGCAGAAATTTCCCTTATTTTGGGGCAAATTTGCAAAAATTTCACTTATTTCAGCATAATAAGTCAGAAATTTTCCTTATTTTGGGGGAAAAAGACAGAAATTTCCTTTGTTTTGGGAAAAAAAGACAGAAATTCCACTTATTTAGAGGCAAAAAGGCAAAATTTCCACTTATTTTGGAGCAAAAATGAAGAAATTTCCCTTTATTATGGCAAAAAGATATGCATTCTTCTTATTTTTGGACAAAAAGGCAGAAATTCCCCATATTTTGGGGCAAAAGGCTAAATTCCCCTTATTTTAAGGCAAAATTGCAGAAATTTCCCTAATTGTGGGGCAAAAAACAGAAATTCCCCTTATTTTGAAGCAAAATTGCAGAAATTTCCCTTATTATGGGGAAAACTTGCAGAAATTTCTCTTATTTTAGGGCTTAATTGCAGAAATTTCACTAATTTTGTGGCAAAAAGGCAGAAATTCTCCTATTTTGGGGCAAAACTCAGATATTCCACTTTTTTTGGGGCAAAATTCCAGAAATTTCCGTTATTTTGGAGCAAAATTGCAGAAATTTTACCTATTTTGCGGCAAAATTGCAGAAATTTCACTTATTTCTAGGTAAAAAGCAGAAATTTTGCTTATTTTGGGGCAAAAAGGCAGAAATTCGTAATATTTTGTGCCAAAATTCAGAAATTCCCTTTATTTTGAGGTAAAAAGGCTGAAATTCCCCTTATTTGGGGGCAAAAAGGCAGAAATTTCCCTTATATTGGGGCAAAATTGCAGAAATTTCATTTATTTCAGGGTAATAAGTCAGAAATTTTCCTTATTTTGTTTCAAAAATGACAGAAATTCCCTTTCTTTTTGGGGAAAAAGACAGAAATTCCACTTATTTAGAGGCAAAAAACGCAGAAATTCCCCTTATTTTAGGGCAAAACTGCAGAAATTTCCCTTATTTGGGGGTAAAAAAACAGAAATTCCCCTTATTTTGGCGCAAAATTCCCGAAATTTCCCTTATTATAGGGGGAAATAGCAGAAATTTCCACTATTTTAGTGCAAAATTGCAGAAATTTCACTTATTTCTAGGTAAAAAGCAGAAATTTTGCTTATTTTGGGGCAAAAAGGCAGAAATTCGTAATATTTTGTGCCAAAATTCAGAAATTCCCTTTATTTTGAGGTAAAAAGGCTGAAATTCCCCTTATTTGGGGGCAAAAAGGCAGAAATTTCCCTTATATTGGGGCAAAATCTGCAGAAATTTCACTTATTTCAGGGTAATAAGTCAGAAATTTTCCTTATTTTGTTTCAAAAATGACAGAAATTCCCTTTGTTTTGGGGGAAAAAGACAGAAATTCCACTTATTTAGTGGCAAAAAACGCAGAAATTCCCCTTATTTTAGGGCAAACCTGCAGAAATTTCCCTTATTTGGGGGCAAAAAAACAGAAATTCCCCTTATTTTGGCGCAAAATTCCCGAAATTTCCCTTATTATAGGGGAAAATAGCAGAAATTTCCATTATTTTAGTGCAAAATTGCAGAAATTTCACTTATTTCCGAGAAAAAAGGCAAAAATTTTTCTTATCTTGGGGCAAAAATGCAGAAATTCCCATTATTTTGGGGCAAAAAGGCAGAAATTCACCTTATTTTAAGCTAAAATTGTAGAAATTTCACATATTTCAGGGCACAAATGTAGAAATTTCCCTTAATTTGGGGCAAAAATGAAGAAATTTCCCTTTTTTATGGCAAAAAGGTATGCATTCCCCTTATTTTCGGGCAAAAAAGCAGAAATTCCCCGTATTTTGGAGCAAAATTGCAGATATTCCCCTAATTGTGGGGCAAAAAGGCAGAAATTCTCCTTATTTTGGGGCAAAACTCAAAAATTCCACTTATTTTGGGGCAAAATATCCGAAATTTCCCTTAATTTGGGGCAAAATTTCAGACTTTTAAATTATTTTGGGGCAAAATTGCAGAAATTTTACTTATTTCAGGGAAAAAAGGCAGAAATTTTCCTTATTTAGGGGCAATAAGGCAGAAATTCCTAATATTTTGTGGCAATAATGCAGAAATTCCTAATATTTTGTTGCAAAAATGCAGAAATTTCCCTTATTTTGAGGTAAAAAGGCTGAAATTCCCCTAATTTGGGGGCAAAAAAGCAGAAATTTCCTTTATTTTGGGGCAAATTTGCAGAAATTTCACTTATTTCAGGGTAATAAGTCAGAAATTTTCCTTATTTTGGCGCAAAAAAGACAGAAATTCCCTTTGTTTTGGGGGAAAAAGACAGAAATTCCACTTATTTAGAGGCAAAAAGGCAAAAGTTCCCCTTATTTTGGAGCAAAAATGAAAAAAAAATTTTCTTTTTTATAGCAAAAAGGTATGCATTCTTCTTATTTTCGAACAAAAAGGCAGAAATTCACATTTTTGGGGCAAAGGCAGAATTAACCTTTATTTTGGGGCAAAATTGCAGAAATTTCTATAATTGTGGCGCAAAAAGGCAGAAATTCTCCTATTTTGGGGCAAAACTCAGAAATTCCACTTATTTTGGGGCAAAATTCCAGAAATTTCCCTTATTTTGGGGCAAAATTCCAGAAATTTTACTTATTTTGGTGCAAAATTGCAGAAATTTCACTTATTTCATAGAAAAAAGGCAGAAATTTTCCTTATTTTTGGGCAAAAAGGCAGAAATTCTTCATATTTTGGTGCAAAAATCAGAAATTTCCCTTATTTTGAGGTAAAATGCTGAAATTCCCCTTATTTGGGGAAAAAACAGAAATTTTCCTATTTTTGGGGCAAATTTGCATAAATTTCACTTATTTCAGGGTAATAAGTCAGAAATTTTCCTTATTTTGGGGCAAAAAAGACACAAATTTTTTTTGTTTTGGGGGAAAAATACAGAAATTACACTTATTTAGAGGCAAAAAGGCAAAAGTTTCCCTTATTTTGGAGCAAAAATGAAGAAATTTCCCTTTTTTATGGCAAAAAGGTATGCATTCTTCTTATTTTCGGACAAAAATGCAGAAATTCCCCATATTTTGGGGCAAAATGCAGAAATTCACATTATTTTGGGGCAAAATTGCAGAAATTTCTCTAATTGTGGGGCAAAAAACAGAAATTCCCCTTATTTTGAAACAAAATTGCAGAAATTTCACTTATTTCAGAAAAAAAAGGCAGAAATTTTCCTTATTTTGGGGAAAAAAGGCAGAAATTCTCCGTATTTTGGTGCAAAATTACAGAAATTTCCCTTATTATGGGGAAAAATTGCAGAAATTTCCCTTATTTTAGGGCAAAATTGCAGAAATTTCACTAATTGTGGGGCAAAAAGGCATAAATTGTCCTTTTTTTGGGGCAAAACTCAGAAATTCCACTTATTTTATGGCAAAATTCTAGAAATTTCCCTTATTTTAGAGGAAAATTGCAGAACTTTTACTTATTTTGGAGCAAAATTGAAGAAATTTCACTTATTTCAGGGCAAAAAGGCAGAAATTTTCCTTATTTTGGGGCAAAAAGGCAGAAATTCCTAATATTTTGTGCCAAAATTCAGAAATTACCCTTATTTTGAGGTAAAAAGGCTGAAATTCCCCTTATTTGGGGGCAAAAAGGCAGAAATTTCCCTTATATTGGGGCAAAATTGCAGAAATTTCATTTATTTCAGGGTAATAAGTCAGAAATTTTCCTTATTTTGTTTCAAAAATGACAGAAATTCCCTTTCTTTTTGGGGAAAAAGACAGAAATTCCACTTATTTAGAGGCAAAAAACGCAGAAATTCCCCTTATTTTAGGGCAAAACTGCAGAAATTTCCCTTATTTGGGGGCAAAAAAACAGAAATTCCCCTTATTTTGGCGCAAAATTCCCGAAATTTCCCTTATTATAGGGGGAAATAGCAGAAATTTCCATTATTTTAGTGCAAAATTGCAGAAATTTCACTTATTTCTAGGTAAAAAGCAGAAATTTTGCTTATTTTGGGGCAAAAAGGCAGAAATTCGTAATATTTTGTGCCAAAATTCAGAAATTCCCTTTATTTTGAGGTAAAAAGGCTGAAATTCCCCTTATTTGGGGGCAAAAAGGCAGAAATTTCCCTTATATTGGGGCAAAATCTGCAGAAATTTCACTTATTTCAGGGTAATAAGTCAGAAATTTTCCTTATTTTGTTTCAAAAATGACAGAAATTCCCTTTGTTTTGGGGGAAAAAGACAGAAATTCCACTTATTTAGTGGCAAAAAACGCAGAAATTCCCCTTATTTTAGGGCAAAACTGCAGAAATTTCCCTTATTTGGGGGCAAAAAAACAGAAATTCCCCTTATTTTGGCGCAAAATTCCCGAAATTTCCCTTATTATAGGGGAAAATAGCAGAAATTTCCATTATTTTAGTGCAAAATTGCAGAAATTTCACTTATTTCCGAGAAAAAAGGCAAAAATTTTTCTTATCTTGGGGCAAAAATGCAGAAATTTCCATTATTTTGGGGCAAAAAGGCAGAAATTCACCTTATTTTAAGCTAAAATTGTAGAAATTTCACATATTTCAGGGCACAAATGTAGAAATTTCCCTTAATTTGGGGCAAAAATGAAGAAATTTCCCTTTTTTATGGCAAAAAGGTATGCATTCCCCTTATTTTCGGGCAAAAAAGCAGAAATTCCCCGTATTTTGGAGCAAAATTGCAGATATTCCCCTAATTGTGGGGCAAAAAGGCAGAAATTCTCCTTATTTTGGGGCAAAACTCAAAAATTCCACTTATTTTGGGGCAAAATATCCGAAATTTCCCTTAATTTGGGGCAAAATTTCAGACATTTAAATTATTTTGGGGCAAAATTGCAGAAATTTTACTTATTTCAGGGAAAAAAGGCAGAAATTTTCCTTATTTAGGGGCAATAAGGCAGAAATTCCTAATATTTTGTGGCAATAATGCAGAAATTCCTAATATTTTGTTGCAAAAATGCAGAAATTTCCCTTATTTTGAGGTAAAAAGGCTGAAATTCCCCTTATTTGGGGGCAAAAAAGCAGAAATTTCCTTTATTTTGGGGCAAATTTGCAGAAATTTCACTTATTTCAGGGTAATAAGTCAGAAATTTTCCTTATTTTGGCGCAAAAAAGACAGAAATTCCCTTTGTTTTGGGGGAAAAAGACAGAAATTCCACTTATTTAGAGGCAAAAAGGCAAAAGTTCCCCTTATTTTGGAGCAAAAATGAAAAAAAATTTTCTTTTTTATAGCAAAAAGGTATGCATTCTTCTTATTTTCGAACAAAAAGGCAGAAATTCACATTTTTGGGGCAAAGGCAGAATTAACCTTTATTTTGGGGCAAAATTGCAGAAATTTCTATAATTGTGGCGCAAAAAGGCAGAAATTCTCCTATTTTGGGGCAAAAATCAGAAATTCCACTTATTTTGGGGCAAAATTCCAGAAATTTCCCTTACTTTGGGGCAAAATTCCAGAAATTTTACTTATTTTGGTGCAAAATTGCAGAAATTTCACTTAATTCATAGAAAAAAGGCAGAAATTTTCCTTATTTTTGGGCAAAAAGGCAGAAATTCTTCATATTTTGGTGCAAAAATCAGAAATTTCCCTTATTTTGAGGTAAAATGCTGAAATTCCTTTTATTTGGGGAAAAAACAGAAATTTTCCTATTTTTGGGGCAAATTTGCATAAATTTCACTTATTTCAGGGTAATAAGTCAGAAATTTTCCTTATTTTGGGGCAAAAAAGACACAAATTTTTTTTGTTTTGGGGGAAAAATACAGAAATTACACTTATTTAGAGGCAAAAAGGCAAAAGTTTCCCTTATTTTGGAGCAAAAATGAAGAAATTTCCCTTTTTTATGGCAAAAAGGTATGCATTCTTCTTATTTTCGGACAAAAATGCAGAAATTCCCCATATTTTGGGGCAAAATGCAGAAATTCACATTATTTTGGGGCAAAATTGCAGAAATTTCTCTAATTGTGGGGCAAAAAACAGAAATTCCCCTTATTTTGAAACAAAATTGCAGAAATTTCACTTATTTCAGGGCAAAAAGGCAGAAATTTTCCTTATTTTGGGGAAAAAAGGCAGAAATTCCTAATATTTTGTGCCAAAATTCAGAAATTCCCCTTATTTTGAGGAAAAAAGGCTGAAATTCCCCTTATTTGGGGGCAAAAGGCAGAATTTTCCCTTATAATGGGGCAAAATTGCAGAAATTTCACTTATTTCAGGGTAATAAGTCACAAATTTTTCTTATTTTGGGGCAAAAATGACAGAAATTCCCTTTGTTTTCGGGGAAAAGACAGAAATTCCACTTATTTAGAGGCAAAAAAGTTGAAATTCCCCTCATTTTAGGGAAAAATTCCAGAAATTTCCCTTATTTGGGGGCAAAAAAACAGAAATTCCCCTTATTTTGGGGCAAAATTCCAGAAATTTCCCTTATTATGGGGAAAAATTGCAGAAATTTCCCTTATTTTAGGGCAAAATTGCAGAAATTTCACTTATTTCAGAGAAAAAAAGCAAAAATTTTTCTTATTTTGGGGCAAAAAAGCAGAAATTCCCATTATTTTGGGGCAAAAAGGCAGAAATTCACCTTATTTTGGGCTAAAATTGCAGAGATTTTACATATTTCAGGACAAAAAGGCAGAAATTTCCATTAATTTGGGGCAAAAATGAAGAAATTTCCCTTTTTTATGGCAAAAAGGCATGCATTCCCCTTATTTTCGGGCAAAAAGGCAGAAATTCCCTGTATTTTGGAGCAAAATTGCAGACATTCCCCTAATTGTGGGGCAAAAAGGCAGAAATTCTCCTTATTTTGGGGCAAAACTCAGAAATTCCACTTATTTTGTGGCAAAATTCCAGAAATGTCCCTTATTTTGGGGCAAAATTGCAGAAATTACACTTAATTTGTGGCAAAATTGCAGAAATTTCACTTATTTCAGGGAAAAAAAGGTAGAAATTTTCCTTATTTTGGGGCAAAAAGGCAGAAATTCCTAATATTTTGTGGCAAAAATGCAGAAATTCCTAATATTTTGTTGCAAAAATGCAGAAATTTCCCTTATTTTGAGGTAAAAAGGCTGAAATTCCCCTTATTTGGGGGCAAAAAGGCAGAAATTTCCTTTATTTTGGGGCTAATTTGCAAAAATTTCACTTATTTCAGGGTAATAAGTCAGAAATTTTCCATATTTTGGGGCAAAAAAGAAAGAAATTCTTTTTGTTTTGGGGGAAAAATACAGAAATTCCACTTATTCAAAGGAAAAAATAAAAGTTCCGCTTATTTTGGAGCAAAAATGAAGAAATTTAACTTTTTTATGGCATAAAGTTATGCATTCTTTTTATTTTCAGACAAAATTCAGAAATTTCCCATATTTTGGGGCAAAAGCCATAAATTTCCTTTATTTTACAGCAAAATTGCAGAAATTTCACTAATTGTGGTGCAAAAAGGCAGAAATTCTTTTTATTTTGGGGCAAAACTCAGAAATTCCACTTATTTTGGGGCAAAATTCCAGAAAGTTCCCCTATATTGGGGCAAAATTGCAGAAATTTTCCTTATTTTGGGGCAAAATTGCAGACATTTCACTTATTTCAGGGAAAAAAGGCAGAAATTTTCCTTATTTTGGGGCAAAAAGACAAAATTTTCCATATTTTGGTGCAAAAATCAGAAATGTCCCTTATTTTGAGGTAAAAAGGCTGAAATTCCCCTTATTTTGGAGCAAAAGGCAGAACTTTCCCTATTTTTGGGGCAAATTTGCAGAAATTTCACTTATTTCAGGGTAATAAGTCAGAAATTTTCCTTATTTTGGGGCAAAAATGACAGAAATTCTTTTTGTATTGGGGGAAAAATACAGAAATTCCACTAATTTAGAGGCAAAAAAGCAGAAATTCCCCTTATTTTAGGGCAAAATTTCAGAAATTTCCCTAATTTGGTGACAAAAAAGAGAAATTCCCCTTATTTTTGGGCAAAATTCCAGAAATTTCCCTTATTATGGGTAAAAATTGCAGAAATTTCCTTTATTTTAGGGCAAAATTGCAGAAATTTCACTTATTTCAGAGAAAAAAGGCAAAAATTTTTTTTCTTTTGGGGCAAAAAGCAGAAATATCCATTATTTTGGGGCAAAAAGGCAGAAATTCACCTTATTTTGTGTTAAAATTGCAGAAATTTCACATATTTCAGGGCAAAAAGGCAGAAATTTCCCTTAATTTGGGGCAAAAATGAAGAAATTTCCCTTTTTTATGGCAAAAAGTTATTCATTCCCCTTATTTTCGGGCAAAAAGGCAGAAATTCTCCGTATTTTGGTGCAAAACTCAGAAATTCCACTTATTTTGGGGCAAAATTCCAGAAATTTCCTTTATTTTGGGGCAAAATTACAGAAATTTTAATTATTTTGGTGCAAAATTGCAGAAATTTCACTTATTTCAGGAAAAAAAGGCAGAAATATTCTTTATTTTGGGGCAAAAAGGCAGAAATTCCTAATATTTTGTGCCAAAATTCAGAAATTCCCCTCATTTTGAGGTAAAAAGTCTGAAATTCCCCTTATTTGGGGTAAAAAGGTAGAAATTTCCTTATATTGGGGCAAAATTGCACAAATTTCACTTATTTCAGGGTAATAAGTCAGAAATTTTCCTTATTTTGGGGCAAAAATGACAGAAATTCCCTTTGTTTTGGGGAAAAAAAACAGAAATTACACTTATTTAGAGGCAAAAAAGCAGAAACTCCCCTTATTTTAGGTCAAATTTGCAGAAATTTCCATTATTTGGGGGCAAAAAAACAGAAATTCCCCTTATTTTGGGGCAAAATTCCAGAAATTTCCTTTATTATGGGGAAAAATTGCAAAAATTTCTTTTATTTTAGGGCAAAATTGCAGAAATTTTACTTATTTCAGAGAAAAAAAGCAAAAATTTTTCTTATTTTGGGACAAAGAGGCAGAAATTCCCATTATTTTGGGGCAAAAAGGCAGAAATTCACTTTATTTTGGGCTAAAATTGCAGAAATTTCACATATTTCAGGGCAAAAAGGCTGAAATTTCCCTTAATTTGGGGCAAAAATAAAGAAATTTCCCTTTTTTTATGGCAAAAAGGTATGCATTCCCCTTATTTTCGGGCAAAAACGGAGAAATTCCTTGTATTTTGGAGCAAAATTGCAGAAATTTCTCTAATTGTGTGGCAAAAAGGCAGAAATTCTCCTTATTTTGGGGCAAAATTCAGAAATTCCACTTGTTTTGGGGCAAAATTCCAGAAATTTTCTTTATTTTCGGGCAAAATTGCAGAAATTTCACTAATTGTGGGGCAAAATACAGAAATTCTTCTAATTTTGAAGCATAATTGCAGAAATTTCCCTTATTATGGGGAAAAATTGCAGAAATTTCTCTTATTTTAGGGCAAAATTGCAGAAATTTCACTAATTGTGGGGCAAAAATGCAGAAATTCTCCTTATTTTGGGGCAAAACTCAGAATTTCCACTTCTTTTGGGGCAAAATTCCAGAATTTTTCCTTATTTTGGGGCAAAATTGCAGAAATTTTACTTATTTTGGGGAAAAATTGCAGAAATTTCTCTTATTTCAGGAAAAAAAGCCGGAATTTTTTTTTTTTTGGGGGGCAAAAAGGCAGAAATTCCTAATATTTTAGGCCAAAATTCAGAAATTCCCCTTATTTTGAGGTAAAAAGGCTGAAATTCTCCTTATTTGGAGGCAAAAAGGCAGACATATCGCTTATATTGGGGCAAAATTGCAGAAATTTTACTTATTTCAGGGTAATAAGTCAGAAATTTTCCTTATTTTGGGGCAAAAATGACAGAAATTCCCTTTGTTTTGGGGGAAAAAGACAGAAATTCCACTTAATTAGAGGCAAAAAAGCAGAAATTCCCCTTATTTTATGGCAAAATTTCAGAAATTTCCCTTATTTGGGGGCAAAAAAACAGAAATTCCCTTTATTTTGAGGCAAAATTCCAGAAATTTCCTTTATTATGGGGAAAAATATCAGAAATTTCCTTTATTTTAGGGCAAAATTGCAGAAATTTCACTTATTTCAGAGAAAAAAGGCAAAAATTTTTCTTATTTTAGGGCAAAAAGGCAGAAATTCCCATTATTTTGATGGCAAAAAGGCAGAAATTCACCTTATTTTGGGCTAAAATTGCAGAAATTTCACATATTTAAGAGCAAAAAGGCAGAAATTTCCCTTAATTTGGGGCAAAAATGAAGAAATTTCCCTTTTTTATGGCAAAAAGGTATGCATTCCCCTTATTTTCAGCAAAAAGGCAGAAATTCCCCGTATTTTGGAGCAAAATTGCAGAAATTCCCCTAATTGTGGGGCAAAAAGGCAGAAATTCTCTTTAATTTGGGGCAAAACTCAGAAATTCCACTTATTTTGGGGCAAAATTCCAGAAATTTCCCTTATTTTGGGGCAAAATTGCAGAAATTTCACTTATTTTGGGGCAAAATTGCAGAAATTTCACTTATTTCAGGGAAAAAAGGCAGAAATTTTCCTTATTTTGGGGCAATAAGGCAGAAATTCTTCATAATTTGGTGCAAAAATCAGAAATTTCCCTTATTTTGAGGTAAAATTCTGAAATTCCCCTTATTTTTGGGCAAAAGGCAGAAATTTCTCTTTTTTTGGGGAAAATTTGCAGAAATTTGACTTATTTCAGAGTAATAAGTCAGAAATTTTCCATATTTTGGGGCAAAAAAAAACAGAAATTCCCTTTGTTTTGGGGGAAAAAGACAGAAATTCCACTTATTTAGACGTAAAAAGGCAAAATTTCCCCTTATTTTGGAGCAAAATGAAGAAATTTCCCTTTTTAATGTCTAAAAGTTATGCATTCTTATTTTCACACAAAAAGGCAGAAATTCCCCAAATTTTGGGCAAAAGGCAGAAATTCCCCTTATTTTGGGGCAAAATTGCAGAAATTTCCCTAATTGTGGGACATAAAACAGAAATTCCCCTTATTTTGAAGCAAAATTGCAGAAATTTCCCGTATTATGGGGAAAAGTTGCAGAAATTGCCCTTATTTTAGGGCAAAATTGCAGAAATTTCACTAATTTTAAGGGAAAAAGGCAGAAATTCTGCTTATTTTGGGGCAAAACTCAAAAATTCCACTTATTTTGGGGCAAAATTCCAGAAATTTCCCTTATTTTGGGGCAAAATTGCAGAAATTTTACTTATTTTGGGGCAAAATTGCAGAAATTTCAATTATTTCAGTAAAAAAAGGCAGAAATTTTCCTTATATTTGGGCAAAAAGGCAGAAATTCCTAATATTTTGTGCCAAAATTCAGAAATTCCCCTCATTTTGAGGTATAAAGGCTGAAATTCCCCTTATTTAGGGGCAAAAAGGCAGAAATTGCCTTTATATTGAGACAAAATTGCAGAAATTTCACTTATTTCAGGGTAATAAGTCAGAAATTTTCCTTATTTTGGGGCAAAAATTACAGAAATTCCCTTTGTTTTGGGGGAAAAAGACAGAAATTACACTTATTTAGAGGCAAAAAAGCAGAAACTCCCCTTATTTTAGGGCAAAATTGCATAAATTTCACTTATTTCATAGAAAAAAAGCAAAAATTATTCTTATTTATTGCAAAATGGCAGAAATTCCCATTATTTTGGGGCATAAAGGCAGAAATTCACCTTATTTTGGGCTAAAATTGCAGAAATTTCACATATTTCAGGGCAAAAGGCAGAAATTTCCCTTAATTTGGGGCAAAAATGAAGAAATTTCCCTTTTTATGGCAAAAAGGTATGCATTCCCATTATTTTTGGGCAAAAAGGCAGAAATTCCCCGTATTTTGGAGCAAAATTGCAGAAATTCCCCTAATTGTGGGGCAAAAAGGCAGAAATTTTTCTTATTTTGGGGCAAAACTCAGAAATTCCACTT
Source organism: Micromys minutus (assembly GCF_963924665.1). Lineage (NCBI taxonomy): Eukaryota > Metazoa > Chordata > Mammalia > Rodentia > Muridae > Micromys > Micromys minutus. Next base: position 603,633 of record NW_027667262.1, read on the forward strand.
GTTTTGGGGCAAAATTCCAGAAATTTCTCTTATTTTGGGGCAAAATTGCAGAAATTTTACTTATTTTGGGGTAAAATTGCAGATATTTCACTTATTTCAGCGAAAAAAGGCAGAAATTTTCCTTATTTTGGGGCAAAAAGGCAAAAATTCCTAATATTTTGTGCCAAAATTCAGAAATTCCTCTTATTTTTAGGTAAAAAGGCTGAAATTCCCCTTATTTGGGGGCAAAAAGGCCGAAATTTCCCTTATATTGGGGCAAAATTGCAGAAATTTCGCTTATTTCAGGGTAATAAGTCAGAAATTTTCCTTATTTTGGGGCAAAAATGACAGAAATTCCCTTTGTTTTTGGGGAAAATGACAGAAATTCCACTTATTTAGAGGCAAAAAAGCAGAAATTCCCCTTATTTTGGAGCAAAAATGAAGAAATTTCCTTTTTTTATGGCAAAAAGGTATGCATTCTCTTTATTTTCGGGCAAAAAGGCTGAAATTCCCCTTATTTTAAGGTAAAATGCTGAAATTCCTCATATTTTGGGGCAAAAGGCAGAAATTTCCCTTATTTTGGGGCAAAAAAACACAAATTTCCCTTATTATCGGGCAAAATTGCAGAAATTTCATTTATTTCAGGGCAAAAAGTAAGAAATTCCCCTTATTTTGGGGCAAAAAGCAGAAATTTCTTTTATTATGGCACAAAATTGAAAAATTTTCCTTATTTTTGAACAAAAAGGCAGAAATTCCCCATATTTTGTGGCAAAAGGTAGAAATTCTTCTTATTTTGAGGTAAAATGCAGAAATTCCCCTTATTTAGAGGTAAAATGCAGAAATTCTCCAAATATTGGGGGAAAATGCAGAAATTCCCTTTATTTTGTAGCTAAAAGGCAGAAATTAACGGTATTTTGAAGCAAAATTGCAGAAATTCTCATAATTTTCGGGCAAAAAGGAAGAAATTCTCTTTATTTTGGGGCAAAAAGACAGAAAATCTCCTTTTTTCGGGAGCATAAAGTAAGTAATTCCCCTTTTTTGGGGCAAAAAGACAGAAATTTCGTTTATATTTGGGGAAAAGGCAGAAATTGCACTTATTTTGAGTCAAAAAGGCGGAAAATCCCCTTATTTTGGGGCAAAAATGAAGAAATTTCTATTTTTTATAACAAAAAAATAAACATTCCCTTTATTTTCGGGCAAAAAGGCAGAAATTCCCCATATTTTGGAGCAAAATTGCAGAAATTCCTCTAATTTTGGGGCAAAAATGCAGAAATTCCACTTATTTTGGGGTAAAACTGCAAAATTTCACTTATTTCGCAGTAAAATGGCAGAAATTCCCCTTATTTTCGCCGAAAAAGGCAGAAAATCCCTGTATTTTGGAGCAAAATTGCAGAAATTCACCTAATTTTGGAGTAAAAAATACAGTAATATTCTTTATTTTGGGGCAAAAAGGCAGAAATTCCCTTTATTTTCGGGCAAAATTGCAGAAATTTCCCTTATTTGGGGGCAAAAAAACAGAAATTCCCCTTATTTTGGGGCAAAATTGCAGAAATTTCCCTTATTATGGGGAAAAATTGCAGAAATTTCCCTTATATTAGGGCAAAATTGCAGAAATTTCACTTATTTCAGAGAAAAAAATCAAAAATTTTTCTTATTTTGGGGCAAAAAGGCAGAAATTCCCATTATTTTGGCGCAAAAAGGCAGAAATTCACCTTATTTTGGGCTAAAATTGCAGAAATTTCACATATTTCAGAGCAAAAAGGCAGAAATTTCATTAATTTGGGGCAAAAATGAAGAAATTTCTCTTTTTATGGCAATAAAGGTATGCATTCCTCTTATTTTTGGGCAAAAAGGCAGAAATTCCTTGTATTTTGGAGCAAAATTGCAGAAATTCCCCTAATTGTAGAGCAAAAGGCAGAAATTCTCCTTATTTTCGGGCAAAACTCAGAAATTCCACCTATTTTGGGGCAAAATTCCAGAAATTTCCATTATTTTTGGGCAAAATTGCAGAAATTTCACTTATTATCGGGCAAAATTGAAGAAATTTCACTTATTTCAGGGAAAAAAGGCAGAAATTTTCCTTATTTTGCGGCAAAAAGGCAGAAATTCTCCATATTTTGGTGCAAAAATCAGAAATTTCCCTTATTTTGAGGTAAAATGCTGAAATTCCCCATATTTTGGGGCAAAAGCCAGAAATTTCTCTTTTTTTGGGGCAAATTTGCAGAAATTTCACTTATTTCAGGGTAATAAGTCAGAAATTTTCCTTATTTTGGGGCAAAAAAGAAAGAAATTCCCTTTGTTTTGGGGGAAAAAGACAGAAATTCCACTTATTTAGAGGCAAAAAAGCAGAAATTCCCCTTCTTTTGGAGCAAAAATGAAGAAATTTATCTTTTTTATGGCAAAAAGGTATGCATTCTTCTTATTTTCAAACAAAAGGCAGAAATTCTCCATATTTTGGGGCAAAACGCAGAAATTCCCCTTATTTTGGGGCAAAATTGCAGAAATTTCACTAATTGTGGGGCAAAAAACAGAATTTCCCCTTATTTTGAAGCAAAATTGCAGGAATTTCCTTTATTATGGGGAAAAATTGCAGAAATTTTCCTTATTTTAGGGCAAAATTGCAGAAATTTCACTAATTGTGGGGCAAAAAGGCAGAAATTCTCTTTATTTTGGGGCAAAACTCAGAAATTCCACTTATTTTGGGGCAAAATTCCAGAAATATCACTTATTTTGGGGCAAAATTGCAGAAATTTTACTTATTTCAGGGAAAAAAGGCAGAAATTTTTCTTATTTTGGGGCAAAAAAACAGAAATTCCTAATATTTTGTGCCAAAATTCAGAAATTCCCCTTATTTTGAGGTAAAAAGGCTGAAATTCCCCTTATTTGGTGGCAAAAAGGCAGAAATTTCCCTTATATTGGGAAAAATTGCAGAAATTTCACTTATTTTGGGGGCAAAAAGCAGAAATTTCTTTTATTATGGCACAAAATTGAAGAAATATTCCTTATTTTGGAACAAAAAGGCAGAAATTCCCCATATTTTGGGGCAAAAGGCAGAAATTCTTATTTTGCAGTAAAATGCAGAAATTCCCCTTATTTAGAGGTAAAATGCAGAAATTCCCCAAATATTGAGGGAAAATGCAGAAATTCCCTTTATTTTGGGGCTAAAAAGCAAAAATTAAGCGTATTTTGAAGAAAAATTGCAGAAATTCTCATAATTTTGAAGCAAAATAACAGAAAATCTCCTTTTTTCGGGAGCAAAAAGTCAGAAATCCCCCTTATTTTGGGGCAAAATTGCAGAAATTTCCATTACATTGGGGCAGAATTGCAGAAATTGGCCTTATTTTGGGGCAAAAAGGAAGAAATTTCTTTTATTTTGGTACAAAATTGCAGAAATTTTTCTTATTTTGGGTCAAAAAAAGAGAAATTCCCCATATTTTGGGGCTAAAAGGCAGAAATTCCCCTTATTTTGAGGTAAAAAGGCTGAAATTCCCCTTATTTTCGGGCAAAAAGTCAGAAATTCCCCTTATTTTGGTGCAAAAAGGCAGAAATTCCCCTTATTTTGGGGAAAAACTGCAGAAATTTTACTTATTTCACGGCAAAATGGCAGAAATTCCCCTTATTTTCGGCGAAAAAGGCAGAAAATCCCCGTATTTTGAAGCAAAATTGCAGAAATTCACCTAATTTTGGGGTAAAAAATACAGTAATTTACTTTATTTTGGGGCAAAAAGGCAGAAATTCTCCTTATTTAGGGGCAAAAGGCAGAAATTCTCTTTATTATAGGGCAAAATTGCAGAAATTTCCCTTATTTGGGGGCAAAAAACAGAAATTCCCCTTATTTTGGGGCAAAATTGCATAAATTTCCCTTATTTTGGGGAAAAATTGCAGAAATTTCCCTTATTTTAGGGCAAAATTGCAGAAATTTCACTTATTTAGGAGAAAAAAGGCAAAAAATTTCATTATTTTTGGGCAAAAAGGCAGAAATTCCCATTATTTTGGGGCAAAAATGCAGAAATTCAAATTATTTTGGGGTAAAATTGCAGAAATTTCACAAATTTCAGGGCAAAAATGCAGAAATTTTCCTTATTTTGGGGCAAAATTGCAGAAATTTCACTTATTTCAGGTTAATAAGTCAGTAATTTTCCTTATTTTGGAGCAAAAAAGACAGAAATAACCTTTGTTTTGTGGGTAAAGACAGAAATTCCACTTATTTAGAGGTAAAAAGGCAGAAATTCCTCTTATTTTGGAGCAAAAATGAAGAAATTATCCTTTTTTATGGCAAAAAGGTATGCATTCATCTTATTTTTGGGCAAAAATACAGAAATTCCCAGTATTTTGGAGAAAATTGCAGAAATTCCCCTAATTGTGGGGCAAAAAGGCAGAAATTTCCTATATGTTGGGGCAAAAAGACAGAAATTCTCCTTATTTTGGGGCAAAATTCAGAAATTCCACTTATTTTGGAGCAAAATTCCAGAAATTTCCCTTATTTTGGGGCAAAATTGCAGAAATTTCATTTATTTTGGGGCAAAATTGCAGAAATTCCCCTTATATTGGGGCAATAAGATGAAATCCCTTATTTTTGGCTAAATTTGAAGAAATTTCACTTATTTCGGGACAAAAAGGCAGAAATTCACTTAATTTCGGGCAAAAAGGTAGAAATACTTCTTATTTAGGGGCAAAAAGGCAGAAATTCCCCTTATTTTGGGATAAAATTGCAGAAATTTCCCTTATTTGGGAGCCAAAAGGCAGAAAATCCCCTTAATTTTGGGTAAAAAGGCAGATATTCCCTATATTTTAGAGCAAAATTGCAGAAATTCCCCTAATATTGGGGCAAAATGCAGAAATTCCTTTTATTTGGGGCAAAAATACAGATATTCTCCTTATTTTGGGGCAAAAATCAGAAATTTTTCTTATTTTGGGGAAAATTGCAGAAATTTCACATATTTTCAGGTAAAAAGGCTGAAATTTCCTTTATTTTGGGGCAAAAAGGGAGAAATTTTCCTTTTCAGGGCAAAATTGCAGAATTTTCCTTTTTTGGGGGCAAAAAGGCAGAAATTTGTTATATTTTGGGACAAAAAGGCAGAAATTCCCCTTATTTTGAGGTAATAAGGCTGAAATTCCCCTTATTTGGGGCAAAAAGGCAGAAATTCCCCTTATTTTGGGGTAAAATTGCAGAAATTTCAAATATTTTAGGGCAAAATGGTAGAAATTTCCCTTATATTGGGGAAAAACGATGAAATCCATAATTTTTGGCTAAAATTGCAGAAATTTTACTTATTTCGGACAAAAAGGCAGAAAGTCCACTGAATTTCGGGCAAAAAGGCAGAAATGACCCATATTTTGGAGCAAAATTGCAGAAATTCCCCTAATATTGGTGCAAAAATGCAGAAATTCCCTTTATTTTGGGGGCAAAAAGGCAGAAATTCCCCTTATTTTTAGGTAAAAAGGCTGAAATTCCCCTTATTTTGGGGCAAAAAGTCAGAAATTCCCCTTATTTTTGGGCAAAAAGACAGAAATTTCGTTTATTTTTGGGGAAAAGGCAGAAATTGCACTTATTTTGAGTCAAAAAGGTGAAAAATCCCCTTATTTTGGGGTAAAAATGAAGAAATTTCCTTTTTTTATGGCAAAAAGGTATACATTCCATTTATTTTCGGGCCAAAAGGTAGAAATTTTCCGTATTTTAGAGCAAAATTGCAAAAATTCCCCTAATTTTTGGGCAAAAAGGCAGAAATTTTTCTTATTTTGGGGTAAAACTGCAGAAATTTCACTTATTTCGCGGAAAAATGGCAGAAATTCCCTTTATTTTCGGCGAAAAAGAAAGAAAATGCCCGTATTTTGGAGCAAAATTGTAGAAATTCACCTAATTTTGGGGTAAAAACTACAGTAATTTTCTTATTTTGGAGCAAAAAGGCAGAAATTCTCCTTATTTTAGGGCAAAATTGAAGAAATTTCCATTATTTGGCGGCAAAAAACAGAAATTCCCCTTATTTTGGGGCAAAATTGCAGGAATTTCCCTTATTATGTAAAAAAATTGCAGAAATTTCCCTTATTTTAGGGAAAAATTGCAGAAATTTCACTTATTTCAGAGAAAAAAAGCAATAATTTTTCTACTTTTGGGGCAAAAAGGCAGAAATTCCTATTATTTTATGGGCAAAAAGGCAGAAATTCACCTTATTTTGGGGTAAAATTGCAGAAATTTCACATATTTCAGGGCAAAATCGCAGAAATTCCCCTTATTTTGGGGCAAAAGGCAGAAATTCCCTTTATTTTGGGATAAAATTGCAGAAATTTCCTTTATTTGGGAGCAAAAAGGCAGAAAATCCTTTTAATTTTGAGTAAAAAGGCAGAATTGCTCCATATTTTAGAGCAAAATTGCAGAAATTCCCCTAATATTGGGGCAAAAATGCAGAATTCCCTTTATTTGGGGCAAAAAGGCAGAAGTTCCCCTTATTTTCGAGAAAAGAGGAAGAAATTTCCTGTATTTTTAAGCAAAATTGCAGAAACTCCCCTAATTTTAGGGCAAAGAGGCAGGAATTCCTTTTATTTTGGGGCAAAAATATAGAAATTCTCCTTATTTTGGGGCAAAAATCAGAAATTTCTCTTATTTTGGGACAAAATTTTAGAAATTTCTTCTATCATGTTACAGACTTGCAGAAATATTTCTTATTTTGTGGCAAAAAGGCAGAAATTCCCCTTATTTTGGGATAAAATTGCAGAAATTTCCCTTATTTTGGGGCAAAATTGCAAAAATTTCCCTTATTATGGAAAAAAATTGGAGAAATTTCCCTTATTTTGGCGCAAAATTGCAGAAATTTCACTTATTTCAGAGAAAAATCTCAGAAATTTCTTTTATTTTTGGGCAAAAAGGCAGAAATTTCTTTTATTTTGGTACAAAATTGTAGAAATTTTCTTTATTTTGGGGCAAAAATGCAGAAATTCACCATATTTTGGGGCAAAAATGCAGAGATTCCCCTTATTATGATGTAAAATGCTGAAATTCCCCTTATTTTGGGGCAAAAAGACAGAAATTCCCTTTATTTTGTGGCAAAAGGCAGAAATTTCCCTTATTTTGGGGCAAAATTGCAGAAATTTCACTTTTTTCAGGGCAAAATTCAAAAATTCCATTTATTTTGGAGCAAAAAGACAGAAATTTTGTTTATTTTTGGGTAAAAAGGCAGAAATTTCACTTATTTTCAGGTAAGAAGGAAGAAATTCCTCTTATTTTGGGGCAAAAATGAAGAAATTTCTTTTTTTTTGTTGCAAAAGGTATACATTCTTCTTATTTTCGGGCAAAAGAGCAGAAATTCCTCGTATTTTGGAGCACAATTGCAGAAAATCTTCTAATTGTGGGGCAAAAAGGCAGAAAATCCCTATATGTTCAGGCAAAAACACAGAAATTCTCCTTATTTTGGGGCAAAACTCAAAAATTTCACTTCTTTTGGGGCAAAATTGAAGAAATTTCACTTATTTCAGGGAAAAAAGGCAGAAACTTTCCTTATTTTGGGGCAAAAAGGCAGAAATTCCTAATATTTTGTGGCAAAATGCAGAAATTCCCCTTATTTTGAGGTAAAAAGGCTGAAATTCCCTTTATTTGGGGGCAAAAAGGCAGAAATTTTCCTTATTTTGGGGCAAAATTGCAGAAATTTCACTTATTTCATGGTAATAAGTCAGAAATTCCCCTTATTTTGGGGCAAAAAAGACAGAAATTTCCTTTGTTTGGGGGGAAAAAGACAGAAATTCCACTTATTTAGAGGCATAAAGGCAGAAATTTCCGTTATTTTGGAGGAAAAAGGAAGAAATTTCCCTTTTTTATGGCAAAAAGTTATGCATTCCCCTTATTTTCGGGTAAAAAGGCAGAAATTCACCGTATTTTGGAGCAAAATTGCAGAAATTCCCATAATTGTGGGGCAAAAAGGCAAAAATTCTCCTTATTTCGGGGCAAAATTGCAGAAATTTCCCTTATTTGGGGCAAAATTGCAGGAAATTCACTTATTTTCAGGTAAAAAGGCTGAAATTCCCTTTATTTAGGGGTAAAAAGGAAGAAATTCCCCTTATTTTGGGGCAAAATTGCAGAAATTTTCCTTATTTTGGGGCAAAAATGCCGAAATTCCTTATATTTGGGGGCAAAAAGGCAGAAATTCCCCTTATTTTGGGGTAAAATTGCAGAAATTTCAAATATTTCAGTGCAAAATGGCAAAAATTTCCCTTATTTTGGGGCAAAAATGGAATCCCTAATTTTTGGCTAAAATTGCAAAAATTTCACTTATTTCCGGACAAAAAGGCAGAAATTCCACTTAATTTCGGTCAAAAAGGCAGACATGACCGGTATTTTGGAGCAAAATTGCATTAATTCCCCTAATTTTTGATCAAAAAGGCAGAAATTCCCCTTATTTTGGGGTAAAACTGCAGAAATTTTAATTATTTTACGGCAAAATGAAAGAAATTCCCCTGATTTTTGGCGAAAAAGGCAGAAAATCCTCGTATTTTGGAGCAAAATTGCAGAAATTCAACTAATTTTGGGGTAAAACATGCAGTAATTTTCTTTATTTTGTGACAAAAAGGCAGAAGTTCCCCTTATTTTAGGGCAAATGTCAGAAATTCCCCTTATTTTAGGGCAAAATTGCAGAAATTTCCCTTATTTGGGGGCAAAAAACAGAAAATCCTCTTATTTTGGGGCAAAATTGCAGAAATTTGCTTTATTATGGGGAAAAATTGCAGATATTTCCCTTATTTTAGGGCAAAATTGCAGAAATTTTACTTATTTCAGAAAAAAAAAGCAAAAATTTTTCTTATTTTGGGGAAAAAGGCAGAAATTCCCATTATTTTGGGGCAAAAAGGCAGAAATTCACCCTATTTTGGGGTAAAATTGCAGAAATTTCAATTATTTCGTGGCAAAATGGAAGAAATTCCCCTTGTTTTTGGCGAAAAAGGCAGAAAATCCTCGTATTTTGGAGCAAAATTTCAGAAATTCACCTAATTTTGCGGTAAAACATGCAGTAATTTTCTTTATTCTGTGGCAAAAAGGCAGAAATTCCCCTTATTTTGGGGCAAATGTCAGAAATTCCCCTTATTTTAGGGCAAAATTGCAGAAATTTCCCTTATTTGGGGGAAAAAACAGAAAATCCCTTTATTTTGGGGCAAAATTGCAGAAATTTGCTTTATTATGGGGGAAAAACTGCAGATATTTCCCTTATTTTAGGGAAAAATTGCAGAAATTTCACTTATTTCAGAAAAAAAAAGCAAAAATTTTTCTTATTTTGGGGCAAAAAGGCAGAAATTCCCATTATTTTGGAGCAAATATGCAGAAATTCACCTTATTTTGGGGTAAAATTGCAGAAATTTCACATATTTCAGGGCAAAAAGGCAGAAATTTCCCTTAATTTGGGGCAAAAATGAAGAAATTTCCCTTTTTATGGCAATAAAGGTATGCATTCCCCTTATTTTCGGGCAAAAATGCAGAAATTCCCTGTATTTTGGAGCAAAATTGCAGAAATTCCCCTAATTGTGGGGCAAAAAAGCAGAAATTCCCTATATGTTGGGGCAAAAAGACAGAAATTCTCCTTATTTTGGGGCAAAACTCAGAAATTCCACTTACTTTGGAGCAAAATTCCAGAAATTTTTTTTATTTTGGGGCAAAATTGCAGAAATTTCATTTATTTTGGGGCAAAATTGCAGAAATTCCCCTTATTTTGGGGCAAAAACATGAAATCCCTAATTTTTGGCTAAAATTAAAGAAATTTCACTTATTTTGGGACAAAAAGGCAAAAATTCCACTTAATTTTGGGCAAAAAGGCAGAAATTCCCATTATTTTGGGGCAAAAAGGCAGAAATTCCCCTTATTTTGGGATAAAATTGCAGAAATTCCCCTAATAGTGGGACAAAAATGCAGAAATTCCCTTTATTTGGGGCAAAAGGCAGAAGTTCCCCTTATTTTCGGAAAAAGAGGAAGAAATTCCCTGTATTTTGAAGCAAATTTGCAGAAACTCCCCTAATTTTGGGGCAAAAAGGCAGAAATTCCCTTTATTTTGGGGCAAAAATACAGAAATTCTCTTTATTTTTGGGCAAAAATCAGAAATTTCTTTTATTTGGGGCAAAATTGCAGAAATTTCACTTATTTTCAGGTAAAAAGGCTGAAATTTCCTTTATTTTGGGGCAAAAAGGGAGAAATTCTCCTCTTCAGGACAAAAATGCAGAATTTTCCTTTTTTGGGGCAAAAAGGCAGAAATTCCTTATATTTTGGGGAAAAAAGGCAGAAATTCCCCTTATTTTGAGGTAATAAGGCTGAAATTCCCCTTATTTGGGGCAAAAAGGCAGAAATTCCCCTTATTTTGGGATAAAATTGCAGAAATTTCAAATATTTCAGGGCAAAATGGCAGAAATTTCCCTTATTTTAGGGCAAAAAAATGAAATCCCTAATTTTTGGCTAAAATTGCGGAAATTTCACTTTTTTCAGGGCAAAATTCAAAAATTCCATTTATTTTGGAGCAAAAAGACAGAAATTTTGTTTATTTTTGGGTAAAAAGGCAGAAATTTCACTTATTTTCAGGTAAGAAGGAAGAAATTCCTCTTATTTTGGGGCAAAAATGAAGAAATTTCTTTTTTTTTGTTGCAAAAGGTATACATTCTTCTTATTTTCGGGCAAAAGAGCAGAAATTCCTCGTATTTTGGAGCACAATTGCAGAAAATCTTCTAATTGTGGGGCAAAAAGGCAGAAAATCCCTATATGTTCAGGCAAAAACACAGAAATTCTCCTTATTTTGGGGCAAAACTCAAAAATTTCACTTCTTTTGGGGCAAAATTGAAGAAATTTCACTTATTTCAGGGAAAAAAGGCAGAAACTTTCCTTATTTTGGGGCAAAAAGGCAGAAATTCCTAATATTTTGTGGCAAAATGCAGAAATTCCCCTTATTTTGAGGTAAAAAGGCTGAAATTCCCTTTATTTGGGGGCAAAAAGGCAGAAATTTTCCTTATTTTGGGGCAAAATTGCAGAAATTTCACTTATTTCATGGTAATAAGTCAGAAATTCCCCTTATTTTGGGGCAAAAAAGACAGAAATTTCCTTTGTTTGGGGGGAAAAAGACAGAAATTCCACTTATTTAGAGGCATAAAGGCAGAAATTTCCGTTATTTTGGAGGAAAAAGGAAGAAATTTCCCTTTTTTATGGCAAAAAGTTATGCATTCCCCTTATTTTCGGGTAAAAAGGCAGAAATTCACCGTATTTTGGAGCAAAATTGCAGAAATTCCCATAATTGTGGGGCAAAAAGGCAAAAATTCTCCTTATTTCGGGGCAAAATTGCAGAAATTTCCCTTATTTGGGGCAAAATTGCAGGAAATTCACTTATTTTCAGGTAAAAAGGCTGAAATTCCCTTTATTTAGGGGTAAAAAGGAAGAAATTCCCCTTATTTTGGGGCAAAATTGCAGAAATTTTCCTTATTTTGGGGCAAAAATGCCGAAATTCCTTATATTTGGGGGCAAAAAGGCAGAAATTCCCCTTATTTTGGGGTAAAATTGCAGAAATTTCAAATATTTCAGTGCAAAATGGCAAAAATTTCCCTTATTTTGGGGCAAAAATGGAATCCCTAATTTTTGGCTAAAATTGCAAAAATTTCACTTATTTCCGGACAAAAAGGCAGAAATTCCACTTAATTTCGGTCAAAAAGGCAGACATGACCGGTATTTTGGAGCAAAATTGCATTAATTCCCCTAATTTTTGATCAAAAAGGCAGAAATTCCCCTTATTTTGGGGTAAAACTGCAGAAATTTTAATTATTTTACGGCAAAATGAAAGAAATTCCCCTGATTTTTGGCGAAAAAGGCAGAAAATCCTCGTATTTTGGAGCAAAATTGCAGAAATTCAACTAATTTTGGGGTAAAACATGCAGTAATTTTCTTTATTTTGTGACAAAAAGGCAGAAGTTCCCCTTATTTTAGGGCAAATGTCAGAAATTCCCCTTATTTTAGGGCAAAATTGCAGAAATTTCCCTTATTTGGGGGCAAAAAACAGAAAATCCTCTTATTTTGGGGCAAAATTGCAGAAATTTGCTTTATTATGGGGAAAAATTGCAGATATTTCCCTTATTTTAGGGCAAAATTGCAGAAATTTTACTTATTTCAGAAAAAAAAAGCAAAAATTTTTCTTATTTTGGGGAAAAAGGCAGAAATTCCCATTATTTTGGGGCAAAAAGGCAGAAATTCACCCTATTTTGGGGTAAAATTGCAGAAATTTCAATTATTTCGTGGCAAAATGGAAGAAATTCCCCTTGTTTTTGGCGAAAAAGGCAGAAAATCCTCGTATTTTGGAGCAAAATTTCAGAAATTCACCTAATTTTGCGGTAAAACATGCAGTAATTTTCTTTATTCTGTGGCAAAAAGGCAGAAATTCCCCTTATTTTGGGGCAAATGTCAGAAATTCCCCTTATTTTAGGGCAAAATTGCAGAAATTTCCCTTATTTGGGGGAAAAAACAGAAAATCCCTTTATTTTGGGGCAAAATTGCAGAAATTTGCTTTATTATGGGGGAAAAACTGCAGATATTTCCCTTATTTTAGGGAAAAATTGCAGAAATTTCACTTATTTCAGAAAAAAAAAGCAAAAATTTTTCTTATTTTGGGGCAAAAAGGCAGAAATTCCCATTATTTTGGAGCAAATATGCAGAAATTCACCTTATTTTGGGGTAAAATTGCAGAAATTTCACATATTTCAGGGCAAAAAGGCAGAAATTTCCCTTAATTTGGGGCAAAAATGAAGAAATTTCCCTTTTTATGGCAATAAAGGTATGCATTCCCCTTATTTTCGGGCAAAAATGCAGAAATTCCCTGTATTTTGGAGCAAAATTGCAGAAATTCCCCTAATTGTGGGGCAAAAAAGCAGAAATTCCCTATATGTTGGGGCAAAAAGACAGAAATTCTCCTTATTTTGGGGCAAAACTCAGAAATTCCACTTACTTTGGAGCAAAATTCCAGAAATTTTTTTTATTTTGGGGCAAAATTGCAGAAATTTCATTTATTTTGGGGCAAAATTGCAGAAATTCCCCTTATTTTGGGGCAAAAACATGAAATCCCTAATTTTTGGCTAAAATTAAAGAAATTTCACTTATTTTGGGACAAAAAGGCAAAAATTCCACTTAATTTTGGGCAAAAAGGCAGAAATTCCCATTATTTTGGGGCAAAAAGGCAGAAATTCCCCTTATTTTGGGATAAAATTGCAGAAATTCCCCTAATAGTGGGACAAAAATGCAGAAATTCCCTTTATTTGGGGCAAAAGGCAGAAGTTCCCCTTATTTTCGGAAAAAGAGGAAGAAATTCCCTGTATTTTGAAGCAAATTTGCAGAAACTCCCCTAATTTTGGGGCAAAAAGGCAGAAATTCCCTTTATTTTGGGGCAAAAATACAGAAATTCTCTTTATTTTTGGGCAAAAATCAGAAATTTCTTTTATTTGGGGCAAAATTGCAGAAATTTCACTTATTTTCAGGTAAAAAGGCTGAAATTTCCTTTATTTTGGGGCAAAAAGGGAGAAATTCTCCTCTTCAGGACAAAAATGCAGAATTTTCCTTTTTTGGGGCAAAAAGGCAGAAATTCCTTATATTTTGGGGAAAAAAGGCAGAAATTCCCCTTATTTTGAGGTAATAAGGCTGAAATTCCCCTTATTTGGGGCAAAAAGGCAGAAATTCCCCTTATTTTGGGATAAAATTGCAGAAATTTCAAATATTTCAGGGCAAAATGGCAGAAATTTCCCTTATTTTAGGGCAAAAAAATGAAATCCCTAATTTTTGGCTAAAATTGCGGAAATTTCACTTTTTTCAGGGCAAAATTCAAAAATTCCATTTATTTTGGAGCAAAAAGACAGAAATTTTGTTTATTTTTGGGTAAAAAGGCAGAAATTTCACTTATTTTCAGGTAAGAAGGAAGAAATTCCTCTTATTTTGGGGCAAAAATGAAGAAATTTCTTTTTTTTTGTTGCAAAAGGTATACATTCTTCTTATTTTCGGGCAAAAGAGCAGAAATTCCTCGTATTTTGGAGCACAATTGCAGAAAATCTTCTAATTGTGGGGCAAAAAGGCAGAAAATCCCTATATGTTCAGGCAAAAACACAGAAATTCTCCTTATTTTGGGGCAAAACTCAAAAATTTCACTTCTTTTGGGGCAAAATTGAAGAAATTTCACTTATTTCAGGGAAAAAAGGCAGAAACTTTCCTTATTTTGGGGCAAAAAGGCAGAAATTCCTAATATTTTGTGGCAAAATGCAGAAATTCCCCTTATTTTGAGGTAAAAAGGCTGAAATTCCCTTTATTTGGGGGCAAAAAGGCAGAAATTTTCCTTATTTTGGGGCAAAATTGCAGAAATTTCACTTATTTCATGGTAATAAGTCAGAAATTCCCCTTATTTTGGGGCAAAAAAGACAGAAATTTCCTTTGTTTGGGGGGAAAAAGACAGAAATTCCACTTATTTAGAGGCATAAAGGCAGAAATTTCCGTTATTTTGGAGGAAAAAGGAAGAAATTTCCCTTTTTTATGGCAAAAAGTTATGCATTCCCCTTATTTTCGGGTAAAAAGGCAGAAATTCACCGTATTTTGGAGCAAAATTGCAGAAATTCCCATAATTGTGGGGCAAAAAGGCAAAAATTCTCCTTATTTCGGGGCAAAATTGCAGAAATTTCCCTTATTTGGGGCAAAATTGCAGGAAATTCACTTATTTTCAGGTAAAAAGGCTGAAATTCCCTTTATTTAGGGGTAAAAAGGAAGAAATTCCCCTTATTTTGGGGCAAAATTGCAGAAATTTTCCTTATTTTGGGGCAAAAATGCCGAAATTCCTTATATTTGGGGGCAAAAAGGCAGAAATTCCCCTTATTTTGGGGTAAAATTGCAGAAATTTCAAATATTTCAGTGCAAAATGGCAAAAATTTCCCTTATTTTGGGGCAAAAATGGAATCCCTAATTTTTGGCTAAAATTGCAAAAATTTCACTTATTTCCGGACAAAAAGGCAGAAATTCCACTTAATTTCGGTCAAAAAGGCAGACATGACCGGTATTTTGGAGCAAAATTGCATTAATTCCCCTAATTTTTGATCAAAAAGGCAGAAATTCCCCTTATTTTGGGGTAAAACTGCAGAAATTTTAATTATTTTACGGCAAAATGAAAGAAATTCCCCTGATTTTTGGCGAAAAAGGCAGAAAATCCTCGTATTTTGGAGCAAAATTGCAGAAATTCAACTAATTTTGGGGTAAAACATGCAGTAATTTTCTTTATTTTGTGACAAAAAGGCAGAAGTTCCCCTTATTTTAGGGCAAATGTCAGAAATTCCCCTTATTTTAGGGCAAAATTGCAGAAATTTCCCTTATTTGGGGGCAAAAAACAGAAAATCCTCTTATTTTGGGGCAAAATTGCAGAAATTTGCTTTATTATGGGGAAAAATTGCAGATATTTCCCTTATTTTAGGGCAAAATTGCAGAAATTTTACTTATTTCAGAAAAAAAAAGCAAAAATTTTTCTTATTTTGGGGAAAAAGGCAGAAATTCCCATTATTTTGGGGCAAAAAGGCAGAAATTCACCCTATTTTGGGGTAAAATTGCAGAAATTTCAATTATTTCGTGGCAAAATGGAAGAAATTCCCCTTGTTTTTGGCGAAAAAGGCAGAAAATCCTCGTATTTTGGAGCAAAATTTCAGAAATTCACCTAATTTTGCGGTAAAACATGCAGTAATTTTCTTTATTCTGTGGCAAAAAGGCAGAAATTCCCCTTATTTTGGGGCAAATGTCAGAAATTCCCCTTATTTTAGGGCAAAATTGCAGAAATTTCCCTTATTTGGGGGAAAAAACAGAAAATCCCTTTATTTTGGGGCAAAATTGCAGAAATTTGCTTTATTATGGGGGAAAAACTGCAGATATTTCCCTTATTTTAGGGAAAAATTGCAGAAATTTCACTTATTTCAGAAAAAAAAAGCAAAAATTTTTCTTATTTTGGGGCAAAAAGGCAGAAATTCCCATTATTTTGGAGCAAATATGCAGAAATTCACCTTATTTTGGGGTAAAATTGCAGAAATTTCACATATTTCAGGGCAAAAAGGCAGAAATTTCCCTTAATTTGGGGCAAAAATGAAGAAATTTCCCTTTTTATGGCAATAAAGGTATGCATTCCCCTTATTTTCGGGCAAAAATGCAGAAATTCCCTGTATTTTGGAGCAAAATTGCAGAAATTCCCCTAATTGTGGGGCAAAAAAGCAGAAATTCCCTATATGTTGGGGCAAAAAGACAGAAATTCTCCTTATTTTGGGGCAAAACTCAGAAATTCCACTTACTTTGGAGCAAAATTCCAGAAATTTTTTTTATTTTGGGGCAAAATTGCAGAAATTTCATTTATTTTGGGGCAAAATTGCAGAAATTCCCCTTATTTTGGGGCAAAAACATGAAATCCCTAATTTTTGGCTAAAATTAAAGAAATTTCACTTATTTTGGGACAAAAAGGCAAAAATTCCACTTAATTTTGGGCAAAAAGGCAGAAATTCCCATTATTTTGGGGCAAAAAGGCAGAAATTCCCCTTATTTTGGGATAAAATTGCAGAAATTCCCCTAATAGTGGGACAAAAATGCAGAAATTCCCTTTATTTGGGGCAAAAGGCAGAAGTTCCCCTTATTTTCGGAAAAAGAGGAAGAAATTCCCTGTATTTTGAAGCAAATTTGCAGAAACTCCCCTAATTTTGGGGCAAAAAGGCAGAAATTCCCTTTATTTTGGGGCAAAAATACAGAAATTCTCTTTATTTTTGGGCAAAAATCAGAAATTTCTTTTATTTGGGGCAAAATTGCAGAAATTTCACTTATTTTCAGGTAAAAAGGCTGAAATTTCCTTTATTTTGGGGCAAAAAGGGAGAAATTCTCCTCTTCAGGACAAAAATGCAGAATTTTCCTTTTTTGGGGCAAAAAGGCAGAAATTCCTTATATTTTGGGGAAAAAAGGCAGAAATTCCCCTTATTTTGAGGTAATAAGGCTGAAATTCCCCTTATTTGGGGCAAAAAGGCAGAAATTCCCCTTATTTTGGGATAAAATTGCAGAAATTTCAAATATTTCAGGGCAAAATGGCAGAAATTTCCCTTATTTTAGGGCAAAAAAATGAAATCCCTAATTTTTGGCTAAAATTGCGGAAATTTCACTTATTTCGGACAAAAAGGCAGAAATTCCCCTTATTTTGGGCAAAAAGGAAGAAATGACCCATATTTTGGAGCAAAATTGCAGAAATTTCTCTAATATTGGTGCAAAAATGCAGAAATTCCCTTCATTTTGGGGGCAAAAAGGCAGAAATTCCCCTTATTTTTAGGTAAAAATGCTGAAATTCCCCTTATTTTGGGGCAAAAAGTCAGAAATTCCCCTTATTTTTGAACAAAAATACAGAAATTTCGTTTATTTTGAGGGAAAAGGCAGAAATTGCACTTATTTTGAGTCAAAAAGTTGAAAAATCCCCTTATTTTGGAGTAGAAATGAAGAAATTTCCTTTTTTTATGGCAAAAAGGTATACATTCCCTTTATTTTCGGGCCAAAAGGCAGAAATTCCCTGTATTTTGGAGCAAAATTGCAAAAATTCCCCTAATTTTTGGGCAAAAAGGCAGAAATTTCCCTTATTTTGGGGTAAAACTGCAGAAATTTCACTTATTTCGCGGCAAAATGGCAAAAATTCCCTTTATTTTCGGTGAAAAATAAGAAAATCCCCGTATTTTGGAGCAAAATTGCAGAAATTCACCGAATTTTGGGATAAAAAATACAGTAATTTTCTTATTTTGGGGCAAAAAGGCAGAAATTCTCCTTATTTTGGGGCAAAAAGAGAGAAATTCCATTTATTTTTAAGGAAAAGGCAGAAATTGCACTTATTTTGAATCAAAAAGGCAGAAAATCCCCTTATTTTGGGGCAAAAGTGAAGAAATATCCCTTTTTCATGGCAAAAATGTATACATTCCTTTTATTTTCGGGCAAAAAGGCAGAAATTCCCCATATTTTGGAGCAAAATTGCAGAAATTCCCTTAATTTTGGAGCAAAAAGGCAGAAATTCCCCTTATTTTGATGTAAAACTGCAGAAATTTCACTTATTTCACGGCAAGATGGCAGAAATTCCCCTTATTTTCGGCGAAAAAGGTAGAAAATCCTCGTATTTTGGAGCAAAATTGCAGAAATTCACCTAATTTTGGCGTAAAACATGCAGTAATTTTCTTTATTTTGTGGCAAAAAGGCAGAAATTCCCCTTATTTTGGGGTAAAACTCCAGAAATTTAACTAATTTCGCAGCAAAATGGCAGAAATTTCCCTTATTTTCGGCAAAAAGGCAGAAAATCCCCGTATTTTGGAGCAAAATTGAAGAAATTCACCTAATTTTGGGCTAAAAAATACAGTAATATTCTTTATTTTGGAGCAAAAAGGCAGAAATTCTCTTTATTTTGGGGCAAAAGGCAGAAATTCCCATTATTTTGGGGCAAATACGCAGAAATTCACATTATTTTGGGCTAAAATTGCAGAAATTTCACATATTTCAGGGCAAAAAAGGCAGAAATTTCCCTTAATTTGGGGCAAAAATGAAGAAATTTCCCTTTTTATGGCAATAAAGGTATGCATTCCCCTTATTTTTGGGCAAAAATGCAGAAATTCCCTGTATTTTGGAGCAAAATTGCAGAAATTCCCCTAATTGTGGGGCAAAAAGGCAGAAATTCCTTTTATGTTGGGGCAAAATACAGAAATTCTCCTTATTTTGGGGCAAAACTCAGAAATTCCACTTATTTTAGAGCAAAATTCCAGAAATTTCCTTTATTTTGGGGCAAAATTGCAGAAATTTCATTTATTTTGGGGCAAAATTGCAGAAATTCCCCTTATTTTGGGGCAAAAAGATGAAATCCCTAATTTTTGGCTAAAATGAAAGAAATTTCACTTATTTCGGGACAAAAAGGCAAAAATTCCACTTAATTTTGGGCAAAAAGGCAGAAATTCCCATTATTTTGGGGCAAAAAGGCAGAAATTCCCATTATTTTGGGATAAAATTGCAAAAATTTCCCTTATTTGGGAGCAAAAAGGCAGATAATCCCCTTAATTTCGGTTAAAAAGGCAGATATTCCCCATATTTTGGAGCAAAATTGCAGAAATTCCCCTATTATTGGGGCAAAAATGCAGAAATTCCCTTTATTTGGGGCAAAAAGCAGAAGTTCCCCTTATTTTCGGGAAAAGAGGAAGAAATTCCCTGTATTTTGAAGCACATTTGTAGAAATTCCTCTAATTTTGGGGCAAAAAGGCAGAAATTCCCTTTATTTTAGGGCAAAAATACAGATATTCTCCTTATATTTGGGCAAAAATCAGAAATTTCTTTTATTTGGGGCAAAATTGCAGAAATTTCACTTATTTTCAGGTAAAAAGGCTGAAATTTCCTTTATTTTGGGGCAAAAAGGGAGAAATTCTCCTTTTCAGGGCAAAATTGCAAAATTTTCCTTTTTTGGGGCAAAAAGGCAGAAATTCCTTATATTTTGGGGCAAAAAGGCAGAAATTCCCCTTATTTTGAGGTAATAAGGCTGAAATTCCCCTTATTTGGGGCAAAAAGGCAGAAATTCCCCTTAATTTGGGGTAAAATTGCAGTAATTTCAAATATTTCAGGGCAAAATGGCAGAAATTTCCCTTATTTTAGGGCAAAAAGATGAAATCCCTAATTTTTGGCTAAAATTGCAGAAATTTCACTTATTTCGGACAAAAAGACAGAAATTCCACTTAATTTTGGGCAAAAAGGCAGAAATGACCCATATTTTGGAGCAAAATTGCAGAAATTCTCCTAATATTGGTGCAATAATGCAGAAATTCCCTTTATTTTGGGGGCAAAAAAGACAAAATTCCCCTTATTTTTAGGTAAAAATGCTGAAATTCCCCTTATTTTGGGGCAAAAAGTCAGAAATTCCCCTTATTTTTGAAGAAAAATACAGAAATTTTGTTTATTTTTGGGGAAAAGGCAGAAATTGCACTTATTTTGAGTCAAAAAGGTGAAAAATCCCCTTATTTTGGGGTAAAAATGAAGAAATTTCCTTTTTTTATGGCAAAAAGGTATACATTCCCTTTATTTTCGGGCCAAAAGGCAGAAATTCCCTGTATTTTGGAGCAAAATTGCAAAAATTCCCCTGATTTTTGGGCAAGAAGGCAGAAATTCCTATTATTTTGAAGTAAAACTGTAGAAATTTCACTTATTTCGCGGCAAAATGGCAGAAATTCCCTTTATTTTTGGTGAAAAATAAGAAAATCCCCGTATTTTGGAGCAAAATTGCAGAAATTCACCTAATTTTGGGATAAAAAAATACAGTAATTTTCTTATTTGGGGGCAAAAAGGCAGAATTTCTCCTTATTTTGGGACAAAAGACAAAAATTCCCCTTATCTTAGGGCAAAATTGAAGAAATTTTCCTTATTTGGGGGAAAAAAACAGGAATTCCCCTTATTTTGGTGCAAAATTGCAGGAATTTCACTTATTATGGAAAAAAATTACAGAAATTTCCCTTATTTTAGGGCAAAATTGCAGAAATTTCACTTATTTCAAAGAAAAAAGCAATAATTTTTCTTATTTTGGGTCAAAAAGTCAGAAATTTCTATTATTTTATGGGAAAAAAGGCAGAAATTCACCTTATTTTGGGGTAAAATTGCAGAAATTTCACATATTTCAAGGCAATAAGGCAGAAATTCCCCTTATTTTGGGGCAAAAAGGCAGAAATTCCTCTTATTTTGGGATAAAATTGCAGAAATTTCCCTTATTTGGGAGCAAAAAGGCAGAAAATCCTTTTAATTTTGGGTAAAAAGGCAGAATTTCCTTGTATTTTGGAGCAAAATTGCAGAAATTCTCCTAATATTGGGGCAAAAATGCAGAAATTCCCTTTATTTGGGGCAAAAAGGCAGAAGTTCCCCTTATTTTCGGAAAAGAGGAAGAAATTCCCTGTATTTTGAAGCAAAATTGCAGAAACTCCCCTAATTTTGGGGCAAAAATGCAGAAATTCCCTTTATTTTGGGGCAAAAATACAGAAATTCTCCTTATTTTAGGGCAAAAATCAGAAATTTCCCTTATTTTGGGGCAAAATTTTAGAAATTTCTTCTATTTTGTTACAGACTTGCAGAAATTTTTCTTATTTTGTGGGAAAAAGGCAGAAATTCCCCTTAATTTGGGATAAAATTGCAGAAATTTCCCTTATTTGGGGGCAAAAAACAGAAATTCCCCTTATTTTGGGGCAAAATTGCAGAAATTTCCCTTACTTCAGAGAAAAAAACTCAGAAATTTCTCTTATTTTGGGGCAAAAAGGCAGAAATTTCTTTTATTTTGGTACTAAATTGTAGAAATTTTCTTTATTTTGGGGCAAAAATGCAGAAATTCCCCATATTTTGGGGCAAAAATGCAGAGATTCCCCTTATTATGAGGTAAAATGCTGAAATTCCCCTTATTTTGGGGCAAAAAGACAGAAATTCCCTTTATTGTGTGGCAAAAAGGCAGAATTTTCCCTTATTTTGTGGCAAAATTGCAGAAATTTCACATATTTCAGGGCAAAATTCAAAAATTCCTTTTATTTTGGGGCAAAAAGACAGAAATTCCGTTTATATTTGGGTAAAAAGGCAGAAATTTCACTTATTTTGAGGTAAGAAGGAAGAAATTCCTCTTATTTTGGAACAAAAAAGACAGAAATTCCCTTTGCTTTGTGGAAAAAAACAGAAATTCCACTTATTTAGAGGCAAAAAGGCAGAAATTTTTCTTATTTTAAGGCAAAACTCAGAAATTCCACATATTTTGTAGCAAAATTCCAGAAATTTTCTTTATTTTGGGGCAAAATTGCAGAAATTTTACTTATTTTGGGGCAAAATTGCAGAAATTTCACTTATTTCAGGGAAAAAAGGCAGAAATTTTTCTTATTTTGGGGCAAAAAAGCAGAAATTCCTAACATTTTGGGCCAAAATTCAGAAATTCCCCTTATTTTGAGGTAAAAAGGCTGAAATTCCCCTTATTTGGGGGCAAAAAGGCAGAAATTCCCATTATATTGGGGCAAAATTGCAGAAATTTCACTTATTTCAGGGTAATAAGTCAGAAATTTTCCTTATTTTCGGGCAAAAATGACAGAAATTCCCATTGTTTTGGGGAAAAAGACAGAAATTCCACTTATTTAGAGGCAAAAAAGCAGAAATTCCCCTTATTTTAGGGCAAAATTGCAAAAATTTCCCTTATTTGGGGGCAAAAAAACAGAAATTTTCTTTATTTTGGGGCTAAATTCTAGAAATTTTTTTATTATGGAAAAAAATTGCAGAAATTTTTTTTATTTTAGGGCAAAATTGCAGAAATTTCACTTATTTCAGAGAAAAAAACAAAAAAAATTTCTTATTTTGGGGCAAAAAGGCAGAAATTCCCATTATTTTGGGGCAAAAGGCAGAAATTCACCTTATTTTGGGCTAAAATTACAGAAATTTCACATATTTCAGGGCAAAAAGGCAGAAATTTCCCTTAATTTGTGGCAAAAGTGAAGAAATTTCCTTTTTTTATGGCAGAAAGGTATGCATTTCCCTTATTTTAGGACAAAAAAGCAGAAAGTCCTATTTGGAGCAAAATTGCCGAAATTCCCATAATTGTGGGGCAAAAAGGCAGAAATTCTCTTTATTTTGGGGCAAAACTCAGAAATTCCACTTATTTTGGTGCAAAATTCAAGAAATTTCCCCTTTTTGGGGGCAAACTTTCAGAAATTTCACTTATTTTCGGGCAAAATTGCAAAAATTTCACTTATTTCAAGGAAAAAAGGCAGAAATTTTCCTTATTTTGGGGCAAAAAAGCAGAAATTCTCCATATTTTGATGCAATAATCAGAAATTTCCCTTATTTTAAGGTAAAATCCTGAAATTCCCCTTATTTTGGAAAAAATGGCAGAAATTTCCCTATTTTTGGGGCAAATTTGCAGAAATTTCACTTTTTCAAAAGTAAAAAGTCAGAAATTTTCCTTATTTTAAAGCAAAATACAGAAGTTCCCGTTGTTTTGGGGGAAAAAGACAGAAATTCCACTTATTTAGAGGCAAAAAAGCAGAAATTCCCCCTATTTTAGGGCAAAATTGAAGAAATTTCCCATATTTGGAAGCAAAAAAAACCAGAAATTCCCCTTATTTTGGGGCAAAATTCCAGAAATTTTACTTATTTTGGGGCAAAATTGCAGAAATTTCACTTATTTCAGGGAAAAATGCAGAAATTTTCTTTATTTTGGGGCAAAAAGGCAGAAATTCCCATTATTTTGGGGCAAAAAGGCAGAATTTCACCTTATTTTGGGCTAAAATTGCAGAAATTTCACATATTTCAGGGCAAAAAGGCAAAAATTTCCCTTAATTTGGGGCAAAAATGAAGAAATTTCCCTTTTTTATGGCAAAAAGTTATGCATTCCCCTTATTTTCGGGCAAAAAGGCAGAAATTCCCAGTATTTTGGAGCAAAATTGCAGAAATTCCCCATATTTTGGGACAAAAGGCAGAAATTCCCCTTATTTTGTGGCAAAATTGCAGAAATTCCTCTAATTGTGGGGCAAAAAAAGAAATTCCCCTTATTTTGAAGCAAAAATGCATAAATTTCCCTTATTATGGGGAAAATGCAGAAATTTCACTTATTTTAGGGTAAATATGCAGAAATTTCACTAATTGTGGGGCAAAAAGGCATAAATTCTTCTTATTTTGGGGCAAAACTCAGAAATTCCACTTATTTTGGGGCAAAATTCCAGAAATTTCCCTTATTTTGGGGCAAAATTGCAGAAATTTTACTTATTTTGGGGCAAAATTGCAGAAATTTCACTTATTTCAGGGAAAAAAGGCAGAAATTTTTCTTCTTTTGGGGCAAAAAGGCAAAAATTCCTAATATTTTGTGGCAAAAATGCAGAAATTCCTAATATTTTGTTGCAAAAATGCAGAAATTTCCCTTATTTTGAGGTAAAAAGGCTGAAATTCCCCTTATTTCAGGGCAAAAAAGCAGAAATTTCCCTTATTTTGTGGCAAATTTGCAGAAATTTCACTTATTTCGGGATAATAATTCAGAAATTTTCCTTATTTTGGGGCAAAAAAGACAGAAATTCTCTTTGTTTTGGGGGAAAAAAACAGAAATTTCACTTATTTAGAGGCAAAAAGGCAAAAGTTCCCCTTATTTTTAGCAAAAATGAAGAAATTTCCCTTTTTTATGGCAAAATGGTATGCATACTTCTTATTTTCAGACAAAAAGGCAGAAAATCCCCATATTTTGGGTCAAAATTGCAGAAATTTCCCTAATTGTGGGGCAAAAAACAGAAATTCCCCTTAATTTGGGGCAAAATTGCAGAAATTTCCCTTATTATGGGGAAAAATTGCAGAAATTTCCCTTCTATTATGGCAAAATTGCAAAAATTTTACTAATTGTGGCGCAAAAAGGCAGAAATTCTCCTTATTTTGGGGCAAAACTCAGAAATTCCACTTGTTTTGTGGCAAAATTCCAGAAATTTCCCTTATTTTGGGGCTAAAGTGACAGAAATTCCCTTTGTTTTGGGGGAAAACGACAGAAATTCCACTTATTTAGAGGCAAAAAAGCAGAAATTCTCTTTATTTTGGAGCAAAAATGAAGAAATTTCCTTTTTTTATTGCAAAAAGATATGCATTCTTATTTTTGGGCAAAAAGGCAGAAATTCACCATATTTTGGGGCAAAAGGCAGAAATTCCCCTTATTTTGGAGCAAAAATGAAGAAATTTCCCTTTTTTATGGCAAAAAGGTATGCATTCTTCTTATTTTGGTGCGAAAAGGCTGAAATTCCCCTTATTTTGAGGTAAAATGCTGAAATTCCCCATATTTTGGGGCAAAAGGCAGAAATTCCTCTTATTTTTGGGCAAAAAGGCAGAAATTCCCCATATTTTGGAGCAAAATTGCAGAAATTCACCTAATTTTTGGCAAAAAGGCAGAAATTTCCCTTATTTTGGGGTAAAACTCCAGAAATTTCACTTATTTCACAGCAAAATGGCAGAAATTCCCCTTATTTTCGGCGAAAAAGGCAGAAAATCCCCGTATCTTGGAGCAAAATTGCAGAAATTCACCTAATTTTGGGGTAAAAATACAGTAATATTCTTTATTTTTGGGCAAAAATGCAGAAATTACCCTTATTTTAGGGCAAAATTGCAGAAATTTCCCTTATTTGGGGGCAAAAAAAAGAAATTGCTCTTATTTTGGGGCAAAATTGCAGAAATCTCCATATTATGGGGAAAAATTGCAGAAATTTCCCTTATTTTGTGACAAAATTGCAGAAATTTCACATATTTCAGAGAAAAAAAGCAAAAATTTTTCTTATTTTGCGGCAAAAAGTCAGAAATTCTCTTTATTTTGGGGCAAAAGGCAAGAATTCACTTTTATTTTAGGGCAAAATTGCAGAAATTTCTCTTATTTGGGGACAAAAAAACAGAAATTGCCCTTATTTTGAGGCAAAATTGCAGAAATTTCCCTTATTATGAGGAAAAATTGCAGAAATTTCCCTTATATTAGGGCAAAATTGCAGAAATTTCACTTATTTCAGAGAAAAAAAGCAAAAATTTTTCTTATTTTGGGGCAAAAAGGCAGAAATTCCCATTATTTCTGGGCAAAAATGCAGAAATTCACCTTATTTTGGGGCAAAAATGAGGAAATTTCCCTTTTTATGGCAATAAAGTTATGCATTCCCCTTATTTTCGGGGAAAAAGGCAAAAATTCCTTGTATTTTGGAGCAAAATTGCAGAAATTCCCCTAATTGTAGGGCAAAAAGGCAGAAATTCTCCTTATTGGGGCAAAACTCAGAAATTCCACCTATTTCGGGGCAAAATTCCAGAAATTTCCATTATTTTGGGGCAAAATTGCAGAAATTTCACTTATTTTCGGGCAAAATTGAAGAAATTTCACTTATTTCAGGGAAAAAAGGCAGAAATTTTCCTTATTTTGGGGCAAAAAGGCAGAAATTCTCCATATTTTGGTGCAAAAATCAGAAATTTCTCTTATTTTGAGGTAAAATGCTGAAATTCTTCATATTTTGGGGCAAAAGGCAGAAATCTCTCTTTTTTGGGGCAAATTTGCAGAAATTTCACTTATTTCAGGGTAATAAGTCAGAAATTTTCCTTATTTTGGGGCAAAAAAGATAGAAATTCTCTATGTTTTGGGAGAAAAAGACAGAAATTCCACTTATTTAGAGGCAAAAAGGCAAAAGTTCCCCTTCTTTTGGAGCAAAAATGAAGAAATTTTCCTTTTTTATGGCAAAAAGGTATGCATTCTTCTTATTTTCAGACAAAAAGGCAGAAATTCCCCATATTTTGGGGCAAAAGGAAGAAATTCCCCTTTTTTTGGGGCAAAATTGCGGAAATTTCACTAATTGTGAGGCAAAAAACCGAAATTCCCCTTATTTTGAAGCAAAATTGCAGAAATTTCCCTTATTATGGGAAAAAATTGCAGAAATTTCACGAATTGTGGGGCAAAAACGCAGAAATTCTCCTTATTTTGGGGCAAAACTCAGAAATTCCACTTATTTTGGGGCAAAATTCCAGAAATTTTTCTTATTTGGGGCAAAGTTGCAGAAATTTCACTTATTTCAGGGAAAAAAGGCAGAAATTTTCCTTATTTTGGGGCAAAAATGCAGAAATTCCTAATATTTTTGCCAAAATTCAAAAATTCCTTTTATTTTGAGGTTAAAAAGGCTGAAATTCCCCTTATTTAAGGGGAAAAAGGCAGAAACTTCTCTTATATTGGGGCAAAATTGCAGAAATTTCACTTATTTTGGGGCAAAAAGCAGGAATTTCTTTTATTATGGTACAATATTGAAGAAATTTTCTTTATTTTGGAACAAAAAGGCAGAAATTCCCCATATTTTGGGGCAAAATGCAGAAATTCTTATTTTGCGGTCAAATGCAGAAATTTCCCTTATTTAGAGGTAAAATGCAGAAATTTTCCAAATATTGGGGAAAAATGCAGAAATTCCCTTTATTTTGGGGCTAAAAGGCAGAAATTAACCGTATTTTGAAGCAAAATTGCAGAAATTCTCATAATTTTGGGGCAAAAATACAGAAAATCCCCTTTTTTCTGGAGCAAAAATTCAGAAATTTCTCTTATTTTTGGGCAAAATTGCAGAAATTTCCTTTACATTGGGGCAAAATTGCAGAAATTTCCCTTATTTTTGGTCAAAATTGCAGAAATATTACTTATTTCAGAAAAAGGCAGAAATTTTCTTATTTTGGAGCAAAAATGCAGAAATTTCTTTTATTTTGGTACAAAATTGCAGAAATTTTTCTTATTTTGGGGCAAAAAGGCAGAAATTCCTCATATTTTGGGTCAAAAAGGCAGAAATTCCCTTTATTTTGAGGTAAAAAGGCTGAAATTCCCCTTATTTTTGGACAAAAAGTCAATAATTCCCCTTATTTTGGTGCAAAAAGGCAGAAATTCCCCTTATTTTGAGGTAAAACTGCAGAAATTTCACTTATTTCGTGGCAAAATGGCAGAAATTCCCCTTATTTTCGGCGAAAGAGGCAGAAAATCCCAGTATTTTGGAGCAAAATTGCAGAAATTCACCTAATTTTGCGGTAAAAAATACAGTAATTTACTTTATTTTGGGGCAAAAGGCAGAAATTCTCTTTATTATAGGGCAAAATTGCAGAAATTTCCCTTATTTGGGGGCAAAAAACAGAAATTCTCTTTATTTTGGGGCAAAATTGCAGAAATTTCCCTTATTATGGGGAAAAATTGCAGAAATTTCCCTTATTTTATGGCAAAACTGCAGAAATTTCACTTATTTAAGAAAAAAAAAGCAAAATTTTTTTTTATTTTGGGGCAAAAAGGCAGAAATTCCCATTATTTTGGGGCAAAAATGCAGAAATTCAAATTATTTTAGGGTAAAATTGCAGAAATTTCACAAATTTCAGGGCAAAAAGCCAGAAATTTCCATTATTTTGGGACAAAATTGCAGAAATTTCACTTATTTCAGGGTAATAAGTCAGAAATTTTCCTTATTTAGGAGCAAAAAAGACAGAAATTCCCTTTGTTTTGGGGGTAAAGACAGAAATTCCACTTATTTAGAGGCAAAAAGGCAGAACTTCCTCTTATTTTGGAGCAAAAATGAAGAAATTATCCTTTTTTATGGCAAAAAGGTATGCATTCCCCTCATTTTTGGGTAAAAATGCTGAAATTTCCTGTATTTTGAAGCAAAATTGCAAAAATTCCCCTAATTGTGGGGCAAAAAGGCAGAAATTCCCTATATGTTGGGGCATAAAGACAGAAATTCTCCTTATTTTGGGGCAAAACTCAGAAATTCCACTTATTTTGGAGCAAAATTCCAGAAATTTCTCTTATTTTGGGGCAAAAATGCAGAAATTTCATTTATTTTGGGGCAAAATGGCAGAAATTCATTTTATTTTGGGGCAAAAAAGATGAAATCCCTAATTTTTGGCAAAAATTGAAGAAATTTCACTTATTTCGGGACAAAAAGGCAGAAATTCCAATTAATTTCGGGCAAAAAGGCAGAAATTTCCCTTATTTTGGGGCAAAAAGGCAGAAATTCCCCTTATTTTGGGATAAAATTGCAGAAATTTCCTTTATTTGGGAGCAAAAAGGCAGAAAATCCCCCTTAATTTTGGGTAAAAAGGCAGAAATTCCCCATATTTTGGAGCAATATTGCAGAAATTCCCCTAATAGTGGGGCAAAAATGCAGAAATTCCCTTTATTTGGGGCAAAAAGACAGAAGTTCCCCTTATTTTCAGGAAAGAAGAAGAAATTCCCTGTATTTTGAAGCAAAACTGCAGAAACTCCCCTAATTTTGGGGCAAAAAGGCCGAAATTCCCTTTATTTTGGTGTAAAAATACAGATATTCTCTTATTTTGGGGCAAAAATCAGAAATTTCCCTTATTTGGGGCAAAATTGCAGAAATCTCACTTATTTTCAGGTAAAAAGCCTGAAATTTCTTTTATTTTTGGGCAAAAAGGGAGAAATTCTCCTTTTCAGGGCAAAATTGCAGAATTTTCCTTTTTTTGGGGCAAAAAGGCAGAAATTCTTTATATTTTGGGGCAAAGAGGCAGAAATTCCCATTATTTTGAGGTAATAAGGCTAAAATTCCCCTTATTTGGGGCAAAAAGTCAGAAATTCCCCTTATTTTGGGGTAAAATTGCAGAAATTTCAAATATTTCAGGGCAAAATTGCAGAAATTTTCCTTATTTTGGGGCAAAACGATGAAATCCCTAATTTTTGGCTAAAATTGCAGAAATTTCACTTATTTCGGACAAAAAGGCAGAAATTCCACATAATTTTGGGCAAAAAGGGAGAAATGACCCATATTTTGTAGCAAAATTGAAAAAATTCCCCTAATATTGGTGCAAAAATGCAGAAATTCCCTTTATTTTGTAGGCAAAAAGGCAGAAATTCCCATTATTTTTAGGTAAAAAGGCTGAAATTCCCCTTATTTTGGGGCAAAAATCAGAAATTCCCCTTATTTTTAGGCAAAAAGACAGAAATTTCGTTTATTTTTGGGGAAAAGGCAGAAATTGCACTTATTTTGAGTCAAAAAGGTGAAAAATCGCCTTATTTTGGGGTAAAAATAAAGAAATTTCTTTTTTTATGGCAAAAAGGTTTACATTCCCTTTATTTTCGGGCCAAAAGGCAGAAATTCCCTGTATTTTGGAGCAAAATTGCAAAAATTCCCCTAATTTTTGTGCAAAAAGGCAGAAATTCCCCTTATTTTGGGGTAAAACTGCAGAAATTTCACTTATTTCGCGGCAAAATGGAAGAAATTCCCTTTATTTTCGGCAAAAAAAGAAGAAAATCCCTGTATTTTGGAGCAAAATTGCAGAAATTCACGTAATTTTGGAATAAAAAATAAAGTAATTTTCTTATTTTGGAGCAAAAATGCAGAAATTCTCCTTATTTTGGGGCAAAAGGCAGAAATTCCTTTTATTTTGGGATAAAATTGCAAAAATTTCCCTTATTTGGGGGCAAAAAACAGAAATTCCCTTTATTTTGTTGCAAAATTGCAGAAATTTCCTTTATTATGGAAAAAAATTGCAGAAATGTTCCTTATTTTGGGGCAAAATTGCAGAAATTTCACTTATTTCAGAGAAAAAAACTCAGAAATTTCTCTTATTTTTGGGCAAAAAGGCAGAAATTTCTTTTATTTTGGTACAAAATTGTAGAAATTTTCTTTATTTTGGGGCAAAAATGCAGAAATTCCACATATTTTGGGGCAAAAATGCAGAGATTCCTATTATTATGAGGTAAAATACTGAAATTCCCCTTATTTTGGGGTAAAAAGACAGAAATTCCCTTTATTTTGTGGCAAAAAGGCAGAAATTTCCCTTATTTTGGGGCAAAATTGCAGAAATTTCACATATTTCAGGGCAAAAATCAAAAATTCCTTTTATTTTGGGGCAAAAAGACAGAAATTTCGTTTATTTTTGGGTAAAAAGGCAGAATATCACTTATTTTGAGGTAAGAAGGAAGAAATTCCTCTTATTTTGGGGCAAAAATGAAGTAATTTCTATTTTGTTGCAAAATGTATACATTCTTCTTATTTTCGGGCAAAAAAGCAGAAATTCCTCGTATTTTGGAGCACAATTGCAGAAAATCCACTAATTGTAGAGCAAAAAGGCAGAAAATCCCTATATGTTCAGGCAAAAACACAGAAATTCTCCTTATTTTGGGGCAAAACTCAGAAATTTCACTTATTTTGGGGCAAAATTGAAGAAATTTCACTTATTTCAGGGAAAAAAGGCAGAAACTTTCTTTATTTTGGGGCAAAAAGGCAGAAATTCCTAATATTTTGTGGCAAAATGCAGAAATTCCCCTTATTTTGAGGTAAAAAGGTTGAAATTCCCTTTATTTGGGGGCAAAAAGGCAGAAATTTTCCTTATTTTGGGGCAAAATTGCAGAAATTTCACTTATTTCAGGGTAATAAGTCAGAAATTCCCCTTATTATGGGGGAAAAAGACAGAAATTCCACTTATTTAGAGGCATAAAGGCAGAAATTCCCCTTATTTTGGAGCAAAAATGAAGAAATTTCCCTTTTTATGGCAAAAAGGTATGCATTCCCCTTATTTTCGGGTAAAAAGTCAGAAATTCCCCGTATTTTGGAGAAAAATTGCAGAAATTCCCCTAATTGTGGGGCAAAAAGGCAAAAATTCTCCTTATTTTGGGGCAAAACTCAGAAATTCCACTTATTTTGGGGCAAAATTGCAGGAATTTACCTTATTTTGGGGCAAAATTGCAGAAATTTCCTTTATTTGGGGCAAAATTGCAGAAAATTCACTAATTTTCAGGTAAAAAGGCTGAAATTTCCTTTATTTTGGGGTTAAAAGGGAGAAATTCCCCTTGTTTTGGGGCAAAATTGCAGAAATTTTCCTTATTTTAGGGCAAAAAGGCAGAAATTCCTTATATTTTGAGGCAAAAAGGCAGAAATTCCCCATATTTTGGGGTAAAATTGCAGAAATTTCAAATATTTCAGTGCAAAATGGCAGAAATTTCTCTTATTCTGGGGCAAAAATGGAATCCCTAATTTTTGGCTAAAATTGCAGAAATTTCACTTATTTCCAGACAAAAAGGCAGAAATTCCACTTAATTTCAGGCAAAAAGGCAGCAATGACCCGTATTTTGAAACAAAACTGCATAAATTCCCCTAATTTTGGATAAAAAAGGCAGAAATTCCCCTTATTTTGGCGTAAAATTGCAGAAATTTCAATTATTTCGCGGCAAAATGGAAGAAATTCCCCTTATTTTCGGTGAAAGAGGCAGAAAATCCTCGTATTTTGGAGCAAAATTGAAGAAATACACCTAATTTTGGGGTAAAACATGCAGTAATTTTCTTTTTTTGTGGCAAAAAGGTAGAAATTTCCCTTATTTTGGGGCAAATGTCAGAAATTCCCCTTATTTTGGGGCAAAATTGCAGAAATTTGCTTTATTATGGAAAAAAATTTCAGATATTTCCTTTATTCTAAGGCAAAATTGCAGAAATTTTACTTATTTCAGAAAAAAAAAGCAAAAATTTTTTTTTATTTTGGGGCAAAAAGTCAGAAATTTCTATTATTTTATGGGCAAAAAGGCAAAAATTCACCTTATTTTGGGGTAAAATTGCAGAAATTTAACATATTTCAGAGCAAAAGGGCAGAAATTCCCCTTATTTTGGGGCAAAAAGGCAGAAATTCCCTTTATTTTGGGATAAAATTGCAGAAAATTCTTTTATTTGGAAGCAAAAAGGAAGAAAATCCTTTTAATTTTGGGAAAAAGGCAGAATTTCCCTGGATTTTGGAGCAAAATTGCAGAAATTCCCCTAATATTGGGGCAAAAATGCAGAAATTCCCTTTATTTGGGGCAAAAAGGCAGAAGTTCCCCTTACTTTAGGGAAAAGAGGAAGAAATTCCCTGTATTTTGAAGCAAAATTGCAGAAACTCCCCTAATTTTGGGGCAAAAATGCAGAAATTCCCTTTATTTTGGAGAAAAAAATACAGAAATTCTCCTTATTTTGGGGCAAAAATCAGAAATTTCCCTTATTTTGGGGCAAAATTTTAGAAATTTCTTCTATTTTGTTACAGACTTGCAGAAATTTTTCTTATTTTCTGGCAAAAAGGAAGAAATTCCCCTTATTTTGGGAAAAAAATTCAGAAATTTTCCTTATTTGGGGGCAAAAAACAGAAATTCCCCTTATTTTGTTGCAAAATTGCAGAAATTTCCCTTATTATGGAAAAAATTTGCAGAAATTTCCCTTATTTTGGGGCAAAATTGCAGAAATTTCACTTATTTCAGAGAAAAAAACTCAGAAATTTCTCTTATTTTGGGGCAAAAAGGCAGAAATTTCTTTTATTTTGGTACAAAATTGTAGAAATTTTCTTTATTTTGGGGCAAAAATGCAGAAATTCCCCATATTTTGGGGCAAAAATGCAGAGATTCCCATTATTATGAGGTAAAATGCTGAAATTCCCCTTATTTTGGGGCAAAAAGACAGAAATTCCCTTTATTTTGTGGCAAAAAGGCAGAAATTTCCCTTATTTTGTGGCAAAATTGCAGAAATTTCACACATTTCAGGGCAAAAATCAAAAATTCCTTTTATTTTGGGGCAAAAAGACAGAAATTCCGTTTATTTTTGGGTAAAAAGGCAGAAATTTCACTTATTTTGAGGTAAGAAGGAAGAAATTCCTCTTATTTTGAGGCAAAAATGAAGAAATTTCTCTTTTTGTTGCAAAAGGTATACATTCTTCTTATTTTTGGGCAAAAAGCAGAAATTCCTCGTATTTTGGAGCACAATTGCAGAAAATCCACTAATTGTGGAGCAAAAAGGCAGAAAATCCCTATATGTTCAGGCAAAAACACAGAAATTCTCTTTATTTTTGGGCAAAACTCAGAAATTTCACTTATTTTGGGGCAAAATTGAAGAAATTTCACTTATTTCAGAGAAAAAAGGCAGAAACTTTCTTTATTTTGGGGCAAAAAGGCAGAAATTCCTAATATTTTGTGGCAAAATCCAGAAATTCCCCTTATTTTGAGGTAAAAAGGCTGAAATTCCCCTTATTTGGGTGCAAAAAGGCAGAAATTTCCATTATTTTGGGGCAAAATTGCAGAAATTTCACTTATTTCAGGGTAATAAGTCAGAAATTCCCCTTACTGTGGGGGAAAAATACAGAAATTCCACTTATTTAGAGGCATAAAGGCAGAAATTCCCCTCATTTTGGAGCAAAAATGAAGAAATTTCCCTTTTTTATGGCAAAAAGGTATGCATTCCCCTTATTTTAGGGTAAAAAGGCAGAAATTCCCCGTATTTTGGAGCAAAATTGCAGAAATTCTCCTAATTGTGGGGCAAAAAGGCAAAAATTCTCATTATTCTGGGGCAAAACTCAGAAATTCCACTTATTTTGGGGCAAAATTGCAGGAATTTACTTTATTTTGGGGCAAAATTGCAGAAATTTCCCTTATTTGGGGCAAAATTGCAGAAAATTCACTTATTTTCAGGTAAAAAGTCTGAAATTCCCTTTATTTTGAGGTAAAAAGGGAGAAATTCCCCTTATTTTGGGGGAAAATTGTAGAAATTTTCCATATTTTAGGGCAAAAAGGCAGAAATGCCTTATATTTTGGGGCAAAAAAGCAGAAATTCCCCTTATTTTGTGGTAAAATTGCAGAAATTTCTAATATTTCAGTGCAAAATGGCAGAAATTTCCCTTATTGGGGGCAAAAATGGAATCCCTAATTTTTGGCTAAAATTGTAAAAATTTCACTTATTTCCAGACAAAAAGGCAGAAATTCCACTTAATTTCAGGCAAAAAGGCAGCAATGACCCGTATTTTGGAGAAAAATTGCATAAATTCCCCTAATTTTGGATCAAAAAGGCAGAAATTCCCCTTATTTTGGCGTAAAACTGCAGAAATTTCAATTATTTCGCGGCAAAATGGAAGAAATTCCCCTTATTTTCGGTGAAAGAGGCAGTAAATCCTCGTATTTTGGAGCAAAATTGCAGAAATACACCTAATTTTGGGGTAAAACATGCAGTAATTTTCTTTTTTTGTGGCAAAAAGGCAGAAATTCCCCTTATTTTGGGGCAAATGTCAGAAATTCCCCTTATTTTAGGGCAAAATTGCAGAAATTTCCTTTATTTGTGGGCAAAAAACAGAAATTCCCCTTATTTTGGGGCAATATTGCAGAAATTTGCTTTATTATGGAGAAAAATTTCAGATATTCCCCTTATTCTAGAGCAAAATTGCAGAAATTTCACTTATTTCAAAAAAAAAGCAAAATTTTTTTTTGTTTTGGGGCAAAAAGTCAGAAATTTCTATTATTTTTTGGGCAAAAAGGCAGATATTCACCTTATTTTGGGATAAAATTGGAGAAATTTAACATATTTCAGGGCAAAAGGGCAGAAATTCACCTTATTTTGGGGCAAAAAGGCAGAAATTCCCTTTATTTTGGGATAAAATTGGAGAAATTTCCCTTATTTAGAAGCAAAAAGGCAGAAAATCCTTTTAATTTTGGGTAAATAGGCAGAATTTCCCCGTATTTTGGAGCAAAATTGCAGAAATTCCCCTAAAATTGGGGCAAAAATGCAGAAATTCCCTTTATTTTGGGGCAAAAATACAGAAATTCTCCTTATTTTAGGGCAAAAATCAGAAATTTCCCTTATTTTGGGGCAAAATTTTAGAAATTTCTTCTATTTTGTAACAGACTTGCAGAAATTTTTCTTATTTTGTGGCAAAAAGGCAGAAATTCCCCTTATTTTGGGATAAAATTGCAGAAATTTTTCTTTTTTGGGGGCAAAAAACAGAAATTCCCCTTATTTTGTTGCAAAATTGCAGAAATTTCCCTTATTATGGAAAAAAATTGCAGAAATTTCCCTTATTTTGGGGCAAAATTGCAGAAATTTCACTTATTTCAGAGAAAAAAACTCAGAAATTTCTCTTATTTTGGGGCAAAAAGGCAGAAATTTCTTTTATTTTGGTACAAAATTGTAGAAATTTTCTTTATTTTGGGGCAAAAATGCAGAAATTCCAAATATTTTGGGGCAAAAATGCAGAGATTTTCCTTATTATGAGGTAAAATGCTGAAATTCCCCGTATTTTGGGGCAAAAAGACAGAAATTCCCTTTATTTTGTGGCAAAAGGCAGAAATTTCCCTTATTTTGGGGCAAAATTGCAGAAATTTCACATATTTCAGGGCAAAAATCAAAAATTCCTTCTATTTTGGGGCAAAAAGACAGAAATTCCGTTTATTTTTGGGTAAAAAGGCAGAAATTTCACTTATTTTGTGGTAAGAAGGAAGAAATTCCTCTTATTTTGGGGCAAAAATGAAGAAATTTCTCTTTTTTGTTGCAAAAGGTATACATTCTTCTTATTTTCGGGCAAAAAAGCAGAAATTCCTCGTATTTTGGAGCACAATTGCAGAAAATCCACTAATTGTGGAGCAAAAAGGCAGAAAATCCCTATATGTTCAGGCAAAAACACAGAAATTCTCTTTATTTTGGGGCAAAACTCAGAAATTTCACATATTTTGGGTCAAAATTGAAGAAATTTCATTTATTTCAGGGAAAAAAGGCAGAAACTTTCTTTATTTTAAGGCAAAAAGGCAGAAATTCCTAATATTTTGTGGCAAAAAGCAGAAATTCCCCTTATTTTGAGGTATAAAGGCTGAAATTCCCTTTATTTGGGGGCAAAAAGGCAGAAATTCCCCTTATTTTGTTGCAAAATTGCAGAAATTTCCCTTATTATGGAAAAAAATTGCAGAAATTTTCCTCATTTTGGGGCAAAATTGCAGAAATTTTAGTTATTCCAGAGACAAAAACTCAGAAATTTCTCTTATTTTGGGGCAAAAAGGCAGAAATTTCTTTTACTTTGGTACAAAATTGTAGAAATTTTCTTTATTTTGGGGAAAAATGCAGAAATTCCAAATATTTTGGGGCAAAAATGCAGAGATTCCCCTTAATATGAGGTAAAATGCTGAAATTCCCCTTATTTTGGCGCAAAAAGACAGAAATTCCCTTTATTTTGTGGCAAAAAAACAGAAATTTCCCTTATTTTGGGGCAAAATTGCAGAAATTTCACATATTTCAGGGCAAAAATCAAAAATTCCTTTTATTTTGGAGCAAAAAGACAGAAATTCCGTTTATTTTTGGGTAAAAAAACAGAAATTTCACTTATTTTGAGGTAAGAAGGAAGAAATTCCTCTTATTTTGGGGCAAAAATGAAGAAATTTCTCTTTTTTGTTGCAAAAGGTATACATTCTTCTTATTTTCGGGCAAAAAAGCAGAAATTCCTCGTATTTTGGAGCACAATTGCAGAAAATCCACTAATTTTGGAGCAAAAAGGCAGAAAATCCCTATATGTTCAGGCAAAAACACAGAAATTCTCTTTATTTTGGGGCAAAACTCAGAAATTTCACTTATTTTGGGGCAAAATTGAAGAAATTTCACTTATTTCAGGGAAAAAAGGCAGAAACTTTCTTTATTTTGGGGCAAAAAGGCAGAAATTCCTAATATTTTGTGGCAAAATGCAGAAATTCCACTTATTTTGAGGTAAAAAGGCTGAAATTCCCTTTATTTGTGGTCAAAAAGGCAGAAATTTCCCTTATTTTGGGCCAAAATTGCAGAAATTTCACTTATTTCAGGGTAATAAGTCAGAAATTCCCCTTACTGTGGGGGAAAAAGACAGAAATTCCACTTATTTAGAGGCATAAAGGCAGAAATTCCCCTTATTTTGGAGCAAAAATGAAGAAATTTCCCTTTTTTATGGCAAAAAGGTATGCATTCCCCTTATTTTCGGGTAAAAAGGCAGAAATTCCCCGTATTTTGGAGCAAAATTGCAGAAATTCTCCTAATTGTGTGGCAAAAAGGCAAAAATTCTCCTTATTTTGGGGCAAAACTCAGAAATTCCACTTATTTTGGGGCAAAATTGCAGGAATTTACCTTATTTTGGGGCAAAATTGCAGAAATTTCCCTTATTTGGGGCAAAATTGCAGAAAATTCATTTATTTTCAAATAAAAAGGCTGAAATTCCCTTTATTTTGGGGTAAAAAGAGAGTAATTCCCCTTATTTTGGGGAAAAATTGCAGAAATTTTCCTTATTTTAGGGCAAAAAGGCAGAAATTCCTTATATTTTGTTGCAAAAAGGCAGAAATTCCCCTTATTTTGGGGTAAAATTGAAGAAATTTCAAATATTTCAGTGCAAAATGGCAGAAATTTCTCTTATTTTGGGGCAAAAATGGAATCCCTAATTTTTGGCTAAAATTGCAGAAATTTCACTTATTTCCAGACAAAAAGGCAGAAATTCCACTTAATTTCAGGCAAAAAGGCAGCAATGACCCGTATTTTGGAGCAAAATTGCATAAATTCCTCTAATTTTGGATCAAAAAGGCAGAAATTCCTCTTATTTTGGCGTAAAACTGCAGAAATTTCAATTATTTCGCGGCAAAATGGAAGAAATTCCCTTTATTTTCGGTGAAATAGGCAGAGAATCCTCGTATTTTGGAGCAAAATTGAAGAAATACACCTAATTTTGGGGTAAAACATGCAGGAATTTTCTTTTTTGTGGAAAAAGGCAGAAATTCCCCTTATTTTGGGGCAAATGTCAGAAATTCCCCTTATTTTGGGGCAAAATTGCAGAAATTTGCTTTATTATGGGGAAAAATTTTAGATATTTCACTTATTCTAGGGCAAAATGGCAGAAATTTCCTTTATTTGTGGGCAAAAAACAGAAATTCCCCTTATTTCAGGGCAATATTGCAGAAATTCTCTTTATTATGGAGAAAAATTTCAGATATTTCCCTTATTCTAGAGCAAAATTGCAGAAATTTCACTTAATTCAGAAAAAAAAGCAAAAATTTTTCTTGTTTTAGGGCAAAAAGTCAGAAATTTCTATTATTTTTTGGGCAAAAAGGCAGAAATTCACCTTATTTTGGGATAAAATTGGAGAAATTTAACATATTTCAGGGCAAAAGGGCAGAAATTCACCTTATTTTGGGGCAAAAAGGCAGAAATTCCCTTTATTTTAGGATAAAATTGGAGAAATTTTCCTTATTTAGAAGCAAAAAGGCAGAAAATCCTTTTAATTTTGGGTAAAAAGGCAGAATTTTCCCGTATTTTGGAGCAAAATTGCAGAAATTCCCCTAATATTGGGGAAAAAATGCAGAAATTCCCTTTATTTGGGGCAAAAAGGCAGAAGTTCCCCTTATTTTCGGGAAAAGAGGAAGAAATTTCCTGTATTTTGAAGCAAAATTGCAGAAACTCCCCTAATTTTGGGGCAAAAATGCAGAAATTCCCTTTATTTTGGGGCAAAAATACAGAAATTCTCCTTATTTTAGGGCAAAAATCAGAAATTTCCCTTATTTTGGTGCAAAATTTTAGAAATTTCTTCTATTTTGTAACAGACTTGCAGAAATTTTTCTTATTTTGTGGCAAAAAGGCAGAAATTCCCCTTATTTTGGGATAAAATTGCAGAAATTTCCCTTTTTTGGGGGCAAAAAACAGAAATTCCCCTTATTTTGTTGCAAAATTGCAGAAATTTCCCTTATAATGGAAAAAAATTGCAGAAATTTCCCTTATTTTGGGGCAAAATTGCAGAAATTTCACTTATTTCAGAGAAAAAAACTCAGAAATTTCTCTTATTTTGGGGCAAAAAGGCAGAAATTTCTTTTACTTTGGTACAAAATTGTAGAAATTTTCTTTATTTTGGGGCAAAAATGCAGAAATTCCAAATATTTTGGGGCAAAAATGCAGAGATTTTCCTTATTATGAGGTAAAATGCTGAAATTCCCCGTATTTTGGGGCAAAAAGACAGAAAATCCCTTTATTTTGTGGCAAAAAGGCAGAAATTTCCCTTATTTTGGGGCAAAATTGCAGAAATTTCACATATTTCAGGGCAAAAATCAAAAATTCCTTTTATTTTGGGGCAAAAAGACAGAAATTCAGTTTATTTTTGGGTAAAAAGGCAGAAATTTCACTTATTTTGAGGTAAGAAGGAAGAAATTCCTCTTATTTTGGGGCAAAAATGAAGAAATTTCTCTTTTTTGTTGCAAAAGGTATACATTCTTCTTATTTTCGGGCAAAAAAGCAGAAATTCCTTGTATTTTGGAGCACAATTGCAGAAAATCCACTAATTGTGGAGCAAAAAGGCAGAAAATCCCTATATGTTCAGGCAAAAACACAGAAATTCTCTTTATTTTGGGGCAAAACTCAGAAATTTCACATATTTTGGGTCAAAATTGAAGAAATTTCATTTATTTCAGGGAAAAAAGGCAGAAACTTTCTTTATTTTAAGGCAAAAAGGCAGAAATTTCTAATATTTTGTGGCAAAAAGCAGAAATTCCCCTTATTTTGAGGTATAAAGGCTGAAATTCCCTTTATTTGGGGGCAAAAAGGCAGAAATTTTCCTTATTTTGGGGCAAAATTGCAGAAATTTCACTTATTTCAGGGTAATAAGTCAGAAATTCCCCTTATTATGGGGGAAAAAGACAGAAATTCCACTTATTTAGAGGCATAAAGGCAGAAATTCCCCTTATTTTGGAGCAAAAATGAAGAAATTTCCCTTTTTTATGGCAAAAAGGTATGCATTCCCCTTATTTTCGGGAAAAAGGCAGAAATTCCCCGTATTTTGGAGCAAAATTGCAGAAATTCCCCTCATTGTGGGGCAAAAAGGCAAAAATTCTTCTTATTTTGGGGCAAAACTCAAAAATTCCACTTATTTTGGGGCAAAATTGCAGGAATTTACCTTATTTTGGGGCAAAATTGCAGAAATTTCCCTTATTTGGGGCAAAATTGCAGAAAATTCACTTATTTTCAGATAAAAAGGCTGAAATTCCCTTTATTTTGGGGTAAAAAGGAGAAATTCCCCTTATTTTGGGGAAAAATTGCAGAAATTTTCCTTATTTTAGGGAAAAAAGGCAGAAATTCCTTATATTTTGGGGCAAAAAGGCAGAAATTCCCCTTATTTTGGGGTAAAATTGCAGAAATTTCAAATATTTCAGTGCAAAATGGCAGAAATTTCCCTTATTTTGGGGCAAAAATGGAATCCCTAATTTTTGGCTAAAATTGCAGAAATTTCACTTATTTCCAGACAAAAGGCAGAAATTCCACTTAATTTCAGGCAAAAAGGCTGCAATGACCCGTATTTTGGAGCAAAATTGCATAAATTCCCCTAAATTTGGATCAAAAAGGCAGAAATTCCCCTTATTTTGGCGTAAAACTGCAGAAATTTCAATTATTTCGCGGCAAAATGGAAGAAATTCCCCTTATTTTCGGTGAAAGAGGCAGAAAATCCTCGTATTTTGGAGCAAAATTGCAGAAATACACCTAATTTGGGGGTAAAACATGCAGTAATTTTCTTTTTTGTGGCAAAAAGGCAGAAATTCCCCTTATTTTGGGGCAAATGTAAGAAATTCCTTTTATTTTAGGGCAAAATTGCAGAAATTTCCCTTATTTGGGGGCAAAAAACAGAAATTCCCCTTATTTTGGGGCAAAATTGCAGAAATTTGATTTATTATGGGGAAAAATTTCAGATATTTCACTTATTCTAGGGCAAAATCGCAGAAATTTTAATTATTTCAGAAAAAAAAAGCAAAAATTTTTCTTATTTTGGGGCAAAAAGTCCGAAATTTCTATTATTTTATGGGCAAAAAGTCAGAAATTCACCATATTTTGGGGTAAAATTGGAGAAATTTAACATATTTCAGGGCAAAAGGGCAGAAATTCCCCTTATTTTGGGACAAAAAGGCAGAAATTCCCTTTATTTTGGGATAAAATTGCAGAAATTTCCCTTATTTGGAAGCAAAAATGCAGAAAATCCTTTTAATTTTGGGTAAAAAGGCAGAATTTTCCCGTTTTTTGGAG
Source organism: Micromys minutus (assembly GCF_963924665.1). NCBI lineage: Eukaryota > Metazoa > Chordata > Mammalia > Rodentia > Muridae > Micromys > Micromys minutus. The sequence goes on from NW_027667262.1 coordinate 644,901, forward strand.
CAAAATTTCAGAAATTTCTCTAATATTGGGGCAAAAATGCAGAAATTCCGTTTATTTGGGGCAAAAAGGCAGAAGTTCCCCTTATTTTCGGGAAAAGAGGAAGAAATTCCCTGTATTTTGAAGCAAAATTGCAGAAACTCCCCTAATTTTGGGGCAAAAAGGCAGAAATTTCCTTTATTTTGGGGCAAAAATACAGAAATTCTTCTTATTTTGGGGCAAAAATCAGAAATTTCCCTTATTTTGGGGCAAAATTTTAAAAATTTCTTCTATTTTGTTACAGACATGCAAAAATTTTTCTTATTTTGTGGCAAAAAGGCAGAAATTCCCCTTATTTTGGATAAAATTGCAGAAATTTCCCTTTTTTGGGGGCAAAAAACAGAAATTCCCCTTATTTTGTTGCAAAATTGCAGAAATTTCCCTTATTATGGAAAAAAATTTCAGAAATTTTCCTCATTTTGGGGCAAAATTGCAGAAATTTCAGTTATTTCAGAGACAAAAACTCAGAAATTTCTCTTATTTGGGGGCAAAAAGGCAGAAATTTCTTTTACTTTGGTACAAAATTGTAGAAATTTTCTTTATTTTGGGGCAAAAATGCAGAAATTCCAAATATTTTGGGGCAAAATTGCAGAGATTCCCCTTATTATGAGGTAAAATGCTGAAATTCCCCTTATTTTGGCGCAAAAAGACAGAAATTCCCTTTATTTTGTGGCAAAAAAACAGAAATTTCCCTTATTTTGGGGCAAAATTGCAGAAATTTCACATATTTCAGGGCAAAAATCAAAAATTCCTTTTATTTTGGGGCAAAAAGACAGAAATTCCGTTTATTTTTGGGTAAAAAAACAGAAATTTCACTTATTTTGAGGTAAGAAGGAAGAAATTCCTCTTATTTTGGGGCAAAAATGAAGAAATTTCTCTTTTTTGTTGCAAAAGGTATACATTCTTCTTATTTTCGGGCAAAAAAGCAGAAATTCCTCGTATTTTGGAGCACAATTGCAGAAAATCCACTAATTGTGGAGCAAAAAGGCAGAAAATCCCTATATGTTCAGGCAAAAACACAGAAATTCTCTTTATTTTGGGGCAAAACTCAGAAATTTCACTTATTTTGGGGCAAAATTGAAGAAATTTCACTTATTTCAGGGAAAAAAGGCAGAAACTTTCTTTATTTTGGGGCAAAAAGGCAGAAATTCCTAATATTTTGTGGCAAAATGCAGAAATTCCCCTTATTTTGAGGTAAAAAGGCTGAAATTCCCTTTATTTGTGGTCAAAAAGGCAGAAATTTCCCTTATTTTGGGCCAAAATTGCAGAAATTTCACTTATTTCAGGGTAATAAGTCAGAAATTCCCCTTACTATGGGGGAAAAAGACAGAAATTCCACTTATTTAGAGGCATAAAGGCAGAAATTCCCCTTATTTTGGAGCAAAAATGAAGAAATTTCCCTTTTTTATGGCAAAAAGGTATGCATTCCCCTTATTTTTGGGTAAAAAGGAAGAAATTCCCCGAATTTTGGAGCAAAATTGCAGAAATTCTCTTAATTGTGGGGCAAAAAGGCAAAAATTCTCCTTATTTTGGGGCAAAACTCAGAAATTCCACTTATTTTGGGGCAAAATTGAAGGAATTTACATTATTTTGGGGCAAAATTGCAGAAATTTCCCTTATTTGGGGCAAAATTGCAGAAAATTCACTTATTTTCAAATAAAAAGGCTGAAATTCCTTTTATTTTGGGGTAAAAAGGGAGTAATTCCCCTTATTTTGGGGAAAAATTGCAGAAATTTTCCTTATTTTAGGGCAAAAAGGCAGAAATTCCTTATATTTTGGGGCAAAAAGGCAGAAATTCCCCTTATTTTGGGGTAAAATTGCAGAAATTTCAAATATTTCAGTGCAAAATGGCAGAAATTTCCCTTATTTTGGGGCAAAAATGGAATCCCTAATTTTTGGCTAAAATTGCAGAAATTTCACTTATTTCCAGACAAAAAGGCAGAAATTCCACTTAATTTCAGGCAAAAAGGCAGCAATGACCCGTATTTTGGAGCAAAATTGCATAAATTCCCCTAATTTTGGATCAAAAAGGCAGAAATTCCTCTTATTTTGGCGTAAAACTGCAGAAATTTCAATTATTTCGCGGCAAAATGGAAGAAATTCCCTTTATTTTCGGTGAAAGAGGCAGAAAATCCTCGTATTTTGGAGCAAAGTTGCAGAAATACACCTAATTTTGGGGTAAAACATGCAGGAATTTTCTTTTTTGTGGCAAAAAGGCAGAAATTCCCCTTATTTTGGGGCAAATGTCAGAAATTCCCCTTATTTTGGGGCAAAATTGCAGAAATTTGCTTTATTATGGAGAAAAATTTCAGATATTTCACTTATTCTAGGGCAAAATTGCAGAAATTTCACTTATTTCAGAAAAAAAAAAAGCAAAAATTTTTCTTATTTTGGGGCAAAAAGGCAGAAGTTCCCATTATTTTGGGGCAAAAAGGCAGAAATTCACCTTATTTTAGGGTAAAATTGCAGAAATTTCACACATTTCAGGGCAAAAAGGCAGAAATTCCTCGTATTTTGAGGTAAAATGCTGAAATTCCCCATATTTAGGGGCAAAAGGCAGAAATTCCCCTTATTTTGGGGCAAAAAGGCACAAATTTCCCTTATTTTCAGGCAAAATTGCAGAAATTTCATTTATTTCAGGGTAAAAAGTCAGAAATTCCCCTTATTTTGGGGCAAAAAGAAGAAATTTCTTTTATTATGGTACAAAATTGAAGAAATTTTCTTTATTTTGGAACAAAAAGGCAGAAATTCCCAATATTTTGGGGTAAAAGTCAGAAATTCTTTTTATTTTGAGGTAAAATGCAGAAATTTCTTTTATTTAGAGGTAAAATACAGAAATTCCATTAATATTGGTGGAAAATGCAGAAATTCCCTTTATTTTGGGGCTAAAAGGCAGAAATTTTCCGTATTTTGAAGAAAAATTGCAGAAATTCTCATAATTTTCAGGCAAAAAGGCTTAAATTCTTTTTATTTTGGGGCAAAAATACAAAAAATCTTCTTTTTTCGGGTGCAAAAAGTCAGAAATTCCCCTTATTTGGGGCAAAATTTCAGAAATTTCCTCTACTTTGGGGAAAAATTGCAGAAATTTCTCTTATTTTGGGGTAAAATTGCAGAAATTTCACTTATTTCAGGGAAAGAAGGCAGAAATTTCTTGTATTTTGGAACAAAAAGGCAGAAATTTCTTTTAATTTGGTACAAAATTGCAGAAATTTTTTTTATTTTGGTGCAAAAAGGCAGAAATTTCCCATATTTTGGGGCAAAAGGCAGAAATTCCCCTTGTTTTGAGGAAAAGAGGCTGAAATTCTCCTTATTTTGGGGCAAAAGGCAGAAATTCTCCTTATTTTGGGGCAAAAAGCAGACATTTCCCTTATTTTGGGGAAAAATTTTAGAAATTTCACTCATTTCACTGCAGAAAGTCAGAAATACCCCTTATTTTGGGGAAAAAAGACAGAAATTCTGTTTATTTTTGTGGAAAAGTCAGAAATTGCACTTATTTTAAGTCAAAAAGGCGAAAAATCGCCTTATTATGGGGCAAAAGTGAAGAAATTTCCCTTTTTTATAGCAAAAAGGTATACATTGCCTTTATTTTCAGGCAAAAAGGCAGAAATTCCCTGTATTTTCGGCGAAAAAGGCAGAAAATCCTCGTATTTTGGAGCAAAATTGCAGAAATTCACGTAATTTTGGGGTAAAACATGCAGTAATTTTCTTTATTTTGTGGCAAAAGGCAGAATTTCCCCTTATTTTGGGGCAAATGGCAGAAATTCCCCTTATTTTAGGGCAAAATTGCAGAAATTTCCCTTATTTGGGGGCAAAAAACAGAAATTCCCCTTATTTTGAGGCAAAATTGCAGAAAGTTGCTTTATCTGGGGGCAAAAAACAGAAATTCCCCTTTATTTTGCAGCAAAATTGCAGAAATTTGCTTTATTATGGGGTAAAATTGCAGAAATTTCACATATTTTAGGGCAAAAACGCAGAAATTCCCCTTATTTTGAGGTAAAATGCTGAAATTCCCCATATTTTGGGGCAAAAGGCAGAAATTCCCCTTATTTTGGGGCAAAAAAGGCACAAATTTCCCTTATTTTCGGGCAAAATTGCAGAAATTTCATTTAATTCAGGGTAAAAAGTCAGAAATTCCCCTTATTTTGGGGCAAAAAGGAGAAATTTCTTTTATTATGGTACAAAATTGAAGAAATTTTCTTTATTTTGGAACAAAAAAGCAGAAATTGACCATATTTTGGGTTAAAAGGCATTAATTCTTCTTATTTTGAGGTAAAATGCAGAATTTCCGCTTATTTAGAGGTAAAATGCAGAAATTCCCCAAACATTGGAGAAAAATGCAGAAATTCCCTTTATTTTGCGGCAAACTGAAGAAATTTCTCTTTTTTATGGCAAAAAGGTCTACATTCCCTTTATTTATGGGCAAAAAAGCAGAAATTCCTTGTATTTTGAAGCAAAATTGCAGAAATTCCCCTAATTTTGGGGCAAAAATGCAGAAATTCTCCTTATTTGGGGCAAAATTGCAGAAATTTCCTTTCTTTGGGGCAAAATTGCAGAAATTTCCCTTATTTTAGGGCAAAATTGCAGAAATTTCCCTTATTTGGGGACAAAAAACAGAAATTCCCCTTATTTTGGGCCAAAATTGCAGAAATTTGCTTTATTTGGGGGAAAAAACAGAAATTCCTCTTATTTTGCAGCAAAATTGCAGAAATTTGCTTTATTATGGGGAAAAATTGCAGAAATTTCCCTTATTTGAGGGCAAAATTGCAGATATTTCACTTATTTCAGAAGAAAAAACAAAAATTTTTCTTATTTTGGGGCAAAAATGCAGAAATTCCCATTATTTTGGGGCAAAAAGGCAGAAATTCACCTTATTTTGGGGTAAAATTGAAGAAATTTCACATATTTCAGGGCAAAAAGGCAGAAATTCCCCTTATTTTGAGGTAAAATGCTGAAATTCACCATATTTTGGGGCAAAAGGCAGAAATTTCCCTTATTTTAGGGCAAAATTGCAGAAATTTCCCTTATTTGGGGACAAAAAACAGAAATTCCCCTTATTTTGGGCCAAAATTGCAGAAATTTGCTTTATTTGGGGGAAAAAACAGAAATTCCTCTTATTTTGCAGCAAAATTGCAGAAATTTGCTTTATTATGGGGAAAAATTGCAGAAATTTCCCTTATTTGAGGGCAAAATTGCAGATATTTCACTTATTTCAGAAGAAAAAACAAAAATTTTTCTTATTTTGGGGCAAAAATGCAGAAATTCCCATTATTTTGGGGCAAAAAGGCAGAAATTCACCTTATTTTGGGGTAAAATTGAAGAAATTTCACATATTTCAGGGCAAAAAGGCAGAAATTCCCCTTATTTTGAGGTAAAATGCTGAAATTCACCATATTTTGGGGCAAAAGGCAGAAATTCCCCTTATTTTGGGGCAAAAAAGGCACAAATTTCTCTTATTTTTGGGCAAAATTGCAGAAATTTCATTTATTTCAGGGTAAAAAGTCAGAAATTCCCCTTATTTTGGGGCCAAAAGGAGAAATTTCTTTTATTATGGTACAAAATTGAAGAAATTTTCTTTATTTTTGAACAAAAGGCAGAAATTCACCATATTTTAGGGTAAAATGCAGAAATTCTTCTTATTTTTAGGTAAAATGCAGAAATTCCCCTTATTAAGAGGTAAAATGCAGAAATTCCCCTAATATTGGGGAAAAATGCAGAAATCCACTTTATTTTGGGGCTAAAAGGCAGAAATTTTCTGTATTTTGAAGAAAAATTGAAGTAATTCTCAAAATTTTCAGGCAAAAAGCTGAAATTTTCCTTATTTTTGGGCAAAAAGTCAGAAAATCTCCTTTTTTCGGGTGCAAAAAGTCAAAATTCCCCTTATTTGGGGCAAAATTGCAGAAATTTCCTCTACTTTGGGGCAAAATTGCAGAAATTTCCCTTATTTTGGGGCAAAATTGCAGAAATTTCACTTATTTCAGGGAAAAAAGGCAGAAATATCTCTTATTTTGGAACAAAAAGGCAGAAATTTCTTTTATTTTGGTACAAAATTGGAGAAATTTTTCTCATTTTGGGGCCAAAAGGCAGAAATTTCCCATATTTTTGGGCAAAAGGCAGAAATTCCCCTTATTTTGGGGCAAAAAGCAGACATTTCCATTATTTTGGGGAAAAATTTTAGAAATTTCACTTATTTCAGGGCAAAAAGTCAGAAATTTCCCTTATTTTGGGGCAAAAAGACAGAAATTCCATTTATTTTTGGGGAAAAGGCAGAAATTGCACTTATTTTGAGTCAAAAAGGCGGAAAATCGCCTTATTTTGGGGCAAAAGTGAAGAAATTTCCCTTTTTTATAGCAAAAAGGTATACATTGCCTTTATTTTCGGGCAAAAAGGCAGAAATTCCCCGTATTTTGGAGCAAAATTGCAAAAATTCCCCTAATTTTCGGGCAAAAAGGCAGAAATTCCCCTTATTTTGGGGTAAAACTGCAGAAATTTCACTTATTTTGCGGCAAAATGGCAGAAATTCCCCATATTTTCGGCGAAAAAGGCAGAAAATCCTCGTATTTTGGAGCAAAATTGCACAAATTCACCTAATTTTGGGGTAAAACATGCAGTAATTTTCTTTATTTTGTGGCAAAAAGGCAGAAATTCCCCTTATTTTGGGGCAAATGGCAGAAATTCCCCTTATTTTAGGGCAAAATAGCAGAAATTCCCCTTATTTTGGGGCAAAATTGCAGAAATTTCCCTTATTTTAGAGCAAAAGTGCAGAAATTACACTTATTTCAGAAGAAAAAACAAAAATTTTACTTATTTTGGGGCAAAAAGGCAGAAATTCCCATTATTTTTGGGCAAAAAGGCAGAAATTTACCTTATTTTGGGGTAAAATTGCAGAAATTTCACATATTTCAGGGCAAAAAGACAGAAATTTCCCTTATTTTGGGGCAAAAAGAAGAAATTTCTTTTATTATGGTACAAAGTTGAAGAAATTTTCTTTATTTTGGAACAAAAAGGCAGAAATTCCCCATATTTTGGGGCAAAAGTCAGAAATTCTTCTTATTTTGAGGTAACATGCAGAAATTTCTTTTATTTAGAGGTAAAATGCAGAAATTCCCCTAATATTTGGGAAAAATGCAGAAATTCCCTTTATTTTGGGGCTAAAAGGCAGAAATTTTCCGTATTTTGAAGAAAAATTGCAGAAATTCTCATAATTTCCGGGCAAAAAAGCTGAAATTCTTTTTATTTTGGGACAAAATACAGAAAATCTTTTTTTTTCGGGTGCAAAAAGTCAGAAATTCCACTTATTTTGGGCAAAATTGCAGAAATTTCCTTTACTTTGGGGCAAAATTGCAGAAATTTCCCTTAGTTTGGGGCAAAATTGCAGAAATTTTACTTATTTCAGGGAAAAAAGGGAGAAATTTCTCTTATTTTGGAACAAAAAGGCAGAAATTTTTTTTATTTTGGTAAAAAATTGCAGAAATTTTTCTTATTTTGGGGCAAAAAGGCAGAAATTTCCTATATTTTTGGGTAAAAGGCAGAAATTCCCCTTATTTTGAGGAAAAAAGGCTGAAATTCCCCTTATTTTGGGGCAAAAAAGCAGAAATTCTCCTTATTTTGGGGCAAAAAGCAGACATTTCTCTTAGTTTGGGGAAAAATTTTAGAAATTTCACTTTTTTCAGGGCAAAAAGTTAGAAATTTCCCTTATTTTGGGGCAAAAAGACAGAAATTCTGTTTATTTTTGGGGAAAAGGCAGAAATTGCACTTATTTTGAGGCAAAAAGGCAGAAAATCGCCTTATTTTTGGGCAAAAGTGAAGAAATTTCCCTTTTTTATAGCAAAAAGTTATACATTGCCTTTATTTTCGGGCAAAAAGGCAAAAATTCCCTGTATTTTGCAGCAAAATTGCAGAAATTCCCCTAATTTTGGGGCAAAAAGGCAGAAATTCCCCTTATTTTGGGGTAAAACTGCAGAAATTTCACTTATTTTGTGGCAAAATGGCAGAAATTCCCCTTATTTTCGGCCAAAAAGGCAGAATATCCTCGTATTTTTGAGGAAAATTGGAGAAATTCACCTAATTTTGGGGTAAAACATGCAGTAATTTTCTTTATTTTGTGGCCAAAAGGCAGAATTTCCCCTTATTTTGGGGCAAATGGCAGAAATTCCCCTTATTTTAGGGCAAAATTGCAGAAATTTCCTATATTTGGGGGCAAAAAACAGAAATTCCCCTTATTTTGAGGCAAAATTGCAGAAAGTGGCTTTATTTGGGTCATAAAACAGAAATTCCCCTTTATTTTGCAGCAAAATTGCAGAAATTTGCTTTATTATGGGGTAAAATTGCAGAAATTTCACATATTTTAGGGCAAAAACGCAGAAACTCCCCTTATTTTAAGGTAAAATCCTGAAATTCCCCATATTTTGGGGCAAAAGGCAGAAATTCCCCTTATTTTGGGGCAAAAAAGGCACAAATTTCCCTTATTTTCGGGCAAAATTGCAGAAATTTCATTTAATTCAGGGTAAAAAGTCAGAAATTCCCCTTATTTTGGGGCAAAAAGGAGAAATTTCTTTTATTATGGTACAAAATTGAAGAAATTTTCTTTATTTTGGAACAAAAAAGCAGAAATTGACCATATTTTGGGTTAAAAGGCATTAATTCTTCTTATTTTGAGGTAAAATGCAGAATTTCCCCTTATTTAGAGGTAAAATGCAGAAATTCCCCAAACATTGGAGAAAAATGCAGAAATTCCCTTTATTTTGCGGCAAACTGAAGAAATTTCTCTTTTTTATGGCAAAAAGGTATACATTCCCTTTATTTACGGGCAAAAAAGCAGAAATTCCTTGTATTTTGAAGCAAAATTGCAGAAATTCCCCTAATTTTGGGGCAAAAATGCAGAAATTCTCCTTATTTGGGGCAAAATTGCAAAAATTTCCTTTCTTTGGGGCAAAATTGCAGAAATTTCCCTTATTTTAGGGCAAAATTGCAGAAATTTCCCTTATTTGGGGACAAAAAACAGAAATTCCCCTTATTTTGGGCCAAAATTGCAGAAATTTGCTTTATTTGGGGGAAAAAAACAGAAATTCCTCTTATTTTGCAGCAAAATTGCAGAAATTTGCTTTATTATGGGGCAAAATTGCAGAAATTTCACTTATTTCAGGGCAAAAAGGCAGAAATTTCTCTTATTTTGGAACAAAAGGCAGAAATTTCTTTTATTTTTGTACAATATTGCAGAAATTTTTCTTATTTTCAGGAAAAAAGGCTGAAATTCCCCTCATTTTGGGGCAAAAAGGCAGAAATTATCCTTATTTTGGAGCAAAAAGCAGACATTTCCCTTATTTTGAGGAAAAATTTTAGAAATTTCACTTATTTCAGGGCAAAATTCAGAAATTCCTCTTATTTTGGAAAAAAGATATTCCATTTATTTTTGGGGAAAAGGCAGAAATTGCACTTATTTTGAGTCAAAAAGGCGGAAAATCGCCCTTTTCTGGGGCAAAAGTGAAGAAATTTCCCTTTTTTATAGCAAAAAGGTATACATTGCCTTTATTTTCGGGCAAAAAGGCAGAAATTCCTCGTATTTTGGAGCAAAATTGCAGAAATTCGCCGAATTTTGGGGCAAAAAGGCAGAAATTCCCATTATTTTGGGGAAAACTGCAGAAATTTCACTTATTTCGCGGCCAAATCTCAGAAATCCCCCTTATTTTTGGCGAAAAAGGCAGAAAATCATCGTATTTTGGAGCAAAATTGCAGAAATTCACCTAATTTTGGGGTAAAACATGCAGTAATTTTCTTTATTTTGTAGCAAAAAGGCAGAAATTCCCCTTATTTTGGGGCAAATGGCAGAAATTCCCCTTATTTAAGGGCAAAATTGCAGAAATTTCCCTTATTTGGGGGCAAAAAACAGAAATTTCCCTTATTTTGGGGCAAAATTGCAGAAATTTGCTTTATTTGGGGGCAAAAAACAGAAATTCCCCTTATTTTGCAGCAAAATTGCAGAAATTTGCTTTATTATGGGGTAAAATTGCAGAAATTTCCCTTATTTTAGGGCAAAATTGCAGAAATTTCACTTGTTTCAGGAAAAAAACAAAATTTTTTCTTATTTTGGGGCAAAAAGGCAGAAATTCCCATTATTTTGGGGCAAAAAGGCAGAAATTTACCTTATTTTGGGGTAAAATTGCAGAAATTTCACATATTTCAGGGCAAAAAGACAGAAATTTCCCTTATTTTGGGGCAAAAAGGAGAAATTTCTTTTATTATGGTACAAAGTTGAAGAAATTTTCTTTATTTTGGAACAAAAAGGCAGAAATTCCCCATATTTTGGGGCAAAAGTCAGAAATTCTTCTTATTTTGAGGTAACATGCAGAAATTTCTTTTATTTAGAGGTAAAATGCAGAAATTCCCCTAATATTTGTGAAAAATGCAGAAATTCCCATTATTTTGGGACTAAAAGGCAGAAATTTTCCGTATTTTGAAGAAAAATTGCAGAAATTCTCATAATTTCCGGGCAAAAAAGCTGAAATTCTTTTTATTTTGGGAAAAAATACAGAAAATATTTTTTTTTCGGGTGCAAAATTTCAGAAATTTCCCTTATTTGGGGCAAAATTGCAGAAATTTCCTTTACTTTGGGGCAAAATTGGAGAAATTTCCCTTAGTTTGGGGCAAAATTGCAGAAATTTTACTTATTTCAGGGAAAAAAGGGAGAAATTTCTCTTATTTTGGAACAAAAAGGCAGAAATTTTTTTTATTTTGGTAAAAAATTGCAGAAATTTTTCTTATTTTGGGGCAAAAAGGCAGAAATTTCCTATATTTTTGGGTAAAAGGCAGAAATTCCCCTTATTTTGAGGAAAAAAGGCTGAAATTCCCCTTATTTTGGGGCAAAAAAGCAGAAATTCTCCTTATTTTGGGGCAAAAAGCAGACATTTCTCTTAGTTTGGGGAAAAATTTTAGAAATTTCACATTTTTCAGGGCAAAAAGTTAGAAATTTCCCTTATATTGGGGCAAAAAGACAGAAATTCTGTTTATTTTTGGGGAAAAGGCAGAAATTGCACTTATTTTGAGGCAAAAAGGCAGAAAATCGCCTTATTTTGGGGCAAAAGTGAAGAAATTTCCCTTTTTTATAGCAAAAAGTTATACATTGCCTTTATTTTCGGGCAAAAAGGCAAAAATTCCCTGTATTTTGCAGCAAAATTGCAGAAATTCCCCTAATTTTGGGGCAAAAAGGCAGAAATTCCCCTTATTTTGGGGTAAAACTGCAGAAATTTCACTTATTTCGTGGCAAAATGGCAGAAATTCCCCTTATTTTCGGCCAAAAAGGCAGAATATCCTCGTATTTTTGAGGAAAATTGGAGAAATTCACCTAATTTTGGGGTAAAACATGCAGTAATTTTCTTTATTTTGTGGCCAAAAGGCAGAATTTCCCCTTATTTTGGGGCAAATGGCAGAAATTCCCCTTATTTTAGGGCAAAATTGCAGAAATTTCCTATATTTGGGGGCAAAAAACAGAAATTCCCCTTATTTTGAGGCAAAATTGCAGAAAGTTGCTTTATTTGGGTCATAAAACAGAAATTCCCCTTTATTTTGCAGCAAAATTGCAGAAATTTGCTTTATTATGGGGTAAAATTGCAGAAATTTCACATATTTTAGGGCAAAAACGCAGAAACTCCCCTTATTTTAAGGTAAAATCCTGAAATTCCCCATATTTTGGGGCAAAAGGCAGAAATTCCCCTTATTTTGGGGCAAAAAAGGCACAAATTTCCCTTATTTTCGGGCAAAATTGCAGAAATTTCATTTAATTCAGGGTAAAAAGTCAGAAATTCCCCTTATTTTGGGGCAAAAAGGAGAAATTTCTTTTATTATGGTACAAAATTGAAGAAATTTTCTTTATTTTGGAACAAAAAAGCAGAAATTGACCATATTTTGGGTTAAAAGGCAGTAATTCTTCTTATTTTGAGGTAAAATGCAGAATTTCCCCTTATTTAGAGGTAAAATGCAGAAATTCCCCAAACATTGGAGAAAAATGCAGAAATTCCCTTTATTTTGCGGCAAACTGAAGAAATTTCTCTTTTTTATGGCAAAAAGGTATACATTCCCTTTATTTACGGGCAAAAAAGCAGAAATTCCTTGTATTTTGAAGCAAAATTGCAGAAATTCCCCTAATTTTGGGGCAAAAATGCAGAAATTCTCCTTATTTGGGGCAAAATTGCAAAAATTTCCTTTCTTTGGGGCAAAATTGCAGAAATTTCCCTTATTTTAGGGCAAAATTGCAGAAATTTCCCTTATTTGGGGACAAAAAACAGAAATTCCCCTTATTTTAATGTAAAATACTGAAATTCCCCATATTTTGGGGCAAAAGGCAGAAATTCCCCTTATTTTGGGGCAAAAAAGGCACAAATTTCCCTTATTTTCGGGCAAAATTGCAGAAATTTCATTTAATTCAGGGTAAAAAGTCAGAAATTCCCCTTATTTTGGGGCAAAAAGGAGAAATTTCTTTTATTATGGTACAAAATTGAAGAAATTTTCTTTATTTTGGAACAAAAAAGCAGAAATTGACCATATTTTGGGTTAAAAGGCATTAATTCTTCTTATTTTGAGGTAAAATGCGGAATTTCCCCTTATTTAGAGGTAAAATGCAGAAATTCCCCAAACATTGGAGAAAAATGCAGAAATTCCCTTTATTTTGCGGCAAACTGAAGAAATTTCTCTTTTTTATGGCAAAAAGGTATACATTCCCTTTATTTACGGGCAAAAAAGCAGAAATTCCTTGTATTTTGAAGCAAAATTGCAGAAATTCCCCTAATTTTGGGGCAAAAATGCAGAAATTCTCCTTATTTGGGGCAAAATTGCAAAAATTTCCTTTCTTTGGGGCAAAATTGCAGAAATTTCCCTTATTTTAGGGCAAAATTGCAGAAATTTCCCTTATTTGGGGACAAAAAACAGAAATTCCCCTTATTTTGTTGCAAAATTGCAGAAATTTCCCTTATTATGGAAAAAAATTTCAGTAATTTTCCTCATTTTGGGGCAAAATTGCAGAAATTTCAGTTATTTCAGAGACAAAAACTCAGAAATTTCTCTTATTTTGGGGCAAAAAGGCAGAAATTTCTTTTACTTTGGTACAAAATTGTAGAAATTTTCTTTATTTTGGGGCAAAAATGCAGAAATTCCAAATATTTTGGGGCAAAATTGCAGAGATTCCCCTTATTATGAGGTAAAATGCTGAAATTCCCCTTATTTTGGCGCAAAAAGACAGAAATTCCCTTTATTTTGTGGCAAAAAAACAGAAATTTCCCTTATTTTGGGGCAAAATTGCAGAAATTTCACATATTTCAGGGCAAAAATCAAAAATTCCTTTTATTTTGGGGCAAAAAGACAGAAATTCCGTTTATTTTTGGGTAAAAAAACAGAAATTTCACTTATTTTGAGGTAAGAAGGAAGAAATTCCTCTTATTTTGGGGCAAAAATGAAGAAATTTCTCTTTTTTGTTGCAAAAGGTATACATTCTTCTTATTTTCGGGCAAAAAAGCAGAAATTCCTCGTATTTTGGAGCACAATTGCAGAAAATCCACTAATTGTGGAGCAAAAAGGCAGAAAATCCCTATATGTTCAGGCAAAAACACAGAAATTCTCTTTATTTTGGGGCAAAACTCAGAAATTTCACTTATTTTGGGGCAAAATTGAAGAAATTTCACTTATTTCAGGGAAAAAAGGCAGAAACTTTCTTTATTTTGGGGCAAAAAGGCAGAAATTCCTAATATTTTGTGGCAAAATGCAGAAATTCCCCTTATTTTGAGGTAAAAAGGCTGAAATTCCCTTTATTTTTGGTCAAAAAGGCAGAAATTTCCCTTATTTTGGGCCAAAATTGCAGAAATTTCACTTATTTCAGGGTAATAAGTCAGAAATTCCCCTTACTATGGGGGAAAAAGACAGAAATTCCACTTATTTAGAGGCATAAAGGCAGAAATTCCCCTTATTTTGGAGCAAAAATGAAGAAATTTCCCTTTTTTATGGCAAAAAGGTATGCATTCCCCTTATTTTTGGGTAAAAAGGAAGAAATTCCCCGAATTTTGGAGCAAAATTGCAGAAATTCTCTTAATTGTGGGGCAAAAAGGCAAAAATTCTCCTTATTTTGGGGCAAAACTCAGAAATTCCACTTATTTTGGGGCAAAATTGAAGGAATTTACCTTATTTTGGGGCAAAATTGCAGAAATTTCCCTTATTTTGGGCAAAATTGCAGAAAATTCACTTATTTTCAAATAAAAAGGCTGAAATTCCCTTTATTTTGGGGTAAAAAGGGAGTAATTCCCCTTATTTTGGGGAAAAATTGCAGAAATTTTCCTTATTTTAGGGCAAAAAGGCAGAAATTCCTTATATTTTGGGGCAAAAAGGCAGAAATTCCCCTTATTTTGGGGTAAAATTGCAGAAATTTCAAATATTTCAGTGCAAAATGGCAGAAATTTCCCTTATTTTGGGGCAAAAATGGAATCCCTAATTTTTGGCTAAAATTGCAGAAATTTCACTTATTTCCAGACAAAAAGGCAGAAATTCCACTTAATTTCAGGCAAAAAGGCAGCAATGACCCGTATTTTGGAGCAAAATTGCATAAATTCCCCTAATTTTGGATCAAAAAGGCAGAAATTCCTCTTATTTTGGCGTAAAACTGCAGAAATTTCAATTATTTCACGGCAAAATGGAAGAAATTCCCTTTATTTTCGGTGAAAGAGGCAGAAAATCCTCATATTTTGGAGCAAAGTTGCAGAAATACACCTAATTTTGGGGTAAAACATGCAGGAATTTTCTTTTTTGTGGCAAAAAGGCAGAAATTCCCCTTATTTTGGGGCAAATGTCAGAAATTCCCCTTATTTTGGGGCAAAATTGCAGAAATTTGCTTTATTATGGAGAAAAATTTCAGATATTTCACTTATTCTAGGGCAAAATTGCAGAAATTTCACTTATTTCAGAAAAAAAAAAAGCAAAAATTTTTCTTATTTTGGGGCAAAAAGGCAGAAGTTCCCATTATTTTGGGGCAAAAAGGCAGAAATTCACCTTATTTTAGGGTAAAATTGCAGAAATTTCACACATTTCAGGGCAAAAAGGCAGAAATTCCTCGTATTTTGAGGTAAAATGCTGAAATTCCCCATATTTAGGGGCAAAAGGCAGAAATTCCCCTTATTTTGGGGCAAAAAGGCACAAATTTCCCTTATTTTCAGGCAAAATTGCAGAAATTTCATTTATTTCAGGGTAAAAAGTCAGAAATTCCCCTTATTTTGGGGCAAAAAGAAGAAATTTCTTTTATTATGGTACAAAATTGAAGAAATTTTCTTTATTTTGGAACAAAAAGGCAGAAATTCCCAATATTTTGGGGTAAAAGTCAGAAATTCTTTTTATTTTGAGGTAAAATGCAGAAATTTCTTTTATTTAGAGGTAAAATACAGAAATTCCATTAATATTGGTGGAAAATGCAGAAATTCCCTTTATTTTGGGGCTAAAAGGCAGAAATTTTCCGTATTTTGAAGAAAAATTGCAGAAATTCTCATAATTTTCAGGCAAAAAGGCTTAAATTCTTTTTATTTTGGGGCAAAAATACAAAAAATCTTCTTTTTTCGGGTGCAAAAAGTCAGAAATTCCCCTTATTTGGGGCAAAATTTCAGAAATTTCCTCTACTTTGGGGAAAAATTGCAGAAATTTCTCTTATTTTGGGGGAAAATTGCAGAAATTTCACTTATTTCAGGGAAAGAAGGCAGAAATTTCTTGTATTTTGGAACAAAAAGGCAGAAATTTCTTTTAATTTGGTACAAAATTGCAGAAATTTTTTTTATTTTGGTGCAAAAAGGCAGAAATTTCCCATATTTTGGGGCAAAAGGCAGAAATTCCCCTTGTTTTGAGGAAAAGAGGCTGAAATTCTCCTTATTTTGGGGCAAAAGGCAGAAATTCTCCTTATTTTGGGGCAAAAAGCAGACATTTCCCTTATTTTGGGGAAAAATTTTAGAAATTTCACTTATTTCAGGGCAGAAAGTCAGAAATACCCCTTATTTTGGGGAAAAAAGACAGAAATTCTGTTTATTTTTGTGGAAAAGTCAGAAATTGCACTTATTTTAAGTCAAAAAGGCGAAAAATCGCCTTATTATGGGGCAAAAGTGAAGAAATTTCCCTTTTTTATAGCAAAAAGGTATACATTGCCTTTATTTTCAGGCAAAAAGGCAGAAATTCCCTGTATTTTCGGCGAAAAAGGCAGAAAATCCTCGTATTTTGGAGCAAAATTGCAGAAATTCACCTAATTTTGGGGTAAAACATGCAGTAATTTTCTTTATTTTGTGGCAAAAGGCAGAATTTCCCCTTATTTTGGGGCAAATGGCAGAAATTCCCCTTATTTTAGGGCAAAATTGCAGAAATTTCCTATATTTGGGGGCAAAAAACAGAAATTCCCCTTATTTTGAGGCAAAATTGCAGAAAGTTGCTTTATCTGGGGGCAAAAAACAGAAATTCCCCTTTATTTTGCAGCAAAATTGCAGAAATTTGCTTTATTATGGGGTAAAATTGCAGAAATTTCACATATTTTAGGGCAAAAACGCAGAAATTCCCCTTATTTTGAGGTAAAATGCTGAAATTCCCCATATTTTGGGGCAAAAGGCAGAAATTCCCCTTATTTTGGGGCAAAAAAGGCACAAATTTCCCTTATTTTCGGGCAAAATTGCAGAAATTTCATTTAATTCAGGGTAAAAAGTCAGAAATTCCCCTTATTTTGGGGCAAAAAGGAGAAATTTCTTTTATTATGGTACAAAATTGAAGAAATTTTCTTTATTTTGGAACAAAAAAGCAGAAATTGACCATATTTTGGGTTAAAAGGCATTAATTCTTCTTATTTTGAGGTAAAATGCAGAATTTCCGCTTATTTAGAGGTAAAATGCAGAAATTCCCCAAACATTGGAGAAAAATGCAGAAATTCCCTTTATTTTGCGGCAAACTGAAGAAATTTCTCTTTTTTATGGCAAAAAGGTCTACATTCCCTTTATTTATGGGCAAAAAAGCAGAAATTCCTTGTATTTTGAAGCAAAATTGCAGAAATTCCCCTAATTTTGGGGCAAAAATGCAGAAATTCTCCTTATTTGGGGCAAAATTGCAGAAATTTCATTTCTTTGGGGCAAAATTGCAGAAATTTCCCTTATTTTAGGGCAAAATTGCAGAAATTTCCCTTATTTGGGGACAAAAAACAGAAATTCCCCTTATTTTGGGCCAAAATTGCAGAAATTTGCTTTATTTGGGGGAAAAAACAGAAATTCCTCTTATTTTGCAGCAAAATTGCAGAAATTTGCTTTATTATGGGGAAAAATTGCAGAAATTTCCCTTATTTGAGGGCAAAATTGCAGATATTTCACTTATTTCAGAAGAAAAAACAAAAATTTTTCTTATTTTGGGGCAAAAATGCAGAAATTCCCATTATTTTGGGGCAAAAAGGCAGAAATTCACCTTATTTTGGGGTAAAATTGAAGAAATTTCACATATTTCAGGGCAAAAAGGCAGAAATTCCCCTTATTTTGAGGTAAAATGCTGAAATTCACCATATTTTGGGGCAAAAGGCAGAAATTCCCCTTATTTTGGGGCAAAAAAGGCACAAATTTCTCTTATTTTTGGGCAAAATTGCAGAAATTTCATTTATTTCAGGGTAAAAAGTCAGAAATTCCCCTTATTTTGGGGCCAAAAGGAGAAATTTCTTTTATTATGGTACAAAATTGAAGAAATTTTCTTTATTTTTGAACAAAAAGGCAGAAATTCACCATATTTTAGGGTAAAATGCAGAAATTCTTCTTATTTTGAGGTAAAATGCAGAAATTCCCCTTATTAAGAGGTAAAATGCAGAAATTCCCCTAATATTGGGGAAAAATGCAGAAATCCACTTTATTTTGGGGCTAAAAGGCAGAAATTTTCTGTATTTTGAAGAAAAATTGAAGTAATTCTCAAAATTTTCGGGCAAAAAGGCTGAAATTTTCCTTATTTTTGGGCAAAAAGTCAGAAAATCTCCTTTTTTCGGGTGCAAAAAGTCAAAATTCCCCTTATTTGGGGCAAAATTGCAGAAATTTCCTCTACTTTGGGGCAAAATTGCAGAAATTTCCCTTATTTTGGGGCAAAATTGCAGAAATTTCACTTATTTCAGGGAAAAAAGGCAGAAATATCTCTTATTTTGGAACAAAAAGGCAGAAATTTCTTTTATTTTGGTACAAAATTGGAGAAATTTTTATTATTTTGGGGCCAAAAGGCAGAAATTTCCCATATTTTTGGGCAAAAGGAAGAAATTCCCCTTATTTTGGGGCAAAAAGCAGACATTTCCATTATTTTGGGGAAAAATTTTAGAAATTTCACTTATTTCAGGGCAAAAAGTCAGAAATTTCCCTTATTTTGGGGCAAAAAGACAGAAATTCCATTTATTTTTGGGGAAAAGGCAGAAATTGCACTTATTTTGAGTCAAAAAGGCGGAAAATCGCCTTATTTTGGGGCAAAAGTGAAGAAATTTCCCTTTTTTATAGCAAAAAGGTATACATTGCCTTTATTTTCGGGCAAAAAGGCAGAAATTCCCCGTATTTTGGAACAAAATTGCAAAAATTCCCCTAATTTTCGGGCAAAAAGGCAGAAATTCCCCTTATTTTGGGGTAAAACTGCAGAAATTTCACTTATTTTGCGGCAAAATGGCAGAAATTCCCCATATTTTCGGCGAAAAAGGCAGAAAATCCTCGTATTTTGGAGCAAAATTGCACAAATTCACCTAATTTTGGGGTAAAACATGCAGTAATTTTCTTTATTTTGTGGCAAAAAGGCAGAAATTCCCCTTATTTTGGGGCAAATGGCAGAAATTCCCCTTATTTTAGGGCAAAATAGCAGAAATTCCCCTTATTTTGGGGCAAAATTGCAGAAATTTCCCTTATTTTAGAGCAAAAGTGCAGAAATTACACTTATTTCAGAAGAAAAAACAAAAATTTTACTTATTTTGGGGCAAAAAGGCAGAAATTCCCATTATTTTTGGGCAAAAAGGCAGAAATTTACCTTATTTTGGGGTAAAATTGCAGAAATTTCGCATATTTCAGGGCAAAAAGACAGAAATTTCCCTTATTTTGGGGCAAAAATAAGAAATTTCTTTTATTATGGTACAAAGTTGAAGAAATTTTCTTTATTTTGGAACAAAAAGGCAGAAATTCCCCATATTTTGGGGCAAAAGTCAGAAATTCTTCTTATTTTGAGGTAACATGCAGAAATTTCTTTTATTTAGAGGTAAAATGCAGAAATTCCCCTAATATTTGGGAAAAATGCAGAAATTCCCTTTATTTTGGGGCTAAAAGGCAGAAATTTTCTGTATTTTGAAGAAAAATTGCAGAAATTCTCATAATTTCCGGGCAAAAAAGCTGAAATTCTTTTTATTTTGGGACAAAATACAGAAAATCTTTTTTTTCGGGTGCAAAAAGTCAGAAATTCCACTTATTTTGGGCAAAATTGCAGAAATTTCCTTTACTTTGGGGCAAAATTGCAGAAATTTCCCTTAGTTTGGGGCAAAATTGCAGAAATTTTACTTATTTCAGGGAAAAAAGGGAGAAATTTCTCTTATTTTGGAACAAAAAGGCAGAAATTTTTTTTATTTTGGTAAAAAATTGCAGAAATTTTTCTTATTTTGGGGCAAAAAGGCAGAAATTTCCTATATTTTTGTGTAAAAGGCAGAAATTCCCCTTATTTTGAGGAAAAAAGGCTGAAATTCCCCTTATTTTGGGGCAAAAAAGCAGAAATTCTCCTTATTTTGGGGCAAAAAGCAGACATTTCTCTTAGTTTGGGGAAAAATTTTAGAAATTTCACTTTTTTCAGGGCAAAAAGTTAGAAATTTCCCTTATTTTGGGGCAAAAAGACAGAAATTCTGTTTATTTTTGGGGAAAAGGCAGAAATTGCACTTATTTTGAGGCAAAAAGGCAGAAAATCGCCTTATTTTTGGGCAAAAGTGAAGAAATTTCCCTTTTTTATAGCAAAAAGTTATACATTGCCTTTATTTTCGGGCAAAAAGGCAAAAATTCCCTGTATTTTGCAGCAAAATTGCAGAAATTCCCCTAATTTTGGGGCAAAAAGGCAGAAATTCCCCTTATTTTGGGGTAAAACTGCAGAAATTTCACTTATTTTGTGGCAAAATGGCAGAAATTCCCCTTATTTTCGGCCAAAAAGGCAGAATATCCTCGTATTTTTGAGGAAAATTGGAGAAATTCACCTAATTTTGGGGTAAAACATGCAGTAATTTTCTTTATTTTGTGGCCAAAAGGCAGAATTTCCCCTTATTTTGGGGCAAATGGCAGAAATTCCCCTTATTTTAGGGCAAAATTGCAGAAATTTCCTATATTTGGGGGCAAAAAACAGAAATTCCCCTTATTTTGAGGCAAAATTGCAGAAAGTGGCTTTATTTGGGTCATAAAACAGAAATTCCCCTTTATTTTGCAGCAAAATTGCAGAAATTTGCTTTATTATGGGGTAAAATTGCAGAAATTTCACATATTTTAGGGCAAAAACGCAGAAACTCCCCTTATTTTAAGGTAAAATCCTGAAATTCCCCATATTTTGGGGCAAAAGGCAGAAATTCCCCTTATTTTGGGGCAAAAAAGGCACAAATTTCCCTTATTTTCGGGCAAAATTGCAGAAATTTCATTTAATTCAGGGTAAAAAGTCAGAAATTCCCCTTATTTTGGGGCAAAAAGGAGAAATTTCTTTTATTATGGTACAAAATTGAAGAAATTTTCTTTATTTTGGAACAAAAAAGCAGAAATTGCCCATATTTTGGGTTAAAAGGCATTAATTCTTCTTATTTTGAGGTAAAATGCAGAATTTCCCCTTATTTAGAGGTAAAATGCAGAAATTCCCCAAACATTGGAGAAAAATGCAGAAATTCCCTTTATTTTGCGGCAAACTGAAGAAATTTCTCTTTTTTATGGCAAAAAGGTATACATTCCCTTTATTTACGGGCAAAAAAGCAGAAATTCCTTGTATTTTGAAGCAAAATTGCAGAAATTCCCCTAATTTTGGGGCAAAAATGCAGAAATTCTCCTTATTTGGGGCAAAATTGCAAAAATTTCCTTTCTTTGGGGCAAAATTGCAGAAATTTCCCTTATTTTAGGGCAAAATTGCAGAAATTTCCCTTATTTGGGGACAAAAAACAGAAATTCCCCTTATTTTGGGCCAAAATTGCAGAAATTTGCTTTATTTGGGGGAAAAAAACAGAAATTCCTCTTATTTTGCAGCAAAATTGCAGAAATTTGCTTTATTATGGGGCAAAATTGCAGAAATTTCACTTATTTCAGGGCAAAAAGGCAGAAATTTCTCTTATTTTGGAACAAAAGGCAGAAATTTCTTTTATTTTTGTACAATATTGCAGAAATTTTTCTTATTTTAAGGAAAAAAGGCTGAAATTCCCCTTATTTTGGGGCAAAAAGGCAGAAATTATCCTTATTTTGGAGCAAAATGCAGACATTTCCCTTATTTTGAGGAAAAATTTTAGAAATTTCACTTATTTCAGGGCAAAATTCAGAAATTCCTCTTATTTTGGAAAAAAGATATTCCATTTATTTTTGGGGAAAAGGCAGAAATTGCACTTATTTTGAGTCAAAAAGGCGGAAAATCGCCTTTTTCTGGGGCAAAAGTGAAAAAATTTCCCTTTTTTATAGCAAAAAGGTATACATTGCCTTTATTTTCGGGCAAAAAGGCAGAAATTCCTCGTATTTTGGAGCAAAATTGCAGAAATTCGCCGAATTTTGGGGCAAAAAGGCAGAAATTCCCATTATTTTGGGGTAAAACTGCAGAAATTTCACTTATTTCGCGGCCAAATCTCAGAAATCCCCCTTATTTTTGGCGAAAAAGGCAGAAAATCATCGTATTTTGGAGCAAAATTGCAGAAATTCACCTAATTTTGGGGTAAAACATGCAGTAATTTTCTTTATTTTGTAGCAAAAAGGCAGAAATTCCCCTTATTTTGGGGCAAATGGCAGAAATTCCCCTTATTTAAGGGCAAAATTGCAGAAATTTCCCTTATTTGGGGGCAAAAAACAGAAATTTCCCTTATTTTGGGGCAAAATTGCAGAAATTTGCTTTATTTGGGGGCAAAACCAGAAATTCCCCTAATTTTGCAGCAAAATTGCAGAAATTTGCTTTATTTTGGGGAAAAATTGCAGAAATTTCCCTTATTTTAGGGCAAAATTGCAGAAATTTCACTTGTTTCAGGAAAAAAACAAAATTTTTTCTTATTTTGGGGCAAAAACGCAGAAATTCCCATTATTTTGGGGCAAAAAGGCAGAAATTTACCTTATTTTGGGGTAAAATTGCAGAAATTTCACATATTTCAGGGCAAAAAGACAGAAATTTCCCTTATTTTGGGGCAAAAAGGAGAAATTTCTTTTATTATGGTACAAAGTTGAAGAAATTTTCTTTATTTTGGAACAAAAAGGCAGAAATTCCCCATATTTTGGGGCAAAAGTCAGAAATTCTTCTTATTTTGAGGTAACATGCAGAAATTTCTTTTATTTAGAGGTAAAATGCAGAAATTCCTCTAATATTTGAGAAAAATGCAGAAATTTCCTTATTTTGGGACTAAAAGGCAGAAATTTTCCGTATTTTGAAGAAAAATTGCAGAAATTCTCATAATTTCTGGGCAAAAAAGCTGAAATTCTTTTTATTTTGGGAAAAAATACAGAAAATATTTTTTTTTCGGGTGCAAAAATTCAGAAATTTCCCTTATTTGGGGCAAAATTGCAGAAATTTCCTTTACTTTGGGGCAAAATTGCAGAAATTTCCCTTAGTTTGGGGCAAAATTGCAGAAATTTTACTTATTTCAGGGAAAAAAGGGAGAAATTTCTCTTATTTTGGAACAAAAAGGCAGAAATTTTTTTTATTTTGGTAAAAAATTGCAGAAATTTTTCTTATTTTGGGGCAAAAAGGCAGAAATTTCCTATATTTTTGGGTAAAAGGCAGAAATTCCCCTTATTTTGAGGAAAAAAGGCTGAAATTCCTTTTATTTTGGGGCAAAAAAGCAGAAATTCTCCTTATTTTGGGGCAAAAAGCAGACATTTCTCTTATTTTGGGGAAAAATTTTAGAAATTTCACTTATTTCAGGGCAAAAAGTCGGAAATTCCTCTTATTTTGGGGCAAAAAGACAGAAATTCCGTTTATTTTTGGGGAAAAGGCAGAAATTACACTTATTTTGAGGCAAAAAGGCGGAAAATCGCCTTATTTTGGGGCAAAAGTGAAGAAATTTCCCTTTTTTATAGCAAAAAGTTATACATTGCCTTTATTTTCGGGCAAAAAGGCAGAAATTCCCTGTATTTTGGAGCAAAATTGCAGAAATTCCCCTAATTTTGGGGCAAAAAGACAGAAATTCCCCTTATTTTGGGGTAAAACTGCAGAAATTTCACTTATTTCGCGGTAAAATGGCAGAAATTCCCCTTATTTTCGCCCAAAAAGGCAGAAAATCCTCGTATTTTGGAGCAAAATTGGAGAAATTCACCTAATTTTGGGGTAAAACATGCAGTAATTTTCTTTATTTTGTGGCCAAAAGGCAGAATTTCCCCTTATTTTGGGGCAAATGGCAGAAATTCCCCTTATTTTAGGGCAAAATTGCAGAAATTTCCCTTATTTGGGGGCAAAAAACAGAAATTCCCCTTATTTTGAGGCAAAATTGCAGAAAGTTGCTTTATTTGGGTCAAAAAACAGAAATTCCCCTTTATTTTGCAGCAAAATTGCAGAAATTTGCTTTATTATGGGGTAAAATTGCAGAAATTTCACATATTTTAGGGCAAAAACGCAGAAACTCCCCTTATTTTAAGGTAAAATCCTGAAATTCCCCATATTTTGGGGCAAAAGGCAGAAATTCCCCTTATTTTGGGGCAAAAAAGGCACAAATTTCCCTTATTTTCGGGCAAAATTGCAGAAATTTCATTTAATTCAGGGTAAAAAGTCAGAAATTCCCCTTATTTTGGGGCAAAAAGGAGAAATTTCTTTTATTATGGTACAAAATTGAAGAAATTTTCTTTATTTTGGAACAAAAAAGCAGAAATTGCCCATATTTTGGGTTATAAGGCAGTAATTCTTCTTATTTTGAGGTAAAATGCAGAATTTCCCCTTATTTAGAGGTAAAATGCAGAAATTCCCCAAACATTGGAGAAAAATGCAGAAATTCCCTTTATTTTGCGGCAAACTGAAGAAATTTCTCTTTTTTATGGCAAAAAGGTATACATTCCCTTTATTTACGGGCAAAAAAGCAGAAATTCCTTGTATTTTGAAGCAAAATTGCAGAAATTCCCCTAATTTTGGGGCAAAAATGCAGAAATTCTCCTTATTTGGGGCAAAATTGCAGAAATTTCCTTTCTTTGGGGCAAAATTGCAGAAAATTCCCTTATTTTAGGGCAAAATTGCAGAAATTTGCTTTATTATGGGGTAAAATTGCAGAAATTTCCCTTATTTTAGGGCAAAATTGCAGAAATTTCACTTGTTTCAGGAAAAAAACAAAATTTTTTCTTATTTTAGGGCAAAAAGGCAGAAATTCCCATTATTTTGGGGCAGAAAGGCAGAAATTTACCTTATTATGGGGTAAAATTGCAGAAATTTCACATATTTCAGGGCAAAAAGAAAGAAATTTCCCTTATTTTGGGGCAAAAAGGAGAAATTTCTTTTATTATGGTACAAAGTTGAAGAAATTTTCTGTATTTTGAAACAAAAAGGCAGAAATTCCCCATATTTTGGGGCAAAAGTCAGAAATTCTTTTTATTTTGAAGTAACATGCAGAAATTTCTTTATTTAGAGGTAAAATGCAGAAATTCCCTTAATATTTGAGAAAAATGCAGAAATTTCCCTTATTTTGGGACTAAAGGGCAGAAATTTTCCGTATTTTGAAGAAAAATTGCAGAAATTCTCATAATTTCCGGGCAAAAAAGCTGAAATTCTATTTATATTGGGACAAAATACAGAAAATATTTTTTTTCGGGTGCAAAAATTCAGAAATTCCCCTTATTTGGGGCAAAATTGCAGAAATTTCCTTTGCTTTGGGGCAAAATTGCAGAAATTTCCCTTATTTTGGGGCAAAATTGCAGAAATTTTACTTATTTCAGGGAAAAAAGGCAGAAATTTCTCTTATTTTGGAACAAAAAGGCAGAAATTTTTTTTATTTTGCTAAAAAATTGCAGAAATTTTTCTTATTTTTGGGCAAAATGGCAGAAATTTCCTATATTTTTGGGTAAAAGGCAGAAATTACCCTTATTTTGAGGAAAAAAGGCTGAAATTCCCCTTATTTTGGGGCAAAAAAGCAGAAATTCTCCTTATTTTGGGGCAAAAAGCAGACATTTCTCTTATTTTGGAGAAAAATTTTAGAAATTTCACTTATTTCAGGGCAAAAAGTCAGAAATTCCCCTTATTTAGGGGCAAAAAGACAGAAATTCCATTTATTTTTGGGGAAAAGGCAGAAATTACACTTATTTTGAGGCAAAAAGGCGGAAAATCGCCTTATTTTGGGGCAAAAGTGAAGAAATTTCCCTTTTTTATAGCAAAAAGTTATACATTGCCTTTATTTTCGTGCAAAAAGGCAGAAATTCCCTGTATTTTGGAGCAAAATTGCAGAAATTCCCCTAATTTTGGGGCAAAAAGACAGAAATTCCCATTATTTTGGGGTAAAACTGCAGAAATTTCACTTATTTCGCGGCCAAATCGCAGAAATCCCCCTTATTTTTGGCGAAAAAGGCAGAAAATCATCGTATTTTGGAGCAAAATTGCAGAAATTCACCTAATTTTGGGGTAAAACATGCAGTAATTTTCTTTATTTTGTAGCAAAAAGGCAGAAATTCCCCTTATTTTGGGGCAAATGGCAGAAATTCCCCTTATTTAAGGGCAAAATTGCAGAAATTTCCCTTATTTGGGGGCAAAAAACAGAAATTTCCCTTATTTTGGTGCAAAATTGCAGAAATTTGCTTTATTTGGGGGCAAAAAACAGAAATTCCCCTTATTTTGCAGCAAAATTGCAGAAAATTGCTTTATTATGGGGTAAAATTGCAGAAATTTCCCTTATTTTAGGGCAAAATTGCAGAAATTTCACTTGTTTCAGGAAAAAAACAAAATTTTTTCTTATTTTGGGGCAAAAACGCAGAAATTCCCATTATTTTGGGGCAAAAAGGCAGAAATTTACCTTATTTTGGGGTAAAATTGCAGAAATTTCACATATTTCAGGGCAAAAAGACAGAAATTTCCCTTATTTTGGGGCAAAAAGGAGAAATTTCTTTTATTATGGTACAAAGTTGAAGAAATTTTCTTTATTTTGGAACAAAAAGGCAGAAATTCCCCATATTTTGGGGCAAAAGTCAGAAATTCTTCTTATTTTGAGGTAACATGCAGAAATTTCTTTTATTTAGAGGTAAAATGCAGAAATTCCCCTAATATTTGAGAAAAATGCAGAAATTCCCTTTATTTTGGGACTAAAAGGCAGAAATTTTCCGTATTTTGAAGAAAAATTGCAGAAATTCTCATAATTTCCGGGCAAAAAAGCTGAAATTCTTTTTATTTTGGGAAAAAATACAGAAAATATTTTTTTTTCAGGTGCAAAAATTCAGAAATTTCCCTTATTTGGGGCAAAATTGCAGAAATTTCCTTTACTTTGGGGCAAAATTGCAGAAATTTCCCTTAGTTTGGGGCAAAATTGCAGAAATTTTACTTATTTCAGGGAAAAAAGGGAGAAATTTCTCTTATTTTGGAACAAAAAGGCAGAAATTTTTTTTATTTTGGTAAAAAATTGCAGAAATTTTTCTTATTTTGGGGCAAAAAGGCAGAAATTTCCTATATTTTTGGGTAAAAGGCAGAAATTCCCCTTATTTTGAGGAAAAAAGGCTGAAATTCCTTTTATTTTGGGGCAAAAAAGCAGAAATTCTCCTTATTTTGGGGCAAAAAGCAGACATTTCTCTTATTTTGGGGAAAAATTTTAGAAATTTCACTTATTTCAGGGCAAAAAGTCGGAAATTCCTCTTATTTTGGGGCAAAAAGACAGAAATTCCGTTTATTTTTGGGGAAAAGGCAGAAATTACACTTATTTTGAGGCAAAAAGGCGGAAAATCGCCTTATTTTGGGGCAAAAGTGAAGAAATTTCCCTTTTTTATAGCAAAAAGTTATACATTGCCTTTATTTTCGGGCAAAAAGGCAGAAATTCCCTGTATTTTGGAGCAAAATTGCAGAAATTCCCCTAATTTTGGGGCAAAAAGACAGAAATTCCCCTTATTTTGGGGTAAAACTGCAGAAATTTCACTTATTTCGCGGTAAAATGGCAGAAATTCCCCTTATTTTCGCCCAAAAAGGCAGAAAATCCTCGTATTTTGGAGCAAAATTGGAGAAATTCACCTAATTTTGGGGTAAAACATGCAGTAATTTTCTTTATTTTGTGGCCAAAAGGCAGAATTTCCCCTTATTTTGGGGCAAATGGCAGAAATTCCCCTTATTTTAGGGCAAAATTGCAGAAATTTCCCTTATTTGGGGGCAAAAAACAGAAATTCCCCTTATTTTGAGGCAAAATTGCAGAAAGTTGCTTTATTTGGGTCAAAAAACAGAAATTCCCCTTTATTTTGCAGCAAAATTGCAGAAATTTGCTTTATTATGGGGTAAAATTGCAGAAATTTCACATATTTTAGGGCAAAAACGCAGAAACTCCCCTTATTTTAAGGTAAAATCCTGAAATTCCCCATATTTTGGGGCAAAAGGCAGAAATTCCCCTTATTTTGGGGCAAAAAAGGCACAAATTTCCCTTATTTTCGGGCAAAATTGCAGAAATTTCATTTAATTCAGGGTAAAAAGTCAGAAATTCCCCTTATTTTGGGGCAAAAAGGAGAAATTTCTTTTATTATGGTACAAAATTGAAGAAATTTTCTTTATTTTGGAACAAAAAAGCAGAAATTGCCCATATTTTGGGTTATAAGGCAGTAATTCTTCTTATTTTGAGGTAAAATGCAGAATTTCCCCTTATTTAGAGGTAAAATGCAGAAATTCCCCAAACATTGGAGAAAAATGCAGAAATTCCCTTTATTTTGCGGCAAACTGAAGAAATTTCTCTTTTTTATGGCAAAAAGGTATACATTCCCTTTATTTACGGGCAAAAAAGCAGAAATTCCTTGTATTTTGAAGCAAAATTGCAGAAATTCCCCTAATTTTGGGGCAAAAATGCAGAAATTCTCCTTATTTGGGGCAAAATTGCAGAAATTTCCTTTCTTTGGGGCAAAATTGCAGAAAATTCCCTTATTTTAGGGCAAAATTGCAGAAATTTGCTTTATTATGGGGTAAAATTGCAGAAATTTCCCTTATTTTAGGGCAAAATTGCAGAAATTTCACTTGTTTCAGGAAAAAAACAAAATTTTTTCTTATTTTAGGGCAAAAAGGCAGAAATTCCCATTATTTTGGGGCAGAAAGGCAGAAATTTACCTTATTATGGGGTAAAATTGCAGAAATTTCACATATTTCAGGGCAAAAAGAAAGAAATTTCCCTTATTTTGGGGCAAAAAGGAGAAATTTCTTTTATTATGGTACAAAGTTGAAGAAATTTTCTGTATTTTGAAACAAAAAGGCAGAAATTCCCCATATTTTGGGGCAAAAGTCAGAAATTCTTTTTATTTTGAAGTAACATGCAGAAATTTCTTTATTTAGAGGTAAAATGCAGAAATTCCCTTAATATTTGAGAAAAATGCAGAAATTCCCCTTATTTTGGGACTAAAGGGCAGAAATTTTCCGTATTTTGAAGAAAAATTGCAGAAATTCTCATAATTTCCGGGCAAAAAAGCTGAAATTCTATTTATATTGGGACAAAATACAGAAAATATTTTTTTTCGGGTGCAAAAATTCAGAAATTCCCCTTATTTGGGGCAAAATTGCAGAAATTTCCTTTGCTTTGGGGCAAAATTGCAGAAATTTCCCTTATTTTGGGGCAAAATTGCAGAAATTTTACTTATTTCAGGGAAAAAAGGCAGAAATTTCTCTTATTTTGGAACAAAAAGGCAGAAATTTTTTTTATTTTGGTAAAAAATTGCAGAAATTTTTCTTATTTTGGGGCAAAAAGGCAGAAATTTCCTATATTTTTGGGTAAAAGGCAGAAATTCCCCTTATTTTGAGGAAAAAAGGCTGAAATTCCTTTTATTTTGGGGCAAAAAAGCAGAAATTCTCCTTATTTTGGGGCAAAAAGCAGACATTTCTCTTATTTTGGGGAAAAATTTTAGAAATTTCACTTATTTCAGGGCAAAAAGTCGGAAATTCCTCTTATTTTGGGGCAAAAAGACAGAAATTCCGTTTATTTTTGGGGAAAAGGCAGAAATTACACTTATTTTGAGGCAAAAAGGCGGAAAATCGCCTTATTTTGGGGCAAAAGTGAAGAAATTTCCCTTTTTTATAGCAAAAAGTTATACATTGCCTTTATTTTCGGGCAAAAAGGCAGAAATTCCCTGTATTTTGGAGCAAAATTGCAGAAATTCCCCTAATTTTGGGGCAAAAAGACAGAAATTCCCCTTATTTTGGGGTAAAACTGCAGAAATTTCACTTATTTCGCGGTAAAATGGCAGAAATTCCCCTTATTTTCGCCCAAAAAGGCAGAAAATCCTCGTATTTTGGAGCAAAATTGGAGAAATTCACCTAATTTTGGGGTAAAACATGCAGTAATTTTCTTTATTTTGTAGCCAAAAGGCAGAATTTCCCCTTATTTTGGGGCAAATGGCAGAAATTCCCCTTATTTTAGGGCAAAATTGCAGAAATTTCCCTTATTTGGGGGCAAAAAACAGAAATTCCCCTTATTTTGAGGCAAAATTGCAGAAAGTTGCTTTATTTGGGTCAAAAAACAGAAATTCCCCTTTATTTTGCAGCAAAATTGCAGAAATTTGCTTTATTATGGGGTAAAATTGCAGAAATTTCACATATTTTAGGGCAAAAACGCAGAAACTCCCCTTATTTTAAGGTAAAATCCTGAAATTCCCCATATTTTGGGGCAAAAGGCAGAAATTCCCCTTATTTTGGGGCAAAAAAGGCACAAATTTCCCTTATTTTCGGGCAAAATTGCAGAAATTTCATTTAATTCAGGGTAAAAAGTCAGAAATTCCCCTTATTTTGGGGCAAAAAGGAGAAATTTCTTTTATTATGGTACAAAATTGAAGAAATTTTCTTTATTTTGGAACAAAAAAGCAGAAATTGCCCATATTTTGGGTTATAAGGCAGTAATTCTTCTTATTTTGAGGTAAAATGCAGAATTTCCCCTTATTTAGAGGTAAAATGCAGAAATTCCCCAAACATTGGAGAAAAATGCAGAAATTCCCTTTATTTTGCGGCAAACTGAAGAAATTTCTCTTTTTTATGGCAAAAAGGTATACATTCCCTTTATTTACGGGCAAAAAAGCAGAAATTCCTTGTATTTTGAAGCAAAATTGCAGAAATTCCCCTAATTTTGGGGCAAAAATGCAGAAATTCTCCTTATTTGGGGCAAAATTGCAGAAATTTCCTTTCTTTGGGGCAAAATTGCAGAAAATTCCCTTATTTTAGGGCAAAATTGCAGAAATTTGCTTTATTATGGGGTAAAATTGCAGAAATTTCCCTTATTTTAGGGCAAAATTGCAGAAATTTCACTTGTTTCAGGAAAAAAACAAAATTTTTTCTTATTTTAGGGCAAAAAGGCAGAAATTCCCATTATTTTGGGGCAGAAAGGCAGAAATTTACCTTATTATGGGGTAAAATTGCAGAAATTTCACATATTTCAGGGCAAAAAGAAAGAAATTTCCCTTATTTTGGGGCAAAAAGGAGAAATTTCTTTTATTATGGTACAAAGTTGAAGAAATTTTCTGTATTTTGAAACAAAAAGGCAGAAATTCCCCATATTTTGGGGCAAAAGTCAGAAATTCTTTTTATTTTGAAGTAACATGCAGAAATTTCTTTATTTAGAGGTAAAATGCAGAAATTCCCTTAATATTTGAGAAAAATGCAGAAATTCCCCTTATTTTGGGACTAAAGGGCAGAAATTTTCCGTATTTTGAAGAAAAATTGCAGAAATTCTCATAATTTCCGGGCAAAAAAGCTGAAATTCTATTTATATTGGGACAAAATACAGAAAATATTTTTTTTCGGGTGCAAAAATTCAGAAATTCCCCTTATTTGGGGCAAAATTGCAGAAATTTCCTTTGCTTTGGGGCAAAATTGCAGAAATTTCCCTTATTTTGGGGCAAAATTGCAGAAATTTTACTTATTTCAGGGAAAAAAGGCAGAAATTTCTCTTATTTTGGAACAAAAAGGCAGAAATTTTTTTTATTTTGGTAAAAAATTGCAGAAATTTTTCTTATTTTGGGGCAAAAAGGCAGAAATTTCCTATATTTTTGGGTAAAAGGCAGAAATTCCCCTTATTTTGAGGAAAAAAGGCTGAAATTCCTTTTATTTTGGGGCAAAAAAGCAGAAATTCTCCTTATTTTGGGGCAAAAAGCAGACATTTCTCTTATTTTGGGGAAAAATTTTAGAAATTTCACTTATTTCAGGGCAAAAAGTCGGAAATTCCTCTTATTTTGGGGCAAAAAGACAGAAATTCCGTTTATTTTTGGGGAAAAGGCAGAAATTACACTTATTTTGAGGCAAAAAGGCGGAAAATCGCCTTATTTTGGGGCAAAAGTGAAGAAATTTCCCTTTTTTATAGCAAAAAGTTATACATTGCCTTTATTTTCGGGCAAAAAGGCAGAAATTCCCTGTATTTTGGAGCAAAATTGCAGAAATTCCCCTAATTTTGGGGCAAAAAGACAGAAATTCCCCTTATTTTGGGGTAAAACTGCAGAAATTTCACTTATTTCGCGGTAAAATGGCAGAAATTCCCCTTATTTTCGCCCAAAAAGGCAGAAAATCCTCGTATTTTGGAGCAAAATTGGAGAAATTCACCTAATTTTGGGGTAAAACATGCAGTAATTTTCTTTATTTTGTAGCCAAAAGGCAGAATTTCCCCTTATTTTGGGGCAAATGGCAGAAATTCCCCTTATTTTAGGGCAAAATTGCAGAAATTTCCCTTATTTGGGGGCAAAAAACAGAAATTCCCCTTATTTTGAGGCAAAATTGCAGAAAGTTGCTTTATTTGGGTCAAAAAACAGAAATTCCCCTTTATTTTGCAGCAAAATTGCAGAAATTTGCTTTATTATGGGGTAAAATTGCAGAAATTTCACATATTTTAGGGCAAAAACGCAGAAACTCCCCTTATTTTAAGGTAAAATCCTGAAATTCCCCATATTTTGGGGCAAAAGGCAGAAATTCCCCTTATTTTGGGGCAAAAAAGGCACAAATTTCCCTTATTTTCGGGCAAAATTGCAGAAATTTCATTTAATTCAGGGTAAAAAGTCAGAAATTCCCCTTATTTTGGGGCAAAAAGGAGAAATTTCTTTTATTATGGTACAAAATTGAAGAAATTTTCTTTATTTTGGAACAAAAAAGCAGAAATTGCCCATATTTTGGGTTATAAGGCAGTAATTCTTCTTATTTTGAGGTAAAATGCAGAATTTCCCCTTATTTAGAGGTAAAATGCAGAAATTCCCCAAACATTGGAGAAAAATGCAGAAATTCCCTTTATTTTGCGGCAAACTGAAGAAATTTCTCTTTTTTATGGCAAAAAGGTATACATTCCCTTTATTTACGGGCAAAAAAGCAGAAATTCCTTGTATTTTGAAGCAAAATTGCAGAAATTCCCCTAATTTGGGGCAAAAATGCAGAAATTCTCCTTATTTGGGGCAAAATTGCAGAAATTTCCTTTCTTTGGGGCAAAATTGCAGAAAATTCCCTTATTTTAGGGCAAAATTGCAGAAATTTGCTTTATTATGGGGTAAAATTGCAGAAATTTCCCTTATTTTAGGGCAAAATTGCAGAAATTTCACTTGTTTCAGGAAAAAAACAAAATTTTTTCTTATTTTAGGGCAAAAAGGCAGAAATTCCCATTATTTTGGGGCAGAAAGGCAGAAATTTACCTTATTATGGGGTAAAATTGCAGAAATTTCACATATTTCAGGGCAAAAAGAAAGAAATTTCCCTTATTTTGGGGCAAAAAGGAGAAATTTCTTTTATTATGGTACAAAGTTGAAGAAATTTTCTGTATTTTGAAACAAAAAGGCAGAAATTCCCCATATTTTGGGGCAAAAGTCAGAAATTCTTTTTATTTTGAAGTAACATGCAGAAATTTCTTTATTTAGAGGTAAAATGCAGAAATTCCCTTAATATTTGAGAAAAATGCAGAAATTCCCCTTATTTTGGGACTAAAGGGCAGAAATTTTCCGTATTTTGAAGAAAAATTGCAGAAATTCTCATAATTTCCGGGCAAAAAAGCTGAAATTCTATTTATATTGGGACAAAATACAGAAAATATTTTTTTTCGGGTGCAAAAATTCAGAAATTCCCCTTATTTGGGGCAAAATTGCAGAAATTTCCTTTGCTTTGGGGCAAAATTGCAGAAATTTCCCTTATTTTGGGGCAAAATTGCAGAAATTTTACTTATTTCAGGGAAAAAAGGCAGAAATTTCTCTTATTTTGGAACAAAAAGGCAGAAATTTTTTTTATTTTGCTAAAAAATTGCAGAAATTTTTCTTATTTTTGGGCAAAATGGCAGAAATTTCCTATATTTTTGGGTAAAAGGCAGAAATTACCCTTATTTTGAGGAAAAAAGGCTGAAATTCCCCTTATTTTGGGGCAAAAAAGCAGAAATTCTCCTTATTTTGGGGCAAAAAGCAGACATTTCTCTTATTTTGGAGAAAAATTTTAGAAATTTCACTTATTTCAGGGCAAAAAGTCAGAAATTCCCCTTATTTAGGGGCAAAAAGACAGAAATTCCATTTATTTTTGGGGAAAAGGCAGAAATTACACTTATTTTGAGGCAAAAAGGCGGAAAATCGCCTTATTTTGGGGCAAAAGTGAAGAAATTTCCCTTTTTTATAGCAAAAAGTTATACATTGCCTTTATTTTCGAGCAAAAAGGCAGAAATTCCCTGTATTTTGGAGCAAAATTGCAGAAATTCCCCTAATTTTGGGGCAAAAAGACAGAAATTCCCATTATTTTGGGGTAAAACTGCAGAAATTTCACTTATTTCGCGGCCAAATCGCAGAAATCCCCCTTATTTTTGGCGAAAAAGGCAGAAAATCATCGTATTTTGGAGCAAAATTGCAGAAATTCACCTAATTTTGGGGTAAAACATGCAGTAATTTTCTTTATTTTGTAGCAAAAAGGCAGAAATTCCCCTTATTTTGGGGCAAATGGCAGAAATTCCCCTTATTTAAGGGCAAAATTGCAGAAATTTCCCTTATTTGGGGGCAAAAAACAGAAATTTCCCTTATTTTGGGGCAAAATTGCAGAAATTTGCTTTATTTGGGGGCAAAAAACAGAAATTCCCCTAATTTTGCAGCAAAATTGCAGAAATTTGCTTTATTATGGGGTAAAATTGCAGAAATTTCCCTTATTTTAGGGCAAAATTGCAGAAATTTCACTTGTTTCAGGAAAAAAACAAAATTTTTTCTTATTTTGGGGCAAAAAGGCAGAAATTCCCATTATTTTGGGGCAAAAAGGCAGAAATTTACCTTATTTTGGGGTAAAATTGCAGAAATTTCACATATTTCAGGGCAAAAAGACAGAAATTTCCCTTATTTTGGGGCAAAAAGGAGAAATTTCTTTTATTATGGTACAAAGTTGAAGAAATTTTCTTTATTTTGGAACAAAAAGGCAGAAATTCCCCATATTTTGGGGCAAAAGTCAGAAATTCTTCTTATTTTGAGGTAACATGCAGAAATTTCTTTTATTTAGAGGTAAAATGCAGAAATTCCCCTAATATTTGAGAAAAATGCAGAAATTCCCTTTATTTTGGGACTAAAAGGCAGAAATTTTCCGTATTTTGAAGAAAAATTGCAGAAATTCTCATAATATCCGGGCAAAAAAGCTGAAATTCTTTTTATTTTGGGAAAAAATACAGAAAATATTTTTTTTTCGGGTGCAAAAATTCAGAAATTTCCCTTATTTGGGGCAAAATTGCAGAAATTTCCTTTCCTTTGGGGCAAAATTGCAGAAATTTCCCTTAGTTTGGGGCAAAATTGCAGAAATTTTACTTATTTCAGGGAAAAAAGGGAGAAATTTCTCTTATTTTGGAACAAAAAGGCAGAAATTTTTTTTATTTTGGTAAAAAATTGCAGAAATTTTTCTTATTTTGGGGCAAAAAGGCAGAAATTTCCTATATTTTTGGGTAAAAGGCAGAAATTCCCCTTATTTTGAGGAAAAAAGGCTGAAATTCCTTTTATTTTGGGGCAAAAAAGCAGAAATTCTCCTTATTTTGGGGCAAAAAGCAGACATTTCTCTTATTTTGGGGAAAAATTTTAGAAATTTCACTTATTTCAGGGCAAAAAGTCGGAAATTCCTCTTATTTTGGGGCAAAAAGACAGAAATTCCGTTTATTTTTGGGGAAAAGGCAGAAATTACACTTATTTTGAGGCAAAAAGGCGGAAAATCGCCTTATTTTGGGGCAAAAGTGAAGAAATTTCCCTTTTTTATAGCAAAAAGTTATACATTGCCTTTATTTTCGGGCAAAAAGGCAGAAATTCCCTGTATTTTGGAGCAAAATTGCAGAAATTCCCCTAATTTTGGGGCAAAAAGACAGAAATTCCCCTTATTTTGGGGTAAAACTGCAGAAATTTCACTTATTTCGCGGTAAAATGGCAGAAATTCCCCTTATTTTCGCCCAAAAAGGCAGAAAATCCTCGTATTTTGGAGCAAAATTGGAGAAATTCACCTAATTTTGGGGTAAAACATGCAGTAATTTTCTTTATTTTGTGGCCAAAAGGCAGAATTTCCCCTTATTTTGGGGCAAATGGCAGAAATTCCCCTTATTTTAGGGCAAACTTGCAGAAATTTCCCTTATTTGGGGGCAAAAAACAGAAATTCCCCTTATTTTGAGGCAAAATTGCAGAAAGTTGCTTTATTTGGGTCAAAAAACAGAAATTCCCCTTTATTTTGCAGCAAAATTGCAGAAATTTGCTTTATTATGGGGTAAAATTGCAGAAATTTCACATATTTTAGGGCAAAAACGCAGAAACTCCCCTTATTTTAAGGTAAAATCCTGAAATTCCCCATATTTTGGGGCAAAAGGCAGAAATTCCCCTTATTTTGGGGCAAAAAAGGCACAAATTTCCCTTATTTTCGGGCAAAATTGCAGAAATTTCATTTAATTCAGGGTAAAAAGTCAGAAATTCCCCTTATTTTGGGGCAAAAAGGAGAAATTTCTTTTATTATGGTACAAAATTGAAGAAATTTTCTTTATTTTGGAACAAAAAAGCAGAAATTGCCCATATTTTGGGTTATAAGGCAGTAATTCTTCTTATTTTGAGGTAAAATGCAGAATTTCCCCTTATTTAGAGGTAAAATGCAGAAATTCCCCAAACATTGGAGAAAAATGCAGAAATTCCCTTTATTTTGCGGCAAACTGAAGAAATTTCTCTTTTTTATGGCAAAAAGGTATACATTCCCTTTATTTACGGGCAAAAAAGCAGAAATTCCTTGTATTTTGAAGCAAAATTGCAGAAATTCCCCTAATTTTGGGGCAAAAATGCAGAAATTCTC
Source organism: Micromys minutus (assembly GCF_963924665.1). NCBI lineage: Eukaryota > Metazoa > Chordata > Mammalia > Rodentia > Muridae > Micromys > Micromys minutus. The sequence continues at coordinate 681,516 of NW_027667262.1, forward strand.
CTTATTTGGGGCAAAATTGCAGAAATTTCCTTTCTTTGGGGCAAAATTGCAGAAAATTCCCTTATTTTAGGGCAAAATTGCAGAAATTTGCTTTATTATGGGGTAAAATTGCAGAAATTTCCCTTATTTTAGGGCAAAATTGCAGAAATTTCACTTGTTTCAGGAAAAAAACAAAATTTTTTCTTATTTTAGGGCAAAAAGGCAGAAATTCCCATTATTTTGGGGCAGAAAGGCAGAAATTTACCTTATTATGGGGTAAAATTGCAGAAATTTCACATATTTCAGGGCAAAAAGAAAGAAATTTCCCTTATTTTGGGGCAAAAAGGAGAAATTTCTTTTATTATGGTACAAAGTTGAAGAAATTTTCTGTATTTTGAAACAAAAAGGCAGAAATTCCCCATATTTTGGGGCAAAAGTCAGAAATTCTTTTTATTTTGAAGTAACATGCAGAAATTTCTTTATTTAGAGGTAAAATGCAGAAATTCCCTTAATATTTGAGAAAAATGCAGAAATTCCCCTTATTTTGGGACTAAAGGGCAGAAATTTTCCGTATTTTGAAGAAAAATTGCAGAAATTCTCATAATTTCCGGGCAAAAAAGCTGAAATTCTATTTATATTGGGACAAAATACAGAAAATATTTTTTTTCGGGTGCAAAAATTCAGAAATTCCCCTTATTTGGGGCAAAATTGCAGAAATTTCCTTTGCTTTGGGGCAAAATTGCAGAAATTTCCCTTATTTTGGGGCAAAATTGCAGAAATTTTACTTATTTCAGGGAAAAAAGGCAGAAATTTCTCTTATTTTGGAACAAAAAGGCAGAAATTTTTTTTATTTTGGTAAAAAATTGCAGAAATTTTTCTTATTTTGGGGCAAAAAGGCAGAAATTTCCTATATTTTTGGGTAAAAGGCAGAAATTCCCCTTATTTTGAGGAAAAAAGGCTGAAATTCCTTTTATTTTGGGGCAAAAAAGCAGAAATTCTCCTTATTTTGGGGCAAAAAGCAGACATTTCTCTTATTTTGGAGAAAAATTTTAGAAATTTCACTTATTTCAGGGCAAAAAGTCAGAAATTCCCCTTATTTAGGGGCAAAAAGACAGAAATTCCATTTATTTTTGGGGAAAAGGCAGAAATTACACTTAATTTGAGGCAAAAAGGCGGAAAATCGCCTTATTTTGGGGCAAAAGTGAAGAAATTTCCCTTTTTTATAGCAAAAAGTTATACATTGCCTTTATTTTCGTGCAAAAAGGCAGAAATTCCCTGTATTTTGGAGCAAAATTGCAGAAATTCCCCTAACTTTGGGGCAAAAAGACAGAAATTCCCATTATTTTGGGGTAAAACTGCAGAAATTTCACTTATTTCGCGGCCAAATCGCAGAAATCCCCCTTATTTTTGGCGAAAAAGGCAGAAAATCATCGTATTTTGGAGCAAAATTGCAGAAATTCACCTAATTTTGGGGTAAAACATGCAGTAATTTTCTTTATTTTGTAGCAAAAAGGCAGAAATTCCCCTTATTTTGGGGCAAATGGCAGAAATTCCCCTTATTTAAGGGCAAAATTGCAGAAATTTCCCTTATTTGGGGGCAAAAAACAGAAATTTCCCTTATTTTGGGGCAAAATTGCAGAAATTTGCTTTATTTGGGGGCAAAAAACAGAAATTCCCCTAATTTTGCAGCAAAATTGCAGAAATTTGCTTTATTATGGGGTAAAATTGCAGAAATTTCCCTTATTTTAGGGCAAAATTGCAGAAATTTCACTTGTTTCAGGAAAAAAACAAAATTTTTTCTTATTTTGGGGCAAAAAGGCAGAAATTCCCATTATTTTGGGGCAAAAAGGCAGAAATTTACCTTATTTTGGGGTAAAATTGCAGAAATTTCACATATTTCAGGGCAAAAAGACAGAAATTTCCCTTATTTTGGGGCAAAAAGGAGAAATTTCTTTTATTATGGTACAAAGTTGAAGAAATTTTCTTTATTTTGTAACAAAAAGGCAGAAATTCCCCATATTTTGGGGCAAAAGTCAGAAATTCTTCTTATTTTGAGGTAACATGCAGAAATTTCTTTTATTTAGAGGTAAAATGCAGAAATTCCCCTAATATTTGAGAAAAATGCAGAAATTCCCTTTATTTTGGGACTAAAAGGCAGAAATTTTCCGTATTTTGAAGAAAAATTGCAGAAATTCTCATAATTTCCGGGCAAAAAAGCTGAAATTCTTTTTATTTTGGGAAAAAATACAGAAAATATTTTTTTTTCGGGTGCAAAAATTCAGAAATTTCCCTTATTTGGGGCAAAATTGCAGAAATTTCCTTTACTTTGGGGCAAAATTGCAGAAATTTCCCTTAGTTTGGGGCAAAATTGCAGAAATTTTACTTATTTCAGGGAAAAAAGGGAGAAATTTCTCTTATTTTGGAACAAAAATGCAGAAATTTTTTTTATTTTGGTAAAAAATTGCAGAAATTTTTCTTATTTTGGGGCAAAAAGGCAGAAATTTCCTATATTTTTGGGTAAAAGGCAGAAATTCCCCTTATTTTGAGGAAAAAAGGCTGAAATTCCTTTTATTTTGGGGCAAAAAAGCAGAAATTCTCCTTATTTTGGGGCAAAAAGCAGACATTTCTCTTATTTTGGGGAAAAATTTTAGAAATTTCACTTATTTCAGGGCAAAAAGTCGGAAATTCCTCTTATTTTGGGGCAAAAAGACAGAAATTCCGTTTATTTTTGGGGAAAAGGCAGAAATTACACTTATTTTGAGGCAAAAAGGCGGAAAATCGCCTTATTTTGGGGCAAAAGTGAAGAAATTTCCCTTTTTTATAGCAAAAAGTTATACATTGCCTTTATTTTCGGGCAAAAAGGCAGAAATTCCCTGTATTTTGGAGCAAAATTGCAGAAATTCCCCTAATTTTGGGGCAAAAAGACAGAAATTCCCCTTATTTTGGGGTAAAACTGCAGAAATTTCACTTATTTCGCGGTAAAATGGCAGAAATTCCCCTTATTTTCGCCCAAAAAGGCAGAAAATCCTCGTATTTTGGAGCAAAATTGGAGAAATTCACCTAATTTTGGGGTAAAACATGCAGTAATTTTCTTTATTTTGTGGCCAAAAGGCAGAATTTCCCCTTATTTTGGGGCAAATGGCAGAAATTCCCCTTATTTTAGGGCAAACTTGCAGAAATTTCCCTTATTTGGGGGCAAAAAACAGAAATTCCCCTTATTTTGAGGCAAAATTGCAGAAAGTTGCTTTATTTGGGTCAAAAAACAGAAATTCCCCTTTATTTTGCAGCAAAATTGCAGAAATTTGCTTTATTATGGGGTAAAATTGCAGAAATTTCACATATTTTAGGGCAAAAACGCAGAAACTCCCCTTATTTTAAGGTAAAATCCTGAAATTCCCCATATTTTGGGGCAAAAGGCAGAAATTCCCCTTATTTTGGGGCAAAAAAGGCACAAATTTCCCTTATTTTCGGGCAAAATTGCAGAAATTTCATTTAATTCAGGGTAAAAAGTCAGAAATTCCCCTTATTTTGGGGCAAAAAGGAGAAATTTCTTTTATTATGGTACAAAATTGAAGAAATTTTCTTTATTTTGGAACAAAAAAGCAGAAATTGCCCATATTTTGGGTTATAAGGCAGTAATTCTTCTTATTTTGAGGTAAAATGCAGAATTTCCCCTTATTTAGAGGTAAAATGCAGAAATTCCCCAAACATTGGAGAAAAATGCAGAAATTCCCTTTATTTTGCGGCAAACTGAAGAAATTTCTCTTTTTTATGGCAAAAAGGTATACATTCCCTTTATTTACGGGCAAAAAAGCAGAAATTCCTTGTATTTTGAAGCAAAATTGCAGAAATTCCCCTAATTTGGGGCAAAAATGCAGAAATTCTCCTTATTTGGGGCAAAATTGCAGAAATTTCCTTTCTTTGGGGCAAAATTGCAGAAAATTCCCTTATTTTAGGGCAAAATTGCAGAAATTTGCTTTATTATGGGGTAAAATTGCAGAAATTTCCCTTATTTTAGGGCAAAATTGCAGAAATTTCACTTGTTTCAGGAAAAAAACAAAATTTTTTCTTATTTTAGGGCAAAAAGGCAGAAATTCCCATTATTTTGGGGCAGAAAGGCAGAAATTTACCTTATTATGGGGTAAAATTGCAGAAATTTCACATATTTCAGGGCAAAAAGAAAGAAATTTCCCTTATTTTGGGGCAAAAAGGAGAAATTTCTTTTATTATGGTACAAAGTTGAAGAAATTTTCTGTATTTTGAAACAAAAAGGCAGAAATTCCCCATATTTTGGGGCAAAAGTCAGAAATTCTTTTTATTTTGAAGTAACATGCAGAAATTTCTTTATTTAGAGGTAAAATGCAGAAATTCCCTTAATATTTGAGAAAAATGCAGAAATTCCCCTTATTTTGGGACTAAAGGGCAGAAATTTTCCGTATTTTGAAGAAAAATTGCAGAAATTCTCATAATTTCCGGGCAAAAAAGCTGAAATTCTATTTATATTGGGACAAAATACAGAAAATATTTTTTTTCGGGTGCAAAAATTCAGAAATTCCCCTTATTTGGGGCAAAATTGCAGAAATTTCCTTTGCTTTGGGGCAAAATTGCAGAAATTTCCCTTATTTTGGGGCAAAATTGCAGAAATTTTACTTATTTCAGGGAAAAAAGGCAGAAATTTCTCTTATTTTGGAACAAAAAGGCAGAAATTTTTTTTATTTTGGTAAAAAATTGCAGAAATTTTTCTTATTTTGGGGCAAAAAGGCAGAAATTTCCTATATTTTTGGGTAAAAGGCAGAAATTCCCCTTATTTTGAGGAAAAAAGGCTGAAATTCCTTTTATTTTGGGGCAAAAAAGCAGAAATTCTCCTTATTTTGGGGCAAAAAGCAGACATTTCTCTTATTTTGGAGAAAAATTTTAGAAATTTCACTTATTTCAGGGCAAAAAGTCAGAAATTCCCCTTATTTAGGGGCAAAAAGACAGAAATTCCATTTATTTTTGGGGAAAAGGCAGAAATTACACTTAATTTGAGGCAAAAAGGCGGAAAATCGCCTTATTTTGGGGCAAAAGTGAAGAAATTTCCCTTTTTTATAGCAAAAAGTTATACATTGCCTTTATTTTCGTGCAAAAAGGCAGAAATTCCCTGTATTTTGGAGCAAAATTGCAGAAATTCCCCTAACTTTGGGGCAAAAAGACAGAAATTCCCATTATTTTGGGGTAAAACTGCAGAAATTTCACTTATTTCGCGGCCAAATCGCAGAAATCCCCCTTATTTTTGGCGAAAAAGGCAGAAAATCATCGTATTTTGGAGCAAAATTGCAGAAATTCACCTAATTTTGGGGTAAAACATGCAGTAATTTTCTTTATTTTGTAGCAAAAAGGCAGAAATTCCCCTTATTTTGGGGCAAATGGCAGAAATTCCCCTTATTTAAGGGCAAAATTGCAGAAATTTCCCTTATTTGGGGGCAAAAAACAGAAATTTCCCTTATTTTGGGGCAAAATTGCAGAAATTTGCTTTATTTGGGGGCAAAAAACAGAAATTCCCCTAATTTTGCAGCAAAATTGCAGAAATTTGCTTTATTATGGGGTAAAATTGCAGAAATTTCCCTTATTTTAGGGCAAAATTGCAGAAATTTCACTTGTTTCAGGAAAAAAACAAAATTTTTTCTTATTTTGGGGCAAAAAGGCAGAAATTCCCATTATTTTGGGGCAAAAAGGCAGAAATTTACCTTATTTTGGGGTAAAATTGCAGAAATTTCACATATTTCAGGGCAAAAAGACAGAAATTTCCCTTATTTTGGGGCAAAAAGGAGAAATTTCTTTTATTATGGTACAAAGTTGAAGAAATTTTCTTTATTTTGTAACAAAAAGGCAGAAATTCCCCATATTTTGGGGCAAAAGTCAGAAATTCTTCTTATTTTGAGGTAACATGCAGAAATTTCTTTTATTTAGAGGTAAAATGCAGAAATTCCCCTAATATTTGAGAAAAATGCAGAAATTCCCTTTATTTTGGGACTAAAAGGCAGAAATTTTCCGTATTTTGAAGAAAAATTGCAGAAATTCTCATAATTTCCGGGCAAAAAAGCTGAAATTCTTTTTATTTTGGGAAAAAATACAGAAAATATTTTTTTTTCGGGTGCAAAAATTCAGAAATTTCCCTTATTTGGGGCAAAATTGCAGAAATTTCCTTTACTTTGGGGCAAAATTGCAGAAATTTCCCTTAGTTTGGGGCAAAATTGCAGAAATTTTACTTATTTCAGGGAAAAAAGGGAGAAATTTCTCTTATTTTGGAACAAAAATGCAGAAATTTTTTTTATTTTGGTAAAAAATTGCAGAAATTTTTCTTATTTTGGGGCAAAAAGGCAGAAATTTCCTATATTTTTGGGTAAAAGGCAGAAATTCCCCTTATTTTGAGGAAAAAAGGCTGAAATTCCTTTTATTTTGGGGCAAAAAAGCAGAAATTCTCCTTATTTTGGGGCAAAAAGCAGACATTTCTCTTATTTTGGGGAAAAATTTTAGAAATTTCACTTATTTCAGGGCAAAAAGTCGGAAATTCCTCTTATTTTGGGGCAAAAAGACAGAAATTCCGTTTATTTTTGGGGAAAAGGCAGAAATTACACTTATTTTGAGGCAAAAAGGCGGAAAATCGCCTTATTTTGGGGCAAAAGTGAAGAAATTTCCCTTTTTTATAGCAAAAAGTTATACATTGCCTTTATTTTCGGGCAAAAAGGCAGAAATTCCCTGTATTTTGGAGCAAAATTGCAGAAATTCCCCTAATTTTGGGGCAAAAAGACAGAAATTCCCCTTATTTTGGGGTAAAACTGCAGAAATTTCACTTATTTCGCGGTAAAATGGCAGAAATTCCCCTTATTTTCGCCCAAAAAGGCAGAAAATCCTCGTATTTTGGAGCAAAATTGGAGAAATTCACCTAATTTTGGGGTAAAACATGCAGTAATTTTCTTTATTTTGTGGCCAAAAGGCAGAATTTCCCCTTATTTTGGGGCAAATGGCAGAAATTCCCCTTATTTTAGGGCAAACTTGCAGAAATTTCCCTTATTTGGGGGCAAAAAACAGAAATTCCCCTTATTTTGAGGCAAAATTGCAGAAAGTTGCTTTATTTGGGTCAAAAAACAGAAATTCCCCTTTATTTTGCAGCAAAATTGCAGAAATTTGCTTTATTATGGGGTAAAATTGCAGAAATTTCACATATTTTAGGGCAAAAACGCAGAAACTCCCCTTATTTTAAGGTAAAATCCTGAAATTCCCCATATTTTGGGGCAAAAGGCAGAAATTCCCCTTATTTTGGGGCAAAAAAGGCACAAATTTCCCTTATTTTCGGGCAAAATTGCAGAAATTTCATTTAATTCAGGGTAAAAAGTCAGAAATTCCCCTTATTTTGGGGCAAAAAGGAGAAATTTCTTTTATTATGGTACAAAATTGAAGAAATTTTCTTTATTTTGGAACAAAAAAGCAGAAATTGCCCATATTTTGGGTTATAAGGCACTAATTCTTCTTATTTTGAGGTAAAATGCAGAATTTCCCCATATTTAGAGGTAAAATGCAGAAATTCCCCAAACATTGGAGAAAAATGCAGAAATTCCCTTTATTTTGCGGCAAACTGAAGAAATTTCTCTTTTTTATGGCAAAAAGGTATACATTCCCTTTATTTACGGGCAAAAAAGCAGAAATTCCTTGTATTTTGAAGCAAAATTGCAGAAATTCCCCTAATTTTGGGGCAAAAATGCAGAAATTCTCCTTATTTGGGGCAAAATTGCAGAAATTTCCTTTCTTTGGGGCAAAATTGCAGAAAATTCCCTTATTTTAGGGCAAAATTGCAGAAATTTCCCTTATTTGGGGACAAAAAACAGAAATTCCCCTTATTTTGGGCCAAAATTGCAGAAATTTGCTTTATTTGGGGGAAAAAAACAGAAATTCCTCTTATTTTGCTGCAAAATTGCAGAAATTTGATTTATTATGGGGAAAAATTGCAGAAATTTCCCTTATTTTAGGGCAAAATTGCAGAAATTTCACTTATTTCAGAAGTAAAAACAAAAATTTTTCTTATTTTGGGGCAAAAAGGCAGAAATTCCCATTATTTTGGGGCAAAAAGGCAGAAATTCACCTTATTTTGGGGTAAAATTGAAGAAATTTCACATATTTCAGAGCAAAAAGGCAGAAATTCCCCTTATTTTGAGGTAAAATGCTGAAATTCACCATATTTTGGGGCAAAAGGCAGAAATTCCCCTTATTTTGGGGCAAAAAATGCACAAATTTCTCTTATTTTTGGGCAAAATTGCAGAAATTTCATTTATTTCAGGGTAAAAAGTCAGAAATTCCCCTTATTTTGGGGCCAAAAGGAGAAATTTCTTTTATTATGGTACAAAATTGAAGAAATTATCTTTATTTTTGAACAAAAAGGCAGAAATTCACCATATTTTAGGGTAAAATGCAGAAATTCTTCTTATTTTGAGGTAAAATGCAGAAATTCCCCTTATTTAGAGGTAAAATGAAGAAATTCCCCTAATTTTGGGGAATAATGCAGAAATCCTATTTATTTTGGGGCTAAAAGGCAGAAATTTTCTGTATTTTGAAGAAAAATTGAAGTAATTCTCAAAATTTTCGGGCAAAAAGGCTGAAATTTTCCTTATTTTTGGGCAAAAAGTCAGAAAATCTCCTTATTTAGGGTGCAAAAAGTCAAAATTCCCCTTATTTGGGGCAAAATTGCAGAAATTTCCTCTACTTTGGGGCAAAATTGCAGAAATTTCCCTTATTTTGGGGCAAAATTGCAGAAATTTCACTTATTTCAGGGAAAAAAGGCAGAAATATCTCTTATTTTGGAACAAAAAGGCAGAAATTTCTTTTATTTTGGTACAAAATTGGAGAAATTTTTCTTATTTTGGGGCCAAAAGGCAGAAATTTCCCATATTTTTGGGCAAAAGGCAGAAATTCCCCTTATTTTGGGGCAAAAAGCAGACATTTCCATTATTTTGGGGAAAAATTTTAGAAATTTCACTTATTTCAGGGCAAAAAGTCAGAAATTTCCCTTATTTTGGGGCAAAAAGACAGAAATTCCGTTTATTTTTGGGGAAAAGGCAGAAATTGCACTTATTTTGAGTCAAAAAGGCGGAAAATCCCCTTATTTTGGGGCAAAAGTGAAGAAATTTCCCTTTTTTATAGCAAAAAGGTATACATTGCCTTTATTTTCGGGCAAAAAGGCAGAAATTCCCCGTATTTTGGAGCAAAATTGGAGAAATTCCCCTAATTTTGGGGCAAAAAGGCAGAAATTCCCCTTATTTTGGGGTAAAACTGCAGAAATTTCACTTATTTCGCGGCAAAATAGCAGAAATTCCCTATATTTTCGGCGAAAAAGGCAGAAAATCCTCATATTTTGGAGCAAAATTGCAGAAATTCACCTAATTTTGGGGTAAAACATGCAGTAATTTTCTTTATTTTGTGGCAAAAAGGCAGAATTTCCCCTTATTTTGGGGCAAATGGCAGAAATTCCCCTTATTTTAGGGCAAAATTGCAGAAATTTCCCTTATTTGGGGGCAAAAAACAGAAATTCCCCTTATTTTGAGGCAAAATTGCAGAAAGTTGCTTTATTTGGGTCAAAAAACAGAAATTCCCCTTTATTTTGCAGCAAAATTGCAGAAATTTGCTTTATTATGGGGTAAAATTGCAGAAATTTCACATATTTTAGGGCAAAAACGCAGAAATTCCCCTTATTTTGGGGCAAAAAGACAGAAATTCTTTTTATTTCTGGGGAAAAGGCAGAAATTGCACTTATTTTGAGTCAAAAAGGCGGAAAATCGCTTTATTTTGGGGTAAAAGTGAAGAAATTTTCCTTTTTTATAGCAAAAAGGTATACATTGCCTTTATTTTCGGGCAAAAAGGCAGATATTCCCTGTATTTTGGAGCAAAATTGCAGAAATTCCCCTTATTTTGGGGTAAAACTGCAGAAATTTCACTTATTTCGCGGCAAAATGGCAGAAATTCCCCTTATTTTCAGCGAAAAATGCAGAAAATCCTCGTATTTTGGAGCAAAATTGTAGAAATTCACCTAATTTTGAGGTAAAACATGCAGTAATTTTCTTTATTTTGTGGCAAAAAGGCAGAAATTCCCCTTATCTTGGGGCAAATGGCAGAAATTCCCCTTCTTTTAGGGCAAAATTGTAGAAATTTCCCTTATTTGGGGGCAAAAAACAGAAATTCCCCTTATTTTGGGGCAAAATTGCAGAAATTTGCTTTATTTGGGGGCAAAAAACAGAAATTCCCCTTATTTTGCAGCAAAATTGCAGAAATTTGCTTTATTATGGGGTAAAATTGCAGAAAATATTCTTATTTTAGGGCAAAATTGCAGAATTTTCACTTATTTCAGAAGAAAAAAGCAAATTTTTTTTCTCATTTTGGGGCAAAAATGAAGAAATTCCCATTATTTTGGGGCAAAAAGGCAGAAATTCACCTTATTTTGGGGTAAAATTGCAGAAATTTCATATATTTCAGGGCAAAAAAGCAGAAATTCCCCTTATTTTGAGGTAAAATGCTGAAATTCCCCATATTTTGGGGCAAAAGGAAGAAATTCCCATTATTTTGGAGCAAAAAGGCAAAAATTTCCCTTATTTTCGGGCAAAATTGCAGAAATTTCATTTATTTAAGGGTAAAAAGTCAGAAATTCCCCTTATTTTGGGGCAAAAATAAGAAATTTCTTTTATTATGGTACAAAATTGAAGGAATTTTCTTTATTTTGGAACAAAAAGGCATAAATTCCTCATATTTTGGTGTAAAAGGCAGAAATTCTTCTTATTTTGAGGTAAAATGCAGAATTTCCTCTTATTTAGAGGTAAAATGCAGAAATTCCCCTAATATTGGGGAAAAATGCAGAAATTCCCTTTATTTTGGGGCTAAAAGGCAGAAATTTTCCATATTTTGAAGAAAAATTGCAGAAATTTTCATAATTTTCGGGCAAAAAGGCTGAAATTCTCTTTATTTTGGGGCAAAAAGACAGAAAATTTCCTTTTTTCGGGTGCAAAAAGTCAGAAATTCTTCTTATTTGGGGCAAAATTGCAGAAATTTCCTTTACTTTGGGGCAAAATTGCAGAAATTTCCCTTATTTTGGGGCAAAATTACAGAAATTTCACTTATTTCAGGGAAATAAGGAAGAAATTTCTCTTATTTTGGGGCAAAAAGGCAGAAATTTCTTTTATTTTGGAACAAAATTGCACAATTTTTCTTATTTTTGGGCAAAAAGACAGAAATTTCCCATATTTTGGGGCATAAGGCAGAAATTCCCCTTATTTTGCAGAAAAAATTCTGAAATTCCCATTATTTTGGGAAAAAAAAGCAGAAATTCCCCTTGTTTTGGGGCAAAAAGCAGACATTTCCATTATTTTGGGGAAAAATTATAGAAATTTCACTTATTTCAGGCCAAAAAGTCAGAAATTCCTCTTATTTTGGGACAAAAAGGCAGAAATTCCGTTTATTTTTGGGGAAAAGGCAGAAATTGCACTTATTTTGAGTCAAAAAGGCGAAAGATCCCCTTATTTTGGGGCAAAAGTGAAGAAATTTCCCTTTTTTATGGCAAAAAGGTATACATTCCCTTAATTTTCGTGCAAAAAGGCAGAAATTCCCAGTATTTTGGAGCAAAATTGCAGAAATTCCCCTAATTATAGGACAAAAAGGCAGAAATTCCCCTTATTTGGGGCAAAATTGCAGAAATTTCATTTACTTTGGGGCAAAATTGCAGAAATTTTCCTTATTTTGGGGCAAAATTGCAGAAATTTCACTTATTTCAGGGAAAAAAGGCAGAAATTTCTCTTATTTTGGGGCAAAAAGGCAGAAATTCCCCATATTTTGGGGCAAAAAACAGAAATTCCCCTTAATTTGAGGAAAAAATGCTGAAATTCCCCTTATTTTGGGGCAAAAAGGCAGAAATTCCCCTTATTTTGGGGCAAAATGGTAGAAATTCACCTTATTTTGGGGTAAAATTGCAGAAATTTCATATATTTGAAGGCAAAAAGGCAGAAATTTTCCTTATTTTGAGGTAAAATGCTGAAATTACCTATATATTGGGAAAAAGGCAGAAATTCCTCTTATTTGGGGGCAAAAAAGGCACAAATTTCCCTTATTATCGGGCAAAATTGCAGAAATTTCATTTTTTTCAGCATAAAAAGTCAGAAATTCCCCTTATTTAGGGGCAAAAAGTAGAAATTTCTTTTATTATGGTACAAAATTTAAGAAATTTTCTTTATTTTGGAACAAAAAGGAAGAAAGTTCCCATATTTTGGGGTAAAAGGCAGAAATTCTTCTTATTTTGAGGTAACATGCAGAAATTCCTTTTATTTAGAGGTAAAATGCAGAAATTTTCCTAATATTGGGGAAAATGCAGAAATTCCCTTTATTTTGGGGCTAAAAGGCAGAAATTTTCAGTATTTTGAAGAAAAATTGCAGAAATTCTCATATTTTTCAGGCAAAAAGCTGAAATTCTCCTTATTTTGGGGCAAAAAGACAGAAAATCTCCTTTTTTCGGGTGCAAAATGTCAGAAATTCTTCTTATTTGGGGCAAAATTGCAGAAATTTCCTCTACTTTGGGGCAAAATTGCAGAAATTTTCCTTATTTTGGGGCAAAATTGCAGAAATTTCACTTATTTCAGGGAAAAAAGGCAGAAATTTCTCTTATTTTGGGGCAAAAAGGCAGAAATTCCCCATATTTTGGGGCAAAAAACAGAAATTCCCCTTAATTTGAGGAAAAAATGCTGAAATTCCCCTTATTTTGGGGCAACAAGGCAGAAATTCCCCTTATTTTGGGGCAAAATGGTAGAAATTCACCTTATTTTGGGGTAAAATTGCAGAAATTTCATATATTTGAAGGCAAAAAGGCAGAAATTTTCCTTATTTTGAGGTAAAATGCTGAAATTACCTATATATTGGGAAAAAGGCAGAAATTCCTCTTATTTGGGGGCAAAAAAGGCACAAATTTCCCTTATTATCGGGCAAAATTGCAGAAATTTCATTTTTTTCAGCATAAAAAGTCAGAAATTCCCCTTATTTAGGGGCAAAAAGTAGAAATTTCTTTTATTATGGTACAAAATTTAAGAAATTTTCTTTATTTTGGAACAAAAAGGAAGAAAGTCCCCATATTTTGGGGTAAAAGGCAGAAATTCTTCTTATTTTGAGGTAACATGCAGAAATTCCTTTTATTTAGAGGTAAAATGCAGAAATTCCCCTAATATTGGGGAAAAATGCAGAAATTCCCTTTATTTTGGGGCTAAAAGGCAGAAATTTTCAGTATTTTGAAGAAAAATTGCAGAAATTCTCATATTTTTCAGGCAAAAAGCTGAAATTCTCCTTATTTTGGGGCAAAAAGACAGAAAATCTCCTTTTTTCGGGTGCAAAATGTCAGAAATTCTTCTTATTTGGGGCAAAATTGCAGAAATTTCCTCTACTTTGGGGCAAAATTGCAGAAATTTCCCTTATTTTGGGGCAAAATTGCAGAAATTTTACTTATTTCAGGGAAAAAAGGCAGAAATTTCTCTTATTTTGGAACAAAAAGGCAGAAATTTCTTTTATTTTGGTACAAAATTGCAGAAATTTTTCTTATTTTGAAGCAAAAAAGGCAGAAATTTCCCATATTTTGGGGCAAAAGGCAGAAATTCCCCTTATTTTGAGGAAAAAAGGCTGAAATTCCTTTTATTTTGGGGCAAAAAGGCAGAAATTCCACTTATTTTGGGGCTAAAAGCAGTCATTTCCCTTATTTTGGGGAAAAATTTTAGAAATTTAAATTATTTCAGGGCAAAAATTCAGAAATTACCCTTATTTTGCGGCAAAAAGACAGAAATTCCGTTTATTTTTGGGGAAAATGCAGAAATTGCACATATTTTGAGTCAAAAAGGCGGAAAATCGCCTTATTTTGGGGCAAAAGTGAAGAAATTTCCCTTTTTTATGGCAAAAAGGTATACATTCCCTTTTTTTTCGGGCAAAAGGGCAGAAATTCCCCGTATTTTGGAGCAAAATGCAGAAATTCCCCTAATTTTGGGGCAAAAAGGCAGAATTTCCCCTTATTTTGGGGTAAAACTGCAGAAATTTCACTTATTTCGCGGGAAGATGGCAGAAATTCCTTTTATTTTCGGCGAAAAACTCAGAAAATCCTCTACTTTTGTAGCAAAATTGCAGAAATTCACCTAATTTTGGGGTAAAACATGCAGTAATTTTCTTTATTTTGTGGCAAATAGGCAGAAATTCCCCTTATTTTGGGGCAAATTGCAGAAATTCTCCTTATTTTAGGGCAAAATTGCAGAAATTTCCCTTATTTGGGGCAAAAAACAGAAATTCCCCTTATTTTGGGGGAAACTGCAGAAATTTGCTTTATTTGGGGGCAAAAAACAGAAATTCCCCTTATTTTGTGGCAAAATTGCAGAAATTTGCTTTATTATTTATGAAAAATTGCTGAAAATTCCCTTATTTTAGAGCAAAAGTGCAGAAATTACACTTATTTCACAAGAAAAAACAAAATTTTTACTTATTTTGGGGCAAAAAGGCAGAAATTCCCATTTTTTTGGGGCAAAAGGGCAGAAATTCACCTTATTTTGGGGTAAAATTGCAGAAATTTCACATATTTCATTAAAAAAAGCAGAAATTCCCCTTATTTTGAGGTAAAATGCTGAAATTTTCCATATTTTGGGGCAAAAGAAAAAAATTCCCCTTATTTTGGGCCAAAAAAGGCACAAATTTCCCTTATTTTCGGGCAAAATTGCAGAAATTTCATTTATTTCAAGGTTAAAATACAGAAATTCCCCTTATTTTGGGGCAAAAAGAAGAAATTTCTTTTATTATGGTCCAAAATTGAAGAAATTTTCTTTATTTTGGAACAAAAAGGCAGAAATTCACCATATTTTAGGGTAAAAGGCAGAAATTCTTCTTATTTTGAGGTAAAATGCAGAAATTCCCCTTATTTAGAGGTAAAATGCAGAAATTCCCCTAATATTGGAAAAAAATGCAGAAATTCCCTTTATTTTGGGGCTAAAAGGCAGAAATTTTCTGTATTTTGAAGAAAAATTGCAGAAATTCTCATAATTTTCGGGCAAAAAGGTTGAAATTCTCTTTATTTTGGGGCAAAAATACAGAAAATCTCCTTTTTTCGGGTGCAAAATATCAGAAATTCTCCTTATTTGAGGCAAAATTGCAGAAATTTCCTCTACTTTGGGTCCAAATTGCAGAAAATTCCCGTATTTTGGGGCAAAATTGCAGATATTTCACTTATTTCAGGGAAAAAAGGCAGAAATTTCTTTTATTTTGGAACAAAAAGGCAGAAATTTCTTTTATTTTGGTACAAAATTGCAGAAATTTTTTTTATTTTGGGGCAAAAAGGCAGAAATTTCCCATATTTTGGGGCAAAAGGCAGAAATTCCCCTTATTTTGAGGAAAAGAGGCTGAAATTCCCCTTATTTTAGGGCAAAATTGCAGAAATTTCTTTTATTTGGGGGCAAAAACAGAAATTCCCCTTATTTTGGCGCAAAATGGCAGAAATTTGCTTTATTTGGGGGCAAAAAACAGAAATTCCTCTTATTTTGCATCAAAATTGCAGAAATTTGCATTATTATGGGGTAAAATTGCAGAAATTTCACTTCTTTCAGAAGAAAAAACAAAAATTATTCTTATTTCGGGGCAAAAAGGCAGAAATACCCATTATTTTGGGGCAAAAAGGCAGAAATTCCCCATATTTTGAGGCAAAAGGCAGAAATTCCTTTTATTTTGAGGAAAAAATGATGAAATTCCTTTTATTTTGGGGCAAAAAGGCAGAAATTCACCTTATTTTGGGGTAATATTGCAGAAATTTCATATATTTCAGGGCAAAAAGGCAGAAATACCCATTATTTTGGGGCAAAAAGGCAGAAATTCCCCATATTTTGAGGCAAAAGGCAGAAATTCCTTTTATTTTGAGGAAAAAATGATGAAATTCCTTTTATTTTGGGGCAAAAAGGCAGAAATTCACCTTATTTTGGGGTAATATTGCAGAAATTTCATATATTTCAGGGCAAAAAGGCAGAAATTTTCCTTATTTTAAGGTAAAATGCTGAAATTACCCATATTTTGGGACAAAAGGCAGAAATTCCCCTTATTTTGGAACAAAAAAGGCACAAATTTCCCTTATTTTCAGGCAAAATTGCAGAAATTTCACCTATTTCAGAAGAAAAAACAAAATTTTTTTCTTATTTCGGGGCAAAAAGTCAGAAATTCCCATTATTTTGGGGCAAAAAGGCAGAAATTTACCTTATTTTGGGGTAAAATTGCAGAAATTTCACATATTTAGGGCAAAAAGGCAGAAATTCCCCCATTTTGGGGCAAAAAGGAGAAATTTCTTTTATTATGGTACAAAATTGAAGAAATTTTCTTTATTTTGGAACAAAAAGGCAGAAATTCCCCATATTTTGGGGTAAAAGGCAGAATTTCTTCTTATTTTGAGGTAACATGCAGAAATTCCTTTTATTTAGAGGTAAAATGCAGAAATTCCCCTAATATCGGGGAAAAATGCAGAAATTCCCTTTATTTTGGGGCTAAAAGGCAGAAATTTTCCGTATTTTGAAGAAAAATTGCAGAAATTCTCATAATTTTTGAGCAAAAAGGCTGAAATTCTCCTTATTTTGAGGCCAAAAGACAGAAAATCTCCTTTTTTCGGGTGCAAAAATTCAGAAATTCCCCTTATTTGGGGCAAAATTGCAGAAATTTTCTCTACTTTGGGGCAAAATTGAAAAAATTTCCCTTATTTTGTGGCAAAATTGCAGAAATTTCACTTATTTCAGGGAAAAAAGGCAGAAATTTCTCTTATTTTGGAACAAAAAGGCAGAAATTTCTTTTATCTTGGTACAAAATTGCAGAAATTTTTCTTATTTTGGGACAAAAAGGCTGAAATTTCCGATATTTTGGGGCAAAAGGCAGAAATTCCCCCTATTTTGAAAAAAAAGGCTGAAATTCCACTTATTTTGGGGCAAAAAGCAGAAATTCTCCTAATTTTGGGGCAAAAAGCAGACATTTCCCTTATTTTGAGGAAAAAAGGCTGAAATTCCCTTTATTTTGGGGCAAAAGGCAGAAATATCCCTTATTTTGGTGAAAAATTTTAGAAATTTCACTTATTTCAGGGCAAAAAGTCAGAAATTCCCCTTATTTTGGGGCAAAAAGACAGAAAATCTGTTTATTTTAGAGGAAAATCAGAAATTGCACTTATTTTGAGTCAAAAAGGCAGAAAATCGCCTTATTTTGGGGCAAAAGTGAAGAAATTTTCCTTTTTTATAGCAAAAAGTTATACATTGCCTTTATTTTCGGGCAAAAAGGCAGAAATTCCCCTGTATTTTGGAGCAAAATTGCAGAAATTCCCCTAATTTTGGGGCAAAAAAGCAGAAATTCCCCTTATTTTGGGGTAAAACTGCAGAAATTTCACTTATTTCGCGGCAAAATGGCAGAAATTCCCCTTATTTTCGGCGAAAAATGCAGAAAATCCTCATATTTTGGAGCAAAATTGCAGAAATTCACCTAATTTTTGGGTAAAACATGCTGTAATTTTTATTATTTTGTGGCAAAAAGGCAGAAATTCCCCTTATTTTGGGGCAAATTGCAGAAATTCCCCTTATTTTAGGGCAAAATTGCAGTAATTTCCCTTATTTGGGTGCAAAAAACAGAAATTCCTTTTATTTTGTAGCAAAATTGCAGAAATTTGCTTTATTATGGGGTAAAATTGCAGAAATTTCTGTTATTTTAGGGCAAAATTGCAGAAATTTCATTTATTGCAGAAGAAAAAAGCAAAATTTTTTCTTATTTTGGGGCAAAAATGCAGAAATTCCCATTATTTTGGGGCAAAAAGTCAGAAATTCACATTATTTTGGGGTAAAATTGCAGAAATTTCACATATTTCAGGGCAAAAACGCAGAAATTCCCCTTATTTTGAGGTAAAATGCTGAAATTCCCAATATTTTGGGGCAAAAGGCAGAAATTCCCTTTATTTTGGTGCAAAAAAGGCACAAATTTCCATTCTTTTCGGGCAAAATTGCAGAATTTTTATTTATTTCAGGGTAAAAAGTCAGAAATTCCCCTTATTTTGGGGCAAAAAGGAGAAATTTCTTTTATTATGGTACAAAATTGAAGAAATTTTCTTTATTTTGGAACAAAAAGGCAGAAATTCCCCATATTTTGGGGTAAAAGGCAGAAATACTTATTTTGAAGTAAAATGCAGAATTTCCCCTTATTTAGAGGTAAAATGCAGAAATTCCCCAAATATTGGAGAAAAATTCAGAAATTCCCTTTATTTTGGGGCAAAAAGGCAGAAATCTTCCATATTTTGAAGAAAAATTGCAGAAATTTTCATAATTTTCAAGCAAAAAGGCTGAAATTCCCTTATTTTGGCTAAAAAGACAGAAAATCTCCTTTTTCAGGCGAAAAAAGTCAGAAATTCCTTTTATTTGGAACAAAATTGCAGAAATTTCCTTTACTTTGGGGCAAAAATGCAGAAATTTTCCTTATTTTGGGGCAAAATTGCAGAAAATTCACTTATTTCAGAGCTAAAAGGAAGAAATTTCTCTTATTTTGGGGCAAGAATGCAGAAATTTCTTTTATTTTGGTACAAAATTGCAGAAATTTTTCTTATTTTGGAGCAAAAAGACAGAAATTCCCCATATTTTGGGGCAAAAGGCAGAAATTCCCCTTATTTTGAAGAAAAAATGCTGAGATTCCCCTTATTTTGGGGCAAAAAGGCAGAAATTCCCTTTATTTTGGGGCAAAAAGCAGACATTTCCCTTATTTTGGGGAAAAACTTAGAGAAATTTCACTTATTTCAGGGAAAAAAGTCAGAAATTCCCCTTATTTTGGGGCAAAAACGCAGAAATTCCATTTATTTTTGGGGAAAAGGCAGAAATTGCACTTATTTTGAGTCAAAAAGTCCGAAAATCCCCTTATTTTGGGGCAAAAGTTAAGAAATTTCCCTTTTTTATGGCAAAAAGGTATACATTCCCTTTATTTTCGGGCAAAAAGGCAGAAATTCCCCGTATTTTGGAGCAAAATTGCAGAAATTCCCCTAATTTTGGGGCAAAAAGTCAGAAATTCCCCTTATTTGGGGCAAAACTGCAGAAATTTCCTTTACTTTGGGGCAAAATTGCAGAAATTTCCCTTATTTTGGGGCAAAATTGCAGAAATTTCACTTATTTCAGGGAAAAAAGGCAAAATTTCTCTTATTTTGGGGCAAAAAGGCAGAAATTCCCCATATTTTGGGGCAAAAGGCAGAAATTCCCCTTATTTTGAGGAAAAAATGCTGAAATTCCCCTTATTTTGGGGCAAAAAGGCAGAAATTACCCTTATTTTGGGACATAAAGGCAGAAATTCACCTTATTTTGGGGAAAAATTGAAAAAATTTCATATATTTCAGGGCAAAAAGGAAGAAATTTTCCTTATTTTGAGGTAAAATGCTGAAATTAGCTATATTTTGGGACAAAAGGCAGAAATTCCCCTTTTTTGGGGGGCAAAAAAGGCAAAATTTCCCTTATTTTCAGGCAAAATTGCAGAAATTTCATTTATTTCAGAGTAAAAATTCAGAAATTCCCCTTATTTTGGGGCAAAAAGGAGAAATTTCTTTTATTATGGTACAAAATTGAAGAAATTTTCTTTATTTTGGAACAAAAAGGCAGAAATTCCCAATATTTTGGGGTAAAAGGCAGAAATTCTTCTTGTTTTGAGGTAACATGCAGATATTCCTTTTATTTAGAGGTAAAATGCAGAAATTCCTCTAATATTGGGGAAAAATGCAGAAATTCCCTTTATTTTGGGGCTAAAAGGCAGAAATTTTCTGTATTTTGAAGAAAAATTGCAGAAATACTCATAATTTTCGGGCAAAAAGGCTGAAATTCTCCTTATTTGGGGGCAAAAAGACAGAAAATCTCCTTTTTTTGGGTGCAAAATTCAAAAATTCCCCTTATTTGGGGCAAATTGCAGAAATTTCATCTACTTTGGGGCAAAATTGCAGAAATTTCCCTTATTTTTGGGCAAAATTGCAGAAATTTCACTTATGTCAGGGAAAAAAGGCAGAAATTTCTCTTATTTTGGAACAAAAAGGCAGAAATTTCTTTTATTTTGGTACAAAATTGCAGAAATTTTTATTATTTTGGGGCAAAAAGGCATAAATTTCCCATATTTTGGGGCAAAAGGCAGAAATTCCACTTATTTTGAGGAAAAAAGGCTGAAATTCCCCTTATTTTGGGGCAAAAAGGCAGAAATTCTTCTTATTTTGGGGCAAAAAGCAGACATTTCCCTTATTTTGGGGAAAAATTTTAGAAATTTCACTTATTTCAGGGCAAAAAGTCAGAATTTCCCCTTATTTTGGGGCAAAAAGACAGAAATTCCGTTTATTTTTGGGGAAAAGGCAGAAATTGCACTTATTTTGAGTCAAAAAGGCAGAAAATCGCTTTATTTTGGGGCAAAAGTGAAGAAATTTCCCTTTTTTTTGGCAAAAAGGTATACATTCCCTTTATTTTCGGGCAAAAAGGCAGAAATTCCCCGTATTTTGGAGCAAAATTGCAGAAATTCCCCTAATTTTGAGGCAAAAACGCAGAAATTCCCTTTATTTTGGGGTAAAACTGCAAAAATTTCACTTATTTCGCGGCAAGATGGCAGAAATTCCCCTTATTTTCGGCGAAAAACGCAGAAAATCCTCGTATTTTGGAGCAAAATTGGAGAAATTCACCTAATTTTGGGGTAAAACATGCAGTAATTTTCTTTATTTTGTGGCAAATCGGCAAAAATTCCCCTTATTTTGGGGCAAATGGCAGAAATTCCCTTTATTTTAGGGCAAAATTGCAGAAATTTCCATTATTTGGGGGCAAAAAACAGAAATTCCCCTTATTTTGGGGCAAAATTGCAGAAATTTGCTTTATTTGGTGGCAAAAAACAAAAATTCCCCTTATTTTGCGGGAAAATTGCAGAAATTTGCATTATTTGGGGGCAAAAAACAAAAATTCCCCTTATTTTGCGGCAAAATTGCAGAAATTTGCTTTATTATTTGTGAAATATTGCAGAAAATTCCCTTATTTTAGGGCAAAAGTGCAGAAATTTAACTTATTTCAGAAGAAAAAACAAAAATTTTTCTTATTTTAGGGCAAAAAGGCAAAAATTCCCATTATTTTGGGGCAAAAAGCCAGAAATTCACCTTATTTTGGGGTTAAATTGCAGAAATTTCACATATTTCATTGCAAAAAAGCAAAAATTCCCCTTATTTTGAGGTAAAATGCTGAAATTCCTTATATTTTGGGGCAAAAGGCAGAAATTCCCCTTATTTTGGGCCAAAGAAGGCACAAATTTCCCTTATTTTGGGGCAAAATTGCAGAAATTTCATTTATTTCAAGGTATAAAGTCAGAAATTCCCCTTATTTTGGGGCAAAAAGGAGAAATTTCTTTTATTATGGTACAAAATTAAAGAAATTTTCTTTATTTTGGAACAAAAAGGCAGAAATTCACCATATTTTGGGGTAAAAGGCAGAAATTCTTCTTATTTTGAGGAAAAATGCAGAAATTCTCCTTATTTAGAGGTTAAATGCAGAAATTCCCCTAATATTGGGAAAAATGCAGAAATTCCCTTTATTTTGGGGCTAAAAGGCAGAAATTTTCCTTATTTTGAAGAAAAATTGCAGAAATTTCCTTTACTGTGGGGCAAAATTGCAGAAATTACCCTTATTTTGGGGCAAAATTGCAGAAATTTCCCTTGTTTTGGGGCAAAATTGCAGAAATTTCACTTATTTCAGGGAAAGAAGGCAGAAATTTCTCTTATTTTGGGGCAAAAAGGCAGAAATTTCTTTTATCTTGGTACAAAATTGCAGAATTTTTTCTTATTTTGGAGCAAAAAACAGAAATTCCCCATATTTTGGGGCAAAAGGCAGAAATTCCCCTTATTTTGAAGAAAAAATGCTGAAATTCCCCTTATTTTGGGGCAAAAAGGCAGAAATTCCCTTTATTTTGGGGCAAAAAGCAGACATTTCCCTTATTTTGGGGAAAAATTAGAGAAATTTCACTTATTTCAGGGAAAAAAGTCAGAAATTCCCCTTATTTTTGGGCAAAAACGCAGAAATTCCATTTATTTTTGGGGAAAAGGCAGAAATTGCACTTATTTTGAGTCAAAAAGTCCGAAAATCCCCTTATTTTGGGGCAAAAGTGAAGAAATTTCCCTTTTTTATGGCAAAAAGGTATACATTCCCTTTATTTTCGGGCAAAAAGGCAGAAATTCCCCGTATTTTGGAGCAAAATTGCAGAAATTTCCCTAATTTTGGGGCAAAAAGTCAGAAATTCCCCTTATTTGGGGGCAAAACTGCAGAAATTTCCTTTACTTTGGGGCAAAATTGCAGAAATTTCACTTATTTCAGGGAAAAAAGGCAAAATTTCTCTTATTTTGGGGCAAAAAGGCAGAAATTCCCCATATTTTGGGGCAAAAGGCAGAAATTCCCCTTATTTTGAGGAAAAAATGCTGAAATTCCCCTTATTTTGGGGCAAAAAGGCAGAAATTACCCTTATTTTGGGGCATAAAGGCAGAAATTCACCTTATTTTGGGGAAAAATTGAAAAAATTTCATATATTTCAGGGCAAAAAGGAAGAAATTTTCCTTATTTTGAGGTAAAATGCTGAAATTAGCTATATTTTGGGACAAAAGGCAGAAATTCCCCTATTTTGGGGGGCAAAAAAGGCAAAATTTCCCTTATTTTCAGGCAAAATTGCAGAAATTTCATTTATTTCAGGGTAAAAAGTCAGAAATTCCCCTTATTTTGGGGCAAAAAGGAGAAATTTCTTTTATTATGGTACAAAATTGAAGAAATTTTCTTTATTTTGGAACAAAAAGGCAGAAATTCCCCATATTTTGGGGTAAAAGGCAGAAATTCTTCTTGTTTTGAGGTAACCTGCAGAAATTCCTTTTATTTAGAGGTAAAATGCAGAAATTCCCCTAATATTGGGGAAAAATGCAGAAATTCCCTTTATTTTGGGGCTAAAAGGCAGAAATTTTCTGTATTTTGAAGAAAAATTGCAGAAATTCTCATAATTTTCGGGCAAAAAGGCTGAAATTCTCCTTATTTGGGGGCAAAAAGACAGAAAATCTCCTTTTTCGGGTGCAAAATTCAAAAATTCCCCTTATTTGGGGCAAAATTGCAGAAATTTCCTCTACTTTGGGGCAAAATTGCAGAAATTTCCCTTATTTATTGGCAAAATTGCAGAAATTTCACTTATTTAAGGGAAAAAAGGCAGAAATTTCTCTTATTTTGGAACAAAAAGGAAGAAATTTCTTTATTTTGGTACAAAATTGCAGAAATTTTTCTTATTTTGGGGCAAAAAGGCATAAATTTCCCATATTTTGGGGCAAAAGGCAGAAATTTCACTTATTTTGAGGAAAAAAGGCTGAAATTCCCCTTATTTTGGGGCAAAAATGCAGAAATTCTTCTTATTTTGGGGCAAAAAGCAGACATTTCCCTTATTTTGGGGAAAAATTTTAGAAATTTCACTTATTTCAGGGCAAAAAGTCAGAATTTCCCCTTATTTTGGGGCAAAAAGACAGAAATTCCATTTATTTTTGGGGAAAAGGCAGAAATTGCACTTATTTTGAGTCAAAAAGGCAGAAAATCGCTTTATTTTGGGGCAAAAGTGAAGAAATTTCCCTTTTTTTGGCAAAAAGGTATACATTCCCTTTATTTTCGGGCAAAAAGGCAGAAATTCCCCGTATTTTGGAGCAAAATTGCAGAAATTCCCCTAATTTTGGGGCAAAAACGCAGAAATTCCCTTTATTTTGGGGTAAAACTGCAAAAATTTCACTTATTTCGTGGCAAGATGGCAGAAATTCTTCTTATTTTCGGCGAAAAACGCAGAAAATCCTCGTATTTTGGAGCAAAATTGGAGAAATTCACCTAATTTTGGGGTAAAACATGCAGTAATTTTCTTTATTTTGTGGCAAATCGGCAAAAAATCCCCTTATTTTGGGGCAAATGGCAGAAATTCCCTTTATTTTAGGGCAAAATTGCAGAAATTTCCATTATTTGGGGGCAAAAAACAGAAATTCCCCTTATTTTGGGGCAAAATTGCAGATATTTGCTTTATTTGGGGGCAAAAAACAAAAATTCCCCTTATTTTGCGGGAAAATTGCAGAAATTTTCTTTATTTGGGGGCAAAAAACAAAAATTCCCCTTATTTTGCGGCAAAATTGCAGAAATTTGCTTTATTATTTGTGAAATATTGCAGAAAATTCCCTTATTTTAGGGCAAAGGTGCAGAAATTTAACTTATTTCAGAAGAAAAAACAAAAATTTTTCTTATTTTAGGGCAAAAAGGCAAAAATTCCCATTATTTTGGGGCAAAAAGCCAGAAATTCACCTTATTTTGGGGTTAAATTGCAGAAATTTCACATATTTCATTGCAAAAAAGCAAAAATTCCCCTTATTTTGAGGTAAAATGCTGAAATTCCTTATATTTTGGGGCAAAAGGCAGAAATTCCCCTTATTTTGGGGCAAAAAGGAGAAATTTCTTTTATTATGGTACAAAATTAAAGAAATTTTCTTTATTTTGGAACAAAAAGGCAGAAATTCACCATATTTTGGGGTAAAAGGCAGAAATTCTTCTTATTTTGAGGAAAAATGCAGAAATTCTCCTTATTTAGAGGTAAAATGCAGAAATTCCCCTAATATTGGGAAAAATGCAGAAATTCCCTTTATTTTGGGGCTAAAAGGCAGAAATTTTCCGTATTTTGAAGAAAAATTGCAGAAATTTTCATAATTTTCGGGCAAAAAGGCTGAAATTCTCCTTATTTTGGGGCAAAATTGCAGAAATTTCCTTTACTGTGGGGCAAAATTGCGGAAATTACCCTTATTTTGGGGCAAAATTGCAGAAATTTCCCTTGTTTTGGGGCAAAATTGCAGAAATTTCACTTATTTCAGGGAAATAAGGCAGAAATTTCTCTTATTTTGGGGCAAAAAGGCAGAAATTTCTTTTATCTTGGTACAAAATTGCAGAAATTTTTCTTATTTTAGAGCAAAAAGACAGAAATTCCCCATATTTTGGGGCAAAAGGCAGAAATTCCCCTTATTTTGAAGAAAAATGCTGAAATTCCCCTTATTTTGGGGCAAAAAGGCAGAAATTCCCTTTATTTTGGGGCAAAAAGCAGACATTTCCCTTATTTTGGGGAAAAATTAGAGAAATTTCACTTATTTCAGGGAAAAAAGTCAGAAATTCCCCTTATTTTGGGGCAAAAACGCAGAAATTCCATTTATTTTTGGGGAAAAGGCAGAAAGTGCACTTATTTTGAGTCAAAAAGTCCGAAAATACCCTTATTTTGGGGCAAAAGTGAAGAAATTTCCCTTTTTTATGGCTAAAAGGTATACATTCCCTTTATTTTCGGGCAAAAAGGCAGAAATTCCCCGTATTTTGGAGCAAAATTGCAGAAATTCCCCTAATTTTGGGGCAAAAAGTCAGAAATTCCCCTTATTTGGGGGCAAAACTGCAGAAATTTCCTTTACTTTGGGGCAAAATTGCAGAAATTTCCCTTATTTTGTGGCAAAATTGCAGAAATTTCACTTATTTCAGGGAAAAAAGGCAAAATTTTTCTTATTTTGGGGCAAAAAGGCAGAAATTCCCCATATTTTGGGGCAAAAGGCAGAAATTCCCCTTATTTTGAGGAAAAAATGCTGAAATTCCCCTTATTTTGGGGCAAAAAGGCAGAAATTACCCTTATTTTGGGGCATAAAGGCAGAAATTCACCTTATTTTGGGGAAAAATTGAAAAAATTTCATATATTTCAGGGCAAAAAGGAAGAAATTTTCCTTATTTTGAGGTAAAATGCTGAAATTAGCTATATTTTGGGACAAAAGGCAGAAATTCCCCTATTTTGGGGGGCAAAAAAGGCAAAATTTCCCTTATTTTCAGGCAAAATTGCAGAAATTTCATTTATTTCAGGGTAAAAAGTCAGAAATTCCCCTTATTTTGGGGCAAAAAGGAGAAATTTCTTTTATTATGGTACAAAATTGAAGAAATTTTCTTTATTTTGGAACAAAAAGGCAGAAATTCCCCATATTTTGGGGTAAAAGGCAGAAATTCTTCTTGTTTTGAGGTAACCTGCAGAAATTCCTTTTATTTAGAGGTAAAATGCAGAAATTCCCCTAATATTGGGGAAAAATGCAGAAATTCCCTTTATTTTGGGGCTAAAAGGCAGAAATTTTCCGTATTTTGAAGAAAAATTGCAGAAATTCTCATAATTTTCGGGCAAAAAGCCTGAAATTCTCCTTATTTGGGGGCAAAAAGACAGAAAATCTCCTTTTTCGGGTGCAAAATTCAAAAATTCCCCTTATTTGGGGCAAAATTGCAGAAATTTCCTCTACTTTGGGGCAAAATTGCAGAAATTTCCCTTATTTTTGGGCAAAATTGCAGAAATTTCACTTATTTAACGGAAAAAAGGCAGAAATTTCTCTTATTTTGTAAGAAAAAGGCAGAAATTTCTTTTATTTTGGTACAAAATTGCAGAAATTTTTCTTATTTTGGGGCAAAAAGGCATAAATTTCCCATATTTTGGGGCAAAAGGCAGAAATTTCACTTATTTTGAGGAAAAAAGGCTGAAATTCCCCTTATTTTGGGGCAAAAATGCAGAAATTCTTCTTATTTTGGGGCAAAAAGCAGACATTTCCCTTATTTTGGGGAAAAATTTTAGAAATTTCACTTATTTCAGGGCAAAAAGTCAGAATTTCCCCTTATTTTGGGGCAAAAAGACAGAAATTCCATTTATTTTTGGGGAAAAGGCAGAAATTGCACTTATTTTGAGTCAAAAAGGCAGAAAATCGCTTTATTTTGGGGCAAAAGTGAAGAAATTTCCCTTTTTTTTGGCAAAAAGGTATACATTCCCTTTATTTTCAGGCAAAAAGGCAGAAATTCCCCGTATTTTGGAGCAAAATTGCAGAAATTCCCCTAATTTTGGGGCAAAAACGCAGAAATTCCCTTTATTTTGGGGTAAAACTGCAAAAATTTCACTTATTTCGCGGCAAAATGGCAGAAATTCCCCTTATTTTCGGCGAAAAACGCAGAAAATCCTCGTATTTTGGAGCAAAATTGGAGAAATTCACCAAATTTTGGGGTAAAACATGCAGTAATTTTCTTTATTTTGTGGCAAATCGGCAAAAATTCCCCTTATTTTGGGGCAAACGGCAGAAATTCCCTTTATTTTAGGGCAAAGTTGCAGAAATTTCCATTATTTGGGGGCAAAAAACAGAAATTCCCCTTATTTTGGGGCAAAATTGCAGAAATTTGCTTTATTTGGGGGCAAAAAACAAAAATTCCCCTTATTTTGCGGCAAAATTGCAGAAATTTGCTTTATTTGGGGGCAAAAAACAAAAATCCCCCTTATTTTGCGGCAAAATTGCAGAAATTTGCTATATTATTTGTGAAATATTGCAGAAAATTCCCTTATTTTAGGGCAAAAGTGCAGAAATTTAACTTATTTCAGAAGAAAACACAAAAATTTTTCTTATTTTAGGGCAAAAAGGCAAAAATTCCCATTATTTTGGGGCAAAAAGCCAGAAATTCACCTTATTTTGGGGTTAAATTGCAGAAATTTCACATATTTCATTGCAAAAAAGCAAAAATTCTCCTTATTTTGAGGTAAAATGCTGAAATTCCTTATATTTTGGGGCAAAAGGCAGAAATTCCCCTTATTTTGGGCCAAAAAAGGCACAAATTTCCCTTATTTTGGGGCAAAATTGCAGAAATTTCATTTATTTCAAGGTATAGAGTCAGAAATTCCCCTTATTTTGGGGCAAAAAGAAGAAATTTCTTTTATTATGGTACAAAATTAAAGAAATTTTCTTTATTTTGGAACAAAAAGGCAGAAATTCCCCATATTTTGGGGTAAAAGGCAGAAATTCTTCTTATTTTGAGGTAACATGCAGAAATTCTTTTTATTTAGAGGTAAAATGCAGAAATTCCTCTAATATTGGGGAAAAATGCAGAAATTCCTTTTATTTTGGGGCTAAAAGGCAGAAATTTTCTGTATTTTGAAGAAAAATTGCAGAAATTCTCATAATTTTCGGGCAAAAAGGCTGAAATTCTCCTTATTTTGGGGCAAAAAGACAGAAAATCTCTTTTTTTTCGGGTGCAAAAATTCAGAAATTCTCCATATTTGGGGCAAAATTGCAGAAATTTCCCTTATTTTGGGGCAAAATTGCAGAAATTTTACTTATTTCAGAGAAAAAATGCAGAAATTTCTCTTATTTTGGAACAAAAAGGCAGAAATTTCTTTTATTTTGATACAAAATTTCAGAAATTTTTCTTATTTTGGGTCAAAAGCATAAATTTCCCATATTTTGGGGCAAAAGGCAGAAATTCCACTTATTTTGAGGAAAAAAGGCTGAAATTCCCCTTATTTTGTGGCAAAAAGCAGACATTTCCTTTATTTTAAGGAATAATTTTAGAAATTTCACTTATTTCAGGGCAAAAAGTCAGAAATTCTCCTTATTTTGGGGCAAAAAGACAGAAATTCCATTTATTTTTTTGGGAAAAGGCAGAAATTGCACTTATTTTGAGTCAAAAAGGCGGAAAATCGCTTTATTTTGGGGCAAAAGTGAAGAAATTTCCCTTTTTTATGGCAAAAAAATATACATTCCCTTTATTTTCGTGAAAAAAGGCTGAAATTCCCCTTATTTTGGAGCAAAATTGCCGAAATTCCTCTAATTTTGAGGCAAAAACGCAGAAATTCCCCTTATTTTGGGGTAATACTGTAGAAATTTCACTTATTTCGCGGCAAGAAGGCAGAAATTCCTTTTATTTTCGGCCAAAAACGCAGAAAATCCTCGTATTTTGGAGCAAAATTGCAGAAATTCACCTAATTTTGGGGTAAAACATGCAGTAATTTTCTTTATTTTGTGGCAAATAGGCAGAAATTCCTCTTATTTTGGGGCAAATGGCAGAAATTCCCTTTATTTTAGGGCAAAATTGCAGAAATTTCCTTTATTTGAGGACAAAAAACAGAAATTCCCCTTATTTTGGGGCAAAATTGCAGAAATTTGCTTTATTTGGGGGCAAAAAACAGAAATTCCCCTTATTTTGTGGCAAAATTGCAGAAATTTGCTTTATTATTTGGGAAATATTGCAGAAAATTCCCTTATTTTAGGGCAAAAGTGCAGAAATTTAACTTATTTCAGAAGAAAAACAAAAATTTTCTTATTTTGGGGCAAAAAAGCAGAAATTCCCATTATTTTGGGGCAAAAAGGCAGAAATTCACATTATTTTGGGGTAAAATTGCAGAAATTTCACATATTTCTTTGCAAAAAAGCAGAAATTCCCCTTATTTTGAGGTAAAATGCTGAAATTCCCCATATTTTGGGGCAAAAGGCAGACATTCCTCTTATTTTGGGCCAAAAAAGGCACAAATTTCCCTTATTTTCGGGCAAAATTGCAGAAATTTCATTTATTTCAATTTATAATTTCAGAAATTCCCCTTATTTTGAAGCAAAAAAAAGGAAATTTCTTTTATTATGGTACAAAATTGAAGAAATTTTCTTTATTTTGCAACAAAAAGGCAGAAATTCACCATATTTTGGGGTAAAAGGCAGAAATTCTTCTTATTTTGAGGAAAAATGCAGAAATTCCCCTTATTTAGAGGTAAAATGCAGAAATTTCCCTAATATTGGGGAAAAATGCAGAAATACCCTTTATTTTGCGGCTAAAAGGCAGAAATTTTCCGTATTTTGAAGAATAATTGCAGAAATTTTCATAATTTTTGGGCAAAAAGGCTGAAATTCTCCTTATTTTGGGGCAAAATTGCAGAAATTTCCTTTACTGTGGGGCAAAATTGCAGAAATTTCCCTTGTTTTGGGGCAAAATTTCAGAAATTTCCCTTATTTTGGGGCAAAATTGCAGAAATTTCACTTATTTCAGGGAAATAAGGCAGAAATTTCTCTTATTTTGGGGCAAAAATGCAGAAATTTCTTTTATTTTGGTACAAAATTGCAGAAATTTTTCTTATTTTGAGGTAAAAAGACAGAAATTCCCCATATTTTGGGGCAAAAGTCTGAAATTCCCTTTATTTTGAGGAAAAAAGGCTGAAATTCCCCCTATTTTGGGGCAAAAAGGTAGAAATTCCCCTTATTTTGGGGCAAAAAGCAGACATTTCCCTTATTTTGGGGAAAAATTTAGAAATTTCACTTTTTTCAGGGAAAAAAGTCAGAAATTCCCCTTATTTTTGGGCAAAAAGACAGAAATTCCGTTTATTTTTGGGGAAAAGGCAGAAATTGCGCGTATTTTTAGTCAGAAAAGCAGAAAATGCCCTTATTTTGAAGCAAAAGTGAAGAAATTTCCCTTTTTTTATGGCGAAAGGTATACATTCCCTTTATTTTCGGGCAAAATGAAGAAATTCCACGTATTTTGCAGCAAAATTGCAGAAATTCCCCTAATTTTAGGGCAAAAAGGCAGAAATTCCCCTTATTGGGGGAAAATTGCTAAAATTTCCTTTACTTTGCGGCAAAATTTCAGAAATTTTTTTTATTATGGGGAAAAATTGCAGAACTTTCTTTTATTTTAGGGCAAAATTACAGAAATTTCACTTATTTCAGAAAAAAAAGCAAAAATTTTTCTTATATTGGGGCAAAAAGGCAGAAATTCCAATTATTTTGGGGCAAAAAAGCAGAAATTCACTTTATTTTGAGGTAAAATTGCAGAAATTTCATATATTTCAGCGCAAAAAGGCAGAAATTCCCCTTATTATGAGGTAAAATGCTGAAATTCCCCATATTTGGGGCAAAAGGCAGAAATTCCCATAATTTTGGGGCAAAAAGGCACAAATTTCCCTTATTTTCGGGCAAAATTGCACAAATTTCATTTATTTCAGGGTAAAAAGTCAGAAATTCCCCTTATTTCAGGGCAAAAAGTAGAAATTTCTTTTATTATGGTACAAAATTGAAGAAATTTTCTTTATTTTGGAACAAAAAGGCAGAAATTCCCCATAATTTGCGGTAAAAGGCAGAAATTCTTCTTATTTTGAAGTAAAATGCAGAAATTCCCCTTATTTAGAGGTAAAATGCAGAAATTTCCCTAATAATGGGGAAAAATGCAGAAATTCCCTTTATTTTGCGGCTAAAAGGCAGAAATTTTCCGTATTTTGAAGAAAAATTGCACAAATTTTCATAATTTTCGGGCAAAAAGTCTGAAATTCTCCTTATTTTGGGGCAAAATTGCAGAAATTTCCTTTACTGTGGGTCAAAATTGCAGAAATTTCTCTTGTTTTGGGGCAAAATTGCAGAAATTTCCATTATTTTGGGGCAAAATTGCAGAAATTTAACTTATTTCAGGGAAATAAGGCAGAAATTTCTCTTATTTTGGGGCAAAAATGCAGAAATTTCTTTTATTTTGGTACAAAATTGCAGAAATTTTTCTTATTTTGGGGTTAAAAAGACAGAAATTCCCCATATTTTGGGGCAAAAGGCAGAAATTCCCCTTATTTTGAGGAAAAAAGGCTGAAATTCCCCCTATTTTGGGGCAAAAAGGCAGAAATTCTCCTTATTTTGGGGCAAAAAGCAGACATTTCCCTTATTTTGGGGAAAAATTTAGAAATTTCACTTTTATCAGGGAAAAAAGTCAGAAATTCCTCTTATTTTTGGGCAAAAAGACAGAAATTCCGTTTATTTTTGGGGAAAAGGCAGAAATTGCACGTATTTTTAGTCAGAAAGGCGGAAAATGGCCTTATTTTGAAGCAAAAGTGAATAAATTTTCCTTTTTTATGGCGAAAAGGTATACATTCCCTTTATTTTCGGGCAAAATGAAGATATTCCACGTATTTTGGAGCAAAATTGCAGAAATTCCCCTAATTTTAGGGCAAAAAGGCAGAAATTCCCCTTATTGGGGGAAAATTGCTAAAATTTCCTTTACTTTGCGGCAAAATTTCAGAAATTTTCTTTATTATGGGGAAAAATTGCAGAACTTTCTCTTATTTTAGGGCAAAATTGCAGAAATTTCACTTATTTCAAAAAAAAAGCAAAAATTTTTCTTATTTTGGGGCAAAAAAGCAGAAATTCCCATTATTTTGGGGCAAAAAGGCATAAATTCACCTTATTTGGGGGTAAAATTGCAGAAATTTCACATATTTCAAGGCAAAGAGGCAGAAATTCCCCTTATTTTGAGGTAAAATTCTGAAATTCCCCATATTTTGGGGCAAAAGGTAGAAATTCCCGTTATTTTGTGGCAAAAAGGCACAAATTTCCCTTATTTTCGGGCAAAATTGCAGAAATTTCATTTATTTCAGGGTAAAAAGTCGAAATTCCTCTTAATTTGATGAAAAAAGGCTGAAATTCCCCTTATTTTGTGGCAAAAAGGCAGAAATTCCCCTTATTTTGGGGCAAAAAGCAGACATTTTCCTTATTTTGGAGAAAAATTTTAGAAATTTCACTTATTTCAGGACAAAAAGTCAGAAATTCTCCTTATTTTCTGGCAAAAAGACAGAAATTCCGTTTATTTTTGGGGAAAAGGCAGAAATTGCACTTATTTTGAGTCAAAAAGTCGGAAAATCCTCTTATTTTGGGGCAAAAGTGAAGAAATTTTCCTTTTTTATGGCAAAAAGATATACATTCCCTTTATTTTCGGGCAAAAAGGCAGAAATTCCCCATATTTTGGAGCAAAATTGCAAAAATTCCCCTAATTTTGGGGCAAAAGGCAGAAATTCCCCTTATTTTGAGGAAAAAAGGCTGAAATTCCCTCTATTTTGGGGCAAAAAGGCAGAAATTCTCCTTATTTTGGGGCAAAAAGCAGACATTTCCCTTATTTTGGGGAAAAATTTAGAAATTTCACTTTTATCAGGGAAAAAAGTCAGAAATTCCTCTTATTTTTGGGCAAAAAGACAGAAATTCCGTTTATTTTTGGGGAAAAGGCAGAAATTGCACGTATTTTTAGTCAGAAAGGCGGAAAATGCCCTTATTTTGAAGCAAAAGTGAATAAATTTTCCTTTTTTATGGCGAAAAGGTATACATTCCCTTTATTTTCGGGCAAAATGAAGATATTCCACGTATTTTGGAGCAAAATTGCAGAAATTCCCCTAATTTTAGGGCAAAAAGGCAGAAATTCCCCTTATTGGGGGAAAATTGCTAAAATTTCCTTTACTTTGCGGCAAAATTTCAGAAATTTTCTTTATTATGGGGAAAAATTGCAGAACTTTCTCTTATTTTAGGGCAAAATTGCAGAAATTTCACTTATTTCAAAAAAAAAGCAAAAAATTTTCTTATTTTGGGGCAAAAAAGCAGAAATTCCCATTATTTTGGGGCAAAAAGGCATAAATTCACCTTATTTGGGGGTAAAATTGCAGAAATTTCACATATTTCAAGGCAAAGAGGCAGAAATTCCCCTTATTTTGAGGTAAAATTCTGAAATTCCCCATATTTTGGGGCAAAAGGTAGAAATTCCCGTTATTTTGTGGCAAAAAGGCACAAATTTCCCTTATTTTCGGGCAAAATTGCAGAAATTTCATTTATTTCAGGGTAAAAAGTCGAAATTCCTCTTAATTTGATGAAAAAAGGCTGAAATTCCCCTTATTTTGTGGCAAAAAGGCAGAAATTCCCCTTATTTTGGGGCAAAAAGCAGACATTTTCCTTATTTTGGAGAAAAATTTTAGAAATTTCACTTATTTCAGGACAAAAAGTCAGAAATTCTCCTTATTTTCTGGCAAAAAGACAGAAATTCCGTTTATTTTTGGGGAAAAGGCAGAAATTGCACTTATTTTGAGTCAAAAAGTCGGAAAATCCTCTTATTTTGGGGCAAAAGTGAAGAAATTTTCCTTTTTTATGGCAAAAAGATATACATTCCCTTTATTTTCGGGCAAAAAGGCAGAAATTCCCCATATTTTGGAGCAAAATTGCAAAAATTCCCCTAATTTTGGGGCAAAAAGGCACAAATTCCCTTTATTTTGGGGTAAAACTGCAGAAATTTCACTTATTTCGCGGCAAAATGGCAGAAATTCCTCTTATTTTCGGCAAAAAAGGCAGAAAATCTTCGTATTTTGGAGCAAAATTGCAGATATTCACCTAATTTTGGGGTAAAACATGCAGTAATTTTCTTTAATTTGTGGCAAAATGGCAGAAATTCTCCTTATTTTGAAAGCAAATGGCAGAAATTCCCCTTATTTTAGGGCAAAATGGCAGAAATTTCCCTTATTTGTAGGCAAAAAACAGAAATTCCCTTTATTTTGGTGCAAAATTGCAGAAATTTCACATATTCCAGGGCAATAAGGCAGAAATTCCCCTTATTTTGAGGTAAAATGCTGAAATTCCCCATATTTTGGGACAAAAGGCAGAAATTCCTTTTATTTTGGGGCAAAAAAGCACAAATTTCCCTTATTTTCGGGCAAAATTGCAGAAATTTCATTTATTTCTGGGTGAAAAGTCAGAAATTCCCATAATATTGGGGCAAAAAGGAGAAATTTCTTTTATTATGGTACAAAATTGAAGAAATTTTCTTTATTTTGGAACAAAAAGGCAGAAATTCCCCATATTTTGGGGTAAAAGGCAGAAATTCTTCTTATTTTGAGGTAAAATGCAGAAATTCTTCTTATTTAGAGGTAAAATGCAGAAATTTCCCTAATATTGGGGGAAAATGCAGAAATTCCCTTTTTTTGAGGCTAAAAGGCAGAAATTTTTCGTATTTTGAAGAAAAATTGCAGAAATTCTCATAATTTTCGGGCAAAAAGGCTGAAATTCTCCTTATTATGGGGCAAAAATAGAGAAAATCTTTTTTTTGGGTGCAAAAAGTCAGAAATCCCCCTTATTTGGGGCAAAATTGCAAAAAATTTATTTACTTTGGAGCAAAATTGCAGAAATTTCCTTTATTTTGGGGCAAAATTGCAGAAATTTCACTTATTTCAGGGAAAAAAGTTAGAATTTTTTTTTATTTTGGGGCAATAAGGCAGAAATTTCTTTTATTTTGGTACAAAATTGCAAAAAATTTTTTTATTTTGGGGCAAAAAGGCAGAAATTCCCCGTATTTTGGAGCAAAATTGCAGAAATTCCCTAATTTTAGGGCAAAAAGGCAGAAAATCCCCTTATTTTGGGGTAAAACTGCAGAAATTTCACTTATTTCGTGGCAAAATGGCAGAAATTCCCCTTATTTTCGGCGAAAAAGGCAGAAATTCCTCAATTTTGGAGATAAAATTGCAGAAATTCACCTAATTTTGGGGTAAAACATGCAGTAATTTTCTTTATTTTGGGGCAAAAATGCAGAAATTTCCCTTATTTGGGGGCAAAAAACATAAATTCCCCTTATTTTGGGGCAAAATTGCAGAAATTTCCTTTATTATGGGGAAAAATTGCAGAAATTTCCCTTATTTTAGGACAAAATTGCAGAAATTTCACTTATTCAGAGAAAAAAATAAAAATTTTTCTTATTTTGGGGCGAAAATGCAGAAATTTTCCTTATTTTGGGGAAAAAAGGCAGAAATTCCCCTTATTTTGGAATAAAATTGCAGAAATTTCACATATTTCAGGGCAAAAAGGCAGAAATTCCCCTTATTTTGTGACAAAAAGGCAGAAAATCCCCTTAATTTTGGGCAAAAAGGCAGAAATTCCTTGTATTTTGGAGCAAAATTGCAGAAATTCCCCTAATATTGGGGCAAAAAGGCAGAAGTTCCCCTTATTTTCGAAGAAAGAGGCAGAAATTCCCTGTATTTTGAAGCAAAATTGCAGAAACTCCCCTAATTTTGGGGCAAAAAGGCAGAAATTCCCTTTATTTTGGGACAAAAATACAGAAATTCTCCTTATTTCGGGTCAAAAAGTCAGAAAATTTTCTTATTTTGGTGCAAAATTGAAGAAATTTCCCTTATTTTGGGGCAAAATTGCAGAAATATCCCTTATTTTGGGGCAAAATTGGAAAAATTTTATTTATTTTGGTACAGAATTGCGGAATTTTTTTTTTATTTTGTGGCAAGAAGGCAGAAATTTTTTATATTTTGTGGCAAAAAGGCACAAATTTTTCTTATTTTCGGGCAAAATTGCAGAAATTTCATTTATTTCAGGACAAAAAATCAAAATTCCTTTTATTTTGGGGCAAAAAGCAGAAATTTCTTTTATTTTGGTACAAAATTGAAGAAATTTTCCCTATTTTGGAACAAAAAGGCAGAAATTCCCCTTATTTTGAGGTAAAAAGGCGGAAATTCCCCTTATTTTGGGGCAAAAAGGCAGAAATTTCCTTTACTTTGTGGCAAAAAGGCAGAAATTCCCTTTATTTTGGGGCAAAATTGCAAAAATTTCACTTATTCAGGGCCAAAAGTCAAAAATTTGCCTTATTTTGTGGCAAAAAGCAGAAATTCCCCTAATTTTGGGGCCAAAACCAGAAATTTCCCTTATTTTGGGCTAAAATTGTGGAAATTTCAAATATTTCAGGGCAAAAAGGCAGAAATTCCACTTAATTTCGGGCTATAAGGCAGAAATTCCCTGTATTTTGGAGCAAAATTTCACAAATTCCCCTAATTTTGAGGGAAAATGCAGAAATACACATTATTTTGGAGCAAAAAGATAGAAATTCTCCTTATTTCAGGGCAAAAAGTCAGAAATTCCCCTTATTTTGGGGCAAAATGGCAAAAATTTCTTTTAATTTGTGGCAAAATTGCAGAAATTTTTCTTATTTTGGTCAAAATTGCAGAAATTTCACTTATTTCAGGGAAAGAAGACAGAAATTTCTCTTGTTTTGGGGCAAAAGGGCTGAAATTTCTTTTATTTTGGTATAAAATTGCAGAAATTTTCTTTATTTTGGGGCAAAAATGCAGAAATTCCCCATATTTTGGGGCAAAAAGGCAGAGATTACCCTTATTATGAGGAAAAAGGCTGAAATTCCCCTTATTTTGGGGCAAAAAAAAAGAAATTCCCATTATTTTGTGGCAAAAAGGCAGAAAATTCTTTTATTTTGGAACAAAATTGCACAAATATCACTTATTTCAGGGCAAAATTCAAAAATTCCTTTTATTTTGTGGCAAAAAGACAGAAATTCCGTTTATATTTGGGTAAAAAGGCAGAAATTTCACTTATTTTGAGGTAAAAAGGCAGAAATTCCTCTTATTTTTGGGCAAAAATGAAGAAATTTTCCTTTTTTGTGGCAAAAGGTATACATTCCCCTTATTTTCGGGCAAAAAAGCAGAAATTCCCCGTATTTTGGAGCAAAATTGCAGAAATTCCCCTAGTTGCGGGGCAAAAAGGCAGAAATTCCCTATATGTTGGGGCAAAAAACAGAAATTCTCCTTATTTTGGGGAAAAACTCAGAAATTCCACTTATTTTGGGGCAAAATTCCAGAAATTTCCTTTATTTTGGGGCAAAATTGCAGAAATTTTCCTTATTTTGGGGCAAAATTGCAGAAATTTCACTTATTTCAGGAAAAAAGGCAGAAATTTTCTTTATTTTAGGGCAAAAAGGCAGAAATTCTTAATATTTTGTGGCAAAAATGCCGAAATTCCCCTTATTTTGAAATAAAAAGGCTAAAATTTCCCTTATTTGTGTGCAAAAAGGCAGAAATTTTCCTTATTTTGGGGCAAAATTGAAGAAATTGCACTTTTTTCAGGGTAATAAATCAGAAATATTCCTTATTTTGGGGCAAAAATACAGAAATTCCCTTTGTTTTGGGGGAAATATACAGAAATTCCACTTATTTAGAGGCAAAAAGGCAGAAATTCCCCTTATTTTGGGGCAAAAATGAAGAAAATTCCCTTTTTTATGGCAAAAAGTTATGCATTCCCCTTATTTTCGGGCAAAAAGGCAGAAATTCCCTGTATTTTGGAGCAAAATTGCAGAAATTCCCCTTATTTCAAGGTAAAAAGCTGAAATTCCCCTTATTTGGGGGCAAAAGCAGAAATTTTTCTTATTTTGGGGCAAAATTGAAGAAATTTAACTTATTTCAGGGTAATAAGTCAGAAATTCCCCTTATTTTGGGGCAAAAAAGAGAGAAATTCCCTTTGTTTTAAGGGAAAAATACAGAAATTCCATTTATTTAGTGACAAAAAGGCAGAAATTCCCTTTATTTTTGGGCAAAAATGAAGAAATTTCCCTTTTTTATGGCAAAAAGGTATGCATTCCCCTCATTTTCGGGCAAAAAGGCAGAAATTTCCCGTATTTTGGAGCAAAATTGCAGAAATTCCCTTAATTTTGGAGCAAAAGGCAGAAATTCCCTTTATTTTTGGGCAAAAATCAGAAATTCCCCTTATTTAGGGGCAAAATTCCAGAAATTTCTTTTATTTTGGGGCAAAATGGAAGAAATTTACCTTATTTTGGGGCAAAATTGCAGAAATTTACTGTATTTGGGGCAAAATTGCAGTAATTTCACTTATTTTCAGGTAAAAAGGCTGAAATTTCCTTTTTGGGGGGCAAAAAGGGAGAAATTCCCCTTTTCGGGGCTAAATTGCAGATATTTTCCTTATTTGGAGCAAAAAGGCAGAAATTCCTTATATTTTTGGGCAAAAAGGCAGAAATTCCCCTTATTTTGAGGTAATAAGGCAGAAATTTCCCTTATTTTGGGGCAAAAAGGCAGAAATTCTCTTTATTTTGGGATAAAATTGCAGAAATTTCAAACATTTCAGGGCAAAATGGCAGAAATTCCCCTTATTTTGTGGAAAAAAATGAAATCCCTAATTTTTGGCTAAAATTGCAGATATTTCACTTATTTTGTGACAAAAAGCCAGAAATACCATTTAATTTCGGGCAAAAAGGCAGAAATGACCCGTATTTTGGGGCAAAAAGGCACAAATTTCCCTTATTTTCGGGCAAAATTGCAGAAATTTCATTTATTTCAGGGTAAAAAGTCAGAAATTCCCCTTATTTTGGGGCAAAAAGCAGAAATTTCTTTTATTATGGTACAAAATTGAAGAAATTTTCCTTATTTTGGAACAAAAAATCAGAAATTCCCCATATTTTGGGGCAAAATGCAGAAATTCCCCTTATTTAGAGGTAAAATGAAGAAATTCCCCTAATATTGGGAAAAAATGCAGAAATTCCCTTTATTTTGGGGGCTAAAAGGCAGAAATTCCCCGTATTTTGAAGCAAAATTGCATAAATTCTCATAATTTTAGGGCAAAAAGGCTGAAATTCTTTTTATTTTGGTGCAAAAAAAAAGAAAATCTCCGTTTTTCGAGGGCAAAAAGTCAGAAATTCCCCTTATTTGGGGCAAAATTGCAGAAATTTCCTTTACTTTGGGGCAAAATTGCAGAAATTTTCTTTATTATGGGGCAAAATTGTAGTAATTTCACATATTTCAGGGAAAAAAGGCAGAAATTTCTCTTATTTTGGGGCAAAAAGGCAGAAATTTCTTTTATTTTGGTACAAAATTGCAGAAATTTTTTATATTTTGGGGCAAAAACTCAGAAATTCCTCATACTTTGGGGCAAAAGGCAGAAATTCCCCTTATTTTGAGGAAAACAGGCTGAAATTCCCCTTATTTTGGGGCAAGAAGGCAGAAATTCCCCGTATTTTTGGGCAAAAAGCAGACATTTCCCTTATTTTGGGGAAAATTTCAGAAATTTAACTTATTTAAGGGCAAAAAGTCAGAAATTCAACTTATTTTGGGGCAAAAAGACAAAAATTCCGTTTATTTTTGGGGAAAAGTAAGAAATTGCACTTATTTTGAGGCAAAAAGGCAAAAAATCCCCTTATATTGGGGTAAAAATGAAGAAATTTCCCTTTTTATGGCAAAAAGGAATACACTCCCTTTATTTTCGGGCAAAAAGGCAGAAATTCCCCATATATTGCAGCAAAATTGCAGAAATTCCCCTAATTTTAAGGCAAAAAGGCAGAAATTCCCCTTATTTTGGGGTAAAACTGCAGAAATTTCACTTATTTCACGGCAACATTGCAGAAATTCTCCTTATTTTC
The DNA here is from genome assembly GCF_963924665.1 of Micromys minutus. Lineage (NCBI taxonomy): Eukaryota > Metazoa > Chordata > Mammalia > Rodentia > Muridae > Micromys > Micromys minutus. The sequence goes on from NW_027667262.1 coordinate 721,349, forward strand.
GGCGAAAAAGGCAGAAAATCCCCGTATTTTGGAGCAAAATTGCAGAAATTCACCTAATTTTGGTGTAAAACATGCAGTAATTTTCTTTGTTTTGGGGCAAAAATGCAGAAATTCCCCTTATTTTGGGGCAAAAGGCAGAAATTCCCCTTATTTTAGAAGAAAATTGCTGAAATTTCCCTTATATGGGGACAAAAAACAGAAATTCCTTTTATTTTGGGGCAAAATTGCAGAAAAATTCCTTTATTATGGGGAAAAATTGCAGAAATTTCTTTTATTTTAAGGAAAAATTGCAGAAATTTCACTTATTTCAGAGAAAAAAAGCAAAAATTTTTATTTTGGGGTAAAAAGGCAGAAATTCCCATTTTTTTGGGAAAAAAAGGCAGAAATTCACCTTATTTTGGGGTAAAATTGCAGACATTTCACATATTTCAGGGCAAAAAGGCAGAAATTTCCATTATTTGGGAGCAAAAAGGCAGAAATTCCCTTTATTTGGGGATAAAATTGCAGAAATTTCTATTGTTTGGGGGAAAAAGGCAGAAAATCCCCTTAATTTCGGGCAAAAAGGCAGAAATTCCTTGTATTTTGAAGAAAAATTCCAGTAATTCCCCTAATATTGGGGCAAAAATGCAGAAATTCCCTTTATTTGGGGTAAATCGGCATAAGTTCCCCTTATTTTCGGGAAAAGAGGCAGAAATTTTCTGTATTTTGAAGCAAAATGCAGAAACTCCCCTAATTTTGTGGCAAAAAGGAAGAAATTCCCTTTATTTTGAGGCAAAAATACAGAAACTCTTCTTATTTCGGGGAAAATATCAGAAATTTCCCTTATTTTGGGGCAAAATTTTAGAAATTTCTTTTATTTTGGTACAGACTTGCAGAAATTTTTCTTATTTTGTGGCAAAAAGGCAGAAATTCCCCATATTTTGCTGCAAAAAGGCTGAAATTCCTCTTATTTTGAGGTAAAATCCTGAAATTCCCCATATTTTGGGGCAAAAGTGCAGAAATTCCCCTCATTTGGGGCAAAAAAACACAAATTTCCCTTATTTTCGGGCAAAATTGCAGGAATTTCATTTATTTCAGGGCAAAAAGTCAGAAATTACTTTTATTTTGGGGCAAAAAGCAGAAATTTCTCTTATTTTGATACAAAATTGTAGAAATTTTTCTTATTTTGGAACAAAAAGGCAGAATTTACCCATATTTTGGGGCAAAAGGCAGAAATTCCCCTTATTTTGAGGTAAAAAGGCTGAAATTCCCATTATTTTGGGGCAAAAAGGCAGAAATTCTTTTTACATTGTGGCAAAAAGGTAGAAATTCCCGTTAATTGGGGCAGAAAAGCAGAAATTGTCCTTATTTAAGGGCAATAGGGCAGAAATTCCCCATATTTTGTGGCAAAAAGGCAGAAATTCCCCTTATTTGGAGGTAAAATGCTGAAATTCATATTATTTTCGGCAAAAAGGCAGAAATTCCTGTTATGTTGGGGCAAAATTGCAGAAATTTCATTTATTTCAGGGCAAAAAGTGAGAAATTTGCCTTATTTTGGGGCTAAAAGCAGAAATTTCCCTAATTTTGGGGCCAAAAAAAGAAATTCCCCTTATTTTGGGGTAAAATGGCAGAAATTTCAAATATTTCAGGGCAAAAAGGCAGAAATATCACTTTATTTCGGGCAATAACGCAGAAATTCCCCGTATTTTAAAGCTAAATTTCAGAAATTCCCCTTATATTGGTGCAAAAATGCAGAAATTCCCTTTTTTTTGTGCAATAAGGCAGATTTCCCCGTATTTTGAAGCAAAATTGCACCTATTCCCCTAATTTTGAGGGAAAATGCAGAAATTCACATTATTTTGGGGCAAAAAGACAGAAATTCTCCTTATTTCAGGGCAAAAAGTCAAAAATTCCCCTTATTTTGTGGCAAAGTTGCAGAAATTTCCTTTATTTTGGGGCAAAATTGCAGAAATTTCCTTTATTTTGGGGCAAAATTGCAGAAATTTCACTTATTTCAGAGAAAAAACACAGAAATTTCTCTTATTTTGGGGCTAAAGGGCAGAAATTTCTTTTATTTTGGTACAAAATTGAGGCAAAAATGTAGAAATTCCCCATATTTTGGGGCAAAAAGCCAGAGATTCCCCTTATTATGAGGTAAAATGCTGAAATTCCCCTTATTTTGGGGCAAAAAGACAGAAATTCCCTTTATTTTGTGGCAAAAACGCAGAAATTTTTCTTATTTTGGGGCAAAATTGCAGAAATTTCACTTATTTCAGGGCAAAATTTAAAAAATTACTTTTATTTTGGGGCAAAAAGACAGAAATTCTGTTTATTTTTGGGTAAAAAGGCAGAAATTTCACTTATTTTGAGGTAAGAAGGCAGAAATTCCTCTTATTTGGGGGTAAAAATGAAGAAATTTCCCTTTTTTGTGGCAAAAGGTATACATTCCCTATATTTTCGGGCAAAAAAGCAGAAATTCCTCGTATTTTGGAGCACAATTGCAGAAAATCCCCTAATTGTGGAACAAAAAGTCAGAAAATCCTTATATGTTCGGTCAAAAAGTCAGAAATTCTCCTTATTTTGGGGCAAAACTCAGAAATTCCACTTATTTTGGGGCAAAATTCCAGAATTTTTCCTTATTTGGGGGCAAAATTGCAGAAATTTCACATATTTTGGGGCAAAATTGAAGAAATTTCACTTATTTCAGGGAAAAAAGGTGGAAATTTTCCTTATTTTGGGGCAAAAAGGTAGAAATTCCTAATATTTTGTAGCAAAAATGCAGAAATTCCCCTTATTTTTAGGTAAAAAGGCTAAAATTCCCCTTATTTGGGGGCAAAAAGGCAGAAATTTCCCTTATTTTGGGGCAAAATTGCAGAAATTTCACTTATTTCAGGGTAATAAGTCAGAAATTCCCCTTATTTTGGGGCAAAAAAGACAGAAATTCCCTTTGTTTTGGGGGAAAAAGACAGAAATTCCACTTATTTAGAGGCAAAAATGCAGAAATTCCTCTTATTTTGAAGCAAAAATGAAGAAATTTCCCTTTTTATGGCAAAAAGGTATGCTTTCCCCTTATTTTCAGGCAGAAAGGCAGAAATTCCCCGTATTTTGGAGCAAAATTGCAGAAATTCCCCTAATTGTGGGGCAAAAAGGCAGAAATTCCCTATATGTTGGGGCAAAAAGACAGAAATTCTCTTTATTTTGGGGCAAAACTCAGAAATTCCACTTATTTTGGGGAGAAATTGCAGGAATTTACCTTATTTTATGGCAAAGTTGCAGAAATTTTCCTTAGTTGGGGCAAAATTGCAGAAATTTCACTTATTTTCAGGTAAAAGGATGACATTTCCTTTATTTTGGGGCAAAAAGGTAGAAATTCCCCTTATTTTGGGGCAAAATTGCAGAAATTTTCCTTATTTTGGGGCAAAAAGGCAGAAATTCCTTATATTTTGGGACAAAAAGGCAGAAATTCCTCTTATTTTGTGGTAATAAGGCTGAAATTCCTCTTATTTTGGGGCAAAAAGGCAGAAATTCCCTTTATTTTGGGGTAAAATTGCAGAAATTTCAAATATTTCAGGTCAAAATGGCAGAAATTTTTCTTATTTTGGGTCAAAAAGATGAAATCCCTAATTATTGGCTAAAATTGCAGAAATTTCACCTATTTCTGGACAATAAGGCAGAAATTCCACTCAAATTCGGGCAAAAAGGCAGAAATGACCCATATTTTAGAGCAAAACTAGAGAAATTCTCCTAATATTGGTGCAAAAATGTAGAAATTTCCTTTATTTAGGAGGGAAAAATGCAGAAATTCCCCATATTTTGGTGCAAAACGGCTGAAATTCTTCTTATTATGAGGTAAAATGTTGAAATTCCCCATATTTTGGGAGAAAAGGCAGAAATTCTTCTTATTTTGAGGCAAAAAGGCAGAAATCCCCCTTATTTTCAAGCAACATTGCAGAAATTTCATTTATTTTACGGCAAAAAGTCAGAAATTCCCCTTATTTTGGGGCAAAAAACAGAAATTTCTTTTATTATGGTACAAAATTAAAAAAATTTTCCTTATTTTGGAACATAAAGGCAGAAATTTTCCATATATTGGGGCAAAATGCAGAAATTATTCTTATTTTGAGGTAAAATGCAGAAATTCCCTTTATTTTAGGGCTAAAAGGCAGAAATTCCCCGTATTTTGAAGCAAAATTGCAGAAATTCTCATAATTTTCGGGCAAAAAGGCAGAAATTCTCCTTATTTTGTGGCCAAAAGGCAGAAAATCCCCTTTATTCGGGAGGAAAAAGTCAGAAAATACCCTTATTTTGGGGCAAAATTGCAGAAATTTCCTTTACATTGGGGCAAAATTGCAGAAATTTTCCATATTTTGGGGCAAAATTGCAGAAATTTCACTTATTTCAGGGAAAAAAGGCAAAAATTTCTCTTATTTTGGGGCAAAAAGGCAGAATTTTTTTTTATTTTGGTACAAAATTGCAGAAATTTTTCTTATTTTGGGGCAAAAAGACGGAAATTGCACTTATTTTGAGTCAAAAATGCAGAAAATCCCCTTATTTTGGGGCAAAAGTGAAAAATTTCCCTTTTTTATTAGAAAAAGTTATACATTCCCTTTATTTTCAAGCAAAAAGGCAGAAATTCCCCATATTTTGGAGCAAAATTGCATAAATTCTCCGAATTTTGGGGCAAAAAGGCAGAAATTCCCCTTATTTTGGGGTAAAACTGCAGAAATTTCACTTATTTCGCGGCAAAATGGCAGAAATTCTTCTTATTTTCGGCGAAAAAGGCAGAAAATCCTTGTATTTTGGAGCAAAATTGCAGAAATTCACCTAATTTTGGGGTAAAACATGCAGTAATTTTCTTTATTTTGTGGCAATAAGGCAGAAATTTTTCTTATTTTGGGGCAAATGGCAGAAATTCCCCTTATTTTAGGGCAAAATTGCAGAAATTTCCCTTATTTGGGAGCAAAAAACAGAAATTCCCCTTATTTTGCGGCATAATTGCAGAAATTTGCTTTATTATGGGGAAAAATTGCAGAAATTTCCCTTATTTTAGGGCAAAATTGCAGAAATTTCACTTATTTCAGAAAAAAAAGCAAAAATTTTTATTATTTTAGGGAAAAAAGGCAGAAATTCTCATTATTTTGGGGCAAAAAGGCAGAAATTCACCTTATTTTGGGGTAAAATCGCAGAAATTTCACATATTTCAGGGCAAAAATGCAGAAATTCCGCTTATTTTGAGGTAAAATGCTGAAATTCCCCAATTTTGGGGCAAAAGGCAGAAATTCCCCTTATTTTGGGGCAAAAAGGCACAAATTTTCCTTATTTTCGGGCAAAATTGCAAAAATTTCATTTATTTCAAGGTAAAAAGTCAGAAATTCCCCTTATTTTGGGGCAAAAAAAAGGAATTTTTTTTATTATGGTACAAAATTGAAGAAATTTTCTTTATTTTGGATCAAAAAAGCAGAAATTCCCCATATTTTGGGGTAAAAGGCAGAAATTCTTCTTATTTTGAGGGAAAATGCAGAAATTCCCCTTATTTAGAGGTAAAATGTAGAAATTCCCCTAATATTGGGGAAAAATGCAGAAATTCCCTTTATTTTGGGGCTAAAAGGCAGAAATTCCCCATATTTTGAAGCAAAATTGCAGAAATTCTCATAATTTTCGGGCTATAAGCCTGAAATTCTCTTTATTTTGGGGCAACAAGACAGAAAATCTCCTTTTTTCGAGTGCAAAAATTCAAAAGTTCTTCTTATTTGGGGCAAAATTGCAGAAATTTCCTCTACTTTGGGTCAAAATTGCAGAAATTTCCCTAATTTTGGGGCAAAATTGCAGAAATTTCACTTATTTCAGGGAAAAAAGGCAGAAATTTCTCTTATTTTGGGGCAAAAAGGCAGAAATTTTCTTTATTTTGGTACAAAACTGCAGAAATTTTTCTTATTTTGGGGCAAAAAGGCAGAAATTCCCCTTATTTTGAGGTAAAAAGGCTGAAATTTCCCTTATTTGGTGGCAAAAAGGCAGAAATTCTCCTTATTTTGAGGCATAAAGCAAACATTTCCCTTATTTTGGGAAAAAATTTTAGAAATTTCACTTATTTCAGGGCAAAAAGTCATAAATTCCCCTTATTTTGGGGCAAAAAGCAGAAATTTCTTTTATTATGGTACAAAATTGAAGAAATTTTCCTTATTTTGGAACAAAAAGGCAGAAATTCCTTATATTTTGAGGTAAAAGGCAGAAATTCTTCTTATTTTGAGGTAATATGCAGACATTCCCTTTATTTTGGGGCTAAAAGGCAGATATTCTCCGTATTTTGAAGCAAAATTGCAGAAATTCTCATAATTTTCAGGCAAAAAGGCAGATATTCTCCTTATTTTGGGGCAAAAAGACAGAATATCCCCTTTTTTCAGGAGAAAAATGTCAGAAAATCCCTTTATTTTGGGGCAAAATTGCAGAAATTTCCTTTACATTGGAGCAAAATTGCCGATTTTTTTTTATTTTGGGGCAAAATTGCAGAAATTTCACTTATTTCATAAAAAAAAGGCAAAAATTTCTCGTATTTTGGGGTAAAATGGCAAAAATTTCTTTTATTTTGGTACAAAATTGCAGAAATTTTTCTTATTTTGGGGCAAAAAAGGAGAAATTCCCCTTATTTTGGGGAAAAAGCCATAAATTCCCCATATTTTGGGGCAAAAGCAGACATTTCTCTTATTTTGGGGAAAAATTTTAGAAATTTCACTTATTTCAGGGCATAAAGTCAGAAATTCTCCTTATTTTGCGGCAAAAAGACAGAAATTCCGATTATTTTTTGGGAAAAGGCAGAAATTGCACTTATTTTGAGTCAAAAAGGTTTGAAAATCACCCTATTTTGGGGCAAAAGTGAAGAAATTTCCCTTTTATATTGCAAAAAGGTATACATTCCCTTTATTTTCGGGCAAAAAGGCAGAAATTCCCCGTATTTTGGAGCAAAATTGCAGAAATTCCCCTAATTTTGGGGCAAAAAAGCAGAAATTCCCCTTATTTTGGGGTAAAACTGCAAAAATTTCACTTATTTCGTGGCAAGATGGCAGAAATTCCTCTTATTTTCAGGGAAAAACGCAGAAAATCCTCGTATTTTGGAGCAAAATTGCATAAATTCACCTAATTTTGGAGTAAAACATGCAGTAATTTTCTATATTTTCTGGCAAAAAAGCAGAAATTCCCCTTATTTTGGGCAAATGGCAGAAATTCCCCTTATTTTAGGGCAAAATTGGAGAAATTTCCCTTATTTGTGGGAAAAAACCAGAAATTCCCCTTTATTTTGGGGCATAATTGCAGAAATTTGCTTTATTATGGAGAAAAATTGCAGAAATTTCCCTTTTTTAGGGCAAAATTGAAAAAATTTCACTTATTTCAGAAAAAAAAAGCAAAAATTTTTCTTATTTTTTGGCAAAAAGGCAGAAATTCCCATTATTTTGGGGCAAAAAGGCAGAAATTCACCTTATTTTGGAATAAAATTTCAGAAATTTCACATATTTTAGGGCAAAAAGGCAGAAATTCCCTTTATTTTGAGGTAAAAGGCTGAAATTCCCCATATTTATGGCAAAAGGCAGAAATTCCCCTTATTTTAGGGCAAAAAGCCACAAATTTTCCTTATTTTGGGGCAAAATTGCAAAAATTTCATTTATTTCAGGGTAAAAAGTCAGAAATTCCCCTTATTTTGGGGCAAAAAGGATAAATTTTTTTTATTATGGTACAAAATTGAAGAAATTTTCTTTATTTTGGAACAAAAAGGCAGAAATTCCCCATATTTTGTGGTAAAAGGCAGAAATGGTTCTTATTTTGAGGTAAAATGCAGAAATTCCCCTTATTTAGAGGTAAAATGTAGAAATTCCCCTAATATTGGGGAAAAATGCAGAAATTCCCTTTATTTTGGGGCTAAAAGGCAGAAATTTTCCGTATTTTGAAGAAAATTGCAGAAATTCTCATAATTTTCGGGCTAAAAGGCTGAAATGCTCCTTATTTTGAGGCAAAAAGACAGAAAATCTCCTTTTTTCTAGTGCAAAAATTCAGAAATTCCCCTTTTTTGAGGCAAAATTGCAGAAATTTCCTTTACTTTGGGTCAAAATTGCAGAAATTTCCCTTATTTTGGGGCAAAATTGCAGAAATTTCACTTATTTAAGGGAAAAAAAGGCAGAAATTTCTTTTATTTTGGTCCAAAAGGCAAAAATTTCTTTTATTTTGGTACAAAATTGCAGAAATTTTTCCTATTTGGGGGCAAAAAGGCAGAAATTCCCCTTATTTTGAGGTAAAAAGGCTGAAATTCCCCTTATTTGGGGGCAAAAAGGCAGAAATTCTCCTTATTTTGAGGCAAAAAGAAAACATTTCCCTTATTTTGGGGAAAAATTTTAGAAATTTCACTTATTTCAGCGCAAAAAGTCAGAAATTCCCCTTATTTTGGGGCAAAAAGCAGAAATTTCTTTTATTATGGTACAAAATTGACGAAATTTTTCTTATTTTGGAACAAAAATGCAGAAATTCTTCATATTTTGGAGCAAAATGCAGAAATTATTCTTATTTTGAGGTAAAATGATGAAATTCCCATTATTTTGGGGCTAAAAGGCAGAAATTCCCCGTATTTAGGGGCAAAAAGCAGACATTTCTCTTATTTTGGGGAAAAATTTTAGAAATTTCACTTATTTCAGGGCATAAAGTCAGAAATTTTCCTTATTTTGCGGCAAAAAGACAGAAATTCCGTTTATATTTGGGGAAAAGGCAGAAATTGCACTTATTTTGAGTCAAAAAGGCGGAAAATCACCTTATTTTGGGGCAAAAGTGAAGAAATTTCCCTTTTTTATGGCAAAAAGTATACATTGCCTTCATTTTCGGGCAAAAAGGCAGAAATTCCCCATATTTTGGAGCAAAATTGCAGAAATTTCTCTAATTTTGGGGCAAAAAGGCAGAAATTCCCCTTTATTTTGGAGTAAAACTGCAGAAATTTCACTTATTTCGCGGCAAGATGGCAGAAATTCCCCTTATTTTCGGCGAAAAATGCGAAAATCCTCGTATTTTCGAGCAAAATTGAAGAAATTCGCCTAATTTTGGGGTAAAACATGCAGTAATTTTCTATATTTTGTGGCAAAAAGGCAGAAATTCCACTTATTTTGGGTCAAATGGCAGGAATTCTCCTTATTTTAGGGCAAAATTGCAGAAATTTCTCATATTTGTTGGCAAAAAACAGAAATTCCCCTTATTTTGGGGCAAAATTGCAGAAATTTGCTTTATTATGGGGAATAATGGCAGAAATTTCCCTTATTTTAGACCAAAATTGCAGAAATTTCACTTATTTTTTAAAAAAAAGCAAAAATTTTTCTTATTTTGGGGCAAAAAGGCAGAAATTCCTATTATTTTGAGGTAAAATGCTGAAATTCCCCTTATTTTGGGGCAAAAAGAAGAAATTTCACTTATTTCAGGGAAAAAGGCAGAAATTTCTTTTATTTTGGGGCAAAAGGCAAAAATTTCTTTTATTTTGGTACAAAATTGCAGAAATTTTTCCTATTTTGGGGCAAAAAAGCAGAAATTTCTTTTATTTTGAGGTAAAAAGGCTGAAATTCCCATTATTTGGGGGCAAAAAGGCAGAAATTCTCCTAATTTTGAGGCAAAAAGAAAACATTTCTTTTATTTTGGGGAAAAATTTTAGAAATTTCACTTATTTCAAAGCAAAAATTCAGAAATTCCCCTTATTTTGGGGCAAAAAGCAGAAATTTCTTTTATTATGGTACAAAATTGACGAAATTTTCCTTATTTTGGAACAAAAAGGCAGAAATTCTTCACATTTTGGAGCAAAATGCAGAAATTATTCTTATTTTGAGGTAAATGCAGAAATTCACTTTATTTTCGAGCTAAAAGGCAGAAATTCCCCGTATTTAGGGGCAAAAAGCAGACATTTCTCTTATTTTGGGGAAAAATTTTATAAATTTCACTTATTTCAGGGCATAAAGTCAGAAATTTTCCTTATTTTGCGGCAAAAAGACAGAAATTCCGTTTATTTTTGGGGAAAAGGCAGAAATTGCACTTATTTTGAGTCAAAAAGGCGGAAAATCACCTTATTTTGGGGCAAAAGTGAAGAAATTTCCCTTTTTTATGGCAAAAAGTATACATTCCCTTTATTTTCGGGCAAAAAGGCAGAAATTCCCCATATTTTGGAGCAAAATTGCAGAAATTTCTCTAATTTTGGGGCAAAAAGGCAGAAATTCCCCTTATTTTGGGGTAAAACTGCAGAAATTTCACTTATTTTGCGGCAAGATGGCAGAAATTCCCCTTATTTTCGGTGAGAAACGCAGAAAATCCTCGTATTTTGGAGCAAAATTGCAGAAATTCACCTAAATTTGGGGTAAAACATGCAGTAATTTTCTATATTTTGTGGCAAAAAGGCAGAAATTCCACTTATTTTGGGTCAAATGGCAGGAATTCTCCTTATTTTAGGGCAAAATTGCAGAAATTTCTCATATTTGTTGGCAAAAACCAGAAATTCCCCTTATTTTGGGGCAAAATTGCAGAAATTTCCCTTATTTTGGGGCAAAAATGCAGAAATTTCACTTATTTTAGGGAAAAAGGCAGAAATTTCTTTTATTTTGGGGCAAAAGGCAAAAATTTCTTTTATTTTGGTACAAAATTGCAGAAATTTTTCCTATTTGGGGGCAAAAAAAGCAGAAATTCCTTTTATTTTGAGGTAAAAAGGCTGAAATTCCCCTTATTTGGGGGCAAAAAGGCAGAAATTCTCCTAATTTTGAGGCAAAAAGAAAACATTTCCCTTATTTTGGGGAAAAATTTTAGAAATTTCACTTATTTCAGGGCAAAAAGTCAGAAATTCCCCTTATTTTGGGGCAAAAAGCAGAAATTTCTTTTATTATGGTACAAAATTGACGAAATTTTCCTTATTTTGGAACAAAAAGGCAGAAATTCTCCATATTTTGGAGCAAAATGCAGAAATTATTCTTATTTTGAGGTAAATGCAGAAATTCCCTTTATTTTCGAGCTAAAAGGCAGAAATTCCCCGTATTTAGGGGCAAAAAGCAGACATTTCTCTTATTTTGGGGAAAAATTTTATAAATTTCACTTATTTCAGGGCATAAAGTCAGAAATTTTCCTTATTTTGCGGCAAAAAGACAGAAATTCCGTTTATTTTTGGGGAAAAGGCAGAAATTGCACTTATTTTGAGTCAAAAAGGCGGAAAATCACCTTATTTTGGGGCAAAAGTGAAGAAATTTCCCTTTTTTATGGCAAAAAGTATACATTCCCTTTATTTTCGGGCAAAAAGGCAGAAATTCCCCGTATTTTGGAGTAAAATTGCAGAAATTCCCCTAATTTTGGGGCAAAAAGGCAGAAATTCCTCTTATTTTGTGGTAAAACTGTAGAAATTTCAATTATTTCGCGGCAAGATGGCAGAAATTCCCCTTATTTTCGGCGAATAACGCAGAAAATCCTCGTATTTTGGAGCAAAATTGCAGAAATTCACCTAATTTTGGGGTTAAACATGCATTAATTTTCTATATTTTGTGGCAAAAAGGCAGAAATTCCACTTATTTTGGGTCAAATGGCAGAAATTCCCCTTATTTTAGGGCAAAAGTGCAGAAATTTCCCTTATTTGTGGGCAAAAACCAGAAATTCCCCTTTTTTGGGGGCAAAATTGCACAAATTTGCTTTATTATGGAGAAAAATTGCAGAAATTTCCCTTATTTTTATTCCAAAATTGCAGAAATTTCACTTATTACAGAAAAAAAAGCAAAAATTTTTCTTATTTTGGGGCAAAAAGGCAGAAATTCCTATTATTTTGGGCAAAAGGCAGAAATTCACCTTATTTTGGGGTAAAATTGCAGAAATTTCACATATTTCAGGGCAAAAAGGCAGAAATTCCCTTTATTTTGAGGTAAAATGCTGAAATTCCCCATATTTGTTGGCAAATAGCCACAAATTTCCCTCATTTTCGGGCAAAATTTCAGAAATTTCATTTATTTAAGGGTAAAAAGTCAGAAATTCCCCTTATATTGGGGCAAAAAAGAGAAATTTCTTTTATTATGGTACAAAATTGAAGAAAATTTTTTTTATTTTGGAATAAAAAGGCAGAAATTCTCCATAATTTGGGGTAAAAGGCAGTAATGGTTCTTATTTTGAGGTAAAATGCAGAAATTCCCCTTATTTAGAGGTAAAATGTAGAAATTCCCTTAATATTGGGGAAAAATACAGAAATTCCCTTTATTTTAGAGCTAAAAGGCAGAAATTTTCCGTATTTTGATAAAAAATTGCAGAAATTCTCATGATTTTCGGGCAAAAAGCCTGAAATTCTCCTTATTTTGGGGCAAAAAGAAAGAAAATCTCCTTTTTTCAGGTGCAAAAAGTCAGAAATTCCCTTTATTTGGGGCAAAATTGCAGAAATTTCCTTTACTTTGTGGAAAAATTGCAGAAATTTCACTTATTTTGGGGCAAAATTGCAGAAATTTCACTTATTTCAGGGAAAAAAGGCAGAAATTTCTTTTATTTTGGGGCAAAATGCAGAAAGTCCCCTTATTTTGGGGCAAAAAGCCATAAATTTCCCATATTTTGGGGCAAAAGCAGACATTTCTCTTATTTTGGGATAAAATTTTAGAAATTTCACTTATTTCAGGGCATAAAGTCAGAAATTCCCCTTATTTTGCAAAAAAAGATAGAAATTCCGTTTATTTTTGGGGAAAAGGCAGAAATTGCACTTATTTTGAGTCAAAAAGGCGGAAAATCACCTTCTTTTGGGGCAAAAGTGAAGAAATTTCCCTTTTTTATGGCAAAAAGGTATACATTCCCTTCATTTTCGGGCAAAAAGGCAGAAATTCCCCGTATTTTGGAGCAAAATTGCAGAAATTCTCCTAATTTTGGGGCAAAAAGGCAGAAATCCCCCTTATTTTGGGGTAAAACTGCAAAAATTTCACTTATTTCGCGGCAAGATGGCAGAAATTCCCATTATTTTCGGCCAAAAACGCAGAAAATCCTCGTATTTTGGAGCAAAATTGCAGAAATTCACCTAATTTTGGGGTAAAACATGCAGTAATTTTCTATATTTTGTGGCAAAAATCAGAAATTCCCATTATATTGGGCAAATGGCAGGAATTCCCTTTATTTCAGGGCAAAATTGCAGAAATTTCCCCTATTTGTGGGCAAAAACCAGAAATTCCCCTTATTTTGGGGCATAATTCCAGAAATTTGCTTTATTATGGAGAAAAATTGCAGAAATTTCTTTTTTTTAGGGCAAAATTGCAGAAATTTCACTTATTTCAGAAAAAAAAGCAAAAATTTTTCTTATTTTGGGGCAAAAAGGCAGAAATTCCCATTATTTTGGGGCAAAAAGGCAGAAATTCACCTTATTTTGGAATAAAATTGCAGAAATTTTACATATTTCAGGGCAAAAATGCAGAAATTCCCCTTATTTTGAGGTAAAATGCTGAAATTCCCCATATTTATGGCAAAAGGCAGAAATTCCCCTTATTTTGGGGCAAAAAGCCACAAATTTTCCTTATTTTTGGGCAAAATTGCAAAAATTTCATTTATTTCAGGGTAAAAAGTCAGAAATTCCCCATACTTTTGGGCCAAAAGGATAAATTTTTTTTATTATGGTACAAAATTGAAGAAATTTTCTTTATTTTGGAACAAAAAGGCAGAAATTCCCCATATTTTGTGGTAAAAGGCAGAAATTCTTCTTATTTTGAGGTAAAATGCAGAAATTCCCCTTATTTAGAGGTAAAATGTAGAAATTCCCCTAATATTGGGGAAAAATGCAGAAATTCCCTTTATTTTGGGGCTAAAAGGCAGAAATTTTCCGTATTTTGAAGAAAATTGCAGAAATTCTCATAATTTTCGGGCTAAAAGGCTGAAATTCTCCTTATTTTGAGGCAAAAAGACAGAAAATCTCCTTTTTTCTAGTGCAAAAATTCAGAAATTCCCCTTTTTTGAGGCAAAATTGCAGAAATTTCCTTTACTTTGTGTCAAAATTGCAGAAATTTCCCTTATTTTGGGGCAAAATTGCAGAAATTTCACTTATTTAAGGGAAAAAGGCAGAAATTTCTTTTATTTTGGGCCAAAAGGCAAATATTTCTTTTATTTTGGTACAAAATTGCAGAAATTTTTCCTATTTTGGGGCAAAAAGGCAGAAATTCCCCTTATTTTGAGGTAAAAAGGCTGAAATTCCCCTTATTTGGGGGCAAAAAGGCAGTAATTCTCCTTATTTTGAGGCAAAAAGAAAACATTTCCCTTATTTTGGAGAAAAATTTTAGAAATTTCACTTATTTCAGCGCAAAAAGTCAGAAATTCCCCTTATTTTGGGGCAAAAAGCAGAAATTTCTTTTATTATGGTACAAAATTGACGAAATTTTTCTTATTTTGCAACAAAAAGGCAGAAATTCTCCATATTTTGGAGCAAAATGCAGAAATTATTCTTATTTTGAGGTAAAATGATGAAATTCCCTTTATTTTGGGGCTAAAAGGCAGAAATTCCCCGTATTTAGGGGCAAAAAGCAGACATTTCTCTTATTTTGGGGAAAAATTTTAGAAATTTCACTTATTTCATGGCATAAAGTCAGAAATTTTCCTTATTTTGCGGCAAAAAGACAGAAATTCTGTTTATATTTGGGGAAAAGGCAGAAATTGCACTTATTTTGAGTCAAAAAGGCGGAAAATCACCTTATTTTGGGGCAAAAGTGAAGAAATTTCCCTTTTTTATGGCAAAAAGTATACATTGCTTTTATTTTCGGGCAAAAAGGCAGAAATTCCCCGTATTATGGAGCAAAATTGCAGAAATTCCCCTAATTTTGGGGCAAAAAGGCAGAAATTCCACTTATTTGGGGGTAAAACTGCAGAAATTTCACTTATTATCGGCAAGATGGCTGAAATTCCCCTTATTTTCGGCGAAAAACGCAGAAAATCCTCGTATTTTGGAGCAAAATTGAAGAAATTCACCTAATTTTGGGGTAAAACATGAAGTAATTTTCTTTATTTTGTGGCAAAAAGGCAGAAATTCCACTTATTTTGGGTCAAATGGCAGGAATTCCCCTTATTTTAGGGCAAAATTGCAGAAATTTCTCATATTTGTTGGCAAAAAACAGAAATTCCCCTTATTTTGGGGCAAAATTGCAGAAATTTGCTTTATTATGGGGAAAAATTGCAGAAATTTCCCTTATTTTAGGCCAAAATTGCAGAAATTTCACTAATTTTTAAAAAAAAGCAAAAATTTTTCTTATTTTGGGGCAAAAAGGCAGAAATTCCTATTATTTTGGGGCAAAAGGCAGAAATTCACCTTATTTTGGGGTAAAATTGCAGAAATTTCACATATTTCAGGGCAAAAAGGCAGAAATTCCCCTTATTTTGAGGTAAAATGCTGAAATTCCCCATATTTTGGGGCAAAAGGCAGAAATTCCCCTTATTTTGTGGCAAAAAGCCACAAATTTCTCTTATTTTCAGGCATAATTTTAGAAATTTCATTTATTTCAGGGTAAAAAGTCAGAAATTCCCCTTATTTTGGGGCAAAAAGGAGAAATTTCTTTTATTATGGTACAAAATTAAAGAAATTTTTTTATTTTGGAATAAAAAGGCAGAAATTCCCCATATTTTGGGGTAAAACGCAGAAATGGTTCTTATTTTGAGGTAAAATGCAGAAATTCCCCTTATTTAGAGGTAAAATGTAGAAATTCCCTTAATATTGGGGAAAAATGCAGAAATTCCCTTTATTTTAAAGCTAAAAGGCAGAAATTTTCCATATTTTGAAAAAAAATTGCAGAAATTCTCATGATTTTCGGGCAAAAAGGCTGAAATTCTTCTTATTTTGGGGCAAAAAAAAAAAGAAAATCTTCTCTTCTCGGGTGCAAAAAGTCAGAAATTCCCTTTATTTGGGGCAAAATTGCAGAAATTTCCTTTACTTTGTGGCAAAATTGTAGAAATTTCACTTAATTTGGGGCAAAATTGCAGAAATTTCACTTATTTCAGGGAAAAAAAGCAGAAATTTCTCTTATTTTGGGGCAAAATGCAGAAATTCTCCTTATTTTGGGGCAAAAAGGCATAAATTCCCCATATTTTGGGGCAAAAGCAAACATTTCTCTTATTTTGGGGAAAAATTCTAGAAATTTCACTTATTTCAGGGCATAAAGTCAGAAATTCCCCTTATTTTGCAACAAAAAGATAGAAATTCCGTTTATTTTGGGGGAAAAGTCAGAAATTGCACTTATTTTGAGTCAAAAAGGCGGAAAATCACCTTATTTTGGGGCAAAAGTGAAGAAATTTCCCTTTTTTATGGCAAAAAGGTATATATTCCCTTTATTTACGGGCAAAAAGGCAGAAATTCCCCGTATTTTGGAGCAAAATTGCAGAAATTCCCCTAATTTTGGGGCAAAAAACCAGAAATTCCACTTATTTTGGGGTAAAACTGCAAAAATTTCACTTATTTCGCGGCAAGATGGCAGATTCCCCTTATTTTCGGCGAAAAACGCAGAAAATCCTCATATTTTGGAGCAAAATTGTAGAAATTCACCTAATTTTGGGGTAAAACATGCAGTAATTTTCTATATTTTGTGGCAAAATGCAGAAATTCCCCTTATTTTGGGCAAATGGCAGAAATTCCCCTTATTTTAGGGCAAAATTGCAGAAATTTCCCTTATTTGTGGGCAAAAACCAGAAATTCCCCTTATTTTGGGGCATAATTGCAGAAATTTGCTTTATTATGGAGAAAAATTGCAGAAATTTCCCTTTTTTTAGGGCAAAATTACAGAAATTTCACTTATTTCAGAAAAAAAAGCAAAAATTTTTCTTATTTTTTGGCAAAAAGGCAAAAATTCCCATTATTTTGGGGCAAAAAGGCAGAAATTTACCTTATTTTGGAATAAAATTGCAGAATTTTCACATATTTCAGGGCAAAATGCAGAAATTCCCCTTATTTTGAGGTAAAATGCTGAAATTCCTCATATTTATGGCAAAAGGCAGAAATTCCCCTTATTTTGGGGCAAAAAGCCACAAATTTCCCTTATTTTTGGGCAAAATTCCAAAAATTTCATTTATTTCAGGGTAAAAAGTCAGAAATTCCCCTTATTTTGGGGCAAAAAGGATAAATTTTTTTATTATGGTACAGAATTGAAGAAATTTTCTTTATTTTGGAACAAAAAGGCAGAAATTCCCCATATTTTGTGGTAAAAGGCAGAAATTCTTCTTATTTTGAGGTAAAATGCAGAAATTCCCCTTATTTGGAGGTAAAATGTATAAATTCCCCTAATATTGGGGAAAAATGCAGAAATTCCCTTTATTTTGGGGCTAAAAGGCAGAAATTTTCCGTATTTTGAAGAAAAATTGCAGAAATTCTCATAATTTTCAGGCTAAAAAGCTGAAATTCTCTTTATTTTGGGGCAAAAACACAGAAAATCCTCTTTTTTTCGAGTGCAAAAATTCAGAAATTCTTCTTTTTTGAGGCAAAATTGCAGAAATTTCCTTTACTTTGGGTCAAAATTGAAGAAATTTCTATTATTTTGGGGCAAAAATGCACAAATTTCACTTATTTCAGGGAAAAAAGGCAGAAATTTCTCTTATTTTGGGGCAAAAGCAAAAATTTCTTTTATTTTGGTACAAAATTGCAGAAATTTTTCCTATTTTGGGGCAAAAAAGCAGAAATTCCCCTTATTTGGGGGCAAAAAGGCAGAAATTCTCCTAATTTTGAGGCAAAAAGAAAACATTTCACTTATTTTGAGGAAAAATTTTAGTAATTTCACTTATTTTAGGGCAAAAAGTCAGAAATTCCCCTTATTTTGGGGCTAAAAGCAGAAATTTCTTTTATTATGGTACAAAATTGACGAAATTTTCCTTATTTTGGAACAAAAAGGCAGAAATTCTCCATATTTTGGAGCAAAATGCAGAAATTATTCTTATTTTGAGGTAAAATGCAGAAATTCCCTTTATTTTTGGGCTAAAAGGCAGAAATTCCCCATATTTAGGGGCAAAAAGCAGACATTTCTCTTATTTTGGGGAAAAATTTTAAAAATTTCACTTATTTCAGGGCATAAAGTCAGAAATTTTCCTTATTTTGCGGCAAAAAGACAAATATTCCGTTTATTTTTGGGGAAAAGCCAGAAATTGCACTTATTTTGAGTCAAAAAGGCGGAAAATCACCTTATTTTGGGGCAAAAGTGAAGAAATTTCCCTTTTTTATGGCAAAAAGTATACATTCCTTTTATTTTCGGGCAAAAAGGCAGAAATTCTCCGTATTTTGGAGCAAAATTGCAGAAATTTCCCTAATTTTGGGGCAAAAAGGCAGAAATTCCCCTTATTTTGGGGTAAAACTGCAGAAATTTCACTTATTTCGCGCCAAGATGGCAGAAATTCCCCTTATTTTCGGTGAGAAACGCAGAAAATCCTCATATTTTGGAGCAAAATTGCAGAAATTCACCTAAATTTGGGGTAAAACATGCAGTAATTTTCTATATTTTGTGGCAAAAAGGCAGAAATACCACTTATTTTGGGTCAAATGGCAGGAATTCTCCTTATTTTAGGGCAAAATTGCAGAAATTTCTCATATTTGTTGGCAAAAACCAGAAATTCCCCTTATTTTGGGGCAAAAATGCAGAAATTTCTCTTATTTCAGGGAAAAAGGCTGAAATTTCTTTTATTTTGGGGCAAAGGGCAAAAATTTCTTTTATTTTGGTACAAAATTGCAGAAATTTTTCCTATTTTGGGGCAAAAAAGCAGAAATTTCTTTTATTTTGAGGTAAAAAGGCTGAAATTCCCCTTATTTGGGGGCAAAAAGGCAGAAATTCTCCTAATTTTGAGGCAAAAAGAAAACATTTCCCTTATTTTGGGGAAAAATTTTAGAAATTTCACTTATTTCAGGGCAAAAAGTCAGAAATTCCCCTTATTTTGGGGCAAAAAGCAGAAATTTCTTTTATTATGGTACAAAATTGACGAAATTTTCCTTATTTTGGAACAAAAAGGCAGAAATTCTCCATATTTTGGAGCAAAATGCAGAAATTATTCTTATTTTGAGGTAAAATGCAGAAATTCCCTTTATTTTTGGGCTAAAAGGCAGAAATTCCCCATATTTAGGGGCAAAAAGCAGACATTTCTCTTATTTTGGGGAAAAATTTTAAAAATTTCACTTATTTCAGGGCATAAAGTCAGAAATTTTCCTTATTTTGCGGCAAAAAGACAAATATTCCGTTTATTTTTGGGGAAAAGCCAGAAATTGCACTTATTTTGAGTCAAAAAGGCGGAAAATAACCTTATTTTGGGGCAAAAGTGAAGAAATTTCCCTTTTTTATGGCAAAAAGTATACATTCCTTTTATTTTCGGGCAAAAAGGCAGAAATTCTCCGTATTTTGGAGCAAAATTGCAGAAATTTCCCTAATTTTGGGGCAAAAAGGCAGAAATTCCCCTTATTTTGGGGTAAAACTGCAGAAATTTCACTTATTTCGCGCCAAGATGGCAGAAATTCCCCTTATTTTCGGTGAGAAACGCAGAAAATCCTCGTATTTTGGAGCAAAATTGCAGAAATTCACCTAAATTTGGGGTAAAACATGCAGTAATTTTCTATATTTTGTGGCAAAAAGGCAGAAATACCACTTATTTTGGGTCAAATGGCAGGAATTCTCCTTATTTTAGGGCAAAATTGCAGAAATTTCTCATATTTGTTGGCAAAAACCAGAAATTCCCCTTATTTTGGGGCAAAAATGCAGAAATTTCTCTTATTTCAGGGAAAAAGGCTGAAATTTCTTTTATTTTGGGGCAAAGGGCAAAAATTTCTTTTATTTTGGTACAAAATTGCAGAAATTTTTCCTATTTTGGGGCAAAAAAGCAGAAATTTCTTTTATTTTGAGGTAAAAAGGCTGAAATTCCCCTTATTTGGGGGCAAAAAGGCAGAAATTCTCCTAATTTTGAGGCAAAAAGAAAACATTTCCCTTATTTTGGGGAAAAATTTTAGAAATTTCACTTATTTCAGGGCAAAAAGTCAGAAATTCCCCTTATTTTGGGGCAAAAAGCAGAAATTTCTTTTATTATGGTACAAAATTGACGAAATTTTCCTTATTTTGGAACAAAAAGGCAGAAATTCTCCATATTTTGGAGCAAAATGCAGAAATTATTCTTATTTTGAGGTAAAATGCAGAAATTCCCTTTATTTTTGTGCTAAAAGGCAGAAATTCCCCATATTTAGGGGCAAAAAGCAGACATTTCTCTTATTTTGGGGAAAAATTTTAGAAATTTCACTTATTTCAGGGCATAAAGTCAGAAATTTTCCTTATTTTGCGGCAAAAAGACAGAAATTCCGTTTATTTTTGGGGAAAAGGCAGAAATTGCACTTATTTTGAGTCAAAAAGGCGGAAAATCACCTTATTTTGGGGCAAAAGTGAAGAAATTTCCCGTTTTTATGGCAAAAAGTATACATTCCCTTTATTTTCGGGCAAAAAGGCAGAAATTCCCCGTATTTTGGAGCAAAATTGCAGAAATTCCCCTAATTTTGGGGCAAAAAGGCAGAAATTCCTCTTATTTTAGGGTAAAACTGCAGAAATTTCACTTATTTGGCGGCAAGATGGCAGAAATTCCCCTTATTTTCAGTGAAAAACGCAGAAAATCCTCGTATTTTGGAGCAAAATTGCAGAAATTCACCTAAATTTGGGGTAAAACATGCAGTAATTTTCTATATTTTGTGGCAAAAAGGCAGAAATTCCACTTATTTTGGGTCAAATGGCAGGAATTCTCCTTATTTTAGGGCAAAATTGCAGAAATTTCTCATATTTGTTGGCAAAAACCAGAAATTCCCCTTATTTTGGGGCAAAATTGCAGAAATTTCTTTTATTTTGGGGCAAAAATGCAGAAATTTCACTTATTTCAGGGAAAAAGGCAGAAATTTCTTTTATTTTGGGGCAAAAGGCAAAAATTTCTTTTATTTTGGTACAAAATTGCAGAAATTTTTCCTATTTTGGGGCAAAAAAGCAGAAATTCCTTTTATTTTGAGGTAAAAAGGCTGAAATTCCCCTTATTTGGGGGCAAAAAGGCAGAAATTCTCCTAATTTTGAGGCAAAAAGAAAACATTTCCCTTATTTTGGGGAAAAATTTTAGAAATTTCACTTATTTCAGGGCAAAAAGTCAGAAATTCCCCTTATTTTGGGGCAAAAAGCAGAAATTTCTTTTATTATGGTACAAAATTGACGAAATTTTCCTTATTTTGGAACAAAAAGGCAGAAATTCTCCATATTTTGGAGCAAAATGCAGAAATTATTCTTATTTTGAGGTAAATGCAGAAATTCCCTTTATTTTCGAGCTAAAAGGCAGAAATTCCCCGTATTTAGGGGCAAAAAGCAGACATTTCTCTTATTTTGGGGAAAAATTTTATAAATTTCACTTATTTCAGGGCATAAAGTCAGAAATTTTCCTTATTTTGCGGCAAAAAGACAGAAATTCCGTTTATTTTTGGGGAAAAGGCAGAAATTGCACTTATTTTGAGTCAAAAAGGCGGAAAATCACCTTATTTTGGGGCAAAAGTGAAGAAATTTCCCTTTTTTATGGCAAAAAGTATACATTCCCTTTATTTTCGGGCAAAAAGGCAGAAATTCCCCGTATTTTGGAGTAAAATTGCAGAAATTCCCCTAATTTTGGGGTAAAAAGGCAGAAATTCCTCTTATTTTGTGGTAAAACTGTAGAAATTTCAATTATTTCGCGGCAAGATGGCAGAAATTCCCCTTATTTTCGGCGAATAACGCAGAAAATCCTCGTATTTTGGAGCAAAATTGCAGAAATTCACCTAATTTTGGGGTTAAACATGCATTAATTTTCTATATTTTGTGGCAAAAAGGCAGAAATTCCACTTATTTTGGGTCAAATGGCAGAAATTCCCCTTATTTTAAGGGCAAAAGTGCAGAAATTTCCCTTATTTGTGGGCAAAAACCAGAAATTCCCCTTTTTTTGGGGCAAAATTGCACAAATTTGCTTTATTATGGGGAAAAATTGCAGAAATATCCCTTATTTTTATTCCAAAATTGCAGAAATTTCACTTATTACAGAAAAAAAAGCAAAAATTTTTCTTATTTTGGGGCAAAAAGGCAGAAATTCCTATTATTTTTGGGCAAAAGGCAGAAATTCACCTTATTTTGGGGTAAAATTGCAGAAATTTCACATATTTCAGGGCAAAAAGGCAGAAATTCCCTTTATTTTGAGGTAAAATGCTGAAATTCCCCATATTTGTTGGCAAATAGCCACAAATTTCCCTCATTTTCGGGCAAAATTTCAGAAATTTCATTTATCTCAGGGTAAAAAGTCAGAAATTCCCCTTATATTGGGGCAAAAAAGAGAAATTTCTTTTATTATGGTACAAAATTGAAGAAAATTTTTTTTATTTTGGAATAAAAAGGCAGAAATTCTCCATAATTTAGGGTAAAAGGCAGAAATGGTTCTTATTTTGAGGTAAAATGCAGAAATTCCCCTTATTTAGAGGTAAAATGTAGAAATTCCCTTAATATTGGGGAAAAATGCAGAAATTCCCTTTATTTTAGAGCTAAAAGGCAGAAATTTTCCGTATTTTGATAAAAAATTGCAGAAATTCTCATGATTTTCGGGCAAAAAGGCTGAAATTCTCCTTATTTTTGGGCAAAAAGAAAGAAAATCTCCATTTTTCTGGAGCAAAAAGTCAGAAATTCCCTTTATTTGGGGCAAAATTCCAGAAATTTCCTTTACTTTGTGGCAAAATTGCAGAAATTTCACTTATTTTGGGGCAAAATTGCAGAAATTTCACTTATTTCAGGGAAAAAGGCAGAAATTTCTCTTATTTTGGGGCAAAAAGGCAGAAATTTCTTTTATTTTGTTACAAATTTGCAGAAATTTTTTCTATTTTGGGGCAAAAAGGCAGAAATTCCTCTTATTTTGGGGTAAAATGCTGAAATTCCCCTTATTTGGGGGCAAAAAGGCAGAAATTCCTATTATTTTGGGGCAAAAAGCAGACATTTCCCTTATTTTGGGGAAAAATTTTAGAAATTTCACTTATTTCAGGGCAAAAAGTCAGAAATTCCCCTTATTTTGGGGCAAAAATCAGAAATTTCTTTTATTATGGTACAAAATTGAAGAAATTTTTCTTATTTTGGAACAAAAAGGCAGAAATTCCCAATATTTTGGAGCAAAATGCTGAAATTATTCTTATTTTGAGGTAAAATGCAGAAATTCCCTTTATTTTGGGGCTAAAAAGCAGAAATTCCCCATATTTTGGGGCAAAAAGCAGACATTTCCCTTATTTTGGGGAAAAATTTTAGAAATTTCACTTATTTCAGGGCAAAAAGTCAAAAATTCCCCTTATTTTGGGGCAAAAAGACAGAAATTCCGTTTATTTTTGGGGAAAAGGCAGAAATTGCACTTATTTTGAGTCAAAAAGGCGGAAAATCCCCTTATTTTGGGGCAAAAGTGAAGAAATTTCCCTTTTTTATGGCAAAAAGGTGTACATTCCCTTTATTTTCGGGCAAAAAGGCAGAAATTCCTCGTATTTTGAAGCAAAATTGCAGAAATTTTCCTAATTTTGGGGCAACAAGGCAGAAATTTCCCTTAATTTAGGGTAAAACTGCAGAAATTTCACTTATTTCGCGGCAAAATGGCAGAAACTCCCCTTACTTTTGGCGAAAAATGCAGAAAATCCTCGTATTTTTGAGCAAAATTGCAGATATTCACCTAATTTTGGGGTAAAACATGCAGTAATTTTCTTTATTTTGTGGCAAACAGGCAGAATTTCCCTTTATTTTGGGGCAAATGGCAGAAATTCCCCTTATTTTAGGGCAAAATTTGCAAAAAATTCCCTTATTCGGGGGCAAAAAACAGAAATTCCCCTTATTTTGGGGCAAAATGGCAGAAATTTGCTTTATTTGGGGGCAAAAAACAGAAATTCCCCTTATTTTGGGCAAAATTGCAGAAATTTGCTTTATTATGGGGAAAAATTGCAGAAATTTCCCTTATTTTAGGGCAAAATTGCAGAAATTTCACTTATTTCAGAAAAAAAAGCAAAATTTTTTCTTATTTTGGGGTAAAAAGGCAGACATTCCCATTATTTTGTGGCAAAAAGGCAGAAATTCACTTTATTTTGGGGTAAAAGGCACAAATTCTTCTTATTTTGAGGTAAAATGCAGAAATTCCCCTTATTTAGAGGTAAAATGCAAAAATTCCCCTAATATTGGAAAAAAATGCAGAAATTCACTTTATTTTGGAGCTAAAAGGCAGAAATTTTTTGTATTTTGAAGAAAAATTGCAGAAATTCTCATTATTTTTGGGCAAAAAGGCTGAAATTCTCCTTATTTTGGGGCAAAAAGTCAGAAAATCTCCTTTTTTCGGTTGCAAAAATTCAGAAATTCCCCTTATTTGGGGCAAAATTGCAGAAATTTCCTTTACTTTGAGGCAAAATTGCAGAAATTTCCCTTATTTTGGGGTAAAATTGCAGAAATTTCACTTATTTCAGGGAAAAAAGGCAGAAATTTCTCTTATTTTGAGGCAAAAAGGCAGAAATTTCTTTTATTTTGGTACAAAATTGCAGAAATTTTTCTTATTTTGGGGCAAAAAGGCAGAAATTCTTCTTATTTTGAGAAAAAGGCTAAAATTTCCCTTATTTTGGGGCAAAAAGGCAGAAATTCCCCTTATATTTGGGCAAAAAGTCAGAAATTCCTTTTATTTTTGGGGAAAAGGCAGAAATTGCACTTATTTTGAGTCAAAAAGGCGGAAAATCCCCTTATTTTGGGGCAAATTGAAGAAATTTCCCTTTTTTAAGGCAAAAAGGTGTACATTCCCTTTATTTTCGGGCAAAAAGGCAGAAATTCCCCGTATTTTGAAGCAAAATTGCAGAAATTTTCCTAATTTTGGGCAAAAAGGCAGAAATTCGCTTATTTAGGGTAAAACTGCAGAAATTTCACTTATTTCGCGGCAAAATGGCAGAAATTCCCCTTATTTTCGGCGAAAAAGGCAGATAATCCTCCTATTTTGGAGCAAAATTGCAGATATTCACCTAAATTTGGGGTAAAACATGCAGTAATTTTCTATATTTAGTGGCAAAATGGCAGAATTTCCCCTTATTTTGAGGCAAAAGGCAGAAATTCCCCTTATTTTAGGGCAAAATTTGCAAAAATTTCCCTTATTCGTGGGCAAAAAACAGAAATTCCCCTTATTTTGGGGCAAAATTGCAGAAATTTGCTTTATTTGGGGGCAAAAAACAAAATTCCCCTTATTTTGGGGAAAAATTGCAAAAATTTCCCTTATTTTAGGGCAAAATTGCAGAAATTTCACTTATTTCAGAAAAAAAAGCAAAATTTTTTCTGATTTTGGCGCAAAAAGGCAGAAATTCCCATTATTTTGTGGCAAAAAGGCAGAAATTCACTTTATTTTGGGGTAAAAGGCACAAATTCTTCTTATTTTGAGGTAAAATGCAGAAATTCCCTTTATTTAGAGGTAAAATGCAGAAATTCCCCTAATATTGGGAAAAAATGCAGAAATTCACTTTATTTTAGAGCTAAAAGGCAGAAATTTTTCGTATTTTGAAGAAAAATTGCAGAAATTCTCATTATTTTCGGGCAAAAAGGCTGAAATTCTCCTTATTTTGGGGCAAAAATTCAGAAAATCTCCTTTATTCGGTTGCAAAAATTCAGAAATTCCCCTTATTTGGGGCAAAATTGCAGAAATTTCCTTTACTTTGGGGCAAAATTGCAGAAATTTCCCTTATTTTGGGGTAAAATTGCAGAAATTTCACTTATTTCAGGGAAACAAGGCAAAAATTTTTTTTATTTTGGGGCAAAAAGGCAGAAATTTCTATTATTTTGGGGCAAAAGGCAGAAATTCACCTTATTTTGGGGTAAAATTGCAGAAATTCCCCATATTTTAGGGCAAAAGGCAGAAATTCCCCTTATTTTGAGGCAAAAAGCCACAAATTTCCCTTATTTTTGGGCAAAATTTCAGAAATTTTATTTATTTCAGGGTAAAAAGTCGAAATTCCCCTTATTTTGGGTCAAAAAGGAGAAATTTCTTTTATTATGGTACAAAAATGAAAAAATTTTTTTTATTTTGGAAGAAAAACTCAGAAATTCCCCATATTTTGGGGTAAAAGGCAGAAATGGTTCTTATTTTGAGGTAAAATGCAGAAATTCTCCTTATTTAGAGGTAAAATATAGAAATTCCCTTAATATTAGGGAAAAATGCAGAAATTCCCTTTATTTTAGAGCTAAAAGGCAGAAATTTTCCGTATTCTGAAAAAAAATTGCAGAAATTCTCTTGATTTTCCGGCAAAAAGGCTGAAATTCTCCTTATTTTATGGCAAAAAGAAAGAAAATCTCCATTTTTCGGGTGCATTAAGTCAGAAATTCCCTTTATTTGGGGCAAAATTCCAGAAATTTCCTTTACTTTGTGGCAAAATTGCAGAAATTTTACTTATTTTGGGGCAAAATTGCAGAAATTTCACTTATTTCAGGGAAAAAAGGCAGAAATTTCTCTTATTTTGGGGCAAAAAGGCAGAAATTTCTTTTATTTTGGTACAAATTTGCAGAAATTTTTCCTATTTTGGGGCAAAAAGGCAGAAATTCTACTTATTTTGAGGTAAAAAGGCTGAAATTCCCCTTATTTGGGGACAAAAGGCAGAAATTCCTATTATTTTGGGGCAAAAAGCAGACATTTCCCTTATTTTGGGGAAAAATTTTAGAAATTTCACTTATTTCAGGGCAAAAAGTCAGAAATTCCCCTTATATTGGGGCAAAAAGACAGAAATTCCGTTTATTTTTGGGGAAAAGTCAGAAATTGCACTTATTTTGAGTCAAAAAGGCGGAAAATCCCCTTATTTTGGGGCAAAAGTGAAGAAATTTCCCTTTTTTATTGCAAAAAGGTGTACATTCCCTTTATTTTCGGGCAAAAAGGCAGAAATTCCCCGTATTTTGAAGCAAAATTAAAGAAATTTTCCTAATTTTGGGGCAAAAAGGCAGAAATTCCTATTAATTTAGGGTAAAACTGCAGAAATTTCACTTATTTTGCGGCAAAATGGCAGAAATTCCTCTTATTTTTGGCGAAAAAGGCAGAAAATCCTCGTATTTTGGAGCAAAATTGCAGATATTCACCTAAATTTAGGGTAAAACATGCAGTAATTTTCTTTATTTTGCGGCAAAAAGGCAGAATTTCCCCTTATTTTGAGGCAAAAGGCAGAAATTCCCCTTATTTTAGGGCAAAATTTGCAAAAATTTCCCTTATTCGTGGGCAAAAACAGAAATTCCCCTTATTTTGGGGCAAAATTGCAGAAATTTGCTTTATTTGGGGGCAAAAAAACAGAAATTCCCCTTATTTTGGGGAAAAATTGCAAAAATTTCCCTTATTTTAGGGCAAAATTGCAGAAATTTCACTTATTTCAGAAAAAAAGCAAAATTTTTTCTTATTTTGGGGCAAAAAGGCATAAATTCCCATTATTTTGTGGCAAAAAGGCAGAAATTCACCTTATTTTGGGGTAAAAGGCAGAAATTCTTCCTATTTTGAGTTAAAATGCAGAAATTCCCCGTATTTAGAGGTAAAATGCAGAAATTCCCCTAATATTGGAAAAAAAATGCAGAAATTCACTTTATTTTGGAGCTAAAAGGCAGAAATTTTTCGTATTTTGAAAAAAAATTGCAGAAATTCTCATTATTTTCGGGCAAAAAGGCTGAAATTCTCCTTATTTTGGGGCAAAAAGTCAGAAAATATCCTTTTTTCGGTTGCAAAAATTCAGAAATTCCCCTTATTTGGGGCAAAATTGCAGAAATTTCCTTTACTTTGGGGCAAAATTGCAGAAATTTCTTTTATTTTGGTACAAAATTGCAGAAATTTTTCTTATTTTGGAACAAAAAGGCAGAAATTCCCCATATTTTGGAGCAAAATACAGAAATTATTCTTATTTTGAGGTAAAATGAAGAAATTCCCTTTATTTTGGGGCTAAAAGGCAGAAATTCCCCTTATTTTGGGGCAAAAAGCAGACATTTCCCTTATGTTGGGGAAAAATTTTAGAAATTTCACTTATTTCAGGGCAAAAAGTCAGAAATTCCCCTTATTTTGGGGCAAAAAGACAGAAATTCCGTTTATTTTTGGAGAAAAGGCAGAAATTGCACTTATTTTGAGTCAAAAAGGTGGAAAATCCCCTTATTTTGGGGCAAAAGTGAAGAAATTTCCCTTTTTTATGGCAAAAAGTTGTACATTCCCTTTATTTTCGGGCAAAAAGGCAGAAATTCCCCGTATTTTGAAGCAAAATTGCAGAAATTTTACTAATTTTGGGGCATAAAGGCAGAAATTTGCTTTAATTTAGGGTAAAACTGCAGAAATTTCACTTATTTCGCGGCAAAATGGCAGAAATTCCCCTTATTTTCGGCGAAAAAGGCAGAAAATCCTCGTTTTTTGGAGCAAAATTGCAGATATTCACCTAATTTTGGGGTAAAACATGCAGTAATTTTCTTTATTTTGTGGCAAAAAGGCAGAATTTCCCCTTATTTTGGGGCAAATTGCCGAAATTCCCCTTGTTTTAGGGCAAAATTTGCAAAACTTTTCCTTATTCGGGGGTAAAAAACAGAAATTCCCCTTATTTTGGGGCAAAATTGCAGAAATTTGCTTTATTTGGGGGCAAAAACAGAAATTCCCCTTATTTTGGGGCAAAATTGCAGAAATTTGCTTTATTATGGGGAAAAAGTGCAGAAATTTCCCTCATTTTAGGGCAAAATTGCAGAAATTTCACTTATTTCAGAAAAAAAACAAAATTTTTTCTTATTTTGGGGCAAAAAGGCAGAAATTCCCATTATTTTGTGGCAAAAAGGCAGAAATTCACCTTATTTTGGGGTAAAAGGCAGAAATTCTTCTTATTTTGAGGTAAAATGCAGAAATTCCTCTTATTTAGAGGTAAAATGCAGAAATTCCCCTAATATTGGGAAAAAATGCAGAAATTCACTTTATTTTGGAGCTAAAAGGCAGAAATTTTTCGTATTTTGAAGAAAAATTGCAGAAATTCTCATTATTTTCCGGCAAAAAGGCTGAAATTCTCCTTATTTTGGGGCAAAAAGTCAGAAAATCTCCTTTTTTCGGTTGCAAAAATTCAGAAATTCCTTTTATTTTGGGCAAAATTGCAGAAATTTCCTATACTTTTAGGGCAAAATTGCAGAAATTTCTCTTATTTTGGGGTAAAATTGCAGAAATTTCACTTATTTCAGGTAAAAAATGGCAGAAATTTCTCTTATTTTGGGGCAAAAAGGCAGAAATTTTTTTTATTTTGGTACAAAATTGCAGAAATTTTTCTTATTTTGGGGCAAAAATGCAGAAATTCCCCATATTTTGGGGCAAAAGGCAGAAATTCCCCTTATTTTGAGAAAAAAGGCTGAAATTCCCCTTATTTTGGGGCAAAAAGGCAGAAATTCCCCTTATTTTTGTGCAAAATAACAGAAATTCCTTTTATTTTTGGGGAAAAGGCAGAAATTGCACTTATTTTTAGATAAAAGGCAGAAAATCCCCCTATTTTATGGCAAAAGTGAAGAAAATTCCCTTTTTTATGGCAAAAAGGTATGCATTCCCATTATTTTCGGGCAAATAGGCAGAAATTCCCTGTATTTTGGAGCAAAATTGCAGAAATTCCCCTAATTTTGTGGCAAAAAGGCAGAAATTCTTCTTATTTTGGGGTAAAACTTCAGAAATTTCACTTATTTCGCGGCAAGATGGCAGAAATTCCCCTTATTTTCAGCGAAAAATGCAGAAAATCCTCGTATTTTGGAGCAAAATTGAAAATTCACCTAATTTTGGGGTAAAACATGCAGTAATTTTCTATATTCTGTGGCAAAAAGGCAGAAATTCCCCTTATTTTGGGTCAAATGGCAGAAATTCCCCTTATTTTAGGGCAAAATTGCAGAAATTTCCCTTATTTGTGGGAAAAGACCAGAAATTCCCCTTAATTTGGGGCAAAATTGCAGAAATTTGCTTTATTATTGGGAAAAATTGCAGAAATTTCCCTTATTTTAGGCCAAAATTGCAGAAATTTCACTTATTTCAGAAAAAAAAGCAAAATTTTTTCTTATTTTGGGGCAAAAAGGCAGAAATTCCTATTATTTTGTTGCAAAAGGCAGAAAATCACCTTATTTTGGGGTAAAATTGCAGAAATTTCACATATTTCAGGGCAAAAAGGAAGTAATTCCCCTTATTTTGAGGTAAAATGCTGAAATTTCCCATATTTTGGGGCAAAAGGCAGAAATTCCCCTTATTTTGGGGCAAAAAGCCACAAATTTTCCTTATTTTCGGGCAAAATTTCAGAAATTTCATTTATTTCAGGGTAAAAAGTCAGAAATTTCCCTTATTTTAAGTCAAAAAGGAGAAATTTCTTTTATTATGGTACATAAATGAAATTTTTTTTTTTTGGAAGAAAAAGTCAGAAATTCCCCATATTTTGAGGTAAAAGGCAGAAATGGTTCTTATTTTGAGGTAAAATGAAGAAATTCCCCTTATTTAGAGGTAAAATATAGAAATTCCCTTAATATTAGGGAGAAATGCAGAAATTCCATTTATTTTAGAGCTAAAAGGCAGAAATTTTCCGTATTCTGAAAAAAAATTGCAGAAATTCTCTTGATTTTCCGGTAAAAAGGCTGAAATTCTCCTTATTTTGGGGCAAAAAGAAAGAAAATCTCCATTTTTCGGGTGCATAAAGTCAGAAATTCCCATTATTTGGGGCAAAATTTTAGAAATTTCCTTTACTTTGTGGCAAAATTGCAGAAATTTTACTTATTTTGGGGCAAAATTGCAGAAATTTCACTTATTTCAGGGAAAAAAGGCAGAAATTTCTCTTATTTTGGGGCAATAAGGCAGAAATTTCTTTTATTTTGGTACAAATTTGCAGAAATTTTTCCTATTTTGGGGCAAAAAGGCAGAAATTTCCCTTATTTTGAGGTAAAAAAGCTGAAATTCCCTTTGTTTGGGGGCAAAAAGGCAGAAATTCCTATTATTTTGGGGCAAAAAGCAGACATTTCTCTTATTTTGGGGAAAAATTTTAGAAATTTCACTTATTTCAGGGCAAAAAGTCAGAAATTCCCCTTATTTTGGGGCAAAAAGCAGAAATTTCTTTTATTATGGTACAAAATTAAAGAAATTTTCCTTATTTTGGAACAAAAAGGCAGAAATTCCCCATATTTTGAAGCAAAATGCAGAAATTATTCTTATTTTGAGGTAAAATGCAGAAATCCCCTTTATTTTGGGGCTAAAAGGCAGAAATTCCCCTTATTTTGGGGCAAAAAGCAGACATTTCCCTTATTTTGGGGAAAAATTTTAGAAATTTCACTTATTTCAGGGCAAAAATCAAAAATTCCCCTTATTTTGGGGAAAAAATACAGAAATTCCGTTTATTTTTGGGGAAAAGGCAGAAATTGCACTTATTTTGAGTCAAAAAGGCTGAAAATCCCCTTATTTTGGGGCAAAAGTGAAGAAATTTTCCTTTTTTGTGGCAAAAAGGTGTACATTCCTTTATTTTCGGGCAAAAAGGCAGAAATTCCCCGTATTTTGAAGCAAAATTGCAGAAATTTTCCTAATTTTGGGGCATAAAGGCAGAAATTTGCTTTAATTTAGGGTAAAACTGCAGAAATTTCACTTATTTCGCGGCAAAATGGCAGAAATTCCCCTTATTTTCAGCGAAAAAAGCAGAAAATCTTCGTTTTTTGGAGCAAAATTGCAGATATTCACCTGATTTTCGGGTAAAACATGCAGTAATTTTCTTTATTTTGTGGCAAAAAGGCAGAATTTCCCCTTATTTTGGGGCAAATTGCCGAAATTCCCCTTATTTTAGGGCAAAATTTGCAAAACTTTCCCTTATTCGGGGACAAAAAACAGAAATTCCCCTTATTTTGGGGCAAAATTGCAGAAATTTGCTTTATTTGGAGGCAAAAAACAGAAATTCCCCTTATTTTGGGGCCAAATTGCAGAAATTTGGTTTATTATGGGGAAAAAGTGCAGAAATTTCCCTTATTTTAGGGCAAAATTGCAGAAATTTCACTTATTTCAGAAAAAAAATCAAATATTTTTCTTATTTTGGGGCAAAAAGGCAGAAATTCCCCTTATTTTGGGACAAAAAACAGAAATTTTCCTTATTTTGGGGCAAAATTGCCGAAATTTGCTTTATTATGGAGAAAAATTGAGAAATTTCCCTTATTTTAGGGCAAAATTGCAGAAATTTCACTTATCTCAGAAAAAAAAGCAAAAATTTTTCTTATTTTGGAGCAAAAAGGAAGAAATTCCCATTATTTTGGGGCAAAAGGCAGAAATTCACCTTATTTTGTGGTAAAATTGCAGAAATTTCTCATATTTCAGGGCAAAAAGGCAGAAATTCCCCTTATTTGGGGGTAAAATGCTGAAATTCCCCATATTTTGGGGCAAAAGGCAGAAATTCCCCTTATTTTGGGGCAAAAAGGCACAAATTTCCCTTATTTTCGCGCAAAATTGAAGAAATTTCATTTATATCAGGGTAAAACGTCAGAAATTTCCCTTATTTTTGGGCAAAAAGGAGAAATTTCTTTTATTATGGTACAAAATTGAAGAAATTTTCTTTATTTTAGAACAAAAAGGCAGAAATTCCCCATATTTTGGGGTAAAAGGCAGAAATTCTTCTTATTTTTAGGTAAAATGCAGAAATTCCCCTGATGTAGAGGTAAAATGCAGAAATTCTCATAATATTAAGGAAAATGCAGAAATTCCCTTTATTTTGGGGCTAAAAGTCAGAAATTTTCCGTATTTTGAAGAAAAATTGCAGAAATTCTCATAATTTTCGGGCAAAAATGCAGAAATTCTCTGTATTTTGGGGTAAAAAGACAGAAAATCCCCTTTTTTCAAGGGCAAAAAGTCAGAAAATCCCCTTATTTTGGGGCAAAATTGCAGAAATTTCCTTTACATTGGGGCAAAATGGCAGAAATTTTCCTTATTTTGGGGCAAAATTGCAGAAAATTCACTTATTTAAGGGAAAAAGGCAAAAATTTCTCTTATTTTGGGGCAAAAAGGAAGAAATTTCTTTTATTTTAGTAAAAAATTGCTAAAATTTTTCTTTTTTGGGGGCAAAAAGGCAGAAATTCCCCATATTTTGGGGCAAAAAGGCAGAAATTCCCCTTATTTTGAGGTAAAAAGGCTGAAATTCTTCTTATTTGGGGGCAAAAAGGCAGAAATTCCCCTTATTTTGGGGCAAAAAGCAGACATTTCCGTTATCTTGGGGAAAAATTTTAGAAATTTCACTTATTTTAGGGCAAAAATTCAGAAATTCCCCTTATTTTGGGGCAAAAAGAGAGAAATTCCGTTTATTTTTGGGGAAAAGGCAGAAATTGCACTTATTTTGAGTCAAAAAGTCGGAAAATTTCCTTATTTTGGGGCAAAAGTAAAGAAATTTCCGTTTTTTATGGCAAAAAGGTATACATTCCCTTTATTTTCGGGCAAAAATGCAGAAATTCCTCGTATTTTGAAGCAAAATTGCAGAAATTCTTCTAATTGTTGGGCAAAAAGACAGAAATTCCTCTTATTTTGAGGAAAAACTGCAGAAATTTCACTTATTTCGCGGCAAAATGGCAGAAATCCGCTTATTTTCGGCGAAAAAGGCAGAAAATCTTCGTATTTTGGAGCAATATTGCAGAAATTCACCTAATTATGAAGTAAAACATGCAGTAATTTTTTTTTATTTTGTGGCAAAAACGCAGAAATTCCCCTTATTTTGGGGCAAAAGGCAGAAATTCCCCTATTTTAGGGCAAAATTGCAGAAATTTCCATTATTTGAGGGCAAAAAACAGAAATTTCCCTTATTTTGGGGAAAAATTGCAGAAATTCTCATTATTTTCGGGCAAAATGGCTGAAATTCTCCTTATTTTGGGGCAAAAAGTCAGAAAATCTCCTTTTTTCGGTTGCAAAAATTCAGAAATTCCCCTTATTTGGGGCAAAATTGCAGAAATTTCCTTTACTTTGGGGCAAAATTGCAGAAATTTCTTTTATTTTTGTACAAAATTGCAGAAATTTTTCTTATTTTGGAACAAAAAGGCAGAAATTCCCCATATTTTGGGGCAAAAAGACAGAAATTCCGTTTATTTTTGGAGAAAAGGCAGAAATTGCACTTATTTTGAGTCAAAAAGGTGGAAAATCCCCTTATTTTGGGGCAAAAGTGAAGAAATTTCCCTTTTTTATGGCAAAAAGGTGTACATTCCCTTTATTTTCGGGCAAAAAGGCAGAAATTCCCCGTATTTTGAAGCAAAATTGCAGAAATTTTACTAATTTTGGGGCACAAAGGCAGATATTTGCTTTAATTTAGGGTAAAACTGCAGAAATTTCACTTATTTCGCGGCAAAATGGCAGAAATTCCCCTTATTTTCGGCGAAAAAGGCAGAAAATCCTCGTTTTTTGGAGCAAAATTGCAGATATTCACCTAATTTTGGGGTAAAACATGCAGTAATTTTCTTTATTTTGTGGCAAAAAGGCAGAATTTCCCCTTATTTTGGGGCAAATTGCCGAAATTCCCCTTATTTTAGGGCAAAATTTGCAAAACTTTTCCTTATTCGGGGGCAAAAAACAGAAATTCCCCTTATTTTGGGGCAAAATTGCAGAAATTTGCTTTATTTGGGGGCAAAAACAGAAATTCCCCTTATTTTGGGGCAAAATTGCAGAAATTTGCTTTATTATGGGGAAAAAGTGCAGAAATTTCCCTCATTTTAGGGCAAAATTGCAGAAATTTCACTTATTTCAGAAAAAAAAGCAAAATTTTTTCTTATTTTGGGGCAAAAAGGCAGAAATTCCCATTATTTTGTGGCAAAAAGGCAGAAATTCACCTTATTTGGGGGTAAAAGGCAGAAATTCTTCTTATTTTGAGGTAAAATGCAGAAATTCCTCTTATTTAGAGGTAAAATGCAGAAATTCCCCTAATATTGGGAAAAAATGCAGAAATTCACTTTATTTTGGAGCTAAAAGGCAGAAATTTTTCGTATTTTGAAGAAAAATTGCAGAAATTCTCATTATTTTCCGGCAAAAAGGCTGAAATTCTCCTTATTTTGGGGCAAAAAGTCAGAAAATCTCCTTTTTTCGGTTGCAAAAATTCAGAAATTCCTTTTATTTTGGGCAAAATTGCAGAAATTTCCTATACTTTAGGGCAAAATTGCAGAAATTTCTCTTATTTTGGGGTAAAATTGCAGAAATTTCACTTATTTCAGGTAAAAATGGCAGAAATTTCTCTTATTTTGGGGCAAAAAGGCAGAAATTTTTTTTATTTTGGTACAAAATTGCAGAAATTTTTCTTATTTTGGGGCAAAAATGCAGAAATTCCCCATATTTTGGGGCAAAAGGCAGAAATTCCCCTTATTTTGAGAAAAAAGGTTGAAATTCCCCTTATTTTGGGGCAAAAAGGCAGAAATTCCCCTTATTTTTGTGCAAAATAACAGAAATTCCTTTTATTTTTGGGGAAAAGGCAGAAATTGCACTTATTTTTAGATAAAAGGCAGAAAATCCCCATATTTTAGGGCAAAAGTGAAGAAAATTCACTTTTTTATGGCAAAAAGGTATGCATTCCCATTATTTTCGGGCAAATAGGCAGAAATTCCCTTTATTTTGGAGCAAAATTGCAGAAATTCCCCTAATTTTGTGGCAAAAAGGCAGAAATTCTTCTTATTTTGGGGTAAAACTGCAGAAATTTCACTTATTTCGCGGCAAGATGGCAGAAATTCCCCTTATTTTCAGCGAAAAATGCAGAAAATCCTCGTATTTTGGAGCAAAATTGCAGATATTCACCTAATTTTGGGGTAAAACATGCAGTAATTTTCTATATTCTGTGGCAAAAAGGCAGAAATTCCCCTTATTTTGGGTCAAATGGCAGAAATTCCCCTTATTTTAGGGCAAAATTTGCAAAACTTTTCCTTATTCGGGGGCAAAAAACAGAAATTCCCCTTATTTTGGGGCAAAATTGCAGAAATTTGCTTTATTTGGGGGCAAAAACAGAAATTCCCCTTATTTTGGGGCAAAATTGCAGAAATTTGCTTTATATGGGGAAAAAGTGCAGAAATTTCCCTCATTTTAGGGCAAAATTGCAGAAATTTCACTTATTTCAGAAAAAAAAGCAAAATTTTTTCTTATTTTGGGGCAAAAAGGCAGAAATTCCCATTATTTTGTGGCAAAAAGGCAGAAATTCACCTTATTTGGGGGTAAAAGGCAGAAATTCTTCTTATTTTGAGGTAAAATGCAGAAATTCCTCTTATTTAGAGGTAAAATGCAGAAATTCCCCTAATATTGGGAAAAAATGCAGAAATTCACTTTATTTTGGAGCTAAAAGGCAGAAATTTTTCGTATTTTGAAGAAAAATTGCAGAAATTCTCATTATTTTCCGGCAAAAAGGCTGAAATTCTCCTTATTTTGGGGCAAAAAGTCAGAAAATCTCCTTTTTTCGGTTGCAAAAATTCAGAAATTCCTTTTATTTTGGGCAAAATTGCAGAAATTTCCTATACTTTAGGACAAAATTGCAGAAATTTCTCTTATTTTGGGGTAAAATTGCAGAAATTTCACTTATTTCAGGTAAAAATGGCAGAAATTTGTCTTATTTTGGGGCAAAAAGGCAGAAATTTTTTTTATTTTGGTACAAAATTGCAGAAATTTTTCTTATTTTGGGGCAAAAATGCAGAAATTCCCCATATTTTGGGGCAAAAGGCAGAAATTCCCCTTATTTTGAGAAAAAAGGCTGAAATTCCCCTTATTTTGGGGCAAAAAGGCAGAAATTCCCCTTATTTTTGTGCAAAATAACAGAAATTCCTTTTATTTTTGGGGAAAAGGCAGAAATTGCACTTATTTTTAGATAAAAGGCAGAAAATCCCCATATTTTAGGGCAAAAGTGAAGAAAATTCCCTTTTTTATGGCAAAAAGGTATGCATTCCCATTATATTCAGGCAAATAGGCAGAAATTCCCTGTATTTTGGAGCAAAATTGCAGAAATTCCCCTAATTTTGTGGCAAAAAGGCAGAAATTCTTCTTATTTTGGGGTAAAACTGCAGAAATTTCACTTATTTCGCGGCAAGATGGCAGAAATTCCCCTTATTTTCAGCGAAAAATGCAGAAAATCCTCGTATTTTGGAGCAAAATTGCAGATATTCACCTAATTTTGGGGTAAAACATGCAGTAATTTTCTATATTCTGTGGCAAAAAGGCAGAAATTCCCCTTATTTTGGGACAAATGGCAGAAATTCCCCTTATTTTAGGGCAAAATTTGCAAAACTTTTCCTTATTCGGGGGCAAAAAACAGAAATTCCCCTTATTTTGGGGCAAAATTGCAGAAATTTGCTTTATTTGGGGGCAAAAACAGAAATTCCCTTATTTTGGGGCAAAATTGCAGAAATTTGCTTTATTATGGGGAAAAAGTGCAGAAATTTTCCTCATTTTAGGGCAAAATTGCAGAAATTTCACTTATTTCAGAAAAAAAAGCAAAATTTTTTCTTATTTTGGGGCAAAAAGGCAGAAATTCCCATTATTTTGTGGCAAAAAGGCAGAAATTCACCTTATTTGGGGGTAAAAGGCAGAAATTCTTCTTATTTTGAGGTAAAATGCAGAAATTCCTCTTATTTAGAGGTAAAATGCAGAAATTCCCCTAATATTGGGAAAAAATGCAGAAATTCACTTTATTTTGGAGCTAAAAGGCAGAAATTTTTCGTATTTTGAAGAAAAATTGCAGAAATTCTTATTATTTTCCGGCAAAAAGGCTGAAATTCTCCTTATTTTGGGGCAAAAAGTCAGAAAATCTCCTTTTTTCGGTTGCAAAAATTCAGAAATTCCTTTTATTTTGGGCAAAATTGCAGAAATTTCCTATACTTTAGGGCAAAATTGCAGAAATTTCTCTTATTTTGGGGTAAAATTGCAGAAATTTCACTTATTTCAGGTAAAAATGGCAGAAATTTTTTTATTTTGGGGCAAAAAGGCAGAAATTTTTTTTATTTTGGTACAAAATTGCAGAAATTTTTCTTATTTTGGGGCAAACATGCAGAAATTCCCCATATTTTGGGGCAAAAGGCAGAAATTCCCCTTATTTTGAGAAAAAAGGCTGAAATTCCCCTTATTTTGGGGCAAAAAGGCAGAAATTCCCTTTATTTTTGTGCAAAATAACAGAAATTCCTTTTATTTTTGGGGAAAAGGCAGAAATTGCACTTATTTTTAGATAAAAGGCAGAAAATCCCCCTATTTTATGGCAAAAGTGAAGAAAATTCCCTTTTTTATGGCAAAAAGGTATGCATTCCCATTATTTTCGGGCAAATAGGCAGAAATTCCCTGTATTTTGGAGCAAAATTGCAGAAATTCCCCTAATTTTGTGGCAAAAAGGCAGAAATTCTTCTTATTTTGGGGTAAAACTGCAGAAATTTCACTTATTTCGCGGCAAGATGGCAAAAATTCCCCTTATTTTCAGCAAAAAATGCAGAAAATCCCCGTATTTTGGAGCAAAATTGAAAATTCACCTAATTTTGGTGTAAAACATGCAGTAATTTTCTATATTCTGTGGCAAAAAGGCAGAAATTCCCCTTATTTTGGGTCAAATGGCAGAAATTCCCCTTATTTTAGGGCAAAATTGCAGAAATTTCCCTTATTTGTGGGAAAAGACCAGAAATTCCTTTTAATTTGGGGCAAAATTGCAGAAATTTGCTTTATTATTGGGAAAAATTGCAGAAATTTCCCTTATTTTAGGCCAAAATTGCAGAAATTTCACTTATTTCAGAAAAAAAAGCAAAAATTTTTCTTATTTTGGGGCAAAAAGGCAGAAATTCCTATTATTTTGGGGCAAAAGGCAGAAATTCCCCTTATTTTGGGGCAAAAAGCCACAAATTTTCCTTATTTTCGGGCAAAATTTCAGAAATTTCATTTATTTCAGGGTAAAAAGTCAGAAATTTCCCTTATTTTAAGTCAAAAAGGAGAAATTTCTTTTATTATGGTACATAAATGAAATTTTTTTTTTTGGAAGAAAAAGTCAGAAATTCCCCATATTTTGAGGTAAAAGGCAGAAATGGTTCTTATTTTGAGGTAAAATGAAGAAATTCCCCTTATTTAGAGGTAAAATATAGAAATTCCCTTAATATTAGGGAGAAATGCAGAAATTCCATTTATTTTAGAGCTAAAAGGCAGAAATTTTCCGTATTCTGAAAAAAAATTGCAGAAATTCTCTTGATTTTCCGGTAAAAAGGCTGAAATTCTCCTTATTTTGGGGCAAAAAGAAAGAAAATCTCCATTTTTCGGGTGCATAAAGTCAGAAATTCCCATTATTTGGGGCAAAATTTTAGAAATTTCCTTTACTTTGTGGCAAAATTGCAGAAATTTTACTTATTTTGGGGCAAAATTGCAGAAATTTCACTTATTTCAGGGAAAAAAGGCAGAAATTTCTCTTATTTTGGGGCAATAAGGCAGAAATTTCTTTTATTTTGGTACAAATTTGCAGAAATTTTTCCTATTTTGGGGCAAAAAGGCAGAAATTTCCCTTATTTTGAGGTAAAAAAGCTGAAATTCCCTTTGTTTGGGGGCAAAAAGGCAGAAATTCCTATTATTTTGGGGCAAAAAGCAGACATTTCTCTTATTTTGGGGAAAAATTTTAGAAATTTCACTTATTTCAGGGCAAAAAGTCAGAAATTCCCCTTATTTTGGGGCAAAAAGCAGAAATTTCTTTTATTATGGTACAAAATTAAAGAAATTTTCCTTATTTTGGAACAAAAAGGCAGAAATTCCCCATATTTTGAAGCAAAATGCAGAAATTATTCTTATTTTGAGGTAAAATGCAGAAATCCCCTTTATTTTGGGGCTAAAAGGCAGAAATTCCCCTTATTTTGGGGCAAAAAGCAGACATTTCCCTTATTTTGGGGAAAAATTTTAGAAATTTCACTTATTTCAGGGCAAAAATCAAAAATTCCCCTTATTTTGGGGAAAAAATACAGAAATTCCGTTTATTTTTGGGGAAAAGGCAGAAATTGCACTTATTTTGAGTCAAAAAGGCTGAAAATCCCCTTATTTTGGGGCAAAAGTGAAGAAATTTTCCTTTTTTGTGGCAAAAAGGTGTACATTCCTTTATTTTCGGGCAAAAAGGCAGAAATTCCCCGTATTTTGAAGCAAAATTGCAGAAATTTTCCTAATTTTGGGGCATAAAGGCAGAAATTTGCTTTAATTTAGGGTAAAACTGCAGAAATTTCACTTATTTCGCGGCAAAATGGCAGAAATTCCCCTTATTTTCAGCGAAAAAAGCAGAAAATCTTCGTTTTTTGGAGCAAAATTGCAGATATTC
The DNA here is from genome assembly GCF_963924665.1 of Micromys minutus. Taxonomy (NCBI): domain Eukaryota; kingdom Metazoa; phylum Chordata; class Mammalia; order Rodentia; family Muridae; genus Micromys; species Micromys minutus. The sequence continues at coordinate 761,568 of NW_027667262.1, forward strand.
ACCTGATTTTCGGGTAAAACATGCAGTAATTTTCTTTATTTTGTGGCAAAAAGGCAGAATTTCCCCTTATTTTGGGGCAAATTGCCGAAATTCCCCTTATTTTAGGGCAAAATTTGCAAAACTTTCCCTTATTCGGGGACAAAAAACAGAAATTCCCCTTATTTTGGGGCAAAATTGCAGAAATTTGCTTTATTTGGAGGCAAAAAACAGAAATTCCCCTTATTTTGGGGCCAAATTGCAGAAATTTGGTTTATTATGGGGAAAAAGTGCAGAAATTTCCCTTATTTTAGGGCAAAATTGCAGAAATTTCACTTATTTCAGAAAAAAAATCAAATATTTTTCTTATTTTGGGGCAAAAAGGCAGAAATTCCCCTTATTTTGGGACAAAAAACAGAAATTTTCCTTATTTTGGGGCAAAATTGCCGAAATTTGCTTTATTATGGAGAAAAATTGAGAAATTTCCCTTATTTTAGGGCAAAATTGCAGAAATTTCACTTATCTCAGAAAAAAAAGGAAAAATTTTTCTTATTTTGGAGCAAAAAGGAAGAAATTCCCATTATTTTGGGGCAAAAGGCAGAAATTCACCTTATTTTGTGGTAAAATTGCAGAAATTTCTCATATTTCAGGGCAAAAAGGCAGAAATTCCCCTTATTTGGGGGTAAAATGCTGAAATTCCCCATATTTTGGGGCAAAAGGCAGAAATTCCCCTTATTTTGGGGCAAAAAGGCACAAATTTCCCTTATTTTCGCGCAAAATTGAAGAAATTTCATTTATATCAGGGTAAAACGTCAGAAATTTCCCTTATTTTTGGGCAAAAAGGAGAAATTTCTTTTATTATGGTACAAAATTGAAGAAATTTTCTTTATTTTAGAACAAAAAGGCAGAAATTCCCCATATTTTGGGGTAAAAGGCAGAAATTCTTCTTATTTTTAGGTAAAATGCAGAAATTCCCCTGATGTAGAGGTAAAATGCAGAAATTCTCATAATATTAAGGAAAATGCAGAAATTCCCTTTATTTTGGGGCTAAAAGTCAGAAATTTTCCGTATTTTGAAGAAAAATTGCAGAAATTCTCATAATTTTCGGGCAAAAATGCAGAAATTCTCTGTATTTTGGGGTAAAAAGACAGAAAATCCCCTTTTTTCAAGGGCAAAAAGTCAGAAAATCCCCTTATTTTGGGGCAAAATTGCAGAAATTTCCTTTACATTGGGGCAAAATGGCAGAAATTTTCCTTATTTTGGGGCAAAATTGCAGAAAATTCACTTATTTAAGGGAAAAAGGCAAAAATTTCTCTTATTTTGGGGCAAAAAGGAAGAAATTTCTTTTATTTTAGTAAAAAATTGCTAAAATTTTTCTTTTTTGGGGGCAAAAAGGCAGAAATTCCCCATATTTTGGGGCAAAAAGGCAGAAATTCCCCTTATTTTGAGGTAAAAAGGCTGAAATTCTTCTTATTTGGGGGCAAAAAGGCAGAAATTCCCCTTATTTTGGGGCAAAAAGCAGACATTTCCGTTATCTTGGGGAAAAATTTTAGAAATTTCACTTATTTTAGGGCAAAAATTCAGAAATTCCCCTTATTTTGGGGCAAAAAGAGAGAAATTCCGTTTATTTTTGGGGAAAAGGCAGAAATTGCACTTATTTTGAGTCAAAAAGTCGGAAAATTTCCTTATTTTGGGGCAAAAGTAAAGAAATTTCCGTTTTTTATGGCAAAAAGGTATACATTCCCTTTATTTTCGGGCAAAAATGCAGAAATTCCTCGTATTTTGAAGCAAAATTGCAGAAATTCTTCTAATTGTTGGGCAAAAAGACAGAAATTCCTCTTATTTTGAGGAAAAACTGCAGAAATTTCACTTATTTCGCGGCAAAATGGCAGAAATCCGCTTATTTTCGGCGAAAAAGGCAGAAAATCTTCGTATTTTGGAGCAATATTGCAGAAATTCACCTAATTATGAAGTAAAACATGCAGTAATTTTTTTTTATTTTGTGGCAAAAACGCAGAAATTCCCCTTATTTTGGGGCAAAAGGCAGAAATTCCCCTATTTTAGGGCAAAATTGCAGAAATTTCCATTATTTGAGGGCAAAAAACAGAAATTTCCCTTATTTTGGGGAAAAATTGCAGAAATTCTCATTATTTTCGGGCAAAAAGGCTGAAATTCTCCTTATTTTGGGGCAAAAAGTCAGAAAATCTCCTTTTTTCGGTTGCAAAAATTCAGAAATTCCCCTTATTTGGGGCAAAATTGCAGAAATTTCCTTTACTTTGGGGCAAAATTGCAGAAATTTCTTTTATTTTTGTACAAAATTGCAGAAATTTTTCTTATTTTGGAACAAAAAGGCAGAAATTCCCCATATTTTGGGGCAAAAAGACAGAAATTCCGTTTATTTTTGGAGAAAAGGCAGAAATTGCACTTATTTTGAGTCAAAAAGGTGGAAAATCCCCTTATTTTGGGGCAAAAGTGAAGAAATTTCCCTTTTTTATGGCAAAAAGGTGTACATTCCCTTTATTTTCGGGCAAAAAGGCAGAAATTCCCCGTATTTTGAAGCAAAATTGCAGAAATTTTACTAATTTTGGGGCACAAAGGCAGATATTTGCTTTAATTTAGGGTAAAACTGCAGAAATTTCACTTATTTCGCGGCAAAATGGCAGAAATTCCCCTTATTTTCGGCGAAAAAGGCAGAAAATCCTCGTTTTTTGGAGCAAAATTGCAGATATTCACCTAATTTTGGGGTAAAACATGCAGTAATTTTCTTTATTTTGTGGCAAAAAGGCAGAATTTCCCCTTATTTTGGGGCAAATTGCCGAAATTCCCCTTATTTTAGGGCAAAATTTGCAAAACTTTTCCTTATTCGGGGGCAAAAAACAGAAATTCCCCTTATTTTGGGGCAAAATTGCAGAAATTTGCTTTATTTGGGGGCAAAAACAGAAATTCCCCTTATTTTGGGGCAAAATTGCAGAAATTTGCTTTATTATGGGGAAAAAGTGCAGAAATTTCCCTCATTTTAGGGCAAAATTGCAGAAATTTCACTTATTTCAGAAAAAAAAGCAAAATTTTTTCTTATTTTGGGGCAAAAAGGCAGAAATTCCCATTATTTTGTGGCAAAAAGGCAGAAATTCACCTTATTTTGGGGTAAAAGGCAGAAATTCTTCTTATTTTGAGGTAAAATGCAGAAATTCCTCTTATTTAGAGGTAAAATGCAGAAATTCCCCTAATATTGGGAAAAAATGCAGAAATTCACTTTATTTTGGAGCTAAAAGGCAGAAATTTTTCGTATTTTGAAGAAAAATTGCAGAAATTCTCATTATTTTCCGGCAAAAAGGCTGAAATTCTCCTTATTTTGGGGCAAAAAGTCAGAAAATCTCCTTTTTTCGGTTGCAAAAATTCAGAAATTCCTTTTATTTTGGGCAAAATTGCAGAAATTTCCTATACTTTAGGGCAAAATTGCAGAAATTTCTCTTATTTTGGGGTAAAATTGCAGAAATTTCACTTATTTCAGGTAAAAATGGCAGAAATTTCTCTTATTTTGGGGCAAAAAGGCAGAAATTTTTTTTATTTTGGTACAAAATTGCAGAAATTTTTCTTATTTTGGGGCAAAAATGCAGAAATTCCCCATATTTTGGGGCAAAAGGCAGAAATTCCCCTTATTTTGAGAAAAAAGGTTGAAATTCCCCTTATTTTGGGGCAAAAAGGCAGAAATTCCCCTTATTTTTGTGCAAAATAACAGAAATTCCTTTTATTTTTGGGGAAAAGGCAGAAATTGCACTTATTTTTAGATAAAAGGCAGAAAATCCCCATATTTTAGGGCAAAAGTGAAGAAAATTCACTTTTTTATGGCAAAAAGGTATGCATTCCCATTATTTTCGGGCAAATAGGCAGAAATTCCCTTTATTTTGGAGCAAAATTGCAGAAATTCCCCTAATTTTGTGGCAAAAAGGCAGAAATTCTTCTTATTTTGGGGTAAAACTGCAGAAATTTCACTTATTTCGCGGCAAGATGGCAGAAATTCCCCTTATTTTCAGCGAAAAATGCAGAAAATCCTCGTATTTTGGAGCAAAATTGCAGATATTCACCTAATTTTGGGGTAAAACATGCAGTAATTTTCTATATTCTGTGGCAAAAAGGCAGAAATTCCCCTTATTTTGGGTCAAAGGGCAGAAATTCCCCTTATTTTAGGGCAAAATTTGCAAAACTTTTCCTTATTCGGGGGCAAAAAACAGAAATTCCCCTTATTTTGGGGCAAAATTGCAAAAATTTGCTTTATTTGGGGGCAAAAACAGAAATTCCCCTTATTTTGGGGCAAAATTGCAGAAATTTGCTTTATTATGGGGAAAAAGTGCAGAAATTTCCCTCATTTTAGGGCAAAATTGCAGAAATTTCACTTATTTCAGAAAAAAAAGCAAAATTTTTTCTTATTTTGGGGCAAAAAGGCAGAAATTCCCATTATTTTGTGGCAAAAAGGCAGAAATTCACCTTATTTGGGGGTAAAAGGCAGAAATTCTTCTTATTTTGAGGTAAAATGCAGAAATTCCTCTTATTTAGAGGTAAAATGCAGAAATTCCCCTAATATTGGGAAAAAATGCAGAAATTCACTTTATTTTGGAGCTAAAAGGCAGAAATTTTTCGTATTTTGAAGAAAAATTGCAGAAATTCTCATTATTTTCCGGCAAAAAGGCTGAAATTCTCCTTATTTTGGGGCAAAAAGTCAGAAAATCTCCTTTTTTCGGTTGCAAAAATTCAGAAATTCCTTTTATTTTGGGCAAAATTGCAGAAATTTCCTATACTTTAGGACAAAATTGCAGAAATTTCTCTTATTTTGGGGTAAAATTGCAGAAATTTCACTTATTTCAGGTAAAAATGGCAGAAATTTCTCTTATTTTGGGGCAAAAAGGCAGAAATTTTTTTTATTTTGGTACAAAATTGCAGAAATTTTTCTTATTTTGGGGCAAAAATGCAGAAATTCCCCATATTTTGGGGCAAAAGGCAGAAATTCCCCTTATTTTGAGAAAAAAGGCTGAAATTCCCCTTATTTTGGGGCAAAAAGGCAGAAATTCCCCTTATTTTTGTGCAAAATAACAGAAATTCCTTTTATTTTTGGGGAAAAGGCAGAAATTGCACTTATTTTTAGATAAAAGGCAGAAAATCCCCATATTTTAGGGCAAAAGTGAAGAAAATTCCCTTTTTTATGGCAAAAAGGTATGCATTCCCATTATATTCAGGCAAATAGGCAGAAATTCCCTGTATTTTGGAGCAAAATTGCAGAAATTCCCCTAATTTTGTGGCAAAAAGGCAGAAATTCTTCTTATTTTGGGGTAAAACTGCAGAAATTTCACTTATTTCGCGGCAAGATGGCAGAAATTCCCCTTATTTTCAGCGAAAAATGCAGAAAATCCTCGTATTTTGGAGCAAAATTGCAGATATTCACCTAATTTTGGGGTAAAACATGCAGTAATTTTCTATATTCTGTGGCAAAAAGGCAGAAATTCCCCTTATTTTGGGACAAATGGCAGAAATTCCCCTTATTTTAGGGCAAAATTTGCAAAACTTTTCCTTATTCGGGGGCAAAAAACAGAAATTCCCCTTATTTTGGGGCAAAATTGCAGAAATTTGCTTTATTTGGGGGCAAAAACAGAAATTCCCTTATTTTGGGGCAAAATTGCAGAAATTTGCTTTATTATGGGGAAAAAGTGCAGAAATTTTCCTCATTTTAGGGCAAAATTGCAGAAATTTCACTTATTTCAGAAAAAAAAGCAAAATTTTTTCTTATTTTGGGGCAAAAAGGCAGAAATTCCCATTATTTTGTGGCAAAAAGGCAGAAATTCACCTTATTTGGGGGTAAAAGGCAGAAATTCTTCTTATTTTGAGGTAAAATGCAGAAATTCCTCTTATTTAGAGGTAAAATGCAGAAATTCCCCTAATATTGGGAAAAAATGCAGAAATTCACTTTATTTTGGAGCTAAAAGGCAGAAATTTTTCGTATTTTGAAGAAAAATTGCAGAAATTCTTATTATTTTCCGGCAAAAAGGCTGAAATTCTCCTTATTTTGGGGCAAAAAGTCAGAAAATCTCCTTTTTTCGGTTGCAAAAATTCAGAAATTCCTTTTATTTTGGGCAAAATTGCAGAAATTTCCTATACTTTAGGGCAAAATTGCAGAAATTTCTCTTATTTTGGGGTAAAATTGCAGAAATTTCACTTATTTCAGGTAAAAATGGCAGAAATTTTTTTATTTTGGGGCAAAAAGGCAGAAATTTTTTTTATTTTGGTACAAAATTGCAGAAATTTTTCTTATTTTGGGGCAAACATGCAGAAATTCCCCATATTTTGGGGCAAAAGGCAGAAATTCCCCTTATTTTGAGAAAAAAGGCTGAAATTCCCCTTATTTTGGGGCAAAAAGGCAGAAATTCCCCTTATTTTTGTGCAAAATAACAGAAATTCCTTTTATTTTTGGGGAAAAGGCAGAAATTGCACTTATTTTTAGATAAAAGGCAGAAAATCCCCCTATTTTATGGCAAAAGTGAAGAAAATTCCCTTTTTTATGGCAAAAAGGTATGCATTCCCATTATTTTCGGGCAAATAGGCAGAAATTCCCTGTATTTTGGAGCAAAATTGCAGAAATTCCCCTAATTTTGTGGCAAAAAGGCAGAAATTCTTCTTATTTTGGGGTAAAACTGCAGAAATTTCACTTATTTCGCGGCAAGATGGCAAAAATTCCCCTTATTTTCAGCAAAAAATGCAGAAAATCCCCGTATTTTGGAGCAAAATTGAAAATTCACCTAATTTTGGTGTAAAACATGCAGTAATTTTCTATATTCTGTGGCAAAAAGGCAGAAATTCCCCTTATTTTGGGTCAAATGGCAGAAATTCCCCTTATTTTAGGGCAAAATTGCAGAAATTTCCCTTATTTGTGGGAAAAGACCAGAAATTCCTTTTAATTTGGGGCAAAATTGCAGAAATTTGCTTTATTATTGGGAAAAATTGCAGAAATTTCCCTTATTTTAGGCCAAAATTGCAGAAATTTCACTTATTTCAGAAAAAAAAGCAAAAATTTTTCTTATTTTGGGGCAAAAAGGCAGAAATTCCTATTATTTTGGGGCAAAAGGCAGAAATTCACCTTATTTTGGGGTAAAATTGCAGAAATTTCACATATTTCAGGGCAAAAAGGAAGTAATTCCCCTTATTTTGAGGTAAAATGCTGAAATTCCCCATATTTTGGGGCAAAAGGCAGAAATTCCCCTTATTTTGGGGCAAAAAGCCACAAATTTTCCTTATTTTCGGGCAAAATTTCAGAAATTTCATTTATTTCAGGGTAAAAAGTCAGAAATTTCCCTTATTTTGAGTCAAAAAGGAGAAATTTCTTTTATTATGGTACATAAATGAAATTTTTTTTTTGGAAGAAAAAGTCAGAAATTCCCATATTTTGAGGTAAAAGGCAGAAATGGTTCTTATTTTGAGGTAAAATGAAGAAATTCCCCTTATTTAGAGGTAAAATATAGAAATTCCCTTAATATTAGGGAGAAATGCAGAAATTCCATTTATTTTAGAGCTAAAAGGCAGAAATTTTCCGTATTCTGAAAAAAAATTGCAGAAATTCTCTTGATTTTCCGGTAAAAAGGCTGAAATTCTCCTTATTTTGGGGCAAAAAGAAAGAAAATCTCCATTTTTCGGGTGCATAAAGTCAGAAATTCCCATTATTTGGGGCAAAATTTTAGAAATTTCCTTTACTTTGTGGCAAAATTGCAGAAATTTTACTTATTTTGGGGCAAAATTGCAGAAATTTCACTTATTTCAGGGAAAAAAGGCAGAAATTTCTCTTATTTTGGGGCAATAAGGCAGAAATTTCTTTTATTTTGGTACAAATTTGCAGAAATTTTTCCTATTTTGGGGCAAAAAGGCAGAAATTTCCCTTATTTTGAGGTAAAAAAGCTGAAATTCCCTTTGTTTGGGGGCAAAAAGGCAGAAATTCCTATTATTTTGGGGCAAAAAGCAGACATTTCTCTTATTTTGGGGAAAAATTTTAGAAATTTCACTTATTTCAGGGCAAAAAGTCAGAAATTCCCCTTATTTTGGGGCAAAAAGCAGAAATTTCTTTTATTATGGTACAAAATTGACGAAATTTTCCTTATTTTGGAACAAAAAGGCAGAAATTCTCCATATTTTGGAGCAAAATGCAGAAATTATTCTTATTTTGAGGTAAATGCAGAAATTCCCTTTATTTTCGAGCTAAAAGGCAGAAATTCCCCGTATTTAGGGGCAAAAAGCAGACATTTCTCTTATTTTGGGGAAAAATTTTATAAATTTCACTTATTTCAGGGCATAAAGTCAGAAATTTTCCTTATTTTGCGGCAAAAAGACAGAAATTCCGTTTATTTTTGGGGAAAAGGCAGAAATTGCACTTATTTTGAGTCAAAAAGGCGGAAAATCACCTTATTTTGGGGCAAAAGTGAAGAAATTTCCCTTTTTTATGGCAAAAAGTATACATTCCCTTTATTTTCAGGCAAAAAGGCAGAAATTCCCCGTATTTTGGAGTAAAATTGCAGAAATTCCCCTAATTTTGGGGTAAAAAGGCAGAAATTCCTCTTATTTTGTGGTAAAACTGTAGAAATTTCAATTATTTCGCGGCAAGATGGCAGAAATTCCCCTTATTTTCGGCGAATAACACAGAAAATCCTCGTATTTTGGAGCAAAATTGCAGAAATTCACCTAATTTTGGGGTTAAACATGCATTAATTTTCTATATTTTGTGGCAAAAAGGCAGAAATTCCACTTATTTTGGGTCAAATGGCAGAAATTCCCCTTATTTTAGGGCAAAAGTGCAGAAATTTCCCTTATTTGTGGGCAAAAACCAGAAATTCCCCTTTTTTTGGGGCAAAATTGCACAAATTTGCTTTATTATGGGGAAAAATTGCAGAAATATCCCTTATTTTTATTCCAAAATTGCAGAAATTTCACTTATTACAGAAAAAAAAAGCAAAAATTTTTCTTATTTTGGGGCAAAAAGGCAGAAATTCCTATTATTTTTGGGCAAAAGGCAGAAATTCACCATATTTTGGGGTAAAATTGCAGAAATTTCACATATTTCAGGGCAAAAAGGCAGAAATTCCCTTTATTTTGAGGTAAAATGCTGAAATTCCCCATATTTGTTGGCAAATAGCCACAAATTTCCCTCATTTTCGGGCAAAATTTCAGAAATTTCATTTATTTCAGGGTAAAAAGTCAGAAATTCCCCTTATATTGGGGCAAAAAAGAGAAATTTCTTTTATTATGGTACAAAATTGAAGAAAATTTTTTTTATTTTGGAATAAAAAGGCAGAAATTCTCCATAATTTGGGGTAAAAGGCAGAAATGGTTCTTATTTTGAGGTAAAATGCAGAAATTCCCCTTATTTAGAGGTAAAATGTAGAAATTCCCTTAATATTGGGGAAAAATGCAGAAATTCCCTTTATTTTAGAGCTAAAAGACAGAAATTTTCCGTATTTTGATAAAAAATTGCAGAAATTCTCATGATTTTCGGGCAAAAATGCTGAAATTCTCCTTATTTTTGGGCAAAAAGAAAGAAAATCTCCATTTTTCGGGTGCAAAATGTCAGAAATTCCCTTTATTTGGGGCAAAATTGCAGAAATTTCACTTATTTGAGAAAAAAAAAGCAAAAATTTTTTTTATTTTGGGGCAAAAAGGCAGAAATTCCCATTATTTTGGGGCAAAAAGGCAGAAATTCACCTTATTTTTGGGGTAAAATTGCAGAAATTTCACATATTTCAGGGCAAAAAGGCAGAAATTTTCCTTATTTTGAGGTAAAATGCTGAAATTCCCCATATTTTGGGGCAAAAGGCAGAAATTCCCCTTATTTTGGGGCAAAAAGCCACAAATTTTTTTTATTTTTGGGCAAAATTGCAAAAATTTCATTTATTTCAGAATAAAAAGTCAGAAATTCCCCTTATTTTGGGGCAAAAAGGAGAAATTTTTTTTATTATGGTACAAAATTGAAGAAATTTTCTTTATTTTGGAACAAAAAGGCATAAATTCCCCATATTTTGGGGTAAAAGGCAGAAATTTTTATTTTGAGGTAAAATGCAGAAATTCCCCTTATTTAGAGGTAAAATGTAGAAATTCCCCTAATATTGGCGAAAAATGCAGAAATTCCCTTTATTTTGGGGCTAAAAGGCAGAAATTTTCCGTATTTTGAAGAAAAATTGCAGAAATTCTCATAATTTTTGGGCTAAAAGTTTGAAATTCTCCTTATTTTGGGGCAAAAAGACAGAAAATCTCCTTTTTTTGAGTGCAAAAACTCAGAAATTCCCATTTTTTGAGGCAAAATTGCAGAAATTTCCTTTACTTTGGGTCAAAATTGCAGAAATTTCCCTTATTTTGTGGCAAAATTGCAGAAATTTCACTTATTTCATGAAAAAAGGCAGAAATTTCTCTTATTTTGGGGCAAAAAGGCAGAAATTTCTTTTATTTTGGTAAAAAATTGCAGAAAAATTTTCTATTTTGGGGCAAAAAGGCAGAAATTCCCCTTATTTTGAGGTAAAAAGGCTGAAATTTCTTTTATTTGGGGGCAAAAAGGCAGAAATTCTCCTCAATTTGAGGCAAAAAGAAAACATTTCCCTTTTTTGGGGAAAAATTTTAGAAATTTCACTTATTTCAGGGCAAAAAGTCAGAAATTCCCCTTATTTTGGGGCAAAAAGCAGAAATTTCTTTTATTATGGTACAAAATTGAAGAAATTTTTCTTATTTTGGAACAAAAAGGCAGAAATTCCCCATATTTTGGAGCAAAATGCAGAAATTATTCTTATTTTGAGGTAAAATGCAGAAATTCCCTTTATTTTGGGGCTAAAAGGCAGAAATTCCCTGTATTTTGAAGCAAAATTGCAGAAATTCTCATAATTTTCGGGCAAAAAGGCAGAAATTCTCCTTATTTTGGGGCAAAAAAGCAGAAATTTACTTTATATTGGGGCAAAATTGCAGAAATTTTCTTTATTTTGGGGCAAAATTGCAGAAATTTCACTTATTTCAGGGAAAAAAGGCAAAAATTTCTCTTATTTTGGGGCAAAAAGGCAGAGATTTCTTTTATTTTGGTACAAAATTGCAGAAATTTTTCTTATTTTGGGGCAAAAGAGCAGAAATTCCCCTTATTTTGGGGCAAAAAGTCATAAATTCCCCATATTTTGGGGCAAAAAGCAGACATTTCTCTTATTTTGGGGAAAAATTTTAGAAATTTCACTTATTTCAGGGAATAAAGTCAGAAATTCCCCTTATTTTGCGGCAAAAAGACAGAAATTCCGTTTATTTTTGGGGAAAAGGCAGAAATTGCACTTATTTTGAGTCAAAAAGGCGGAAAATCACACTATTTTGGGGCAAAAGTGAAGAAATTTCCCTTTTTTATGGCAAAAAGTATACATTCCCTTTATTTTCGGGCAAAAAGGCAGATATTCCCCATATTTTGGAGCAAAATGCAGAAATTATTCTTATTTTGAGGTAAAATGCAGAAATTCCCTTTATTTTGGGGCTAAAAGGCAGAAATTCCCTGTATTTTGAAGCAAAATTGCAGAAATTCTCATAATTTTCGGGCAAAAAGCAGAAATTCTCCTTATTTTGGGGCAAAAAAGCAGAAATTTACTTTATATTGGGGCAAAATTGCAGAAATTTTCTTTATTTTGGGGCAAAATTGCAGAAATTTCACTTATTTCAGGAAAAAAAGGCAAAAATTTCTCTTATTTTGGGGCAAAAAGGCAGAGATTTCTTTTATTTTGGTACAAAATTGCAGAAATTTTTCTTATTTTGGGGCAAAAGAGCAGAAATTCCCCTTATTTTGGGGCAAAAAGTCATAAATTCCCCATATTTTGGGGCAAAAAGCAGACATTTCTCTTATTTTGGGGAAAAATTTTAGAAATTTCACTTATTTCAGGGAATAAAGTCAGAAATTCCCCTTATTTTGCGATAAAAAGACAGAAATTCCGTTTATTTTTGGGGAAAAGGCAGAAATTGCACTTATTTTGAGTCAAAAAGGCGGAAAATCACCTTATTTTGGGGCAAAAGTGAAGAAATTTCCCTTTTTTATGGCAAAAAGTATACATTCCCTTTATTTTCGGGCAAAAAGGCAGAAATTTCCCGTATTTTGGAGCAAAATTGCAGAAATTCCCCTAATTTTGGGGCAAAAATGCAGAAATTCTCCTTATTTTGGGGTAAAACTGCAGAAATTTCGCGGCAAGATGGCAGAAATTCCCCTTATTTTCAGCGAAAAAAGCAGAAAATCCTCGTATTTTGGAGCAAAATTGCAGAAATTCACCTAATTTTGGGGTAAAACATGCAGTAATTTTCTTTATTTTGTTGCAAAAAGGCAGAAATTCCCCTTATTTTGGGTCAAATGGCAGAAATTCCCCTTATTATAGGGCAAAATTGCAGAAATTTCTCTTATTTGTAGGCAAAGACCAGAAATTCCTCTTATTTTGGGGCAAAATTGCAGAAATTTGCTTTATTATTGGGAAAAATTGCAGAAATTTTCCTTATTTTAGGCCAAAATTGCAGAAATTTCACTTGTTTCAGAAAAAAAAAAGCCAAAATTTTTTCTTATTTTGGGGCAAAAAGGCAGAAATTCCCATTATTTTGTGGCAAAAAGGCAGAAATTCACCTTATTTTGGGGTAAAAGGCAGAAATTCTTCTTATTTTGAGGTAAAATGCAGAAATTCCTCTTATTTAGAGGTAAAATGCAGAAATTCCCCTAATATTGGGAAAAAATGCAGAAATTCACTTTATTTTGGAGCTAAAAGGCAGAAATTTTTCGTATTTTGAAGAAAAATTGCAGAAATTCTCATTATTTTCCGGCAAAAAGGCTGAAATTCTCCTTATTTTGGGGCAAAAAGTCAGAAAATCTCCTTTTTTCGGTTGCAAAAATTCAGAAATTCCTTTTATTTTGGGCAAAATTGCAGAAATTTCCTATACTTTAGGGCAAAATTGCAGAAATTTCTCTTATTTTGGGGTAAAATTGCAGAAATTTCACTTATTTCAGGTAAAAATGGCAGAAATTTCTCTTATTTTGGGGCAAAAAGGCAGAAATTTTTTTTATTTTGGTACAAAATTGCAGAAATTTTTCTTATTTTGGGGCAAAAATGCAGAAATTCCCCATATTTTGGGGCAAAAGGCAGAAATTCCCCTTATTTTGAGAAAAAAGGCTGAAATTCCCCTTATTTTGGGGCAAAAAGGCAGAAATTCCCCTTATTTTTGTGCAAAATAACAGAAATTCCTTTTATTTTTGGGGAAAAGGCAGAAATTGCACTTATTTTTAGATAAAAGGCAGAAAATCCCCATATTTTAGGGCAAAAGTGAAGAAAATTCCCTTTTTTATGGCAAAAAGGTATGCATTCCCATTATTTTCGGGCAAATAGGCAGAAATTCCCTTTATTTTGGAGCAAAATTGCAGAAATTCCCCTAATTTTGTGGCAAAAAGGCAGAAATTCTTCTTATTTTGGGGTAAAACTGCAGAAATTTCACTTATTTCGCGGCAAGATGGCAGAAATTCCCCTTATTTTCAGCGAAAAATGCAGAAAATCCTCGTATTTTGGAGCAAAATTGCAGATATTCACCTAATTTTGGGGTAAAACATGCAGTAATTTTCTATATTCTGTGGCAAAAAGGCAGAAATTCCCCTTATTTTGGGTCAAATGGCAGAAATTCCCCTTATTTTAGGGCAAAATTTGCAAAACTTTTCCTTATTCGGGGGCAAAAAACAGAAATTCCCCTTATTTTGGGGCAAAATTGCAGAAATTTGCTTTATTTGGGGGCAAAAACAGAAATTCCCCTTATTTTGGGGCAAAATTGCAGAAATTTGCTTTATTATGGGGAAAAAGTGCAGAAATTTCCCTCATTTTAGGGCAAAATTGCAGAAATTTCACTTATTTCAGAAAAAAAAGCAAAATTTTTTCTTATTTTGGGGCAAAAAGGCAGAAATTCCCATTATTTTGTGGCAAAAAGGCAGAAATTCACCTTATTTGGGGGTAAAAGGCAGAAATTCTTCTTATTTTGAGGTAAAATGCAGAAATTCCTCTTATTTAGAGGTAAAATGCAGAAATTCCCCTAATATTGGGAAAAAATGCAGAAATTCACTTTATTTTGGAGCTAAAAGGCAGAATTTTTTCGTATTTTGAAGAAAAATTGCAGAAATTCTCATTATTTTCCGGCAAAAAGGCTGAAATTCTCCTTATTTTGGGGCAAAAAGTCAGAAAATCTCCTTTTTTCGGTTGCAAAAATTCAGAAATTCCTTTTATTTTGGGCAAAATTGCAGAAATTTCCTATACTTTAGGGCAAAATTGCAGAAATTTCTCTTATTTTGGGGTAAAATTGCAGAAATTTCACTTATTTCAGGTAAAAATGGCAGAAATTTCTCTTATTTTGGGGCAAAAAGGCAGAAATTTTTTTTATTTTGGTACAAAATTGCAGAAATTTTTCTTATTTTGGGGCAAAAATGCAGAAATTCCCCATATTTTGGGGCAAAAGGCAGAAATTCCCCTTATTTTGAGAAAAAAGGCTGAAATTCCCCTTATTTTGGGGCAAAAAGGCAGAAATTCCCCTTATTTTTGTGCAAAATAACAGAAATTCCTTTTATTTTTGGGGAAAAGGCAGAAATTGCACTTATTTTTAGATAAAAGGCAGAAAATCCCCATATTTTAGGGCAAAAGTGAAGAAAATTCCCTTTTTTATGGCAAAAAGGTATGCATTCCCATTATATTCAGGCAAATAGGCAGAAATTCCCTGTATTTTGGAGCAAAATTGCAGAAATTCCCCTAATTTTGTGGCAAAAAGGCAGAAATTCTTCTTATTTTGGGGTAAAACTGCAGAAATTTCACTTATTTCGCGGCAAGATGGCAGAAATTCCCCTTATTTTCAGCGAAAAATGCAGAAAATCCTCGTATTTTGGAGCAAAATTGCAGATATTCACCTAATTTTGGGGTAAAACATGCAGTAATTTTCTATATTCTGTGGCAAAAAGGCAGAAATTCCCCTTATTTTGGGACAAATGGCAGAAATTCCCCTTATTTTAGGGCAAAATTTGCAAAACTTTTCCTTATTCGGGGGCAAAAAACAGAAATTCCCCTTATTTTGGGGCAAAATTGCAGAAATTTGCTTTATTTGGGGGCAAAAACAGAAATTCCCTTATTTTGGGGCAAAATTGCAGAAATTTGCTTTATTATGGGGAAAAAGTGCAGAAATTTTCCTCATTTTAGGGCAAAATTGCAGAAATTTCACTTATTTCAGAAAAAAAAGCAAAATTTTTTCTTATTTTGGGGCAAAAAGGCAGAAATTCCCATTATTTTGTGGCAAAAAGGCAGAAATTCACCTTATTTGGGGGTAAAAGGCAGAAATTCTTCTTATTTTGAGGTAAAATGCAGAAATTCCTCTTATTTAGAGGTAAAATGCAGAAATTCCCCTAATATTGGGAAAAAATGCAGAAATTCACTTTATTTTGGAGCTAAAAGGCAGAAATTTTTCGTATTTTGAAGAAAAATTGCAGAAATTCTTATTATTTTCCGGCAAAAAGGCTGAAATTCTCCTTATTTTGGGGCAAAAAGTCAGAAAATCTCCTTTTTTCGGTTGCAAAAATTCAGAAATTCCTTTTATTTTGGGCAAAATTGCAGAAATTTCCTATACTTTAGGGCAAAATTGCAGAAATTTCTCTTATTTTGGGGTAAAATTGCAGAAATTTCACTTATTTCAGGTAAAAATGGCAGAAATTTTTCTTATTTTGGGGCAAAAAAGCAGAAATTTTTTTTATTTTGGTACAAAATTGCAGAAATTTTTCTTATTTTGGGGCAAACATGCAGAAATTCCCCATATTTTGGGGCAAAAGGCAGAAATTCCCCTTATTTTGAGAAAAAAGGCTGAAATTCCCCTTATTTTGGGGCAAAAAGGCAGAAATTCCCCTTATTTTTGTGCAAAATAACAGAAATTCCTTTTATTTTTGGGGAAAAGGCAGAAATTGCACTTATTTTTAGATAAAAGGCAGAAAATCCCCCTATTTTATGGCAAAAGTGAAGAAAATTCCCTTTTTTATGGCAAAAAGGTATGCATTCCCATTATTTTCGGGCAAATAGGCAGAAATTCCCTGTATTTTGGAGCAAAATTGCAGAAATTCCCCTAATTTTGTGGCAAAAAGGCAGAAATTCTTCTTATTTTGGGGTAAAACTGCAGAAATTTCACTTATTTCGCGGCAAGATGGCAGAAATTCCCCTTATTTTCAGCAAAAAATGCAGAAAATCCTCGTATTTTGGAGCAAAATTGAAAATTCACCTAATTTTGGTGTAAAACATGCAGTAATTTTCTATATTCTGTGGCAAAAAGGCAGAAATTCCCCTTATTTTGGGTCAAATGGCAGAAATTCCCCTTATTTTAGGGCAAAATTGCAGAAATTTCCCTTATTTGTGGGAAAAGACCAGAAATTCCTTTTAATTTGGGGCAAAATTGCAGAAATTTGCTTTATTATTGGGAAAAATTGCAGAAATTTCCCTTATTTTAGGCCAAAATTGCAGAAATTTCACTTATTTCAGAAAAAAAAGCAAAAATTTTTCTTATTTTGGGGCAAAAAGGCAGAAATTCCTATTATTTTGGGGCAAAAGGCAGAAATTCACCTTATTTTGGGGTAAAATTGCAGAAATTTCACATATTTCAGGGCAAAAAGGAAGTAATTCCCCTTATTTTGAGGTAAAATGCTGAAATTCCCCATATTTTGGGGCAAAAGGCAGAAATTCCCCTTATTTTGGGGCAAAAAGCCACAAATTTTCCTTATTTTCGGGCAAAATTTCAGAAATTTCATTTATTTCAGGGTAAAAAGTCAGAAATTTCCCTTATTTTGAGTCAAAAAGGAGAAATTTCTTTTATTATGGTACATAAATGAAATTTTTTTTTTTGGAAGAAAAAGTCAGAAATTCCCATATTTTGAGGTAAAAGGCAGAAATGGTTCTTATTTTGAGGTAAAATGAAGAAATTCCCCTTATTTAGAGGTAAAATATAGAAATTCCCTTAATATTAGGGAGAAATGCAGAAATTCCATTTATTTTAGAGCTAAAAGGCAGAAATTTTCCGTATTCTGAAAAAAAATTGCAGAAATTCTCTTGATTTTCCGGTAAAAAGGCTGAAATTCTCCTTATTTTGGGGCAAAAAGAAAGAAAATCTCCATTTTTCGGGTGCATAAAGTCAGAAATTCCCATTATTTGGGGCAAAATTTTAGAAATTTCCTTTACTTTGTGGCAAAATTGCAGAAATTTTACTTATTTTGGGGCAAAATTGCAGAAATTTCACTTATTTCAGGGAAAAAAGGCAGAAATTTCTCTTATTTTGGGGCAATAAGGCAGAAATTTCTTTTATTTTGGTACAAATTTGCAGAAATTTTTCCTATTTTGGGGCAAAAAAGCAGAAATTCCTTTTATTTTGAGGTAAAAAGGCTGAAATTCCCCTTATTTGGGGGCAAAAAGGCAGAAATTCTCCTAATTTTGAGGCAAAAAGAAAACATTTCCCTTATTTTGGGGAAAAATTTTAGAAATTTCACTTATTTCAGGGCAAAAAGTCAGAAATTCCCCTTATTTTGGGGCAAAAAGCAGAAATTTCTTTTATTATGGTACAAAATTGACGAAATTTTCCTTATTTTGGAACAAAAAGGCAGAAATTCTCCATATTTTGGAGCAAAATGCAGAAATTATTCTTATTTTGAGGTAAATGCAGAAATTCCCTTTATTTTCGAGCTAAAAGGCAGAAATTCCCCGTATTTAGGGGCAAAAAGCAGACATTTCTCTTATTTTGGGGAAAAATTTTATAAATTTCACTTATTTCAGGGCATAAAGTCAGAAATTTTCCTTATTTTGCGGCAAAAAGACAGAAATTCCGTTTATTTTTGGGGAAAAGGCAGAAATTGCACTTATTTTGAGTCAAAAAGGCGGAAAATCACCTTATTTTGGGGCAAAAGTGAAGAAATTTCCCTTTTTTATGGCAAAAAGTATACATTCCCTTTATTTTCAGGCAAAAAGGCAGAAATTCCCCATATTTTGGAGTAAAATTGCAGAAATTCCCCTAATTTTGGGGTAAAAAGGCAGAAATTCCTCTTATTTTGTGGTAAAACTGTAGAAATTTCAATTATTTCGCGGCAAGATGGCAGAAATTCCCCTTATTTTCGGCGAATAACACAGAAAATCCTCGTATTTTGGAGCAAAATTGCAGAAATTCACCTAATTTTGGGGTTAAACATGCATTAATTTTCTATATTTTGTGGCAAAAAGGCAGAAATTCCACTTATTTTGGGTCAAATGGCAGAAATTCCCCTTATTTTAGGGCAAAAGTGCAGAAATTTCCCTTATTTGTGGGCAAAAACCAGAAATTCCCCTTTTTTTGGGGCAAAATTGCACAAATTTGCTTTATTATGGGGAAAAATTGCAGAAATATCCCTTATTTTTATTCCAAAATTGCAGAAATTTCACTTATTACAGAAAAAAAAGCAAAAATTTTTCTTATTTTGGGGCAAAAAGGCAGAAATTCCTATTATTTTTGGGCAAAAGGCAGAAATTCACCATATTTTGGGGTAAAATTGCAGAAATTTCACATATTTCAGGGCAAAAAGGCAGAAATTCCCTTTATTTTGAGGTAAAATGCTGAAATTCCCCATATTTGTTGGCAAATAGCCCCAAATTTCCCTCATTTTCGGGCAAAATTTCAGAAATTTCATTTATTTCAGGGTAAAAAGTCAGAAATTCCCCTTATATTGGGGCAAAAAAGAGAAATTTCTTTTATTATGGTACAAAATTGAAGAAATTTTTTTTTATTTTGGAATAAAAAGGCAGAAATTCTCCATAATTTGGGGTAAAAGGCAGAAATGGTTCTTATTTTGAGGTAAAATGCAGAAATTCCCCTTATTTAGAGGTAAAATGTAGAAATTCCCTTAATATTGGGGAAAAATGCAGAAATTCCCTTTATTTTAGAGCTAAAAGACAGAAATTTTCCGTATTTTGATAAAAAATTGCAGAAATTCTCATGATTTTCGGGCAAAAATGCTGAAATTCTCCTTATTTTTGGGCAAAAAGAAAGAAAATCTCCATTTTTCGGGTGCAAAATGTCAGAAATTCCCTTTATTTGGGGCAAAATTGCAGAAATTTCACTTATTTGAGAAAAAAAAAGCAAAAATTTTTTTTATTTTGGGGCAAAAAGGCAGAAATTCCCATTATTTTGGGGCAAAAAGGCAGAAATTCACCTTATTTTTGGGGTAAAATTGCAGAAATTTCACATATTTCAGGGCAAAAAGGCAGAAATTTTCCTTATTTTGAGGTAAAATGCTGAAATTCCCCATATTTTGGGGCAAAAGGCAGAAATTCCCCTTATTTTGGGGCAAAAAGCCACAAATTTCCTTTATTTTTGGGCAAAATTGCAAAAATTTCATTTATTTCAGAATAAAAAGTCAGAAATTCCCCTTATTTTGGGGCAAAAAGGAGAAATTTTTTTTATTATGGTACAAAATTGAAGAAATTTTCTTTATTTTGGAACAAAAAGGCATAAATTCCCCATATTTTGGGGTAAAAGGCAGAAATTTTTATTTTGAGGTAAAATGCAGAAATTCCCCTTATTTAGAGGTAAAATGTAGAAATTCCCCTAATATTGGCGAAAAATGCAGAAATTCCCTTTATTTTGGGGCTAAAAGGCAGAAATTTTCCGTATTTTGAAGAAAAATTGCAGAAATTCTCATAATTTTTGGGCTAAAAGTTTGAAATTCTCCTTATTTTGGGGCAAAAAGACAGAAAATCTCCTTTTTTTGAGTGCAAAAACTCAGAAATTCCCATTTTTTGAGGCAAAATTGCAGAAATTTCCTTTACTTTGGGTCAAAATTGCAGAAATTTCCCTTATTTTGTGGCAAAATTGCAGAAATTTCACTTATTTCATGAAAAAAGGCAGAAATTTCTCTTATTTTGGGGCAAAAAGGCAGAAATTTCTTTTATTTTGGTAAAAAATTGCAGAAAAATTTTCTATTTTGGGGCAAAAAGGCAGAAATTCCCCTTATTTTGAGGTAAAAAGGCTGAAATTTCTTTTATTTGGGGGCAAAAAGGCAGAAATTCTCCTCAATTTGAGGCAAAAAGAAAACATTTCCCTTTTTTGGGGAAAAATTTTAGAAATTTCACTTATTTCAGGGCAAAAAGTCAGAAATTCCCCTTATTTTGGGGCAAAAAGCAGAAATTTCTTTTATTATGGTACAAAATTGAAGAAATTTTTCTTATTTTGGAACAAAAAGGCAGAAATTCCCCATATTTTGGAGCAAAATGCAGAAATTATTCTTATTTTGAGGTAAAATGCAGAAATTCCCTTTATTTTGGGGCTAAAAGGCAGAAATTCCCTGTATTTTGAAGCAAAATTGCAGAAATTCTCATAATTTTCGGGCAAAAAGGCAGAAATTCTCCTTATTTTGGGGCAAAAAAGCAGAAATTTACTTTATATTGGGGCAAAATTGCAGAAATTTTCTTTATTTTGGGGCAAAATTGCAGAAATTTCACTTATTTCAGGGAAAAAAGGCAAAAATTTCTCTTATTTTGGGGCAAAAAGGCAGAGATTTCTTTTATTTTGGTACAAAATTGCAGAAATTTTTCTTATTTTGGGGCAAAAGAGCAGAAATTCCCCTTATTTTGGGGCAAAAAGTCATAAATTCCCCATATTTTGGGGCAAAAAGCAGACATTTCTCTTATTTTGGGGAAAAATTTTAGAAATTTCACTTATTTCAGGGAATAAAGTCAGAAATTCCCCTTATTTTGCGGCAAAAAGACAGAAATTCCGTTTATTTTTGGGGAAAAGGCAGAAATTGCACTTATTTTGAGTCAAAAAGGCGGAAAATCACACTATTTTGGGGCAAAAGTGAAGAAATTTCCCTTTTTTATGGCAAAAAGTATACATTCCCTTTATTTTCGGGCAAAAAGGCAGATATTCCCCATATTTTGGAGCAAAATGCAGAAATTATTCTTATTTTGAGGTAAAATGCAGAAATTCCCTTTATTTTGGGGCTAAAAGGCAGAAATTCCCTGTATTTTGAAGCAAAATTGCAGAAATTCTCATAATTTTCGGGCAAAAAGCAGAAATTCTCCTTATTTTGGGGCAAAAAAGCAGAAATTTACTTTATATTGGGGCAAAATTGCAGAAATTTTCTTTATTTTGGGGCAAAATTGCAGAAATTTCACTTATTTCAGGAAAAAAAGGCAAAAATTTCTCTTATTTTGGGGCAAAAAGGCAGAGATTTCTTTTATTTTGGTACAAAATTGCAGAAATTTTTCTTATTTTGGGGCAAAAGAGCAGAAATTCCCCTTATTTTGGGGCAAAAAGTCATAAATTCCCCATATTTTGGGGCAAAAAGCAGACATTTCTCTTATTTTGGGGAAAAATTTTAGAAATTTCACTTATTTCAGGGAATAAAGTCAGAAATTCCCCTTATTTTGCGATAAAAAGACAGAAATTCCGTTTATTTTTGGGGAAAAGGCAGAAATTGCACTTATTTTGAGTCAAAAAGGCGGAAAATCACCTTATTTTGGGGCAAAAGTGAAGAAATTTCCCTTTTTTATGGCAAAAAGTATACATTCCCTTTATTTTCGGGCAAAAAGGCAGAAATTTCCCGTATTTTGGAGCAAAATTGCAGAAATTCCCCTAATTTTGGGGCAAAAATGCAGAAATTCTCCTTATTTTGGGGTAAAACTGCAGAAATTTCGCGGCAAGATGGCAGAAATTCCCCTTATTTTCAGCGAAAAAAGCAGAAAATCCTCGTATTTTGGAGCAAAATTGCAGAAATTCACCTAATTTTGGGGTAAAACATGCAGTAATTTTCTATATTTTGTTGCAAAAAGGCAGAAATTCCCCTTATTTTGGGTCAAATGGCAGAAATTCCCCTTATTATAGGGCAAAATTGCAGAAATTTCTCTTATTTGTAGGCAAAGACCAGAAATTCCCCTTATTTTGGGGCAAAATTGCAGAAATTTGCTTTATTATTGGGAAAAATTGCAGAAATTTTCCTTATTTTAGGCCAAAATTGCAGAAATTTCACTTGTTTCAGAAAAAAAAAAGCCAAAATTTTTTCTTATTTTGGGGCAAAAAGGCAGAAATTCCCATTATTTTGTGGCAAAAAGGCAGAAATTCACCTTATTTTGGGGTAAAAGGCAGAAATTCTTCTTATTTTGAGGTAAAATGCAGAAATTCCTCTTATTTAGAGGTAAAATGCAGAAATTCCCCTAATATTGGGAAAAAATGCAGAAATTCACTTTATTTTGGAGCTAAAAGGCAGAAATTTTTCGTATTTTGAAGAAAAATTGCAGAAATTCTCATTATTTTCCGGCAAAAAGGCTGAAATTCTCCTTATTTTGGGGCAAAAAGTCAGAAAATCTCCTTTTTTCGGTTGCAAAAATTCAGAAATTCCTTTTATTTTGGGCAAAATTGCAGAAATTTCCTATACTTTAGGGCAAAATTGCAGAAATTTCTCTTATTTTGGGGTAAAATTGCAGAAATTTCACTTATTTCAGGTAAAAATGGCAGAAATTTCTCTTATTTTGGGGCAAAAAGGCAGAAATTTTTTTTATTTTGGTACAAAATTGCAGAAATTTTTCTTATTTTGGGGCAAAAATGCAGAAATTCCCCATATTTTGGGGCAAAAGGCAGAAATTCCCCTTATTTTGAGAAAAAAGGCTGAAATTCCCCTTATTTTGGGGCAAAAAGGCAGAAATTCCCCTTATTTTTGTGCAAAATAACAGAAATTCCTTTTATTTTGGGGGAAAAGGCAGAAATTGCACTTATTTTTAGATAAAAGGCAGAAAATCCCCATATTTTAGGGCAAAAGTGAAGAAAATTCCCTTTTTTATGGCAAAAAGGTATGCATTCCCATTATTTTCAGGCAAATAGGCAGAAATTCCCTGTATTTTGGAGCAAAATTGCAGAAATTCCCCTAATTTTGTGGCAAAAAGGCAGAAATTCTTCTTATTTTGGGGTAAAACTGCAGAAATTTCACTTATTTCGCGGCAAGATGGCAGAAATTCCCCTTATTTTCAGCGAAAAATGCAGAAAATCCTCGTATTTTGGAGCAAAATTGCAGATATTCACCTAATTTTGGGGTAAAACATGCAGTAATTTTCTATATTCTGTGGCAAAAAGGCAGAAATTCCCCTTATTTTGGGACAAATGGCAGAAATTCCCCTTATTTTAGGGCAAAATTTGCAAAACTTTTCCTTATTCGGGGGCAAAAAACAGAAATTCCCCTTATTTTGGGGCAAAATTGCAGAAATTTGCTTTATTTGGGGGCAAAAACAGAAATTCCCTTATTTTGGTGCAAAATTGCAGAAATTTGCTTTATTATGGGGAAAAAGTGCAGAAATTTCCCTCATTTTAGGGCAAAATTGCAGAAATTTCACTTATTTCAGAAAAAAAAGCAAAATTTTTTCTTATTTTGGGGCAAAAAGGCAGAAATTCCCATTATTTTGTGGCAAAAAGGCAGAAATTCACCTTATTTGGGGGTAAAAGGCAGAAATTCTTCTTATTTTGAGGTAAAATGCAGAAATTCCTCTTATTTAGAGGTAAAATGCAGAAATTCCCCTAATATTGGGAAAAAATGCAGAAATTCACTTTATTTTGGAGCTAAAAGGCAGAAATTTTTCGTATTTTGAAGAAAAATTGCAGAAATTCTTATTATTTTCCGGCAAAAAGGCTGAAATTCTCCTTATTTTGGGGCAAAAAGTCAGAAAATCTCCTTTTTTCGGTTGCAAAAATTCAGAAATTCCTTTTATTTTGGGCAAAATTGCAGAAATTTCCTATACTTTAGGGCAAAATTGCAGAAATTTCTCTTATTTTGGGGTAAAATTGCAGAAATTTCACTTATTTCAGGTAAAAATGGCAGAAATTTTTCTTATTTTGGGGCAAAAAAGCAGAATTTTTTTTTATTTTGGTACAAAATTGCAGAAATTTTTCTTATTTTGGGGCAAACATGCAGAAATTCCCCATATTTTGGGGCAAAAGGCAGAAATTCCCCTTATTTTGAGAAAAAAGGCTGAAATTCCCCTTATTTTGGGGCAAAAAGGCAGAAATTCCCCTTATTTTTGTGCAAAATAACAGAAATTCCTTTTATTTTTGGGGAAAAGGCAGAAATTGCACTTATTTTTAGATAAAAGGCAGAAAATCCCCCTATTTTATGGCAAAAGTGAAGAAAATTCCCTTTTTTATGGCAAAAAGGTATGCATTCCCATTATTTTCGGGCAAATAGGCAGAAATTCCCTGTATTTTGGAGCAAAATTGCAGAAATTCCCCTAATTTTGTGGCAAAAAGGCAGAAATTCTTCTTATTTTGGGGTAAAACTGCAGAAATTTCACTTATTTCGCGGCAAGATGGGAGAAATTCCCCTTATTTTCAGCAAAAAATGCAGAAAATCCTCGTATTTTGGAGCAAAATTGAAAATTCACCTAATTTTGGTGTAAAACATGCAGTAATTTTCTATATTCTGTGGCAAAAAGGCAGAAATTCCCCTTATTTTGGGTCAAATGGCAGAAATTCCCCTTATTTTAGGGCAAAATTGCAGAAATTTCCCTTATTTGTGGGAAAAGACCAGAAATTCCTTTTAATTTGGGGCAAAATTGCAGAAATTTGCTTTATTATTGGGAAAAATTGCAGAAATTTCCCTTATTTTAGGCCAAAATTGCAGAAATTTCACTTATTTCAGAAAAAAAAGCAAAAATTTTTCTTATTTTGGGGCAAAAAGGCAGAAATTCCTATTATTTTGGGGCAAAAGGCAGAAATTCACCTTATTTTGGGGTAAAATTGCAGAAATTTCACATATTTCAGGGCAAAAAGGAAGTAATTCCCCTTATTTTGAGGTAAAATGCTGAAATTCCCCATATTTTGGGGCAAAAGGCAGAAATTCCCCTTATTTTGGGGCAAAAAGCCACAAATTTTCCTTATTTTCGGGCAAAATTTCAGAAATTTCATTTATTTCAGGGTAAAAAGTCAGAAATTTCCCTTATTTTGAGTCAAAAAGGAGAAATTTCTTTTATTATGGTACATAAATGAAATTTTTTTTTTTGGAAGAAAAAGTCAGAAATTCCCATATTTTGAGGTAAAAGGCAGAAATGGTTCTTATTTTGAGGTAAAATGAAGAAATTCCCCTTATTTAGAGGTAAAATATAGAAATTCCCTTAATATTAGGGAGAAATGCAGAAATTCCATTTATTTTAGAGCTAAAAGGCAGAAATTTTCCGTATTCTGAAAAAAAATTGCAGAAATTCTCTTGATTTTCCGGTAAAAAGGCTGAAATTCTCCTTATTTTGGGGCAAAAAGAAAGAAAATCTCCATTTTTCGGGTGCATAAAGTCAGAAATTCCCATTATTTGGGGCAAAATTTTAGAAATTTCCTTTACTTTGTGGCAAAATTGCAGAAATTTTACTTATTTTGGGGCAAAATTGCAGAAATTTCACTTATTTCAGGGAAAAAAGGCAGAAATTTCTCTTATTTTGGGGCAATAAGGCAGAAATTTCTTTTATTTTGGTACAAATTTGCAGAAATTTTTCCTATTTTGGGGCAAAAAAGCAGAAATTCCTTTTATTTTGAGGTAAAAAGGCTGAAATTCCCCTTATTTGGGGGCAAAAAGGCAGAAATTCTCCTAATTTTGAGGCAAAAAGAAAACATTTCCCTTATTTTGGGGAAAAATTTTAGAAATTTCACTTATTTCAGGGCAAAAAGTCAGAAATTCCCCTTATTTTGGGGCAAAAAGCAGAAATTTCTTTTATTATGGTACAAAATTGACGAAATTTTCCTTATTTTGGAACAAAAAGGCAGAAATTCTCCATATTTTGGAGCAAAATGCAGAAATTATTCTTATTTTGAGGTAAATGCAGAAATTCCCTTTATTTTCGAGCTAAAAGGCAGAAATTCCCCGTATTTAGGGGCAAAAAGCAGACATTTCTCTTATTTTGGGGAAAAATTTTATAAATTTCACTTATTTCAGGGCATAAAGTCAGAAATTTTCCTTATTTTGCGGCAAAAAGACAGAAATTCCGTTTATTTTTGGGGAAAAGGCAGAAATTGCACTTATTTTGAGTCAAAAAGGCGGAAAATCACCTTATTTTGGGGCAAAAGTGAAGAAATTTCCCTTTTTTATGGCAAAAAGTATACATTCCCTTTATTTTCGGGCAAAAAGGCAGAAATTCCCCGTATTTTGGAGTAAAATTGCAGAAATTCCCCTAATTTTGGGGTAAAAAGGCAGAAATTCCTCTTATTTTGTGGTAAAACTGTAGAAATTTCAATTATTTCGCGGCAAGATGGCAGAAATTCCCCTTATTTTCGGCGAATAACACAGAAAATCCTCGTATTTTGGAGCAAAATTGCAGAAATTCACCTAATTTTGGGGTTAAACATGCATTAATTTTCTATATTTTGTGGCAAAAAGGCAGAAATTCCACTTATTTTGGGTCAAATGGCAGAAATTCCCCTTATTTTAGGGCAAAAGTGCAGAAATTTCCCTTATTTGTGGGCAAAAACCAGAAATTCCCCTTTTTTGGGGGCAAAATTGCACAAATTTGCTTTATTATGGGGAAAAATTGCAGAAATATCCCTTATTTTTATTCCAAAATTGCAGAAATTTCACTTATTACAGAAAAAAAAGCAAAAATTTTTATTATTTTGGGGCAAAAAGGCAGAAATTCCTATTATTTTTGGGCAAAAGGCAGAAATTCACCATATTTTGGGGTAAAATTGCAGAAATTTCACATATTTCAGGGCAAAAAGGCAGAAATTCCCTTTATTTTGAGGTAAAATGCTGAAATTCCCCATATTTGTTGGCAAATAGCCACAAATTTCCCTCATTTTCGGGCAAAATTTCAGAAATTTCATTTATTTCAGGGTAAAAAGTCAGAAATTCCCCTTATATTGGGGCAAAAAAGAGAAATTTCTTTTATTATGGTACAAAATTGAAGAAAATTTTTTTTATTTTGGAATAAAAAGGCAGAAATTCTCCATAATTTGGGGTAAAAGGCAGAAATGGTTCTTATTTTGAGGTAAAATGCAGAAATTCCCCTTATTTAGAGGTAAAATGTAGAAATTCCCTTAATATTGGGGAAAAATGCAGAAATTCCCTTTATTTTAGAGCTAAAAGACAGAAATTTTCCGTATTTTGATAAAAAATTGCAGAAATTCTCATGATTTTCGGGCAAAAAGGCTGAAATTCTCCTTATTTTTGGGCAAAAAGAAAGAAAATCTCCATTTTTCGGGTGCAAAATGTCAGAAATTCCCTTTATTTGGGGCAAAATTGCAGAAATTTCACTTATTTGAGAAAAAAAAAGCAAAAATTTTTTTTATTTTGGGGCAAAAAGGCAGAAATTCCCATTATTTTGGGGCAAAAAGGCAGAAATTCACCTTATTTTTGGGGTAAAATTGCAGAAATTTCACATATTTCAGGGCAAAAAGGCAGAAATTTTCCTTATTTTGAGGTAAAATGCTGAAATTCCCCATATTTTGGGGCAAAAGGCAGAAATTCCCCTTATTTTGGGGCAAAAAGCCACAAATTTTTTTTATTTTTGGGCAAAATTGCAAAAATTTCATTTATTTCAGAATAAAAAGTCAGAAATTCCCCTTATTTTGGGGCAAAAAGGAGAAATTTTTTTTATTATGGTACAAAATTGAAGAAATTTTCTTTATTTTGGAACAAAAAGGCATAAATTCCCCATATTTTGGGGTAAAAGGCAGAAATTTTTATTTTGAGGTAAAATGCAGAAATTCCCCTTATTTAGAGGTAAAATGTAGAAATTCCCCTAATATTGGCGAAAAATGCAGAAATTCCCTTTATTTTGGGGCTAAAAGGCAGAAATTTTCCGTATTTTGAAGAAAAATTGCAGAAATTCTCATAATTTTTGGGCTAAAAGTTTGAAATTCTCCTTATTTTGGGGCAAAAAGACAGAAAATCTCCTTTTTTCGAGTGCAAAAACTCAGAAATTCCCATTTTTTGAGGCAAAATTGCAGAAATTTCCTTTACTTTGGGTCAAAATTGCAGAAATTTCCCTTATTTTGTGGCAAAATTGCAGAAATTTCACTTATTTCATGAAAAAAGGCAGAAATTTCTCTTATTTTGGGGCAAAAAGGCAGAAATTTCTTTTATTTTGGTAAAAAATTGCAGAAAAATTTTCTATTTTGGGGCAAAAAGGCAGAAATTCCCCTTATTTTGAGGTAAAAAGGCTGAAATTCCTTTTATTTGGCGGCAAAAAGGCAGAAATTCTCCTCAATTTGAGGCAAAAAGAAAACATTTCCCTTTTTTGGGGAAAAATTTTAGAAATTTCACTTATTTCAGGGCAAAAAGTCAGAAATTCCCCTTATTTTGGGGCAAAAAGCAGAAATTTCTTTTATTATGGTACAAAATAGAAGAAATTTTTCTTATTTTGGAACAAAAAGGCAGAAATTCCCCATATTTTGGAGCAAAATGCAGAAATTATTCTTATTTTGAGGTAAAATGCAGAAATTCCCTTTATTTTGGGGCTAAAAGGCAGAAATTCCCTGTATTTTGAAGCAAAATTGCAGAAATTCTCATAATTTTCGGGCAAAAAGGCAGAAATTCTCCTTATTTTGGGGCAAAAAAGCAGAAATTTACTTTATATTGGGGCAAAATTGCAGAAATTTTCTTTATTTTGGGGCAAAATTGCAGAAATTTCACTTATTTCAGGGAAAAAAGGCAAAAATTTCTCTTATTTTGGGGCAAAAAGGCAGAGATTTCTTTTATTTTGGTACAAAATTGCAGAAATTTTTCTTATTTTGGGGCAAAAGAGCAGAAATTCCCCTTATTTTGGGGCAAAAAGTCATAAATTCCCCATATTTTGGGGCAAAAAGCAGACATTTCTCTTATTTTGGGGAAAAATTTTAGAAATTTCACTTATTTCAGGGAATAAAGTCAGAAATTCCCCTTATTTTGCGGCAAAAAGACAGAAATTCCGTTTATTTTTGGGGAAAAGGCAGAAATTGCAGTTATTTTGAGTCAAAAAGGCGGAAAATCACACTATTTTGGGGCAAAAGTGAAGAAATTTCCCTTTTTTATGGCAAAAAGTATACATTCCCTTTATTTTCGGGCAAAAAGGCAGATATTCCCCATATTTTGGAGCAAAATGCAGAAATTATTCTTATTTTGAGGTAAAATGCAGAAATTCCCTTTATTTTGGGGCTAAAAGGCAGAAATTCCCTGTATTTTGAAGCAAAATTGCAGAAATTCTCATAATTTTCGGGCAAAAAGCAGAAATTCTCCTTATTTTGGGGCAAAAAAGCAGAAATTTACTTTATATTGGGGCAAAATTGCAGAAATTTTCTTTATTTTGGGGCAAAATTGCAGAATTTTCACTTATTTCAGGAAAAAAAGGCAAAAATTTCTCTTATTTTGGGGCAAAAAGGCAGAGATTTCTTTTATTTTGGTACAAAATTGCAGAAATTTTTCTTATTTTGGGGCAAAAGAGCAGAAATTCCCCTTATTTTGGGGCAAAAAGTCATAAATTCCCCATATTTTGGGGCAAAAAGCAGACATTTCTCTTATTTTGGGGAAAAATTTTAGAAATTTCACTTATTTCAGGGAATAAAGTCAGAAATTCCCCTTATTTTGCGATAAAAAGACAGAAATTCCGTTTATTTTTGGGGAAAAGGCAGAAATTGCACTTATTTTGAGTCAAAAAGGCGGAAAATCACCTTATTTTGGGGCAAAAGTGAAGAAATTTCCCTTTTTTATGGCAAAAAGTATACATTCCCTTTATTTTCGGGCAAAAAGGCAGAAATTTCCCGTATTTTGGAGCAAAATTGCAGAAATTCCCCTAATTTTGGGGCAAAAATGCAGAAATTCTCCTTATTTTGGGGTAAAACTGCAGAAATTTCGCGGCAAGATGGCAGAAATTCCCCTTATTTTCAGCGAAAAAAGCAGAAAATCCTCGTATTTTGGAGCAAAATTGCAGAAATTCACCTAATTTTGGGGTAAAACATGCAGTAATTTTCTATATTTTGTTGCAAAAAGGCAGAAATTCCCCTTATTTTGGGTCAAATGGCAGAAATTCCCCTTATTATAGGGCAAAATTGCAGAAATTTCTCTTATTTGTAGGCAAAGACCAGAAATTCCCCTTATTTTGGGGCAAAATTGCAGAAATTTGCTTTATTATTGGGAAAAATTGCAGAAATTTTCCTTATTTTAGGCCAAAATTGCAGAAATTTCACTTGTTTCAGAAAAAAAAAAGCCAAAATTTTTTCTTATTTTGGAGCAAAAAGGCAGAAATTCCTATTATTTTGGGGCAAAAGGCAGAAATTCCCCTTATTTTGGGGCAAAAAGGCACAAATTTTCCTTATTTTCGGGCAAAATTTCAGAAATTTCATTTATTTCAGGGTAAAAAGTCAGAAATTCCCCTTATTTTGGGGCAAAAAGGAGAAATTTTTTTTATTATGGTACAAAATTGAAGAAATTTTTTTTTATTTTGGAAGAAAAAGGCAGAAATTCCCCATATTTTTGGGTAAAAGGCAGAAATGGTTCGTATTTTGAGGTAAAATGCAGAAATTCCCCTTATTTAGAGGTAAAATGTAGAAATTCCCTTAATATTGGGGAAAAATGCAGAAATTCCCTTTATTTTAGAGCTAAAAGGCAGAAATTTTCCTTATTATAAAAAAAAATTGCAGAAATTCTCATGATTTTTCGGCAAAAAGGCTGAAATTATCCTTATTTTGGGGCAAAAAGAAAGAAAATTTCCATTTTTCGGGTGCAAAAAGTCAGAAATTCCCTTTATTTGGGGCAAAATTGCAGAAATTTCCTATACTTTGTGGCAAAATTGCAGAAATTTCACTTATTTTGGGGCAAAATTGCAGAAATTTCATTTATTTCAGGGAAAAAAGGCAGAAATTTCTCTTATTTTGTGGCAAAAAGGCAGAAATTTCTTTTATTTTGGTACAAAATTGCAGAAATTTTTCTTATTTGGGGGCAAAAAGGCAGAAATTCCCCATATTTTGGGGCAAAATGCAGAAATTCGCCTTATTTTGAGAAAAAAGACTGAAATTCCCCTTATTTTGGGGCAAAAAGGCAGAAATTCCCCTTATTTTTGTGCAAAAAGACAGAAATTCCTTTTATTTTTGAGGAAAAGGCAGAAATTGCACTTATTTTGAGATAAAAGGCGGAAAATCCCCTTATTTTGGGGCAAAAGTGAAGAAAATTCCCTTTTTATGGCAAAAAGGTATACATTCCCTTTATTTTCGGGCAAAAAGGCTGAAATTCCTCGTATTTTGGAGCAAAATTGCAGAAATTCCCCTACTTTTGGGGCAAAAAGGCAGAAATTTTTCTTATTTTGGGGTAAAACTGCAGAAATTTCACTTATTTCACGGCAAGATGGCAGAAATTCCCCTTATTTTCAGCAAAAAACGCAGAAAATCCTCGTATTTTGCAGCAAAATTGCAGAAATTCACCTAATTTTGGGGTAACACATGCAGTACTTTTCTATATTTTGTGGCAAAAAGGCAGAAATTTCACGTATTTTGGGTCAAATGGAAGAAATTCCCCTTATTTTAGGGCAAAATTGCAGAAATTTCCCTTATTTGTGGGCAAAGACCAGAAATTCCCCTTATTTTTGGGCAAAATTGCAGAAATTAGCTTTATTATGGGGAAAAATTGCAGAAATTTCCCTTATTTTAGGCCAAAATTGCAGAAATTTCACTTATTTCAGAAAAAAAAAGCAAAAAATTTTTATATTTTGGGACAAAAAGCAGAAATTCCTATTATTTTGGGGCAAAAGGCAGAAATTCACCTTATCTTGGGGTAAAATATAAGAAATTTCACATATATCAGGGCAAAAAGGCAGAAATTCCCCTTATTTTGAGGTAAAATGCTGAAATTCCCCATATTTTGGGGCAAAAGGCAGAAATTCCCCTTATTTTGGGGCAAAAAGCCACAAATTTCTTTTATTTTCGGGCAAAATTTCAGAAATTTCATTTATTTCAGGGTAAAAAGTCAGAAATTCTCCTTATTTTGGGGCAAAAATGAGAAATTTCTTTTATTATGGTACAAAATTGAAGAAATATTTTTTTATTTTGGAAGAAAAAGGCAGAAATTCCCCATATTTTGGGGTAAAAGGCAGAAATGGTTCTTATTTTGAGTTAAAATGCCGAAATTCCCCTTATTTAGAGGTAAAATATAGAAATTCCCTTAATATTGGGGAAAAATGCAGAAATTCCCTTTATTTTAGAGCTAAAAGGCAGAAATTTTCCGTATTTTGAAAAAAAATTGCAGAAATTCTCATGATTTTCCGGCAAAAAGGCTGAAATTCAACTTATTTTGGGGCAAAAAGAAAGTAAATCTCCATTTTTCTGGTGCAAAAAGTCAGAAATTCCCTTTATTTGGGGCAAAATTCCAGAAATTTCCTTTACTTTGTGGCAAAATTGCAGAAATTTCACTTATTTTGGGGCAAAATTGCAGAAATTTCACTTATTTCAGGGAAAAAAGGCAGAAATTTCTCTTATTTTGGGGCAAAAAGGCAGAAATTTCTTTTATTTTGTTACAAATTTGCAGAAATTTTTCCTATTTTGGGGCAAAAAGGCAGAAATTCCCCTTATTTTGGGGTAAAAAGGCTGAAATTCCCCTTATTTGGGGGCAAAAAGGCAGAAATTCCTATTATTTTGGGGCAAAAAGCAGACATTTCCCTTATTTTGGGGAAAAATTTTAGAAATTTCACTTATTTCAGAGCAAAAAGTCAGAAATTCCCCTTATTTTGGGGCAAAAATCAGAAATTTCTTTTCTTATGGTACAAAATTGAAGAAATTTTTCTTATTTTGGAACAAAAAGGCAGAAATTCCCAATATTTTGGAGCAAAATGCTGAAATTATTCTTATTTTGAGGTAAAATGCAGTAATTCCCTTTATTTTGGGGCTAAAAGGCAGAAATTCCCCATATTTTGGGGCAAAAAGCAGACATTTCCCTTATTTTGGGGAAAAATTTTAGAAATTTCACTTATTTCAGGGCAAAAAGTCAAAAATTCCCCTTATTTTGGGGCAAAAAGACAGAAATTCCGTTTATTTTTGGGGAAAAGGCAGAAATTGCACTTATTTTGAGTCAAAAAGGCGGAAAATCCCCTTATTTTGGGGCAAAAGTGAAGAAATTTTCCTTTTTTATGACAAAAAGGTGTACATTCCCTTTATTTTCGGGCAAAAAGGCAGAAATTCCTCGTATTTTGAAGCAAAATTGCAGAAATTTTCCTAATTTTGGGGCAACAAGGCAGAAATTTCCCTTAATTTAGGGTAAAACTGCAGAAATTTCACTTATTTCGCGGCAAAATGGCAGAAACTCCCCTTACTTTTGGCGAAAAATGCAGAAAATCCTCGTATTTTTGAGCAAATTTGCAGATATTCACCTAATTTTGGGGTAAAACATGCAGTAATTTTCTTTATTTTGTGGCAAAAAGGCAGAATTTCCCCTTATTTTGGGGCAAATGGCAGAAATTCCCCTTATTTTAGGGCAAACTTTGCAAAAAATTTCCTTATTCGGGGGCAAAAAACAGAAATTCCCCTTATTTTGGGGCAAAATGGCAGAAATTTGCTTTATTTGGGGGCAAAAACCAGAAATTCCCCTTATTTTGGGCAAAATTGCAGAAATTTGCTTTATTATGGGGACAAATTGCAGAAATTTCCCTTATTTTAGGGCAAAATTGCAGAAATTTCACTTATTTCAGAAAAAAAAGCAAAATTTTTTCTTATTTTGGGGTAAAAAGGCAGAAATTCCCATTATTTTGTGGCAAAAAGTCAGAAATTCACTTTATTTTGGGGTAAAAGGCACAAATTCTTCTTATTTTGAGGTAAAATGCAGAAATTTCCCTTATTTAGAGGTAAAATGCAAAAATTCCCCTAATATTGGAAAAAAATGCAGAAATTCACTTTATTTTGGAGCTAAAAGGCAGAAATTTTTCGTATTTTGAAGAAAAATTGCAGAAATTCTCATTATTTTCCGGCAAAAAGGCTGAAATTCTCCTTATTTTGGGGCAAAAAGTCAGAAAATCTCCTTTTTTCGGTTGCAAAAATTCAGAAATTCCCTTTATTTGGGGCAAAATTGCAGAAATTTCCTTTACTTTGAGGCAAAATTGCAGAAATTTCCCTTATTTTGGGGTAAAATTGCAGAAATTTCACTTATTTCAGGGAAAAAAGGCAGAAATTTCTCTTATTTTGAGGCAAAAAGGCAGAAATTTCTTTTATTTTGGTACAAAATTGCAGAAATTTTTCTTATTTTGGGGCAAAAAGGCAGAAATTCTTCTTATTTTGAGAAAAAAGGCTGAAATTTCCCTTATTTTGGGGCAAAAAGGCAGAAATTCCCCTTATATTTGGGCAAAAAGACAGAAATTCCTTTTATTTTTGGGGAAAAGGCAGAAATTGCACTTATTTTGAGTCAAAAAGGCGGAAAATCCCCTTATTTTGGGGCAAATTGAAGAAATTTCCCTTTTTTAAGGCAAAAAGGTGTACATTCCCTTTATTTTCGGGCAAAAAGGCAGAAATTCCCCGTATTTTGAAGCAAAATTGCAGAAATTTTCCTAATTTTGGGGCACAAAGGCAGATATTTGCTTTAATTTAGGGTAAAACTGCAGAAATTTCACTTATTTCGCGGCAAAATGGCAGAAATTCCCCTTATTTTCGGCGAAAAAGTCAGATAATCCTCGTATTTTGGAGCAAAATTGCAGATATTCACCTAAATTTGGGGTAAAACATGCAGTAATTTTCTTTATTTAGTGGCAAAAAGGCAGAATTTCCCCTTATTTTGAGGCAAAAGGCAGAAATTCCCCTTATTTTAGGGCAAAATTTGCAAAAATTTCCCTTATTCGTGGGCAAAAAACAGAAATTCCCCTTATTTTGGGGCAAAATTGCAGAAAATTGCTTTATTTGGGGGCAAAAAACAAAATTCCCCTTATTTTGGGGAAAAATTGCAAAAATTTCCCTTATTTTAGGCCAAAATTGCAGAAATTTCACTTATTTCAGAAAAAAAAGCAAAATTTTTTCTGATTTTGGCGCAAAAAGGCAGAAATTCCCATTATTTTGTGGCAAAAAGGCAGAAATTCACTTTATTTTGGGGTAAAAGGCACAAATTCTTCTTATTTTGAGGTAAAATGCAGAAATTCCCTTTATTTAGAGGTAAAATGCAGAAATTCCCCTAATATTGGGAAAAAATGCAGAAATTCACTTTATTTTAGAGCTAAAAGGCAGAAATTTTTCGTATTTTGAAGAAAAATTGCAGAAATTCTCATTATTTTCGGGCAAAAAGGCTGAAATTCTCCTTATTTTGGGGCAAAAATTCAGAAAATCTCCTTTTTTCGGTTGCAAAAATTCAGAAATTCCCCTTATTTGGGGCAAAATTGCAGAAATTTCCTTTACTTTGGGGCAAAATTGCAGAAATTTCCATTATTTTGGGGTAAAATTGCAGAAATTTCACTTATTTCAGGGAAACAAGGCAAAAATTTTTCTTATTTTGGGGCAAAAAGGCAGAAATTTCTATTATTTTGGGGCAAAAGGCAGAAATTCACCTTATTTTGGGGTAAAATTGCAGAAATTCCTTATATTTTAGGGCAAAAGGCAGAAATTCCCCTTATTTTGAGGCAAAAAGCCACAAATTTCCCTTATTTTCGGGCAAAATTTAAGAAATTTCATTTATTTCAGGGTAAAAAGTCGAAATTCCCCTTATTTTGTGTCAAAAAGGAGAAATTTCTTTTATTATGGTACAAAAATGAAAAAAATTTTTTTTATTTTGGAAGAAAAACTCAGAAATTCCCCATATTTTGGGGTAAAAGGCAGAAATGGTTCTTATTTTGAGGTAAAATGCAGAAATTCTCCTTATTTAGAGGTAAAATATAGAAATTCCCTTAATATTAGGGAAAAATGCAGAAATTCCCTTTATTTTAGAGCTAAAAGGCAGAAATTTTCCCTATTCTGAAAAAAAAATTGCAGAAATTCTCATGATTTTCCGGCAAAAAGGCTGAAATTCTCCTTATTTTGTGGCAAAAAGAAAGAAAATCTCCATTTTTCGGGTGCATAAAGTCAGAAATTCCCTTTATTTGGGGCAAAATTCCAGAAATTTCCTTTACTTTGTGGCAAAATTGCAGAAATTTTACTTATTTTGGGGCAAAATTGCAGAAATTTCACTTATTTCAGGGAAAAAAGGCAGAAATTTCTCTTATTTTGGGGCAAAAAGGCAGAAATTTCTTTTATTTTGGTAGAAATTTGCAGAAATTTTTCCTATTTTGGGGCAAAAAGGCAGAAATTCTACTTATTTTGAGGTAAAAAGGCTGAAATTCCCCTTATTTGGGGACAAAAGGCAGAAATTCCTATTATTTTGGGGCAAAAAGCAGACATTTCCCTTATTTTGGGGAAAAATTTTAGAAATTTCACTTATTTCAGGGCAAAAAGTCAGAAATTCCCCTTATATTGGGGCAAAAAGACAGAAATTCCGTTTATTTTTGGGGAAAAGTCAGAAATTGCACTTATTTTGAGTCAAAAAGGCGGAAAATCCCCTTATTTTGGGGCAAAAGTGAAGAAATTTCCCTTTTTTATTGCAAAAAGGTGTACATTCCTTTTATTTTCGGGCAAAAAGGCAGAAATTCCCCTTAATTTAGGGTAAAACTGCAGAAATTTCACTTATTTCGCGGCAAAATAGCAGAAATTCCTCTTATTTTTGGCGAAAAAGGCAGAAAATCCTCGTATTTTGGAGCAAAATTGCAGATATTCACCTAAATTTAGGGTAGAACATGCAGTAATTTTCTTTATTTTGTGGCAAAAAGGCAGAATTTCCCCTTATTTTGAGGCAAAAGGCAGAAATTCCCCTTATTTTAGGGCAAAATTTGCAAAAATTTCACTTATTCGTGGGCAAAAAACAGAAATTCCCCTTATTTTGGGGCAAAATTGCAGAAAATTGCTTTATTTGGGGGCAAAAAACAGAAATTCCCCTTATTTTGGGGAAAAATTGCAAAAATTTCCCTTATTTTAGGGCAAAATTGCAGAAATTTCACTTATTTCAGAAAAAAAGCAAAATTTTTTCTTATTTTGGGGCAAAAAGGCAGAAATTCCCATTATTTTGTGGCAAAAAGGCAGAAATTCACCTTATTTTGGGGTAAAAGGCAGAAATTCTTCCTATTTTGAGTTAAAATGCAGAAATTCACCGTATTTAGAGGTAAAATGCAGCAATTCCCCTAATATTGGAAAAAAATGCAGAAATTCACTTTATTTTGGAGCTAAAAGGCAGAAATTTTTCGTATTTTGAAGAAAAATTGCAGAAATTCTCATTATTTTCGGGCAAAAAGGCTGAAATTCTCCTTATTTTGGGGCAAAAAGTCAGAAAATCTCCTTTTTTCGGTTGCAAAAATTCAGAAATTCCCCTTATTTGGGGCAAAATTGCAGAAATTTCCTTTACTTTGGGGCAAAATTGCAGAAATTTCTTTTATTTTTGTACAAAATTGCAGAAATTTTTCTTATTTTGGAACAAAAAGGCAGAAATTCCCCATATTTTGGAGCAAAATACAGAAATTATTCTTATTTTGAGGTAAAATGCAGAAATTCCCTTTATTTTGGGGCTAAAAGGCAGAAATTCCCCTTATTTTGGGGCAAAAAGCAGACATTTCCCTTATGTTGGGGAAAAATTTTAGAAATTTCACTTATTTCAGGGCAAAAAGTCAGAAATTCCCCTTATTTTGGGGCAAAAAGACAGAAATTCCGTTTATTTTTGGAGAAAAGGCAGAAATTGCACTTATTTTGAGTCAAAAAGGTGGAAAATCCCCTTATTTTGGGGCAAAAGTGAAGAAATTTCCCTTTTTTATGGCAAAAAGGTGTACATTCCCTTTATTTTCGGGCAAAAAGGCAGAAATTCCCCGTATTTTGAAGCAAAATTGCAGAAATTTTACTAATTTTGGGGCATAAAGGCAGATATTTGCTTTAATTTAGGGTAAAACTGCAGAAATATCACTTATTTCGCGGCAAAATGGCAGAAATTCCCCTTATTTTCGGCGAAAAAGGCAGAAAATCCTCGTTTTTTGGAGCAAAATTGCAGATATTCACCTAATTTTGGGGTAAAACATGCAGTAATTTTCTTTATTTTGTGGCAAAAAGGCAGAATTTCCCCTTATTTTGGGGCAAATTGCCGAAATTCCCCTTATTTTAGGGCAAAATTTGCAAAACTTTTCCTTATTTGGGGGCAAAAACAGAAATTCCCCTTATTTTGGGGCAAAATTGCAGAAATTTGCTTTATTATGGGGAAAAAGTGCAGAAATTTCCCTCATTTTAGGGCAAAATTGCAGAAATTTCACTTATTTCAGAAAAAAAAGCAAAATTTTTTCTTATTTTGGGGCAAAAAGGCAGAAATTCCCATTATTTTGTGGCAAAAAGGCAGAAATTCACCTTATTTTGGGGTAAAAGGCAGAAATTCTTCTTATTTTGAGGTAAAATGCAGAAATTCCTCTTATTTAGAGGTAAAATGCAGAAATTCCCCTAATATTGGGAAAAAATGCAGAAATTCACTTTATTTTGGAGCTAAAAGGCAGAAATTTTTCGTATTTTGAAGAAAAATTGCAGAAATTCTCATTATTTTCCGGCAAAAAGGCTGAAATTCTCCTTATTTTGGGGCAAAAAGTCAGAAAATCTCCTTTTTTCGGTTGCAAAAATTCAGAAATTCCTTTTATTTTTGGCAAAATTGCAGAAATTTCCTATACTTTAGGGCAAAATTGCAGAAATTTCTCTTATTTTGGGGTAAAATTGCAGAAATTTCACTTATTTCAGGTAAAAATGGCAGAAATTTCTCTTATTTTGGGGCAAAAAGGCAGAAATTTTTTTTATTTTGGTACAAAATTGCAGAAATTTTTCTTATTTTGGGGCAAAAATGCAGAAATTCCCCATATTTTAGGGCAAAAGTGAAGAAAATTCCCTTTTTTATGGCAAAAAGGTATGCATTCCCATTATTTTCAGGCAAATAGGCAGAAATTCCCTGTATTTTGGAGCAAAATTGCAGAAATTCCCCTAATTTTGTGGCAAAAAGGCAGAAATTCTTCTTATTTTGGGGTAAAACTGCAGAAATTTCACTTATTTCGCGGCAAGATGGCAGAAATTCCCCTTATTTTCAGCGAAAAATGCAGAAAATCCTCGTATTTTGGAGCAAAATTGCAGATATTCACCTAATTTTGGGGTAAAACATGCAGTAATTTTCTATATTCTGTGGCAAAAAGGCAGAAATTCCCCTTATTTTGGGTCAAATGGCAGAAATTCCCCTTATTTTAGGGCAAAATTGCAGAAATTTCCCTTATTTGTGGGAAAAGACCAGAAATTCCCCTTAATTTGGGGCAAAATTGCAGAAATTTGCTTTATTATTGGGAAAAATTGCAGAAATTTCCCTTATTTTAGGCCAAAATTGCAGAAATTTCACTTATTTCAGAAAAAAAAGCAAAAATTTTTCTTATTTTGGGGCAAAAAGGCAGAAATTCCTATTATTTTGGGGCAAAAGGCAGAAATTCACCTTATTTTGGGGTAAAATTGCAGAAATTTCACATATTTCAGGGCAAAAAGGAAGTAATTCCCCTTATTTTGAGGTAAAATGCTGAAATTCCCCATATTTTGGGGCAAAAGGCAGAAATTCCCCTTATTTTGGGGCAAAAAGCCACAAATTTTCCTTATTTTCGGGCAAAATTTCAGAAATTTCATTTATTTCAGTGTAAAAAGTCAGAAATTTCCCTTATTTTAAGTCAAAAAGGAGAAATTTCTTTTATTATGGTACATAAATGAAATTTTTTTTTTTGGAAGAAAAAGTCAGAAATTCCCCATATTTTGAGGTAAAAGGCAGAAATGGTTCTTATTTTGAGGTAAAATGAAGAAATTCCCCTTATTTAGAGGTAAAATATAGAAATTCCCTTAATATTAGGGAGAAATGCAGAAATTCCATTTATTTTAGAGCTAAAAGGCAGAAATTTTCCGTATTCTGAAAAAAAATTGCAGAAATTCTCTTGATTTTCCGGTAAAAAGGCTGAAATTCTCCTTATTTTGGGGCAAAAAGAAAGAAAATCTCCATTTTTCGGGTGCATAAAGTCAGAAATTCCCATTATTTGGGGCAAAATTTTAGAAATTTCCTTTACTTTGTGGCAAAATTGCAGAAATTTTACTTATTTTGGGGCAAAATTGCAGAAATTTCACTTATTTCAGGGAAAAAAGGCAGAAATTTCTCTTATTTTGGGGCAATAAGGCAGAAATTTCTTTTATTTTGGTACAAATTTGCAGAAATTTTTCCTATTTTGGGGCAAAAAGGCAGAAATTTCCATTATTTTGAGGTAAAAAAGCTGAAATTCCCTTTGTTTGGGGGCAAAAAGGCAGAAATTCCTATTATTTTGGGGCAAAAAGCAGACATTTCTCTTATTTTGGGGAAAAATTTTAGAAATTTCACTTATTTCAGGGCAAAAAGTCAGAAATTCCCCTTATTTTGGGGCAAAAAGCAGAAATTTCTTTTATTATGGTACAAAATTAAAGAAATTTTCCTTATTTTGGAACAAAAAGGCAGAAATTCCCCATATTTTGAAGCAAAATGCAGAAATTATTCTTATTTTGAGGTAAAATGCAGAAATTCCCTTTATTTTGGGGCTAAAAGGCAGAAATTCCCCTTATTTTGGGGCAAAAAGCAGACATTTCCCTTATTTTGGGGAAAAATTTTAGAAATTTCACTTATTTCAGGGCAAAAATCAAAAATTCCCCTTATTTTGGGGAAAAAATACAGAAATTCCGTTTATTTTTGGGGAAAAGGCAGAAATTGCACTTATTTTGAGTCAAAAAGGCTGAAAATCCCCTTATTTTGGGGCAAAAGTGAAGAAATTTCCCTTTTTTGTGGCAAAAACGTGTACATTCCTTTTATTTTCGGGCAAAAAGGCAGAAATTCCCCGTATTTTGAAGCAAAATTGCAGAAATTTTCCTAATTTTGGGGCATAAAGGCAGAAATTTGCTTTAATTTAGGGTAAAACTGCAGAAATTTCACTTATTTCGCGGCAAAATGGCAGAAATTCCCCTTATTTTCAGCGAAAAAAGCAGAAAATCTTTGTTTTTTGGAGCAAAATTGCAGATATTCACCTGATTTTCGGGTAAAACATGCAGTAATTTTCTTTATTTTGTGGCAAAAAGGCAGAATTTCCCCTTATTTTGGGACAAATTGCCGAAATTCCCCTTATTTTAGGGCAAAATTTGCAAAACTTTCCCTTATTCGGGGACAAAAAACAGAAATTCCCCTTATTTTGGGGCAAAATTGCAGAAATTTGCTTTATTTGGAGGTAAAAAACAGAAATTCCCCTTATTTTGGGGCCAAATTGCAGAAATTTGGTTTATTATGGGGAAAAAGTGCAGAAATTTCCCTTATTTTAGGGCAAAATTGCAGAAATTTCACTTATTTCAGAAAAAAAATCAAATATTTTTCTTATTTTGGGGCAAAAAGGCAGAAATTCCCCTTATTTTGGGACAAAAAACAGAAATTTTCCTTATTTTGGGGCAAAATTGCCGAAATTTGCTTTATTATGGAGAAAAATTGAGAAATTTCCCTTATTTTAGGGCAAAATTGCAGAAATTTCACTTATCTCAGAAAAAAAAGCAAAAATTTTTCTTATTTTGGAGCAAAAAGGAAGAAATTCCCATTATTTTGGGGCAAAAGGCAGAAATTCACCTTATTTTGTGGTAAAATTGCAGAAATTTCTCATATTTCAGGGCAAAAAGGCAGAAATTCCCCTTATTTGGGGGTAAAATGCTGAAATTCCCCATATTTTGGGGCAAAAGGCAGAAATTCCCCTTATTTTGGGGAAAAAAGGCACAAATTTCCCTTATTTTCGCGCAAAATTGAAGAAATTTCATTTATATCAGGGTAAAACGTCAGAAATTTCCCTTATTTTTGGGCAAAAAGGAGAAATTTCTTTTATTATGGTACAAAATTGAAGAAATTTTCTTTATTTTAGAACAAAAAGGCAGAAATTCCCCATATTTTGGGGTAAAAGGCAGAAATTCTTCTTATTTTTAGGTAAAATGCAGAAATTCCCCTGATTTAGAGGTAAAATGCAGAAATTCTCATAATATTAAGGAAAATGCAGAAATTCCCTTTATTTTGGGGCTAAAAGTCAGAAATTTTCCGTATTTTGAAGAAAAATTGCAGAAATTCTCATAATTTTCGGGCAAAAATGCAGAAATTTTCTGTATTTTGGGGTAAAAAGACAGAAAATCCCCTTTTTTCAAGGGCAAAAATTCAGAAATTCCCCTTATTTGGGGCAAAATTGCAGAAATTTCCTTTACATTGGGGCAAAATGGCAGAAATTTTCCTTATTTTGGGGCAAAATTGCAGAAAATTCACTTATTTAAGGGAAAAAGGCAAAAATTTCTCTTATTTTGGGGCAAAAAGGAAGAAATTTCTTTTATTTTAGTAAAAAATTGCTAAAATTTTTCTTTTTTGGGGGCAAAAAGGCAGAAATTCCCCATATTTTGGGGCAAAAAGGCAGAAATTCCCCTTATTTTGAGGTAAAAAGGCTGAAATTCTTCTTATTTGGGGGCAAAAAGGCAGAAATTCCCCTTATTTTGGGGCAAAAAGCAGACATTTCCGTTATCTTGGGGAAAAATTTTAGAAATTTCACTTATTTTAGGGCAAAAATTCAGAAATTCCCCTTATTTTGGGGCAAAAAGAGAGAAATTCCGTTTATTTTTGGGGAAAAGGCAGAAATTGCACTTATTTTGAGTCAAAAAGTCGGAAAATTTCCTTATTTTGGGGCAAAAGTAAAGAAATTTCCGTTTTTTATGGCAAAAAGGTATACATTCCCTTTATTTTCGGGCAAAAATGCAGAAATTCCTCGTATTTTGAAGCAAAATTGCAGAAATTCTTCTAATTGTTGGGCTAAAAGACAGAAATTCCTCTTATTTTGAGGAAAAACTGCAGAAATTTCACTTATTTCGCGGCAAAATGGCAGAAATCCGCTTATTTTCGGCGAAAAAGGCAGAAAATCTTCGTATTTTGGAGCAATATTGCAGAAATTCACCTAATTATGAAGTAAAACATGCAGTAATTTTTTTTTATTTTGTGGCAAAAACGCAGAAATTCCCCTTATTTTGGGGCAAAAGGCAGAAATTCCCCTA
Organism: Micromys minutus; assembly: GCF_963924665.1. Taxonomy (NCBI): domain Eukaryota; kingdom Metazoa; phylum Chordata; class Mammalia; order Rodentia; family Muridae; genus Micromys; species Micromys minutus. The sequence goes on from NW_027667262.1 coordinate 804,663, forward strand.
TTTTAGGGCAAAATTGCAGAAATTTCCATTATTTGAGGGCAAAAAACAGAAATTTCCCTTATTTTGGGGAAAAATTGCAGAAATTCTCATTATTTTCGGGCAAAAAGGCTGAAATTCTCCTTATTTTGGGGCAAAAAGTCAGAAAATCTCCTTTTTTCGGTTGCAAAAATTCAGAAATTCCCCTTATTTGGGGCAAAATTGCAGAAATTTCCTTTACTTTGGGGCAAAATTGCAGAAATTTCTTTTATTTTTGTACAAAATTGCAGAAATTTTTCTTATTTTGGAACAAAAAGGCAGAAATTTCCCATATTTTGGAGCAAAATACAGAAATTATTCTTATTTTGAGGTAAAATGCAGAAATTCCCTTTATTTTGGGGCTAAAAGGCAGAAATTCCCCTTATTTTGGGGCAAAAAGCAGACATTTCCCTTATGTTGGGGAAAAATTTTAGAAATTTCACTTATTTCAGGGCAAAAAGTCAGAAATTCCCCTTATTTTGGGGCAAAAAGACAGAAATTCCGTTTATTTTTGGAGAAAAGGCAGAAATTGCACTTATTTTGAGTCAAAAAGTTGGAAAATCCCCTTATTTTGGGGCAAAAGTGAAGAAATTTCCCTTTTTTATGGCAAAAAGGTGTACATTCCCTTTATTTTCGGGCAAAAAGGCAGAAATTCCCCGTATTTTGAAGCAAAATTGCAGAAATTTTACTAATTTTGGGGCATAAAGGCAGATATTTGCTTTAATTTAGGGTAAAACTGCAGAAATTTCACTTATTTCGCGGCAAAATGGCAGAAATTCCCCTTATTTTCGGCGAAAAAGGCAGAAAATCCTCGTTTTTTGGAGCAAAATTGCAGATATTCACCTAATTTTGGGGTAAAACATGCAGTAATTTTCTTTATTTTGTGGCAAAAAGGCAGAATTTCCCCTTATTTTGGGGCAAATTGCTGAAATTCCCCTTATTTTAGGGCAAAATTTGCAAAACTTTTCCTTATTCGGGGGCAAAAAACAGAAATTCCCCTTATTTTGGGGCAAAATTGCAGAAATTTGCTTTATTTGGGGACAAAAACAGAAATTCCCCTTATTTTGGGGCAAAATTGCAGAAATTTGCTTTATTATGGGGAAAAAGTGCAGAAATATCCCTCATTTTAGGGCAAAATTGCAGAAATTTCACTTATTTCAGAAAAAAAAGCAAAATTTTTTCTTATTTTGGGGCAAAAAGGCAGAAATTCCCATTATTTTGTGGCAAAAAGGCAGAAATTCACCTTATTTTGGGGTAAAAGGCAGAAATTCTTCTTATTTTGAGGTAAAATGCAGAAATTCCTCTTATTTAGAGGTAAAATGCAGAAATTCCCCTAATATTGGGAAAAAATGCAGAAATTCACTTTATTTTGGAGCTAAAAGGCAGAAATTTTTCGTATTTTGAAGAAAAATTGCAGAAATTCTCATTATTTTCCGGCAAAAAGGCTGAAATTCTCCTTATTTTGGGGCAAAAAGTCAGAAAATCTCCTTTTTTCGGTTGCAAAAATTCAGAAATTCCTTTTATTTTGGGCAAAATTGCAGAAATTTCCTATACTTTAGGGCAAAATTGCAGAAATTTCTCTTATTTTGGGGTAAAATTGCAGAAATTTCACTTATTTCAGGTAAAAATGGCAGAAATTTCTCTTATTTTGGGGCAAAAAGGCAGAAATTTTTTTTATTTTGGTACAAAATTGCAGAAATTTTTCTTATTTTGGGGCAAAAATGCAGAAATTCCCCATATTTTGGGGCAAAAGGCAGAAATTCCCCTTATTTTGAGAAAAAAGGCTGAAATTCCCCTTATTTTGGGGCAAAAAGGCAGAAATTCCCCTTATTTTTGTGCAAAATAACAGAAATTCCTTTTATTTTTGGGGAAAAGGCAGAAATTGCACTTATTTTTAGATAAAAGGCAGAAAATCCCCATATTTTAGGGCAAAAGTGAAGAAAATTCCCTTTTTTATGGCAAAAAGGTATGCATTCCCATTATTTTCGGGCAAATAGGCAGAAATTCCCTTTATTTTGGAGCAAAATTGCAGAAATTCCCCTAATTTTGTGGCAAAAAGGCAGAAATTCTTCTTATTTTGGGGTAAAACTGCAGAAATTTCACTTATTTCGCGGCAAAATGGCAGAAATTCCCCTTATTTTCGGCGAAAAAGGCAGAAAATCCTCGTTTTTTGGAGCAAAATTGCAGATATTCACCTAATTTTGGGGTAAAACATGCAGTAATTTTCTATATTCTGTGGCAAAAAGGCAGAAATTCCCCTTATTTTGGGTCAAATGGCAGAAATTCCCCTTATTTTAGGGCAAAATTTGCAAAACTTTTCCTTATTCGGGGGCAAAAAACAGAAATTCCCCTTATTTTGGGGCAAAATTGCAGAAATTTGCTTTATTTGGGGGCAAAAACAGAAATTCCCCTTATTTTGGGGCAAAATTGCAGAAATTTGCTTTATTATGGGGAAAAAGTGCAGAAATTTCCCTCATTTTAGGGCAAAATTGCAGAAATTTCACTTATTTCAGAAAAAAAAGCAAAATTTTTTCTTATTTTGGGGCAAAAAGGCAGAAATTCCCATTATTTTGTGGCAAAAAGGCAGAAATTCACCTTATTTGGGGGTAAAAGGCAGAAATTCTTCTTATTTTGAGGTAAAATGCAGAAATTCCTCTTATTTAGAGGTAAAATGCAGAAATTCCCCTAATATTGGGAAAAAATGCAGAAATTCACTTTATTTTGGAGCTAAAAGGCAGAAATTTTTCGTATTTTGAAGAAAAATTGCAGAAATTCTCATTATTTTCCGGCAAAAAGGCTGAAATTCTCCTTATTTTGGGGCAAAAAGTCAGAAAATCTCCTTTTTTCGGTTGCAAAAATTCAGAAATTCCTTTTATTTTGGGCAAAATTGCAGAAATTTCCTATACTTTAGGGCAAAATTGCAGAAATTTCTCTTATTTTGGGGTAAAATTGCAGAAATTTCACTTATTTCAGGTAAAAATGGCAGAAATTTCTCTTATTTTGGGGCAAAAAGGCAGAAATTTTTTTTATTTTGGTACAAAATTGCAGAAATTTTTCTTATTTTGGGGCAAAAATGCAGAAATTCCCCATATTTTGGGGCAAAAGGCAGAAATTCCCCTTATTTTGAGAAAAAAGGTTGAAATTCCCCTTATTTTGGGGCAAAAAGGCAGAAATTCCCCTTATTTTTGTGCAAAATAACAGAAATTCCTTTTATTTTTGGGGAAAAGGCAGAAATTGCACTTATTTTTAGATAAAAGGCAGAAAATCCCCATATTTTAGGGCAAAAGTGAAGAAAATTCCCTTTTTTATGGCAAAAAGTTATGCATTCCCATTATTTTCAGGCAAATAGGCAGAAATTCCCTGTATTTTGGAGCAAAATTGCAGAAATTCCCCTAATTTTGTGGCAAAAATGCAGAAATTCTTCTTATTTTGGGGTAAAACTGCAGAAATTTCACTTATTTCGCGGCAAGATGGCAGAAATTCCCCTTATTTTCAGCGAAAAATGCAGAAAATCCTCGTATTTTGGAGCAAAATTGCAGATATTCACCTAATTTTGGGGTAAAACATGCAGTAATTTTCTATATTCTGTGGCAAAAAGGCAGAAATTCCCCTTATTTTGGGACAAATGGCAGAAATTCCCCTTATTTTAGGGCAAAATTTGCAAAACTTTTCCTTATTCGGGGGCAAAAAACAGAAATTCCCCTTATTTTGGGGCAAAATTGCAGAAATTTGCTTTATTTGGGGGCAAAAACAGAAATTCCCTTATTTTGGGGCAAAATTGCAGAAATTTGCTTTATTATGGGGAAAAAGTGCAGAAATTTCCCTCATTTTAGGGCAAAATTGCAGAAATTTCACTTATTTCAGAAAAAAAAGCAAAATTTTTTCTTATTTTGGGGCAAAAAGGCAGAAATTCCCATTATTTTGTGGCAAAAAGGCAGAAATTCACCTTATTTGGGGGTAAAAGGCAGAAATTCTTCTTATTTTGAGGTAAAATGCAGAAATTCCTCTTATTTAGAGGTAAAATGCAGAAATTCCCCTAATATTGGGAAAAAATGCAGAAATTCACTTTATTTTGGAGCTAAAAGGCAGAAATTTTTCGTATTTTGAAGAAAAATTGCAGAAATTCTCATTATTTTCCGGCAAAAAGGCTGAAATTCTCCTTATTTTGGGGCAAAAAGTCAGAAAATCTCCTTTTTTCGGTTGCAAAAATTCAGAAATTCCTTTTATTTTGGGCAAAATTGCAGAAATTTCCTATACTTTAGGGCAAAATTGCAGAAATTTCTCTTATTTTGGGGTAAAATTGCAGAAATTTCACTTATTTCAGGTAAAAATGGCAGAAATTTTTCTTATTTTGGGGCAAAAAGGCAGAAATTTTTTTTATTTTGGTACAAAATTGCAGAAATTTTTCTTATTTTGGGGCAAACATGCAGAAATTCCCCATATTTTGGGGCAAACGGCAGAAATTCCCCTTATTTTGAGAAAAAAGGCTGAAATTCCCCTTATTTTGGGGCAAAAAGGCAGAAATTCCCCTTATTTTTGTGCAAAATAACAGAAATTCCTTTTATTTTTGGGGAAAAGGCAGAAATTGCACTTATTTTTAGATAAAAGGCAGAAAATCCCCCTATTTTATGGCAAAAGTGAAGAAAATTCCCTTTTTTATGGCAAAAAGGTATGCATTCCCATTATTTTCGGGCAAATAGGCAGAAATTCCCTGTATTTTGGAGCAAAATTGCAGAAATTCCCCTAATTTTGTGGCAAAAAGGCAGAAATTCTTCTTATTTTGGGGTAAAACTGCAGAAATTTCACTTATTTCGCGGCAAGATGGCAGAAATTCCCCTTATTTTCAGCAAAAAATGCAGAAAATCCTCGTATTTTGGAGCAAAATTGAAAATTCACCTAATTTTGGTGTAAAACATGCAGTAATTTTCTATATTCTGTGGCAAAAAGGCAGAAATTCCCCTTATTTTGGGTCAAATGGCAGAAATTCCCCTTATTTTAGGGCAAAATTGCAGAAATTTCCCTTATTTGTGGGAAAAGACCAGAAATTCACTTTAATTTGGGGCAAAATTGCAGAAATTTGCTTTATTATTGGGAAAAATTGCAGAAATTTCCCTTATTTTAGGCCAAAATTGCAGAAATTTCACTTATTTCAGAAAAAAAAGCAAAAATTTTTCTTATTTTGGGGCAAAAAGGCAGAAATTCCTATTATTTTGGGGCAAAAGGCAGAAATTCACCTTATTTTGGGGTAAAATTGCAGAAATTTCACATATTTCAGGGCAAAAAGGAAGTAATTCCCCTTATTTTGAGGTAAAATGCTGAAATTCCCCATATTTTGGGGCAAAAGGCAGAAATTCCCCTTATTTTGGGGCAAAAAGCCACAAATTTTCCTTATTTTCGGGCAAAATTTCAGAAATTTCATTTATTTCAGGGTAAAAAGTCAGAAATTTCCCTTATTTTGAGTCAAAAAGCAGAAATTTCTTTTATTATGGTACATAAATGAAATTTTTTTTTTTGGAAGAAAAAGTCAGAAATTCCCATATTTTGAGGTAAAAGGCAGAAATGGTTCTTATTTTGAGGTAAAATGAAGAAATTCCCCTTATTTAGAGGTAAAATATAGAAATTCCCTTAATATTAGGGAGAAATGCAGAAATTCCATTTATTTTAGAGCTAAAAGGCAGAAATTTTCCGTATTCTGAAAAAAAATTGCAGAAATTCTCTTGATTTTCCGGTAAAAAGGCTGAAATTCTCCTTATTTTGGGGCAAAAAGAAAGAAAATCTCCATTTTTCGGGTGCATAAAGTCAGAAATTCCCATTATTTGGGGCAAAATTTTAGAAATTTCCTTTACTTTGTGGCAAAATTGCAGAAATTTTACTTATTTTGGGGCAAAATTGCAGAAATTTCACTTATTTCAGGGAAAAAAGGCAGAAATTTCTCTTATTTTGGGGCAATAAGGCAGAAATTTCTTTTATTTTGGTACAAATTTGCAGAAATTTTTCCTATTTTGGGGCAAAAAAGCAGAAATTCCTTTTATTTTGAGGTAAAAAGGCTGAAATTCCCCTTATTTGGGGGCAAAAAGGCAGAAATTCTCCTAATTTTGAGGCAAAAAGAAAACATTTCCCTTATTTTGGGGAAAAATTTTAGAAATTTCACTTATTTCAGGGCAAAAAGTCAGAAATTCCCCTTATTTTGGGGCAAAAAGCAGAAATTTCTTTTATTATGGTACAAAATTGACGAAATTTTCCTTATTTTGGAACAAAAAGGCAGAAATTCTCCATATTTTGGAGCAAAATGCAGAAATTATTCTTATTTTGAGGTAAATGCAGAAATTCCCTTTATTTTCGAGCTAAAAGGCAGAAATTCCCCGTATTTAGGGGCAAAAAGCAGACATTTCTCTTATTTTGGGGAAAAATTTTATAAATTTCACTTATTTCAGGGTATAAAGTCAGAAATTTTCCTTATTTTGCGGCAAAAAGACAGAAATTCCGTTTATTTTTGGGGAAAAGGCAGAAATTGCACTTATTTTGAGTCAAAAAGTCGGAAAATCACCTTATTTTGGGGCAAAAGTGAAGAAATTTCCCTTTTTTATGGCAAAAAGTATACATTCCCTTTATTTTCGGGCAAAAAGGCAGAAATTCCCCGTATTTTGGAGTAAAATTGCAGAAATTCCCCTAATTTTGGGGTAAAAAGGCAGAAATTCCTCTTATTTTGTGGTAAAACTGTAGAAATTTCAATTATTTCGCGGCAAGATGGCAGAAATTCCCCTTATTTTCGGCGAATAACACAGAAAATCCTCGTATTTTGGAGCAAAATTGCAGAAATTCACCTAATTTTGGGGTTAAACATGCATTAATTTTCTATATTTTGTGGCAAAAAGGCAGAAATTCCACTTATTTTGGGTCAAATGGCAGAAATTCCCCTTATTTTAGGGCAAAAGTGCAGAAATTTCCCTTATTTGTGGGCAAAAACCAGAAATTCCCCTTTTTTTGGGGCAAAATTGCACAAATTTGCTTTATTATGGGGAAAAATTGCAGAAATATCCCTTATTTTTATTCCAAAATTGCAGAAATTTCACTTATTACAGAAAAAAAAGCAAAAATTTTTCTTATTTTGGGGCAAAAAGGCAGAAATTCCTATTATTTTTGGGCAAAAGGCAGAAATTCACCATATTTTGGGGTAAAATTGCAGAAATTTCACATATTTCAGGGCAAAAAGGCAGAAATTCCCTTTATTTTGAGGTAAAATGCTGAAATTCCCCATATTTGTTGGCAAATAGCCACAAATTTCCCTCATTTTCGGGCAAAATTTCAGAAATTTCATTTATTTCAGGGTAAAAAGTCAGAAATTCCCCTTATATTGGGGCAAAAAAGAGAAATTTCTTTTATTATGGTACAAAATTGAAGAAAATTTTTTTTATTTTGGAATAAAAAGGCAGAAATTCTCCATAATTTGGGGTAAAAGGCAGAAATGGTTCTTATTTTGAGGTAAAATGCAGAAATTCCCCTTATTTAGAGGTAAAATGTAGAAATTCCCTTAATATTGGGGAAAAATGCAGAAATTCCCTTTATTTTAGAGCTAAAAGACAGAAATTTTCCGTATTTTGATAAAAAATTGCAGAAATTCTCATGATTTTCGGGCAAAAATGCTGAAATTCTCCTTATTTTTGGGCAAAAAGAAAGAAAATCTCCATTTTTCGGGTGCAAAATGTCAGAAATTCCCTTTATTTGGGGCAAAATTGCAGAAATTTCACTTATTTGAGAAAAAAAAAGCAAAAATTTTTTTTATTTTGGGGCAAAAAGGCAGAAATTCCCATTATTTTGGGGCAAAAAGGCAGAAATTCACCTTATTTTTGGGGTAAAATTGCAGAAATTTCACATATTTCAGGGCAAAAAGGCAGAAATTTTCCTTATTTTGAGGTAAAATGCTGAAATTCCCCATATTTTGGGGCAAAAGGCAGAAATTCCCCTTATTTTGGGGCAAAAAGCCACAAATTTCCTTTATTTTTGGGCAAAATTGCAAAAATTTCATTTATTTCAGAATAAAAAGTCAGAAATTCCCCTTATTTTGGGGCAAAAAGGAGAAATTTTTTTTATTATGGTACAAAATTGAAGAAATTTTCTTAATTTTGGAACAAAAAGGCATAAATTCCCCATATTTTGGGGTAAAAGGCAGAAATTTTTATTTTGAGGTAAAATGCAGAAATTCCCCTTATTTAGAGGTAAAATGTAGAAATTCCCCTAATATTGGCGAAAAATGCAGAAATTCCCTTTATTTTGGGGCTAAAAGGCAGAAATTTTCCGTATTTTGAAGAAAAATTGCAGAAATTCTCATAATTTTTGGGCTAAAAGTTTGAAATTCTCCTTATTTTGGGGCAAAAAGACAGAAAATCTCCTTTTTTCGAGTGCAAAAACTCAGAAATTCCCATTTTTTGAGGCAAAATTGCAGAAATTTCCTTTACTTTGGGTCAAAATTGCAGAAATTTCCCTTATTTTGTGGCAAAATTGCAGAAATTTCACTTATTTCATGAAAAAAGGCAGAAATTTCTCTTATTTTGGGGCAAAAAGGCAGAAATTTCTTTTATTTTGGTAAAAAATTGCAGAAAAATTTTCTATTTTGGGGCAAAAAGGCAGAAATTCCCCTTATTTTGAGGTAAAAAGGCTGAAATTCCTTTTATTTGGAGGCAAAAAGGCAGAAATTCTCCTCAATTTGAGGCAAAAAGAAAACATTTCCCTTTTTTGGGGAAAAATTTTAGAAATTTCACTTATTTCAGGGCAAAAAGTCAGAAATTCCCCTTATTTTGGGGCAAAAAGCAGAAATTTCTTTTATTATGGTACAAAATTGAAGAAATTTTTCTTATTTTGGAACAAAAAGGCAGAAATTCCCCATATTTTGGAGCAAAATGCAGAAATTATTCTTATTTTGAGGTAAAATGCAGAAATTCCCTTTATTTTGGGGCTAAAAGGCAGAAATTCCCTGTATTTTGAAGCAAAATTGCAGAAATTCTCATAATTTTCGGGCAAAAAGGCAGAAATTCTCCTTATTTTGGGGCAAAAAAGCAGAAATTTACTTTATATTGGGGCAAAATTGCAGAAATTTTCTTTATTTTGGGGCAAAATTGCAGAAATTTCACTTATTTCAGGGAAAAAAGGCAAAAATTTCTCTTATTTTGGGGCAAAAAGGCAGAGATTTCTTTTATTTTGGTACAAAATTGCAGAAATTTTTCTTATTTTGGGGCAAAAGAGCAGAAATGCCCCTTATTTTGGGGCAAAAAGTCATAAATTCCCCATATTTTGGGGCAAAAAGCAGACATTTCTCTTATTTTGGGGAAAAATTTTAGAAATTTCACTTATTTCAGGGAATAAAGTCAGAAATTCCCCTTATTTTGCGGCAAAAAGACAGAAATTCCGTTTATTTTTGGGGAAAAGGCAGAAATTGCACTTATTTTGAGTCAAAAAGGCGGAAAATCACACTATTTTGGGGCAAAAGTGAAGAAATTTCCCTTTTTTATGGCAAAAAGTATACATTCCCTTTATTTTCGGGCAAAAAGGCAGAAATTCCCCGTATTTTGGAGTAAAATTGCAGAAATTCCCCTAATTTTGGGGTAAAAAGGCAGAAATTCCTCTTATTTTGTGGTAAAACTGTAGAAATTTCAATTATTTCGCGGCAAGATGGCAGAAATTCCCCTTATTTTCGGCGAATAACACAGAAAATCCTCGTATTTTGGAGCAAAATTGCAGAAATTCACCTAATTTTGGGGTTAAACATGCATTAATTTTCTATATTTTGTGGCAAAAAGGCAGAAATTCCACTTATTTTGGGTCAAATGGCAGAAATTCCCCTTATTTTAGGGCAAAAGTGCAGAAATTTCCCTTATTTGTGGGCAAAAACCAGAAATTCCCCTTTTTTTGGGGCAAAATTGCACAAATTTGCTTTATTATGGGGAAAAATTGCAGAAATATCCCTTATTTTTATTCCAAAATTGCAGAAATTTCACTTATTACAGAAAAAAAAGCAAAAATTTTTCTTATTTTGGGGCAAAAAGGCAGAAATTCCTATTATTTTTGGGCAAAAGGCAGAAATTCACCATATTTTGGGGTAAAATTGCAGAAATTTCACATATTTCAGGGCAAAAAGGCAGAAATTCCCTTTATTTTGAGGTAAAATGCTGAAATTCCCCATATTTGTTGGCAAATAGCCACAAATTTCCCTCATTTTCGGGCAAAATTTCAGAAATTTCATTTATTTCAGGGTAAAAAGTCAGAAATTCCCCTTATATTGGGGCAAAAAAGAGAAATTTCTTTTATTATGGTACAAAATTGAAGAAAATTTTTTTTATTTTGGAATAAAAAGGCAGAAATTCTCCATAATTTGGGGTAAAAGGCAGAAATGGTTCTTATTTTGAGGTAAAATGCAGAAATTCCCCTTATTTAGAGGTAAAATGTAGAAATTCCCTTAATATTGGGGAAAAATGCAGAAATTCCCTTTATTTTAGAGCTAAAAGACAGAAATTTTCCGTATTTTGATAAAAAATTGCAGAAATTCTCATGATTTTCGGGCAAAAATGCTGAAATTCTCCTTATTTTTGGGCAAAAAGAAAGAAAATCTCCATTTTTCGGGTGCAAAATGTCAGAAATTCCCTTTATTTGGGGCAAAATTGCAGAAATTTCACTTATTTGAGAAAAAAAAAGCAAAAATTTTTTTTATTTTGGGGCAAAAAGGCAGAAATTCCCATTATTTTGGGGCAAAAAGGCAGAAATTCACCTTATTTTTGGGGTAAAATTGCAGAAATTTCACATATTTCAGGGCAAAAAGGCAGAAATTTTCCTTATTTTGAGGTAAAATGCTGAAATTCCCCATATTTTGGGGCAAAAGGCAGAAATTCCCCTTATTTTGGGGCAAAAAGCCACAAATTTCCTTTATTTTTGGGCAAAATTGCAAAAATTTCATTTATTTCAGAATAAAAAGTCAGAAATTCCCCTTATTTTGGGGCAAAAAGGAGAAATTTTTTTTATTATGGTACAAAATTGAAGAAATTTTCTTAATTTTGGAACAAAAAGGCATAAATTCCCCATATTTTGGGGTAAAAGGCAGAAATTTTTATTTTGAGGTAAAATGCAGAAATTCCCCTTATTTAGAGGTAAAATGTAGAAATTCCCCTAATATTGGCGAAAAATGCAGAAATTCCCTTTATTTTGGGGCTAAAAGGCAGAAATTTTCCGTATTTTGAAGAAAAATTGCAGAAATTCTCATAATTTTTGGGCTAAAAGTTTGAAATTCTCCTTATTTTGGGGCAAAAAGACAGAAAATCTCCTTTTTTCGAGTGCAAAAACTCAGAAATTCCCATTTTTTGAGGCAAAATTGCAGAAATTTCCTTTACTTTGGGTCAAAATTGCAGAAATTTCCCTTATTTTGTGGCAAAATTGCAGAAATTTCACTTATTTCATGAAAAAAGGCAGAAATTTCTCTTATTTTGGGGCAAAAAGGCAGAAATTTCTTTTATTTTGGTAAAAAATTGCAGAAAAATTTTCTATTTTGGGGCAAAAAGGCAGAAATTCCCCTTATTTTGAGGTAAAAAGGCTGAAATTCCTTTTATTTGGAGGCAAAAAGGCAGAAATTCTCCTCAATTTGAGGCAAAAAGAAAACATTTCCCTTTTTTGGGGAAAAATTTTAGAAATTTCACTTATTTCAGGGCAAAAAGTCAGAAATTCCCCTTATTTTGGGGCAAAAAGCAGAAATTTCTTTTATTATGGTACAAAATTGAAGAAATTTTTCTTATTTTGGAACAAAAAGGCAGAAATTCCCCATATTTTGGAGCAAAATGCAGAAATTATTCTTATTTTGAGGTAAAATGCAGAAATTCCCTTTATTTTGGGGCTAAAAGGCAGAAATTCCCTGTATTTTGAAGCAAAATTGCAGAAATTCTCATAATTTTCGGGCAAAAAGGCAGAAATTCTCCTTATTTTGGGGCAAAAAAGCAGAAATTTACTTTATATTGGGGCAAAATTGCAGAAATTTTCTTTATTTTGGGGCAAAATTGCAGAAATTTCACTTATTTCAGGGAAAAAAGGCAAAAATTTCTCTTATTTTGGGGCAAAAAGGCAGAGATTTCTTTTATTTTGGTACAAAATTGCAGAAATTTTTCTTATTTTGGGGCAAAAGAGCAGAAATGCCCCTTATTTTGGGGCAAAAAGTCATAAATTCCCCATATTTTGGGGCAAAAAGCAGACATTTCTCTTATTTTGGGGAAAAATTTTAGAAATTTCACTTATTTCAGGGAATAAAGTCAGAAATTCCCCTTATTTTGCGGCAAAAAGACAGAAATTCCGTTTATTTTTGGGGAAAAGGCAGAAATTGCACTTATTTTGAGTCAAAAAGGCGGAAAATCACACTATTTTGGGGCAAAAGTGAAGAAATTTCCCTTTTTTATGGCAAAAAGTATACATTCCCTTTATTTTCGGGCAAAAAGGCAGAAATTCCCCGTATTTTGGAGTAAAATTGCAGAAATTCCCCTAATTTTGGGGTAAAAAGGCAGAAATTCCTCTTATTTTGTGGTAAAACTGTAGAAATTTCAATTATTTCGCGGCAAGATGGCAGAAATTCCCCTTATTTTCGGCGAATAACACAGAAAATCCTCGTATTTTGGAGCAAAATTGCAGAAATTCACCTAATTTTGGGGTTAAACATGCATTAATTTTCTATATTTTGTGGCAAAAAGGCAGAAATTCCACTTATTTTGGGTCAAATGGCAGAAATTCCCCTTATTTTAGGGCAAAAGTGCAGAAATTTCCCTTATTTGTGGGCAAAAACCAGAAATTCCCCTTTTTTTGGGGCAAAATTGCACAAATTTGCTTTATTATGGGGAAAAATTGCAGAAATATCCCTTATTTTTATTCCAAAATTGCAGAAATTTCACTTATTACAGAAAAAAAAGCAAAAATTTTTCTTATTTTGGGGCAAAAAGGCAGAAATTCCTATTATTTTTGGGCAAAAGGCAGAAATTCACCATATTTTGGGGTAAAATTGCAGAAATTTCACATATTTCAGGTCAAAAAGGCAGAAATTCCCTTTATTTTGAGGTAAAATGCTGAAATTCCCCATATTTGTTGGCAAATAGCCACAAATTTCCCTCATTTTCGGGCAAAATTTTAGAAATTTCATTTATTTCAGGGTAAAAAGTCAGAAATTCCCCTTATATTGGGGCAAAAAAGAGAAATTTCTTTTATTATGGTACAAAATTGAAGAAAATTTTTTTTATTTTGGAATAAAAAGGCAGAAATTCTCCATAATTTGGGGTAAAAGGCAGAAATGGTTCTTATTTTGAGGTAAAATGCAGAAATTCCCCTTATTTAGAGGTAAAATGTAGAAATTCCCTTAATATTGGGGAAAAATGCAGAAATTCCCTTTATTTTAGAGCTAAAAGACAGAAATTTTCCGTATTTTGATAAAAAATTGCAGAAATTCTCATGATTTTCGGGCAAAAATGCTGAAATTCTCCTTATTTTTGGGCAAAAAGAAAGAAAATCTCCATTTTTCGGGTGCAAAATGTCAGAAATTCCCTTTATTTGGGGCAAAATTGCAGAAATTTCACTTATTTGAGAAAAAAAAAGCAAAAATTTTTTTTATTTTGGGGCAAAAAGGCAGAAATTCCCATTATTTTGGGGCAAAAAGGCAGAAATTCACCTTATTTTTGGGGTAAAATTGCAGAAATTTCACATATTTCAGGGCAAAAAGGCAGAAATTTTCCTTATTTTGAGGTAAAATGCTGAAATTCCCCATATTTTGGGGCAAAAGGCAGAAATTCCCCTTATTTTGGGGCAAAAAGCCACAAATTTCCTTTATTTTTGGGCAAAATTGCAAAAATTTCATTTATTTCAGAATAAAAAGTCAGAAATTCCCCTTATTTTGGGGCAAAAAGGAGAAATTTTTTTTATTATGGTACAAAATTGAAGAAATTTTCTTTATTTTGGAACAAAAAGGCATAAATTCCCCATATTTTGGGGTAAAAGGCAGAAATTTTTATTTTGAGGTAAAATGCAGAAATTCCCCTTATTTAGAGGTAAAATGTAGAAATTCCCCTAATATTGGCGAAAAATGCAGAAATTCCCTTTATTTTGGGGCTAAAAGGCAGAAATTTTCCGTATTTTGAAGAAAAATTGCAGAAATTCTCATAATTTTTGGGCTAAAAGTTTGAAATTCTCCTTATTTTGGGGCAAAAAGACAGAAAATCTCCTTTTTTCGAGTGCAAAAACTCAGAAATTCCCATTTTTTGAGGCAAAATTGCAGAAATTTCCTTTACTTTGGGTCAAAATTGCAGAAATTTCCCTTATTTTGTGGCAAAATTGCAGAAATTTCACTTATTTCATGAAAAAAGGCAGAAATTTCTCTTATTTTGGGGCAAAAAGGCAGAAATTTCTTTTATTTTGGTAAAAAATTGCAGAAAAATTTTCTATTTTGGGGCAAAAAGGCAGAAATTCCCCTTATTTTGAGGTAAAAAGGCTGAAATTCCTTTTATTTGGGGGCAAAAAGGCAGAAATTCTCCTCAATTTGAGGCAAAAAGAAAACATTTCCCTTTTTTGGGGAAAAATTTTAGAAATTTCACTTATTTCAGGGCAAAAAGTCAGAAATTCCCCTTATTTTGGGGCAAAAAGCAGAAATTTCTTTTATTATGGTACAAAATTGAAGAAATTTTTCTTATTTTGGAACAAAAAGGCAGAAATTCCCCATATTTTGGAGCAAAATGCAGAAATTATTCTTATTTTGAGGTAAAATGCAGAAATTCCCTTTATTTTGGGGCTAAAAGGCAGAAATTCCCTGTATTTTGAAGCAAAATTGCAGAAATTCTCATAATTTTCGGGCAAAAAGGCAGAAATTCTCCTTATTTTGGGGCAAAAAAGCAGAAATTTACTTTATATTGGGGCAAAATTGCAGAAATTTTCTTTATTTTGGGGCAAAATTGCAGAAATTTCACTTATTTCAGGGAAAAAAGGCAAAAATTTCTCTTATTTTGGGGCAAAAAGGCAGAGATTTCTTTTATTTTGGTACAAAATTGCAGAAATTTTTCTTATTTTGGGGCAAAAGAGCAGAAATTCCCCTTATTTTGGGGCAAAAAGTCATAAATTCCCCATATTTTGGGGCAAAAAGCAGACATTTCTCTTATTTTGGGGAAAAATTTTAGAAATTTCACTTATTTCAGGGAATAAAGTCAGAAATTCCCCTTATTTTGCGGCAAAAAGACAGAAATTCCGTTTATTTTTGGGGAAAAGGCAGAAATTGCAGTTATTTTGAGTCAAAAAGGCGGAAAATCACACTATTTTGGGGCAAAAGTGAAGAAATTTCCCTTTTTTATGGCAAAAAGTATACATTCCCTTTATTTTCGGGCAAAAAGGCAGATATTCCCCATATTTTGGAGCAAAATGCAGAAATTATTCTTATTTTGAGGTAAAATGCAGAAATTCCCTTTATTTTGGGGCTAAAAGGCAGAAATTCCCTGTATTTTGAAGCAAAATTGCAGAAATTCTCATAATTTTCGGGCAAAAAGGCAGAAATTCTCCTTATTTTGGGGCAAAAAAGCAGAAATTTACTTTATATTGGGGCAAAATTGCAGAAATTTTCTTTATTTTGGGGCAAAATTGCAGAAATTTCACTTATTTCAGGGAAAAAAGGCAAAAATTTCTCTTATTTTGGGGCAAAAAGGCAGAGATTTCTTTTATTTTGGTACAAAATTGCAGAAATTTTTCTTATTTTGGGGCAAAAGAGCAGAAATTCCCCTTATTTTGGGGCAAAAAGTCATAAATTCCCCATATTTTGGGGCAAAAAGCAGACATTTCTCTTATTTTGGGGAAAAATTTTAGAAATTTCACTTATTTCAGGGAATAAAGTCAGAAATTCCCCTTATTTTGCGATAAAAAGACAGAAATTCCGTTTATTTTTGGGGAAAAGGCAGAAATTGCACTTATTTTGAGTCAAAAAGGCGGAAAATCACCTTATTTTGGGGCAAAAGTGAAGAAATTTCCCTTTTTTATGGCAAAAAGTATACATTCCCTTTATTTTCGGGCAAAAAGGCAGAAATTTCCCGTATTTTGGAGCAAAATTGCAGAAATTCCCCTAATTTGGGGGCAAAAATGCAGAAATTCTCCTTATTTTGGGGTAAAACTGCAGAAATTTCGCGGCAAGATGGCAGAAATTCCCCTTATTTTCAGCGAAAAAAGCAGAAAATCCTCGTATTTTGGAGCAAAATTGCAGAAATTCACCTAATTTTGGGGTAAAACATGCAGTAATTTTCTATATTTTGTTGCAAAAAGGCAGAAATTCCCCTTATTTTGGGTCAAATGGCAGAAATTCCCCTTATTATAGGGCAAAATTGCAGAAATTTCTCTTATTTGTAGGCAAAGACCAGAAATTCCCCTTATTTTGGGGCAAAATTGCAGAAATTTGCTTTATTATTGGGAAAAATTGCAGAAATTTTCCTTATTTTAGGCCAAAATTGCAGAAATTTCACTTGTTTCAGAAAAAAAAAAGCCAAAATTTTTTCTTATTTTGGAGCAAAAAGGCAGAAATTCCTATTATTTTGGGGCAAAAGGCAGAAATTCCCCTTATTTTGGGGCAAAAAGGCACAAATTTTCCTTATTTTCGGGCAAAATTTCAGAAATTTCATTTATTTCAGGGTAAAAAGTCAGAAATTCCCCTTATTTTGGGGCAAAAAGGAGAAATTTTTTTTATTATGGTACAAAATTGAAGAAATTTTTTTTTATTTTGGAAGAAAAAGGCAGAAATTCCCCATATTTTTGGGTAAAAGGCAGAAATGGTTCGTATTTTGAGGTAAAATGCAGAAATTCCCCTTATTTAGAGGTAAAATGTAGAAATTCCCTTAATATTGGGGAAAAATGCAGAAATTCCCTTTATTTTAGAGCTAAAAGGCAGAAATTTTCCTTATTATAAAAAAAATTGCAGAAATTCTCATGATTTTTCGGCAAAAAGGCTGAAATTATCCTTATTTTGGGGCAAAAAGAAAGAAAATTTCCATTTTTCGGGTGCAAAAAGTCAGAAATTCCCTTTATTTGGGGCAAAATTGCAGAAATTTCCTATACTTTGTGGCAAAATTGCAGAAATTTCACTTATTTTGGGGCAAAATTGCAGAAATTTCATTTATTTCAGGGAAAAAAGGCAGAAATTTCTCTTATTTTGTGGCAAAAAGGCAGAAATTTCTTTTATTTTGGTACAAAATTGCAGAAATTTTTCTTATTTGGGGGCAAAAAGGCAGAAATTCCCCATATTTTGGGGCAAAATGCAGAAATTCGCCTTATTTTGAGAAAAAAGACTGAAATTCCCCTTATTTTGGGGCAAAAAGGCAGAAATTCCCCTTATTTTTGTGCAAAAAGACAGAAATTCCTTTTATTTTTGAGGAAAAAGCAGAAATTGCACTTATTTTGAGATAAAAGGCGGAAAATCCCCTTATTTTGGGGCAAAAGTGAAGAAAATTCCCTTTTTATGGCAAAAAGGTATACATTCCCTTTATTTTCGGGCAAAAAGGCTGAAATTCCTCGTATTTTGGAGCAAAATTGCAGAAATTCTCCTACTTTTGGGGCAAAAAGGCAGAAATTTTTCTTATTTTGGGGTAAAACTGCAGAAATTTCACTTATTTCACGGCAAGATGGCAGAAATTCCCCTTATTTTCAGCAAAAAACGCAGAAAATCCTCGTATTTTGCAGCAAAATAGCAGAAATTCACCTAATTTTGGGGTAACACATGCAGTACTTTTCTATATTTTGTGGCAAAAAGGCAGAAATTTCACGTATTTTGGGTCAAATGGAAGAAATTCCCCTTATTTTAGGGCAAAATTGCAGAAATTTCCCTTATTTGTGGGCAAAGACCAGAAATTCCCCTTATTTTTGGGCAAAATTGCAGAAATTAGCTTTATTATGGGGAAAAATTGCAGAAATTTCCCTTATTTTAGGCCAAAATTGCAGAAATTTCACTTATTTCAGAAAAAAAAGCAAAAAATTTTTATATTTTGGGACAAAAAGCAGAAATTCCTATTATTTTGGGGCAAAAGGCAGAAATTCACCTTATCTTGGGGTAAAATATAAGAAATTTCACATATATCAGGGCAAAAAGGCAGAAATTCCCCTTATTTTGAGGTAAAATGCTGAAATTCCCCATATTTTGGGGCAAAAGGCAGAAATTCCCCTTATTTTGGGGCAAAAAGCCACAAATTTCTTTTATTTTCGGGCAAAATTTCAGAAATTTCATTTATTTCAGGGTAAAAAGTCAGAAATTCTCCTTATTTTGGGGCAAAAATGAGAAATTTCTTTTATTATGGTACAAAATTGAAGAAATATTTTTTTATTTTGGAAGAAAAAGGCAGAAATTCCCCATATTTTGGGGTAAAAGGCAGAAATGGTTCTTATTTTGAGTTAAAATGCCGAAATTCCCCTTATTTAGAGGTAAAATATAGAAATTCCCTTAATATTGGGGAAAAATGCAGAAATTCCCTTTATTTTAGAGCTAAAAGGCAGAAATTTTCCGTATTTTGAAAAAAAATTGCAGAAATTCTCATGATTTTCCGGCAAAAAGGCTGAAATTCAACTTATTTTGGGGCAAAAAGAAAGTAAATCTCCATTTTTCTGGTGCAAAAAGTCAGAAATTCCCTTTATTTGGGGCAAAATTCCAGAAATTTCCTTTACTTTGTGGCAAAATTGCAGAAATTTCACTTATTTTGGGGCAAAATTGCAGAAATTTCACTTATTTCAGGGAAAAAAGGCAGAAATTTCTCTTATTTTGGGGCAAAAAGGCAGAAATTTCTTTTATTTTGTTACAAATTTGCAGAAATTTTTCCTATTTTGGGGCAAAAAGGCAGAAATTCCCCTTATTTTGGGGTAAAAAGGCTGAAATTCCCCTTATTTGGGGGCAAAAAGGCAGAAATTCCTATTATTTTGGGGCAAAAAGCAGACATTTCCCTTATTTTGGGGAAAAATTTTAGAAATTTCACTTATTTCAGGGCAAAAAGTCAGAAATTCCCCTTATTTTGGGGCAAAAATCAGAAATTTCTTTTCTTATGGTACAAAATTGAAGAAATTTTTCTTATTTTGGAACAAAAAGGCAGAAATTCCCAATATTTTGGAGCAAAATGCTGAAATTATTCTTATTTTGAGGTAAAATGCAGTAATTCCCTTTATTTTGGGGCTAAAAGGCAGAAATTCCCCATATTTTGGGGCAAAAAGCAGACATTTCCCTTATTTTGGGAAAAAATTTTAGAAATTTCACTTATTTCAGGGCAAAAAGTCAAAAATTCCCCTTATTTTGGGGCAAAAAGACAGAAATTCCGTTTATTTTTGGGGAAAAGGCAGAAATTGCACTTATTTTGAGTCAAAAAGGCGGAAAATCCCCTTATTTTGGGGCAAAAGTGAAGAAATTTCCCTTTTTTATGGCAAAAAGGTGTACATTCCCTTTATTTTCGGGCAAAAAGGCAGAAATTCCTCGTATTTTGAAGCAAAATTGCAGAAATTTTCTTAATTTTGGGGCAACAAGGCAGAAATTTCCCTTAATTTAGGGTAAAACTGCAGAAATTTCACTTATTTCGCGGCAAAATGGCAGAAACTCCCCTTACTTTTGGCGAAAAATGCAGAAAATCCTCGTATTTTTGAGCAAATTTGCAGATATTCACCTAATTTTGGGGTAAAACATGCAGTAATTTTCTTTATTTTGTGGCAAAAAGGCAGAATTTCCCCTTATTTTGGGGCAAATGGCAGAAATTCCCCTTATTTTAGGGCAAACTTTGCAAAAAATTCCCTTATTCGGGGGCAAAAAACAGAAATTCCCCTTATTTTGGGGCAAAATGGCAGAAATTTGCTTTATTTGGGGGCAAAAACCAGAAATTCCCCTTATTTTGGGCAAAATTGCAGAAATTTGCTTTATTATGGGGACAAACTGCAGAAATTTCCCTTATTTTAGGGCAAAATTGCAGAAATTTCACTTATTTCAGAAAAAAAAGCAAAATTTTTTCTTATTTTGGGGTAAAAAGGCAGAAATTCCCATTATTTTGTGGCAAAAAGGCAGAAATTCACTTTATTTTGGGGTAAAAGGCACAAATTCTTCTTATTTTGAGGTAAAATGCAGAAATTTCCCTTATTTAGAGGTAAAATGCAAAAATTCCCCTAATATTGGAAAAAAATGCAGAAATTCACTTTATTTTGGAGCTAAAAGGCAGAAATTTTTCGTATTTTGAAGAAAAATTGCAGAAATTCTCTTTATTTTCCGGCAAAAAGGCTGAAATTCTCCTTATTTTGGGGCAAAAAGTCAGAAAATCTCCTTTTTTCGGTTGCAAAAATTCAGAAATTCCCTTTATTTGGGGCAAAATTGCAGAAATTTCCTTTACTTTGAGGCAAAATTGCAGAAATTTCCCTTATTTTGGGGTAAAATTGCAGAAATTTCACTTATTTCAGGGAAAAAAGGCAGAAATTTCTCTTATTTTGAGGCAAAAAGGCAGAAATTTCTTTTATTTTGGTACAAAATTGCAGAAATTTTTCTTATTTTGGGGCAAAAAGGCAGAAATTCTTCTTATTTTGAGAAAAAAGGCTGAAATTTCCCTTATTTTGGGGCAAAAAGGCAGAAATTCCCCTTATATTTGGGCAAAAAGACAGAAATTCCTTTTATTTTTGGGGAAAAGGCAGAAATTGCACTTATTTTGAGTCAAAAAGGCGGAAAATCCCCTTATTTTGGGGCAAATTGAAGAAATTTCCCTTTTTTAAGGCAAAAAGGTGTACATTCCCTTTATTTTCGGGCAAAAAGGCAGAAATTCCCCGTATTTTGAAGCAAAATTGCAGAAATTTTCCTAATTTTGGGGCAAAAAGGCAGAAATTCGCTTATTTAGGGTAAAACTGCAGAAATTTCACTTATTTCGCGGCAAAATGGCAGAAATTCCCCTTATTTTCGGCGAAAAAGTCAGATAATCCTCGTATTTTGGAGCAAAATTGCAGATATTCACCTAAATTTGGGGTAAAACATGCAGTAATTTTCTTTATTTAGTGGCAAAAAGGCAGAATTTCCCCTTATTTTGAGGCAAAAGGCAGAAATTCCCCTTATTTTAGGGCAAAATTTGCAAAAATTTCCCTTATTCGTGGGCAAAAAACAGAAATTCCCCTTATTTTGGGGCAAAATTGCAGAAAATTGCTTTATTTGGGGGCAAAAAACAAAATTCCCCTTATTTTGGGGAAAAATTGCAAAAATTTCCCTTATTTTAGGCCAAAATTGCAGATATTTCACTTATTTCAGAAAAAAAAGCAAAATTTTTTCTGATTTTGGCGCAAAAAGGCAGAAATTCCCATTATTTTGTGGCAAAAAGGCAGAAATTCACTTTATTTTGGGGTAAAAGGCACAAATTCTTCTTATTTTGAGGTAAAATGCAGAAATTCCCTTTATTTAGAGGTAAAATGCAGAAATTCCCCTAATATTGGGAAAAAAATGCAGAAATTCACTTTATTTTAGAGCTAAAAGGCAGAAATTTTTCGTATTTTGAAGAAAAATTGCAGAAATTCTCATTATTTTCGGGCAAAAAGGCTGAAATTCTCCTTATTTTGGGGCAAAAATTCAGAAAATCTCCTTTTTTCGGTTGCAAAAATTCAGAAATTCCCCTTATTTGGGGCAAAATTGCAGAAATTTCCTTTACTTTGGGGCAAAATTGCAGAAATTTCCATTATTTTGGGGTAAAATTGCAGAAATTTCACTTATTTCAGGGAAACAAGGCAAAAATTTTTCTTATTTTGGGGCAAAAAGGCAGAAATTTCTATTATTTTGGGGCAAAAGGCAGAAATTCACCTTATTTTGGGGTAAAATTGCAGAAATTCCCCATATTTTAGGGCAAAAGGCAGAAATTCCCCTTATTTTGAGGCAAAAAGCCACAAATTTCCCTTATTTTCGGGCAAAATTTAAGAAATTTCATTTATTTCAGGGTAAAAAGTCGAAATTCCCCTTATTTTGGGTCAAAAAGGAGAAATTTCTTTTATTATGGTACAAAAATGAAAAAAAATTTTTTTATTTTGGAAGAAAAACTCAGAAATTCCCCATATTTTGGGGTAAAAGGCAGAAATGGTTCTTATTTTGAGGTAAAATGCAGAAATTCTCCTTATTTAGAGGTAAAATATAGAAATTCCCTTAATATTAGGGAAAAATGCAGAAATTCCCTTTATTTTAGAGCTAAAAGGCAGAAATTTTCCGTATTCTGAAAAAAAAATTGCAGAAATTCTCATGATTTTCCGGCAAAAAGGCTGAAATTCTCCTTATTTTGTGGCAAAAAGAAAGAAAATCTCCATTTTTCGGGTGCATAAAGTCAGAAATTCCCTTTATTTGGGGCAAAATTCCAGAAATTTCCTTTACTTTGTGGCAAAATTGCAGAAATTTTACTTATTTTGGGGCAAAATTGCAGAAATTTCACTTATTTCAGGGAAAAAAGGCAGAAATTTCTCTTATTTTGGGGCAAAAAGGCAGAAATTTCTTTTATTTTGGTAGAAATTTGCAGAAATTTTTCCTATTTTGGGGCAAAAAGGCAGAAATTCTACTTATTTTGAGGTAAAAAGGCTGAAATTCCCCTTATTTGGGGACAAAAGGCAGAAATTCCTATTATTTTGGGGCAAAAAGCAGACATTTCCCTTATTTTGGGGAAAAATTTTAGAAATTTCACTTATTTCAGGGCAAAAAGTCAGAAATTCCCCTTATATTGGGGCAAAAAGACAGAAATTCCGTTTATTTTTGGGGAAAAGTCAGAAATTGCACTTATTTTGAGTCAAAAAGGCGGAAAATCCCCTTATTTTGGGGCAAAAGTGAAGAAATTTCCCTTTTTTATTGCAAAAAGGTGTACATTCCCTTTATTTTCGGGCAAAAAGGCAGAAATTCCCCGTATTTTGAGGCAAAATTAAAGAAATTTTCCTAATTTTGGGGCAAAAAGGCAGAAATTCCCCTTAATTTAGGGTAAAACTGCAGAAATTTCACTTATTTCGCGGCAAAATAGCAGAAATTCCTCTTATTTTTGGCGAAAAAGGCAGAAAATCCTCGTATTTTGAGCAAAATTGCAGATATTCACCTAAATTTAGGGTAGAACATGCAGTAATTTTCTTTATTTTGTGGCAAAAAGGCAGAATTTCCCCTTATTTTGAGGCAAAAGGCAGAAATTTTCCTTATTTTAGGGCAAAATTTGCAAAAATTTCACTTATTCGTGGGCAAAAAACAGAAATTCCCCTTATTTTGGGGCAAAATTGCAGAAAATTGCTTTATTTGGGGGCAAAAAACAGAAATTCCCCTTATTTTGGGGAAAAATTGCAAAAATTTCCCTTATTTTAGGGCAAAATTGCAGAAATTTCACTTATTTCAGAAAAAAAGCAAAATTTTTTCTTATTTTGGGGCAAAAAGGCAGAAATTCCCATTATTTTGTGGCAAAAAGGCAGAAATTCACCTTATTTTGGGGTAAAAGGCAGAAATTCTTCCTATTTTGAGTTAAAATGCAGAAATTCACCGTATTTAGAGGTAAAATGCAGAAATTCCCCTAATATTGGAAAAAAATGCAGAAATTCACTTTATTTTGGAGCTAAAAGGCAGAAATTTTTCGTATTTTGAAGAAAAATTGCAGAAATTCTCATTATTTTCGGGCAAAAAGGCTGAAATTCTCCTTATTTTGGGGCAAAAAGTCAGAAAATCTCCTTTTTTCGGTTGCAAAAATTCAGAAATTCCCCTTATTTGGGGCAAAATTGCAGAAATTTCCTTTACTTTGGGGCAAAATTGCAGAAATTTCTTTTATTTTTGTACAAAATTGCAGAAATTTTTCTTATTTTGGAACAAAAAGGCAGAAATTCCCCATATTTTGGAGCAAAATACAGAAATTATTCTTATTTTGAGGTAAAATGCAGAAATTCCCTTTATTTTGGGGCTAAAAGGCAGAAATTCCCCTTATTTTGGGGCAAAAAGCAGACATTTCCCTTATGTTGGGGAAAAATTTTAGAAATTTCACTTATTTCAGGGCAAAAAGTCAGAAATTCCCCTTATTTTGGGGCAAAAAGACAGAAATTCCGTTTATTTTTGGAGAAAAGGCAGAAATTGCACTTATTTTGAGTCAAAAAGGTGGAAAATCCCCTTATTTTGGGGCAAAAGTGAAGAAATTTCCCTTTTTTATGGCAAAAAGGTGTACATTCCCTTTATTTTCGGGCAAAAAGGCAGAAATTCCCCGTATTTTGAAGCAAAATTGCAGAAATTTTACTAATTTTGGGGCATAAAGGCAGATATTTGCTTTAATTTAGGGTAAAACTGCAGAAATATCACTTATTTCGCGGCAAAATGGCAGAAATTCCCCTTATTTTCGGCGAAAAAGGCAGAAAATCCTCGTTTTTTGGAGCAAAATTGCAGATATTCACCTAATTTTGGGGTAAAACATGCAGTAATTTTCTTTATTTTGTGGCAAAAAGGCAGAATTTCCCCTTATTTTGGGGCAAATTGCCGAAATTCCCCTTATTTTAGGGCAAAATTTGCAAAACTTTTCCTTATTCGGGGGCAAAAAACAGAAATTCCCCTTATTTTGGGGCAAAATTGCAGAAATTTGCTTTATTTGGGGGCAAAAACAGAAATTCCCCTTATTTTGGGGCAAAATTGCAGAAATTTGCTTTATTATGGGGAAAAAGTGCAGAAATTTCCCTCATTTTAGGGCAAAATTGCAGAAATTTCACTTATTTCAGAAAAAAAAGCAAAATTTTTTCTTATTTTTTGGCAAAAAGCAGAAATTCCCATTATTTTGTGGCAAAAAGGCAGAAATTCACCTTATTTTGGGGTAAAAGGCAGAAATTCTTCTTATTTTGAGGTAAAATGCAGAAATTCCTCTTATTTAGAGGTAAAATGCAGAAATTCCCCTAATATTGGGAAAAAATGCAGAAATTCACTTTATTTTGGAGCTAAAAGGCAGAAATTTTTCGTATTTTGAAGAAAAATTGCAGAAATTCTCATTATTTTCCGGCAAAAAGGCTGAAATTCTCCTTATTTTGGGGCAAAAAGTCAGAAAATCTCCTTTTTTCGGTTGCAAAAATTCAGAAATTCCTTTTATTTTGGGCAAAATTGCAGAAATTTCCTATACTTTAGGGCAAAATTGCAGAAATTTCTCTTATTTTGGGGTAAAATTGCAGAAATTTCACTTATTTCAGGTAAAAATGGCAGAAATTTCTATTATTTTGGGGCAAAAAGGCAGAAATTTTTTTTATTTTGGTACAAATTGCAGAAATTTTTCTTATTTTGGGGCAAAAATGCAGAAATTCCCCATATTTTGGGGCAAAAGGCAGAAATTCCCCTTGTTTTGAGAAAAAAGGCTGAAATTCCCCTTATTTTGGGGCAAAAAGGCAGAAATTCCCCTTATTTTTGTGCAAAATAACAGAAATTCCTTTTATTTTTGGGGAAAAGGCAGAAATTGCACTTATTTTTAGATAAAAGGCAGAAAATCCCCTTATTTTAGGGCAAAAGTGAAGAAAATTCCCTTTTTTATGGCAAAAAGGTATGCATTCCCATTATTTTCAGGCAAAAAGGCAGAAATTCCCCTTATTTTGGGTCAAATGGCAGAAATTCCCCTTATTTTAGGGCAAAATTTGCAAAACTTTTCCTTATTCGGGGGCAAAAAACAGAAATTCCCCTTATTTTGGGGCAAAATTGCAGAAATTTGCTTTATTTGGGGGCAAAAACAGAAATTCCCCTTATTTTGGGGCAAAATTGCAGAAATTTGCTTTATTATGGGGAAAAAGTGCAGAAATTTCCCTCATTTTAGGGCAAAATTGCAGAAATTTCACTTATTTCAGAAAAAAAAGCAAAATTTTTTCTTATTTTGGGGCAAAAAGGCAGAAATTCCCATTATTTTGTGGCAAAAAGGCAGAAATTCACCTTATTTGGGGGTAAAAGGCAGAAATTCTTCTTATTTTGAGGTAAAATGCAGAAATTCCTCTTATTTAGAGGTAAAATGCAGAAATTCCCCTAATATTGGGAAAAAATGCAGAAATTCACTTTATTTTGGAGCTAAAAGGCAGAAATTTTTCGTATTTTGAAGAAAAATTGCAGAAATTCTCATTATTTTCCGGCAAAAAGGCTGAAATTCTCCTTATTTTGGGGCAAAAAGTCAGAAAATCTCCTTTTTTCGGTTGCAAAAATTCAGAAATTCCCTTTATTTGGGGCAAAATTGCAGAAATTTCCTTTACTTTGAGGCAAAATTGCAGAAATTTCCCTTATTTTGGGGTAAAATTGCAGAAATTTCACTTATTTCAGGGAAAAAAGGCAGAAATTTCTCTTATTTTGAGGCAAAAAGGCAGAAATTTCTTTTATTTTGGTACAAAATTGCAGAAATTTTTCTTATTTTGGGGCAAAAAGGCAGAAATTCTTCTTATTTTGAGAAAAAAGGCTGAAATTTCCCTTATTTTGGGGCAAAAAGGCAGAAATTCCCCTTATATTTGGGCAAAAAGACAGAAATTCCTTTTATTTTTGGGGAAAAGGCAGAAATTGCACTTATTTTGAGTCAAAAAGGCGGAAAATCCCCTTATTTTGGGGCAAATTGAAGAAATTTCCCTTTTTTAAGGCAAAAAGGTGTACATTCCCTTTATTTTCGGGCAAAAAGGCAGAAATTCCCCGTATTTTGAAGCAAAATTGCAGAAATTTTCCTAATTTTGGGGCAAAAAGGCAGAAATTCGCTTATTTAGGGTAAAACTGCAGAAATTTCACTTATTTCGCGGCAAAATGGCAGAAATTCCCCTTATTTTCGGCGAAAAAGTCAGATAATCCTCGTATTTTGGAGCAAAATTGCAGATATTCACCTAAATTTGGGGTAAAACATGCAGTAATTTTCTTTATTTAGTGGCAAAAAGGCAGAATTTCCCCTTATTTTGAGGCAAAAGGCAGAAATTCCCCTTATTTTAGGGCAAAATTTGCAAAAATTTCCCTTATTCGTGGGCAAAAAACAGAAATTCCCCTTATTTTGGGGCAAAATTGCAGAAAATTGCTTTATTTGGGGGCAAAAAACAAAATTCCCCTTATTTTGGGGAAAAATTGCAAAAATTTCCCTTATTTTAGGCCAAAATTGCAGATATTTCACTTATTTCAGAAAAAAAAGCAAAATTTTTTCTGATTTTGGCGCAAAAAGGCAGAAATTCCCATTATTTTGTGGCAAAAAGGCAGAAATTCACTTTATTTTGGGGTAAAAGGCACAAATTCTTCTTATTTTGAGGTAAAATGCAGAAATTCCCTTTATTTAGAGGTAAAATGCAGAAATTCCCCTAATATTGGGAAAAAAATGCAGAAATTCACTTTATTTTAGAGCTAAAAGGCAGAAATTTTTCGTATTTTGAAGAAAAATTGCAGAAATTCTCATTATTTTCGGGCAAAAAGGCTGAAATTCTCCTTATTTTGGGGCAAAAATTCAGAAAATCTCCTTTATTCGGTTGCAAAAATTCAGAAATTCCCCTTATTTGGGGCAAAATTGCAGAAATTTCCTTTACTTTGGGGCAAAATTGCAGAAATTTCCCTTATTTTGGGGTAAAATTGCAGAAATTTCACTTATTTCAGGGAAACAAGGCAAAAATTTTTTTTATTTTGGGGCAAAAAGGCAGAAATTCCTATTATTTTTGGGCAAAAGGCAGAAATTCACCTTATTTTGGGGTAAAATTGCAGAAATTTCACATATTTCAGGGCAAAAAGGCAGAAATTCCCTTTATTTTGAGGTAAAATGCTGAAATTCCCCATATTTGTTGGCAAATAGCCACAAATTTCCCTCATTTTCGGGCAAAATTTCAGAAATTTCATTTATCTCAGGGTAAAAAGTCAGAAATTCCCCTTATATTGGGGCAAAAAAGAGAAATTTCTTTTATTATGGTACAAAATTGAAGAAAATTTTTTTTATTTTGGAATAAAAAGGCAGAAATTCTCCATAATTTAGGGTAAAAGGCAGAAATGGTTCTTATTTTGAGGTAAAATGCAGAAATTCCCCTTATTTAGAGGTAAAATGTAGAAATTCCCTTAATATTGGGGAAAAATGCAGAAATTCCCTTTATTTTAGAGCTAAAAGGCAGAAATTTTCCGTATTTTGATAAAAAATTGCAGAAATTCTCATGATTTTCGGGCAAAAAGGCTGAAATTCTCCTTATTTTTGGGCAAAAAGAAAGAAAATCTCCATTTTTCTGGAGCAAAAAGTCAGAAATTCCCTTTATTTGGGGCAAAATTCCAGAAATTTCCTTTACTTTGTGGCAAAATTGCAGAAATTTCACTTATTTTGGGGCAAAATTGCAGAAATTTCACTTATTTCAGGGAAAAAGGCAGAAATTTCTCTTATTTTGGGGCAAAAAGGCAGAAATTTCTTTTATTTTGTTACAAATTTGCAGAAATTTTTTCTATTTTGGGGCAAAAAGGCAGAAATTCCTCTTATTTTGGGGTAAAATGCTGAAATTCCCCTTATTTGGGGGCAAAAAGGCAGAAATTCCTATTATTTTGGGGCAAAAAGCAGACATTTCCCTTATTTTGGGGAAAAATTTTAGAAATTTCACTTATTTCAGGGCAAAAAGTCAGAAATTCCCCTTATTTTGGGGCAAAAATCAGAAATTTCTTTTATTATGGTACAAAATTGAAGAAATTTTTCTTATTTTGGAACAAAAAGGCAGAAATTCCCAATATTTTGGAGCAAAATGCTGAAATTATTCTTATTTTGAGGTAAAATGCAGAAATTCCCTTTATTTTGGGGCTAAAAAGCAGAAATTCCCCATATTTTGGGGCAAAAAGCAGACATTTCCCTTATTTTGGGGAAAAATTTTAGAAATTTCACTTATTTCAGGGCAAAAAGTCAAAAATTCCCCTTATTTTGGGGCAAAAAGACAGAAATTCCGTTTATTTTTGGGGAAAAGGCAGAAATTGCACTTATTTTGAGTCAAAAAGGCGGAAAATCCCCTTATTTTGGGGCAAAAGTGAAGAAATTTCCCTTTTTTATGGCAAAAAGGTGTACATTCCCTTTATTTTCGGGCAAAAAGGCAGAAATTCCTCGTATTTTGAAGCAAAATTGCAGAAATTTTCCTAATTTTGGGGCAACAAGGCAGAAATTTCCCTTAATTTAGGGTAAAACTGCAGAAATTTCACTTATTTCGCGGCAAAATGGCAGAAACTCCCCTTACTTTTGGCGAAAAATGCAGAAAATCCTCGTATTTTTGAGCAAAATTGCAGATATTCACCTAATTTTGGGGTAAAACATGCAGTAATTTTCTTTATTTTGTGGCAAACAGGCAGAATTTCCCTTTATTTTGGGGCAAATGGCAGAAATTCCCCTTATTTTAGGGCAAAATTTGCAAAAAATTCCCTTATTCGGGGGCAAAAAACAGAAATTCCCCTTATTTTGGGGCAAAATGGCAGAAATTTGCTTTATTTGGGGGCAAAAAACAGAAATTCCCCTTATTTTGGGCAAAATTGCAGAAATTTGCTTTATTATGGGGAAAAATTGCAGAAATTTCCCTTATTTTAGGGCAAAATTGCAGAAATTTCACTTATTTCAGAAAAAAAAGCAAAATTTTTTCTTATTTTGGGGTAAAAAGGCAGACATTCCCATTATTTTGTGGCAAAAAGGCAGAAATTCACTTTATTTTGGGGTAAAAGGCACAAATTCTTCTTATTTTGAGGTAAAATGCAGAAATTCCCCTTATTTAGAGGTAAAATGCAAAAATTCCCCTAATATTGGAAAAAAATGCAGAAATTCACTTTATTTTGGAGCTAAAAGGCAGAAATTTTTTGTATTTTGAAGAAAAATTGCAGAAATTCTCATTATTTTTGGGCAAAAAGGCTGAAATTCTCCTTATTTTGGGGCAAAAAGTCAGAAAATCTCCTTTTTTCGGTTGCAAAAATTCAGAAATTCCCCTTATTTGGGGCAAAATTGCAGAAATTTCCTTTACTTTGAGGCAAAATTGCAGAAATTTCCCTTATTTTGGGGTAAAATTGCAGAAATTTCACTTATTTCAGGGAAAAAAGGCAGAAATTTCTCTTATTTTGAGGCAAAAAGGCAGAAATTTCTTTTATTTTGGTACAAAATTGCAGAAATTTTTCTTATTTTGGGGCAAAAAGGCAGAAATTCTTCTTATTTTGAGAAAAAGGCTAAAATTTCCCTTATTTTGGGGCAAAAAGGCAGAAATTCCCCTTATATTTGGGCAAAAAGTCAGAAATTCCTTTTATTTTTGGGGAAAAGGCAGAAATTGCACTTATTTTGAGTCAAAAAGGCGGAAAATCCCCTTATTTTGGGGCAAATTGAAGAAATTTCCCTTTTTTAAGGCAAAAAGGTGTACATTCCCTTTATTTTCGGGCAAAAAGGCAGAAATTCCCCGTATTTTGAAGCAAAATTGCAGAAATTTTCCTAATTTTGGGCAAAAAGGCAGAAATTCGCTTATTTAGGGTAAAACTGCAGAAATTTCACTTATTTCGCGGCAAAATGGCAGAAATTCCCCTTATTTTCGGCGAAAAAGGCAGATAATCCTCCTATTTTGGAGCAAAATTGCAGATATTCACCTAAATTTGGGGTAAAACATGCAGTAATTTTCTATATTTAGTGGCAAAATGGCAGAATTTCCCCTTATTTTGAGGCAAAAGGCAGAAATTTTCCTTATTTTAGGGCAAAATTTGCAAAAATTTCACTTATTCGTGGGCAAAAAACAGAAATTCCCCTTATTTTGGGGCAAAATTGCAGAAAATTGCTTTATTTGGGGGCAAAAAACAGAAATTCCCCTTATTTTGGGGAAAAATTGCAAAAATTTCCCTTATTTTAGGGCAAAATTGCAGAAATTTCACTTATTTCAGAAAAAAAGCAAAATTTTTTCTTATTTTGGGGCAAAAAGGCAGAAATTCCCATTATTTTGTGGCAAAAAGGCAGAAATTCACCTTATTTTGGGGTAAAAGGCAGAAATTCTTCCTATTTTGAGTTAAAATGCAGAAATTCACCGTATTTAGAGGTAAAATGCAGAAATTCCCCTAATATTGGAAAAAAATGCAGAAATTCACTTTATTTTGGAGCTAAAAGGCAGAAATTTTTCGTATTTTGAAGAAAAATTGCAGAAATTCTCATTATTTTCGGGCAAAAAGGCTGAAATTCTCCTTATTTTGGGGCAAAAAGTCAGAAAATCTCCTTTTTTCGGTTGCAAAAATTCAGAAATTCCCCTTATTTGGGGCAAAATTGCAGAAATTTCCTTTACTTTGGGGCAAAATTGCAGAAATTTCTTTTATTTTTGTACAAAATTG
This sequence comes from Micromys minutus, assembly GCF_963924665.1. Classification (NCBI taxonomy): domain Eukaryota; kingdom Metazoa; phylum Chordata; class Mammalia; order Rodentia; family Muridae; genus Micromys; species Micromys minutus. The sequence continues at coordinate 835,933 of NW_027667262.1, forward strand.
CAGAAATTTTTCTTATTTTGGAACAAAAAGGCAGAAATTCCCCATATTTTGGAGCAAAATACAGAAATTATTCTTATTTTGAGGTAAAATGCAGAAATTCCCTTTATTTTGGGGCTAAAAGGCAGAAATTCCCCTTATTTTGGGGCAAAAAGCAGACATTTCCCTTATGTTGGGGAAAAATTTTAGAAATTTCACTTATTTCAGGGCAAAAAGTCAGAAATTCCCCTTATTTTGGGGCAAAAAGACAGAAATTCCGTTTATTTTTGGAGAAAAGGCAGAAATTGCACTTATTTTGAGTCAAAAAGGTGGAAAATCCCCTTATTTTGGGGCAAAAGTGAAGAAATTTCCCTTTTTTATGGCAAAAAGGTGTACATTCCCTTTATTTTCGGGCAAAAAGGCAGAAATTCCCCGTATTTTGAAGCAAAATTGCAGAAATTTTACTAATTTTGGGGCATAAAGGCAGATATTTGCTTTAATTTAGGGTAAAACTGCAGAAATATCACTTATTTCGCGGCAAAATGGCAGAAATTCCCCTTATTTTCGGCGAAAAAGGCAGAAAATCCTCGTTTTTTGGAGCAAAATTGCAGATATTCACCTAATTTTGGGGTAAAACATGCAGTAATTTTCTTTATTTTGTGGCAAAAAGGCAGAATTTCCCCTTATTTTGGGGCAAATTGCCGAAATTCCCCTTATTTTAGGGCAAAATTTGCAAAACTTTTCCTTATTCGGGGGCAAAAAACAGAAATTCCCCTTATTTTGGGGCAAAATTGCAGAAATTTGCTTTATTTGGGGGCAAAAACAGAAATTCCCCTTATTTTGGGGCAAAATTGCAGAAATTTGCTTTATTATGGGGAAAAAGTGCAGAAATTTCCCTCATTTTAGGGCAAAATTGCAGAAATTTCACTTATTTCAGAAAAAAAAGCAAAATTTTTTCTTATTTTTTGGCAAAAAGCAGAAATTCCCATTATTTTGTGGCAAAAAGGCAGAAATTCACCTTATTTTGGGGTAAAAGGCAGAAATTCTTCTTATTTTGAGGTAAAATGCAGAAATTCCTCTTATTTAGAGGTAAAATGCAGAAATTCCCCTAATATTGGGAAAAAATGCAGAAATTCACTTTATTTTGGAGCTAAAAGGCAGAAATTTTTCGTATTTTGAAGAAAAATTGCAGAAATTCTCATTATTTTCCGGCAAAAAGGCTGAAATTCTCCTTATTTTGGGGCAAAAAGTCAGAAAATCTCCTTTTTTCGGTTGCAAAAATTCAGAAATTCCTTTTATTTTGGGCAAAATTGCAGAAATTTCCTATACTTTAGGGCAAAATTGCAGAAATTTCTCTTATTTTGGGGTAAAATTGCAGAAATTTCACTTATTTCAGGTAAAAATGGCAGAAATTTCTATTATTTTGGGGCAAAAAGGCAGAAATTTTTTTTATTTTGGTACAAATTGCAGAAATTTTTCTTATTTTGGGGCAAAAATGCAGAAATTCCCCATATTTTGGGGCAAAAGGCAGAAATTCCCCTTGTTTTGAGAAAAAAGGCTGAAATTCCCCTTATTTTGGGGCAAAAAGGCAGAAATTCCCCTTATTTTTGTGCAAAATAACAGAAATTCCTTTTATTTTTGGGGAAAAGGCAGAAATTGCACTTATTTTTAGATAAAAGGCAGAAAATCCCCTTATTTTAGGGCAAAAGTGAAGAAAATTCCCTTTTTTATGGCAAAAAGGTATGCATTCCCATTATTTTCAGGCAAATAGGCAGAAATTCCCTGTATTTTGGAGCAAAATTGCAGAAATTCCCCTAATTTTGTGGCAAAAAGGCAGAAATTCTTTTTATTTTGGGGTAAAACTGAAGAAATTTCACTTATTTCGCGGCAAGATGGCAGAAATTCCCCTTATTTTCAGCGAAAAATGCAGAAAATCCTCGTATTTTGGAGCAAAATTGCAGATATTCACCTAATTTTGGGGTAAAACATGCAGTAATTTTCTATATTCTGTGGCAAAAAGGCAGAAATTCCCCTTATTTTGGGTCAAATGCCAGAAATTCCCCTTATATTAGGGCAAAATTTGCAAATCTTTTCCTTATTCGGGGGCAAAAAACAGAAATTCCCCTTATTTTGGGGCAAAATTGCAGAAATTTGCTTTATTTGGGGGCAAAAACAGAAATTCCCCTTATTTTGGGGCAAAATTGCAGAAATTTGCTTTATTATGGGGAAAAAGTGCAGAAATTTCCCTCATTTTAGGGCAAAATTGCAGAAATTTCACTTATTTCAGAAAAAAAAGCAAAATTTTTTCTTATTTTGGGGCAAAAAGCAGAAATTCCCATTATTTTGTGGCAAAAAGGCAGAAATTCACCTTATTTTGGGGTAAAAGGCAGAAATTCTTCTTATTTTGAGGTAAAATGCAGAAATTCCTCTTATTTAGAGGTAAAATGCAGAAATTCCCCTAATATTGGGAAAAAATGCAGAAATTCACTTTATTTTGGAGCTAAAAGGCAGAAATTTTTCGTATTTTGAAGAAAAATTGCAGAAATTCTCATTATTTTCCGGCAAAAAGGCTGAAATTCTCCTTATTTTGGGGCAAAAAGTCAGAAAATCTCCTTTTTTCGGTTGCAAAAATTCAGAAATTCCTTTTATTTTGGGCAAAATTGCAGAAATTTCCTATACTTTAGGGCAAAATTGCAGAAATTTCTCTTATTTTGGGGTAAAATTGCAGAAATTTCACTTATTTCAGGTAAAAATGGCAGAAATTTCTCTTATTTTGGGGCAAAAAGGCAGAAATTTTTTTTATTTTGGTACAAAATTGCAGAAATTTTTCTTATTTTGGGGCAAAAATGCAGAAATTCCCCATATTTTGGGGCAAAAGGCAGAAATTCCCCTTGTTTTGAGAAAAAAGGCTGAAATTCCCCTTATTTTGGGGCAAAAAGGCAGAAATTCCCCTTATTTTTGTGCAAAATAACAGAAATTCCTTTTATTTTTGGGGAAAAGGCAGAAATTGCACTTATTTTTAGATAAAAGGCAGAAAATCCCCCTATTTTATGGCAAAAGTGAAGAAAATTCCCTTTTTTATGGCAAAAAGGTATGCATTCCCATTATTTTCGGGCAAATAGGCAGAAATTCCCTGTATTTTGGAGCAAAATTGCAGAAATTCCCCTAATTTTGTGGCAAAAAGGCAGAAATTCTTCTTATTTTGGGGTAAAACTGCAGAAATTTCACTTATTTCGCGGCAAGATGGCAGAAATTCCCCTTATTTTCAGCGAAAAATGCAGAAAATCCTCGTATTTTGGAGCAAAATTGAAAATTCACCTAATTTTGGGGTAAAACATGCAGTAATTTTCTATATTCTGTGGCAAAAAGGCAGAAATTCCCCTTATTTTGGGTCAAATGGCAGAAATTCCCCTTATTTTAGGGCAAAATTGCAGAAATTTCCCTTATTTGTGGGAAAAGACCAGAAATTCCCCTTAATTTGGGGCAAAATTGCAGAAATTTGCTTTATTATTGGGAAAAATTGCAGAAATTTCCCTTATTTTAGGCCAAAATTGCAGAAATTTCACTTATTTCAGAAAAAAAAGCAAAAATTTTTCTTATTTTGGGGCAAAAAGGCAGAAATTCCTATTATTTTGGGGCAAAAGGCAGAAATTCACCTTATTTTGGGGTAAAATTGCAGAAATTTCACATATTTCAGGGCAAAAAGGAAGTAATTCCCCTTATTTTGAGGTAAAATGCTGAAATTCCCCATATTTTGGGGCAAAAGGCAGAAATTCCCCTTATTTTGGGGCAAAAAGCCACAAATTTTCCTTATTTTCGGGCAAAATTTCAGAAATTTCATTTATTTCAGGGTAAAAAGTCAGAAATTTCCCTTATTTTGAGTCAAAAAGGGGAAATTTCTTTTATTATGGTACATAAATGAAATTTTTTTTTTTTTTGGAAGAAAAAGTCAGAAATTCCCCATATTTTGAGGTAAAAGGCAGAAATGGTTCTTATTTTGAGGTAAAATGAAGAAATTCCCCTTATTTAGAGGTAAAATATAGAAATTCCATTAATATTAGGGAGAAATGCAGAAATTCCATTTATTTTAGAGCTAAAAGGCAGAAATTTTCCGTATTCTGAAAAAAAATTGCAGAAATTCTCTTGATTTTCCGGTAAAAAGGCTGAAATTCTCCTTATTTTGGGGCAAAAAGAAAGAAAATCTCCATTTTTCGGGTGCATAAAGTCAGAAATTCCCATTATTTGGGGCAAAATTTTTAAAATTTCCTTTACTTTGTGGCAAAATTGCAGAAATTTTACTTATTTTGGGGCAAAATTGCAGAAATTTCACTTATTTCAGGTAAAAAAGGCAGAAATTTCTCTTATTTTGGGGCAATAAGGCAGAAATTTCTTTTATTTTGGTACAAATTTGCAGAAATTTTTCCTATTTTGGGGCAAAAAGGCAGAAATTTCCCTTATTTTGAGGTAAAAAAGCTGAAATTCCCCTTGTTTGGGGGCAAAAAGGCAGAAATTCCTATTATTTTGGGGCAAAAAGCAGACATTTCCCTTATTTTGGGGAAAAATTTTAGAAATTTCACTTATTTCAGGGCAAAAAGTCAGAAATTCCCCTTATTTTGGGGCAAAAAGCAGAAATTTCTTTTATTATGGTACAAAATTAAAGAAATTTTCCTTATTTTGGAACAAAAAGGCAGAAATTCCCCATATTTTGGAGCAAAATGCAGAAATTATTCTTATTTTGAGGTAAAATGCAGAAATTCCCTTTATTTTGGGGCTAAAAGGCAGAAATTCCCCTTATTTTGGGGCAAAAAGCAGACATTTCCCTTATTTTGGGGAAAAATTTTAGAAATTTCACTTATTTCAGGGCAAAAAGTCAAAAATTCCCCTTATTTTGGGGCAAAAATACAGAAATTCCGTTTATTTTTGGGGAAAAGGCAGAAATTGCACTTATTTTGAGTCAAAAAGGCTGAAAATCCCCTTATTTTGGGGCAAAAGTGAAGAAATTTCCCTTTTTTATGGCAAAAAGGTGTACATTCCTTTTATTTTCGGGCAAAAAGGCAGAAATTCCCTGTATTTTGAAGCAAAATTGCAGAAATTTTCCTAATTTTGGGGCATAAAGGCAGAAATTTGCTTTAATTTAGGGTAAAACTGCAGAAATTTCACTTATTTCGCGGCAAAATGGCAGAAATTCCCCTTATTTTCAGCAAAAAAAGCAGAAAATCTTCGTTTTTTGGAGCAAAATTGCAGATATTCACCTGATTTTCGGGTAAAACATGCAGTAATTTTCTTTATTTTGTGGCAAAAAGGCAGAATTTCCCCTTATTTTGGGGCAAATTGCCGAATTTCCCCTTATTTTAGGGCAAAATTTGCAAAACTTTCCCTTATTCGGGGACAAAAAACAGAAATTCCCCTTATTTTGGGGCAAAATTGCAGAAATTTGCTTTATTTGGGGGCAAAAAACAGAAATTCCCCTTATTTTGGGGCCAAATTGCAGAAATTTGGTTTATTATGGGGAAAAAGTGCAGAAATTTCCATTATTTTAGGGCAAAATTGCAGAAATTTCACTTATTTCAGAAAAAAATACAAATATTTTTCTTATTTTGTGTCAAAAAGGCAGAAATTCCCCTTATTTTGGGACAAAAAACAGAAATTTTCCTTATTTTGGGGCAAAATTGCAGAAATTTGCTTTATTATGGAGAAAAATTGAGAAATTTCCCTTATTTTAGGGCAAAATTGCAGAAATTTCACTTATTTCAGAAAAAAAAGCAAAAATTTTTCTTATTTTGGAGCAAAAAGGAAGAAATTCCCATTATTTTTGGGCAAAAGGCAGAAATTCACCTTATTTTGTGGTAAAATTGCAGAAATTTCTCATATTTCAGGGCAAAAAGGCAGAAATTCCCCTTATTTGGGGGTAAAATGCTGAAATTCCCCATATTTTGGGGCAAAAGGCAGAAATTCCCCTTATTTTGGGGCAAAAAGGCACAAATTTCCCTTATTTTCGCGCAAAATTGCAGAAATTTCATTTATATCAGGGTAAAACGTCAGAAATTTCCCTTATTTTTGGGCAAAAAGGAGAAATTTCTTTTATTATGGTACAAAATTGAAGAAATTTTCTTTATTTTAGAACAAAAAGGCAGAAATTCCCCATATTTTGGGGTAAAAGGCAGAAATTCTTCTTATTTTTAGGTAAAATGCAGAAATTCCCCTGATTTAGAGGTAAAATGCAGAAATTCCCATAATATTAAGGAAAAATGCAGAAATTCCCTTTATTTTGGGGCTAAAAGTCAGAAATTTTCCGTATTTTGAAGAAAAATTGCAGAAATTCTCATAATTTTCGGGCAAAAATGCAGAAATTCTCTGTATTTTGGGGTAAAAAGACAGAAAATCCCCTTTTTTCAAGAGCAAAAAGTCAGAAAATCCCCTTATTTTGGGGCAAAATTGCAGAAATTTCCTTTACATTGGGGCAAAATGGCAGAAATTTTCCTTATTTGGGAGCAAAATTGCAGAAAATTCACTTATTTAAGGGAAAAAGGCAAAAATTTCTCTTATTTTGGGGCAAAAAGGAAGAAATTTCTTTTATTTTAGTAAAAAATTGCTAAAATTTTTCTTTTTTGGGGGCAAAAAGGCAGAAATTCCCCATATTTTGGGGCAAAAGGCAGAAATTCCCCTTATTTTGAGGTAAAAAGGCTGAAATTCTTCTTATTTGGGGGCAAAAAGGCAGAAATTCCCCTTATTTTGGGGCAAAAAGCAGACATTTCCGTTATCTTGGGGAAAAATTTTAGAAATTTCACTTATTTTAGGGCAAAAATTCAGAAATTCCCCTTATTTGGGGGCAAAAAGAGAGAAATTCCGTTTATTTTTATGGAAAAGGCAGAAATTGCACTTATTTTGAGTCAAAAAGTCGGAAAATTTCCTTATTTTGGGGCAAAAGTGAAGAAATTTCCCTTTTTTATGGCAAAAAGGTATACATTCCCTTTATTTTCGGGCAAAAATGCAGAAATTCTTCGTATTTTGAAGCAAAATTGCAGAAATTCTTCTAATTGTTGGGCAAAAAGACAGAAATTCCTCTTATTTTGAGGAAAAACTGCAGAAATTTCACTTATTTCACGGCAAAATGGCAGAAATTCCCCTTATTTTCGGCGAAAAAGGCAGAAAATCTTCGTATTTTGGAGCAATATTGCAGAAATTCACCTAATTATGAAGTAAAACATGCAGTAATTTTTTTTTATTTTGTGGCAAAAACGCAGAAATTCCCCTTATTTTGGGGCAAAAGGCAGAAATTCCCCTATTTTAGGGCAAAATTGCAGAAATTTCCATTATTTGAGGGCAAAAAACAGAAATTTCCCTTATTTTGGGGAAAAATTGCAGAAATTTGCTTTATTATGTGGAAAAATTGCAGAAATTTCCCTTATTTTAGGGCAAAATTGCAGAAATTTCACTTATTTCAGGGAAAAAAAGCAAAAATTTTTTTATTTTGGGGCAAAATGCAGAAATTCCCCTTATTTTTGAATAAAATTGCAGAAATTTCCCTTATTTGAGGGCAAAAATTCAGAAAATCTTCTTAATTTCGGGCAAAATTGCAGAAATGACCCGTATTTTGGAGCAAAATTGCAGAAATTCCACTAATATTGGTGCAAAAATGCAGAAATTCCCTTTATTTTGGAGGCCAAAAAGAAGAAATTTCCCATATTTTGGTGCAAAAAGGCTGAAATTCTTCTTATTTTGAGGTAAAATGCTGAAATTCCCCATATTTTGAGGCAAAAGGCAGAAATTCTTATTTTGGGGCAAAAAGGCACAAATTTCCTTTATTTTCGTGCAAAATTGCAGAAATTTCATTTATTTCAGGGCAAAAAGTCAGAAATTCCCCTTATTTTGGGGAAAATGCAGAAATTTCTTTTATTATGGTACAAAATTGAAGAATTTTTTTTTATATTTTGGAACAAAAAGGCAGAAATTCCCCATATTTTGGGGCAAAATGCAGAAATTATTCTTATTTTGAGGTAAAATGCAGAAATTCCCTTTATTTTGAGGCTAAAAGGCAGAAATTTCCCGTATTTTGAAGCAAAATTGCAGAAATTCTCATAATTTTCGGGCAAAAAGGCAGAAATTCTCCTTATTTTGGGGCAAAAAATCAGAAAATCCCCTTTTTTCGGGAGCTAAAATTCAGAAAATCCCCTTATATGGGGGCAAAAAAAATTCCTTTACATTGGAGCAAAATTGCAGAAATTTTCCTTATTTTGGTGCAAAAAGGCAGAAATTTCTTTTATTTTGGTAAAAAATTGCAAAAATTTTTCTTATTTTGTGGCAAAAAGGCAGAAATTCCCCATATTTTAAGGCAAAAAGGCAGAAATTCCCATTATTTTGAGGTAAAAAGGCTGAAATTCCCATTATTTTGGTGCAAAAAGGCAGAAATTCCCCTTATTTTGGGGCAAAAAGCAGACATTTCCGTTATTTTACGAAAAAATTTTAGAAATTTCACTTATTTCAGGGCAAAAAGTCAGAAATTCCCTTTATTTTGGGGCAAAAAGACAGAAATTCCGTTTATTTTTGGGGAAAAGGTAAAAATTGCACTTATTTTGAGTCAAAAAGGAGGAAAATCCCATTATTTTGGGGCAAAAGTGAAGAAATTTCCTTTTTTTATGGCAAAAAGGTATACATTCCATTTATTTTCGGGGAAAAAGGCAGAAATTCTCCGGAATTTGGAGCAAAATTGCAGAAATTCCCCTAATTTTGAGGCAAAATGCAGAAATTCCCCTTATTTTGGGGTAAAACTGCAGAAATTTTACTTATTTCGCGGCAAAATGGCAGAAATTCCCCTTATTTTCGGCGAAAAAGGCAGAAAATCCTCATATTTTGGAGCAAAATTGCAGAAATTCACCTAATTTTGGGGAAAAACATGAGGTAATTTTCTTTATTTTGTGGCAAAAAGGCAGAAATTCCCCTTATTTTAAGGCAAATTGCAGAATTTCCCCTTATTTTAGGGCAAAATTGCAGAAATATCCCTTATTTGTGGGCAAAAAGCAGAAAATCCCCTTATTTTGCAGCAAAATTGCAGAAATTTGATTTATTATGGGGAAAAATTGCGGAAATTTTTCTTATTTTAGGGCAAAATTGCAGAAATTTCACTTATTTCAGAGAAAAAAAGCAAAAATTTTTCTTATTTTGTGGCAAAGAGGCAGAAATTCCCATTATTTTGGGGCAAAAAGGCAGAAATTCACCTTACTTGTGGGTAAAATTGCAGAAATTTCACATATATCAGAGTAAAAATGCAGAAATTCCATTTATTTTGAAGTAAAATGCTGAAATTCCCCATATTTTGCGGCAAAAAACAGAAATTTCCCTTATTTTGGGGCAAAAAGGCACAAATATCCCTAATTTTCGGGCAAAATTGCAGAAATTTCATTTATTTCAGGGTAAAAAGTCAGAAATTCCCTTTATTTTGGAGCTAAAAGGAGAAATTTCTTTTATTATGGTACAAAATTGAAGAAATTTTCTTTACTTTGGAACAAAAAGGTAGAAATTTCCCATGTTTTGGGGTAAAAGGCAGAAATTCTTTTTATTTTGAGGTAAAATGCAGAAATTCCCCTTATTTAGAGGTAAGATGCAGAAATTTCCTAATATAGGGGAAAAATGCAGAAATTCCCTTTATTTTGGGGCTAAAAGGCAGAAATTTTTCGTATTTTGAAGAAAAATTGCAGAAATTCTCATAATTTTTGGGTAAAAAGGCTGAAATTCTCTTTATTTTGGGGCAAAAAGACAGAAAATCTCCTTTTTTTGGGTGCAAAAAGTCAGAAATTCCTTTTATTTGGGGCAAAATTGCAGAAATTTTCTTTACTTTGTGGCAAAATTGCAGAAATTTCTCTTATTTTTGGGCAAAATTGCAGAAATTTCACTTATTTCAGTGAAAAAAGGCAGAAATTTCTCTTATTTTGGGGCCAAAAGGCAGAAATTTCTTTTATTTTGGTACAAAATTGCAGAAATTTTTCTTATTTTGGGTCAAAAAGGCAGAAATTCCCCATATTTTGGGGGCAAAACACAGAAATTCCCCTTATTTTGAGGAAAAAAGGCTAAAATTCCCCTTATTTTGGGGCAAAAAGGCAGAAATTCTCCTTATTTTGGGGCAAAAAGCAGACATTTCCCTTATTTTGGGGAAAAATTTTAGAAATTTAATTTATTTCAGGGCAAAAAGTCAGAAATTCCCCTTTTTTGGGGGCAAAAAGACAGAAATTCCGTTTATTTTTGGGGAAAATGCAGATATTGCACTTATTTTGAGTCAAAAAAGCGTAAAATCCGCTTATTTTGGGGCAAAAGTGAAGAAATTTCCCTTTTTTATGGCAAAAAGATATACATTCCCTTTATTTTCGGGCAAAAAGGAAGAAATTCCCCGGATTTTAGAGCAAAATAGCAGAAATTTCCCTAATTTTGGGGCAAAAAGGCAGAAATTCCCCTTCTTTTGGGGTAAAACTGCAGAAATTTTACTTATTTCGCAGCAAAATGTCAGAAATTCCCCTTATTTTCGTCGAAAAAGGCAGAAAATCCCCATATTTTGGAGCAAAATTGCAGAAATTCACCTAATTTGGGGGTAAAACATGCAGTAATTTTCTTTATTTTGGGGCAAAAAGGCAGAAATTTCCCTTATTTTGAGGCAAATGGCAGAAATTCCCCTCATTTTAGGGCAAAATTGCAGAAATTTCAGTTATTTTGGAGCAAAAAACAGAAATTCCCCGTATTTTGGGGAAAAATTGCAAAAATTTGCTTTATTTGAGGAAAAATTGCAGATATTTTTCTTATTTTAGGGCAAAATTGCAGAAATTTCACTTATTTCAGAGAAAAAAATCAAAAATTTTTCTTATTTTGGGGCAAAATTGCAGAAATTTCCCTTATTTTGGGGCAAAAAGGCAGAAATTCCCCTTATTTTGGGGCAAAAAGGCAGAAATTCCCCGTATTTTGGGATAAAATTGCAGAAATTTCCTTTCTTTGGGGGCAAAAAGGCAGAAAATCCCCTTAATTTCGAGCAAAAAGGAAGAAATTCCCCGTATTTTGGAGCAAAATTGCAGAAATTCCCCTAATATTGGGGCAAAAATGCAGAAATTTCTTTTATTTGGGGCAAAATGGTAGAAGTTCCCCTTGTTTTCGTGTTAAGAGGCAGAAATTCCCTGTATTTTGAAGCAAAATTGCAGAAACTCCCCTAATTTTTGGGCAAAACGGAAGAAATTCCCTTTATTTTGGGGCAAAAATACAGAAATTCTCCTTATTTCGGGGCAAAAAGTCAGAAATTCCCCTTATTTTGGGGCAAAATTGAAGAAATTTCCCTTATTTTGGGGCAAAATTGCAGAAATTTCCATTATTTTGGGACAAAATTGGAGAAATTTCTTTTATTTTGGTACAGAATTGCAGAAATTTTTCTTATTTTGTGGCAAGAAGGCAGAAATTTTTTATATTTTGTGGCAGAAAGGCACAAATTTTTCTTATTTTCAGGCAAAATTGCAGAAATTTCATTTATTTCAGGACTAAAAGTCAGAAATTTCTTTTATTTTGGGGCAAAAAGCAGAAATTACTTTTATTTTAGTACAAAATTGAAGAAATTTTCCTTATTTTGGAACAAAAATGCAGAAATTCCCCATATTTTGGGGCAAAAGGCAGAAATTCCCTTTTTTGAGGTAAATAGGCTGAAATTCCCCTTATTTTTGGGCAAAAAAGCAGAAATTCCCTTTCTTTGTGGCAAAAAGGCCGAAATTCCTGTTAATTGGGGCAGAAAAGCAGAAATTTTCCTTATTTGGAGGCAATAAGGCAGAAATTCCCCATATTTTGTGGCAAAAGGGCAGAAATTCCCCTTATTTGGAGGTAAAATGCTGAAATTCCCTTTATTTTGGGCAAAAAGGCAGAAATTCCCCTTATTTTGGGGCAAAATTGCAGAAATTTCACTTATTTCAGGGCAGAAACTCAGAAATTTGCCTTATTTTGGGGCAAAAATCAGAAATTCCCCTAATATTGTGTCCAAAAACAGAAATTCCCCTTATTTTGGGGTAAAATTGCGGAAATTTCAAATATTTCAGGGCAAAAAGGCAGAAATTCCACTTAATTTCGGGCTACAAGGCAGAAATTTTTCGTATTTTGGAGCAAAATTTAAGAAATTCCCCTTATATTAGTGCAAAAATGCAGAAATTCCCTTTATTTTGGTGAAATAATGCTGAAATCCTTCGTATTTTGAAACAAAATTGCACAAATTCCCCTAATTTTGAGGGAAAATTCAGAAATACACATTATTTTGAGGCAAAAAGACAGAAATTTTACTTATTTCAGGGCAAAAAGTCAGAAATTTGCCTTATTTTGGGGCAAAAAGCAGAAATCCCCCTAATTTTGGGGCCAAAAAAAGAAATTCCCCTTATTTTGGGGTAAAATTGCAGAAATTTCAAATATTTCAGGGCAAAAATGCAGAAATTCCACTTAATTTCGGGCTATAAGGCAGAAATTTCCCGTATTTTGGAGCAAAATTTCAGAAATTCCCCTTATATTGGTGCAAAAATGCAGAAATTTCCTTTATTTTGGTGAACTAAGGCTGAAATCTTTCGTATTTTGAAGCAAAATTGCACAAATTTCCCTAATTTTGAGGGAAAATGCAGAAATACACATTATTTTGGGGCAAAAAGACAGAAATTTTACTTATTTCAGGGCAAAAAGTCAGAAATTCCCCTTATTTTGGGGCAAAATTGAAGAAATTTTTCTTATTTTGGGCAAAATTGCAGAAATTTCACTTATTTCAGGTAAAGAAGACAGGAATTTCTCTAGTTTTGGGGCAAAGTGCAGAAATTTCTTTTATTTTTGTAGAAAATTGCAGAAATTTTCTTTATTTTGGGGCAAAAATGCAGAAATTCCCCATATTTTGGGGCAAAAAAGCAGAGATTCCCCTTATTATGAGGTAAAAAGGCTGAAATTCCCTTTATTTTGAGGCAAAAAGACAGAAATGCCCCTTATTTTGTGGCAAAATGCAGAAATTTCTCTTATTTTGTGGCAAAATTGCGGAAATTTAACTTATTTCAGGGCAAAATTCAAAAATTCCGCTTATTTTGTGGCAAAAATACAGAAATACCGTTTATTTTGGGGTAAAAATGCAGAAATTCCCTATATGTCGGGGAAAAAAAACAGAAATTCTTATTTTGGGGCAAAATTCAGAAATTCCACTTATTTTGGGGCAAAATTCCAAAAATTTCCCTTATTTTAAGGCAAAATGCAGAAATTTCCCTTCTTTTGGGGCAAAATTGCAGACATTTCCCTTATTTCAGGAAAAAAAGGCAGAAATATTCCTTATTTTAAGGCAAAAGGGCAGAAATTCCTAATATTTTGTTGCAAAAATGCAGAAATTTTCCTTATTTTGAGGTAAACAGGCTGAAATTCCCCTTATTTGGGGGTAAAAATTCAGAAATTCCCCTTATTTTGGGGCAAAATTGAAGAAATTTCACTTATTTCAGGGTAATAAGTCAGACATTCCCCTTATTTTGGGGCAAAAAAGACAGAAATTATTTTTGTTTTGGGGGAAAAAGACAGAAATTCCACTTATTTAGAGGCAAAACGGCAGAAATTCTCCTCATTTTGGGGCAAAAATGAAGAAATTTCCCTTTTTTATGGCAAAAAGGTTTGCATTCCCCTTATTTTCGGGCAAAAAGGCAGAAATTCCCCGTGTTTTGGAGCAAAATTGCAGAAATTCCCCTAATTTTGGGGCAAAAAGATTAAATCCCTTATTTTTGGCTAAAATTGCAGATATTTCAATTATTTCGGGACAAAAAGGCGGAAATTCCACTTAATGTCGGGCAAAAAGGCAGAAATGACCCGTATTTTGGAGCAAAATTGCAGAAATTTTTCTAATTTTGGTGCAATAATGCAGAAATTCCCTTTATTTTGGAGCAAAAAGGCAGATATTCCCTATATTTTGGTGCAAAAAGGCTGAAATTCTTCTCATTTTGAGGTAAAATGCTGAAATTCCTCATATTTTGGGGCAAAAGGCAGAAATTCCCTTCATTTTGGGGCAAAAAGGCACAAATTTCCCTTATTTTCAGGCAAAATTGCAGAAATTTCATGTATTTCAGGGTAAGAAGTCAGAAAATCCCCTTATTTTGGGGCAAAAAGCAGAATTTTTTTTTATTATGGTACACAATTTAAGAAATTTTCCTTTTTTTTTGGAACAAAAAGGTAGAAATTCCCCATTTTTTGGGGTAAAATGCCAAAATTCCTTTTATTTAGAGGTAAAACGCAGAAATTCCCCTAATATTGGGGGAAAATGAAGAAATTCCATTTATTTTGGGGCTAAAAGGCAGAAATTCCCCTTATTTTGGGGAAAAAGTCAGAAATTCCCCTTATTTTAGGACAAAATTGCAGAAATTTTTTTTTATTTGGGAGCAAAAAACAGAAATTCCCTTTATTTTGGGGAAAATTGAAGAAATTTCCTTTATTATGAAGAAAAATTGCAGAAATTTCCCTTATTTTAAGGCAAAATTGCAGAAATTTCACTTATTTCATAGAAAAAAAGCAAAAATTTTTCTTATTTTGGGGCAAAAATGCAGAAATTTCCTTTATTTTGGGGCAAAAAAGCAGAAATTCCCCTAATTTTGGGATAAAATTGCAGAAATTTCCCTTATTTGGGGGAAAAATGCAGAAAATCCCCTTAATTTCGGGCAAAAAGCCAAAAATTCCCCATATTTTTGAGCAAAATTGCAAAAATTCCCCTTATATTGAGACAGAAATGCAGAAATTCCTTTTATTTGGGGCAAAAAGGCAGAAGTTCCCCTTATTTTCAGGGAAAGAGGCAAAAATTCCCTGTATTTTGAAGCAAAATTGCAGAAACTCCCCTAATTTTGGGGCAAAAAATCAGAAATTCCATTTATTTTGGGGCAAAAATACAGAAATTCCCTTATTTTGGGGCAAAATTGAACAAATTTCCCTTATTTTGGGGCAAAATTGCAGAAATTACTTTTATTTTGGTACAGAATTGCAGAAATTTTTCTTATTTTGTGGCAAGAAGGCAGAAATTTTTTATATTTTGTGGCAAAAAGGCACAAATTTTTCTTATTTATGGGCAAAATTGCAGAAATTTCATTTATTTCAGGACAAAAAGTCAGAAATTCCTTTTATTTTGGGGCAAAAAGCAGAAATTTCTTCTATTTTGGTACAAAATTGAAGAAGTTTTCCTTATTTTGGAACAAAAAAGCAGAAATTCCCCATATTTTGTGGCAAAAGGCAGAAATTCCCCTTATTTTGAAGTAATAAGGCTGAAATTCCCCTTATTTTGGGGCAAAAAGGCAGAAATTCTTTTTATTTTGGGGTAAAATTGAAAAAATTTCAAATATTTCAGGGCAAAATGGCAGAAATTCCCCTTATTTTGGGGCAAAAAGATTAAATCCCTTATTTTTGGCTAAAATTGCCGATATTTCACTTATTTTGAGACAAAAAGGCAGAAATTCCACTTAAGTTCAGGCAAAAAGGCAGAAATGACCCGTATTTTGGAGCAAAATTGCAGAAATTCCTCTAATATTGGTGCAATAATGCAGAAATGTCCTTTATTTTGGAGCAAAAAGGCAGATATTCCCCATATTTTGGTGCAAAAAGGCTGAAATTCCCCTCATTTTGAGGTAAAATGCTGAAATTCCTCATATTTTGGGGCAAAAGGCAGAAATTCCCCTCATTTTGGGGCAAAAAGGCACAAATTTCCCTTATTTTCAGGCAAAATTGTGGAAATTTCATTTATATCAGAGTAAAAAGTCAGAAATTCCCCTTATTTTGGGGCAAAAAGCAGAAATTTCTTTTATTATGGTAGAAAATTTAAGAATTTTTTTTTTTTGGAACAAAAAGGCAGAAATTCCTCATTTTTTGGGTAAAATACAGAAATTCCCCTTATTTAGAGGTAAAACGCAGAAATTCCCCTAATATTGGCGGAAAATGAAGAAATCCCCTATATTTTTGGGCTAAAAGGCAGAAATTCCCCTTATTTTGGGGAAAAAGTCACAAATTCCCCTTATTTTAGGGCAAAATTGCAGAAATTTCTTTTATTTGGTGGTAAAAAACAGAAATTCCCTTAATTTGGGGAAAATTGCAGAAATTTCCTTTATTATGGGGAAAAATTGCAGAAATCTCTCTTATTTTAGGGCAAAATTGAAGAAATTTCACTTATTTCAGAGAAAAAAAGCAAAAATTTTTCTTATTTTGGGGCAAAAATGCAGAAATTTCTTTTATTTTTGGGCAAAAAAGCAGAAATTCCCCTTATTTTGGGATAAAATTGCCGAAATTTCCCTTATTTGGGGGCAAAAAGGCAGAAAATCTCCTTAATTTCGGGCAAAAAGGCAAAAATTCCCCGTATTTTGGAGCAAAATTGCAGAAATTCCCCTAATATTGGGGCAAAAATGCAGTAATTCCTTTTATTTGGGGCAAGAAGGCAGAAGTTCCTCTTATTTTCGGGGAAAGAGGCAGAAATTCCCTGTATTTTGAAGCAAAATTATAGAAACTCCCCTAATTTGGGGGCAAAAAGGCAGAAATTCCCTTTATTTTGGGGCAAAAATACAGAAATTCTCCTTATTTCGGGGCAAAAATCAGAAATTCCCCTCATTTTGGGGCAAAATTGAAGAAATTTCCCTTATTTTGGGGCAAAATTGCAGAAATTTCCTTTATTTTGGGCCAAAATTGGAGAAATTACTTTTATTTTGGTACAGAATTGCAGAAATTTTTCTTATTTTGTGGCAAGAAGGCAGAAATTTTTTATATTTTGTGGCAAAAAGGCACAAATTTTTCTTATTTTTGGGCAAAATTGCAGAAATTTCATTTATTTCAGGACAAAAAGTCAGAAATTCCTTTTATTTTGGGGCAGAAAGCAGAAATTTCTTATTTTGGTACAAAATCGAAAAAATTTTCCTTATTTTGGAACAAAAAGGCAGAAATTCCCCATATTTTGTGGCAAAAGTCAGAAATTCCCCTTATTTTGAGGTAATAAGGCTGAAATTCCCATTATTTTTGGGCAAAAAGGCAGAAATTCTTTTTATTTTGGGGTAAAATTAAAAAATTTCAAATATTTCAGGGCAAAATGGCAGAAATTCCCCTTATTTTGGGGCAAAAAGATTAAATCCCTTATTTTTGGCTAAAATTGCCGATAATTCACTTTTTTTGGGACAAAAAGGCAGAAATTCCACTTAATTTCAGGCAAAAAGGCAGAAATGACCCATATTTTGGAGCAAAATTGCAGAAATTCCTATAATATTGGTGCAATAATGGAGAAATTTCCTTTATTTTGGAGGAAAAAGGCAGATATTCCCCATATTTTGGTGCAAAAAGGCTGAAATTCTCCTCATTTTGAGGTAAAATTCTGAAATTCTTCATATTTTGGGGCAAAAGGCAGAAATTCCCCTCATTTTGGGGCAAAAATGCACAAATTTCCCTTATTTTCAGGCAAAATTGCAGAAATTTCATTTATTTAAGGGTAAAAAGTCAGAAATTCCCCTTATTTTGGGGCAAAAAGCAGAAATTTCTTTTATTATGGTACAAAATTTAAGAAATTTTCCTTTTTTTGGAACAAAAAGGCAGAAATTCCCCATTTTTTGGGGTAAAATCCAGAAATTCCCCTTATTTAGAGGTAAAACACAGAAATTCCCCTAATATTGGGGGAAAATGAAGAAATTCCCTTTATTTTGGGGCTAAAAGGCAGAAATTCCCCTTATTTTGGGGAAAAAGTAACAAATTCCCCTTATTTTAGGGCAAAATTGCAGAAATTTCTTTTATTTGGGGGTAAAAGACAGAAATTCCCTTAGTTTGGGTAAAATTGCAGAAATTTCCTTTATTATGGGGAAAATTGCAGAAATTTCTCTTATTTTAGGGCAAAATTGCAGAAATTTCACATATTTCAGAGAAAAAAAGCAAAAATTTTTCTTATTTTGGGGCAAAAATGCAGAAATTTCCTTTATTTTTGGGCAAAAAAGCAGAAATTCCCCTTATTTTGGGATAAAATTGCCGAAATTTCCCTTATTTGGGGGCAAAAAGGCAGAAAATCCCCTTAATTTCGGGCAAAAAGGCAAAAATTCTCCGTATTATGGAGCAAAATTGCAGAAATTCCCCTAATATTGGGGCAAAAATGCAGAAATTTTTTTTATTTGGGCCAAAAAGGCAAAAGTTCCTCTTATTTTCGGGGAAAGAGGCAGAAATTCCCTGTATTTTGAAGCAAAATTTCAGAAAGTCCGCTAATTTTGGGGCAAAAAGGCAGAAAATCCCTTTATTTTGGGGCAAAAATACAGAAATTCTCCTTATTTCGGGGCAAAAATCAGAAATTCCCCGAATTTTGGGGCAAAATTGAAGAAATTTCCCTTATTTTGGGGCAAAATTGCAGAAATTTCCCTTATTTTGGGGCAAAATTGGAGAAATTACTTTTATTTTGGTACAGAATTGCAGAAATTTTTCTTATTTTGTGGCAAGAAGGCAGAAATTTTTTATATTTTGTGGCAAAAAGGCACAAATTTTTCTTATTTTTGGGCAAAATTGCAAAAATTTCATTTATTTCAGGATAAAAAGTCAGAAATTCCTTTTATTTTGGGGCAAAAAGCAGAAATTTCTTCTATTTTGGTACAAAATCGAAGAAATTTTTTTTATTTTGGAACAAAAAGGCAGAAATTCCCCATATTTTGTGGCAAAAGGCAGAAATTCCCCTTATTTTGAGGTAATCAGGCTGAAATTCCCCTTATTTTGGGGCAAAAAGGCAAAAATTCTTTTTATTTTGGGGTAAAATTGAAAAAATTTCAAATATTTCAGGGCAAATGGCAGAAATTCCTCTTATTTTGGGGCAAAAAGATTAAATCCCTTATTTTTGGCTAAAATTGCCGATATTTCACTCATTTTTGGACAAAAAGGCAGAAATTCCACTTAATTTCAGGCAAAAAGGCAGAAATGACGCGTATTTTGGAGCAAAATTGCAGAAATTCCTCTAATATTGGTGCAATAATGCAGAAATGTCCTTTATTTTGGAGCAAAAATGCAGATATTCCCCATATTTTGGTGCAAAAAGGCTGAAATTCTCCTCATTTTGAAGTAAAATGCTGAAATTCCTCATATTTTGGGTCAAAAGGCAGAAATTCCCCTCATTTTGGGGCAAAAAGGCACAAATTTCCCTTATTTTCAGGCAAAATTGCGGAAATTTCATTTATTTCAGGGTAAAAAGTCAGAAATTCCCCTTATTTTGGGGCAAAAAGCAGAAATTTCTTTTATCATGGTACAAAATTTAAGAAATTTTCCTTTTTTTGGAACAAAAAGGCAAAAATTCCCCATATTTTGGGGCAAAATGCAGGATATCCCCATATTTAGAGGTAAAATGCAGAAATTCCCCTAATTTTGAAGAAAAATGCAGAAATTCCCTTTATTTTGGGGCTAAAAGGCAGAAATTCCCCGTATTTTGAAACAAAATTGCAGAAATTCTCATAATTTTAGGGGAAAAAGGCTGAAATTCTCCTTATTTTGGTGCAAAAAGAAAGAATATCTCCGTTTTTGAAGGGCAAAAAGTCAGAAATTCCCCTTATTTGAGGCAAAATTGCAGAAATTTCCCTTACTTTGGGGCAAAATTGCAGAAATTTCCCTTATTATGGGGCAAAATTGAAGAAATTTCAATTATTTCAGGGAAAAAAGGCAGAATTTTTTCATATTTTGGGGCAAAAACGCAGAAATTTCTTTTATTTTTGTACAAAATTGCAGAACTTTTTCTTATTTTGGGGCAAAAAGGCAGAAATTCCCCTTATTTTGGGGCAAAAGGCAGAAATTCCCCTTATTTTGAGGAAAAAAGGCTGAAATTCCCCTTATTTTGGGGCAAGAATGCAGAAATTTCCCTTATTTTGAGGCAAAAAGCAGACGTTTCCTTTATTTTGGGGAAAAATTTTAGAAATTTAACTTATTTCAGGGCAAAAAGTCAGAAATTCCCCTTATTTTTGGGGAAAAGTCAGAAATAGCACTTATTTTGAGGCAAAAAGGCTGAAAATCCCCTTATTTTGGGGTAAAAATGAAGAAATTTCCCTTTTTATGGCAAAAAGGTATACATTCCCTTTATTTTCGGGCAAAAAGGCAGAAATTCCCCGTATTTTGGAGCAAAATTGCAGAAATTCCCCTAATTTTGGGGAAAAAAAAGGAAGAAATTCCCCTTATTTCGAAGTAAAACTGCAGAAATTTCACTTATTTCGCGGCAATGTGGCAGAAATTCCCCCTATTTTCGGCGAAAAAGGAAAAAAATCCCCGTAATTTGAAGCAAAATTGCAGAAATTCACCTAATTTTCGGGTAAAACATGCAGTAATTTTCTTTGATTTGGGGCGAAAAGGCAGAAATTCCCCTTATTTTGGGGCAAAAGTCAGAAATTCCCCTTATTTTAAGGCAAAATTGCAGAAATTTCCTTTATTTGGGGACAAAAAACAGAAATTCCCTTTATTTTGAAGCAAAATTGCAGAAAATTCCTTTATTATGGGGAAAAATTGCAGAAATTTCTTTTATTTTAAGGCAAAATTGCAGAAATTTCACTTCTTTCAGAGAATAAATGCAAAAATTTTTCTTATTTTGGGACAAAAAGGCAGAAATTCCCATTATTTTGGGGCAAAAAGGCAGAAATTCACCTTATTTTGGGGTAAAATTGCAGACATTTCACATATTTCAGGGCAAAAAGGCAGAAATTCCCGTTATTTGGGGGCAAACAGGCAGAAATTCCCCTTATTTTGTGATAAAATTGAAGAAATTTCCCTTGATTGGAGGCAAAAAGGCAGAAAATCTCCTTAATTTCGGGCAAAAAGGCAGAAATTCCCCGTATTTTG
This sequence comes from Micromys minutus, assembly GCF_963924665.1. Taxonomy (NCBI): domain Eukaryota; kingdom Metazoa; phylum Chordata; class Mammalia; order Rodentia; family Muridae; genus Micromys; species Micromys minutus. The sequence continues at coordinate 856,714 of NW_027667262.1, forward strand.
GAGCAAAATTGCAGAAATTCCCCTAATATTGGGGCAAAAATGCAGAAATTCCCTTTATTTGAAGCAAATCGGCAGAAGTTCCCCTTATTTTCGGGAAAAGAGGCAGAAATTCCCTGTATTTTGAAGCAAAATTGCAGAAACTCCCCTAATTTTGGGGCAAAAATGCAGAAATTCCCTATATTTTGGGGCAAAAATACAGAAATTCTCCTTATTTCGGGGCAAAAATCAGAAATTTCCTTTATTTTGGGGCAAAATTTTAGAAATTTCTTTTATTTTGTTACAGAATTGCAGAAATTTTTCTTATTTTGTGGCAAAAAGGCAGAAATTCCCCATATTTTGGTGCAAAAAGGCTGAAATTCTCCTTATTTTGAGGTAAAATGCTGAAATACCCCATATTTTGGAGTTAAAAGGCAGAAATTCCCCTCATTTTGGGGCAAAAAAGCACAAATTTCTCTTTTTTTCGGGCAAAATTGCAGAAATTTCATTTATTTCAGGGCAAAAAGTCAGAAATTACATTTACGTTGGGGCAAAAAGCAGAAATTTCTTTTATTTTGGTACAAAATTGAAGAAATTTTACTTATTTTGGAACAAAAAGTCAGAAATTCCCCATATTTTGGCAAAAGGCAGAAATTCCCTTTATTTTGAGGTAAAAAGGCTGAAATTCCCGTTATTTAGGGGCAAACAGACAGAAATCCCTTTACTTTGTGGCAAAAAGGCAGAAATTTCCGTTAATTGGGGCAGAAAAGCAAAATTTTCCTTATTTGGGGGCAATAAGGCAGAAATTCCCCATATTTTGTGGCAAAAAGGCAGAAATTCCCATTTGGAGGTAAAATGCTGAAATTCCCCTTATTTTGGCAAAAAGGCAGAAATTCCCCTTATTTTGGGGCAAAATTGCAGAAATTTCACTTATTTCAGGGAAAAAAGTCAGAAATTTGCCTTATTTAAGGGCAAAAAGCAGAAATTCTTTTAATTTTGGGGCCAAATAGAAATTGCCCTTATTGTGAGGTAAAATTGCGGAAATTTCATATATTTCAGGGCAAAAAGGCAGAAATTCCACTTTATTTCGGGCAATAAGGCAGAAATTCCCCGTATTTTGGAGCAAAATTTCAGAAATTCCCCTTTTATTGGTGCAAAAAGGCAGAAATTCCCTTTATTTGGTGCAATAAGACAGAAATTCCCCGTATTTTGAAGCAAAATTGCACATATTCCCCTAATTTTGAGGGAAAATGCAGAAATTCACATTATTTTGGGGCAAAAAAACAGAAATTCTCCTTATTTCAAGGCAAAATTCAGAAATTCCCCTTATTTTGGGGCAAAATTGCAGAAATCTCCCTTTTTTGGGGGCAAAATTACAGAAATTTCTGTTATTTCAGGGAAAAAAAATGCAGAAATTTCTCTTATTTTAGGGCAAAAAGGCAGAAATTACTTTTATTTTGCTAAAAAATTGCAGATAATTTCTTTATTTTGGGGCAAAAATACAGAAATTCCCCATATTTTAGGGCAAAAAGGCAGAGATTCCCTTTATTATTAGGTAAAAAGGCTGAAATTCCCCTTATTTTGGAAAAAAAAAAGACAGAAATTCCCCTTATTTTGTGGCAAAAAGGCAGAAATTTCCCTTATTTTGGGGCAAAATTGCAGAAATTGCACTTATTTCAGGGCAAAATTCAAAAATTCCTTTTATTTTGGGGCAAAAATACAGAAATTCCGTATATTTTTGGGTAAAAAGGCAGAAATTTCACTTATTTTGAGGTAAAAAGGCAGAAATTCCTCTTATTTTGGGACAAAAATAAAAAAATTTCTTTTTTTTCTGGCAAAAGGTAAACGTTCCCCTTATTTTCGGGCAAAAAAGCAGAAATTCCTCGTATTTTGGGGCAAAAATAAGAAATTTCGCTTTTTTGTGGCAAAAGGTATGCATTCCCCTTATTTTCAGGAAATAATGCAGAAATTGCCCGTATTTTGGAGCAAAATTCTAGAAAATTTCCTAGTTGTGGGGCAAAAAGGCAGTAATTCCTTATCTGGTGGGGCAAAAAGACAGAAATTCTCCTTATTTTGGGGCAAAACTCAGAAATTCCACTTATTTTGAGTCAAAATTCCAGAAATTTCCCGGATTTTGGGGCACAATTGCAGAAATTTTACTTATTTTGGGGCAAAATTGCAGAAATTTCACTTATTTCAGGGAAGAAAGGCAGAAATTTTCCTTATTTTGGAGCAAAAATGCAGAAATTCCTAATATTTAGTGGCAAAAATGCAGAAATTCCCATTATTTTGAGGTAAAGAGGTTGAAAATCCCATTATTTAGGGGTAAAAAGGCAGAAATTTCCCTTATTTTGGGGCAAAAATACAGAAATTCCCCTTATTTTGGGGCAAAATTGCAGAAATTTTAATTATTTTGAGGAAAAATTTTAGAAATTTAACTCATTTCAGGGCAAAAATTCAGAAAATCCCCTTATTTTGGGGCAAAAAGACAGAAATTCTGTTTATTTTTGGAAAAAAGTCAGAAATTGAACTTATTTTGAGTCAAAAAGGCGGAAAATCCCCTTATTTTGGGGTAAAAATGAAGAAATTTCCCTTTTTATGGCAAAAAGGTATACATTCCCTTTATTTTCGGGCAAAAAGGCAGAAATTCCTTGTATTTTGGAGCAAAATTTCAGAAATTCTTTTTATATTTGTGCAAAAAGGCAGAAATTCCCTTTATTTTGGTGCAATAAGGCAGAATTTCCCCGTATTTTGAAGCAAAATTGCACATATTTCTCTAATTTTGAGGGAAAAGTCAGAAATTCCCATCATTTACGGCGAAAAAGGCAGAAAATCCCTGTATTTTGGAGCAAAATTGCCGAAATTCACCTAATTTTGGCGTAAAACAGGCAGTAATTTTCTTTGTTTTGGGGCATAAAGTCAGAAATTTCCCTTATTTTGGGGCAAAAGGCAGAAATTCCCCTTATTATAAGGCAAAATTGCAGAAATTTCCCTTATTTAAGGACAAAAAACAGAAATTCCCTTTATTTTGTGGCAAAATTGCAGAAAATTCCTTTATTATGAAGAAAAATTGCAGAAATTTCTTTTATTTTAAGGCAAAATTGCAGAAATTTCACTTATTTCAGAGAAAAAAAGCAAAAATTTTTCTTATTTTGGGGCAAAAATGCAAAAATTCCCATAATTTTGGGGCAAAAAAGAAAGAAATTCACCTTATTTTGGGGTAAAATTGCAGACATTTCACATATTCCGGGGCAAAAAGGCAGAAATTCCTGTTATTTGGAGGCAACAAGGCAGAAATTCCTATTATTTTAGGATAAAATTGCAGAAATTTCCCTTTTTTGGAGGCAAAAAGGCAGAAAATCCCCTTAATTTCGGGCAAAAAGGCAGAAATTCTTTGTATTTTAAAGCAAAATTGCAGAAATTTTCCAAATATTGGGGCAAAAATGCAGAAATTCCCTTTATTTGGGGCAAATCGGCAGAAGTTCCCCAATTTTCGGGAAAAGAGGCAGAAATTCTCTGTATTTTGAAGCAAAATTGCAGAAACTCCCCTAATTTTGGGGCAAAAAGGCAGAAATTCTGTTTATTTTTTGAAAAAAGTCAGAAATTGAACTTATTTTGAGTCAAAAAGGCGGAAAATCCCCTTATTTTGGGGTAAAAATGAAGAAATTTCCCTTTTTATGGCAAAAGGTATACATTCCCTTTATTTTCGGGCAAAAAGGCAGAAATTCCTTGTATTTTGGAGCAAAATTTCAGAAATTCTTTTTATATTTGTGCAAAAAGGCAGAAATTCCCTTTATTTTGGTGCAATAAGGCAGAATTTCCCCGTATTTTGAAGCAAAATTGCACATATTTCTCTAATTTTGAGAGAAAAGTCAGAAATTCCCATTATTTACGGCGAAAAAGGCAGAAAATCCCTGTATTTTGGAGCAAAATTGCCGAAATTCACCTAATTTTGGCGTAAAACAGGCAGTAATTTTCTTTGTTTTGGGGCATAAAGGCAGAAATTTCCCTTATTTTGGGGCAAAAGGCAGAAATTCCCCTTATTATAAGGCAAAATTGCAGAAATTTCCCTTATTTAAGGACAAAAAACAGAAATTCCCTTTATTTTGTGGCAAAATTGCAGAAAATTCCTTTATTATGAAGAAAAATTGCAGAAATTTCTTTTATTTTAAGGGAAAATTGCAGAAATTTCACTTATTTCAGAGAAAAAAAGCAAAAATTTTTCTTATTTTGGGGCAAAAATGCAAAAATTCCCATAATTTTGGGGCAAAAAAGAAAGAAATTCACCTTATTTTGGGGTAAAATTGCAGACATTTCACATATTTCGGGGCAAAAAGGCAGAAATTCCTGTCATTTGGGTGCAAAAAGGCAGAAATTTTCCTTATTTTGGGATAAAATTGCAGAAATTTCCCTTTTTTGGGGGCAAAAAGGCAGAAAATCCCCTTAATTTCGGGCAAAAAGGCAGAAATTCTTTGTATTTTAAAGCAAAATTGCAGAAATTTTCCAAATATTGGGGCAAAAATGCAGAAATTCCCTTTATTTGGGGCAAATCGGCAGAAGTTCCCCAATTTTCGGGAAAAGAGGCAGAAATTATCTGTATTTTGAAGCAAAATTGCAGAAACTCCCCTAATTTTGGGGCAAAAAGGCAGAAATTTCCCTTTTTTGGGGCAAAAAAAAAAAAATTCTCCTTATTTCGGGGCAAAAATCAGATATTTCCCTTATTTTGGGGCAAAATTTTAGAAATTTTTTTTTATTTTGGAACAGAATTGCTGAAATTTTTCTTATTTTGTGGCAAAAAGGAAGAAATGCCCCACATTTTGGTGCAAAAAGGCTGAAATTTCCCTTATTTTGAGGTAAAATGCTGAAATTCCCCATATTTTGTGGTTAAAAGGCAGAAATTCCCCTCATTTTGGTGCAAAAAGGCACAAATTTCCATTATTTTCGGGCAAAATTGCAGAAATTTCATTTATTTCAGGGCAAAAAGTCAGAAATTACTTTTATTTTGGGGCAAAAAGCAGAAATTTCTTTTATTTTGGTACAAAATTGAAGAAATTTTTCTTATTTTAAAACAAAAAGTCAGAAATTCCCCATATTTTGGGCAAAAGGAAGAAATTCCCCTTATTTTGAGGTAAAAAGGCTGAAATTCCCGTTATTTTGGGGCAAAAAGGCAGAAATTCCCTTTACTTTGTAGCAAAAAGGCAGAAATTCCCATTAATTGGGGCAGAAAAGCAAAAATTTTTCTTATTTGTGGGCAATAAGGGAGAAATGACCCATATTTTATGGCAAAAAGGCAGAAATTCCCTTTATTTGGAGGTAAAATGCTGAAATTCCCCTTATTTTGGCAAAAAGGCATAAATTCCCCTTATTTTTGGGCAAAATTGTAGAAATTTCACTTATTTCAGGGTAAAAAGTCAGAAATTTGCCTTAATTTGGGGTAAAAAGCTGAAATTTTCCTAATTTTGGGGCCAAAAACAGAAATTCCCTTTATTTTGGGGTAAAATTGCGGAAATTTCAAATATTTCAGGGCAAAAAGGCAGAAATTACAATTTATTTCGGGCAATAAGGCAGAAATTCCCCGTATTTTGGAGCAAAATTTCAGAAATTCCCCTTATATTGGTGCAAAAAGGCAGAAATTCCCTTTATTTTGGTGCAATAAGGCAGAAATTCTCCGTATTTTGAAGCAAAATTGCACATATTCCCCTAATTTTGAGGGAAAAGTCAGAAATTCCCATTATTTTCGGCGAAAAAGGCAGAAAATCCCTGTATTTTGGAGCAAAATTGCAGATATTCACCTAATTTTGGCGTAAAACAGGCAGTAATTTTTTTTGTTTTGAGGCAAAAAGGCAGAAATTCCCATTATTTTGGGGCAAAAGGCAGAAATTCCCCTTATTTTAAGGCAAAATTGCAGAAATTTCCCTTATTTGGGGACAAAAAAACAGAAATTCCCTTTATTTTGGAGCAAAATTGCAGAAAATTCCTTTATTATGAAGAAAAATTGCAGAAATTTCTTTTATTTTAAGGCAAAATTGCAGAAATTTCACTTATTTCAGAGAAAAAAAGCAAAAATTTTTCTTATTTTGGGGCAAAAATGCAGAAATTCCCATAATTTTGTGGCAAAAAGGCAGAAATTCACCTTATTTTGGGGTAAAATTGCAGACATTTCACATATTCGGGGCAAAAAGGCAGAAATTCCTGTCATTTGGGTGCAAAAAGGCAGAAATTCTCCTTATTTTGGGATAAAATTGCAGAAATTTCCCTTTTTTGGGGGCAAAAAGGCAGAAAATCCCCTTAATTTTGGGCAAAAAGGCAGAAATTCTTTGTATTTTAAAGCAAAATTTCAGAAATTCCCCTTATATTGGTGCAAAAAGGCAGAAATTCCCTTTATTTTGGTGCAATAAGGCAGAAATTCCCCGTATTTTGCAGCAAAATTGCACATATTCCCCTAATTTTGAGGGAAAAATCAGAAATTCACATTAATTTGGGGCAAAAAGACAGAAATTCTCCTTATTTCAGGGCAAAAATTCAGAAATTCCCCTTATTTTGGGGCAAAATTTAAGAAATGTTCATTATTTTGGGGCAAAAAGGCACAAATTTCCCTTATTTTCGCGCAAAATTGCAGAAATTTTATTTTATTTTAGGGCAAAAAGTCAGAAATTTCTCTATTTTGGGGCAAAAAGGCAGAAATTACTATTATTTTGGTAAAAAATTGCAGAAAATTTCTTTATTTTGGGGCAAAAATACAGAAATTCTCCATATTTTAGGGCAAAAAGGCAGAGATTCCTCTTATTATTAGGTAAAAAGGCTGAAATTCCCCTAATTTTGGGGCAAAAAGACAGAAATTCCCCTTATTTTGTGGCAAAAAGGCAGAAATTTCCCTTATTTTGGAGCAAAATTGCAGAAATTTCACTTATTTCAGGGCATAATTCAAAAATTCCTTTTATTTTGGAACAAAAATACAGAAATTCCATATATTTTTAGGTAAAAAGGCAGAAATTTCACTTATTTAGAGGTAAAAAGGCAGAAATTCCTCTTATTTTGGGGCAAAAATGAAGAAATTTCCCTTTTTTTGGCAAAAGGTAAACATTCCCCTTATTTTCGTGCAAAAAGGCAGAAATTCCCCGTATTTTGGAGCAAAATTGCAGAAATTACCCTAATTATGGGGCAAAAAGGCAGAAATTCCCTATATGTTGTTGAAAAAAAGACAGAAATTAACCTTATTTTGGGGCTAAATTCAGAAATTCCACATATTTTGGGGCAAATTCCAGAAATTTCCTTTATTTTGGGAAAAAATTGCAGAAATTTCAATTATTTTGGAGCAAAATTGCAGAAACCTCACTTATTTCATGAAAAAAAAGCAGAAATTTTCCTTATTTTGGGGCAAAAAGGCAGAAATTCCTAATATTTTGTGGCAAAAATGCAGAAATTCCCCTTATTTTGTGGCAAAAAGGCAGAAATTTCCCTTATTTTGGGGCAAAATTGCAGAAATTTCTCTTATTTCAGGGCATAATTCAAAAATTCCTTTTATTTTGGAGCAAAAAGACAGAAATTCCATTTATTTTTGGGTAAAAAGGCAAAAATTTCACTTATTTTGAGGTTAAAATGCAGAAATTCCTCTTATTTTGGAGCAAAAATTAAAAATTTCCCTTTTTTGTGGCAAAAGGTATACATTTCCCATATTTTCGGGAAAAAAAGCAGAAATTCCCCATATTTTGGAGCAAAATTGCAGAAATTCCCCTAGTTGTAAGGCAAAAAGGCAGAAATTCCCTATTTGTTTGGGCAAAAAGACAGAAATTCTCCTTATTTTGGGGCAAAACTCAGAAATTCCACTTATTTTGGGGCAAAATTCCAGAAAATTTTCTTATTTTGGGGCAAAATTTCAGAAATTTCACTTATTTTGGGGCAAAATTGCAGAAATTTCACTTATTTTGTTGTAAAAAGCCTGAAATTCCCCTTATTTAGGGGCAAAAAGGCAGAAATTTTCCCTATTTTGAGGCAAAAAGACAGAAATTCCCCTTATTTTGTGGCACAAAGGAAGAAATTTCTTTTATTTTAGGGCGAAATTGCAGAAATTTCACTTATTTTGTGGTAAAAAGGCTGAAATTCCCCTCATTTAGGGGCAAAAAGGTAGAAATTTCCCCTATTTTGGGGCAAAAAGACAGAAATTCCCCTTATTTTGTCGCACAAAGGCAGAAATTTCTTTTATTTTAGGGCAAAATTGCAGAAATTTCACTAATTTCATGGCATAATTCAAAAATTCCTTTTATTTTGGGGCAGAAAGACAGAAATTCCGTTTATTTTTGGGTAAAAAGGCAGAAATTTCACTTATTTTGAGGTAAAAAGGCAGAAATTCCTCTTATTTTGGGTCAAAAATGAAGAAATTTCCTTTTTTTATGGCAAAATGTATACATTCCCTTTATTTTTGGGAAAAATGCAGAAATTCCCTGTATTTTGGAGCAAAATTGCAGAAATTCCCCTAGTTGTTGGGCAAAAGCAGAAATTCCCTATTTGTTGAGGCAAAAAGACAGAAATTCTCCTTATTTTGGGGCAAAACTCAGAAATTCCACTTATTTTGGGGCAAAATTCCAGAAATTTCCCTTATTTTGGGGCAAAATTGCAGAAATTTCACTTATTTTGGGGCAAAATTGCAGAAATTTCACTTATTTCAGCCAAGAAAGGCAGAAATTTTCCTCATTTTGGAGCAAAAATGCAGATATTCCTAATATTTTGTGGCAAAAATGCAGAAATCACAATTTATTTTTTGTTAAAAAGGCTGAAATTCACATTATTTGGGGGCAAAAAGGCAGAAATTTCCCTTATTTTTTGGCAAAAATACAGAAATTCCCCTTATTTTGGGGCAAAATTGCAGAAATTTCAATTATTTTGCGGAAAAATTGCAAAAATTTCTTTTATTTTAAGGCAAAATTGCAGAAATTTCACTTATTTCAGAGAAAAAAAGTAAAATTTTTTCTTATTTTGGGGCAAAAATGCAGAAATTCCCATTATTTTGGGGCAAAAAGGCATAAATTCACCTTATTTTGGGGTAAAATTGCAGACATTTCACATATTTCAGGGCAAAAAGGCAGAAATTCCTGTTATTTGGGGGCAAAAAGCCAGAAATTCCCCTTATTTTGTTTTTAAAAGGCTGAAATTCCCGTTTTTTTGGGGCAAAAAGGCAGAAATTCCCTTTACTTTGTTGCAAAAAAGGCAGAAATTCCCGTTAATTGGGGCAGAAAAGCAAAAATTTTCCTTATTTGGGGGCAATAAGGCAGAAATTCCCTATATTTTGTGGCAAAAAGGCAAAAATTCCCCATATTTGGAGGTAAAATGCTAAAATTCCCCTTATTTTGGCAAATAGGCAGAAATTCTCCTTATTTAGGGGCAAAATTGCAGAAATTTCACTTATTTCAGGGCAAAAAGTAAGAAATTTGCCTTATTTTGGGGCAAAAAGCAGAAATTCTCCTAATTTTGGGGCCAAAAACAGAAATTCCCCTTATTTTGGGGTAAAATTGCAGAAATTTCAAATATTTCAAAGCAAAAAGGCAGAAATTCCACATTATTTCTGGCAATAAGGCAGAAATTCCCCGTATTTTGGAGCAAAATTTCAGAAATTCCACGTATATTGGTGCAAAAATGCAGAAATTTTCGTTATTTTGGTGCAATAAGGCAGAAATTCCACGTTTTTTGAAGCAAAATTGCACATATTCCCCTAATTTTGAGGGAAAATGCAGAAATTCACATAATTTTCGGGCAAAAAAACAGAAATTCTCCTTATTTCAGGGCAAAAAGTCAGAAATTCTTCTTATTTTGGGGCAAAATTCCAGAAATGTCCATTATTTTGGGGCAAAATTGCAGAAATCTTCCATATTTTGGGGCAAAATTACAGAAATTTCACTTATTTCAGGGAAAAAACACAGAAATTTCTCTTATTTTGGGGCATAAAGGCAGAAATTACTTTTATTTTGGTACAAAATTGCAGAAAATTTCTTTATTTTGGGGCAAAAATACAGAAATTCCCCATATTTTAGGGCAAAAATGCAGAGATTCCCCTTATTATTAGGCAAAAAGACAGAAATTCCCCTTATTTAGGGGCAAAATAACAGATATTTCACTTATTTCAGGGAAAAAAGGCAGAAATTTTTTTAGTTTGGAGCAAAATAGCAGAAATTCCTAATATTTTGTGGCGAAAATGCAGATATTCACCTTATTTTGAGGTAAAAAGGCTGAAATTCTCCTTATTTGGAGGCAAAAAGGCAGAAATTTCCCCTATTTTGGGGCAAAAAGTCAGAAATTCCCCTTATTTTGTGGCACAAAGGCAGAAATTTCCCTTATTTTGAGGCAAAATTGGAGAAATTTCACTTATTTCAGGGCAAAATTCAAAAATTGCTATATTTTGGGGCAAAAATACAGAAATTCCGTATATTTTTGAGTAAAAAGGCAGAAATTTCACTTATTTTGACGTAAAAAGGCAGAAATTCCTTTTATTTTGGGGTAAAAATGAAGAAATTTCTCTTTTTTTGTGGCAAAAGGTAAACATCCCCCTAATTTTCGGGCAAAAAAACAGAAATTCCCCGTATTTAGGAGCAAAATTGCAGAAATTCCCCTAATTGTGGGGCAAAAAGGCAGAAATTCCCTATATGTTGGGGCAAAAAGACAGAAATTCTCTTTATTTTGGGGCAAAACTCAGAAATTCCACTTATTTTGGGGCAAAATTCAAGAAATTTCTCTTATTTTGGGACAAAATTGCAGAAATTTCAATTTTTTGGGCCAAAATTGCAGAAATTTCACTTATTTCAGGGAAAAAATACAGAAATTTTTCTTATTGTGGGGCAAAAAGGCAGAAATTCCTTATATTTTGTGGCAAAAAATGCAGAAATTCCCCTTATTTTGAGGTTAAAAGGCAGAAATTTCCCTTATTTTGGGGCAAAAATACAGAAATTCCCCTTATTTTGGGGCAAAACTGCAGAAATTTCAATTATTTTGGGGAGAATTTTTTGAAATTTAACTTATTTCAGGGCAAAAAGTCAGAAATTCCCCTTATTTTGGGGCAAAAAGACAGAAATTCCATTTATTTTTGGAAAAAAGTCAGAAATTGCACTTATTTTGAGTCAAAAAGGCGGAAAATCCTTTTATTTTGGGGTAAAAATGAAGAAATTTCCCTTTTTATGGCCAAAAGGTATACATTCCCTTTATTTTCGGGCAAAAAGGCAGAAATTCCCCATATTTTGGAGCAAAATTGCAAAAATTCCCCAAATTTTATGGCAAAAAGGCAGAAATTCCCCTTATTTTGTGGTAAAACTGCAGAAATTTCACTTATTTCACGGAAAAATGGCAGAAATTCCCCTTATTTTCTGTGAAAAAGGCAGAAAATCCCCGTATTTTGGAGCAAAATTGCAGAAATTCACCTAATTTTGGCGTAAAACATGCAGTAATCTTCTTTGTTTTGGGGCAAAAAAGGCAGAAATTCTCCTTATTTTGGGGCAAAAGGCAGAAATTCCCCTTAATTTAGGGCAAATTTGCAGAAATTTCCCTTATTTGGGAACAAAAAACAGAAATTCCCTTTATTTTGGCAAAATTGCAAAAATTCCTTTATTATGGGAAAAAATTGCAGCAATTTCTTTTATTTTAAGGCAAAATTGCAGAAATTTCACATATTTCAGAGAAAAAAAGCAAAAATTTTTCATATTTTGGGGCAAAAATGCAGAAATTCCCATTATTTTTGGGCAAAAAGGTAGAAATTCACCTCATTTTGGGGTAAAATTGCAGACGTTTCACATATTTCAGGGCAAAAAGGCAGAAATTCCCGTTATTTGAGGGCATAAAGGCAGAAATTCCTTTTATTTTGGGATAAAATTGCAGAAATTTCCCTTGTTTGGGGGCAAAAAGGAAGAAAATCCCCTTAATTTTGGGCAAAAAGGCAGAAATTCCCCATATTTTAAAGCAAAATTGCAGAAATTCCCTAAATATTGGGGCAAAAATGCAGAAATTCCCTTTATTTGGGACAAATCGGCAGAAGTTCCCCTTATTTTCGGGAAAAGAGGCAGAAATTCCCTGTATTTTGAAGCAAAATTGCAGAAACTCCCCTAATTTTGGGGCAAAAAGGCAGAAATTCCCTTTTTTGGGGGGCAAAAAATCAGAAATTCTCCTTATTTCAAGGCAAAAATCAGAAATTTCCCTTATTTTGGGGCATAATTTTAGAAATTTCTTTTATTTTGGTACAGAATTGCAGAAATTTTTCTTATTTTGTGTCAAAAAGGCAGAAATTCTTCATATTTTGGTGCAAAAAGGCTGAAATTCCCCTTATTTTGAGGTAAAATGCTGAAATTCCCCATATTTTGGGGTTAAAAGGCAGAAATTCCCCTCATTTTGGGTCAAAAAGGCACAAATTTCCATTATTTTCGGGCAAAATTGCAGAAATTTCATTTATTTCAGGGCAAATAGTCAGAAATTACTGTTATTTTGGGGCAAAAAGCAGAAATTTCTTTTATTTTGGTACAAAATTGAAGAAATTTTCCTTATTTTGGAACAAAAAGTCAGAAATTCCCCATATTTTGGGCAAAAGGCAGAAATTCCCCTTATTTTGGGGTAAAAAGGCTGAAATTCCCGTTAATTTGGGGCAAAAAGGCAGAAATTCCCTTTACTTTGTGGCAAAAAGGCAGAAATTCCAATTATTGGGGCAGAAAAGCAAAAATTTTCCTTATTTGGGGGCAATAAGGCAGAAATTCCCCATATTTTGTGGCAAAAAGGCAGAAATTCCCCTTATTTGAAGGGAAAATGATGAAATTCCCCTTATTTTGGGGCAAAATTGCAGAAATTTCACTTATTTCAGGGCAAAAAGTCAGAAATTTGCCTTAATTTGGGGCAAAAAGCAGAAATTCTCCTAATTTTGGGGCCCAAAACAGAGATTCCCCTTATTTTGGGGTAAAATTGCGGAAATTTAAAATATTTCAGGGCAAAAAGGCAGAAATTCCACTTTATTTCCGGCAATAAGGCAAAAATTCCCCGTATTTTGGAGCAAAATTTCAGAAATTCCCCTTATATTGGTGCAAAAATGCAGAAATTCCTTTTATTTTGGTAAATAAAAAAAAATTCCCCGTATTTTGAAGCAAAATTGCACATATTCCCCTAATTTTGAGGGAAAATGCAGAAATTCACATTATTTTGGGGCAAAAAGACAGAAATTCTCCTTATTTCAGGGCAAAAAGTCAGAAATTCTTCTTATTTTGGGGCAAAATTCCAGAAATGTCCATTATTTTGGGGCAAAATTGCAGAAATCTCCCTTATTTTGGGGCAAAATTACAGAAATTTCACTTATTTCAGGGAAAAAACGCAGAAATTTCTCTTATTTTGGGGCAAAAAGGCAGAAATTACTTTTATTTTGGTACAAAATTGCAGAAAATTTCTTTATTTTGGGGCAAAAATACAGAAATTCCCGATATTTTAGGGCAAGAATGCAGAGATTCCCCTTATTATTAGGCAAAAAGACAGAAATTCCCCTTATTTAGGGGCAAAATAACAGATATTTCACTTATTTCAGGGAAAAAAGGCAGAAATTTTTTTAGTTTGGAGCAAAATAGCAGAAATTCCTAATATTTTGTGGCAAAAATGCAGAAATTCACCTTATTTTGAGGTAAAAAGGCTGAAATTCTCCTTATTTGGAGGCAAAAAGGCAGAAATTTCCTCTATTTTGGGGCAAAAAGTCAGAAATTCCCCTTATTTTGTGGCACAAAGGCAGAAATTTCCCTTATTTTGAGGCATAATTGGAGAAATTTCACTTATTTCAGGGCAAAATTCAAAAATTGCATTTATTTTGGGGCAAAAATACAGAAATTCCGTATATTTTTGAGTAAAAAGGCAGAAATTTCACTTATTTTGACGTAAAAAGGCAGAAATTCCTCTTATTTTGGGGCAAAAATGAAGAAATTTTCCTTTTTTGTGGCAAAAGGTAAACATTCCCCTTATTTTCGGGCAAAAAAAAAGGAATTCCCCGTATTTTGGAGCAAAATTGCAGAAATTCCCCTAATTGTGGGGCAAAAAGGCAGAAATTCCCTATATGTTGGGGCAAAAAGACAGAAATTCTCTTTATTTTGGGGCAAAACTCAGAAATTCCACTTATTTTGGGGCAAAATTCAAGAAATTTCTCTTATTTTGGGACAAAATTGCAGAAATTTCAATTTTTTGGGCCAAAATTGCAGAAATTTCACTTATTTTAGGGAAAAAAGGCAGAAATTTTTCTTATTGTGGGGCAAAAAGGCAGAAATTCCTTATATTTTGTGGCAAAAAATGCAGAAATTCCCCTTATTTTGAGGTTAATAGGCAGAAATTTCCCTTATTTTGGGGCAAAAATACAGAAATTCCCCTTATTTTGGGGCAAAACTGCAGAAATTTTAATTATTTTGGGAAAAAATTTTTTCAAATTTAACTTATTTCAGGGCAAAAAGTCAGATATTCCTTTTATTTTGGGGCAAAATACAGAAATTCCATTTATTTTTGGAAAAAAATTCAGAAATTGCACTTATTTTGAGTCAAAAATGCGGAAAATCTCCTTATTTTGGGGTAAAAATGAAGAAATTTCCCTTTTTATGGCAATAAGGTATACATTCTCTTTATTTTCGGGCAAAAAGCCAGAAATTCCCCGTATTTTGTAGCAAAATTGCAGAAATTCCCCTTATTTTGTGGCAAAAAGGCAGAAATTTCCCTTATTTTGGGGCAAAATTGCAGAAATTTCACTTATTTCAGGGTATAATTCAAAAATTCCTTTTATTTTGGGGCAAAAAGAAAGAAATTCCGTTTATTTTTGGGTAAAAAGGCAGAAATTTCACTTATTTTGAGGTAAAAAGGCAGAAATTCCTCTTATTTTGGGGCAAAAATTAAGAAATTTCCCTTTTTTGTGGCAAAAGGTATACATTCCCCTTATTTTCGGGAAAAAAAGCAGAAATTCCCCATATTTTGGAGCAAAATTGCAGAAATTCCCCTAGTTGTGTGGCAAAAAGGCAGAAATTCCCTATTTGTTGGGGCAAAAAGACAGAAATTCTCTTTATTTTGGGGCAAAACTCAGAAATTCCACTTATTTTGGGGCAAAATTCCAGAAATTTTTCTTATTTTGGGGCAAAATTGCAAAAATTTCACTTATTTTGGGGCAAAATTCCAGAAATTTTTTTCATTTTGGGGCAAAATTGCAGAAATTTCACTTATTTTGTGGTAAAAAGGCTGAAATTTCCCTTATTTAGGGGCAAAAAGACAGAAATTCCCCTTATTTTGTGGCACAAAGGCAGAAATTTCTTATATTTTAGGGCAAAATTGCAAAAATTTCACTTATTTTGTGGTAAAAAGGCTGAAATTTCCCTCATTTAGGGGCAAAAAGGCAGAAATTTCCCCTATTTTGGGGCAAAAAGACAGAAATTCCCCTTATTTTGAGGCACAAAGGCAGAAATTTCTTTTATTTTAGGGCAAAATTGCAGAAATATCACTAATTTCATGGCATAATTAAAAAATTCCTTTTATTTTTGGGGAAAAAGACAGAAATTTCGTTTATTTTTGGGTAAAATGGCAGAAATTTCACTTATTTTGAGGTAAAAAGGCATAAATTCCTCTTATTTTGGGGCAAAAATGAAGAAATTTCCCTTTTTTTGTGGCAAAATGTATACATTCCCCTTATTTTTAGGAAAAATGCAGAAATTCTTTGTATTTTGGAGCAAAATTGCAGAAATTCTTCTATTTGTGGGGCAAAAGCAGAAATTCCCTATTTGCTGAGGCAAAAAGACAGAAATTCTCCTTATTTTGGGGAAAAACTCAGAAATTCCACTTATTTTGGGGCAAAATTCCAGAAATTTCCCTTATTTTGGGGCAAAATTGCAGAAATATCACTTATTTTGGGGCAAAATTGCAGAAATTTCACTTATTTTAGCCAAGAAAGGCAGAAATTTTCCTCATTTTGGAGCAAAAATGCAGAAATTCCTAATATTTTTTGGCAAAAATGCAGAAATTACAACTTATTTTTAGTTAAAATGCTGAAATTCACCTTATTTAGGGATAAAAGGCAGAAATTTTCCTTATTTTTTGGCAAAAATACAGAAATTCCCCTTATTTTGGGGCAAAATTGCAGAAATTTCAATTATTTTGGGGAAAAATTGCAAAAATTTCTTTTATTTTAAGGCAAAATTGCAGATATTTCACTTATTTCAGAGAAAAAATGCAAAAATTTTTAATATTTTGAGGCAAAAATGCAGAAATTCCCATTATTTTGGGGCAAAAAGGCATAAATTCACCTTATTTTGGGGTAAAATTGCAGACAGTTCACATATTTCAGGGCAAAAAGGCAGAAATTCCTGTTATTTGGGGGCAAAAAGGCAGAAATTCCCCTTATTTTGTTTTAAAAAGGCTGAAATTCCCGTTATTTTGGGGCAAAAAGGCAGAAATTCCCTTTACTTTGTGGCAAAAAGGCAGAAATTCCCATTAATTGAGGCAGAAATGCAAAAATTTTCCTTATTTGGGGGCAATAAGGCAGAAATTCCCCATATTTTGTGGCAAAAAGGCAGAAATTCTCCATATTTGGAGGTAAAATGCTGAAATACCGCTTATTTTGGCAAAAAGGCAGAAATTCCCCTTATTTAGGGGCAAAATTGCAGAAATTTCACTTATTTCAGGGCAAAAAGTAAGAAATTTGTCTTATTTTGGGGCAAAAAGCCGAAATTCTCCTAATTTTGGGGCCAAAACAGAAATTCCCCTTATTTTGGGGTAAAATTGCAGAAATTTCAAATATTTCAGGGCAAAAAGGCAGAAATTCCACATTATTTCTGGCAATAAGGCAGAAATTCCCTGTATTTTGGAGAAAAATTTCAGAAATTCCCCTTATATTGGTGCAAAAATGCAGAAATTCCCGTTATTTTGGTGCAATAAGGCAGAAATTCCCCGTATTTTGAAGCAAAATTGCACATATTCCCCTAATTTTGAGGGAAAATGCAGAAATTCACATTATTTTGGGGCAAAAAGACAGAAATTCTTCTTATTTCAGGGCAGAAATTCAGAAATTTCCCTTATTTTGGGGCAAAATTCCAGAAATGTCCATTATTTTGGGGCAAAATTGCAGAAATCTCCCTTATTTTAGGGCAAAATTACAGAAATTTTACTTATTTCAGGGAAAAAACGCAGAAATTTCTCTTATTTTGGGGCAAAAATGCAGAAATTACTTTTATTTTGGTACAAAATTGCAGAAAATTTCTTTATTTTGGGGCAAAAATACAGAAATTCCCCAAATTTTAGGGCAAAAAGGCAAAGATACCCCTTATCATTAGGCAAAAAGACAGAAATTCCCCTTATTTAGGGGCAAAATTGCAGATATTTCACTTATTTCAGGGGAAAAAGGCAGAAATTTTTTTATTTTGCAGCAAAAATTCAGAAATTCCTAATATTTTGTAGCGAAAAAGCTGAAATTCACCTTATTTTGAGGTAAAAAGGCTGAAATTCCCCTATTTGGGGGCAAAAAACAGAAATTTCCCATATTTTGGGGTAAAAAGTCAGAAATTTTCCTTATTTTGTGGCACAAAGACAGTAATTTCCCTTATTTTGATGCAAAATTGGAGAAATTTCACTTATTTCAGGGCAAAATTCAAAAATTGCATTTATTTTGGCGCAAAAATACAGAAATTCCGTATATTTTTGAGTAATAAGGCAGAAATTTCACTTATTTTGATGTAAAAAGGCAGAAATTCCTCTTATTTTGGGGCAAAAATGAAGAAATTTCCCTTTTTTGTGGCAAAAGGTAAACATTCCCCTTATTTTCGGGCAAAAAAGCAGAAATTCCCTGTATTTTGGAGCAAAATTGCAGATATTCCCAAAATTGTGGGGCAAAAAGGCAGAAATTCCTTATATGTTGGGGCAAAAAAACAGAAATTCTACTTATTTTGGGGCAAAACTCAGAAATTCCACTTATTTTGGGGCAAAATTCCAGAAATTTCTCTTATTTTGGGACAAAATTGCAGAAATTTCAATTTTTTGGGCCAAAATTGCAGAAATTTCACTTATTTCAGGGAAAAAAGGCAGACAATTTTCTTATTTTGGGGCTAAAAGGCAGAAATTCCTTATATTTTGCGGCAAAAATGCAGAAATCCCCCTTATTTTGAGGTAAAAAGGCAGAAATTTCCCTTATTTTGGGGCAAAAATACAGAAATTCTCCTTATTTTGGGGCAATACTGCAGAAATTTCAATTATTTTCGGGAAAAATTTTTGAAATTTAACTTATTTAAGGGCAAAAAGTCGGAAATTCCCCTTATTTTGGGGCAAAAAGACAGAAATTCCATTTATTTTTGAAAAAAAGTCAGAAATTGCAATTATTTTGAGTCAAAAAGGCGGAAAATCCCCTTATTTTGGGGTAAAAATGAAGAAATTTCCCTTTTTATGGCAAAAAGGTATACATTCCCTTTATTTTCGGGCAAGAGGCCAGAAATTCCTCGTTTTTGGAGCAAAATTGTGGAAATTCCCCTAATTTGGGGGCAAAAAGGCAGAAATTCTCCTTATTTTGGGGTAAAACTGCAGAAATTTCACTTATTTCGCGGCAAAATGGAAGAAATTCCCCTTATTTTCTGCGAAAAAGGCAGAAAATCCCCGTATTTTGGAGCAAAATTGCAGAAATTCACCTAATTTTGGCGTAAAACATGCAGTAATTTTCTTTGTTTTGGGGCAAAAAGGCAGAAATTCTTCTTATTTTGGGGCAAAAGGCAGAAATTCCCCTTATTTTCGGGCAAAATTGCAGAAATTTCTCTTATTTGGAGACAAAAAACAGAAATTCCTTTTATTTTGGGGCAAAATTGCAAAAAATTCCTTTATTATGGGGAAAAATTGCAGAAATTTCTTTTATTTTAAGGCAAAATTGCAGAAATTTCACATATTTCAGAGAAAAAAAGCAAAAATTTTTCATATTTTAGGGCAAAAAGGCAGAAATTCTCATTATTTTCGGGCAAAAAGGTAGAAATTCACCTTATTTTGGGGTAAAATTGCAGACATTTCACATATTTCAGGGCAAAAAGGCAGAAATTCCAGTTATTTGAGGGCATAAAGGGAGAAATTCCTTTTATTTTGGGATAAAATTGCAGAAATTTCTCTTGTTTGGGGGCAAAAAGGCAGAAAATCCCCTTAATTTTGGGCAAAAAGACAGAAATTCCCCATATTTTAAAGCAAAATTGCAGAAATTCCCTAAATATTTGGGCAAAAATGCAGAAATTCTCTTTATTTGGGGCAAATCGGCAGAAGTTCCCCTTATTTTCAGGAAAAGAGGCAGAAATTTCCTGTATTTTTCAGCAAAATTGCAGAAACTCCCCTAATTTTGGGGCAAAAAGGCAGAAATTCTCTTTTTTGGGGGGCCAAAAAACAGAAATTCTCCTTATTTCGGGGCAAAAATCAGAAATTTCCCTTATTTTGGGGCAAAATTTTAGAAATTTCTTTTATATTGGTACAGAATTGCAGAAATTTTTCTTATTTTGTGGCAAAAAGGCAGAAATTCCCCATATTTTGGTGCAAATTGCTGAAATTCCCCTTATTTTGAGGTAAAATGCTGAAATTCCCCATATTTTGGGGTTAAAAGGCAGAAATTCCCCTCATTTTCGGGCAAAAAGGCACAAATTTCCCTTATTTTCGGGCAAAATTGCAGAAATTTCATTTATTTCAGGGCAAAAAGTCAGAAATTACTTTTATTTTGGGGCAAAAAGTAGAAATTTCTTTTATTTTGGTACAAAATTGAAGAAATTTTTCTTATTTTGGAACAAAAATTCAGAAATTCCCCATATTTTGGGCAAAAGGCAGAAATTCCCCTTATTTTGGGGTAAAAAGGCTGAAATTCCCGTTATTTTGGGGCAAAAAAACAGAAATTCCCTTTACTTTGTGGCAAAAAGGCAGAAATTCCCATTAATTGTGACAGAAAAGCAAAAATTTTCTTTATTTGGGGGCAATAAGGCAGAAATTCCCCATATTTTGTGGCAAAAAGGAAGAAATTCCTCTTATTTGTAGGTAAAATGCTGAAATTCCCCTTATTTTGGCAAAAAGGCAGAAATTCCCCTTATTTTGGGGCAAAATTGCAGAAATTTCACTTATTTCAGGGCTAAAAGTCAGAAATTTGCCTCAATTTGGGGCAAAAAGCAGAAATTCTCCTAATTTTGGGGCCAAAAACAGAAATTCCCCTTATTTTGGGGTAAAATTGCAGAAATTTCCAATATTTCAGGGCAAAAAGGCAGTAATTCCACTTTATTTCAGGCAATAAGGCAAAAATTCCCCATATTTTGAAGTAAAATTTCAGAAATTCCCCTTATATTGGTGCAAAAATGCAGAAATTCCTTTTATTTTGGTGCAATAAGGCAAAAATTCCCCGTATTTTGAAGCAAAATTGCACATATTCCCCTAATTTTGAGGGAAAATGCAGAAATTCACATTATTTTGGGGCAAAAAGACAGAAATTCTCCTTATTTCAGGGCAAAAAGTCAGAAATTCCTTATATTTTGGGGTAAAATTCCAGAAATTTCCTTTATTTTGGGGCAAAATTGCAAAAATCTCTCTAATTTTGGGCCAAAATTACAGAAATTTCACTTATTTCAAAGAAAAAATGCAGAAATTTCTCTTATTTTGGGGCAAAAATGCAGAAATTACTTTTATTTTGGTACAAAATTGCAGAAAATTTTTTTATTTTGGGGCAAAAATACAGAAATTTTCCATATTTTAGGGCAAAAAGGAGAGATTCCCCTTATTATTAGGTAAAAAGGCTGAAATTCCTTTTATTTTGGGGCAAAAAGACAGAAATTCCCCTTATTTTGTGGCAAAAAAGCAGAAATTTCCCTTATTTTGAGGCAAAATTGAAGAAATTTCACTTATTTCAGGGCAAAATTAAAAAATTGCATTTTTTTTGGGTCAAAAATACAGAAATTCCGTATATTTTTGAGTAAAAAGGCAGAAATTTCACTTATTTTGACGTAAAAAGGCAGAAATTCCTCTTATTTTGGGGCAAAAATGAAGAAATTTCCCTTTTTTGTGGCAAAAGGTAAACATTCCCCTTATTTTCGGGCAAAAAAGCAGAAATTCCCTGTATTTTGGAGCAAAATTGCAGAAATTCCCCTAATTGTGGGGCAAAAAGGCAGAAATTCCCTGTATGTTGGGGCAAAAAGACAGAAATTCTCCTTATTTTGGGGCAAAACTCAGAAATTCCACTCTTTTTGGGGCAAAATTCCAGAAATTTCTCTTATTTTGGGACAAAATTGCAGAAATTTCAATTTTTTTGGGCCAAAATTGCAGAAATTTCACTTATTTCAGGGAAAAAAGGCAGAAATTTTTCTTATTGTGGGGGAAAAAGGCAGAAATTCCTTATATTTTGTGGCAAAAAATGCAGAAATTCCACTTATTTTGAGGTAAAAAGCAGAAATTTCCCTTATTTGGGGGCAAAAATACAGAAATTCCCCTTATTTTGGGGCAAAACTGCAGAAATTTCACTTATTTTGGGAAAAAATTTTTGAAATTTAACTTATTTCAGGGCAAAAAGTCAGATATTCCTTTTATTTTGGGGCAAAAAACAGAAATTCCATTTATTTTTGGAAAAAAGTCAGAAATTTCACTTATTTTGAGTCAAAAAGGCAGAAAATCTCCTTATTTTGGGTTAAAAATGAAGAAATTTCCCTTTTTATGGCAAAAAGGTATACATTCCCTTTATTTTCGGGCAAAAAGGCAGAAATTTCCCGTATTTTGGAGCAAAATTGCAGAAATTCCCCCTTTTTTGTGGCAAAAAGGCAGAAATTTCCCTTATTTTGGGGCAAAATTGAAGAAATTTCACTTATTTCAGGGCATAATTCAAAAATTCCTTTTATTTTGGGGCAAAAAGATAGAAATTCCATTTATTTTTGGGTAAAAAGCAGAAATTTCACTTATTTTGAGGCAAAAAGGCAGAAATTCCTCTTATTTTGGGGCAAAAATTAAGAAATTTCCCTTTTTTGTGGCAAAAGGTATACATTCCCCTTATTTTCGGGAAAAAAAGCAGAAATTCCCCGTATTTTGGAGCAAAATTGCAGATATTCCCCTAGTTGTGGGGCAAAAAGGCAGAAATTCCCTATTTGTTGGGGCACTAAGACAGAAATTCTCCTTATTTTGGTTCAAAACTCAGAAATTCCACTTATTTTGGGGCAACATTCCAGAAATTTTTCTTATTTTGGGGCAAAATTGCAGAAATTTCACTTATTTTGGGGCAAAATTCCAGAAATTTTTCTTATTTTGGGGCAAAATTGCAGAAATTTCACTTATTTTGTGGTAAAAAGGCTGAAATTTCCCTTACTTAGGGGCAAAAAGGCAGAAATTTCCCCTATTTTGAGGCAAAAAGACAGAAATTCCCGTTATTTTGTGGCACAAAGGCAGAAATTTCTTTTATTTTAGGGCAAAATTGCAAAAATTTCACTTATTTTGTGGTAAAAAGGCTGAAATTCCCCTCATTTACGGGCAAAAAGGCAAAATTTTCCCTATTTTGGGGCAAAATGACAGAAATTCCCTTTATTTTGTGGCACAAAGGCAGAAATTTCTTTTATTTTAGGGCAAAATTGCAGAAATTTCACTAATTTCATGGCATAATTAAAAAATTCCTTTTATTTTTGGGCAAAAAGACAGAAATTCCGTTTATTTTTGGGTAAAATGGCAGAAATTTCACTTATTTTGAGGTAAAAAGGCATAAATTCCTCTTATTTTGGGGCAAAAATGAAGAAATTTCCCTTTTTTGTGGCAAAATGTATACATTCCCTTTATTTTTGGGAAAAATGCAGAAATTCTTTGTATTTTGGAGCAAAATTGCAGAAAATCCTCTAGTTGTGGGGCAAAAGCAGAAATTCCCTATTTGTTGAGGCAAAAAGACAGAAATTCTCCTTATTTTGGAGCAAAACTCAGAAATTCCACTTATTTTGAGGCAAAATTCCAGAAATTTCCCTTATTTTGGGGCAAAATTGCAGAAATATCACTTATTTTGGGGCAAAATTGCAGAAATTTCACTTATTTCAGCCAAGAAAGGCAGAAATTTTCCTCATTTTGGAGCAAAAATGCAGAAATTACAACTTATTTTTAGTTAAAAAGGCTGAAATTCACCTTATTTGGGGATAAAAGGCAGAAATTTCCCTTATTTTTTGGCAAAAATACAGAAATTCCCCTTATTTTGGGGCAAAATTGCAGAAATTTCAATTATTTTGGGGAAAAATTGCAAAAATTTGTTTTATTTTAAGGCAAAATTGCAGAAATTTCACTTATTTCAGAGAAAAAAAGCAAAAATTTTTCTTATTTTGGGGCAAAAATGCAGAAATTCCCATTATTTTGGGGCAAAAAGGCATAAATTCACCTTATTTTGGGGTAAAATTGCAGACATTTCACATATTTCAGGGCAAAAAGGCAGAAATTCCTGTTATTTGGGGGCAAAAAGGCAGAAATTACCCTTATTTTGTTTTAAAAAGGCTGAAATTCCCGTTATTTTTGGGCAAAAAGGCAGAAATTCCCTTTACTTTGTGGCAAAAAGGCAGAAATTCCCATTAATTGGGGCAGAAATGCAAAAATTTTCCTTATTTGGGGGCAATAAGGCAGAAATTCCCTATATTTTGTGGCAAAAAGGCAGAAATTCTCCATATTTGGAGGTAAAATGCTGAAATACCCCTTATTTTGGCAAAAAGGCAGAAATTCCCATTATTTAGGGGCAAAATTGCAGAAATTTCACTTATTTCAGGGCAAAAAGTAAGAAATTTGTCTTATTTTGTGGCAAAAAGCAAAAATTCTCCTAATTTTGGGGCCAAAAACAGAAATTCCCCTTATTTTGGGGTAAAATTGCAGAAATTTCAAATATTTCAGGGCAAAAAGGCAGAAATTCCACATTATTTCTGGCAATAAGGCAGAAATTCCCCGTATTTTGGAGCAAAATTTCAGAAATTCCCCTTATATTGGTGCAAAAATGCAGTAATTCCCGTTATTTTGGTGCAATAAGGCAGAAATTCCCCGTATTTTGAAGCAAAATTGCACATATTCCCCTAATTTTGAGGGAAAATGCAGAAATTCACATTATTTTGGGGCAAAAAGACAGAAATTCTCCTTATTTCAGGGCAAAAAGTCAGAAATTCTTCTTATTTTGGGGCAAAATTCCAGAAATGTCCATTATTTTTGGGCAAAATTGCAGAAATCTCCATTATTTTCGGGCAAAATTACAGAAATTTTACTTATTTCAGGGAAAAATCACAGAAATTTCTCTTATTTTGGGGCAAAAAGGCAGAAATTACTTTTATTTTGGTACAAAATTGCAGAAAATTTCTTTATTTTGGGCAAAAATACAGAAATTCCCCAAATTTTAGGGCAAAAAGGCAGAGATACCCTTATTATTAGGCAAAAAGACAGAAATTCCCCTTATTTAGGGGCAAAATTGCAGATATTTCACTTATTTCAGGGGAAAAAGGCAGAAATTTTTTTATTTTGGAGCAAAAAGGCAGAAATTCCTAATATTTTGTAGCGAAAATGCAGAAATTAACCTTATTTTGAGGTAAAAAGGCTGAAATTCCCCTTATTTGGGGGCAAAAGGCAGAAATTTCCCATATTTTGGGGCAAAAAGTCAGAAATTCCCCTTATTTGGTGGCACAAAGGCAGAAATTTCCCTTATTTTGAGGCAAAATTGGAGAAATTTCACTTATTTCAGGGCAAAATTCAAAAATTGCATTTATTTTGGGGTAAAAATACAGAAATTCCGTATATTTTTGAGTAAAAGGGCAGAAATTTCACTTATTTTGACGTAAAAAAACAGAAATTCCTCTTATTTTGGGGCAAAAATGAAGAAATTTCCCTTTTTTGTGGCAAAAGGTATACATTCCCCTTATTTTCGGGCAAAAAAGAAGAAATTCCCTGTATTTTGAAGCAAAATTGCAGATATTCCCAAAATTGTGGGGCAAAAAGGCAGAAATTCCTTATATGTTGGAGCAAAAAGACAGAAATTCTCCTTATTTTGGGGCAAAACTCAGAAATTCCACTTATTTTGGGGCAAAATTCCAGAAATTTCTCTTATTTTGGAACAAAATTGCAAAAATTTCAATTTTTTTGGGCCAAAATTGCAGAAATTTCACTTATTTCAGGGAAAAAAGGCAGACATTTTTCTTATTTTGGGGCAAAAAGGCAGAAATTCCTTATATTTTGTGGCAAAAAAGGCAGAAATCCCCCTTATTTTGAGGTAAAAAGGCAGAAATTTCCCTTATTTTGGGGCAAAAATACAGAAATTCCCCTTATTTTGGGGCAATACTGCAGAAATTTCAATTATTTTCGGGAAAAATTTTTGAAATTTAACTTATTTCAGGGCAAAAAGTCGGAAATTCCCCTGATTTTGGGGCAAAAAGACAGAAATTCCATTTATTTTTGAAAAAAAGTCAGAAATTGCAATTATTTTGAGTCAAAAAGGCGGAAAATCCCCTTATTTGGCGTAAAAATGAAGAAATTTCCCTTTTTATGGCAAAAAGGTATACATTCCCTTTATTTTCGGGCAAAACTCCAGAAATTTCTCGTATTTTGGAGCAAAATTGAAGAAATTCCCCTAATTTTAGGGCAAAAAGGCAAAAATCCCCCTTATTTTGGGGTAAAACTGCAGAAATTTCACTTATTTCGCAGCAAAATGGAAGAAATTCCCCTTATTTTCTGCGAAAAAGGCAGAAAATCCCCGTATTTGGGAGCAAAATTGCAGAAATTCACCTAATTTTGGTGTAAAACATGCAGTAATTTTCTTTGTTTTGGGGCAAAAAGGCAGAAATTCTCGTTATTTTGGAGCAAAAGGCAGAAATTCCCCTTATTTTAGGGCAAAATTGCAGAAAATTCTTTTATTTGGGGAAAAAAACAGAAATTCTTTATATTTTGGGGCAAAATTGCAAAAAATTCCTTTATTATGGGGAAAAATTGCAGAAATTTCTTTTATTTTAAGGCAAAATTGCAGAAATTTCACTTATTTCAGAGAAAAAAAGCAAAAATTCTTCATATTTTGGGGCAAAAAGGCAGAAATTCCCATTATTTTGGAACAAAAAGGCAGAAATTCACCTTATTTTGGGGTAAAATTGCAGACATTTCACATATTTCAGGGCAAAAAGGCAGAAATTCCACATTATTTCTGGCAATAAGGCAGAAATTCCCTGTATTTTGGAGCAAAATTTCAGAAATTCCCCTTATATTGGTGCAAAAATGCAGAAATTCCCGTTATTTTGGTGTAATAAGGCAGCAATTCCCCGTATTTTGAAGCAAAATTGCACATATTCCCCTAATTTTGAGGGAAAATGCAGAAATTCACATTATTTTTGGGCAAAAAGTCAGAAATTCCTCTTATTTTGTGGCACAAAGACCTAAATTTCCATTATTTTGAGGCAAAATTGGAGAAATTTCACTTATTTCAGGGCAAAATTCAAAAATTGCATTTATTTTGGGGCAAAAATACAGAAATTCCGTATATTTTTGAGTAAAAAGGCAGAAATTTCACTTATTTTGACGTAAAAAGGCAGAAATTCCTCTTATTTTGGGGCAAAAATGAAGAAATTTCCCTTTTTTGTGGCAAAAGGTAAACATTCCCCTTATTTTCGGGCAAAAAAGCTGAAATTCCCCGTATTTTGGAGCAAAATTGCAGAAATTCCCCTAACTGTGGGGCAAAAAGGCAGAAATTCCCTATATGTTGGGGCAAAAAGACAGAAATTCTCCTTATTTTGGGGCAAAACTCAGTAATTCGACTTATTTTGGGGCAAAATTCCAGAAATTTCTTTTATTATGGGACAAAATTGCAAAAATTTCAATTTTTTTGGGCCAAAATTGCAGAAATTTCTTTTATTTGGGGAAAAAAACAGAAATTCCCTTTATTTTGAGGCAAAATTGCAAAAAATTCCTTTATTATGGGGAAAAATTGCAGAAATTTCTTTTATTTTAAGGCAAAATTGCAGAAATTTCACTTATTTCAGAGAAAAAAAGCAAAAATTCTTCATATTTTGGGGCAAAAAGGCAGAAATTCCCATTATTTTGGAACAAAAAGGCAGAAATTCACCTTATTTTGGGGTAAAATTGCAGACATTTCACATATTTCAGGGCAAAAAGGCAGAAATTCCACATTATTTCTGGCAATAAGGCAGAAATTCCCTGTATTTTGGAGCAAAATTTCAGAAATTCCCCTTATATTGGTGCAAAAATGCAGAAATTCCCGTTATTTTGGTGTAATAAGGCAGCAATTCCCCGTATTTTGAAGCAAAATTGCACATATTTCCCTAATTTTGAGGGAAAATGCAGAAATTCACATTATTTTGGGGCAAAAAGACAGAAATTCTCCTTATTTCAGGGCAAAAATTCAGAAATTCCCTTATTTTGGGGCCAAATTTCAGAAATGTCCATTATTTTGGGGCAAAATTGCAGAAATCTCCCTTATTTTGGGGCAAAATTACAGAAATTTCACTTATTTCAGGGAAAAAACGCAGAAATTTTTCTTATTATGGGGCAATAAGGCAGAAATTACTTTTATTTTGGTACAAAATTGCAGAAAATTTCTTTATTTTGGGGCAAAAATACAGAAATTCCCCATATTTTAGGGCAAAAAGGCAGAGATTCCCCTTATTATTAGGCAAAAAGACAGAAATTCCCCTTATTTAAGGGCAAAATTGCAGATATTTTACTTATTTCAGGGGAAAAAGGCAGAAATGGTTTTATTTTGGAGCAAAAAGGCAGAAATTCCTAGTATTTTTTGGCGAAAATGCAGAAATTCACCTTATTTTGAGGTAAAAATGCTGAAATTCCCCTTATTTGGGGGCAAAAAGGCAGAAATTTCCCATATTTTTGGGCAAAAAGTCAGAAATTCCTCTTATTTTGTGGCACAAAGGCAGAAATTTCCCTTATTTTGAGGCAAAATTGGAGAAATTTCACTTATTTCAGGGCAAAATTCAAAAATTGCATTTATTTTGGGGCAAAAATACAGAAATTCCGTATATTTTTGAGTAAAAAGGCAGAAATTTCACTTATTTTGACGTAAAAAGGCAGAAATTCCTCTTATTTTGGGGCAAAAATGAAGAAATTTCCCTTTTTTGTGGCAAAAGGTAAACATTCCCCTTATTTTTGGGCAAAAAAGCTGAAATTCCCCGTATTTTGGAGCAAAATTGCAGAAATTCCCCTAACTGTGGGGCAAAAAGGCAGAAATTCCCTATATGTTGGGGCAAAAAGACAGAAATTCTCCTTATTTTGGGGCAAAACTCAGTAATTCGACTTATTTTGGGGCAAAATTTCTGAAATTTCTTTTATTATGGGACAAAATTGCAAAAATTTCAATTTTTTTGGGCCAAAATTGCAGAAATTTCACTTATTTCAGGGAAAAAAGGCAGAAATTTTTTTTATTTTGGGGCAAAAAGGCAGAAATTACTTATATTTTGTGGCAAAAAATGCAGAAATCCCCCTTATTTTGAGGTAAAATGTCAGAAATTTCCCTCATTTTGGGGCAAAAATACAGAAATTCCCCTTATTTTGGGGCAAAACTGCAGAAATTTCAATTATTTTGGGGAAAAATTTTTGAAATTTAACTTATTTCAGGGCAAAAAGTCGGAAATTCCCCTTATTTTGGGGCAAAAAGACAGAAATTCCATTTATTTTTGGAAAAAAGTCAGAAATTGCACTTATTTTGAGTAAAAAAGGCGGAAAATCCCCTTATTTTGGGGTAAAAATGAAGAAATTTCCCTTTTTATGGCAAAAAGTTATACATTCCCTTTATTTTTGGGCAAAAGGGCAGAAATTCCTCCCATTTTGGAGCAAAATTGCAGAAATTCCCCTAATTTTGGGGCAAAAAGGCAGAAATTCCCCTTATTTTGGGGTAAAACTGCAGAAATTTCACTTATTTCGCGGCAAAATGGAAGAAATTCCCATTATTTTCTGCGAAAAAGCAGAAAATCCCTGTATTTTGGAGCAAAATTGCAGAAATTCACCTAATTATGGCGTAAAACATGCAGTAATTTTTATTGTTTTGGGGCAAAAAGGCAGAAATTCTCCTTATTTTGGGGCAAAAGGCAGAAATTCCCCTTATTTTAGGGCAAAATTGCAGAAATTTCCCTTATTTGCGGAAAAAAAACAGAAATTCCCTTTATTTTGGGGCAAAATTGCAAAAAATTCTTTTATTATTGGGAAAAATTGCAGAAATTTCTTTTATTTTAATGCAAAATTGCAGAAATTTCACATATTTCAGAGAAAAAAAGCAAAAATTTTTCATATTTTGGGGCAAAAAGGCAGAAATTCCCATTATTTTGCAACAAAAAGGCAGAAATTCACCTTATTTTGGGGTAAAATTGCAGACATTTCACATATTTCAGGGCAAAAAGGCAGAAATTCCCGTTATTTGAGGGCATAAAGGCAGAAATTCCTTTTATTTTGGGATAAAATTGCAGAAATTTCCCTTGTTTGGGGGCAAAAAGGCAGAAAATCCCCTTAATTTTGGGCAAAAAGGCAGAAATTCCCCGTATTTTAAAGCAAAGTTGCAGAAATTCCCTAAATATTGGGGCAAAAATGCAGAAATTCCCTTTATTTGGGGCAAATCGGCAGAAGTTCCCCTTATTTTCAGAAAAAAAAAGGCAGAAATTCCCTATAATTTGAAGCAAAATTGCAGAAACTCCCCTAATTTTGGGGCAAAAAGGCAGAAATTCCCTATTTTGGGGGGCAAAAAAACAGAAATTCTCCTTATTTCGGGGCAAAAA
The DNA here is from genome assembly GCF_963924665.1 of Micromys minutus. Classification (NCBI taxonomy): domain Eukaryota; kingdom Metazoa; phylum Chordata; class Mammalia; order Rodentia; family Muridae; genus Micromys; species Micromys minutus. Next base: position 886,395 of record NW_027667262.1, read on the forward strand.
TCAGAAACTTCCCTTATTTTGGGGCAAAATTTTAGAAATTTCTTTTATTTTGGTACAGAATTGCAGAAATTTTTCTTATTTTGTGGCAAAAAGGCAGAAATTACCCATATTTTGATGCAAAAAGGCTGAAATTTCCCTTATTTTGAGGTAAAATGCTGAAATTCCCCATATTTTGGAATTAAAAGGCAGAAATTCCCCTCATTTTGAGGCATAAAGGCACAAATTTCCCTTATTTTCGGGCAAAATTGCAGAAATTTTATTTATATCAGGGCAAAAAGTCAGAAATTACTTTTATTTTGGGGCAAAAAGCAGAAATTTCTTTTATTTTGGTACAAAATTGAAGAAATTTTCCTTATTTTGGAACAAAAAGTCAGAAATTCCCCCTTATTTTGGTCAAAAGGCAGAAATTCCCCTTATTTTGGGGTAAAAAGGCTGAAATTCCTGTTATTTTGGAGCAAAAAGGCAGAAATTCCTTTTACTTTGTGGCAAAAAGGCAGAAATTCCCATTAATTGTGGCAGAAAAGCAAAAATTTTCTTTATTTGGGGGCAATAAGGCAGAAATTCCACATATTTTGTGGGAAAAAGGCAGAAATTTCCCTTATTTGAAGGTAAAATGCTGAAATTCCTCTTATTTTGGCAAAAAGGCAGAAATTCCCCTAATTTCTAGGCAAAATTGCAGAAATTTCACTTATTTCAGGGCAAAAAGTCAGAAATTTGCCTTAATTTGGGGCAAAAAGCAGAAATTCTCCTAATTTTGGGGCCAAAAACAGATTCCCCTTATTTTGGGGTAAAATTGCGGAAATTTCAAATATTTCAGGGCAAAAACCAGAAATTCCACTTTATTTCTGGCAATAAGGCAAAAATTCCCCGTATTTTGGAGCAAAATTTTAGAAATTCCCCTTATATTGGTGCAAAAATGCAGAAATTCCTTTTATTTTGGTGCAATAAGGCAAAAATTCCCCTTATTTTGAAGCAAAATTGCACATATTCCCCTAATTTTGAGGGAAAATGCAGAAATTCACATTATTTTGGGGCAAAAAGACAGAAATTCTCCTTATTTCAGGGCAAAAAGTCAGAAATTCCCCTTATTTTGGGGCAAAATTCCAGAAATTTCCTTTAGTTTGGGGCAAAATTGCAGAAATCTCCCTATTTTGGGGCAAAAAAAACAGAAATTTCACTTATTTCAGGGAAAAAACGCAGAAATTTCTCTTATTTTGGGGCAAAAAGGCAGAAATTACTTTTATTTTGTTACAAAATTGCAGAAAATTTTTTTATTTTGGGGCAAAAATACAGAAATTCCCCATATTTTAGGGCTAAAAGGAGAGATTCCCCTTATTATTAGGCAAAAAGGCTGAAATTCCTTTGATTTTGGGGCAAAAAGACAGAAATTCCCCTTATTTTGTGGCAAAAAATCAGTATTTTTCCTTATTTTAAGGCAAAATTGGAGAAATTTCACTTATTTCAGGGCAAAATTCAAAAATTGCATTTATTTTGGGGCAAAAATGCAGAAATTCCGTATATTTTTGAGTAAAAAGGCAGAAATTTCACTTATTTTGACATAAAACGGCAGAAATTCCTCTTATTTTGGGGCAAAAATGAAGAAATTTTCCTTTTTTGTGACAAAAGGTAAACATTCCCCTTATTTTCGGGCAAAAATCAGAAATTCCCTGTATTTTGGAGCAAAATTGCAGATATTCCCAAAATTGTGGGGCAAAAAGGCAGAAATTCCTTATATGTTGGGGCAAAAAGACAATAATTCTCCTTATTTTAGGGCAAAACTCAGAAATTCCACTAATTTTGGGGCAAAATTCCAGAAATTTCTCTTATTTTGGGACAAAATTGCAGAAATTTCAATTTTTTTGGGCCAAAATTGCAGAAATTTCACTTATTTCAGGGAAAATAGGCAAAATTTTTCTTATTGTGGGGCAAAAAGGCAGAAATTCCTTACATTTTGTGGTAAAAAATGCAGAAATTCCCCTTATTTTAAGGTAAAAAGGCAGAAATTTCCCTTATTTTGGGGCAAAAATACAGAAATTCCACTTATTTTGGGGAAAAACTGCAAAAATTTCAATTATTTTGGGGAAAAATTTTTGAAATTTAACTTATTTCAGGGCAAAAAGTCGAAAATTCCCCTTATTTTGGGGCAAAAATACAGAAATTCCTTTTATTTTTGGAAAAAAGTCAGAAATTGCAATTATTTTGAGTCAAAAAGGCGGAAAATCCCCTTATTTTGGGGTAAAAATGAAGAAATTTCCCTCTTTATGGCAAAAAGGTATACATTCCCTTTATTTTCGGGCAAAAAGGCAGAAAATCCCCGTATTTTGGAGCAAAATTGCAGAAATTCCCCTAATTTTGGGGCAAAAAGGCAGAAATTCCCCTTATTTTGTGGCAAAAAGAAAGAAATTCCATTTATTTTTGGAAAAAAGTGAGAAAATGCACTTATTTTGAGTCAAAAAGGCGGAAAATCCCCTTATTTTGGGGTAAAAATGAAGAAATTTCCCTGTTTATGGCAAAAAGGTATACATTCCCTTTATTTTCGGAAAAAGGCAGAAATTCCCCATATTTTGGAGCAAAATTGCAGAAATTCCCCTAATTTTGGGGCAAAAAGGCAGAAATTTTCCTTATTTCGGGGTAAAAATGCAGAAATTTCAATTATTTCGCGGCAAAATGGCAGAAATTCTACTTATTTTCTTCGAAAATGGCAGAAAATCCCCGTATTTTGGAGCAAAATTTTAGAAATTCACCTAATTTTGGCGTAAAACTTGCGGTAATTTTCTTTGTTTTGGGGCAAAAAGGCAGAAATTCTTCTTATTTTGGGGCAAAAGGCAGAAATTCCCCTTATTTTAAGGCAAAATTGCAGAAATTTTCCTTATTTGAGGAAAAAAACATAAATTCCTTTTATTTTGGGGCAAAATTGCAAAAAATTCCTTTATTATGGGGAAAAATTGCAGAAATTTTTTTTATTTTAAGGCAAAATTGCAGAAATTTCACATATTTCAGAGAAAAAAAGCAAAAATTTTTCATATTTTGGGGCAAAAAGGCAGAGATTCCCATTATTTTGGGGCAATAAGGCAGAAATTCACCTTAGTTTGGGGTAAAATTGCAGACGTTTCACATATTTCAGGGGAAAAAGGCAGAAATTCCTTTTATTTTGGGATAAAATTGCAGAAATTTCCCTTGTTTGGGGGCAAAAATGCAGAAAATCCCCTTAATTTTGGGCAAAAAGGCAGAAATTCCCCGTATTTTAAAGCAAAATTGCAAAAATTCCCTAAATATTGGGGCAAAAGTGCAGAAATTCCATTATTTGGGGAAAATCGGCAGAAGTTCCCCTTATTTTCAGGAAAAGAGTCAGAAATTCCCTGTATTTTGAAGCAAAATTGCAGAAACTCCCCTAATTTTTGGGCAAAAACGCAGAAATTCCCTTTTTTGGGGGGCAAAAATACAGAAATTCTCCTTATTTCGGGGCAAAAATCAGAAATTTCCCTTATTTGGGGGCAAAATTTTAGAAATTTCTTTTATTTTGGTACAGAATTGCAGAAATTTTTCTTATTTTGTGGCAAAAAGGCAGAAATTCCCCATATTTTGGTGCAAAAAGGCTGAAATTCCCCTTATTTTGAGGTAAAATGCTGAAATTCCCCATATTTTGGGGTTAAAAGGGAGAAATTCCCCTCATTTTGGGGCAAAAAGGCACAAATTTCCCTTATTTTCGGGCAAAATTGCAGAAATTTCATTTATTTCAGGGCAAAACGTCAGAAATTACTTTTATTTTGGGGCAAAAAGCAGAAATTTCTTTTATTTTGGTACAAAATTGAAGAAATTTTTCTTATTTTGGAACAAAAAGTCAGAAATTCCTCATATTTTGGGCAAAAGGCAGAAATTCCCCTTATTTTGGGGTAAAAAGGCTGAAATTCCCGTTATTTTGGGGCAAAAAGGCAGAAATTCCCTTTACTTTGTGGCAAAAAGGCAGAAATTCCCATTAATTGTGGCAGAAAAGCAAAAATTTTCATTATTTGGGGGCAATAAGGCAGAAATTTCCCATATTTTGTGGCAAAAAGGCAGAAATTCCCCTTATTTAAAGGTAAAATGCTGAAATTCCCCTTATTTTGGCAAAAAGGCAGAAATTCCGCTTATTTTGGGGCAAAATTGTAGAAATTTCACTTATTTCAGGGCAAAAAGTCGGGAATTTGCCTTAATTTGGCGCAAAAAGCAGAATTTCTCCTAATTTTGAGGCCAAAAACAGAAATTCCCCTTATCTTGGGGTAAAATTGCGGAAATTTCAAATATTTCAGGGCAAAAATGCAGAAATTCCACCTTATTTCGGGCAATAAGGCAATTATTCCCCGTATTTTGGAGAAAATTTCAGAAATTCCCCTTATATTGGTGCAAAAATGCAGGAATTCCTTTTATTTTGGTGCAATAAGGCAAAAATTCCCCGTATTTTGAAGCAAAATTGCACATATTCCGCTAATTTTGAGGAAAAATGCAGAAATTCACATTATTTTGGGGCAAAAAGACAGAAATTCTCCTTTTTTCAGGGCAAAAAGTCAGAAATTCTTCTTATTTTGGGGCAAAATTTTAGAAATTTCCTTTATTTTGGGGCAAAATTGCAGAAATCTCCCTAATTTTGGGGCAAAATTACAGAAATTTCACTGATTTCAGGGAAAAAACGCAGAAATTTCTCTTATTTTGGGGCAAAAAGGCAGAAATTACTTTTATTTTTGTACAAAATTGCAGAAAATTTTTTTATTTTGGGGCAAAAATACAGAAATTCCCCATATTTTAGGACAAAAAGGAGAGATTCCCCTTATTATTAGGTAAAAAGGCTGAAATTCCTTTTATTTTGGGGCAAAAAAACAGAAATTGCCCTTATTTTGTGGCAAAAAATCAGAAATTTCCCTTATTTTGAGGCAAAATTGGAGAAATTTCACTTATTTCAGGGCAAAATTCAAAAATTGCATTTATTTTGAAGCGAAAATACAGAAATTTCGTATATTTTTGAGTAAAAAGGCAGAAATTTCACTTATTTTGACGTAAAAAGGCAGAAATTCCCTGTATTTTGGAGCAAAATTGCAGAAATTCCCCTAATTGTGGGGCAAAAAGGCAGAAATTCCCTATATGTTGGGGCAAAAAGACAGAAATTCTCCTTATTTTGGGGCAAAACTCAGAAATTCCACTTATTTTGGGGCAAAATTCCAGAAATTTTTCTTATTTTGGGCCAAAATTGCAGAAATTTCACTTATTTCAGGGAAAAAAGGCAGACATTTTTCTTATTTTGGGGCAAAAAGGCAGAAATTACTTATATTTTGTGGCAAAAAATGCAGAAATTCCCCTTATTTTGAGGTAAAAAGGCAGAAATTTTCTTTATTTTGGGGCAAAAATACAGAAATTCCCCTTATTTTGGGGCAAAACTGCAGAAATTTCAATTATTTTGGTGAAAAATTGTTGAAATTTAACTTATTTCAGGGCAAAAATTCGAAAATTCCCCTTATTTTTGGGCAAAAAGACAGAAATTCCATTTATTTTTGGAAAAAAGTCAGAAATTGCACTTATTTTGAGACAAAAAGGCGGAAAATCCCCTTATTTTGGGGTAAAAATGAAGAAATTTCCCTTTTTATGGCAAAAAGGTATACATTCCCTTTATTTTCGGGCAAAAAGACAGAAATTCCTCGTATTTTGGAGCAAAATTGCAGAAATTCCCCTAATTTTAGGGCAAAAAGGCAAAAATCCCCCTTATTTTGGGGTAAAACTGCAGAAATTTCACTTATTTCGCGGCAAAATGGCAGAAATTCCCCTTATTTTCTGCGAAAAAGGCAGAAAATCCCCGTATTTTGGAGCAAAATTGCAGAAATTCACCTAATTTTGGCGTAAAACATGCAGTAATTTTCTTTGTTTTGGGGCAAAAAGGCAGAAATTCTTCTTATTTTGGGGCAAAAGGCAGAAATTCCCCTTATTTTAGGGCAAAATTGCAGAAATTTCCCTTATTTGGGGAAAAAAAACAGAAATTCCCTTTATTTTAGGGAAAAATTGCAAAAAATTCCTTTATTATGAAGAAAAATTGCAGAAATTTCTTTTATTTTAAGGCAAAATTGCAGAAATTTCACATATTTCAGAGAAAAAAAGCAAAAATTTTTCATATTTTGGGGCAAAAAGGCAGAAATTCCCATTATTTTGGGGCAAAAAGGCAGGAATTCACCTTATTCTGGGGTAAAATAGCAGACATTTCACATATTTCAGGGCAAAAAGTCAGAAATTCCCATTATTTGAGGGCATAAATGCAGAAATTCCTTTTATTTTGGGATAAAATTGCAGAAATTTCCCTTGTTTGGGGGCAAAAAGGCAGAAAAACCCCTTAATTATGGGCAAAAAGGAAGAAATTCCCCGTATTTTAAAGCAAAATTGCAGAAATTTCCTAAATATTGGGGCAAAAATGCAGAAATTCCCTTTATTTGGGGCAAATCGGCAGAAGTTCCCCTTATTTTCGGGAAAAGAGGCAGAAATTCCCTGTATTTTGAAGCAAAATTGCAGAAACTCCCCTAATTTTGGAGCAAAAAGGCAGAAATTCCTTTTTTTTTAGACAAAAATACAGAAATTCTCCTTATTTCGGGGCAAAAATCAGAAATTTCCCTTATTTTGGGGCAAAATTTTAGAAATTTCTTTTATTTTGGTACAGAATTGCAGAAATTTTTCTTATTTTGTGGCAAAAAGACAGAAATTCCCCATATTTTGGTGCAAAAAGGCTGAAATTACTATTATTTTGAGGTAAAATGCTGAAATTCCTCATATTTGGGGGTTAAAAGGCAGAAATTCCCCTCATTTTGGGGCAAAAAGGCACAAATTTCCCTTATTTTCGGGCAAAATTGCAGAAATTTCATTTATTTCAGGGCAAAAAGTCAGAAATTACTTTTATTTTGGGGCAGAAAGCAGAAATTTCTTTTATTTTGGTACAAAATTGAAGAAATTTTCCTTATTTTGGAAAAAAAAGTCAGAAATTCCCCATATTTTGGGCAAAAGGCAGAAATTCCCCTTATTTTGGGGTAAAATGGCTGAAATTCCCATTATTTTGGGGCAAAAAGGCAGAAATTCCCTTTACTTCGTGGCAAAAAGGCAGAAATTCCCATTAATTGGGGCAGAAAAGCAAAAATTTTCATTATTTGGGGGCAATAAGGCAGAAATTCCCCATATTTTGTGGCAAAAAGGCAGAAATTCCCCTTATTTAAAGGTAAAATGCTGAAATTCCCCTTATTTTGGCAAAAAGGCAAAAATTCCCCTTATTTTGGGGCAAAATTGCAGGAATTTCATTTATTTCAGGGCAAAAATTCAGAAATTTGCCTTAATTTGGAACAAAAAGCAGAAATTCTTCTAATTTTGGGACCAAAAACAGAAATTCCCCTTATTTTGGGGTAAAATTGCGGAAATTTCAAATATTTCAGGGCAAAAAGGCAGAAATTCCACTTTATTTCGGGCAATAAGGCAAAAATTCCCCGTATTTTGGAGCAAAATTTCAGAAATTCCCCTTATATTGGTGCAAAAATGCAGAAATTCCTTTTATTTTGGTGCAATAAGGCAAAAATACCCCGTATTTTGAAGCAAAATTGCACATATTTTCCTAATTTTGAGGGAAAATGCAGAAATTCACATTATTTTGGGGCAAAAGACAGAAATTCTCCTTATTTCAGGGCAAAAAGTCAGAAATTCCTCTTATTTTGGGGCAAAATAACAAAAATTTCCTTTATTTTGGGACAAAATTGCAGAAATTTCACTTATTTCAGGGAAAAAAGGCAGAAATTTTTTTTATTTTGGGGCAAAAAGGCAGAAATTCCTTATAATTTGTGGCAAAAATGCAGAAATTCCCCTTATTTTGAGGTAAAAAGGCAGAAATTTCCCTTATTTTGGGGCAAAAATACAGAAATTCCCTTTATTTTGGGGCAAAATTGCAGAAATTTCAATTATTTTGGGGAAAAATTTTTGAAATTTAACATATTTCAGGGCTAAAATTCGGAAATTCCACTTATTTTGGGGCAAAAAACAGAAATTCCATTTAATTTAAAAAAAAAGTCAGAAATTGCACTTATTTTGAGTCAAAAAGGCGGAAAATCCCCTTTTTTGGGGTAAAAATGAAATAATTTCCCTTTTTATGGCAAAATGGTATACATTCCCTTTATTTTCGGGCAAAAAGGCAGAAATTCTCTGTATTTTGGAGCAAAATTGCAGAAATTCCCCTAATATTGGGGCAAAAAGCAGAAATTCCCCTTATTTTGGGGTAAAACTGCAGAAATTTCACTTATTTTCTGCGAAAAATGCAGAAAATCCCCGTATTTTGGAGCAAAATTGCAGAAACTCCCCTAATTTTTGGGTAAAAACGCAGAAATTCCTTTCTTTGGGGGGCAAAAATACAGAAATTCTCCTTATTTCGGGGCAAAAATCAGAAATTTCCCGTATTTTGGGGCAAAATTTTAGAAATTTCTTTTATTTTGGTAAGGAATTGCAGAAATTTTTCTTATTTTGTGGCAAAAAGGCAGAAATTCCTCATATTTTGGTGCAAAAAGGCTGAAATTCCCCTTATTTTGAGGTAAAATGCTGAAATTCCCCATATTTTGGGGTTAAAAGGCAGAAATTCCCCTCATTTAGGGGCAAAAAGGCACAAATTTCCCTTATTTTCGGGCAAAATTGTAGAAATTTCATTTATTTCAGGGCAAAAAGTCAGAAATTACATTTATTTTGGGGCAGAAAGCAGAAATTTCTTTTATTTTGGTACAAAATTGAAGAAATTTTCCTTATTTTGGAACAAAAAGTCAGAAATTCCCCATATTTTGGGCAAAAGGCAGAAATTCCCCTTATTTTGGGGTAAAAAGGCTGAAATTCCCATTATTTTGGGGCAAAAACGCAGAAATTCCCTTTACTTTGTGGCAAAAATGCAGAAATTCCCATTAATTGGGGCAGAAACGCAAAAATTTTCATTATTTGGGGGCAATAAGGCAGAAATTCCCCATATTTTGTGGCAAAAAGGCAGAAATTCCCCTTATTTGAAGGTAAATACTGAAATTCCCCTTATTTTGGCAAAAAGGCAAAAATTCCCCTTATTTTGGGGCAAAATTGCAGGAATTTCATTTATTTCAGGGCAAAAATTCAGAAATTTGCCTTAATTTGGAACAAAAAGCAGAAATTCTTCTAATTTTGGGACCAAAAACAGAAATTCCCCTTATTTTGGGGTAAAATTGCGGAAATTTCAAATATTTCAGGGCAAAAAGGCAGAAATTCCACTTTATTTCGGGCAATAAGGCAAAAATTCCCCGTATTTTGGAGCAAAATTTCAGAAATTCCCCTTATATTGGTGCAAAAATGCAGAAATTCCTTTTATTTTGGTGCAATAAGGCAAAAATACCCCGTATTTTGAAGCAAAATTGCACATATTTTCCTAATTTTGAGGGAAAATGCAGAAATTCACATTATTTTGGGGCAAAAGACAGAAATTCTCCTTATTTCAGGGCAAAAAGTCAGAAATTCCTCTTATTTTGGGGCAAAATAACAAAAATTTCCTTTATTTTGGGACAAAATTGCAGAAATTTCACTTATTTCAGGGAAAAAAGGCAGAAATTTTTTTTATTTTGGGGCAAAAAGGCAGAAATTCCTTATAATTTGTGGCAAAAATGCAGAAATTCCCCTTATTTTGAGGTAAAAAGGCAGAAATTTCCCTTATTTTGGGGCAAAAATACAGAAATTCCCTTTATTTTGGGGCAAAATTGCAGAAATTTCAATTATTTTGGGGAAAAATTTTTGAAATTTAACATATTTCAGGGCTAAAATTCGGAAATTCCACTTATTTTGGGGCAAAAAACAGAAATTCCATTTAATTTAAAAAAAAAGTCAGAAATTGCACTTATTTTGAGTCAAAAAGGCGGAAAATCCCCTTTTTTGGGGTAAAAATGAAATAATTTCCCTTTTTATGGCAAAATGGTATACATTCCCTTTATTTTCGGGCAAAAAGGCAGAAATTCTCTGTATTTTGGAGCAAAATTGCAGAAATTCCCCTAATATTGGGGCAAAAAGCAGAAATTCCCCTTATTTTGGGGTAAAACTGCAGAAATTTCACTTATTTTCTGCGAAAAATGCAGAAAATCCCCGTATTTTGGAGCAAAATTGCAGAAACTCCCCTAATTTTTGGGTAAAAACGCAGAAATTCCTTTCTTTGGGGGGCAAAAATACAGAAATTCTCCTTATTTCGGGGCAAAAATCAGAAATTTCCCGTATTTTGGGGCAAAATTTTAGAAATTTCTTTTATTTTGGTAAGGAATTGCAGAAATTTTTCTTATTTTGTGGCAAAAAGGCAGAAATTCCTCATATTTTGGTGCAAAAAGGCTGAAATTCCCCTTATTTTGAGGTAAAATGCTGAAATTCCCCATATTTTGGGGTTAAAAGGCAGAAATTCCCCTCATTTAGGGGCAAAAAGGCACAAATTTCCCTTATTTTCGGGCAAAATTGTAGAAATTTCATTTATTTCAGGGCAAAAAGTCAGAAATTACATTTATTTTGGGGCAGAAAGCAGAAATTTCTTTTATTTTGGTACAAAATTGAAGAAATTTTCCTTATTTTGGAACAAAAAGTCAGAAATTCCCCATATTTTGGGCAAAAGGCAGAAATTCCCCTTATTTTGGGGTAAAAAGGCTGAAATTCTCATTATTTTGGGGCAAAAAGGCAGAAATTCCCTTTACTTTGTGGCAAAAAGGCAGAAATTCCCATTATTTGGGACAGAAAAGCAAAAATTTTCCTTATTTGGGGGCAATAAGGCAGAAATTCCACATATTTTGTGGCAAAAAGGCAGAAATTCCCCTTATTTGAAGGTAAAATGCTGAAATTCCCCTTATTTTGGCAAAAAAGCAGAAATTCCCCTTATTTTGGGGCAAAATTGCAGAAATTTCACTTATTTCAGGGCAAAAAGTCAGAAATTTGCCTTAATTTGGGGCAAAAAGCAGAAATTCTCCTAATTTTGGGGCCAAAAACAGAAATTCCTCTAATTTGGGGTAAAATTGCGGAAATTTCAAATATTTCAGGGCAAAAAGGCAGAAATTCCACTTTATTTTGGGCAATAAGGCAAAAATTCCCCGTATTTTGGAGCAAAATTTCAGAAATTCCTTTTATATTGGTGCAAAAATGCAGAAATTCCTTTTATTTTGGTGCAATAAGGCAAAAATTCCCCGTATTTTGAAGCAAAATTGCACATATTCCCCTAATTTTGAGGGAAAATGCAGAAATTCACATTATTTTGGGGCAAAAAGACAGAAATTCTCCTTATTTCAGGGCAAAAAGTCAGAAATTCCCCATATTTTGGGGCAAAATTCCAGAAATTTCCTATATTTTGGGATAAAATTGCAGTAATTTCAATTTTTTGGGCCAAAATTGCAGAAATTTCACTTATTTCAGGGAAAAAAGGCAGACATTTTTCTTATTTTGGGGCAAAAAGGCAGAAATTACTTATATTTTGTGGCAAAAAATGCAGAAATTCCCCTTATTTTGAGGTAAAAAGGCAGAAATTTTCTTTATTTTGGGGCAAAAATACAGAAATTCCCCTTATTTTGGGGCAAAACTGCAGAAATTTCAATTATTTTGGTGAAAAATTGTTGAAATTTAACTTATTTCAGGGCAAAAATTCGAAAATTCCCCTTATTTTTGGGCAAAAAGACAGAAATTCCATTTATTTTTGGAAAAAAGTCAGAAATTGCACTTATTTTGAGTCAAAAAGGCGGAAAATCCCCTTATTTTGGGGTAAAAATGAAGAAATTTCCCTTTTTATGGCAAAAAGGTATACATTCCCTTTATTTTCGGGCAAAAAGACAGAAATTCTCTGTATTTTGGAGCAAAATTGCAGAAATTCCCCTAATATTGGGGCAAAAAGGCAGATATTCCCCTCATTTTGGGGTAAAACTGCAGAAATTTCACTTATTTTGCGGCAAAATGGCAGAAATTCCCCTTATTTTCTGCGAAAAAGGCAGAAAATCCCCGTATTTTAGAGCAAAATTGCAGAAACTCCCCTAATTTTGGGTCAAAAAGGCAGAAATTCCCTTTTTTGGGGGGCAAAAATACAGAAATTCTCCTTATTTAGGGGCAAAAATCAGAAGTTTCCTTTATTTGGGGGCAAAATTTTAGAAATTTCTTTTATTTTGTTACAGAATTGCAGAAATTTTTCTTATTTTGTGGCAAAAAGGCAGAAATTTTTATATTTTGTTTCAAAAAGACTGAAATTCCCCTTATTTTGAGGTAAAATGCTGAAATTCCCCATATTTTGGGGTTAAAAGGCAGAAATTCCCCTCATTTTGGGGCAAAAAGGCACAAATTTCCCTTATTTTTGGGCAAAATTGCAGAAATTTCGTTTATTTCAGGGCAAAAAGTCAGAAATTACTTTTATTTTGGGGCAGAAAGCAGAAATTTCTTTTATTTTGGTACAAAATTGAAGAAATTTTCCTTATTTTGGAACAAAAAGTCAGAAATTCCCCATATTTTGGGCAAAAGGCAGAAATTCCCCTTATTTTGGGGTAAAAAGGCTGAAATTCCCATTATTTTGGGGCAAAAACGCAGAAATTCCCTTTACTTTGTGGCAAAAATGCAGAAATTCCCATTAATTGGGGCAGAAACGCAAAAATTTTCATTATTTGGGGGCAATAAGGCAGAAATTCCCCATATTTTGTGGCAAAAAGGCAGAAATTCCCCTTATTTGAAGGTAAATACTGAAATTCCCCTTATTTTGGCAAAAAGGCAAAAATTCCCCTTATTTTGGGGCAAAATTGCAGGAATTTCATTTATTTCAGGGCAAAAATTCAGAAATTTGCCTTAATTTGGAACAAAAAGCAGAAATTCTTCTAATTTTGGGACCAAAAACAGAAATTCCCCTTATTTTGGGGTAAAATTGCGGAAATTTCAAATATTTCAGGGCAAAAAGGCAGAAATTCCACTTTATTTCGGGCAATAAGGCAAAAATTCCCCGTATTTTGGAGCAAAATTTCAGAAATTCCCCTTATATTGGTGCAAAAATGCAGAAATTCCTTTTATTTTGGTGCAATAAGGCAAAAATACCCCGTATTTTGAAGCAAAATTGCACATATTTTCCTAATTTTGAGGGAAAATGCAGAAATTCACATTATTTTGGGGCAAAAGACAGAAATTCTCCTTATTTCAGGGCAAAAAGTCAGAAATTCCTCTTATTTTGGGGCAAAATAACAAAAATTTCCTTTATTTTGGGACAAAATTGCAGAAATTTCACTTATTTCAGGGAAAAAAGGCAGAAATTTTTTTTATTTTGGGGCAAAAAGGCAGAAATTCCTTATAATTTGTGGCAAAAATGCAGAAATTCCCCTTATTTTGAGGTAAAAAGGCAGAAATTTCCCTTATTTTGGGGCAAAAATACAGAAATTCCCTTTATTTTGGGGCAAAATTGCAGAAATTTCAATTATTTTGGGGAAAAATTTTTGAAATTTAACATATTTCAGGGCTAAAATTCGGAAATTCCACTTATTTTGGGGCAAAAAACAGAAATTCCATTTAATTTAAAAAAAAAGTCAGAAATTGCACTTATTTTGAGTCAAAAAGGCGGAAAATCCCCTTTTTTGGGGTAAAAATGAAATAATTTCCCTTTTTATGGCAAAATGGTATACATTCCCTTTATTTTCGGGCAAAAAGGCAGAAATTCTCTGTATTTTGGAGCAAAATTGCAGAAATTCCCCTAATATTGGGGCAAAAAGCAGAAATTCCCCTTATTTTGGGGTAAAACTGCAGAAATTTCACTTATTTTCTGCGAAAAATGCAGAAAATTCCCGTATTTTGGAGCAAAATTGCAGAAACTCCCCTAATTTTTGGGTAAAAACGCAGAAATTCCTTTCTTTGGGGGGCAAAAATACAGAAATTCTCCTTATTTCGGGGCAAAAATCAGAAATTTCCCTTATTTTGGGGCAAAATTTTAGAAATTTCTTTTATTTTGGTAAGGAATTGCAGAAATTTTTCTTATTTTGTGGCAAAAAGGCAGAAATTCCTCATATTTTGGTGCAAAAAGGCTGAAATTCCCCTTATTTTGAGGTAAAATGCTGAAATTCCCCATATTTTGGGGTTAAAAGGCAGAAATTCCCCTCATTTAGGGGCAAAAAGGCACAAATTTCCCTTATTTTCGGGCAAAATTGCAGAAATTTCATTTATTTCAGGGCAAAAAGTCAGAAATTACATTTATTTTGGGGCAGAAAGCAGAAATTTCTTTTATTTTGGTACAAAATTGAAGAAATTTTCCTTATTTTGGAACAAAAAGTCAGAAATTCCCCATATTTTGGGCAAAAGGCAGAAATTCCCCTTATTTTGGGGTAAAAAGGCTGAAATTCCCATTATTTTGGGGCAAAAAGGCAGAAATTCCCTTTACTTTGTGGCAAAAAGGCAGAAATTCCCATTATTTGGGACAGAAAAGCAAAAATTTTCCTTATTTGGGGGCAATAAGGCAGAAATTCCACATATTTTGTGGCAAAAAGGCAGAAATTCCCCTTATTTGAAGGTAAAATGCTGAAATTCCCCTTATTTTGGCAAAAAAGCAGAAATTCCCCTTATTTTGGGGCAAAATTGCAGAAATTTCACTTATTTCAGGGCAAAAAGTCAGAAATTTGCCTTAATTTGGGGCAAAAAGCAGAAATTCTCCTAATTTTGGGGCCAAAAACAGAAATTCCTCTAATTTGGGGTAAAATTGCGGAAATTTCAAATATTTCAGGGCAAAAAGGCAGAAATTCCACTTTATTTTGGGCAATAAGGCAAAAATTCCCCGTATTTTGGAGCAAAATTTCAGAAATTCCCCTTATATTGGTGCAAAAATGCAGAAATTCCTTTTATTTTGGTGCAATAAGGCAAAAATTCCCCGTATTTTGAAGCAAAATTGCACATATTCCCCTAATTTTGAGGGAAAATGCAGAAATTCACATTATTTTGGGGCAAAAAGACAGAAATTCTCCTTATTTCAGGGCAAAAAGTCAGAAATTCCCCATATTTTGGGGCAAAATTCCAGAAATTTCCTATATTTTGGGATAAAATTGCAGTAATTTCAATTTTTTGGGCCAAAATTGCAGAAATTTCACTTATTTCAGGGAAAAAAGGCAGACATTTTTCTTATTTTGGGGCAAAAAGGCAGAAATTACTTATATTTTGTGGCAAAAAATGCAGAAATTCCCCTTATTTTGAGGTAAAAAGGCAGAAATTTTCTTTATTTTGGGGCAAAAATACAGAAATTCCCCTTATTTTGGGGCAAAACTGCAGAAATTTCAATTATTTTGGTGAAAAATTGTTGAAATTTAACTTATTTCAGGGCAAAAATTCGAAAATTCCCCTTATTTTTGGGCAAAAAGACAGAAATTCCATTTATTTTTGGAAAAAAGTCAGAAATTGCACTTATTTTGAGTCAAAAAGGCGGAAAATCCCCTTATTTTGGGGTAAAAATGAAGAAATTTCCCTTTTTATGGCAAAAAGGTATACATTCCCTTTATTTTCGGGCAAAAAGACAGAAATTCTCTGTATTTTGGAGCAAAATTGCAGAAATTCCCCTAATATTGGGGCAAAAAGGCAGATATTCCCCTCATTTTGGGGTAAAACTGCAGAAATTTCACTTATTTTGCGGCAAAATGGCAGAAATTCCCCTTATTTTCTGCGAAAAAGGCAGAAAATCCCCGTATTTTAGAGCAAAATTGCAGAAACTCCCCTAATTTTGGGTCAAAAAGGCAGAAATTCCCTTTTTTGGGGGGCAAAAATACAGAAATTCTCCTTATTTAGGGGCAAAAATCAGAAGTTTCCTTTATTTGGGGGCAAAATTTTAGAAATTTCTTTTATTTTGTTACAGAATTGCAGAAATTTTTCTTATTTTGTGGCAAAAAGGCAGAAATTCCTCATATTTTGGTGCAAAAAGGCTGAAATTCCCCTTATTTTGAGGTAAAATGCTGAAATTCCCCATATTTTGGGGTTAAAAGGCAGAAATTCCCCTCATTTAGGGGCAAAAAGGCACAAATTTCCCTTATTTTCGGGCAAAATTGTAGAAATTTCATTTATTTCAGGGCAAAAAGTCAGAAATTACATTTATTTTGGGGCAGAAAGCAGAAATTTCTTTTATTTTGGTACAAAATTGAAGAAATTTTCCTTATTTTGGAACAAAAAGTCAGAAATTCCCCATATTTTGGGCAAAAGGCAGAAATTCCCCTTATTTTGGGGTAAAAAGGCTGAAATTCTCATTATTTTGGGGCAAAAAGGCAGAAATTCCCTTTACTTTGTGGCAAAAAGGCAGAAATTCCCATTATTTGGGACAGAAAAGCAAAAATTTTCCTTATTTGGGGGCAATAAGGCAGAAATTCCACATATTTTGTGGCAAAAAGGCAGAAATTCCCCTTATTTGAAGGTAAAATGCTGAAATTCCCCTTATTTTGGCAAAAAAGCAGAAATTCCCCTTATTTTGGGGCAAAATTGCAGAAATTTCACTTATTTCAGGGCAAAAAGTCAGAAATTTGCCTTAATTTGGGGCAAAAAGCAGAAATTCTCCTAATTTTGGGGCCAAAAACAGAAATTCCTCTAATTTGGGGTAAAATTGCGGAAATTTCAAATATTTCAGGGCAAAAAGGCAGAAATTCCACTTTATTTTGGGCAATAAGGCAAAAATTCCCCGTATTTTGGAGCAAAATTTCAGAAATTCCTTTTATATTGGTGCAAAAATGCAGAAATTCCTTTTATTTTGGTGCAATAAGGCAAAAATTCCCCGTATTTTGAAGCAAAATTGCACATATTCCCCTAATTTTGAGGGAAAATGCAGAAATTCACATTATTTTGGGGCAAAAAGACAGAAATTCTCCTTATTTCAGGGCAAAAAGTCAGAAATTCCCCATATTTTGGGGCAAAATTCCAGAAATTTCCTATATTTTGGGATAAAATTGCAGTAATTTCAATTTTTTGGGCCAAAATTGCAGAAATTTCACTTATTTCAGGGAAAAAAGGCAGACATTTTTCTTATTTTGGGGCAAAAAGGCAGAAATTACTTATATTTTGTGGCAAAAAATGCAGAAATTCCCCTTATTTTGAGGTAAAAAGGCAGAAATTTTCTTTATTTTGGGGCAAAAATACAGAAATTCCCCTTATTTTGGGGCAAAACTGCAGAAATTTCAATTATTTTGGTGAAAAATTGTTGAAATTTAACTTATTTCAGGGCAAAAATTCGAAAATTCCCCTTATTTTTGGGCAAAAAGACATAAATTCCATTTATTTTTGGAAAAAAGTCAGAAATTGCACTTATTTTGAGTCAAAAAGGCGGAAAATCCCCTTATTTTGGGGTAAAAATGAAGAAATTTCCCTTTTTATGGCAAAAAGGTATACATTCCCTTTATTTTCGGGCAAAAAGACAGAAATTCTCTGTATTTTGGAGCAAAATTGCAGAAATTCCCCTAATATTGGGGCAAAAAGGCAGATATTCCCCTCATTTTGGGGTAAAACTGCAGAAATTTCACTTATTTTGCGGCAAAATGGCAGAAATTCCCCTTATTTTCTGCGAAAAAGGCAGAAAATCCCCGTATTTTAGAGCAAAATTGCAGAAACTCCCCTAATTTTGGGTCAAAAAGGCAGAAATTCCCTTTTTTGGGGGGCAAAAATACAGAAATTCTCCTTATTTAGGGGCAAAAATCAGAAGTTTCCTTTATTTGGGGGCAAAATTTTAGAAATTTCTTTTATTTTGTTACAGAATTGCAGAAATTTTTCTTATTTTGTGGCAAAAAGGCAGAAATTTTTATATTTTGTTTCAAAAAGACTGAAATTCCCCTTATTTTGAGGTAAAATGCTGAAATTCCCCATATTTTGGGGTTAAAAGGCAGAAATTCCCCTCATTTTGGGGCAAAAAGGCACAAATTTCCCTTATTTTTGGGCAAAATTGCAGAAATTTCGTTTATTTCAGGGCAAAAAGTCAGAAATTACTTTTATTTTGGGGCAGAAAGCAGAAATTTCTTTTATTTTGGTACAAAATTGAAGAAATTTTCCTTATTTTGGAACAAAAAGTCAGAAATTCCCCATATTTTGGGCAAAAGGCAGAAATTCCCCTTATTTTGGGGTAAAAAGGCTGAAATTCCCATTATTTTGGGGCAAAAACGCAGAAATTCCCTTTACTTTGTGGCAAAAATGCAGAAATTCCCATTAATTGGGGCAGAAACGCAAAAATTTTCATTATTTGGGGGCAATAAGGCAGAAATTCCCCATATTTTGTGGCAAAAAGGCAGAAATTCCCCTTATTTGAAGGTAAATACTGAAATTCCCCTTATTTTGGCAAAAAGGCAAAAATTCCCCTTATTTTGGGGCAAAATTGCAGAAATTTCACTTATTTCATGGCAAAAATTCAGAAATTTGCCTTAATTTGGAACAAAAAGCAGAAATTCTTCTAATTTTGGGACCAAAAACAGAAATTCCCCTTATTTTGGGGTAAAATTGCGGAAATTTCAAATATTTCAGGGCAAAAAGGCAGAAATTCCACTTTATTTCGGGCAATAAGGCAAAAATTCCCCGTATTTTGGAGCAAAATTTCAGAAATTCCCCTTATATTGGTGCAAAAATGCAGAAATTCCTTTTATTTTGGTGCAATAAGGCAAAAATACCCCGTATTTTGAAGCAAAATTGCACATATTTTCCTAATTTTGAGGGAAAATGCAGAAATTCACATTATTTTGGGGCAAAGGACAGAAATTCTCCTTATTTCAGGGCAAAAAGTCAGAAATTCCTCTTATTTTGGGGCAAAATAACAAAAATTTCCTTTATTTTGGGACAAAATTGCAGAAATTTCACTTATTTCAGGGAAAAAAGGCTGAATTTTTTTTTATTTTGGGGCAAAAAGGCAGAAATTCCTTATAATTTGTGGCAAAAATGCAGAAATTCCCCTTATTTTGAGGTAAAAAGGCAGAAATTTCCCTTATTTTGGGGCAAAAATACAGAAATTCCCTTTATTTTGGGGCAAAATTGCAGAAATTTCAATTATTTTGGGGAAAAATTTTTGAAATTTAACATATTTCAGGGCAAAAATTCGGAAATTCCACTTATTTTGGGGCAAAAAACAGAAATTCCATTTAATTTTAAAAAAAAGTCAGAAATTGCACTTATTTTGAGTCAAAAAGGCGGAAAATCCCCTTTTTTGGGGTAAAAATGAAGAAATTTCCCTTTTTATGGCAAAATGGTATACATTCCCTTTATTTTCGGGCAAAAAGGCAGAAATTCTCTGTATTTTGGAGCAAAATTGCAGAAATTCCCCTAATATTGGGGCAAAAAGCAGAAATTCCCCTTATTTTGGGGTAAAACTGCAGAAATTTCACTTATTTTGCGGCAAAATGGCAGAAATTCCCCTTATTTTCTGCGAAAAATGCAGAAAATCCCCGTATTTTGGAGCAAAATTGCAGAAACTCCCCTAATTTTTGGGTAAAAACGCAGAAATTCCTTTCTTTGGGGGGCAAAAATACAGAAATTCTCCTTATTTCGGGGCAAAAATCAGAAATTTCCCTTATTTTGGGGCAAAATTTTAGAAATTTCTTTTATTTTGGTAAGGAATTGCAGAAATTTTTCTTATTTTGTGGCAAAAAGGCAGAAATTCCTCATATTTTGGTGCAAAAAGGCTGAAATTCCCCTTATTTTGAGGTAAAATGCTGAAATTCCCCATATTTTGGGGTTAAAAGGCAGAAATTCCCCTCATTTAGGGGCAAAAAGGCACAAATTTCCCTTATTTTCGGGCAAAATTGCAGAAATTTCATTTATTTCAGGGCAAAAAGTCAGAACTTACTTTTATTTTGGGGCAGAAAGCAGAAATTTCTTTTATTTTGGTACAAAATTGAAGAAATTTTTCTTATTTTGGAACAAAAAGGCAGAAATTCCCCATATTTTGGGCAAAAGGCAGAAATTCCCCTTATTTTGGGGTAAAAGGCTGAAATTCCCATTATTTTGGGGCAAAAAGGCAGAAATTCCCTTTACTTTGTGGCAAAAAGGCAGAAATTCCCATTATTTGGGACAGAAAAGCAAAAATTTTCCTTATTTGGGGGCAATAAGGCAGAAATTCCACATATTTTGTGGCAAAAAGGCAGAAATTCCCCTTATTTGAAAGTAAAATGCTGAAATTCCCCTTATTTTGGCAAAAAAGCAGAAATTCCCCTTATTTTGGGGCAAAATTGCAGAAATTTCACTTATTTCAGGGCAAAAAGTCAGAAATTTGCCTTAATTTGGGGCAAAAAGCAGAAATTCTCCTAATTTTGGGGCCAAAAACAGAAATTCCTCTAATTTGGGGTAAAATTGCGGAAATTTCAAATATTTCAGGGCAAAAAGGCAGAAATTCCACTTTATTTTGGGCAATAAGAAAAAATTCCCCGTATTTTGGAGCAAAATTTCAGA
This sequence comes from Micromys minutus, assembly GCF_963924665.1. Classification (NCBI taxonomy): domain Eukaryota; kingdom Metazoa; phylum Chordata; class Mammalia; order Rodentia; family Muridae; genus Micromys; species Micromys minutus. Next base: position 906,789 of record NW_027667262.1, read on the forward strand.
AATTCCCCTTATATTGGTGCAAAAATGCAGAAATTCCTTTTATTTTGGTGCAATAAGGCAAAAATTCCCCGTATTTTGAAGCAAAATTGCACATATTCCCCTAATTTTGAGGGAAAATGCAGAAATTCACATTATTTTGTGGCAAAAAGACAGAAATTCTCCTTATTTCAGGGCAAAAAGTCAGAAATTCCCCATATTTTGGGGCAAAATTCCAGAAATTTCCTTTATTTTGGGACAAAATTGCAGTAATTTCAATTTTTTGGGCCAAAATTGCAGAAATTTCACTTATTTCATGGAAAAAAGGCAGAAATTTTTCTTATTTTGGGGCAAAAAGGCAGAAATTCCTTATATTTTGTGGCAAAAATGCAGAAATTCCCCTTATTTTGAGGTAAAAAGGCAGAAATTTCCCTTATTTTGGGGCAAAAATACAGAAATTTCCCTTATTTTGGGGCAAAATTGCAGAAATTTCAATTATTTTGGGGAAAATTTTTGAAATTTAACTTATTTCAGGGCAAAAAGTCGGAAATTCCCCTTATTTTGGGGCAAAAAGACAGAAATTCCATTTATTTTTGGAAAAAAGTCAGAAATTGCACTTATTTTGAGTCAAAAAGGCGGAAAATTTCCTTATTTTGGGGTAAAAATGAAAAAATTTCCCTTTTTATGGCAAAAAGGTATACATTCCCTTTATTTTCGGGCAAAAAGGCAGAAATTCTCTGTATTTTGGAGCAAAATTGCAGAAATTCCCCTAATATTGGGGCAAAAAGGCAGATATTCCCCTTATTTTGGGGTAAAACTGCAGAAATTTCACTTATTTTGCGGCAAAATGGCAGAAATTCCCCTTATTTTCTGCAAAAAAGGCAGAAAATCCCCGTATTTTAGAGCAAAATTGCAGAAACTCCCCTAATTTTGGGTCAAAAAGTCAGAAATTCCCTTTTTTGGGGGTAAAAATACAGAAATTCTCCTTATTTAGGGGCAAAAATCAGAAGTTTCCTTTATTTGGGGGCAAAATTTTAGAAATTTCTTTTATTTTGGTACAGAATTGCAGAAATTTTTCTTATTTTGTGGCAAAAAGGCAGAAATTCCCCATATTTTGGTGCAAAAAGGCTGAAATTCCTATTATTTTGAGGTAAAATGCTGAAATTCCTCATATATTGGGGTTAAAAGGCAGAAATTCCCCTCTTTTTGGGGCAAAAAGGCACAAATTTCTCTTATTTTCGGGCAAAATTTCAGAAATTTCATTTATTTCAGGGCAAAAAGTCAGAAATTACTTTTATTTTGGGGCAGAAAGCAGAAATTTCTTTTATTTTGGTACAAAATTGAAGAAATTTTCCTTATTTTGGAACAAAATGTCAGAAATTCCCCATATTTTGGGCAAAAGGCAGAAATTCCCCTTATTTTGGGGTAAAAAGGCTGAAATTCCCGTTATTTTGGGGCAAAAAGGCAGAAATTCCTCATATTTTGTGGCAAAAATGCGGAAATTCCCCTTATTTGAAGGTAAAATGCTGAAATTCCCCTTATTTTGGCAAAAAGGCAGAAATTCTCCTTATTTTGGAGCAAAATTGCAGAATTTTTCCTTATTTCAGGGCAAAAAGTCAAAAATTTGCCTTAATTTGGGGCAAAAAGCAGAAATTCTCCTAATTTTGGGGCCAAAAACAGAAATTCCCCTTATTCTGGGGTAAAATTGCGGAAATTTCAAATATTTCAGGGCAAAAAGGCAGAAATTCCACTTTATTGCTGGCAATAAGGCAAAAATTCCCCGTATTTTGGAGCAAAATTTCAGAAATTCCCCTTATATTGGTGCAAAAATGCAGAAATTCCTTTATTTTTGTTCAATAAGGCAAAAATTCCCCGTATTTTAAAGCAAAATTGCACATATTCCCCTAATTTTGAGGGAAAATGCAGAAATTCACATTATTTTGGGGCAAAAAGACAGAAATTCTCTTTATTTCAGGGCAAAAAGTCAGAAATTCCCCTTATTTTGGGGCAAAATTCCAGAAATTTTCTTTATTTTGGGACAAAATTGCAGAAATTTCAATTTTTTGGGCCAAAATTGCAGAAATTTCACTTATTTCAGGAAAAAAAAGGCAGAAATTTTTCTTATTTTGGGGCAAAAAGCAGAAATTCCTTATATTTTGTGGCAAAAATGCAGAAATTCCCCTTATTTTGTGGTAAAAAGGCAGAAATTTCCCTTATTTTGGGGCAAAAATACAGAAATTTCCCTTATTTTGGGCAAAATTGCAGAAATTTCAATTATTTTGGGGAAAAATTTTTGAAATTTAACTTATTTCAGGGCAAAAAGTCGGAAATTCCCCTTATTTTGGGGAAAAAATACAGAAATTCCATTTATTTTTGGAAAAAAGTCAGAAATTGCACTTATTTTGAGTCAAAAAGGCGGAAAATCCCCTTATTTTGGGGTAAAAATGAAGAAATTTCCCTTTTTATGGCAAAAAGGTATATATTCCCTTTATTTTCAGGCAAAAAGGCATAAATTCTCTGTATTTTGGAGCAAAATTGCAGAAATTCCCCTAATATTGGGGCAAAAGGCAGAAATTCCCCTTATTTTGGGGTAAAACTGCAGAAATTTCACTTATTTTGTGGCAAAATGGCAGAAATTCCCCTTATTTTCTTCGAAAAAGGCAGAAAATCCCCGTATTTTAGAGCAAAATTGCAGAAATTCACCTAATTTTGGCGTAAAACATGCAGTAATTTTCTTGTTTTGGGGCAAAAAGGCAGAAATTCTCCTTATTTTGGGGCAAAAGGAAGAAATTCTTTTTATTTTAGGGCAAAATTGCAGAAATTTCACTTATTTGGGGACAAAAAACAGAAATTCCCTTTATTTTGCGGCAAAATTGCAAAAATTTTTTTTATTATGGGGTAAAATTGCAGAAATTTCTTTTATTTTAAGGCAAAATTGCAGAAATTTCACTTATTTCAGAGAAAAAAAGCAAAAATTTTTCATATTTTGGGGCAAAAATGCAGAAATTCCCATTATTTTGGGGTAAAAAGGCTGAAATCACCGTTATTTTGGGGCAAAAGGCAGAAATTCCCCATATTTTGTGGCAAAAAGGCAGAAATTCCCCTTATTTGAAGGTAAAATGCTGAAATTCCCCTTATTTTGGCAAAAAGGCAGAAATTCTCCTTATTTTGGTGCAAAATTGCAGAAATTTCACTTATTTCAGGGCAAAAAGTCAGAAATTTGCCATAATTTGGGGCAAAATCAGAAATTCTCCTAATTTTGGGGCCAAAAACAGAAATTCCCCTTATTTTGGGGTAAAATTGCAGAAATTTGAAATATTTCAGGGCAAAAAGGCAGAAATTCCACTTTATTTCTGGCAATAAGGCAAAAATTCCCCGTATTTTGGAGCAAAATTTCAGAAATTCCCCTTATATTGGTGCAAAAATGCAGAAATTCCTTTATTTTAGTTCAATAAGGCAAAAATTCCCCGTATTTTGAGGCAAAATTGCACATATTTCCCTAATTTTGAGGGAAAATGCAGAAATTCACATTATTTTGGGGCAAAAAGACAGAAATTCTCCTTATTTCAGGGCAAAAAGTCAGAAATTCCCCTTATTTTGGGGCAAATTACAGAAATTTCCTTTATTTTGGGACAAAATTGTAGAAATTTAAATTTTTTGGGCCAAAATTGCAGAAATTTCACTTATTTCAGGGAAAAAAGGTAGAAATTTTTCTTATTTTGGGGCAAAAAGCAGAAATTCCTTATATTTTGTGGCAAAAATGCAGAAATTCCCCTTATTTTGAGGTAAAAAGGCAGAAATTTCCCTTATTTTGGGGCAAAAATACAGAAATTCCCCTTACTTTGCGGGAAAAATTGCAGAAATTTCAATTATTTTAAGGAAAAATTTTTGAAATTTAACTTATTTCAGGGCAAAAAGTCGGAAATTCCCCTTATTTTGGGGCAAAAAGAGAGAAATTCCATTTATTTTTGGAAAAAAGTCAGAAATTGCACTTATTTTGAGTCAAAAAGGCGGAAAATCCTCTAATTTTAGGGTAAAAATGAAGAAATTTCCCTTTTTATGGCAAAAAGTTATACATTTATTTTATTTTCTGGCAAAAAGGCAGAAATTCTCTGTATTTTGGAGCAAAATTGCAGAAATTCCCCTAACATTGGGGCAAAAAAGCAGAAATTCCCCTTATTTTGGGGTAAAACTGCAGAAATTTCACTTATTTTGCGGCAAAATGGCAGAAATTCCCCTTATTTTCTGCGAAAAAGGCAGAAAATCTCCGTATTTTGGAGCAAAATTGCAGAAATTCACCTAATTTTGGCGTAAAACATGCAGTAATTTTCTTTGTTTTGGAGCAAAAAGGCAGAAATTCTCCTTATTTTGGGGCAAAAGGAAGAAATTCCCCTTATTTTAGGGCAAAATTGCAGAAATTTCCCTTATTTGGGGACAAAAAACAGAAATCCCCTTTATTTTGGGGCAAAATTGCAAAAAATTTTTCTATTATGGGGAAAAATTGCAGAAACTTCTTTTATTTTAAGGCAAAATTGCAGAAATTTCAAATATTTCAGAGAAAAAAAGCAAAAATTTTTCATATTTTGGGGCAAAAATGCAGAAATTCCCATTATTTTGGGGCAAAAAGCAGAAATTCACCTTATTTTGGGGTAAAATTGCAGACATTTCACATATTACAGGGCAAAAAAGCAGAAATTCCCGTTATTTTAGGGCATAAAGGCAGAAATTCCTTTTATTTTGGGGTAAAATTGCAGAAATTTCCCTTGTTTGGGGGCAAAAAGGCAGAAAATCCCCTTAATTTTGGGAAAAAGTCAGAAATTCCCCGTATTTTTAAGCAAAATTGCAGAAATTCCCTAGATATTGGTGCAAAAATGCAGAAATTCGCTTTATTTGGGGCAAATAGCCAGAAGTACCCCTTATTTTCGGGAAAAGAGGCAGAAATTCCCTGTACTTTGAAGCAAAATTGCAGAAACTCCCCTAATTTTTGGGCAAAAATGCAGAAATTCCTTTCTTTGGGGGGCAAAAATACAGAAATTCTCTTTATTTCGGGGCAAAAATCAGAAATTTCCCTTATTTTGGGGCAAAATTTTAGAAATTTCTTTTATTTTGGTAAGGAATTGCAGAAATTTTTCTTATTTTGTGGCAAAAAGGCAGAAATTCCTCATATTTTGGTGCAAAAAGGCTGAAATTCCCCTTATTTTGAGGTAAAATGCTGAAATTCCCCATATTTTGGGGTTAAAAGGCAGAAATTCCCCTCATTTAGGGGTAAAAAGGCACAAATTTCCCTTATTTTCGGGCAAAATTGCAGAAATTTCATTTATTTCAGGGCAAAAAGTCAGAACTTACTTTTATTTTGGGGCAGAAAGCAGAAATTTCTTTTATTTTGGTACAAAATTGAAGAAATTTTTCTTATTTTGGAACAAAAAGGCAGAAATTCCCCATATTTTGGGCAAAAGGCAGAAATTCCCCTTATTTTGGGGTAAAAAGGCTGAAATTCCCATTATTTTGGGGCAAAAAGGCAGAAATTCCCTTTACTTTGTGGCAAAAAGGCAGAAATTCCCATTATTTGGGGCAGAAAAGCAAAAATTTTCCTTATTTGGGTGCAATAAGTCAGAAATTCCACATATTTTGTGGCAAAATGAAGAAATTCCCCTTATTTGAAGGTAAAATGCTGAAATTCCACTTATTTTGGCAAAAAAGCAGAAATTCCCCTTATTTTGGGGCAAAATTGCAGAAATTTCACTTATTTCAGGGCAAAAAGTCAGAAATTTGCCTTAATTTGGGGCAAAAAGCAAAAATTCTTTTAATTTTGGGGCAAAAAACAGAAATTCCTCTAATTTGGGGTAAAATTGCGGAAATTTCAAATATTTCAGGGCAAAAAGGCAGAAATTCCACTTTATTTCGGGCAATAAGGCAAAAATTCCCTGTATTTTTGAGCAAAATTTCAGAAATTCCCCTTATATTGGTGCAAAAATGCAGAAATTCCTTTTATTTTGGTGCAATAAGGCAAAAATTCCCCGTATTTTGAAGCAAAATTGCACATATTCCCCTAATTTTGAGAGAAAATGCAGAAATTCACATTATTTTGGGGCAAAAAGACAGAAATTCTCCTTATTTCAGGGCAAAAAGTCAGAAATTCCCCATATTTTGGGGCAAAATTCCAGAAATTTCCTTTATTTTGGGACAAAATTGCAGAAATTTCAATTTTTTTGGGCCAAAATTGCAGAAATTTCACTTATTTCACGAAAAAAAGGCAGAAATTTTTCTTATTTTGGGGCAAAAAAGCAGAAATTCCTTATATTTTGTGGCAAAAATGCAGAAATTCCCCTTATTTTGAGGTAAAAAGGCAGAAATTTCCCTTATTTTGGGGCAAAAATACAGAAATTTCCCTTATTTTGGGGCAAAATTGCAGAAATTTCAATTATTTTGGGGAAAAATTTTTGAAATTTAACTTATTTCAGGGCAAAAAGTCAGAAATTCCCCTTATTTTGGGGCAAAAATACAGAAATTCCATTTATTTTTGGAAAAAAGTCAGAAATTGCACTTATTTTGAGTCAAAAAGGCGGAAAATCCCCTTATTTTGGGGTAAAAATGAAGAAATTTCCCTTTTTATGGCAAAAAGGTATACATTCCCTTTATTTTCGGGCAAAAAGACAGAAATTCTCTGTATTTTGGAGCAAAATTGCAGAAATTCCCCTAATATTGGGGCAAAAAGGCAGATATTCCCCTCATTTTGGGGTAAAACTGCAGAAATTTCACTTATTTTGCGGCAAAATTGCAGAAATTCCCCTTATTTTCTGCGAAAAAGGTAGAAAATCCCCGTATTTTAGAGCAAAATTGCAGAAACTCCCCTAATTTTGGGTCAAAAAGGCAGAAATTCCCTTTTTTGGGGGGCAAAAATACAGAAATTCTCCTTATTTAGGGGCAAAAATCAGAAGTTTCCTTTATTTGGGGGCAAAATTTTAGAAATTTCTTTTATTTTGGTACAGAATTGCAGAAATTTTTCTTATTTTGTGGCAAAAAGGCAGAAATTCCCCATATTTTGGTGCAAAAAGGCTGAAATTCCTATTATTTTGAGGTAAAATGCTGAAATTCCTCATATTTTGGGGTTAAAAGGCAGAAATTCCCCTCTTTTTGGGGCAAAAAGGCACAAATTTCTCTTATTTTCGGGCAAAATTTCAGAAATTTCATTTATTTCAGGGCAAAAAGTCAGAAATTACTTTTATTTTGGGGCAGAAAGCAGAAATTTCTTTTATTTTGGTACAAAATTGAAGAAATTTTCCTTATTTTGGAACAAAATGTCAGAAATTCCCCATATTTTGGGCAAAAGGCAGAAATTCCCCTTATTTTGGGGTAAAAAGGCTGAAATTCCCGTTATTTTGGGGCAAAAAGGCAGAAATTCCTCATATTTTGTGGCAAAAATGCGGAAATTCCCCTTATTTGAAGGTAAAATGCTGAAATTCCCCTTATTTTGGCAAAAAGGCAGAAATTCTCCTTATTTTAGAGCAAAATTGCAGAATTTTTACTTATTTCAGGGCAAAAAGTCAAAAATTTGCCTTAATTTGGGGCAAAAAGCAGAAATTCTCCTAATTTTGGGGCCAAAAACAGAAATTCCCCTTATTCTGGGGTAAAATTGCGGAAATTTCAAATATTTCAGGGCAAAAAGGCAGAAATTCCACTTTATTTCTGGCAATAAGGCAAAAATTCCCCGTATTTTGAAGCAAAATTGCACATATTCCCCTAATTTTGAGGGAAAATGCAGAAATTCACATTATTTTGGGGCAAAAAGACAGAAATTCTCCTTATTTCAGGGCAAAAAGTCAGAAATTCCCCTTATTTTGGGGCAAAATCCAGAAATTTTCTTTATTTTGGGACAAAATTGCAGAAATTTCAATTTTTTGGGCCAAAATTGCAGAAATTTCACTTATTTCAGGAAAAAAAGGCAGAAATTTTTCTTATTTTGGGGCAAAAAGCAGAAATTCCTTATATTTTGTGGCAAAAATGCAGAAATTCCCCTTATTTTGTGGTAAAAAGTAAAAAATTTCCCTTATTTTGGGGCAAAAATACAGAAATTTTCCTTATTTTGGGGCAAAATTGCAGAAATTTTAATTATTTTGGGGAAAAATTTTTGAAATTTAACTTATTTCAGGGCAAAAAGTCGGAAATTCCCCTTATTTTGGGCAAAAATACAGAAATTCCATTTATTTTTGGAAAAAAGTCAGAAATTGCACTTATTTTGAGTCAAAAAGGCGGAAAATCCCCTTATTTTGGGGTAAAAATGATGAAATTTTCCTTTTTATGGCAAAAAAGGTATATATTCCCTTTATTTTCAGGCAAAAAGGCATAAATTCTCTGTATTTTGGAGCAAAATTGCAGAAATTCCCCTAATATTGGGGCAAAAGGCAGAAATTACCCTTATTTTGGGGTAAAACTGCAGAAATTTCACTTATTTTGTTGCAAAATGGCAGAAATTCCCCTTATTTTCTTCGAAAAAGGCAGAAAATCCCCGTATTTTGGAGCAAAATTGCAGAAATTCACATAATTTTGGCGTAAAACATGCAGTAATTTTCTTGTTTTGGGGCAAAAAGGCAGAAATTCTCCTTATTTTGGGGCAAAAGGAAGAAATTCTCCTTATTTTAGGGCAAAATTGCAGAAATTTCCCTTATTTGGGGACAAAAAACAGAAATTCCCTTTATTTTGCGGCAAAATTGCAAAAAAATTTTTTATTATGGGGAAAAATTGCAGAAATTTCTTTTATTTTAAGGCAAAATTGCAGAAATTTCACATATTTCAGAGAAAAAAAGCAAAAATTTTTCATATTTTGGGGCAAAAATGCAGAAATTCCCCTTATTTTGGGGTAAAAAGGCTGAAATTCCCGTTATTTTGGGGCAAAAAGGCAGAAATTCCCCATATTTTGTGGCAAAAAGTCAGAAATTCCCCTTATTTGAAGGTAAAATGCTGAAATTCCACTTATTTTGGCAAAAAGGCAGAAATTCTCCTTATTTTGGTGCAAAATTGCAGAAATTTCACTTATTTCAGGGCAAAAAGTCAGAAATTTGCCTTAATTTGGGGCAAAATCAGAAATTCTCCTAATTTTGGGGCCAAAAACAGAAATTCCCCTTATTTTGGGGTAAAATTGCAGAAATTTCAAATATTTAAGGGCAAAAAGGCAGAAATTCCACTTTATTTCTGGCAATAAGGCAAAAATTCCCCGTATTTTGGAGCAAAATTTCAGAAATTCCCCTTATATTGGTGCAAAAATGCAGAAATTTCTTTATTTTGGTTCAATAAGGCAAAAATTCCCCGTATTTTGAAGCAAAATTGCACATATTCCCCTAATTTTGAGGGAAAATGCAGAAATTCACATTATTTTGGGGCAAAAAGACAGAAATTCTCCTTATTTCAGGGCAAAAAGTCAGAAATTCCCCTTATTTTGGGGCAAAATTACAGAAATTTCCTTTATTTTGGGACAAAATTGCAGAAATTTTAATTTTTTGGGCCAAAATTGCAGAAATTTCACTTATTTCAGGGAAAAAAGGCAGAAATTTTTCTTATTTTGGGGCAAAAAGCAGAAATTCCTTATATTTTGTGGCAAAAATGCAGAAATTCTCCTTATTTTGAGGTAAAAAGGCAGAAATTTCTCTTATTTTGGAGCAAAAATACAGAAATTCCCATTACTTTGGGGAAAAATTGCAGAAATTTCAATTATTTTAAGGAAAAATTTTTGAAATTTAACTTATTTCAGGGCAAAAAGTCGGAAATTCCCCTTATTTTGGGGCAAAAATACAGAAATTCCATTAATTTTTGGAAAAAAGTCAGAAATTGCACTTATTTTGAGTCAAAAAGGCGGAAAATCCCCTTATTTTGGGTGTAAAAATGAAAAAATTTCCCTTTTTATGGCAAAAAGTTATACATTCCCTTTATTTTTGGGCAAAAAGGCAGAAATTCTCTGTATTTTGGAGCAAAATTGCAGAAATTCCCCTAATATTGGGGCCAAAAGGTAGAAATTCCCCTCATTTTGGGGTAAAACTGCAGAAATTTCACTTATTTTGCGGCATAATGGCAGAAATTCCCCTTATTTTCTGCGAAAAAGGCAGAAAATCCCCGTATTTTGGAGCAAAATTACAGAAACTCCCCTAATTTTGGGTCAAAAAGGCAGAAATTCCCTTTTTTGGGGGGCAAAAATACAGAAATTCTCCTTATTTAGGGGCAAAAATCAGAAGTTTCCTTTATTTGGGGGCAAAATTTTAGAAATTTCTTTTATTTTGGTACAGAATTGCAGAAATTTTTCTTATTTTGTGGCAAAAATGCAGAAATTCCCCATATTGTGGTGCAAAAAGCCTGAAATTCCTATTATTTTGAGGTAAAATGCTGAAATTCCTCATATTTTGGGGTTAAAAGGCAGAAATTCCCCTCTTTTTGGGGCAAAAAGGCACAAATTTCTCTTATTTTCGGGCTAAATTTCTGAAATTTCATTTATTTCAGGGCAAAATGTCAGAAATTACTTTTATTTTGGGGCAGAAAGCAGAAATTTCTTTTATTTTGGTACAAAATTGAAGAAATTTTCCTTATTTTGGAACAAAATGTCACAAATTCCCCATATTTTGGGCAAAAGGCAGAAATTCCCCTTAGTTTGGGGTAAAAAGGCTGAAATTCCCATTATTTTGGGGCAAAAAGGCAGAAATTCCTCATATTTTGTGGCAAAAATGCGGAAATTCCCCTTATTTGAAGGTAAAATGTTGAAATTCCCCTTATTTTGGCAAAAAGGCAGAAATTCTCCTTATTTTTGAGCAAAATTGCAGAATTTTCACTTATTTCAGGGCAAAAAGTCAAAAATTTGCCTTAATTTGGGGCAAAAAGCAGAAATTCTCCTAATTTTGGGGCCAAAAACAGAAATTCCCCTTATTCTGGGGTAAAATTGCGGAAATTTCAAATATTTCAGGGCAAAAAGGCAGAAATTCCACTTTATTTCTGGCAATAAGGCAAAAATTCCCCGTATTTTGGAGCAAAATTTCAGAAATTCCCCTTATATTGGTGCAAAAATGCAGAAAATCCTTTATTTTGGTTCAATAAGGCAAAAATTCCCCGTATTTTGAAGCAAAATTGCACATATTCCCCTAATTTTGAGGGAAAATGCAGAAATTCACATTATTTTGGGGCAAAAAGACAGAAATTCTCTTTATTTCAGGGCAAAAAGTCAGAAATTCCCCTTATTTTGGGGCAAAATTCCAGAAATTTTCTTTATTTTGGGACAAAATTGCAGAAATTTCAATTTTTTGGGCCAAAATTGCAGAAATTTCACTTATTTCAGGAAAAAAAGGCAGAAATTTTTCTTATTTTGGGGCAAAAAGCAGAAATTCCTTATATTTTGTGGCAAAAATGCAGAAATTCCCCTTATTTTGTGGTAAAAAGGCAAAAATTTCCCTTATTTTGGGGCAAAAATACAGAAATTTTCCTTATTTTGGGGCAAAATTGCAGAAATTTCAATTATTTTGGGGAAAAATTTTTGAAATTTAACTTATTTCAGGGCAAAAAGTCGGAAATTCCCCTTATTTTGGGGCAAAAATACAGAAATTCCATTTATTTTTGGAAAAAAGTCAGAAATTGCACTTATTTTGAGTCAAAAAGGCGGAAAATCCCCTTATTTTGGGGTAAAAATGATGAAATTTTCCTTTTTATGGCAAAAAAGGTATATATTCCCTTTATTTTCAGGCAAAAAGGCATAAATTCTCTGTATTTTGGAGCAAAATTGCAGAAATTCCCCTAATATTGGGGCAAAAGGCAGAAATTACCCTTATTTTGGGGTAAAACTGCAGAAATTTCACTTATTTTGTTGCAAAATGGCAGAAATTCCCCTTATTTTCTTCGAAAAAGGCAGAAAATCCCCGTATTTTGGAGCAAAATTGCAGAAATTCACATAATTTTGGCGTAAAACATGCAGTAATTTTCTTGTTTTGGGGCAAAAAGGCAGAAATTCTCCTTATTTTGGGGCAAAAGGAAGAAATTCTCCTTATTTTAGGGCAAAATTGCAGAAATTTCCCTTATTTGGGGACAAAAAACAGAAATTCCCTTTATTTTGCGGCAAAATTGCAAAAAATTTTTTTATTATGGGGAAAAATTGCAGAAATTTCTTTTATTTTAAGGCAAAATTGCAGAAATTTCACATATTTCAGAGAAAAAAAGCAAAAATTTTTCATATTTTGGGGCAAAAATGCAGAAATTCCCCTTATTTTGGGGTAAAAAGGCTGAAATTCCCGTTATTTTGGGGCAAAAAGGCAGAAATTCCCCATATTTTGTGGCAAAAAGTCAGAAATTCCCCTTATTTGAAGGTAAAATGCTGAAATTCCCCTTATTTTGGCAAAAAGGCAGAAATTCTCCTTATTTTGGTGCAAAATTGCAGAAATTTCACTTATTTCAGGGCAAAAAGTCAGAAATTTGCCTTAATTTGGGGCAAAATCAGAAATTCTCCTAATTTTGGGGCCAAAAACAGAAATTCCCCTTATTTTGGGGTAAAATTGCAGAAATTTCAAATATTTAAGGGCCAAAAGGCAGAAATTCCACTTTATTTCTGGCAATAAGGCAAAAATTCCCCGTATTTTGGAGCAAAATTTCAGAAATTCCCCTTATATTGGTGCAAAAATGCAGAAATTTCTTTATTTTGGTTCAATAAGGCAAAAATTCCCCGTATTTTGAAGCAAAATTGCACATATTCCCCTAATTTTGAGGAAAAATGCAGAAATTCACATTATTTTGGGGCAAAAAGACAGAAATTCTCCTTATTTCAGGGCAAAAAGTCAGAAATTCCCCTTATTTTGGGGCAAAATTACAGAAATTTCCTTTATTTTGGGACAAAATTGCAGAAATTTTAATTTTTTGGGCCAAAATTGCAGAAATTTCACTTATTTCAGGGAAAAAAGGCAGAAATTTTTCTTATTTTGGGGCAAAAAGCAGAAATTCCTTATATTTTGTGGCAAAAATGCAGAAATTCCCCTTATTTTGAGGTAAAAAGGCAGAAATTTCTCTTATTTTGGGGCAAAAATACAGAAATTCCCATTACTTTGGGGAAAAATTGCAGAAATTTCAATTATTTTAAGGAAAAATTTTTGAAATTTAACTTATTTCAGGGCAAAAAGTCGGAAATTCCCCTTATTTTGGGGCAAAAATACAGAAATTCCATTTATTTTTGGAAAAAAGTCAGAAATTGCACTTATTTTGAGTCAAAAAGGCGGAAAATCCCCTTATTTTGGGTGTAAAAATGAAAAAATTTCCCTTTTTATGGCAAAAAGTTATACATTCCCTTTATTTTTGGGCAAAAAGGCAGAAATTCTCTGTATTTTGGAGCAAAATTGCAGAAATTCCCCTAATATTGGGGCAAAAAGGTAGAAATTTCCCTCATTTTGGGGTAAAACTGCAGAAATTTCACTTTTTTTGCGGCATAATGGCAGAAATTCCCCTTATTTTCTGCGAAAAAGGCAGAAAATCCCCGTATTTTGGAGCAAAATTACAGAAACTCCCCTAATTTTGGGTTAAAAAGGCAGAAATTCCCTTTTTTGGGGGGCAAAAATACAGAAATTCTCCTTATTTAGGGGCAAAAATCAGAAGTTTCCTTTATTTGGGGGCAAAATTTTAGAAATTTCTTTTATTTTGGTACAGAATTGCAGAAATTTTTCTTATTTTGTGGCAAAAATGCAGAAATTCCCCATATTGTGGTGCAAAAAGCCTGAAATTCCTATTATTTTGAGGTAAAATGCTGAAATTCCTCATATTTTTGGGTTAAAAGGCAGAAATTCCCCTCTTTTTGGGGCAAAAAGGCACAAATTTCTCTTATTTTCGGGCAAAATTTCTGAAATTTCATTTATTTCAGGGCAAAATGTCAGAAATTACTTTTATTTTGGGGCAGAAAGCAGAAATTTCTTTTATTTTGGTACAAAATTGAAGAAATTTTCCTTATTTTGGAACAAAATGTCACAAATTCCCCATATTTTGGGCAAAAGGCAGAAATTCCCCTTAGTTTGGGGTAAAAAGGCTGAAATTCCCATTATTTTGGGGCAAAAAGGCAGAAATTCCTCATATTTTGTGGCAAAAATGCGGAAATTCCCCTTATTTGAAGGTAAAATGTTGAAATTCCCCTTATTTTGGCAAAAAGGCAGAAATTCTCCTTATTTTTGAGCAAAATTGCAGAATTTTCACTTATTTCAGGGCAAAAAGTCAAAAATTTGCCTTAATTTGGGGCAAAAAGCAGAAATTCTCCTAATTTTGGGGCCAAAAACAGAAATTCCCCTTATTCTGGGGTAAAATTGCGGAAATTTCAAATATTTCAGGGCAAAAAGGCAGAAATTCCACTTTATTTCTGGCAATAAGGCAAAAATTCCCCGTATTTTGGAGCAAAATTTCAGAAATTCCCCTTATATTGGTGCAAAAATGCAGAAAATCCTTTATTTTGGTTCAATAAGGCAAAAATTCCCCGTATTTTGAAGCAAAATTGCACATATTCCCCTAATTTTGAGGGAAAATGCAGAAATTCACATTATTTTGGGGCAAAAAGACAGAAATTCTCCTTATTTCAGGGCAAAAAGTCAGAAATTCCCCTTATTTTGGGGCAAAATTCCAGAAATTTTCTTTATTTTGGGACAAAATTGCAGAAATTTCAATTTTTTGGGCCAAAATTGCAGAAATTTCACTTATTTCAGGAAAAAAAGGCAGAAATTTTTCTTATTTTGGGGCAAAAAGCAGAAATTCCTTATATTTTGTGGCAAAAATGCAGAAATTCCCCTTATTTTGTGGCAAAAAGGCAGAAATTTCCCTTATTTTGGGGCAAAAATACAGAAATTCCCATTACTGTGGGGCAAAATTGCAGAAATTTCAATTATTTTAAGGAAAAATTTTTGAAATTTAACTTATTTCAGGGCAAAAAGTCGGAAATTCCCCTTATTTTGGGGCAAAAAGACAGAAATTCTATTTATTTTTGGAAAAATGTCAGAAATTGCACTTATTTTGAGTCAAAAAGGCGGAAAATCCCCTTATTTTGGGGTAAAAATGAAGAAATTTCCCTTTTTATGGCAAAAAGGTATACATTCCCTTTATTTTCAGGCAAAAAGGCAGATATTCTCTGTATTTTGGAGCAAAATTGCAGAAATTCCCCTAATATTGGGGCAAAAGGCAGAAATTCCCCTTATTTTGGGGTAAAACTGCAGAAATTTCACTTATTTTGTGGCAAAATGGCAGAAATTCCCCTTATTTTCTGCGAAAAAGGCAGATAATCCCCGTATTTTGGAGCAAAATTGCAGAAATTCACCTAATTTTGGCATAAAACATGCAGTAATTTTCTTTGTTTTGGGGTAAAAAGGCAGAAATTCTCCTTATTTTGGGGCAAAAGGAAGAAATTCTCCTTATTTTAGGGCAAAATTGCAGAAATTTCCCTTATTTGGGGACAAAAAACAGAAATTCCCTTTATTTTGCGGCAAAATTGCAAATATTTTTTTTATTATGGGGAAAAATTGCAGAAATTTCTTTTATTTTAAGGCAAAATTGCAGAAATTTCACATATTTCAGAGAAAAAAAGCAAAAATTTTTCATATTTCGGGGCAAAAATGCAGAAATTCCCCTTATTTTGGGGTAAAAAGGCTGAAATCACCGTTATTTTGGGGCAAAAAGCAGAAATTCCCCATATTTTGTGGCAAAAAGGCAGAAATTCCCCTTATTTGAAGGTAAAATGCTGAAATTCCCCTTATTTTGGCAAAAAGGCAGAAATTCTCCTTATTTTGGTGCAAAATTGCAGAAATTTCACTTATTTCAGGGCAAAAAGTCAGAAATTTGCCATAATTTGGGGCAAAATCAGAAATTCTCCTAATTTTGGGGCCAAAAACAGAAATTCCCCTTATTTTGGGGTAAAATTGCAGAAATTTGAAATATTTCAGGGCAAAAAGGCAGAAATTCCACTTTATTTCTGGCAATAAGGCAAAAATTCCCCGTATTTTGGAGCAAAATTTCAGAAATTCCCCTTATATTGGTGCAAAAATGCAGAAATTCCTTTATTTTGGTTCAATAAGGCAAAAATTCCCAGTATTTTGAAGCAAAATTGCACATATTCCCCTAATTTTGAGGAAAAATGCAGAAATTCACATTATTTTGGGGCAAAAAGACAGAAATTCTCCTTATTTCAGGGCAAAAAGTCAGAAATTCCCCTTATTTTGGGGCAAAATTACAGAAATTTCCTATATTTTGGGACAAAATTGCAGAAATTTTAATTTTTTGGGCCAAAATTGCAGAAATTTCACTTATTTCAGGGAAAAAAGGCAGAAATTTTTCTTATTTTGGTGCAAAAAGCAGAAATTCCTTATATTTTGTGGCAAAAATGCAGAAATTCCCCTTATTTTGAGGTAAAAAGGCAGAAATTTCCCTTATTTTGGGGCAAAAATACAGAAATTCCCCTTACTTTGGGGCAAAATTGCAGAAATTTCAATTATTTTAAGGAAAAATTTTTGAAATTTAACTTATTTCAGGGCAAAAAGTTGGAAATTCCCCTTATTTTGGGGCAAAAAGACAGAAATTCCATTTATTTTTGGAAAAAAGTCAGAAATTGCACTTATTTTGAGTCAAAAAGGCGGAAAATCCCCTTATTTTAGGGTAAAAATGAAGAAATTTCCCTTTTTATGGCAAAAAGGTATACATTCCTTTTATTTTCGGGCAAAAAGGCAGATATTCTCTGTATTTTGGAGCAAAATTGCAGAAATTCCCCTAACATTGGGGCAAAAAATCAGAAATTCCCCTTATTTTGGGGTAAAACTGCAGAAATTTCACTTATTTTGCGGCAAAATGGCAGAAATTCCTTTTATTTTCTGCGAAAAAGGCAGAAAATCCCCGTATTTTGGAGCAAAATTGCAGAAATTCACCTAATTTTGGCGTAAAAAATGCAGTAATTTTCTTTGTTTTGGAGCAAAAAGGCAGAAATTCTCCTTCTTTTGGGGCAAAAGGAAGAAATTCCCCTTATTTTAGGGCAAAATTGCAGAAATTTCCCTTATTTGGGGACAAAAAACAGAAATCCCCTTTATTTTGGGGCAAAATTGCAAAAAATTTTTTTATTATGGGGAAAAATTGCAGAAATTTCTTTTATTTTAAGGCAAAATTGCAGAAATTTCAAATATTTCAGAGAAAAAAAGCAAAAATTTTTCATATTTTGGGGCAAAAATGCAGAATTCCCATTATTTTGGTGGGAAAAGCAGAAATTCACCTTATTTTGGGGTAAAATTGCAGACATTTCACATATTTCAGGGCAAAAAAGCAGAAATTCCCATTATTTGAGGGCATAAAGGCAGAAATTCCTTTTATTTTGGGATAAAATTGCAGAAATTTCCCTTGTTTGGGGGCAAAAAGGCAGAAAATCCCCTTAATTTTGGGAAAAAGTCAGAAATTCCCCGTATATAAAAGCAAAATTGCAGAAATTCCCTAAATATTGGGGCAAAAATGCAGAAATTCGCTTTATTTGGGGCAAATCGCCAGAAGTTCCCCTTATTTTCGGAAAAAGAGGCAGAAATTCTCTGTACTTTGAAGCAAAATTGCAGAAACTCCCCTAATTTTTGGGCAAAAACACAGAAATTCCTTTTTTTGGGGGCAAAAATACAGAAATTCTCCTTATTTTGAGGAAAAAATCAGAAATTTCCCTTATTTTGGGGCAAAATTTTAGAAATTTCTTTTATTTTGGTAAGGAATTGCAGAAATTTTTCTTATTTTGTTGCAAAAAGGCAGAAATTCCTCATATTTTGGTGCAAAAAGGCTGAAATTCCCTTTATTTTGAGGTAAAATGCTGAAATTCCACATATTTTGGGGTTAAAAGGCAGAAATTCCCCTCATTTAGGGGCAAAAAGGCACAAATTTCCCTTATTTTCGGGCAAAATTGCAGAAATTTCATTTATTTCAGGGCAAAAAGTCAGAAATTACTTTTATTTTGGGGCAGAAAGCAGAAATTTCTTTTATTTTGGTACAAAATTGAAGAAATTTTACTTATTTTGGAACAAAAAGGCAGAAATTCCCCATATTTTGGGCAAAAGGCAGAAATTCCCCTTATTTTGGGGTAAAAAGGCTGAAATTCCCATTATTTTGGGGCAAAAAGGCAGAAATTCCCTTTACTTCGTGGCAAAAAGGCAGAAATTCCCATTATTTGGGGCAGAAAAGCAAAAATTTTCCTTATTTGGGGGCAATAAGGCAGAAATTCCCCATATTTTGTGGCAAAAAGTCAGAAATTCCCCTCATTTGAAGGTGAAATGCTGAAATTCCCCTTATTTTGGCAAAAAAGCAGAAATTCCTCTTATTTTGGGGCAAAATTGCAGAAATTTCACTTATTTCAGGGCAAAAAGTCAGAAATTTGCATTAATTTGGGGCAAAAAGCAGAAATTCTCCTAATTTTGGGGCCAAAAACAGAAATTCCTCTTATTTTGGGGTAAAATTGCGGAAATTTCAAATATTTCAGGGCAAAAAGGCAGAAATTCCACTTTATTCAGGCAATAAGGCAAAAATTCCCCGTATTTTGGAGCAAAATTTCAGAAATTCCCTTTATATTGGTGCAAAAATGCAGAAATTCCTTTTATTTTGGTGCAATAAGGCAAAAATTCCCCGTATTTTGAAGCAAAATTGCACATATTCCCCTAATTTTGAGGAAAAATGCAGAAATTCACATTATTTTGGGGCAAAAAGACAGAAATTCTCCTTATTTCAGGGCAAAAAGTCAGAAATTCCCCTTATTTTGGGGCAAAATTACAGAAATTTCCTTTATTTTGGGACAAAATTGCAGAAATTTCAATTTTTTGGGCCAAATTGCAGAAATTTCACTTATTTCAGGAAAAAAAGGCAGAAATTTTTCTTATTTTGGGGCAAAAAGCAGAAATTCCTTATATTTTGTGGCAAAAATGCAGAAATTCTTCTTATTTTGTGGTAAAAAGGCAGAAATTTCCCTTATTTTGGGGCAAAAATACAGAAATTCCCATTACTTTGGGGCAAAATTGCAGAAATTTCAATTATTTTAAGGAAAAATTTTTGAAATTTAACTTATTTCAGGGCAAAAAGTCGGAAATTCCCCTTATTTTGGGGCAAGAAGACAGAAATTCCATTTATTTTTGGAAAAAATCAGAAATTGCACTTATTTTGAGTCAAAAAGGCGGAAAATCCCCTTATTTTGGGGTAAAAATGAAGAAATTTCCCTTTTTATGGCAAAAAGGTATACATTCCCTTTATTTTCAGGCAAAAAGGCATAAATTCTCTGTATTTTGGAGCAAAATTGCAGAAATTTCCCTAATATTGGGGCAAAAAGGCAGAAATTCCCCTTATTTTGGGGTAAAACTGCAGAAATTTCACTTATTTTGTGGCAAAATGGCAGAAATTCCCCTTATTTTTTGCGAAAAAGGCAGAAAATCCCCGTATTTTGGAGCAAAATTGCAGAAATTCACCTAATTTTGGCGTAAAACATGCAGTAATTTTCTTTGTTTTGGGGCAAAAAGGCAGAAATTCTCCTTATTTTGGGGCAAAAGGAAGAAATTCTTTTTATTTTAGGGCAAAATTGCAGAAATTTCCCTTATTTGGGGACAAAAAACAGAAATTCCCTTTATTTTGCGGCAAAATTGCAAAAAATTTTTTTATTATGGGGAAAAATTGCAGAAATTTCTTTTATTTTAAGGCAAAATTGCAGAAATTTCACATATTTCAGAGAAAAAAAGCAAAAATTTTTCATATTTTGGGGCAAAAATGCAGAAATTCCCCTTATTTTGGGGTAAAAAGGCTGAAATTCCCGTTATTTTGGGGCAAAAAGGCAGAAATTCCCCATATTTTGTGGCAAAAAGGCAGAAATTCCCATTATTTGAAGGTAAAATGCTGAAATTCCCCTTATTTGAAGGTAAAATGCTGAAATTCCCCTTATTTTGGCAAAAAGGCAGAAATTCTCCTTATTTTGGTGCAAAATTGCAGAAATTTCACTTATTTCAGGGCAAAAAGTCAGAAATTTGCCTTAATTTGGGGCAAAATCAGAAATTCTCATAATTTTGGGGCCAAAAACAGAAATTCCCCTTATTTTGTGGTAAAATTGCAGAAATTTCAAATATTTCAGGGCAAAAAGGCAGAAATTCCACTTTATTTCTGGGAATAAGGCAAAAATTCCCCGTATTTTGGAGCAAAATTTCAGAAATTCCCTTTATATTGGTGCAAAAATGCAGAAATTCCTTTATTTTGGTTCAATAAGGCAAAAATTCCCCGTATTTTGAAGCAAAATTGCACATATTCCCCTAATTTTGAGGGAAAATGCAGAAATTCACATTATTTTGGGGCAAAAAGACAGAAATTCTCCTTATTTCAGAGCAAAAAGTCAGAAATTCCCCTTATTTTGGGGCAAAATTCCAGAAATTTCCTTTATTTTGGGACAAAATTGCAGAAATTTTAATGTTTTTGGGCCAAAATTGCAGAAATTTCACTTATTTCAGGGAAAAAAGGCAGAAATTTTTCTTATTTCGGGGCAAAAAGCAGAAATTCCTTATATTTTGTGGCAAAAATGCAGAAATTCCCCTTATTTTGAGGTAAAAAGGCAGAAATTTCCCTTATTTTGGGGCAAAAATACAGAAATTCCCCTTACTTTGGGGCAAAATTACAGAAATTTCAAATATTTTAAGGAAAAATTTTTGAAATTTAACTTATTTCAGGGCAAAAAGTCGGAAATTCCCCTTATTTTGGGGCAAAAAGACAGAAATTCCATTTATTTTTGGAAAGAAGTCAGAAATTGCACTTATTTTGAGTCAAAAAGGCGGAAAATCCCCTTATTTTAGGGTAAAAATGAAGAAATTTCCCTTTTTATGGCAAAAAGGTATACATTCATTTTATTTTCGTGCAAAAAGGCAGAAATTCTCTGTATTTTGGAGCAAAATTGCAGAAATTCCCCTAACATTGGGGCAAAAAAGCAGAAATTCTCCTCATTTTGGGGTAAAACTGCAGAAATTTCACTTATTTTGCGGCAAAATGGCAGAAATTCCCCTTATTTTCTGCGAAAAAGGCAGAAAATCCCCGTATTTTGGAGCAAAATTGCAGAAACTCCCCTAATTTTGGGTCAAAAAGGCAGAAATTCCCTTTTTTGGGGGGCAAAAATACAGTAATTCTTCTTATTTAGGGGCAAAAATCAGAAATTTCCTTTATTTGGGGGCAAAATTTTAGAAATTTTTTTTATTTTGGTACAGAATTGCAGAAATTTTTCTTATTTTGTGGCAAAAAGGCAGAAATTCTCCATATTTTGGTGCAAAAAGGCTGAAATTTCCCTTATTTTGAGGTAAAATGCTGAAATTCCTCATATTTTGGGGTTAAAAGGCAGAAATTCCCCTCTTTTTGTGGCAAAAAGGCACAAATTTCTCTTATTTTCGGGCAAAATTCCAGAAATTTCATTTATTTCAGGGCAAAAAGTCAGAAATTACTTTTATTTTGGGGCAAAAAGCAGAAATTTCTTTTATTTTGGTACAAAATTGAAGAAATTTATCTTATATTGGAACAAAAAGTCAGAAATTCCCCATATTTTGGGCAAAAGGCAGAAATTCCCATTATTTTGGGGTTAAAAGGCTGAAATTTCCGTTATTTTGGGGCAAAAAGGCAGAAATTCCCTTTACTTTGTGGCAAAAAGGCAGAAATTCCCATTAATTGTGGCAGAAAAGCAAAAATTTTCCTTATTTGGGGGCTATTAGGCAGAAATTCCCCATATTTTTTGGCAAAAAGGCAGAAATTTCCCTTATTTGAAGGTAAAATGCTGAAATTCCCCTTATTTTGGCAAAAAGGCAGAAATTCTCCTTATTTTGGGGCAAAATTGCAGAAATTTCACTTATTTCAGGGCAAAAAGTCAGAAATTTGCCTTAATTTGGGGCAAAAAGCAGAAATTTTCCTAATTTTGCGGCCAAAACCAGAAATTCCCATTATTTTGGGGTAAAATTGCGGAAATTTCAAATATTTCAGGGCAAAAAGGCAGAAATTCCACTTTATTTCTGGCAATAAGGCAAAAATTCCCCGTATTTTGGAGCAAAATTTCAGAAATTCCCCTTATATTGGTGCAAAAATGCAGAAATTCCTTTATTTTGGTTCAATAAGGCAAAAATTCCCCGTATTTTGAAGCAAAATTGCACATATTCCCCTAATTTTGAGGGAAAATGCAGAAATTCACATTATTTGAAGCAAAAAGACAGAAATTCTCCTTATTTCAGGGCAAAAAGTCAGAAATTCCCCTTATTTTGGGTCAAAATTCCAGAAATTTTCTTTATTTTGGGACAAAATTACAGAAATTTCAATTTTTTTGGGCCAAAATTGCAGAAATTTCACTTATTTCAGGGAAAAAAGGCAGAAATTTTTCTTATTTTGGAGCAAAAAGGAAGAAATTCCTTATATTTTGTGGCAAAAATGAAGAAATTCCCCTTATTTTGAGGTAAAAAGGCAGAAATTTCCCTTATTTTGGGGCAAAAATACAGAAATTCCCCTTAATTTGTGGCAAAATTGCAGAAATTTCAATTAGTTTGGGGAAAAATTTTTGAAATTATCTTATTTCAGGGCAAAAAGTCGAAAATTCCCCTTATTTTGGGGCAAAAAGACAGAAATTCCATTTATTTTTGGAAAAAAGTCAGAAATTGCACATATTTTGAGTCAAAAAGGCGGAAAATCCCCTTATTTTGGGGTAAAAATGAAGAAATTTCCCTTTTTATGGCAAAAAGGTATACATTCCCTTTATTTTCGGGCAAAAAGTCAGAAATTCTCTGTATTTTGGAGCAAAATTGCAGAAATTCCCCTAATATTGGGGCAAAAAGGCAGAAATTCCCCTTATTTTGGGGTAAAACTGCAGAAATTTCACTTATTTTGCGGCAAAATTGCAGAAATTCCCCTTATTTTCTGCGAAAAAGGCAGAAAATCCCCGTATTTTGGAGCAAAATTGCAGAAACTCCCCTAATTTTGAGACAAAAAGGCAGAAATTCGCTTTTTTGGGCGGTAAAAATACAGAAATTCTCCTTATTTCGGGGCAAAAATCAGAAATTTCCCTTATTTGGGGGCAAAATTTTAGAAATTTCTTTTATTTTGGTACAGAATTGCAGAAATTTTTCTTATTTTGTAGCAAAAAGGCAGAAATTCTCCATATTTTGGTGCAAAAAGGCTGAAATTCCCCTTATTTTGAGGTAAAATGCTGAAATTCCCCATATTTTGGGGTTAAAGGGAGAAATTCCCCTCATTTTAGGGCAAAAAGAAACAAATTTCCCTTATTTTCGGGCAAAATTGCAGAAATTTCATTTATTTCAGGGCAAAAAGTAAGAAATTACTTTTATTTTGGGGCAGAAAGCAGAAGTTTCTTTTATTTTGGTACAAAATTGAAGAAATTTTCCTTATTTTGGAACAAAAAGTCAGAAATTCCCCATATTTTTGGCAAAAGGCAGAAATTCCCCTTATTTTGGGGTAAAAAGGCTGAAATTCCTGTTATTTTGGGGCAAAAAGGCAGAAATTCCTTATACTTTGTGGCAAAAAGGCAGAAATTCACATTAATTGTGGCAGAAAAGCAAAAATTTTCCTTATTTGGGGGCAATAAGGCAGAAATTCCCCATATTTTGTGGCAAAAAGGCAGAAATTCCCCTTATTTAAAAGTAAAATGCTGAAATTCCCCTTATTTTGGCAAAAAGGCAGAAATTCCCCTTATTTTGGGCAAAATTGCAGAAATTTCACTTATTTCAGGGCAAAAAGTCAGAAATTTGCCTTAATTTGGGGCAAAAAGCAGAAATTCTCCTAATTTTGGGGCCAAAAACAGAAATTCCCTTTATTTTGGGGTAAAATTGCGGAAATTTCAAATATTTCAGGGCAAAAAGGCAGAAATTCCACTTTATTTCTGGCAATAAGGCAAAAATTCCCCGTATTTTGGAACAAAATTTCAGAAATTCCCTTATATTGGTGCAAAAATGCAGAAATTCCTTTATTTTGGTTCAATAAGGCAAAAATTCCCCGTATTTTGAAGCAAAATTGCACATATTCCCCTAATTTTGAGGGAAAATTCAGAAATTCACATTATTTTGGGGCAAAAAGACAGAAATTCTCCTTATTTCAGGGCAAAAATTCAGAAATTCCCCTTATTTTGGGGCAAAATTCCAGAAAATTCCTTTATTTTGGTGCAAAATAGCAGAAATCTCTCTAATTTTGGGGCAAAAATACAGAAATTTCACTTATTTCAGAGATAAAACGCAGAAATTTCTCTTATTTTAGGGCAAAAAGGCAGAAATTACTTTTATTTTGGTACAAATTTGCAGAAAATTTTTTTATTTTGGGGCAAAAATACAGAAATTCCGCATATTTTAGGGCAAAAAGGAAAGATTCCCATTATTATTAGGTAAAAAGGCTGAAATTCCTTTTATTTTGGGGCAAAAAGACAGAAATTCCCCTTATTTTGTGGCAAAAAAGCAGATATTTCCCTTATTTTGAGGCAAAATTGGAGAAGTTTCACTTATTTCAGGGCATAATTCAAAAATTGCATTTATTTTGGGGCAAAAAAACAGAAATTCCGTTTATTTTTGGGTAAAAAGGCAGAAATTTCACTTACTTTGAGGTAAAAAGGCAGAAATTCCTCTTATTTTGGGGCAAAAATGAAGAAATTTCCCTTTTTTTGTGGCAAAAGGTATACATTCCCCTTATTTTCGGGCAAAAAAGCAGAAATTCCCCGTATTTTGAAGCAAAATTGCATAAATACTATCAATTTTTGGGCAAAAAGGCAGAAATTCTCCTTATTTTGGGGCAAAAAGACAGAAAATCTCCATTTTCAGGAGCAAACAGTCAGAAATTCCCGATATTGTGGGGCAAAATTGCAGAAATTTTTTTTACATTGAAGAAAAATAGCAGAAATTTCCCTTATTTAAAGGCAAAATTGCAGAAATTTCACTTATTTCAGGTTAATAAGTCAGAAATTCCCCTTATTTTGGGGCAAATTTGCAAAAATTTCCTTTACATTGGGGCAAAATTGCAGAAATTTTTCTTATTTTGTGGCAAATTGCAGATATTTTACTTATTTCAGGGTAATTAGTCAGAAATTACCCTTATTTTGGAGCAAAAAAGACAGAAATTCCTTTTGTTTTGGGGGAAAAAGACAGAAATTCCACTTATTTAGAGGCAAAAAGGCAGAAATTCCCCTTATTTTGAAGCAAAAAAGAAGAAATTTTTATTTTTATGGCAAAAAGGTATGCATTCCCATTATTTTCAGGCAAAAAGGCAGAAATTCCCTGTATTTTGGAGCAAAATTGCAGAAATTCCCCCATTTTGGGGGCAAAAGGCAGAAATTCCCTTTATTTTGTGGCAAAAATCAGAAATTCCCCTTAATTTGGGGCAAAATTCCAGAAATTTCCTTTATTTTGGGCAAAATTGCAGGAATTTACCTTATTTTGGAGCAAAATTGCAGAAATTTTCCTTATTTGGTGCAAAATTGCAGAAATTTCACTTATTTTCAGGTAAAAAGGCTGAAATTTCCTTTATTTTGGGGCAAAAAGAGAGAAATTCCCCTTATTTTGGGGCAAAATTTCAGAAATTTCCCTTATTATGGGGAAAAATTGCAGAAATTTCCCTTATTTTAGGACAAAATTGCAGAAATTTCACTTATTTCTGAGAAAAAAATCAAAAATTTTTCTTTTTTGGGAGCAAAAAAACAGAAATTCCCATTATTTTGGGGCAAAAAGGCAGAAATTCATCTTATTTTGGGGTAAACTTGTAAAAATTTCACATATTTTAGAGCAAAAAGGTAGAAATTACCCTTATTTTGGGGCAAAATTGCATAAATTTCACTTATTTCAGGGTAATAAGTAAGAAATTCCCCTTATTTTGGGGCAAAAAGACAGAAATTCCCTTAGTTTTGAGGGAAAAAGACAGAAATTCCACTTATTTAGAGGTAAAAATGCAGAAATTCCCGTTATTTTGGAGCAAAAATGAAGAAATTTCCCTTTTTATGGCAAAAAGGTATGCATTCCCATTATTTTCGGGCAAAAAGGCAGAAATTCCCCGTATTTTGGAGCAAAATTGCAGAAATTCCCCTAATTGTGGGGCAAAAGGCAGAAATTCCCTTTATTTTGGGGCAAAAATCAGAAAATCCCCTTAAGGGACAAAATTCCAGAAATTTTATTTTAGGGCAAAATTGCAGGAATTTACCTTATTTTGGGGCAAAATTGCAGAAATTTCCATTATTTGGGGTAAAATTGCAGAAATTTCACTAATTTTCAGGTAAAAAGGCTGAAACTTCTTTTATTTTGGGGCAAAAAGGGAGAAATTCCTATTATTTTGGGGCAAAATTGCAGAAATTTCCCTTATTATGGGAAAAAATTGCAGAAATTGCCCTTATTTTAGGGTAAAATTGCAGAAATTTCACTTATTTCAGAGAAAAAACGCAAAATTTTTTCTTATTTTGGGACAAAAAGGCAGAAATTCCCATTATTTTGGGGCAAAAAGGCAGAAATTCACCTTACTTTGGGGTAAAATTGCAGAAATTTCACATATTTCAGGGCAAAAAGGCAGAAATTTCCCTTATTTTGGGGCAAAATTGCAGAAATTTCACTTATTTCAGGGTAATAATTCAGAAATTCCCTTTATTTTGGGGCAAAAAATACAGAAATTCCCTTTGTTTTGGGGGAAAAAGACAGAAATTCAACTTACTTAGTGGCAAAAAAGCCGAAATTCTTCTTATTTTGGAGCAAAAATGAAGAAATTTTCCTCTTTTATGGCAAAAACTTATGCATTTCCTCTATTTTCAGGCAAAATGCAGAAATTCCCCGTATTTTGGAGAAAAATTGCAGAAATTCCCCTAATTGTGGGGCAAAAAGGCAGAAATTCCCTATATGTTGGGGCAAAAAGATAGAAATTCTCGTTATTTTGGGGCAAAACTCAGAAATTCCCCTTATTTTGGGGCAAAATTCCAGAAATTTCCCTTATTTTGGTGCAAAATTGCAGAAATTTCACTTATTTTGGGGCAAAATTGCAGAAATTTCACTTATTTTAGGGAAAAAAGGCAGAAATTTTCCTTATTTTGGGGCAAAAATGCAGAAATTCCCCTTATTTTGAGGTAAAAAGTCTGAAATTCCCCTTATTTGGAGGCAAAAAGGCAGAAATTTCCCTTATTTTGGGGCAAAAAGACAGAAATTCCCCTTATTTTGTGGCAAAAATGCAGAAATTTCTTTTATTGTGGGGCAAAAATGAAGAAATTCTTTTTTTTTTGTGGGAAAAGGTATACATTCCTCTTACTTTCGGGATTAAAAGCAGAATTTCCCCGTATTTTGAAGCAAAATTGCAGAAATTCTCATAATTTTCGGGCAAAAAGGCAGGAATTCTCCTTATTTTGGGGCAAAAATACAGAAAATCTCCTTTTTTCGGGAGCAAACAGTCAGAATTTCCCCTTATTTTGGGGCAAAATTGCAGAAATTTCCTTTACATTGGGGCAAAATTGCAGAAATTTCCCTTATTTTGAGGCAAAATTGCAGAAATTTCACTTATTTCAGGGTAATAAGTCAGTAATTCCACTTATTTTGGGGCAAAAAAGACAGAAATTCCCTTTGTTTTGGGGGAAAAAGACAGAAATTCCACTTATTTAAAGGCAAAAAGGAAGAAATTCCCCTTATTTTGAAGCAAAAATGAAGAAATTTCCCTTTTTATGTTAAAAAGGTTTGCATTCCCATTATTTTCGGGCAATAAGGCAGAAATTCCTCGTATTTTGGAGCAAAATTGCAGAAATTCCCCTAATTTTGAGGCAAAAGGCAGAAATTCCCTTTATTTTGGGGCAAAAATCAGAAATTCCCCTTATTTTGGGGCAAAATTCCAGAAATTTCCTTTATTTTGGGGAAAAATTGCAGGAATTTGCCTTATTTTGGTGAAAAATTGCAGAAATTTCTCTTATTTGAGGCAAAATTGCAGAAATTTCACTTATTTTCAGGTAAAAAGTCTGAAATTTTCTTTATTTTGGGGCAAAAAGAGAGAAAATCCCCTTATTTTGGGGCAAAATTGAGAAATTTCCCTTATTATGGGGAAAAATTGCAGAAATTTCCCTTATTTTAGGGCAAAATTGCAGAAATTTCACTTACTTCAGAAAAAAAATTTTTTTTCTTATTTTGGGGCAAAAAGGCAGAAATTCACCTTATTTTGGGGTAAAATTGCAGAAATTTCACATATTTCAGGCCAAAAAGGCAGAAATTTCCCTTATTTTGGAGCAAAATTGCAGAAACTTCACTTATATCAGGGAAAAAAGGCAGAAATTTTCCTTATTTTGGGGCAAAAATGCAGAAATTCCTCTTATTTTGAGGTAAAAAGGCTGAAATTCCTTTTATTTGGGGGCAAAAAGACAGAAATTCCCCTTATTTTGTGGCAAAAATGCAGAATTTTCCCTTATTTTAGGACAAAATTGCAGAAATTTCACTTATTTCAAAGAAAAAAATTAAAAATTTTTCTTTTTTGGGGGCAAAAATGCAGAAATTCCCATTATTTTGGGGCAAAAAGGCAGAAATTCACCTTATTTTGGGGTAAAATTGCAGAAATTTCACATATTTCAGGGCAAAAAGGTAGATATTTCCCATATTTTGGGGCAACATTGAAGAAATTTCACTTATTTCAGGGTAATAAGTCAGAAATTCCCCTTATTTTGGGGCAAAAAAACAGAAATTCCCTTTGTTTTGAGGGAAAAAACAGAAATTCCACTTATTTAGAGGTAAAAATGCAGAAATTCCCGTTATTTTGGAGCAAAAATGAAGAAATTTCCCTTCTTATGGCAAAAAGGTATGCATTCCCATTATTTTCGGGCAAAAAGGCAGAAATTCCCCGTATTTTGGGGCAAAAGGCAGAAATTCCCTTTATTTTGGGTCAAAAATCAGATAATCCCCTTATTATGGGACAAAATTCCAGAAATTTCCTTTATTTTAGGGCAAAATTGCAGGAATTTACCTTATTTTGGGGCAAAATTGCAGAAATTTCCATTATTTGGGGTAAAATTGCAGAAATTTCACTAATTTTCAGGTAAAAAGGCTGAAATTTCCTTTATTTTGGTAAAAAAGGGAGAAATTCCTCTTATTTTGGGGCAAAATTGCAGAAATTTCCATTATTTGGGTTAAAATTGCAGAAATTTCACTAATTTTCAGGTAAAAAGGCTGAAATTTCCTTTATTTTGGTAAAAAAGGGAGAAATTCCTCTTATTTTGGGGCAAAATTGCAAAAATTTCCCTTATTATGGGAAAACATTGCAGAAATTTCCCTTATTTTAGGGTAAAATTGCAGAAATTTCACTTATTTCAGAGAAAAAAAGCAAAAATTTTTCTCATTTTGGGACAAAAAGGCAGAAATTCCCATTATTTTGGGGCAAAAAGGCAGAAATTCACTTTACTTTGGGGTAAAATTGCAGAAATTTTACATATCTCAGGGCAAAAAGGCAGAAATTTCCCTTATTTTGGGTCAAAATTGCAGAAATTTCACTTATATTGGGGCAAAATTGCACAAATTTCACTTATTTCAAGAAAAAAAGCCAGAAATTTTCTTTATTTTGGGGCAAAAATTCAGAAATTCCCTTTATTTTGAGGTAAAGGCTGAAATACCCCTTATTTGGGCGAAAAAATGCAAAATTTCCCTTATTTTGGGGCAAAAAAACAGAAATTCTCCTTATTTTGTTGCAAAAATGCAGAAATTTCTTTTATTTTGGGGCAAAATTGCAGAAATTTCACCTGTTTTATGGCATAATTCAAAAATTCCTTTTATTTTGGGGCAAAAACTCAGAAATTCTGTTTATTTTTGGGTAAAAAGGCAGAAATTTCACTTATTTTGAGGTAAAAAGGCAGAAATTCCTCTTATTTTGGGGCAAAAATGAAGAAATTTCCTTTTTTTGTGGCAAAAGCTATACATTCTCCTTACTTTCGGGATAAAAAGCAGAAATTCCCCGTATTTTGAAGCAAAATTGCAGAAATTCTCTCAATTTTCGTGCAAAAAGGCAGAAATTATACTTATTTTGGGGCCAAAAGGAAGAAAATCTCCTTTTTCGGGAGCAAACAGTCAGAAATTCCCCTTATTTTGGGGCAAAATTGCAGAAATTTCTTTTACATTAGGGCAAAATTGCAGAAATTTCCCTGATTTTTGGGCAAAGTTGCAGAAATTTCACTTATTTCAGGGTAATAAGTCAGAAATTCCCCTTATTTTGGGGCAAAAAAGACAGAAATTCCCTTTGTTTTGAGGGAAAAAGACAGAAATTCCACTAATTTAGAGGCAAAAAAGCAGAAATTCCCCTTATTTTGGAGCAAAAATGGAGAAATTTCCCTTTTTATAGCACAAAGGTATGCATTCCCATTATTTTCGGGCAAAAAGGCAGAAATTCCCCGTATTTTGGAGCATAATTGCAGAAATTCCCCTAATTGTGGGGCAAAAGGCAGAAATTCCCTTTATTTTGGAGCAAAAATGAAGAAATTTCCTTTTTTATGGCAAAAAGTTATGCATTCCCATTATTTTCGGACAAAAAGGCAGAAATTACCTGTATTTTCGAGCAAAATTGCAGAAATTCCCCTAGTTTTGGGGCAAAAGGCAGAAATTCCCTTTATTTTGGGGCAAAAATCAGAAATTCCTCTTATTTTGGGGCAAAATTCCAGAAATTTCCTTTATTTTTGGGGCAAAATTGCAGGAATTTACCTTATTTTGGGGCAAAATTGCAGAAATTTTTCTTATTTGGGGCAAAATTGAAGAAATTTCACTTATTTTCAGATAAAAAGGCTGAAATTTCCTTTATTTTGGTGCAAAAAGAGAGAAATTCCCCTTATTTTGGGGCAAAATTGCAGAAATTTCCCTTATATGGGGAAAAATTGCAGAAATTTCCCTTATTTTAGGGCAAAATTGCAGAAATTTCACTTATTTCAGTAAAAAAAAATCAAAAATTTTTTTTTGGGGGCAAAAAGGCAGAAATTCCAATTATTTTGGGGCAAAAAGGCAGAAATTCACCTTATTTTGGGGTAAAATTGCAGAAATTTCACATATTTCAGGGCAAAAAGGCAGAAATTTTCCTTATTTTGGGGCAAAATTGCAGAAATTTCACTTATTTCAGGGTAATAAGTCAGAAATTCCCTTTATTTTTGGGCAAAAAATACAGAAATTCCCTTTGTTTTGGGGGAAAAAGACAGATATTCCACTTATTTAGAGGTAACAAAGCAGAAATTCCCCTTATTTTGGAGCAAAAATGAAGAAATTTCCTATTTTATGGCAAAAAGGTATGCATTCCCATTATTTTCGTGCAAAAAGGCAGAAATTCCCCGTATTTTCGAGCAAATTGCAGAAATTCCCCTAATTTTGGGGCATAATTCAGAAATTCCCTTTATTTTGGGGAAAAATCAGAAATTCCTCTTATTTTGGGGCAGAATTCAAGAAATTTTTTTATTTTGGGGAAACATTGCAGGAATTTATTTTATTTTGTGGCAAAATTGTAGAAATTTCACTTATATTCAGGTAAAAAGGCTGAAATTTCCTTTATTTTGGGGCAAAAAGGGAGAAATTCCCCTTATTTTATGGCAAAATTACAGAAATTTCCCTTATTATGAGAAAAAATTGCAGAAATTTCCTTTATTTTAGGGCAAAATTGCAGAAATTTCACTTATTTCAGAGAAAAAAAGCAAATATTTTTCTCATTTTGGGGCAAAAAAGGCAGAAATTTCCATTATTTTGGGGCAAAAAGTCAGAAATTCACCTTATTTTGGGGTAAAATTGCAGAAATTTCATATGTTTCAGGGCAAAAAGGCAGAAATTTCCCTTATTTGGGGGCAAAATTAAAGAAATTTCACTTATTTCAGGTTAATAAGTCAGAAATTCCCCTTATTTGGGAGCAAAAAAGACAAAAATTCTCTCTGTTTTGGGAGAAAAAGACAGAAATTCCACTTATTTAGAGGCAAAAAAGCAGAAATTCTTCTTATTTTGGAGCAATAATAAAGAAATTTTCCTCGTTTATTTCAAAAAGTTATGCATTCCCCTTATTTTCGGGCAAAAATGCAGAAATTCCCCGTATTTTGGATCAAAATTGCAGAAATTCCCATAATTGTGGGGCAAAAGGCAGATATTTTCTATATGTTGGGGCAAAAAGATAGAAATTCTCCTTATTTTGGGGCAAAACTCAGAAATTCCCTTTATTTTGGGGCAAAATTCCAGAAATTTCCCTTATTTTGGTGCAAAATTGCAGAAATTTCACTTATTTTGGGGCAAAATTGCAGAAATTTCACTTATTTTAGGGAAAAAAGGCAGAAATTTTCCTTATTTTGGGGCAAAAATGCCGAAATTCCCCTTATTTTGAGGTAAAAAGGCTGAAATTCCCCTTATTTGGAGGCAAAAAGGCAGAAATTTCCCTTATTTTGGGGCAAAAAGACAGAAATTCCCCTTATTTTGTGGCAAAATGCAGAAATTTCTTTTATTGTGGGGCAAAAATGAAGAAATTCTTTTTTTTTTGTGGGAAAAGGTATACATTCCTCTTACTTTCGGGATTAAACGCAGAATTTCCCCGTATTTTGAAGCAAAATTGCAGAAATTCTCATAATTTTCGGGCAAAAAGGCAGGAATTCTCCTTATTTTGGGGCAAAAATACAGAAAATCTCCTTTTTTCGGGAGCAAACAGTCAGAATTTCCCCTTATTTTGGGGCAAAATTGCAGAAATTTCCTTTACATTGGGGCAAAATTGCAGAAATTTCCCTTATTTTGAGGCAAAATTGCAGAAATTTCACTTATTTCATGGTTATAAGTCAGTAATTCCACTTATTTTGGGGCAAAAAAGACAGAAATTCCACTTATTTAAAGGCAAAAAGGAAGAAATTCCCCTTATTTTGAAGCAAAAATGAAGAAATTTCCCTTTTTATGTTAAAAAGGTTTGCATTCCCATTATTTTCGGGCAAAAAGGCAGAAATTCCTCGTATTTTGGAGCAAAATTGCAGAAATTCCCCTAATTTTGAGGCAAAAAGCAGAAATTCCCTTTATTTTGGGGCAAAAATCAGAAATTCCCCTTATTTTGGGGCAAAATTCCAGAAATTTCCTTTATTTTGGGGAAAAATTGCAGGAATTTGCCTTATTTTGGTGAAAAATTGCAGAAATTTCTCTTATTTGAGGCAAAATTGCAGAAATTTCACTTATTTTCAGGTAAAAAGTCTGAAATTTTCTTTATTTTGGGGCAAAAAGAGAGAAAATCCCCTTATTTTGGGGCAAAATTGAGAAATTTCCCTTATTATGGGGAAAAATTGCAGAAATTTCCCTTATTTTAGGGCAAAATTGCAGAAATTTCACTTACTTCAGAAAAAAATTTTTTTTTCTTATTTTGGGGCAAAAAGGCAGAAATTCACCTTATTTTGGGGTAAAATTGCAGAAATTTCACATATTTCAGGCCAAAAAGGCAGAAATTTCCCTTATTTTGGGGCAAAATGCAGAAATTCCTCTTATTTTGAGGTAAAAAGGCTGAAATTCCTTTCATTTGGGGGCAAAAAGACAGAAATTCCCCTTATTTTGTGGCAAAAATGCAGAATTTTCCCTTATTTTAGGACAAAATTGCAGAAATTTCACTTATTTCAAAGAAAAAAATTAAAAATTTTTCTTTTTTTGGGGCAAAAATGCAGAAATTCCCATTATTTTGGGGCAAAAAGGCAGAAATTCACCTTATTTTGGGGTAAAATTGCAGAAATTTCACATATTTCAGGGCAAAAAGGTAGATATTTCCCATATTTTGGGGCAACATTGCAGAAATTTCACTTATTTCAGGGTAATAAGTCAGAAATTCCCCTTATTTTGGGGCAAAAAAACAGAAATTCCCTTTGTTTTGAGGGAAAAAACAGAAATTCCACTTATTTAGAGGTAAAAATGCAGAAATTCCCGTTATTTTGGAGCAAAAATGAAGAAATTTCCCTTCTTATGGCAAAAAGGTATGCATTCCCATTATTTTCGGGCAAAAAGGCAGAAATTCCCCGTATTTTGGGGCAAAAGGCAGAAATTCCCTTTATTTTGGGTCAAAAATCAGATAATCCCCTTATTATGGGACAAAATTCCAGAAATTTCCTTTATTTTAGGGCAAAATTGCAGGAATTTACCTTATTTTGGGGCAAAATTGCAGAAATTTCCATTATTTGGGGTAAAATTGCAGAAATTTCACTAATTTTCAGGTAAAAAGGCTGAAATTTCCTTTATTTTGGTAAAAAAGGGAGAAATTCCTCTTATTTTGGGGCAAAATTGCAGAAATTTCCCTTATTATGGGAAAACATTGCAGAAATTTCCCTTATTTTAGGGTAAAATTGCAGAAATTTCACTTATTTCAGAGAAAAAAAGCAAAAATTTTTCTCATTTTTGGACAAAAAGGCAGAAATTCCCATTATTTTGGGGCAAAAAGGCAGAAATTCACTTTACTTTGGGGTAAAATTGCAGAAATTTCACATATCTCAGGGCAAAAAGGCAGAAATTTCCCTTATTTTGGGGCAAAATTGCAGAAATTTCACTTATTTCAGGGTAATAAGTCAGAAATTCCCCTTATTTTGGGGCAAAAAATACAGAAATTCCCTTTGTTTTGGGGGAAAAAGACAGAAATTCAACTTATTTAGAGGTTAAAAAGCCGAAATTCTTCTTATTTTGTACCAAAAATGAAGAAATTTTTCTCTTTTATGGCAAAAACTTATGCATTTCCTCTATTTTCAGGCAAAATGCAGAAATTCCCCCTATTTTGGAGCAAAATTGCAGAAATTCCCCTAATTCTGGGGCAAAAAGTCAGAAATTCCCTATATGTTGGGGCAAAAAGACAGAAATTCTCCTTATTTTGGAACAAAACTCAGAAATTTCCCTTATTTTGGGGCAAAATTCCAGAAATTTCCCTTATTTTGGGTCAAAATTGCAGAAATTTCACTTATATTGGGGCAAAATTGCACAAATTTCACTTATTTCAAGAAAAAAAGCCAGAAATTTTCTTTATTTTGGGGCAAAAATGCAGAAATTCCCTTTATTTTGAGGTAAAGGCTTTAATACCCCTTATTTGGGCGAAAAAATGCAAAATTTCCCTTATTTTGGGGCAAAAAAACAGAAATTCTCCTTATTTTGTTGCAAAAATGCAGAAATTTCTTTTATTTTGGGGCAAAATTGCAGAAATTTCACCTGCTTTATGGCATAATTCAAAAATTCCTTTTATTTTGGGGCAAAAACTCAGAAATTCTGTTTATTTTTGGGTAAAAAGGCAGAAATTTCACTTATTTTGAGGTAAAAAGGCAGAAATTCCCCTTATTTTCGGGCAAAAATGCAGAAATTCCCCGTATTTTGGAGCAAAATTGCAGAAATTCCCCTAATTGTGGGGCAAAAAGGCAGATATTCTCTATATGTTGGGGCAAAAAGATAGAAATTCTCCTTATTTTGGGGCAAAACTCAGAAATTCCCCTTATTTTGGGGCAAAATTCCAGAAATTTCCCTTATTTTGGTGCAAAATTGCAGAAATTTCACTTATTTTGGGGCAAAATTGCAGAAATTTCACTTATTTTAGGGAAAAAAGGCAGAAATTTTCCTTATTTTGGGGCAAAAATGCAGAAATTCCCCTTATTTTGAGGTAAAAAGGCTGAAATTCCCTTTATTTGGAGGCAAAAAGGCAGAAATTTCCCTTATTTTGGGGCAAAAAGACAGAAATTCCCTTTATTTTGTGGAAAAACTGCAGAAATTTCTTTTATTGTGGGGCAAAAATGAAGAAATTCCTTTTTTTGTGGGAAAAGGTATACATTCCTCTTACTTTCGGAATTAAAACATAAATTCCCCGTATTTTGAAACAAAATTGCAGAAATTCTCATAATTTTCGGGCAAAAAGGCAGGAATTCTCCTTCTTTTGTGGCAAAAATACAGAAAATCTCCTTTTTTCGGGAGCAAACAGTCAGGATTTCCCCTTATTTTGGGGCAAAATTGCAGAAATTTCCTTTACATTGGGGCAAAATTGCAGAAATTTCCCTTATTTTGGGGCAAAATTGCAGAAATTTCACTTATTTCAGGGTAATAAGTCAGTAATTGCACTTATTTTGGGGCAAAAAAGACAGAAATTCCCTTTGTTTTAGGGGAAAAAGACAGAAATTCCACTTATTTAAAGGCAAAAAGGAAGATATTCCCCTTATTTTGGAGCAAAAATGAAGAAATTTCCTTTTTATGTTAAGAAGGTATGCATTCCCATTTTTTCGGGCAAAAAGGCAGAAATTCCCTTTATTTTGGGGCAAAAATCAGAAATTCCCCTTATTTTGTGGCAAAATTCCAGAAATTTCCTTTATTTTGGGGCAAAATTGCAGGAATTTGCCTTATTTTGGTGAAAAATTGCAGAAATTTCTCTTATTTAAGGCAAAATTGCAGAAATTTCACTTATTTTCAGGTAAAAAGTCTGAATTTTCTTTATTTTGGGGCAAAAAGGGAGAAAATCCCCTTATTTTGGGGCAAAATTGAGAAATTTCCCTTATGGGGAAAAATTGCAGAAATTTCCCTTATTTTAGGGCAAAATTGCAGAAATTTCACTTACTTCAGAAAAAAAATTTTTTTTCTTATTTTGGGGCAAAAAGGCAGAAATTCACCTTATTTTGGGGTAAAATTGCAGAAATTTCACATATTTCAGGGCAAAAAGGCAGAAATTTCCCTTATTTTGGGGCAAAATTGCAGAAATTTCACTTATATCAGGGAAAAAAGGCAGAGATTTTCCTTATTTTGGGGCAAAAATGCAGATATTCCTCTTATTTTGAGGTAAAAAGGCTGAAATTCCTTTTATTTGGTTGCAAAAAGACAGAAATTCCCCTTATTTTGTGGCAAAAATGCAGAAATTTCCCTTATTTTAGTACAAAATTGCAGAAATTTCACTTATTTCAGAGAAAAAAAATCAAAAATTTTTCTTTTTTTGGGGCAAAAATGCAGAAATTCCCATTATTTTGGGGCAAAAAAACAGAAATTCACTTATTTTGGGGTAAAATTGCAGAAATTTCACATATTTCAGGACAAAAGGTAGAAATTTCCCTTATTTTGGGGCAAAATTGCAGAAATTTCACTTATTTCAGGGTAATAAGTCAGAAATTCCCCTTATTTTGGGGCAAAAAAACAGAAATTCCCTTTTTTTTGAGGGAAAAAGACAGAAATTCCACTTATTTAGAGGAAAAATGCAGTAATTCCTGTTATTTTGGAGCAAAAATGAAGAAATTTCCCTTTTTATGGCAAAAAGGTATGCATTCCCATTATTTTCGGGCAAAAAGGCAGAAATTCCCCGTATTTTGGAGCAAAATTGCAGAAATTCCCCTAATTTTGGGGCAAAATTGCAGAAATTTCACTTATTTCAGGGTAATAAGTCAGTAATTCCACTTATTTTGGGGCAAAAAGACAGAAATTCCCTTTGTTCTGGGGGAAAAAAAACAGAAATTCCACTTATTTAAAGGCAAAAAGGAAGATATTCCCCTTATTTTGGAGCAAAAATGAAGAAATTGCCCTTTTTATGTTAAGAAGGTATGCATTCCCAATTTTTCGGGCAAAAAGGCAGAAATTCCCTTTATTTTGGGGCAAAAATCAGAAATTCCCCTTATTTTGGGGCAAAATTCCAGAAATTTCCTTTATTTTGGGGCAAAATTGCAGGAATTTGCCTTATTTTGGTGAAAAATTGCAGAAATTTCTCTTATTTGAGGCAAAATTGCAGAAATTTCACTTATTTTCAGGTAAAAAGTCTGAATTTTCTTTATTTTGGGGCAAAAAGGGAGAAAATGCCCTTATTTTGGGGCAAAATTGAGAAATTTCCCTTATTATGGGGAAAAATTGCAGAAATTTCCCTTTTTTAGGGCAAAATTGCAGAAATTTCACTTACTTCAGAAAAAAAATTTTTTTTCTTATTTTGGGGCAAAAAGGCAGAAATTCACCTTATTTTGGGGTAAAATTGCAGAAATTTCACATATTTCAGGGCAAAAAGGCAGAAATTTCCCTTATTTTGGGGCAAAATTGCAGAAATTTCA
This sequence comes from Micromys minutus, assembly GCF_963924665.1. Lineage (NCBI taxonomy): Eukaryota > Metazoa > Chordata > Mammalia > Rodentia > Muridae > Micromys > Micromys minutus. Next base: position 944,725 of record NW_027667262.1, read on the forward strand.
CTTATATCAGGGAAAAAAGGCAGAGATTTTCCTTATTTTGGGGCAAAAATGCAGATATTCCTCTTATTTTGAGGTAAAAAGGCTGAAATTCCTTTTATTTGGTTGCAAAAAGACAAAAATTCCCCTTATTTTGTGGCAAAAATGCAGAAATTTCCCTTATTTTAGGACAAAATTGCAGAAATTTCACTTATTTCAGAGAAAAAAATCAAAAATTTTTCTTTTTTTGGGGCAAAAATGCAGAAATTCCCATTATTTTGGGGCAAAAAAACAGAAATTCACTTATTTTGGGGTAAAATTGCAGAAATTTCACATATTTCAGGGCAAAAGATAGAAATTTCCCTTATTTTGGGGCAAAATTGCAGAAATTTCACTTATTTCAGGGTAATAAGTCAGAAATTCCCCTTATTTTGGGGCAAAAAAACAGAAATTCCCTTTTTTTTGAGGGAAAAAGACAGAAATTCCACTTATTTAGAGGAAAAATGCAGTAATTCCTGTTATTTTGGAGCAAAAATGAAGAAATTTCCCTTTTTATGGCAAAAAGGTATGCATTCCCATTATTTTCGGGCAAAAAGGCAGAAATTCCCCGTATTTTGGAGCAAAATTGCAGAAATTCCCCTAATTTTGGGGCAAAATTGCAGAAATTTCACTTATTTCAGGGTAATAAGTCAGTAATTCCACTTATTTTGGGGCAAAAAAGACAGAAATTCCCTTTGTTTTGGGGGAAAAAAACAGAAATTCCACTTATTTAAAGGCAAAAAGGAAGATATTCCCCTTATTTTGGAGCAAAAATGAAGAAATTGCCCTTTTTATGTTAAGAAGGTATGCATTCCCATTTTTTCGGGCAAAAAGGCAGAAATTCCCTTTATTTTGGGGCAAAAATCAGAAATTCCCCTTATTTTGGGGCAAAATTCCAGAAATTTCCTTTATTTTGGGGCAAAATTGCAGGAATTTGCCTTATTTTGGTGAAAAATTGCAGAAATTTCTCTTATTTGAGGCAAAATTGCAGAAATTTCACTTATTTTCAGGTAAAAAGTCTGAATTTTCTTTATTTTGGGGCAAAAAGGGAGAAAATCCCCTTATTTTGGGGCAAAATTGAGAAATTTCCCTTATTATGGGGAAAAATTGCAGAAATTTCCCTTTTTTTAGGGCAAAATTGCAGAAATTTCACTTACTTCAGAAAAAAAATTTTTTTTCTTATTTTGGGGCAAAAAGGCAGAAATTCACCTTATTTTGGGGTAAAATTGCAGAAATTTCACATATTTCAGGGCAAAAAGGCAGAAATTTCCCTTATTTTGGGGCAAAATTGCAGAAATTTCACTTATATCAGGGAAAAAAGGCAGAGATTTTCCTTATTTTGGGGCAAAAATGCAGATATTCCTCTTATTTTGAGGTAAAAAGGCTGAAATTCCTTTTATTTGGTTGCAAAAAGACAGAAATTCCCCTTATTTTGTGGCAAAAATGCAGAAATTTCCCTTATTTTAGGACAAAATTGCAGAAATTTCACTTATTTCAGAGAAAAAAATCAAAAATTTTTCTTTTTTTGGGGCAAAAATGCAGAAATTCCCATTATTTTGGGGCAAAAAAACAGAAATTCACTTATTTTGGGGTAAAATTGCAGAAATTTCACATATTTCAGGGCAAAAGGTAGAAATTTCCCTTATTTTGGGGCAAAATTGCAGAAATTTCACTTATTTCAGGGTAATAAGTCAGAAATTCCCCTTATTTTGGGGCAAAAAAACAGAAATTTCCTTTTTTTTTGAGGGAAAAAGACAGAAATTCCACTTATTTAGAGGAAAAATGCAGTAATTCCTGTTATTTTGAAGCAAAAATGAATAATTTTCCCTTTTTATGGCAAAAAGGTATGCATTCCCATTATTTTCGGGCAAAAAGGCAGAAATTCCCCGTATTTTGGAGCAAAATTGCAGAAATTCCCCTAATTTTGGGGCAAAAGGCAGAAATTCCCTTCATTTTGGGGCAAAAATCAGAAAATCCCCTTATTTTGGGGCAAAACTCCAGAAATTTCCTCTATTTTGGGGTAAAATTGCAGGAATTTACCTTATTTTGGGGCAAAATTGCAGAAATTTCCATTATTTGGTGTAAAATTGCAGAAATTTCACTTATTTTCAGGTAAAAAGGCTGAAATTTCCATTATTTTGGGGCAAAAGGTGAGAAATTCCTCTTATTTTGGGGCAAAATTGCAGAAATTTCCTTTATTATGAGGAAAAATTGCAGAAATTTCACTTATTTCAGAGAAAAAAAGCAAAAATTTTTCTTATTTTGGGACAAAAAGGCAGTAATTCCCATTATTTTGGTGCAAAAGGCAGAAATTCACCTTATTTTGGAGTAAAATTGCAGAAATTTCACATATTTCAGGGCAAAAAGGCAGAACTTTCCCTTATTTTGGGGCAAAATTGCAGAAATTTCACTTATTTCAGGGAAATAAGTCAGAAATTCCCCGTATTTGGGGGCTAAGAAACAGAAATTCCCTTTTTTGGGGGGAAAAAGACAGAAATTCAACTTATTTAGAGGTTAAAAAGCCGAAATTCTTCTTATTTTGTACCAAAAATGAAGAAATTTTTCTCTTTTATGGCAAAAACTTATGCATTTCCTCTATTTTCGGGCATAATGCAGAAATTCCCCGTATTTTGGAGCAAAATTGCAGAAATTCCCTTAATTCTGGGGCAAAATGGCAGAATTTTTCTATATGTTGGGGAAAAAAGACAGAAATTCTCTTTATTTTCGGGCAAAACTCAGAAATTCCCCTTATTTTGGGGCAAAATTCCAGAAATTTCTCTTATTTTGTGTCAAAATTGCAGAAATTTCACTTATTTTGGGGCAAAATTGCAGAAATTTCACTTATTTCAGGGAACAAAGGCAGAAATTTTCCTTATTTTGGGGCAAAAATGCAGAAATTCCCCTTATTTTGAGGTAAAAAGGCTGAAATTCCCATTATTTGGGGGCAAAAATGCAGAAATTTCCCTTATTTTGGGGCAAAAAAACAGAAATTCTCTTTATTTTGTGGCAAAAATGCAGAATTTTTTTTTATTTTGGGGCAAAATTGCAGAAATTTCACCTATTTCAGGCCATAATTCAAAAATTCCTTTTATTTTGGGACAAAAAGTCAGAAATTCCGTTTATTTTTGGGTAAAAAGGCATAAATTTCACTTATTTTGAGGTAAAAAGGCAGAAAATCCTCTTATTTTGGGGCAAAAATGAAGAAATTTCCTTTTTTTGTAGCAAAAGGTATACATTCCCCTTACTTTCGGGATAAAAAGCAGAAATTCCCTGTATTTTGAAGCAAAATTGCAGAAATTCTCTCAATTTTCGTGCAAAAAGGCAGAAATTCTCCTTATTTTGGGGCAAAAAGACAGAAAATCTCCTTTTTCAGGAGCAAACAGTCAGAAATTCCCCTTGTTTTGGGGAAAAATTGCAGAAATTTCCTTTACATTGGGGCAAAATTGCAGAAATTTCCCTTATTTTGGGGCAAAGTTGCAGAAATTTCACTTATTTCAGGGTAATAAGTCAGAAATTCCCCTTATTTTGGGGCAAAAAAGACAGAAATTCCCTTTGTTTGGGGGGAAAAACACAGAAATTCCACTTATTTAGAGGCAAAAAGGCAGAAATTCAATTTATTTTGGAGCAAAAATGAAGAAATTTCCCTTTTTATAGCAAAAAGGTATGCATTCCCATTATTTTCGGGCAAAAAGACAGAAATTCCCCGTATTTTGGAGCAAAATTGCAGGAATTCCCCTAATTGTGGGGCAAAAGGCAGAAATTACCTTTATTTTGGAGCCAAAATGAAGAAATTTCCCTTTTTATGGCAAAAAGTTATGCATTCCCATTATTTTCGGGCAAAAAGGCAGAAATTCCTTGTATTTTGGAGCAAAATTGCAGAAATTCCCCTAATTTTGGGGCAAAAGGCAGAAATTCCCTTTATTTTGGGGAAAAAAGACAGAAATTCCCTTTGTCTTGAGGGAAAAAGACAGAAATTCCACTTATTTAGAGGTAAAAATGCAGAAATTCCCGTTATTTTGGAGCAAAAATGAAGAAATTTCCCTTTTTCTGGCAAAAAGGTATGCATTCCCATTATTTTCGGGCAAAAAGGCAGAAATTCCCCGTATTTTGGAGCAAAATTGCAGAAATTCCCCTAATTTTGGGGCAAAAGGGAGAAATTCCCTTTATTTTGGGGCAAAAATCAGAAATTCTTCTTATTTTGGGGCAGAATTCCAGAAATTTTTTTTTTATTTTGGGGCAAAATTGCAGGAATTTATTTTATTTTGGGGCAAAATTGCAGAAATTTCACTTATTTTTAGGTAAAAAGGCTGAAATTTCCTTTATTTTGGGGTAAAAAGAAAGAAATTCCTTTTATTTTAAGGCAAAATTATAGAAATTTTATTTATTATGGGGAAAATTGCAGAAATTTCCTTTATTTTAGGGCAAAATTGCAGAAATTTCACTTATTTCAGAGAAAAAAAGCAAAAATTTTTCTTATTTTGGGGCAGAAAGCCAGAAATTCCCATTATTTTTGGGCAAAAAGTCAGAAATTCACCTTATTTTTGGGTAAAAATGCAGAAATTTCACATATTTCAGGGCAAAAAGTCAAAAATTTCCCTTATTTTTGGGCAAAATTGCAGAAATTTCACTTATTTCAGAGAAAAAAACAAAAATTTTTCTTATTTTGGGGCAAATACTCAGAAATTAACCTTATTTTGGGGTAAAATTGCAGAAATTTCACATATTTCAGGGCAAAAAGGCAGAAATTTCCCTTATTTTGGGGCAAAATTGCAGAAACTTCACTTATATCATGGAAAAAAGGCAGAAATTTTCCTTATTTTGGGGCAAAAATGCAGAAATTCCCCTTATTTTGAGGTAAAAAGGCTGAAATTCCCCTTATTTGGGGGCAAAAAGACAGAAATTCCCCTTATTTTATGGCAAAAATGCAGAAATTTCTTTTATTTTGGGGCAAATTTGCAGAAATTTCACTTATTTCAGGGCATAATTCAAAAATTCCTTTTATTTTGGGGCAAAAAGACAGAAATTCTGTTTATTTTGTGGTAAAAAGGCAGAAATTTCACTAATTTGGGGTAAAAAGGCAGAAATTCCTTTTTTTGGGGGGCAAAAATGAAAAAATTTCTTTTTTTTGTGGCAAAAGGTATACATTTCCCTTACTTTCGGGATAAATAGCAGAAATTCCCCGTATTTTGAAGCAAAATTGCATAAATTCTCTCAATTTTTGGGCAAAAAGAAGAAATTCTTTTTATTTTGAGGCAAAAAGACAGAAAATCTCCTTTTTCAGGAGCAAACAGTCAGAAATTCCCCATATTGTGGGGCAAAATTGCAGAAATTTTTTTTACATTGGGGCATAATTGCAGAAATTTCCCTTATTTTAAGGCAAAATTGCAGAAATTTCACTTATTTCAGGTTAATAAGTCAGAAATTCCCCTTATTTTGGGGCAAAATTGCCAAAATTTCCTTTATATTGTGGCAAAATTGCAAAAATTTCTCTTATTTTGTGGCAAAATTGCAGAAATTTCACTTATTTCAGGGTAATAAGTCAGAAATTCCCCTTATTTTGGGGCCAACAAGACAGAAATTTCCTTTGTTTTGGGGGAAAAAGACAGAAATTCCACTTATTTAGAGGCAAAAAGGCAGAAATTCCCGTTATTTTGGAGCAAAAATGAAGAAATTTCCCTTTTTATGGCAAAAAGGTATGCATTCCCATTATTTTCAGGCAAAAAGGCAGAAATTCCCTATATTTTGGAGCAAAATTGCAGAAATTCTTCTAATTTTGGGGAAAAAGGCAGAAATTCCCCTTATTTTGGGGCAAAATTCTAGAAATTTCCTTTATTTTGGGGCAAAATTGCAGGAATTTACCTTATTTTGGGGCAAAATTGCAGAAATTTCACATATTTGGTTCAAAATTGCAGAAATTTTACTTATTTTCAGGTAAAAAGGCTGAAATTTCCTATATTTTGGGGCAAAAAGGGAGAAATTCCCCTTATTTTGGGGCAAAATTGCAGAAATTTCCCTTATTATGGGGAAAAATTGCAGAAATTTCCCTTATTTTAGGGCAAAATTGCAGAAATTTCATTATTTCAGAGAAAAAAATCAAAAATTTTTCTTTTTTTTGGGCAAAAAAGTAGTAATTCCCATTATTTTGGGGCAAAAAGGCAGATATTCACCTTATTTTGGGGTAAAATTGCAGAAATTTTACATATTTCAGGGCAAAAAGGTAAAAATTTCCCTTATTTTGGGGCAAAATTGCAGAAATTTCACTTATTTCAGGGTAATAATCAGAAATTTCCCTTATTTTGGGACACAAAAGACAGAAATTCCGTTTGTTTTGGGGGAAAAAGACAGAAATTCCACTTATTTAGAGGCTAAAAAGCCGAAATTCTTCTTATTTTGGAGCAAAAATGAAGAAATTTTCCTTTTTTATGTCAAAAACTTATGCATTTCCTCTATTTTCGGGCAAAATGCAGAAATTCCTTGTATTTTGAAGCAAAATTGCAGAAATTCCCCTAATTCTGGGGCAAAAAGGCAGAAATTCCCTATATGTTGGGGCAAAAAGACAGAAATTGTCCTTATTTTGGGGCATAACTCAGAAATTCCCCTTATTTTGGGGCAAAATTTCAGAAATTTCCCTTATTTTGGGGCAAAATTGCAGAAATTTCACTTATTTTGGGGCAAAATTGCAGAAATTTCACTTATTTCAGGGAAAAAAGGCAGAAATTTTCTATATTTTAGGGCAAAAATGCAGAAATTCCCCTTATTTTGAGGTAAAAAGGCTGAAATTCCTCTTATTTGGGGGCAAAAAGGCAGAAATTTCCCTTATTTTGGGGCAAAAAAACAGAAATTCCCCTTATTTTGTGGCAAAAATGCAGAAATTTCTTTTATTTTGGTTCAAAATTGCAGAAATTTCACATATTTCAGGGCATAATTCAAAAATTCTTTTTATTTTGGGGCAAAAACAGAAATTCCGTTTATTTTTGGGTAAAAAGTAAGAAATTTCACTTATTTTTAGGTAAAAAGGCTGAAATTCCTCTTATTTTGGGACAAAAATGAAGACATTTCCCTTTTTTTTGAGGCAAAAGGTATACATTCCCCTTACTTTCGGGATAATAAGCAGAAATTCCCCGTATTTTGAAGCAAAATTGCAGAAATTATCTCAATTTTCGTCCAAAAAGGCAGAAATTCTCCTTATTTTGGGGCAAAAAGACAGAAAATCTCCTTTTTCGAAAGCAAACAGTTAGAAATTCCCCTTATTTTGCGGCAAAATTGCAGAAATTTCCTTTACATTGGGGCAAAATTGAAAAAATTTCCCTTATTTTGAGGCAAAGTTGGAGAAATTTCACTTATTTCAGGGTAATAAGTCAGAAATTCCCCTTTTTTTGGGGCAAAAAAGACAGAAATTCCCTTTGTTTTGGGGGAAAAAGACAGAAATTCCACTTATTTAAAGGCAAAAAGGAAGAAATTCCACTTATTTTGGAGCAAAAATGAAGAAATTTCCCTTTTTATGGCAAAAAGGTATGCATTCCCATTATTTTCGGGCAAAAAGGCAGAAATTCCCTGTATTTTGGAGCAAAATTGCAGAAATTCCCCTAATTTGGGGGCAAAAGGCAGAAATTCCCTTTATTTTGGGGCAAAAATCATAAATTCCCCTTATTTTGGGTCAAAATTCCAGAAATTTCCTTTATTTTGGGGCAAAATTGCAGGAATTTACCTTGTTTTGGGGCAAAATTGCAGAAATTTCACTTATTTCTGGTAAAAAGGCTGAAATTTCCTTTACTTTGGGGCAAAAAATAAGAAATTCCTCTTATTTTGGGGCAAAATTTCAGAAATTTTACTTATTATGGGGAAAAATTGCAGAAATTTTCCTTATTTTAGGGCAAAATTGCAGAAATTTCACTTATTTCAGAGAAAAAAAGCAAAATTTTTTTTATTTTGAAACAAAAAGGCAGAAATTCCCATTATTTTGGGCAAAAAGGCAGAAATTCACCTTATTTTGGGGTAAAATTGCAGAAATTTCACATATTTCAGGGCAAAAAGGCAGAAATTTCCCTTATTTTGGGGCAAAATTGCAGAAATTTCACTTATTTTAGGGTAATAAGTCAGAAATTCCCCTTATTTTGGGGAAAAATACAGAAATTCCCTTTGTTTTGGAGAAAAAAGACAGAAATTCCACTTATTTAGAGGCTAAAAAGCCGAAATTCTTCTTATTTTGGAGCAAAAATGAAGAAATTTTCCTCGTTTATTTCAAAAAGTTATGCATTCCCCTTATTTTCGGGCAAAAGGGCAGAAATTCCCTGTATTTTGGAGCAAAATTGCAGAAATTCCCCTAATAGTGGGGCAAAAAGGCAGAAATTCCCTATATGTTGAGGCGAAAACACAGAAATTCTCCTTATTTTGGGGCAAAACTCAGAAATTCCCCTTATTTTGGGGCAAAATTCCAGAAATTTCCCTTATTCTGGGGCAAAATTGCAGAAATTTCACTTATTTTGGGCAAAATTGCAGAAATTTCACTTATTTCAGGGTAAAAAAGGAATTTTGTTATTTTGGGGCAAAAAGGCAGAAATTCCCCTTATTTTGAGGGAAAAAGGCTGAAATTCCCCTTATTTGGGGTCAAAAAGGCAGAAATATCCTTTATTTTGGGGCAAAATTGCAGAAATTTCACTTATTACAGGGTAATAAGTCACAAATTCCCCTTAATTTGGGGCAAAAAAGACAGAAATTCCCTTTGTTTTGGGGGAAAAAGAAGAAATTCCACTTATTTAGAGGCAAGAAGGCAGAAATTCCCCTTATTTTGCAGCAAAAATGAAGAAATTTCCCTTTTTATGGCAAAAAGGTATGCATTCCCATTATTTTCGGGCAAAAAGGCAGAAATTCCCCATATTTTGCGGCAAAATTGCAGAAATTCCCCTAAATTTGGGGCAAAAGGCAGAAATTCCATTTATTTTGGGGCAAAAATCATAAATTCCCCTTATTTTGGGACAGAATTCAAGAAATTTTTTTTTTATTTTGCGGCAAAATTGCAGGAATTTACCTTATTATGGGACAAAATTGCAGAAATTTTTCTTATTTGGGGCAAAATTGCAGAAATTTCACTTATTTTCAGGTAAAAAGGCTGAAATTTCCTTTAGTTTGGGGCAAAAAGAAAGAAATTCCCCTTATTTTGGGGCAAAATTGCAGAAACTTCCCATATTATTGGGAAAAATTGCAGAAATTTTCCTTATTTTAGAGCAAAATAGCAGCAATTTACTTATTTCAGAGAAAAAAAGCAAAAATTTTTCTTATTTTGGGGCAAAATGGCAGAAATTCCCATTATTTTGGGGCAAAAAATGAGAAATTCACCTTATTTTGAGGTAAAATTGCAGAAATTTCACAGATTTCAGGGCAAAAAAGCAGAAATTTCCTTTATTTTGGGGCAAAATTGCAGAAAATTCACTTATTTCAGGGTAATAAGTCAGAAATTCCCCTTATTTTGGGCCAAAAAAAACAGAAATTTCCTTTGTTTTGGGGGAAAAAGACAGAAATTCCACTTATTGAGAAGCATAAAGGCAGAAATTCCTTTTATTTTGGAGCAAAAATGAAGAAATTTCCCTTCTTTATGGCAAAAAGTTATGCATTCCTCTTATTTTCGTGCAAAAAGGCAGAAATTCCCCGTATTTTGGAGCAAAATTGCAGAAATTCCCCTAATTGTGGTGCAAAAAGGCAGAAATTTTCTATATGTTGGGGCAAAAAGACAGAAATTCTCCTTATTTTGGGGCAAAACTCAGAAATTCCACTTAATTTGGGGCAATATTGCAGAAATTTCACTTACTTCAGGGAAAAAAGGCAGAAATTTTCCTTATTTTGGGGCAAAAAAGCAGAAATTCCTAATATTTTGTGGCAAAAATGCAGAAATTCTTCTTATTTTGAGGTAAAAAAGATGAAATTCCTCTTATTTGAGGGCAAAAAGGAAAAAATTTCCCTTATTTTGGGGCAAAATTGCAGAAACCTCACTTATTTCAGAGTAATAAGTTAGTAATTTTTCTTATTTTGGGGCAAAAAAGACAGAATATCCCTTTGTTTTGGGGGAAAAAAACAGAAATTCCACTTATTTAGAGCCAAAAAGCAGAAATTCCCATTATTTTGAAGCAAAAATGAAGAAATTTCCCTTTTTTTAGGCAAAAAGGTATGCATTCTTCTTATTTTCGGGCAAAAAGGCAGAAATTCCTCGTATATTGGAGCAAAATTGCAAAAATTCCCCTAATTGTGGGGCAAAAATGCAGAAATTCCCTATATGTTGGGGCAAAAGACAGAAATTCTCCTTATTTTGAGGCAAAACTCAGAAATTCCACTTATTTTGGGGCAAAATTCCAGAAATTTCCCTTATTCTGGGGCAAAATTGCAGAAATTTCACTTATTTTGGGCAAAATTGCAGAAATTTCACTTATTTCAGGGAAAAAAAGGAATTTTGTTATTTTGGGGCAAAAAGGCAGAAATTCCCCTTATTTTGAGGTAAAAAGGCTGAATTTCCCCTTATTTGGGGGCAAAAAGGCAGAAATATCTCTTATTTTGGGGCAAAATTGCAGAAATTTAACTTATAACAGGGTAATAAGTCAGAAATTCTTCTTAATTTGGGGCAAAAAAGACAGAAATTCCCTTTGTTTTAGGGGAAAAAGAAGAAATTCACTTATTTAGAGGCAAGAAGGCAGAAATTCCCCTTATTTTGGTGCAAAAATGAAGAAAAATCCCATTTTATGGCAAAAAGGTATGCATTCTCATTATTTTCGGGCAAAAGGCAGAAATTCCCCATATTTTGGGGCAAAAAGGCAGAAATTCACCTTATTTTGGGGTAAAATTGCAGAAATTTTACATATTTCAGGGCAAAAAGGTAAAAATTTCCCTTATTTTGGGGCAAAATTGCAGAAATTTCACTTATTTCAGGGTAATAATCAGAAATTTCCCTTATTTTGGGACAGAAAAGACAGAAATTCCTTTTGTTTTGGGGGAAAAAGACAGAAATTCCACTTATTTAGAGGCTAAAGAGCCGAAATTCTTCTTATTTTGGAGCAAAAATGAAGAAATTTTCCTTTTTTATGGCAAAAACTTATGCATTTCCTCTATTTTCGGGCAAGATGCAGAAATTCCTTGTATTTTGAAGCAAAATTGCAGAAATTCCCCTAATTCTGGGGCAAAAAGGCAGAAATTCCCTATATGTTGGGGCAAAAAGACAGAAATTCTCCTTATTTTGGGGCAAAACTCAGAAATTCCCCTTATTTTGGGGCAAAATTTCAGAAATTTCCCTTATTTTGGGGCAAAATTGCAGAAATTTCACTTATTTTGGGGCAAAATTTCAGAAATTTCACTTATTTCAGGGAAAAAAGGCAGAAATTTTCTATATTTTAGGGCAAAAATGCAGAAATTCCCCTTATTTTGAGGTAAAAAGGCTGAAATTCCTCTTATTTGGGGGCAAAAAGGCAGAAATTTCCCTTATTTTGGGGCAAAAAAACAGAAATTCCCCTTATTTTGTGGCAAAAATGCAGAAATTTCTTTTATTTTGGGGCAAAATTGCAGAAATTTCACATATTTCAGGGCATAATTCAAAAATTCTTTTTATTTTGGGGCAAAAACAGAAATTCCGTTTATTTTTGGGTAAAAAGTAAGAAATTTCACTTATTTTTAGGTAAAAAGGCTGAAATTCCTCTTATTTTGGGACAAAAATGAAGACATTTCCCTTTTTTTTGAGGCAAAAGGTATACATTCCCCTTACTTTCGGGATAATAAGCAGAAATTCCCCGTATTTTGAAGCAAAATTGCAGAAATTATCTCAATTTTCGTCCAAAAAGGCAGAAATTCTCCTTATTTTGGGGCAAAAAGACAGAAAATCTCCTTTTTCGAAAGCAAACAGTTAGAAATTCCCCTTATTTTGGGGCAAAATTGAGAAATTTCCTTTACATTGGGGCAAAATTGAAAAAATTTCCCTTATTTTGGGGCAAAGTTGGAGAAATTTCACTTATTTCAGGGTAATAAGTCAGAAATTCCCCTTTTTTTGGGGCAAAAAAGACAGAAATTCCCTTTGTTTTGGGGGAAAAAGACAAAAATTTCACTTATTTAAAGGCAAAAAGGAAGAAATTCCACTTATTTTGGTGCAAAAATGAAGAAATTTCCCTTTTTATGGCAAAAAGGTATGCATTCCCATTATTTTCGGGCAAAAAGGCAGAAATTCCCTGTATTTTGGAGCAAAATTGCAGAAATTCCCCTAATTTTGGGGCAAAAGGCAGAAATTCCCTTTATTTTGGGGCAAAAATCATAAATTCCCCTTATTTTGGGTCAAAATTCCAGAAATTTCCTTTATTTTGGGGAAAATTGCAGGAATTTACCTTGTTTTGGGGCAAAATTGCAGAAATTTCACTTATTTCTGGTAAAAAGGCTGAAATTTCCTTTACTTTGGGGCAAAAAAGAAGAAATTCCTCTTATTTTGGGGCAAAATTTCAGAAATTTTACTTATTATGGGGAAAAATTGCAGAAATTTTCCTTATTTTAGGGCAAAATTGCAGAAATTTCACTTATTTCAGAGAAAAAAAGCAAAATTTTTTTTATTTTGAAACAAAAAGGCAGAAATTCCCATTATTTTGGGCAAAAAGGCAGAAATTCACCTTATTTTGGGGTAAAATTGCAGAAATTTCACATATTTCAGGGCAAAAAGGCAAAAATTTCCCTTATTTTGGGGCAAAATTGCAGAAATTTCACTTATTTTAGGGTAATAAGTCAGAAATTCCCCTTATTTTGGGGAAAAATACAGAAATTCCCTTTGTTTTGGGGGAAAAGACAGAAATTCCACTTATTTAGAGGCTAAAAAGCCGAAATTCTTCTTATTTTGGAGCAAAAATGAAGAAATTTTCCTCGTTTATTTCAAAAAGTTATGCATTCCCCTTATTTTCGGGCAAAAGGGCAGAAATTCCCTGTATTTTGGAGCAAAATTGCAGAAATTCCCCTAATAGTGGGCCAAAAAGGCAGAAATTCCCTATATGTTGGGGCGAAAACACAGAAATTCTCCTTATTTTGGGGCAAAACTCAGAAATTCCCCTTATTTTGGGGCAATATTCCAGAAATTTCCCTTATTCTGGGGCAAAATTGCAGAAATTTCACTTATTTTGGGCAAAATTGCAGAAATTTCACTTATTTCAGGGTAAAAAAGGAATTTTGTTATTTTGGGGCAAAAAGGCAGAAATTCCCCTTATTTTGAGGTAAAAAGGCTGAAATTCCTCTTATTTGGGGTCAAAAAGGCAGAAATATCCTTTATTTTGGGGCAAAATTGCAGAAATTTCACTTATTACAGGGTAATAAGTCACAAATTCCCCTTAATTTGGGGCAAAAAAGACAGAAATTCCCTTTGTTTTGGGGGAAAAAGAAGAAATTCCACTTATTTAGAGGCAAGAAGGCAGAAATTCCCCTTATTTTGCAGCAAAAATGAAGAAATTTCCCTTTTTATGGCAAAAAGGTATGCATTCCCATTATTTTCAGGCAAAAAGGCAGAAATTTCCCATATTTTGGGGCAAAATTGCAGAAATTCCCCTAAATTTGGGGCAAAAGGCAGAAATTCCATTTATTTTGGGGCAAAAATCATAAATTCCCCTTATTTTGGGACAGAATTCAAGAAATTTTTTTTTATTTTGGGGCAAAATTGCAGGAATTTACCTTATTATGGGGCAAAATTGCAGAAATTTTTCTTATTTGGGGCAAAATTGCAGAAATTTCACTTATTTTCAGGTAAAAAGGCTGAAATTTCCTTTAGTTTGGGGCAAAAGGAAAAAAAATCCCCTTATTTTGGGGCAAAATTGCAGAAATTTCCCATATTATTGGGAAAAATTGCAGAAATTTTTCTTATTTTAGAGCAAAATAGCAGCAATTTACTTATTTCAGAGAAAAAAAGCAAAAATTTTTCTTATTTTGGGGCAAAAAGGCAGAAATTCCCATTATTTTGGGGCAAAAAATGAGAAATTCACCTTATTTTGAGGTAAAATTGCAGAAATTTCACAGATTTCAGGGCAAAAAAGCAGAAATTTCCTTTATTTTGGGGCAAAATTGCAGAAAATTCACTTATTTCAGGGTAATAAGTCAGAAATTCCCCTTATTTTGGGCCAAAAAAACCAGAAATTTCCTTTGTTTTGGGGGAAAAAGACAGAAATTCCACTTATTGAGAAGCATAAAGGCAGAAATTTCTTTTATTTTGGAGCAAAAATGAAGAAATTTCCCTTCTTTATGGCAAAAAGTTATGCATTCCTCTTATTTTCGTGCAAAAAGGCAGAAATTCCCCGTATTTTGGAGCAAAATTGCAGAAATTCCCCTAATTGTGGTGCAAAAAAGCAGAAATTTTCTATATGTTGGGGCAAAAAGACAGAAATTCTCCTTATTTTGGGGCAAAACTCAGAAATTCCACTTATTTTGGGGTAATATTGCAGAAATTTCACTTACTTCAGGGAAAAAAGGCAGAAATATTCCTTATTTTGGGGCAAAAAAGCAGAAATTCCTAATATTTTGTGGCAAAAATGCAGAAATTCTTCTTATTTTAAGGTAAAAAAGATGAAATTCCTCTTATTTGAGGGCAAAAAGGAAAAAATTTCCCTTATTTTGGGGCAAAATTGCAGAAACCTCACTTATTTCAGAGTAATAAGTTAGAAATTTTTCTTATTTTGGGGCAAAAAAGACAGAATATCCCTTTGTTTTGGGGGAAAAAAACAGAAATTCCACTTATTTAGAGCCAAAAAGCAGAAATTCCCATTATTTTGAAGCAAAAATGAAGAAATTTCCCTTTTTTTAGGCAAAAAGGTATGCATTCTTCTTATTTTCGGGCAAAAAGGCAGAAATTCCTCGTATATTGGAGCAAAATTGCAAAAATTCCCCTAATTGTGGGGCAAAAATGCAGAAATTCCCTATATGTTGGGGCAAAAGACAGAAATTCTCTTTATTTTGAGGCAAAACTCAGATTCCACTTATTTTGGGGCAAAATTCCAGAAATTTCCCTTATTCTGGGGCAAAATTGCAGAAATTTCACTTATTTTGGGCAAAATTGCAGAAATTTCACTTATTTCAGGGAAAAAAAGGAATTTTGTTATTTTGGGGCAAAAAGGCAGAAATTCCCCTTATTTTGAGGTAAAAAGGCTGAATTTCCCCTTATTTGGGGGCAAAAAGGCAGAAATATCTCTTATTTTGGGGCAAAATTGCAGAAATTTAACTTATAACAGGGTAATAAGTCAGAAATTCTTCTTAATTTGGGGCAAAAAAGACAGAAATTCCCTTTGTTTTAGGGGAAAAAGAAAAAATTCACTTATTTAGAGGCAAGAAGGCAGAAATTCCCCTTATTTTGGTGCAAAAATGAAGAAAAATCCATTTTATGGCAAAAAGGTATGCATTTCCATTATTTTCGGGCAAAAGGCAGAAATTCCCCATATTTTGGGGCAAAAAGGCAGAAATTCACCTTATTTTGGGGTAAAATTGCAGAAATTTTACATATTTCAGGGTAATAATCAGAAATTTCCCTTATTTTGGGACAGAAAAGACAGAAATTCCTTTTGTTTTGGGGGAAAAAGACAGAAATTCCACTTATTTAGAGGCTAAAGAGCTGAAATTCTTCTTATTTTGGAGCAAAAATGAAGAAATTTTCCTTTTTTATGGCAAAAACTTATGCATTTCCTCTATTTTCGGGCAAGATGTAGAAATTCCTTGTATTTTGAAGCAAAATTGCAGAAATTCCCCTAATTCTGGGGCAAAAAGGCAGAAATTCCCTATATGTTGGGGCAAAAAGACAGAAATTCTCCTTATTTTGGGGCAAAACTAAGAAATTCCTCTTATTTTGGGGCAAAATGCCAGAAATTTCCCTTATTTTGGGGCAAAATTGCAGAAATTCCACTTATTTCAGGGAAAAAGGCAGAAATTTCACTTATTTCAGGAAAAAAAGGCAGAAAATTCCTTATTTTAGGGCAAAAATGCAGAAATTCCCCTTATTTTGAGGTAAAAAGGCAGAAATTCTCCTTATTTGTGGGCAAAAAGGCAGAAATTTCCCTTATTTTGGGGCAAAAAAACAGAAATTCCCCTTATTTTGTGGCAAAAATGCAGAAATTTCTTTTATTTTGGTTCAAAATTGCAGAAATTTCACATATTTCAGGGCATAATTCAAAAATTCTTTTTATTTTGGGGCAAAAACAGAAATTCCGTTTATTTTTGGGTAAAAAGTAAGAAATTTCACTTATTTTTAGGTAAAAAGGCTGAAATTCCTCTTATTTTGGGACAAAAATGAAGACATTTCCCTTTTTTTTGAGGCAAAAGGTATACATTCCCCTTACTTTCGGGATAATAAGCAGAAATTCCCCGTATTTTGAAGCAAAATTGCAGAAATTATCTCAATTTTCGTCCAAAAAGGCAGAAATTCTCCTTATTTTGGGGCAAAAAGACAGAAAATCTCCTTTTTCGAAAGCAAACAGTTAGAAATTCCCCTTATTTTGCGGCAAAATTGCAGAAATTTCCTTTACATTGGGGCAAAATTGAAAAAATTTCCCTTATTTTGAGGCAAAGTTGGAGAAATTTCACTTATTTCAGGGTAATAAGTCAGAAATTCCCCTTTTTTTGGGGCAAAAAAGACAGAAATTCCCTTTGTTTTGGGGGAAAAAGACAGAAATTCCACTTATTTAAAGGCAAAAAGGAAGAAATTCCACTTATTTTGGAGCAAAAATGAAGAAATTTCCCTTTTTATGGCAAAAAGGTATGCATTCCCATTATTTTCGGGCAAAAAGGCAGAAATTCCCTGTATTTTGGAGCAAAATTGCAGAAATTCCCCTAATTTGGGGGCAAAAGGCAGAAATTCCCTTTATTTTGGGGCAAAAATCATAAATTCCCCTTATTTTGGGTCAAAATTCCAGAAATTTCCTTTATTTTGGGGCAAAATTGCAGGAATTTACCTTGTTTTGGGGCAAAATTGCAGAAATTTCACTTATTTCTGGTAAAAAGGCTGAAATTTCCTTTACTTTGGGGCAAAAAATAAGAAATTCCTCTTATTTTGGGGCAAAATTTCAGAAATTTTACTTATTATGGGGAAAAATTGCAGAAATTTTCCTTATTTTAGGGCAAAATTGCAGAAATTTCACTTATTTCAGAGAAAAAAAGCAAAATTTTTTTTATTTTGAAACAAAAAGGCAGAAATTCCCATTATTTTGGGCAAAAAGGCAGAAATTCACCTTATTTTGGGGTAAAATTGCAGAAATTTCACATATTTCAGGGCAAAAAGGCAGAAATTTCCCTTATTTTGGGGCAAAATTGCAGAAATTTCACTTATTTTAGGGTAATAAGTCAGAAATTCCCCTTATTTTGGGGAAAAATACAGAAATTCCCTTTGTTTTGGAGAAAAAAGACAGAAATTCCACTTATTTAGAGGCTAAAAAGCCGAAATTCTTCTTATTTTGGAGCAAAAATGAAGAAATTTTCCTCGTTTATTTCAAAAAGTTATGCATTCCCCTTATTTTCGGGCAAAAGGGCAGAAATTCCCTGTATTTTGGAGCAAAATTGCAGAAATTCCCCTAATAGTGGGGCAAAAAGGCAGAAATTCCCTATATGTTGAGGCGAAAACACAGAAATTCTCCTTATTTTGGGGCAAAACTCAGAAATTCCCCTTATTTTGGGGCAAAATTCCAGAAATTTCCCTTATTCTGGGGCAAAATTGCAGAAATTTCACTTATTTTGGGCAAAATTGCAGAAATTTCACTTATTTCAGGGTAAAAAAGGAATTTTGTTATTTTGGGGCAAAAAGGCAGAAATTCCCCTTATTTTGAGGGAAAAAGGCTGAAATTCCCCTTATTTGGGGTCAAAAAGGCAGAAATATCCTTTATTTTGGGGCAAAATTGCAGAAATTTCACTTATTACAGGGTAATAAGTCACAAATTCCCCTTAATTTGGGGCAAAAAAGACAGAAATTCCCTTTGTTTTGGGGGAAAAAGAAGAAATTCCACTTATTTAGAGGCAAGAAGGCAGAAATTCCCCTTATTTTGCAGCAAAAATGAAGAAATTTCCCTTTTTATGGCAAAAAGGTATGCATTCCCATTATTTTCGGGCAAAAAGGCAGAAATTCCCCATATTTTGCGGCAAAATTGCAGAAATTCCCCTAAATTTGGGGCAAAAGGCAGAAATTCCATTTATTTTGGGGCAAAAATCATAAATTCCCCTTATTTTGGGACAGAATTCAAGAAATTTTTTTTTTATTTTGCGGCAAAATTGCAGGAATTTACCTTATTATGGGACAAAATTGCAGAAATTTTTCTTATTTGGGGCAAAATTGCAGAAATTTCACTTATTTTCAGGTAAAAAGGCTGAAATTTCCTTTAGTTTGGGGCAAAAAGAAAGAAATTCCCCTTATTTTGGGGCAAAATTGCAGAAACTTCCCATATTATTGGGAAAAATTGCAGAAATTTTCCTTATTTTAGAGCAAAATAGCAGCAATTTACTTATTTCAGAGAAAAAAAGCAAAAATTTTTCTTATTTTGGGGCAAAATGGCAGAAATTCCCATTATTTTGGGGCAAAAAATGAGAAATTCACCTTATTTTGAGGTAAAATTGCAGAAATTTCACAGATTTCAGGGCAAAAAAGCAGAAATTTCCTTTATTTTGGGGCAAAATTGCAGAAAATTCACTTATTTCAGGGTAATAAGTCAGAAATTCCCCTTATTTTGGGCCAAAAAAAACAGAAATTTCCTTTGTTTTGGGGGAAAAAGACAGAAATTCCACTTATTGAGAAGCATAAAGGCAGAAATTCCTTTTATTTTGGAGCAAAAATGAAGAAATTTCCCTTCTTTATGGCAAAAAGTTATGCATTCCTCTTATTTTCGTGCAAAAAGGCAGAAATTCCCCGTATTTTGGAGCAAAATTGCAGAAATTCCCCTAATTGTGGTGCAAAAAGGCAGAAATTTTCTATATGTTGGGGCAAAAAGACAGAAATTCTCCTTATTTTGGGGCAAAACTCAGAAATTCCACTTAATTTGGGGCAATATTGCAGAAATTTCACTTACTTCAGGGAAAAAAGGCAGAAATTTTCCTTATTTTGGGGCAAAAAAGCAGAAATTCCTAATATTTTGTGGCAAAAATGCAGAAATTCTTCTTATTTTGAGGTAAAAAAGATGAAATTCCTCTTATTTGAGGGCAAAAAGGAAAAAATTTCCCTTATTTTGGGGCAAAATTGCAGAAACCTCACTTATTTCAGAGTAATAAGTTAGTAATTTTTCTTATTTTGGGGCAAAAAAGACAGAATATCCCTTTGTTTTGGGGGAAAAAAACAGAAATTCCACTTATTTAGAGCCAAAAAGCAGAAATTCCCATTATTTTGAAGCAAAAATGAAGAAATTTCCCTTTTTTTAGGCAAAAAGGTATGCATTCTTCTTATTTTCGGGCAAAAAGGCAGAAATTCCTCGTATATTGGAGCAAAATTGCAAAAATTCCCCTAATTGTGGGGCAAAAATGCAGAAATTCCCTATATGTTGGGGCAAAAGACAGAAATTCTCCTTATTTTGAGGCAAAACTCAGAAATTCCACTTATTTTGGGGCAAAATTCCAGAAATTTCCCTTATTCTGGGGCAAAATTGCAGAAATTTCACTTATTTTGGGCAAAATTGCAGAAATTTCACTTATTTCAGGGAAAAAAAGGAATTTTGTTATTTTGGGGCAAAAAGGCAGAAATTCCCCTTATTTTGAGGTAAAAAGGCTGAATTTCCCCTTATTTGGGGGCAAAAAGGCAGAAATATCTCTTATTTTGGGGCAAAATTGCAGAAATTTAACTTATAACAGGGTAATAAGTCAGAAATTCTTCTTAATTTGGGGCAAAAAAGACAGAAATTCCCTTTGTTTTAGGGGAAAAAGAAGAAATTCACTTATTTAGAGGCAAGAAGGCAGAAATTCCCCTTATTTTGGTGCAAAAATGAAGAAAAATCCCATTTTATGGCAAAAAGGTATGCATTCTCATTATTTTCGGGCAAAAGGCAGAAATTCCCCATATTTTGGGGCAAAAAGGCAGAAATTCACCTTATTTTGGGGTAAAATTGCAGAAATTTTACATATTTCAGGGCAAAAAGGTAAAAATTTCCCTTATTTTGGGGCAAAATTGCAGAAATTTCACTTATTTCAGGGTAATAATCAGAAATTTCCCTTATTTTGGGACAGAAAAGACAGAAATTCCTTTTGTTTTGGGGGAAAAAGACAGAAATTCCACTTATTTAGAGGCTAAAGAGCCGAAATTCTTCTTATTTTGGAGCAAAAATGAAGAAATTTTCCTTTTTTATGGCAAAAACTTATGCATTTCCTCTATTTTCGGGCAAGATGCAGAAATTCCTTGTATTTTGAAGCAAAATTGCAGAAATTCCCCTAATTCTGGGGCAAAAAGGCAGAAATTCCCTATATGTTGGGGCAAAAAGACAGAAATTCTCCTTATTTTGGGGCAAAACTCAGAAATTCCCCTTATTTTGGGGCAAAATTTCAGAAATTTCCCTTATTTTGGGGCAAAATTGCAGAAATTTCACTTATTTTGGGGCAAAATTTCAGAAATTTCACTTATTTCAGGGAAAAAAGGCAGAAATTTTCTATATTTTAGGGCAAAAATGCAGAAATTCCCCTTATTTTGAGGTAAAAAGGCTGAAATTCCTCTTATTTGGGGGCAAAAAGGCAGAAATTTCCCTTATTTTGGGGCAAAAAAACAGAAATTCCCCTTATTTTGTGGCAAAAATGCAGAAATTTCTTTTATTTTGGGGCAAAATTGCAGAAATTTCACATATTTCAGGGCATAATTCAAAAATTCTTTTTATTTTGGGGCAAAAACAGAAATTCCGTTTATTTTTGGGTAAAAAGTAAGAAATTTCACTTATTTTTAGGTAAAAAGGCTGAAATTCCTCTTATTTTGGGACAAAAATGAAGACATTTCCCTTTTTTTTGAGGCAAAAGGTATACATTCCCCTTACTTTCGGGATAATAAGCAGAAATTCCCCGTATTTTGAAGCAAAATTGCAGAAATTATCTCAATTTTCGTCCAAAAAGGCAGAAATTCTCCTTATTTTGGGGCAAAAAGACAGAAAATCTCCTTTTTCGAAAGCAAACAGTTAGAAATTCCCCTTATTTTGGGGCAAAATTGAGAAATTTCCTTTACATTGGGGCAAAATTGAAAAAATTTCCCTTATTTTGGGGCAAAGTTGGAGAAATTTCACTTATTTCAGGGTAATAAGTCAGAAATTCCCCTTTTTTTGGGGCAAAAAAGACAGAAATTCCCTTTGTTTTGGGGGAAAAAGACAAAAATTTCACTTATTTAAAGGCAAAAAGGAAGAAATTCCACTTATTTTGGTGCAAAAATGAAGAAATTTCCCTTTTTATGGCAAAAAGGTATGCATTCCCATTATTTTCGGGCAAAAAGGCAGAAATTCCCTGTATTTTGGAGCAAAATTGCAGAAATTCCCCTAATTTTGGGGCAAAAGGCAGAAATTCCCTTTATTTTGGGGCAAAAATCATAAATTCCCCTTATTTTGGGTCAAAATTCCAGAAATTTCCTTTATTTTGGGGAAAATTGCAGGAATTTACCTTGTTTTGGGGCAAAATTGCAGAAATTTCACTTATTTCTGGTAAAAAGGCTGAAATTTCCTTTACTTTGGGGCAAAAAAGAAGAAATTCCTCTTATTTTGGGGCAAAATTTCAGAAATTTTACTTATTATGGGGAAAAATTGCAGAAATTTTCCTTATTTTAGGGCAAAATTGCAGAAATTTCACTTATTTCAGAGAAAAAAAGCAAAATTTTTTTTATTTTGAAACAAAAAGGCAGAAATTCCCATTATTTTGGGCAAAAAGGCAGAAATTCACCTTATTTTGGGGTAAAATTGCAGAAATTTCACATATTTCAGGGCAAAAAGGCAAAAATTTCCCTTATTTTGGGGCAAAATTGCAGAAATTTCACTTATTTTAGGGTAATAAGTCAGAAATTCCCCTTATTTTGGGGAAAAATACAGAAATTCCCTTTGTTTTGGGGGAAAAGACAGAAATTCCACTTATTTAGAGGCTAAAAAGCCGAAATTCTTCTTATTTTGGAGCAAAAATGAAGAAATTTTCCTCGTTTATTTCAAAAAGTTATGCATTCCCCTTATTTTCGGGCAAAAGGGCAGAAATTCCCTGTATTTTGGAGCAAAATTGCAGAAATTCCCCTAATAGTGGGCCAAAAAGGCAGAAATTCCCTATATGTTGGGGCGAAAACACAGAAATTCTCCTTATTTTGGGGCAAAACTCAGAAATTCCCCTTATTTTGGGGCAATATTCCAGAAATTTCCCTTATTCTGGGGCAAAATTGCAGAAATTTCACTTATTTTGGGCAAAATTGCAGAAATTTCACTTATTTCAGGGTAAAAAAGGAATTTTGTTATTTTGGGGCAAAAAGGCAGAAATTCCCCTTATTTTGAGGTAAAAAGGCTGAAATTCCTCTTATTTGGGGTCAAAAAGGCAGAAATATCCTTTATTTTGGGGCAAAATTGCAGAAATTTCACTTATTACAGGGTAATAAGTCACAAATTCCCCTTAATTTGGGGCAAAAAAGACAGAAATTCCCTTTGTTTTGGGGGAAAAAGAAGAAATTCCACTTATTTAGAGGCAAGAAGGCAGAAATTCCCCTTATTTTGCAGCAAAAATGAAGAAATTTCCCTTTTTATGGCAAAAAGGTATGCATTCCCATTATTTTCAGGCAAAAAGGCAGAAATTTCCCATATTTTGGGGCAAAATTGCAGAAATTCCCCTAAATTTGGGGCAAAAGGCAGAAATTCCATTTATTTTGGGGCAAAAATCATAAATTCCCCTTATTTTGGGACAGAATTCAAGAAATTTTTTTTTATTTTGGGGCAAAATTGCAGGAATTTACCTTATTATGGGGCAAAATTGCAGAAATTTTTCTTATTTGGGGCAAAATTGCAGAAATTTCACTTATTTTCAGGTAAAAAGGCTGAAATTTCCTTTAGTTTGGGGCAAAAGGAAAAAAAATCCCCTTATTTTGGGGCAAAATTGCAGAAATTTCCCATATTATTGGGAAAAATTGCAGAAATTTTTCTTATTTTAGAGCAAAATAGCAGCAATTTACTTATTTCAGAGAAAAAAAGCAAAAATTTTTCTTATTTTGGGGCAAAAAGGCAGAAATTCCCATTATTTTGGGGCAAAAAATGAGAAATTCACCTTATTTTGAGGTAAAATTGCAGAAATTTCACAGATTTCAGGGCAAAAAAGCAGAAATTTCCTTTATTTTGGGGCAAAATTGCAGAAAATTCACTTATTTCAGGGTAATAAGTCAGAAATTCCCCTTATTTTGGGCCAAAAAAACCAGAAATTTCCTTTGTTTTGGGGGAAAAAGACAGAAATTCCACTTATTGAGAAGCATAAAGGCAGAAATTTCTTTTATTTTGGAGCAAAAATGAAGAAATTTCCCTTCTTTATGGCAAAAAGTTATGCATTCCTCTTATTTTCGTGCAAAAAGGCAGAAATTCCCCGTATTTTGGAGCAAAATTGCAGAAATTCCCCTAATTGTGGTGCAAAAAAGCAGAAATTTTCTATATGTTGGGGCAAAAAGACAGAAATTCTCCTTATTTTGGGGCAAAACTCAGAAATTCCACTTATTTTGGGGTAATATTGCAGAAATTTCACTTACTTCAGGGAAAAAAGGCAGAAATATTCCTTATTTTGGGGCAAAAAAGCAGAAATTCCTAATATTTTGTGGCAAAAATGCAGAAATTCTTCTTATTTTAAGGTAAAAAAGATGAAATTCCTCTTATTTGAGGGCAAAAAGGAAAAAATTTCCCTTATTTTGGGGCAAAATTGCAGAAACCTCACTTATTTCAGAGTAATAAGTTAGAAATTTTTCTTATTTTGGGGCAAAAAAGACAGAATATCCCTTTGTTTTGGGGGAAAAAAACAGAAATTCCACTTATTTAGAGCCAAAAAGCAGAAATTCCCATTATTTTGAAGCAAAAATGAAGAAATTTCCCTTTTTTTAGGCAAAAAGGTATGCATTCTTCTTATTTTCGGGCAAAAAGGCAGAAATTCCTCGTATATTGGAGCAAAATTGCAAAAATTCCCCTAATTGTGGGGCAAAAATGCAGAAATTCCCTATATGTTGGGGCAAAAGACAGAAATTCTCTTTATTTTGAGGCAAAACTCAGATTCCACTTATTTTGGGGCAAAATTCCAGAAATTTCCCTTATTCTGGGGCAAAATTGCAGAAATTTCACTTATTTTGGGCAAAATTGCAGAAATTTCACTTATTTCAGGGAAAAAAAGGAATTTTGTTATTTTGGGGCAAAAAGGCAGAAATTCCCCTTATTTTGAGGTAAAAAGGCTGAATTTCCCCTTATTTGGGGGCAAAAAGGCAGAAATATCTCTTATTTTGGGGCAAAATTGCAGAAATTTAACTTATAACAGGGTAATAAGTCAGAAATTCTTCTTAATTTGGGGCAAAAAAGACAGAAATTCCCTTTGTTTTAGGGGAAAAAGAAAAAATTCACTTATTTAGAGGCAAGAAGGCAGAAATTCCCCTTATTTTGGTGCAAAAATGAAGAAAAATCCATTTTATGGCAAAAAGGTATGCATTTCCATTATTTTCGGGCAAAAGGCAGAAATTCCCCATATTTTGGGGCAAAAAGGCAGAAATTCACCTTATTTTGGGGTAAAATTGCAGAAATTTTACATATTTCAGGGTAATAATCAGAAATTTCCCTTATTTTGGGACAGAAAAGACAGAAATTCCTTTTGTTTTGGGGGAAAAAGACAGAAATTCCACTTATTTAGAGGCTAAAGAGCTGAAATTCTTCTTATTTTGGAGCAAAAATGAAGAAATTTTCCTTTTTTATGGCAAAAACTTATGCATTTCCTCTATTTTCGGGCAAGATGTAGAAATTCCTTGTATTTTGAAGCAAAATTGCAGAAATTCCCCTAATTCTGGGGCAAAAAGGCAGAAATTCCCTATATGTTGGGGCAAAAAGACAGAAATTCTCCTTATTTTGGGGCAAAACTAAGAAATTCCTCTTATTTTGGGGCAAAATGCCAGAAATTTCCCTTATTTTGGGGCAAAATTGCAGAAATTCCACTTATTTCAGGGAAAAATGCAGAAATTTCACTTATTTCAGGAAAAAAAGGCAGAAAATTCCTTATTTTAGGGCAAAAATGCAGAAATTCCCCTTATTTTGAGGTAAAAAGGCAGAAATTCTCCTTATTTGTGGGCAAAAAGGCAGAAATTTCCCTTATTTTGGGGCAAAAAAACAGAAATTCCCCTTATTTTGTGGCAAAAATGCAGAAATTTCTTTTATTTTGGGGCAAAATTGCATAAATTTCACATATTTCAGGGCATAATTCAAAAATTCTTTTTATTTTGGGGCAAAAACAGAAATTCCGTTTATTTTTGGGTAAAAAGTAAGAAATTTCACTTATTTTTAGGTAAAAAGGCTGAAATTCCTCTTATTTTGGGACAAAAATGAAGACATTTCCCTTTTTTTTGAGGCAAAAGGTATACATTCCCCTTACTTTCGGGATAATAAGCAGAAATTCCCCGTATTTTGAAGCAAAATTGCAGAAATTATCTCAATTTTCATCCAAAAAGGCAGAAATTCTCCTTATTTTGGGGCAAAAAGACAGAATATCTCCTTTTTCGAAAGCAAACAGTTAGAAATTCCCCTTATTTTGGGGCAAAATTGAGAAATTTCCTTTACATTGGGGCAAAATTGAAAAAATTTCCCTTATTTTGGGGCAAAGTTGGAGAAATTTCACTTATTTCAGGGTAATAAGTCAGAAATTCCCCTTTTTTTGGGGCAAAAAAGACAGAAATTCCCTTTGTTTTGGGGGAAAAAGACAAAAATTCCACTTATTTAAAGGCAAAAAGGAAGAAATTCCACTTATTTTGGTGCAAAAATGAAGAAATTTCCCTTTTTATGGCAAAAAGGTATGCATTCCCATTATTTTCGGGCAAAAAGGCAGAAATTCCCTGTATTTTGGAGCAAAATTGCAGAAATTCCCCTAATTTTGGGGCAAAAGGCAGAAATTCCCTTTATTTTGGGGCAAAAATCATAAATTCCCCTTATTTTGGGTCAAAATTCCAGAAATTTCCTTTATTTTGGGGCAAAATTGCAGGAATTTACCTTGTTTTGGGGCAAAATTGCAGAAATTTCACTTATTTCTGGTAAAAAGGCTGAAATTTCCTTTACTTTGGGGCAAAAAAGAAGAAATTCCTCTTATTTTGGGGCAAAATTTCAGAAATTTTACTTATTATGGGGAAAAATTGCAGAAATTTTTCTTATTTTAGGGCAAAATTGCAGAAATTTCACTTATTTCAGAGAAAAAAAGCAAAATTTTTTTTATTTTGAAACAAAAAGGCAGAAATTCCCATTATTTTGGGCAAAAAGTCAGAAATTCACCTTATTTTGGGGTAAAATTGCAGAAATTTCACATATTTCAGGGCAAAAAGGCAGAAATTTCCCTTATTTTGGGGCAAAATTGCAGAAATTTCACTTATTTTAGGGTAATAAGTCAGAAATTCCCCTTATTTTGGGGAAAAATACAGAAATTCCCTTTGTTTTGGGGGAAAAGACAGAAATTCCACTTATTTAGAGGCTAAAAAGCCGAAATTCTTCTTATTTTGGAGCAAAAATGAAGAAATTTTCCTCGTTTATTTCAAAAAATTATGCATTCCCCTTATTTTCGGGCAAAAGGGCAGAAATTCCCTGTATTTTAGAGCAAAATTGCAGAAATTCCCCTAATAGTGGGGCAAAAAGGCAGAAATTCCCTATATGTTGGGGCGAAAACACAGAAATTCTCCTTATTTTGGGGCAAAACTCAGAAATTCCCTTTATTTTGGGGCAAAATTCCAGAAATTTCCCTTATTCTGGGGCAAAATTGCAGAAATTTCACTTATTTTGGGCAAAATTGCAGAAATTTCACTTATTTCAGGGTAAAAAAGGAATTTTGTTATTTTGGGGCAAAAAGGCAGAAATTCCCCTTATTTTGAGGTAAAAAGGCTGAAATTCCTCTTATTTGGGGTCAAAAAGGCAGAAATATCCTTTATTTTGGGGCAAAATTGCAGAAATTTCACTTATTACAGGGTAATAAGTCACAAATTCCCCTTAATTTGGGGCAAAAAAGACAGAAATTCCCTTTGTTTTGGGGGAAAAAGAAGAAATTCCACTTATTTAGAGGCAAGAAGGCAGAAATTCCCCTTATTTTGCAGCAAAAATGAAGAAATTTCCCTTTTTATGGCAAAAAGGTATGCATTCCCATTATTTTCGGGCAAAAAGGCAGAAATTTCCCATATTTTGGGGCATAATTGCAGAAATTCCCCTAAATTTGGGGCAAAAGGCAGAAATTCCATTTATTTTGGGGCAAAAATCATAAATTCCCCTTATTTTGGGACAGAATTCAAGAATTTTTTTTTATTTTGGGGCAAAATTGCAGGAATTTACCTTATTATGGGGCAAAATTGCAGAAATTTTTCTTATTTGGGGAAAAATTGCAGAAATTTCACTTATTTTCAGGTAAAAAGGCTGAAATTTCCTTTAGTTTGGGGCAAAAAGAAAGAAATTCCCCTTATTTTGGGGCAAAATTGCAGAAATTTCCCATATTATTGGGAAAAATTGCAGAAATTTTTCTTATTTTAGAGCAAAATAGCAGCAATTTACTTATTTCAGAGAAAAAAAGCAAAAATTTTTCTTATTTTGGGGCAAAAAGGCAGAAATTCCCATTATTTTGGGGCAAAAAATGAGAAATTCACCTTATTTTGAGGTAAAATTGCAGAAATTTCACAGATTTCAGGGCAAAAAAGCAGAAATTTCCTTTATTTTGGGGCAAAATTGCAGAAAATTCACTTATTTCAGGGTAATAAGTCAGAAATTCCCCTTATTTTGGGCCAAAAAAACCAGAAATTTCCTTTGTTTTGGGGGAAAAAGACAGAAATTCCACTTATTGAGAAGCATAAAGGCAGAAATTCCTTTTATTTTGGAGCAAAAATGAAGAAATTTCCCTTCTTTATGGCAAAAAGTTATGCATTCCTCTTATTTTCGTGCAAAAAGGCAGAAATTCCCCGTATTTTGGAGCAAAATTGCAGAAATTCCCCTAACTGTGGTGCAAAAAAGCAGAAATTTTCTATATGTTGGGGCAAAAAGACAGAAATTCTCCTTATTTTGGGGCAAAACTCAGAAATTCCACTTATTTTGGGGCAAATTTGCAGAAATTTCACTTACTTCAGGGAAAAAAGGCAGAAATTTTCCTTATTTTGGGGCAAAAAAGCAGAAATTCCTAATATTTTGTGGCAAAAATGCAGAAATTCTTCTTATTTTGAGGTAAAAAAGATGAAATTCCTCTTATTTGAGGGCAAAAAGTAAAAAATTTCCCTTATTTTGGGGCAAAATTGCAGAAACCTCACTTATTTCAGAGTAATAAGTTAGAAATTTTTCTTATTTTGGGGCAAAAAAGACAGAATATCCCTTTGTTTTGGGGGAAAAAAACAGAAATTCCACTTATTTAGAGCCAAAAAGCAGAAATTCCCATTATTTTGAAGCAAAAATGAAGAAATTTCCCTTTTTTAGGCAAAAAGGTATGCATTCTTCTTATTTTCGGGCAAAAAGGCAGAAATTCCTCGTATATTGGAGCAAAATTGCAAAAATTCCCCTAATTGTGGGGCAAAAATGCAGAAATTCCCTATATGTTGGGGCAAAAGACAGAAATTCTCCTTATTTTGAGGCAAAACTCAGAAATTCCACTTATTTTGGGGCAAAATTCCAGAAATTTCCCTTATTCTGGGGCAAAATTGCAGAAATTTCACTTATTTTGGGCAAAATTGCAGAAATTTCACTTATTTCAGGGAAAAAAAGGAATTTTGTTATTTTGGGGCAAAAAGGCAGAAATTCCCCTTATTTTGAGGTAAAAAGGCTGAATTTCCACTTATTTGGGGGCAAAAAGGCAGAAATATCTCTTATTTTGGGGCAAAATTGCAGAAATTTAACTTATAACAGGGTAATAAGTCAGAAATTCTTCTTAATTTGGGGCAAAAAAGACAGAAATTCCCTTTGTTTTAGGGGAAAAAGAAGAAATTCACTTATTTAGAGGCAAGAAGGCAGAAATTCCCCTTATTTTGGTGCAAAAATGAAGAAAAATCCATTTTATGGCAAAAAGGTATGCATTCCCATTATTTTCGGGCAAAAGGCAGAAATTCCCCATATTTTGGGGCAAAAAGGCAGAAATTCACCTTATTTTGGGGTAAAATTGCAGAAATTTTACATATTTCAGGGCAAAAAGGTAAAAATTTCCCTTATTTTGGGGCAAAATTGCAGAAATTTCACTTATTTCAGGGTAATAATCAGAAATTTCCCTTATTTTGGGACAGAAAAGACAGAAATTCCTTTTGTTTTGGGGGAAAAGACAGAAATTCCACTTATTTAGAGGCTAAAGAGCCGAAATTCTTCTTATTTTGGAGCAAAAATGAAGAAATTTTCCTTTTTTATGGCAAAAACTTATGCATTTCCTCTATTTTCGGGCAAGATGCAGAAATTCCTTGTATTTTGAAGCAAAATTGCAGAAATTCCCCTAATTCTGGGGCAAAAAGGCAGAAATTCCCTATATGTTGGGGCAAAAAGACAGAAATTCTCCTTATTTTGGGGCAAAACTAAGAAATTCCCCTTATTTTGGGGCAAAATTGCAGAAATTTCCCTTATTTTGGGGCAAAATTGCAGAAATTTCACTTATTTTGGGGCAAAATTGCAGAAATTTCACTTATTTCAGGAAAAAAAGGCAGAAAATTCCTTATTTTAGGGCAAAAATGCAGAAATTCCCCTTATTTTGAGGTAAAAAGGCAGAAATTCCCCTTATTTGTGGGCAAAAAGGCAGAAATTTCCCTTATTTTGGGGCAAAAAAACAGAAATTCCCCTTATTTTGTGGCAAAAATGCAGAAATTTCTTTTATTTTGGGGCAAAATTGCAGAAATTTCAATTATTTCAGGGCATAATTCAAAAATTCCTTTTATTTTGGGGCAAAAAGACAGAAATTCCGTTTATTTTTGGGTAAAAAGTAAGAAATTTCACTTATTTTTAGGTAAAAAGGCTGAAATTCCTCTTATTTTGGGACAAAAATGAAGACATTTCTATTTTTTTGTGGCAAAAGGTATACATTTCCCTTACTTTCTGGATAATAAGCAGAAATTCCCGGTATTTTGAAGCAAAATTGCAGAAATTCTCTCAATTTTCGTGCAAAAAGGCAGAAATTCTCTTTATTTTGGAGCAAATAGACAGAAAATCTTCTTTTTCGGGAGCAAACAGTTAGAAATTCCCCTAATTTTGGGGCAAAATTGCAGAAATTTTATTTACATTGGGGCAAAATTGAAAAAATTCCCCTTATTTTGGGGCAAAGTTGGAGAAATTTCACTTATTTCAGGGTAATAAGTCAGAAATTCCCCTTTTTTGGGGGCAAAAAAGACAGAAATTCCCTTTGTTTTGGGGGAAAAAGACAGAAATTCCACTTATTTATAGGCAAAAAGGAAGAAATTCCACTTATTTTGGAGCAAAAATGAAGAAATTTCCCTTTTTATGGCAAAAAGGTATGCATTCCCATTATTTTCGGGCAAAAAGGCAGAAATTCCCTGTATTTTGGAGCAAAATTGCAGAAATTCCCGTAATTTTGGGGCAAAAGGCAGAAATTCCCTTTATTTTGGGGCAAAAATCATAAATTCCCCTTATTTTGGGGCAAAATTCCAGAAATTTCCTTTATTTTGGGGCAAAATTGCAGGAATTTACCTTGTTTTGGGGCAAAATTGCAGAAATTTCCATTATTAGGGGCAATATTGCAGAAATTTCACTTTTTTCTGGTAAAAAGGCTGAAATTTGCTTTACTTTGGGGCAAAAAGGAAGAAATTCCTCTTATTTTGGGGCAAAATTTCAGAAATTTCCCTTATTATGGGGAAAAATTGCAGAAATTTCCCTTATTTTAGGGCAAAATTGCAGAAATTTCACTTATTTCAGAGAAAAAAAAGCAAAATTTTTTCTTATTTTGAAACAAAAAGGCAGAAATTCCCATTATTTTGGGGCAAAAAGGCAGAAATTCACCTTATTTTGGGGATAAATTGCAGAAATTTCACATATTTCAGGGCAAAAAGGCAGAAATTTCCCCTATTTTGGGGCAAAATTGCAGAAATTTCCTTTACATTGGGGCAAAATTGAAAAAAATGTCCCTTATTTTGGGGTAAAGTTGCAGAAATTTCACTTATTTCAGGGTAATAAGTCAGAAATTCCCCTTATTTTGGGGCAAAAAAGACAGAAATTCCCTTTGTTTTGGGGAAAAAAGACAGAAATTCCACTTATTTAAAGGCAAAAAGGAAGAAATTCCACTTATTTTGGAGCAAAAATGAAGAAATTTCCCTTTTTATGGCAAAAAGGTATGCATTCCCATTATTTTCGGGAAAAAAAGCAGAAATTCCCTGTATTTTGGAGCAAAATTGCAGAAATTCCCCTCCTTTTGGGGCAAAAGGCAGAAATTCCCTTTATTTTGAGGCAAAAATCATAAATTCCCCTTATTTTGGGGCAAAATTCCAGAAATTTCCTTTATTTTGGGGCAAAATTGCAGGAATTTACCTTGTTTTGGGGCAAAATTGCAGAAATTTCCATTATTTGGGGCAAAATTGCAGAAATTTCACTTATTTCAGGTAAAAGGCTGAAATTTCCTTTACTTTGGGGCAAAAAGCGAGAAATTCCTCTTATTTTGGGGCAAAATTTCAGAAATTTCCCTTATTATGGGGAAAAATTGCAGAAATTTCCCTTATTTTAGGGCAAAATTGCAGAAATTTCACTTATTTCAGAGAAAAAATGCAAAATTCTTTCTTATTTTGAAACAAAAAGGCAGAAATTCCCATTATTTTGGGGCAAAAAGGCAGAAATTCACCTTATTTTGGGGTAAAATTGCAGAAATTCAACATATTTCAGGGCAAAAGGCAGAAATTTCCCTTATTTTGGGGCAAAATTGCAGAAATTTGTCTTATTTCAGGGTAATAAGTCAGAAATTCCCCTTATTTTGGTGAAAAATACAGAAATTCCCTTTGTTTTGGGGGAAAAAGACAGAAATTCCACTTATTTAGAGGCTAAAAAGCCGAAATTCTTCTTATTTTGGAGCAAAAATGAAGAAATTTTTCTCGTTTATTTCAAAAAGTTATGCATTCCCCTTTTTTTCGGGCAAAAAGGCAGAAATTCCCTGTATTTTGGAGCAAAATTGCAGAAATTCCCCTAAATGTGGGGCAAAAAGGCAGAAATTCCCTATATGTTGGGGCGAAAACACAGAAATTCTCCTTATTTTGTGGCAAAACTCAGAAATCCCCCTTATTTTGGGGCAAAATTCCAGAAATTTCACTTATTTCAGGGTAAAAAAGGAATTTTGTTATTTTGGGGCAAAAAGGCAGAAATTCCCCTTATTTTGAGGTAAAAAGGCTGAAATTCCCCTTATTTGGGGTCAAAAAGGCAGAAATATCCTTTATTTTGGGGCAAAATTGCAGAAATTTCACTTATTACAGCGTAATAAGTCACAAATTCCCCTTAATTTGGGGTAAAAAAGACAGAAATTCCCTTTGTTTTGGGGGAAAAGGAAGAAATTCCACTTATTTAGAGGCAAGAAGTCAGAAATTCCCCTTACTTTGGAGCAAAAATGAAGAAATTTCCCTTTTTATGGCAAAAAGGTATGCATTCCCAATATTTTCGGGCAAAAAGGCAGAAATTCCCGATATTTTGGGGCAAAATTGCAGAAATTCCCCTAAATTTGGGGCAAAAGGCAGAAATTCCCTCTATTTTGGAGCAAAAATCATAAATTCCCCTTATTTTGGGGCAAAATTCAAGAAATTTCCATTATTTTGAGGCAAAATTGCAGGAATTTACCTTATTTTGGGGCAAAATTGCAGAAATTTTTCTTATTTGGGGCAAAATTGCAGAAATTTCACTTATTTTCAGGTAAAAAGGCTGAAATTTCCTTTAGTTTGGGGCAAAAAGGAAGAAATTCCCCTTATTTTGGGGCAAAATTGCAGAAATTTCCCTTATTATTGGGAAAAATTGCAGAAATTTTCCTTATTTTAGAGCAAAATTGCAGCAATTTCACTTATTTCAGACAAAAAAAGCAAAAATTTTTCTTATTTTGTGGCAAAAATGCAGAAATTTCTTTTATTTTGGGGCAAAAATGAAGAAAATCCTTTTTTTGTGGGAAAAGGTATACATTCCTCATACTTTCGGGATTAATAGCAGAAATTCCCCGTATTTTGAAGCAAAATTGCAGAAATTCTCATAATTTTCAGGCAAAAAGGCAGAAATTCTCCTTATTTTGGGGCAAAAAGACAGAAAATCTCCTTTTTTCGGGAGCAAACAGTCAGAATTTCCCCTTATTTTGGGGCAAAATTGCAGAAATTTCGTTTACATTGGGGCAAAATTGCAAAAATTTTATTTTAGGGCAAAATTGCAGTAATTTCACTTATTTCAGGGTAATAAGTCAGTAATTTCCCTTATTTTGGGGCAAAAAAGACAGAAATTCCCTTTGTTTTGGGGGAAAAAGACAGAAATTCCATTTATTTAGAGGCAAAAAGGCAGAAATTCCCCTTATTTTGGAGCAAAAATGAAGAAATTTCACTTTTTATGGCAAAAAGGTATGCATTCCCATTGTTTTCGGGCAAAAAGGCAGATATTCCCCGTATTTTGGAGCAAAATTGCAGAAATTCCCCTAATTTTGGGGCAAAAGGCAGAAATTCCCTTTATTTTGGGGCAAAAATCAGAAATTCCTAATATTTTGGGGCAAAATTCCAGAAATTTCCTTTATTTTGGGGCAAAATTGCAGGAATTTACCTTATTTTGGTGCAAAATTGCAGAAATTTCTCTTATTTGAGGCAAAATTGCAGAAATTTCACTTATTTTCAGGTAAAAAGTCTGAAATTTTCTTTATTTTGGGGCAAAAAAAAAGAAAATCCCCTTATTTTGGGGCAAAATTGCAGAAATATCCCTTATTATGGGGAAAAATTGCAGAAATTTCCCTTATTTTAGGACAAAATTGCAGAAATTTAACTTATTTCAGAGAAAAAAACAAAAATTTTTCTTATTTTGGGGCAAAAACTCAGAAATTCACCTTATTTTGAGGTAAAATTGCAGAAATTTCACATATTTCAGGGCAAAAAGGCAGAAATTTCCCTTATTTTGGGGCAAAATTGCAGAAACTTAACTTATATCAGGGAAAAAAGGCAGAAATTTTCCTTATTTTGGGGCAAAAATGCAGAAATTCCCCTTATTTTGAGGTAAAAAGGCTGAAATTCCCATTATTTGGGGGCAAAAAGACAGAAATTCCCCTTATTTTGTGGCAAAAATGCAGAAATTTCTTTTATTTTGGGGCAAATTTGCAGAAATTTCACTTATTTCAGGGCATAATTCAAAAATTCCTTTTATTTTGGGGCAAAAAGACAGAAATTCTATTTATTTTGGGGTAAAAAGGCAGAAATTTCACTTATTTTGAGGTAAAAATACAGAAATTCCTTTTTTGGGGGGGCAAAAATGAAGAAATTTCCCTTTTTTGTGGCAAAAGGTATACATTTCCCTTACTTTCGGGATAAAAAGCAGAAATTCCTTGTATTTTGAAGCAAAATTGCATAAATTCTCTCAATTTTTGGGCAAAAAGGCAGAAATTCTTTTTATTTTGAGGCAAAATGACAGAGAATCTCCTTTTTCAGGAGCAAACAGTCAGAAATTCCCCATATTGTGGGGCAAAATTGCAGAAATTTTTTTTACATTGGGGAAAAATTGCAGAAATTTCCCTTATTTTAAGGCAAAATTGCAGAAATTTCACTCATTTCAGGTTAATGAGTCAGAAATACCCCTTATTTTGGGGCAAAATTGCCAAAATTTCCTTTACATTGTGGCAAAATTGCAGAAATTTTTCTTATTTGTGGCAAAATTGCAGAAATTTCAGTTATTTCAGGGTAATAAGTCAGAAATTCCCCTTATTTTGAGGCAAACAAGACAGAAATTCCCTTTGTTTTGGGGGAAAACGACAGAAATTCCACTTATTTAGAGGCAAAAATGCAGAAATTCCCGTTATTTTGGAGCAAAAATGAAGAAATTTACCTTTTTATGGCAAAAAGGTATGCATTCCCATTATTTTCCGGCAAAAAGGCAGAAATTCCCTATATTTTGGAGCAAAATTGCAGAAATTATTCTAATTTTGGGGCAAAAGGCAGAAATTCCCCTTATTTTGGGGCAAAATTCCAGAAATTTCCTTTATTTTGGGGCAAAATTGCAGGAATTGACCTTATTTTGGGGAAAATTGCAGAAATTTCACTTATTTGGTGCAAAATTGCAGAAATTTTACTTATTTTCAGGTAAAAAGGCTGAAATTTATTTTGGGGCAAAAAGAAAGAAATTCCCCTTATTTTGGGGCAAAATTGCAGAAATTTCCCTTATTATGGGGAAAAATTGCACAAATATCCCTTATTTTAGGGCAAAATTGCAGAAATTTCACTTATTTCAGAGAAAAAAATCAAAATTTTTTCTTATTTTGGGGCAAAAATGTAGAATTTCCCATTATTTTGGGGCAAAAAGGCAGAAATTCACCTTATTTTGGGGTAAAATTGCAGAAATTTTACATATTTCAGGGCAAAAAGGTAAAAATTTCCCTTATTTTGGGGCAAAATTGCAGAAATTTCACTTATTTCATTGTGATAATCAGAAATTTCCCTTATTTTGGAACAGAAAAGACAGGAATTCCCTTTGTTTTGAGGGAAAAAGACAGAAATTCCAGTTATTTAGAGGCTAAAAAGCCGAAATTCTTCTTATTTTGGAGCAAAAATGAAGAAATTTTCCTTTTTTATGGCAAAAACTTATGCATTTCCTCTATTTTCGGGCAAAATGCAGAAATTCCTTGTATTTTGAAGCAAAATTGCAGAAATTCCCCTAATTCTGGGGCAAAAAGGCAGAAATTCCTTATATGTTTGGGCAAAATTCCAGAAATTTCCCTTATTTTGGGGCAAAATTGCCGAAATTTCACTTATTTTGTGGCAAAATTGCAGAAATTTCACTTATTTCAGGGCATAATTCAAAAATTCCTTTTATTTTGGGGCAAAAAAACAGAAATTCCATTTATTTTTGGGTAAAAAGTCAGAAATTTCACTTATTTTTAGGTAAAAAGGCTGAAACTCCTCTTATTTTGGGACAAAAATGAAGACATTTCCCTTTTTTTCTGGCAAAAGGTATACATTTCCCTTACTTTCTGGATAATAAGCAGAAATTCCCCGTATTTTGAAGCAAAATTGCAGAAATTCTCTCAATTTTTGTGCAAAAAGGCAGAAATTCTTCTTATTTTGGGGCAATAGACAGAAAATCTTCTTTTTCGGGAGCAAACAATTAGAAATTCCCCTAATTTTAAGGCAAAATTGCAGAAATTTCCTTTACATTGGGGCAAAATTGAAAAAATTTCCCTTATTTGGGGGCAAAGTTGAAGAAATTTCACTTATTTCAGGGTAATAAGTCAGAAATTCCCCTTTTTTGGGGGCAAAAAAGACAGATATTCCCTTTGTTTTGGGGGAAAAAGACAGAAATTCCACTTATTTAAAGGTAAAAAGGAAGAAATTCCACTTATTTTGGAGCAAAAATGAAGAAATTTCCCTTTTTATGGCAAAAAGGTATGCATTCCCATTATTTTCGGGCAAAAAGGCAGAAATTCCCTGTATTTTGGAGCAAAATTGCAGAAATTCCCCTAATTTGGGGGCAAAAGGCAGAAATACCCTTTATTTTGGGGCAAAAATCATAAATTCCCCTTATTTTGGGGCAAAATTCCAGAAATTTCCTTTATTTTGGGGCAAAATTGCAGGAATTTACCTTGTTTTGGGGCAAAATTGCAGAAATTTCCATTATTTGGGGCAAAATTGCAGAAATTTCACTTATTTCTAGTAAAAAGGCTGAAATTTCCTTTACTTTGGGGCAAAAAGGAAGAAATTCCTCTTATTTTGGGGCAAAATTTCAGAAATTTCCCTTATTATGGGGAAAAATTGCAGAAATTTCCCTTATTTTAGGGCAAAATTGCAGAAATTTCAATTATTTCAGAGAAAAAAAGCAAAATATTTTCTAATTTTGAAACAAAAAGGCAGAAATTCCCATTATTTTGGGGCAAAAAGGCAGAAATTCACCTTATTTTGGGGATAAATTGCAGAAATTTCACATATTTCAGGGCAAAAAGGCAGAAATTTCTTTTATTTTGGGGCAAAATTGCAGAAATTTCCTTTACATTCGGGCAAAATTGAAAAAATTTCCCTTATTTTGGGGTAAAGTTGCAGAAACTTCACTTATTTCAGGGTAATAAGTCTGAAATTCCCCTTATTTTGGGGCAAAAAAGACAGAAATTCCCTTTGTTTTGGGGTAAAAAGACAGAAATTCCACTTATTTAAAGGCAAAAAGGAAGAAATTCCACTTATTTTGGAGCAAAAATGAAGAAATTTCCCTTTTTATGGCAAAAAGGTATGCATTCCCATTATTTTCGGGCAAAAAAGCAGAAATTCCCTGTATTTTGGAGCAAAATTGCAGAAATTCCCCTCCTTTTGGGGCAAAAGCAGAAATTCCCTTTATTTTGGAGCAAAAATCATAAATTCCCCTTATTTTGGGGCAAAATTCCAGAAATTTCCTTTATTTTGGGGCAAAATTGCAGGAATTTACCTTGCTTTGGGGCAAAATTGCAGAAATTTCCATTATTTGGGTAAAAATTGCAGAAATTTCACTTATTTCAGGTAAAAAGTCTGAAATTTCCTTTACTTTGGGGCAAAAAGCGAGAAATTCCTCTTATTTTGGGGCAAAATTTCAGAAATTTCCCTTATTATGGGTAAAAATTGCAGAAGTTTCCCTTATTTTAGAGCAAAATTGCAGAAATTTCACTTATTTCAGAGAAAAAAAGCAAAATTTTTTCTTATTTTGAAACAAAAAGGCAGAAATTCCCATTATTTTGGTGCAAAAACGCAGAAATTCACCTTATTTAGGGGTAAAATTGCAGAAATTTCACATATTTCAGGGCAAAAAGGCAGAAATTTCCCTTATTTTGGGGCAAAATTGCAGAAATTTCACTTATTTTAGGGTAAAAAGTCAGAAATTCCCCTTATTTTGGGGAAAAATACAGAAATTCCCTTTGTTTTGGGGGAAAAAGACAGAAATTCCACTTATTTAGAGGCTAAAAAGCCGAAATTCTTCTTATTTTGGAGCAAAAATGAAGAAATTTTCCTCGTTTATTTCAAAAAGTTATGCATTCCCCTTATTTTCGGGCAAAAGGGCAGAGATTCCCTGTATTTTGGAGCAAAATTGCAGAAATTCCCCTAATAGTGGGGCAAAAAGGCAGAAATTCCCTATATGTTGGGGCGAAAACACAGAAATTCTCCTTATTTTGGGGCAAAACTCAGAAATTCCCCTTATTTTGGGACAAAATTCCAGAAATTTCCCTTATTCTGGGGCAAAATTGCAGAAATATCACTTATTTTGGGCAAAATTGCAGAAATTTCACTTATTTCAGGGTAAAAAAGGAATTTTTTTATTTTGGGGCAAAAAGGCAGAAATTCCCTTTATTTTGAGGTAAAAAGGCTGAAATTCCCCTTATTTGGGGTCAAAAAGGCAGAAATATCCTTTATTTTGGGGCAAAATTGCAGAAATTTCACTTATTACAGGGTAATAAGTCACAAATTCCCCTTAATTTGGGGCAAAAAAGACAGAAATTCCCTTTGTTTTGGGGGAAAAAGAAGAAATTCCACTTATTTAGAGGCAAGAAGGCAGAAATTCCAATTATTTTGCGGCAAAAATGAAGAAATTTCCCTTTTTATGGCAAAAAGGTATGCATTCCCATTATTTTCGGGCAAAAAGGCAGAAATTTCCCATATTTTGGGGCAAAATTGCAGAAATTCCCCTAAATTTGGGGCAAAAGGCAGAAATTCCCTTTATTTTGGGGCAAAAATCATAAATTCCCCTTATTTTGGGGAAAAATTCAAGAAATTTCCTTTATTTTGGGGCAAAATTGCAGGAATTTACCTTATTTTGGGGCAAAATTGCAGAAATTTTTCTTATTTGGGGCAAAATTGCAGAAATTTCACTTATTTTCAGGTAAAAAGGCTGAAATTTCCTTTAGTTTGGGGCAAAAATGGAGAAATTCCCCTTATTTTGGAGCAAAATTGCAGAAATTTCCCTTATTATTGGGAAAAATTGCAGAAATTTTTCTTATTTTAGAGCAAAATTGCAGCAATTTCACTTATTTCAGAGAAAAAAAGCAAAAATTTTTCTTATTTTGGGGCAAAAAGGCAGAAATTCCTATTATTTTGGGGCAAAAAAGGAGAAATTCACCTTATTTTGAGGTAAAATTGCAGAAATTTAACAGATTTCAGGGAGAAAAAGCAGAAATTTCCCTTATTTTGGGGCAAAATTGCAGAAATTTCACTTATTTCAGGGTAATAAGTCAGAAATTCCCATTATTTTGGGCCAAAAAAAACCCAGAAATTCCCTTTGTTTTGGGGGAAAAAGACAGAAATTCCACTTATTGAGAAGCAAAAAGGCAGAAATTCCTTTTATTTTGGACCAAAAATGAAGAAATTTCCCTTTTTTATGGCAAAAAGTTATGCATTCCTCTTATTTTCGTGCAAAAAGGCAGAAATTCCCCGTATTTTGTAGCAAAATTGAAGAAATTCCCCTAATTGTGGTGCAAAAAGGCAGAAATTCCCTATATGTTGGGTTAAAAAAACAGAAATTCTCCTTATTTTGGGGCAAAACTCAGAAATTTCCCTTATTTTGGGGCAAAAATCAGAAATTCCTAATATTTTGTGGCAAAAATTCAGATAATCCCCTTAGTTTGAGGTAAAAACGGTGAAATTCCCCTTATTTGTGGGCAAAAAGGCAAAAATTTCCCTTATTTTGGGGCAAAATTGCAGAAACCTCACTTATTTCAGAGTAATAAGTCAGAAATTTTTCTTATTTTGGGGCAAAAAAGACAGAAAATCCCTTTGTTTTGGGGGAAAAAGACAGAAATTCCACTTATTTAGAGGCAAAAAAGCAGAAACTTCCCTTATTTTGAAGCAAAAATGAAGAAATTTCCCTTTTTTAAGGCAAAAAGGTATGCATTCTTCTTATTTTCGCTCAAAAAGGCAGAAATTCTACGTATATTGGAGCAAAATTGCAAAAATTCCCCTAATTGTGGGGCAAAAATGCAGAAATTCCCTATATGTTGGGGCAAAAGACGGAAATTCTCCTTATTTTGGGGCAAAACTCAGAAATTCCACTTATTTTGGGGCAAAATTCCAGAAATTTCCCTTATTCTGGGGCAAAATTGCAGAAATATCATTTATTTTGTGCAAAATTGCAGAAATTTCACTTATTTCAGGGAAAAAAGGAATTTTGTTATTTTGGGGAAAAAAGGCAGAAATTCCCCTTATTTTGAGGTAAAAAGGCTGAAATTCCCCTTATATGGGGGCAAAAAGGCAGAAATATCCCTTATTTTGTGGCAAAATTGCAGAAATTTTACTTATTACAGGGTAATAAGTCAGAAATTCCCCTTAATTTGGGGCAAAAAATACAGAAATTCCCTTTGTTTTGGGGTAAAAGGACAGAAATTCCACTTATTTAAAGGCAAAAAGGAAGAAATTCCACTTATTTTGGAGCAAAAATGAAGAAATTTCCCTTTTTATGGCAAAAAGGTATGCATTCCCATTATTTTCGGGCAAAAAAGCAGAAATTCCCTGTATTTTGGAGCAAAATTGCAGAAATTCCCCTCCTTTTGGGGCAAAAGCAGAAATTCCCTTTATTTTGGGGCAAAAATCATAAATTCCCTTTATATTGGGGCAAAATTCAAGAAATTTCCTTTATTTTGGGGCAAAATTGCAGGAATTTACCTTATTTTGGGGCAAAATTGCAGAAATTTTTTTTATTTGGGGCAAAATTGCAGAAATTTCACTTATTTTCAGGTAAAAAGGCTGAAATTTCCTTTAGTTTGGGGCAAAAAGGGAGAAATTCCCCTTATTTTGGGGCAAAATTGCAGAAATTTCCCTTATTATTGGGAAATATTGCAAAAATTTTCCTTATTTTAGAGCAAAATTGCAGCAATTTCACTTATTTCAGAGAAAAAAAGAAAAAATTTTTCTTATTTTGGGGCAAAAAGGCAGAAATTCCCATTATTTTGGGGCAAAAAGGCAGAAATTCACCTTATTTTGGGGTAAAATTGCAGTAATTTCACATATTTCAGGGCAAAAAGGCAAAAATTTCCCTTATTTTGGGGCAAAATTGCAGAAATTTCACTTATTTCGGGGTAATAAGTCAGAAATTCCCCTTATTTTGGGGCAAAATACAGAAATTCCCTTTGTTTTGGGGGGAAAAGACAGAAATTCCAGTTATTTAGAGGCAAAAAACAAAATTCTTCTTATTTTGGAGCAAAAATAAAGAAATTTTTCTCGTTTATGGCAAAAGGTTTTGCATTCCCCTTATTTTTGGGCAAAAAGGCAGAAATTCCCTGTATTTTTGAGCAAAATTGTAGAAATTCTCATAATTGTGGGGCAAAAAGGCAGAAATTCCCTCTATGTTGGGGCAAAAACACAGAAATTCTCCTTATTTTGGGGCAAAACTCAGAAATTCCCCTTATTTTGGGGCAAAATTCCAGAAATTTCCCTTATTTTGGGGCAAAATTGCAGAAATTTCACTTATTTTGGGGCAAAATTGCAGAAATTTCACTTATTTTGGGGCAAAATTGCAGAAATTTCAATTATTTTTAAGGAAAAAAGCAAGAAATTTTTCTTATTTTGGGGCAAAAATGCAGAAATTTACTTTATTTTGAGGTAAAAATGCTGTAATTCCCCTTATTTGGGGGCAAAACGCAGAAATTTCCTTTATTTTGGGGCAAAGAGACAGAAATTCCCCTTATTTTGTGGCAAAAATGCAAAAATTTCTTTTTTTTTGGGGCAAAATTGCAGAAATTTCACATATTTCAGGGCATAATTCAAAAATTCCTTTTATTTTTGGGCAAAATGACAGAAATTCTGTTTATTTTTGTGTAAAAAGGCAGAAATTTAACGTATTTTGAGGTAAAAAGGCAGAAATTGCTCTAATTTTGGGGCAAAAATGAAGAAATTTCCCTTTTTTGTGGCAAAAGGTATACATTCCCCTTACTTTCGGGATAAAAAGCAGAAATTCCCCGTATTTTGAAGCAAAATTGCAGAAATTCTCTCATTTGTCGGGCAAAAAGGCAGAAATTCTCCTTATTTTGTGGTAAAAAGAGAGAAAATCTCCTTTTTCGGGAGCAACCAGTCAGAAATTCCCCTAATTTTGGGGCAAAATTGCAGAAATTTCTTTTACATTGGGGCAAAATTGCAGAAATTTCCCTTATTTTGGGGCTAAATTGCAGAAATTTCACTTATTTAAGGGTAATAAGTCAAAAATTTCCTTTATTTTGAGGCAAAAAAGACAGAAAATCCCTTTGTTTTGGGGGAAAAAGAAAGAAATTCCACATATTTAGAGGCAAAAAGGCAGAAATTCCCCTTTTTTTGGAGCAAAAATGAAGAAATTTCCCTTTTTATCGCAAAAATGTATGCATACCCATTATTTTCGGGCAAAAAGGCAGAAATTCCCCGTATTTTGGAGCAAAAGTGCAGAAATTCCCCTTATTTTTCGGCAAAAGGCAGAAATTCCCATTATTTTGGGGCAAAATTCCAGAAATTTCCTTTTTTTGGGGCAAAATTGCAGGAATTTACCTTATTTTGGGGCAAAATTGCAGAAATTTCCCTTATTTGGGGCAAAATTGCAGAAATTTCACTTATTTTCAGGTAAAAAGGCTGAAATTTCCTTTGTTTTAGTGCAAAAAGGATGAAATTCCCCTTATTTTGGGGCAAAATTGCAGAAATTTTTCTTATTATGTGAAAAAATTGCAAAAATTTCCCTTATTTTAGGGCAAAATTGCAGAAATTTCACTTATTTCAGAGAAAAAAAGCAAAAATTTCTCTTATTTTGGGGCAAAAAGGCAGAAATTCCTCTTATTTTGAGGTAAAAAGGCTGAAATTCCCCTTATTTGGGGGCAAAAAGGCAGAAATATCCCTTATTTTGGGGCAAAATTGCAGCAATTTCACTTATTACAGGGTAATAAGTCAGGAATTCCCCTTAATTTGGGGCAAAAAAGACAGAAATTCCCTTTGTTTTGGGGGAAAAAGAAGAAATTTCACTTATTTAGAGGCAAGAAGGCAGAAATTCCCCTTATTTTGGAGCAAAAATGAAGAAGTTTCCCTTTTTATGGCAAAATGTATGCATTCCCATTATTTTCGGGCAAAAAGGCAGAAATTCCCCATATTTTGGGGCAAAATTGCAGAAATTCCCCTAAATTTGGGGCAAAAGGCTGAAATTCCCTTTATTTTGGGGCA
Source organism: Micromys minutus (assembly GCF_963924665.1). Classification (NCBI taxonomy): domain Eukaryota; kingdom Metazoa; phylum Chordata; class Mammalia; order Rodentia; family Muridae; genus Micromys; species Micromys minutus. Next base: position 988,142 of record NW_027667262.1, read on the forward strand.
AAAATCATAAATTCCCCTTATTTTGGGGCAAAATTCCAGAAATTTCCTTTATTTCGTGGCAAAATTGCAGGAATTTACCGTATCTTGGGGCAAAATTGCAGAAATTTTTCTTATTTGGGGCAAAATTGCAGAAATTTCACTTATTTTCAGGTAAAAATCCTGAAATTTCCTTTAGTTTGGGGAAAAGGGAGAAATTCCCCTTATTTTGGGGCAAAATTGCAGAAATTTCCCTTATTATTGGGAAAAATTGCAGAAATTTACTTTATTTTAGAGCAAAATTGCAGCAATTTCACTTATTTCAGAGAAAAAAAGCAAAAATTTTTCTTATTTTGGGGCAAAAAGGCAGAAATTCCCATTATTTTGGGGCAAAAAGGCAGAAATTGACCTTATTTTGGGGTAAAATTGCAGAAATTTCACATATTTTAGGGAAAACTGTAGAAATTTCCCTTATTTTGGGGCAAAATTGCAGAAATTTCACTTATTTCAGGGTAATAAGTCAGAAATTCCCCTTATTTTGGGGCAAAATACAGAAATTCCTTTGTTTTGGGGGAAAAAGACAGAAATTCCACTTATTTAGAGGCAAAGAAGCAGAAATTCTTCTTATTTTGGAGCAAAAATGAAGAAATTTTTCTCGTTTATGGCAAAAGGTTATGCATTCCCCTTATTTTTGGGCAAAAAGGCAGAAATTCCCTGTATTTTGAGCAAAATTGCAGAAATTCCCCTAATTGTGGGGCAAAAAGGCAGAAATTCCCTATATGTTGGTGCAAAAACACAGAAATTCTCCTTATTTTGGGGCAAAACTCAGAAATTCCCCTTATTTTGAAGCAAAATTCCAGAAATTTCCCTTATTTTGGGGTAAAATTGCAGAAATTTCACTTATTTTGGGGCAAAATTGCAGAAATTTCAATTATTTTAAGGAAAAAAGCCAGAAATTTTTCTTATTTTGGTGCAAAAATGCAGAAATTCCCCTTATTTTGAGGTAAAATGCTGTAATTTCCCTTATTGGGGGGCAAAACGCAGAAATTTCCTTTATTTTGGGGCAAAGAGACAGAAATTCCCCTTATTTTGTGGCAAAAATGCAGAAATTTCTTTTATTTTGGGGCAAAATTGCAGAAATTTCACATATTTCAGGGCATAATTCAAAAATTCCTTTTATTTTGGGGCAAAATGAGAGAAATTCCGTTTATTTTTGTGTAAAAAGGCAGAAATTTCAATTATTTTGAGGTAAAAAGGCAGAAATTGCTCTAATTTTGGGGCAAAAATGAAGAAATTTCCCTTTTTTGTGGCAAAAGGTATACATTCCCCTTACTTTCTGGATAAAAAGCAGAAATTCCCCGTATTTTGAAGCAAAATTGCAGAAATTCTCTCAATTTTCGGGCAAAAAGGCAGAAATTCTCCTTATTTTGGGGTAAAAAGACAGAAAATCTCCTTTTTCGGGAGCAAACATTCAGAAATTCCCCTAATTTTGGGGCAAAATTGCAGAAATTTCCTTTACATTGGGGCAAAATTGCAGAAATTTCCCTTATTTTGGGGCTAAATTGCAGAAATTTCACTTATTTAAGGGTAATAAGTCAGAAATTTCCCTTATTTTGAGGCAAAAAAGACAGAAAATCCCTTTGTTTTGGAGGAAAAAGACAGAAATTCCACATATTTAGAGGCAAAAAGGCAGAAATTCCCCTATTTTTGGAGCAAAAATGAAGAAATTTCCCTTTTTATGGCAAAACGGTATGCATACCCATTATTTTCGGGAAAAAAAGGCAGAAATTCCCCGTATTTTGGAGCAAAAGTGCAGAAATTCCCCTTATTTTTGGGCAAAAGGCAGAAATTCCCATTATTTTGGGGCAAAATTCCAGAAATTTCCTTTTTTGGGGGCAAAATTGCAGGAATTTACCTTATTTTGGGGCAAATTGCAGAAATTTCCCTAATTTGGGGCAACATTGCAGAAATTTCACTTATTTTCAGGTAAAAAGGCTGAAATTTCCTTTGTTTTAGGGCAAAAAGAAAGAAATTCCCCTTATTTTGGGGCAAAATTGCAGAAATTTTTCTTATTATGTGAACAAATTGCAAAAATTTCCTTTATTTTAGGGCAAAATTGCAGAAATTTCACTTATTTCAGAGAAAAAAAGCAAAAATTTATCTTATTTTTGGGCAAAAAGGCAGAAATTCCCCTTATTTTGAGGTAAAAAGTCTGAAATTCCCCTTATTTGGGGGCAAAAAGGCAGAAATATCCCTTTTTTGGGGGCAAAATTGCAGCAATTTCACTTATTACAGGGTAATAAGTCAGAAATTCCCCTTAATTTAGGGCAAAAAATACAGAAATTCCCTTTGTTTTGGAGGAAAAAGAAGAAATTCCACTTATTTAGAGGCAAGAGGCAGAAATTCCCCTTATTTTGGAGCAAAAATGAAGAAATTTCCCTTTTTATGGCAAAAAGGTATGCATTCCCATTATTTTTGGGCAAAAAGGCAGAAATTCCCATTATTTTGGGGCAAAATTCCAGAAATTTCCGTTTTTTGGGGCAAAATTGCAGGAATTTACCTTATTTTGGGGCAAAATTGAAGAAATTTCCCTTATTTGGGGCAAAATTGCAGAAATTTCACTTATTTTCAGGTAAAAAGGCTGAAATTTCCTTTGTTTTAGGGCAAAAAGGAAGAAATTCCCCTTATTTTGGGGCAAAATTGCAGAAATTTTTCTTATTATGTGAAAAAATTGCAAAAATTTCCCTTATTTTAGGACAAAATTGCAGAAATTTCACTTATTTCAGAGAAAAAAAGCAAAAATTTTTCTCATTTTGGGGCAAAAAGGTAGAAATTCCCCTTATTTTGAGGGAAAAAGGCTGAAATTCCCCTTATTTGGGGGCAAAAATGCAGAAATATCCCTTATTTTGGGGCAAAATTGCAGCAATTTCACTTATTACGGGGTAATAAGTCAGAAATTCCCCTTAATTTAGGGCAAAAAAGACAGAAATTCCCTTTGTTTTAGAGGAAAAAGAAGAAATTCCACTTATTTAGAGGCAAGAAGGCAGAAATTCCCCTTATTATGGGGCAAAATACAGAAATTCCTTTGTTTTGGGGGAAAAAGACAGAAATTCCACTTATTTAGAGGCAAAGAAGCAGAAATTCTTCTTATTTTGGAGCAAAAATGAAGAAATTTTTCTCGTTTATGGCAAAAGGTTATGCATTCCCCTTATTTTTGGGCAAAAAGGCAGAAATTCCCTGTATTTTGGAGCAAAATTGCAGAAATTCCCCTAATTGTGGGGCAAAAAGGCAGAAATTCCCTATATGTTGGTGCAAAAACACAGAAATTCTCCTTATTTTGGGGCAAAACTCAGAAATTCCCCTTATTTTGGGGCAAAATTCCAGAAATTTCCCTTATTTTTGGGTAAAATTGCAGAAATTTCACTTATTTTGGGGCAAAATTGCAGAAATTTCAATTATTTTAAGGAAAAAAGCCAGAAATTTTTCTTATTTTGGTGCAAAAATGCAGAAATTCCCCTTATTTTGAGGTAAAATGCTGTAATTTCCCTTATTTGGGGGCAAAACGCAGAAATTTCCTTTATTTTGGGGCAAAGAGACAGAAATTCCCCTTATTTTGTGGCAAAAATGCAGAAATTTCTTTTATTTTGGGGCAAAATTGCAGAAATTTCACATATTTCAGGGCATAATTCAAAAATTCCTTTTATTTTGGGGCAAAATGAGAGAAATTCCGTTTATTTTTGTGTAAAAAGGCAGAAATTTCAATTATTTTGAGGTAAAAAGGCAGAAATTGCTCTAATTTTGGGGCAAAAATGAAGAAATTTCCCTTTTTTGTGGCAAAAGGTATACATTCCCCTTACTTTCTGGATAAAAAGCAGAAATTCCCCGTATTTTGAAGCAAAATTGCAGAAATTCTCTCAATTTTCGGGCAAAAAGGCAGAAATTCTCCTTATTTTGGGGTAAAAAGACAGAAAATCTCCTTTTTCGGGAGCAAACAGTCAGAAATTCCCCTAATTTTGGGGCAAAATTGCAGAAATTTCCTTTACATTGGGGCAAAATTGCAGAAATTTCCCTTATTTTGGGGCTAAATTGCAGAAATTTCACTTATTTAAGGGTAATAAGTCAGAAATTTCCCTTATTTTGAGGCAAAAAAGACAGAAAATCCCTTTGTTTTGGAGGAAAAAGACAGAAATTCCACATATTTAGAGGCAAAAAGGCAGAAATTCCCCTATTTTTGGAGCAAAAATGAAGAAATTTCCCTTTTTATGGCAAAACGGTATGCATACCCATTATTTTCGGGAAAAAAAGGCAGAAATTCCCCGTATTTTGGAGCAAAAGTGCAGAAATTCCCCTTATTTTTGGGCAAAAGGCAGAAATTCCCATTATTTTGGGGCAAAATTCCAGAAATTTCCTTTTTTGGGGGCAAAATTGCAGGAATTTACCTTATTTTGGGGCAAATTGCAGAAATTTCCCTAATTTGGGGCAACATTGCAGAAATTTCACTTATTTTCAGGTAAAAAGGCTGAAATTTCCTTTGTTTTAGGGCAAAAAGAAAGAAATTCCCCTTATTTTGGGGCAAAATTGCAGAAATTTTTCTTATTATGTGAACAAATTGCAAAAATTTCCTTTATTTTAGGGCAAAATTGCAGAAATTTCACTTATTTCAGAGAAAAAAAGCAAAAATTTATCTTATTTTTGGGCAAAAAGGCAGAAATTCCCCTTATTTTGAGGTAAAAAGTCTGAAATTCCCCTTATTTGGGGGCAAAAAGGCAGAAATATCCCTTTTTTGGGGGCAAAATTGCAGCAATTTCACTTATTACAGGGTAATAAGTCAGAAATTCCCCTTAATTTAGGGCAAAAAATACAGAAATTCCCTTTGTTTTAGAGGAAAAAGAAGAAATTCCACTTATTTAGAGGCAAGAGGCAGAAATTCCCCTTATTTTGGAGCAAAAATGAAGAAATTTCCCTTTTTATAGCAAAAAGGTATGCATTCCCATTATTTTTGGGCAAAAAGGCAGAAATTCCCATTATTTTGGGGCAAAATTCCAGAAATTTCCTTTTTTTGGGGCAAAATTGCAGGAATTTACCTTATTTTGGGGCAAAATTGCAGATATTTCCCTTATTTGGGGCAAAATTGCAGAAATTTCACTTATTTTCAGGTAAAAAGGCTGAAATTTCCTTTGTTTTAGGGCAAAAAGGAAGAAATTCCCCTTATTTTGGGGCAAAATTGCAGAAATTTTTCTTATTATGTGAAAAAATTGCAAAAATTTCCCTTATTTTAGGACAAAATTGCAGAAATTTCACTTATTACAGAGAAAAAAAGCAAAAATTTTTCTCATTTTGGGGCAAAAAGGTAGAAATTCCCCTTATTTTGAGGGAAAAAGGCTGAAATTCCCCTTATTTGGGGGCAAAAATGCAGAAATATCCCTTATTTTGGGGCAAAATTGCAGCAATTTCACTTATTACGGGGTAATAAGTCAGAAATTCCCCTTAATTTGGGGCAAAAAAGACAGAAATTGCCTTTGTTTGTGGAAAAAAGAAGAAATTCCACTTATTTAGAGGCAAGAAGGCAGAAATTCCCCTTATTTTGGAGCAAAAATGAAGAAATTTCCCTTTTTTTGGCAAAAAGGTATGCATTCTCATTATTATCGGGCAAAAAGGCAGAAATTCCCCATATTTTGGGGCAAAATTGCAGAAATTCCCCTAAATTTGGGGCAAAAGGCAGAAATTCCCTATATGTTGGGGCAAAAAAGACAGAAATTCCCTTTGTTTTGGAGGAAAAAGGCAGAAATTCCACTTATTTAGAGGCAAAAAGGCAGAAATTCCCCTTATTTTGGAGTAAAAATGAAGAAATTTCCCTTTTTAGGGCAAAAAGGTATGCATTCCCATTATTTTCGGGCAAAAAGGCAGAAATTCCCCGTATTTTCGAGCAAAATTGCAGAAATTCCCCTAAATTTGGGGCAAAAGGCAGAAATTCCCTTTATTTTGGGGCAAAAATCATAAATTCCCCTTATTTTGGGGCAAAATTCAAGAAATTTCCTTTATTTTGGGGCAAAATTGCAGGAATTTACCTTATTTTGGGGCAAAATTGCAGAAATTTTTCTTATTTGGGGCAAAATTGCAGAAATTTCACTTATTTTCAGGTAAAAAGGCTGAAATTTCCTTCAGTTTGGGGCAAAAAGGGAGAAATTCTCCTTATTTTGGGGTAAAATTGCAGAAATTTCCCTTATTATTGGGAAAAATTGCAGAAATTATCCTTATTTTAGGGCGAAACTGCAGTAATTTCACTTATTTCAGAAAAAAAAGCAAAAATTTTTCTTATTTTGGGACAAAAAGGCAGAAATTCCCATTATTTTGGGGCAAAAAGGCAGAAATTCACCTTATTTTGGGGTAAAATTGCAGAAATTTCACATATTTCAGGGCAAAAATGTAGAAATTTCCCTTATTTTGGGGCATAATTGCAGAAATTTCACTTTTTTCAGGGTAATAAGTCAGAAATTCCCCTTAATTTGGGGCAAAAAAGAGAGAAATTGCCTTTGTTTGTGGAAAAAAGAAGAAATTCCACTTATTTAGAGGCAAGAAGGCAGAAATTCCCCTTATTTTGGAGCAAAAATGAAGAAATTTCCCTTTTTATGGCAAAAAGGTATGCATTCTCATTATTATCGGGCAAAAAGGCAGAAATTCCCCATATTTTGGGGCAAAATTGCAGAAATTCCCCTAAATTTGGGGCAAAAGGCAGCAATTCCCTATATGTTGGGGCAAAAAAGACAGAAATTCCCTTTGTTTTGGAGGAAAAAGGCAGAAATTCCACTTATTTAGAGGCAAAAAGGCAGAAATTCCCCTTATTTTGGAGTAAAAATGAAGAAATTTCCCTTTTTAGGGCAAAAAGGTATGCATTCCCATTATTTTCGGGCAAAAAGGCAGAAATTCCCCGTATTTTCGAGCAAAATTGCAGAAATTCCCCTAATTTTGGGGCAAAAGTCAGAAATTCCCTTTATTTTGGGGCAAAAATCAGAAATTCCTCTTATTTTGGGGCAGAATTCCAGAAATTTTTTTTTTATTTTGGGGCAAAATTGCAGGAATTTATTTTATTTTGGGGCAAAATTGCAGAAATTTCACTTATTTTTAGGTAAAAAGGCTGAAATTTCATTTATTTTGGGGTAAAAAGGAAGAAATTCCTTTTATTTTAAGGCAAAACTACAGAAATTTCCCTTATTATGGGGAAAAATTGCAAAAATTTCCTTTATTTTAGGGCAAAATTGCAGAAATTTCACTTATTTCAGAGAAAAAAAGCAAAAATTTTTCTTATTTTGGAGCAAAAATGAAGAAATATTTCTCGTTTATTTCAAAAATTATGCATTCCCCTTATTTTCGGGCTAAAAGGCAGAAATTCCCTGTATTTTGGAGCAAAATTGCAGAAATTCACCTAATTGTGGGGCAAAAAGGCAGAAATTCCCTATATGTTGGGGCAAAAAAAAGAAATTCTCCTTATTTTGGGGCAAAACTCAGAAATTCCCCTTATTTTGGGGCAAAATTCCAGAAATTTTCTTTATTTTGGGGCAAAATTGAAGAAATTTCACTTATTTTGGGGCAAAATTGCAGAAATTTCACTTATTTTAGGGAAAAAAGGCAGAAATTTTCCTTATTTTGGGGCAAAAATGCAGAAATTCCCCTTATTTTGAGGTAAAAAGTCTGAAATTCTTTTTATTTGGAGGCAAAAAGGCAGAAATTTCCCTTATTTTGGGGCAAAAAGACAGAAATTCCCCTTATTTTGTGGCAAAAATGCAGAAATTTCTTTATTTTGGGGCAAAAATGAAGAAAATCCTTTTTTTGTGAGAAAAGGTATACATTCCTCTTACTTTCGGGATTAAAAGTAGAAATTTCCTGTATTTTGAAGCAAAATTGCAGAAATTCTCATAATTTTCGGGCAAAAAGGCAGAAATTCTCCTTATTTTGGGGGAAAAAGACAGAAAATCTCTTTTTTTTGGGAGCAAACAGTCAGAATTTCCCCTTATTTTGGGGCAAAATTGCAGAAATTTCATTTATATTGGGGCAAAATTGCAGAAATTTTCCTTATTTTGGGGCAAAATTGCAAAAATTTCACTTATTTCAAGGTAATAAATCATTAATTCCCCTTATTTTGGGGCAAAAAGACAGAAATTCCCATGTTTTGAGGGAAAAAGACAGAAATTCCATTTATTTAGAGGCAAAAGGCAGAAATTCCCCTTATTTTGGAGCAAAAATGAAGAAATTTTCCTTTTTATGGCAAAAAGGAATGCATTCCTATTATTTTCGGGCAAAAAGGCAGATATTCCCCGTATTTTGGAGCAAAATTGCAGAAATTCACCTAATTTTGGGGCAAAAGGCAGAAATTCCATTTAGTTTGGGGCAAAAATCAGAAATTCCCCTTATTTTGGGGCAAAATTCCAGAAATTTCCTTTATTTTGGGGCAAAATTGCAGGAATTTACCTTATTTTGCTGCAAAATTGCAGAAATTTTTCTTATTTGAGGAAAAATTGCAGAAATTTCACTTATTTTCAGGTAAAAAGTCTGAAATTTTCTTTATTTTGGGGCAAAAAGGGAGAAAATCCCCTTATTTTGGGGCAAAATTGCAGAAATTTCTCTTATTATGGGAAAAAATTGCAGAAATTTCCCTTATTTTAGGGCAAAATTGCAGAAATTTCACTTATTTCAGAGAAAAAAACAAAAATTTTTCTTATTTTGGGGCAAAAACTCAGAAATTCACCTTATTTTGGGGTAAAATTACAGAAATTTCACATGTTTCAGGGCAAAAAGGCAGAAATTTCCCTTATTTTGGGGCAAAAATGCAGAAATTTCACTTATATCAGGGAAAAAAGGCAGAAATTTTTCTTATTTTGGGGAAAAAATAAAGAAATTCTCCTTATTTTGAGGTAAAAAGGCTGAAATTCCCCTTATTTGGGGGCAAAAACACAGAAATTCCCCTTATTTTGTGGCAAAAATGCAGAAATTTCTTTTATTTTGGGGCAAATTTGCAGAAATTTCACTTATTTCAGGGCATAATTCAAAAATTCCTTTTATTTTGGGGCAAAAAGACAGAAATTCTGTTCATTTTGGGGTAAAAAGGCAGAAATTTCACTTATTTTGTCGTAAAAAGGCAGAAATTCCTCTTTTTTGGGGGCAAAAATGATGAAATTTTCCTTTTTTGTGGCAAAAGGTATACATTTCCCTTACTTTCGGGATAAAAAGCAGAAATTCCTCGTATTTTGAAGCAAAATTGCATAAATTCTCCCAATTTTTGGGCAAAAAGGCAGACATTCTTTTTATTTTGAGGCAAAAAGACAGAAAATCTCCTTTTTCAGGAGCAAACAGTCAGAAATTCCCCATATTGTGGGGCAAAATTGCAGAAATTTTTTTTACATTGGGGCAAAATTGCAGAAATTTCCCTTATTTTAAGGCAAAATTGCAGAAATTTCACTTATTTCAGGTTAATAAGTCAGAAATTCCCCTTATTTTGGGGCAAAATTGCCAAAATTTGCTTTACATTGTGGCAAAATTGCAAAAATCTCTCTTATTTTGTTGCAAAATTGCAGAAATTTCACTTATTTCAATTTAGTAAGTCAGAAAATCCCCTTATTTTGGGGCAAAAAAGACAGAAATTCCCTTTGTTTTGGGGGAAAAAGACAGAAATTCCACTTATTTAGAGGCAAAAAGGCAGAAATTCCCATTATTTTGGAGCAAAAATGAGGAAATTTCCCTTTTTATGGCAAAAAAGTATGCATTCCCATTATTTTCAGACAAAAAGGCAAAAATTCCCTGTATTTTGGAGCAAAATTGCAGAAATATTTATAATTTTGGGGCAAAAGGCAGAAATTCCCCTTATTTTGGGGCAAAATTCCAGAAATTTCCTTTATTTTGGGGCAAAATTGCAGGAATTTACCTTATTTTGGGTCAAAATTGCAGAAATTTCACCTATTTGGTGCAAAATTGCAGAAATTTTACTTATTTTCAGGTATAAAGGCTGAAATTTCCTTTATTTTGGGGCAATATGGGAGAAATTCCCCTTATTTTGGGGCAAAATTGCAGAAATTTCCCTTATTATGGGGAAAAATTGCAGAAATTTCCCTTATTTTAGGGCAAAATTGCAGAAATTTCACTTATTTCAGAGAAAAAAAGCAAAAATTTTTCTTTTTTTGAGGCAAAAAGGTAGAAATTCCCATTATTTTGGGGCAAAAAGGCAGAAATTCACCTTATTTTGGGGTAAAATTGCAGAAATTTCACATATTTCAGGGCAAAAAGGTAGAAATTTCCCTTATTTTGGGGCAAAATTGCAGAAATTTCACTTATTTCAGGGTAATAAGTCAGAAATTTCCCTTATTTTGGGACAAAAAAGACAAGAATTCCCTTTGTTTTGGGGGAAAAAGACAGAAATTCCACTAATTTAGAGGCTAAAAAGCCGAAATTCTTCTTATTTTGGAGCAAAAATGAAGAAATTTTCCTTTTTTATGGCAAAAACTTATGCATTTCCTCTATTTTCGGGCAAAATGCAGAAATTACTTGTATTTTGGAGCAAAATTGCAGAAATTCCCCTAATTCTGGGGCAAAAAGGCAGAAATTCCCTATATGTTGAGGCAAAAAGACAGAAATTCTCCTTTTTTGGGGGCAAAACTCAGAAATTCCCCTTATTTTGGGGCAAAATTCCAGAAATTTCCCTTATTTTGGGGCAAAATTGCAGAAATTTCACTTATTTTGGGGCAAAATTGCAGAAATTTCACTTATTTCAGGGAAAAAAGGCAGAAATTTTCCTTATTTTAGGGCAAAAATGCAGAAATTCCCCTTATTTTGAGGTAAAAAGGCTGAAATTCCCCTTATTTGGGGGCAAAAAGACAGAAATTTCCCTTATTTTGGGGCAAAAAAACACAAATTCTCCTTATTTTGTGGCAAAAATGCAGAAATTTCTTTTATTTTGGGGCAAAATTGCAGAAATTTCACATATTTCAGGGCATAATTCAAAAATTCCTTTTATTTTGGGGCAAAAAGACAGAAATTCCGTTTATTTTTGTTTAAAAAGGCAGAAATTTCACTTATTTTGAGGTAAAAAGGCAGAAATTGCTCTAATTTTGGGGCAAAATAAAGAAATTTCCCTTTTTTGTGGCAAAAGGTATACATTCCCCTTACTTTCGGGATAATAAGCAGAAATTCCCCGTATTTTGAAGCAAAATTGCAGAAATTCTCTCAATTTTCGTGCAAAAAGGCAGAAATTCTCCTTCTTTTGGTGCAAAAAGACAGAAAATCTCCTTTTTCGGGAGCAAACAGATAGAAATTCCCCTTATTTTGGGGCAAAATTGCAAAAATTTCACTTATTTCAGGGTAATAAGTCAGAAATTCTTCTTATTTTGGTGAAAAATACAGAAATTCCCTTTGTTTTGGGGGAAAAAGACAGAAATTCCACTTATTTAGAGGCTAAAAAGCCGAAATTCTTCTTATTTTGGAGCAAAAATGAAGAAATTTTCCTCGTTTATTTCAAAAAGTTATGCATTCCCCTTTTTTTCGGGCAAAAAGGCAGAAATTCCCTGTATTTTGGAGCAAAATTGCAGAAATTCCCATAATTGTGGGGCAAAAAGGCAGAAATTCCCTATATGTTGGGGCGAAAACACAGAAATTCTCTTTATTTTGGGGCAAAATTCCAGAAATTTCCCTTATTCTGGGGCAAAATTGCAGAAATTTCCCTTATTTTGAGCAAAATTGCAGAAATTTCACTTATTTCAGGGAAAAAAAGGAATTTTGTTATTTTGGGGGCAAAAAGGCAGAAATTCCACTTATTTTGAGGTAAAAAGGCTGAAATTCCCCTTATTTGGGGGCAAAAAGGCAGAAATATCCCTTATTTTGGGGCAAAATTGCAGAAATTTCACTTATTACAGGGTAATAAGTCAGAAATTCCCCTTAATTTGGGGCAAAAAAGACAGAAGTTCCCTTTGTTTTGGGGGAAAAACAAGAAATTCCACTTATTTAGAGGCAAGAAGGCAGAAATTCCCCTTATTTTGGAGCAAAAATGAAGAAGTTCCCCTTTTTATGGCAAAAAGGTATGCATTCCCATTATTTTCGGGCAAAAAGGCAGAAATTCCCCTTATTTTGGGGCAAAATTCAAGAAATTTCCTTTATTTTGGGGCAAAATTGCAGGAATTTACCTTATTTTGGGGCAAAATTGCAGAAATTTTTCTTATTTGGTGCAAAATTGCAGAAATTTCACTTATTTTCAGGTAAAAAGGCTGAAATTTCCTTTAGTTTGGGGCAAAAAGGGAGAAATTCCCCTTATTTTTGGGCAAAATTGCAGAAATTTCCCTTATTTTTGGGAAAAATTGCAAAAATTTTCCTTATTTTAGAGCAAAATTGCAGCAATTTTACTTATTTCAGAGAAAAAAAACAAAAATTTTTCTTATTTTGGGGCAAAAAGGCAGAAATTCCCATTATTTTGGGGCAAAAAGGCAGAAATTTTCCTTATTTTGTGGTAAAATTGCAGAAATTTCATATATTTCAGTGCAAAAAGGCAGAAATTTCCCTTATTTTGGGGCAAAATTGCAGAAATTTCACTTATTTCAGGGTAATAAGTCAGAAATTCCCCTTATTTTGGGGCAAAATACAGAAATTTTCTTTGTTTTGGGGGAAAAAGACAGAAATTCCACTTATTTAGAGGCAAAAAAGCAGACATTCTTCTTATTTTGGAGCAAAAATGAAGAGATTTTTCTCGTTTATGGCAAAAGGTTATGCATTCCCCTTATTTTTGGGCAAAAAGGCAGAAATTCCCTGTATTTTGGAGCAAAATTGCAGAAATTCCCCTAATTGTGGGGCAAAAAGGCAGAATTTCCCTATATGTTTGGGCAAAAACACAAAAATTCTCCTTATTTTGGGGCAAAACTCAGAAATTCCCCTTATTTTGGGGCAAAATTCCAGAAATTTCCCTTATTTTGGGGCAAAATTGCAGAAATTTCACTAATTTGGGGCAAAATTGCAGAAATTTCAATTATTTTAAGGAAAAAAGCCAGAAATTTTTCTTACTTTGGGGAAAAAATGCAGAAATTCCCCTTATTTTGAGGTAAAAATGCTGTAATTCCCCTTATTTGGGGACAAAAAGGCAGAAATTTCCCTTATTTTGGGGCAAAGAGACAGAAATTCCCCTTATTTTGTGGCAAAAATGCAGAAATTTCTTTTATTTTGGGGCAAAATTGCAGAAATTTCACATATTTCAGGGCATAATTCAAAAATTCCTTTTATTTTGGGGCAAAATGACAGAAATTCCGTTTATTTTTGTGTAAAAAGGCAGAAATTTCACTTATTTTGAAGTAAAAAGGAAGAAATTGCTCTAATTTTGGGGCAAAAATGAAGAAATTTCCCTTTTTTGTGGCAAAAGGTATACATTCCCCTTACTTTCCGGATAAAAAGCAGAAATTCCCCGCATTTTGAAGCAAAATTGCAGAAATTCTCTCAATTTTCGGGCAAAAAGGCAGAAATTCTTATTTTTTGGTAAAAAGACAGAAAATCTCCTTTTTCAGGAGCAAACAGTCAGAAATTCCTCTTATTTTGGGGCAAAAAAGACAGAAATTTCCTTTGTATTGGGGGAAAAAGACAGAAATTCCACTTATTTAGAGGCAAAAAAGCAGAAATTCTTATTTTGGAGCAAAAATGAAGAAATTTTTCTCGTTTATTTCAAAAATTATGCATTCCCCTTATTTTCGGGGTAAAAGGCAGAAATTCCCTGTATTTTGGAGCAAAATTGCATAAATTCCCCTAATTGTGGGGCAAAAAGGCACAAATTCCCTATATGTTGGGGCAAAAAGAAAGAAATTCTCCTTATTTTGGGGCAAAACTCAGAAATTCCCCTTATTTTGGGGCAAAATTCCAGAAATTTCCCTTATTTTGGGGCAAAATTGAAGAAATTTCACTTATTTTGGGGCAAAATTGCAGAAATTTCACTTATTTTAGGGAAAAAAGCCAGAGATTTTCCTTATTTTGGGGCAAAAATGCAGAAATTCCCCTTATTTTGAGGTAAAAAGTCCGAAATTCTTCTTATTTGGAGGCAAAAAGGCAGAAATTTCCCTTATTTTGGGGCAAAAAGACAGAAATTCCCCTTATTTTGTGGCAAAAATGCAGAAATTTCTTTTATTTTGGGGCAAAAATGAAGAAAATTTTATTTTTTGTGAGAAAAGGTATACATTCCTCTTACTTTCGGGATTAAAAGCAGAAATTTCCCGTATTTTGAAGCAAAATTGCAGAAATTCTCATAATTTTTGGGCAAAAAGGCAGAAATTCTCCTTATTTTGGGTCAAAAAGACAGAAAATCTCCTTTTTTTGGGAGCAAACAGTCAGAATTTCTCCTTATTTTGGGGCAAAATTGCAGAAATTTCGTTTACATTGGGGCAAAATTGCAGAAATTTTCCTTATTTTGGGGCAAAATTGCAGAAATTTCACTTATTTCAGGGTAATAAATCAGTAATTCCCCTTATTTTCGGGCAAAAAAGACAGAAATTCCCTTTGTTTTGGGGGCAAAAGACAGAAATTCCATTTATTTAGAGGCAAAAAGGCAGAAATTCCCCTTATTTTGGAGCAAAAATGAAGAAATTTCCCTTTTTATGGCAAAAAGGTATGCATTCCCATTATTTTCAGGCAAAAAGGCAGAAATTCCCTGTATTTTAGAGCAAAATTGCAGAAATTCTTCTAATTTTGGGGCAAAAGGCAGAAATTCCCCTTATTTTGGGGCAAAATTCCAGAAATTTTCTTTATTTTGGGGCAAAATTGCAGGAATTTACCTTATTTTGGGTCAAAATTGCAGAAATTTCACCTATTTGGTGCAAAATTGCAGAAATTTTACTTATTTTCAGGTATAAAGGCTGAAATTTCCTTTATTTTGGGGCAATAAGGGAGAAATTCCCCTTATTTTGGGGCAAAATTGCAGAAATTTCCCTTATTATGGGAAAAAATTGCAGAAATTTCCCTTATTTTAGGGCAAAATTGCAGAAATTTCACTTATTTTAGAGAAAAAAAGCAAAAATTTTTCTTTTTTGGGGGCAAAAAGGTAGAAATTCCCATTATTTTGGGGCAAAAAGGCAGAAATCCACCTTATTTTGGGGTAAAATTGCAGAAATTTCACATATTTCAGGGCAAAAAGGTAGAAATTTCCCTTATTTTGGGGCAAAATTGCAGAAATTTCACTTATTTCAGGGTAATAAGTCAGAAATCTCCCTTATTTTGGGACAAAAAAGACAAAAATTCTCTTTGTTTTGGGGGAAAAAGACAGAAATTCCACTTATTTAGAGGCTAAAAAGCCGAAATTCTTCTTATTTTGGAGCAAAATGAAGAAATTTTTTTTTTATGGCAAAAACTTATGCATTTCCTCTATTTTCGGGCAAAATGCAGAAATTCCTTGTATTTTGGAGCAAAATTGCAGAAATTCCCCTAATTCTGGGGCAAAAAGGCAAAAATTCCCTATATGTTGGGGCAAAAAGACAGAAATTCTCCTTATTTTGGGGCAAAACTCAGAAATTCCCCTTATTTTGGGGCAAAATTCCAGAAATTTCCCTTATTTTTGGGCAAAATTGCAGAAATTTCACTTATTTTGGGGCAAAATTGCAGAAATTTCACTTATTTCAGGGAAAAAAGGCAGAAATTTTCCTTATTTTAGGGCAAAAATGCAGAAATTCCCCTTATTTTGAGGTAAAAAGGCTGAAATTCCCTTTATTTGGGGGCAAAAAGGCAGAAATTTCCATTATTTTGGGGCAAAAAAACACAAATTCTCCTTATTTTGTGGCAAAAATGCAGAAATTTCTTTTATTTTGGGGAAAAATTGAAGAAATTTCACATATTTCAGGGCATAATTCAAAAATTCCTTTTATTTTGGGGCAAAATGACAGAAATTCCGTTTATTTTTGTTTAAAAAGGCAGAAATTTCACTTATTTTGAGGTAAAAAGGCAGAAATTGCTCTAATTTTGGGGCAAAAATGAAGAAATTTCCCTTTTTTGTGGCAAAAGGTATATATTCCCCTTACTTTCGGGATAATAAGCAGAAACCCGCGTATTTTGAAGCAAAATTGCAGAAATTCTCTCAATTTTCGGGCAAAAAGGCAGAAATTCTCCTTCTTTTGGGGCAAAAAGACAGAAAATCTCCTTTTTCGGGAGCAAACAGATAGAAATTCCCCTTATTTTGGAGCAAAATTGCAAAAATTTCACTTATTTCAGGGTAATAAGTCAGAAATTCCCCTTATTTTGGTGAAAAATACAGAAATTCCCTTTGTTTTGGGGGAAAAAGACAGAAATTCCACTTATTTAGAGGCTAAAAAGCCGAAATTCTTCTTATTTTGGAGCAAAAATGAAGAAATTTTCCTCGTTTATTTCAAAAAGTTATGCATTCCCCTTTTTTTCGGGCAAAAAGGCAGAAATTCCCTGTATTTTGGAGCAAAATTGCAGAAATTCCCATAATTGTGGGGCAAAAAGGCAGAAATTCCCTATATGTTGGGGCGAAAACACAGAAATTCTCTTTATTTTGGGGCAAAACTCAGAAATTCCACTTATTTTGGGGCAAAATTCCAGAAATTTCCCTTATTCTGGGGCAAAATTGCAGAAATTTCACTTATTTTGAGCAAAATTGCAGAAATTTCACTTATTTCAGGGAAAAAAAGGAATTTTGTTATTTTGGGGGCAAAAAGGCAGAAATTCCACTTATTTTGAGGTAAAAAGGCTGAAATTCCCCTTATTTGGGGGCAAAAAGGCAGAAATATCCCTTATTTTGGGGCAAAATTGCAGAAATTTCACTTATTACAGGGTAATAAGTCAGAAATTCCTTTTAATTTGGGGCAAAAAAGCCAGAAGTTCCCTTTGTTTTGGGGGGAAAACAAGAAATTCCACTTATTTAGAGGCAAGAAGGCAGAAATTCCCCTTATTTTGGAGCAAAAATGAAGAAGTTTCCCTTTTTATGGCAAAAAGGTATGCATTCCCATTATTTTCGGGCAAAAAGGCAGAAATTCCCCTTATTTTGGGGCAAAATTCAAGAAATTTCCTTTATTTTGGGGCAAAATTGCAGGAATTTACCTTATTTTGGGGCAAAATTGCAGAAATTTTTCTTATTTGGTGCAAAATTGCAGAAATTTCACTTATTTTCAGGTAAAAAGGCTGAAATTTCCTTTAGTTTGGGGCAAAAAGGGAGAAATTCCCCTTATTTTTGGGCAAAATTGCAGAAATTTCCCTTATTATTGGGAAAAATTGCAAAAATTTTCCTTATTTTAGAGCAAAATTGCAGCAATTTTACTTATTTCAGAGAAAAAAAACAAAAATTTTTCTTATTTTGGGGCAAAAAGGCAGAAATTCCCATTATTTTGGGGCAAAAAGGCAGAAATTTTCCTTATTTTGTGGTAAAATTGCAGAAATTTCATATATTTCAGTGCAAAAAGGCAGAAATTTCCCTTATTTTGGGGCAAAATTGCAGAAATTTCACTTATTTCAGGGTAATAAGTCAGAAATTCCCCTTATTTTGGGGCAAAATACAGAAATTCCCTTTGTTTTGGGGGAAAAAGACAGAAATTCCACTTATTTAGAGGCAAAAAAGCAGACATTCTTCTTATTTTGGAGCAAAAATGAAGAGATTTTTCTCGTTTATGGCAAAAGGTTATGCATTCCCCTTATTTTTGGGCAAAAAGGCAGAAATTCCCTGTATTTTGGAGCAAAATTGCAGAAATTCCCTTAATTGTGGGGCAAAAAGGCAGAATTTCCCTATATGTTTGGGCAAAAACACAAAAATTCTCCTTATTTTGGGGCAAAACTCAGAAATTCCCCTTATTTTGGGGCAAAATTCCAGAAATTTCCCTTATTTTGGGGCAAAATTGCAGAAATTTCACTAATTTGGGGCAAAATTGCAGAAATTTCAATTATTTTAAGGAAAAAAGCCAGAAATTTTTCTTACTTTGGGGAAAAAATGCAGAAATTCCCCTTATTTTGAGGTAAAAATGCTGTAATTCCCCTTATTTGGGGACAAAAAGGCAGAAATTTCCCTTATTTTGGGGCAAAGAGACAGAAATTCCCCTTATTTTGTGGCAAAAATGCAGAAATTTCTTTTATTTTGGGGCAAAATTGCAGAAATTTCACATATTTCAGGGCATAATTCAAAAATTCCTTTTATTTTGGGGCAAAATGACAGAAATTCCGTTTATTTTTGTGTAAAAAGGCAGAAATTTCACTTATTTTGAAGTAAAAAGGAAGAAATTGCTCTAATTATGGGGCAAAAATGAAGAAATTTCCCTTTTTTGTGGCAAAAGGTATACATTCCCCTTACTTTCCGGATAAAAAGCAGAAATTCCCCGCATTTTGAAGCAAAATTGCAGAAATTCTCTCAATTTTCGGGCAAAAAGGCAGAAATTCTTATTTTTTGGTAAAAAGACAGAAAATCTCCTTTTTCAGGAGCAAACAGTCAGAAATTCCTCTTATTTTGGGGCAAAAAAGACAGAAATTTCCTTTGTATTGGGGGAAAAAGACAGAAATTCCACTTATTTAGAGGCAAAAAAGCAGAAATTCTTATTTTGGAGCAAAAATGAAGAAATTTTTCTCGTTTATTTCAAAAATTATGCATTCCCCTTATTTTCGGGGTAAAAGGCAGAAATTCCCTGTATTTTGGAGCAAAATTGCATAAATTCCCCTAATTGTGGGGCAAAAAGGCACAAATTCCCTATATGTTGGGCAAAAAGAAAGAAATTCTCCTTATTTTGGGGCAAAACTCAGAAATTCCCCTTATTTTGGGGCAAAATTCCAGAAATTTCCCTTATTTTGGGGCAAAATTGAAGAAATTTCACTTATTTTGGGGCAAAATTGCAGAAATTTCACTTATTTTAGGGAAAAAAGCCAGAGATTTTCCTTATTTTGGGGCAAAAATGCAGAAATTCCCCTTATTTTGAGGTAAAAAGTCCGAAATTCTTCTTATTTGGAGGCAAAAAGGCAGAAATTTCCCTTATTTTGGGGCAAAAAGACAGAAATTCCCCTTATTTTGTGGCAAAAATGCAGAAATTTCTTTTATTTTGGGGCAAAAATGAAGAAAATCCTTTTTTTGTGAGAAAAGGTATACATTCCTCTTACTTTCGGGATTAAAAGAAGAAATTTCCCGTATTTTGAAGCAAAATTGCAGAAATTCTCATAATTTTTGGGCAAAAAGGCAGAAATTCTCCTTATTTTGGGTCAAAAAGACAGAACATCTCCTTTTTTTGGGAGCAAACAGTCAGAATTTCTCCTTATTTTGGGGCAAAATTGCAGAAATTTCGTTTACATTGGGGCAAAATTGCAGAAATTTTCCTTATTTTGGGGCAAAATTGCAGAAATTTCACTTATTTCAGGGTAATAAATCAGTAATTCCCCTTATTTTGGGGCAAAAAAGACAGAAATTCCCTTTGTTTTGGGGGCAAAAGACAGAAATTCCATTTATTTAGAGGCAAAAAGGCAGAAATTCCCCTTATTTTGGAGGAAAAATGAAGAAATTTTTCTTTTTATGGCAAAAAGGTATGCATTCCCATTATTTTCGGGCAAAAAGGCAAACATTCCCCGTATTTTGGAGCAAAATTGCAGAAATTCCCCTAATTTTGGGGCAAAAGGCAGAAATTCCCTTTATTTTGGGGCAAAAATCAGAAATTCCCCTTATTTTGGGGCAAAATTCCAGAAATTTCCTTTATTTTGGAATAAAATTGCAGGAATTTACCTTATTTTGCTGCAAAATTGCAGAAATTTCACATATTTCAGGGCAAAAAGACTGAAATTTCCCTTATTTTGGGGCAAAAATGCAGAAATTTCACTTATATCAGGGAAAAAAAGCAGAAATTTTCATTATTTTGTGGAAAAATGCAGAAATTCACCTTATTTTGAGGTAAAAAGGCTGAAATTCCCCTTATTTGGGGGCAAAAACACAGAAATTCCCCTTATTTTGTGGCACAAATGCAGAAATTTTTTTTATTTTGGGGCAAAATTGCAGAAATTTCACTCTTTTCAGGGCATAATTCAAAAATTCCTTTTATTTTGGGGCAAAAAGACAGAAATTCTGTTTATTTTGGGGTAAAAAGGCAGAAATTTCACTTATTTTGAGGTAAAAAGGCAGAAATTCCTCTTTTTTGGGGGCAAAAATGAAGAAATTTCCCTTTTTTGTGGCAAAAGGTATACATTTCCCTTACTTTCGGGATAAAAAGCAGAAATTCCCCGTATTTTGAAGCAAAATTGCATAAATTCTCTCAATTTTTGGGCAAAAAGGCAGAAATTCTTTTTATTTTGAGGCAAAAAGACAGAAAATCTCCTTTTTCAGGAGCAAACAGTCAGAAATTCCCCATATTGTGGGGCAAAATTGCAGAATTTTTTTTTACATTGGGGCAAAATTGCAGAAATTTCCCTTATTTTAAGGCAAAATTGCAGGAATTTCACTTATTTCAGGTTAATAAGTCAGAAATTCCCCTTATTTTGGGGCAAAATTGCCAATATTTGCTTTACATTGGGGCAAAATTGAAGAAATTTCTCTTATTTTGTGGCAAAATTGCAGAAATTTCACTTATTTCAATTTAATAAGTCAGAAGTTCCCCTTATTTTGGGGCAAACAAGACAGAAATTCCCTTTGTTTTGGGGGAAAAAGACAGAAATTCCACTTATTTAGAGGCAAAAAAGCAGAAATTCTTATTTTGGAGCAAAAATGAAGAAATTTTTCTCGTTTATTTCAAAAATTATGCATTCCCCTTATTTTCGGGGTAAAAGGCAGAAATTCCCTGTATTTTGGAGCAAAATTGCATAAATTCCCCTAATTGTGGGGCAAAAAGGCAGAAATTCCCTATATGTTGGGGCAAAAAGAAAGAAATTCTCCTTATTTTGGGGCAAAACTCAGAAATTCCCCTTATTTTGGGGCAAAATTCCAGAAATTTCCCTTATTTTGGGGCAAAATTGAAGAAATTTCACTTATTTTGGGGCAAAATTGCAGAAATTTCACTTATTTTAGGGAAAAAAGCCAGAGATTTTCCTTATTTTGGGGCAAAAATGCAGAAATTCCCCTTATTTTGAGGTAAAAAGTCCGAAATTCTTCTTATTTGGAGGCAAAAAGGCAGAAATTTCCCTTATTTTGGGGCAAAAAGACAGAAATTCCCCTTATTTTGTGGCAAAAATGCAGAAATTTCTTTTATTTTGGGGCAAAAATGAAGAAAATCCTTTTTTTGTGAGAAAAGGTATACATTCCTCTTACTTTCGGGATTAAAAGCAGAAATTTCCCGTATTTTGAACAAAATTGCAGAAATTCTCATAATTTTTGGGCAAAAAGGCAGAAATTCTCCTTATTTTGGGTCAAAAAGACAGAAAATCTCCTTTTTTTTGGGAGCAAACAGTCAGAATTTCTCCTTATTTTGGGGCAAACTTGCAGAAATTTCGTTTACATTGGGGCAAAATTGCAGAAATTTTCCTTATTTTGGGGCAAAATTGCAGAAATTTCACTTATTTCAGAGTAATAAATCAGTAATTCCCCTTATTTTGGGGCAAAAAAGACAGAAATTCCCTTTGTTTTGGGGGCAAAAGACAGAAATTCCATTTATTTAGAGGCAAAAAGGCAGAAATTTTCCTTATTTTGGAGCAAAAATGAAGAAATTTCCCTTTTTATGGCAAAAAGGTATGCATTCCCATTATTTTCAGGCAAAAAGGCAGAAATTCCCTGTATTTTAGAGCAAAATTGCAGAAATTCTTCTAATTTTGGGGCAAAAGGCAGAAATTCCCCTTATTTTGGGGCAAAATTCCAGGAATTTTCTTTATTTTGGGGCAAAATTGCAGGAATTTACTATATTTTGGGTCAAAATTGCAGAAATTTCACCTATTTGGTGCAAAATTGCAGAAATTTTACTTATTTTCAGGTATAAAGCCTGAAATTTCCTTTATTTTGGGGCAATAAGGGAGAAATTCCCCTTATTTTGGGGCAAAATTGCAGACATTTCCCTTATTATGGGGAAAAATTGCTGAAATTTCCCTTATTTTAGAGCAAAATTGCAGCAATTTTACTTATTTCAGAGAAAAAAAACAAAAATTTTTCTTATTTTGGGGCAAAAAGGCAGAAATTCCCATTATTTTGGGGCAAAAAGGCAGAAATTTACCTTATTTTGTGGTAAAATTGCAGAAATTTCACATATTTCAGGGCAAAAAGGCAGAAATTTCCCTTATTTTGGGGCAAAATTGCAGAAATTTCACTTATTTCAGGGTAATAAGTCAGAAATTCCCCTTATTTTGGGGCAAAATACAGAAATTCCCTTTGTTTTGGGGGAAAAAGACAGAAATTCCACTTATTTAGAGGCAAAAAAGCAGAAATTCTTCTTATTTTGGAGCAAAAATGAAGAGATTTTTCTCGTTTATGGCAAAAGGTTATACATTCCCCTTATTTTTGGGCAAAAAGGCAGAAATTCCCTGTATTTTGGAGCAAAATTGCAGAAATTCTTCTAATTGTGGGGCAAAAAGGCAGAATTTCCCTATATGTTTGGGCAAAAACACAAAAATTCTCCTTATTTTGGGGCAAAACTCAGAAATTCCCCTTATTTTGGGGCAAAATTGCAGAAATTTCACATATTTCAGGGCATAATTCAAAAATTCCTTTTATTTTGGGGCAAAATGACAGAAATTCCGTTTATTTTTGTTTAAAAAGGCAGAAATTTCACTTATTTTGAGGTAAAAAGGCAGAAATTGCTCTAAGTTTGGGGCAAAATGAAGAAATTTCCCTTTTTTTTGGCAAAAAGTATACATTCCCCTTACTTTCGGAATAATAAGCAGAAATTCCCCGTATTTTGAAGCAAAGTTGCAGAAATTCTCTCAATTTTCTTGCAAAAAGGCAGAAATTCTCCTTCTTTTAAGGCAAAAAGACAGAAAATCTCCTTTTTCGGGAGCAAACAGATAGAAATTCTCCTTATTTTCGGGAAAAATTGCAAAAATTTCACTTATTTCAGGGTAATAAGTCAGAAATTCCCCTTATTTTGGTGAAAAATACAGAAATTCCCGTTTGTTTTGAGAAAAAAGACAGAAATTCCACTTATTTAGAGGCTAAAAAGCCGAAATTCTTCTTATTTTGGAGCAAAAATGAAGAAATTTTCCTCGTTTATTTCAAAAAGTTATGCATTCCCCTTTTTTTTCGGGCAAAAAGGCAGAAATTCCCTGTATTTTGGAGCAAAATTGCAGAAATTCCCATAATTGTGGGGCAAAAAGAAAGAAATTCATTATATGTTGGGGCGAAAACACAGAAATTCTATTTATTTTGGGGCAAAACTCAGAAATTCCACTTATTTTGGGGCAAAATTCCAGAAATTTCCCTTATTCTGGGGCAAAATTGCAGAAATTTCACTTATTTTGGGCAAAATTGCAGAAATTTCACTTATTTCAGGGAAAAAAAGGAATTTTGTTATTATGGGGCAAAAAGGCAGAAATTCCACTTATTTTGAGGAAAAAGGCTGAAATTCCCCTTATTTGGGGGCAAAAAGGCAGAAATATCCCTTATTTTGGGGCAAAATTGCAGAAATTTCACTTATTACAGGGTAATAAGTCAGAAATTCCCCTTAATTTGGGGCAAAAAAGACAGAAGTTCTCTTTGTTTTGGGGGAAAAACAAGAAATTCCACTTATTTAGAGGCAAGAAGGCAGAAATTCCCCTTATTTTGGAGCAAAAATGAAGAAGTTTCCCTTTTTATGGCAAAAAGGTATGCATTCCCATTATTTTCGGGCAAAAAGGCAGAAATTCCCCATATTTTGGGGCAAAATTGCAGAAATTCCCCTAAATTTGGGGCAAAAGGCAGAAATTCCCTTTATTTTGGGGCAAAAATCATGAATTCCCCTTATTTTGAGGCAAAATTCAAGAAATTTCCTTTATTTTGGGGCAAAATTGCAGGAATTTACCTTATTTTGGGGAAAAATTGCAGAAATTTTTCTTATTTGGGGCAAAATTGCAGAAATTTCACTTATTTACAGGTAAAAGGCTGCAATTTCCTTTAGTTTGGGGCAAAAAGGGAGAAATTCCCCTTATTTTTGGGGCAAAATTGCAGAAATTTCCCTTATTATTGGGAAAAATTGCAAAAATTTTCCTTATTTTAGAGCAAAATTGCAGCAATTTTACTTATTTCAGAGAAAAAAAGCAAAAATTTTTCTTATTTTGGGGCATAAAGGCAGATATTCCCATTATTTTGGGGCAAAAATGAAGAAATTCACCTTATTTTGTGGTAAAATTGCAGAAATTTCACATATTTCAGGGCAAAAAGGCAGAAATTCCCCTTATTTTGGGGCAAAATACAGAAATTCCCTTTGTTTTGGGGGAAAAAGACAGAAATTCCACTTATTTAGAGGCAAAAAAGCAGACATTCTTCTTATTTTGGAGCAAAAATGAAGAAATTTCTCGTTTATGGCAAAAGGTTATGCATTCCCCTTATTTTTGGGCAAAAAGGCAGAAATTCCCGGTATTTTGGAGCAAAATTGCAGAAATTCCCCTAATTGTGGGGCAAAAAAGCAGAAATTCCCTATATGTTGGGGCAAAAACACAGAAATTCTCCTTATTTTGGGGCAAAACTCAGAAATTCCCCTTATTTTGGGGCAAAATTCCAGAAATTTCTTTTATTTTGGGGCAAAATTGCAGAAATTTCACTACTTTGGTGCAAAATTGCAGAAATTTCAATTATTTTAAAGAAAAAAGCCAGAAATTTTTCTTATTTTGGGGCAAAAATGCAGAAATTCCCCTTATTTTGAGGTAAAAATGCTGTAATTCTCCTTATTTGGGGGCAAAAAGGCAGAAATTTCCCTTATTTTGGGGCAAAGAGACAGAAATTCCCCCTTATTTTGTGGCAAAAATGCAGAAATTTCTTTTATTTTGGGGCAAAATTGCAGAAATTTCACATATTTCAGGGCATAATTCAAAAATTCCTTTTATTTTGGGGAAAAATGACAGAAATTCCATTTTTTTGTGTAAAAAGGCAGAAATTTCACTTATTTTGAAGTAAAAAGGAAGAAATTGCTCTAATTTTGGGGCAAAAATGAAGAAATTTCCCTTTTTTGTGGCAAAAGGTATACATTCCCCTTACTTTCGGGATAATAAGCAGAAATTCCCCGTATTTTGAAGCAAAATTACAGAAATTCTCTCAATTTTTGGGCAAAAAGGCAGAAATTCTCCTTATTTTTTGGTAAAGAAACAGAAAATCTCCTTTTTCGGGAGCAAACAGTCAGAAATTCCCCTAATTTTGGGGCAAAATTGCAGAAATTTCCTTTACATTGGGGCAAAATTGCAGAAATTTCCCTTATTTTGGGGCTAAATTGCAGAAATTTCACTTATTTCAGGGTAATAAGTCAGAAATTTCCCTTATTTTGAGGCAAAAAAAGAGAAATTCCCTTTGTTTTGGGGGAAAAAGACAGAAATTCCACTTATATAGAGGCAAAAAGGAAGAAATTCCCTTTATTTTGGAGCAAAAATGAAGAAATTTCACTTTTTATGACAAAAAGGTATGCATTCCATTATTTTCGGGCAAAAAGGCAGAAACTCCCCGTATTTTGGAGCAAAAATGCAGAAATTCCCCTTATTTTTGGGCAAAAGGCACAAATTCCGTTTATTTTGGGGCAAAAATCAGAAATTCCCATTATTTTGGGACAAAATTCCAGAAATTTCCTTTATTTTGGGGCAAAATTGCAGGAATTTACTTTATTTTGGGGCAAAATTGCAGAAATTTCCCTTATTTGGAGCAAAATTGCAGAAATTTCACTTATTTTCAGGTAAAAAGTCTGAAATTTCCTTTGTTTTGGGGCAAAAAGGAAGAAATTCCCCTTATTTTTGGGCAAAATTGCAGAAATTTTTCTTATTATGTAAAAAAATTGCAAAAATTTCCCTTATTTTAGGGCAAAATTGCAGAAATTTCACTTATTTCAGAGAAAAAAATCAAAAATTTTTCTTTTTTTGGGGCAAAAAGGCAGAAATTCCCATTAATTTGGAGCAAGAAGGCAGAAATTCACCTTATTTTGGGGTAAAATTGCAGAAATTTCACATATTTCAGGGCAAAAAGGTAGAAATTTCCCTTATTTTGGGGCAAAATTACAGAAATTTCACTTATTTCTGGGTAATAAGTCAGAAATTTCCCTTATTTTGGGACAAAAAAGACAGAAATTCCCTATGTTTTGGGGGAAAAAGACAGAAATTCCACTTATTTAGAGGCTAAAAAGCCGAAATTCTTCTTATTTTGGAGCAAAAATGAAGAAATTTTCCTCTTTTATGGCAAAAACTTATGCATTTCCTGTATTTTCGGGGAAAATGCAGAAATTCCCGGTATTTTGGAGCAAAATTCCAGAAATTTCCGTTATTTTGGGGCAAAATTGCAGAAATTTCACTTATTTTGGGGCAAAATTGCAGAAATTTCACTTATTTCAGGGAAAAAAGGCAGAAATTTTCCTTATTTTAGGGCAAAAATGCAGAAATTCCCCTTATTTTGAAGTAAAAAGGCTGAAATTCCCCTTATTTAAGGGCAAAAAGGCAGAAATTTCCCTTATTTTGGGGCAAAAAAACAGAAATTCTCCTTATTTTGTGGCAAAAATGCAGAAATTTCTTTTATTTTGGGGCAAAATTCCAGAAATTTCACATATTTCAGGGCATAATTCAAAAATTCCTTTTATTTTGGGTCAAAAAGACAGAAATTCCGTTTATTTTTGGGTAAAAAGGCAGAAATTTCACTTATTTTGAGGTAAAAAGGCTGAAATTCCTCTTATTTTGGGACAAAAATGAAGACATTTCCCTTTTTTTGTGGCAAAAGGTATACATTCCTCTTACTTTCAGGATAATAAACAGAAATTCCCCGTATTTTGAAGCAAAATTGCAGAAATTCTCTCAATTTTCGTGCAAAAAGGCAAAAATTCTCCTTATTTTGGGGCAAAACGACAGAAAATCTGCTTTTTCGGGAGCAAACAGTTAGAAATTCCCCTTATTTTGGGGCAAAATTGCAGAAATTTCCTTTACATTGGGGCAAAATTGAAAAAATTTCCCTTATTTTGGGGCAAAGTTGCAGAAATTTCACTTATTTCATGGTAATAAGTAAGAAATTCCCCTTATTTTGGGGCAAAGAAGACAGAAATTCCCTTTGTTTTGGGGGAAAAAGACAGAAATTCCACTTATATAGAGGCAAAAAGGAAGAAATTCCCTTTATTTTGGAGCAAAAATGAAGAAATTTCACTTTTTATGACAAAAAGGTATGCATTCCATTATTTTCGGGCAAAAAGGCAGAAACTCCCCGTATTTTGGAGCAAAAATGCAGAAATTCCCCTTATTTTTGGGCAAAAGGCACAAATTCCGTTTATTTTGGGGCAAAAATCAGAAATTCCCATTATTTTGGGACAAAATTCCAGAAATTTCCTTTATTTTGGGGCAAAATTGCAGGAATTTACTTTATTTTGGGGCAAAATTGCAGAAATTTCCCTTATTTGGAGCAAAATTGCAGAAATTTCACTTATTTTCAGGTAAAAAGTCTGAAATTTCCTTTGTTTTGGGGCAAAAAGGAAGAAATTCCCCTTATTTTTGGGCAAAATTGCAGAAATTTTTCTTATTATGTAAAAAAATTGCAAAAATTTCCCTTATTTTAGGGCAAAATTGCAGAAATTTCACTTATTTCAGAGAAAAAAATCAAAAATTTTTCTTTTTTTGGGGCAAAAAGGCAGAAATTCCCATTAATTTGGAGCAAGAAGGCAGAAATTCACCTTATTTTGGGGTAAAATTGCAGAAATTTCACATATTTCAGGGCAAAAAGGTAGAAATTTCCCTTATTTTGGGGCAAAATTACAGAAATTTCACTTATTTCTGGGTAATAAGTCAGAAATTTCCCTTATTTTGGGACAAAAAAGACAGAAATTCCCTATGTTTTGGGGGAAAAAGACAGAAATTCCACTTATTTAGAGGCTAAAAAGCCGAAATTCTTCTTATTTTGGAGCAAAAATGAAGAAATTTTCCTCTTTTATGGCAAAAACTTATGCATTTCCTGTATTTTCGGGGAAAATGCAGAAATTCCCGGTATTTTGGAGCAAAATTCCAGAAATTTCCGTTATTTTGGGGCAAAATTGCAGAAATTTCACTTATTTTGGGGCAAAATTGCAGAAATTTCACTTATTTCAGGGAAAAAAGGCAGAAATTTTCCTTATTTTAGGGCAAAAATGCAGAAATTCCCCTTATTTTGAAGTAAAAAGGCTGAAATTCCCCTTATTTAAGGGCAAAAAGGCAGAAATTTCCCTTATTTTGGGGCAAAAAAACAGAAATTCTCCTTATTTTGTGGCAAAAATGCAGAAATTTCTTTTATTTTGGGGCAAAATTCCAGAAATTTCACATATTTCAGGGCATAATTCAAAAATTCCTTTTATTTTGGGTCAAAAAGACAGAAATTCCGTTTATTTTTGGGTAAAAAGGCAGAAATTTCACTTATTTTGAGGTAAAAAGGCTGAAATTCCTCTTATTTTGGGACAAAAATGAAGACATTTCCCTTTTTTTGTGGCAAAAGGTATACATTCCTCTTACTTTCAGGATAATAAACAGAAATTCCCCGTATTTTGAAGCAAAATTGCAGAAATTCTCTCAATTTTCGTGCAAAAAGGCAAAAATTCTCCTTATTTTGGGGCAAAACGACAGAAAATCTGCTTTTTCGGGAGCAAACAGTTAGAAATTCCCCTTATTTGGGGGCAAAGAGGCAGAAATATCCCTTATTTTGGGGTAAAATTGCAGAAATTTCACTTATTACAGGGTAATAAGTCAGAAATTCCCCTTAATTTGGGGCAAAAAAGACAGAAATTCCCTTTGTTTTGGGGGAAAAAGAAGAAATTCCACTTATTTAGTGGCAAGAAGGCAGAAATTCCCCTTATTTTGGAGCAAAAATGAAGAAATTTCCCTTTTTATGGCAAAAAGGTATGCATTCCTATTATTTTTGGGCAAAAAGGCAGAAATTCCCAATATTTTGGGGCAAAATTGCAGAAATTCCCCTAAATTTGGGGCAAAAGGCAGAAATTCCCTTTATATTGGGGAAAAAATCATAAATTCCCCTTATTTTGGGGCAAAATTCAAGAAATTTCCTTTATTTTGGGGCAAAATTGCAGGAATTTACCTTATTTTGGGGCAAAATTGCAGAAATTTTTCTTATTTGGGGCAAAATTGCAGAAATTTCACTTCTTTTGAGAAAAAAAGGCTGAAATTTCCTTTAGTTTGGGGCAAAAAGGGAGAAATTCCCCTTATTTTGCGGCAAAATTGCAGAAATTTCCCTTATT
Source organism: Micromys minutus (assembly GCF_963924665.1). NCBI lineage: Eukaryota > Metazoa > Chordata > Mammalia > Rodentia > Muridae > Micromys > Micromys minutus. The sequence continues at coordinate 1,017,367 of NW_027667262.1, forward strand.
ATTGGGAAAAATTGCAGAAATTTTCCTTATTTTAGAGCAAAATTGCAGCAATTTCACTTATTTCGAAGAAAAAAAGCAAAAAATTTTCTTATTTTGGGGCAAAAAGGCAGAAATTCCCATTATTTTGGGGCAAAAAGGCAGAAATTCACCTTATTTTGGGGTAAAATTGCAGAAATTTCACTTATTTTGGGGCAAAAAGGCAGAAATTTCCTTATTTTGGGGCAAAATTGCAGAAATTTCACTTATTTCAGGGTAATAATTCAGAAATTCCCCTTATTTTGGGGCAAAATACAGAAATTCACTTATTTTCAGGTAAAAAGGCTGAAATTTCCTTTGTTTTGGGGCAAAAAGGAAGAAATTCCCCTTATTTTGGGGCAAAATTGCAGAAATTTTTCTTATTATGTAAAAAAATTGCCAAAATTTCCCTTATTTTAGGGCAAAATTGCAGAAATTTCACTTATTTCAGAGAAAAAAAGCAAAAGTTTTTCTTATGTTGGGGCAAAAAGGCAGAAATTCACATTATTTTGGGGCAAAAAAGCAGAAATTCACTTTATTTTGAGGTAAAATTACAGAAATTTCACATATTTCAGGGCAAAAAGGCAGAAATTTCCCTTATTTTGGGGAAAAATTGCAGAAATTTTTTTTATTTGGGGCAAAATTGCAGAAATTTCACTTATTTTCAGGTAAAAAGTCTGAAATTTCCTTTATTTTGGGGCCAAAACGGAGAAATTCCCCTTATTTTGTTGTAAAATTTCAGAAATTTCCCTTATTATTGGGAAAAATTGCAGAAATTTTCCTTATTTTAGGGCAAAATTGCAGCAATTTCACTTATTTCAGAGAAAAAAAGCAAAAATTTTTCTCTTTTTGGGGCAAAAAGGCAGAAATTCCCATTATTTTGGGGCAAAAAGGCAGAAATTCACTTTATTTTGGGGTAAAATTGCAGAAATTTCACATATTTCAGGGCAAAAAGGCAGAAATTTCCCTTATTTTGGGGCAAAATTGCAGAAATTTCACTTATTTCAGGGTAATAAGTCAGAAATTCCCCTTATTTTGGGGCAAAATACAGAAATTCCCTTTGTTTGGGAGAAAAAGACAGAAATTCCACTTATTTAGAGGCAAAAAAGCAGAAATTCTTCTTATATTGGAGCAAAAATGAAGAAATTTTCTTCGTTTATGGCAAAAGGTTATGCATTCCCCTTATTTTCGGGCAAAAAAGCAGAAATTCCCTGTATTTTGGTGCAAAATTGCAGAAATTCCCCTAATTGTGGGGCAAAAAGGCAGAAATTCCCTATATGTTGGGCCAAAAACACAGAAATTCTCCTTATTTTGGGGCAAAACTCAGAAATTCCCCTTCTTTTGGGGCAAAATTCCAGAAATTTCCCTTATTTTGGGGCAAAATTGCAGAAATTTCATTTTTTGGGGCAAAATTGCAGGAATTTACCTTATTTTGGGGCACAATTGCAGAAATTTCTTTTATTTGGGGCAAAATTGCAGAAATTTCACTTATTTTCAGGTAAAAAGGCTGAAATTTCCTTTGTTTTGGGGCAAAAAGGAAGAAATTCCCCTTATTTTGGGGCAAAATTGCAGAAATTTTTCTTATGTGAAAAAATTTCAAAAATTTCCCTTATTTTAGGGCAAAATTGCAGAAATTTCACTTATTTCAGAGAAAAAAAGCAAAAATTTTTCTTATTTTGGGTCAAAAAGTCAGAAATTCCCATTATTTTGGGGCAAAAAGGCAGAAATTCACTTTATTTTGGGGTAAAATTGCAGAAATTTCACATATTTAAGGGCAAAAAAGCAGAAATTTCCCTTATTTTGGGGCAAAATTGCAGAAATTTCACTTATTTCAGGGTAATAAGTCAGAAATTCCCCTTATTTTGGGGCAAAATACAGAAATTCCCTTTCTTTGGGAGAAAAAGACAGAAATTCCACTTATTTAGAGGCAAAAAAGCAGAAATTCTTCTTATATTGGAGCAAAAATGAAGAAATTTTCTTCGTTTATGGCAAAAGGTTATGCATTCCCCTTATTTTCGGGCAAAAAAGCAGAAATTCCCTGTATTTTGGTGCAAAATTGCAGAAATTCCCCTAATTGTGGGGCAAAAAGGCAGAAATTCCCTATATGTTGGGCCAAAAACACAGAAATTCTCCTTATTTTGGGGCAAAACTCAGAAATTCCCCTTCTTTTGGGGCAAAATTCCAGAAATTTCCCTTATTTTGGGGCAAAATTGCAGAAATTTCATTTTTTGGGGCAAAATTGCAGGAATTTACCTTATTTTGGGGCACAATTGCAGAAATTTCTTTTATTTGGGGCAAAATTGCAGAAATTTCACTTAGTTTCAGGTAAAAAGGCTGAAATTTCCTTTGTTTTGGGGCAAAAAGGAAGAAATTCCCCTTATTTTGGGGCAAAATTGCAGAAATTTTTCTTATGTGAAAAAATTTCAAAAATTTCCCTTATTTTAGGGCAAAATTGCAGAAATTTCACTTATTTCAGAGAAAAAAAGCAAAAATTTTTCTTATTTTGGGTCAAAAAGGCAGAAATTCTCATTATTTTGGGGCAAAAAAGCAGAAATTCACCTTATTTTGAGGTAAAATTGCAGAAAATTCACATATTTCAGGGAAAAAAGGCAGAAATTTCCCTTATTTTCGGGCAAAATTGAAGAAATTTCACTTATTTCTGGGTAATAAGTCAGAAATTCCCCTTATTTTTTGGCAAAAAAGACAGAAATTCCCTTTGTTTTGGGAACAAAAGACAGAAATTCCACTTATTGAGAAGCAAAAAGGCAGAAATTCCCCTTATTTTGGAGCAAAAATGAAGAAATTTCCCTTTTTTATGGCAAAAAGTTATGCATTCCCCTTATTTTCGTGCAAAAAGGCAGAAATTCCCTGTATTTTGGAGCAAAATTGCAGAAATTCCCCTAATTGTGGGGCAAAAAGGCAGAAATTCTCCTTATTTTGGGGCAAAACTCAGAAATTCCACATATTTTGGGGCAAAATTGCAGAAATTTCACTTACTTCAGAGAAAAAAGGCAAAAATTTTCTTTATTTTAGGGCAAAAATGTAGAAATTCCTAATATTTTGTGGCAAAAATGCAGAAATTCCCTTTATTTTGAGGTAAAAAGGGTGAAATTCCCCTTATTTGTGGGCAAAAAGGCAAAAATTTCCCTTATATTGGGGCAAAATTGCAGAACCTTCACTTATTTCAGAGTAATAAGTCAGAAATTTTTCTTATTTTGGGGTAAAAAATACAGAAAAGACCTTTGTTTTGGGGGAAAATGACAGAAATTCCACTTATTTAGAGGCAGAAAAGCAGAAATTCCCCTTATTTTGAAGCAAAAATGAAGAAATTTCCCTTTTTTAAGGAAAAAAGTTATGCATTCTTCTTATTTTCGGGCAAAAAGGCAGAAATTCTACGTATATTGGAGCAAAATTGCAAAAATTCCCCTAATTGTGGGGCAAAAATGCAGAAATTCCCTATATGTTGGGGCAAAAGACGGAAATTCTCCTTATTTTGGGGCAAAACTCAGAAATTCCACTTATTTTGGCGTAAAATTCTAGAAATTTCCCTTATTTTGGGGCAAAATTGCAGAAATTTCACTTATTTTGGGCAAAATTGCAGAAATTTCACTTATTTCAGGAAAAAAAGAAATTTTGTTATTTTGGGGCAAAAAGGCAAAAATTCCTTTTATTTTGAGGTAAAAAGGCTGAAATTCCCCTTATTGGGGACAAAAAGGCAGAAATATCCCTTATTTTGAGGCAAAATTGCAGAAATTTCACTTTTTACTGGGTAATAAGTCAGAAATTCCCCTTAATTTGTGGCAAAAAAGACAGAAATTCTCTTTGTTTTGGGGGAAAAAGAAGAAATTCCACTTATTTAGAGGCAAGAAGGCAGAAATTCCCCTTATTTTGGAGCAAAAATGAAGAAATTTCCCTTTTTATGGCAAAAAGGTATGCATTCCCATTATTTTCGGGCAAAAAGGCAGATTCCCCGTATTTTGGAGCAAAATTGCAGAAATTACCCTAAATTTGGGGCAAAAGGAAGAAATTTTCTTTATTTTGGGGCAAAAATCAGAAATACCCCTTATTTTGGGGCAAAATTCAAGAAATTTCCTTTATTTTGGCGCAAAATTGCAGGAATTTACCTTATTTTGGGGCAAAATTGAAGAAATTTTTCTTATTTGGGGCAAAATTGCAGAAATTTTACTTATTTTCAGGTAAAAAGGCTGAAATTTCCTTTATTTTGGGGCCAAAAGGGAGAAATTCCCCTTATTTTGGGGTAAAATTTCAGAAATTTCACTTATTATTGGGAAAAATTGCAGAAATTTTCCTTATTTTAGGGCAAAATTGCAGCAATTTCACTTATTTCAGAGAAAGAAAGCAAAAATTTTTCTCTTTTTGAGGCAAAAATGCAGAAATTCCCATTATTTTGGGGCCAAAAGGCAGAAATTTACTTTATTTTGGGGTAAAATTGCAGAAATTAAACATATTTCAGGGCAAAAGGCAGAAATTTCCCTTATTTTGGGGCAAAATTGCAGAAATTTCACTATTTCAGTGTAATAAGTCAGAAATTCCCCTTATTTTGGGGCAAAATACAGAAATTCCCTTTTTTTGGGGGGAAAAAGACAGAAATTCCACTTATTTAGAGGCAAAAGAGCAGAAATTCTCCTTATTTTGGGGCAAAACTCAGAAATTCCACTTATTTTGGGGCAAAATTCCAGAAATTTCCCTTATTCTGGGGCAAAATTGCAAAAATTTCACTTATTTTGGGCAAAATTGCAGAAATTTCACTTATTTCAGGAAAAAAAGGAATTTTGTTATTTTGGGGCAAAAAGGCAAAAATTCCTTTTATTTTGAGGTAAAAAGGCTGAAATTCCCCTTATTTGGGGACAAAAAGGCAGAAATATCTTTTATTTTGAGGCAAAATTGCAGAAATTTCACTTATTACAGGGTAATAAGTCAGAAATTCCCCTTAATTTGTGGCAAAAAAGACAGAAATTCTCTTTGTTTTGGGGGAAAAAGAAGAAATTCCACTTATTTAGAGGCAAGAAGGCAGAAATTCCCCTTATTTTGGAGCAAAAATGAAGAAATTTCCCTTTTTATGGCAAAAAGGTATGCATTCCCATTATTTTCGGGCAAAAAGGCAGATTCCCAGTATTTTGGAGCAAAATTGTAGAAATTCCCCTAAATTTGGGGCAAAAGGAAGAAATTCCCTTTATTTTGGGGCAAAAATCAGAAATACCCCTTATTTTGGGGAAAAATTCAAGAAATTTCTTTTATTTTGGCGCAAAATTGCAGGAATTTACCTTATTTTGGGGCAAAATTGAAGAAATTTTTCTTATTTGGGGCAAAATTGCAGAAATTTCACTTATTTTCAGGTAAAAAGTCTGAAATTTCCTTTATTTTGGGGCCAAAAGGGAGAAATTCCCCTTATTTTGTTGTAAAATTTCAGAAATTTCCCTTATTATTGGGAAAAATTGCAGAAATTTTCCTTATTTTAGGGCAAAATTGCAGCAATTTCACTTATTTCAGAGAAAAAAAGCAAAAATTTTTCTCTTTTGGGGGCAAAAAAGCAGAAATTCCCATTATTTTGGGGCAAAAAGGCAGAAATTCACTTTATTTTGGGGTAAAATTGCAGAAATTTCACATATTTCAGGGCAAAAAGGCAGAAATTTCCCTTATTTTGGGGCAAAATTGCAGAAATTTCACTTATTTCAGGGTAATAAGTCAGAAATTCCCCTTATTTTGGGGCAAAATACAGAAATTCCCTTTGTTTGGGAGAAAAAGACAGAAATTCCACTTATTTAGAGGCAAAAAAGCAGAAATTCTTCTTATATTGGAGCAAAAATGAAGAAATTTTCTTCGTTTATGGCAAAAGGTTATGCATTCCCCTTATTTTCGGGCAAAAAAGCAGAAATTCCCTGTATTTTGGTGCAAAATTGCAGAAATTCCCCTAATTGTGGGGCAAAAAGGCAGAAATTCCCTATATGTTGGGCCAAAAACACAGAAATTCTCCTTATTTTGGGGCAAAACTCAGAAATTCCCCTTCTTTTGGGGCAAAATTCCAGAAATTTCCCTTATTTTGGGGCAAAATTGCAGAAATTTCATTTTTTGGGGCAAAATTGCAGGAATTTACCTTATTTTGGGGCACAATTGCAGAAATTTCTTTTATTTGGGGCAAAATTGCAGAAATTTCACTTATTTTCAGGTAAAAAGGCTGAAATTTCCTTTGTTTTGGGGCAAAAAGGAAGAAATTCCCCTTATTTTGGGGCAAAATTGCAGAAATTTTTCTTATGTGAAAAAATTTCAAAAATTTCCCTTATTTTAGGGCAAAATTGCAGAAATTTCACTTATTTCAGAGAAAAAAAGCAAAAATTTTTCTTATTTTGGGTCAAAAAGGCAGAAATTCCCATTATTTTGGAGCAAAAACAGAAATTCACCTTATTTTGAGGTAAAATTGCAGAAAATTCACATATTTAATGGAAAAAAGGCAGAAATTTCCCTTATTTTCGGGCAAAATTGAAGAAATTTCACTTATTTCTGGGTAATAAGTCAGAAATTCCCCTTATTTTTTGGCAAAAAAGACAGAAATTCCCTTTGTTTTGGGAACAAAAGACAGAAATTCCACTTATTGAGAAGCAAAAAGGCAGAAATTCCCCTTATTTTGGAGCAAAAATGAAGAAATTTCCCTTTTTTATGGCAAAAAGTTATGCATTCCCCTTATTTTCGTGCAAAAAGGCAGAAATTCCCTGTATTTTGGAGCAAAATTGCAGAAATTTTCCTAATTGTGGGGCAAAAAGGCAGAAATTCTCCTTATTTTGGGGCAAAACTCAGAAATTCCACATATTTTGGGGCAAAATTGCAGAAATTTCACTTACTTCAGAGAAAAAAGGCAGAAATTTTCTTTATTTTAGGGCAAAAATGTAGAAATTCCTAATATTTTGTGGCAAAAATGCAGAAATTCCCCTTATTTTGAGGTAAAAAGGGTGAAATTCCCCTTATTTGTGGGCAAAAAGGCAAAAATTTCCCTTATTTTGGGGCAAAATTGCAGAACCTTCACTTATTTCAGAGTAATAAGTCAGAAATTTTTCTTATTTTGGGGTAAAAAAGACAGAAAATCCCTTTGTTTTGGGGGAAAAAGACAGAAATTCCACTTATTTAGAGGCAGAAAAGCAGAAATTCCCCTTATTTTGAAGCAAAAATGAAGAAATTTCCCTTTTTTAAGGAAAAAAGTTATGCATTCTTCTTATTTTCGGGCAAAAAAGCAGAAATTCCCCGTATTTTGGAGCAAAATTGCAAAAATTCCCCTAATTGTGGGGCAAAAATGCAGAAATTCCCTATTTGTTGGGGCAAAAGACAGAAATTCTCCTTATTTTGGGGCAAAACTCAGAAATTCCACTTATTTTGGGGCAAAATTCCAGAAATTTCCCTTATTCTGGGGCAAAATTGCAGAAATTTCACTTATTTTGGGCAAAATTGCAGAAATTTCACTTATTTCAGGAAAAAAAGGAATTTTGTTATTTTGGGGCAAAAAGGCAAAAATTCCCCTTATTTTGAGGTAAAAAGGCTGAAATTCCCATTATTTGGGGGCAAAAAGGCAGAAATATTTCTTATTTTGAGGCAAAATTGCAGAAATTTCACTTATTACAGGGTAATAAGTCAGAAATTCCCCTTAATTTGTAGCAAAAAAGACAGAAATTCTCTTTGTTTTGGGGGAAAAAGAAGAAATTCCACTTATTTAGAGGCAAGAAGGCAGAAATTCCCCTTATTTTGGAGCAAAAATGAAGAAATTTCCCTTTTTATGGCAAAAAGGTATGCATTCCCATTATTTTCGGGCAAAAAGGCAGATTCCCCGTATTTTGGAGCAAAATTGCAGAAATTCCCCTAAATTTGGGGCAAAAGGAAGAAATTTTCTTTATTTTGGGGCAAAAATCATAAATTCCCCTTATTTTGGGGCAAAATTCAAGAAATTTCCTTTATTTTGGCGCAAAATTGCAGGAATTTACCTTATTTTGGGGCAAAATTGAAGAAATTTTTCTTATTTGGGGCAAAATTGCAGAAATTTCACTTATTTTCCTGTGAAAAGGCTGAAATTTCCTTTATTTTGGGGCCAAAAGGGAGAAATTCCCCTTATTTTGGGGTAAAATTTCAGAAATTTCCCTTATTATTGGGAAAAATTGCAGAAATTTTCCTTATTTTAGGGCAAAATTGCAGCAATTTCACTTATTTCAGAGAAAAAAAGCAAAAATTTTTCTTATTTTGAGGCAAAAAGGCAGAAATTGCCATTATTTTGGGGCAAAAAGGCAGAAATTCACTTTATTTTTGGGTAAAATTGCAGAAATTTCACATATTTCAGGGCAAAAAGGCAGAAATTTCCCTTATTTTGGGGCAAAATTGCAAAAATTTCACTTATTTCATGGTAATAAGTCAGAAATTCCCCTTATTTTGGGGCAAAATACAGAAATTCCCTTTTTTTGGGGGGAAAAAGACAGAAATTCCACTTATTTAGAGGCAAAAAAAGCAGAAATTCTCCTTATTTTGGGGCAAAACTCAGAAATTCCACTTGTTTTGGGGCAAAATTCCAAAAATTTCCCTTATTCTGGGGCAAAATTGCAAAAATTTCACTTATTTTGGGCAAAAGTGCAGAAATTTCACTTATTTCAGGAAAAAAAGGAATTTTGTTATTTTGGGGCAAAAAGGCAAAAATTCCCCTTATTTTGAGGTAAAAAGGCTGAAATTCCCCTTATTTGGGGACAAAAAGGCAGAAATATCCCTTATTTTGGGGCAAAATTGCAGAAATTTCACTTATTACAGGGTAATAAGTCAGAAATTACCCTTAATTTCTGGCAAAAAAGACAGAAATTCTCTTTGTTTTGGGGGAAAAAGAAGAAATTCCACTTATTTAGAGGCAAGAAGGCAGAAATTCCCCTTATTTTGGAGCAAAAATGAAGAAATTTCCCTTTTTATGGCAAAAAGGTATGCATTCCCATTATTTTCTGTCAAAAAGGCAGATTCCCAGTATTTTGGAGCAAAATTGTAGAAATTCCCCTAAATTTGGGGCAAAAGGAAGAAATTCCCTTTATTTTGGGCCAAAAATCAGAAATACCCCTTATTTTGGGGAAAAATTCAAGAAATTTCTTTTATTTTGGCGCAAAATTGCAGGAATTTACCTTATTTTGGGGCAAAATTGAAGAAATTTTTTTTATTTGGGGCAAAATTGCAAAAATTTCACTTATTTTCAGGTAAAAAGTCTGAAATTTCCTTTATTTTGGGGCCAAAAGGAGAAATTCCCCTTATTTTGTTGTAAAATTTCAGAAATTTCCCTTATTATTGGGAAAAATTGCAGAAATTTTCCTTATTTTAGGGCAAAATTGCAGCAATTTCACTTATTTCAGAGAAAAAAAGCAAAAATTTATCTCTTTTTTGGGCAAAAAGGCAGAAATTCCCATTATTTTGGGGCAAAAAGGCAGAAATTCACTTTATTTTGGGGTAAAATTGCAGAAATTTCACATATTTCAGGGCAAAAAGGCAGAAATTTCTTTTATTTTGGGGCAAAATTGCAGAAATTTCACTTATTTCAGGGTAATAAGTCAGAAATTCCCCTTATTTTGGGGCAAAATACAGAAATTCCCTTTGTTTTGGGAGAAAAAGACAGAAATTCCACTTATTTAGAGGCAAAAAAGCAGAAATTCTTCTTATTTTGGAGCAAAAATGAAGAAATTTTCTTCGTTTATGGCAAAAGGTTATGCATTCCCCTTATTTTCGGGCAAAAAGGGAGAAATTCCCTGTATTTTGGAGCAAAATTGCAGAAATTCCCCTAATTGTGGGGCAAAAAGGCAGAAATTCCCTATATGTTGGGGCAAAAACACAGAAATTCTCCTTATTTTGGGGCAAAACTCAGAAATTCCCCATCTTTTGGGGCAAAATTCCAGAAATTTCCCTTATTTTGGGGCAAAATTGCAGAAATTTCATTTTTTGGGGCAAAATTGCAGGAATTTACCTTATTTTGGGGCAAAATTGCAGAAATTTCTTTTATTTGGGGCAAAATTGCAGAAATTTCACTTATTTTCAGGTAAAAAGGCTGAAATTTCCTTTGTTTTGGAGCAAAAAGGAAGAAATTCCCCTTATTTTGGGGCAAAATTGCAGAAATTTTTCTTATGTGAAAAAATTTCAAAAATTTCCCTTATTTTAGAGCAAAATTGCAGAAATTTCACTTATTTCAGAGAAAAAAGCAAAAATTTTTCTAATTTTGGGTCAAAAAGGCAGAAATTCCCATTGTTTTGGGGCAAAAAAGCAGAAATTCACCTTATTTTGAGGTAAAATTGCAGAAAATTCACATATTTCAAGGAAAAAAGGCAGAAATTTACCTTATTTTCGGGCAAAATTGAAGAAATTTCTATTATTTCTGGGTAATAAGTCAGAAATTCCCCTTATTTTTTGGCAAAAAAGACAGAAATTCCCTTTGTTTTGAAGGAAAAAGACAGAAATTCCACTTATTGAGAAGCAAAAAGGCAGAAATTCCCCTTATTTTGAGCAAAAATGAAGAAATTTCCCTTTTTTATGGCAAAAAGTTATGCATTCCCCTTATTTTCATGCAAAAAGGCAGAAATTCCCTGTATTTTGGAGCAAAATTGCAGAAATTCCCCTAATTGTGGGGCAAAAAGGCAGAAATTCTCCTTATTTTGGGGCAAAACTCAGAAATTCCACATATTTTGGGGCAAAATTGCAGAAATTTCACTTACTTCAGGGAAAAAAGGCAGAAATTTTCCTTATTTTGGGGCATAAATGCAGAAATTCCTAATATTTTGTGGCAAAAATGCAGAAATTCCCCTTATTTTGAGGTAAAAAGGGTGAAATTCCCCTTATTTGTGGGCAAAAAGGCAAAAATTTCCCTTATTTTTGGGCAAAATTTCAGAAATATCACTTATTTCAGGGTAATAAGTCAGAAATTTTTCTTATTTTGGGGCAAATAAGACAGAAAATCCCTTTGTTTTGGGGGAAAAAGACAGAAATTCCACTTATTTAGAGGCAAAAAAGCAGAAATTCCCCTTATTTTGAAGCAAAAATGAAGAAATTTCCCTTTTTTAAGGCAAAAAGGTATGCATTCTTCTCATTATCTTGCAAAAAGTCAGAAATTCCCCATATTTTGGAGCAAAATTGCAAAAATTCCCCTAATTGTGGGGCAAAAATGCAGAAATTCCCTATATGTTGGGGCAAAAAGACAGAAATTTTCTTTATTTTGGGGCAAAACTCAGAAATTCCACATATTTTGGGGCAAAATTCCAGATTTTTCCTTTATTCTGGGGCAAAATTGGAGAAATTTCACTTATTTTGGGCAAAATTGCAGAAATTTTACTTATTTCAGGGGAAAAAAAAGAAATTTTGTTATTTGGGGCAAAAAGGGAGAAATTCCCCTTATTTTGAGGTAAAAAGGCTGAAATACCCCTTATTTGGGGGCAAAAAGGCAGAAATATCCCTTATTTTGGGGTAAAATTGCAGCAATTTCACTTATTTCAGGGTAATAAGTCAGAAATTCCCCTTAATTTGTGGCAAAAAAGTCAGATATTCCCTTTGTTTTTGGGGAAAAAGACATAAATTCCACTTATTTAGAGGCAAAACGGCAGAAATTTCCCTTATTTTAAAGCAACAATGAAGAAATTTCCCTTTTTATGGCAAAAAGGTATGCATTCCCCTTTTTTCGGGCAAAAAGGCAGAAATTCCCCGTATTTTGGAGCAAAATTGCAGAAATTCCCCTAAATTTGGGGCAAAAGGCAGAAATTCCCTTTATTTGGGGCAAAAATCAGAAATACCCCTTATTTTGGGGCAAAATTCAAGAAATTTCCTTTATTTTGGGGCAAAATATCAGGAATTTACCTTATTTTGGGGCAAAATTGCAGAAAATTTTCTTATTTGAGGCAAAATTGCAGAAATTTTACTTATTTTTAGGTAAAAAGGCTGAAATTTCCTTTATTTTGGGGCAAAAAGGAAGAAATTCCCTGTATTTTGGGGCAAAATTGCAGAAATTTCCTTTATTATTGGGAAAAATTGCAGAAATTTTTTTTATTTTAGGACAAAATTGCAGAAATTTCACTTATTTCAGAGAAAAAAAGCAAGATTTTTTTTTATTTTGGGGCAAAAAGGCAGAAATTCCCATTATTTTGGGGCAAAAAGGCAGATATTCACCTTATTTTGGGGTAAAATTGCAGAAATTTCACATATTTCTGGGCAAAAAGTCAGAAATTTCCCTTATTTTGGGGCAAAATTGCAGAAATTTCACTTATTTCATGGCAATAAGTCAGAAATTCCAATTATTTTGGGGCAAAAAAGACAGAAATTCTCTTTGTTTTGGGGGAAAAAACAGACATTCCACTTATTGAGAAGCAAAAAGTCAGAAATTCCCCTTATTTTGGAGCATAAATGAAGAAATTTTCCTTTTTTATGGAAAAAAGTTATGCATTCCACTTATTTTCAGGCAAAATGGCAGAAATTCCCCGTATTTTGGAGCAAAATTGCAGAAATTCCCCGTATTTTGGAGCAAAATTGCAGAAATTCCCCTAATTGTGGTGCAAAAAGACAGAAATTCCCTATATGTTGGGGCAAAAAGACAGAAATTCTCCTTATTTTGGAGAAAAACTCAGAAATTCCACTTATTTTGGGGCAAAATTGCAGAAATTTCACTTACTTCAGGTAAAAAAGGCAGAAATTTTCCTTATTTTGGGGCATAAATGCAGAAATTCCTAATATTTTGTGGCAAAAATGCAGAAATTCCCCTTATTTTGAGGTAAAAAGGGTGAAATTCCCCTTATTTGTGGGCAAAAAGGCAAAAATTTCCCTTATTTTGGGGCAAAATTGCAGAAATTTCACTTATTTCAGGGTAATAAGTCAGAAATTTTTCTTATTTTGGGGTAAAAAAGACAGAAAATCCCTTTGTTTTGGGGGAAAAAGACAGAAATTCCACTTATTTAGAGGCAAATAGGCAGAAATTTCCCTTTTTTTGGAGCAAAAATAAAGAAATTTTCCTTTTTTATGGCAAAAAGTTATGCATTCCCCTTTTTTCGGGCAGAAATCAGAAATTCCCCGTATTTTGGAGCAAAATTGCAGAAATTCCCCTAGTTGTGGGGCAAAAAGACAGAAATTCCCTATATGTTTGGGCAAAAAGACAGAAATTCTCTTTATTTTGGGGCAAAACTCATAAATTCCACTTATTTTGGCGTAAAATTCCAGAAATTTCCCTTATTTTGGGGCAAAATTGCAGAAATTTCACTTATTTTGGGGCAAAATTGCAGAAATTTCACTTATTTCAGGGAAAAAAGGCAGAAATTTTTTTATTTTGGGGCAAAAAGCAAAAATTCCTAATATTTTGTGGCAAAAATGCAGAAATTCCCCTTATTTTGAGGTAAAAAGGCTGAAATTCCCCTTATTTGGCGGCAAAAAGTCAGAAATTTCCCTTATTTTGGGGCAAAATTGCAGAAATTTCACTTATTTCAGGGTAATAAGTCATAAATTTTGCTCATTTTGGGGCAAAAAAGAAAGAAAATCCCTTTTTTGGGGGGAAAAAGACAGAAATTCCACTTATTTAGAGGCAAAAAAGCGGAAATTCCCGTTATTTTGGAAAAAAATGAAGAAATTTCACTTTTTTAAGGCAAAAATGTATGCATTCTTCTTATTTTCGGGCAAAAAGGAGGAAATTCCCATTATTTTGGGGCAAAAAACAGAAATTCACCTAATTTTGAGGTAAAATTGAAAAAATTTCCCTTATTTTGGGGCAAAATAGCAGAAATTTCACTTATTTCAGAGTAATAAGTCAGAAATTCCCCGTATTTTGGGGCAAAAAAGACAAAAATTACCTTTGTTTTGGGGGAAAAAGACAGAAATTCCACTTATTGAGAAGCAAAAAGGCAGAAATTCCCTTAATTTTGAAGCAAAAATGAAGAAATTTCCCTCGTTTATGGCAAAAAGTTATGCATTCCACTTATTTTCAGGCAAAATGGCAGAAATTCCCCGTATTTTGGAGCAAAATTGCAGAAATTCCCAAAATTGTGGTGCAAAAAGGCAGACATTTCCTATATGTTGAGGCAGAAATACAGAAATTCTTCTTATTTTGTGGCAAAACTCAGAAATTCCACTTATTTTGTGGCAAAATTGCAGAAATTTCACTTACTTCAGGGAAAAAAGGCAGAAATTTTCCTTATTTTGGTGCAAAAAGGCAAAAATTTCCCTTATTTTGGGGCTAAATTGCAGAAATTACACTTATTTCAGGGTAATAAGTCAGAAAATTTTCTTATTTTGGGCAAAAAAGACAGAAAATCTTTTTGTTTTGGGGAAAAGAGCAGAAATTCCACTTATTTAGAGGAAAAAAAGCAGAAATTCCCCTTATTTTGAAGCAAAAATGAAGACATTTTTCTTTTTTAAGGCAAAAAGGTATGCATTCTTCTTATTATCTGGCAAAAAGGCAGAAATTCGCGGTATTTTGGAGCAAAATTGCAAAAATTCCCCTAATTCTGGTGCAAAAATGCAGAAATTTCTTATATGTTGGGGCAAAAAGACAGAAATTCTCCTTATTTTGCGGCAAAACTCAGAAATTCCACTTATTTTGGGGCAAAATTCCAGAAATTTCCCTTATTCTGGGGCAAAATTGCAGAAATTTCACTTATTTTGGACAAAATTGAAGGAATTTCACTTATTTCAGGGGAAAAAAAGAAATTTTGTTATTTTGGGGCAAAAAGGCAGAAATTCCCCTTATTTTGAGGTAAAAAGGCTGAAATTCCCCTTATTTGGGGGCAAAAAGGCAGAAATATCCTTTATTTTGCGGCAAAATTGCAGAAATTTTCTTATTTCAGGGTAATAAGTCAGAAATTCCCCTTAACTTGGGGCAAAAAAGACAGAAATTCCCTTTGTTTTTGGGGAAAAAGACAGAAATTCCACTTATTTAGAGGTAAAAAGGCAGAAATTTCTCTTATTTTGCAGCAACAATGAAAAAATTTCCCTTTTTGTGGCAAAAAGGAATGCAATCCCATTATTTTCGGGCAAAAAGGCAGAAATTCCCCGTATTTTGGAGCAAAATTGCAGAAATTCCCCTAAATTTGGGTCAAAAGGCAGAAATTCCCTTTATTTTGGGGCAAAAATCATAAATTCCCCTTATTTTGGGGCAAAATTCAAGAAATATCCTTTATTTTGGGGCAAAATTGCAGGAATTTACCTTATTTTGGGGCAAAATTGCAGAGATTTTTCTTATTTGGGGAAAAATTGCAGATATTTCACTTATTTTCAGGTAAAAAGGCTGAAATATCCTTTATTTTGGGGCAAAAAGGCAGAAATTCACCTTATTTTGGGGTAACATTGCAGAAATTTCACATATTCTGGGCAAAAAGTCAGAAATTTCCCTTATTTTGGGGCAAAATTGCAGAAATTTCACTTATTTCAGGGAAATAAGTCAGAAATTCCACTTATATTGAGGCAAAAAAGACAGAAATTCCCTTTGTTTTGAGGGATAAAGACAGAAATACCACTTATTTAGAGGCAAAAAGGCAGAAATTTCCCTTATTTTGGAGCAAAAATGAAGAAATTTCCCTTTTTTAAGGCAAAAAGGTATGCATTCTTCTTATTTTCGGGCAAAAAGGCAGAAATTCCTAGTATTTTGGAGCAAAATTGCAGAAATTCTCCTAATTGTGGGGCAAAAATGCAGAAATTCCCTATATGTTGGGGCAAAAAAACATAAATTCTTCTTATTTTGGGGCAAAACTCAGAAATTCCCCTTATTTTGGGGCAAAATTCCAGAAATTTACCTTATTCTAAAGCAAAATTGCAGAAATTTCACTTATTTTTGGGCAAAGTTGCAGAAATTTTACTTATTTCAGGGAAAAAAGGCAGAAATATTCCTTATTTTGGGGCAAAAAGGCAGAAATTCCCCTTATTTTGAGGTAAAAAGGCTGAAATTCCCTTTATTTGGGGGAAAAGAGGCAGAAATTTCCCTTATTTTGGGGCAAAATTGCAGAAATTTCACTTATTTCAGGGTAATAAGTCAGAAATTCCCCTTATTTTGGGGCAAAAAAGAAAGAAATTCCCTTTGTATTGGAGGAAAAGACAGAAATTCCACTTATTTAGAGGCAAAAAGTCAGAAATTGCTTTTATTTTGGAGCAAAAATGAAGAAATTTACATTTTTATGGCAAAAAGTTATGCATTCCCCTTACTTTCGGGATAAAAAGCAGAAATTCCTTTTATTTTGAAGCAAAATTGCACAAATTCTCATAATTTTCGGGCAAAAAGTAAGAAATTCTCCTTATTTTGCGGCAAAAACAGAAAATATGCTTTTTTTTGGGAACAAACAGTCAGAAATTCCCTTTATTTTGGGGCAAAATTGCAGAAATTTCCTTTACATTGTGGCAAAATTGCAGAAATTTCCCTTATTTTGGGGCAAAATTGCAGAAATTTCACTTATTTCAGGGTAATGAGTCAGAAATTCCCCTTATTTTGGGGCAAAAAAGACAGAAATTCCCTTTGTTTTGGGGGAAAAAGACAGAAATTCCACTTATTTAAAGGCAAAAAGGCCGAAATTCCCCTTATTTTGGAGCATAAATGAAGAAATTTCCCTTTTTTATGGCAAAAAGTTATGCATTCCCTTTATTTTTGGGAAAAGGCAAAAATTCCCTGTATTTTGGAGCAAAATTGCAGAAATTCCCCTAATTGTGGGGCAAAAAGGAAGAAATTCCCTATATGTTGGGGAAAAAAGACAGAAACTCTCTTTATTTTGGGGCAAAACTCAGAAATTCCACTTATTTTGGGGCAAAATTCCCGAAATTTCCTTTATTTTGTGAAAATATTGCAGAAATTTCACTTATTTTAGGACAAAATTGGAGAAATTTCACTTATTTCAAAAAAAAAGCAGAAATTTTCCTTATTTTTGGGCAAAAATGCAGAAATTCTTAATATTTTGTGGCAAAAATGCAGAAATTCTCTTTATTTTGAGGTAAAAATGCTGAAATTTTTTTTTATTTGGGGGCAAAAAGGCAGAAATTTCCCTTATTTTGGGGCAAAAAGACAGAAATTTCTTTTATTTTGCGGCAAAATTGCAGAAATTTCACTTATTTCAGGGCATAATTCAATAATTCCTTTTATTTTGGGGCAAAAAAATAGAAATTCCATTTATTTTTTGGTAAAAAGGCCGAAATTTCAGTTTTTTTGAGGTAAAAAGACAGAAATTCCTCTTATTTTGTGGCAAAAATGAAGTAATTTCCCTTTTTTGTGGTAAAAGGTATACATTCCCCTTACATTCGGGATAAAAAGCAGAAATTCCCCGTATTTTGAAGGAAAATTGCAGAAATTCTCATAATTTTCAGGCAAAAAGGCAGAAATTCCCTAATTTTGGGGCAAAAGGCAGAAATTCCCTTTATTTTGGGGCAAAAATCAGAAATTCCCCTTCTTTTGGGGAAAAATTCAAGAAATTTCCTTTATTTTGGGGCAAAATTTCAGGAATTTACCTTATTTTGGGGCAAAATTGAAGAAATTTCCCTTATTTGGGGCAAAATTGCAGAAATTTCACTTATTTTCAGGTAAAAAGGCTGAAATTTCCTTTATTTTGGGGCAAAAAGGGAGAAATTCCCCTTATTTTGGAGCAAAATTGCAGAAATTTCCCTTATTATGTGGAAATATTGCAGAAATTTCCCTTAATTTAAGGCAAAATTGCAGAAATTTCACTTATTTCAGAGAAAAAAAGCAAAAATTTTTCTTATTTTGGGGCAAAAAGGCAGAAATTCCCATTATTTTGGGGCAAAAAAGAGAGAAATTAAATTGGTTTTGGGGGAAATAGACAGAAATTACACTTATTTAGAGGCAAAAAGGCAGAAATTCCCCTTATTTGGAGCAAAAATGAAGAAATTCACATTTTTATGGCAAAAAGGTATGCATTCCCCTTACTTTCGGGATAAAAGCAGAAATTCCCTGTATTTTGAAGCAAAATTGCAGAAATTCTCATAATTTTCGGGCTAAAAGGCAGAAATTCTCCTTATTTTGGGGCAAAAAGACAGAAAATCTCCTTTTTTTGGGAACAAACAGTCAGAAATTTCCCTTATTTTGAGGCAAAATTGCAGAAATTTTTTTTACATTGTGGCAAAATTTCAGAAATTTCCTTTATTTTGGGGCAAAATTGCAGAAATTTCACTTATTTCAGGGTAATAAGTCAGAAATTCTTCTTATGTTGGGGCAAAAAAGACAGAAATTCCCTTTGTTTTGGGGGAAAAAGACAGAAATTTCACTTATTTAGAGGCAAAAAGGAAGAAAATCTCTTTATTTTGTGCAAAAATGAAGAAATTCACCTTTTTATGGCAAAAAAGGTATGCATTCCCCTTACTTTCGGGATAAAAGCAGAAATTCCCCTTATTTTGAAGCAAAATTGCAGAAATTCTCATAATTTTCGGGCAAAAAGGCAGAAATTCTGCTTATTTTTTGGACAAAGAGAGAAAAATCTCTTTTTTTTGGGAACAAACAATCAGAAATTCCCCATATTTTGGGGTATAATTTCAGAAATTTCCTTTATTTTGGGGAAAAAATGCAGGAAATTACCTTATTTTGGGGCACAATTTCAGAAATTTCCCTTATTTGGTGCAAAATTGCAGAAATTTCCTTTATTATGGGGATATATTGCAGAAATTTCCCTTAATTTAAGGCAAAATTGCAGAAATTTCACTTATTTCAGAGGAAAAGAGCAAAAATTTTTCTTATTTTGGGGCAAAAAGGCAGAAATTCCCATTATTTTGGGGCAAAAAGGCAGAAATTCCCTTTGTTTTAGGGGAAAAAGACAGAAATTCCACTTATTTAGAGGCAAAAGGGCAAAAATTACCCTTATTTTGGAGCAAAAATGAAGAAATTTCCCTTTTTTATGGCATAAAGTTATGCATTCCCCTTATTTTCAAGCATAAAGGCAGAAATTCCCCGTATTTTGGAGCAAAATTGCAGAAATTCCCCTAATTGTGGGGCAAAAATGCAGATATTCTCTATATGTTGGGGCAAAAAGACAGAAATTCCCCTTATTTTGGGGCAAAACTCAGAAATTCCACTTATTTTGGGGCAAAATTCCAGAAATTCCCCTTATTTTGGGACAAAATTGCAGAAATTTCACTTATTTTGGGGCAAAATTGCAGAAATTTCACTTATTTCAGGGAAAAAGGCAGAAATTTTCCTTAATTTGGAGCAAAAAGGCAGAAATTCCTAATACTTTGTGGCAAAAATGCAGAAATTCCCCTTATTTTGAGGTGAAAAGGCTGAAATTCCCCTAATTTGCGGGAAAAAAGGCTGAAATTTCCCTTATTTTGGGACAAAATTGCAGAAATTAAAATTATTTCAGGGTAATAAGTCAGAAAGTTTCTTGATTTTGGGGCAAAAAGACAGAAAATCCCTTTGTTTTAGAGGAAAAACAGAAATTCCACTTATTTAGAGGCAAAAAAGCAGAAATTCCCCTTATTTTGGAGCAAAATTGCAGAAATTCCCCTAATTGTGGTGCAAAAAGGCAGAAATTCCATATAGTTGGGGCAAAAACAAAGAAATTCTCCTTATTTTGGGGCAAAACTCAGAAATTCCACTTATTTTGGGGCAAAATTGCAGAAATTTCACTTATTTCAGGGAAAAAAGGCAGAAATTCCTAATATTTTGTGGCAAAAATGCAGAAATTCCCCTTCTTTTGAGGTAAAAAGGGTGAAATTCCCCTTATTTGTGGGCAAAAAGGCAAAAATTTCCCTTATTTGGGGCAAAATTGCAGAACCTTCACTTATTTCAGAGTAATAAGTCAGAAATTTTTCTTATTTTGGGGCAAAAAAGAAAATCCCTTTGTTTTGGGGAAAAAAAACAGAAATTCCACTTATTTAGAGGCAAAAAAGCAGAAATTCCCCTTATTTTGAAGCAAAAATGAAGAAATTTCCCTTTTTTAAGGAAAAAAGTTATGCATTCTTCTTATTTTCGGGCAAAAAGGCAGAAATTCCCCGTATTTTGGAGCAAAATTGCAAAAATTCCCCTAATTGAGGGGCAAAAATGCAGAAATTCCCTATATGTTGGGGCAAAAGACAGAAATTCTCCTTATTTTGGGGCAAAACTCAGAAATTCCACTTATTTTGGGGCAAAATTCCAGAAATTTCCCTTATTCTGGGGCAAAATTGCAGAAATTTCACTTATTTTGGGCAAAATTGCAGAAATTTCACTTATTTCAGGAAAAAAAGGAATTTTGTTATTTTGGGGCAAAAAGGCAAAAGTTCCCCTTATTTTGAGGTAAAAAGGCTGAAATTCCCCTTATTTGGGGGCAAAAAGGCAGAAATATCCCTTATTTTGAGGCAAAATTGCAGAAATTTCATTTATTACAGGGTAATAAGTCAGAAATTCCCCTTAATTTGTGGCAAAAAAGACAGAAATTCTCTTTGTTTTGGGGGAAAAAGAAGAAATTCCACTTATTTAGAGGCAAGAAGGCAGAAATTCCCCTTATTTTGGAGCAAAAATGAAGAAATTTCCCTTTTTATGGCAAAAAGGTATGCATTCCCATTATTTTCGGGCAAAAAGGCAGATTCCCCGTATTTTGGAGCAAAATTGCAGAAATTCCCCTAAATTTGGTGCAAAAGGAAAAAATTTTCTTTATTTTGGGGCGAAAATCATAAATTCCCCTTATTTTGGGGCAAAATTCAAGAAATTTCCTTTATTTTGGCGCAAAATTGCAGGAATTTACCTTATTTTGGGGCAAAATTGAAGAAATTTTTCTTATTTTAGGCAAAATTGCAGAAATTTCACTTATTTTCAGGTAAAAAGGCTGAAATTTCCTTTATTTTGGAGCCAAAAGGGAGAAATTCCCCTTATTTTGGGGTAAAATTTCAGAAATTTCCCTTATTATTGGGAAAAATTGCAGAAATTTTCCTTATTTTAGGGCAAAATTGCAGCAATTTCACTTATTTCAGAGAAAGAAAGCAAAAATTTTTCTCTTTTTGAGGCAAAAATGCAGAAATTCCCATTATTTTGGGGCCAAAAGGCAGAAATTTACTTTATTTTGGGGTAAAATTGCAGAAATTAAACATATTTCAGGGCAAAAGGCAGAAATTTCCCTTATTTTGGGGCAAAATTGCAGAAATTACAATTATTTCAGGGTAATAAGACAGAAATTCCCCTTATTTTGGGGCAAAATACAGAAATTCCCTTTTTTTGGGGGGAAAAAGACAGAAATTCCACTTATTTAGAGGCAAAAGAGCAGAAATTCTCCTTATTTTGGGGCAAAGCTCAGAAATTCCACTTATTTTGGGGCAAAATTCCAGAAATTTCCCTTATTCTGGGGCAAAATTGCAAAAATTTCACTTATTTTGGGCAAAATTGCAGAAATTTCACTTATTTCAGGAAAAAAAGGAATTTTGTTATTTTGGGGCAAAAAGGCAAAAATTCCTTTTATTTTGAGGTAAAAAGGCTGAAATTCCTCTTATTTGGGGACAAAAAGGCAGAAATATCCCTTATTTTGAGGCAAAATTGCAGAAATTTCACTTATTACAGGGTAATAAGTCAGAAATTCCCCTTAATTTGTGGCAAAAAAGACAGAAATTCTCTTTGTTTTGGGGGAAAAAGAAGAAATTCCACTTATTTAGAGGCAAGAAGGCAGAAATTCCCCTTATTTTGGAGCAAAAATGAAGAAATTTCCCTTTTTATGGCAAAAAGGTATGCATTCCCATTATTTTCGGGCAAAAAGGCAGATTCCCAGTATTTTGGAGCAAAATTCTAGAAATTCCCCTAAATTTGGGGCAAAAGGAAGAAATTCCCTTTATTTTGGGGCAAAAATCAGAAATACCCCTTATTTTGGGGCAAAATTCAAGAAATTTCCTTTATTTTGGCGCAAAATTGCAGGAATTTACCTTATTTTGGGGCAAAATTGAAGAAATTTTTCTTATTTGGGGCAAAATTGCAGAAATTTTACTTATTTTCAGGTAAAAAGGCTGAAATTTCCTTTATTTTGGGGCCAAAAGGGAGAAATTCCCCTTATTTTGGGGTAAAATTTCAGAAATTTCCCTTATTATTGGGAAAAATTGCAGAAATTTTCCTTATTTTAGGGCAAAATTTCAGCAATTTCACTTATTTCAGAGAAAGAAAGCAAAAATTTTTCTCTTTTTGAGGCAAAAATGCAGAAATTCCCATTATTTTGGGGCCAAAAGGCAGAAATTTACTTTATTTTGGGGTAAAATTGCAGAAATTAAACATATTTCAGGGCAAAAGGCAGAAATTTCCCTTATTTTGGGGCAAAATTGCAGAAATTTCACTATTTCAGGGTAATAAGACAGAAATTCCCCTTATTTTGGGGCAAAATACAGAAATTCCCTTTTTTTGGGGGGAAAAAGACAGAAATTCCACTTATTTATAGGCAAAAGAGCAGAAATTCTCCTTATTTTGGGGCAAAACTCAGAAATTCCACTTATTTTGGGGCAAAATTCCAGAAATTTCTCTTATTCTGGGGCAAAATTGCAAAAATTTCACTTATTTTGGGCAAAATTGCAGAAATTTCACTTATTTCAGGAAAAAAAGGAATTTTGTTATTTTGGGGCAAAAAGGCAAAAATTCCTTTTATTTTGAGGTAAAAAGGCTGAAATTCCCCTTATTTGGGGACAAAAAGGCAGAAATATCCCTTATTTTGAGGCAAAATTGCAGAAATTTCACTTATTACAGGGTAATAAGTCAGAAATTCCCCTTAATTTGTGGCAAAAAAGACAGAAATTCTCTTTGTTTTGGGGGAAAAAGAAGAAATTCCACTTATTTAGAGGCAAGAAGGCAGAAATTCCCCTTATTTTGGAGCAAAAATGAAGAAATTTCCCTTTTTATGGCAAAAAGGTATGCATTCCCATTATTTTCGGGCAAAAAGGCAGATTCCCAGTATTTTGGAGCAAAATTGTAGAAATTCCCCTAAATTTGTGGCAAAAGGAAGAAATTCCCTTTATTTTGGGGCAAAAATCAGAAATACCCCTTATTTTGGGGAAAAATTCAAGAAATTTCTTCTATTTTGGCGCAAAATTGCAGGAATTTACCTTATTTTGGGGCAAAATTGAAGAAATTTTTCTTATTTGGGGCAAAATTGCAGAAATTTCACTTATTTTCAGGTAAAAAGTCTGAAATTTCCTTTATTTTGGGGCCAAAACGGAGAAATTCCCCTTATTTTGTTGTAAAATTTCAGAAATTTCCCTTATTATTGGGAAAAATTGCAGAAATTTTCCTTATTTTAGGGCAAAATTGCAGCAATTTCACTTATTTCAGAGAAAAAAAGCAAAAATTTTTCTCTTTTTGGGGCAAAAAGGCAGAAATTCCCATTATTTTGGGGCAAAAAGGCAGAAATTCACTTTATTTTGGGGTAAAATTGCAGAAATTTCACATATTTCAGGGCAAAAAGGCAGAAATTTCCCTTATTTTGGGGCAAAATTGCAGAAATTTCACTTATTTCAGGGTAATAAGTCAGAAATTCCCCTTATTTTGGGGCAAAATACAGAAATTCCCTTTGTTTGGGAGAAAAAGACAGAAATTCCACTTATTTAGAGGCAAAAAAGCAGAAATTCTTCTTATATTGGAGCAAAAATGAAGAAATTTTCTTCGTTTATGGCAAAAGGTTATGCATTCCCCTTATTTTCGGGCAAAAAAGCAGAAATTCCCTGTATTTTGGTGCAAAATTGCAGAAATTCCCCTAATTGTGGGGCAAAAAGGCAGAAATTCCCTATATGTTGGGGCAAAAAGACAGAAATTCTCCTTATTTTGGGGCAAAACTCAGAAATTCCCCTTCTTTTGGGGCAAAATTCCAGAAATTTCCCTTATTTTGGGGCAAAATTGCAGAAATTTCATTTTTTGGGGCAAAATTGCAGGAATTTACCTTATTTTGGGGCACAATTGCAGAAATTTCTTTTATTTGGGGCAAAATTGCAGAAATTTCACTTATTTTCAGGTAAAAAGGCTGAAATTTCCTTTGTTTTGGGGCAAAAAGGAAGAAATTCCCCTTATTTTGGGGCAAAATTGCAGAAATTTTTCTTATGTGAAAAAATTTCAAAAATTTCCCTTATTTTAGGGCAAAATTGCAGAAATTTCACTTATTTCAGAGAAAAAAAGCAAAAATTTTTCTTATTTTGGGTCAAAAAGTCAGAAATTCCCATTATTTTGGGGCAAAAAGGCAGAAATTCACTTTATTTTGGGGTAAAATTGCAGAAATTTCACATATTTCAGGGCAAAAAAGCAGAAATTTCCCTTATTTTGGGGCAAAATTGCAGAAATTTCACTTATTTCAGGGTAATAAGTCAGAAATTCCCCTTATTTTGGGGCAAAATACAGAAATTCCCTTTGTTTGGGAGAAAAAGACAGAAATTCCACTTATTTAGAGGCAAAAAAGCAGAAATCTTCTTATATTGGAGCAAAAATGAAGAAATTTTCTTCGTTTATGGCAAAAGGTTATGCATTCCCCTTATTTTCGGGCAAAAAAGCAGAAATTCCCTGTATTTTGGTGCAAAATTGCAGAAATTCCCCTAATTGTGGGGCAAAAAGGCAGAAATTCCCTATATGTTGGGCCAAAAACACAGAAATTCTCCTTATTTTGGGGCAAAACTCAGAAATTCCCCTTCTTTTGGGGCAAAATTCCAGAAATTTCCCTTATTTTGGGGCAAAATTGCAGAAATTTCATTTTTTGGGGCAAAATTGCAGGAATTTACCTTATTTTGGGGCACAATTGCAGAAATTTCTTTTATTTGGGGCAAAATTGCAGAAATTTCACTTATTTTCAGGTAAAAAGGCTGAAATTTCCTTTGTTTTGGGGCAAAAAGGAAGAAATTCCCCTTATTTTGGGGCAAAATTGCAGAAATTTTTCTTATGTGAAAAAATTTCAAAAATTTCCCTTATTTTAGGGCAAAATTGCAGAAATTTCACTTATTTCAGAGAAAAAAAGCAAAAATTTTTCTTATTTTGGGTCAAAAAGGCAGAAAATCCCATTATTTTGGGGCAAAAAAGCAGAAATTCACCTTATTTTGAGGTAAAATTGCAGAAAATTCACATATTTCAGGGAAAAAAGGCAGAAATTTCCCTTATTTTCGGGCAAAATTGAAGAAATTTCACTTATTTCTGGGTAATAAGTCAGAAATTCCCCTTATTTTTTGGCAAAAACGACAGAAATTCCCTTTGTTTTGGGAACAAAAGACAGAAATTCCACTTATTGAGAAGCAAAAAGGCAGAAATTCCCCTTATTTTGGAGCAAAAATGAAGAAATTTCCCTTTTTTATGGCAAAAAGTTATGCATTCCCCTTATTTTCGTGCAAAAAGGCAGAAATTCCCTGTATTTTGGAGCAAAATTGCAGAAATTCCCCTAATTGTGGGGCAAAAAGGCAGAAATTCTCCTTATTTTGGGGCAAAACTCAGAAATTCCACATATTTTGGGGCAAAATTGCAGAAATTTCACTTACTTCAGAGAAAAAAGGCAAAAATTTTCTTTATTTTAGGGCAAAAATGTAGAAATTCCTAATATTTTGTGGCAAAAATGCAGAAATTCCCTTTATTTTGAGGTAAAAAGGGTGAAATTCCCCTTATTTGTGGGCAAAAAGGCAAAAATTTCCCTTATATTGGGGCAAAATTGCAGAACCTTCACTTATTTCAGAGTAATAAGTCAGAAATTTTTCTTATTTTGGGGTAAAAAAAACAGAAAAGACCTTTGTTTTGGGGGAAAATGACAGAAATTCCACTTATTTAGAGGCAGAAAAGCAGAAATTCGCCTTATTTTGAAGCAAAAATGAAGAAATTTCCCTTTTTTAAGGAAAAAAGTTATGCATTCTTCTTATTTTCGGGCAAAAAGGCAGAAATTCTACGTATATTGGAGCAAAATTGCAAAAATTCCCTTAATTGTGGGGCAAAAATGCAGAAATTCCCTATATGTTGGGGCAAAAGACGGAAATTCTCCTTATTTTGGGGCAAAACTCAGAAATTCCACTTATTTTGGCGTAAAATTCTAGAAATTTCCCTTATTTTGCGGCAAAATTGCAGAAATTTCACTTATTTTGGGCAAAATTGCAGAAATTTCACTTATTTCAGGAAAAAAAGAAATTTTGTTATTTTGGGGCAAAAAGGCAAAAATTCCTTTTATTTTGAGGTAAAAAGGCTGAAATTCCCCTTATTTGGGGACAAAAAGGCAGAAATATCCCTTATTTTGAGGCAAAATTGCAGAAATTTCAATTTTTACTGGGTAATAAGTCAGAAATTCCCCTTAATTTGTGGCAAAAAAGACAGAAATTCTCTTTGTTTTGGGGGAAAAAGAAGAAATTCCACTTATTTAGAGGCAAGAAGGCAGAAATTCCCCTTATTTTGGAGCAAAAATGAAGAAATTTCCCTTTTTATGGCAAAAAGGTATGCATTCCCATCATTTTCGGGCAAAAAGGCAGATTCCCCGTATTTTGGAGCAAAATTGCAGAAATTACCCTAAATTTGGGGCAAAAGGAAGAAATTTTCTTTATTTTGGGGCAAAAATCAGAAATACCCCTTATTTTGGGGCAAAATTCAAGAAATTTCCTTTATTTTGGCGCAAAATTGCAGGAATTTACCTTATTTTGGGGCAAAATTGAAGAAATTTTTCTTATTTGGGGCAAAATTGCAGAAATTTTACTTATTTTCAGGTAAAAAGGCTGAAATTTCCTTTATTTTGGGGCCAAAAGGGAGAAATTCCCCTTATTTTGGGGTAAAATTTCAGAAATTTCACTTATTATTGGGAAAAATTGCAGAAATTTTCCTTATTTTAGGGCAAAATTGCAGCAATTTCACTTATTTCAGAGAAAGAAAGCAAAAATTTTTCTCTTTTTGAGGCAAAAATGCAGAAATTCCCATTATTTTGGGGCCAAAAGGCAGAAATTTACTTTATTTTGGGGTAAAATTGCAGAAATTAAACATATTTCAGGGCAAAAGGCAGAAATTTCCCTTATTTTGGGGCAAAATTGCAGAAATTTCACTATTTCAGTGTAATAAGTCAGAAATTCCCCTTATTTTGGGGCAAAATACAGAAATTCCCTTTTTTGGGGGGGAAAAAGACAGAAATTCCACTTATTTAGAGGCAAAAGAGCAGAAATTCTCCTTATTTTGGGGCAAAACTCAGAAATTCCACTTATTTTGGGGCAAAATTCCAGAAATTTCCCTTATTCTGGGGCAAAATTGCAAAAATTTCACTTATTTTGGGCAAAATTGCAGAAATTTCACTTATTTCAGGAAAAAAAGGAATTTTGTTATTTTGGGGCAAAAAGGCAAAAATTCCTTTTATTTTGAGGTAAAAAGGCTGAAATTCCCCTTATTTGGGGACAAAAAGGCAGAAATATCTTTTATTTTGAGGCAAAATTGCAGAAATTTCACTTATTACAGGGTAATAAGTCAGAAATTCCCCTTATTTTGTGGCAAAAAAGACAGAAATTCTCTTTGTTTTGGGGGAAAAAGAAGAAATTCCACTTATTTAGAGGCAAGAAGGCAGAAATTCCCCTTATTTTGGAGCAAAAATGAAGAAATTTCCCTTTTTATGGCAAAAAGGTATGCATTCCCATTATTTTCGGGCAAAAAGGCAGATTCCCAGTATTTTGGAGCAAAATTGTAGAAATTCCCCTAAATTTGGGGCAAAAGGAAGAAATTCCCTTTATTTTGGGGCAAAAATCAGAAATACCCCTTATTTTGGGGAAAAATTCAAGAAATTTCTTTTATTTTGGCGCAAAATTGCAGGAATTTACCTTATTTTGGGGCAAAATTGAAGAAATTTTTCTTATTTGGGGCAAAATTGCAGAAATTTCACTTATTTTCAGGTAAAAAGTCTGAAATTTCCTTTATTTTGGGGCCAAAAGGGAGAAATTCCCCTTATTTTGTTGTAAAATTTCAGAAATTTCCCTTATTATTGGGAAAAATTGCAGAAATTTTCCTTATTTTAGGGCAAAATTGCAGCAATTTCACTTATTTCAGAGAAAAAAAGCAAAAATTTTTCTCTTTTTGGGGCAAAAAAGCAGAAATTCCCATTATTTTGGGGCAAAAAGGCAGAAATTCACTTTATTTTGGGGTAAAATTGCAGAAATTTCACATATTTCAGGGCAAAAAGGCAGAAATTTCCCTTATTTTGGGGCAAAATTGCAGAAATTTCACTTATTTCAGGGTAATAAGTCAGAAATTCCCCTTATTTTGGGGCAAAATACAGAAATTCCCTTTGTTTGGGAGAAAAAGACAGAAATTCCACTTATTTAGAGGCAAAAAAGCAGAAATTCTTCTTATATTGGAGCAAAAATGAAGAAATTTTCTTCGTTTATGGCAAAAGGTTATGCATTCCCCTTATTTTCGGGCAAAAAAGCAGAAATTCCCTGTATTTTGGTGCAAAATTGCAGAAATTCCCCTAATTGTGGGGCAAAAAGGCAGAAATTCCCTATATGTTGGGCCAAAAACACAGAAATTCTCCTTATTTTGGGGCAAAACTCAGAAATTCCCCTTCTTTTGGGGCAAAATTCCAGAAATTTCCCTTATTTTGGGGCAAAATTGCAGAAATTTCATTTTTTGGGGCAAAATTGCAGGAATTTACCTTATTTTGGGGCACAATTGCAGAAATTTCTTTTATTTGGGGCAAAATTGCAGAAATTTCACTTATTTTCAGGTAAAAAGGCTGAAATTTCCTTTGTTTTGGGGCAAAAAGGAAGAAATTCCCCTTATTTTGGGGCAAAATTGCAGAAATTTTTCTTATGTGAAAAAATTTCAAAAATTTCCCTTATTTTAGGGCAAAATTGCAGAAATTTCACTTATTTCAGAGAAAAAAAGCAAAAATTTTTCTTATTTTGGGTCAAAAAGGCAGAAATTCCCATTATTTTGGAGCAAAAACAGAAATTCACCTTATTTTGAGGTAAAATTGCAGAAAATTCACATATTTAATGGAAAAAAGGCAGAAATTTCCCTTATTTTCGGGCAAAATTGAAGAAATTTCACTTATTTCTGGGTAATAAGTCAGAAATTCCCCTTATTTTTTGGCAAAAAAGACAGAAATTCCCTTTGTTTTGGGAACAAAAGACAGAAATTCCACTTATTGAGAAGCAAAAAGGCAGAAATTCCCCTTATTTTGGAGCAAAAATGAAGAAATTTCCCTTTTTTATGGCAAAAAGTTATGCATTCCCCTTATTTTCGTGCAAAAAGGCAGAAATTCCCTGTATTTTGGAGCAAAATTGCAGAAATTTTCCTAATTGTGGGGCAAAAAGGCAGAAATTCTCCTTATTTTGGGGCAAAACTCAGAAATTCCACATATTTTGGGGCAAAATTGCAGAAATTTCACTTACTTCAGAGAAAAAAGGCAGAAATTTTCTTTATTTTAGGGCAAAAATGTAGAAATTCCTAATATTTTGTGGCAAAAATGCAGAAATTCCCCTTATTTTGAGGTAAAAAGGGTGAAATTCCCCTTATTTGTGGGCAAAAAGGCAAAAATTTCCCTTATTTTGGGGCAAAATTGCAGAACCTTCACTTATTTCAGAGTAATAAGTCAGAAATTTTTCTTATTTTGGGGTAAAAAAGACAGAAAATCCCTTTGTTTTGGGGGAAAAAGACAGAAATTCCACTTATTTAGAGGCAGAAAAGCAGAAATTCCCCTTATTTTGAAGCAAAAATGAAGAAATTTCCCTTTTTTAAGGAAAAAAGTTATGCATTCTTCTTATTTTCGGGCAAAAAAGCAGAAATTCCCCGTATTTTGGAGCAAAATTGCAAAAATTCCCCTAATTGTGGGGCAAAAATGCAGAAATTCCCTATATGTTGGGGCAAAAGACAGAAATTCTCCTTATTTTGGGGCAAAACTCAGAAATTCCACTTATTTTGGGGCAAAATTCCAGAAATTTCCCTTATTCTGGGGCAAAATTGCAGAAATTTCACTTATTTTGGGCAAAATTGCAGAAATTTCACTTATTTCAGGAAAAAAAGGAATTTTGTTATTTTGGGGCAAAAAGGCAAAAATTCCCCTTATTTTGAGGTAAAAAGGCTGAAATTCCCCTTATTTGGGGGCAAAAAGGCAGAAATATCCCTTATTTTGAGGCAAAATTGCAGAAATTTCACTTATTACAGGGTAATAAGTCAGAAATTCCCCTTAATTTGTAGCAAAAAAGACAGAAATTCTCTTTGTTTTGGGGGAAAAAGAAGAAATTCCACTTATTTAGAGGCAAGAAGGCAGAAATTCCCCTTATTTTGGAGCAAAAATGAAGAAATTTCCCTTTTTATGGCAAAAAGGTATGCATTCCCATTATTTTCGGGCAAAAAGGCAGATTCCCCGTATTTTGGAGCAAAATTGCAGAAATTCCCCTAAATTTGGGGCAAAAGGAAGAAATTTTCTTTATCTTGGGGCAAAAATCATAAATTCCCCTTATTTTGGGGCAAAATTCAAGAAATTTCTTTTATTTTGGCGCAAAATTGCAGGAATTTACCTTATTTTTGGGCAAAATTGAAGAAATTTTTCTTATTTGGGGCAAAATTGCAGAAATTTCACTTATTTTCTGGTGAAAAGGCTGAAATTTCCTTTATTTTGGGGCCAAAAGGGAGAAATTCCCCTTATTTTGGGGTAAAATTTCAGAAATTTCCCTTATTATTGGGAAAAATTGCAGAAATTTTCCTTATTTTAGGGCAAAATTGCAGCAATTTCACTTATTTCAGAGAAAAAAAGCAAAAATTTTTCTTATTTTGAGGCAAAAAGGCAGAAATTGCCATTATTTTGGGGCAAAAAGGCAGAAATTCACTTTATTTTTGGGTAAAATTGCAGAAATTTCACATATTTCAGGGCAAAAAGGCAGAAATTTCCCTTATTTTGGGGCAAAATTGCAAAAATTTCACTTATTTCATGGTAATAAGTCAGAAATTCCCCTTATTTTGGGGCAAAATACAGAAATTCCCTTTTTTGGGGGGGAAAAAGACAGAAATTCCACTTATTTAGAGGCAAAAAAAGCAGAAATTCTCCTTATTTTGGGGCAAAACTCAGAAATTCCACTTGTTTTGGGGCAAAATTCCAAAAATTTCCCTTATTCTGGGGCAAAATTGCAAAAATTTCACTTATTTTGGGCAAAAGTGCAGAAATTTCACTTATTTCAGGAAAAAAAGGAATTTTGTTATTTTGGGGCAAAAAGGCAAAAATTCCCCTTATTTTGAGGTAAAAAGGCTGAAATTCCCCTTATTTGGGGACAAAAAGGCAGAAATATCCCTTATTTTGAGGCAAAATTGCAGAAATTTCACTTATTACAGGGTAATAAGTCAGAAATTACCCTTAATTTGTGGCAAAAAAGACAGAAATTCTCTTTGTTTTGGGGGAAAAAGAAGAAATTCCACTTATTTAGAGGCAAGAAGGCAGAAATTCCCCTTATTTTGGAGCAAAAATGAAGAAATTTCCCTTTTTATGGCAAAAAGGTATGCATTCCCATTATTTTCTGTCAAAAAGGCAGATTCCCAGTATTTTGGAGCAAAATTGTAGAAATTCCCCTAAATTTGGGGCAAAAGGAAGAAATTCCCTTTATTTTGGGCCAAAAATCAGAAATACCCCTTATTTTGGGGAAAAATTCAAGAAATTTCTTTTATTTTGGCGCAAAATTGCAGGAATTTACCTTATTTTGGGGCAAAATTGAAGAAATTTTTCTTATTTGGGGCAAAATTGCAAAAATTTCACTTATTTTCAGGTAAAAAGTCTGAAATTTCCTTTATTTTGGGGCCAAAAGGAGAAATTCCCCTTATTTTGTTGTAAAATTTCAGAAATTTCCCTTATTATTGGGAAAAATTGCAGAAATTTTCCTTATTTTAGGGCAAAATTGCAGCAATTTCACTTATTTCAGAGAAAAAAAGCAAAAATTTTTCTCTTTTTTGGGCAAAAAGGCAGAAATTCCCATTATTTTGGGGCAAAAAGGCAGAAATTCACTTTATTTTGGGGTAAAATTGCAGAAATTTCACATATTTCAGGGCAAAAAGGCAGAAATTTCTTTTATTTTGGGGCAAAATTGCAGAAATTTCACTTATTTCAGGGTAATAAGTCAGAAATTCCCCTTATTTTGGGGCAAAATACAGAAATTCCCTTTGTTTTGGGAGAAAAAGACAGAAATTCCACTTATTTAGAGGCAAAAAAGCAGAAATTCTTCTTATTTTGGAGCAAAAATGAAGAAATTTTCTTCGTTTATGGCAAAAGGTTATGCATTCCCCTTATTTTCGGGCAAAAAGGGAGAAATTCCCTGTATTTTGGAGCAAAATTGCAGAAATTCCCCTAATTGTGGGGCAAAAAGGCAGAAATTCCCTATATGTTGGGGCAAAAACACAGAAATTCTCCTTATTTTGGGGCAAAACTCAGAAATTCCCCATCTTTTGGGGCAAAATTCCAGAAATTTCCCTTATTTTGGGGCAAAATTGCAGAAATTTCATTTTTTGGGGCAAAATTGCAGGAATTTACCTTATTTTGGGGCAAAATTGCAGAAATTTCTTTTATTTGGGGCAAAATTGCAGAAATTTCACTTATTTTCAGGTAAAAAGGCTGAAATTTCCTTTGTTTTGGAGCAAAAAGGAAGAAATTCCCCTTATTTTGGGGCAAAATTGCAGAAATTTTTCTTATGTGAAAAAATTTCAAAAATTTCCCTTATTTTAGAGCAAAATTGCAGAAATTTCACTTATTTCAGAGAAAAAAGCAAAAATTTTTCTAATTTTGGGTCAAAAAGGCAGAAATTCCCATTGTTTTGGGGCAAAAAAGCAGAAATTCACCTTATTTTGAGGTAAAATTGCAGAAAATTCACATATTTCAAGGAAAAAAGGCAGAAATTTCCCTTATTTTCGGGCAAAATTGAAGAAATTTCTATTATTTCTGGGTAATAAGTCAGAAATTCCCCTTATTTTTTGGCAAAAAAGACAGAAATTCCCTTTGTTTTGAAGGAAAAAGACAGAAATTCCACTTATTGAGAAGCAAAAAGGCAGAAATTCCCCTTATTTTGAGCAAAAATGAAGAAATTTCCCTTTTTTATGGCAAAAAGTTATGCATTCCCCTTATTTTCGTGCAAAAAGGCAGAAATTCCCTGTATTTTGGAGCAAAATTGCAGAAATTCCCCTAATTGTGGGGCAAAAAGGCAGAAATTCTCCTTATTTTGGGGCAAAACTCAGAAATTCCACATATTTTGGGGCAAAATTGCAGAAATTTCACTTACTTCAGGGAAAAAAGGCAGAAATTTTCCTTATTTTGGGGCATAAATGCAGAAATTCCTAATATTTTGTGGCAAAAATGCAGAAATTCCCCTTATTTTGAGGTAAAAAGGGTGAAATTCCCCTTATTTGTGGGCAAAAAGGCAAAAATTTCCCTTATTTTGGGGCAAAATTTCAGAAATATCACTTATTTCAGGGTAATAAGTCAGAAATTTTTCTTATTTTGGGGCAAATAAGACAGAAAATCCCTTTGTTTTGGGGGAAAAAGACAGAAATTCCACTTATTTAGAGGCAAAAAAGCAGAAATTCCCCTTATTTTGAAGCAAAAATGAAGAAATTTCCCTTTTTTAAGGCAAAAAGGTATGCATTCTTCTCATTATCTTGCAAAAAGTCAGAAATTCCCCATATTTTGGAGCAAAATTGCAAAAATTCCCCTAATTGTGGGGCAAAAATGCAGAAATTCCCTATATGTTGGGGCAAAAAGACAGAAATTTTCTTTATTTTGGGGCAAAACTCAGAAATTCCACATATTTTGGGGCAAAATTCCAGATTTTTCCTTTATTCTGGGGCAAAATTGGAGAAATTTCACTTATTTTGGGCAAAATTGCAGAAATTTTACTTATTTCAGGGGAAAAAAAAGAAATTTTGTTATTTGGGGCAAAAAGGGAGAAATTCCCCTTATTTTGAGGTAAAAAGGCTGAAATGCCCCTTATTTGGGGGCAAAAAGGCAGAAATATCCCTTATTTTGGGGCAAAATTGCAGCAATTTCACTTATTTCAGGGTAATAAGTCAGAAATTCCCCTTAATTTGTGGCAAAAAAGTCAGATATTCCCTTTGTTTTTGGGGAAAAAGACATAAATTCCACTTATTTAGAGGCAAAACGGCAGAAATTTCCCTTATTTTAAAGCAACAATGAAGAAATTTCCCTTTTTATGGCAAAAAGGTATGCATTCCCCTTTTTTCGGGCAAAAAGGCAGAAATTCCCCGTATTTTGGAGCAAAATTGCAGAAATTCCCCTAAATTTGGGGCAAAAGGCAGAAATTCCCTTTATTTGGGGCAAAAATCAGAAATACCCCTTATTTTGGGGCAAAATTCAAGAAATTTCCTTTATTTTGGGGCAAAATATCAGGAATTTACCTTATTTTGGGGCAAAATTGCAGAAAATTTTCTTATTTGAGGCAAAATTGCAGAAATTTCACTTATTTTTAGGTAAAAAGGCTGAAATTTCCTTTATTTTGGGGCAAAAAGGAAGAAATTCCCTGTATTTTGGGGCAAAATTGCAGAAATTTCCTTTATTATTGGGAAAAATTGCAGAAATTTTTTTTATTTTAGGACAAAATTGCAGAAATTTCACTTATTTCAGAGAAAAAAAGCAAGATTTTTTTTTTATTTTGGGGCAAAAAGGCAGAAATTCCCATTATTTTGGGGCAAAAAGGCAGATATTCACCTTATTTTGGGGTAAAATTGCAGAAATTTCACATATTTCTGGGCAAAAAGTCAGAAATTTCCCTTATTTTGGGGCAAAATTGCAGAAATTTCACTTATTTCATGGCAATAAGTCAGAAATTCCAATTATTTTGGGGCAAAAAAGACAGAAATTCTCTTTGTTTTGGGGGAAAAAACAGACATTCCACTTATTGAGAAGCAAAAAGTCAGAAATTCCCCTTATTTTGGAGCATAAATGAAGAAATTTCCCTTTTTTATGGAAAAAAGTTATGCATTCCACTTATTTTCAGGCAAAATGGCAGAAATTCCCCGTATTTTGGAGCAAAATTGCAGAAATTCCCCGTATTTTGGAGCAAAATTGCAGAAATTCCCCTAATTGTGGTGCAAAAAGACAGAAATTCCCTATATGTTGGGGCAAAAAGACAGAAATTCTCCTTATTTTGGAGAAAAACTCAGAAATTCCACTTATTTTGGGGCAAAATTGCAGAAATTTCACTTACTTCAGGTAAAAAAGGCAGAAATTTTCCTTATTTTGGGGCATAAATGCAGAAATTCCTAATATTTTGTGGCAAAAATGCAGAAATTCCCCTTATTTTGAGGTAAAAAGGGTGAAATTCCCCTTATTTGTGGGCAAAAAGGCAAAAATTTCCCTTATTTTGGGGCAAAATTGCAGAAATTTCACTTATTTCAGGGTAATAAGTCAGAAATTTTTCTTATTTTGGGGTA
Organism: Micromys minutus; assembly: GCF_963924665.1. Lineage (NCBI taxonomy): Eukaryota > Metazoa > Chordata > Mammalia > Rodentia > Muridae > Micromys > Micromys minutus. Next base: position 1,052,678 of record NW_027667262.1, read on the forward strand.
AAAAAGACAGAAAATCCCTTTGTTTTGGGGGAAAAAGACAGAAATTCCACTTATTTAGAGGCAAATAGGCAGAAATTTCCCTTTTTTTGGAGCAAAAATAAAGAAATTTTCCTTTTTTATGGCAAAAAGTTATGCATTCCCCTTTTTTCGGGCAGAAATCAGAAATTCCCGGTATTTTGTAGCAAAATTGCAGAAATTCCCCTAGTTGTGGGGCAAAAAGACAGAAATTCCCTATATGTTGGGGCAAAAAGACAGAAATTCTCTTTATTTTGGGGCAAAACTCATAAATTCCACTTATTTTGGCGTAAAATTCCAGAAATTTCCCTTATTTTGGGGCAAAATTGCAGAAATTTCACTTATTTTGGGGCAAAATTGCAGAAATTTCACTTATTTCAGGGAAAAAAGGCAGAAATTTTTTTATTTTGGGGCAAAAAGCAAAAATTCCTAATATTTTGTGGCAAAAATGCAGAAATTCCCCTTATTTTGAGGTAAAAAGGCTGAAATTCCCCTTATTTGGCGGCAAAAAGTCAGAAATTTCCCTTATTTTGAGGCAAAATTGCAGAAATTTCACTTATTTCAGGGTAATAAGTCATAAATTTTGCTCATTTTGGGGCAAAAAAGAAAGAAAATCCCTTTTTTGGGGGGAAAAAGACAGAAATTCCACTTATTTAGAGGCAAAAAAGCGGAAATTCCCATTATTTTGGAAAAAAATGAAGAAATTTCACTTTTTTAAGGCAAAAATGTATGCATTCTTCTTATTTTCGGGCAAAAAGGAGGAAATTCCCATTATTTTGGGGCAAAAAACAGAAATTCACCTTATTTTGAGGTAAAATTGAAAAAATTTCCCTTATTTTGGGGCAAAATAGCAGAAATTTCACTTATTTCAGAGTAATAAGTCAGAAATTCCCCGTATTTTGGGGCAAAAAAGACAAAAATTACCTTTGTTTTGGGGGAAAAAGACAGAAATTCCACTTATTGAGAAGCAAAAAGGCAGAAATTCCCTTAATTTTGAAGCAAAAATGAAGAAATTTCCCTCGTTTATGGCAAAAAGTTATGCATTCCACTTATTTTCAGGCAAAATGGCAGAAATTCCCCGTATTTTGGAGCAAAATTGCAGAAATTCCCAAAATTGTGGTGCAAAAAGGCAGACATTTCCTATATGTTGAGGCAGAAATACAGAAATTCTTCTTATTTTGTGGCAAAACTCAGAAATTCCACTTATTTTGTGGCAAAATTGCAGAAATTTCACTTACTTCAGGGAAAAAAGGCAGAAATTTTCCTTATTTTGGTGCAAAAAGGCAAAAATTTCCCTTATTTTGGGGCTAAATTGCAGAAATTACACTTATTTCAGGGTAATAAGTCAGAAAATTTTCTTATTTTGGGCAAAAAAGACAGAAAATCCTTTTGTTTTGGGGAAAAGAGCAGAAATTCCACTTATTTAGAGGAAAAAAAGCAGAAATTCCCCTTATTTTGAAGCAAAAATGAAGACATTTTTCTTTTTTAAGGCAAAAAGGTATGCATTCTTCTTATTATCTGGCAAAAAGGCAGAAATTCGCGGTATTTTGGAGCAAAATTGCAAAAATTCCCCTAATTCTGGTGCAAAAATGCAGAAATTTCTTATATGTTGGGGCAAAAAGACAGAAATTCTCCTTATTTTGCGGCAAAACTCAGAAATTCCACTTATTTTGGGGCAAAATTCCAGAAATTTCCCTTATTCTGGGGCAAAATTGCAGAAATTTCACTTATTTTGGACAAAATTGAAGGAATTTCACTTATTTCAGGGGAAAAAAAGAAATTTTGTTATTTTGGGGCAAAAAGGCAGAAATTCCCCTTATTTTGAGGTAAAAAGGCTGAAATTCCCCTTATTTGGGGGCAAAAAGGCAGAAATATCCTTTATTTTGCGGCAAAATTGCAGAAATTTTCTTATTTCAGGGTAATAAGTCAGAAATTCCCCTTAACTTGGGGCAAAAAAGACAGAAATTCCCTTTGTTTTTGGGGAAAAAGACAGAAATTCCACTTATTTAGAGGTAAAAAGGCAGAAATTTCTCTTATTTTGCAGCAACAATGAAAAAATTTCCCTTTTTGTGGCAAAAAGGAATGCAATCCCATTATTTTCGGGCAAAAAGGCAGAAATTCCCCGTATTTTGGAGCAAAATTGCAGAAATTCCCCTAAATTTGGGGCAAAAGGCAGAAATTCCCTTTATTTTGGGGCAAAAATCATAAATTCCCCTTATTTTGGGGCAAAATTCAAGAAATATCCTTTATTTTGGGGCAAAATTGCAGGAATTTACCTTATTTTGGGGCAAAATTGCAGAGATTTTTCTTATTTGGGAAAAAATTGCAGATATTTCACTTATTTTCAGGTAAAAAGGCTGAAATATCCTTTATTTTGGGGCAAAAAGGCAGAAATTCACCTTATTTTGGGGTAACATTGCAGAAATTTCACATATTCTGGGCAAAAAGTCAGAAATTTCCCTTATTTTGGGGCAAAATTGCAGAAATTTCACTTATTTCAGGGAAATAAGTCAGAAATTCCACTTATATTGAGGCAAAAAAGACAGAAATTCCCTTTGTTTTGAGGGATAAAGACAGAAATACCACTTATTTAGAGGCAAAAAGGCAGAAATTTCCCTTATTTTGGAGCAAAAATGAAGAAATTTCCCTTTTTTAAGGCAAAAAGGTATGCATTCTTCTTATTTTCGGGCAAAAAGGCAGAAATTCCTAGTATTTTGGAGCAAAATTGCAGAAATTCTCCTAATTGTGGGGCAAAAATGCAGAAATTCCCTATATGTTGGGGCAAAAAAACATAAATTCTTCTTATTTTGGGGCAAAACTCAGAAATTCCCCTTATTTTGGGGCAAAATTCCAGAAATTTACCTTATTCTAAAGCAAAATTGCAGAAATTTCACTTATTTTTGGGCAAAGTTGCAGAAATTTTACTTATTTCAGGGAAAAAAGGCAGAAATATTCCTTATTTTGGGGCAAAAAGGCAGAAATTCCCCTTATTTTGAGGTAAAAAGGCTGAAATTCCCTTTATTTGGGGGAAAAGAGGCAGAAATTTCCCTTATTTTGGGGCAAAATTGCAGAAATTTCACTTATTTCAGGGTAATAAGTCAGAAATTCCCCTTATTTTGGGGCAAAAAAGAAAGAAATTCCCTTTGTATTGGAGGAAAAGACAGAAATTCCACTTATTTAGAGGCAAAAAGTCAGAAATTGCTTTTATTTTGGAGCAAAAATGAAGAAATTTACATTTTTATGGCAAAAAGTTATGCATTCCCCTTACTTTCGGGATAAAAAGCAGAAATTCCTTTTATTTTGAAGCAAAATTGCACAAATTCTCATAATTTTCGGGCAAAAAGTAAGAAATTCTCCTTATTTTGCGGCAAAAACAGAAAATATGCTTTTTTTTGGGAACAAACAGTCAGAAATTCCCTTTATTTTGGGGCAAAATTGCAGAAATTTCCTTTACATTGTGGCAAAATTGCAGAAATTTCCCTTATTTTGGGGCAAAATTGCAGAAATTTCACTTATTTCAGGGTAATGAGTCAGAAATTCCCCTTATTTTGGGGCAAAAAAGACAGAAATTCCCTTTGTTTTGGGGGAAAAAGACAGAAATTCCACTTATTTAAAGGCAAAAAGGCAGAAATTCCCCTTATTTTGGAGCATAAATGAAGAAATTTCCCTTTTTTATGGCAAAAAGTTATGCATTCCCTTTATTTTTGGGAAAAGGCAGAAATTCCCTGTATTTTGGAGCAAAATTGCAGAAATTCCCCTAATTGTGGGGCAAAAAGGAAGAAATTCCCTATATGTTGGGGAAAAAAGACAGAAACTCTCTTTATTTTGGGGCAAAACTCAGAAATTCCACTTATTTTGGGGCAAAATTCCCGAAATTTCCTTTATTTTGTGAAAATATTGCAGAAATTTCACTTATTTTAGGACAAAATTGGAGAAATTTCACTTATTTCAAAAAAAAAGCAGAAATTTTCCTTATTTTTGGGCAAAAATGCAGAAATTCTTAATATTTTGTGGCAAAAATTCAGAAATTCTCTTTATTTTGAGGTAAAAATGCTGAAATTTTTTTTATTTGGGGGCAAAAAGGCAGAAATTTCCCTTATTTTGGGGCAAAAAGACAGAAATTTCTTTTATTTTGCGGCAAAATTGCAGAAATTTCACTTATTTCAGGGCATAATTCAATAATTCCTTTTATTTTGGGGCAAAAAAATAGAAATTCCATTTATTTTTTGGTAAAAAGGCCGAAATTTCAGTTTTTTTGAGGTAAAAAGACAGAAATTCCTCTTATTTTGTGGCAAAAATGAAGTAATTTCCCTTTTTTGTGGTAAAAGGTATACATTCCCCTTACATTCGGGATAAAAAGCAGAAATTCCCCGTATTTTGAAGGAAAATTGCAGAAATTCTCATAATTTTCAGGCAAAAAGGCAGAAATTCCCTAATTTTGGGGCAAAAGGCAGAAATTCCCTTTATTTTGGGGCAAAAATCAGAAATTCCCCTTCTTTTGGGGAAAAATTCAAGAAATTTCCTTTATTTTGGGGCAAAATTTCAGGAATTTACCTTATTTTGGGGCAAAATTGAAGAAATTTCCCTTATTTGGGGCAAAATTGCAGAAATTTCACTTATTTTCAGGTAAAAAGGCTGAAATTTCCTTTATTTTGGGGCAAAAAGGGAGAAATTCCCCTTATTTTGGAGCAAAATTGCAGAAATTTCCCTTATTATGTGGAAATATTGCAGAAATTTCCCTTAATTTAAGGCAAAATTGCAGAAATTTCACTTATTTCAGAGAAAAAAAGCAAAAATTTTTCTTATTTTGGGGCAAAAAGGCAGAAATTCCCATTATTTTGGGGCAAAAAAGAGAGAAATTAAATTGGTTTTGGGGGAAATAGACAGAAATTACACTTATTTAGAGGCAAAAAGGCAGAAATTCCCCTTATTTGGAGCAAAAATGAAGAAATTCACATTTTTATGGCAAAAAGGTATGCATTCCCCTTACTTTCGGGATAAAAGCAGAAATTCCCTGTATTTTGAAGCAAAATTGCAGAAATTCTCATAATTTTCGGGCTAAAAGGCAGAAATTCTCCTTATTTTGGGGCAAAAAGACAGAAAATCTCCTTTTTTTGGGAACAAACAGTCAGAAATTTCCCTTATTTTGAGGCAAAATTGCAGAAATTTTTTTTACATTGTGGCAAAATTTCAGAAATTTCCTTTATTTTGGGGCAAAATTGCAGAAATTTCACTTATTTCAGGGTAATAAGTCAGAAATTCTTCTTATGTTGGGGCAAAAAAGACAGAAATTCCCTTTGTTTTGGGGGAAAAAGACAGAAATTTCACTTATTTAGAGGCAAAAAGGAAGAAAATCTCTTTATTTTGTGCAAAAATGAAGAAATTCACCTTTTTATGGCAAAAAAGGTATGCATTCCCCTTACTTTCGGGATAAAAGCAGAAATTCCCCTTATTTTGAAGCAAAATTGCAGAAATTCTCATAATTTTCGGGCAAAAAGGCAGAAATTCTGCTTATTTTTTGGACAAAGAGAGAAAAATCTCTTTTTTTTGGGAACAAACAATCAGAAATTCCCCATATTTTGGGGTATAATTTCAGAAATTTCCTTTATTTTGTGGAAAAAATGCAGGAATTTACCTTACTTTGGGGCACAATTTTAGAAATTTCCCTTATTTGGTGCAAAATTGCAGAAATTTCTTTTATTATGGGGATATATTGCAGAAATTTCCCTTAATTTAAGGCAAAATTGCAGAAATTTCACTTATTTCAGAGAAAAAGAGCAAAAATTTTTCTTATTTTGGGGCAAAAAGCCAGAAATTCCCTTTGTTTTGGGGGAAAAAGACAGAAATTCCACTTATTTAGAGGCAAAAAAGCAGAAATTCTTCTTATTTTGGAGCAAAAATGAAGAAATTTCCCTTTTTTATGGCATAAAGTTATGCATTCCCCTTATTTTCGGGCATAAAGGCAGAAATTCCCCGTATTTTGGAGCAAAATTGCAGAAATTCCCCTAATTGTGGGGCAAAAAATGCAGATATTCTCTATATGTTGGGGCAAAAAGACAGAAATTCCCCTTATTTTGGGGCAAAACTCAGAAATTCCACTTATTTTGGGGCAAAATTCCAGAAATTCCCCTTATTTTGGGACAAAATTGCAGAAATTTCACTTATTTTAGGGCAAAATTGCAGAAATTTCACTTATTTCAGGGAAAAAGGCAGAAATTTTCCTTATTTTGGAGCAAAAAGGCAGAACTTCCTAATACTTTGTGGCAAAAATGCAGAAATTCCCCTTATTTTGAGGTGAAAAGGCTGAAATTCCCCTAATTTGCGGGAAAAAAGGCAGAAATTTCCCTTATTTTGGGGCAAAATTGCAGAAATTTCAATTATTTCAGGGTAATAAGTCAGAAAATTTCTTGATTTTGGGGCAAAAAAGACAGAAAATCCCTTTCTTTTAGAGGAGAAACAGAAATTCCACTTATTTAGAGGCAAAAAAGCAGAAATTCCCCTTATTTTGGAGCAAAAATGAAGAAATTTCCCTTTTTTAAGGCAAAAAGTTATGCATTCCCCTTTTTTTCGTGCAAAAAGGCAGAAATTCCCCGTATTTTGGAGCAAAATTGCAGAAATTCCCCTAATTGTGGTGTAAAAAGGCAGAAATTCCCTATATGTTGGGGCAAAAACACAGAAATTCTCTTTATTTTGGGGCAAAACTCAGAAATTCCACTTATTTTGGGGCAAAATTGCAGAAATTTCACTTATTTCAGGGAAAAAAGGCAGAAATTCCTAATATTTTGTGGCAAAAATGCAGAAATTCCCCTTATTTTGAGGTAAAAAGTGTGAAATTCCCCTTATTTTTGGGCAAAAAGGCAAAAATTTCCCTTATTTTGGGGCAAAATTGCAGAAACTTCACTTATTTCAGAGTAATAAGTCAAAAATTTTTCTTATTTTGGGGCAAAAAAGAAAATCCCTTTGTTTTGGGGAAAAAAGACAGAAATTCCAATTATTTAGAGGCAAAAAAGCAGAAATTCTCCTTATTTTGAAGCAAAAATGAAGAAATTTCACTTTTTTAAGGCAAAAGGGTATGCATTCTTCTTATTTTCGGGCAAAAAGGCAGAAATTCCTCGTATTTTGGAGCAAAATTGCAAAAATTCCCTTAATTGTGGGGCAAAAATGCTGAAATTCCCTATATGTTGGGGTAAAAAGACAGAAATTCTCCTTATTTTGGGGCAAAACTCAGAAATTCCACTTATTTTGGGGCAAAATTCCAGAAATTTCCCTAATTCTGGGGCAAAATTGCAGAAATTTCACTTATTTTGGGCAAAATTTCACAAATTTCACTTATTTCAGGGAAAAAAAAGGAATTTTGTTATTTTGGTGCAAAAAGGCAGAAATTCTCCTTATTTTGAGGTAAAAAGGCTAAAATTCCCCTTATTTGGGGGCAAAGAGGCAGAAATATCCCTTATTTTGGGCCAAAATTGCAGAAATTTCACTTATTACAGGGTAATAAATCAGAAATTCTCCTTAATTTGGGGCAAAAAAGACAGAAATTCCCTTTGTTTTGGGGCAAAAAGAAGAAATTCCACTTATTTAGAGGCAAGAAGGCAGAAATTCCCCTTATTTTGGAGCAAAAATGAAGAAATTTCCCTTTTTATGGCAAAAAGGTATGCATTCCCATTATTTTCGGGCAAAAAGGCAGATTCCCCGTATTTTGGAGCAAAATTGCAGAAATTCCTCTAAATTTGGGGCAAAAGGCAGAAATTCCCTTTATTTCGGGGCAAAAATCATAAATTCCCCTTATTTTGGGGCAAAATTCAAGAAATTTCTTTTATTTTGAGGCAAAATTGAAGGAATTTACCTTATTTTGGGGCACAACTGCAGAAATTTTTCTTATTTGGGGCAAAATTGCAGAAATTTCACTTATTTTCAGGTAAAAAGGCTGAAATTTCCTTTATTTTGGGGCAAAAACGCAGAAATTCCCATTTTTTTGGGGCAAAAAAGGAGAAATTCACCTTATTTTTAGGTAAAATTGCAGAAATTTCATATATTTCAGGGCAAAAAGGTAGAAATTTCCCTAATTTTAGGCAAAATTGCAGAAATTTCACTTATTTCAGGGTAATAAGTCAGAGATTCCCCTTATTTTGGGCCAAAAAACCCAGAAATTCCCTTTGTTTTGGGGGAAAAAGAAAGAAATTCCACTTATTGAGAAGCAAAAAGGCAGAAATTCCCCTTATTTTGGAGCAAAAAATGAAGAAATTTCCCTTTTTTATGGCAAAAAGTTATGCATTCCTCTTATTTTCGTGCAAAAAGGCAGAAATTCCCCGTATTTTGGAGCAGAATTGCAGAAATTCCCCTAATTGTGGTGCAAAAAGGCAGAAATTCCCTATATGTTGGGGCAAAAACACAGAAATTCTCATTATTTTGGGTCAAAACTAAGAAATTCCACTTATTTTGGGGAAAAATTGCAGAAATTTCACTTACTTCAGGGAAAAAAGGCAGAAATTCCTAATATTTTGTGGCAAAAATGCAGAAATTCCCCTTATTTTGAGGTAAAAAGGGTGAAATTCCCCTTATTTGTGGGCAAAAAGGCAAGAATTTCCCTTATTTTGGGGCAAAATTGCAGAAACTTCACTTATTTCAGAGTAATAAGTCAGAAATTTTTTTTACTTTGGGGCAAAAAAGACAGAAAATCCCCTTGTTTTGGGGAAAAAAGACAGAAATTCCACTTATTTAGAGGCAAAAAAGCAGAAATTCCCCTTATTTTGAAGCAAAAATGAAGAAATTTCCCTTTTTTAAGGCAAAAAGGTATGCATTCTTCTTATTTTCGGGCAAAAAGGCAGAAATTCCCCGTATTTTAGAGCAATATTGCAAAAATTCCCCTAATTGTGGGGCAAAAATGCAGAAATTCCCTATATGTTGGGGCAAAAGACAGAAATTCTTATTTTGGGGCAAAACTCAGAAATTCCACTTATTTTGGGGCAAAATTCCAGAAATTTCCCTTATTCTGGGGCAAAATTGCAGATATTTAACTTATTTTATTCAAAATTGCAGAAATTTCACTTATTTCAGGGAAAAAAAAGGAATTTTGTTAATTTGGGGCAAAAAGGCAGAAATTCCCCTTATTTTGACGTAAAAATGCTGAAATTCCCCTTATTTGGGGGCAAAAAGGCAGAAATATCCCTTATTTTGGGGCAAAATTGCAGAAATTTCACTTATTACAGGGTAATAAGTCAGAAATTCTCTTTAATTTGGGGCAAAAAAGACAGAAATTCCCTTTGTTTTGGGGCAAAAAGAAGAAATTCCACTTATTTAGAGGCAAGAAGGCAGAAATTCCCCTTATTTTGGAGCAAAAATGAAGAAATTTCCCTTTTTATGGCAAAAAAGGTATGCATTCCCATTATTTTCGGGCAAAAAGGCAGAAATTCCTCGTATTTTGGAGCAAAATTGCAGAAATTCCCCTAAATTTGGGGCAAAAGGCAGAAATTCCCTATATTTTGGGGCAAGAATCATAAATTCCCCTTATTTTGGGGCAAAATTCAAAAAATTTCTTTTATTTTGAGGAAAAATTGAAGGAATTTACCTTATTTTGGGGCACAATTGCAGAAATTTTTCTTATTTGCGGCAAAATTGCAGAAATTTCATTTATTTTCAGGTAAAAAGGCTGAAATTTCCTTTATTTTGGGGCAAAAAGGGAGAAATTTCCCTTATTTTGGGGCAAAATAGCAGAAATTTTTATTATTATTTGGAAAAATTGCAGCAATTTTCCTTATTTTAGGGCAAAATTGCAGCAATTTCACTTATTTCAGAGAAAAAAGTAAAAATTTTTCTTATTTTGGGGCAAAAAAAAGAAATTCCCATTATTTTGGGGCAAAAAGGCAAAAATTCACCTTATTTTGGGGTAAAATTGCAGACATTTCACATATTTCAGAGCAAAAAGGCAGAAATTTCCCTTATTTTGGGGCAAAATTGCAGAAATTTCACTTATTTCAGGGTAATAAGTCAGAAATTCCCCTTATTTTGGGGCAAAAAAATACAGAAATTCCCTTTGTTTTGGGGGAAAAAGACAGAAATTCCACTTATTTAGAGGCAAAAAAGCAGAAATTCTTCTCATTCTGGAGCAAAAATGAAGAAATTTTCCTCGTTTATGGAAAAAGGTTATGCATTCCCCTTATTTTCGGGCAAAAAGGCAGAAATTCCCTGTGTTTTGGAGCAAAATTGCAGAAATTCCCCTAATTGTGGGGCAAAAAGTCAGAAATTCCCTATATGTTGGGGCAAAAACACAGAAATTCTCCTTATTTTGGGGCAAAATTCAGAAATTCCCCTTATTTTGGGGCAAAATTCCAGAAATTTCCCTTATTTTGGGGCAAAATTGAAGAAATTTCACTTAATTTGGTGCAAAATTGCAGAAATTTCAATTATTTAAAAAAAAAAGCAGAAATTTTTCTTATTTTGGGGCAAAAATGCAGAAATTCCCCTTATTTTGAGTAAAAATGCTGAAATTCCCCTTATTTGGGGGCAAAAAGGCAGAAATTTCCCTTATTTTGGGGCAAAGAGAAAGAAATTCCCCTTATTTTGTGGCAAAAATGCAGAAATTTCTTTTATTTTGGGGCAAAATTGCAGAAATTTCACATATTTCAGGGCATAATTCAAAAATTCCTTTTATTTTGGGGCAAAATGACAGAAATTCCGTTTATTTTTGGGTAAAATGCCAGAGATTTCACTTATTTTGAGGTAAAAAGGCAGAAATTGCTCTAATTTTGGGGCAAAAATGAAGAAATTTCCCTTTTTTGTGGCAAAAGGTGTACATTCCCCTTACTTTCGCGATAAAAAGCAGAAATTCCCCATATTTTGAAGCAAAATTGCAGAAATTCTCTCAATTTTCGGGCAAAAAGGCAGAAATTCTCCTTACTTTGGGGCAAAAAGACAGAAAATCTTCTTTTTCGGGAGCACACAGTGAGAAATTCCCCTTATTTTGAAGCAAAATTGCAGAAATTTTCTTTACATTGGGGCAAAATTGCAGAAATTTCCCTTATTTTGGGGCGAAATTGCAGAAATTTCACTTATTTCAGGGTAATAAGTCAGAAATTTACCTTATTTTGAGGCAAAAAATACAGAAATTCCCTTTGTTTTGAAGTAAAAATACAGAAATTCCACTTATATAGAGGCAAAAAAGAAGAAATTCCCTTTATTTTGGAGCAAAAATGAAGAAATTTCACTTTTTATGGCAAAAAGGTATGCTTTCCCATTATTTTCGGGCAAAAAGGCAGAAATTCCTTGTATATTGGAGCAAAAATGCAGAAATTCCCCTTTATTTAGGCAAAAGGCAGAAATTCCCTTTATTTTGGGGCAAAAATCAGAAATTCCCATTATTTTGGGGCAAAATTCCAGAAATTTCCTTTATTTTGGGGCAAAATTGCAGGAATTTACCTTATTTTGGGGTAAAATTGTAGAAATTTCCCTTATTTTGGGCAAAACTGCAGAAATTTCACTTATTTTCAGGTAAAAAGGCTGAAATTTCCTTTGTTTTGGTGCTAAAAGGAAGAAATTCCCCTTATTTTGGGGCAAAATTGCAGAAATTTTTCTTATTATGTGAAAAAATTGCAAAAATTTCCCTTATTTTAGGGCAAAATTGCAGAAATTTCACTTATTTCATAAAAAAATCAAAAATTTTTCTTATTTTTGGTCAAAAAGGCAGAATTTCCCATTATTTTGGGGCCAAAAGGCAGAAATTCACCTTATTTTGGGGCAAAAAGGCAGAAATTCACCTTATTTTGGGGTAAAATTGAGGAATTTCATATATTTCAGGGCAAAAAGACAGAAATTTCCCTTATTTTGGGGCAAAATTGCAGAAATTTCACTTATTTCAGGGTAATAAGTCAGAAATTTTCTTTATTTTGGGGCAAAAATACAGAAATTACCTTTTTTGAGAGGGAAAAAAACAGAAATTCCACTTATTTAGAGGCAAAAAGGCAGAAATTCCCCTTAGTTTGGAGCAAAAATGAAGAAATTTCCATTTTTTAAGGCAAAAAGGTATGCATTCCCCTTATTTTCGGGCAAAAAGGCAGAAATTCACCGTATTTTGGAGCAAAATTGCAGAAATTCCTCCAATTTCGGGGCAAAAGGCAGAAATTCTCTTTATTTTTGGGCAAAAATCAGAAATTCCCCTTAATTTGGGCCAAAATTCCAGAAATTTCCTTTATTTTGGGGCAAAATTGCAGAAATTTAACTTATTTATGGGCAAAATTGCAGAAATTTCAGTTATTTCAGAGAAAAAAAGCAAAAATTTTTCTTATTTTTGGGCAAAAAGGCAGAAATTCCCATTATTTTGGGGCAAAAAGGCAGAAATTCACCTTATTTTGGGGTAAAATTGCAGAAATTTCACAGCAAAAAGACAGAAATTTCCCTTATTTTGGGTCAAAATTGCAGAAATTTCACTTATTTCAGGGTAATAAGTCAGAAATTTTCTTTATTTTGGGGCAAAAATACAGAAATTACCTTTTTTGGGGGGGAAAAATACAGAAATTCCATTTATTTAAATGCAAAAATTAAGAATTTTCCCTTTTTTTATAGCAAAAAGGTATGCATTCCCCTTATTTTCAGGCAATAAAGGCAGAAATTCACCGTATTTTGGAGCAAAATTGCAGAAATTCCCCTAATTTTAGGGCAAAAGGCAGAAATTCTCTTTATTTTGGGGCAAAAATCAGAAATTCCCCTTACTTTCGGGCAAAATTCCAGAAATTTCCTTTATTTTGGGGCAAAATTGCAGAAATTTATCTTATTTATGGGCAAAATTGCAGAATTTTCACTTATTTCAGGGAAAAAGGGCAGAAATTTTCTTTATTTTGGGGCAAAAAGGCACAAATTCCTAATATTTTGTGGCAAAAATGCTGAAATTCCCCTTATTTTGAGGTAAAAAGGCTGAAATTTCCCGTATTTGGGGGCAAAAAGGCAGAAATTTTTTTTATTTTGGGGCAAAATAGCAGGAATTTACTTTATTTTGGGGCAAAATTGCAGAAATTTCACTTATTTCAGGGTAATAAGTCAAAAATTTTCCTTATTTTATGGCAAAAAAGACAGAAATTCTCTTTGTTTTTGGGGAAAAAGTCAGAAATTCCACTTATTTAGAGGAAAAAAGGCAGAAATTCCCCTCATTTTGGAGCAAAAATGAAGAAATTTCCCTTTTTTATGGCAAAAAGGTATGCATTCCCCTTATTTTCGGGAAAAAGGGCAGAAATTCCCCGTATTTTGGAGCAAAATTTCAGAAAATCCCCTAATTGTGGGGCAAAAAGGCAGAAATTCTCTATATGTTAAGGTAAAAATACAGAAATTCTTTTTATTTGGGGGCAAAACTCAGAAATTCCACTTATTTAGAGGAAAAATGGCAGAAATTCCTCTTATTTTGGAGCAAAAATGAAGAAATTTCCCTTTTTTATGGCAAAAAGGTATGCATTCTCTTTATTTTCGGGCAAAAAGGCAGAAATTCCCTGTATTTTGGAGCAAAATTGCAGAAATTCCCCTAATTTTGGGGCAAAAGGCAGAAATTCCCCTTATTTTTGGGTAAAATTGCAGAAATTTCAAATATTTCGGGGCAAAATGGCAGAAATTCCTCTTATTTTGGGGCAAAAAGATGAAATCCATAATTTTTGGCTAAAATTGAAGAAATTTCACTTATTTCGGGACAAAAAGGCAAAAATTCCACTTAATTTCGGGCAAAAAGGCAGAAATTCCCTTTATTTTGGAGCAAAATTGCAGAAATTCCCTTAATATTGGTGCAAAAATGCAGAAATTCCCTTTATTTTGGGGCAAAAAGGCAGAAATTCCCCATATTTTGGTGCAAAAAGGCTGAAATTCCCCTTATTTTGAGGTCAAATGCTGAAATTCCCCATATTTTGGGGCAAAATTGCAGAAATTTCACTTATTTCAGGGTAATAAGTCAGAAATTCCCCTTATTTTGGGGCAAAAAAATACAGAAATTCCCTTTGTTTTGGGGGAAAAAGACAGAAATTCCACTTATTTAGAGGCAAAAAAGCAGAAATTCTTCTCATTCTGGAGCAAAAATGAAGAAATTTTCCTCGTTTATGGAAAAAGGTTATGCATTCCCCTTATTTTCGGGCAAAAAGGCAGAAATTCCCTGTGTTTTGGAGCAAAATTGCAGAAATTCCCCTAATTGTGGGGCAAAAAGTCAGAAATTCCCTATATGTTGGGGCAAAAACACAGAAATTCTCCTTATTTTGGGGCAAAATTCAGAAATTCCCCTTATTTTGGGGCAAAATTCCAGAAATTTCCCTTATTTTGGGGCAAAATTGAAGAAATTTCACTTAATTTGGTGCAAAATTGCAGAAATTTCAATTATTTTAAAAAAAGGCAGAAATTTTTCTTATTTTGGGGCAAAAATGCAGAAATTCCCCTTATTTTGAGTAAAAATGCTGAAATTCCCCTTATTTGGGGGCAAAAAGGCAGAAATTTCCCTTATTTTGGGGCAAAGAGAAAGAAATTCCCCTTATTTTGTGGCAAAAATGCAGAAATTTCTTTTATTTTGGGGCAAAATTGCAGAAATTTCACATATTTCAGGGCATAATTCAAAAATTCCTTTTATTTTGGGGCAAAATGACAGAAATTCCGTTTATTTTTGGGTAAAATGCCAGAGATTTCACTTATTTTGAGGTAAAAAGGCAGAAATTGCTCTAATTTTGGGGCAAAAATGAAGAAATTTCCCTTTTTTGTGGCAAAAGGTGTACATTCCCCTTACTTTCGCGATAAAAAGCAGAAATTCCCCATATTTTGAAGCAAAATTGCAGAAATTCTCTCAATTTTCGGGCAAAAAGGCAGAAATTCTCCTTACTTTGGGGCAAAAAGACAGAAAATCTTCTTTTTCGGGAGCACACAGTGAGAAATTCCCCTTATTTTGAAGCAAAATTGCAGAAATTTTCTTTACATTGGGGCAAAATTGCAGAAATTTCCCTTATTTTGGGGCGAAATTGCAGAAATTTCACTTATTTCAGGGTAATAAGTCAGAAATTTACCTTATTTTGAGGCAAAAAATACAGAAATTCCCTTTGTTTTGAAGTAAAAATACAGAAATTCCACTTATATAGAGGCAAAAAAGAAGAAATTCCCTTTATTTTGGAGCAAAAATGAAGAAATTTCACTTTTTATGGCAAAAAGGTATGCTTTCCCATTATTTTCGGGCAAAAAGGCAGAAATTCCTTGTATATTGGAGCAAAAATGCAGAAATTCCCCTTTATTTAGGCAAAAGGCAGAAATTCCCTTTATTTTGGGGCAAAAATCAGAAATTCCCATTATTTTGGGGCAAAATTCCAGAAATTTCCTTTATTTTGGGGCAAAATTGCAGGAATTTACCTTATTTTGGGGTAAAATTGTAGAAATTTCCCTTATTTTGGGCAAAACTGCAGAAATTTCACTTATTTTCAGGTAAAAAGGCTGAAATTTCCTTTGTTTTGGTGCTAAAAGGAAGAAATTCCCCTTATTTTGGGGCAAAATTGCAGAAATTTTTCTTATTATGTGAAAAAATTGCAAAAATTTCCCTTATTTTAGGGCAAAATTGCAGAAATTTCACTTATTTCATAAAAAAATCAAAAATTTTTCTTATTTTTGGTCAAAAAGGCAGAATTTCCCATTATTTTGGGGCCAAAAGGCAGAAATTCACCTTATTTTGGGGCAAAAAGGCAGAAATTCACCTTATTTTGGGGTAAAATTGAGGAATTTCATATATTTCAGGGCAAAAAGACAGAAATTTCCCTTATTTTGGGGCAAAATTGCAGAAATTTCACTTATTTCAGGGTAATAAGTCAGAAATTTTCTTTATTTTGGGGCAAAAATACAGAAATTACCTTTTTTGAGAGGGAAAAAAACAGAAATTCCACTTATTTAGAGGCAAAAAGGCAGAAATTCCCCTTAGTTTGGAGCAAAAATGAAGAAATTTCCATTTTTTAAGGCAAAAAGGTATGCATTCCCCTTATTTTCGGGCAAAAAGGCAGAAATTCACCGTATTTTGGAGCAAAATTGCAGAAATTCCTCCAATTTCGGGGCAAAAGGCAGAAATTCTCTTTATTTTTGGGCAAAAATCAGAAATTCCCCTTAATTTGGGCCAAAATTCCAGAAATTTCCTTTATTTTGGGGCAAAATTGCAGAAATTTAACTTATTTATGGGCAAAATTGCAGAAATTTCAGTTATTTCAGAGAAAAAAAGCAAAAATTTTTCTTATTTTTGGGCAAAAAGGCAGAAATTCCCATTATTTTGGGGCAAAAAGGCAGAAATTCACCTTATTTTGGGGTAAAATTGCAGAAATTTCACAGCAAAAAGACAGAAATTTCCCTTATTTTGGGTCAAAATTGCAGAAATTTCACTTATTTCAGGGTAATAAGTCAGAAATTTTCTTTATTTTGGGGCAAAAATACAGAAATTACCTTTTTTGGGGGGGAAAAATACAGAAATTCCATTTATTTAGATGCAAAAATTAAGAATTTTCCCTTTTTTTATAGCAAAAAGGTATGCATTCCCCTTATTTTCAGGCAATAAAGGCAGAAATTCACCGTATTTTGGAGCAAAATTGCAGAAATTCCCCTAATTTTAGGGCAAAAGGCAGAAATTCTCTTTATTTTGGGGCAAAAATCAGAAATTCCCCTTACTTTCGGGCAAAATTCCAGAAATTTCCTTTATTTTGGGGCAAAATTGCAGAAATTTATCTTATTTATGGGCAAAATTGCAGAATTTTCACTTATTTCAGGGAAAAAGGGCAGAAATTTTCTTTATTTTGGGGCAAAAAGGCACAAATTCCTAATATTTTGTGGCAAAAATGCTGAAATTCCCCTTATTTTGAGGTAAAAAGGCTGAAATTTCCCGTATTTGGGGGCAAAAAGGCAGAAATTTTTTTTATTTTGGGGCAAAATAGCAGGAATTTACTTTATTTTGGGGCAAAATTGCAGAAATTTCACTTATTTCAGGGTAATAAGTCAAAAATTTTCCTTATTTTATGGCAAAAAAGACAGAAATTCTCTTTGTTTTTGGGGAAAAAGTCAGAAATTCCACTTATTTAGAGGAAAAAAGGCAGAAATTCCCCTCATTTTGGAGCAAAAATGAAGAAATTTCCCTTTTTTATGGCAAAAAGGTATGCATTCCCCTTATTTTCGGGAAAAAGGGCAGAAATTCCCCGTATTTTGGAGCAAAATTTCAGAAAATCCCCTAATTGTGGGGCAAAAAGGCAGAAATTCTCTATATGTTAAGGTAAAAATACAGAAATTCTTTTTATTTGGGGGCAAAACTCAGAAATTCCACTTATTTAGAGGAAAAATGGCAGAAATTCCTCTTATTTTGGAGCAAAAATGAAGAAATTTCCCTTTTTTATGGCAAAAAGGTATGCATTCTCTTTATTTTCGGGCAAAAAGACAGAAATTCCCTGTATTTTGGAGCAAAATTGCAGAAATTCCCCTAATTTGGGGGCAAAAGGCAGAAATTCCCCTTATTTTTGGGTAAAATTGCAGAAATTTCAAATATTTCGGGGCAAAATGGCAGAAATTCCTCTTATTTTGGGGCAAAAAGATGAAATCCATAATTTTTGGCTAAAATTGAAGAAATTTCACTTATTTCGGGACAAAAAGGCAAAAATTCCACTTAATTTCGGGCAAAAAGGCAGAAATTCCCTTTATTTTGGAGCAAAATTGCAGAAATTCCCTTAATATTGGTGCAAAAATGCAGAAATTCCCTTTATTTTGGGGCAAAAAGGCAGAAATTCCCCATATTTTGGTGCAAAAAGGCTGAAATTCCCCTTATTTTGAGGTCAAATGCTGAAATTCCCCATATTTTGGGGCAAAAGGCAGAAATTCCCCTCATTTTGGGGCAAAAAGGCACAAATTTCCCTTATTTTCGGGCAAAATTGCTGAAATTTCACTTATTTCAGAGTAAAAAGTCAGAAATTCCCCTTATTTTGAAGCAAAAAGCAGAAATTTCTTTTATTATGGTACAAAATTGAAGAAATTTTCCTTATTTTGGAACAAAAAGGCAGAAATTCCCCATATTTTGGGGCAAAAGGCAGAAATTCTTCTTATTTTGAGGTAAAATGCAGAAATTCCCCTTATTTAGAGGTAAAATGCAGAAATTATCCAAATATTGGGGGAAAATGCAAAAATTTTTTTTATTTTGGTGCTAAAAGGCAGAAATTTGCCATATTTTGAAGCAAAATTGCAGAAATTCTCATAATTTTCAGGCAAAAAGTCAGGAATTCTTCTTATTTTGGGGCAAAAAGACAGAAAATCTCTTTTTTTAGGGGGCAAAAAGTCAGAAATTCCCCTTATTTTGGGGTAAAATTGCAGAAATTTCACTTATTTCAGAAAAAATGCAGAAATTTTCTTATTTTGGGGCAAAAAGGCAGAAATTTCTATTATTTTGGTACAAAATTGCAGAAATTTTTCTTATTTTGGGACAAAAAGGCAGAAATTCCCCATATTTTGAGGCAAAAAGGCTGAAATTCCCCTTATTTTCGGGCAAAAATCAGAAATTCCCCTTATGTTGGGGCAAAAAGACAGAAATTTCGTTTATTATTGGGGAAAAGGCAGAAATTGCACTTATTTTGAGAAAAAGGCGGAAAATTTCCTTATTTTCTGGCAAAAATGAAGAAATTTCCTTTTTTTATGGCAAAAAGGTATACATTCCCTATATTTTTGGGCAAAAAGTCAGAAAATCTCCGTATTTTGGAGCAAAATTGCAGAAATGCCCCTAATATTGGGGCAAAAAGGCAGAAATTTCCTATATGTTGGGGCAAAAAGAAAGAAATTCTTTTTATTTTGGGCCAAAACTCAGAAATTCCACTTATTTAGAGGCAAAATGGCACAAATTCCTCTTATTTTGGAGCAAAAATAAAAAAAATTCCCTTTTTTATGGCAAAAAGGTATGCATTCTCCTTATTTTCAGGCAAAGAGGCAGAAATTCCTTGTATTTTGGAGCAAAATTGCAGAAATTCCCCTAATTTGGGGCAAAAGGCCGAAATTCCCCTTAGTTTGGGGTAAAATTGCAGAAATTTCAAATATTTCAGGCAAAATGGCAGAAATTCCCCTTATTTTGGGGCAAAAAGATGAAATCCATAATTTTTGGTTAAAATTGAAGAAATTACACTTATTTCGGGACAAAAAGGCAGAAATTCCACTTAATTTCGGGCAAAAAGGCAGAAATGACCTGTATTTGGGAGCAAAATTGCAGAAATTCCCCTAATATTGGTGCAAAAATGCAGAAATTCCCTTTATTTTGGGGCAAAAAGGCAGAAATTCTTCATATTTTGGTGCAAAAAGGCTGAAATTCTTCTTATTTTGAGGGAAAATGCTGAAATTCCCCATATTTTGGGGCAAAAGGCAGAAATTCCCCTCATTTTTGGGCAAAAAGGCACAAATTTCCCTTATTGTCGGGCAAAATTGCAGAAATTTCATTTATTTCAGGGTAAAAAGTCAGAAATTCCCCTTATTTTGGGGCAAAAAGCAGAAATTTCTTTTATTATGGTACAAAATTGAAGAAATTTTCCTTATTTTGGAACAAAAAGGCAGAAATTCCCCATATTTTGGGGCAAAAGGCAGAAATTCTTCTTATTTTGAGGTAAAATGCAGAAATTCCCCGTATTTTAAAGCGAAATTGCAGAAATTCTCATAATTTTCAGGCAAAAAGGCAGAAATTCTCCTTATTTTGGGGCAAAAAGACAGAAAATCTTCTTTTTTAGGAGGCAAAACGTCAGAAATTCCCCTTATTTTGGGGCAAAATTGCAGAAATTTCCTTTACATTTGGACAAAATTGCAGAAATTTCCCTTATTTTGGAGCAAAATTGCAGAAATTTCACTTATTTCAGAAAAAATGCAGAAATTTTCTTATTTTGTGGCAAAAAGGCAGAAATTTCTATTATTTTGGTACAAAATTGCAGAAATTTTTCTTATTTTGGGGCAAAAAGGCAGAAATTCCCCATATTTTGGGGCAAAAAGGCTGAAATTCCCCTTATTTTCGGGCAAAAATCAGAAATTCCCCTTATGTTGGGGCAAAAAGAAAGAAATTTCGTTTATTTTTTGGAAAAGGCAGAAATTGCACTTATTTTGAGTCAAAAATGCGGAAAATTTCCTTATTTTCGGGAAAAAATGAAGAAATTTCTTTTTTTTATGGCAAAAAGGTATACATTCCCTTTATTTTCGGGCAAAAAGGCAGAAATTCCCCGTATTTTGGAGCAAAATTGCAGAAATTCCCCTAATTGTGGGGCAAAAAGGCAGAAATTCCCTATATGTTGGGGCAAAAAGACAGAAATTCTCTTTATTTTAGGGCAAAACTCAGAAATTTCACTTATTTTAGGGCAAAATTGCAGCAATTTCAGTTATTTCAGAGAAAAAATGCAAAAATTTTTTTTATATTGGGCCAAAAAGGCAGAAATTCCCCTTATTTTGGGGTAAAATTGCAGAAATTTCACATATTTCAGGGCAAAAAGACAGAAATTTTCCTTATTTTGGGGCAAAATTGCAGAAAATTCACTTATTTCAGGGTAATAAATCAGAAATTTTCCTTATTTTGGGGCAAAAAAGACAGAAATTCCCTTTGTTTTCGAGGAAAAAGACAGAAATTCCACTTATTTAGAGGCAAAAAGGTAGAAATTCCCCTTATTTTGGAGCAAAAATGAAGAAATTTCCCTTTTTTATGGCAAAAAAGTATGCATTCCCCTTATTTTCGGGCAAAAATCAGAAATTCCCCATATTTTGGAGTAAAAATGCAGAAATTCGCCTAATTTTGGGGAAAAAGGCAGAAATTCCCCTTATTTTGGGGTAAAATTGCAGAAATTTCAAATATTTCAGGGCAAAATGGAGGAAATTCCCCTTATTTTGGGGCAAAAAGATGAAATCCATAATTTTTGGCTAAAATGGAGGAAATTTCACTTATTTCGGGACAAAAAGGCAGAAATTCCACTTAATTTCGGGCAAAAAGGCAGAAATGACCTGTATTTTGGAGCAAAATTGCAGAAATTCCCTTAATATTGTTGCAAAAATGCAGAAATTCCCTTTATTTTGGGGCAAAAAAGCAGAAATTCTCCATATTTTGGTGCAAAAAGGCTTAAATTCCCCTTATTTTGAGGTAAAATGCTAAAATTTCCCATATTTTGGGGCAAAAGGCAGAAATTCCCCTCATTTTGGGGCAAAAAGGCACAAATTTCCCTTATTTTCGGGCAAAATTGCAGAAATTTCATTTATTTCAGGGTAAACAGTCAGAAATTCCCCTTATTTTGGGGCAAAAAGCAGAAATTTCTTTGATTATGGTACAAAATTGAAGAAATTTTCCTTATTTTGAAACAAAAAGGCAGAAATTCCCCATATTTTGGGGCAAAAGGCAGAAATTCTTCTTATTTTGAGGTAAAATGCAGAAATTCCCTTTATTTAAAGGTAAAATGCTGAAATTCCCCAAATATTCGGCGGAAATGCAGAAATTCCCTTTATTTTGGGGCTAAAAAGCAGAAATTCCCCATATTTTGAAGCAAAATTGCAGAAATTCTCATAATTTTCTGGCAAAAAGGCAGAAATTCTCCTTATTTTGGGGCAAAAAGACAGAAAATCTCCTTTTTTCGGGGGCAAAAAGTCAGAAATTCCCCTTATTTTGGGGCAAAATTGCAGAAATTTATTTTACATTTGGGCAAAATTGCAGAAATTTCCCTTATTTTGGGTCTAAATTGCAGAAATTTCACTTATATCAGAAAAAATGCAGAAATTTTATTATTTTGGGGCAAAAAGGCAGAAATTTCTATTATTTTGTTACAAAATTGCAGAAATTTGTCTTATTTTGGGGCAAAAGGCAGAAATTCCCCATATTTTGGGGCAAAAAGGCTCAAATTCCCCTTATTTTCGGGCAAAAAGTCAGAAATTCCTCTTATGTTGGGGAAAAAAGACAGAAATTTCGTTTATTTTTGGGAAAAAGGCAGAAATTGCACTTATTTTGAGTCAAAAAGACGGAAAATTTCCTTATTTTCGGGCAAAAATGAAGAAATTTCCCTTTTTTATGGCAAAAAGGTATACATTCCCTTTATTTCCGGGCAAAAAGGCAGAAATTCTCCATATTTTGGAGCACAATTGCAGAAATTCCCCTAATTGTGGGGCAAAAAGGCAGTAATTCCCCATATTTTTGGGCAAAAAGAAAGAAATTCTCCTTATTTTGGGGCAAAACTCAGAAATTTCACTTGTTTTAGGGCAAAATTGCAGAAATTTCAGTTATTTCAGAGAATAAAGGCAAAAATTTTTCTTATTTTGTGGCAAAAATGCAGAAATTCCCATTATTTTGGGGCAAAAAGGCAGAAATTCACCTAATTTTGGGGTAAATTTGCAGAAATTTCACATATTTCAGGGCAAAAAGGCAGAAATTTACCTTATTTTGGGGCAAAATTGCAGAAATTTCACTTATTTCAGGGTAATAAGTCAGAAATTTTCTATATTTCGGGGCAAAAAAGACAGAAATTACCTTTTTTTGGGGGGAAAAAGACAGAAATTCCACTTATTTTCAGGAAAAAGGCAGAAATTCCCCTTTTTTTAGAGCAAAAATGAAGAAATTTCGCTTTTTCATGGCAAAAAGGTATGCATTTCTTTTATTTTCGGGCAAAAGCAGAAATTCCCCGTATTTGGAACAAATTTGCAGAAAATCCCCTAATTTTGGGGCAAAAGGCAGAAATTCCCTTTATTTTGGGGCAAAAATCAGAAATTTTCATTACTTTTGGGCAAAATTGCAGAAATTTCACTTATTTAGGGAAAAAATTGCAGAATTTTAACTTATTTCAGGGAAAAAAGCAAAAATTTTTTTTATTTTGGGGCAAAAAGGCAGAAATTCCTAATATTTTGTGGCAAAAATGCAGAAATTTCCCTTTTTTTGAGGTATAAAGGCTGAAAATTAACTTATTTGGGGGCAAAAAGGCAGAAATTTTTTTTATTTTGGGGCAAAATTGCAGGAATTTACTTTATTTTGGGGCAAAATTGCAGAAATTTCACTTATTTCAGGGTAATAAGTCAGAAATTTTCCTTAATTTGTGGCAAAAAAGACAGAAATGCCCTTTGTTTTGGGGGAAAAAGACAGAAATTCCACTTATTTAGAGGCAAAAAGGCAGAACTTCCACTTATTTTGGAGCAAAAATGAAAAAATTTTCCTTTTTTATGGCAAAAAGGTATGCATTCCCCTTATTTTCGGGCAAAAATGCAGAAATTCCCCGTATTTTGAAGCAAAATTGCAGAAATTCCCCTAATTTTGGGGCAAAAAGGCAGAAATTCTCTATATTTTGGGGCAAAAGGACAGAAATTCTTTTTATTTTGGGGCAAAACTCAGAAATTCCACTTATTAAGAGGCAAAATGGCAGAAATTCCTCTTATTTTGGAGCCAAAATGAAGAAATTTCCTTTTTTTATGGCAAAAAGTTATGCATTCCCCTTATTTTCGGGCAAAAAGGCAGAAATTCCTTGTATTTTGGAGCAAAATTGCAGAAATTCCCCTAATTTTGGGGCAAAAGGCAGAAATTCCCCTTATTTTGGGGTAAAGTTGCAGAAATTTCAAATATTCAGGGCAAAATGGCAGAAATTCCCCTTATTTTGGGGCAAAGAGATGAAATCCATAATTTTTGGCTAAAATTGAAGAAATTTCACTTATTTCGGGACAAAAAGGCAGAAATTCCACTTAATTTCGGGCAAAAAGGCAGAAATGACCCGTATTTTGGAGCAAAATTGCAGAAATTCCCCTAATATTGGTGCAAAAATGAAGAAATTCCCTTTATTTTGGGGCAAAAAGGCAGAATTTCTCCATATTTTGGTGCAAAAAGGCTAAAATTTTTTTTATTTTGAGGTAAAATCCTAAAATTCCCCATAATTTTGGGCAAAAGGCAGAAATTCCCCTCATTTTGGGGCAAAAAGGCACAAATTTACCTAATTTTCGGGCAAAAGTGCAGAAATTTCATTTATTTCAGGGTAAAATGTCAGAAATTTCCCTTATTTTGGGGCAAAAAACAGAAATTTCTTTTTTTATGGTACAAAATTGAAGATATTTTCCTTATCTTAGAACAAAAAGGCAGAAATTCCCCATATTTTGGGACAAAAGGCAGAAATTCTTTTTATTTTGAGGTAAAATGCAGAAATTCCTGTTATTTAGAGGTAAAATGCAGAAATTCCCCAAATATTGGGGGAAAATGCAGAAATTCCCTTTATTTTGTGCCTAAAAGGCAGAAATTCCCTGTATTTTGAAGCAAAATTGCAGAAATTCTCATAATTTTCAGACAAAAAGGCAGAAATTCTCATTATTTTGGGGTAGAAAGACAGAAAATCTCCTATTTCGGGGACAAAAAGTCAGAAATTCCCCTTATTTTGGGGCAAAATTGCAGAAATTTCCCTTATTTTGGGGAAAAATTGCAAATATTTCACTTATTTCAGAAAAAATGAAGAAATTTTTTTATTTTGGTGCCAAAAGGCAGAAATTTCTACTATTTTGGTACAAAATTGCATAAATTTTTCTTCTTTTATGCCAAAAAGGCAGAAATTCCCCATATTTTGGGGCAAAAAAGCAGAAATACCCCTTATTTTGAGGTTAAAAAGCTGAAATTCCCCTTATTTTCGGGCAAAAAGTCAGAAATTCCCCTTATGTTTGGGCAAAAATACAGAAATTTTGTTTATTGTTTGGGAAAAGGCAGAAATTGCACTTATTTTGAGTCAAAAAGGTGGAAAATTTCCTTATTTTCTGGCAAAAATGAAGAAATTTCACTTTTTTATGGCAAAAAGGTGTACATTCTCTTTATTTTCGGGCAAAAAGGCAGAAATTCCCCGTATTTTGGAGCAAAATTGCAGAAATTCCCATAATTGTGGGGCAAAAAGGCAGAAATTCCCTATATGTTTGGGCAAAAAGACAGAAATTCTCCTTATTTTGGGGCAAAACTCAGAAATTTCACTTATTTTAGGGCAAAATTGCAGAAATTTCAGTTATTTCAGAGAAAAAAAGCAAAAATTTTTCTTATTTTGGGGCAAAAAGGCAGAAATTCCCATTATTTTGGGGCAAAATCAGAAATTCACCTTATTTTGGGGTAAAATTGCAGAAATTTCACATATTATAGGGCAAAAAGGCAGAAATTTCCCTTATTTTGGGGTAAAATTGCAGAAATTTCACTTATTTCAGGGTAATAAGTCAGAAATTTTCGTTATTTTGGGGCAAAAAAGACAGAAATTCCCTTCTTTTGGGGGGAAAAAGACAGAAATTCCACTTATTTAGAGGCTAAAATGCAGAAATTCCCCTTATTTTGAAGCAAAAATGAAGAAATTTCTTTTTTTATGGCAAAAAGGTATGAATTCCCCTTATTTCCGAGCAAAAAGAAGGAAATTCCCTGTATTTTGGAGCAAAATTGCAGAAATTCCACTAATTTTGAGGCAAAAGGCAGAAATTCCCTTTATTTTGGGGCAAAAATCAGAAATTCCCCCTACTTTGGGGCAAAATTCCAGAAATTTCCTTTATTTTGGGGCAAAATTGCAGGAATTTACATTATTTTGGGGCAAAATTGCAGAAATTTCCCTTATTTCGGGCAAAATTACAGAAATTTCACTCATTTTCAGGTAAAAAGGCTGAAATTTCCTTTATTTTGGGGAAAAAGTGAGAAATTTCCCTTATTTTGGGGCAAAATTGCAGAAATTTTCCTTATTTTGGGGCAAAAAGGCAGAAATTCTTTATATTTTGTGGCACAAAGGCAGAAATTTCCCTTATTTTGAGGTAATAAGGCTGAAATTCCCTTTATTTTGGGGGAAAAAGGCAGAAATTCCCCTTATTTTGGGGTAAAATTGCAGAAATTTCAAATATTTCAGGGCAAAATGGCAGAAATTCCCCTTATTTTGGGGCAAAGAGATGAAATCCATAATTTTTGGCTAAAATTGAGGAAATTTCACTTATTTCGGGACAAAAAGGCAGAAATTGCACTTAATTTTGGCCAAAAAGGCAGAAATGACCCGTATTTTGGAGCAAAATTGCAGAAATTCCCTTAATATTGGTGCAAAAATGCAGAAATTCCCTTTATTTTGGGGCAAAAAAGCAGAAATTCTCCATATTTTGGTGCAAAAAGGCTGAAATTCCCCTTATTTTGAGGTAAAATCCTAAAATTCCCCATATTTTGGGGCAAAAGGCAGAAATTCCCCTCATTTTGGGACAAAAAGGCACAAATTTCCCATATTTTCGGGCAAAATTGCAGAAATTATATTTATTTCAGTGTAAAAAGTCAGAAATTCCCCTTATTTTGGGGCAAAAAGCAGAAATTTTTTTGATTATGGTACAAAATTGAAGAAATTTTCCTTATTTTGAAACAAAAAGGCAGAAATTCCCCATATTTTGGGGCAAAAGGCAGAAATTCTTCTTATTTTGAGGTAAAATGCAGAAATTTTCCTTATTTAGAGGTAAAATGCTGTAATTCCCCAAATATTGGGCGGAAATGCAGAAATTCCCTTTATTTTGGGGCCAAAAAGCAGAAATTCCCCGTATTTTGAAGCAAAATTGCTGAAATTCTCATAATTTTTAGGCAAAAAGGCAGAAATTCTCCTTATTTTGGGGCAAAAAGACAGAAAATCTCCTTTTTTCGGGGGCAAAAAGTCAGAAATTCCCCTTATTTTGGGGCAAAATTGCAGAAATTTCCTTTACATTTGGGCAAAATTGCAGAAATTTCTCTTATTTTGGGTCAAAATTGCAGAAATTTCACTTATATCAGAAAAAATGCAGAAATTTTCTAATTTTGGGGCAAAAAGGCAGAAATTTCTATTATTTTGTTACAAAATTGCAGAAATTTTTCTTATTTTGGGGCAAAAAGGCAGAAATTCCCCATATTTTGGGGCCAAAATGCTGAAATTCCCTTTATTTTCGGGCAAAAAGTAAGAAATTTCTTTATGTTGGGGAAAAAAATCAGAAATTTCGTTTATTTTGGGGGAAAAGGCAAAAATGCACTTATTTTTTGTCAAAAAGGCGGAAAATTTCCTTATTTTCGGGCAAAAATAAAGAAATTTCCATTTTTTTATGGCAAAAAGTAATACATTCCCTTTATTTTCGGGCAAAAAAGCAGAAATTCTCCGTATTTTGGAGCAAAATTGCAGAAATTCCCCTAATATTGGTGCAAAAATACAGAAATTCCCTTTATTTTTGGGCAAAAAAGCAGAAATTCTCCATATTTTGGTGCAAAATGGCTGAAATTCCCCTTCTTTTGAGGTAAAATGCTAAAATTCCCCATATTTTGGGGCAAATTGGCAGAAATTCCCCATATGTTGGGGCAAAAAGACAGAAATTCTCCTTATTTTGGGGCAAAACTCAGAAATTTCACTTGTTTTACGGCAAAATTGCAGAAATTTCAGTTATTTCAGAGAAAAAAAGCAAAAATTTTTTCTTATTTTGGGGCAAAAATGCAGAAATTCCCCTTATTTTGGAGCAAAAAGGCAGAAATTCACCTAATTTTGGGGTAAATTTGCAGAAATTTCACATATGTCAGGGCAAAAAGGCACAAATTTCCCTTATTTTGGGGCAAAATTGCAGAAATTTCACTTATTTAAGGGTAATAAGTCAGAAATTTTCTTTATTTCGGGGCAAAAAGGACAAAAATTACCTATTTTTGGGGGGAAAAAGACAGAAATTCCACTTATTTTGAGGCAAAAAGGCAGAAATTCCCCTTATTTTGGAGCAAAAATGAAGAAATTTCGCTTTTTCATGGCAAAATTTATGCATTCCCCTTATTTTCGGGCAAAAAGGCAGAAATTCCCCTCATTTTGGGACAAAAAGGCACAAATTTCCCATATATTTGGGCAAAATTGCAGAAATTTCATTTAGTTCGGGGTAAAAAGTCAGAAATTCCCATTATTTTGGGGCAAAAAGCAGAAATTTCTTTGATTATTGTACAAAATTGAAGAAATTTTCCTTATTTTGAAACAAAAAGGCAGAAATTCCCCATATTTTTGGGCAAAAGGCAGAAATTCTTCTTATTTTGAGGTAAAATGCAGAAATTCCCCTTATTTAGAGGTAAAATGCTGAAATTCCCCAAATATTGGGCGGAAATGCAGAAATTCCCTTTATTTTGGGGCCAAAAAGCAGAAATTCCCCGTATTTTGAAGCAAAATTGCTGAAATTCTCATAATTTTTAGGCAAAAATACAGAAAATCTCCTTTTTTCGGGGGCAAAAAGTCAGAAATTCCCCTTATTTTGGGGCAAAATTGCAGAAATTTCCTTTACATTTGGGCAAAATTGCAGAAATTTCCCTTATTTTGGGGCAAAATTGCAGAAATTTCACTTATATCAGAAAAATGCAGAAATTTTATTATTTTGGGGCAAAAAGGCAGAAATTTCTATTATTTTGTTACAAAATTGCAGAAATTTTTCTTATTTTGGGGCAAAAAGGCAGAAATTCCCCATATTTTGGGGCCAAAAGGATGAAATTCCCTTTATTTTCGGGCAAAATGTCAGAAATTTCCCTTATGTTGGGAAAAAAAATCAGAAATTTCGTTTATTTTTGGGGAAAAGGCAAAAATGCACTTATTTTGAGTCAAAAAGGCAGAAAATTTCCTTATTTTCGGGCAAAAATAAAGAAATTTCCCTTTTTTATGGCAAAAAGGTATACATTCCCTTTATTTTCGGCCAAAAATCAGAAATTCTCCGTATTTTGGAGCAAAATTGCAGAAATTCCCCTAATATTGGTGCAAAAATACAGAAATTCCCTTTATTTTGGGGCAAAAAAGCAGAAATTCTCCATATTTTGGTGCAAAAAGGCTTTAATTCCCCTTCTTTTGAGGTAAAATGCTAAAATTCCCCATATTTTGGGGCAAATTGGCAGAAATTCCCCATATGTAGGGGCAGAAAGACAGAAATTCTCCTTATTTTGGGGCAAAACACAGAAATTTCACTTGTTTTATGGCAAAATTGCAGAAATTTCAGTTATTTCAGAGAAAAAAAGCAAAAATTTTTTCTTATTTTGGGGCAAAAATGCAGAAATTCCCCTTATTTTGGAGCAAAAAGGCAGAAATTCACCTAATTTTGGGGTAAATTTGCAGAAATTTCACATATGTCAGGGCAAGAAGGCAGAAATTTCCCATATTTTGGGGCAAAATTGCAGAAATTTCACTTATTTAAGGGTAATAAGTCAGAAATTTTCTTTATTTCGGGGCAAAAAAGACAGAAATTACCTATTTTTGGAGGGAAAAAGACAGAAATTCCACTTATTTTGAGGCAAAAAGGCAGAAATTCCCCTTATTTTGGAGCAAAAATGAAGAAATTTCGCTTTTTCATGGCAAAAAGTTATGCATTCCCCTTATTTTCGGGCAAAAAGGCAGAAATTCCCCTCATTTTGGGACAAAAAGGCACAAATTTCCCATATTTTAGGGCAAAATTGCAGAAATTTCATTTATTTCAGGGTAAAAAGTCAGAAATTCCCCTTATTTTGGGGCAAAAAGCAGAAATTTCTTTGATTATGGTACAAAATTGAAGAAATTTTCCTTATTTTGAAACAAAAAGGCAGAAATTCCCCATATTTTTGGGCAAAAGGCAAATTCTTCTTATTTTGAGGTAAAATGCAGAAATTCCCCTTATTTAGAGGTAAAATGCTGAAATTCCCCAAATATTGGACGGAAATGCAGAAATTCCCTTTATTTTGGGGCCAAAAAGCAGAAATTCCCCGTATTTTGAAGCAAAATTGCTGAAATTCTCATAATTTTTAGGCAAAAATACAGAAAATCTCCTTTTTTCGGGGGCAAAAAGTCAGAAATTCCCCTTATTTTGGGGCAAAAAGCAGAAATTTCTTTGATTATGGTACAAAATTGAAGAAATTTTCCTTATTTTGAAACAAAAAGGCAGAAATTCCCCATATTTTTGGGCAAAAGGCAAATTCTTCTTATTTTGAGGTAAAATGCAGAAATTCCCCTTATTTAGAGGTAAAATGCTGAAATTCCCCAAATATTGGGCGGAAATGCAGAAATTCCCTTTATTTTGGGGCCAAAAAGCAGAAATTCCCCGTATTTTGAAGCAAAATTGCTGAAATTCTCATAATTTTTAGGCAAAAATACAGAAAATCTCCTTTTTTCGGGGGCAAAAAGTCAGAAATTCCCCTTATTTTGGGTCAAAATTGCAGAAATTTCCTTTACATTTGGGCAAAATTGCAGAAATTTCCCTTATTTTGGGGCAAAATTGCAGAAATTTCACTTATATCAGAAAAAATGCAGAAATTTTCTTATTTTGGGGCAAAAAGGCAGAAATTTCTATTATTTTGTTACAAAATTGCAGAAATTTTTCTTATTTTGGGGCAAAAAGGCAGAAATTCCCCATATTTTGGGGCCAAAAGGCTGCAATTCCCTTTATTTTCGGGCAAAATGTCAGAAATTTCCCTTATGTTGGGGAAAAATTCAGAAATTTCGTTTATTTTTGGGGAAAAGGCAAAAATGCACTTATTTTGAGTCAAAAGGCAGAAAATTTCCTTATTTTCGGGCAAAAATAAAGAAATTTCCCTTTTTTATGGCAAAAAGGTATACATTCCCTTTATTTTCGGGCAGAAAAGCAGGAATTATTCGTATTTTGGAGCAAAATTGCAGAAATTCCCCTAATATTGGTGCAAAAATACAGAAATTCCCTTTATTTTGGGGCAAAAAAGCAGAAATTCTCCATATTTTGGTGCAAAAAGGCTGAAATTCCCCTTCTTTTGAGGTAAAATGCTAAAAGTCCCCATATTTTGGGGCAAATTGGCAGAAATTCCCCATATGTAGGGGCAGAAAGACAGAAATTCTCCTTATTTTGGGGCAAAACTCAGAAATTTCACTTGTTTTATGGCAAAATTGCAGAAATTTCAGTTATTTCAGAGAAAAAAAGCAAAAATTTTTTCTTATTTTGGGGCAAAACTCAGAAATTTCACTTGTTTTACGGCAAAATTGCAGAAATTTCAGTTATTTCAGAGAAAAAAAGCAAAAATTTTTTCTTATTTTGGGGCAAAAATGCAGAAATTCCCCTTATTTTGGAGCAAAAAGGCAGAAATTCACCTAATTTTGAGGTAAATTTGCAGAAATTTCACATATGTCAGGGCAAAAAGGCACAAATTTCCCTTATTTTGGGGCAAAATTGCAGAAATTTCACTTATTTAAGGGTAATAAGTCAGAAATTTTCTTTATTTCAGGGCAAAAAAGACAGAAATTACCTATTTTGGGGGAAAAAAGACAGAATTCCACTTATTTTGAGGCAAAAAGGCAGAAATTCCCCTTATTTTGGAGCAAAAATGAAGAAATTTCGCTTTTTCATGGCAAAAAGTTATGCATTCCCCTTATTTTCGGGCAAAAAGGCAGAAATTCCCCTCATTTTGGGACAAAAAGGCACAAATTTCCCATATTTTCGGGCAAAATTGCAGAAATTTCATTTATTTCAGGGTAAAAAGTCAGAAATTCCCCTTATTTTGGGGCAAAAAGCAGAAATTTCTTTGATTATGGTACAAAATTGAAGAAATTTTCCTTATTTTGAAACAAAAAGGCAGAAATTCCCCATATTTTTGGGCAAAAGGCAGAAATTCTTCTTATTTTGAGGTAAAATGCAGAAATTCCCCTTATTTAGAGGTAAAATGCTGAAATTCCCCAAATATTGGACGGAAATGCAGAAATTCCCTTTATTTTGGGGCCAAAAAGCAGAAATTCCCCGTATTTTGAAGCAAAATTGCTGAAATTCTCATAATTTTTAGGCAAAAATACAGAAAATCTCCTTTTTTCGGGGGCAAAAAGTCAGAAATTCCCCTTATTTTGGGGCAAAATTGCAGAAATTTCCTTTACATTTGGGCAAAATTGCAGAAATTTCCCTTATTTTGGGGCAAAATTGCAGAAATTTCACTTATATCAGAAAAAATGCAGAAATTTTCTTATTTTGGGGCAAAAAGGCAGAAATTTCTATTATTTTGTTACAAAATTGCAGAAATTTTTCTTATTTGGGGCAAAAAGGCAGAAATTCCTCATATTTTGGGGCCAAAATGCTGAAATTCCCTTTATTTTCGGGCAAAAAGTCAGAAATTTCTTTATGTTGGGGAATAAAATCAGAAATTTCGTTTATTTTTGGGGAAAAGGCAAAAATGCACTTATTTTGAGTCAAAAAGGCGGAAAATTTTCTTATTTTCGGGCAAAAATAAAGAAATTTCCATTTTTTATGGCAAAAAGTAATACATTCCCTTTATTTTCAGGCAAAAAAGCAGAAATTCTCCGTATTTTGGAGCAAAATTGCAGAAATTCCCCTAATATTGGTGCAAAAATACAGAAATTCCCTTTATTTTTTGGCAAAAAGCAGAAATTCTCCATATTTTGGTGCAAAAAGGCTGAAATACCCTTCTTTTGAGGTAAAATGCTAAAATTCCCCATATTTTGGGGCAAATTGGCAGAAATTCCCCATATGTTGGGGCAAAAATACAGAAATTCTCCTTATTTTGGGGCAAAACTCAGAAATTTCACTTGTTTTACAGCAAAATTGCAGAAATTTCAGTTATTTCAGAGAAAAAAAGCAAAAATTTTTTCTTATTTTGGGGCAAAAATGCAGAAATTCCCCTTATTTTGGAGCAAAAAGGCAGAAATTCACCTAATTTTGGGGTAAATTTGCAGAAATTTCACATATGTCAGGGCAAAAAGGCACAAATTTCCCTTATTTTGGGGCAAAATTGCAGAAATTTCACTTATTTAAGGGTAATAAGTCAGAAATTTTCTTTATTTCGGGGCAAAAAAGACAGAAATTACCTATTTTGGGGGAAAAAAGACAGAATTCCACTTATTTTGAGGCAAAAAGGCAGAAATTCCCCTTATTTTGGAGCAAAAATGAAGAAATTTCGCTTTTTCATGGCAAAAAGTTATGCATTCCCCTTATTTTCGGGCAAAAAGGCAGAAATTCCCCTCATTTTGGGACAAAAAGGCACAAATTTCCCATATTTTCGGGCAAAATTGCAGAAATTTCATTTATTTCAGGGTAAAAAGTCAGAAATTCCCCTTATTTTGGGGCAAAAAGCAGAAATTTCTTTGATTATTGTACAAAATTGAAGAAATTTTCCTTATTTTGAAACAAAAAGGCAGAAATTCCCCATATTTTTGGGCAAAAGGCAGAAATTCTTCTTATTTTGAGGTAAAATGCAGAAATTCCCCTTATTTAGAGGTAAAATGCTGAAATTCCCCAAATATTGGACGGAAATGCAGAAATTCCCTTTATTTTGGGGCCAAAAAGCAGAAATTCCCCGTATTTTGAAGCAAAATTGATGAAATTCTCATAATTTTTAGGCAAAAATACAGAAAATCTCCTTTTTTCCAGGGCAAAAATTCAGAAATTCCCCTTATTTTGGGGCAAAATTGCAGAAATTTCCTTTACATTTGGGCAAAATTGCAGAAATTTCCCTTATTTTGGGTCAAAATTGCAGAAATTTCACTTATATCAGAAAAAATGCAGAAATTTTATTATTTTGGGGCAAAAAGGCAGAAATTTCTATTATTTTTTTACAAAATTGCAGAAATTTTTCTTATTTTGGGGCAAAAAGGCAGAAATTCCCCATATTTTGGGGCCAAAATGCTGAAATTCCCTTTATTTTCGGGCAAAAAGTCAGAAATTTCCTTTATGTTGGGGAAAAAAATCAGAAATTTCGTTTATTTTTGGGAAAAGGCAAAAATGCACTTATTTTGAGTCAAAAAGGCGGAAAATTTCTTTATTTTCGGGCAAAAATAAAGAAATTTCCATTTTTTATGGCAAAAAGTTATACATTCCCTTTATTTTCGGACAAAAAAGCAGAAATTCTCCGTATTTTGGAGCAAAATTGCAGAAATTCCCCTAATATTGCTGAAAAAATACAGAAATTCCGTTTATTTTTGGGCAAAAAAGCAGAAATTCTCCATATTTTGGTGCAAAAAGGCTGAAATTCCCCTTCTTTTGAGGTAAAATGCTAAAATTCCCCATATTTTGGGGCAAATTGGCAGAAATTCCCCATATGTTGGGGCAAAAAGACAGAAATTCTCCTTATTTTGGGGCAAAACTCAGAAATTTCACTTGTTTTACGGCAAAATTGCAGAAATTTCAGTTATTTCAGAGAAAAAAAGCAAAAATTTTTTCTTATTTTGGGGCAAAAATGCAGAAATTCCCCTTATTTTGGAGCAAAAATGCAGAAATTCACCTAATTTTGGGGTAAATTTGCAGAAATTTCACATATGTCAGGGCAAAAAGGCAAAATTTCCCTTATTTTGGGGCAAAATTGCAGAAATTTCACTTATTTAAGGGTAATAAGTCAGAAATTTTCTTTATTTCGGGGCAAAAAAGACAGAAATTACCTATTTTGGGGGGGAAAAAGACAGAAATTCCACTTATTTTGAGGCAAAAGGCAGAAATTCCCCTTATTTTGGAGCAAAAATGAAGAAATTTCGCTTTTTCATGGCAAAAAGTTATGCATTCCCCTTATTTTCGGGCAAAAAGGCAGAAATTCCCCTCATTTTGGGACAAAAAGGCACAAATTTCCCATATTTTCGGGCAAAATTGCAGAAATTTCATTTATTTCAGGGTAAAAAGTCAGAAATTCCCCTTATTTTGGGGCAAAAAGCAGAAATTTCTTTGATTATTGTACAAAATTGAAGAAATTTTCCTTATTTTGAAACAAAAAGGCAGAAATTCCCCATATTTTTGGGCAAAAGGCAGAAATTCTTCTTATTTTGAGGTAAAATGCAGAAATTCCCCTTATTTAGAGGTAAAATGCTGAAATTCCCCAAATATTGGGCGGAAATGCAGAAATTCCCTTTATTTTGGGGCCAAAAAGCAGAAATTCCCCTTATTTTGAAGCAAAATTGCTGAAATTCTCATAATTTTTAGGCAAAAATACAGAAAATCTCCTTTTTTCGGGGGCAAAAAGTCAGAAATTCCCCTTATTTTGGGGCAAAATTGCAGAAATTTCCTTTACATTTGGGAAAAATTGCAGAAATTTCCCTTATTTTGGGGCAAAATTGCAGAAATTTCACTTATATCAGAAAAAATGCAGAAATTTTATTATTTTGGGGCAAAAAGGCAGAAATTTCTATTATTTTGTTACAAAATTGCAGAAATTTTTCTTATTTTGGGGCAAAAAGGCTGCAATTCCCTTTATTTTCGGGCAAAATGTCAGAAATTTCCCTTATGTTGGGGAAAAATTCAGAAATTTCGTTTATTTTTGGGGAAAAGGCAAAAATGCACTTATTTTGAGTCAAAAAGGCAGAAAATTTCCTTATTTTCGGGCAAAAATAAAGAAATTTCCCTTTTTTATGGCAAAAAGGTATACATTCCCTTTATTTTCGGGCAGAAAAGCAGAAATTATCCGTATTTTGGAGCAAAATTGCAGAAATTCCCCTAATATTGGTGCAAAAATACAGAAATTCCCTTTATTTTGGGGCAAAAAAGCAGAAATTCTCCATATTTTGGTGCAAAAAGGCTTTAATTCCCCTTCTTTTGAGGTAAAATGCTAAAATTCCCCATATTTTGGGGCAAATTGGCAGAAATTCCCCATATGTAGGGGCAGAAAGACAGAAATTCTCCTTATTTTGGGGCAAAACTCAGAAATTTCACTTGTTTTATGGCAAAATTGCAGAAATTTCAGTTATTTCAGAGAAAAAAAGCAAAAATTTTTTCTTATTTTGGGGCAAAAATGCAGAAATTCCCCTTATTTTGGAGCAAAAATGCAGAAATTCACCTAATTTTGGGGTAAATTTGCAGAAATTTCACATATGTCAGGGCAAGAAGGCAGAAATTTCCCTTATTTTGGGGCAAAATTGCAGAAATTTCACTTATTTAAGGGTAATAAGTCAGAAATTTTCTTTATTTCGGGGCAAAAAAGACAGAAATTACCCATTTTTGGGGGGAAAAAGGCAGAAATTCCCCTTATTTTGGAGCAAAAATGAAGAAATTTCGCTTTTTCATGGCAAAAAGTTATGCATTCCCCTTATTTTCGGGCAAAAAGGCAGAAATTCCCCTCATTTTGGGACAAAAAAGCACAAATTTCCCATATTTTCGATCAAAATTGCAGAAATTTCATTTATTTCAGGGTAAAAAGTCAGAAATTCCCCTTATTTTGGGGCAAAAAGCAGAAATTTCTTTGATTATGGTACAAAATTGAAGAAATTTTCCTTATTTTGAAACAAAAAGGCAGAAATTCCCCATATTTTTGGGCAAAAGGCAGAAATTCTTCTTATTTTGAGGTAAAATGCAGAAATTCCCCTTATTTAGAGGGAAAATGCTGAAATTCCCCAAATATTGGACGGAAATGCAGAAATTCCCTTTATTTTGGGGCCAAAAAGCAGAAATTCCCCGTATTTTGAAGCAAAATTGCTGAAATTCTCATAATTTTTAGGCAAAAATACAGAAAATCTCCTTTTTTCGGGGGCAAAAAGTCAGAAATTCCCCTTATTTTGGGGCAAAATTGCAGAAATTTCCTTTACATTTGGGCAAAATTGCAGAAATTTCCCTTATTTTGGGTCAAAATTGCAGAATTTCACTTATATCAGAAAAAATGCAGAAATTTTATTATTTTGGGGCAAAAAGGCACAATTTCTATTATTTTGTTACAAAATTGCAGAAATTTTTCTTATTTTGGGGCAAAAAGGCAGAAATTCCCCATATTTTGGGGCCAAAAGGATGAAATTCCCTTTATTTTCGGGCAAAATGTCAGAAATTTCCCGTATGTTGGGGAAAAAAATCAGAAATTTCGTTTATTTTTGGGGAAAAGGCAAAAATGCACTTATTTTGAGTCAAAAAGGCAGAAAATTTCCTTATTTTCGGGCAAAAATAAAGAAATTTCCCTTTTTTATGGCAAAAAGGTATACATTCTCTTTATTTTCGGGCAAAAAGGCAGAAATTCCCCGTATTTTGGAGCAAAATTGCAGAAATTCCCCTAATTGTGGGGCAAAAAGGCAGAAATTCCCTATATGTTGGGGCAAAAAGACAGAAATTCTCATTATTTTGGGGCAAAACTAAGAAATTTCACTTATTTTAGGGCAAAATTGCAGAAATTTCAGTTATTTCAGAGAAAAAAAGCAAAAATTTTTCTTATTTTGGGGCAAAAAGGCAGAAATTCACATTATTTTGGGTCAAAATCAGAAATTCACCTTATTTTGGGGTAAAATTGCAAAAATTTCACATATTTCAGGGCAAAAAGGCAGAAATTTCCCTTATTTTGGGGCAAAATTGTAGAAATTTCACCTATTTCAGGGTAATAAGTCAGAAATTTTTGTTATTTTGGGGCAAAAAAGACAGAAATTCCCTTTCTTTTGGGGGAAAAAGACAGAAATTCCACTTATTTAAAGGCAGAAAAGCAGAAATTCCCCTTATTTTGGAGCAAAAATGAAGAAATTTCTCTTTTTTATGACAAAAAGGTATGCATTCCCCTTATTTTCAGGCAAAAAGGCAGAAATTCCCCGTATTTTGGAGCAAAATTGCAGAAATTCCCCTAATTTTGGGGCAAAAGGCAGAAATTCCTCTTACTTTGGGGCAAAATTTCAGAAATTTCCTTTATTTTGCGGCAAAATTGCAGAAATTTACCTTATTTAGGGGCAAAATTGCAGAAATTTCCCTTATTTCGGGCAAAATTACAAAAATTTCAAATATTTTCAGGTAAAAAGTCTGAAATTTCCTTTATTTTGGGGAAAAAGGGAGAAATTTCCCTTATTTTGGGGCAAAATTGCAGAAATTTTCCTTATTTTGGGGCAAAACGGCAGAAATTCCTTATATTTTGTGGCAAAAAGGCAGAAATTTCCCTTTTTTTGACGTAATAAGGCTGAAATTCCCTTTATTTTGGGGGAAAAAGGCAGAAATTCCCCTTATTTTGGGGTATAATTGCAGAAATTTCAAATATTTCAGGGCAAAATGGGAGAAATTCCCCTTATTTTGGGGCAAAAAATGAAATCCCTAATTTTTGGCTAAAATTGAAGAAATTTCACTTATTTCGTTACAAATAGGCAGATATTCCACTTAATTTTGGGCAAAAAGGCAGAAATGACCCGTATTTTGGAGCAAAATTGCAAAAATTCCCCTAATATTGGTGCAAAAATGCAGAAATTCCCTTTATTTTGGGGCAAAAAGGCAGAAATTCTCCATATTTTGGTGCAAAAATGCTGAAATTCCCCTTATTTTGAGGTAAAATGCTGAAATTCCCCATATTTTGGGGCAAAGGCAGAAATTCCCCTTATTTTGAAGCAAAAAGGCACAAATTTCCCTTAATTTCGGGCAAAATAGCAGAAATTTCATTTATTTCAGGGCAAAAATTCAGAAATTCCCATTATTTTGGGGCAAAAAGCAGAAATTTCTTTTATTATGGTACAAAATTGAAGAAATTATCTTTATTTTGGAACAAAAAGGCAGAAATTCCCTATATTTTGGGGCAAAAGTCAGAAATTTTTTTTATTTTGAGGTTAAATGCAGAAATTCCCCTTATTTAGAGGTAAAATGCTGAAATTCCCCAAATATTGTGGGAAAATGCAGAAATTTTCTTTATTTTTGGGATAAAAGGCAGAAATTCCCCGTATTTTGAAGCAAAATTGCAGAAATTCTCATAATTTTCAGGCAAAAAGGCAGAAATTCTCCTTATTTTGGGGCAAAAAGACAGAAAATCTCTTTTTTCGGGAGGAAAAAGTCAGAAATTCCCCTTATTTTGGGGCAAAATTGCAGAAATTTCCTTTACATTTGGGCAAAATTGCAGAAATTTCCCTTATTTTGGGGCAAAATTGCAGAAATTTCACTTATTTCAGAAAAAGGCAGAAATTTTCTTATTGTGGGGCAAAAAGGCAGAAATTTTTTTTATTTTGGTTCAAAATTGCAGAAATTATTCTTATTTGGGGGCAAAAAGGCAGAAATTCCTCATATTTTGGGGCAAATTGCAGAAATTCCCCTTATTTTGAGGTAAAAAGGCTGAAATTCTCCTTATTGTCGGGCAAAAAGTCAGAAATTCCCCTTATATTGGGCAAAAAGACAAAAATTTCTTTATTTTCGGGAAAAAGGCAGAAATTGCACGTATTTTGAGTAATTAAAAATGCGAAAAATCCCCTTATTTTGGGGCAAAAATGAAGAAATTTTCCTTTTTTATGGCAAAAAGTTATACATTCCCTTTATTTTCGGGCAAAAAGTCAGAAATTCCCCGTTTTTTGGAGCAAAATTGCAGAAATTCCCCTAATTTTGGGGCAAAAAGGCAGAAATTCGCCTTATTTTTCGGTAAAACTGCAGAAATTTCACTTATTTCGCGGCAAAATGGCACAAATTCCCCATATTTTCGGCGAAAAAGGCAGAAAGTCCCCGTATTTTGGAGCAAAATTGCAGAAATTTACATAATTTTGGGGTAAAAAATACAGTAATTTTATTTATTTTGGGGCAAAAGGCAGAAACTCCTCTTATTTTAAAGCAAAATTGCAGAAATTTCCCTTTTTAGGGGCAAAAAACAGAAATTTCCTTTATTTTGGGGCAAAATTGCAGAAATTTCCCTTATTTTAGGGCAAAATTGCAGAAATTTCACTTATTTCAGAGAAAAAAAGCAAAATTTTTTCTTATTTTGAAACAAAAAGGCAGAAATTCCCATTATTTTGGGGCAAAAAGGCAGAAATTCACCTTATTTTGGGTTAAAATTGCAAATATTTCACATATTTCAGGGCGAAAAGGCAGAAATTTCCCTTATTTTGGGGC
This sequence comes from Micromys minutus, assembly GCF_963924665.1. Taxonomy (NCBI): domain Eukaryota; kingdom Metazoa; phylum Chordata; class Mammalia; order Rodentia; family Muridae; genus Micromys; species Micromys minutus. The sequence goes on from NW_027667262.1 coordinate 1,092,332, forward strand.
AAAATTGCAGAAATTTCACTTATTTCAGGGTAATAAGTCAGAAATTTTCCTTATTTTGAGGTAAAAAAGACAGAAATTCCTATAGTTTTGGGGGAAAAAGACAGAAATTCCACTTATTTAGAGGCTAAAAGGCAGAAATTCCCCTTATTTTGGAGCAAAAATGAAGACATTTTCCATTTTTATGGAAAAAAATATGCATTCCCCTTATTTTCAGAAAAAAGGCAGAAATTCCCCGTATTTTGGAGCAAAATTGCAGAAAATCCCCTAATTGTGGGGAAAAAAGGCAGAAATTCTCTATATGTTTGGGCAAAATACAGAAACTCTCCTTATTTTGGGGCAAAACTCAGAAATTCCACTTATTTAGAGGCAAAATGGCAGAAATTGCTTTTATTTTGGAGTAAAAATTAAGAAATTTACCTTTTTTATGGCAAAAAGTTATGCATTCCCCTTATTTTCGGGCAAAAAGGCAGAAATTCCCCGTATTTTAAAGCAAAATTGCAGAAATTCCCCTAATTTTGGGGCAAAAGGCAGAAATTCCCATTATTTTCGAGTAAAATTGCAGAAATTTAAAATATTTCAGGGCAAAATGGCAGAAATTCCCCTTATTTTGAGGCAAAAGGATGAAATCCCTAATTTTTGGCTAAAATTGAATAAATTTCAATTATTTCGGGACAAAAAGGCAGAAATTCCACTTAATTTCAGGCAAAAAGGCAGAAATGACCTGTATTTTGGAGCAAAATTGCAGAAATTCCCCTAATATTGGTGCAAAAATGCAGAAATTCTTTTTATTTTGGGGCAAAAATGCAGAAATCCTCCATATTTTGGTGCAAAAAGGCTGAAATTCCCCTCATTTTGAGGAAAAATGCTGAAATTCCCCATATTTTGGGGCAAAGGCAGAAATTCCCCTTATTTTGAAGCAAAAAGGCACAAATTTCCCTTATTTTCAGGCAAAATAGCACAAATTTCATTTATTTCAGGGCAAAAATTCAGAAATTCCCCTTATTTTGGGGCAAAAAGTAGAAATTTCTTTTATTATGGTACAAAATTGAAGAAATTTTCCTTATTTTGGAACTAAAAGGCAGAAATTCCCCATATTTTTGGGCAAAAGGCAGAAATTCTTCTTATTTTGAGGTAAAATGCAGAAATTTCCTTTATTTAGAGGTAAAATGCAGAAATTACCCAAATATTGGGGAAAAATGCAGAAATTCCCTTTATTTTGGAAATAAAAGGCAGAAATTTCCCGTATTTTGAAGCAAAATTGCAGAATTTCTCATAATTTTTCGGCAAAAAGGCAGAAATTCTCCTTATTTTGGAATAAAAAGACAGAAAATTTCCTTTTTTCGGGAGCGAAAAGTCAGAAATTCCCCTTATTTTGGGGCAAAATTGCAGAAATTTCCTTTACATTTGAGCAGAATTGCAGAAATTTCCCTTATTTTGGGGCAAAATTGCAAAAATTTCACTTATTACAGAAAAAAGGTAGAAATTTTCTTATTTTGGGGCAAAAAGGCAGAAATTTCCCTTATTTTGAGGTAAAAAGGCTAAAATTTCCCTTATTTTTGGGCTAAAAGTCAGAAATTCCCCTTATTTTGGGTCAAAAAGACAGAAATTTTGTTTATTTTTGGGGAAAAGGCAGAAATTGCACTTATTTTGAGTCAAAAAGGTGGAAAATCCCCTTATTTTAGGGCAAAAATTAAGAAATTTCCCTTTTTTATGGCAAAAAGGTATACATTCCTTTCTTTTTCGGGCAAAAAGGCAGAAATTCCCCGTATTTTGGAGCAAAATTGCAGAAATTCCTCTAATTTTGGGGCAAAAAGGCAGAAATACCCTTTATTTTGGGGTAAAAATGCAGAAATTTTACTTATTTCACAGCAAAGTGGCAGAAATTCCCCTTATTTTTGGCGAAAAAGGCAGAAAATACCTGTATTGTGGAGCAAAATTGCAGAAATTCACTTATTTTGGGGAAAAATACAGTAATTTTCTTTATTTTGGGGCAAAAAGGCAGATATTCTCCTTATTTTGGGGCAAAAGGCAGAAATTCCCATTATTTTAGGGCAAAATTGCAGAAATTTTCTTTATTTGGGGCCAAAAAACAGAAATTCCCCTTATTTTGGGGCAAAATTGCAGAAATTTCCCATATTATGGGGAAAAATTGCAGAAATTTCCCTTATTTTAAGGCAAAATTGCAGAAATTTCACTTATTTCAGAGAAAAAAAGCAAAAATTTTTCTTATTTTGGTACAAAATAGCAGAAATTCCAATTATTTTGTAACAAAAAGGCAGAAATTCACCTTATTTTGGGTTAAAATTGCAAATATTTCACATATTTCAGGGCAAAAAGGCAGAAATTTACCTTATTTTGAGGCAAAATTGCAGAAATTTCTCTTATTTCAGGGTAATAAGTCAGAAATTTTTCTTATTTTGAGGCAAAAAAGAAAGAAATTCCCTTAGTTTTGGGGGAAAAAGACAGAAATTCCACTTATTTAGAGGCAAAAAGGCAGAAATTTCCCTTATTTTGGAGCAAAAATTAAGACAATTCCCATTTTTATGGCAAAAAGGTATGCATTCCCATTATTTTCGGGCAAAAAGACAGAAATTCCCCGTTTTTTGGAGCAAAATTGCAGAAAATCCCCTAATTGTGGGGAAAAAAGGCAGAAATTCTCTATATGTTGGGGCAAAATACAGAAATTCTCCTTATTTTGGGGAAAAACTCAGAAATTCCACTTATTTAGAGGCAAAATGGCAGAAATTCCTCTTATTTTGGAGCAAAAATGAAGAAATTTCCCTTTTTTATGGCAATAAGGTATTCATTCCCTTTATTTTCGGGCAAAAAGGCAGAAATTCCCCGTATTTTGGAACAAAATTGCAGAAATTCTCCTAATTTTGGGACAAAAGGCAGAAATTCCCCTTATTTTGGAGTAAAATTGCAGAAATTTCAAATATTTCAAGCCAAATTGCAGAAATTCCCCTTATTTTGGGGCAAAAAGGTGAAATCCCTAATTTTTGGCTAAGATTGAAGAAATTTCACTTATTTCGGGACAAAAAGGCAGAAATTCCACTTAATTTCGGGCAAAAATGCAGAAATGACCCGTATTTTGGAGCAAAATTGCAGTAATTCCTTTAATATTGGTGCAAAAATGCAGAAATTCCATTTATTTTGGGGCAAAAAAGCAGAAATTCTCCATACTTTGGTGCAAAACTGCTGAAATTCCCCTTATTTTGAGGTAAAATGCTGAAATTCCACATATTTTGGGGCAAAGGCAGAAATTCCTTTTATTTTGAAGAAAAAAGGCACAAATTTCCCTTATTTTCGGGCAAAATAGTAGAAATTTCATTTATTTCAAGGCAAAAATTCAGAAATTCCCATTATTTTGGGGCAAAAAGTAGAAATTTCTTTTATTATGGTACAAAATTGAAGAAATTTTCCTTATTTTGGAACAAAAAGGCAGAAATTCCCCATATTTTGGGGCAAAAGGCAGAAATTCTTCTTATTTTGAGGTAAAATGCAGAAATTCCCTTTATTTAGAGGTAAAATGCAGAAATTACCCAAATATTGGGGGAAAATGCAGAAATTCCTTTATTTTGGGGATAAAAGGCAGAAATTCCCCGTATTTTGAAGCAAAATTGCAGAAATTCTCATAATTTTCTGGCAAAAATCAGAAATTCTCCTTATTTTGGAGCAAAAAGACAGAAAATTTCCTTTTTTCGGGAGCAAAAAGTCAGAAATTCCCCTTATTTTGGGGCAAAATTGCAGAAATTTCCTTTACATTGTGGCAAAATTGCAGAAATTTCCCTTATTTTGGGGCAAAATTGCAGAAATTTCACTTATTTCAGGGTAATAAGTCAGAAATTCCCCTTATTTTGGGGCAAAAAAGACAGAAATTCCCTTTGTTTTGGGGGAAAAAGACAGAAATTCCACTTAGTTAGAGGCAAAAATGCAGAAATTCCCCTTATTTTGGAGCAAAAATGAAGAAATTTTCCTTTTTATGGCAAAAAGGTATGATTTCCCATTATTTTCGTGCAAAAAGGCAGAAATACCCCGTATTTTGGAGAAAAATTGCAGAAATTGCCCTAATTTTGGGGCAAAAGGCAGAAATTCCCTTTATTTTGTGGCAAAAATCAGAAATTCCCCTTATTTTGGGGCAAAATTCAAAAAATTTCCTTTATTTTGGGGCAAAATTGCAGGAATTTACCTTATTTTGGGGCAAAATAGCAGAAATTTCCTTTATTTGGGGCAAAATTGCATAAAATTCACTTATTTTCAAGTAAAAAGGCTGAAATTTCCTTTATTTTGGGGCAAAAAAAGAGAAATTCCCCTTATTTTGGGGCAAAATTGCAGAAATTTCCCTTATTATGGAAAAATTGCAGAAATTTCCCTTATTTTAGGGCAAAATTGCAGAAATTTCACTTATTTCAGGGTAATAAGTCAGAAATTCCCGCTTATTTTGGGGCAAAAAATACAGAAATTCCCGTTGTTTTGGGGGAATAAGATAGAAATTCCACTTATTTAGAGGCAAAAAGGCAGAAATTCCCCTTATTTTGGGGCAAAATTGCAGAAATTTCCTTTACATTGGGGCAAAATTGCAGAAATTTCCCTTATTTTGGGGCAAAATTGCAGAAATTTCACTTATTTCAGGGTAATAAGTCAGAAATTCCCCTTATTTTGGGGCAAAAAAGACAAATATTCTCTTTGTTTTGGGGGAAAAAGACAGAAATTCCACTTAGTTAGAGGCAAAAATGCAGAAATTCCCCTTATTTTGGAGCAAAAATGAAGAAATTTTCCTTTTTATGGCAAAAAGGTATGCATTCCCATTATTTTCTGGCAAAAAGGCAGAAATTCCCCGTATTTTGGAGCAAAATTGCAGAAATTCCCCTAATTTTGGGGCAAAAGGCAGAAATTCCCTTTATTTTGGGACAAAATTCAGACATTCCCCTTATTTTGGGGCAAAATTCAAGAAATTTCCTTTATTTTGGGGTAAAATTGCAGGAATTTACCTTATTTTGGGGCAAAATTGCAGAAATTTGCTTAATTTGGGGCAAAATTGCATAAAATTCGCTTATTTTCAGGTAAAAAGGCGGAAATTTTCTTTATTTTGGGGCAAAAAAGAGAAATTCCCGTTATTTTGTGGCAAAATTGCAGAAATTTCTTTTGTTATGGTAAAAAATTGCAGAAATTTCCCTTATTTTAGGACAAAATTGCAGAAATTTCACTTATTTCAGAGAAATAAAGCAAAAATTTTTCTTATTTTGGGGCAAAAAGGTAGAAAATCTCATTATTTTAGGGCAAAAAGGCAGAAATTCACCTTATTTTGCGGTAAAATTGCAGAAATTTCACATATTTCAGGGCAAAAAGGCAGAAATTTCCCTTTTTTGGGGGCAAAATTGCAGAAATTTCACTTATTTCATGGTAATAAGTCAGAAATTCCCCCTTATTTTGGGGCTAAAAATACAGAAATTCCCGTTGTTTTGGGGAAAAAAGAGAGAAATTCCACTTATTTAGAGTCAAAAAGGGAGAAATTCCCATTATTTTGGAGCAAATATGAAGAAATTTCCCTTTTTTATGGCAAAAAGATATGCATTTCCCTTATTTTTGGGAAAAAAGGCAGAAATTCTTCGTATTTTGGAGCAAAATTGCAGAAATTCCCCTAATTCTGGGGCAAAAGGCAGAAATTCCCTATATGTTGGGGCAAAATAACAGAAATTCTCCTTATTTTGGGGCAAAACTCAGAAATTCCCCTTCTTTTGGGGCAAAATTCCAGAAATTTCCTTTATTTTGGGGCAAAATTGTAGAAATTTCACTTATTTTGGGGCAAAATTGCAGAAATTTCACTTATTTCAGGGAAAAAAGTCAGAAATTTTCCTTATTTTGGGGCAAAATAACAGAAATTCCTAATATTTTGTGGCAAAAATGCAGAAATTCCTCTTTTTGAGGTAAAAAGGCTGAATTCCCCTTATTTGGGGGCAAAAAGGCAGAAATTTCCCTTATTTTGGGCAAAATTGCAGAAATTTCACTTATTTCAGGGTAATGAGTCAGAAATTCCTCTTATTTTGGGGCAAAAAAGAGAGAAATTCCCTTTGTTTTGTGGGAAAAAGACAGAAATTCCACTTATTTAGAGGCAAAAAGGCAGAAATTCCCCTTATTTTGGAGCAAAAATGAAGAAATTTCATTTTTTATGGCAAAAAGGTATGCATTCCTATTATTTTCCGGCAAAAACGCAGAAATTCCCTGTATTTTGGAGCAAAAAGGCAGAAATTCCCCGTATTTCGGAGCAAAATTGCAGAAAATCCCCTAATTTTGGGGCAAAAATCAGAAACTCTCTTAATTTTGGGTCAAAATTCAAGAAATTCCCTTTATTTTTGGGCAAAATTGCAGAAATTTCCCTTATTTGGGGCAAAATTGCAGAAATTATACTTATTTTCAGGAATAAGGGTTGATATATCCTTTATTTTGGGGCAAAAAGAGAGAAATTTCTCTTATTTTGGGGCAAAATTGCAAAAATTTCTCTCATTATGGGGAAAAATTGCAGAAATTTTCTTTATTTTAGAACAAAATTGCAGAAATTTCACTTATTTCAGAGAAAAAAAGCAAAAATTTTGCTTATTTTGGGGCAAAAAGGCTGAAATTTCCATTATTTTGGGGCAAAAAGGCAGAAATTCAACTTATTTTGGGGTAAAATTGCAGAAATTCCCCTAATTTAGGGGCAAAAGGCAGAAATTCCCTTTATTTTGGGGCAAAAATCATAAATTCCCCTTATTTTGGGGCAAAATTCAAGAAATTTCCTTTAATTTGGGGCAAAATTGCAGGAATTTACCTTATTTTGGGGCAAAATTGCAGAAATTTTTCTCATTTGGGGCAAAATTGCAGAAACTTCAATTATTTTCAGGTAAAAAGGCTGAAATTTCTTTTATTTTGGGGCAAAAAGGGAGAAATTCCCCTAATTTTGGGGCAAAATTGAAGAATTTTTTTTTGTTATTGAAAAAAATTGCAGAAATTTTCCTTATTTTAGGGCAAAATTGCAGAAATTTCACTTATTTCAGAAAAAAACGCAAAAATTTTTCTTATTTTGGGGCAAAAGGCAGAAATTCCCATTATTTTGGGGCAAAAAGGCAGAAATTCGACTTATTTTGGGGTAAAATTGCAGAAATTTCACATATTTCAGGGCAAAAAGGCAGAAATTTCCCTTATTTTGGGGCAAAATTGCAGAAATTTCACTTATTTCATGGTAATAAGTCAGAAATTCCTTTTATTTTGGGGCAAAAAAGACAAAAATTCCTTTTGTTTTGGGGGAAAAAGACAGAAATTCAACTTATTTAGAGGCAAAAAGGCAGAAATTCCCATTATTTTGGAGCAAAAATGAAAAAATTTCCCTTTTTTATGGCAAAAAGTTATGCATTCCCCTTATTTTCGGGCAAAAAGGCAGAAATTCCCCGTATTTTGGAGCAAAATTGCAGAAATTCCCCTAATTGTTGGGCAAAAATGCAGAAATTCCTAATATGTTGGGGCAAAAAGACAGAAATTCTCCTTATTTAAAGGCATAATTCAGAAATTCCACTTATTTTGGGGAAAAAATCCAAAATTTCTCTTATTTTGGGGCAAAATTGCACAAATTTCACTTATTTCAGGGAAAAAAGGCAGAAATTTTCCTTATTTTGGGGCAAAAATGTAGAAATTCTTAATATTTTGTGGCAAAAATGCAGAAATTCTATTTATTTTGGGGCAAAAAAGCAGAAATTGTCCATATTTTGGTGCAAAACTGCTGAAATTCCCCTTATTTTGAGGTAAAATGGTGAAATTCCACATATTTTGGGGCAAAGGCAGAAATTCCTTTTATTTTGAAGCAAAAAGGCACAAATTTCCCTTATTTTCGGGCAAAATAGTAGAAATTTCATTTATTTCAAGGCAAAAATTCAGAAATTCCCATTATTTTGGGGCAAAAAGTAGAAATTTCTTTTATTATGGTACAAAATTGAAGAAATTTTCCTTATTTTGGAACAAAAAGGCAGAAATTCCCCATATTTTGGGGCAAAAGGCAGAAATTCTTCTTATTTTGAGGTAAAATGCAGAAATTCCCTTTATTTAGAGGTAAAATACAGAAATTACCCAAATATTGGGGGAAAATGCAGAAATTCCTTTATTTTGGGGATTAAAGGCAGAAATTCCCCATATTTTGAAGCAAAATTGCAGAAATTCTCATAATTTTCTGGCAAAAAGTCAGAAATTCTCCTTATTTTGGAGCAAAAAGACAGAAAATTTCCTTTTTTCGGGATCAAAAAGTCAGAAATTCCCCTTATTTTGGGGCAAAATTGCAGAAATTTCCTTTACATTTGAGCAAAATTGCAGAAATTTCTTTTATTTTGGGGCAAAATTGCAAAAATTTCACTTATTACAGAAAAAAGGTGGAAATTTTCTTATTTTGTGGCAAAAAGGAAGAAATTCCCCTTATTTTGAGGTAAAAAGGCTAAAATTTCCCTTATTTTCGGGAAAAAAGTCAGAAATTCCCCTTATTTTGGGGCAAAAATACAGAAATTTCGTTTATTTTTGGTGAAAAGGCAAAAATTTCACTTATTTCACGGCAAAGTGGCATAAATTCCCCTTATTTTCGGCGAAAAAGGCAGAAAATCCCCGTATTTTGGAGCAAAATTGCAGAAATTCACTTATTTTGTGGTAAAAAATACAGTAATTTTCTTTATTTTGGGGCAAAAAGGCAGATATTCTCCTTATTTTGGGGCAAAAGGCAGAAATTCCTCTTATTTTAGGGCCAAATTGCAGAAATTTCCCTTATTTGTGGTCAAAAAACAGAAATTCCCATTATTTTGAGGCAAAATTGCAGAAATTTCCCATATTATGGGGAAAAAATTGCAGAATTTTCCCTTATTTTAGGGCAAAATTGCAGAAATTTCACTTATTTCAGAGAAAAAAAGCAAAAATTTTTCTTATTTTGGGGCAAAAAGGCAGAAAATCCCATTATTTTGGGGCAAAAAGGCAGAAATTCACCATATTTTGGGTTAAAATTGCAGATATTTCACATATTTCAGGGCAAAAAGGCAGAAATTTCCCTTGTTAGGGGGAAAATTGCAGAAATTTCACTTATTTCATGGTAATAAGTCAGAAATTTTCCTTATTTTTGGGCAAAAAAGACAGAAATTCCCTTAGTTTTGGGGGAAAAAGACAGAAATTCCACTTATTTAGAGGCAAAAAGGCAGAAATTCCCCTTATTTTGGAGCAAAAATGAAGACATTTCCCTTTTTTATGGCAAAAAAGCATTCATTCCCTATATGTTGGGGCAAAAAGGCAGAAATTCCCCGTATTTTGGAGCAAAAGCGCAGAAAATCTCCTAATTGTGGGGCAAAAAGGCAGAAATTCTCTATATGTTGGGGCAAAATACAGAAATTCTCCTTATTTTGAGGCAAAACTCAGAAATTAGACTTATTTTGGGGCAAAATTCATGAAATTTTTCTTATTTTAGGGCAAAATTGCAGAAATTTCACTTACTTTGTGGCAAAATTGCAGAAATTTCACTTATTTCAGAAAAAAAGGCAGAAATTTTCTTTTTTGGAGTAAAAAGTCAGAAATTCCTAATATTTTGTGGCAAAAATGCAGAAATTCCCCTTATTTTGAGGTAAAAATGCTGAAATTCCCCTTATTTGGGGGCAAAAAGGTAGAAATTTCCTTATTTTGGGGCAAAATTGCAGAAATTTCACTTATTATGGGGCAAAATTGCCGAAATTTCACTTATTTCAGGGGAAAAAAGCAGAATTTTTCTTATTTTGGGGCAAAAAGGCAGAAATTTCCCATATTTTGGGGCAAAAATACAGAAATAACCATTATTTTGAGGTAAAAAGGCTGAAATTCCCTTTATTTGGGGGCAAAAAAGCAGATATTTTCCTTATTTTGGGGAAAAATTGCAGAAATTTCACTTATTTAAGGGTAATATGCCAGAAATTTTTCTTATTTGGGGGCAAAAAAGACAAAAATTCTCCTTATTTTGGGGCAAAACTCAGAAATTCCACTTATTTTGGGGAAAAATTTCAGTAATTTCACTTATTTTGGGGCCAAATTGCAGAAATTTCACTTATTTTGGGGCAAAATTGCAGAAATTTCACTTATTTTGAGGTAAACAGGCTGAAATTCCCCTTATTTGGGGGCCAAAAGGCAGAAATTTCCCTTATTTTGGGGGAAAATTGCAGAAATTTCACTTATTTCAGGGTAATAAGTCAGAATTTTTTTTTATTTTGGGGCAAAAAAAAAAAGAAATTCCCTTTGTTTGGGGGAAAGACAGAAATTCCACTTATTTAGAGGAAAAAAAGCAGAAATTCCCCTTATTTTGTTGCAAAAATGAAGAAATTTCCCTTTTTTATGGCAAAAAGGTATGCATTCTTCTTATTTTCTTGCAAAAAGGCAGAACTTCCCCGTATTTTGGAGCAAAATTGCCGAAATTCCCCTAATTGTGGGGCAAACAGGCAGAAATTCCCTATATGTTTGTGCAAAAAAACAGAAATTTTCCTTATTTTGGGGCAAAACTCATAAATTCCACTTATTTTGGGGCAAAATTCCAGAAATTTCCCTTATTTTGGGGCAAAATTGCAGAAATTTCACTTATTTTGTGGCAAAATTGCAGAAATTTCTCTTATTTCAGGGAAAATAACAGAAATTTTCTTATTTTAATGGGAAAAGGCAGAAATTTCTTTTATTTTGGTACAAAATTGTAGAAATTTTTCTTATTTTGGGCAGAGGCAGAAATTTCCCATATTTTGTGGCAAAAATGCAGAAATTCCTCTTATTTTGAGGTAAAAAGGCTGAAATTCCCCTTATTTTGGGGCAAAAAGTCAGAAATTCTTCTTATTTTGGGTCAAAATGCAGACATTTCCCTTATTTTGGGGAAAAATTTTAGAAATTTAACTTATTTCAGGGCAAAAATCAGAAATTCCCGTTATTTTGGGGCAAAAAGACAGAAATTCCGTATATTTTTGTGAAAATTCAGAAATTGCACTTATTTTGAGTCAAAAAGGCGGCAAATCCCCTTATTTTGGGGTAAAAATGAAGAAATTTCTCTTTTTTATGGCAAAAAGTATACATTCCCTCTATTTTCAGGCAAAAAGGCTGAAATTCCCCTTATTTTGGAGCAAAAGTGCAGAAAATCTCCTAATTGTGGGGCAAAAAGGCAGAAATTCTCTATATGTTGGGGCAAAATACAGAAATTCTCCTTATTTTGGGGCAAAACTCAGAAATTCCACTTATTTAGAGGCAAAATGGCAGAAATTCCTCATATTTTGGAGCAAAAATGAAGAAATTTCCCTTTTTTATTGCACAAAGGTATGCATTCCCCTTATTTTTGGGCAAAAAGACAGAAATTCCCCGTTTTTTGGAGCAAAATTGCAGAAAATCCCCTAATTGTGGGGAAAAAAGGCAGAAATTCTCTATATGTTGGGGCAAAATACAGAAATTCTCCTTATTTTGGGGCAAAACTCAGAAATTCCACTTATTTAGAGGCAAAATGGCAGAAATTCCTCTTATTTTGGAGCAAAAATGAAGAAATTTCCCTATTTATTGCAAAAAGTTATGCATTCCCCTTATTTTCGGGCAAAAAAGCAGAAATTCCCCGTATTTTGGAGCAAAATTGCAGAAAATCCCCTAATTGTGGGGCAAAAAGGCAGAAATTCTCTATATGTTGGGGCAAAATACAGAAATTCTCCTTATTTTGGGGCAAAACTCAGAAATTCCACTTATTTAGAGGCAAAATGGCAGAAATTCCTCTTATTTTGGAGCAAAAATAAAGAAATTTCCCTTTTTAATGGCAAAAGGTATGCATTCCCCTTATTTTCGGGCTTAAAAGCAGAAATTCCCCGTATTTTGGAGCAAAATTGCAGAAATTCCCCTAATTTTGATGCAAAAGGCAGAAATTCCCTTTATTTTTGGGCAAAAATCAGAAGTTCCCCTTATTTTGGGCAAAATTTCAGAAATTTCCTTTATTTTGGGGCAAAATTGCAGGAATTTACCTTATGTTGGGGCAAAATTGCAGAAAATTCCCTTATTTGGGGCAAAATTGCAGAAATTTCACTTATTTTCAGGTAAAAAGTGTAAAAAAGTTGCAGAAATTTTCCTTATTTTGGTGCAAAAATGCAGAAATTCCTTATATTTTATGGCAAAAACGGAGAAATTTTTCTTATTTTGAGGTAATAAGGCTGAAATTCCCCTTATTTTGGGGCAAAAAGGCAGAAATTTCCCTTATTTCGGGGTAAAATTGCAGAAATTTGAAATATTTTAGGGCAAAATGGCAGAAATTCCCCTTATTTTGGGGCAAAAAATGAAATCCCTAATTTTTGGCTAAAATTAAAGAAATTTCACTTATTTCGGGACAAAAAGGCAGAAATTCCACTTACTTTCGGGCAAAAAGGCAGAAATGACCCGTATTTTGGAGCAAAATTGAAGAAATTTCCGTAATATTGGTGCAAAAATGCAGAAATTCCCTCTATTTTGGGGCAAAAAGGCAGAAATTCTCCATATTTTGGTGCAAAAAGGCTCAAATTCCCCTTATTTTGAGGTAAAATGCTGAAATTCCCCATATTTTGGGGCAAAGGCAGAACTTTTCCTTATTTTGGGGCAAAATGGCACAAATTTCCCTTATTTTTGGGCAAAATAGCAGAAATTTCATTTATTTCAGGGCAAAAAGTAAGACATTCCCCTTATTTTGGTGCAAAAAGCAGAAATTTCTTTTATTATGGTACAAAATTGAAGAAATTTTCCTTATTTTGGAACAAAAAGGCAGAAATTCCTAGTATTTTGGGGCAAAAGGCAGAAATTCTTCTTATTTTGAGGTAAAATGCAGAAATTCCCCTTATTTAGAGGTAAAATGCAGAAATTCCCTTTATTTTGGGGCTAAAAGGGAGAAATTCCCCGTATTTTGGGGCAAAATTGCCGAAATTCCCCTAATTTGGGGACAAAAGGCAGAAATTCCCCTTACTTTGGGGTAAAATTGAAAAAATTTCAAATATTTCAGGGCAAAATGGCAGAAATTCCCCTTATTTTGGGGCAAAAAGGTGAAATCCATAATTTTTGGCTGAAATTGAAGAAATTTCACTTATTTCGGGACAAAAAGGCAGAAATTCCACTTAATTTCGGGCAAAAAGGCAGAAATGACCCGTATTTTGGAGCAAAATTGCAGAAATTCCCCTAATATTTGTGCAAAAATGCAGAAATTCCCTTCATTTTGGGGCAAAAAGGCAGAAATTCTCCATATTTTTGTGCAAAAAGGCTGAAATTTCCCTTATTTTGAGGTAAAATGCTGAAATTCCCCATATTTTGGGGCAAAAGGCAGAAATTCCCCTTATTTTGGGGCACAAAGTCACAAATTTCCCTTATTTTCGGACAAAATTGCAGAAATTTCATTTATTTCAGGGCAAAAATTCAGAAATTCTCCTTATTTTGGGGCAAAAAGCAGAAATTTCTTTTATTATGGTTCAAAATTGAAGAAATTTTACTTATTTTGAAACAAAAAGTCAGAAATTCCCCATATTTTGGGGCAAAAGGCAGAAATTCTTCTTATTTTGAGGTAAAATGCAGAAATTGTTTTTTTTTTTAGAGTAAAAATGCAGAAATTCCCTTTATTTTGGGGCTAAAAAGCAGAAATTTCCTGTATATTGTGGCAAAATTGCAGAAATTTTCATAATTTTCGGCCAAAAAAAAAGAAATTCTTCTTATTTTGGGGCAAAAAGACAGAAAATCGCCTTTTTTTGGGAGCAAAAAGTCAGAAATTCCCTTTATTTTGGGGCAAAATTGCAGAAATTTCCTTTACATTTGGGCAAAATTGCAGAACTTTCCCTTAATTTGGGGCAAAATTGCAGAACTTTAACTTATTTCAGAAAAAAGGCAGTATTTTCTTATTTTGGGGCAAAAAGGCAGAAATTTCTTTTATTTTGGTATATAATTGCAGAAATTTTTCTTATTTTGGGGCAAAAAGGCAGAGATTCTCCATATTTTGGGGCAAAAAGGTGGAAATTCCCCTTATTTTGAGGTAAAAAGGCTGAAATTCCCTTTATTTTCGGGCAAAAAGTCAGAAATTTCCCTTATTTTGGGGCAAAAAGACAGAAATTTCGTTTATTTTTGGGAAAAAGGCAGAAATTGCACTTATTTTGAGTAAAAAAGGCGGAAAATCCCCTTATTTTGGGGCAAAAAAGAAGAAATTTCCCTTTTTTATGGCAAAAGGTATACATTCCCTTTATTTTCGGGCAAAAAAGTAGAAATTCCCTATATTTTGGAGCAAAATTGCAGAAATTTCTTTAATTTTGAGGCAAAAAGGCAGAAATTCCCCTTATTTTGGGGTAAAACTTCAGAAATTTCACTTATTTCGCGGCAAAATGGAAGAAATTTCCTTTATTTTGGGCGAAAAAGGCAGAAAATCCCCATATTTAGGAGCAAAATTGCAGAAATTCACCTAATTTTGGGGTAAAAAATACAGTAATTTTCTTTATTTTGGGGCAAAAAGGCAGATATTCTCCTTATTTTGGGGCAAAAGGCAGAAATTCCCCTTATTTTACGGCAAAATTGCAGAAATTTCCCTTATTTGGGGGCAAAAAACAGAAATTCCCCTTATTTGGGGCAAAATTGCAGAAATTTCCCTTATTATGGGGAAAAATTGCAGATATTTCCATTATTTTAGGGCAAAATTGCAGAAATTTCACTTATTTCAGAGAAAAAAAGCAAAAATTTTTCTTATTTTGGGGCAAAAAGGCAGAAATTCCCATTATTTTGGGGCAAAAGGGCAGAAATTCACCTTATTTTGGGTTAAAATTGCAAAAATGTCACATATTTCAGGGCAAAAAGGCAGAAATTTCTTTTATTTTGGGGCAAAATTGGAGAAATTTCACTTATTTCAGGGTAATAAGTCAGAAATTTTCCTTATTTTGGGGCAAAAAACAAACAGAAATTCTTTTTGTTTTGGGGGAAAAAGACAGAAATTCCACTTATTTAGAGGCAAAAAGGCAGAAATTTTCCTTATTTTGGAGCAAAAATGAAGAAATTTCTCTTTTTTATGGCAAAAAGTTATGCATTCCCCTTATTTTCGGGCAAAAAGTCAAAAATTCCCCGTATTTTGGAGCAAAATTTCAGAAAATTTCCTAATTGTGGTGGAAAACGGCAGAAATTCTCTCTATGTTGAAGCAAAAAGACAGAAATTCTTTTTATTTTGGGGCAAAACTAAGAAATTCCACTTATTTAGAGTCAAAATGGCAGATATTCCTCTTATTTTGGAGCAAAAATGAAGAAATTTCCCTTTTTTATGGCAAAATGTATGCATTCTCTTTATTTTCGTGCAAAAAGGCAGAAATTCCCCGTATTTTAGGGTAAAATTGCAGAAATTTCAAATATTTCAGGGCAATATGGCAAAAATTCCCCTTATTTTGGGGCAAAAAGTTGAAATCCATAATTTTTGGCTAAAATTGAGAAAATTTCACTTATTTCCGGAAAAAAGGCAGAAATTCTACTTAATTTTGGGCAAAAAGGCAGAAATGACCCGTATTTTCGAGGAAAATTGCAGAAATTCCGCTAATATTGGTGCAAAAATGCAGAAATTCCCTTTATTTTGGGGCAAAAAGCAGAAATTCTTCATATTTTGGTGCAAAAAGGCTGAAATTCCCCATATTTTGAGGTAAAATGCTGAAATTCCCCATATTTTTGGGCAAAAGGCAAAAATTCCCCACATTTTGGGGCAAAAAGGCACAAATTTCCCTTATTTTCGGGCAAAATTGCAGAAATTTTATTTATTTCAGGGTAAAAAGTCAGAAATTCCCATTATTTTGGGGCAAAAAGCAGAAATTTTTTATTATGGTACAAAATTGAAGAAATTTTTCTTATTTTGGAACAAAAAGGCAGAAGTTCCCCATATTTTGGGGCAAAAGGCAGAAATTCTTCTTATTTTGAGGTAAAATGCAGAAATTCCCCTTATTTAGAGGTAAAATGCAGAAATTCCCCAAATATTGGGGGAAAATGCAGAAATTTCCTTTATTTTGAGGCTAAAAGGCAAAAATTCCCCGTATTTTGAAGCAAATTTGCAGAAATTCTCATAATTTTCAGGCAAAAAGGCAGAAATTCTCCTTATTTTGGGGCAAAAGACAGAAAATCTCCTTTTTTTGGGGGCAAAAAGTCAGAAATTCCCCTTATTTTGGGGCAAAATTGCAGAAATTTCCTTTACATTTGGGCAAAATTGCAGAAATTTTTCTTATTTTGGGGCAAAATTGCAGAAGTTTCACTTATTTTAGAAAAAATGCAGAAATTTTCTTATTTTGGGGCAAAAAGGCAGAAATTTCTTTTATTTTGGTACAAAATTGCAGAAATTATTCTTATTTTGGGGCAAAAAGGCAGAAATTCCCCATATTTTGGGGCAAAAAGGCAGAAATTCCCCTTATTTTCAGGCAAAAATTCAAATATTCCCCTTATGTGTGGGCAAAAAGACAGAAATTTCGTTTATTTTTAGGGTAAAGGCAGAAATTGCACTTATTTTGAGTCAAAAAGGTGGAAAATTTCCTTATTTTCGGGAAATAATGAAGAAATTTCCCTTCTTTATGGCAAAAGGGTATACATTCCCTTTATTTTCAGGCAAAAATTCAGAAATTCCCCGTATTTTGTAGCAAAATTGCAGATATTCCCCTAATTGTGGGGCAAATAGGCAGAAATTCCCAATATGTTGGGGCAAAAAGACAGAAATTCTCTTTATTTTGGGGCAAAACTCAGAAATTTCACTTATTTTAGGACAAAATTGCAAAAATTTCAGTTATTTCAGAGAAAAAAAGAAAAAATTTTTCTTATTTTGGGGCAAAAAGGCAGAAATTCCCATTATTTTGGGGCAAAAAGGCAGAAATTCACCTTATTTTGGGGTAAAATTTAGGAATTTCACATATTTCAGGGCAAAAAGAAAGAAATTTCCCTGATTTTGGGGCAAAATTGCAGAAATTTCATTATTTCAGGGTAATAAGTCAGAAATTTTCTTTATTTTGGGGCAAAAATACAGAAATTACCTTTTTGGGGGGGGAAAATACAGAAATTCCACTTATTTAGAGGCAAAAAGGCAGAAATTCTCCTTATTTTCGAGCAAAAATGAAGAAATTTCCCTTTTTTAAAGCAAAAAGGTATTTATTCCCCTTATCTTCGGGCAAAAAGGCAGAAATTCACCATATTTTGGAGCAAAATTGCAGAAATTCCCCTAATTTTGGGGCAAAAGGCAGAAATTCTCTTTATTTTTGGGCAAAAATCAGAAATTCCTCTAACTTTGGGGCAAAATTCCAGAAATTTCCTTTATTTTGGGGCAAAATTGCAGATTTTTAACTTATTTATGGGCAAAATTGCAGAATTTTCACTTATTTCAGGGAAAAAAGGCAGAAATTTTTCTTATTTTGTGGCAAAAACGCACAAATTCCTAATATTCTGTGGCAAAAATGCAGAAATTCCTCTTATTTTGAGGTAAAAAGGCTAAAATTTCCCGTATTTGGGGGCAAAAAGGCAGAATTTTTTTTTATTTTGGAGCAAAATTGCAGGAATTTACTTTATTTTGGGACAAAATTGCAGAAATTTCACTTATTTCAGGGTAATAAGTCAAAAATTTTCCTTATTTTAAGGCAAAAAAGACAGAAATTCTCTTTGTTGTTGGGGGAAAAGTCAGAAATTCCACTTATTTAGAGGAAAAAAGGCAGAAATTCCCCTTATTTTTGAGCAAAAATAAAAAATTTCCCTTTTTTTTGGCAAAAAAGTATGCATTCCCCTTATTTTCGGGTAAAAAAACAGAAATTCCCCGTATTTTTGAGCAAAAGTGCAGAAAATACCCTAATTGTGGGGCAAATAGGTAGAAATTCTCTATATGTTGGGGCAAAATAGAGAAATTCTCCTTATTTTGGGGCAAAACTCAGAAATTTCACTTATTTTAGGGCAAAATTGCAGAAATTTCAGTTATTTCAGAGAAAAAAAGTAAAAATTTTTCTTATTTTGGGGCAAAAAGGCAGAAATTCACCTTATTTTGGGGTAAAATTGCAGAAATTTCATGGCAAAAAGACAGAAATTTCCCTAATTTTGGGGCAAAATTGCAGAAATTTCACTTATTTCAGTGTAATAAGTCAGAAATTTTCTTTATTTTGGGGCAAAAATACAGAAATTACCTTTTTTGGGATGGAAAATACAGAAATTCCACTTATTTAGAGGCAAAAAGGCAGAAATTCCCCTTATTTTTGAGCAAAAATGAAGAAATTTCCCTTTTTTATGGCAAAAAGGTATGCATTCCCCTTATTTTCGGGCAAAAAGGCTGAAATTCCCCGTATTTTGGAGCAAAATTTCAGAAAATCCCCTAATTGTGGGGCAAAAAGGCAGAAATTCTCTATATGTTGGGGCAAAAATACAGAAATTCTTTTTATTTTGTGGCAAAACTAAGAAATTCCACTTATTTAGAGGTAAAATGGCAGAAATTCCTCTTATTTTGGAGCAAAAATGAAGAAATTTCCCTTTTTTATGGCAAAAAGTTATGCATTCTCTTTATTTTCGGGCAAAAAGGCAAAAATTCCCTGTATTTTGGAACAAAATTGCAGAAAGTCCCCTAATTGTGGGGCAAAAGGCAGAAAATCCCCTTATTTTGGGGTAAAATTGCAGAAATTTCAAATATTTCAGGTCAAAATGGCAGAAATTCCCCTTATTTTGGGGCAAAAAGATGAAATCCCTAATTTTTGGCTAAAATTGAAGAAATTTCACTTATTTCGGGACAAAAAGGCAGAAATTCCCCTTAATTTCGGGCAAAAAGGCAGAAATTCCCCTTATTTTGGAGCAAAATTGCAGAAATTCCCTTAATATTGGTGCAAAAATGCAGAAATTCCTATTATTTTGGGGCAAAATTGCAGAAATTTCCTTTTCATTTGGGCAAAATTGCAGAAATTTCTCTTATTTCAGAAAAAAAGCAAAAATTTTTTTATTTTGGGGCAAAAAGGCAGAAATTTCTTTTATTTTGGTACAAAATTGCAGAAATGATTCTTATTTTGGGGCAAAAATGCAGAAATTCCCCATATTTTGGGGCAAAAAGGCTGAAATTCCCCTTATTTTCAGGCAAAAATTCAGATATTCCCCTTATGTGTGGGCCAAAAGACAGAAATTTTGTTTATTTTGGGGGTAAAGGCAGAAATTGCACTTATTTTGAGTCAAAAAGAAGGAAAATTTCCTTATTTTCGGGCAAAAATGAAGAAATTTCCCTTTTTTATGGCAAAAGTATACATTCCCTTTATTTTCGGGCAAAAATGCAGAAATTCCCCGTATTTTGGAGCAAAATTGCAGAAATTCCTCTAATTGTGGAGCAAATAGGCAGAAATTCCCTATATGTTGGGGCAAAAAGACCGAAATTCTCCTTATTTTGGGGCAAAACTCAGAAATTTCACATATTTTAGGGCAAAATTGCAGAAATTTCAGTTATTTCAGAGAAAAAAAGTAAAAATTTTTCTTATTTTGGGGCAAAAAGGCAGAAATTCCCATTATTTTGGGGCAAAAAAGCAGAAATTCACCTTATTTTGGGGTAAAATTGCAGAAATTTCACGGCAAAAAGACAGAAATTTCCCTAATTTTGGGGCAAAATTGCCGAAATTTCACTTATTTCAGGGTAATAAGTCAGAAATTTTCTTTATTTTGGGGCAAAAATACAGAAATTATCTTTTTTGGGGTGGAAAATACAGAAATTCCACTTATTTAGAGGCAAAAAGGCAGAAATTCCCCTTATTTTGGAGCAAAATGAAGAAATTTCCCTTTTTTAAGGCAAAAAGGTATGCATTCCCCTTATTTTCGGGCAAAAAGGCAGAAATTCACCGTATTTTGGAGCAAAATTGCAGAAATTCCCCTAATTTTGAGGAAAAAGGCAGAAATTCTTTTTATTTTTGGGCAAAAATCAGAAATTTCCCTTACTGCGGGGCAAAATTCCAGAAATTTTCTTTATTTTGGGGCAATATTGCAGAAATTTAACTTATTTATGGGCAAAATTGCAGAATTTTCACTTATTACAGGGAAAAAAGGCAGAAATTTTTCTTATTTTGGGGCAAAAAGGCACAAATTCCAAATATTTTGTGGCAAAAATGCAGAAATTTCCCTTATTTTGAGGTAAAAAGGCTGAAATTTCTCGTATTTGGGGGCAAAAAGGCAGAAATTTTTTTTAATTTTGGGACAAAATTGCAGGAATTTACTTTATTTTGGGGCAAAATTGCAGAAATTTCACTTATTTCAGGGTAATAAGTCAAAAATTTTCTTTATTTTAGGGCAAAAAAGACAGAAATTCTCTTTGTTTTTGGGGAAAATGTCAGAAATTCCACTTATTTAGAGGAAAAAAGGCAGAAATTCCTTTTATTTTTGAGCAAAAATAAAGAAATTTCTCTTTTTTATGGCAAAAAGGTATGCATTCCTTTTATTTTTGGGCAAAAAGGCTGAAATTCCCCGTATTTTGGAGCTAAATTTCAGAAAATCCCCTAATTGTGAAGCAAAAAGGCAGAAATTCCTTTATTTTGGGGATTAAAGGCAGAAATTCCCCATATTTTGAAGCAAAATTGCAGAAATTCTCATAATTTTCTGGCAAAAAGTCAGAAATTCTCCTTATTTTGGAGCAAAAAGACAGAAAATTTCCTTTTTTCGGGATCAAAAAGTCAGAAATTCCCCTTATTTTGGGGCAAAATTGCAGAAATTTCCTTTACATTTGAGCAAAATTGCAGAAATTTCTTTTATTTTGGGGCAAAATTGCAAAAATTTCACTTATTACAGAAAAAAGGTGGAAATTTTCTTATTTTGTGGCAAAAAGGAAGAAATTCCCCTTATTTTGAGGTATAAAGGCTAAAATTTCCCTTATTTTCGGGAAAAAAGTCAGAAATTCCCCTTATTTTGGGGCAAAAATACAGAAATTTCGTTTATTTTTGGTGAAAAAGCAAAAATTTCACTTATTTCACGGCAAAGTGGCATAAATTCCCCTTATTTTCGGCGAAAAAGGCAGAAAATCCCCGTATTTTGGAGCAAAATTGCAGAAATTCACTTATTTTGTGGTAAAAAATACAGTAATTTTCTTTATTTTGGGGCAAAAAGGCAGATATTCTCCTTATTTTGGGGCAAAAGGCAGAAATTCCTCTTATTTTAGGGCCAAATTGCAGAAATTTCCCTTATTTGTGGTCAAAAAACAGAAATTCCCATTATTTTGAGGCAAAATTGCAGAAATTTCCCATATTATGGGGAAAAAATTGCAGAAATTTCCCTTATTTTAGGGCAAAATTGCAGAAATTTCACTTATTTCAGAGAAAAAAAGCAAAAATTTTTCTTATTTTGGGGCAAAAAGGCAGAAAATCCCATTATTTTGGGGCAAAAAGGCAGAAATTCACCATATTTTGGGTTAAAATTGCAGATATTTCACATATTTCAGGGCAAAAAGGCAGAAATTTCCCTTATTAGGGGGAAAATTGCAGAAATTTCACTTATTTCATGGTAATAAGTCAGAAATTTTCCTTATTTTTGGGCAAAAAAGACAGAAATTCCCTTAGTTTTGGGGGAAAAAGACAGAAATTCCACTTATTTAGAGGCAAAAAGGCAGAAATTCCCCGTATTTTGGAGCAAAAGCTCAGAAAATCTCCTAATTGTGGGGCAAAAAGGCAGAAATTCTCTATATGTTGGGGCAAAATACAGAAATTCTCCTTATTTTGAGGCAAAACTCAGAAATTAGACTTATTTTGGGGCAAAATTCATGAAATTTTTCTTATTTTAGGGCAAAATTGCAGAAATTTCACTTACTTTGTGGCAAAATTGCAGAAATTTCACTTATTTCAGAAAAAAAGGCAGAAATTTTCTTTTTTGGAGTAAAAAGTCAGAAATTCCTAATATTTTGTGGCAAAAATGCAGAAATTCCCCTTATTTTGAGGTAAAAATGCTGAAATTCCCCTTATTTGGGGGCAAAAAGGTAGAAATTTCCTTATTTTGGGGCAAAATTGCAGAAATTTCACTTATTATGGGGCAAAATTGCCGAAATTTCACTTATTTCAGGGGAAAAAAGCAGAATTTTTCTTATTTTGGGGCAAAAAGGCAGAAATTTCCCATATTTTGGGGCAAAAATACAGAAATAACCATTATTTTGAGGTAAAAAGGCTGAAATTCCCTTTATTTGGGGGCAAAAAAGCAGATATTTTCCTTATTTTGGGGAAAAATTGCAGAAATTTCACTTATTTAAGGGTAATATGCCAGAAATTTTTCTTATTTGGGGGCAAAAAAGACAAAAATTCTCCTTATTTTGGGGCAAAACTCAGAAATTCCACTTATTTTGGGGAAAAATTTCAGTAATTTCACTTATTTTGGGGCCAAATTGCAGAAATTTCACTTATTTTGGGGCAAAATTGCAGAAATTTCACTTATTTTGAGGTAAACAGGCTGAAATTCCCCTTATTTGGGGGCCAAAAGGCAGAAATTTCCCTTATTTTGGGGGAAAATTGCAGAAATTTCACTTATTTCAGGGTAATAAGTCAGAAATTTTTTTTATTTTGGGGCAAAAAAAAATAGAAATTCCCTTTGTTTGGGGGAAAGACAGAAATTCCACTTATTTAGAGGAAAAAAAGCAGAAATTCCCCTTATTTTGTTGCAAAAATGAAGAAATTTCCCTTTTTTATGGCAAAAAGGTATGCATTCTTCTTATTTTCTGGCAAAAAGGCAGAACTTCCCCGTATTTTGGAGCAAAATTGCCGAAATTCCCCTAATTGTGGGGCAAACAGGCAGAAATTCCCTATATGTTTGTGCAAAAAAACAGAAATTTTCCTTATTTTGGGGCAAAACTCATAAATTCCACTTATTTTGGGGCAAAATTCCAGAAATTTCCCTTATTTTGGGGCAAAATTGCAGAAATTTCACTTATTTTGTGGCAAAATTGCAGAAATTTCTCTTATTTCAGGGAAAATAACAGAAATTTTCTTATTTTGTGGGAAAAGGCAGAAATTTCTTTTATTTTGGTACAAAATTGTAGAAATTTTTCTTATTTTGGGCAGAGGCAGAAATTTCCCATATTTTGTGGCAAAAATGCAGAAATTCCTCTTATTTTGAGGTAAAAAGGCTGAAATTCCCCTTATTTTGGGGCAAAAAGTCAGAAATTCTTCTTATTTTGGGTCAAAATGCAGACATTTCCCTTATTTTGGGGAAAAATTTTAGAAATTTAACTTATTTCAGGGCAAAAATCAGAAATTCCCGTTATTTTGGGACAAAAAGACAGAAATTCCGTATATTTTTGTGAAAATTCAGAAATTGCACTTATTTTGAGTCAAAAAGGCGGCAAATCCCCTTATTTTGGGGTAAAAATGAAGAAATTTCTCTTTTTTATGGCAAAAAGTATACATTCCCTCTATTTTCAGGCAAAAAGGCAGAAATTCCCCTTATTTTGGAGCAAAAGTGCAGAAAATCTCCTAATTGTGGGGCAAAAAGGCAGAAATTCTCTATATGTTGGGGCAAAATACAGAAATTCTCCTTATTTTGGGGCAAAACTCAGAAATTCCACTTATTTAGAGGCAAAATGGCAGAAATTCCTCTTATTTTGGAGCAAAAATGAAGAAATTTCCCTTTTTTATTGCACAAAGGTATGCATTCCCCTTATTTTTGGGCAAAAAGACAGAAATTCCCCGTTTTTTGGAGCAAAATTGCAGAAAATCCCCTAATTGTGGGGAAAAAAGGCAGAAATTCTCTATATGTTGGGGCAAAATACAGAAATTCTCCTTATTTTGGGGCAAAACTCAGAAATTCCACTTATTTAGAGGCAAAATGGCAGAAATTCCTCTTATTTTGGAGCAAAAATGAAGAAATTTACCTATTTATTGCAAAAAGTTATGCATTCCCCTTATTTTCGGGCAAAAAAGCAGAAATTCCCCGTATTTTGGAGCAAAATTGCAGAAAATCCCCTAATTGTGGGGCAAAAAGGCAGAAATTCTCTATATGTTGGGGCAAAATACAGAAATTCTCCTTATTTTGGGGCAAAACTCAGAAATTCCACTTATTTAGAGGCAAAATGGCAGAAATTCCTCTTATTTTGGAGCAAAAATAAAGAAATTTCCCTTTTTAATGGCAAAAGGTATGCATTCCCCTTATTTAAGGGCTTAAAAGCAGAAATTCCCCGTATTTTGGAGCAAAATTGCAGAAATTCCCCTAATTTTGGGGCAAAAGGCAGAAATTCCCTTTATTTTTGGGCAAAAATCAGAAGTTCCCCTTATTTTGGGCAAAATTTCAGAAATTTCCTTTATTTTGGGGCAAAATTGCAGGAATTTACCTTATGTTGGGGCAAAATTGCAGAAAATTCCCTTACTTGGGGCAAAATTGCAGAAATTTCACTTATTTTCAGGTAAAAAGTGTAAAAAAGTTGCAGAAATTTTCCTTATTTTGGTGCAAAAATGCAGAAATTCCTTATATTTTATGGCAAAAACGCAGAAATTTTTCTTATTTTGAGGTAATAAGGCTGAAATTCCCCTTATTTTGGGGCAAAAAGGCAGAAATTTCCCTTATTTCGGGGTAAAATTGCAGAAATTTGAAATATTTTAGGGCAAAATGGCAGAAATTCCCCTTATTTTGGGGCAAAAAATGAAATCCCTAATTTTTGGCTAAAATTAAAGAAATTTCACTTATTTCGGGACAAAAAGGCAGAAATTCCACTTACTTTCGGGCAAAAAGGCAGAAATGACCCGTATTTTGGAGCAAAATTGAAGAAATTTCCGTAATATTGGTGCAAAAATGCAGAAATTCCCTCTATTTTGGGGCAAAAAGGCAGAAATTCTCCATATTTTGGTGCAAAAAGGCTCAAATTCCCCTTATTTTGAGGTAAAATGCTGAAATTCCTCATATTTTGGGGCAAAGGCAGAACTTTTCCTTATTTTGGGGCAAAATGGCACAAATTTCCCTTATTTTTGGGCAAAATAGCAGAAATTTCATTTATTTCAGGGCAAAAAGTAAGACATTCCCCTTATTTTGGTGCAAAAAGCAGAAATTTCTTTTATTATGGTACAAAATTGAAGAAATTTTCCTTATTTTGGAACAAAAAGGCAGAAATTGCTAGTATTTTGGGGCAAAAGGCAGAAATTCTTCTTATTTTGAGGTAAAATGCAGAAATTCCCCTTATTTAGAGGTAAAATGCAGAAATTCCCTTTATTTTGGGGCTAAAAGGGAGAAATTCCCCGTATTTTGGGGCAAAATTGCCGAAATTCCCCTAATTTGGGGACAAAAGGCAGAAATTCCCCTTACTTTGGGGTAAAATTGAAAAAATTTCAAATATTTCAGGGCAAAATGGCAGAAATTCCCCTTATTTTGGGGCAAAAAGGTGAAATCCATAATTTTTGGCTGAAATTGAAGAAATTTCACTTATTTCGGGACAAAAAGGCAGAAATTCCACTTAATTTCGGGCAAAAAGGCAGAAATGACCCGTATTTTGGAGCAAAATTGCAGAAATTCCCCTAATATTTGTGCAAAAATGCAGAAATTCCCTTCATTTTGGGGCAAAAAGGCAGAAATTCTCCATATTTTTGTGCAAAAAGGCTGAAATTTCCCTTATTTTGAGGTAAAATGCTGAAATTCCCCATATTTTGGGGCAAAAGGCAGAAATTCCCCTTATTTTGGGGCACAAAGGCACAAATTTCCCTTATTTTCGGACAAAATTGCAGAAATTTCATTTATTTCAGGGCAAAAATTCAGAAATTCTCCTTATTTTGGGGCAAAAAGCAGAAATTTCTTTTATTATGGTTCAAAATTGAAGAAATTTTACTTATTTTGAAACAAAAAGTCAGAAATTCCCCATATTTTGGGGCAAAAGGCAGAAATTCTTCTTATTTTGAGGTAAAATGCAGAAATTGTTTTTTTTTTAGAGTAAAAATGCAGAAATTCCCTTTATTTTGGGGCTAAAAAGCAGAAATTTCCTGTATTTTGTGGCAAAATTGCAGAAATTTTCATAATTTTCGGCCAAAAAAAAAAGAAATTCTTCTTATTTTGGGGCAAAAAGACAGAAAATCGCCTTTTTTTGGGAGCAAAAAGTCAGAAATTCCCTTTATTTTGGGGCAAAATTGCAGAAATTTCCTTTACATTTGGGCAAAATTGCAGAACTTTCCCTTAATTTGGGGCAAAATTGCAGAACTTTAACTTATTTCAGAAAAAAGGCAGTATTTTCTTATTTTGGGGCAAAAAGGCAGAAATTTCTTTTATTTTGGTATAAAATTGCAGAAATTTTTCTTATTTTGGGGCAAAAAGGCAGAGATTCTCCATATTTTGGGGCAAAAAGGTGGAAATTCCCCTTATTTTGAGGTAAAAAGGCTGAAATTCCCTTTATTTTCGGGCAAAAAGTCAGAAATTTCCCTTATTTTGGGGCAAAAAGACAGAAATTTCGTTTATTTTTGGGAAAAAGGCAGAAATTGCACTTATTTTGAGTAAAAAAGGCGGAAAATCCCCTTATTTTGGGGCAAAAAAGAAGAAATTTCCCTTTTTTATGGCAAAAGGTATACATTCCCTTTATTTTCGGGCAAAAAAGTAGAAATTCCCTATATTTTGGAGCAAAATTGCAGAAATTTCTTTAATTTTGAGGCAAAAAGGCAGAAATTCCCCTTATTTTGGGGTAAAACTTCAGAAATTTCACTTATTTCGCGGCAAAATGGAAGAAATTTCCTTTATTTTGGGCGAAAAAGGCAGAAAATCCCCATATTTAGGAGCAAAATTGCAGAAATTCACCTAATTTTGGGGTAAAAAATACAGTAATTTTCTTTATTTTGGGGCAAAAAGGCAGATATTCTCCTTATTTTGGGGCAAAAGGCAGAAATTCCCCTTATTTTACGGCAAAATTGCAGAAATTTCCCTTATTTGGGGGCAAAAAACAGAAATTCCCCTTATTTGGGGCAAAATTGCAGAAATTTCCCTTATTATGGGGAAAAATTGCAGATATTTCCATTATTTTAGGGCAAAATTGCAGAAATTTCACTTATTTCAGAGAAAAAAAGCAAAAATTTTTCTTATTTTGGGGCAAAAAGGCAGAAATTCCCATTATTTTGGGGCAAAAGGGCAGAAATTCACCTTATTTTGGGTTAAAATTGCAAAAATGTCACATATTTCAGGGCAAAAAGGCAGAAATTTCTTTTATTTTGGGGCAAAATTGGAGAAATTTCACTTATTTCAGGGTAATAAGTCAGAAATTTTCCTTATTTTGGGGCAAAAAACAAACAGAAATTCTTTTTGTTTTGGGGGAAAAAGACAGAAATTCCACTTATTTAGAGGCAAAAAGGCAGAAATTTTCCTTATTTTGGAGCAAAAATGAAGAAATTTCTCTTTTTTATGGCAAAAAGTTATGCATTCCCCTTATTTTCGGGCAAAAAGTCAAAAATTCCCCGTATTTTGGAGCAAAATTTCAGAAAATTTCCTAATTGTGGTGGAAAACGGCAGAAATTCTCTCTATGTTGAAGCAAAAAGACAGAAATTCTTTTTATTTTGGGGCAAAACTAAGAAATTCCACTTATTTAGAGTCAAAATGGCAGATATTCCTCTTATTTTGGAGCAAAAATGAAGAAATTTCCCTTTTTTATGGCAAAATGTATGCATTCTCTTTATTTTCGTGCAAAAAGGCAGAAATTCCCCGTATTTTAGGGTAAAATTGCAGAAATTTCAAATATTTCAGGGCAATATGGCAAAAATTCCCCTTATTTTGGGGCAAAAAGTTGAAATCCATAATTTTTGGCTAAAATTGAGAAAATTTCACTTATTTCCGGAAAAAAGGCAGAAATTCTACTTAATTTTGGGCAAAAAGGCAGAAATGACCCGTATTTTCGAGGAAAATTGCAGAAATTCCGCTAATATTGGTGCAAAAATGCAGAAATTCCCTTTATTTTGGGGCAAAAAGCAGAAATTCTTCATATTTTGGTGCAAAAAGGCTGAAATTCCCCATATTTTGAGGTAAAATGCTGAAATTCCCCATATTTTTGGGCAAAAGGCAAAAATTCCCCACATTTTGGGGCAAAAAGGCACAAATTTCCCTTATTTTCGGGCAAAATTGCAGAAATTTTATTTATTTCAGGGTAAAAAGTCAGAAATTCCCATTATTTTGGGGCAAAAAGCAGAAAATTTTTATTATGGTACAAAATTGAAGAAATTTTTCTTATTTTGGAACAAAAAGGCAGAAGTTCCCCATATTTTGGGGCAAAAGGCAGAAATTCTTTTTATTTTGAGGTAAAATGCAGAAATTCCCCTTATTTAGAGGTAAAATGCAGAAATTCCCCAAATATTGGGGGAAAATGCAGAAATTTCCTTTAATTTGAGGCTAAAAGGCAAAAATTCCCCGTATTTTGAAGCAAATTTGCAGAAATTCTCATAATTTTCAGGCAAAAAGGCAGAAATTCTCCTTATTTTGGGGCAAAAGACAGAAAATCTCCTTTTTTGGGGGCAAAAAGTCAGAAATTCCCCTTATTTTGGGGCAAAATTGCAGAAATTTCCTTTACATTTGGGCAAAATTGCAGAAATTTAACTTATTTATGGGCAAAATTGCAGAATTTTCACTTATTACAGGGAAAAAAGGCAGAAATTTTTCTTATTTTGGGGCAAAAAGGCACAAATTCCAAATATTTTGTGGCAAAAATGCAGAAATTTCCCTTATTTTGAGGTAAAAAGGCTGAAATTTCTCGTATTTGGGGGCAAAAAGGCAGAAATTTTTTTTTAATTTTGGGACAAAATTGCAGGAATTTACTTTATTTTGGGGCAAAATTGCAGAAATTTCACTTATTTCAGGGTAATAAGTCAAAAATTTTCTTTATTTTAGGGCAAAAAAGACAGAAATTCTCTTTGTTTTTGGGGAAAATGTCAGAAATTCCACTTATTTAGAGGAAAAAAGGCAGAAATTCCTTTTATTTTTGAGCAAAAATAAAGAAATTTCTCTTTTTTATGGCAAAAAGGTATGCATTCCTTTTATTTTTGGGCAAAAAGGCTGAAATTCCCCGTATTTTGGAGCTAAATTTCAGAAAATCCCCTAATTGTGGGGCAAAAAGGCAGAAATTCTCTATATGTTGGGGCAAAAATACAGAAATTCTTTTTATTTTGGGGCAAAACTCAGAAATTCCACTTATTTAGAGGCAAAATGGCAGAAATTCCTCTTATTTTGGAGCAAAAATGAAGAAATTTCCCTTTTTTATGGCAAAAAGGTATGCATTCTCTTTATTTTCGGGCAAAAAGGAAGAAATTCTCTGTATTTTGGAGCAATATTGCAGAAATTCCCCTAATTTTGGGGCAAAAGGCAGAAAATCCCCTTATTTTGGGGTAAAATTGCAGAAATTTCAAATATTTCAGGGCAAAATGGTAGAAATTCCCCTTATTTTGGGGCAAAAAGATGAAATCCCTAATTTTTGGCTAAAATTGAAGAAATTTCACTTATTTCGGGACAAAAAGGCAGAAATTCCCCTTAATTTCGGGCAAAAAGGCAGAAATTCCCCCTTTTTAGAGGCAAAATTGCAGAAATTCCCTTAATATTGGTGCAAAAATGCAGAAATTCCCCTTATTTTGGGGCAAAATTGCAGAAATTTCCTTTACATTTGGGCAAAATTACAGAAATTTCTCTTATTTCAGAAAAAATGCAGAAATTTTCTTATTTTGGGGCAAAAAGGCAGAAATTTCTTTTATTTTGTTACAAAATTGCAGAAATTTTTCTTATTTTGGGGCAAAAATGCAGAAATTCCCCATATTTTGGGGTAAAAAGGCTGAAATTCCCCTTATTTTCAGGCAAAAATTCAGATATTCCCCTTATGTGTGGGCCAAAAGACAGAAATTTCGTTTATTTTTGGGGTAAAGGCAGAAATTGCACTTATTTTGAGTCAAAAAGGCAGAAAATTTCTTTTTTTCGGGCAAAAATGAAGAAATTTCCTTTTTTTATGGCAAAAAGGTATACATTCCCTTTATTTTCGGGCAAAAATTCAGAAATTCCCCGTATTTTGAAGCAAGATTGCAGAAATTCCCCTAATTGTGGGGCAAAAAGGCAGAAATTCCCTATATGTTGGGGCAAAAAGACCGAAATTCTCCTTATTTTGGGGCAAAACTCAGAAATTTCACTTATTTTAGGGCAAAATTGCAGAAATTTCAGTTATTTCAGAGAAAAAAAGCAAAAATTTTTCTTATTTTGGGGCAAAAAGGCAGAAATTCCCATTATTTTGGGGCAAAAAGGCAGAAATTCACCTTATTTTGGGGTAAAATTGCAGAAATTTCATGGCAAAATACAGAAATTTCCATTATTTTGGGGCAAAATTGCAGAAATTTCAATTATTTCAGGGTAATAAGTAAGAAATTTTCTTTATTTTGGGGCAAAAATACAGAAATTACCTTTTTTGGGGGGGAAAATACAGAAATTCCATTTATTTAGAGGCAAAAAGGCAGAAATTCCCCCTTATTTTGGAGCAAAAATGAAGAAATTTCCCTTTTTTATGGCAAAAAGGTATGCAATCCCCTTATTTTCGGGCAAAAAGGCAGAAATTCACCGTATTTTGGAGCAAAATTGCAGAAAGTCCCCTAATTTTGTGGCAAAAGGCAGAAATTCTCTCTATTTTGGGGCAAAAATCAGAAATTCGCCTTACTTTGGGGCAAAATTCCAGAAATTTCATTTATTTTGGGGCAAAATTGCAGAAATTTAACTTATTTATGGGCAAAATTGCAGAATTTTCACTTATTTCAGGGAAAAAAGGCAGAAAATTTCTTTATTTTTGGGGAAAAAAGGCACAAATTCCTAATATTTTGTGGCAAAAATGCAGAAATTCCCCTTATGTTGAGGTAAAAAGGCTGAAATTTTTTTATTTTGGGGCAAAATTGCAGGAATTTACTTTATTTTGGGGCAAAATTGCAGAAATTTTACTTATTTCAGGGTAATAAGTCATAAATTTTCCTTATTTGAGGGCAAAAAAGACAGAAATTCTCTTTGTTTTTGGAGAAAAAGTCAGAAATTCCACTTATTTAGAGGAAAAAAGGCAGAAATTCCCCTCATTTTGGAGCAAAAATGAAGAAATTTCTTTTTTTTATGGCAAAAAGGTATGCATTCCCCTTATTTTCGGGCAAAAGGGCAGAAATTCCCCATATTTTGGAGCAAAATTTAAGAAAATCCCCTAATTGTGGGGCAAAAAGGCAGAAATTCTCTATATGTTGGGGTAAAAATACAGAAATTCTTTATATTTGGGGGCAAAACTCAGAAATTCCACTTATTTAGAGGCAAAATGGCAGAAAATCCTCTTATTTTGGAGCAAAAATGAAAGGAAGAAAATCTCTTTATTTTGGGGCAAAATTGCAGAAATTCCCTTAATATTGGTGCAAAAATGCAGAAATTCCCTTTATTTTGGGGCAAAAAGGCAGAAATTCTCCATATTTTGGTGCAAAAATGCTAAAATTCCCCTTATTTTGAGGTCAAATGCTGAAATTCCACATATTTTGGGGCAAAAGGCAGAAATTCCCCTCATTTTGGGGTAAAAAGGCACAAATTTCCCTTATTTTCGGGCAAAATTGCTGAAATTTCATTTATTTCAGTGTAAAAAGTCAGAAATTCCCCTTATTTTGAAGCAAAAAGCAGAAATTTATTTTATTATGGTACAAAATTGAAGAAATTTTCCTTATTTTGGAACAAAAAGGCAGAAATTCTCCATATTTTGGGGCAAAAGGCAGAAATTCTTTTTATTTTGAGGTAAAATGCAGAAATTTCCCTTATTTAGAGGTAAAATGCAGAAATTTACCAAATATTGGGGTAAAACGAAGAAATTCCCTTTATTTTGTTGCTAAAAAACAGAAATTCCCCATATTTTGAAGCAAAATCGCAGAAATTCTCATAATTTTCAGGCAAAAAGGCAGAAATTCTCCTTATTTTGGAGCAAAAAGACAGAAGATCTTTTTTTTTTTTGGGAGCAAACATTCAGAAATTCTCGTTATTTTGGGGCAAAATTGCAGAAATTTCTTTTACATTGGGGCAAAATTGCAGAAATTTCCCTTATTTTGGGGCAAAAATCAGAAATTCCCCTTATTTTGGGGCAAAATTGCAGAAATTTCATTTATATTTGGGCAAAATTGCAGAAATTTCCCTTATTTTGGGGCAAAATTGCAGAAATTTAACTTATTTCAGAAAAAATGCAGAAATTTTCTTATTTTGTGGCAAAAAAGCAGAAATTTCTATTATTTTGGTACAAAATTGCAGAAATTTTTCTAATTTGGGGCAAAAAGGCTGAAATTCCCCTTATTTTCGGGCAAAAAACAGAAATTCCCCTTGTGTTGGGGCACAAAGAAAGAAATTTCTTATATTTTTGGGGAAAAGGCAAAATTGCATTTATTTTGACTCAAAAAGGCGGAAAATTTCTTATTTTCGGGCAAAAATGAAGAAATTTTCCTTTTTTATGGCAAAAAGTTATACATTCCCTTTATTTTTGGGCAAAAAGGCAAAAAATTCCCCGTATTTTGGAGCAAAATTGCAGAAATTCCCCTAATTGTGGGGCAAAAAGGCAGAAATTCCATATATGTTGGGGCAAAAAGAGAGAAATTCTCTTTATTTTAGAGCAAAACTCAGATATTTTAATTATATTAGGGCAAAATTGCAGAAATTTCAGTTATTTCAGAGAAAAAATGCAAAAATTTTTCTTATTTTGGGGCAAAAAGGCAGAAATTCCCATTATTTTGGGGCAAAAGTCAGAAATTCCCCTTATTTTGGGGTAAAATTGCAGAAATTTCACATATTTCAGGGCAAAAAGGCAGAAATTTCCCTTATTTTGGGGCAAAATTGCAGAAATTTCAGTTATTTCAGGGTAATAAGTCAGAAATTTTCCTTATTTTGGAGCAAAAAAAACAGAAATTCCCTTTGTTTTCGGGGGAAAAGACAGAAATTCCACTTATTTAGAGTCAAAAAGGCAGAAATTCCCCTTATTTTGAAGCAAAAATGAAGAAATTTCCCTTTTTTATGGCAAAAAAGTATGCATTCCCCTTATTTTCGGGCAAAAAGGCAGAAATTCCCCGTATTTTGGAGTAAAATTGCAGAAATTCGCCTAATTTTGGGGAAAAAGGCAGAAATTCCCCTTATTTTGGGGTAAAATTGCAGAAATTTTAAATATTTCAGGGCAAAATGGCAGAAATTCCCCTTATTTTGGGGCAAAAAATGAAATCCATAATTTTTGGCTAAAATTGAGGAAATTTCACTTATTTCGGGACAAAAAGGCAGAAATTCCACTTAATTTCGGGCAAAAAAGCAGAAATGACCCGTATTTTGGAGCAAAATTGAAGAAATTCCCTTAATATTGTTGCAAAAATGCAGAAATTCCCTTTATTTTGGGGCAAAAAAGCAGAAATTCTCCATGTTTTGGTGTAAAAAGGCTGAAATTCCCCTTATTTTGAGGTAAAATTCTAAAATTCCCCATATTTTGGTGCAGAAGGCAGAAATTCCCCTCATTTTGGGGCAAAAAGGCACAAATTTCCCTTATTTTCGGGGAAATTGCAGAAATTTCATTTATTTCAGGGTAAAAAGTCAGAAATTCCCCTTATTTTGGGGCAAAAAGCAGAAATTTCTTTGATTATGGTACAAAATTGAAGAAATTTTACTTATTTTGAAACAAAAAGGCAGAAATTCCCCATATTTTGGGGCAAAAGGCAGAAATTCTTTTTATTTTGAGGTAAAATGCAGAAATTCCCCTTATTTAGAGGTAAAATGCTGAAATTCCCCAAATACTGGGCGGAAATGCAGAAATTCCCTTTATTTTGGGGCTAAAAAGCAGAAATTCCCTGTATTTTGAAGCAAAATTGCAGAAATTCTCCTTATTTTTGGGCAAAAAGACAGAAAATCTCCTTTTTTCGGGGGCAAAAAGTTAGAAATTCCCCTTATTTTGGGGCAAAATTGCAGAAATTTCCTTTACATTTAGGAAAAATTGCAGAAATTTCCCTTATTTTGGGTCAAAATTGCAGAAATTTCACTTATATCAGAAAAAATGCAGAAATTTTCTTATTTTGGGACAAAAAGGCAGAAATTTCTATTATTTGTTACAAAATTGCAGAAATTTTTCTTATTTTGGGGCAAAAAGGCAGAAATTCCCCATATTTTGGGGCAAAAGGGCTGAAATTCCCCATATTTTTGGGCAAAAAGTCAGAAATTCCTCTTATGTTGGGGAAAAAAACAGAAATTTCGTTTATTTTTGGGGAAAAGGCAGAAATTGCACTTATTTTGAGTCAAAAAGGCGTAAAATTTCCTTAATTTCAGGCAAAAATGACGAAATTTCCCTTTTTTATGGCAAAAAGGTATACATTCCCTTTATTTTCGGGCAAAATGCAGAAATTCTCCATATTTTGGAGCAAAATTGCAGAAATTCCCCTAATTGTGGGGCAAAAAGGCAGAAATTCCCCATATGTTGGGGCAAAAAGACAGAAATTCTCCTTTTTTGGGGGCAAAACTCAGAAATTTCACTTGTTTTAGAGCAAAATTGCAGAAATTTCTGTTATTTCAGAGAAAAAAAGCAAAATTTTTTCTTATTTTGGGGCAAAAATGCAGAAATTCCCATTATTTTGGGGCAAAAAGGCAGAAAATCACCTAATTTTGGGGTAAATTTGCAGAAATTTCACATATTTCAGGGCAAAAAGGCAGAAATTTCCCTTATTTTGGGGCAAAATTGCAGAAATTTCACTTATTTCAGGGTAATAAGTCAGAAATTTTCTTTATTTTGGGGCAAAAAAGACAGAAATTACCTTTTTTTGAGGGGAAAAAGACAGAAATTCCACTTATTTTGAGGCAAAAAGGCAGAAATTCCTCTTATTTTGGAGCAAAAATGAAGAAATTTCGCTTTTTCATGGCAAAAAGGTATGCATTCCCCTTATTTTCAGACAAAAAGGCAAAAATTCCCCGTATTTGGAACAAAATTGCAGAAAATCCCCTAATTTTAGGGCAAAAGGCAGAACTTCCCTTTATTTTGGGGCAAAAATCAGAAATTCCCCTTACTTTTGGGTGAAATTGCATAAATTTAACTTATTTATGGGCAAAATTGCAGAATTTTCATTTATTTCAGGGAAAAAAGGCAGAAATTTTCCTTATTTTGGGGCAAAAAGGCACAAATTCCTAATATTTTGTGGCAAAAAATGCAGAAATTCCCCTTATTTTGAGGTAAAAATGCTGAAATTTCCCATTTTTGGGGGCAAAAAGGCAGAAATTTTTTTATTTTAGGGCAAAATTGCAAAAATTTACTTTATTTTGAGGCAAAATTGCAGAAATTTCACTTATTTCAGGGTAATAAGTCAAAAATTTTTAATATTTTAGGGCAAAAAAGACAGAAATTCTCTTTGTTTTTGGGGAAAAAGTCAGAAATTCCACTTATTTATAAGAAAAAAGGCAGAAATTCCCCTCATTTTGGAGCAAAAATGAAGAAATTTCCCTTTTTTATGGCAAAAAGGTATGCATTCTCCTTATTTTCTGGCAAAAGGGCAGAAATTCCCCGTATTTTGGAGGAAAATTTCAGAAAATCCCCTAATTGTGGGGCAAAAAGGCAGAAATTCTCTATATGTTGGGGTAAAAATACAGAAATTCTTTATATTTGGGGGCAAAACTCAGAAATTCCACTTATTTAGAGGCAAAATGGCAGAAATTCCTCTTATTTTGGAGGAAAAATGAAGAAATTTCCCTTTTTTATGGCAAAAAGCTATGCATTCTCTTTATTTTCGGGCAAAAAAGCAGAAATTCCCTGTATTTTGGAGCAAAATTGCAGAAATTACCCTAATTTTGGGGCAAAAGGCAGAAATTTCCCTTATTTTGGGGTAAAATTGCAGAAATTTCAAATATTTCAGGGCTAAATTGCAGAAATTCTCCTTATTTGGGGGCAAAAAGATGAAATCCATAATTTTTGGCTAAAATTGAAGAAATTTCACGTATTTCGGGAGAAAAAGGCAGAAATTCCACTTAATTTCGGGCAAAAAGGCAGAAATTCCCATTATTTTGGAGCAAAATTGCAGAAATTCTCTTAATATTGGTGCAAAAATGCAGAAATTCCCTTTATTTTGGGGCAAAAAGGCAGAAATTCTCCATATTTTGGTGCAAAAAGGCTGAAATTCCCCTTATTTTGAGGTAAAATGCTGAAATTCCCCATATTTTGGGGCAAAAGGTAGAAATTCCCCTCATTTTGGGGCAAAAAGGCACAAATTTTCCTTATTTTCGGGCAAAATTGCTGAAGTTTCATTTATTTCAGAGTAAAAAGTCAGAAATTCTCCTTATATTGTAGTAAAAACAGAAATTTCTTATATTATGGTACAAAATTGAAGAAATTTTCCGTATTTTGGAACAAAAAGGCAGAAATTCCACATATTTTGGGGCAAAAGGCAGAAATTTTTTTTATTTTGAGGTAAAATGCAGAAATTCCCCTTATTTAGAGGTAAAATGCAGAAATTCCCCAAATATTGGGGGAAAATACAGAAAATCCCTTTATTTTGGCGCTAAAAGGCAGAAATTCCCTGTATTTTGAAGCAAAATTGCAGAAATTCTCATAATTTTCAGGCAAAAAGGCAGGAATTCTCCTTATTTTGGGGCAAAAAGACAGAAAATCTCCTTTTTTAGGGGGCAAAAAGTCAGAAATTCCCCTTATTTTGGGGCAAAATTGCAGAAATTTCCTTTACATTTGGGCAAAATTGCAGAAATTTCCCTTATTTTGGGGTAAAATTGCAAAAATTTCACTTATTTCAGAAAAAATGCAGAAATTTTCTTATTTTGGGGCAAAAAGGCAGAAATTTCTATTATTTTGGTACAAAATTGCAGAAATTTTTCTTATTTTGGGACAAAAATGCAGAAATTCCCCATATTTTGAGGCAAAAAGGCTGAAATTTCCCTTATTTTCGGGCAAAAATCAGAAATTCCCGTAATGTTGGGGCAAAAAAACAGAAATTTCGTTTATTATTGGGGAAAAGGCAGAAATTGCACTTATTTTGAGTCAAAAAGGCGGAAAATTTCCTTATTTTCTGGCAAAAATGAAGAAATTTCCCTTTTTTATGGCAAAAAGGTATACATTCCCTATATTTTCGGGAAAAAGGCAGAAATTCTCCGTATTTTGGAGCAAAATTGCAGAAATGCCCCGAATTGTGGGGCAAAAAGGCAGAAATTCCCTATATGTTGGGGCAAAAAGACAGAAATTCTTTTTATTTTGGGGCAAAACTCAGAAATTCCACTTATTTAGAGGCAAAATGGCACAAATTCCTCTTATTTTGAAGCAAAAATGAAAAAATTTCCCTTTTGTATGGCAAAAAGGTTTGCATTCTCCTTATTTTCGGGCAAAGAGGCAGAAATTCCGTGTATTTTGGAGCAAAATTGCAGAAATTCCCCTAATTTTGGGGCAAAAGGCAAAAATTCCCCTTATTTTGGGGTAAAATTGCAGAAATTTCAAATATTTCAGGCAAACTGGCAGAAATTCCCCTTATTTTGGGGCAAAAAGATGAAATCCATAATTTTTGGTTAAAATTGAAGAAATTACACTTATTTCGGGACAAAAAGGCAGAAATTCCACTTAATTTCGGGCATAAAGGCAGAAAAGACCCGTATTTTGGAGCAAAATTGCAGAAATTCCCCTAATATTGGTGCAAAAATTCAGAAATTCTCTTTATTTTGGGGCAAAAATGCAGAAATTCTTCATATTTTGTTGCAAAAAGGCTGAAATTCCCCTTATTTTGAGGTAAAATCCTGAAATTCCCCATATTATGGGGCAAAAGGCAGAAATTCCCCTCATTTTGTGGCAAAAAGGCACAAATTTCCCTTATTTTCGGGCAAAATTGCAGAAATTTCATTTATTTCAGAGTAAAAAGTCAGAAATTCCCCTTATTTTGGGGCAAAAAGTAGAACTTTCTTTTATTATGGTACAAAATTGAAGAAATTTTCCTTATTTTGGAACAAAAAGGCAGAAACTCCCCATAATTTGAGGCAAAAGGCAGAAATTCTTATTTTGAGGTAAAATGCAGAAATTCCCCTTATTTAGAGGTAAAATGAAGAAATTCCGCAAATATTGGGGGAAAATGCAGAAATTCCCTTTATTTTGGGGCTAAAAGGCAGAAATTCCCTGTATTTTGAAGCAAAATTGCAGAAATTCTCATAATTTTCAGACAAAAAGGCAGAAATTCTCCTTATTTTGGGGGCAAAAAGACAGAAAATCTCCTTTTGCGGGGGCAAAAAGTCAGAAATTCCCCTTATTTTGGGGCAAAATTGCAGAAATTTCCTTTACATTGGGGCAAAATTGCAGAAATTTCCCTTATTTTGGGGCAAAATTGCAAAAATTTCACTTATTTCAGAAAAAATGAAGAAAGTTTCTTCTTTTGGGGCAAAAAGGCAGAAATTTCTACTATTTTGGTACAAAATTGCAGAAATTTTTCTTCTTTTATGCCAAAAAGGCAGAAATTCCCAATATTTTGGGGCAAAAAGGCAGAAATTCCCCTTATGTTTGGGCAAAAAGACAGAAATTTCGTTTATTTTTTGGGAAAAGGCAGTAATTGCACTTATTTTGAGTCAAAAAGGCAGAAAATTTCCTCTTATTTTGGAGAAAAAATGAAGAAATTTCCCTTTTTTATGGCAAAAGGTGTACATTCTCTTTATTTTCGGGCAAAAAGGCAGAAATTCCCCGTATTTTGGAGCAAAATTGCAGAAATTCCCCTAATTGTGGGGCAAAAAGGCAGAAATTCCTTATATGTTGGGAAAAAAGAAAGAAATTCTCCTTATTTTGGGGAAAAACTCAGAAATTTCACTTATTTTAGGGCAAAATTGCAGAAATTTCAGTTATTTCAGAGAAAAAAAGCAAAAATTTTTCTTATTTTGGGGCAAAAAGGCAGAAATTCCCATTATTTTGGGGCAAAATCAGAAATTCACCTTATTTTGGAATAAAATTGCAGAAATTTCACATATTTCAGGGCAAAAAAGCAGAAATTTCCCTTATTTTGTAGCAAAATTGCAGAAATTTCACTTATTTCAGGGTAATAAGTCAGAAATTTTCGTTATTTTGGGGCAAAAAAGACAGAAATTCCCTTTGTTTTGGGGGAAAAAGACAGAAATTCCACTTATTTAGGGGAAAAAATCAGAAATTCCCCTTATTTTGGAGCAAAAGTGAAGAAATTTCTCTTTTTTATGGCAAAAAGGTATGCATACCCCTTATTTTCGAGCAAAAAGGAAGAAATTCCCCTTATTTTGGAGCAAAATTGCAGAAATTCCCCTAATTTTGGGGCAAAAGGCAGAAATTCCCTTTATTTTGGGGCAAAAATCAGAAATTCCCCTTATTTTTGGGCAAAATTCCAGAAATTTCCTTTATTTTGGTGCAAAATTGCAGGAATTTACATTATTTTGGGGCAAAATTGCAGAAATTTTCCTTATTTCGGGCAAAATTACAAAAATTTCACTTATTTTCAGGTAAAAAGGCTGAAATTTCCTTTATTTTGGGGAAAAAGGGAGAAATTTCCCTTATTTTGGGGCAAAATTGCAGAAATTTTCCTTATTTTGGGGCAAAAAGGCAGAAATTCCTTATATTTTGTGGCAAATATAAGGCAGAAATTCCCCTTATTTTGAGGTAATGAGCCTGAAATTCCCTTTATGTTTGGGGAAAAAGGCAGAAAATCTCATTATTTTGAGGCAAAAAGCAGAAATTTCTTTTATTATGGACAAAATTGAAGAAATTTTCGTTATTTTGGAACAAAAAGGCAGAAATTCCCCATATTTTTGGGCAAAAGGCGGAAATTTTTTTTATTTTGAGGTTAAATGCAGAAATTCCCCTTATTTAGAGGTAAAACGCTGAAATTCTCCAAATATTGTTGGAAAATGCAGAAATTCCCTTTAGTTTTGGGATAAAAGGCAGAAATTCCCCGTATTTTGAAGCAAAATTGCAGAAATTCTCATAATTTTCGGGCGAAAAGGCAGAAATTCTCCTTATTTTGGGGCAAAAAGACAGAAAATCTCCTTTTTCGGGAGGAAAAAGTCAGAAATTCCCCTTATTTTGGGGCAAAATTGCAGAAATTTCCTTTACATTTGTGCAAAATTGGAGAAATTTCCCTTATTTTGGGGCAAAATTGCAGAAATTTCACTTATTTCAGAAAAAGGCAGAAATTTTCTTATTGTGGGGCAAAAAGGCAGAAATTTCTTTTATTTTGGTTCAAAATTGCAGAAATTATTCTTATTTTGGGGCAAAAAGGCAGAAATTACTCATATTTTGGGGCAAAATGCGGAAATTCCTCTTATTTTTAGGTAAAAAGGCTGAAATTCCCCTTATTGTCGGGCAAAAAGTCAGAAATTCCCCTTATATTGGGGCAAAATAACAGAAATTTCGTTTATTTTCGGGAAAAAGGCAGAAATTGCACGTATTTTGAGTAATTAAAAATGTGAAAAATCCCCTTATTTTGGGGCAAAAATGAAGAAATTTCCCTTTTTTATGGCAAAAAGGTATACATTCCCTTTATTTTCGGGTAAAAAGGCAGAAATTCCCCGTTTTTTGGAGCAAAATTGCAGAAATTCACCTAATTTTGGGGCAAAATGGCACAAATTCCCCTTATTTTCGGCGAAAAAGGCAGAAAATCCTCGTATTTTGGAGCAAAATTGCAGAAATTCACATAATTTTGGGATAAAATACAGTAATTTTCTTTATTTTGGGGCAAAAGGCAGAAACTCCCCTTATTTTAGGGCAAAATTGCAGAAATTTCCCTTATTTAGGGGCAAAAAACACAAATTTCCTTTATTTTGGGGCAAAATTGCAGAAATTTCCCTTATTTTAGGGCAAAATTGCAGAAATTTCACTTATTTCAGAGAAAAAAGCAAAAATTTTTCTTATTTTGGGACAAAATGGCAGAAATTCCCATTATTTTGGGGCAAAAAGGCCGAAATTCACCTTATTTTGGGTTAAAATTGCAGATATTTGACATATTTCAAAGCAAAAAGGCAGAAATTTCCCTTATTTTGGGGCAAAATTGCAGAAATTTTACTTATTTCTGGGTAATAAGTCAGAAATTTTCCTTATTTTGGGGTAAAAAAGACAGAAATTTTCTTAGTTTTGGGGGAAAAAGACAGAAATTCCAATTATTTAGAGGCAAAAAGGCAGAAATTCCCCTTATTTTGGAGCAAAAATGAAGACATTTTCCATTTTTATGGCAAAAATTATGCATTCCCCTTATTTTCGGCAAAAAGGCAGAAATTCCCCGTATTTTGGAGCAAAATTGCAGAAAATCCCCTAATTGTGGGGCAAAAAGGCAGAAATTCTCTATATGTTGGGGCAAAATACAGAAACTCTCTTTATTTTGGGGCAAAACTCAAAAATTCCACTTATTTAGAGGCAAAATGGCAGAAATTCCTCTTATTTTGGAGCAAAAATTAAGAATTTTTTTTATTGCAAAAAGTTATGCATTCCCCTTATTTTCGGTCAAAAAGGCAGAAATTCTCCGTATTTTAAAGCAAAATTGCAGAAATTCCCTTAATTTTGGGACAAAAGGCAAAAATTCCCCTTATTTTGGAGTAAAATTGTAGAAATTTCAAATATTTCAGGGCAAAATGGCTGAAATTCCCCTTATTTTGAGGCAAAAGGATGAAATCCCTAATTTTTGGCTAAAATTGAAGAAATTTCACTTATTTCGGGACAAAAAGGCAGAAATTCCACTTAATTTCGGGCAGAAAGGAAGAAAATCTCTTTATTTTGGAGCAAAATTGTAGAAATTCCCCTAATATTGGTGCAAAAATGCAGAAATTCCCTTTATTTTGGGGCAAAAATGCAGAAATTCTCCACATTTTGGTGCAAAAAGGCTGAAATTCCCCTTATTTTGAGGAATAATGCTAAAATTTCCCATATTTTGGGGCAAAGGCAGAAATTCCCCTTATTTTGAAGCAAAAAGGCACAAATTTCCCTTATTTTCGGGCAAAATAGTACAAATTTCATTTATTTCAAGGCAAAAATTCAGAAATTCCCTTTATTTTGGGGCAAAAAGTAGAAATTTCTTTTATTATGGTACAAAAATGAAGAAATTTTTTTTATTTTGAAACAAAAAGGCAGAAATTCCCCATATTTTGGGGCAAAACGCAGAAATTCTTTTTATTTTGAGGTAAAATGCAGAAATTCCCTTTTTTTAGAGGTAAAATGCAGAAATTACCCAAATATTGTGGGAAAATGCAGAAATTCCCTTTAGTTTTGGGATAAAAGGCAGAAATTCCCCGTATTTTGAAGCAAAATTGCAGAAATTCTCATAATTTTCGGGCGAAAAGACGGAAATTCTCCTTATTTTGGGGCAAAAAGACAGAAAATCTCTTTTTTCGGGAGGAAAAAGTCAGAAATTCCCCTTATTTTGGGGCAAAATTGCAGAAATTTCCTTTACATTTGGGCAAAATTGCAGAAATTTCCCTTATTTTGGGGCAACATTGCAGAAATTTCACTTATTTCAGAAAAAGGCAGAAATTTTCTTATTGTGGGACAAAAAGGCAGAAATTTCTTTTATTTTCGTTCAAAATTGTAGAAATTATTCTTATTTTGGGGCAAAAAGGCAGAAATTCCTCATATTTTGGGGCAAAATGCGGATATTCCTTTTATTTTTAGGTAAAAAGGCTGATATTCCCCTTATTGTTGGGCAAAAAGTCAGAAATTCTTCTTATATTGGGGCAAAAAGACAGAAATTTCGTTTATTTTCGGGAGAAAGGCAGAAATTGCACGTATTTTGAGTAATTAAAAATGTGAAAAATCCCCTTATTTTGGGGCAAAAATGAAGAAATTTCCCTTTTTTATGGCAAAAAGGTATACATTCCCTTTATTTTCGGGTAAAAAGGCAGAAATTCCCCGTTTTTTGGAGCAAAAGTGCAGAAATTCCCCTAATTTTGGGGCAAAAAGGCAGAAATTCCCCTTATTTTCTTGTAAAACTGCAGAAATTTCACTTATTTCGCGGCAAAATGGCACAAATTCCCCTTATTTTTGGCGAAAAAGGCAGAAAATCACCGTATTTTGGAGCAAAATTGCAAAAATTCACATAATTTTGGGGTAAAAAATACAGTAATTTTCTTTATTTTGGGGCAAAATGCAGAATCTCCCCTTATTTTAGGGCAAAATTGCAGAAATTTCCCTTATTTAGGGGCAAAAAACAGAAATTTCCTTTATTTTGGGGCAAAATTGCAGAAATTTCCCTTATTTTAGGGCAAAATTGCAGAAATTTCACTTATTTCAGAGAAAAAAAGCAAAAATTTTCTTATTTTGGGACAAAATGGCAGAAATTCCCATTATTTTGTGGCAAAAAGGCTGAAATTCATCTTATTTTGGGTTAAAATTGCAGATATTTCACATATTTCAAGGCAAAAAGGCAGAAATTCCCCTGATTTTGAGGTAAAACTGCAGAAATTTTACTTATTTCACAGCAAAGTTGCAGAAATTCTCCTTATTTTTGGCGAAAAAGGCAGAAAATACCTGTATTGTGGAGCAAAATTGCAGAAATTCACTTATTTTGGGGTAAAAAAATACAGTAATTTTCTTTATTTTAAGGCAAAAAGGCAGATATTCTTTTTATTTTGGGGCAAAAGGCAGAAATGCCCCTTATTTTAGGGCAAAATTGCAGAAATTTTCCTTGTTTGGGGGCAAAAAACAGAAATTCCCCTTATTTTGGGGCAAAATTGCAGAATTTTCCCTTATTATGGGGAAAAATTGCAGAAATTTCCCTTATTTTAGGGCAAAATTGCAGAAATTTTACTTATTTCAAAGAAAAAAAGCAAAAATTTTTCTTATTTTGGGACAAAATAGCAGAAATTCCAATTATTTTGTGGCAAAAAGGCAGAAATTCACCTTATTTTGGGTTAAAATTGCAAATATTTCACATATTTCAAGGCAAAAACACAGAAATTTACCTTATTTTGGGGCAAAATTACAGAAAATTCACTTATTTCAGGGTAATAAGTCAGAAATTTTCCTTATTTAGGGCCAAAAAAGAAAGAAATTCTCTTAGTTTTGGGGGAAAAAGACAGAAATTCCACTTATTTAGAGGCAAAAATTCAGAAATTCCCATTATTTTGAAGCAAAAATGAAGAAATTTCCCCTTTTAATTGCAAAAAGATATGCATTCTCCTTATTTTCGGGCAAAAAGGCAGAAATTCCCCGTATTTTGGAGCAAAATTGCAGAAAATCCCCTAATTGTGGGGCAAAAAGGCAGAAATTCTCTATATGTTGGGGCAAAATAGAGAAATTCTCCTTATTTTGGGGCAAAACTTAGAAATTCCACTTATTTAAAGGCAAAATGGCAGAAATTCCTCTTATTTTGGAGGAAAAATGAATAAATTTCCCTTTTTTATGGCAAAAAGGTATGCATTCCCCTTATTTTCGGGCAAAAAGGCAGAAATTCCCCGTATTTTGGAGCAAAATTGCAGAAATTCCCCTAATTTTGGGACAAAAGGCAGAAATTCCCCTTATGTTAGAGTAAAATTGCAGAAATTTCAAATATTTCAGGGCAAAATGACAGAAATTCCCCTTATTTTGGGGCAAAAAGATGAAATCCCCAATTTTTTGCTAAAATTGAAGAAATTTCACTTATTTCGGGACAAAAAGGCAGAAATTCCACTTAATTTCGGGCAAAAAGGCAGAAATGACCCGTATTTTGGAGCAAAATTGCAGAAATTCCCCTATTATTGGTGCAAAAATGCAGAAATTCCATTTATTTTGGGGCAAAAAGGCAGAAATTCTCCATATTTTGGTGCAAAAATGCTGAAATTCCCCTTATTTTGAGGTAAAATGCTGAAATTCCACATATTTTGGGGCAAAGGCAGAAATTTCCCTTATTTTGAATCAAAAAGGAACAAATTTCCCTTATTTTCGGGCAAAATAGTAGAAATTTCATTTATTTCAATGCAAAAATTCAGAAATTCCTCTTATTTTGGGGCAAAAAGTAGCAATTTCTTTTATTATGGTACAAAATTGAAGAAATTTTCCTTATTTTGGAACAA
This sequence comes from Micromys minutus, assembly GCF_963924665.1. Lineage (NCBI taxonomy): Eukaryota > Metazoa > Chordata > Mammalia > Rodentia > Muridae > Micromys > Micromys minutus. The sequence continues at coordinate 1,137,225 of NW_027667262.1, forward strand.
AAAGGCAGAAATTCCCCATATTTTGGGGCAAAACGCAGTAATTCTTTTTATTTTGAGGTAAAATGCAGAAATTCCCTTTATTTAGAGGTAAAATGCAGAAATAACCCAAATATTTGGGGAAAATGCAGAAATTCCCTTTATTTTAGGGATAAAAGTCAGAAATTCCCCGTATTTTGAAGCAAAATTGCAGAAATTCTCATAATTTTCGGGCAAAAAGTCAGAAATTCTCCTTTTTTTGGAGCAAAAAGACAGAAAATTTCCTTTTTTCGGGAGCAAAAAGTCAGAAATTCCCCTTATTTTGGGGCAAAATTGCAGAAATTTCCTTTACATTTGAGCAAAATTGCAGAAATTTCCCTTATTTTGGGGCGAAATTGCAAAAATTTCACTTATTACAGAAAAAAGTTAGAAATTTTCTTATTTTGTGGCAGAAAGGCAGAAATTCCCCTTATTTTGAGGTAAAAAAGCTAAAGTTTCCCTTATTTTCGGGCAAAAAGTCAGAAATTCCCCTTATTTTTGGGCAAAAATATAGAAATTTCGTTTATTTTTGGTGAAAAGGCAAAAATTTCACTTATTTCACGGCAAAGTGGCAGAAATTCCCCTTATTTTCGGCGAAAAAGGCAGAAAATCCCCGTATTTTGGAGCAAAATTGCAGAAATTCACTTATTTTGTGGTAAAAAATACAGTAATTTTCTTTATTTTGGGGCAAAAAGGCAGATATTCTCCTTATTTTGGGGCAAAAGGCAGAAATTCCTCTTATTTTAGGGCAAAATTGCAGAAATTTCCTTTATTTGGGGGTAAAAACAGAAATTCCCATTATTTTGGGGCAAAATTGCAGAAATTTCCCATATTATGGGGAAAAATTGCAGAAATTTCCCTTATTTTAGGGCAAAATTGCAGAAATTTCACTTATTTCAGAGAAAAAAAAGCAAAAATTTTTCTTATTTTGGGACAAAAAGTCAGAAATTCCCATTATTTGGGGGCAAAAAGGCAGAAATTCACCATATTTTGGGTTAAAATTGCAGATATTTCACATATTTCAGGGCAAAAAGGCAGAAATTTCCCTTATTAAAGGGAAAATTGCAGAAATTTCACTTATTTCAGGGTAATAAGTCAGAAATTTTCCTTATTTTTGGGCAAAAAAGACAGAAATTCCCTTAGTTTGGGGGGAAAAGACAGAAATTCCACTTATTTAGAGGCAAAAAGGCAGAAATTCCCTTTATTTTGGAGAAAAAATGAAGACATTTCCCTTTTTTATGGCAAAAAGTATGCATTCCTTTTATTTTCGGGCAAAAAGGCAGAAATTCCCCGTATTTTGGAGCAAAAGTGCAGAAAATCCCCTAATTGTGGGGCAAAAGGCAGAAATTCTCTATATGTTGGGGCGAAATACAGAAATTCTCCTTATTTTGGGACAAAACTCAGAAATTCCACTTATTTAGAGGCAAAATTGCAGAAATTCCTCGTATTTTGGAGCAAAAATGAAGAAATTTCCCTTTTTTATTGCAAAAAGTTATGCATTCCCCTTATTTTCGGGCAAAAAAGCAGAAATTCCCCGTATTTTGGAGCAAAATTGCAGAAAATCCCCTAATTGTGGGGCAAAAAGGCAAAAATTCTCTATATGTTGGGGCAAAATGCAGAAATTCTCCTTATTTTGGGGCAAAACTCAGAAATTCCACTTATTTAGAGGCAAAATGGCAGAAATTACTCTTATTTTGGAGCAAAAATAAAGAAATTTCACTTTTTAATGGCAAAAGGTATGCATTCCCCTTATTTTCGGGCTAAAATGCAGAAATTCCCCGTATTTTGGAGCAAAATTGCAGAAATTCCCCTAATTGTGGGGAAAAAATGCAGAAATTCCCTATATGTTAGGGCAAAAAGACAGAAATTCTCCTTATTTTGGGGCAAAACTCAGAAATTCCACTTATTTTGGGGCAAAATTCATGAAATTTCCCTTATTTTAGGGCAAAATTGTAGAAATTTCACTTACTTTGGGGCAAAATTGCAGAAATTTCACTTATTTCAGGGAAAAAAGGCAGAAATTTTTTTTTGGAGTAAAAAGTCAGAAATTCCTAATATTTTGTGGCAAAAATTCAGAAATTTCCCTTATTTTGAGGTAAAAATGCTGAAATTCCCTTTATTTGGGGGCAAAAAGGCAGAAACTTCCCTTATTTTGGGGCAAAATTGCTGAAATTTCACTTATTTCAGGGGAAAAAAGCAGAATATTTCTTATTTTGGGGCACAATGGCAGAAATTTCCCATATTTTGGGGCAAAAATACAGAAATAACCATTATTTTGAGGTAAAAATGCTGAAATTCCCTTACTTGGAAGCAAAAAAGCAGAAATTTTCCTTATTTTGGGGAAAAATTGCAGAAATTTCACTTATTTAAGGGTAATATGTCAAAAATTTTTCTTATTTGGGGGCAAAAAAGACAGAAATTCTTCTTATTTTGGGGCAAAACTCAGAAATTCCACTTATTTTGGGGCAAAATTCCAGAAATTTCCCTTATTTTGGGGCAAAAATGCAGAAATTTCACTTATTTTGTGGCAAAATTGCAGAAATTTCTCTTATTTCAGGGAAAAAAACAGAAATTTTCTTATTTTGGGGAAAAAGGCAGAAATTTCTTTTATTTTGGTACAAAATTGTAGAAATTTTTCTTATTTTGGGCAAAAAGGCAGAAATTTCCCATATTTTGTGGCAAAAATGCAGAAATTCCCCTTATTTTGAGGTAAAAAGGCTGAAATTCCCCTTATTTTGCGGCAAAAAGTCAGAAATTCTTCTTATTTTGGGTCAAAAAGCAGACATTTCCCTTATTTTGGGGAAAAATTTTAGAAATTTAACTTATTTTAGGGCAAAAATCAGAAATTCCCGTTATTTTGGGGCAAAAAGACAGAAATTCCGTATATTTTTGGAAAAATTCAGAAATTGCACTTATTTTGGGTCAAAAAGGTGGCAAATTCCCTTATTTTGGGGTAAAAATGAAGAAATTTCCCTTTTTTATGGCAAAAAGTATACATTCCCTCTATTTTCAGGCAAAAAGGCAGAAATTCCCCGTATTTTGGAGCAAAATTGCAGAAATTCCCATAATTTTGGGGCAAAAATGCAGAGCTTCTTCTTATTTTGGGATAAAACTGCAGAAATTTCACTTATTTCGCGGAAAAATGGCAAAAATTCTCTTTATTTTCGGCGAAAAAGTGAGAAAATCCCCGTATTTTGAGACAAAATTGCAGAAATTCACCTAATTTTGGGGTAAAACATGCAGTAATTTTCTTTATTTCGGGGCAAAAAGGCAGAAATTCCTTTGATTTTGGGGCAAAAGGCAGAAATTCCCCTTATTTATGGCAAAATTGCAGAAATTTTTCTTATTTGGCGACAAAAAACAGAAATTCCCTGTATTTTGGGGCAAAATTGCAGAAAATACCTTTATTATGGGGAAAATTGCAGAAATTTCTTTTCTTTTAAGGCAAAATTGCAGAAATTTCACTTATTTCAGGGCATAATTCAAAAATTCCTTTTATTTTGGGGCAAAAAGACAGAAATTCCGTTTATTTTTGGGTAAAAAGGCAGAAATTTCACTTATTTTGAAGAAATAAGTCAGAAATTCCTCTTATTTTGGGGCAAAAATGAAGAAATTTCACTTTTTTGGGGCAAAAGGTATACATACCCATTATTTTCGGGCAAAAAAGCAGAAATACCCAGTATAATTGCAGAAATTCCCCTAATTGTGGGGCAAAAATGCAGAAATTCCTTATATGATGGGGCAAAAAGACAGAAATTCCACTTATTTTGGGGCAAAATTCCAGAAATTTCACTTATTTTGGGGCAAAATTCCAGAAATTTCACATATTTCAGGGTAAAGAAGCAGAAATTTTTCGTATTTTGGAGCACAATGTCAGAAATTCTTAATATTTTGTGGCAAAAATGCAGAAATTCCCCTTATTTTGAGGTAAAAAGGCTGAAATTCCCCTTTATTTGGGGCAAAAAGGCAGAAATTTCCCTTATTTTGGGGCAAAAACACAGAAATTCCCTTTATTTTGTGGCAAAAAGGCAGAAATTTCTTTCATTTTGGGCAAAATTGCAGAAATTTCACTTATTTCAGGGCATAATTCAAAATTTTTTTTTATTTTGAGGCAAAAATCAGAAATTCCATTTATTTTTGGGTAAAAAGGCAGTAATTTCACTTATTTTGAAGTAAAAAGGCAAAAATTTTTCTTATTTTGGGGCAAAAATGAAGAAATTTCCTTTTTTTGAGGCAAAAGGTATACATTCCCCTTATTTTCGGGCTAAAAGGCCGAAATTCCCCGTATTTTGGAGCAAAATTGCAGAAATTCCCCTAAATGTGGGACAAAAAAGCAGAAATTTCCTATATGTTAAGGAAAAAAGACAGAAATTCTCCTTATTTTGGGGAAAAATTCAGAAATTCCACTTATTTTGGGGCAAAATTCCAGAAATTTCCCTTATTTTTGGGCAAAATTGAAGAAATTTCACTTATTTTGGGGTAAAATTGCAGAAATTTCACTTATTTCAGGGAAAAAAGGCAGAAATTTTCCTTATTTTGGGGCAAAAAAGCAGAAATTCCTAATATTATGTGGCAAAAATGCAGAAATTCCTTTTATTTTGAGGTAAAAAGTCTGAAATTCCCCTTATTTGGGGGCAAAACGGCAGAAATTTCTCTTATTTTGTGGCAAAATTGCAGAAATTTCACTTATTTCAGAGCATAAGTAAGAAATTTTCCTTATTTTGTGGCAGAAAAGACAGAAATTCCCTTTGTTTTGGGGGAAAAAGACAGAAATTCCACTTATTTAGAGGCAAAAATTCAGAAATTCCCCTTATTTTGGAGCAAAAATAAAGAAATTTCCCTTTTTTATGGCAAAAAGTTATGCATTCTTCTTATTTTCGGGCAATAAGGCAGAAATTCCCCGTATTTTGGAGCAAAATTGCACAAATTCCCCTAATTGTCGGGCAAAAAGGCAGAAATTCCCTATATGTTCGGGCAAAAAGACAGAAATTCTCCTTTTTTTGGGGCAAAACTCAGAAATTCCACTTATTTTGGAGCAAAATTCCAGAAATTTCCCTAATTTTGGGGCAAAATTGAAGAAATTTCACTTATTATGGGGCAAAATTGCAGAAATTTCACTTATTTCAGAAAAAAATGCAGAAATTTTCTTATTTTGGGGAAAAGGCAGAAATTTCTTTTATTTTGGTACAAAATTGCAGAAATTTTTCTTAATTTGGGGCAAAGAGGCAGAAATTTCCTATAGTTTGGGCCAAAAATGCAGAAATACCCCTTATTTTGAGGTAAAAATGCTGAAATTCCCTGTATTTGGGGGCAAAAAGGCAGAAATTTCCCTTATTTTGGGGCAAAATTGCAGAAATTTCACTTTTTTTAGGGTATTAAGTCAGAAATTTTCCTATTTTAGGGCAATAAAGACTGAAATTTTCTTTGTTTTGGGGGAAAATACAGAAATTACACTTATTTAGAGGCAAAAAACAGAAATTCCCTTTATTTTAGAGCAAAAATGAAGAAATTTCCCTTTTTTGTGGCAAAAGGTATACATTCCCATTATTTTCGGGCTAAAAAGCAGAAATTCCCCATATTTTGGAGCAAAATTGCAGAAATTCCCCTAATTGTGGGGCAAAAAGGCAGAAATTCATTATATGTTAGTGCAAAAAGTCAGAAATTCTCTTTATTTTGGGCCAAAATCAGAAATTCCACTTATTTTGGGGCAAAATTGCAGAAATTTCACTTATTTTGGAGTAAAAAAATACAGTAATTTTCTTTTTTTGGGGGCAAAAAGGCAGATATTCTCCTTAGTTTGGGCCAAAATCAGAAATTCCCCTTATTTTGGGTCAAAATTGCAGAAATTTCCATTATTATGGGAAAAAATTGCAGAAATTTCTCTTATTTTAGAGCAAAATTGCAGAAATTTCACTTATTTCAGAGAAAAAAAGCAAAAATTTTTCTTATTTTGGGACAAAATAGCAGAAATTCCAATTATTTTGTGGCAAAAGGCAGAAATTCTCTTTATTTTGGGTTAAAATTTCAAATATTTCACATATTTCAGGGCAAAAAGACAGAAATTTACCTTATTTTTGGGCAAAATTGCAGAAATTTCACTTATTTCAGGGTAATAAGTCAGAAATTTTCCTTATTTTGGGCCAAAAAAGAAAGAAATTCCCTTAGTTTGGGGGGAAAAAGACAGAAATTCCACTTATTTAGAGGCAAAAAGTGAGAAAATCCCCTTATTTTGAAGCAACAATGAAGAAATTTCCCTTTTTAATTGCAAAAAGATATGCATTCTCCTTATTTTCGGTCAAAAAGGCAGAAATTCCCCGTATTTTGGAGCAAAATTGCAGAAAATCCCCTAATTGTGGGGCAAAAAGGCAGAAATTCTCTATATGTTGGGGCAAAATACAGAAATTCTCCTTATTTTGGGGCAAAACTCAGAAATTCCACTTATTTAGAGGAAAAATGGCAGAATTTCCTCTTATTTGGGAGCAAAAATGAAGAAATTTCCCTTTTTTATGGCAAAAAGGTATGCGTTCCCCTTATTTTCGGGCAAAAAGGCAGAAATTCCCCGTATTTTGGAGCAAAATTGCAGAAATTCCCCTAATTTTGGGACAAAAGGCAGAAATTCCCCTTATTTTGGAGTAAAATTGCAGATATTTCAAATATTTCAGGGCAAAATGACAGAAATTCCTCTTATTTTGGGGCAAAAAGATGAAATCCCTAATTTTTGGCTATAATTGAAGAAATTTCACTTATTTCGGGACAAAAAGGCAGAAATTCCACTTAATTTCGGGCAAAAAGGCAGAAATGACCCGTATTTTGGAGCAAAATTGCAGAAATTCCCCTAATATTTGTGCAAAAATGCAGAAATTCCATTTATTTTGGGGCAAAAAGGCAAAAATTCTCCATATTTTGTTGCAAAAATTCTGAAATTCCCCTTATTTTGAGGTAAAATGCTGAAATTCCACATATTTTGGGGCAAAGGCAGAAATTCCCTTTATTTGAAGCAATAAGTCACAAATTTCCCTTATTTTCGGGCAAAATAGTAGAAATTTCATTTATTTCAAAGCAAAAATTCAGAAATTCCCCTTATTTTGGGGCAAAAAGTAGAAATTTCTTTTATTATGGTACAAAATTGAAGAAATTTTCCTTATTTTGGAACAAAAAGGCAGAAATTCCCCATAATTTGGGGCAAAACGCAGAAATTCTTCTTATTTTGAGGTAAAATGCAGAAATTCCCTTTATTTAGAGGTAAAATGCAGAAATTACCCAAATATTGGGGGAAAATGCAGAAATTCCCTTTATTTTGGGAATAAAAGGCAGAAATTCCCCGTATTTTGAAGCAAAATTGCAGAAATTCTCATAATTTTCGGGCAAAAAGTCAGAAATTCACCTTATTTTGGGGCAAAATTGCAGAAATTTCCTTTACATTTGAGCAAAATTGCAGAAATTTCCCTTATTTTGGGGCAAAATTGCAAAAATTTCACTTATTACAGAAAAAAGGGAGAAATTTTCTTATTTCGTGGCAGAAAGGCAGAAATTCCCCTTATTTTGGGGTAAAAATGCTAAAATTTCCCTTATTTTCGGGCAAAAAGTCAGAAATTCCCCTTATTTTGGGGCAAAAATACAGAAATTTCGTTTATTTTTGGTGAAAAGGCAAAAATTTCACTTATTTCACAGTAAAGTGGCAGAAATTCCCCTTATTTTCGGCGAAAAAGGCAGAAAATCCCCGTAGTTTGGAGCAAAATTGCAGAAATTCACTTATTTTGTGGTAAAAAATACAGTAATTTTCTTTATTTTGGGGCAAAAAGGCAGATATTCTCCTTATTTTGGCGCAAAAGGCAGAAATTCCTCTTATTTTAGGGCAAAATTGCAGAAATTTCCTTTATTTGGGGGCAAAAACAGAAATTCCCATTATTTTGGGGCAAGATTGCAGAAATTTCCCATATTATGGGGAAAAATTGCAGTAATTTCCCTTATTTTAGGGCAAAATTGCAGAAATTTCACTTATTTCAGAGAAAAAAAGTAAAAATTTTTCTTATTTTGGGACAAAAAGTCAGAAATTCCCATTATTTTGGGGCAAAAAGGCAGAAATTCACCATATTTTGGGTTAAAATTGCAGATATTTCACATATTTCAGGGCAAAAAGGCAGAAATTTCTTTTATTAGGGGAAAAATTGCAGAAATTTCACTTATTTCAGGGTAATAAGTCAGAAATTTTCCTTATTTTTGGGCAAAAAAGACAGAAATTCCCTTCGTTTTGGGGGAAAAAGACAGAAATTCCACTTATTTAGAGGCAAAAAGGCAGAAATTCCCCTTATTTTGGAGCAAAAATGAAGACATTTCCCTTTTTTATGGCAAAAAAGGATGCATTCCACTTATTTTCGGGCAAAAAGGCAGAAATTCCCCGTATTTTTGAGCAAAAGTGCCGAAAATACCCTAATTGTGGGGCAAATAGGCAGAAATTCTCTATATGTTGGGGCAAAATAGAGAAATTCTCCTTATTTTGAGGCAAAACTCAGAAATTCCACTTATTTAGAGGCAAAATGGCAGAAATTCCTCGTATTTTGGAGCAAAAATGAAGAAATTTCCCTTTTTTATTGCAAAAAGGTATGCATTCCCCTTATTTTCGGGCAAAAAAGCAGAAATTCCCCGTATTTTGGAGCAAAATTGCAGAAAATCCCCTAATTGTGGGGCAAAAAGGCAGAAATTCTCTATTTGTTTGGGCAAAATACAGAAATACTCCTTATTTTGAGGCAAAACTCAGAAATTCCACTTATTTAGAGGCAAAATGGCAGAAATTCCTCGTATTTTGGAGCAAAAATGAAGAAATTTCCCTTTTTAATGGCAAAAGGTATGCATTCCCCTTATTTTCGGGCTAAAAAGCAGAAATTCCCCGAATTTTGGAGCAAAATTGCAGAAATTCCCCTAATTGTGGGGCAAAAAGGCAGAAATTCCCTATATGTTAGGGCAAAAATACAGAAATTCTCCTTATTTTGGGGCAAAACTCAGAAATTCAACTTATTTTGGGGCAAAATTCATGAAATTTCCCTTATTTTAGGGCAAAATTGCAGAAATTTCACTTACTTTGGGGCAAAATTGCAGAAATTTCACTTATTTCAGGGAAAAAAGGCAGAAATTTTCTTTTTTGAAGTAAAAAGTCAGAAATTCCTAATATTTTGTGGCAAAAATGCAGAAATTTCCCTTATTTTGAGGTAAAAATGCTGAAATTCCCTTTATTTGGTCAAAAAGGCAGAAATTTCCCTTATTTTGGTGCAAAATTGCAGAAATTTCACTTATTTCAGGGTAATAAGTCAGAAATTTTCCTTATTTTTGGGCCAAAAAGACAGAAATTCCCTTTATTTTTGGGGAAAAAAACAGAAATTCCACTTATTTAGAGGCAAAAAAGAAGAAATTCCCCTTATTTTGGAGCAAAAATGAAGAAATTTCCCTTTTTAATGGCAAAAAGTTATGCATTCTTCTAATTTTCGAGCAAAAAGCAGAAATTCTCTGTATTTTGGAGCAAAATTGCAGAAATTCCCCTAATTGTGTTGCAAAAAGGCAGAAATTCTCTATATGTTGGGGCAAAAAGACATAAATTCTCCTTATTTTGGGGCAAAACTCAGAAATTCCACTTATTTTGGTGCAAAATTTCAAAAATTTCCCTTATTTTGGGGCAAAATTGCAGAAATTCCCCTTATTTTGAGGTAAACAGAAGGAAATTCCCCTTATTTGGGAGCCAAAAGGCAGAAATTTCCCTTATTTTGGGGGAAAATTGCAGAAATTTCACTTATTTCAGGGTAATAAGTCAGAAATTTTTTTTATTTTGGGGCAAAAAAGACAGAAATTCCCTTTGTTTTGGGGGAAAAAGACAGAAATTCCACTTATTTAGAGGCAAAAAAGCAGAAATTCCCCTTATTTTGGAGCAAAAATGAAGAAATTTCCCTTTTTTATGGCAAGAAGTTATGCATTCTTCTTATTTTCTGGCAAAAAGGAAGAAATTCTCCGTATTTTAGAGCAAAATTGCCGAAATTCCCCTAATTGTGGGGCAAAAAGGCAGAAATTCCCTATATGTTTGAGCAAAAAGACAGAAATTCTCCTTATTTGGGGCAAAACTCATAAATTCCACTTATTTTGGGGCAAAATTCCAGAAATTTCCCTTATTTTGGGGCAAAATTGCAGAAATTTCACTTATTTTGTGGCAAAATTGCAGAAATTTCTCTTATTTCAGGGAAAAAAACAGAAATTTTCTTATTTTGGGGAAAAAGGCAGAAATTTCTTTTATTTTGATACAAAATTGTAGAAATTTTTCTTATTTTGGGCAAAAAGGCAGAAATTTCCCATATTTTGTGGCAAAAATGCAGAAATTCTCCTTATTTTGAGGTAAAAAGGCTGAAATTCCACTTATTTTGGGGCAAAAAGTCAGAAATTCTTCTTATTTTGGGTCAAAAAGCAGACATTTCCCTTATTTTGGGGAAAAATTTTAGAAATTTTACTTATTTTAGGGCAAAAATCAGAAATTCCCGTTATTTTGGGGCAAAAAACAGAAATTCCGTATATTTTTGGGAAAATCCAGAAATTGCACTTATTTTGGGTCAAAAAGGTGGCAAATCCCCTTATTTTGGGGTAAAAATGAAGAAATTACCCTTCTTTATGGCAAAAGGTATACATTCCCTCTATTTTCGGGCAAAAAGGCAGAAATTCCCCGTATTTTGGAGCAAAATTGCAGAAATTCCCATAATTTTGGGGCAAAAATGCAGAGCTTCCCCTTATTTTGGGGTAAAACTGCAGAAATTTCACTTATTTCGCGGAAAAATGGCAAAAATTCCCTTTATTTTCGGCGAAAAAGTGAGAAAATCCCCGTATTTTGAGACAAAATTGCAGAAATTCACCTAATTTTGGGGTAAAACATGCAGAAATTTTCTTTATTTCGGGGCAAAAAGGCAGAAATTCCTTTTATTTTGGGGCAAAAGGCAGAAATTCCCCTTATTTATGGCAAAATCGCAGAAATTTCCCTTATTTGGCGACAAAAAACAGAAATTCCTTTTATTTTGGGGCAAAATTGCAGAAAATTCCTTTATTATAAGAAAAAATTGCAGAAATTTCTTTTCTTTTGGGGCAAAATTGCAGAAATTTTACTTATTTCAGGGCATAATTCAAAAATTCCTTTTATTTTGGGGCAAAAAGACAGAAATTCCATTTATTTTTGGGTAAAAAGGCAGAAATTTCACTTATTTTGAAGAAATAAGTCAGAAATTCCTCTTATTTTGGGGCAAAAATGAAGAAATATCCCTTTTTTGTGGCAAAAGGTATACATACCCATTATTTTCGGGCAAAAAAGCAGAAATACCCAGTATTTTGGAGCTAAATTGCAGAAATTCCCCTAATTGTGGGGCAAAAATGAAGAAATTCCCTATATGTTGGGGCAAAAAAACAGAAATTCTCCTTATTTTCGAGGAAAACTCAGAAATTCCACTTATTTTGGGGCAAAATTCCAAAAATTTCCTTTATTTTGGGGCAAAATTGCAGAAATTTCACTTATTTTGGGTCAAAATTGCAGAAATTTCACATATTTCAGGGTAAAGAAGCAGAAATTTTCCGTATTTTGGAGCACAATGGCAAAAATTCTTAATATTTTGTGGCAAAAAATGCAGAAATTCCCTTTATTTTGAGGTAAAAAGTCTGAAATTCCCCTTACTTGGGGGCAAAAATGCAGAAATTTCTTTTATTTTGGGGCAAAAACACAGAAATTCCCTTTATTTTGTGGCAAAAAGGCAGAAATTTTTTTTATTTTGGGGCAAAATTGCAGAAATTTCACTTATTTCAGGGCATAATTCAAATTTTTTTTTTATTTTGAGGCAAAAATCAGAAATTCCGTTTATTTTGGGGTAAAAAGGCAGTAATATCACTTATTTTGAAGTAAAAAGGCAGAAATTTTTCTTATTATGGGGCAAAAATCAAGAAATTTTCCTTTTTTTGAGGCAAAAGGTATACATTCCTTTTATTTTCGGGCTAAAAGGCAGAAATTCCCCGTATTTTGGAGCAAAATTGCAGAAATTCCCCTAAATGTGGGACAAATAAGCAGAAATTTCCTATATGTTAAGGAAAAAAGACAGAAATTCTCCTTATTTTGGGGAAAAATTCAGAAATTCCATTTATTTTGGGGCAAAATTCCAGAAATTTCCCTTATTTTGGGGCAAAATTGAAGAAATTTCACTTATTTTGGGGTAAAATTGCAGAAATTTCACTTATTTCAGGGAAAAAAGGCAGAAATTTTCCTTATTTTGGGGCAAAAAGACAGAAATTCCTAATATTTTGTGGCAAAAATGCAGAAATTCCTTTTATTTTGAGGTAAAAAGGCTGAAATTCCCCTTATTTGTGGGCAAAACGGCAGAAATTTCCCTTATTTTGTGGCAAAATTGCAGAAATTTCACTTATTTCAGGGCATAAGTCCGAAATTTTCCTTATTTTGTGGCAGAAAAGACAGAAATTCCCTTTGTTTTGGGGGAAAAAGACAGAAATTCCACTTATTTAGAGGCAAAAAGTCAGAAATTCCCCTTATTTTGGAGCAAAAATAAAGAAATTTCCCTTTTATATGGCAAAAAGTTATGCATTCTTCTTATTTTCGGGCAAAAAGGCAGAAATTCCCCGTATTTTGGAGCAAAATTGCAGAAATTCCCCTAATTGTGGGGCAAAAAGGCAGAAAATCCCTATATGTTCGCGCAAAAAGACAGAAATTCTCCTTTTTTTGGGGCAAAACTCAGAAATTCCACTTATTTTGGGGCAAAATTTCAGAAATTTCCCTTATTTTAGGGCAAAATTGAAGAAATTTCACTTATTTTGGGGCAAAATTGCAGAAATTTCACTTATTTCAGAAAAAAATGCAGAAATTTTCTTATTTTGGAGAAAAGGCAGAGATTTCTTTTATTTTGGTACAAAATTGCAGAAATTTTTCTTAATTTGGGGCAAAGAGGCAGAAATTTCCTATAGTTTGGGCCAAAAAAGCAGAAATTCCTCTTATTTTGAGGTAAAAATGCTGAAATTCCCTGTATTTGGGGGCAAAAAGGCAGAAATTTCCCTTATTTTGTGGCAAAATTGCAGAAATTTCACTTATTTCAGGGTAATAAGTCAGAAATTTTCCTATTTTGGGGCAATAAAGACAGAAATTTTCTTTGTTTTGGGGGAAAATACAGAAATTACACTTATTTAGAGGCAAAAAAGCAGAAATTCCCCTTATTTTGGAGCAAAAATGAAGAAATTTTCTTTTTTTGTTGCAAAAGGTATACATTTCCCTTATTTTCGGGCTAAAAAGCAGAAATTCCCCATATTTTAAAGTAAAATTGCAGAAATTCCCCTAATTGTGGGGCAAAAAGGCAGAAATTCCTTATATGTTAGTGCAAAAAGTCAGAAATTCTCCTTATTTTGGGGCAAAATCAAAAATTCCACTTATTTTGGGGCAAAATTGCAGAAATTTCACTTATTTTAAGGCAAAATTGCAGAAATTTCACTTATTTCAGGAAAAAAGGCAGAATTTTTTCTTATTTTAGGGCAAAAGGGCAGAAATTCCTAATATTTTGTGGCAAAAAATGCAGAAATTCTCCTTATTTTGAGGTAAAAAAGCTGAAATTCCCCATATTTGTGGGCAAAAAGGCAGAAATTTCTCTTATTTGTGGGAAAAAAAGCAGAAATTTCCCTTATTTTGGGGCAAAATTGCAGAAATTTCACTTATTTCAGGGTAATAAGAAAGAAATTTTCCTTATTTTGGGGCAAAAAAGACAGAAATTCCCTTTGTTTTGGGGGAAAAAGACAGAAATTCCACTTATTTAGAGGCAAAAAAGCAGAAATTCCCCTTATTTTGGAGCAAAAATGAAGAAATTTCCATTTTTTATGGCAAAAAGTATGCATTCTTCTTATTTTCGGGCAAAAAAGCAGAAATTCCTCGTACTTAGGAGCAAAATTGCAGAAATTCCCATAATTGTGTGGCAAAAAGGCAGAAATTCTCTCTATGTTGGGGCAAAAAGACAGAAATTCTCCTTATTGTGGGGCAAAGCTCAGAAATTCCACTTATTTTGGGGCAAAATTTCAGAAATTTCCTTTATTTTTGTGCAAAATTGCAGAAATTTCACTTATTTTGGGCAAAAAGTCAGAAATTTCCCAAATTTTTGGGGCAAAAATGCAGAAATTCCCCTTATTTTGAGGTAAAAAGGCTGAAATTCTCGCTATTTTGGGGCAAAAAAGCAGAAATTCCCCTTATTTGGGGGCAAAAGGCAGACATTTCCCTTATTTTGGAGAAAAATTTTAGAAATTTAACTTTTTTAAGGGCAAAAAGTCAGAAATTCCCCTTATTTTGGGGCAAAAAGACAGAAATTCCGTTTATTTTTTGGGAAAAGTCAGAAATTGCACTTATTTTGAGTCAAAAAGGCGGAAAATCCCCTTATTTTGGGGTAAAAATGAAGAAATTTCCCTTTTTTATGGCAAAAAGGTATACATTCCCTTTATTTTCGAGTAAAAGGCAGAAATTCCCAGTATTTTGGAGCAAAATTGCAGAAATTCTCCTAATTTTATGGCAAAAATGCAGGGCTTCCTCTTTATTTTGGGGTAAAACTTCAGAAATTTCACTTATTTCGCGGCAAAATTGCAGAAATTCCCTTTATTTTCGGCAAAAAAGGCAGAAAATCCCCGTATTTTGGAGCAAAATTGAAGAAGTTCACCTAAATTTGGGGTAAAACATGCAGTAATTTTCTTTATTTTGGGGCAAAAAGGCAGAAATTCTTTTTATTTTGGGGCAAAAGGCAGAAATTCCCCTTATTTTAGGGCAAAATTGCAGAAATTTCTCTTAATTGGGGACAAAAAACAGAAATTCCCTTTATTTTGGGGCAAAATTGCAGAAAATTACTTTATTATGGGGAAAAATTGCAGAAATTTTATTTTATTTTATGGCAAAATTGTAGAAATTTCACTTATTTCAGAGAAAAAAAGCAAAAATTTTTTTATTTTAGGGCAAAAATGCAGAAATTCCCATTATTTTGGGGCAAAAACGCAGAAATTCACCTTATTTTGGGGTAAAATTGCAGACATTTCACATATTTCAGGGCAAAAAGGCAGAAATTCCCCTTTTTTGGAAGCAAAATGGCAGAAATTCCCCGTAATTTGGAGAAAAATTGCAGAAATTTCCCTTGTTTGGGGGCAAAAAGGCAGAAAATCTCTTTAATTTCGGGCAAAAAGGCAGAAATTCCCTGTATTTGGAGCAATATTGCAGAAATTCCCCTAATATTGGGGCAAAAATGCAAAAATTCCCTTTATTTGGGACAAATCGGCAGAAGTTCCCCTTATTTTCGGGAAAAGAGGCAGAAATTCCCTGTATTTATAGCAAAATTGCAGATACTCTCCTTATTTTGGGGCAAAAAGGCAGAAATTCCCTTTATTTTGGGGCAAAAATGCAGAAATTCATTTTATTTCGGGGCAAAAATCAGAAATTTACCTTATTTTGGGGCAAAATTTTAGAAATTTCTTTTATTTTGGAACAGAATTGCAGAAATTTTTCTTATTTTGTGGCAAAAAGAGAGAAATTTTCCATATTTTGGTGCAAAAAGGCTGAAATTCCCATTATTTTGAGGTAAAATGCTGAAATTCCCCATATTTTGGGGCAAAAAGGCAGAAATTCCCCTCATTTTGGGGCAAAGATGCAAAAATTTCCCCTTTTTTCGGGCAAATTGCAGAAATTTCATTTATTTCAGGGCAAAAAGTCAGAAATTACTTTTATTTTGGGGCAAAAAGCAGAAATTTCTTTTATTTTGGTACAAAATTGAAGAAATTTTCCTTATTTTGGAACAAAAAGTCAGAAATTCCCCATATTTTGAAGAAAAGGCATAAATTCCCCTTATTTTGAGGTAAAAAGGCTGAAATTCTCATTATTTTGGGGCAAAAAGGCAGAAATTCCCCATATTTTGAAGCAAAATTGCACATATTCCCCTAATTTTGAGGAAAAATGCAGAAATTCACATTATTTTGGGGCAAAAAGACAGAAATTCTCCTTATTTCAGGGCAAAACGTCAGAAATTCCCCTTATATTGGGGCAAAATTGCAGAAATCTCCTTTATTTTGGGTCAAAATTACAGAAATTTCACTTATTTCAGGGAAAAAACGCAGAAATTCCCCTTATTTTGGGGCAAAAACACAGAAATTCCCCTTATTTTGTTGCAAAAATGCAGAATTTTTCCTTATTTTGGGGATAAATTGTAGAAATTTCACTTATTTCAGGGAAAATTCAAAAATTCCTTTAATTTTGGGGCAAAAAAACAGAAATTCCGTTTATTTTAGGGTAAAAAGTCAGAAATTTTACTTATTTTGAGGTAAAAAGGCCAAAATTCCTTTTATTGTGGGGCAAAAATGAAGAAATTTCCCTTTTTTGTGGCAAAAGGTATACATTCCCCTTATTTTGGGGCTAAAAAGTAGAAATTCCCCGTATTTTGAAGCAAAATTGCAGAAATTCTTCTAATTGTGGAGCAAAAATGCAGAAATTCCCTATATGTTGGGGCAAAAAGACAGAAATTCTCCTTACTTTGGGGCAAAACTCAGAAATTCCTCTTATTTTGGGGCTAAATTGCAGAAATTTCCCTTATTTTGGGGCAAAATTGCAGAAATTTCACTTATTTCAGGGTAATAAGAAAGAAATTTTCCTTATTTTGGGGCAAAAAAGACAGAAATTCCCTTTGTTTTGGGGGAAAAAGACAGAAATTCCACTTATTTAGAGGCAAAAAAGCAGAAATTCCCCTTATTTTGGAGCAAAAATGAAGAAATTTCCATTTTTTATGGCAAAAAGTTATGCATTCTTCTTATTTTCGGGCAAAAAAGCAGAAATTCCTCGTATTTAGGAGCAAAATTGCAGAAATTCCCCTAATTGTGGGGCAAAAAGGCAGAAATTCTCTCTATGTTGGGGCAAAAAGACAGAAATTCTCCTTATTGTGGGGCAAAGCTCAGAAATTCCACTTATTTTGGGGCAAAATTTCAGAAATTTCCTTTATTTTTGGGCAAAATTGCAGAAATTTCACTTATTTTGGGCAAAAAGTCAGAAATTTCCCAAATTTTTGAGGAAAAAATGCAGAAATTCCCCTTATTTTGAGGTAAAAAGGCTGAAATTCTCGCTATTTTGGGGCAAAAAAGCAGAAATTCCCCTTATTTTGGGGCAAAAGGCAGACATTTCCCTTATTTTGGGGAAAAATTTTAGAAATTTAACTTTTTTAAGGGCAAAAAGTCAGAAATTCCCCTTATTTTGGGGCAAAAATACAGAAATTCCGTTTATTTTTTGGGAAAAGTCAGAAATTGCACTTATTTTGAGTCAAAAAGGCAGAAAATCCCCTTATTTTGGGGTAAAAATGAAGAAATTTTCCTTTTTTATGGCAAAAAGGTATACATTCCCTTTATTTTCGGGCAAAAAGACAGAGATTCCCAGTATTTTGGAGCAAAATTGCAGAAATTCCCCTAATTTTATGGCAAAAATGCAGGGCTTCCCCTTTATTTTGGGGTAAAACTGTAGAAATTTCACTTATTTCGCGGCAAAATTGCAGAAATTCCCTTTATTTTCGGCGAAAAAGGCAGAAAATCCCCGTATTTTGGAGCAAAATTGAAGAAATTCACCTAATTTTGGGGTAAAACATGCAGTAATTTTCTTTATTTTGGGGCAAAAAGGCAGAAATTCCCTTTATTATGGGGCAAAAGGCAGAAATTCCCCTTATTTTAGGGCAAAATTGCAGAAATTTCTCTTATTTGGGAACAAAAAACAGAAATTCCCTTTATTTTGGGGCAAAATTGCAGAAATTTACTTTATTATGGGGAAAAATTGCAGAAATATTTTTTTATTTTATGGCAAAATTGTAGAAATTTCACTTATTTCAGAGAAAAAAAGCAAAAATTTTTCTTATTTTAGGGCAAAAATGCAGAAATTCCCATTATTTTGGGGCAAAAACGCAGAAATTCACCTAATTTTGGGGTAAAATTGCAGACATTTTACATATTTCAGGGCAAAAATGCAGAAATTCCTCTTTTTTGGGGGCAAAATGGCAGAAATTCCCCTTAATTTAGGGAAAAATTGCAGAAATTTCACTTGTTTGGGGACAAAAAGGCAGAAAATCTCTTTAATTTCAGGCAAAAAAGCAGAAATTCCCTGTATTTTGGAGCAATATTGCAGAAATTCCCCTAATATTGGGGCAAAAATGCAGAAATTCCCTTTATTTGGGGCAAATCGGCAGAAGTTCCCCTTATTTTCGGGAAAAGAAGCAGAAATTCCCTGTATTTATAGCAAAATTGCAGATACTGTCCTAATTTTGGGGCAAAAAGGCAGAAATTCCCTTTATTTTGGGGCAAAAATGCAGAAATTCTTCTTATTTCGTGGCAAAAATCAGAAATTTACCTTATTTTGGGGCAAAATTTTAGAAATTTCTTTTATTTTGGGACAGAATTGCAGAAATTTTTCTTATTTTGTGGCAAAAAGGCAGAAATTTTCCATGTTTTGGTGCAAAAAGGCTGGAATTCCCATCATTTTGAGGTAAAATGCTGAAATTCCCCATATTTTGGGGCAAAAAGGCAGAAATTCCCCTCATTTTGCGGCAAAAAGGCAAAAATTTCCTTTCTTTTCGGGCAAATTGCAGAAATTTCATTTATTTCAGGGCAAAAAGTCAGAAATTACTTTTATTTTGGGGCAAAAAGCAAAAATTTCTTTTATTTTGTTACAAAATTGAAGAAATTTTCCTTATTTTGGAACAAAAACTCTTAAATTCCCCATATTTTGAAGAAAAGGCATAAATTCCCCTTATTTTGTGGTAAAAAGGCTGAAATTCCCATTATTTTGGGGCAAAAAGGCAGAAATTCCCCATATTTTGAAGCAAAATTGCACATATTCCCCTAATTTTGAGGAAAAATGCAGAAATTCACATTATTTTGGGGCAAAAAGACAGAAATTCTCCTTATTTCAGGGCAAAAAGTCAGAAATTTCCCTTATTTTGGGGCAAAATTCCAGAAATTTCCTTTATTTGGGGGCAAAATTGCAGAAATCTCTTTTATTTTGGGTCAAAATTACAGAAATTTCACTTATTTCAGGGAAAAGACGCAGAAATTCCCCTTATTTTGGAGCAATAACACAGAAATTCCCCTTATTTTTTTGCAAAAATGCAGAATTTTCCCTTATTTTGGGGCAAAATTGTAGAAATTTCACTTATTTCAGGGAAAATTCAAAAATTCCTTTAATTTTGGGGCAAAAAAACAGAAATTCCGTTTATTTTAGGGTAAAAAGTAAGAAATTTCACTTATTTTGAGGTAAAAAGGCCAAAATTCCTTTTATTGTGGGGCAAAAATGAAGAAATTTCCCTTTTTTGTGGCAAAAGGTATACATTCCCCTTATTTTTGGGCTAAAAAGTAGAAATTCCCCGTATTTTCAAGCAAAATTGCAGAAATTCTTCTAATTGTGGAGCAAAAATGCAGAAATTCCCTATATGTTGGGCCAAAAAGACAGAAATTCTCCTTACTTTGGGGCAAAACTCAGAAATTCCTCTTATTTTGGGGCTAAATTGCAGAAATTTCCCTTATTTTGGGGCAAAATTGCAGAAATTTCACTTATTTCAGGGTAATAAGAAAGAAATTTTCTTTATTTTGGGGCAAAAAAGACAGAAATTCCCTTTGTTTTGGGGGAAAAAGACAGAAATTCCACTTATTTAGAAGCAAAAAAGCAGAAATTCCCCTTATTTTGGAGCAAAAATGAAGAAATTTCCATTTTTTATGGCAAAAAGGTATGCATTCTTCTTATTTTCGGGCAAAAAAAGCAGAAATTCTTCGTATTTAGGAGCAAAAATGCAGAAATTCCCCTAATTATGGGGCAAAAAGCAGAAATTCTCTCTATGTAGGGGCAAAAAAACAGAAATTCTCCTTATTGTGGGGCAAAGCTCAGAAATTCCACTTATTTTGGGGCAAAATTTCAGAAATTTCCTTTATTTTTGGGCAAAATTGCAGAAATTTCACTTATTTTGGGCAAAAAGTCAGAAATTTCCCAAATTTTTGAGGCAAAAATGCAGAAATTCCCCTTATTTTGAGGTAAAAAGGCTGAAATTCTCGCTATTTTGGGGCAAAAAAGCAGAAATTCCCCTTATTTTGGGGCAAAAGGCAGACATTTCCCTTATTTTGGAGAAAAATTTTAGAAATTTAACTTTTTTAAGGGCAAAAAGTCAGAAATTCCCCTTATTTTGGGGCAAAAAGACAGAAATTCCATTTATTTTTTGGGAAAAGTCAGAAATTGCACTTATTTTGAGTCAAAAAGGCGGAAAATCCCCTTATTTTGGGGTAAAAATAAAGAAATTTCCCTTTTTTATGGCAAAAAGGTATACATTCCCTTTATTTTCGGGCAAAAAGGCAGAAATTCCCAGTATTTTGGAGCAAAATTGCAGAAATTCCCCTAATTTTATGGCAAAAATGCAGGGCTTCCCCTTTATTTTGGAGTAAAACTGCAGAAATTTCACTTATTTCGCGGCAAAATTGCAGAAATTCCATTTATTTTCGGCGAAAAAGGCAGAAAATCCCCGTATTTTGGAGCAAAATTGAAGAAATTCACCTAATTTTGGGGTAAAACATGCAGTAATTTTCTTTATTTTGGGGCAAAAAGGCAGAAATTCCCTTTATTTTGGGGCAAAAGGCGGAAATTCCCCTTATTTTAGGGCAAAATTGCAGAAATTTCTCTTATTTGGGAACAAAAAACAGAAATTCCCTTTATTTTGGGGCAAAATTGCAGAAAATTACTTTATTATGGGGAAAAATTGCAGAAATTTTATTATATTTTATGGCAAAATTGTAGAAATTTCACTTATTTCAGAGAAAAAAAGCAAAAATTTTTCTTATTTTAGGGCTAAAATGCAGAAATTCCCATTATTTTGGGGCAAAAACGCAGAAATTCACCTTCTTTTGGGGTAAAATTGCAGACATTTCACATATTTCAGGGCAAAAAGGCAGAAATTCCCCTTTTTTGGGGGCAAAATGGCAGAAATTCCCCTTAATTTGGGAAAAAATTGCAGAAATTTCCTTTGTTTGGGGGCAAAAAGGCAGAAAATCTCTTTAATTTCGGGCAAAAAGGCAGAAATTCCCTGTATTTTGGAGCAATATTGCAGAAATTCCCCTAATATTGGGGCAAAAATGGAGAAATTCCCTTTATTTGGGGCAAATCGGCAGAAGTTCCCCTTATTTTCGGGAAAAGAGGCAGAAATTCCTTGTATTTATAGCAAAATTGCAGATACTCTCCTAATTTTGGGGCAAAAAGGCAGAAATTCCCTTTATTTTGGGGCAAAAATGCATAAATTCTTCTTATTTCAGGGCAAAAATCAGAAATTTACCTTATTTTGGGGCAAAATTTTAGAAATTTCTTCTATTTTGGAACAGAATTGCAGAAATTTTTCTTATTTTGTGGCAAAAAGGCAGAAATTTTCCATATAATGGTGCAAAAATGCTGAAATTCCCATTATTTTGAGGTAAAATGCTGAAATTCCCCATATTTCGGGGCAAAAAGGCAGAAATTCCCCTCATTTTGGGGCAATAAGGCAAAAATTTCCTTTTTTTTCGGGCAAATTGCAGAAATTTCATTTATTTCAGGGCAAAAAGTCAGAAATTACTTTTATTTTGGGGCAAAAAGCAGAAATTTCTTTTATTTTGTCACAAAATTGAAGAAATTTTCCTTATTTTGGAACAAAAAGTCAGAAATTTCCCCATATTTTGGGCAAAAGGCAGAAATTCCCCTTATTTTGAGGTAAAAGTGCTGAAATTCCCATTATTTTGTGGCAAAAATGCAGAACTTCCCTTTACTTTGTGGCAAAAAGGCAGAAATTCCCGTTAATTGGGGCAGAAAAGCAAAAATTTTTCTTATTTGAGGGCAATAAGGCAGAAATTCCCCATATTTTGTGGCAAAAAGACAGAAATTCCCCTTATTTATAGGTAAAATGCTGAAATTCCCCTTATTTTGTCAAAAGGCAGAAATTCCCATTATTTTGTGGCAAAATTGCAGAAATTTCACTTATTTCAGGGCAAAAAGTCATAAATTTGCCTTATTTTGGGGCAAAAAGCAGAAATTCTTCTAATTTTGGGGCCAAAACAGAAATTCCTTTTATATTGGGGTAACATTGTGGAAATTTCAAATATTTCTGAAAAAAAGGCAGAAATTCCAATTTATTTCGGGCAATAAGGCAGAAATTCCCCGTATTTTGGAGCAAAATTTCAGAAATTCCCCTTATATTGGTGCAAAAATGCAGAAATTCCCCATATTTTGAAGCAAAATTGCACATATTCCCCTAATTTTGAGGGAAAATGCAGAAATTCACATTATTTTGGGGCAAAAAGACAGAAATTCTCCTTATTTCAGGGCAAAAAGTCAGAAATTCCCCTTATTTTGGGGCAAAATTCCAGAAATTTCCTTTATTTTGGGGCAAAATTGCAGAAATCTCCTTTATTTTGGGTCAAAATTACAGAAATTTCATTTATTTCAGGGAAAAAACGCAGAATTTCCCCTTATTTTGGGGCAAAAACACAGAAATTCCCCTTATTTTGTGGCAAAAATGCAGAATTTTCCCTTATTTTGGGGCAAAATTGTAGAAATTTCACTTATTTCAGGGCAAAATTCAAAAATTCCTTTTATTTTGGGCAAAAAAACTGAAAATCCGTTTATTTTAGGGTAAAAAGTCAGAAATTTCACTTATTTTGAGGTAAAAAGGCCAAAATTCCTTTTATTGTGGGGCAAAAATGAAGAAATTTCCCTTTTTTGTGGCAAAAGGTATACATTCCCCTTATTTTTGGGCTAAAAAGTAGAAATTCCCCGTATTTTCAAGCAAAATTGCAGAAATTCTTCTAATTGTGGAGCAAAAATGCAGAAATTCCCTATATGTTGGGCCAAAAAGACAGAAATTCTCCGTACTTTGGGGCAAAACTCAGAAATTCCTCTTATTTTGGGGCTAAATTGCAGAAATTTCCCTTATTTTGGGGCAAAATTGCAGAAATTTCACTTATTTCAGGGAAAAAAGGCAGAAATTTTTCATATTTTGGAGCACAATTGCAGATATTCTTAATATTTTGTGGCAAAAATGCAGAATTTCCCCATATTTTGAGGTAAAAAGGCTGAAATTCCCCTTATTTGGGGGCAAAAAGGCAGAAATTTCGCTTATTTTGGGGCAAAAAGACAGAAATTCCCTTTATTTCGTGGCAAAAATGCGGAAATTTCTTTTATTTTGAGGCAATATTGCAGAAATTTCACTTATTTCAGGGCATAATTCAAAAATTCCTTTTATTTTGGTTCTAAAAGACAGAAATTCCATTTATTTTTGGGTAAAAAGGCAGAAATTTCACATATTTTGAGGTAAAAAAGCAGAAATTCCTCTTATTTTGGGGCAAAAATGAAGAAATTTCTTTTTTTTTGTGTGGCAAAAGGTATACATTCTCCTTATTTTTGTGCTAAAAAGTAGAAATTCCTCGTATTTTGGAGCAAAATTGCAGAAATTCCCCTAATTGTGGGGCAAAAAGGCAGAAATTTCCTATATGTTTGGGCAAAGAGACAGAAATTCTCCTTATTTTGGGGAAAAACTCAGAAATTCCACTTATTTTGGGGCAAAATTCCAGAAATTTCACCTATTTTAAGGCAAAATTGCAGAAATTTCAAATATTTTGGGGCAAAATTGCAGAAATTTCACTTATTCAGTGTAATAAGTCAGAAATTTTCCTTATTTTTGGGCAAAAAAGACAAAAATTCCCTTTGTTTTGGGGGAAAAAGACAGTAATTCCACTTATTTAGAGGCAAAAAAGCAGAAATTCCCCTTATTTTGGAGCAAAAATGAAGAAATTTCCCTTTTTTTATGGCAAAAAGGTATGCATTCTTCTTATTTTCGGGCAAATAGGCAGAAATTCCTCGTATTTTGGAGCAAAATTGCAGAAATTCCTCTAATTGTGGGGCAAAAAGGCAGAAATTCCCTATATCTTGGGGCAAAAAAACCAGAAATTCTTCTGTTTTGGGGGCAAAACTCAGAAATTCCACTTATTTTGGGGCAAAATTCCAGGAATTTCCCTTATTTTAAAGCAAAATTAGAGAAATTTAACTTATTTTGGGGCAAAATTGCAGAAATTCCCCTAATATTGGGGCAAAAATGCAGAAATTTCACATATTACAGGGCAAAATTCAAAAATTCCTTTTATTTTGGGGCAAAAAGACAGAAATTCCGATTATTTTAGGGTAAAAAGGCAGAAATTTTACTTATTTTGAGATAAAAAGGCCAAAATTCCTCTTATTGTGGGGCAAAAATGAAGAAATTTCCCTTTTTTGTAGCAAAAGGTATACATTCCCCTTATTTTCGGGCTAAAAAGTAGAAATTCCCCGTATTTTGAAGCAAAATTGCAGAAATTCCCCTAATTGTGGGGCAAAAAGGCAGAAATTCCCTATATGTTGGGGCAAAAGACAGAAATTCTCCTTACTTTGGGGCAAAAATCAGAAATTCCTCTTATTTTGGGGCTAAATTGCAGAAATTTCACTTATTTTGGTGTAAAATTGCAGAAATTTCACTTATTTCAGGGAAAGAAAGCAGAAATTTTTTGTACTTTGGAGCACAATTGCAGATATTCTTAATATTTTGTGGGAAAAATGCAGAAATTCCCCATATTTTGAGGTTAAAATGCTGAAAATCCCCTTATTTGGGGGCAAAAAGGCAGAAATTTCGCTTATTTGGGGGCAAAAAGACAGAAATTCCCCTTATTTCGTGGCAAAAAGGTGGAAATTTCTTTTCTTTTGAGGCAAAATTGCAGAAATTTCACTTATTTCAGGGCATAATTCAAAAATTCCTTTTATTTTGGGGGCAAAAAGACAGAAATTCCGTTTATTTTGGGGTAAAAAGGCAGAAATTTCACTTATTTTGAGGTAAAACGGCAGAAATTCCTCTTATTTTGGGGCAAAAATGAAGAAATTTCTTTTTTTTTGTGGCAAAAGGTATACATTCCCCTTATTTTCGTGCTAAAAAGTAGAAATTCCCCGTATTTTGGAGCAAAATTGCAGAAATTCCCCTCATTGTGGGGCAAAAAGGCAGAAATTTCCTATATGTTTGAGTAAAAAGACAAAAATTCTTTTTTTTTGGGCAAAACTCAGAAATTCCACTTATTTCGGGGCAAAATTCCAGAAATTTCACCTATTTTAAGGCAAAATAGCAGAAATTTCACTTATTTTGGTGCAAAATTGCAGAAATTTCACTTATTTCAGAAAAAAAAAGCAGAAATTTTCTTATTTGGAAAAAAAAGGAAGAAATTTCTTTTATTTTGGTAAAAAATTGCAGAAATTTTTCTTATTTTGGGGCAAAAAGGCAGAAATTTCCCATATTTTGGGACAAAAATGCAGAAATTCCCCTTATTTTGAGGTAAAAATGCTGAAATTCCCCTTATTTGGGGCAAAATATCAGAAATTTCACTTATTTTCGGGCAAAATTTCAGAAATTTCACTTATTTCAGGGAAAAAAGGCAGAAATTTTCTTTATTTTGGGGCAAAAAGTAAGAAATTCCTAAAATTTTGTGGCAAAAAATGCAGAATTTCCCCTTATTTTGAGGTGAAAAGGCTGAAATTCCTCTTATTTGGGGGCAAAAAAGCAGAAATTTCACTTATTTTAAGGCAAAATTGCAGAAATTTCACTTATATCAGGGAAAAAAGGGAGAAATTTTCCTTATTTTGGGGCAAAAAGTCAGAAATTCCTAATAATTTGTGGCAAAAATGCAGAAATTCCCCTTATTTTGAGGCAAAAATGCTGAAATTCCCCTTATTTGGGGGCAAAAATGCATAAATTTCCCTTATTTCGTGGCAAAATTGCAAAAATTTCACTTAATTAAGGGTAATAAGTCAGAAATTTTCCTTATTTTGGGGCAAAAAAGACAGAAATTCCCTTTGTTTAGGGGGAAAAAGACAGAAATTCCACTTATTTAGAGGCAAAAAGGCAGACATTTTCCTCATTTTGGTGCAAAAATGAAGAAATTTCCCTTTTTTATGGCAAAAAGGTATGCATTCTTCTTATTTTCGGGCAAAAAGGCAGAAATTCCTTGTATTTTGGAGCAAAATTGCAGAAATTCCCCTAATTGTGGGGCAAAAATGCAGAAATTCCCCATATGTTAGGGCAAAAATACAGAAATTCTCCTTATTTTGGGGCAAAACTCAGAAATTCCACATATTTTGGGGCAAAATTGCAGAAATTTCAATTATTTAGGGGCAAAATTGCAGAAATTTCACTTATTTTGGGGCAAAATTTCAGAAATTTCACCTATTTCAGGGAAAAAAGTCAGAAATTTTCCTTATTTTGGAGCAAAAAGGCAGAAATTCTTAATATTTTGTGGCAAAAATGCAGAAATTCTCCTTACTTTGAGGTAAAAAAGCTGAAATTTTCTTTATTTGGGGGAAAAAAAGGCAGAAATTTCCATTATTTTGTGGCAAAATTGAAGAAATTTCACTTATTTCAGGGTAATAAGTCAAAAATTTTCCTTATTTTGGGGCAAAAAAGACAGAAATTCCCTTTGTTTTGGGGGAAAAAGACAGAAATTCCACTTATTTAGAGGCAAAAAAGCAGAAATTCCCCTCATTTTGGAGAAAAATTGCAGAAATTTCCTTTTTTTATGGCAAAAAGTTATGCATTCTTCTTATTTTCAGGCAAAAAGGCAGAAATTCCCTGTATTTTGGAGCTATATTGCAGAAATTCCTTTAATTGTGAGGTAAAATCGCAGAAATTCCCTATATGTTGGGGCAAAAAAAAAAGAAATTCTCCTTATTTTGGGGCAAAACTCAGAAATTCCACTCATTTTGAGGCAAAATTCCAGAAATTTCCCATATTTTGGGGCAAAATTGCAGAAAATTCACTTATTTCAGAAAAAAAGCAGAAATTTTCTTATTTTGGGGCAAAAAGGCAGAAATTTCCTATATTTTGGGGCAAAAATGCAGAAATTCCCTTTTTTTGAGGAAAAAAGGCTGAAATTCCCCTTATTTGGGGGCAAAAAAGGTAGAAATTCTCCGTATTTTGGAGCAAAATTGCAGAAATTCCCCTAATTGTTGGGCAAAAAGGAAGAAATTCCCTATAAGTTGGGGCAAAAAGACAGAAATTCTCCTTATTTTGGGGCAAAACTCAGAAATTCAACTTATTTTGAAGCAAAATTCGAGAAATTTCTTTTATTTTTGGGCATAATTGCAGAAATTTCACTTATTTTGGGGCAAAATTGCAGAAATTTCACTTATTTCAGAAAAAAAGCAGAAATTTTCTAATTTTGGGGCAAAAAGGCAGAAGTTTCTTTTATTTTGGTACAAAATTGCAGAAATTTTTCTTATATTGGGGCAAAAAGGAAGAAATTTCCCATATTTTGGGGCAAAAAGACAGAAATTTTCTTTACTTTGGGGCAAAACTCAGAAATTCCTATTATTTTGGAGCTAAATTGCAGAAATTTCCCTTATTTTGGGCAAAATTGCAGAAATTTCACTAATTTCAGGGAAAAAAGGCAGAAATTTTTCGTATTTTGTAGCACAATGGCAGAAATTCTTAATATTTTGTGGCAAAAATGCAGAAATTCCCCATATTTTGAGGTAAAAAGGCTGCAATTCCCCTTATTTGGAAGCAAAAATGCAGAAATTTCCCTTATTTTGTGGCATAAAGACAGAAATTCCCCTTATTTTGTGGCAAAAAGGCGGAAATTTCACTTATTTTGGGGCAAAATTGCAGAAATTTCACTTATTTCAGGGCATAATTCAAAAATTCCTTTTATTTTGGGGCAAAAAGACAGAAATTTCATTTATTTTTGGATAAAAAGGCAGAAATTTAACTTATTTTGAGGTAAAAAGGCAGAAATTCCTCTTATTTTGAAGCAAAAATGAAAAAATTTCTTTTTTTGTGGCAAAAGGTATACATTCCCCTTATTTTCGGGCTAAAAAGTAGAAATTCCCCGTATTTTGGAGCAAAATTACAGAAATTCCCCTAATTGTGGGGCAAAAAGGCAGAAATTTCCTATATGTTGGGGCAAAAATACAGAAATTCTCTTTATTTTGGGGCAAAACTCAGAAACTCCACTTATTTTGGGGCAAAATTCCAGAAATTTCCCTTATTTTGGGGCAAAATTGCAGTAATTTCACTTATTTTGGAACAAAATTGCAGAAATTTCACTTATTTCAGAAAAAAAGCAGAAATTTTCTTATTTTGGGGCAAAAAGGCAGAAATTTCTTTTATTTTGGTACAAAATTGCAGAAATTTTTCTTATTTTGGGGCAAAAAGGCAGAAATTTCCTATATTTTGGGGCAAAAATGCAGAAATTCCCCTAATTGTGGGGCAAAAATTTAGAAATTCTCTATTTGTTGGGGCAAAAAGACAGAAATTCTCCTTACTTTGGGGCAAAACTCAGAAATTCCTATATTTTTGGGGCAAAATTGCAGAAATTTCGCTTATTTTGGGGCAAAATTGCAGAAATTTCACGAATTTCAGGGAAAAAAGGCAGAAATTTTTCGTATTTTGGAGCACATGGCAGAAATTCTTAATATTTTGTGGCAAAAAGGCAGAAATTCCCCATAATTTGAGGTAAAAAAACTGAAATTCCCCTTATTTGGGAGCATAAATGCAGAAATTTCCCTTATTTTGTGGCAAAAAGACAGAAATTCCCCTTATTTTATGGCAAAAAAACGGAAATTTCATTTATTTTGGGGCAAAATTGCAGAAATTTCACTTATTTCAGCGCATAATTCAAAAATTCCTTTAATTTTGGGGCAAAAAGACAGAAATTCTGTTTATTTTTGGGTAAAAAGGCAGAAATTTCACTTATTTTGAAGTAAAAAGTCAGAAATTCCTCTTATTTTAGGGCAAAAATGAAGAAATTTCTTTTTTTTTTTGTGGCAAAAGGTATACATTCCCCTTATTTTCGGGCTAAAAAGTAGAAATTCCCCGTATTTTGGAGCAAAATTGCAGAAATTACCCTAATTGTGGGGCAAAAAGGCAGAAATTTCTTATATGTTGGGGCAAAAAGACAGAAATTCTCTTTATTTTGGGGCAAAACTCAAAACTCTACTTATTTTGGGGCAAAATTCCAGAAATTTCACCTATTTTGGGGCAAAATTGCAAATTTCACTTATTTTGGTGCAAAATTGCAGAAATTTCACTTACTTCAGAAAAAAAAGCAGAAATTTTCTTATTTGGAAACAAAAAGGCAGAAATTTCTTTTATTTTGGTACAAAATTGCAAAAATTTTTCTTATTTTAAGGCAAAAAGGCAGAAATTTCCCATATTTTTGGGGAAAAATGCAGAAATTCCTCTTATTTTGAGGTAAAAATGCTGAAATTCACCTTATTTGGTGGCAAAAAGGCAGAAATTTCACATATTTTGGGGCAAAATTGCAGAATTTTCACTTATTTCAGGGAAAAAAGGCAGAAATTTTCCTTATTTTGGGGCAAAAAGGCAGAAATTCCTAATATTTTGTGGCAAAAATGCAGAAATTCCCCTTATTTTGAGGTAAAAAGGCTGAAATTCCTCTTATTTGGGGGCAAAAATGCATAAATTTCCCTTATTTCGTGGCAAAATTGCAAAAATTTCACTTATTTCAGGGTAACAAGTCAGAAAGTTTCCTTATTTTGGGGCAAAAAAGACAGAAATTTCCTTCGTTTTGGGGGAAAAAGACAGAAATTCCACTTATTTAGAGGCAAAAATGAACAAATTCCCCTTATTTGGAGCAAAAATGAAGAAATTTTCCTTTTTTATGGCAAAAAGGTATGCATTCTTCTTATTTTCGGGTAAATAGGCAGAAATTCCCCGTATTTTGGAGCAGAATTGCAGAAATTCCCCTAATTGTGGGGCAAAAGGCAGAAATTCCCTATATGTTGGGGCAAAAAGACAGAAATTCTTCTTATTTTGGGGCAAAACGCAGAAATTCCACTTATTTTGGGGCAAAATTCCAGGAATTTCCCTTATTTTAAGGGAAAATTAGAGAAATTTCACTTATTTTGGGGCAAAATTTCAGAAATTTTACTTATTTCAGAAAAAAAAAGCAGAAATTTTCTTATTTTGGGGCAAAAAGGCAGAATTTCCTAAAATTTGTGGCAAAAATGCAGAAATTCCCCTTATTTTGAGGTAAATAGGCTGAAATTCCTCTTATTTTGGGGCAAAAAGGCAGAAAATTTCCTTATTTTGCAGCAAAATTGCAGAAATTTCACTTATTTCAGGGTAATAAGTCAGAAATTTTCTTTATTTTGGGGCAAAAAAAACAGGAATTCCCTTTTTTTTCAAGGTAAAAGACAGAAATTCCACTTATTTAGAGACAAAAAAGCAGAAATTCCCCTTATTTTGGAGCAAAAATGAAGAAATTTCTCTTTTTTATGGCAAAAAGGTATGCATTATTCTTATTTTTGTGCAAAAAGGCAGAAATTCACCGTATTTTGGAGCAAAATTGCAAAAATTCCCCTAATTGTGGGGCAAAAAGGCAGAAATTCCCTATATGTTAGGGTAAAAAGACAGAAATTCTCCTTATTTTGGGGCAAAACTCAGAAATTCCACTTATTTTGGGGCAAAATTGCAGAATTTTCCCTTATTTTTGGGCAAAATTGCAGAAATTTCACTTATTTTAGGGCAAAATTGCAGAAATTTCACTTGTTTCAGGGATAAAAGGCAGAAATTTTCCTTATTTTGGGGCAAAAACGCAGAAATTCTTAATATTTTGTGGCAAAAATGCAGAAATTCCCCTTATTTTGAGGTAAAATCCTGAAATTCCCCTTATTTGGGTTCAAAAAGTCAGAAATTTCTCTTATTTTGGGGCAAAATTGCAGAAATTTCACTTATTTCAGTGTAATAATGCAGAAATTTTCCTTATTTTGGGGCAAGAAAGACAGAAATTCCCTTTGTTTTGGGGGAAAAAGACAGAAATTCCACATATTTAGAGGCATAAAAGCAGAAATTCCCCTTATTTTGGAGCAAAATTGCAGAAATTTTCCTTTTTTATTGCAAAAAGGTATGCATTCTACTTATTTTCGGGCAAAAAAGCAGAAATTCCTTGTATTTTGGAGCAAAATTGCAGAAATTCTTCTAATTGTTGGGCAAAAAGGCAGAAATTTCCTATATGTTGGGGCAAAAAGACAGAAATTCTCCTTATTTTGGGGCAAAACAGAAATTCCACTTATTTTGAGGCAAAATTCCAGAAATTTCACTTATTTTGGAGCAAAATTGCAGAAATTTCACTTATTTCAGAAAAAAAGCAGAAATTTTCTAATTTTGGGGCAAAAACTCAGAAGTTTCTTTTATTTTGGTACAAAATTGCAGAAATTTTTCTTATATTTGGGCAAAAAGGAAGAAATTTCCCATATTTTGGGGCAAAAAGACAGAAATTTTCTTTACTTTGGGGCAAAACTCAGAAATTCCTATTATTTTGGTGCTAAATTGCAGAAATTTCCCTTATTTTGGGCAAAATTGCAGAAATTTCACTAATTTCAGGGAAAAAAGGCAGAAATTTTTCATATTTTTTAGCACAATGGCAGAAATTCTTAATATTTTGTGGCAAAAATGCAGAAATTCCCCATATTTTGAGGTAAAAAGGCTGAAATTCCCCTTATTTGGAAGCAAAAATGCAGAAATTTCCCTTATTTTGTGGCATAAAGACAGAAATTCCCCTTATTTTGTGGCAAAAAGGCGGAAATTTCATTTATTTTGGGGCAAAATTTCAGAAATTTCACTTATTTCAGGGCATAATTCAAAAATTCCTTTTATTTTGGGGCAAAAAGACAGAAATTTCGTTTATTTTTAGGTAAAAAGGCAGAAATTTCACTTATTTTGAGGTAAAAAGGCAAAAATTCCTCTTATTTTGAAGCAAAAATGAAAAAATTTCTTTTTTTGTGGCAAAAGGTATACATTACCCTTATTTTCGGGCTAAAAAGTAGAAATTCCCCGTATTTTGAGCAAAATTGTAGAAATTCCCCTAATTGTGGGGCAAAAAAGCAGAAATTTCCTATATGTTGGGGCAAAAATACAGAAATTCTCTTTATTTTGGGGCAAAACTCAGAAACTCCACTTATTTTGGGGCAAAATTCCAGAAATTTTCCTTATTTTGGGGCAAAAATGCAGAAATTTCACTTATTTTGGGGCAAAATTGCAGAAATTCCCCTAATTGTGGGGCAAAAATTCAGAAATTCTCTATATCTTGGGGCAAAAAGACAGAAATTCTCCTTACTTTGGGGCAAAATTCAAAAATTCCTATATTTTTGGGGCAAAATTGCAGAAATTTCCCTTATTTTGGGGCAAAATTGCAGAAATTTCACGAATTTCAGGGAAAAAAGGCAAAATTTTTTCGTATTTTGGAGCACATGTCAGAAATTCTTAATATTTTGTGGCAAAAAGGGAGAAATTCCCCATATTTTGAGGTTAAAAGGCTGAAATTCCCCTTATTTGGGAGCATAAAGGCAGAAATTTCCCTTATTTTGTGGCAAAAAGACAGAAATTACCCTTATTTTGTCGCAAAAAGGCGGAAATTTCATTTATTTTGGGGCAAAATTGCAAAAATTTCACTTATTTCAGCGCATAATTCAAAAATTCCTTTAATTTTGGGGCCAAAAGACAGAAATTCTATTTATTTTTGGGTAAAAAGGCAGAAATTTCACTTATTTTGAGGTAAAAAGTCAGAAATTCCTTTTATTTTGGGGCAAAAATGAAGAAATTTCTTTTTTTTTGTGGCAAAAGGTATACATTCCCCTTATTTTCGGGCTAAAAAGTAGAAATTCCCCGTATTTTGGAGCAAAATTGCAGAAATTACCCTAATTGTGGGGCAAAAAGTCAGAAATTTCCTATATGTTGGGGCAAAAAGACAGAAATTCTCTTTATTTTGGGGCAAAACTCAAAACTCTACTTATTTTGGGGCAAAATTCCAGAAATTTCACCTATTTTGGGGCAAAATTGCAGAAATTTAACTTATTTTGGGGCAAAATTGCAGAAATTTCACTTATTTCAGGGAAAAAGGCAGAAATTTTCCTTATTTTGGGGCAAAAAGGCAGAAATTCCTAATATTTTGTGGCAAAAATGCAGAAATTCCCCTTATTTTGAGGTAAAAAGGCTGAAATTCCTCTTATTTGGGGGTAAAAATGCATAAATTTCCCTTATTTCGTGGCAAAATTGCAAAAATTTCACTTATTTCAGGGTAACAAGTCAGAAAGTTTCCTTAATTTGGGGCAAAAAAGACAGAAATTTCCTTTTTTTGGGGGGAAAAATACAGAAATTCCAATTATTTAGAGGCAAAAAAGCAGAAATTCCCCTTATTTTGGAGCAAAAATGAAGAAATTTTACTTTTTTATGGCAAAAAGGTATGCATTCTTCTTATTTTCGGGCAAATAGGCAGAAATTCCCGGTATTTTGGAGCAGAATTGCAGAAATTCCCCTAATTGTGGGGCAAAAGGCAGAAATTCCCTATATGTTGGGGCAAAATTCCAGGAATTTCCCTTATTTTAAGGGAAAATTAGAGAAATTTCACTTATTTTGGGGCAAAATTTCAGAAATTTTACTTATTTCAGAAAAAAAAGCAGAAATTTTCTTATTTTGGGGCAAAAAGGCAGAAATTCCTAAAATTTGTGGCAAAAATGCAGAAATTCCCCTTATTTTGAGGTAAATAGGCTGAAATTCCTCTTATTTTGGGGCAAAAAGGCAGAAATTTTCCTTATTTTGCAGCAAAATTGCAGAAATTTCACTTATTTCAGGGTAATAAGTCAGAAATTTTCCTTATTTTGGGGCAAAAAAGACAGGAATTCCTTTTTTTTCAAGGTAAAAGACAGAAATTCCACTTATTTAGAGACAAAAAAGCAGAAATTCCCCGTATTTTGGAGCAAAAATGAAGAAATTTCTCTTTTTTATGGCAAAAAGGTATGCATTATTCTTATTTTCGGGCAAAAAGGCAGAAATTCACCGTATTTTGGAGCAAAATTGCAAAAATTCCCCTAATTGTGGAGCAAAGAGGCAGAAATTTCCTATATGTTGGGGCAAAAATACAGAAATTCTCTTTATTTTGGGGCAAAACTCAGAAACTCCACTTATTTTGGGGAAAAATTCCAGAAATTTCCCTAATTTTGGGGCAAAATTGCAGAAATTTCACTTATTTTGGGGCAAAATTGCAGAAATTTCACTTATTTCAGAAAAAAAGCAGAAATTTTCTTATTTTGGGCCAAAAAGGCAGAAATTTTTTTTATTTTGGTACAAAATTGCAGAAATTTTTCTTATTTTGGGGCAAAAAGGCAGAAATTTCCTATATTTTGGGGCAAAAATGCAGAAATTCCCCTAATTGTGGGGCAAAAATTCAGAAATTCTCTATATCTTGGGGCAAAAAGACAGAAATTCTCCTTACTTTGGGGCAAAACTCAGAAATTCCTATATTTTTGGGGCAAAATTGCAGAAATTTCCCTTATTTTGGGGCAAAATTGCAGAAATTTCACGAATATCAGGGAAAAAAGGCAGAATTTTTTCGTATTTTGGAGCACATGTCAGAAATTCTTAATATTTTGTGGCAAAAAGGGACATATTCCCCATATTTTGAGGTAAAAAGGCTGAAATTCCCCTTATTTGGGAGCATAAAGGCAGAAATTTCCCGTATTTTGTGGCAAAAAGACAGAAATTCCCCTTATTTTGTCGCAAAAAGGCGGAAATTTCATTTATTTTGGGGCAAAATTGCAAAAATTTCACTTATTTCAGCGCATAATTCAAAAATTCCTTTAATTTTGGGGCAAAAAGACAGAAATTCTGTTTATTTTTGGGTAAAAAGGCAGAAATTTCACTTATTTTGAGGTAAAAAGTCAGAAATTTCTCTTATTTTGGGGCAAAAATGAAGAAATTTCTTTTTTTTGTGGCAAAAGGTATACATTCCCCTTATTTTCGGGCTAAAAAGTAGAAATTCCGCGTATTTTGGAGCAAAATTGCAGAAATTACCCTAATTGTGGTGCAAAAAGGCAGAAATTTCCTATATGTTGGGGCAAAAAGACAGAAATTCTCTTTATTTTGGGGCAAAACTCAAAACTCTACTTATTTTGGGGCAAAATTCCAGAAATTTCACCTATTTTGGGGCAAAATTGCAGAAATTTCACTTATTTTGGGGCAAAATTGCAGAAATTTCACTTATTTCAGAAAAAAAAGCAGAAATTTTCTTATTTGGAAACAAATAGGTAGAAATTTCTTTTATTTTGGTACAAAATTGCAAAAATTTTTCTTATTTTGAGGCAAAAAGGCAGATATTTCCCATATTTTTGGGGAAAAATGCAGAAATTCCCCTTATGTTGAGGTAAAAATGCTGAAATTCCCCTTATTTGGGAGCAAAAAGGCAGAAATTTCACATATTTTGGGGCAAAATTGCAGATTTTTCACATATTTCAGGGAAAAAAGGCAGAAATTTTCCTTATTTTGGGGCAAAAAGGCAGAAATTCCTAATATTTTGTGGCAAAAATGCAGAAATTCTCCTTATTTTGAGGTAAAAAGGCTGAAATTCCCCTTATTTGGGGGCAAAAATGCATAAATTTCCCTTATTTCGTGGCAAAATTGCAAAAATTTCACTTATTTCAGGGTAAGTGAGAAAGTTTCCTTATTTTGGGGCAAAAAAGACAGAAATTTCCTTTGTTTTGGGGGAAAAATACAGAAATTCCACTTATTTAGAGGCAAAAAAGCAGAAATTCCCCTTATTTTGGAGCAAAAATGAAGAAATTTTACTTTTTTATGGCAAAAAGGTATGCATTCTTCTTATTTTCGGGCAAATAGGCAGAAATTCCCCGTATTTTGGAGCAGAATTGCAGAAATTCCCCTAATTGTGGGGCAAAAGGCAGAAATTCCCTATATGTTGGGGCAAAAAGACAGAAATTCTTCTTATTTTGGGGCAAAACGCAGAAATTTCACTTATTTTGGGGAAAAATTCCAGGAATTTCCCTTATTTTAAGGGAAAATTAGAGGAATTTCACTTATTTTGGGGCAAAATTTCAGAAAATTTACTTATTTCAGAAAAAAAAGCAGAAATTTTCTTATTTTGTGGCAAAAAGGCAGAAATTCCTAAAATTTGTGGCAAAAATGCAGAAATTCCCCTTATTTTGAGGTAAATAGGCTGAAATTCCTCTTATTTTGGGGCAAAAAGGCAGAAATTTTCCTTATTTTGCAGCAAAATTGCAGAAATTTCACTTATTTCAGGGTAATAAGTCACAAATTTTCCTTATTTTGGGGCAAAAAAGACAGGAATTCCCTTTTTTTCAAGGTAAAAGACAGAAATTCCACTTATTTAGAGACAAAAAAGCAGAAATTCCCCTTATTTTGGAACAAAAATGAAGAAATTTCTCTTTTTTATGGCAAAAAGGTATGCATTATTTTTATTTTCGGGCAAAAAGGCAGAAATTCACCGTATTTTGGAGCAAAATTGCAAAAATTCCCCTAATTGTGGGGCAAAAAGGCAGAAATTCCCTATATGTTAGGGTAAAAAGACAGAAATTCTCCTTATTTTGGGGCAAAACTCAGAAATTCCACTTATTTTGGGGCAAAATTGCAGAATTTTCTTTTATTTTTGGGCAAAATTGCAGAAATTTCACTTATTTTAGGGAAAAATTGCAGAAATTTCACTTGTTTCAGGGAAAACAGGCAGAAATTTTCTTTATTTTGGGGCAAAAATGCAGAAATTCTTAATATTTTGTGGCAAAAATGCAGAAATTCCCCTTATTTTGAGGTAAAATCCTGAAATTCCCCTTATTTGGGGGCAAAAAGTCAGAAATTTCTCTTATTTTGTGGCAAAATTGCAGAAATTTCACTTATTTCAGTGTAATAATGCAGAAATTATCCTTATTTTGGGGCAAGAAAGACAGAAATTCCCTTTGTTTTGGGGGAAAAAGACAGAAATTCCACATATTTAGAGGCATAAAAACAGAAATTCCCCTTATTTTGTAGCAAAATTGCAGAAATTTTCCTTTTTTATGGCAAAAAGGTATGCATTCTACTTATTTTCGGGCAAAAAAGCAGAAATTCCTTGTATTTTGGAGCAAAATTGCAGAAATTTCCCTAATTGTTGGGCAAAAAGGCAGAAATTTCCTATATGTTGGGGCAAAAAGACAGAAATTCTCCTTATTTTGGGGCAAAACAGAAATTCCACTTATTTTGAGGCAAAATTCCAGAAATTTCCCTTATTTTGGGGCAAAATTCCAGAAATTTCACTTATTTTGGAGCAAAATTGCAGAAATTTCACTTATTTCAGAAAAATAAGCAGAAATTTTCTTATTTTGGGGCAAAAAGGCAGAAATTTCTTTTATTTTGGTACAAAAATGCAGAAATTTTTTTATTTTGGGGCAAACAGGCAGAAATTTCCTATATTTTGGGGCAAAAATGCAGAAATTCCCATTATTTTGAGGTAAAAAGGCTGAAATTCCCTTTATTTTGGGGCAAAAAGGCTAAAATTTCCTTTATTTTGGTGCAAAATTGCAGAAATTTCACTTATTTCAGGGTACTAAGTAAGAAATTTTTATTATTTTGGGGCAAATGGACAGTAATTCTCTTTGTTTTTGAAGAAAAAGACAGAAATTCTACTTATTTACAGGCAAAAAGCAGAAATTCCCCTTATTTTGTGGCAAAATTGCAGAAATTTCAATTATTTCAGGGTAATAAGTCAGAAATTTATCTTATTTTGTGGCAAAAAAAACAGAAATTCTCTTTTTTTGGGGGGAAAAATACAGAAATTCCACTTTTTTAGAGGTAAAAAAGCAGAAATTCTTTTTATTTTCAAGCAAAAATGAAGAAATTTCCTTTTTGTGGCAAAAGTTATACATTCCCCTTATTTCCAGGCTAAAAAGCAGAAATTTCCTTTATTTTGGAGCAAAATTGCAGAAATTGCCCTAATTGTGGGGAAATAAGGCAGAAATTCCCTATATGGTAGGTCAAAAAG
The DNA here is from genome assembly GCF_963924665.1 of Micromys minutus. Classification (NCBI taxonomy): domain Eukaryota; kingdom Metazoa; phylum Chordata; class Mammalia; order Rodentia; family Muridae; genus Micromys; species Micromys minutus. The sequence continues at coordinate 1,175,142 of NW_027667262.1, forward strand.
AAAGAAATTCTCCTCATTTTGGGGCAAAACTCAGAAATTCCACTTATTTTGGGGCCAAATTCCAGAAATTTCCCTTTTTTTAGGGCAAAATTGCAGAAATTTCACTTATTTTGGGGCAAAATTGCAGAAATTTCACTTATTTCAGAGAAAAACGGCAGAAATTTTCCTTAATTTGGGGCAAAAAGGCAGAAATTCTTAATATTTTGTGGCAAAAATGCAGAAATTTCCCTTATTTTGAGGTAAAAAGGCTGAAATTCCCCTTATTTGGAGGTAAAAAGGCAGAAATTTCCCTTATTTTGGGGCAAAATTGCAGAAATTTTACGTATTTCAGGGTAATAATTCAGAAATTTTCCTTATTTTGTGGCAAAAAAACAGGAATTCCATTTGTTTGGGGGACAAAAGACAGAAATTCCACTTATTTAGAGGTAAAAAAGCAGAAATTCCCTTTATTTTGGAGCAAAAATGAAGAAATTTCCCTTTTTAATGGAAAAAAGGTATGCATTCTTCTTATTTTCGGGCAAAAAGGCAGAAATTCCCCGTATTTTGGAGCAAAATTGCAGAAATTCCCCTAATTGTGGGGCAAAAAAAAAGAAATACCCTATATGTTGGGGCAAAAAGACAGAAATTCTCCTTATTTTGGGGCAAAACTCAGAAATTCCACTTATTTTAGGGCAAAATTCCAAAAATTTCCCTTATTTTTGGGCATAATTGTAGAAATTTCACTTATTTTGGGGTAAATTTGAAGAAATTTCACTTATTTCAGAAAAAAGAGCAGAAATTTTCTTATTTTGGGGCAAAAAGGCAGAATTTTTTTTATTTTGGTACAAAATTGCAGAAATTTTTCTTATTGGGGCAAAAAGCCAGAAATTTCCCATATTTTGGGGCAAAAATGCAGAAAATCCTCTAATTGTGGGGCAAAAATGCAGAAATTCCCTATATGTTGGGGCAAAAATACAGAAATTCTCCTTACTTTGGGGCAAAACTCAGAAATTCCTTTTATTTTGGGGCTAAATTGCAGAAATTTCCCTTATTTTGGGGCAATATTGTAGAAATTCCACTTAATTCAGGGAAAAAAGGCAGAAATTTTTCGTATTTTGGAGCACAATGTCAGAAATTCTTAATATTTTGTGGCAAATATGCAGAAATTCCCCATATTTTGAGGTAAAAAGGCAGAAATTCCCCTTATTTGGGGGCATAAAGGCAGAAATTTCCCTTATTTTGTGGCAATAAGACAGAAATTCCCCTTATTTTCTGGCAAAAAGGCGGAAATTTCTTTTATTTTGGGGCAAAATTGCAGAAATTTCACTTATTTCAGGGCATAATTCAAAAATTCCTTTTATTTTAGGGCAAAAAGAGAGAAATTCTGTTTATTTTTGGGTAAAAAGGCAGAAATTTCACTTATTTTGAGGTAAAAAGGCAGAAATTCCTCTTATTTTGGGGCAAAAATGAAAAAATTTCTTTTTTTTGTGACAAAAGGTATACATTCCCCTTATTTTCGGTCTAAAAAGTTGAAATTCCCCGTATTTTGGAGCAAAATTGCAGAAATTACCCTAATTGTTGGGCAAAAAGTCAGAAATTTCCTATATGTTGGGGCAAAAAGACAGAAATTCTTCTTATTTTGGGGCAAAACTCTAAAATTCCACTTATTTTGGGGCAAAATTCAAGAAATTTCACCTATTTTGTGGCAAAATTGCAGAAATTTCACTTATTTTAGGGCAAAATTTCAGAAATTTCACTTATTTCAGGAAAAAAAGCAGAAATTTTCTTATTTGGATGCAAAAAGGCAGAAATTTCTTTTATTTTGCTACAAAATTGCAGAAATTTTTCTTATTTTAAGGCAAAAAAGAAGAAATGTCCCATATTTTGGGGCAAAAATGCAGAAATTCCCCTTATTTTGAGGTAAAAATGCTGAAATTCCCCTTATTTGGGGGCACAAAAGCAGAAATTTCACTTATTTTGGGGCAAAATTGCATAAATTTCACTTATTTCAGGGAAAAAAGGCAGAAATTTTTTCTTATTTTGGGCAAAAAGGCAGAAATTTCTAATATTTTGTGGCAAAAATGCAGAAATTCCCCTTATTTTGAGGTAAAAAGGCTGAAATTCCTCTTATTTGGGGGCAAAAAAGCAGAAATTTTCCTTATTTTGGGGCAAAAAAAACAGAAATTCCCTTTGTTTTGGCGGAAAAAGACAGAAATTCCACTTATTTAGAGGCAAAAAAAAAAGAAATTCCGCATATTATGGAGCAAAAGTGACGAAAATTTCTTTTTTTATGGCCATAAGTTATGCATTCTTCTTATTTTCGGGCAAATAGGAAGAAATTCCCCGAATTATGGAGCAAAATTTCAGAAATTCTCCTAATTGTGGGGCAAAAGCAGATATTCCCTATATGTTGGGGCAAAAAGACAGAAATTCTTTTTATTTTGGGACAAAACTTAGAAATTCCACTTATTTTGGGGCAAATTTCCAAAATTTACCTTATTTTGGGGCAAAATTGCAGAAATTTCACTTATTTTGAGGCAAAATTGCAGAAATTTCACTTATTTCAGGGAAAAAAGGCAGAAATTTTCTTTATTTTGTGGCAAAAATGCAGAAATTCCCCTTATTTTGAGGTAAAAGGCTGAAATTCCTTTTATTTGGGGGCAAAAAGGCAGAAATTTCCCTTATTTTGGGGCAAAATTGCAGAAATTTCACTTACTTTAGGGTAATAAGTCAGAAATTTTTCTTATTTTGGGGCAAAAAAAGACAGAAATTTCATTAGTTTTGGGGGAAAAAGACAGAAATTCCACTTATTTAGAGGCAAAAAAGCAGAAATTCCACTTATTTTGGAGCAAAAATGAAGAAATTTTCCTATTTTATGGCAAAAAGGTATGCATTCTTCTAATTTTCGGGCAAATAGGCAGAAATACTCCGTATTTTGGAGCAAAATTGCAGATATTCCCCTAATTGTGGGGCAAAAAGTCAGAAATTCCCTATATGTTGGGGCAAAAAGACAGAAATTCTCCTTATTTTGGGGCAAAACGCAGAAATTCCACTTATTTTGGGGCAAAATTCCAGGAATTTTTCTTATTTTAAGGCAAAATTAGAGAAATTTCACTTATTTTGGGGCAAAATTTCAGAAATTTCACTTATTTCAGGAAAAAAGCAAAAATTTTATTATTTTGGGGCAAAAAGGCAGAAATTCCTAATATTTTGTGGCAAAAATGCAGAAATTCCCCTTATTTTGAGGTAAATATGCTGAAATTCCCCTTATTTTGGGCCAAAAAGGCAGAAATTTCACTTATTTTGGGGCAAAATTTCATAAATTTCACTTATTTCAGGAAAAAAAGGCAGAAATTTTCCTTATTTTGGGACAAAAAAGTCAGGAATTCCCTTTGTTTTTGAGGAAAAAGACAGAGATTCCACTTATTTAGAGGCAAAAAAGCAGAAATTCCCCTTATTTTGGAGCAAAAATGAAGAAATTTCGCTTTTTTATAGCAAAAACTTATGCATTCTTTTTCGGGCAAAAAGGCAGAAATTCCCCATAATGGAGGAAAATTGCAGAAATTACCCTAATTGTGGGGCAAAAAGGCAGAAATTCCCTATACGTTAGGGCAAAAAGACAGAAATTCTCCTTATTTTGGGGCAAAACTCAGAAATTCCACTTATTTTGGGGTAAAATTCCAGAAATTTCCCTTATTTGGGGGCAAAATAGCAGAAATTTGACTTATTTCAGAAAAAAAGCAGAAATTTTCTTATTTTGGGGCAAAAAGGCAGAAATTTCTTTTATTTTGGTACAAAATTGAAGTAATTTTTCTTATTTTGGGGAAAACAGGAAGAAATTTCCCATATTTTGGGGCAAAAATGCAGAAAGTCCCATTATTTTGAGGTAAAAAGCCTGAAATTCCCCTTATTTTGGGGCAAAAAGGCAGAAATTTCCCTTATTTTGAGGCAAAATTGCAGAAATTTCACTTATTTCAGGGTAACAATCAGAAATTTTTATTATTTTGGGGAAAATGGACAGAAATTTTCTCTGTTTTGGGGGAAAAAGACAGAAATTCTACGTATTTAGAGGCAAAAAAGCAGAAATTCCCCTTATTTTGGAGCAAAAATGAAGAAATTTCTTTTTTTTATGGCAAAAAGTAGTGCATTCTTCTTATTTTTGGGCAAAAATGCAGAAATTCCCCGTATTTTGGAGCAAAATTGCAGAAATTCCCCTAATTGTGGGGCAAAAATGCAGATATGCTCTATATGTTGGGGCAAAAAGACAGAAATTCTCATTTTGGGGCAAAACTCAGAAATTCCACTTACTTTGGGGCAAAATTCCAGAATTTTTTCTTATTTTGGGGCAAAATTGCAGAAATTTCACTTATTTTGGGGCAAAATTGCAAAAATTTCACTTATTTCAGAGAAAAAAGCAGAAATTTTTTTATTTTGGAACAAAATTGCAGAAATTTTTTTTATTTTGGGTTAAAAAGTAAGAAATTTTCAATATTTTGGGGCAAAAATGCAGAAATTCTTCTTATTTTGAGGTAAAAAGGCTGAAATTCCCCTTATTTGGGTGCAAAAAGGCAGAAATTTCCCTTATTTTGTGGCAAAATTGCAGAAATTTCACTTATTTCAGGGTAATAAGTCAGAAATTTTCATTATTTTGGGGCAAAAAATAAAGAAATTTTTTTTGGGGGGGGAAAAAGACAGAAATTCCACATTTTTAGAGGCAAAAAAGCAGAAATTCCTTTTATTTTCGAGCAAAAATCAAGAAATTTCCCTTTTTTGTGGCAAAAGGTATACATTCCCCATATTTTCAGGCTAAAAAGCAGAAATTCTCTGTATTTTGGAGCAAAATTACAGAAATTCCCCTAATTGTGGGGCAATAGGGCAGAAATTCCCTATATGTTAGGGCAAAAAGACAAAAATTCTCCTTATTTTGGGGCAAAACTCAGAAATTCCATTTATTTTGGGGCAAAATTCCAGAAATTTCCCTTATTTTGGGGCAAAATTGCAGATATTTCACTTATTTTGGGGAATAATTGCAGAAATTTCACTTATTTCAGGGAAAAAAGGCAGAAATTTTTCTTATTTTGGGGCAAAAAGGCAGAAATTCCTAAAGTTTGTGGCAAAAATGCAGAAATTCCCCTTATTTTGAGGTAAAAAAGCTGAAATTCCCCTTATTTGGGGGCAAAAAGGCAGAAATTTCCTTTATTTTGTGGCAAAATTGCAGAAATTTCACTTATTTCAGGGTAATAAGACAGAAATTTTCCATATTTTGGGGCAAAACTCAGAAATTCCACTCATTTTGGGGAAAAATTTCAGGAATTTTCCTTATTTTGGGGCAAAAATGAAGAAATTTGACTTATTTCAGACAAAAAGCAGAAATTTTCTTATTTTGGGGCAAAAAGGCAGAAATTTCTTTTATTTTGGTACAAAATTGCAGAATTTTTTTATATTTTGGGGCAAAAAACCAGAAATTTCCTATATTTTGTGGCAAAAATGCAGAAATTCCCCTTATTTTGTGATAAAAAGGCTAAAATTCCCCTTATTTGGGGGCAAAAGGGCAGAAATTTCCCTTATTTTCGGGCAAAATTGCAGAAATTTCACTTATTTCAGGGTATTAAGTCAGAAATTTTCCTTATTTTGGGGCAAGAAAGACAGAAATTTTCTTTGTTTTGGGGAAAAAGACAGAAATTCCACTTATTTAGAGGCATAAAAATAGAAATTCCCCTTATTTTGGAGCAAAATTGCAGAAATTTTCCTTTTTTATGGCAAAAATATATGCATTCTACTTATTTTTGGGCAAAAAAGCAGAAATTCCTTGTATTTTGGAGCAAAATTGCAGAAATTTCCCTAATTGTTGGGCAAAAAGGCAGAAATTTCCTATATGTTGGGGCAAAAAGACAGAAATTCTCCTTATTTTGGGGCAAAACAGAAATTCCACTTATTTTGAGGCAAAATTCCAGAAATTTCCCTTATTTTGGGGCAAAATTCCAGAAATTTCACTTATTTTGGAGCAAAATTGCAGAAATTTCACTTATTTCAGAAAAATAAGCAGAAATTTTCTTATTTTGGGGCAATAAGGCAGAAATTTCTTTTATTTTGGTACTAAATTGCAGAAATTTTTTTATTTTGGGGCAAACAGGCAGAAATTTCCTATATTTTGGGGCAAAAATGCAGAAATTCCCATTATTTGGAGGTAAAAAGCCTGAAATTCCCTTTATTTTGAGGCAAAAAGGCAAAAATTTCCTTTATTTTAGTGCAAAATTGCAGAAATTTCACTTATTTCAGGGTAATAAGTAAGAAATTTTTATTATTTTGGGGCAAATGGACAGAAATTCCCTTTGTTTTGGAAGAAAAAGACAGAAATTCTACTTATTTATAGGCAAAAAGCAGAAATTCCCCTTATTTTGGGGCAAATTTGCAGAAATTTCAATTATTTCAGGGTAATAAGTCAGAAATTTATCTTATTTTGGGGCAAAAAAAACAGAAATTCTTTTTTTGGGGGGGAAAAATACAGAAATTCCACTTTTTTAGAGGTAAAAAGCAGAAATTCCTTTTATTTTGAAGCAAAAATGAAGAAATTTTCTTTTTGTGGCAAAAGTTATACATTCCCCTTATTTCCAGGCTAAAAAGCAGAAATTTCCTTTATTTTGGAGCAAAATTGCAGAAATTGCCCTAATTGTGGGGAAATAAGGCAGAAATTCCCTATATTGTAGGGCAAAAAGAAAGAAATTCTCCTCATTTTGGGGCAAAACTCAGAAATTCCACTTATTTTGGGGCTAAATTCCTGAAATTTCCCTTATTTTAGGGCAAAATTGCAGAAATTTCACTTATTTTGGGGCAAAATTGCAGAAATTTCACTTATTTCAGGGAAAAACGGCAGAAATTTTCCTTAATTTGGGGCAAAAAGGGAGAAATTTTTAATATTTTGTGGCAAAAATGCAGAAATTTCCCTTATTTTGAGGTAAAAAGGCTGAAATTCCCCTTATTTGGAGGCAAAAAGGCAGAAATTTCTTTTATTTTGGGGCAAAATTGCAGAAATTTCACTTATTTCAGGGTAATAAATCAGAAATTTTCCTTATTTTGTGGCAAAAAAACAGGAATTCCATTTGTTTGGGGGACAAAAGACAGAAATTCCACTTATTTAGAGGTAAAAAAGCAGAAATTCCCCTTATTTTGGAGCAAAAATGAAGAAATTTCCCTTTTTTATGGAAAAAAGGTATGCATTCTTCTTATTTTCGGGCAAAAAGGCAGAAATTCCCCGTATTTTGGAGCAAAAATGAAGAAATTCCCCTAATTGTGGGGCAAAAAAAAAAAGAAATTCCCTATATGTTGGGGCAAAAAGACAGAAATTCTCCTTATTTTGGGGCAAAACTCAGAAATTCCACTTATTTTAGGGCAAAATTCCAAAAATTTCCCTTATTTTTGAGCATAATTGTAGAAATTTCACTTATTTTGGGGTAAATTTGCAGAAATTTCACTTATTTCAGAAAAAAGAGCAGAAATTTTCTTATTTTGAGGCAAAAAGGCAGAAATTTCTTTTATTTTGGTACAAAATTGCAGAAATTTTTCTTATTTGGGGCAAAAAGCCAGAAATTTCCCATATTTTGGGGCAAAAATGCAGAAATTCCCCTAATTGTGGGGTAAAAATGCAGAAATTCCCTATATGTTGGGGCAAAAAGACAGAAATTCTCCTTATTTTGGGGCAAAACTCAGAAATTGCACTTACTTTGGGGCAAAATTCCAGAAATTTCCCTTATTTTGGGGCAAAATTGCAGAAATTTAACTTATTTTGGGGCAAAATTGCAGAAATTTCACTTATTTCAGGGAAAAAAGGCAGAAATTTTCCTTATTTTGGTGCAAAAACGCAGAAATTCCTAATATTTTTTGGCCAAAATGCAGAAATTCCCCTTATTTTGTGGTAAAAAGGCTGAAATTCCCCTTATTTGGGGGCAAAAATGCAGAATTTTCTTTATTTTGGGGCAAAATTGCAGAAATTTCACTTATTTCAGGGTAATAAGTCAGAAATTTTCCTTATTTTTGGGCAAAAAAGACAAAAATTCCCTTTGTTTCTGGAGAAAAAGACAGAAATTCCACTTATTTAGAGGCAAAAAAGCAGAAATTCCCCTTAATATGGAGCAAAAATGAAGATATTTCCCTTTTTTATGGAAAAAGTTATGCATTCTTCTTATTTTCGGGCAAAAAGGCAGAAATTCCCCGTATTTTGGAGCAAAATTGCAGAAATTCCTTTAATTGTGGGGTAAAAAAGAAGAAATTCCCTATATGTTGGGGCAAAAAGACAGAAATTCTCCTTATTTTAAGGCAAAACTCAGAAATTTCACTTATTTTGGGGCAAAATTGCAGAAATTTCACTTATTTCAGGAAAAAAAGCAGAAATTTTTTTATTTTGGGGCAAAAAGGCAGAAATTTCTGTTATTTTGGTACAAAATTGCAGAATTTTTATATTTTGGGGCAAAAAAGCAGAAATTTCTCTTATTTTGGGGAAAATATGCAGAAATTCCCCTTATTTTGATGTAAAAAGCCTATAATTCCCCTTATTTGGGGGCAGAAAGGCAGAAATTTCCCTTATTTTGGGGCAATATTGCAGAAATTTCACGTATTTAAGGGTAATAAGTCAGAAATTTTCCTTATTTTGGGGAAAAAATAGAGAAATTCCCTTTGTTTTGGGGGAAAAAAAAGAAATTCCACTTATTTAGAGGCAAAAAACAGAAATTCCCTTTATTTTGTAGCATAAATGAAGAAATTTCCCTTTTTTATGGTAAAAAGGTATGCATTCTTCTTATTTTCAGGCAAAATGCAGAACTTCCCCGTATTTTGGAGCAAAATTGCAGAAATTCCCCTAACTGTGGGGCAAAAAGGAAGAAATTCCCTATATGTTAGGGCAAAAAGAAGAAATTCTCCTTATTTTGGGGCAAAACTCAGAAATTCCATTTATTTTGGGGCAAAATTCCAGGAATTCCCCTTATTTTGTGGCAAAAGTGTAGAAATTTCCCCTATTTTGGGGCAAAATTGCAGAAATTTCACTTATTTCAGGGAAAAAGGGCAGAAATTTTCCTTATTTTGGGGCAAAAACGCAGAAATTCCTAATATTTTGTGGCAAAAATGCAGAATTTCCCCTTATTTTGACTTAAAAAGCTTAAATTCCCCTTATTTGGGGGCAAAAAGGCAGAATTTTCCCTTATTTTGGGGCAAAATTGCAGAAATTTCACTTATTTCAAGGTAATAAGTCAGAAATTTTCCTTATTTTGCGGCAAAAAAGACAGAAATTCCCTTTGTTTTGGGGGAAATAGATAAAAATTCCACTTATTTAGAGGCAAAAAAGCAGAAATTCCCCTTAATATGGAGCAAAAATGAAGAAATTTCCCTTTTTTATGGCAAAAAGTTATGCATTCTTCTTATTTTCGGGCAAAAAGGCAGAAATTCCCCGTATTTTGGAGCAAATTTGCAGAAATTCCCCTAATTGTGGGGTAAAAAGGCAGAAATTCCCTATATGTTGGGGCAAAAAGACAGAAATTCTTTTTATTTTAAGGCAAAACTCAGAAATTCCAATTATTTTGTGGCAAAATTCCAGAAATTTCCCTTATTTTTGGGCAAAATTGCAGAAATTCCCCTTATTTTGAGGTAAAAATGCTGAAATTCCCATTATTTGGGGGCAAAAAGAAAAATTTCAGGAAAAAAAGCAGAAATTTTCTTATTTTGAAGCAAAAAGGCAGAAATTTCTTTTATTTTGGTACAAAATTCCAGAAATTTGTCTTATTTTGGGGCAAAAAGGCAGAAATTTCCCTTATTTTGGGGCAAATATGCCGAAATTCCCCTTATTTTGAGGTAAAAAGGCTGAAATTTCCATTATTTGGGGGCAAAAAGGCAGATATTTCCCTTATTTTGGGGAAAAATTGCAGAAATTTCACTTATTTCAGGGTAATAAGTCAGAAATTTTCCTTATTTTGCGGAAAAAAATTTAGAATTTCCCTTGGTTTTGGGGGAAAAAGACAGAAATTTCACTTATTTAGAGGCAAAAAATCAGAAATTCCCCTTATTTTGGAGAAAAATTGCAGAAATTCCTCTAAATGTGGGCAAAAACGCAGACATTCCCTATATGTTGGGGCAAATGGACAAAAATTCTCCTTATTTTGGAGCAAAACTCAGAAATTCCACTTATTTTCGGGGAAAATTCCAAAAATTTCACATATTTTGGGGCAAAATTGCAGAAATTTCACTTATTTTGGGGCAAAATGGCAGAAATTTCACTTATTACAGAAAAAAAAGCAGAAATTTTATTATTTTGGGGCAAAAAGGCAGAAATTTCTTTTATTTTGGTACAAAATTGCAGAAATATTTCTTTTTGGGGGGCAAAAAGGCAGAAATTTCCCTTATTTTGGGCAAAAATGCAAAAATTCCCCTTATTTTGAGGTAAAAAGGCTGAAATTCCCATTATTTGGGGGCAAAAAGGAAGAAATTTCCCTTATTTTGGGGCAAAATTGCAGAAATTTCACTTATTTCAGGGTAATAAGTCAGAATTTTTTTTATTTTGGGCCAAAAAAACAGGAATTACCTTTGTTTTGGGAGAAAAAGATAGAAATTCCACTTATTTAGAGGCAATAAAGCAGAAATTCCCCTTATTTTGGAGCAAAATTGCAGAAATTCCCCTAATTATGGGGCAAAAAGGCAGAAATTCCCTATATGTTGGGGCAAAACGATAGAAATTCTCTTTATTTTGGGGCAAAACTCAAAAATTCCACTTCTTTTGGGGCAAAATTTCAGAAATTTCACTTATTTTGGGGCAAAATTGCAGAAATTTCACTTATTTTGTGGCAAAATTGCAGAAATTTCACTTATTTCAGAAAAAAGGAGAAATTTTCTTATTTGGGGACAAAAAGGCAGAAATTTCTATTATTTTGGTACAAAATTGCAGAAATTTTTCTTATTTTGGGGCAAAAAAATATATATTTCTCATATTTTGTGGCAAAAATACAGAAATCCCCCTTATTTTGAGGTAAAAAGGCTGAAATTCCTCTTATTTAAGGGCAAAAAGGCAGAAATTTCCTTTATTTTGGGGCAAAATTGCAGAAATTTCACTTATTTCAGGGTAATAAATCAGAAAATTTCCTTATTTTGGGGCAAAAAAGACAGAAATTCCCTTTGTTTTTGAGGAAAAAAACAGAAATTCCACTTGTTCAGAGGCAAAAAAGCAGAAATTCCCCTTATTTTGGTTCAAAACTCAGAAATTCCTCTTATTTTGGGGCAAAATTCCAGAAATTTCCCTTATTTTGGGGCAAAATTGCAGAAATTTTATTTATTTTGGGGCAAAATTGCAGAAATTTCACTTATTTCAGGGAAAAAAGGCAGAAATTTTTTTTATTTTGTGGCAAAAAGGTAGAAATTCTTATATTTTGTGGCAAAACTGCAGAAATTCCCCTTATTTTGAAGTAAAAAGGCTGAAATTCCCATTATTTGGGGCAAAAAGGCAGAAATTTCCCTTATTTTGGGGCGAAATTGCAGAAATTTCACTTACTTCAGCGTAATAAGTCAGAAATTTCCTTATTTTGGTGCAAAAAAGACAGAAATTCCCTTTGTTTTGGGGGAAAAATAAAAAATTCCACTTATTTAGAGGCAAAAAAGCAGAAATTCCCCTTATTTTGGAGCAAAAATGAAGAAATTTCCCTTTTTTTTATTGCAAAAAGGTATGCATTCTTCTTATTTTCAGGCAAAAAGGCAGAAATTCCTTGTATTTTGGAGCAAAATTGCAGAAATTCCCCTAATTGTGGGGCAAAAAGGCAGAAATTTTCTATATGTTGGGGCAAAAAGACAGAAATTCTCCTTATTTTAGTGCAAAACTCAGAAATTCCACTTATTTTCGGGGAAAATTCCAGAAAATCCCCATATTTTGGAGCAAAATTGCAGAAATTCCCCTAATTGTTGGGCATAAAGGCAGAAGTTCCCTATATGTTGGGGCAAAAAGACAGAAATTCTCGTTATTTTTGGGCAAAACTCAGAAATTCCACTTATTTTGGGGCAAAATTCCAGAAATTTCACTTATTTCAGGGTAATAAGTCAGAAATTTTCCTTATTTTTGAGCAAAAAATACAGAAATTCCCTTTCTTTTGGGGGAAAAAGACTGAAATTCCACATTTTTAGAGGCAAAAAAGCAGAAATTCCCCTTATTTTGGAGCAAAAAAGAAGAAATTTCTTTTTTTTGTGGCAAAAGGTATTCATTCTTCTTATATTCAGGCTAAAAAGCAGAAATTCCCCGTATTTTGTAGCAAAATTGCAGAAATTCCACTAATTGTGAAGCAAAAAGGCAGTAATTCCCTATATGTTAGGGCAAAAAGACAGAAATTCTTCTTATTTTGGGGCAAAACTCAGAAATTCCACTTATTTTGGGGCAAAATTGCAGAAATTTTTCTTATTTCAGAAAAAAAGCAGAAATTTTCTTATTTTGGGGCAAAAAGGCAGAAATTTCTTTTATTTTGGTACAAAATTGCAGAAATTTTTCTTATTTGGGGGCAAAAAGGCAGAAATTTCCCTTATTTTGGGCAAAAATTCAGAAATTCCCCTTATTTTGAAGTAAAAAGGCTGAATTTCCCATTATTTGGGGGCAAAAAGGCAGAAATTTCTCTTATTTTGGGGCAACATTGCAGAATTTTCACTTATTTCAGGGAAATATGTCAGAAATTTTCCTTATTTTGGGGCAAAAATGAAGAAATTCCCTTTGTTTTGGGGGAAAAAGACAGAAATTCCACTTATTTAGAGGCAAAAGCAGAAATTCCCCTTATTTTGGAGCAAAATTTCAGAAATTCCCCTAATTGTGGGGCAAAAAGGGAGAAATTCCCTATATGTTGAAGCAAAAAGATAGAAATTCTCCTTATTTTGGGGTAAAACTCAGAAATTCCACTTATTTTGTGGCAAAATTCCAGAAATTTCACTTATTTTGGGGCAAAATTGCAGAAATTTCACTTATTTTGGGGCAAAATTGCAGAAATTTCACTTATTTCAGAAAAAAAGCAGAAATTTTCTTATTTGGGGGCAAAAAGGCAGAAATTTCTATTATTTTGGTACAAAATTGCAGAAATTTTTCTTATTTTGGGGCAAAAAGGCAGAAATTTCCCTTATTTTGGGCAAAAATTCAGAAATTCCCCTTATTTTGAAGTAAAAAGGCTGAATTTCCCATTATTTGGGGGCAAAAAGGCAGAAATTTCTCTTATTTTGGGGCAACATTGCAGAATTTTCACTTATTTCAGGGAAATATGTCAGAAATTTTCCTTATTTTGGGGCAAAAATGAAGAAATTCCCTTTGTTTTGGGGGAAAAAGACAGAAATTCCACTTATTTAGAGGCAAAAGCAGAAATTCCCCTTATTTTGGAGCAAAATTTCAGAAATTCCCCTAATTGTGGGGCAAAAAGGGAGAAATTCCCTATATGTTGAAGCAAAAAGATAGAAATTCTCCTTATTTTGGGGCAAAACTCAGAAATTCCACTTATTTTGCGGCAAAATTCCAGAAATTTCACTTATTTTGGGGCAAAATTGCAGAAATTTCACATATTTAGTGGCATAATTGCAGAAATTTCACTTATTTCAGAAAAAAAGCAGAAATTTTCTTATTTGGGGGCAAAAAGGCAGAAATTTCTATTATTTTGGTACAAAATTGCAGAAATTTTTCTTATTTTTGGGCAAAAAGGCAGAAATTTCCCATATTTTGTGGCAAAAATACAGAAATTCTTCTTATTTTGAGGTAAAAAGGCTGATATTCCTTTTATTTGGGGGCTATAAGGCAGAAATTTCCCTTATTTTGGGGCAAAATTGCAGAAATTTCACTTATTTCTGGGTAATAAGTCAGAAGTTTTCCTTATTTTGTGGCAAAAAAGACAGGAATTCCCTTTTTTGGGGGGAAAAAGGCAGAAATTCCACTTGTTTAGAGGTAAAATAGCAGAAATTCCCCTTATTTTGGAGCAAAAATGAAGAAATTACCCTTTTTTATGGCAAAAAGGTATGCATTCTTCTTATTTTCGGGCAAAAATGCAGAAATTCCCCATATTTTGGAGCAAAATTGAAGAAATTCGTCTAATTGTAGGGCAAAAAGGCAGAAATTCCCTATATGTTAGGGCAAAACGAAGAAATTCTCTTTATTTTTGGGCAAAACTAAGAAATTCCACTTATTTTGGGGCAAAATTCCAGAAATTTCCCTTATTTTGGGGCAAAATTGCAGAAACTTCACTTATTTTGGGGCAAATTTGCAGAAATTTCACTTATTTGAGGGAAAAAAGGCAGAAATTTTTCTTATTTTGGGACAAAAAGGCAGAAATTCCTAATATTTTGTGGCAAAAATGCAGAAATTCCCCTTATTTTGAGGTAAAAAGATTGAAATTCCTCTTATTTGGGGGCAAAAAGGCAGAATTTTCCCTTATTTTGGGGCAAAATTTCAGACATTTCACATATTTCAGGGTAATAAATCAGAAATTTTCTTTATTTTGAGGAAAAAAAGACAGAAATTCCCTTTGTTTTGGGGGAAAAAGACAGAAATTCCACTTATTTATAGGCAAAAAAGCAGAAATTCCCCTTATTTTGGAACAAAATTGCAGAAATTCCCCTAATTGTGGAACAAAAAGGCAGAAATTCCCTTTATGTTGGGGCAAAAAGACAGAAATTCTCCTTATTTTGGGGCAAAACTCAGAAATTGCACTTACTTTGGGGCAAAATTCCAGAAATTTCCTTTATTTTGGGGCAAAATTGCAGAAATTTAACTTATTTTGGGGCAAAATTGAAGAAATTTCACTTATTTCAGGGAAAAAAGGCAGAAATTTTCCTTATTTTGGTGCAAAAACGCAGAAATTCCTAATATTTTTTGGCCAAAATGCAGAAATTCCCCTTATTTTGTGGTAAAAAGGCTGAAATTCCCCTTATTTGGGGGCAAAAATGCAGAATTTTCTTTATTTTGGGGCAAAATTGCAGAAATTTCACTTATTTCAGGGTAATAAGTCAGAAATTTTCCTTATTTTTGGGCAAAAAAGACAAAAATTCCCTTTGTTTCTGGAGAAAAAGACAGAAATTCCACTTATTTAGAGGCAAAAAAGCAGAAATTCCCCTTAATATGGAGCAAAAATGAAGATATTTCCCTTTTTTATGGAAAAAGTTATGCATTCTTCTTATTTTCGGGCAAAAAGGCAGAAATTCCCCGTATTTTGGAGCAAAATTGCAGAAATTCCTTTAATTGTGGGGTAAAAAAGAAGAAATTCCCTATATGTTGGGGCAAAAAGACAGAAATTCTCCTTATTTTAAGGCAAAACTCAGAAATTTCACTTATTTTGGGGCAAAATTGCAGAAAATTCACTTATTTCAGGAAAAAAAGCAGAAATTTTTTTATTTTGGGGCAAAAAGGCAGAAATTTCTGTTATTTTGGTACAAAATTGCAGAATTTTTATATTTTGGGGCAAAAAAGCAGAAATTTCTCTTATTTTGGGGAAAATATGCAGAAATTCCCCTTATTTTGATGTAAAAAGCCTATAATTCCCCTTATTTGGGGGCAGAAAGGCAGAAATTTCCCTTATTTTGGGGCAATATTGCAGAAATTTCACGTATTTAAGGGTAATAAGTCAGAAATTTTCCTTATTTTGGGGAAAAAATAGAGAAATTCCCTTTGTTTTGGGGGAAAAAAAAGAAATTCCACTTATTTAGAGGCAAAAAACAGAAATTCCCTTTATTTTGTAGCATAAATGAAGAAATTTCCCTTTTTTATGGTAAAAAGTTATGCATTCTTCTTATTTTCAGGCAAAATGCAGAACTTCCTAGTATTTTGGAGCAAAATTGCAGAAATTCCCCTAACTGTGGGGCAAAAAGGCAGAAATTCCCTATATGTTAGGGCAAAAAGAAGAAATTCTCCTTATTTTGGGGCAAAACTCAGAAATTCCATTTATTTTGGGGCAAAATTCCAGGAATTCCCCTTATTTTGTGGCAAAAGTGTAGAAATTTCCCCTATTTTGGGGCAAAATTGCAGAAATTTCACTTATTTCAGGGAAAAAGGGCAGAAATTTTCCTTATTTTGGGGCAAAAACGCAGAAATTCCTAATATTTTGTGGCAAAAATGCAGAAATTCCCCTTATTTTGACTTAAAAGGCTTAAATTCCCCTTATTTGGGGGCAAAAAGGCAGAATTTTCCCTTATTTTGGGGCAAAATTGCAGAAATTTGACTTATTTCAGGGTAATAAGTCAGAAATTTTCCTTATTTTGCGGCAAAAAAGACAGAAATTCCCTTTGTTTTGGGGGAAATAGATAAAAATTCCACTTATTTAGAGGCAAAAAAGCAGAAATTCCCCTTAATATGGAGCAAAAATGAAGAAATTTCCCTTTTTTATGGCAAAAAGTTATGCATTCTTCTTATTTTCGGGCAAAAAGGCAGAAATTCCCCGTATTTTGGAGCAAATTTGCAGAAATTCCCCTAATTGTGGGGTAAAAAGGCAGAAATTCCCTATATGTTGGGGCAAAAAGACAGAAATTCTTTTTATTTTAAGGCAAAACTCAGAAATTCCAATTATTTTGGGGCAAAATTCCAGAAATTTCCCTTATTTTTGGGCAAAATTGCAGAAATTCCCCTTATTTTGAGGTAAAAATGCTGAAATTCCCATTATTTGGGGGCAAAAAGAAAAATTTCAGGAAAAAAAGCAGAAATTTTCTTATTTTGAAGCAAAAAGGCAGAAATTTCTTTTATTTTGGTACAAAATTCCAGAAATTTGTCTTATTTTGGGGCAAAAAGGCAGAAATTTCCCTTATTTTGGGGCAAATATGCCGAAATTCCCCTTATTTTGAGGTAAAAAGGCTGAAATTTCCATTATTTGGGGGCAAAAAGGCAGATATTTCCCTTATTTTGGGGAAAAATTGCAGAAATTTCACTTATTTCAGGGTAATAAGTCAGAAATTTTCCTTATTTTGCGGAAAAAAATTTAGAATTTCCCTTGGTTTTGGGGGAAAAAGACAGAAATTTCACTTATTTAGAAGCAAAAAATCAGAAATTCCCCTTATTTTGGAGAAAAATTGCAGAAATTCCTCTAAATGTGGGCAAAAACGCAGACATTCCCTATATGTTGGGGCAAATGGACAAAAATTCTTTTTATTTTGGAGCAAAACTCAGAAATTCCACTTATTTTCGGGGAAAATTCCAAAAATTTCACATATTTTGGGGCAAAATTGCAGAAATTTCACATATTTTGGGGCAAAATGGCAGAAATTTCACTTATTACAGAAAAAAAAGCAGAAATTTTATTATTTTGGGGCAAAAAGGCAGAAATTTCTTTTATTTTGGTACAAAATAGCAGAAATATTTCTTTTTTGGGGGCAAAAAGCAGAAATTTCCCTTATTTTGGGCAAAAATGCAAAAATCCCCCTTATTTTGAGGTAAAAAGGCTGAAATTCCCATTATTTGGGGGCAAAAAGGAAGAAATTTCCCTTATTTTGGGGCAAAATTGCAGAAATTTCACTTATTTCAGGGTAATAAGTCAGAATTTTTTTTATTTTGGGCCAAAAAAACAGGAATTACCTTTGTTTTGGGAGAAAAAGATAGAAATTCCACTTATTTAGAGGCAATAAAGCAGAAATTCCCCTTATTTTGGAGCAAAATTGCAGAAATTCCCCTAATTATGGGGCAAAAAGGCAGAAATTCCCTATATGTTGGGGCAAAACGATAGAAATTCTCTTTATTTTGGGGCAAAACTCAAAAATTCCACTTCTTTTGGGGCAAAATTTCAGAAATTTCACTTATTTTGGGGCAAAATTGCAGAAATTTCACTTATTTTGTGGCAAAATTGCAGAAATTTCACTTATTTCAGAAAAAAGGAGAAATTTTCTTATTTGGGGACAAAAAGGCAGAAATTTCTATTATTTTGGTACAAAATTGCAGAAATTTTTCTTATTTTGGGGCAAAAAAATATATATTTCTCATATTTTGTGGCAAAAATACAGAAATCCCCATTATTTTGAGGTAAAAAGGCTGAAATTCCTCTTATTTAAGGGCAAAAAGGCAGAAATTTCCTTTATTTTGGGGCAAAATTGCAGAAATTTCACTTATTTCAGGGTAATAAGTCAGAAAATTTCCTTATTTTGTGGCAAAAAAGACAGAAATTCCCTTTGTTTTTGAGGAAAAAAACAGAAATTCCACTTGTTCAGAGGCAAAAAAGCAGAAATTCCCCTTATTTTGGTTCAAAACTCAGAAATTCCTCTTATTTTGGGGCAAAATTCCAGAAATTTCTTTATTTTGGGGCAAAATTGCAGAAATTTTATTTATTTTGGGGCAAAATTGCAGAAATTTCACTTATTTCAGGGAAAAAAGGCAGAAATTTTTTTTATTTTGTGGCAAAAAGGTAGAAATTCTTATATTTTGTGGCAAAACTGCAGAAATTCCCCTTATTTTGAGGTAAAAAGGCTGAAATTCCCATTATTTGGGGCAAAAAGGCAGAAATTTCCCTTATTTTGGGGCGAAATTGCAGAAATTTCACTTATTTCAGGGTAATAAGTCAGAAAATTTCCTTATTTTGGGGCAAAAAAGACAGAAATTCCCTTTGTTTTTGAGGAAAAAAACAGAAATTCCACTGGTTCAGAGGCAAAAAAGCAGAAATTCCCCTTATTTTGGTTCAAAACTCAGAAATTCCTCTTATTTTGGGGCAAAATTCCAGAAATTTCCCTTATTTTGGGGCAAAATTGCAGAAATTTTATTTATTTTGGGGCAAAATTGCAGAAATTTCACTTATTTCAGGGAAAAAAGGCAGAAATTTTTTTTATTTTGTGGCAAAAAGGTAGAAATTCTTATATTTTGTGGCAAAACTGCAGAAATTCCCCTTATTTTGAGGTAAAAAGGCTGAAATTCCCATTATTTGGGGCAAAAAGGCAGAAATTTCCCTTATTTTGGGGCGAAATTGCAGAAATTTCACTTACTTCAGCGTAATAAGTCAGAAATTTCCTTATTTTGGTGCAAAAAAGACAGAAATTCCCTTTGTTTTGGGGGAAAAATAAAAAATTCCACTTATTTAGAGGCAAAAAAGCAGAAATTCCCCTTATTTTGGAGCAAAAATGAAGAAATTTCCCTTTTTTTTATTGCAAAAAGGTATGCATTCTTCTTATTTTCAGGCAAAAAGGCAGAAATTCCTTGTATTTTGGAGCAAAATTGCAGAAATTCCCCTAATTGTGGGGCAAAAAGGGAGAAATTTTCTATATGTTGGGGCAAAAAGACAGAAATTCTCCTTATTTTAGTGCAAAACTCAGAAATTCCACTTATTTTCGGGGAAAATTCCAGAAAATCCCCATATTTTGGAGCAAAATTGCAGAAATTCCCCTAATTGTTGGGCATAAAGGCAGAAATTCCCTATATGTTGGGGCAAAAAGACAGAAATTCTCGTTATTTTTGGGCAAAATTCAGAAATTCCACTTATTTTGGGGCAAAATTCCAGAAATTTCCCTTATTTGGGGGCAAAATTGCAGAAATTTCACTTATTTCAGGGTAATAAGTCAGAAATTTTCCTCATTTTTGGGCTAAAAAGACAGAAATTCCCTTTCTTTTGGGGGAAAAAGACTGAAATTCCACATTTTTAGAGGCAAAAAAGCAGAAATTCCCCTTATTTTGGAGCAAAAAAGAAGAAATTTCTTTTTTTTGTGGCAAAAGGTATTCATTCTTCTTATATTCAGGCTAAAAAGCAGAAATTCCCCGTATTTTGTAGCAAAATTGCAGAAATTCCACTAATTGTGAAGCAAAAAGGCAGTAATTCCCTATATGTTAGGGCAAAAAGACAGAAATTCTCCTTATTTTGGGGCAAAACTCAGAAATTCCACTTATTTTGGGGCAAAATTCCAGAAATTTCCTTATTTTTGGGGCAAAATTGCAGAAATTTCACTTATTTTTTGGCAAAATTGCAGAAATTTCACTTATTTCAGAAAAAAAGAGAAATTTTCTTATTTTGGGGCAAAAAGGCAGAAATTTCTTTTATTTTGGTAAAAAATTGCAGAAATTTTTTTATTTTGGGGCAAAAAGGCAGAAATTTCCCTTATTTTGGGGCAAAATTGCAGAAATTTCACTTATTTCAGGGTAATAAGTCAGAAATTTTCCTTATTTTTGGGCTAAAAAGACAGAAATTCCCTTTCTTTTGGGGGAAAAAGACTGAAATTCCACATTTTTAGAGGCAAAAAAGCAGAAATTCCCCTTATTTTGGAGCAAAAAAGAAGAAATTTCTTTTTTTTTGTGGCAAAAGGTATTCATTCTTCTTATATTCAGGCTAAAAAGCAGAAATTCCCCGTATTTTGTAGCAAAATTGCAGAAATTCCACTAATTGTGAAGCAAAAAGGCAGTAATTCCCTATATGTTAGGGCAAAAAGACAGAAATTCTCCTTATTTTGGGGCAAAACTCAGAAATTCCACTTATTTTGGGGCAAAATTGCAGAAATTTCACTTATTTTTGGGCAAAATTGCAGAAATTTCACTTATTTCAGGGAAAAAAAGCAGAAATTTTTTTTATTTTGGGGCAAAAAGGCAGAAATTCCTAATATTTTGTTGCAAAAATGCAGAAATTCCCATTATTTTGAGGTAAAAAGGATGAAATTCCCTTATTTGGGGGCAAATAGGCAGAAATTTCCCTTATTTTGGAGCAAAATTGCAGAAATTTCACTTATTTCAGTGTAATAAGTAAGAATTTTTCCTTATTTTGTGGCAAACAAGACAGAAATTTCCTTTTTTTGGGGAAAAAGACAGAAATTCCACTTATTTAGAGGCAAAAAAGCAGAAATTCCCCTTATTTTGGAGCAAAATGAAGAAATTTCCATTTTTTATGGTAAAAAGGTATGCATTCTTCTCATTTTCGGGCAAAAGCAGAAATTTCCCGTATTTTGGAGCGAATTTGGGAAAATTTTCCTAACTGTGGGGCAAAAAGGCAGATATTCCCTATATGTTAGGGCAAAAAGAAGAAATTCTTTTTATTTTGAGGCAAAACTCAGAAATTCCACATATTTTGGGGCAAAATTCCAGAAATTTCCCTTATTTTGGGGCAAAATTGCAGAAATTTTTTTTATTTTGGGGCAAAATTGCAGAAATTTCATTTATTTCAGGGAAAAAAGGCAGAAATTTTCTTTATTTTGTGGCAAAAAGGCAGAAATTCCTAATATTTTGTTGCAAAAATGCAGAAATTCCCCTTTTTTGAGGTAAAAAGGCCGAAATTCTCCTTATTTGGGGGAAAAAGGCAGAATTTTCCCTTACTTTGGGGCAAAATTGCAGAAATTTCACTTATTTCAGGGTAGTAAGTCAGAAATTTTCCTTATTTTGTGGCAAAAAAGACAGAAATTCCCTTTGTTTTGGGGGAAAAGACAGAAATTCAACTTATTTAGAGGCAAAAATGCAGAAATTCCCCTTAATATGGAGCAAAAATGAAGAAATTTCCTTTTTTTATGACAAAAAGTTATGCATTCTTCTTATTTTCGGGCAAAAAGGCAAAAATTCCCCCTATTTTGGAGCAAAATTGCAGAAATTCCCATAATTGTGGGGTAAAAAGGCAGAAATTCCCTATATGTTGGGGCAAAAAGACAGAAATTCTCCTTATTTTAAGGCAAAACTTAGAAATTTCCCTTATTTTGGGGCAAAATTGCAGAAATTTCACTTATTTTGGGGCAAAATTGCAGAAATTTCACTTATTTCATGGAAAAAAGGCAGAAATTTTCCTTATTTTGGGGCAAAAACGCAGAAATTCCTAATATTTTGTGGCAAAAATGCAGAAATTCCCCTTATTTTGAGGTAAAAAGGCTGAAATTCCCCTTATTTGGCGGCAAAAAGGCAGAATTTTCCTTATTTTGGGGCAAAATTGCAGAAATTTCACTTATTTCAGGGTAATAAGTCAGAAATTTACTTTATTTTTGGGCAAAAAAGACAGAAATTCCCTTTGTTTTGGGAAAAAAGACAGAAATTCCACTTATTTAGAGGCAAAAAAGCAGAAATTCCCCTAATTTGGGAGCAATAATGAAGAAATTTCCTTTTTTTATGACAAAAATGTATGCATTCTTCTTATTTTTGGGCAAAAAGACAGAAATTCCCCATATTTTGTAGCAAAATTGCAGAAATTCCCCTAATTGTGGGGCAAAAAAGCAGAAATTCCCTATATGTTGGGTTGAAATGACAGAAATTTTCCTTATTTTGGGGCAAAACTCAGAAATTCCACTTATTTTGGGGCAAAATTCCAGAAATTTCTCTTATTTTGGGGCAAAATTGCAGAAATTTCACTGTTTTTAGGGCAAAATTGCAGAAATTTCACTTATTTCAGGGAAAAAGGGCAGAAATTTTCCTTATTTTGGGGCAAAATCGCAGAAATTCCTAATATTTTGTGGCAAAAATGCAGAAATTCCCCTTATTTTGAGGAAAAAGTCTGAAATTCCCCCTATTTGTGGGCAAAAAGGCAGAATTTTCCCTTATTTTGGGGCAAAATTGCAGAAATTTTACTTATTTCAGGGTAATAAGTCAGAAATTTTCCTTATTTTTGGGCAAAAAAGGCAAAAATTCCCTTTGTTTTTGGAGAAAAAGACAGAAATTCCACTTATTTAGAGGCAAAAAAGCAGAAATTCCCCTTAATATGGAGCAAAAATGAAGATATTTCCCTTTTTTTGGAAAAAGTTATGCATTCCTCTTATTTTCGGGCAAAAAGGCAGAAATTCCCCGTATTTTGGAGCAAAATTGCAGAAATTCCTTTAATTGTGGGGTAAAAAAGAAGAAATTCCCTATATGTTGGGGCAAAAAGACAGAAATTCTCCTTATTTTAAGGCAAAACTCAGAAATTTCACTTATTTTGGGGCAAAATTGCAGAAATTTCACTTATTTCAGGAAAAAAAGCAGAAATTTTCTTATTTTGGGGCAAAAAGGCAGAAATTTCTGTTATTTTGGTACAAAATTGCAGAATTTTTATATTTTGGGGCAAAAAAGCAGAAATTTCTCTTATTTTGGGGAAAATATGCAGAAATTCCCCTTATTTTGATGTAAAAAGGCTGAAATTCCCCTTATTTGGGGGCAGAAAGGCAGAAATTTCCCTTATTTTGGGGCAATATTGCAGAAATTTCACGTATTTAAGGGTAATAAGTCAGAAATTTTCCTTATTTTGGGGAAAAAATACAGAAATTCTTTTTGTTTTGGGGGAAAATACAGAAATTCCACTTATTTAGAGGCAAAAAACTGAAATTCCCTTTATTTTGTAGCATAAATAAAGAAATTTCCCTTTTTTATGGTAAAAAGGTATGCATTCTTCTTATTTTCAGGCAAAATGCAGAACTTCCCCGTATTTTGGAGCAAAATAGCAGAAATCCCCCTAACTGTGGGGCAAAAAGGCAGAAATTCCGTATATGTTAGGGCAAAAAGAAGAAATTCTCATTATTTTGGGGCAAAACTCAGAAATTCCACTTATTTTTGGGGAAAATTCCAGAAATTTCACATATTTTGGGGCAAAATTGCAGAAATTTCACTTATTTTGGGGCAAAATTGCAGAAATTCTACTTATTAAAGAAAAAAAAGCAGAAATTTTATTATTTTGGGGCAGAAAGGCAGAAATTTCTTTTATTTTGGTACAAAATTGCAGAATTTTTTTTATTTTGGGGCAAAAAGGCAGAAATTTCCCTTATTTTGGGCAAAAATGCAGAAATTCCCCTTCTTTTGAGGTAAAAAAGCTGAAATTCCCATCATTTGGGGGCAAAAAGGAAGAATTTTTTTTTATTTTGGGGCAAAATTGCAGAAATTTCACTTATTTCAGGGTAATAAGTCAGAATTTTTTTTTTATTTTGGGCCAAAAAAACAGGAATTACCTTTGTTTTGGGGGAAAAAGATAGAAATTCCACTTATTTAGAGGCAAAAAAGCAGAAATTCCCCTTATTTTGGAGCAAAATTGCAGAAATTCCCCTAATTGTGGGGCAAAAATGCAGAAATTCCCTGTATGTTGGGGCAAAAAGATAAAAATTCTCATTATTTTCGGGCAAAACTCAGAAATTCCACTTATTTTGGGGCAAAATTCCAGAAATTTCACTTATTTTGGGGTAAAATTGCAGAAATTTCACTTCTTTCAGAAAAAAAGCAGAAATTTTCTTTTTTGAGGGCAAAAAGGCAGAAATTTCTATTATTTTGGTACAAAATTGCAAAAATTTATCTTATTTTGGAGCAAAAAAGAATATATTTCCCATATTTTGTGGCAAAAATACAGAAATTCCCCTTATTTTGAGGTAAAAAGGCTGAAATTCCTCTTATTTGGCAGCAAAGAGGCAGAAATTTCCTTTATTTTGGGGCAAAATTGCAGAAATTTCACTTATTTCATGGTAATAAGTCAGAAATTTTCTTTATTTTGGGGCAAAAAAGACAGAAATTCCCTTTGTTTTGGAGGAAAAAAACAGAAATTCCACTTGTTTAGAGGCAAAAAAGCAGAAATTCCCCTTATTTTGGAGCAAAAATGAAGAAATTTTTCTTTTTTTTATGGCAAAAAGGTATGCATTCTTCTTATTTTTGGGCAAAAAGACAGAAATTCCCCATATTTTGTACAAAATTGCAGAAATTCCCCTAATTGTGGGGCAAAAAAGCAGAAATTCCCTATATGTTGGGTTGAAATGACAGAAATTCTCCTTTTTTTGCGGCAAAACTCAGAAATTCCACTTATTTGGGGCAAAATTCCAGAAATTTATCTTATTTTGGGGCAAAATTGCAGAAATTTCACTTATTTTGGGGCAAAATTGCAGAAATTTCACTTATTTCAGGGAAAAAGGGCAGAAATTTTCCTTATTTTGGGGCAAAATCGCAGAAATTCCTAATATTTTGTGGCAAAAATGCAGAAATTCCCCTTATTTTGAGGAAAAAGTCTGAAATTCCCCTTATTTGTGGGCAAAAAGTCATAATTTTCCCTTATTTTGGGGCAAAATTGCAGAAATTTTACTTATTTCATTATAATAAGTCAGAAATTTTCCTTATTTTTGGGCAAAAAAGACAGAAATTCCCTTTGTTTTGGGAGAAAAAGACAGAAATTTCACTTACTTAGAGGCAAAAAAGCAGAAATTCCCCTTAATATGGAGCAAAAATGAAGAAATTTCCATTTTTTTATGGCAAAAAGTTATGCATTCTTCTTATTTTCGGGCAAAAAGGCAGAAATTCCCCGTATTTTGGAGCAAAATTGCAGAAATTCCCCTAATTGTGGGGTAATAAAGAAGAAATTCCCTATATGTTGGGGCAAAAAGACAGAAATTCTCCTTATTTTAAGGCAAAACTCAGAAATTTCACTTATTTGGGGCAAAATTGCAGAAATTTCACTTATTTCAGGAAAAAAAAGCAGAAATTTTCATATTTTGGGGCAAAAAGGCAGAAATTTCTTTTATTTTGGTACAAAATTGCAGAAATTTTTTTTTATTTTGGGGCAAAAGTGCAGAAATTTCCCTTATTTTGGGGCAAATATGCAGAAATTCCCCTTATTTTGAGGTAAAAAGGCTGAAATTCCCCTTATTTCGGGGCAAAAAGGCAGAAATTTCCTTTATTTTGGGGCAAAATTGCAGAAATCTCACTTATTTCAGTGTAATAATTCAGAAATTTTCCTTATTTTGGGGAAAAAATACAGAAATTCTCTTTGTTTTGGGGGAAAACACAGAAATTCCACTTATTTAGAGGCAAAAAAGCAGAATTTTTTTTTTATTTTGGGGCAAAATTGCAGAAATTTCACTTATTTTGGGGCAAAATTGCAGAAATTTCACTTATTTCAGAAAAAAATGCAGAAATTTTCTTATTTGGAGGCAAAAAGGCAGAAATTTCTATTATTTTGCTACAAAATTGCAGAAATTTTTCTTATCGTGGGGCAAAAAGGCAGAAATTTCCCATATTTTGGGGCAAAAATGCAGAAATTCCCCTTATTTTGAGGTAAAAAGCCTGAAATTCCCCTTATTTGGGGGCAAAAAGGAAGAAATTTCACTTATTTTTGGGCAAAATTGCAGAAATTTCACTTATTTCAGGGCAAAAAGGCAGAAATTTTCCTTATATTGGGGCAAAAAGGCAGAAATTTTTAATATTTTGTGGCAAAAATGCAGAAATTCCCCTTATTTTGAGGTAAAAAGGCTGCAATTTCCCTTATTTGGGGGCAAAATTGCATAAATTTCACTTATTTCAGGGAAAAAAGGCCGAAATTTTCCTTATTTTGGGGCAAAAAAGACAGAAATTCCCTTTGTTTTGGGGGAAAAAGACAAAAATTCCACTTATATAGAGGCAAAAAACAGAAATTTCCCTTATTTTGTAGCAAAAATGAAGAAATTTCCCATTTTTATGGTAAGAAGGTATGCATTCTTCTTATTTTCGGGCAAAATGCAGAAATTCCCTGTATTTTGAAGCAAATTTGGAGAAATTTCCCTAACAGTGGGGCAAAAAGGCAGATATTACCTATATGTTAGGGCAAAAAGAAGAAATTCTCCTTATTTTGGGGCAAAACTCAGAAATTCCACTTATTTTGGGGCAAAATTCCAGAAATTTCCCTTATTTTGGGGCAAAATTGCAGAAATTTCCTTTATTTTGGGGCAAAATTGCAGAAATTTCACTTATTTCAGGAAAAAAAGGCAGAAATTTTCCTTATTTTGGGGCAAAAAGGCAGAAATTCTTAATATTTTGTCGCAAAAATGCAGAAATTCCCCTTATTTTGAGGTAAAAAGGCTGAAATTCTCCTTATTTGGGTGCAAAAAGGCAGAATTTTCCCTTACTTTGGGGCAAAATTGCAGAAATTTTTCTTATTTTGGGGCAAAAATGCAGTAATTTCCCATATTTTGGGGCAAAATGCAGAAATTCCCTTTATATTAAGGTAAAAAGGCTGAAATTCTCCTTATTTGGGGGCAAAAAGGCAGAAATTCCCTATATGTTGGGGCAAAAAGATAGAAATTCTCCTTATTTTGGGGCAAAACTCAGAAATTCCACTAATTTTGGGGTAAAATTCCAGAAATTTCACTTATTTTGGGGCAAAATTGCAGATTTCACTTATTTTGGTGCAAAATTGCAGAAATTTTTCTTATTTTGAGGCAAAAATGCAGTAATTTCTCATATTTTGGGGCAAAATGCAGAAATTCCCTTTATATTGTGGTAAAAAGGCTGAAATTCTCCTTATTTGGGGGCAAAAAGGCAGAATTTTCCATTATTTTGGGGCAAAATTGCAGAAATTTCACTTATTTCAGGGTAATAAGTCAGAAATTTTCTTATTTTGCGCTAAAAAAGACAGAAATTCCCTTTGTTTTGGGGGAAAAAGACAGAAATTTTACTTATTTAGAGGCAAAAAAGCAGAAATTCCCTATAATATGGGGCAAAAATTAAGAAATTTCCCTTTTTTATGGCAAAAAGTTATGCATTCTTCTTATTTTCGGGCAAAAAGGCAGAAATTCCCCGTATTTTGTAGCAAAATTGCAGAAATTCCCCTAATTGTGGGGCAAAAAGGCAGAAATTCTCTATATGTTGGGCAAAAAGACAGATATTCTCCTTATTTTGGGGCAAAACTCAGAAATTCCACTTATTTTGGGGCAAAATTCCAAAAATTTCCCTTATTTTGGGGCAAAATTGCAGAAATTTCACTTATTTTGGGGCAAAATTTCAGAAATTTCATTTATTTCAGGGAAAAAAGAAAGAAATTTTCCTTATTTTGGGGCAAAAAGGCAGAAATTCCTAATATTTTGTGGCAAAAATGCAAAAAATCTTTTTATTTTGAGGTAAAAAGGCTGAAATTCCCTTTATTTGGGGGCAAAAAGGAAGAAATTTCCCTTATTTTGAAGCAAAATTGCAGAAATTTGACTTATTTCAGGGTAATAAGTCAGAATTTTTCCTTATTTTGGGGCAAACAATACAGAAATTCCCTCTTTTTGGGGAAAATGACAGAAATTCCACTTATTTACAGGCAAAAAAGCAGAAATTCCCCTTATTTTAGAGAAAATGAAGAAATTTTCATTTTTTATGGCACAAAGGTATGCATTTTCTTTATTTTCGGGCAAAAATGCAGAAATTCCCCGTATTTTGGAGCAAAATTGCAGAAATTTCCCTAATTGTGGGGCAAAAAGGCAGAAATTCACTATATGTTAAGGCAAAAAGACTGAAATTTTCCTTATTTTGGGGCAAAAGTCAGAAATTCCACTTATTTTAGGGCAAAATTCCAGAAATTTCCCTTGTTTTGGGGCAAAATTGCAGAAATTTCAGTTATTTTGGGGCAAAATTGCAGAAAATTTACTTATTTCAGAAAAAAGAGAAATTTTCTAATTTTGGGTAAAAAAGGCAGAAATTTCTTTTATTTTGGTACAAAATTGCAGAAATTTTTCTTATTTTGGGGCAAAAAGATAGTAATTTTACATATTTTGGGCAAAAATGCAGAAATTCCCTTTATATTGAGGTAAAAAGGCTGAAATTCCCCTTATTTGGGGGCAAAAAGGCAGAATTTTTCCTTATTTTGGGGCAAAATTGCAGAAATTTCACATATTTCAGGGTAATAAGTCAGAAATTTTCCTTATTTTGCTGCAAAAAAGACAGAAATTTCCTTTGTTTTTGGGGAAAAAGACAGAAATTCCACTTATTTAGAGGCAAAAAAGCAGAAATTCCCCTAATTATGGAGCAAAATTAAGAAATTTCCCTTTTTTATGGCAAAAAGTTATGCATTCTTCTTATTTTCTAGCAAAAATGCAGAAATTCCCCGTATTTTGGAGCAAAATTGCATAAATTCCCCTAATTGTGGGGTAAAATGGCAAAAATTCCCTATATGTTGGGGCAAAAAGACAGAAATTCTTTTTATTTTAAGGCAAAAGTCAGAAATTTCACTTATTTTGGAGAAAAATTGCAGAAATTTCACTTATTTCAGGAAAAAAAGCAGAAATATTCTTATTTTGGGGCAAAAAGGCAAAAATTTTTTTTATTTTGGTACAAAATTGCAGAAATTTTTCTTATTTTGGGGCAAAAAGGCAGAAATTTCCCTTATTTTGGGGCAACTATGCAGAAATTCTCTTTATTTTGAGGTAAAAAGGCTGAAATTTCCATTATTTGGGGGCAAAAAGGCAGAAATTTCCCTTATTTTGGGGCAAAATTGCAGAAATTTCACTTATTTCCGGGTAATAAGTCAGAAATTTTCCTTATTTTGGGGAAAAAAATACAAAAATTCCCTTTGTTTTGGGGGAAAAATACAGAAATTTCACTTATTTAGAGGCAAAAAAGTAGAAATTCCCCTTATTTTGGAGCAAAATTGCAGAAATTCCCCTAAATGTGGGCAAAAAAGCAGAAATTCCCTATATGTTGGGGCAAAAGTCAGAAATTCTCATTATTTTGGGGCAAAACTCAGAAATTCCACTTATTTTCGGGGAAAATTGCAGAAATTTCACATATTTTGGGGCAAAAGTGCAGAAATTTCACTTATTTTGGGGCATAATTGCAGAAATTTCACTTATTACAGAAAAAAAAGCAGAAATTTTAATATTTTGGGGCAGAAAGGCAGAAATTTCTTTTATTTTGGTACAAAATTGCAGAAATTTTTTTTATTTTGGGGCAAAAAGGCAGAAATTTCCCTTATTTTGGGCAAAAATGCAGAAATTCCCCTTCTTTTGAGGTAAAAAGGCTGAAATTCCCATCATTTGGGGGCAAAAAGGAAGAAATTTCCCTTATTTTGGGGCAAATTTGCAGAAATTTCACTTATTTCAGGGTAATAAGTCAGAATTTTTTTTTTATTTTGGGCCAAAAAAACAGGGATTACTTTTGTTTTGGGGGAAAAAGATAGAAATTCCACTTATTTAGAGGCAAAAAAGCAGAAATTCCCCTTATTTTGGAGCAAAATTGCAGAAATTCCCCTAATTGTGGGGCAAAAAGGCAGAAATTCCCTGTATGTTGGGGCAAAAAGATAGAAATTCTCCTTATTTTGGGGCAAAACTCAGAAATTCCACTTATTTTGGGGCAAAATTCCAGAAATTTCACTTATTTTGGGGCAAAATTGCAGAAATTTCACTTCTTTCAGAAAAAAAGAAGAAATTTTCTATTTGAGGGCAAAAAGGCAGAAATTTCTATTATTTTGGTACAAAATTGCAAAAATTTATCTTATTTTGGAGCAAAAAAGAATATATTTCCCATATTTTGTGGCAAAAATACAGAAATTCTTCTTATTTTGAGGTAAAAGGCTGAAATTCCTCTTATTTGGCGGCAAAGAGGCAGAAATTTTCTTTATTTTGGGGCAAAATTGCAGAAATTTCACTTATTTCATGGTAATAAGTCAGAAATTTTCTTTATTTTGGGGCAAAAAAGACAGAAATTCCCTTTGTTTTGGAGGAAAAAAACAGAAATTCCACTTGTTTAGAGGCAAAAAAGCAGAAATTCCCCATATTTTGGAGCAAAAATGAAGAAATTTTTCTTTTTTTTATGGCAAAAATGTATGCATTCTTCTTATTTTTGGGGAAAAAGGCAGAAATTCTCCGTATTTTGGAGCAAAATTGCAGAAATTTCCCTAATTGTAGGGCAAAAAGGCAGAAATTCCCTATATGTTGGGCAAGAAGACAGAAATTCTCTTTATTTTGGTGCAAAACTCACAAATTCCACTTATTTTGGGGCAAAATTTCAGAAATTTCCCTTATTTTGGGACAAAATTGCAGAAATTTCATTTATTTTGGGGCAAAATTGCAGAAATTTCACTTATTTCAGAGAAAAAGGGCAGAAATTTTCCTTATTTTGGGGCAAAAAGGCAGAAAATCTTATATTTTGTGGCAAAACTGCAGAAATTCCCCTTATTTTGAGGTAAAAAGGCTGACATTTCCCTTATTCAGGAGCAAAAAGTAAGAAATTTCCCTTATTTTGGGGCAAAATTGCAGAAATTTCACTTACTTCAGCGTAATAAGTCAGAAATTTCCTTATTTTGGTGCAAAAAAAAACAGAAATTCCCTTTGTTTTGGGGGAAAAAGAAAAAATTCCACTTATTTAGAGGCAAAAATGCAGAAATTCCCCTTATTTTGGAGCAAAAATGAAAAAAAATTCCCTTTTTTATCGCAAAAAGGTATGCATTCTTCTTATTTTCGGGCAAAAAGGCAGAAAATACTCGTATTTTGGAGCAAAATTGCAGAAATTAACCTAATTGTGGGGCAAAAATGCGGAAATTCCCTATATGTTGGGGCAAAAAGACAAAAATTCTCTTTATTTTGGGGAAAAACTCAGAAATTCCACTTATTTTGGGGCAAAATTCCAGAAATTTACCTTATTTTGGGGCAAAATTGCAGAAATTTCACTTATTTTGGGGCAAAATTGCAGAAATTTCACTTATTTCAGGGAAAAAAGAAAGAAATTTTCCTTATTTTGGGGCAAAAAGGCAGAAATTCCTAATATTTTGTGGCAAAAATGCAAAAAATCTTTTTATTTTGAGGTAAAAAGGCTGAAATTCCCCTTATTTGGGGGCAAAAAGGCAGAAATTTCCCTTATTTTGTGGCAAAATTGCAGAAATTTCACTTATTTCAGGGTAATAAGTCAGAATTATTTCTTATTTTGGGCAAACAAGACAGAAATTCCCTCTTTTTGGGGAAAAAGACAGAAATTCCACTTATTTAGAGGCAAAAAAGCAAAAATACCCCTTATTTTCTAGCAAAATGAAGAAATTTCAATTTTTTATGGCACAAAGGTATGCATTCTTTTTATTTTCGGGCAAAAAGGCAGAAATTCCCCGTATTTTGGAGCAAAATTGCAGAAATTCCCCTAATTGTGGGGCAAAAATGCAGAAATTAACTATATGTTAAGGCAAAAAGACAGAAATTTTTCTTATTTTGGGGATAAACTCAGAAATTCCACTTATTTTGGGGCAAAATTCCAGAAATTTCCCTTGTTTTGGGGCAAAATTGCAGAAATTTCAGTTATTTTGGGGCAAAATTGCAGAAATTTCACTTATTTCAGAAAAAAAGAGAAATTTTCTTATTTTGGGTCAAAAAGGCAGAAATTTCTTTTATTTTTGTACAAAATTGCAGAAATTTTTCTTATTTTGGGGCAAAAAGGCAGTAATTTCCCATATTTTGGCCAAAAATGCAAAAATTCCCTTTATATTGAGGTAAAAAGGCTGAAATTCCCCTTATTTGGGGGCAAAAAGGCAGAAATTTTCCTTATTTTGAAGCAAAATTGCAGAAATTTCACTTATTTCAGGGAAAAGGCGGAAATTTTCCTTATTTTGGGGCAAAAAGGCAGAAATTCCCCTTATTTTGAGGTAAAAAGGCTAAAATTCCCCTTATTTGGGGGCAAAAAGGCAGAAATTTCACTTATCTTTGGGCAAAATTGCAAAAATTTTCTTATATTGGGGCAAAAAGGCAGAAATTTCTTTTATTTTGGTACAAAATTGCAGAAATTTTTCTTATTTTGGGGAAAAAAGGCAGAAATTTCCCATATTTTGGGGCAAAAATGCAGAAATTCCCCTTATTTTTAGGTAAAAATGCTGAACTTCCTTTTATTTGGGGGCAAAAAGGCTGAAATTTCCTTTATTTTGGGGCAAAATTCAGAAATTTCACTTATTTAAGGGTAATAAGTCAGAAATTTTCCTTATTTTGGGGCAAAAAATACAGATATTCCCTTTGTTTTGGAGGAAAAAAACAGAAATTCCACTTGTTTAGAGGCAAAAAAGCAGAAATTCTCCTTATTTTGGAGCAAAAATGAAGAAATTTTCCTTTTTTATGGCAAAAAGTTATGCATTCTTCTTATTTTTAGGGAAAAAGGGCAGAAATTCCCCGTATATTGGAGCAAAATTGCAGAAATTTTCCTAATTGTGAGGCAAAAAGGCAGAAATTCCCTATATGTTGGGCAAAAAGACAGAAATTCTCCTTATTTTGGTGCAAAACTCAGAAATTCCACTTATTTTGGGGCAAAATTCCAGAAATTTCCTTTATTTTGGTCCAAAATTGCAGAAATTTCATTTATTTTGGGGCAAAATTGCAGAAATTTCACTTATTTAAAGGAAAAAAGGCAGAAATTTTCCTTATTTTCGGGCAAAAAGGCAGAAATTCTTATATTTTGTGGCAAAACTGCAGAAATTCCCCTTATTTTGTGGTAAAAAGGCTGAAATTCCCCTTATTTGAAAGCAAAGTAAGAAATTTCCCTTATTTTGGGGCAAAATTGCAGAAATTTCACTTACTTCAGCGTAATAAGTCAGAAATTTCCTTATTTTGGTGCAAAAAAGACAGAAATTCCCTTTGTTTTGGGGGAAAAAGAAAAAATTCCACTTATTTAGAGGCAAAAATGCAGAAATTCCCCTTATTTTGGAGCAAAAATGAAGAAATTTCCCTTTTTTTATCGCAAAATGTATGCATTCTTCTTATTTTCGGGCAAAAAGGCAGAAATTCCTCGTATTTTGGAGCAAAATTGCAGAAATTCCCCTAATTGTGGGGCAAAAAGGCGGAAATTCCCTATATGTTGGGGCCAAAAGACAGAAATTCTCTTTATTTTGGGGCAAAACTCAGAAATTCCACTTATTTTGGGGCAAAATTGCAGAGATTTTATTTATTTCAGAAAAAAAGCAGAAATTTTCTTATTTTGGGGCAAAAAGGCAGAAATTTCTTTTATTTTGGGAAAAAATTGCAGAAATTTTTCTCATTTTGGGGCAAAAAGGCAGAAATTTCCCTTATTTTGGGCAAAAATTCAGAAATTCCCCTTATTTTGAGGTAAAAAGGCTGAATTTCCCATTATTTGGGGGTAAAAAGGCAGAAATTTCCCTTATTTTGGGGCAACATTGCAGAAATTTCACTTATTTCAGGGAAATAAGTCAGAAATTTTCCTTATTTTGGGGCAAAAATGAAGAAATTCCCTTTGTTTTGGGGGAAAAAGACAGAAATTCCACTTATTTAGAGGCAAAAGCAGAAATTCCCCTTATTTTGGAGCAAAATTGCAGAAATTCTTCTAATTGTGGGGCCAAAACGGAGAAATTCCCTATATGTTGAAGCAAAAAGATAGAAATTCTCCTTATTTTGGGGCAAAACTCAGAAATTCCACTTATTTTGGGGCAAAATTCCAGAAATTTCACTTATTTTGGTGCAAAATTGCAGAAATTTCACATATTTAGGGGCATAATTGCAGAAATTTCACTTATTTCAGAAAAAAAGCAGAAATTTTCTTATTTGGGGGCAAAAAGGCAGAAATTTCTATTATTTTGGTACAAAATTGCAGAAATTTTTCTTATTTTTGGGCAAAAAGGCAGAAATTTACCATATTTTGTGGCAAAAATACAGAAATCCTCTTATTTTGAGGTAAAAAGGCTGATATTCCTTTTATTTGGGGGCTATAAGGCAGAAATTTCCATTATTTTGGGGCAAAATTGCAGAAATTTCACTTATTTCAGGGTAATAAGTCAGAAATTTTCCTTATTTTGTGGCAAAAAAGACAGGAATTCCCTTTGTTTTGGGGGAAAAAAACAGAAATTCCACTTGTTTAGAGGTAAAATAGCAGAAATTCCCCTTATTTTGGAGCAAAAATGTAGAAATTACCCTTTTTTTATGGCAAAAAGATATGCATTCTTCTCATTTTCGAGCAAAAAGGCAGAAATTCCCCATATTTTGGAGCAAAATTGCAGAAATTCCCCTAATTGTAGGGCAAAAATGCAGAAATTCCCTATATGTTAGGGCAAAACGAAGAAATTCTCCTTATTTTTGGGCAAAACTAAGAAATTCCACTTATTTTGGGGCAAAATTCCAGAAATTTCCCTTATTTTGGGGCATAATTGCAGAAATTTCACTTATTTTGGGGCAAAATTGCAGAAATTTTACTTATTTCAGGGAAAAAAGGCAGAAATTTTCCTTATTTTGGGGCAAAAAGGCAGAAATTCCTAATATTTTGTGGCAAAAATGCAGAAATTCCCCTTATTTTGAGGTAAAAAGATTGAAATTCCCCTTATTTGGGGGCAAAAGGCAGAATTTTCCCTTATTTTGGGGCACAATTGCAGACATTTCACTTATTTCAGGGTAATAAGTCAGAAATTTTCTTTATTTTTGGGAAAAAAAGACAGAAATTCCTTTTGTTTTGGGGAAAAAAGACAGAAATTCCACTTATTTATAGGCAAAAAAGCAGAAATTCCCCTTATTTTGGAACAAAATTGCAGAAATTCCCCTAATTGTGGGGCATAAAGGCAGAAATTACCTATATGTTGGGGCAAAAAGACAGAAATTCTCTTTATTTTGTGGCAAAACTCAGAAATTCCACTTATTTTGGGGCAAAATTCCAGAAATTTCCTTTATTTTGGGGCAAAATTGCAGAAATTTAACTTATTTTGGGGCAAAATAGCAGAAATTTCACTTATTTCAGGGAAAAAAGGCAGATATTTTCCTTATTTTGGGGCAAATACGCAGAAATTCCTAATATTTTTTGGCAAAAATGCAGAAATTCCTTTTATTTTGTGGTAAAAAGCCTGAAATTCCACTTATTTGGGGGAAAAATGCAGAATTTTCTTTATTTTGGGGCAAAATTGCAGAAATTTCACTTATTTCAGGTTAATAAGTCAGAAATTTTCCTTATTTTTGGGCAAAAAAGACAGAAATTCCCTTTGTTTTTGGAGAAAAAGACAGAAATTCCACTTATTTAGAGGCAAAAAAGCAGAAATTCCCCTTAATATGGAGCAAAAATGAAGATATTTCCCTTTTTTATGGAAAAAGTTATGCATTCTTCTTATTTTCGGGCAAAAAGGCA
This sequence comes from Micromys minutus, assembly GCF_963924665.1. Lineage (NCBI taxonomy): Eukaryota > Metazoa > Chordata > Mammalia > Rodentia > Muridae > Micromys > Micromys minutus. Next base: position 1,210,771 of record NW_027667262.1, read on the forward strand.
GAAATTCCCCGTATTTTGGAGCAAAATTGCAGAAATTCCTTTAATTGTGGGGTAAAAAAGAAGAAATTCCCTATATGTTGGGGCAAAAAGACAGAAATTCTCCTAGTTTTAAGGCAAAACTCAGAAATTTCACTTATTTTGGGTCAAAATTGCAGAAATTTCACTTATTTCAGGAAAAAAAGCAGAAATTTTCTTATTTAGGGGCAAAAACACAGAAATTTCTGTTATTTTGGTACAAAATTGCAGATTTTTTTTTATTTTGGGGCAAAAAAGCAGAAATTTCCCTTATTTTGGGGCAATATTGCAGAAATTTCACTTATTTAAGGGTAATAAGTCAGAAATTTTCCTTATTTTGGGGAAAAAATACAGAAATTCCCTTTGTTTTGGGGGAAAAAAAAGAAATTCCACTTATTTAGAGGCAAAAAACAGAAATTCCCTTTATTTTGTAGCATAAATGAAGAAATTTCCCTTTTTATGGTAAAAAGGTATGCATTCTTCTTATTTTCGGGCAAAATGCAGAACGTCCCCGTATTTTGGAGCAAAATTGCAGAAATTCCCCTAAATGTGGGGCAAAAAGGCAGAAATTCCCTATATGTTAGGGCAAAAAGACGAAATTCTCCTTATTTTGGGGCAAAACTCAGAAATTCCACTTATTTTGGGGCAAAATTCCAGAAATTCCCCTTATTTTGGGGCAAAAGTGCAGAAATTTCCCCTATTTTGGGGCAAAATTGCAGAAATTTCACTTATTTCAGGGAAAAAAGGCAGAAATTTTCCTTATTTTGGGGCAAAAAGGCAGAAATTCCTAATATTTTGTCGCAAAAATGCAGAAATTCTACTTATTTTGAGGTAAAAAGGCTGAAATTCCCCTTATTTGGGGGCAAAAAGGCAGAATTTTCCCTTATTTTGGGGCAAAATTGCAGAAATTTCACTTATTTCAGGGTAATAAGTCAGAAATTTTCCTTATTTTGCGGCAAAAAAGACAGAAATTCCCTTTGTTTTGGGGGAAAAAGATAGAAATTCCATTTATTTAGAGGCAAAAAAGCAGAAATTCCTCTTAATATGGAGCAAAAATGAAGAAATTTCCCTTTTTTATGGCAAAAAGTTATGCATTCTTCTTATTTTCGGGCAAAAAGGCAGAAATTCCCCGTATTTTGGAGCAAAATTGCAGAAATTCCCCTAATTGTGGGGTAAAAAGGCAGAAATTCCCTATATGTTGGGGCAAAAAGACAGAAATTCTTTTTATATTAAGGCAAAACTCAGAAATTCCAATTATTTTGGGGCAAAATTCCAGAAATTTCCCTTAATTTGGGGCAAAATTGCAGAAATTCCTTTTATTTTGAGGTAAAAAGGCTGAAATTCCCATTATTTGGGGGCAAAAAGGAAAATTTCAGGAAAAAAAGCAGAAATTTTCTTATTTTGAAGCAAAAAGGCAGAAATTTCTTTTATTTTGGTACAAAATTGCAGAAATTTGTCTTATTTTGTGGCTAAAATGCAGAAATTTCCCTTATTTTGGGGCAAATATGCCGAAATTCCCCTTATTTTGAGGTAAAAAGGCTGATATTTCCATTATTTGGGGGCAAAAAGGCAGATATTTCCCTTATTTTGGGGCAAAATTGCAGAAATTTCACTTATTTCAGGGTAATAAGTCAGAAATTTTCCTTATTTTGCGGAAAAAAATATAGAATTTCCCTTGGTTTTGGGGGAAAAAGACAGAAATTTCACTTATTTAGAGGCAAAAAAGCAGAAATTCCCCTTATTTTGGAGAAAAATTGCAGAAATTCCCATAAATGTGGGCAAAAAGGCAGAAATTCCCTATATGTTGGGGCAAATGGACAAAAATTCTCCTTATTTTGGAGCAAAACTCAGAAATTCCACTTGTTTTCGGGGAAAATTCCAAAAATTTCACATATTTTGGGGCATAATTGCAGAAATTTCACTTATTTTGGGGCAAAATGGCAGAAATTTCACTTATTACAGAAAAAAAAGCAGAAATTTTATTTTTTTGGGGCAAAAAAGCAGAAATTTCTTTTATTTTGGTACAAAATTGCAGAAATATTTCTTTTTTGGGGCAAAAAGGCAGAAATTTCCCTTATTTTGGGCAAAAATGCAAAAATTCCCCTTATTTTGAGGAAAAAAGGCTGAAATTTCCATTATTTGGGGGCAAAAAGGAAGAAATTTTCCTTATTTTGGGGCAAAATTGCAGAAATTTCACTTATTTCAGGGTAAAAAGTCAGAATTTTTTTTTATTTTGGGCCAAAAAAACAGGAATTACCTTTGTTTTGGGAGAAAAAGATAGACATTCCAGTTATTTAGAGGCAATAAAGCAGAAATTCCCCTTATTTTAGAGCAAAATTGCAGAAATTCCCCTAATTGTGGGGCAAAAAGGCAGAAATTCCCTATATGTTGGGGCAAAAAGATAGAAATTCTCTTTATTTTGGGGCAAAACTCAAAAATTCCACTTCTTTTGGGGCAAAATTTCAGAAATTTCACTTATTTTGGGGCAAAATTGCAGAAATTTCACTTATTTCAGGAAAAAAGCATAAATTTTCTTATTTGGGTACAAAAAGGCAGAAATTTCTATTATTTTGGTACAAAATTGCAGAAATTTTTCTTATTTTGGGGCAAAAAAAATATATTTCTCATATTTTGTGGCAAAAATACAGTAATCCCCCTTATTTTGAGGTAAAAAGGCTGAAATTCCTCTTATTTGAGGGCAAAAAGGCAGAAATTTCCTTTATTGTGGGGCAAAATTGCAGAAATTTCACTTATTTCAGGGTAATAAGTCAGAAAATTTCCTTATTTTGGGGCAAAAAAGACAGAAATTCCCTTTGTTTTAGAGGAAAAAAACAGAAATTCCACTTGTTCAGAGGCAAAAAAGCAGAAATTCCCCTTATTTTGGTTCAAAACTCAGAAATTCCACTTATTTTGGGGCAAAATTCCAGAAATTTCCCTTATTTTGGGGCAAAATTGCAGTAATTTTATTTATTTTGGGGCAAAATTGCAGAAATTTCACTTATTTCAGGGAAAAAAGGCAGAAATTTTCCTTATTTTGTGGCAAAAAGGTAGAAATTCTTATATTTTGTGGCAAAACTGCAGAAATTCCCCTTATTTTGAGGTAAAAAGGCTGAAATTCCCATTATTTGGGGCAAAAGGCAGAAATTTCCCTTATTTTGGGGCGAAATTGCAGAAATTTCACTTACTTCAGCGTAATAAGTCAGAAATTTCCTTATTTTGGTGCAAAAAAGACAGAAATTCCCTTTGTTTTGGGGGAAAAATAAAAAATTCCACTTATTTAGAGGCAAAAAAGCAGAAATTCCCCTTATTTTGGAGCAAAAATGAAGAAATTTCCCTTTTTTTTATTGCAAAAAGGTATGCATTCTTCTTATTTTCAGGCAAAAAGGCAGAAATTCCTTGTATTTTGGAGCAAAATTGCAGAAATTCCCCTAATCGTGGGGCGAAAAGGCAGAAATTCCCTATATGTTTGGGCAAAAAGAAAGAAATTCTCCTTATTTTAAGGCAAAACTCAGAAATTCCACTTATTTTCGGGGAAAATTCCAGAAAATCCCCATATTTTGGAGCAAAATTGCAGAAATTCCCCTAATTGTTGGGCATAAAGGCAGAAATTCCCTATATGTTGGGGCAAAAAGACAGAAATTCTCGTTATTTTTGGGCAAAACTCAGAAATTCCACTTATTTTGGGGCAAAATTCCAGAAATTTCCCTTATTTGGGGGCAAAATTGCAGAAATTTCACTTAGTTTTGGGCAAAATTGCAGAAATTTCACTTATTTCAGAAAAAAAGAGAAATTTTCTTATTTTGGGGGAAAAAGGCAGAAATTTCTTTTATTTTGGTACAAAATTGCAGAAATTTTTCTTATTTTGGGGCAAAAAGGCAGAAATTTCCCTTATTTTGGGGCAAAATTGCAGAAATTTCACTTATTTCAGGGTAATAAGTCAGAAATATTCCTTATTTTTGGGCAAAAAAGACAGAAATTCCTTTAGTTTTTGAGGAAAAAAACAGAAATTCCACTTGTTCAGAGGCAAAAAAGCAGAAATTCCCCTTATTTTGGTTCAAAACTCAGAAATTCCACTTATTTTGGGGCAAAATTCCAGAAATTTCCCTTATTTTGGGGCAAAATTGCAGAAATTTTATTTATTTTGGGGCAAAATTGCAGAAATTTCACTTATTTCAGGGAGAAAAGGCAGAAATTTTCCTTATTTTGTGGCAAAAAGGTAGAAATTCTTATATTTTGTGGCAAAACTGCAGAAATTCCCATTATTTTGAGGTAAAAAGGCTGAAATTCCCCTTATTTGGGGGAAAAAAGGCAGAAATTTCCCTTATTTTGGGGCAAAATTGCAGAAATTTCACATACTTCAGCGTAATAAGTCAGAAATTTCCTTATTTTGGTGCAAAAAAGACAGAAATTCCCTTTATTTTGGGGGAAAAATAAAAAATGCCACTTATTTAGAGGCAAAAAGAAGAAATTCCCCTTATTTTGGAGTAAAAATGAAGAAATTTCCCTTTTTTTATGGCAAAAAGGTATGCATTCTTCTTATTTACAGGCAAAAAGGCAGAAATTCCTTGTATTTTGGAGCAAAATTGCAGAAATTCCCCTAATTGTGGGGCAAAAAGGCAGAAATTCCCTATATGTTGGGGCAAAAAGACAGAAATTCTCCTTATTTTAGGGCAAAACTCAGAAATTCCACTTATTTTCGGGGAAAATTCCAGAAAATCCCCATATTTTGGAGCAAAATTGCAGAAATTCCCCTAATTATTGGGCATTAAGGCAGAAATTCCCTATATGTTGGGGCAAAAAGACAGAAATTCTCGTTATTTTTGGGCAAAACTCAGAAATTCCACTTATTTTATGGCAAAATTCCAGAAATTTCCCTTATTTTGAGGCAAAAAGGCAGAAATTTCTTTTATTTTGGTACAAAATTGCAGAAATATTTCTTTTTTGGGGGCAAAAAGGCAGAAATTTCCCTTATTTTGGGCAAAAATGCAAAAATTCCCCTTATTTTGAGGAAAAAAGGCTGAAATTCCCATTATTTGGGGGCAAAAAGGAAGAAATTTCTCTTATTTTGGGGCAAAATTGCAGAAATTTCACTTATTTCAGGGTAATAAGTCAGAATTTTTTTTTATTTTGGGCCAAAAAAACAGGAATTACCTTTGTTTTGGGAGAAAAAGATAGAAATTCCACTTATTTAGAGGCAATAAAGCAGAAATTCCCCTTATTTTAGAGCAAAATTGCAGAAATTCCCCTAATTGTGGGGCAAAAAGGCAGAAATTCCCTATATGTTGGGGCAAAAAGATAGAAATTCTCTTTATTTTGGGGCAAAACTCAAAAATTCCACTTCTTTTGGGGCAAAATTTCAGAAATTTCACTTATTTTGGGGCAAAATTGCAGAAATTTCACTTATTTTGGGGCAAAATTGCAGAAATTTCACTTATTTCAGAAAAAAAGCAGAAATTTTCTTATTTGGGGACAAAAAGGCAGAAATTTCTATTATTTTGGTACAAAATTGCAGAAATTTTTCTTATTTTGGGGCAAAAAATATATATTTCTCATATTTTGTGGCAAAAATACAGAAATCCCCCTTATTTTGAGGTAAAAAGGCTGAAATTCCTCTTATTTGAGGGCAAAAAGGCAGAAATTTCCTTTATTGTGGGGCAAAATTGCAGAAATTTCACTTATGTCAGGGTAATAAGTCAGAAAATTTCCTTATTTTGGGGCAAAAAAGACAGAAATTCCCTTTGTTTTTGAGGAAAAAAACAGAAATTCCACTTGTTCATAGGCAAAAAAGCAGAAATTCCCCTTATTTTGGTTCAAAACTCAGCATTTCCCTTATTTTGGGGCAAAATTGAAGAAATTTTATTTATTTTGGGGCAAAATTGCAGAAATTTCACTTATTTCAGGGAAAAAAGGCAGAAATTTTCCTTATTTTGTGGCAAAAAGGTAGAAATTCTTATATTTTGTGGCAAAACTGCAGAAATTCCCCTTATTTTGAGGTAAAAAGGCTGAAATTCCCATTATTTGGGGCAAAAGGCAGAAATTTCCCTTATTTTGGGGCGAAATTGCAGAAATTTCACTTACTTCAGCGTAATAAGTCAGAAATTTCCTTATTTTGGTGCAAAAAAGACAGAAATTCCCTTTGTTTTGGGGGAAAAATAAAAAATTCCACTTATTTAGAGGCAAAAAAGCAGAAATTCCCCTTATTTTGGAGCAAAAATGAAGAAATTTCCCTTTTTTTTATTGCAAAAAGGTATGCATTCTTCTTATTTTCAGGCAAAAAGGCAGAAATTCCTTGTATTTTGGAGCAAAATTGCAGAAATTCCACTAATTGTGGGGCAAAAAGGCAGAAATTCCCTATATGTTGGGGCAAAAAGACAGAAATTCTCCTTATTTTAGGGCAAAACTCAGAAATTCCACTTATTTTCGGGGAAAATTCCAGAAAATCCCCATATTTTGGAGCCAAATTGCAGAAATTCCCCTAATTGTTGGGCATAAAGGCAGAAATTCCCTATATGTTGGGGCAAAAAGACAGAAATTCTCGTTATTTTTGCGCAAAACTCAGAAATTCCACTTATTTTGGGGCAAAATTCCAGAAATTTCCGTTATTTGGGGGCAAAATTGCAGAAATTTCACTTATTTTTGGGCAAAATTGCAGAAATTTTACTTATTTCAGAAAAAAAGAGAAATTATCTTATTTTGGGGTAAAAAGGCAGAAATTTCTTTTATTTTGGTACAAAATTGCAGAAATTTTTCTTATTTTGGGGCAAAAAGGCAGAAATTTCCCTTATTTTGGGGCAAAATTGCAGAAATTTCACTTATTTCAGGGTAATAATTCAGAAATTTTCCTTATTTTTGGGCAAAAAAGACAGAAATTCCTTTAGTTTTTGAGGAAAAAACCAGAAATTCCACTTGTTCAGAGGCAAAAAAGCAGAAATTCCCCTTATTTTGTTTCAAAACTCAGAAATTCCACTTATTTTGGGGCAAAATTCCAGAAATTTCCCTTATTTTGGGGCAAAATTGCAGAAATTTTATTTATTTTGGGGCAAAATTGCAGAAATTTCACTTATTTCAGGGAGAAAAGGCAGAAATTTTCCTTATTTTGTGGCAAAAAGGTAGAAATTCTTATATTTTGTGGCAAAACTGCAGAAATTCCCCTTATTTTGAGGTAAAAAGGCTGAAATTCCCCTTATTTGGGGGAAAAAAGGCAGAAATTTCCCTTATTTTGGGGCAAAATTGCAGAAATTTCACATACTTCTGCGTAATAAGTCAGAAATTTCCTTATTTTGGTGCAAAAAAGACAGAAATTCCCTTTATTTTGGGGGAAAAAAAAAAAATTCCACTTATTTAGAGGCAAAAAAGAAGAAATTCCCCTTATTTTGGAGTAAAAATGAAGAAATTTCCCTTTTTTTATTGCAAAAAGGTATGCATTCTTCTTATTTTCAGGCAAAAAGGCAGAAATTCCTTGTATTTTGGAGCAAAATTGCAGAAATTCCCCTAATTGTGGGGCAAAAAGGCAGAAATTCCCTATATGTTGGGGCAAAAAGACAGAAATTCTCCTTATTTTAGGGCAAAACTCAGAAATTCCACTTATTTTCGGGGAAAATTCCAGAAAATCCCCATATTTTGGAGCAAAATTGCAGAAATTCCCCTAATTATTGGGCATTAAGGCAGAAATTCCCTATATGTTGGGGCAAAAAGACAGAAATTCTCGTTATTTTTGGGCAAAACTCAGAAATTCCACTTATTTTGTGGCAAAATTCCAGAAATATCCCTTATTTTGGGGCAAAAAGGCAGAAATTTCTTTTATTTTGGTACAAAATTGCAGAAATATTTCTTTTTTGGGGGCAAAAATGCAGAAATTTCCCTTATTTTGGGCAAAAATGCAAAAATTCCCCTTATTTTGAGGAAAAAAGGCTGAAATTCCCATTATTTGGGGGCAAAAAGGAAGAAATTTCCCTTATTTTGGGGCAAAAATGCAGAATTTTCACTTATTTCAGGGTAATAAGTCAGAATTTTTTTTTATTTTGGGCCAAAAAAACAGGAATTACCTTTGTTTTGGGAGAAAAAGATAGAAATTCCACTTATTTAGAGGCAATAAAGCAGAAATTCCCCTTATTTTAGAGCAAAATTGCAGAAATTCCCCTAATTGTGGGGCAAAAAGGCAGAAATTCCCTATATGTTGGGGCAAAAAGATAGAAATTCTCTTTATTTTGGGGCAAAACTCAAAAATTCCACTTCTTTTGGGGCAAAATTTCAGAAATTTCACTTATTTTGCGGCAAAATTGCAGAATTTCACTTATTTCAGAAAAAAAGCAGAAATTTTCTTATTTGGGGACAAAAAGGCAGAAATTTCTATTATTTTGGTACAAAATTGCAGAAATTTTTCTTATTTTGGGGCAAAAAAATATATATTTCTCATATTTTGTGGCAAAAATACAGAAATCCCCCTTATTTTGAGGTAAAAAGGCTGAAATTCCTCTTATTTGAAGGCAAAAAGGCAGAAATTTCCTTTATTGTGGGGCAAAATTGCAGAAATTTCACTTATGTCAGGGTAATAAGTCAGAAAATTTCCTTATTTTGGGGCAAAAAAGACAGAAATTCCCTTTGTTTTTGAGGAAAAAAACAGAAATTCCACTTGTTCATAGGCAAAAAAGCAGAAATTCCCCTTATTTTGGTTCAAAACTCAGAATTTCCACTTATTTTGGGGCAAAATTCCAGAAATTTCCCTTATTTTGGGGCAAAATTGAAGAAATTTTATTTATTTTGGGGCAAAATTGCAGAAATTTCACTTATTTCAGGGAAAAAAGGCAGAAATTTCCCTTATTTTGTGGCAAAAAGGTGGAAATTCTTATATTTTGTGGCAAAACTGAAGAAATTCCCCTTATTTTGAGGTAAAAAGGCTGAAATTCCCATTATTTGGGGCAAAAGGCAGAAATTTCCCTTATTTTGGGGCGAAATTGCAGAAATTTCACTTACTTCAGCGTAATAAGTCAGAAATTTCCTTATTTTGGTGCAAAAAAGACAGAAATTCCCTTTGTTTTGGGGGAAAAATAAAAAATTCCACTTATTTAGAGGCAAAAAAGCAGAAATTCCCCTTATTTTGGAGCAAAAATGAAGAAATTTCCCTTTTTTTATGGCAAAAAGGTATGCATTCTTCTTATTTACAGGCAAAAAGGCAGAAATTCCTTGTATTTTGGAGCAAAATTGCAGAAATTCCCCTAATTGTGGGGCAAAAAGGCAGAAATTCCCTATATGTTGGGGCAAAAAGACAGAAATTCTCCTTATTTTAGGGCAAAACTCAGAAATTCCACTTATTTTCGGGGAAAATTCCAGAAAATCCCCATATTTTGGAGCAAAATTGCAGAAATTCCCCTAATTGTTGGGCATAAAGGCAGAAATTCCCTATATGTTGGGGCAAAAAGACAGAAATTCTCGTTATTTTTGGGCAAAACTCAGAAATTCCACTTATTTTGGGGCAAAATTCCAGAAATTTCCCTTATTTGGGGGCAAAATTGCAGAAATTTCACTTAGTTTTGGGCAAAATTGCAGAAATTTCACTTATTTCAGAAAAAAAGAGAAATTTTATTATTTTGGGGGAAAAAGGCAGAAATTTCTTTTATTTTGGTACAAAATTGCAGAAATTTTTCTTATTTTGGGGCAAAAAGGCAGAAATTTCCCTTATTTTGGGGCAAAATTGCAGAAATTTCACTTATTTCAGGGTAATAAGTCAGAAATTTTCCTTATTTTTGGGCAAAAAAGACAGAAATTCCTTTAGTTTTTGAGGAAAAAAACAGAAATTCCACTTGTTCAGAGGCAAAAAAGCAGAAATTCCCCTTATTTTGGTTCAAAACTCAGAAATTCCACTTATTTTGGGGCAAAATTCCAGAAATTTCCCTTATTTTGGGGCAAAATTGCAGAAATTTTATTTATTTTGGGGCAAAATTGCAGAAATTTCACTTATTTCAGGGAGAAAAGGCAGAAATTTTCCTTATTTTGTGGCTAAAAGGTAGAAATTCTTATATTTTGTGGCAAAACTGCAGAAATTCCCATTATTTTGAGGTAAAAAGGCTGAAATTCCCCTTATTTGGGGGAAAAAAGGCAGAAATTTCCCTTATTTTGGGGCAAAATTGCAGAAATTTCACATACTTCAGCGTAATAAGTCAGAAATTTCCTTATTTTGGTGCAAAAAAGACAGAAATTCCCTTTATTTTGGGGGAAAAATAAAAAATGCCACTTATTTAGAGGCAAAAAGAAGAAATTCCCCTTATTTTGGAGTAAAAATGAAGAAATTTCCCTTTTTTTATGGCAAAAAGGTATGCATTCTTCTTATTTACAGGCAAAAAGGCAGAAATTCCTTGTATTTTGGAGCAAAATTGCAGAAATTCCCCTAATTGTGGGGCAAAAAGGCAGAAATTCCCTATATGTTGGGGCAAAAAGACAGAAATTCTCCTTATTTTAGGGCAAAACTCAGAAATTCCACTTATTTTCGGGGAAAATTCCAGAAAATCCCCATATTTTGGAGCAAAATTGCAGAAATTCCCCTAATTATTGGGCATTAAGGCAGAAATTCCCTATATGTTGGGGCAAAAAGACAGAAATTCTCGTTATTTTTGGGCAAAACTCAGAAATTCCACTTATTTTGTGGCAAAATTCCAGAAATTTCCCTTATTTTGAGGCAAAAAGGCAGAAATTTCTTTTATTTTGGTACAAAATTGCAGAAATATTTCTTTTTTGGGGGCAAAAAGGCAGAAATTTCCCTTATTTTGGGCAAAAATGCAAAAATTCCCCTTATTTTGAGAAAAAAGGCTGAAATTCCCATTATTTGGGGGCAAAAAGGAAGAAATTTCTCTTATTTTGGGGCAAAATTGCAGAAATTTCACTTATTTCAGGGTAATAAGTCAGAATTTTTTTTTATTTTGGGCCAAAAAAACAGGAATTACCTTTGTTTTGGGAGAAAAAGATAGAAATTCCACTTATTTAGAGGCAATAAAGCAGAAATTCCCCTTATTTTAGAGCAAAATTGCAGAAATTCCCCTAATTGTGGGGCAAAAAGGCAGAAATTCCCTATATGTTGGGGCAAAAAGATAGAAATTCTCTTTATTTTGGGGCAAAACTCAAAAATTCCACTTCTTTTGGGGCAAAATTTCAGAAATTTCACTTATTTTGGGGCAAAATTGCAGAAATTTCACTTATTTTGGGGCAAAATTGCAGAAATTTCACTTATTTCAGAAAAAAAGCAGAAATTTTCTTATTTGGGGACAAAAAGGCAGAAATTTCTATTATTTTGGTACAAAATTGCAGAAATTTTTCTTATTTTGGGGCAAAAAATATATATTTCTCATATTTTGTGGCAAAAATACAGAAATCCCCCTTATTTTGAGGTAAAAAGGCTGAAATTCCTCTTATTTGAGGGCAAAAAGGCAGAAATTTCCTTTATTGTGGGGCAAAATTGCAGAAATTTCACTTATGTCAGGGTAATAAGTCAGAAAATTTCCTTATTTTGGGGCAAAAAAGACAGAAATTCCCTTTGTTTTTGAGGAAAAAAACAGAAATTCCACTTGTTCATAGGCAAAAAAGCAGAAATTCCCCTTATTTTGGTTCAAAACTCAGCATTTCCCTTATTTTGGGGCAAAATTGAAGAAATTTTATTTATTTTGGGGCAAAATTGCAGAAATTTCACTTATTTCAGGGAAAAAAGGCAGAAATTTCCCTTATTTTGTGGCAAAAAGGTAGAAATTCTTATATTTTGTGGCAAAACTGCAGAAATTCCCCTTATTTTGAGGTAAAAAGGCTGAAATTCCCATTATTTGGGGCAAAAGGCAGAAATTTCCCTTATTATGGGGCGAAATTGCAGAAATTTCACTTACTTCAGCGTAATAAGTCAGAAATTTCCTTATTTTGGTGCAAAAAAGACAGAAATTCCCTTTGTTTTGGGGGAAAAATAAAAAATTCCACTTATTTAGAGGCAAAAAAGCAGAAATTCCCCTTATTTTGGAGCAAAAATGAAGAAATTTCCCTTTTTTTTATTGCAAAAAGGTATGCATTCTTCTTATTTTCAGGCAAAAAGGCAGAAATTCCTTGTATTTTGGAGCAAAATTGCAGAAATTCCACTAATTGTGGGGCAAAAAGGCAGAAATTCCCTATATGTTGGGGCAAAAAGACAGAAATTCTCCTTATTTTAGGGCAAAACTCAGAAATTCCACTTATTTTCGGGGAAAATTCCAGAAAATCCCCATATTTTGGAGCAAAATTGCAGAAATTCCCCTAATTGTTGGGCATAAAGGCAGAAATTCCCTATATGTTGGGGCAAAAAGACAGAAATTCTCGTTATTTTTGCGCAAAACTCAGAAATTCCACTTATTTTGGGGCAAAATTCCAGAAATTTCCGTTATTTGGGGGCAAAATTGCAGAAATTTCACTTATTTTTGGGCAAAATTGCAGAAATTTTACTTATTTCAGAAAAAAAGAGAAATTATCTTATTTTGGGGCAAAAAGGCAGAAATTTCTTTTATTTTGGTACAAAATTGCAGAAATTTTTCTTATTTTGGGGCAAAAAGGCAGAAATTTCCCTTATTTTGGGGCAAAATTGCAGAAATTTCACTTATTTCAGGGTAATAATTCAGAAATTTTCCTTATTTTTGGGCAAAAAAGACAGAAATTCCTTTAGTTTTTGAGGAAAAAACCAGAAATTCCACTTGTTCAGAGGCAAAAAAGCAGAAATTCCCCTTATTTTGTTTCAAAACTCAGAAATTCCACTTATTTTGGGGCAAAATTCCAGAAATTTCCCTTATTTTGGGGCAAAATTGCAGAAATTTTATTTATTTTGGGGCAAAATTGCAGAAATTTCACTTATTTCAGGGAGAAAAGGCAGAAATTTTCCTTATTTTGTGGCAAAAAGGTAGAAATTCTTATATTTTGTGGCAAAACTGCAGAAATTCCCCTTATTTTGAGGTAAAAAGGCTGAAATTCCCCTTATTTGGGGGAAAAAAGGCAGAAATTTCCCTTATTTTGGGGCAAAATTGCAGAAATTTCACATACTTCTGCGTAATAAGTCAGAAATTTCCTTATTTTGGTGCAAAAAAGACAGAAATTCCCTTTATTTTGGGGGAAAAATAAAAAATTCCACTTATTTAGAGGCAAAAAAGAAGAAATTCCCCTTATTTTGGAGTAAAAATGAAGAAATTTCCCTTTTTTTATTGCAAAAAGGTATGCATTCTTCTTATTTTCAGGCAAAAAGGCAGAAATTCCTTGTATTTTGGAGCAAAATTGCAGAAATTCCCCTAATTGTGGGGCAAAAAGGCAGAAATTCCCTATATGTTGGGGCAAAAAGACAGAAATTCTCCTTATTTTAGGGCAAAACTCAGAAATTCCACTTATTTTCGGGGAAAATTCCAGAAAATCCCCATATTTTGGAGCAAAATTGCAGAAATTCCCCTAATTATTGGGCATTAAGGCAGAAATTCCCTATATGTTGGGGCAAAAAGACAGAAATTCTCGTTATTTTTGGGCAAAACTCAGAAATTCCACTTATTTTGTGGCAAAATTCCAGAAATATCCCTTATTTTGGGGCAAAAAGGCAGAAATTTCTTTTATTTTGGTACAAAATTGCAGAAATATTTCTTTTTTGGGGGCAAAAATGCAGAAATTTCCCTTATTTTGGGCAAAAATGCAAAAATTCCCCTTATTTTGAGGAAAAAAGGCTGAAATTCCCATTATTTGGGGGCAAAAAGGAAGAAATTTCCCTTATTTTGGGGCAAAAATGCAGAATTTTCACTTATTTCAGGGTAATAAGTCAGAATTTTTTTTTATTTTGGGCCAAAAAAACAGGAATTACCTTTGTTTTGGGAGAAAAAGATAGAAATTCCACTTATTTAGAGGCAATAAAGCAGAAATTCCCCTTATTTTAGAGCAAAATTGCAGAAATTCCCCTAATTGTGGGGCAAAAAGGCAGAAATTCCCTATATGTTGGGGCAAAAAGATAGAAATTCTCTTTATTTTGGGGCAAAACTCAAAAATTCCACTTCTTTTGGGGCAAAATTTCAGAAATTTCACTTATTTTGGGGCAAAATTGCAGAAATTTCACTTATTTCAGAAAAAAAGCAGAAATTTTCTTATTTGGGGACAAAAAGGCAGAAATTTCTATTATTTTGGTACAAAATTGCAGAAATTTTTCTTATTTTGGGGCAAAAAAATATATATTTCTCATATTTTGTGGCAAAAATACAGAAATCCCCCTTATTTTGAGGTAAAAAGGCTGAAATTCCTCTTATTTGAGGGCAAAAAGGCAGAAATTTCCTTTATTGTGGGGCAAAATTGCAGAAATTTCACTTATGTCAGGGTAATAAGTCAGAAAATTTCCTTATTTTGGGGCAAAAAAGACAGAAATTCCCTTTGTTTTTGAGGAAAAAAACAGAAATTCCACTTGTTCATAGGCAAAAAAGCAGAAATTCCCCTTATTTTGGTTCAAAACTCAGAATTTCCACTTATTTTGGGGCAAAATTCCAGAAATTTCCCTTATTTTGGGGCAAAATTGAAGAAATTTTATTTATTTTGGGGCAAAATTGCAGAAATTTCACTTATTTCAGGGAAAAAAGGCAGAAATTTCCCTTATTTTGTGGCAAAAAGGTGGAAATTCTTATATTTTGTGGCAAAACTGCAGAAATTCCCATTATTTTGAGGTAAAAAGGCTGAAATTCCCATTATTTGGGGCAAAAGGCAGAAATTTCCCTTATTTTGGGGCGAAATTGCAGAAATTTCACTTACTTCAGCGTAATAAGTCAGAAATTTCCTTATTTTGGTGCAAAAAAGACAGAAATTCCCTTTGTTTTGGGGGAAAAATAAAAAATTCCACTTATTTAGAGGCAAAAAAGCAGAAATTCCCCTTATTTTGGAGCAAAAATGAAGAAATTTCCCTTTTTTTATTGCAAAAAGATATGCATTCTTCTTATTTTCAGGCAAAAAGGCAGAAATTCCTTGTATTTTGGAGCAAAATTGCAGAAATTCCCTTAATTGTGGGGCAAAAAGGCAGAAATTCCCTATATGTTGGGGCAAAAAGACAGAAATTCTCCTTATTTTAGGGCAAAACTCAGAAATTCCACTTATTTTCAGGGAAAATTCCAGAAAATCCCCATATTTTGGAGCAAAATTGCAGAAATTCCCCTAATTATTGGGCATTAAGGCAGAAATTCCCTATATGTTGGGGCAAAAAGACAGAAATTCTCGTTATTTTTGGGCAAAACTCAGAAATTCCACTTATTTTGGGGCAAAATTCCAGAAATTTCCCTTATTTGGTGGCAAAATTGCAGAAATTTCACTTATTTTTGGGCAAAATTGCAGAAATTTCACTTATTTCAGAAAAAAAGAGAAATTTTCTTATTTTGGGGCAAAAAGGCAGAAATTTCTTTTATTTTGGTACAAAATTGCAGAAATTTTTTTTATTTTGGGGCAAAAAGGCAGAAATTTCCCATATTTTGGGGCAAAATTGCAGAAATTTCACTTATTTCAGGGTAATAAGTCAGAAATTTTCCTTATTTTTGGGAAAAAAAGACAGAAATTTTTTTTCTTTTGGGGGAAAAAGACTGAAATTCCACATTTTTAGAGGGAAAAAAAGCAGAAATTCCCCTTATTTTGGAGCAAAAAAGAAGAAATTTCTTTTTTTTGTGGCAAAAGGTATTCATTCCTCTTATATTCAGGCTAAAAAGCAGAAATTCCCCGTATTTTGTAGCAAAATTGCAGAAATTCCACTAATTGTGAAGCAAAAAGGCAGTAATTCCCTATATGTTAGGGCAAAAAGACAGAAATTCTCCTTATTTTGGGGCAAAACTCAGAAATTCCACTTATTTTGGGGCAAAATTCCAGAAATTTCCTTATTTTTAAGGCAAAATTGCAGAAATTTCACTTATTTTGGGGCAAAATTGCAGAAATTTCACTTATTTCAGGGAAAAAATAGCAGAAATTTTTTTTATTTTGGGGCAAAAAGGCAGAAATTCCTAATATTTTGTGGCAAAAATGCAGAAATTCCCATTATTTTGAGGTAAAAAGGATGAAATTCCCTTATTTGGGGGCAAAAAGGCAGAAATTTCTTTTATTTTGGGGCAAAATTGCATAAATTTCACTTATTTCAGGGTAATAAGTCAGAATTTTTCCTTATTTTGTGGTAAACAAGACAGAAATTTCCTCTTTTTGGGGAAAAAGACAGAAATTCCACTTATTTAGAGGCAAAAAAGCAGAAATTCCCCTAATTTTGGAGCAAAATGAAGAAATTTCCATTTTTTATGGAAAAAAGGTATGCATTCTTCTTATTTTCAGGCAAAATGCAGAAATTCCTTGTATTTTGGAGCAAATTTGGAGAAATTTCCCTAACTGTGGGGCAAAAAGGCAGATATTCCCTATATGTTAGGGCAAAAAGAAGAAATTCTCCTTATTTTGGGGCAAAACTCAGAAATTCCACTTATTTTGGGGCAAAATTCCAGAAATTTCCCTTGTTTTGGGGCAAAATTGCAGAAATTTCCTTTATTTTGGGGCAAAATTGCAGAAATTTCACTTATTTTGGGGCAAAATTGCAGAAATTTCACTTATTTCAGGGAAAAAGGGCAGAAATTTTCCTTATTTTGGGGCAAAATTGCAGAAATTTCACTTATTTCAGAGTAATAAGTCAGAAATTTTCCTTATTTTTGGGCAAAAAAGACAGAAATTCCCTTTGTTTTGGGGGAAAAAGAAAAAATTCCACTTATTTAGAGGCAAAAATGCAGAAATTCCAGTTATTTAAAGCAAAAATGAAAAAAATTTCCCTTTTTTATCGCAAAAATGTATGCATTCTTCTTATTTTCGGGCAAAAAGGCAGAAATTCTTCATATTTTGGAGCAAAATTGCAGAAATTCCACTAATTGTGGGGCAAAAAGGCAGAAATTTCCCATATTTTGGGGCAAAATTGCAGAAATTTCACTTATTTCAGGGTAATAAGTCAGAAATTTTCCTTATTTTTGGGAAAAAAAGACAGAAATTTTTTTTCTTTTGGGGGAAAAAGACTGAAATTCCACATTTTTAGAGGGAAAAAAAGCAGAAATTCCCCTTATTTTGGAGCAAAAAAGAAGAAATTTCTTTTTTTTGTGGCAAAAGGTATTCATTCCTCTTATATTCAGGCTAAAAAGCAGAAATTCCCCGTATTTTGTAGCAAAATTGCAGAAATTCCACTAATTGTGAAGCAAAAAGGCAGTAATTCCCTATATGTTAGGGCAAAAAGACAGAAATTCTCCTTATTTTGGGGCAAAACTCAGAAATTCCACTTATTTTGGGGCAAAATTCCAGAAATTTCCTTATTTTTAAGGCAAAATTGCAGAAATTTCACTTATTTTGGGGCAAAATTGCAGAAATTTCACTTATTTCAGGGAAAAAATAGCAGAAATTTTTTTTTATTTTGGGGCAAAAAGGCAGAAATTCCTAATATTTTGTGGCAAAAATGCAGAAATTCCCATTATTTTGAGGTAAAAAGGATGAAATTCCCTTATTTGGGGGCAAAAAGGCAGAAATTTCTTTTATTTTGGGGCAAAATTGCATAAATTTCACTTATTTCAGGGTAATAAGTCAGAATTTTTCCTTATTTTGTGGTAAACAAGACAGAAATTTCCTCTTTTTGGGGAAAAAGACAGAAATTCCACTTATTTAGAGGCAAAAAAGCAGAAATTCCCCTAATTTTGGAGCAAAATGAAGAAATTTCCATTTTTTATGGAAAAAAGGTATGCATTCTTCTTATTTTCAGGCAAAATGCAGAAATTCCTTGTATTTTGGAGCAAATTTGGAGAAATTTCCCTAACTGTGGGGCAAAAAGGCAGATATTCCCTATATGTTAGGGCAAAAAGAAGAAATTCTCCTTATTTTGGGGCAAAACTCAGAAATTCCACTTATTTTGGGGCAAAATTCCAGAAATTTCCCTTGTTTTGGGGCAAAATTGCAGAAATTTCCTTTATTTTGGGGCAAAATTGCAGAAATTTCACTTATTTTGGGGCAAAATTGCAGAAATTTCACTTATTTCAGGGAAAAAGGGCAGAAATTTTCCTTATTTTGGGGCAAAATTGCAGAAATTTCACTTATTTCAGAGTAATAAGTCAGAAATTTTCCTTATTTTTGGGCAAAAAAGACAGAAATTCCCTTTGTTTTGGGGGAAAAAGAAAAAATTCCACTTATTTAGAGGCAAAAATGCAGAAATTCCAGTTATTTAAAAGCAAAAAATGAAAAAAATTTCCCTTTTTTATCGCAAAAATGTATGCATTCTTCTTATTTTCGGGCAAAAAGGCAGAAATTCTTCATATTTTGGAGCAAAATTGCAGAAATTCCACTAATTGTGGGGCAAAAAGGCGGAAATTCCCTATATGTTGGGGCAAAAAGACAAAAATTCTCCTTATTTTGGGGAAAAACTCAGAAATTCCACTTATTTTGGGGCAAAATTGCAGAAATTTCTCTTAATTCAGAGAAAAAAGGAAGAAATTTTCCTTATTTTTGGGCAAAAATGCAGAAATTCCTAATATTTTGTGGCAAAAATGCAAAAAATCTTTTTATTTTGAGGTAAAAAGGCTGAAATTCCCTTTATTTGGGGGCAAAAAGGTAGAAATTTCCCTTATTTTGGGGCAAAATTGCAGAAATTTCACTTATTTCAGGGTAATAAGTCAGAATTTTTTTTTATTTTGGGGCAAACAAGACAGAAATTCCTTCTTTTTGGGGAAAAAGACAGAAATTCCACTTATTTAGAGGCAAAAAAGCAGAAATACCCCTTATTTTGGAGCAAAATGAAGAAATTTCCATTTTTTATGGCACAAAGGTATGCATTCTTTTTATTTTCGAGCAAAAAGGCAGAAATAACCCGTATTTTGGAGCAAAATTGCAGAAATTCCCCTAATTGTGGGGCAAAAATGCAGAAATTCCCTATATGATAAGCAAAAAGACAGAAATTTTCCTTATTTTGGGGATAAACTCAGAAATTCCACTTATTTGTGGGCAAAATTCCAGAAATATCCCTTGTTTTGGGGCAAAATTGCAGAAATTTCAGTTATTTTGGGGCAAAATTGCAGAAATTTCACTTATTTCAGAAAAAAAGAGAAATTTTCTTATTTTGGGTCAAAAAGGCAGAAATTTCTTTTATTTTGGTACAAAATTGCAGAAATTTTTCTTATTTTGGGGCAAAAAGGCAGTAATTTCCCATATTTTGGCCAAAAATGCAAAAATTCCCTTTATATTGAGGTAAAAAGGCTGAAATTCCCCTTATTTGGGGGCAAAAAAGGCAGAAATTTCCCTTATTTTGAAGCAAAATTGCAGAAATTTCACTTATTTCAGGGAAAAAGGCAGAAATTTTCCTTATTTTGAGGCAAAAAGGCAGAAATTCCCCTTATTTTGAGGTAAAAAGGCTAAAATTCCCCTTATTTGGGGGCAAAAAGGCAGAAATTTCCCTTATTTTGGGGCAAAATTGCAAAAATTTTCTTATTTTGGGGCAAAAAGGCAGAAATTTCTTTTATTTTGGTACAAAATGGCAGAAATTTTTCTTATTTTGGGGCAAAAAGGCAGAAATTTCCCATATTTTGGGGCAAAAATGCAGAAATTCCTTTTATTTTGAGGTAAAAATGCTGAAAATCCCCTTATTTGGAGGCAAAATGCAGAAATTTCCCTCATTTTGGGGCAAAATTGCAGAAATTTCACTTATTTCAGGGTAATAAGTCAGAAATTTTTTTTATTTTGGGCCAAAAAAACAGGAATTACCTTTGTTTTGGGGGGAAAAGATAGAAATTCCACTTATTTAGAGGCAAAAAAGCAGAAATTCCCCTTATTTTGGAGCAAAATTGCAGAAATTCCCCTAATTGTGGGGCAAAAAGGCACAAATTCCCTGTATGTTGGGGCAAAAAGATAGAAATTCTCTTTATTTTGGGGCAAAACTCAGAAATTCCACTTATTTTGGGGCAAAATTCCAGAAATTTCCCTTATTTGGGGGCAAAATTGCAGAAATTTCACTTATTTTGGGGCAAAATTGCAGAAATTTCACTTATTTCAGAAAAAAAGCAGAAATTTTCTTTTTTGAGGGCAAAAAGGCAAAAATTTCTATTATTTTGGGACAAAATTGCAGAAATTTTTCTTATTTTGAGGGAAAAAAGAATATATTTCCCATATTTTGTGGCAAAAATACAGAAATTCCCATTATTTTGAGGTAAAAAGGCTGAAATTCCTTTTATTTGGGAGCAAAAAGGCTGAAATTTCCTTTATTTTGTGGCAAAATTCAGAAATTTCACTTATTTCAGGGTAATAAGTCAGAAATTTTCCTTATTTTGGGGCAAAAAAGACAGAAATTCCCTTTGTTTTGGAGGAAAAAAACAGAAATTCCACTTGCTTAGAGGCAAAAAAGCAGAAATTCTCCTTATTTTAGAGCAAAAATGAAGAAATTTCCCTTTTTTATGGCAAAAAGGTATGCATTCTTTTTATTTTTGGGAAAAAGGCAGAAATTCCCCGTATATTGGAGCAAAATTGCAGAAATTTTCCTAATTGTGAGGCAAAAAGGCAGAAATTCCCTATATGTTGGGCAAAAAGACAGAAATTGTCCTTATTTTGGTGCAAAACTCAGAAATTCCACTTATTTTGGGGCAAAATCCAGAAATTTCATTTATTTTAGGGCAAAATTGCAGAAATTTCATTTATTTTGGGGCAAAATTGCAGAAATTTCACTTATTTAAGGGAAAAAGGCAGAAGTTTTCCTTATTTTGGGGCAAAAAGGCAGAAATTCTTATATTTTGTGGCAAAACTGAAGAAATTCCCCTTATTTTGAGGTAAAAAGGCTGAAATTCCCCTTATTTGGGAGCAAAAAGTAAGAAATTTCCCTTATTTTGGGGCAAAATTGCAGAAATTTCACTTACTTCAGCGTAATAAGTCAGGAATTTCCTTATTTTGGTTCAAAAAAGAATGAAATTCCCTTTGTTTTGGGGGAAAAAGAAAAAATTCCACTTATTTAGAGGCAAAAATGCAGAAATTCCCCTTATTTTGGAGCAAAAATGAAGAAATTTCCCTTTTTTTATCGCAAAAAGGTATGCATTCTTCTTATTTTCGGGCAAAAAGGCAGAAATTCCTCGTATTTTGGAGCAAAATTGTAGAAATTTCCCTAATTGTGGGGCAAAAAGACAGAAATTCTCCTTATTTTGGGGCAAAACTCAGAAATTCCACTTATTTTGGGGCAAAATTGCAGAAATTATACTTATTTCAGAAAAAAGGCAGAAATTTTCTTATTTGGGGGCAAAAAGGCAGAAATTTCCCTTATTTTGGGCAAAAATTCAGAAATTCCCCTTATTTTGAGGTAAAAAGGCTGAATTTCCCATTATTTGGGCGAAAAAAGGCAGAAATTTCCCTTATTTTGGGGCAACATTGCAGAAATTTCACTTATTTCAGGGAAATAAGTCAGAAATTTTCCTTATTTTGGGGCAAAAATGAAGATATTCCCTTTGTTTTGGGGGAAAAAGACAGATATTCCACTTATTTAGAGGCAAAAGCAGAAATTCCCCTTATTTTGGAGCAAAATTGCAGAAATTTCCCTAATTGTGGGGCAAAAAGGGAGAAATTCCCTATATGTTGATGCAAAAAGATAGAAATTCTTTTTATTTTGGGGCAAAACTCAGAAATTCCACTTATTTTGGGGCAAAATTACAGAAATTTCACTTATTTTGGGGCAAAATTGCAGAAATTTTACATATTTAGTGGCATAATTGCAGAAATTTCACTTATTTCAGAAAAAAAGCAGAAATTTTCTTACTTGGGGGCAAAAATGCAGAAATTTCTATTATTTTGGTAAAAAATTGCAGAAATTTTTCTTATTTTTGGGCAAAAAGGCAGAAATTTACCATATTTTGTGGCAAAAATACAGAAATTCCCCTTATTTTGAGGTAAAAAGGCTGATATTCCTTTTATTTGGGGGCTATAAGGCAGAAATTTCCCTTATTTTTGGGCAAAATTGCAGAAATTTCACTTATTTCAGTGTAATAAGTCAGAAATTTTCCTTATTTTGGGGCAAAAAAGACAGGAATTCCCTTTGTTTTTGTGGGAAAAGGGCAGAAATTCCACTTGTTTAGAGGTAAAATAGCAGAAATTCCCCTTATTTTGAAGCAAAAATGAAGAAATTACCCTTTTTTATGGCAAAAAGGTATGCATTCTTCTTATTTTCGGGCAAAAAGGCAGAAATTCCCCATATTTTGGGGCAAAATTGCAGAAATTCCCCTAATTGTAGGGCAAAAAGGCAGAAATTCTCTATATGTTAGGGCAAAACAAAGAAATTCTCCTTATTATTGGGCAAAACTAAGAAATTTCACTTATTTTGGGGCAAAATTGCAGAAATTTCACTTATTTCAGGGAAAAAAGGCAGAAATTTTCCTTATTTTGGGGCAAAAAGGCAGAAATTCCTAATATTTTGTGGCAAAAATGCAGAAATTCCCCTTATTTTGAGGTAAAAAGATTGAAATTCCCCTTGTTTGGGGGCAAAAAGTCAGAATTTTCCCTTATTTTGGGGCAAAATTGCAGACATTTCACTTATTTCAGGGTAATAAGTCAGAAATTTTCTTTATTTTGTGGAAAAAAAAGACAGAAATTCCCTTTGTTTTGGGGGAAAAAGACAGAAATTCCACTTATTTATAGGCAAAAAAGCAGAAATTCCCCTTATTTTGGAACAAAATTGCAGAAATTCCCCTAATTGTGGGGCAAAAAGGCAGAAATTCCCTATATTTTAGGGCAAAAAGAAGAAATTCTCCTTTTTTTGGGGCAAAACTCAGAAATTCCACTTATTTTGGGGCAAAATTCCAGAAATTCCCCTTATTTTGGGGCAAAAGTGCAGAAATTTCCCCTATTTTGGGGCAAAATTGCAGAAATTTCACTTATTTCAGGGAAAAAAGGCAGAAATTTTCTTTATTTTGGGGCAAAAAGGCAGAAATTCCTAGCATTTTGTGGCAAAAATGCAGAAATTCCCCTTATTTTGAGGTAAAAAGGCTGAAATTCCCCTTATTTGGAGGCAAAAAGGCAGAATTTTCCCTTATTTTGGGGCAAAATTGCAGAAATTTCACTTATTTCAGGGTAATAAGTCAGAATTTTTTTTTTATTTTGGGCCAAAAAACAGGAATTACCTTTGTTTTGGGAGAAAAAGATAGAAATTCCACTTATTTAGAGGCAATAAAGCAGAAATTCCCCTTATTTTGGAGCAAAAAGGCAGAAATTCCCTATATGATGGGACATAAAGACAGAAATTCTCCTTATTTTGGAGCAAAACTCAGAAATTCCAATTATTTTGGGGCAAAATTCCAGAAATTTCCCTTATTTTGGGGCAAAATTTCAGAAATTTCAATTTTTATGGGACAAAATTGCAGAAATTTCACTTATTTCAAAAAAAAGGATAAATTTTCTTATTTTGGGCTAAAAAGGCAGAAATTTCTTTTATTTTGGTACAAAGTTGCAGAAATTTTTCTTATTTTGGGGCAAAAAGGCAGAAATTTCCCATATTTTGGGGCAAAAATGGAGAAATTCCCCTTATTTTGAGGTAAAAAGGCTGAAATTCCTGTTATTTGGGGGCAAAAAGGCAGAAATTTCCCTTATTTTGGGGCAAAATTGCAGAAATTTCACTTATTTCAGGGAAATAAGTCAGAAGTTTTCTTTATTTTGGGGCAAAAAAGACAGAAATTCCCTGTGTTTTGGGGGAAAAAAGGCAGAAATTCCACTTATTTATAGGCAAAAAAGCAGAAATTCTCCTTATTTTGGAGCAAAAATGAAGAAATTTTCTTTTTTTATGGCAAAAAGGTATGCATTCTTCTTATTTTGGGGCAAAAAGGCAGAAATTCCCCGTATTTTGAAGCAAAATTGCAGAAATTCCCCTAATTGTGGGGCAAAAAGGCAGAAATTCCCTATATGTTGGGGCATAAAGACAGAAATTCTCCTTATTTTGGTGCAGAACTCAGAAATTAAACTTATTTTGAGGCAAAATTCCCGAAATTTCCCTTATTTTGGGGCAAAATTGCAGAAATTTCACTTATTTCAGGATAATAAGTCAGAAATTTTCCTTATTTTGGGCCAAAAAAGACAGAAATTCCCTTTGTTTTTGTGGGAGAAGACAGAAATTCCACTTATTTAGAGGCAGAAAAGCAGAAATTCCCCTTATTTTGGAGCAAAAATGAAGAAATTTCACTTTTTATGGCAAAAAGTTATGCATTCTTCTTATTTTCGGGCAAAAAGGCCGAAATTCCCCGTATTTTGGAGCAAAATTGCAGAAATTCCCCTAATTGTGAAGCAAAAAGGCAGAAATTCCCTATATAATGGGGCATAAAGACAGAAATTCTCCTTATTTTGGGGCATAACTCAGAAATTCAAATTATTTTGGGGCAAAATTCCAGAAATTTCCCTTATTTTGGGGCAAAATTTCAGAAATTTCAATTTTTATGGGACAAAATTGCAGAAATTTCACTTATTTCAAAAAAAGGATAAATTTTCTTATTTTGGGCTAAAAAGGCAGAAATTTATTTTATTTTGGTACAAAGTTGCAGAAATTTTTCGTATTTTGGGGCAAAGGGCAGAAATTTCCCATATTTTGGGGCAAAAATGCAGAAATTCCCCTTATTTTGTGGTAAAAAGGCTATAATTACCCTTATTTGGGGGCAAAAAGGAGAAATTTCCCTTATTTTGGGGCAAAATTGCTGAAATTTCACTTATTTCACGGTAATAAGTCAGAAATTTTCCTTATTTTGGGGCAAAAAATACAGAAATTCCCTTTGTTTGGGAAAAAAAAAGACAGAAATTCCACTTATTTAGAGGCAAAAAAGCAGAAATTCCCCTTATTTTGGAGCAAAAATGAAGAAATTTCCCTTTTTTATGGCAAAAAGGTATGCATTCTTCTTACTTTCGGGCAAAAAGGCAGAAATTCCTCGTATTTTAGAGCAAAATTGCAGAATTTTGCATAATTGTGGGGCAAACAGGCAGAAATTCCCTATATGTTAGCGCATAGAGACAGAAATTCTCCTTATTTTGCGGCAGAACTCAGAAATTCCACTTATTTTTGGGCAAAATTCCAGAAATTTCTCTTATTTTGAGGCAAAATAGCAGAAATTTCACTTATTTTGGGAAAAAATTGCAGAAATTTCACTTGTTTCAGGGAAAATAGGCAGAAATTTTTCTTATTTTGGGGAAAAAAGGCAGAAATTCCTAATATTTTGTGGCAAAAATGCAGAAATTTCCCTTATTTTGAGGTAAAAAGGCAGAAATTCCCCTTATTTGGGGGCAAAAAGGCAGAAATTTCCCTTATTTTGGGGTAAGTTGCAGAAATTTCACTTACTTCAGCGTAATAAGTCAGAAAATTTCCTTATTTTGGGGCAAAAAAGACAGAAATTCCCTTTGTTTTGTGGGAAAAAGACAGAAATTCAACTTATTTAGAGGCAAGAAGCAGAAATTCCCCTTATTTTTGAACAAAAATGAAGAAATTTCCATTTTTTCTGGAACAAAATTTTGCATTCTTCTTATTTTCGTGCAAAAAGGCAGAAATTCCCCGTATTTTGGAGCAAAATTGAAGAAATTTCCCTAATTGTGGGGAAAAAGGGCAGAAATTCTCTATATGTTGGGGCAAAAAGACAGAAATTCACCTTATTTTGGGGAAGAACTCAGAAATTACACTAATTTTGGTGCAAAATTCCAGAAATTTCCCTTATTTTGGGGCAAAATTGCAGAAATTTCACTTATTTTGGGGAAAAATTGCAGAAATTTAACTTATTTCAGAAAAAAAAAGAAATTTTCTTATTTTGGGAGAAAAGGCAGAAATTTCTTTTATTTTGGTACAAAATTGCAGAATTTTTTTTTATTTTGGGGCAAAAAGGCAGAAATTTCCCATATTTTGGGGCAAAAATGCAGAAATTCTCCTTATTTTGAGGTAAAAAGGCTGAAATTCCCCTTATTTGGGGGCAGAAAGGTAGAAATTTCTCTTATTTTGAAGCAAAATTGCAGAAATTTCACTTATTTAATACAATATAGGCAGAAATTTTCCTTATTTTGGGGCAAAAAGGCAGGAATTCCTAATATTTTGTGGCAAAAATGCAGAAATTCCCCTTATTTTGAGGTAAAAGGCTGAAATTTCCCTTATTTGGGAGCAAAAAGGCAGAAATTTTCCTTATTTTGAGGGAAAATTGCAGAAAATTCACTTATTTCATGGAAATAAGTCAGAAATTTTCCTTATTTTGTGGCAAAAAAGACAGAAATTCCCTTTGTTTTGGGGGAAAAAAGACAGATATTCTACTTATTTAGAGGCAAAAAAGCAGAAATTCCCATTATTTTGGAGCAAAAATGAAGAAATTTTCCTTTTTTATGGCAAAAAGGTATGCATTCTTCTTATTTTCGGGCAAAAAGGCAGAAATTCCCCGTATTTTGGAGCAAAATTGCAGAAATTCCTCCAATTGTGGGGCAAAAAGGCAGAAATTCCCTATATGTTGGGGCATAAAGACAGAAATTCTCCTTATTGTAGGGAAAAACTCAGAAATTCCACTTATTTTGGGGCAAAATTCCAGAAATTTCCCTTATTTTGTGGCAAAATTGCAGAAATTTCACTTATTTTGGGTCAAAATTGCAGAAATTTCAATTATTTCAGAAAGAAAAGAAGAAATTTTCTTATTTTGGGGCAAAAAGGCAAAAATTTTTTTATTTTGGTACAAAGTTGCAGAAATTTTTCTTATTTTGTGGCAAAAGGCAGAAATTTCCCATATTTTGGGGCAAAAATGCAGAAATTCCCCTTATTTTGGGGTAAAAAAGCTGAAATTTCCCTTATTGGGGGCAAAAAGGCAGAAATTTCTCTTATTTTGGGGCAAAATTGCTGAAATTTCATTTATTTCATAATAATAAGTCAGAAATTTCCCTTATTTTGGGGCAAAAAAGATAGAAATTCCCTTTGTTTGGGAAAAAAACAGAAATTCCACTTATTTAGAGGCAAAAAAGCAGAAATTCCCCTTATTTTGGAGCAAAAATGAAGAAATTTCTCTTTTTTATGGCAAAAAGTATGCATTCTTCTTATTTTCGGGCAAAAAGGCAGAAATTACTCGTATTATGGAGCAAAATTGCAGAATTTCGCCTAATTGTGAGGCAAAAAGGCAGAAATCCCATATATGTTGTGGTATAAAGACAAAAATTCTCCTTATTTTCAGGCAGAACTGAGAAATTCCACTTATTTTTGGGCAAAATTCCAGAAATTTCCCGTATTTTGGTGCAAAATTGCAGAAATTTCACTTATTTTAGGGCAAAATTACAGAAATTTCACTTCTTCAGGGAAAATAGGCAGAAATTTTTCTTATTTTGGGGCAAAATGCAGAAATTCCTAGTATTTTGTGGCAAAAATGCAGAAATTCCCCTTATTTTGAGAAAAAAAAAGCTGAAATTCCCCTTATTCTGGGGCAAAAAGGCAGAAATTTCCCTTATTTTGGGGCAAAATTGTAGAAATTTCACTTATTTCAGGGTAATAAGTCAGAAATTTTCCTTATTTTGGGGCAAAAAAGACAGAAATTTCCTTTGTTTAAGGGGAAAAAGACAGAAATTTAACTTATTTAGAGGCAAAAATGCAGAAGTTCCCCTTATTTTGGAGCAAAAATGAAGAAATTTCCCTTTTTTATGGCAAAAAGGTATGCATTCTTCTTATTTTCAGGCAAAAAGGCAGAAATACCCCGTATTTTGGAGCAAAATTACAGAAATTCCCCTAATTGTGGGGCTAAAAGGCAGAAATTCCCTATATGTTGGGGCAAAAAGACAGAAATTCTACTTATTTTGGGGCAAAACTCAGAAATTCCACTATTTTTGAGGCAAAATTTTGATATTTCTCATATTTTGGGGCAAAATTGCAGAAATTTCACTTATTTTGGGACAAAATTGCAGAAATTTCACTTATTTCAGGATAATAAGTCAGAAATTTTCCTTATTTTGGGGCAAAAAAGACAGAAATTCCCTTTGTTTTGGGAGAAAAAGGAAGAAATTCCACTTATTACAGGCAAAAGTGCAGAAATTCCCCTTATTTTGGAGCAAAATTTCAGAAATTCCCCTAATTGTGGGGCAAAAAGGCAGAAATTCCCTATATGTTGGGGCAACATAACAGGAATTCTCCTTATTTTGGGGGCAAAACTCAGAAATTCCACTTATTTTTGGGCAAAATTCCAGAAAGTTCTCTTATTTTAGGGCAAAATTGCAGAAATTTCACTTATTCTGGGGCAAAATTGCAGAAATTTCACTGATTTCAGAAAAAAAAGCAGAAATTTTCTTATTTGGGGCAAAAAGGCAGAAATTTGTATTATTTTGGTACAAAATTGCAGAAATTTTTCTTATTTTCGGGCAAAAAGGCAGAAATTTCCTATATTTTGGGGCAAAAATGCAGAAATTCAACTTATTTTTAGGTAAAAAGGCTGAAATTCCTTTTATTTGTGGGCAAAAAAGCAGAAATTTCACTTATTTTGGGGCAAAATTGCAGAAATTTCACTTATTTCAGAGAAAAAAGGCAGAAATTTTTCTTATTTTTGGGCAAAAAGGCAGAAATTCCTAATATTTTGTGCAAAAATGCAGAAATTGCTCTTATTTTGAGGTAAAAAGGCTGAAATTTCCCTATTTGGGGACAAAATGGCAGAAATTTCCCTTATTTTGGGGCAAAATTGCAGAAATTTCACTAATTTCAGGGTAGTAAGTCAGAAATTTTCCTTATTTTGAAGCAAAAAAGACAAAAATTCTCTTTGTTTTGGGGGAAAAAGACAGCAATTCCACTTTTTTAGAAGCAAAAAAGCAGAAATTCCCCTTGTTTTGGAGCAAAAATGAAGAAATTTTCCTTTTTTATGGCAAAAAGGTATGCATTCTTCTTATTTTTGGGCAAAAAGTCAGAAATTCCCCGTATTTTGGAGCAAAATTGCAGAAATTCCCCTAATTGTGGGGCATAAAGGCAGAAATTCCCTATATGATGGGGCATAAAGTCAGAATTTCTCCTTATTGTGGGGCAGAACTCAGAAATTAAACTTATTTTTGGCAAAATTCCTGAAATTTCACTTATTTTGGGGCAAAATTGCAGATATTTCACTTATTTTGGGTCAAAATTGCAAAAATTTCACTTATTTCAGGGAAAATAGTCAGAAATTTTTCTTATTTTGGGACAACAAGGCAGAAATTCCTAATATTTTGTGGCAAAAATGCAGAAATTCCCCTTATTTTGAGGTAAAAAGGCTGAAATTCCCTTTATTTGGGGGCAAAAAGGCAGAAATTTCCCTTATTTTGGGGCAAAATTGCAGAAATTTCACTTACTTCAGGGAAATAAGTCAGAAATTTTCCTTATTTGGGGGCAAAAAAGACAGAAATTCCCTTTGTTTTGGGGGAAAAAGACAGAAATTCCACTTATTTAGAGGCAAAAAAAGCAGAAATTCCCCTTATTTTGGAGCATAAATGAAGAAATTTCCATTTTTTATGGCAAAAAGGTATGCATTCTTCTTATTTTCGGGCAAAAAGGCAGAAATACCCCGTATTTTGGAGCAAAATTGCAGAAATTCCCCTAATAGTGGAGCAAAAAGACAGAAATTCTTCTTCTTTTTAAGCAAAACTCAGAAATTCCACTTATTTTGAGGCAAAATTCCAGAAATTTCCCTTATTTTGGGGCAAAATTGTAGAAATTTCACTTATTTTTCGGCAAAATTGCAGAAATTCCACTTATTTTAGAAAAAAAGGAGAAATTTTCTTATTTGGGGGCAATAAGGAAGAAATTTTTTTTGTTTGGGTACAAAATGGCAGAAATTTTTCCTATTTTGGGGCAAAAAGGCAGAAATTTCCTATATTTTGGGGCAAAAATGCAGAAATTCCCCTTATTTTGAGGTAAAAATGCTGAAATTCTCCTTATTTGAAGGCATAAAGGCAGAAATTTCTCTTATTTTGGGGCAAAATTGCTGAAATTTCACTTATTTCAAAGTAATAAGTCAAAATTTTTCTTTATTTTTGGGCAAAAAGGATAGAAATTCCCTTTGTTTTGGAAAAAAACAGAAATTTCACTTATTTTGAGGTAAAAAGGCTAAAATTCCCCTTATTTGGGGGCAAAAAAGAAGAAATTTCTCTTATTTTGGGGCAAAATTGCTGAAGTTTCACTTATTTTGGGGCAAAATTGCAGAAATTTCACTTTTTATGGGACAAAATTACAGAAATTTCACTTATTTCAAAAAAAGGAGAAATTTTCTTATTTTGGGGCAAAAAGGCAGAAATTTCTATTATTTTTTACAAAGTTGCAGAAATTTTTCTTTTTTTGGGGCACAAGGGCAGAAATTTCCCATATTTTGGGGAAAATGTAGAAATTCCCCTTATTTTGAGGTAAAAAGGCTGAAATTCCCTTTATTTGGGGGCAAAAAGGCAGAAATTTCTCTTATTTTGGGGCAAAATTGCTGAAATTTCACTTATTTCACGGTAATAAGTCAGAAATTTTCTTTATTTTGGGACAAAAAAGACAGAAATTCCCTTTGTTTTGGAAAAAAAAATTCCCTTTATTTAGAGGCAAAAAAGTAGAAATTCCCTCTATTTTGGAGCAAAAATGAAGAAATTTCCCTTTTTTATGACAAAAAGTTATGCATTCTTCTTATTTTCGGGCAAAAAGGCAGAAATTCGTTGTATTTTGGAGCAAAATTGCAGAATTTCGCCTAATTGTGGGGCAAAAAGGCAGAAATTCCCTATATGTTGGGGCATAAAGACAGAAATTCTCCTTATTTTGGGGCAGAACTCAGAAATTCCACTTATTTTTGGGCAAAATTCCAGAAATTTCCCTTATTTTGGGGCAAAATTGCATAAATTTCACTTATTTTGGGGCAAAATTGCAGAAACTTCACTTATTTCCAAAAAATAGGCAAAAATTTTTCTTATTTTGGGGCAAAAAAGCAGAAATTCTTAATATTTTGTGGCAAAAATGCAGAAATTTTCCTTATTTTGAGTTAAAAGGCTGAAATTCTCTTTATTTGAAGGAAAAAGGCAGAAATTTCTTTTATTTTGGTGCAAAATTGCAGAAATTTCACTTATTTCAGAATAATAAGTCAGAAATTTTCATTATTTTGGGGCAAAAAAGACAGAAATTCCCTTTGTTTTTGGAGAAAAAAGACAGAAATTTAACTTATTTAGAGGCCAAAAAGCAGAAATTCCTTTTATTTTGGAGCGAAAATGAAGAAATTTCCCTTTTTTATGGCAAAAATGTATGCATTCTTCTTATTTTCGGGCAAAAAGGCAGAAATACCCCGTATTTTGGAGCAAAATTGCAGAAATTCCCCTATTTGTGAAGCAAAATGCAGAAATTCCCTATATGTTGGTGTATAAAGACAGAAATTCTCCTTATTTTGAAGCAAAACTCAGAAATTCCACTTATTTTAGGGCAAAATTCCAGAAATTTCCCTTATTTTGGGGCAAAATTGCAGAAATTTCACTTTTTATGGGACAAAATTGCAGAAATTTCACTTATTTCAAAAAAAAGGAGAAATTTTATTATTTTGGGGCAAAAAGACAGAAATTTCTATTATTTTGGTACAAAGTTGCAGATATTTTTCTTATTTTGGGGCAAAAGGTCAGAAATTTCCCATATTTTGGGGAAAATGCAGAAATTGCCCTTATTTTGAGGTAAAAGGCTGAAATTCCCCTTATTTGGGGGCAAAAAGGTTGAAATTTCTCATATTTTGGGGCAAAATTGCTGAAATTTCACTTATTTAATGGAAATAAGTCAGAAATTTTCCTTATTTTGGGGCAAAAAAGATAGAAATTCCCTTTGTTTTGGGGGAAAAAGACAGAAATTCCACTTATTTAGAGGCAATAAAGCAGAAATTCCTTTTATTTTGGAGCGAAAATGAAGATATTTTCCTTTTTTATGGCAAAAAGGTATGCATTCTACTTATTTTCGGGCAAAAAGGCAAAAATTCCCCGTATTTTTGAGCAAAATTGCAGAAATTCCCCTAATTGTAAGGCAAAAAGGCAGAAATTCCCTATATGTTGGGGCAGAAAGACAGAAATTATTCTTATTTTGGGGTAAAACTCATAAATTCCACTTACTTTGGGGCAAAATTCCAGAAATTTCCCTTATTTTGGGGCAAATTTGCAGAAATATCACTTATTTTGGGGCAAAATTGCAGATATTTCACTTATTTCAGAAAAAAAGGAGAAATTTTATTATTTTGGGGCAAAAAGGCAGAAATTTCTTTTATTTTTGTACAAAATTGCAGAAATTTTTCTTATTTTGGAGCAAAAAGGCAGAAATTTCCATATTATGGGGCAAAAATGCAGAAATTCCCCTTATTTTGAGGTATAATGGCTGAAATTCCCCTTATTTGGGGGCAAAAAGGCAGAAATTTCCCTTATTTTGGGGAAAAAATTGCTGAAATTTCACTTATTTCATCGTATTAAGTCAGAAATTTTCCTTATTTTGGGGCAAAAAAAACAGAAATTCCCTTTGTTTTGGAAAAAAACAGAAATTCCACTTATTTAGAGGCAAAAAGTAGAAATTCCCCTTATTTTGGAGCAAAAATGAAGAAATTTCTTTTTTTTATGGCAAAAAGATATGCATTCTTCTTATTTTCGGGCAAAAACGCAGAAATTCCTTGTATTTTGGAGCAAAATTGCAGAATTTCGCCTAATTGTGGGGCAAAAAGGCAAAAATTCCCTATATGTTGGTGCATAAAGACAGAAATTCTCCTATTTTGGGGCAGAACTCAGAAATTCCACTTATTTTTGGGCAAAATTCCAGAAATTTCCCTTATTTAGGGGCAAAATAGCAGAAATTTCACTTATTTTGGGGCAAAATTGCAGAAATTTCACTTATTTCAAAGAAAATAGGCAGAAATTTTTCTTATTTTTGGGCAAAAAGGCAGAAATTCCTAATATTTTGTGGCAAAAATTCAGAAATTCCCCTTATTTTGAGGTAAAAAGGCTGAAATTCCCATTATTTGGGGACAAAAAGGCAGAAATTTCCCATATTTTGGGGCAAAATTGCAGAAATTTCCCTTATTTTGGGGCAAAATTGCAGAAATTTCACTTTTTATGGGACAAAATTACAGAAATTTCACTTATTTCAAAAAAAGGAGAAATTTTCTTATTTTGGGGCAAAAAGGCAGAAATTTCTATTATTTTTTACAAAGTTGCAGAAATTTTACTTTTTTTGGGGCACAAGGGCAGAAATTTCCCATATTTTGGGGAAAATGTAGAAATTCCCCTTATTTTGAGGTAAAAAGGCTGAAATTTCCCTTATTTGGGGGCAAAAAGGCAGAAATTTCTCTTATTTTGGGGCAAAATTGCTGAAATTTCACTTATTTAACGGTAATAAGTCAGAAATTTTCTTTATTTTGGGGCAAAAAAGACAGAAATTCCCTTTGTTTTGGAAAAAAAAATTCCACTTATTTAGAGGCAAAAAAGTAGAAATTCCCTTTATTTTGGAGTAAAAATGAAGAAATTTCCCTTTTTTATGACAAAAAGGTATGCATTCTTCTTATTTTCGGGCAAAAAGGCAGAAATTCGTTGTATTTTGGAGCAAAATTGCAGAATTTCGCCTAATTGTGGGGCAAAAAGGCAGAAATTCCCTATATGTTGGGGCATAAAGACAGAAATTCTCCTTATTTTGGGGCAGAACTCAGAAATTCCACTTATTTTTGGGCAAAATTCCAGAAATTTCCCTTATTTTGGGGCAAAATTGCATAAATTTCACTTATTTTGGGGCAAAATTGCAGAAACTTCACTTATTTCCAAAAAATAGGCAAAAATTTTTCTTATTTTGGGGCAAAAATGCAGAAATTCTTAATATTTTGTGGCAAAAATGCAGAAATTTTCCTTATTTTGAGTTAAAAAAGCTGAAATTCTCTTTATTTGGGGGAAAAAGGCAGAAATTTCTTTTATTTTGGTGCAAAATTGCAGAAATTTCACTTATTTCAGAATAATAAGTCAGAAATTTTCCTTATTTTGGGGCAAAAAAGACAGAAATTCCCTTTGTTTTTGGAGAAAAAAGACAGAAATTTCACTTATTTAGAGGCCAAAAAGCAGAAATTCCTTTTATTTTGGAGCGAAAATGAAGAAATTTCCCTTTTTTATGGCAAAAATGTATGCATTCTTCTTATTTTCGGGCAAACAGGCAGAAATACCCCGTATTTTGGAGCAAAATTGCAGAAATTCCCCTATTTGTGAAGCAAAATGCAGAAATTCCCTTTATGTTGGTGCATAAAGACAGAAATTCTCCTTATTTTGAAGCAAAACTCAGAAATTCCACTTATTTTTGGGCAAAATTCCAGAAATTTCCCTTATTTTGGGGAAAAATTGCAGAAATTTCACTTTTTATGGGACAAAATTGCAGAAATTTCACTTATTTCAAAAAAAAGGAGAAATTTTCTTATTTGTGGGCAAAAAGACAGAAATTTCTATTATTTTGGTACAAAGTTGCAGATATTTTTCTTATTTTGGGGCAAAAGGTCAGAAATTTCCCATATTTTGGGGAAAATGCAGAAATTGCCCTTATTTTGAGGTAAAAGGCTGAAATTCCCCTTATTTGGGGGCAAAAAGGTTGAAATTTCTCATATTTTGGGGCAAAATTGCTGAAATTTCACTTATTTAATGGAAATAAGTCAGAAATTTTCCTTATTTTGGGGCAAAAAAGATAGAAATTCCCTTTGTTTTGGGGGAAAAAGACAGAAATTCCATTTATTTAGAGGCAATAAAGCAGAAATTCCTTTTATTTTGGAGGGAAAATGAAGAAATTTTCCTTTTTTATGGCAAAAAGGTATGCATTCTACTTATTTTTGGGCAAAAAGGCAGAAATTCCCCGTATTTTGGAGCAAAATTGCAGAAATTCCCCTAATTGTAAGGCAAAAAGGCAGAAATTCCCTATATGTTGGGGCAGAAAGACAGAAATTATTCTTATTTTGGGGTAAAACTCATAAATTCCACTTACTTTGGGGCAAAATTCCAGAAATTTTCCTTATTTTGGGGCAAATTTGCAGAAATATCACTTATTTTGGGGCAAAATTCCAGATATTTCACTTATTTCAGAAAAAAAGGAGAAATTTTATTATTTTGGGGCAAAAAGGCAGAAATTTCTTTTATTTTGGTACAAAATTGCAGAAATTTTTCTTATTTTGGAGCAAAAAGGCAGAAATTTCCATATTTTGGGGCAAAAATGCAGAAATTCCCCTTATTTTGAGGTATAATGGCTGAAATTCCCCTTATTTGGGGGCAAAAAGGCAGAAATTTCCCTTATTTTGGGGCAAAATTGCAGAAATTTCACTTATTTCAGGGTAATAAGTCAGAATTTTTTTTATTTTGGGGCAAAAAATACAGAAATTCACTTTGATTTGGGAGAAAAGACAGAAATTCCACTTATTTAGAGGCAAAAAAGCAGAAATTCCCCTTATTTTGGAGCAAAAATAAAGAAATTTTCCTTATTTATGGCAAAAATGTATGCATTCTTCTTATTTTCGGGCAAAAAGGAAGAAATTCCTTGTATATTGGAGATAAATTGCAGAAATTCCCCTAATTGTGTGGCAAAAAGGCATAAATTCCCTATATGTTGGGGAAGAAAGACAGAAATACTCCTTATTTTGGGGCAGAACTCAGAAATTAAACTTATTATGGGGCAAAATTCCAGAAATTTCCCTAATTTTGGGGCAAAAATGCAGAAATTTCACTTATTTTGGGGCAAAATTGCAGAAATTTCACTTATTTCAGGGAAAATAAGCAGAAATTTTCATTATTTTGGGGCAAAAAGGCAGAAATTCCTAATATTTTGTGGCAAAAATGCAGAAATTCCCCTTATTTTGAGGTAAAAAGGCTGAAATTCCCCTTATTTGTGGGCAAAAAGGCAGAAATTTCTTTTATTTTAAGGCAAAATTGCAGAAATTTCACTTATTCCAGAATAATAAGTCAGAAATTTTCCTTATTTTGGGGCAAAAAAGACAGAAATTCCCTTTGTTTTTGGAGGAAAAAGACAGAAATTCCACTTATTTAGAGGCCAAAAAGCAGAAATTCCCATTATTTTGGAGCAAAAATGAAGAAATTTCCCTTTTTTATGGCAAAAAGGTATGCATTCTTCTTATTTTTGGGCAAAAAGACAGAAATTCCCTGTATTTTGGAGCAAAATTGCAGAAATTCCTCTAATTTTGGGGCCAAATGCAGAAATTTCCTATAGTTGGGGCATAAAGACAGAAATATTCTTCATTTTGGGGCAGAACTCAGAAATTCCACTTATTTTGGTGCAAAATTCCAGAAATTTCCCATATTTTGGGGCAAAATTGCAGAAATATCACTTATTTTGGGGCAAAATTGCAGAAATTTCACTTATTTCAGGGAAAATAGGCAGAAATTTCCCTTATTTTGAGGCAAAAAGGCAGAAATTCCTAAAATTTTTTTGGCAAAAATGCAGAAATTCCCCTTATTTTGAGGTAAAAAGGCTGAAATTCCCCTTACTTGGGGGCAAAAAGGCAGAAGTTACCCTTATTTTAGGGCAAAATTGCAGAAATTTCACTTATTTCTGGGTAATAAGTCAGAAATTTTCCTTGTTTTGGGGCAAAAAAGAGAGAAATTCCCTTTGTTTTGGGGGAAAAAGACAGAAATTCCACTTATTTAGAGGCAATAAAGCAGAAATTCCTTTTATTTTGGAGCAAAAACGAAGAAATTTTCCTTTTTTATGGCAAAAAGGTATGCATTCTACTTATTTTCGGGCAAAAAGGCAGAAATTCCCCGTATTTTGGAGCAAAATTGCAGAAATTCCCCTAATTGTAAGGCAAAAAGGCAGAAATTCCCTATATGTTGGGGCAGAAAGACAGAAATTATTCTTATTTTGGGGTAAAACTCATAAATTCCACTTACTTTGGGGCAAAATTCCAGAAATTTCCCTTATTTTGGGGCAAATTTGCAGAAATTTCCCTTATTTTGGGGCAAAATTGCAGAAATTTCACTTATTTCAGGGTAATAAGTCAGAATTTTTTTTTATTTTGGGGCAAAAAATACAGAAATTCACTTTGATTTGGGAGAAAAGACAGAAATTCCACTTATTTAGAGGCAAAAAAGCAGAAATTCCCCTTATTTTGGAGCAAAAATAAAGAAATTTTCCTTATTTATGGCAAAAATGTATGCATTCTTCTTATTTTCGGGCAAAAAGGAAGAAATTCCTTGTATATTGGAGATAAATTGCAGAAATTCCCCTAATTGTGTGGCAAAAAGGCATAAATTCCCTATATGTTGGGGAAGAAAGACAGAAATACTCCTTATTTTGGGGCAGAACTCAGAAATTAAACTTATTATTGGTCAAAATTCCAGAAATTTCCCTAATTTTGGGGCAAAAATGCAGAAATTTCACTTATTTTGGGGCAAAATTGCAGAAATTTCACTTATTTCAGGGAAAATAAGCAGAAATTTTCTTTATTTTGGGGCAAAAAGGCAGAAATTCCTAATATTTTGTGGCAAAAATGCAGAAATTCCCCTTATTTTGAGGTAAAAAGGCTGAAATTCCCCTTATTTGTGGGCAAAAAGGCAGAAATTTCTTTTATTTTTGGGCAAAATTGCAGAAATTTCACTTATTTCAGAATAGTAAGTCAGAAATTTTCCTTATTTTGGGGCAAAAAAGACAGAAATTCCCTTTGTTTTTGGAGGAAAAAGAGAAATTCCACTTATTTAGAGGCCAAAAAGCAGAAATTCCCCTTATTTTGGAGCAAAAATGAAGAAATTTCCCTTTTTTATGGCAAAAGGTATGCATTCTTCTTATTTTCGGGAAAGAAGGCAGAAATACCCCGTATTTTGGAGCAAAATTGCAGAAATTCCCCTATTTGTGAAGCAAAATGCAGAAATTCCCTATATGTTCGGGCATAAAGACAGAAATTCTTATTTTGGTGCAGAACTCAGAAATTAAAATTATTTTGGGGCAAAATTTGAGAAATTTCCCTTATTTTGGGGCAAAATTGCAGAAATTTCACTTTTTATGGGACAAAATTGCAGAAATTTCACTTATTTCAAAATAAGGAGAAATTTTCTTATTTTGGGGCAAATAGGCAGAAATTTCTATTATTTTGGTACAAAGTTGCAGAAATTTTTCTTATTTTGGGGCACAAGGGCAGAAATTTCCCATATTTTGGGGAAAATGCAGAAATTGCCCTTATTTTGAGGTAAAAAGGCTGAAATTCCCCTTATTTGGGTGCAAAAAGGCAGAAATTTCTCTTATGTTGGGGCAAAATTGCTGAAATTTCACTTATTTCACGGTAATAAGTCAGAAATTTTCCTTATTTTGGGGCAAAAAAGATAGAAATTCCCTTTGTTTTGGGGGAAAAAGACAGAAATTCCACTTATTTAGAGGCAATAAAGCAGAAATTCCTTTTATTTTGGAGAGAAAATGAAGAAATTTTCCTTTTTTATGGCAAAAAGGTATGCATTCTAATTATTTTCGGGCAAAAAGGCAGAAATTCCCCGTATTTTGGAGCAAAATTGCAGAAATTCCCCTAATTGTAAGGCAAAAAGGCAGAAATTCCCTATATGTTGGGGCAGAAAGACAGAAATTATTCTTATTTTGGGGTAAAACTCATAAATTCCACTTACTTTGGGGCAAAATTCCAGAAATTTCCCTTATTTTGGGGCAAATTTGCAGAAATATCACTTATTTTGGGGCAAAATTGCAGATATTTCACTTATTTCAGAAAAAAAGGAGAAATTTTATTATTTTGGGGCAAAAAGGCAGAAATTTCTTTTATTTTGGTACAAAATTGCAGAAATTTTTCTTATTTTGGAGCAAAAAGGCAGAAATTTCCATATTTTGGGGCAAAAATGCAGAAATTCCCCTTATTTTGAGGTATAATGGCTGAAATTCCCCTTATTTGGGGGCAAAAAGGCAGAAATTTCCCTTATTTTGGGGCAAAATTGCAGAAATTTCACTTATTTCAGGGTAATAAGTCAGAATTTTTTTTTATTTTGGGGCAAAAAATACAGAAATTCACTTTGATTTGGGAGAAAAGACAGAAATTCCACTTATTCAGAGGCAAAAAAGCAGAAATTCCCCTTATTTTGGAGCAAAAATAAAGAAATTTTCCTTATTTATGGCAAAAATGTATGCATTCTTCTTATTTTCGGGCAAAAAGGAAGAAATTCCTTGTATATTGGAGATAAATTGCAGAAATTCCCCTAATTGTGTGGCAAAAAGGCATAAATTCCCTATATGTTGGGGAAGAAAGACAGAAATACTCCTTATTTTGGGGCAGAACTCAGAAATTAAACTTATTATGGGGCAAAATTCCAGAAATTTCCCTAATTTTGGGGCAAAAATGCAGAAATTTCACTTATTTTGGGGCAAAATTGCAGAAATTTCACTTATTTCAGGGAAAATAAGCAGAAATTTTCTTTATTTTGGGGCAAAAAGGCAGAAATTCCTAATATTTTGTGGCAAAAATGCAGAAATTCCCCTTATTTTGAGGTAAAAAGGCTGAAATTCCCCTTATTTGTGGGCAAAAAGGCAGAAATTTCTTTTATTTTTGGGCAAAATTGCAGAAATTTCACTTATTTCAGAATAGTAAGTCAGAAATTTTCCTTATTTTGGGGCAAAAAAAACAGAAATTCCCTTTGTTTTTGGAGGAAAAAGAGAAATTCCACTTATTTAGAGGCCAAAAAGCAGAAATTCCCCTTATTTTGGAGCAAAAATGAAGAAATTTCCCTTTTTTATGGCAAAAAGGTATGCATTCTTCTTATTTTCGGGAAAGAAGGCAGAAATACCCCGTATTTTGGAGCAAAATTGCAGAAATTCCCCTATTTGTGAAGCAAAATGCAGAAATTCCCTATATGTTGGGGCATAAAGACAGAAATTCTTCTTATTTTGGTGCAGAACTCAGAAATTAAAATTATTTTGGGGCAAAATTTGAGAAATTTCCCTTATTTTGGGGCAAAATTGCAGAAATTTCACTTTTTATGGGACAAAATTGCAGAAATTTCACTTATTTCAAAATAAGGAGAAATTTTCTTATTTTGGGGCAAATAGGCAGAAATTTCTATTATTTTGGTACAAAGTTGCAGAAATTTTTCTTATTTTGGGGCACAAGGGCAGAAATTTCCCATATTTTGGGGAAAATGCAGAAATTGCCCTTATTTTGAGGTAAAAAGGCTGAAATTCCCCTTATTTGGGTGCAAAAAGGCAGAAATTTCTCTTATGTTGGGGCAAAATTGCTGAAATTTCACTTATTTCACGGTAATAAGTCAGAAATTTTCCTTATTTTGGGGCAAAAAAGATAGAAATTCCCTTTGTTTTGGGGGAAAAAGGCAGAAATTCCACTTATTTAGAGGCAATAAAGCAGAAATTCCTTTTATTTTGGAGCGAAAATGAAGAAATTTTCCTTTTTTATGGCAAAAAGGTATGCATTCTACTTATTTTCGGGCAAAAAGGCAGAAATTCCCCGTATTTTGGAGCAAAATTGCAGAAATTCCCCTAATTGTAAGGCAAAAAGGCAGAAATTCCCTATATGTTGGGGCAGAAAGACAGAAATTATTCTTATTTTGGGGTAAAACTCATAAATTCCACTTACTTTGGGGCAAAATTCCAGAAATTTCCCTTTTTTTGGGGCAAATTTGCAGAAATTTCACTTATTTTGGGGCAAAATTGCAGATATTTAACTTATTTCAGAAAAAAAGGAGAAATTTTATTATTTTGGGGCAAAAAGGCAGAAATTTCTTTTATTTTTGTACAAAATTGCAGAAATTTTTCTTATTTTGGAGCAAAAAGGCAGAAATTTCAATATTTTGGGGCAAAAATGCAGAAATTCTTCTTATTTTGAGGTATAATGGCTGAAATTCCCCTTATTTGGGGGCAAAAAGGCAGAAATTTCCCTTATTTTGGGGCAAAATTGCAGAAATTTCACTTATTTCAGGGTAATAAGTCAGAAATTTTTTTTATTTTGGGGCAAAAAATACAGAAATTCACTTTGATTTGGGAGAAAAGACAGAAATTCCACTTATTTAGAGGCAAAAAAAGCAGAAATTCCCCTTATTTTGGAGCAAAAATAAAGAAATATTCCTTATATATGGCAAAAAGGTATGCATTCTTCTTATTTTTGGGCAAAAAGGCAGAAATTCCTTGTATATTGGAGAAAAATTGCAGAAATTCCCCTAATTGTGAGGCAAAAAGGCATAAATTCCCTATATGTTGGGGCAGAAAGACAGAAATTCTCTTTTTTTGGGGCAGAACTCAGAAATTTTACTTATTTTTGGGCAAAATTCCAGAAATTTCCCTTATTTTGGGGCAAAATTGCAGAAATTTCACTTATTTTGGGGCAAAATTGCAGAAATTTCACTTATTTCAAAGAAAATAAGCAGAAATTTTTCTTATTTTTGGGCAAAAAGGCAGAAATTCGTAATATTTTGTGGCAAAAATGCAGAAATTCCCCTTATTTTGAGGTCAAAAGGCTGAAATTCCCCTTATTTGTGGGCAAAAAGGCAGAAATTTCTTTTATTTTTGGGCAAAATTGCAGAAATTTCACTTATTTCAGAATAGTAAGTCAGAAATTTTCCTTATTTTGGGGCAAAAAAAACAGAAATTCCCTTTGTTTTTGGAGGAAAAAGAGAAATTCCACTTATTTAGAGGCCAAAAAGCAGAAATTCCCCTTATTTTGGAGCAAAAATGAAGAAATTTCCCTTTTTTATGGCAAAAAGGTATGCATTCTTCTTATTTTCGGGAAAGAAGGCAGAAATACCCCGTATTTTGGAGCAAAATTGCAGAAATTCCCCTATTTGTGAAGCAAAATGCAGAAATTCCCTATATGTTGGGGCATAAAGACAGAAATTCTTCTTATTTTGGTGCAGAACTCAGAAATTAAAATTATTTTGGGGCAAAATTTGAGAAATTTCCCTTATTTTGGGGCAAAATTGCAGAAATTTCACTTTTTATGGGACAAAATTGCAGAAATTTCACTTATTTCAAAATAAGGAGAAATTTTCTTATTTTGGGGCAAATAGGCAGAAATTTCTATTATTTTGGTACAAAGTTGCAGAAATTTTTCTTATTTTGGGGCACAAGGGCAGAAATTTCCCATATTTTGGGGAAAATGCAGAAATTGCCCTTATTTTGAGGTAAAAAGGCTGAAATTCCCCTTATTTGGGTGCAAAAAGGCAGAAATTTCTCTTATGTTGGGGCAAAATTGCTGAAATTTCACTTATTTCACGGTAATAAGTCAGAAATTTTCCTTATTTTGGGGCAAAAAAGATAGAAATTCCCTTTGTTTTGGGGGAAAAAGACAGAAATTCCACTTATTTAGAGGCAATAAAGCAGAAATTCCTTTTATTTTGGAGCGAAAATGAAGAAATTTTCCTTTTTTATGGCAAAAAGGTATGCATTCTACTTATTTTCGGGCAAAATGGCAGAAATTCCCCGTATTTTGGAGCAAAATTGCAGAAATTTCCCTAATTGTAAGGCAAAAAGGCAGAAATTCCCTATATGTTGGGGCAGAAAGACAGAAATTATTCTTATTTCTGGTAAAACTCATAAATTCCACTTACTTTGGGGCAAAATTCCAGAAATTTCCCTTTTTTTGGGGCAAATTTGCAGAAATTTCACTTATTTTGGGGCAAAATTGCAGATATTTCACTTATTTCAGAAAAAAAGGAGAAATTTTATTATTTTGGGGCAAAAAGGCAGAAATTTCTTTCATTTTTGTACAAAATTGCAGAAATTTTTCTTATTTTGGAGCAAAAAGGCAGAAATTTCAATATTTTGGGGCAAAAATGCAGAAATTCCCCTGATTTTGAGGTATAATGGCTGAAATTCCCCTTATTTGGGGGCAAAAAGGCAGAAATTTCCCTTATATTGGGGCAAAATTGCAGAAATTTCACTTATTTCAGGGTAATAAGTCAGAAATTTTTTTTATTTTGGGGCAAAAAATACAGAAATTCACTTTGATTTGGGAGAAAAGACAGAAATTCCACTTATTTAGAGGCAAAAAAGCAGAAATTCCCCTTATTTTGGAGCAAAAATAAAGAAATTTTCCTTATATATGGCAAAAAGGTATGCATTCTTCTTATTTTCGGGCAAAAAGGCAGAAATTCCTTGTATATTGGAGAAAATTGCAGAAATTCCCCTAATTGTGAGGCAAAAAGGCATATATTCCCTATATGTTGGGGCAGAAAGACAGAAATTCTCCTTATTTTGGGGCAGAACTCAGAAATTTTACTCATTTTTGGGCAAAATTCCAGAAATTTCCCTTATTTTGGGGCAAAATTGCAGAAATTTCACTTATTTTGGGGCAAAATTGCAGAAATTTCACTTATTTCAAAGAAAATAAGCAGAAATTTTTCTTATTTTTGGGCAAAAAGTCAGAAATTCCCCTTATTTTGAGGTAAAAAGGCTGAAATTCCCTTTATTTGGGGGCAAAAAGGCAGAAATTTCTTTTATTTTAAGGCAAAATTGCAGAAATTTCACTTATTCCAGAATAATAAGTCAGAAATTTTCCTTATTTTGGGGCAAAAAAGACAGAAATTCCCTTTGTTTTTAAAGGAAAAAGACAGAAATTCCACTTATTTAGAGGCCAAAAAGCAGAAATTCCCATTATTTTGGAGCAAAAATGAAGAAATTTCCCTTTTTTATGGCAAAAAGGTATGCATTCTTCTTATTTTCAGGCAAAAAGGCAGAAATTCCCTGTATTTTGGAGCAAAATTGCAGAAATTCCTCTAACTTTGGGGCCAAATTCAGAAATTTCCTATAGTTGGGGCATAAAGACAGAAATATTCTTCATTTTGGGGCAGAACTCAGAAATTCCACTTATTTTGGTGCAAAATTCCAGAAATTTCCCATATTTTGGGGCAAAATTGCAGAAATTTCACTTATTTTGGGGCAAAATTGCAGAAATTTCACTTATTTCAGGGAAAATAGGCAGAAATTTCCCTTATTTTGAGGCAAAAAGGCAGAAATTCCTAATATTTTTTGGCAAAAATGCAGAAATTCCCCTTATTTTGAGGTAAAAAGGCTGAAATTCCCCTTACTTGGGGGCAAAAAGGCAGAAATTACCCTTATTTTAGGGCAAAATTGCAGAAATTTCACTTATTTCAGGGTAATAAGTCAGAAATTTTCCTTGTTTTGGGGCAAAAAAGAGAGAAATTCCCTTTGTTTTGGGGGAAAAAGACAGAAATTCCACTTATTTAGAGGCAATAAAGCAGAAATTCCTTTTATTTTGGAGCGAAAACGAAGAAATTTTCCTTTTTTATGGCAAAAAGGTATGCATTCTACTTATTTTCGGGGAAAAAGTCAGAAATTCCCCGTATTTTGGAGCAAAATTGCAGAAATTCCCCTAATTGTAAGGCAAAAAGACAGAAATTCCCTATATGTTGGGGCAGAAAGACAGAAAT
Organism: Micromys minutus; assembly: GCF_963924665.1. NCBI lineage: Eukaryota > Metazoa > Chordata > Mammalia > Rodentia > Muridae > Micromys > Micromys minutus. The sequence goes on from NW_027667262.1 coordinate 1,255,120, forward strand.
TATTCTTATTTTGGGGTAAAACTCATAAATTCCACTTACTTTGGGGAAAAATTCCAGAAATTTCCCTTATTTTGGGGCAAATTTGCAGAAATTTCACTTATTTTGGGGCAAAATTGCAGATATTTCACTTATTTCAGAAAAAAAGGAGAAATTTTATTATTTTGGGGCAAAAAGGCAGAAATTTCTTTTATTTTGGTACAAAATTGCAGAAATTTTTTATATTTTGGAGCAAAAAGGCAGAAATTTCCATATTTTGGGCCAAAAATGCAGAAATTCACCTTATTTTGAGGTATAATGGCTGAAATTCCCCTTATTTGGGGGCAAAAAGGCAGAAATTTCCTATATTTTGGGGCAAAATTGCAGAAATTTCTCTTATTTTGGGGCAAAATTGCAGAAATTTCACTTATTTCAAAGAAAATAAGCAGAAATTTTTCTTATTTTTGGGCAAAAAGGCAGAAATTCCTAATATTTTGTGGCAAAAATGCAGAAATTTTCCTTATTTTGAGGTAAAAAGGCTGAAATTCCCTTTATTTGGGGGCAAAAAGGCAGAAATTTCTTTTATTTTAAGGCAAAATTGCAGAAATTTCACTTATTCCAGAATAATATGTCAGAAATTTTCCTTATTTTGGGGCAAAAAAGACAGAAATTTCTTTGTTTTTAAAGGAAAAAGACAGAAATTCCACTTATTTAGAGGCCAAAAAGCAGAAATTCCCATTATTTTGGAGCAAAAATGAAGAAATTTCCCTTTTTTATGGCAAAAAGGTATGCATTCTTCTTATTTTCAGGCAAAAAGGCAGAAATTCCCTGTATTTTGGATCAAAATTGCAGAAATTCCTCTAATTTTGGGGCCAAATGCAGAAATTTCCTATAGTTGGGGCATAAAGACAGAAATATTCTTCATTTTGGGGCAGAACTCAGAAATTCCACTTATTTTGGTGCAAAATTCCAGAAATTTCCCATATTTTGGGGCAAAATTGCAGAAATTTCACATATTTTGGGGCAGAATTGCAGAAATTTCACTTATTTCAGGGAAAATAGGCAGAAATTTCCCTTATTTTGAGGCAAAAAGGCAGAAATTCCTAATATTTTTTTGGCAAAAATGCAGAAATTCCCCTTATTTTGAGGTAAAAAGGCTGAAATTCCCCTTACTTGGGGGCAAAAAGGCAGAAATTACCCTTATTTTAGGGCAAAATTGCAGAAATTTCACTTATTTCAGGGTAATAAGTCAGAAATTTTCCTTGTTTTGGGGCAAAAAAGAGAGAAATTCCCTTTGTTTTGGGGGAAAAAGACAGAAATTCCACTTATTTAGAGGCAATAAAGCAGAAATTCCTTTTATTTTGGAGCGAAAACGAAGAAATTTTCCTTTTTTATGGCAAAAAGTTATGCATTCTACTTATTTTCGGGCAAAAAGGCAGAAATTCCCCGTATTTTGGAGCAAAATTGCAGAAATTCCCCTTATTGTAAGGCAAAAAGGCAGAAATTCCCTATATGTTGGGGCAGAAAGACAGAAATTATTCTTATTTTGGGGTAAAACTCAAAAATTCCACTTACTTTGGGGCAAAATTCCAGAAATTTCCCTTATTTTGAGGCAAATTTGCAGAAATTTCACTTATTTTGGGGCAAAATTGCAGATATTTCACTTATTTTAGAAAAAGAGGAGAAATTTTATTATTTTGGGGCAAAAAGGCAGAAATTTCTTTTATTTTGGTACAAAATTGCAGAAATTTTTCTTATTTTGGAGCAAAAAGGCAGAAATTTCCATATTTTGGGGCAAAAATGCAGAAATTCTCCTTATTTTGAGGTATAATGGCTGAAATTCCCCTTATTTGGGGGCAAAAAGGCAGAAATTTCCTATATTTTGGGGCAAAATTGCAGAAATTTCACTTATTTCAGGGTAATAAGTCAGAAATTTTTTTTTATTTTGGGGCAAAAAATACAGAAATTCACTTTGATTTGGGAGAAAAGACAGAAATTCCACTTATTTAGAGGCAAAAAAGCAGAAATTCCCCTTATTTTGGAGCAAAAATAAAGAAATTTTCCTTATTTATGGCAAAAAAGAGGTATGCATTATTCTTATTTTCGGGCAAAAAGGAAGAAATTCCTTGTATATTGGAGATAAATTGCAGAAATTCCCCTAATTGTGAGGCAAAAAGGCATAAATTCCCTATATGTTGGGGAAGAAAGACAGAAATTCTCCTTATTTTGGGGCAGAACTCAGAAATTAAACTTATTATGGGGCAAAATTCCAGAAATTTCCCTAATTTTGGGGCAAAAATGCAGAAATTTCACTTATTTTGGGGCAAAATTGCAGAAATTTCACTTATTTCAGGGAAAATAGGCAGAAATTTTCTTTATTTTAGGGCAAAGAGGCAGAAATTCCTAATATTTTGTGGCAAAAATGCAGAAATTCCCCTTATTTTGAGGTAAAAAGGCTGAAATTCCCCTTATTTGTGGGCAAAAAGGCAGAAATTTCTTTTATTTTTGGGCAAAATTGCAGAAATTTCACTTATTTCAGAATAGTAAGTCAGAAATTTTCCTTATTTTGGGGCAAAAAAGACAGAAATTCCCTTTGTTTTTGGAGGAAAAAGAGAAATTCCACTTATTTAGAGGCCAAAAAGCAGAAATTCCCCTTATTTTGGAGCAAAAATGAAGAAATTTCCCTTTTTTATGGCAAAAAGTTATGCATTCTTCTTATTTTTGGGCAAAAAGGCAGAAATTCCCCGTATTTTGGAGCAAAATTGCAGAAATTCCCTTATTTGTGAAGCAAAATTCAGAAATTCCCTATATGTTGGGGCATAAAGACAGAAATTCTCCTTATTTTGAAGCAAAACTCAGAAATTCCACTTATTTTTGGGCAAAATTCCAGAAATTTCCCTTATTTTGGGGCAAAATTGCAGAAATTTCACTTTATATGGGACAAAATTACAGAAATTTCACTTATTTCAAAAAAAGGAGAAATTTTCTTATTTTGGGGCAAAAAGGCAGAAATTTCTATTATTTTGGTACAAAGTTGCAGAAATTTTTCTTATTTTGGGGCACAAGGGCAGAAATTTCCCATATTTTGGGGAAAATGTAGAAATTCCCCTTATTTTGAGGTAAAAAGGCTGAAATTCCCCTTATTTGGGGGCAAAAAGGCAGAAATTTCTCTTATTTTGGGGCAAAATTGCTGAAATTTCACTTATTTCACGGTAATAAGTCAGAAATTTTCTTTATTTTGGGGCAAAAAAGACAGAAATTCCCTTTGTTTTGGAAAAAAAAATTCCACTTATTTAGAGGCAAAAAAGTAGAAATTCCCTTTATTTTGGAGCAAAAATGAAGAAATTTCCCTTTTTTTATGACAAAAAGGTATGCATTCTTCTTATTTTCGGGCAAAAAGGCAGAAATTCGTTGTATTTTGGAGCAAAATTGCAGAATTTCGCCAAATTGTGGGGCAAAAAGGCAGAAATTCCCTATATGTTGGGGCATAAAGACAGAAATTCTCCTTATTTTGGGGCAGAACTCAGAAATTCCACTTATTTTTGGGCAAAATTCCAGAAATTTCCCTTATTTTGGGGCAAAATTGCATAAATTTCACTTATTTTGGGGCAAAATTTCAGAAATTTCCCTTATTTCCAAAAAAATAGGCAAAAATTTTTCTTATTTTGAGGCAAAAAGGCAGAAATTCTAAATATTTTGTGGCAAAAATGGAGAAATTTCCCTTATTTTGACTTAAAAAGGCTGAAATTCTCCTTATTTGGGGGAAAAAGGCAGAAATTTTTTTTATTTTGGTGCAAAATTGCAGAAATTTCACTTATTTCAGAATAATAAGTCAGAAATTTTCCTTATTTTGGGGCCAAAAAGACAGAAATTCCCTTTGTTTTTGGAGAAAAAAGACAGAAATTTCACTTATTTAGAGGCCAAAAAGCAGAAATTCCCCTTATTTTGGAGCAAAAATGAAGAAATTTCCCTTTTTTATGGCAAAAAGGTATGCATTCTTCTTATTTTCGGGCAAAAAGGCAGAAATACCCCGTATTTTGGATCAAAATTGCAGAAATTCCACTATTTGTGAAGCAAAATGCAGAAATTCCCTATATGTTGGGGCATAAAGACAGAAATTCTCCTTATTTTGAAGCAAAACTCAGAAATTCCACTTATTTTTGGGCAAAATTCCAGAAATTTCCCTTATTTTGGTGCAAAATTGCAGAAATTTCACTTTTTATGGGACAAAATTGCAGAAATTTCACTTATTTCAAAAAAGGAGAAATTTTCTTATTTTGGGGCAAAAAGACAGAAATTTCAATTATTTTGGTACAAAGTTGCAGATATTTTTCTTATTTTGGGGCAAAAAGGCAGAAATTTCCCATATTTTGGGGAAAATGCAGAAATTGCCCTTATTTTGAGGTAAAAGGCTGAAATTCCCCTTATTTGGGGGCAAAAAGGCAGAAATTTCTCATATTTTGGGGCAAAATTGCTGAAATTTCACTTATTTCATCGTATTAAGTCAGAAATTCCCCTTATTTTGGGGCAAAAAAGACAGAAATTCTCTTTGATTGGGAAAAAAACAGAAATTCCACTTATTTAGAGGCAAAAAGTAGAAATTCCCCTTATTTTGGAGCAAAAATGAAGAAATTTCTTTTTTTTATGGCAAAAAGATATGCATTCTTCTTATTTTCGGGCAAAAAGGCAGAAATTCCTTGTATTTTGGAGCAAAATTGCAGAATTTCGCCTAATTGTGGGGCAAAAGGAAGAAATTCCCTATATGTTGGTGCATAAAGAAAGAAATTCTCCTTATTTTGGGGCAGAACTCAGAAATTCCACTTATTTTTGGGCAAAATTCCAGAATTTCCCTTATTTAGGGGCAAAATTGCAGAAATTTCACTTATTTCAAAGAAAATAGGCAGAAATTTTCCTTATTTTTGGGCAAAAAGGCAGAAATTCCTAATATTTTGTGCCAAAAATTCAGAAATTCCTCTTATTTTGAGGTAAAAAGTCTGAAATTCCCATTATTTGGGGGCAAAAAGCCAGAAATTTCCAATATTTTGGGGCAAAATTGCAGAAATTTCACTTATTTCAGGGAAAAAGGTCAGAAATTTTCCTTATTTTTGGACAAAAAGGCAGAAATTCTAAATATTTTGTGGCAAAAGACAGAAATTCCACTTATTTTTGTGCAAAATTAGAGAAATTTGCCTTATTTTGAGGCAAAATTGAAGAAATTTCTATTATTTTGGGCAAAATTGCAGAAATTTCACTTATTTCAGAAAAAAGCAGAAATTTTCTTATTTTCGGGCAAAAAGGCAGAAATTTCTTTTATTTTGGTACAAAATTGCAGAAATTTTTCTTATTTTGGGGCAAAAAGGCAGAAATATCTAATATTTTGCAGCAAAATGCAGAAATTCCCCTTATTTTGAGATAAAAAGGCTGAAATTCCCCTTATTTGGGGGCAAAAAGGCAGAAATTTCTCTTATTTTGGGGCAAAATTGCAGAAATTTCACTTATTTCAGGGAAAAATAGCAGAAATTTTCCATATTTTTGGGCAAAAATGCAGAAATTCCTAATATTTTGTGGCAAAAATACAGAAATTCCCTTTATATTGAGGTAAAATGGTGAAATTCCTCTTATTTAGGGGCAAAAAGGCAGAAATTTCCCTTATTTTGGGGCAAAATTGCAGAAATTTCACTTATTTCAGGGTAATAAGTCAGAAATTTTTCTTATTTTGTGGCAAAAAAGACAGAAATTCCCTTTGTTTTTGAAAAAAAAGACAGAAATTCCAATTATTTAGAGGCAAAAAAGCAGAAATTCCCCTTATTTTGGAGCAAAAATGAAGAAATTTTTCTTTTTTATGGAAAAAAGGTATGCATGCTTCTTATTTTTGGGCAAAAAGGCAGAAATTCCTCGTATTTTGTAGTATAATTGCAGAAATTCTCCCAATGGTGTGGCAAAAAGGCAGAAATTCCCTATATGTTAGGGTAAAAAGACAGAAATTCTCCTTATTTTGGGGCAAAATTCAGAAATTCCACTTATTTTGGGGCAAAAATCCAGAAATTTCCCTTATTTTGGGGAAAAATTGGAGAAATTTCACTTGTTTTGGGGCAAAATTGCAGAAATTTCACTTGTTTTGGGGCAAAATTGCAGAAATTTTCCTTATTTTGGGTCAAAAAGGCAGAAATTTCTAATATTTTTTGGCAAAAATGCAGAAATTACCCTTATTTTGAGGTAAAAAGGCTGAAATTTCCCTTATTTGGGGGCAAAAAGGCAGAAATTTCCCTTATTTTGGGGCAAAATTGCAGAAATTTCACTTATTTCAGGGTAATAAGTCTGAAATTTTCCTTATTTTAGGGCAAAAAAGACAGAAATTCCCTTTGTTTTGGGGAAAAAAGACAGAAATTCCACTTATTTAGAGGCAAAAAAGCAGAAATTCCCCTTATTTTGGAGCAAAATTGCAGAAATTCCCCTAAATGTGGGGCAAAAAGGCAGAAATTCCCTATATATTGGTGCAAAAAGACAGAAATAATCCTTATTTTGGGGCAAAACTCAGAAATTCCACTTATTTTTGGGCAAAAATCCAGAAATTTCACTTATTTTGGGGCAAAATTGCAGAAATTTAACTTATTTTGGGGCAAAATTGCAGAAATTTCACTTATTTGAGAATATAAAGCAGAAATTTTCTTATTTGGGGGCACAAAGGCAGAAATTTCCCATATTTTGGGGCAAATATGCAGAAATTCCTCTTATTTTGAGGTAAAAATGCGCAAATTCCCCTTATTTGGGGGCAGAAAGGCAGAAATTTCACTTATTTTTGGGCAAAATTGCAGAAATTTCACTTATTTCAGGAAAAAAGGCAGAAATTTTTCTTATTTTTGGGCAAAATGGCAGAAATTCCTAATATTTTGTGGCAAAAATGCAGAAATTCCCCTTATTTTGAGGTAAAATGGTGAATTTCCCTTATTTCGGGGCAAAAAGGCAGAAATTTCCCTTATTTTGGGGCAAAATTGCAGAAATTCCACTTATTTCAGGGTAATAAGTCAGAAATTTTCCTTATTTTTGGGCAAAAAAGACAGAAATTCCCTTTGTTTTTGGGGGAAAAAGACAGAAATTCCACTTATTTTGGAGCAAAAATGAAGAAATTTCCCTTTTTTATGGCAAAAAGGTAGGCATTTTTTTTATTTTTGGGCTAAATGGCAGAATTTCCCCGTATTTTTTAGCAAAATTGCAGAAATTCCCCTAATTGTGGGGCAAAAAGGCAGGAATTCCCTATATGTTGGGGCAAAAAGACAGAAATTTTCCTTATTTTGGGGCAAAACTCAGAAATTCCACTTATTTTGGGGCAAAATTCCAGAAATTTCTCTTATTTTGGGGCAAAATTGCATAAATTTCACTTATTTCAGGAAAAAAAGGTAGAAATTTTCCTTATTTTTGGGCAAAAAGGCAGAAATTCCTAATATTTTGTGGCAAAAATGCAGAAATTACCCTTATTTTGAGGTAAAAAGGCTGAAATTCCCCTTATTTGGGAACAAAAAAGCAGAAATTTCCCTTACTCTGGGGCAAAATTGCAGAAATTTCACTTATTTCAGGGTAATAAGTCAGAAATTTTCCTTATTTTGGGGCAAAAAAAACCAGGAATTTCCTTTGTTTTGGGGAAAAAGACAGATATTCCACTTATTTAGTGGCAAAAAAGCAGAAATTCCCATTATTTTGGACCAAAAATGATGAAATTTCCCTTTTTTATGGCAAAAAGTTATGCATTCTTCTTATTTTCAGGCAAAAAGGCAGAAATTCCCCGTATTTTAAAGCAAAATTGCAGAAATTCCCCTAATTGTGGGGCAAAAAGACAGAAATTTCCTTTATTTTGAGGCAAAATTTCAGAAATTTCAATTATTTTGGGGCAAAATTGCAGAAATTTCACTTATTTCAGAAAAAAAGCAGAAATTTTATTATTTTGGAGCAAAAATGAAGAAATTGCCCATATTTTGTGGCAAAAATGCAGAAATTCCCCTTATTTTGAGGTAAAAAGCCTGAATTTCCCCCTATTTGGGGGCAAAAAGGCAGAATTTTCCCTTATTTTGGGGCAAAATTGCTGAAATTTCACTTATTTCAGGGTAATAAGTCAGAAATTTTCCTTATTTTTTGCAAATAAGATACAAATTCCCTTTGTTTTGGGGAAAAAAGACAGAAATTTCACTTATTTAGAGGCAAAAAAGCAGAAATTCCCCTTATTTTGGAGCAAAATTGCAGAAATTCCCCTAAATGTGGGGCAAAAAGGCAGAAATTCCCTATATGTTGGGGCAAAAATACAGAAATAATCCATATTTTGGGACAAAACTCAGAAATTTTACTTATTTTTGGGCAAAAATCCAGAAATTTCACTTATTTTGGGGCAAAATTGCAGAAATTTAACTTATTTTGGGGCAAAATTGCAGAAATTTCACTTATTTCAGAAAAGAAAAAGCAGAAATTTTCTTATTTGGGGGCAAAAAGGCAGAAATTTTTATTATTTTGGTACAAAATTGCAGAAATTTTTCTAATTTTGGGGCAAAAAGGCAGAAATTTCCCATGTTTTTGGGAAAAAATGCAGAAATTCCCCTTATTTTGAGGTAAAAAGGCTGAAATTCCTCTTATTTGGGGGCAAAAATGCAGAAATTTTACTTATTTTTGGGCAAAATTGTAGAAATTTCACTTATTTCAGGGAAAAAAAGCAGAAATTTTCCTTATCTTTGGGCAAAAAGTCAGAAATTCCTAATATTTTGTGGCAAAAACGCAGAAATTCCCCTTATTTTGAGGCATAATAGTGAAATCCCCCTTATTTCGGGGCAAGAAGGCAGAAATTTCTCTTATTTTGTGGCAAAATTGCAGAGATTTCACTTATTTCAGGGTAATAAGTCAGAAATTTTCCTTATTTTGGGGCAAAAAAGACAGGAATTCCCTTTGTTTTGGGGGAAAAAGACAGAAATTCCACTTATTTAGAGGCAAAAAAGCAGAAATTCCCCTTATTTTGGAGCAAAAATTAAGAAATTTCCCCTTTTTATGGCAAAAAGGTATGCATTCTTCTTATTTTCAGGCAAAAAAGCAGAAATTCCCCGTATTTTAAAGCAAAATTGCAGAAATTCCCCTAATTGTGTGGCAAAAAGACCGAAATACTCTTTATTTTGGGGCAAAAGACAGAAATTCCACTTATTTTGGCTCAAAATTAGAGAAATTTCCCTTATTTTGAGGCAAAATTGCAGAAATTTCAATTATTTTGGGGCAAAATTGCAGAAATTTCACTTATTTGAGAAAAAAAGCAGAAATTTTCTTATTTTGGGGCAAAACAGCAGAAATTTCTTTTATTTCGGTACAAAATTGCAGAAATTTTTCTTATTTTGGGGCAAAGAGGCAGAAATTTCCCATATTTTGCGGCAAAAATTCAGAAATTCCCCTTATTTTGAGGTAAAAATGCTGAAATTCCCCTTATTTGGGGGCAAAAAGGCAGAATTTTTTTTTTGTTTTCGGGCAAAATTGCAGAAATTTTACATATTTCAGGGTAATAAGTCAGAATTTTTTTTATTTTGGGGCAAAAAAGACAGAAATTCCTATTGTTTTTTTGGAAAAAGACAGAAATTCCACATATTTAGCGGCAAAAAGGCAGAAATTCCCTTTATTTTGTAGCAAAATTGCAGAAATTCCCCTAAATGTGGGGCAAAAAGGCAGAAATTTTCTATATGTTAAGGCAAAAAGACAGAAATAATTCTTATTTTGGGGCAAAACTCATATATTCCACTTATTTTTGGGCAAATATTCAGAAATTTCACTTATTTTGGGGCAAAATTGCAGAAATTTCACTTATTTTGGGGCAAAATTGCAGAAATTTCACTTATTTCAGAAAAAAAGAGAAATTTTCTTATTTGGGGGCCAAAAGGCAGAAATTTCTATTATTTTGGTACAAAATTACAGAAATTTTTCTTATTTTAGGGCAAAAAGGCAAAAATTTCCCATATTTTGGGGCAAAAATGCAGAAATTCCCCTTATTTTGAGGTAAAAAGGCTGAATTTCCTTATATTTGGGGGCAAAAAGGCAGAAATTTCACTTATTTTGAGGCAAAATTGCAGAAATTACAATTATTTCAGGGAAAAAAGGCAGAAATTGTCCTTATTTTTGGGCAAAAATGCAGAAATTCCTAATATTTTGTGGCAAAAATGCAGAAATTCCCCTTATTTTGAGGTAAAAAGGCTGAAATTCCCCTTATTTGGGGTCAAAAAGGCAGAAATTTCCTTTATTTTGAGGCAAAATTGCAGAAATTTTAGTTATTTCAGGGTAATAAGAAAGAAATTTTCCTTATTTTGGGGCCAAAAACCAGGAATTCCCTTTGTTTTGGGGGAAAAAGACAGAAATTCCACTTATTTAGAGGCAAAAAAGCAGAAATTCTTTTTATTTTGGAGCAAAAATGAAGAAATTTCCCTTTTTTATGGCAAAAAGTTATGCATTCTTCTAATTTTCAGGCAAAAAGGCAGAAATTCCCCATATTTTAAAACAAAATTGTAGAAATTTCCCTAATTGTGGGGCAAAAAGACAGACATCTTCCTTATTTTGGGGCAAAAGGCAGAAATTCCACTTATTTTGGGGCAAAATTCAAGAAATTTCCTTTATTTTGAGGCAAAATTGCAGAAATTTCAATTATTTTGGGGCAAAATTGCAGAAATTTCACTTATTTCAGAAAAAAAGCAGAAATTTTCTTATTTTGGGGCAAAAATGCAGAAATTTCCCATATTTTGCGGCAAAAATGCAGAAATTCCCCTTATTTTGAGGTAAAAAGGCTGAATTTCCCCCAATATGGACGCAAAAAGGCAGAATTTTCCCTTATTTTGGGGCACAATTGCAGAAATTTCGCTTATTTCAGGGTAATAAGTCAGAAATTTTCCTTATTTTTGGGCAAAAAAGACACAAATTCTCTCTGTTTTGAGGAAAAAGACAAAAATTCCACCATTTTAGAGGCAAAAAAGCAGAAATTCTCCTTATTTTGGAGCAAAAATGAAGAAATTTTCTTTTTTATGGCAAAAAGGTATGCATTCTTCTTATTTTCGGGCAAAAAGGCAGAAATTCCCCGTATTTTGGAGCAAAATTGCAGAAATTCCCCTAATTGTGGGGCAAAAAGGCAGAAATTCCCTATATGTTGGGGCATAAGGACAGAAATTCTCCTTATTTTGGGGCAGAACTCAGAAATTCCACTTAATTTGGGGCAAAATTCCAGAAATTTCTCATATTTTGGGGCAAAATTGCAGAAATTTCAATTATTTTGGAGCATAAATGAAGAAATTTTCCTTTTTTATAGCAAAAACATATGCATTCTTCTTATTTTCGGGCAAAAAGGCAGAAATTCCCCGAATTTTGGAGCAAAATTGCAGAAATTCCCCTAATTGTGGGGCAAAAAGGCAGAAATTCCCTATAAGTTGGGGCATAAAGAGAGAAATTCTCCTTATTTTGGGGCAGAATTCAGAAATTAAACTTATTTTGGGGCAAAATTCCAGAAATTTCCCATATTTTGTGGCAAAATTGCAGAAATTTCACTTATTTTGGGGCAAAATTGCAGAAATTTCACTTATTTCAGGGAAAAAAGGCAGAAATTTTCCTTATTTTGTGGCAAAAGGCAGAAATTGCTAATATTTTGTGGCAAAAATGCAGAAATATCCCTTATTTTGAGGTAAAAAGGCTGAAATTTTCCTTATTTGGGGGCAAAAAGGTAGAAATTTTCCTTATTTTGGGGCAAAATTGCTGAAATTTCACTTATTTTACGGTAATAAGTCAGAAATTTTCCTTATTTTGGGGCAAAAAAGACAGAAATTCACTTTGTTTTGGGGGTAAAAGACAGAAATTCCACTTATTTAGAAGCAAAAAAGCAGAAATTCCCCTTATTTTAAAGAAAAAATAAAGAAATTTCCCTTTTTTATGGCAAAAAGGTATGCATTCTTCTTATTTTTGTGCAAAAAGGCAGAAATTCCCCGTATTTTGGAGAAAAATAGCAGAGATTCCCCTAATTGTGTGGCAAAATTCAAAAATTCCCTATATGTTGGGGCATAATGACAGAAATTCTCCTTATTTTGGGGTAAAACGAATAAATTCAACTTACTTTGGGTCAAAATTCCAGAAATTTCCCTTATTTTGGGGCAAAATTGCAGAAATATCACTTATTTTGGGGCAAAATTGCAGAAATTTTAGTTATTTCAGGGAAAATAGGGAGAAATTTTCTTTATTTTAGGGCAAAAAGGAAGAAATTCCAAATATTTTGTGGCAAAAATGCAGAAATTTTTTTTATTTTGAGGTAAAAAGGCTGAAATTCCCCTTATTTGGAAGCAAAAAGGCAGAAATTTCTCTTATTTTGGAGCAAAATATCAGAAATTTCACTTATTTCACGGTAATAAGTCAGAAATTTTCCTTATTTTAGGGCAAGAAACAGAAATTCCCTTTGTTTTGGGGGAAAAAGACAGAAATTCCACTTATTTAGAGGCAAAAAAGCAGAAATTCCCTTTATTTTGGAGCAAAAATGGAGAAATTTCCCATTTTTATGGCAAAAAGTATTCATTCTTCATATTATCGGGCAAAAAGGCAGAAATACCCCGTATTTTGTAGCAAAATTGCAGAAATTCCCCTAATTGTGGGGCAAAAAGGCAGAAATTCCCTATATGTTGGGGCAAAAAGACAGAAATTCTCATTATTTTGCGCAAAACTCAGAAATTCCACTTATTTTGAGGCAAAATTCCAGAAATTTTCCTTATTTGGGGGCAAAATTGCAGAAATTTCACTTAATTTGGGTCAAAATTGCAAAAATTTCACTTATTTCAGAAAAAAAAATGAGAAATTTTCTTTATTTTGGGGCAAAATTGCAGAAATTTCACTTATTTCACAGAAAAAGGGCAGAAATTTTCTTTATTTTTTGGCAAAAAGGCCGAAATTCTAAATATTTTGTGGCAAAAATGCAGAAATTTCCCATATTTTGGGGCAAAATTGCAGAAATTTCAGTTATTTTGGGGCAAAATTGCAGAAATTTCACTTATTTCAGGGAAAATAGGCAAAAAATATCCTCATTTTGGGGCAAAAAGGAAGAAATTCCTATTTTTTTGTGGCAAAAATACAGAAATTCCTTTTATTTTGAGGTAAAAAGGCTGAAATTCCCCTTATTTGGGGGCAAAAAGGCAGAAATTTCCCTTATTTTGGGGCAAATTGCAGAAATTTCACTTATTTCAGAGTAATAATCAAAAATTTTTCTTATTTTGGGGCAAAATGAGAGAAATTCCTTTTGTTTTGAAGGAAAAAGACAGAAATTCTACTTATTTAGAGGCAAAAAAGCAGAAATTCCCCTTATTTTGGAGCAAAAATGAAGAAATTTCCGTTTTTTATGGCCAAAAGGTATGCATTTTTTTTATTTTCGGGTAAAAAGGCAGAAATTCCCCGTATTTTGGAGCAAAATTGCAGAAATTCCCCTAATTGTGGGGCAAAAAGGCAGAAATTTCCTATATGTTGGGGCATAAATACAGAAATTCTTCTTATTTTGGGGCTGAACTCAGAAATTAAAATTAATTTGGGGCAAAATTCCAGAAATTTCCCTTATTTTGGGGCAAAATTGCAGAAATTTCACTTATTTTGGGGCAAAATTGCAGAAATTTCACTTATTTCAGGGAAAAAAGGCAGAAATTTTCCTTATTTTGAAGCAAAAAAGCAGAAATTCCAAATATTTTGTGGCAAAAATGCAAAAATTCCCCCTATTTTTGTGGTAAAAAAACTGAAATTCCCCTTATTTGGGGGCAAAAATGCAGAAATTTTCCTTATTTTGGGGCAGAACTCAAAAATTAAACTTATTTTGAGGCAAAATTCCAGAAATTTCCCCTATTTTGGGGCAAAATTCCAGAAATTTCCCCTATTTTGGGGCAAAATTCCAGAAATTTCCTTTATTTTGGGGCAAAATTGCAGAAATTTCACTTATTTTGGGGCAAAAATTGCAGAAATTTCACTTATTTCAGGAAAAAAGCAGAAATTTTCTTATTTTGGGGCAAAAAGGCATAAATTTCTTTTATTTTGGTACAAAATGGCAGAAATTTTTCTTATTTTGGGGCAAAAAGGCAGAAATTTCCCATATTTTGGGGCAAAAAGGCAGAAATTCCCCTTATTTTGAGGTAAAAATGCTGAAATTCCCCTTATTTGTGGGCAAAAACACAGAAATTTCCCTTATTTTGAGGCAAAATTGCAGAAATATCATTTATTTCAGAAAAAAAGCAGAAATTTTCTTATATTGGGGCAAAAAGGCTGAAATTTCTTTTATTTTGGTACAGAATTGCAGAAATTTTTCTTATTTTGTGGCAAAATGACAGAAATTTCCCATATTTTGGGTCAAAAATTCAGAAAGTCCCCTTATTTTGAGGTTAAAAGTCTGAAATTCCCCTTATTTCATGGCAAAAAGGCAGAAATTTCTCTTATGTTGGGGCAAAATTGCAGAAATTTCATTTATTTCATAAAAAAAGTAGAAATTTTCTTATTTTGGGGCAAAAAGTCAGAAATTTTTTTATTTTGGTACAAAATTGCAGAAATTTTTCTTAATTTGGGGCAAAAAGGCAGAAATTTCCCATATTTTTGGGCAAAAATTTAGAAATTCTCCATATTTTGAGGTAAAAAGGCTGATATTTACCTTATTTGAGGTCAAAAAGGCAGAATTTTCTCTTAATTTGGGGCAAAATTTTAGAAATTTCCCTTATTTTGGGGCAAAATTGCAGAAATTTCACTAATTTTGGGGCAAAATTGCAGAAGTTTCACTTATTTCAGGGAAAAAAGACAGAAATTTTCCTTATTTTTGGGCAAAAAAACAGAAATTCCTAATATTCTATGGCATAAATGCAGAAATTCCCCTTATTTTGAGGTAAAAAGTCTGAAATTCCCCTTATTTGGGGGCAAAAAGGCAGAAATTTCCCTTATTTTGGGCCAAAATTGCAGAAATTTCACTTATTTCAGGGTAATAAGTCAGAAATTTTCCTTATTTTGGGGCAAAAAAGACAGAAATTCCCTTTGTTTTGGGGGAAAAAGACAGAAATTCCACATATTTAGAGGCAAAAAAGCAGAAATTCCCCTATTTGTAGGGCAAAAAGGCAGAAATTCCCTATATGTTGGGGCAAAAAGACAGAAATTCTCCTCATTTTGGGGCAAAACTCAGAAATTCCATGTATTTTGTGCAAAATTGTAGAAATTTCACTTATTTCAGGGTAATAAGTCAGAAATTTTCCTTATTTTGGGGCAAAAATTCTACTTATTTAGAGGCAAAAAAGCAGAAATTCCCTTTATTTTAAAGCAAAAATGGAGAAATTTCCCATTTTTCTGGCAAAAAGGTAATCATTCTTCTTATATTCGGGCAAAAAGGCAGAAATACCCTGTATTTTGGAGCAAAATTGCAGAAATTCCCCTAATTGTGGGGCAAAAAGGTAGAAATTCCCTATATGTTGGGGCATAAAGACAGAAATTCTCCTTATTTTTGCGCAAAACTCAGAAATTCCACTTATTTTCAGGCAAAATTCCAGAAATTTCCCTTATTTGGGGGCAAAATTGCAGAAATTTCACTTTTTTGGGGCAAAATTGCAGAAATTTCACTTATTTTAGAAAAAAAGCAGAAATTTTCTTATATTAGGGCAAAAAGGCTGAAATTTATTTTATTTTGGTACAGAATTGCAGAAATTTTTCTTATTTCGGAGTAAAAAGGCAGAAATTTCCCATATTTTGGGTCAAAAATGCAGAAAGTCTTCATATTTTGAGGTAAAAAGGCTGAAATTCCCCTGATTTGGAGGCAAAAAGGCAGAAATTTCTCTTATTTTGAGGCAAAATTGCAGAAATTTCACTTATTTCAGAAAAAAAGCAGAAATTTTCTTATATTGGGGCAAAAAGGCTGCAATTTCTTTTATTTTGGTACAGAATTGCAGAAATTTTTCCTATTTTGGGGCAAAAAGGCAGAAATTTCCCATATTTTGGGTCAAAAATTCAGAAAGTCCCCTTATTTTGAAGTTAAAAGTCTAAAATTCCCCTTATTTCGTGGCAAAAAGGCAGAAATTTCTCTCATGTTGGGGCAAAATTGCAGAAATTTCATTTATTTCAGAAAAAAAAGTAGAAATTTTCTTATTTTGGAGCAAAAAGGCAGAAATTTTTTTATTTTGGTACAAAATTGCAGAAATTTTTCTTATTTTGGGGCCAAAAGGCAGAAATTTCCCATATTTTGGGGAAAAAATGCAGAAATTACCCTTATTTTGAGGTAAAAAGGCTGAAATTCCCCTTATTTGGGGGCAAAAAGGCAGAAATTTCTTTTATATTAGGGCATAATTTCAGAAATTTCACTTACTTCAGGGTAATAAGTCAGAAATTTTCCTTATTTTGGGGCAAAAAAGACAGAAATTCCCTTTGTTTTGGGGGAAAAAGACAGAAATTCCACTTATTTAGAGGCACAAAAGCAGAAATTCCCCTTATTTTGGAGCAAAATTGCAGAAATTTTTCTTTTTTTATGGCAAAAAGGTATGCATTCTTCTTATTTTCGGGCAAAAAGGAAGAAATTCCCTGTATTTTTAAGCAAAATTGCTGAAATTCCCCTGATTGTGGGGCAAAAAGGCGGAAATTCCCTATATGTTGGGGCATAAATACAGAAATTCTCCTTATTTTTGCGCAAAACTCAGAAATTCCACTTATTTTCAGGCAAAATTCCAGAAATTTCCCTTATTTGGGGGCAAAATTGCAGAAATTTCACTTATTTTGGGGCAAAATTGCAGAAATTTCACTTATTTTAGAAAAAAAGCAGAAATTTTCTTATATTAGGGCAAAAAGGCTGAAATTTATTTTATTTTGGTACAGAATTGCAGAAATTTTTCTTATTTCGGAGCAAAAAGGCAGAAATTTCCCATATTTTGGGTCAAAAATGCAGAAAGTCTTCATATTTTGAGGTAAAAAGGCTGAAATTCCCCTTATTTGGAGGCAAAAAGGCAGAAATTTCTCTTATTTTGAGGCAAAATTGCAGAAATTTCACTTATTTCAAAAAAAAGCAGAAATTTTCTTATATTGGGGCAAAAAGGCTGAAATTTCTTTTATTTTGGTACAGAATTGCAGAAATTTTTTTTATTTTGGGGCAAAAAGGCAGAAATTTCCCATATTTTGGGTCAAAAATGCAGAAAGTCCCCTTATTTTGAGGTTAAAAGTCTGAAATTCCCCTTATTTCGTGGCAAAAAGGCAGAAATTTCTCTTATGTTGGGGCAAAATTGCAGAAATTTCATTTATTTCAGAAAAAAAGTAGAAATTTTCTTATTTTAGAACAAAAAGGCAGAAATTTTTTTATTTTGGTACAAAATTGCAGAAATTTTTCTTATTTTGGGGCCAAAAGGCAGAAATTTCCCATATTTTGGGGAAAAATGCAGAAATTACCCTTATTTTGAGGTAAAAAGGCTGAAATTCCCCTTATTTGGGGGAAAAAAGGCAGAAATTTCTTTTATATTAGGGCATAATTGCAGAAATTTCACTTACTTCAGGGTAATAAATCAGAAATTTTCCTTATTTTGGGGCAAAAAAGACAGAAATTCCCTTTGTTTTGGGGGAAAAAGAAAGAAATTCCACTTATTTAGAGGAAAAAAAGCAGAAATTCCCCTTATTTTGGAGCAAAATTGCAGAAATTTTCCTTTTTTATGGCAAAAAGTTATGCATTCTTCTTATTTTCGGGCAAAAAGGCAGAAATTCCCTCTATTTTGAAGCAAAATTGCTGAAATTCCCCTAATTGTGGGGCAAAAAGGAAGAAATTTCCTATATGTTGGGGCAAAAAGACAAAAATCCTCCTTATTTTGGGGCAAAACTCAGAAATTCCACTTATTTAGGGCAAAGTTCCAGAAATTACCTTTATTTTGAGGCAAAATTGCAGAAATTTCACTTATTTTGGGGCAAAATTGCAGAAATTTCACTTATTTCAGGGAAAAAAACAGAAATTTTCATATTTTGTGGCAATAAGGCAGAAATTTCTTTTATTTTGGTACAAAATTGCAGAAATTTTTCTTATTTTGGGCAAAAAGGCAGAAATTCCCCTTCTTTTGAGGTAAAAAGGCTGAAATTCCCCTTATTTGGGGGCAAAAAGGAAGAAATTTCCCTTATTTTGGGGCTAAATTGCAGAAATTTCACTTATTTCAGGGTAATAAGTCAGAAATTTTCCTTATTTTGAGGCAAAAAATACAGAAATTCCCTTTGTTTTGGGGGAGAAAACAGAAATTCCACATATTTAGAGGCAAAAACCAGAAATTCCCTTTATTTTGGAGCAAAAATGAAGAAATTTCATTTTTATGGCAAAAAGGTATGCATTCTTCTTATTTTCGGACAAAAAGGCAGAAATTCCCCGTATTTTGGAGCAAAATTACAGAAATTCCCCTAATTGTGGGGAAAAAAGGCAGAAATTCCCTATATGTTGGGGCAAAAAGACATAAATTCTTCTTATTTTAGGGAAAAATTCAGAAATTTAATTATTTTGAGGCAAAATTGCAGAAATTTCATTTATTTCAGAAAAAAAGCAGAAATTTTCTTATTTTGGGGCAAAAAGGCAGAAATTCCTTTTATTTTGGTACAAAATTGCAGAAATTTTTCTTAATTTGGGGCAAAAAGGCAGAAATTTCCCATATTTTTGGGCAAAAATTCAGAAATTCTCCATATTTTGAGGTAAAAAGGCTGAAATTTCCCTTATTTGAGGTCAAAAAGGCAGAAATTTCTCTTAATTTGGGGCAAAATTTTAGAAATTTCCCTTATTTTGGGGCAAAATTGCAGAAATTTCACTTATTTTGGGGCAAAATTGCAGAAATTTCACTTATTTCAGGGAAAAAAGGCAGAAATTTTCCTTATTTTTGGGCAAAAAACAGAAATTCCTAATATTCTATGGCAAAAATGCAGAATTTCCCCTTATTTTGAGGTAAAAAGGCTGAAATTCCCCTTATTTGGGGACAAAAAGGCAGAAATTTCCCTTATTTTGGGGCAAAATTGCAGAAATTTCACTTATTTCAGGGTAATAAGTCAGAAATTTTCCTTATTTTGGGGCAAAAAAGACAGAAATTCCCTTTGTTTTGGGGGAAAAAAGACAGAAATTCCACATATTTAGAGGCAAAAAGCAGAAATTCCCCTAATTGTGGGGAAAAAGGCAGAAATTCCCTATATGTTGGGGCAAAAAGACAGAAATTCTCCTCATTTTGGGGCAAAACTCAGAAATTCCATGTATTTTGTGCAAAATTGTAGAAATTTCACATATTTCAGGGTAATAAGTGAGAAATTTTCCTTATTTTGGGGCAAAAAACAGAAATTCCCTTTGTTTTGGGGGGAAAAGACAGAAATTCCACTTATTTACAGGCAAAAAAGCAGAAATTCCCTTTATTTTAAAGCAAAAATGGAGAAATTTCCCATTTTTGTGGCAAAAAGGTAATCATTCTTCTTATATTCGGGCAAAAAGGCAGAAATACCCCGTATTTTGGAGCAAAATTGCAGAAATTCCCCTAATTGTGAGGCAAAAAGGCAGAAATTCCCTATATGTTGGGGCATAAAGACAGAAATTCTCCTTATTTTTGCACAAAACTCAGAAATTCCACTTATTTTCAGGCAAAATTCCAGAAATTTCCCTTATTTGGGGCCAAAATTGCAGAAATTTCACATATTTTGGCGCAAAATTGCAGAAATTTCACTTATTTCAGAAAAAAAATGAGAAATTTTTTTTATTTTGGGGCAAAAAGGCAGAAATTTCTCTTATTTTGGTACAAAATGGCAGAAATTTTTCTTATTTTGGGGCAAAAAGGCAGAAATTTCCCATATTTTGGGACAAAAATGCAGAAAGTCTTTATATTTAGAGGTAAAAAGGCTGAAATTCCCCTGATTTGGGGGCAAAAACACAGAAATTTACCTTATTTTGAGGCAAAATTGCAGAAATATCATTTATTTAAAAAAAAAAAAGCAGAAATTTTCTTATATTGGGGCAAAAAGGCTGAAATTTCTTTTATTTTGGTACAGAACTGCAGAAATTTTTCTAATTTTGTGGGCAAAAAGACAGAAATTTCCCATATTTTGGGTCAAAAATGCAGAAAGTCCCCTTATTTTGAGGTTAAAAGTCTCAAATTCCCCTTATTTCGTGGCAAAAAGGCAGAAATTTCTCTTATGTTGGGGCAAAATTGCAGAAATTTCATTTATTTCAGAAAAAAAAGTAGAAATTTTCTTATTTGAGGGCAAAAAGGCAGAAATTTTTTTATTTTGGTACAAAATTGCAGAAATTTTTCTTATTTTGGGGCCAAAAGGCAGAAATTTCCCATATTTTGGGGAAAAAATGCAGAAATTACCCTTATTTTGAGGTAAAAAGGCTGAAATTCCCCTTATTTGGGGGCAAAAAGGCAGAAATTTCTTTTATATTGGGGCATAATTGCAGAAATTTCACTTACTTCAGGGTAATAAGTCAGAAATTTTCCTTATTTTGGGGCAAAAAAGACAGAAATTCCCTTTGTTTTGGGGGAAAAAGACAGAAATTCCACTTATTTAGAGGCAAAAAAGCAGAAATTCCCCTTATTTTGGAGTAAAATTGCAGAAATTTTCCTTTTTTATGGCAAAAAGGTATGCATTCTTCTTATTTTCGGGCAAAAGGCAGAAATTCCCTGTATTTTGAAGCAAAATTGCAGAAATTCCCCTAATTGTGGGGCAAAAAGGAAGAAATTTTCTATATGTTGGGGCAAAAAGACAAAAATCCTCCTTATTTTGGGGCAAAACTCAGAAATTCCACTTATTTAGGGCAAAGTTCCAGAAATTACCTTTATTTTGAGGCAAAATTGCAGAAATTTCACTTATTTTGGGGCAAAATTGCAGAAATTTCACTTATTTCAGGGAAAAAAACAAAAATTTTCATATTTTGTGGTAATAAGGCAGAAATTTCTTTAATTTTGGTACAAAATTGCAGAAATTTTTCTTATTTTGGGCAAAAAGGCAGAAATTTCCCTTATTTTGGTGCAAAATTGCAGAAATTTCACTTATTTCAGGGTAATAAGTCAGAAATTTTCCTTATTTTGGGGCAAAAAATACAGAAATTCCCTTTGTTTTGGGGGAAAAAGACAGAAATTCCACTTATTTAGAGGCAAAAACCAGAAATTCCCCTTATTTTGGAGCAAAAATAAAGAAATTTCTTTTTTTATGGGAAAAAGGTATGCATTCTTCTTATTTTCGGACAAAAAGGCAGAAATTCCCCGTATTTTGGAGCAAAATTGGAGAAATTCCTCTAATTGCGGGGAAAAAAGGCAGAAATTCCCTATATGTTGGGGCAAAAAGACAGAAATTCTTCTTATTTTAGGGAAAAATTCAGAAATTTAACTTATTTTGAGGCAAAATTGAAGAAATTTCATTTATTTCAGAAAAAAGCAGAAATGTTCTTGTTTTGGGGCAAAAAGGCAGAAATTTCTTTTATTTTGGTACAAAATTGCAGAAATTTTTCTTAATTTGGGGCAAAAAGGCAGAAATTTCCCATATTTTTGGGCAAAAATTCAGAAATTCTCCATATTTTGAGGTAAAAAGGCTGAAATTTCCCTTATTTGAGGTCAAAAAGGCAGAAATTTCTCTTAATTTGGGGCAAAATTTTAGAATTTTCCCTTATTTTGGGGCAAAATTGCAGAAATTTCACTTATTTTGGGGCAAAATTGCAGAAATTTCACTTATTTCAGGGAAAAAAAGGCAGAAATTTTCCTTATTTTTGGGCAAAAAACCAGAAATTCCTAATATTCTATGGCAAAAATGCAGAAATTCCCCTTATTTTGAGGTAAAAAGGCTGAAATTCCCCTTATTTCGGGGCCAAAAGGCAGAAATTTCCCTTATTTTGGGGCAGAATTGCAGAAATTTTACTTATTTCAGGGTAATAAGTCAGAAATTTTCCTTATTTTGGGGCAAAAAAGACAGAAATTTCTTTTGTTTTGGGGGAAAAAGACAGAAATTCCACATATTTAGAGGCAAAAAAGCAGAAATTGCCCTATTTGTAGGACAAAAAGGCAGAAATTCCCTATATGTTGGGGGAAAAAGACAGAAATTCTCCTCATTTTGGGGCAAAACTCAGAAATTCCATGTATTTTGTGCAAAATTTTAGAAATTTCACTTATTTCATGGTAATAAGTCAGAAATTTTCCTTATTTTCGGGCAAAAAACAGAAATTCCCTTTGTTTTGGGGGAAAAAGACAGAAATTCCACTTATTTAGAGGCAAAAAAGCAGAAATTCCCTTTATTTTAAAGCAAAAATGGAGAAATTTCCCATTTTTGTGGCAAAAAGGTAATCATTCTTCTTATATTCGGGCAAAAAGGCAGAAATACCCCGTATTTTGGAGCAAAATTGCAGAAATTCCCCTAATTGTGAGGCAAAAAGGCAGAAATTCCCTATATGTTGGGGCATAAAGACAGAAATTCTCTTTATTTTTGCGCAAAAATCAGAAATTCCACATATTTTCAGGCAAAATTCCAGAAATTTCCCTTATTTGGGGGCAAAATTGCAGAAATTTCACTTATTTTGAGGCAAAATTGCAGAAATTTTACTTATTTCAGAAAAAAAAGCAGAAATTTTCTTATATTGGGGCAAAAAGGCTGAAATTTATTTTATTTTGGTACAGAATTGCAGAAATTTTTCTTATTTCGGAGCAAAAAGGCAGAAATTTCCCATATTTTGGGGCAAAAATGCAGAAATTCCCCTTATTTTGAAGTAAAAAGGCTGAAATTCCCCTTATTTGGGGGCAAAAACACAGAAATTTCCCTTATTTTGAGGCAAAATTGCAGAAATATCATTTATTTCAGAAAAAAAGCAGAAATTTTCTTATATTGGGGCAAAAAGGCTGAAATTTCTTTTTTTTTGGTACAGAATTGCAGAAATTTTTCTTATTTTGGGGCAAAAAGGCAGAACTTTCCCATATTTTGGGTCAAAAATGCAGAAAGTCCCCTTATTTTGAGGTTAAAAGTCTGAAATTCCCCTTATTTCGTGGCAAAAAGGCCGAAATTTCTCTTATGTTGGGGCAAAATTGCAGAAATTTCATTTATTTCAGAAAAAAAAAAGTAGAAATTTTCTTATTTTGGGACAAAAAGGCAGAAATTTTTTTATTTTGGTACAAAATTGCAGAAATTTTTTTTATTTTGGGGCCAAAAGGCAGAAATTTCCCATATTTTGGGGAAAAAATGCAGAAATTACCCTTATTTTGAGGTAAAAAGGCTGAAATTCCCCTTATTTGGGGGCAAAAAGGCAGAAATTTCTTTTATATTGGGGCATAATTGCAGAAATTTCACTTACTTCAGGGTAATAAGTCAGAAATTTTCCTTATTTTGGGGCAAAAAAGACAGAAATTTCCTTTGTTTTGGGGGAAAAAGAAAGAAATTCCACTTATTTAAAGGCAAAAAAGCAGAAATTCTCCTTATTTTGGAGCAAAATTGCAGAAATTTTCCTTTTTTATGGCAAAAGGTATGCATTCTTTTTATTTTCGGGCAAAAAGGCAGAAATTCCCCGTATTTTGAAGCAAAATTGCAGAAATTCCCCTAACTGTGGGGCAAAAAGAAAGAAATTTCCTATATGTTGGGGCAAAAAGACAAAAATCCTCCATATTTTGGGGCAAAACTCAGAAATTCCACTTATTTAGGCAAAGTTCCAGAAATTACCTTTATTTTGAGGCAAAATTGCAGAAATTTCACTTATTTTGGGGCAAAATTGCAAAAATTTCACTTATTTCAGGGAAAAAAAACAGAAATTTTCGTATTTTGTGGCAATAAGGCAGAAATTTCTTTTATTTTGGTACAAAATTGCAGAAATTTTTCTTATTTTGGGCAAAAAGGCAGAAATTCCCCTTATTTTGAGGTAAAAAGGCTGAAATTCCCCTTATTTGGGGGCAAAAAGGCAGAAATTTCCCTTATTTTGGGGCAAAATACCAGAAATTTCACTTATTTCAGGGTAATAAGTCAGAAATTTTCCTTATTTTGGGGCAAAAAAAACAGAAATTCCCTTTGTTTTGGGGGAGAAAGACAGACATTCCACTTATTTAGAGGCAAAAACCAGAAATTCCCCTTATTTTGGAGCAAAAATGAAGAAATTTCTTTTTTTATGGCAAAAAGGTATGCATTCTTCTTATTTTCGGACAAAAAGGCAGAAATTCCCCGTATTTTGGAGCAAAATTGCAGAAATTCCCCTAATTGTGGGGAAAAAAGGCAGAAATTCCCTATATGTTGGGGCAAAAAGACAGAAATTCTTCTTATTTTAGGGAAAAATTCAGAAATTTAACTTATTTTGAGGCAAAATTGCAGAAATTTCATTTATTTCAGAAAAAAAGCAGAAATTTTCTTATTTTGGGGCAAAAAGGCAGAAATTTCTTTTATTTTGGTACAATATTGCAGAAATTTTTCTTAATGTGGGGCAAAAAGGCAGAAATTTCCCATATTTTTGGGCAAAAATTCAGAAATTCTCCATATTTTGAGGTAAAAAGGCTGAAATTTCCCTTATTTGAGGTCAAAAAGGCAGAAATTTCTCTTAATTTGGGGAAAAATTTTAGAAATTTCCCTTATTTTGGGGCAAAATTGCAGAAATTTCACTTATTTTGTGGCAAAATTGCAGAAATTTCACTTATTTCAGGGAAAAAAGGCAGAAATTTTCCTTATTTTTGGGCAAAAAAACAGAAATTCCTAATATTCAATGGCCAAAATGCAGAAATTCCCCTTATTTTGAGGTAAAAAGGCTGAAATTCCCCTTATTTGGGGGCAAAAAGGCAGAAATTTCCCTTATTTTGGGGCAAAATTGCAGAAATTTCACTTATTTCAGGGTAATAAGTCAGAAATTCTCCTTATTTTGGGGCAAAAAAGACAGAAATTCCCTTTGTTTTGGGGGAAATAGACAGAAATTCCACATATTTAGAGGCAAAAAAGCAGAAATTCCCCTATTTGTAGGGCAAAAAGGCAGAAAATCCCTATATGTTGGGGCAAAAATACAGAAATTCTCCTTATTTTGGGGCAAAACTCAGAAATTCCATGTATTTTGTGCAAAATTTTAGAAATTTCACTTATTTCAGGGTAATAAGTCAGAAATTTTCCTTATTTTGGGGCAAAAAACAGAAATTCCCTTTGTTTTGGGTGAAAAAGACAGAAATTCCACTTATTTAGAGGAAAAAAAGCAGAAATTCCCTTTATTTTAAAGCAAAAATGGAGAAATTTCCCATTTTTCTGGCAAAAAGGTAATCATTCTTCTTATATTCGGGCAAAAATGCAGAAATACCCTGTATTTTGGAGCAAAATTGCAGAAATTCCCCTAATTGTGGGGCAAAAAGGCAGAAATTCCCTATATGTTGGGGCGTAAAGACAGAAATTCTCCTTATTTTTGCGCAAAACTCAGAAATTCCACTTATTTTCAGGCAAAATTCCAGAAATTTCCCTTATTTGGGGGCAAAATTGCAGAAATTTCACTTATTTTGGGGCAAAATTGCAGAAATTTCACTTATTTCAGAAAAAAAGCAGAAATTTTCTTATATTGGGGCATAAAGGCTGAAATTTCTTTTATTTTGGTACAGAATTGCAGAAATTTTTCTTATTTCAGAGCAAAAAGGCAGAAATTTCCCATATTTTGGGTCAAAAATGCAGAAAGTCTTCATATTTTGAGGTATAAAGGCTGAAATTCCCCTGATTTGGAGGCAAAAAGGCAGAAATTTCTCTTATTTTGAGGCAAAATTGCAGAAATTTCACTTATTTCAGAAAAAAAGCAGAAATTTTCTTATATTGGGGCAAAAAGGCTGAAATTTATTTTATTTTGGTACAGAATTGCAGAAATTTTTCTAATTTTGGGGCAAAAAGGCAGAAATTTCCCATATTTTGGGTCAAAAATCCAGAAAGTCCCCTTATTTTGAGGTTAAAAGTCTGAAATTCCCCTTATTTCGTGGCAAAAATGCAGAAATTTCTCTTATGTTGGGGCAAAATTGCAGAAATTTCATTTATTTCAGAAAAAAAAAGTAGAAATTTTCTTATTTTGGGGCAAAAAGGCAGAAATTTTTTTATTTTGGTACAAAATTGCAGAAATTTTTCTTATTTTGGGGCCAAAAGGCAGAAATATCCCATATTTTGGGGAAAAAATGCAGAAATTACCCTTATTTTGATGTAAAAAGGCTGAAATTCCCCTTATTTGGGGGCAAAAAGGCAGAAATTTCTTTTATATTGGGGCATAATTGCAGAAATTTCACTTACTTCAGGGTAATAAGTCAGAAATTTTCCTTATTTTGGGGCAAAAAAGACAGAAATTCCCTTTGTTTTGGGGGAAAAAGACAGAAATTCCACTTTTTTAGAGGCAAAAAAGCAGAAATTCCCCTTATTTTGAAGCAAAATTGCAGAAATTTTCCTTTTTTATGGCAAAAAGGTATGCATTCTTCTTATTTTCGGGCAAAAAGGCAGAAATTCCCCGTAATTTGAAGCAAAATTGCAGAAATTCGCCTAATTGTAGGGCAAAAAGGAAGAAATTTCTTATATGTTGGGGCAAAAAGACAAAAATCCTCCTTATTTTGGGGCAAAACTCAGAAATTCCACTTATTTAGGGCAAAGTTCCAGAAATTACCTTTATTTTGAGGCAAAATTGCAGAAATTTCACTTATTTTGGGGCAAAATTGCAGAAATTTCACTTATTTCAGGGAAAAAAACAGAAATTTTCATATTTTGTGGCAATAAGGCAGAAATTTCTTTTATTTTGGTACAAAATTGCAGAAATTTTTCTTATTTTGGGCAAAAAGGCAGAAATTCCCCTTATTTTGAGGTAAAAAGGCTGAAATTTTCCTTATTTGGGGGAAAAAAGGCAGATATTTCCCTTATTTTGGGGCAAAATTGCAGAAATTTCCCTTATTTCAGGGTAATAAGTCAGAAATTTTTCTTATTTTTGGGCAAAAAATACAGAAATTCCCTTTGTTTTGGGGGAGAAAGACAGAAATTCCACTTATTTAGAGGCAAAAACCAGAAATTCCCCTTATTTTGGAGCAAAAATGAAGAAATTTCTTTTTTTATGGCAAAAAGGTATGCATTCTTCTTATTTTCGGACAAAAAGGTAGAAATTCCCCGTATTTTGGAGCAAAATTGCAGAAATTCCCCTAATTGTGGGGAAAAGAGGCAGAAATTCCCTATATGTTGGGGCAAAAAGACAGAAATTCTTCTTATTTTAGGGAAAAATTCAGAAATTTAACTTATTTTGAGGCAAAATTGCAGAAATTTCATTAATTTCAGAAAAAAAGCAGAAATTTTCTTATTTTGGTGCAAAAAGGCAGAAATTTCTTTTATTTTGGTACAAAATTGCAGAAATTTTTCTTAATTTGGGGCAAAAAGGCAGAAATTTCCCATATTTTTGGGCAAAAATTCAGAAATTCTCCATATTTTGAGGTAAAAAGGCTGAAATTTCCCTTATTTGAGGTCAAAAAGGCAGAAATTTCTATTAATTTGTGGCAAAATTTTAGAAATTTCCCTTATTTTGGGGCAAAATTGCAGAAATTTCACTTATTTTGGGGCAAAATTGCAGAAATTTCACTTATTTCAGGGAAAAAAGGCAGAAATTTTCCTTATTTTTGGGCAAAAAAACAGAAATTCCTAATATTCTATGGCAAAAATGCAGAAATTCCCCTTATTTTCAGGTAAAAAGGCTGAAATTCCCCTTATTTGGGGGCAAAAAGGCAGAAATTTCCCTTATTTTGGGGCAAAATTGCAGAAATTTCACTTATTTCAGGGTAATAAGTCAGAAATTTTCCTTATTTTGGGGCAAAAAAGACAGAAATTCCCTTTGTTTTGGGGGAAAAAGACAGAAATTCCACATATTTAGAGGCAAGAAAGCAGAAATTCCCTTATTTGTAGGGCAAAATGGCAGAAATTCCCTATATGTTGGGGCAAAAAGACAGAAATTCTCCTCATTTTGGGGCAAAACTCAGAAATTCCATGTATTTTGTGCAAAATTTTAGAAATTTCACTTATTTCAGGGAAAAAAAGCAGAAATTTTCTTATTTTGGGGCAAAAAGGCAAAAATTTCTTTTATTTTTTTACAAAATTGTAGAAATTTTTCTTATTTTGGGGCAAAAAGGCAGAAATTTCCCATATTTTGGGACAAAATTCAGAAATTTTCCTTATTTTGAGGTAAAAATTCTGAAATTCCCCATATTTGGGGGCGAAAGGGCAGAAATTTCTCTTATTTTGGGGCAAAATTGCAAAAATTTCACTTATTTCAGGGTAATAAGACAGAAATATTCCTTATTTTGGGGCAAAAAATACAGAAATTCCCTTTTTTTGGGGAAAAAGACAGAAATTCTATTTATTTAGAGGCAAAAAAGCAGAAATTCCCGTTATTTTGGAGCGAAAAAGAGGAAATTTCCTTTTTTTATGGCAAAAAGGTGTGCATTCTTCTTATTTTCAGGCAAAAAGGCAGGAATTTCTCGTAATTTGGAGTAAAATTGCAGAAATTCCCTTAATTGTGGGGCAAAAAGGCAAAAATTCCCTAAAAGTTGGGGCAAAAAGACAGAAATTCTCCTTATTTGGACAAAACTCAGAAATTCCACTTATTTTGGGGCAAAATTCCAAAAATTTCCCTTATTTTGGGGCAAAATTGCAGAAATTTCACTTATTTTGGGGCAAAATTTCAGAAATTTAACTTATTGCAGGGAAAAAAGCAGAAATTTTCTTATTTTGGGGCAAAAAGGCAGAAATTCTTAATATTTTGTGGCAAAAATGCAGAAATTGCCCTTATTTTGAGGTAAAAAGGCTGAAATTCCCCTTACTTGGGGGCAAAAATGCAGAAATTTCCCTTATTTTGGGGCAAAATTGCAGAAATTTCACTTATTTCAGGGTAATAAGTCAGAAATTTTCCTTATTTTGGGGCAAAAAATACAGAAATTCCCTTTTTTGGGGGGGAAAAAGACAGAAATTCCACTTATTTGGAGGCAAAAATGGAGAAATTCCCTTTATTTTGGAGCAAAAATGAAGAAATTTTCCTTTTTTATGGCAAAAAGGTATGCATTCTTCTTATTTTTGGACAAAAAGGCAGAAATTCCCCATATTTTGGAGCAAAAGTGAAGAAATTCCTCTAAATGTGGGGCAAAAAGGCAGAAATTCTCTATATGTTGGGGCAAAAAGACAGAAATTCTCGTTATTTTGGGGAAAAACTCAGAAATTTCACTTATTTTGGGGCAAAATTGCAGAAATTTCATTTATTTCAGAAAAAAAGCAGAAATTTTCTTATTTTTGGCCAAAAAGGCAGAAATTTCTTTTACTTTGTTACAAAATTGCAGAAATTTTTCTTAATTTGGGGCAAAAAGGCAGAAATTTCCCATATTTTTGGGCAAAAATTCAGAAATTCTCCATATTTTGAGGTAAAAAGGCTGAAATTTCCCTTATTTGAGGTCAAAAAGGCAAAAATTTCTCTTAATTTGGGGCAAAATTTTAGAATTTTCTTTTATTTTGGGGCAAAATTGCAGAAATTTCACTTAT
This sequence comes from Micromys minutus, assembly GCF_963924665.1. Taxonomy (NCBI): domain Eukaryota; kingdom Metazoa; phylum Chordata; class Mammalia; order Rodentia; family Muridae; genus Micromys; species Micromys minutus. The sequence goes on from NW_027667262.1 coordinate 1,284,565, forward strand.
TTTGGGGCAAAATTGCAGAAATTTCACTTATTTCAGGGAAAAAAGGCAGAAATTTTCCTTATTTTTGGGCAAAAAAACAGAAATTCCTAATATTCTATGGCAAAAATGCAGAAATTCCCCTTATTTTGAGGTAAAAAGGCTGAAATTCCCCTTATTTGGGTCAAAAAGGCAGAAATTTCCCTTATTTTGGGGCAAAATTGCAGAAATTTCACTTATTTCAGGGTAATAAGTCAGAAATTCTCCTTATTTTGGGGCAAAAAAGACAGAAATTCCCTTTGTTTTGGGGGAAAAAGACAGAAATTCCACATATTTAGAGGCAAAAAAGCAGAAATTCCCCTATTTGTAGGGCAAAAAGGCAGAAATTCCCTATATGTTGGGGCAAAAAGACAGAAATTCTCCTCATTTTGGGGCAAAATTCAGAAATTCCATGTATTTTGTGCAAAATTTTAGAAATTTCACTTATTTCAGGGAAAAAAAGCAGAAATTTTCTTATTTTGGGGCAAAAAAGGCAAAAATTTCTTTTATTTTTTTACAAAATTGCCGAAATTTTTCTTATTTTGGGGCAAAAAGGCAGAAATTTCCCATATTTTGGGGCAAAATTCAGAAATTTTCCTTATTTTGAGGTAAAAATCCTGAAATTCCCCATATTTGGGGGCAAAAAGGCAGAAATTTCTCTTATTTTGGGGCAAAATTGCAGAAATTTCACTTATTTCAGGGTAATAAGACAGAAATATTCCTTATTTTGGGGCAAAAAATACAGAAATTTTCTTTTTTTGGGGGAAAAAGACAGAAATTCTATTTATTTAGAGGCAAAAAAGCAGAAATTCCCCTTATTTTGGAGCGAAAAAGAGGAAATTTCCTTTTTTTATGGAAAAAAGGTGTGCATTCTTCTTATTTTCGGGCAAAAAGGCAGGAATTCCTCGTAATTTGGAGTAAAATTGCAGAAATTCCCTTAATTGTGGGGCAAAAAGGCAAAAATTCCCTAAAAGTTGGGGTAAAAAGACAGAAATTCTCCTTATTTGGACAAAACTCAGAAATTCCACTTATTTTGGGGCAAAATTTCAGAAATTTAACTTATTGCATGGAAAAAAGCAGAAATTTTCTTATTTTGGGGGAAAAGGCAGAAATTTCCCATATTTTGGGGCAAAAATGCAGAAATTCTCCTTATTTTGAGGTAAAAAGGCTGAAATTCCCCTTACTTGGGGGCAAAAATGCAGAAATTTCCCTTATTTTGGGGCAAAATTGCAGAAATTTCACTTATTTCAGGGTAATAAGTCAGAAATTTTCCTTATTTTGGGGCAAAAAATACAGAAATTCCCTTTTTTGGGGGGGAAAAAGACAGAAATTCCACTTATTTAGAGGCAAAAATGGAGAAATCCCCTTTATTTTGGAGCAAAAATGAAGAAATTTCCCTTTTTTATGGCAAAAAGTTATGCATTCTTCTTATTTTTGGACAAAAAGGCAGAAATTCCCCGTATTTTGGAGCAAAAGTGAAGAAATTCCTCTAAATGTGGGGCAAAAAGGCAGAAATTCCCTATATGTTGGGGCAAAAAGACAGAAATTCTCGTTATTTTGGGGAAAAACTCAGAAATTTCACTTATTTTGGGGCAAAATTGCAGAAATTTCACTTATTTCAGAAAAAAAGCAGAAATTTTCTTTTATTAGGGCAAAAAGGCTGAAATTTATTTTATTTTGGTACAGAATTGCAGAAATTTTTCTTATTTCGGAGCAAAAAGGCAGAAATTTCCCATATTTTGGGTCAAAAATGCAGAAAGTCTTCATATTTTGAGGTAAAAAGGCTAAAATTCCCCTGATTTGGAGGCAAAAAGGCAGAAATTTCACTTATTTTGAGGCAAAATTGCAGAAATTTCACTTATTTCAGAAAAAAAGCAGAAATTTTCTTATATTGGGGCAAAAAGGCTGAAATTTCTTTTATTTTAATACAGAATTGCAGAAATTGTTCTTATTTTGGGGCAAAAAGGCAGAAATTTCCCATATTTTGGGTCAAAAATGCAGAAAGTCCCCTTATTTTGAGGTTAAAAGGCTAAAATTCCCCTTATTTCGGGGCAAAAAGGCAGAAATTTCTCTTATGTTGGGGCAAAATTGCAGAAATTACACTTATTTCAGGGTAATAAGTCAGAAATTTTTCTTATTTTGGGGCAAAAAGACAGAAATTCCCTTTGTTTTGGGGGAAAAAGACAGAAATTCCACTTATTTAGAGGCAAAAGCAGAAATTCTTCTTATTTTGGACCAAAATTGCAGAAATTTTCCTTTTTTATGGCAAAAAGGTATGCATTCTTTTTATTTTCGGGCAAAAAGGCAGAAATTCCCCGTAATTTGAAGCAAAATTGCAGCAATTCCCCTAATTGTGGGGCAAAAAGGAAGAAATTTCCTATATGTTGGGGCAAAAAAACAAAAATTCTCCTTATTTTGGGGCAAAACTCAGAAATTTCACTTATTTTGAAGCAAAATTCTAGAAATTTCCTTTATTTTGAGGCAAAATTGCAGAAATTTCACTTATTTTGAGGCAAAATTGCAGAAATTTCACTTATTTCAGGGAAAAAAGGCAGAAATTTTCCTTATTTTTGGGCAAAAAAACAGAAATTCCTAATATTCTATAACAAATATGCAGAAATTCCCCTTATTTTGAGGTAAAAAGGCTGAAATTCCCCTTATTTGGGTCAAAAAGGCAGAAATTTCCCTTATTTTGGGGCAAAATTGCAGAAATTTCACTTATTTCAGGGTAATAAGTCAGAAATTTTCCTTATTTTGGGGCAAAAAAGACAGAAATACCCTTTGTTTTGGGGGAAAAAGACAGAAATTCCACATATTTAGAGGCAAAAACGCAGAAATTCCCCTATTTGTAGGGCAAAAAGGCAGAAATTCCCTATATGTTGGGGCAAAAAGATAGAAATTCCCCTCATTTTGGGGCAAAACTCAGAAATTCCATGTATTTTGTGCAAAATTTTAGAAATTTCACTTATTTCAGGGTAATAAGTCAGAAATTTTCCTTATTTTGGGGCAAAAAACAGAAATTCCTTTTGTTTTGGGGGAAAAAGACAGAAATTCCACTTATTTAGAGGCAAAAAAGCAGAAATTCCCTTTATTTTAAAGCAAAAATGGAGAAATTTCCCATTTTTCTGGCAAAAAGGTAATCATTCTTCTTATATTCGGGCAAAAAGGCAGAAATACCCCGTATTTTGGAGCAAAATTGCAGAAATTCCCCTAATTGTGGGGCAAAAAGGCAGAAATTCCCTATATGTTGGGGCGTAAAGACAGAAATTCTCCTTATTTTTGCGCAAAACTCAGAAATTCCACTTATTTTCAGGCAAAATTCCAGAAATTTCCCTTATTTGGGGGCAAAATTGCAGAAATTTCACTTATTTTGGGGCAAAATTGCAGAAATTTCACTTATTTCAGAAAAAAGCAGAAATTTTCTTATATTGGGGCAAAAAGGCTGAAATTTATTTTATTTTGGTACAGAATTGCAGAAATTTTTCTTATTTCCGAGCAAAAAGGCAGAAATTTCCCATATTTTGGGTCAAAAATGCAGAAAGTCTTCATATTTTGAGGTAAAAAGGCTGAAATTCCCCTGATTTGGGGGCAAAAAGGCAGAAATTTCTCTTATTTTGAGGCAAAATTGCAGAAATTTCACTTATTTCAGAAAAAAAGCAGAAATTTTCTTATATTGGGGCAAAAAGGCTGAAATTTCTTTTATTTTGGTACAGAATTGCAGAAATTTTTGTTATTTTGGGGCAAAAAGGCAGAAATTTCCCATATTTTGGGTCAACAATGCAGAAAGTCCCCTTAATTTGAGGTTAAAAGTCTGAAATTCCCCTTATTTCGTGGCAAAAAGGCAGAAATTTCTCTTATGTTGGGGCAAAATTGCAGAAATTTCATTTATTTCAGAAAAAAAAGTAGAAATTTTCTTATTTTGGGGCAAAAAGGCAAAAATTTTTTTATTTTGGTACAAAATTGCAGAAATTATTCTTATTTTGGGGCCAAAAGGCAGAAATTTCCCATATTTTGGGGAAAAATGCAGAAATTACCCTTATTTTGAGGTAAAAAGGCTGAAATTCCCCTTATTTGGGGGCAAAGAGGCAGAAATTTCTTTTATATTGGGGCATAATTGCAGAAATTTCACTTACTTCAGGGTAATAAGTCAGAAATTTTCCTTATTTTGGGGCAAAAAAGACAGAAATTCCCTTTGTTTTGGGGGAAAAAGACAGAAATTCCACTTATTTAGAGACAAAAAAGCAGAAATTCCCCTTATTTTGGAGCAAAATTGCAGAAATTTTCCTTTTTTATGGCAAAAAGTTATGCATTCTTCTAATTTTCGGGCAAAAAGGCAGAAATTCCCCGTATTTTGAAGCAAAATTGCAGAAATTCCCCTAAATGTGGGGCAAAAAGGAAGAAATTTCCTATATGTTGGGGCAAAAAGACAAAAATCCTCCTTATTTTGGGGCAAAACTCAGAAATTCCACTTATTTAGGGCAAAGTTCCAGAAATTACCTTTATTTTGAGGCAAAATTGCAGAAATTTCACTTATTTTGGGGCAAAATTGCAGAAATTTCACTTATTTCAGGGAAAAAAACAGAAATTTTCATATTTTGTGGCAATAAGGCAGAAATTTCTTTTATTTTGGTACAAAATTGCAGAAATTTTTTTTTATTTTGGGCAAAAAGGCAGAAATTCCCCTTATTTTGAGGTAAAAAGGCTGAAATTCCCCTTATTTAAGGCCAAAAAGAGAGAAATTTCCCTTATTTTGGGGCAAAATTGCAGAAATTTCACTTATTTCAGGGTAATAAGTCAGAAATTTTCATTATTTTGAGGCAAAAAATACAGAAATTCCCTTTGTTTTGGGGGAGAAAGACAGAAATTCCACATATTTAGAGGCAAATACCAGAAATTCCCCTTATTTTGGAGCAAAAATGAAGAAATTTCATTTTTATTGCAAAAAGGTATGCATTCTTCTTATTTTCGGACAAAAAGGCAGAAATTCCCCGTATTTTGGAGCAAAATTACAGAAATTCCCCTAATTGTGAGGAAAAAAGGCAGAAATTCCCTATATGTTGGGGCAAAAAGACAGAAATTCTTCTTATTTTAGGGAAAAAATCAGAAATTTAACTTATTTTGAAGCAAAATTGCAGAAATATCATTTATTTCAGAAAAAAAGCAGAAATTTTCTTATTTTGGGGCAAAAAGGCAGAAATTTATTTTGGTACAAAATTGCAGAAATTTTTCTTAATTTGGAGCAAAAAGGCAGAAATTTCCCATATTTTTGGGCAAAAATTCAGAAATTCTCTATATTTTGAGGTAAAAAGGCTGAAATTTCCCTTATTTGAGGTCAAAAAGGCAGAAATTTCTCTTAATTTGGGGCAAAATTTTAGAAATTTCCCTTATTTTGGGGCAAAATTGCAGAAATTTCACTTATTTTATGGCAAAATTGCAGAAATTTCACTTATTTTGGGGCAAAATTGCAGAAATTTCACTTATTTCAGGGAAAAAAGGCAGAAATTTTCCTTATTTTTGGGCAAAAAAACAGAAATTCCTAATATTCTATGGCAAAAATGCAGAATTTCCCCTTATTTTGAGGTAAAAAGGCTGAAATTCCCCTTATTTGGGGGCAAAAAGGCAGAAATTTCCCTTATTTTGGGGCAAAATTGCAGAAATTTTACTTATTTCAGGGTAATAAGTCAGAAATTTTCCTTATTTTGGGGCAAAAAAGACAGAAATTCCCTTTGTTTGGGGGAAAAAGACAGAAATTCCACATATTTAGAGGCAAAAAAGCAGAAATTCCCCTATTTGTAGGGCAAAAAGGCAGAAATTCTCTATATGTTGGGGCAAAAAGACAGAAATTCTCCTCATTTTGGGGCAAAACTCAGAAATTCCATGTATTTTGTGCAAAATTTTAGAAATTTCACTTATTTCAGGGTAATAAGTCAGAAATTTTCCTTATTTTGGGGCAAAAAACAGAAATTCTCTTTGTTTTGGGGGGAAAAGACAGAAATTCCACTTATTTAGAGGCAAAAAAGCAGAAATTCCCTTTATTTTAAAGCAAAAATGGAGAAATTTCCCATTTTTGTGGCAAAAAGGTAATCATTCTTCTTATATTCGGGCAAAAAGGCAGAAATACCCCATATTTTGGAGCAAAATTGCAGAAATTCCCCTAATTGTGGGGCAAAAAGGCAGAAATTTCCTATATGTTGGGGCATAAAGACAGAAAATCTCCATATTTTTGCGCAAAACTCAGAAATTCCACTTATTTTCAGGCAAAATTCCAGAAATTTCCCTTATTTGGGGCCAAAATTGCAGAAATTTCACTTATTTTGGGGCAAAATTGCAGAAATTTCACTTATTTCAGAAAAAAAAATGAGAAATTTTTTTTATTTTGGGGCAAAAAGGCAGAAAATTCTCTTATTTTGGTACAAAATGGCAGAAATTTTTCTTATTTTGGGGCAAAAAGGCAGAAATTTCCCATATTTTGGGTCAAAAATGCAGAAAGTCTTTATATTTTGAGGTAAAAAGGCTTAAATTCCCCTGATTTGGGGGCAAAAACACAGAAATTTCCCTTATTTTGAGGCAAAATTGCAGAAATATCATTTATTTCAAAAAAAAGCAGAAATTTTCTTATATTGGGGCAAAAGGCTGAAATTTCTTTTATTTTGGTACAGAATTGCAGAAATTTTTCTTATTTTGGGGGCAAAAAGGCAGAAATTTCCTATATTTTGGGTCAAAAATGCAGAAAGTCCCCTTATTTTGAGGTTAAAAGTCTCAAATTCCCCTTATTTCGTGGCAAAAAGGCAGAAATTTCTCTTATGTTGGGGCAAAATTGCAGAAATTTCATTTATTTCAGAAAAAAAAGTAGAAATTTTCTTATTTTGGAGCAAAAAGGCAGAAATTTTTTTATTTTGGTACAAAATTGCAGAAATTTTTCTTATTTTGGGGCCAAAAGGCAGAAATTTCCCATATTTTGGGGAAAAAATGCAGAAATTACCCTTATTTTGAGGTAAAAAGGCTGAAATTCCCCTTATTTGGGGGCAAAAAGGCAGAAATTTCTTTTATATTGGGGCATAATTGCAGAAATTTCACTTACTTCAGGGTAATAAGTCAGAAATTTTCCTTATTTTGGGGCAAAAAAGACAGAAATTCCCTTTGTTTTGGGGGAAAAAGACAGAAATTCCACTTATTTAGAGGCAAAAAAGCAGAAATTCCCCTTATTTTGGAGTAAAATTGCAGAAATTTTCCTTTTTTATGGCAAAAAGTTATGCATTCTTCTTATTTTTGGACAAAAAGGCAGAAATTCCCCGTATTTTGGAGCAAAATTGCAGCAATTCCCCTAATTGTGGGGCAAAAAGGAAGAAATTTCCTATATGTTGGGGCAAAAAGACAAAAATCCTCCTTATTTTGGGGCAAAACTCAGAAATTTCACTTATTTTGAAGCAAAATTCTAGAAATTTTCTTTATTTTGAGGCAAAATTGCAGAATTTTCACTTATTTTGAGGCAAAATTGCAGAAATTTCACTTATTTCAGGGAAAAAAGCCAGAAATTTTCCTTATTTTTGGGCAAAAAAACAGAAATTCCTAATATTCTCTGGCAAAAATGCAGAAATTCCCCTTATTTTGAGGTAAAAAGGCTGAAATTCCCCTTATTTGGGTCAAAAAGGCAGAAATTTCCCTTATTTTGGGGCAAAATTGCAGAAATTTCACTTATTTCAGGGTAATAAGACAGAAATTTTCCTTATTTTGGGGCAAAAAAGACAGAAATACCCTTTGTTTTGGGGGAAAAAGACAGAAATTCCACATATTTAGAGGCAAAAAAGCAGAAATTCCCCTATTTGTAGGGCAAAAAGGCAGAAATTCCCTATATGTTGGGGCAAAAAGACAGAAATTCCCCTCATTTTGGGGCAAAACTCAGAAATTCCATATACTTTGTGCAAAATTTTAGAAATTTCACTTATTTCAGGGTAATAAGTCAGAAATTTTCCTTATTTTGGGGCAAAAAACAGAAATTCCTTTTGTTTTGGGGGAAAAAGACAGAAATTCCACTTATTTAGAGGCAAAAAAGCAGAAATTCCCTTTATTTTAAAGCAAAAATGGAGAAATTTCCCATTTTTCTGGCAAAAAGGTAATCATTCTTCTTATATTCGGGCAAAAAGGCAGAAATACCCCGTATTTTGGAGCAAAATTGCAGAAATTCCCCTAATTGTGGGGCAAAAAGGCAGAAATTCCCTATATGTTGGGGCGTAAAGACAGAAATTCTCCTTATTTTTGCGCAAAACTCAGAAATTCCACTTATTTTCAGGCAAAATTCCAGAAATTTCCCTTATTTGGGGGCAAAATTGCAGAAATTTCACTTATTTTGGGGCAAAATTGCAGAAATTTCACTTATTTCAGAAAAAAGCAGAAATTTTCTTATATTGGGGCAAAAAGGCTGAAATTTATTTTATTTTGGTACAGAATTGCAGAAATTTTTCTTATTTCGGAGCAAAAAGGCAGAAATTTCCCATATTTTGGGTCAAAAATGCAGAAAGTCTTCATATTTTGAGGTAAAAAGGCTGAAATTCCCCTGATTTGGGGGCAAAAAGGCAGAAATTTCTCTTATTTTGAGGCAAAATTGCAGAAATTTCACTTATTTCAGAAAAAAAGCAGAAATTTTCTTATATTGGGGCAAAAAGGCTGAAATTTCTTTTATTTTGGTACAGAATTGCAGAAATTTTTGTTATTTTGGGGCAAAAAGGCAGAAATTTCCCATATTTTGGGTCAACAATGCAGAAAGTCCCCTTAATTTGAGGTTAAAAGTCTGAAATTCCCCTTATTTCGTGGCAAAAAGGCAGAAATTTCTCTTATGTTGGGGTAAAATTGCAGAAATTTCATTTATTTCAGAAAAAAAAAGTAGAAATTTTCTTATTTTGGGGCAAAAAGGCAAAAATTTTTTTATTTTGGTACAAAATTGCAGAAATTATTCTTATTTTGGGGCCAAAAGGCAGAAATTTCCCATATTTTGGGGAAAAATGCAGAAATTACCCTTATTTTGAGGTAAAAAGGCTGAAATTCCCCTTATTTGGGGGCAAAGAGGCAGAAATTTCTTTTATATTGGGGCATAATTGCAGAAATTTCACTTACTTCAGGGTAATAAGTCAGAAATTTTCCTTATTTTGGGGCAAAAAAGACAGAAATTCCCTTTGTTTTGGGGGAAAAAGACAGAAATTCCACTTATTTAGAGGCAAAAAAGCAGAAATTCCCCTTATTTTGGAGCAAAATTGCAGAAATTTTCCTTTTTTATGGCAAAAAGGTATGCATTCTTCTAATTTTCGGGCAAAAAGGCAGAAATTCCCCGTATTTTGAAGCAAAATTGCAGAAATTCCCCTAAATGTGGGGCAAAAAGGAAGAAATTTCCTATATGTTGGGGCAAAAAGACAAAAATCCTCCTTATTTTGGGGCAAAACTCAGAAATTCCACTTATTTAGGGCAAAGTTCCAGAAATTACCTTTATTTTGAGGCAAAATTGCAGAAATTTCACTTATTTTGGGGCAAAATTGCAGAAATTTCACTTATTTCAGGGAAAAAAACAGAAATTTTCATATTTTGTGGCAATAAGGCAGAAATTTCTTTTATTTTGGTACAAAATTGCAGAAATTTTTTTTTTATTTTGGGCAAAAAGGCAGAAATTCCCCTTATTTTGAGGTAAAAAGGCTGAAATTCCCCTTATTTAAGGCCAAAAAGAGAGAAATTTCCCTTATTTTGGGGCAAAATTGCAGAAATTTCACTTATTTCAGGGTAATAAGTCAGAAATTTTCATTATTTTGAGGCAAAAAATACAGAAATTCCCTTTGTTTTGGGGGAGAAAGACAGAAATTCCACATATTTAGAGGCAAAAACCAGAAATTCCCCTTATTTTGGAGCAAAAATGAAGAAATTTCATTTTTATGGCAAAAAGGTATGCATTCTTCTTATTTTCGGACAAAAAGGCAGAAATTCCCCGTATTTTGGAGCAAAATTACAGAAATTCCCCTAATTGTGAGGAAAAAAGGCAGAAATTCCCTATATGTTGGGGCAAAAAGACAGAAATTCTTCTTATTTTAGGGAAAAAATCAGAAATTTAACTTATTTTGAAGCAAAATTGCAGAAATATCATTTATTTCAGAAAAAAAGCAGAAATTTTCTTATTTTGGGGCAAAAAGGCAGAAATTTATTTTGGTACAAAATTGCAGAAATTTTTCTTAATTTGAGGCAAAAAGGCAGAAATTTCCCATATTTTTGGGCAAAAATTCAGAAATTCTCTATATTTTGAGGTAAAAAGGCTGAAATTTCCCTTATTTGAGGTCAAAAAGGCAGAAATTTCTCTTAATTTGGGGCAAAATTTTAGAAATTTCCCTTATTTTGGGGCAAAATTGCAGAAATTTCACTTATTTTATGGCAAAATTGCAGAAATTTCACTTATTTTGGGGCAAAATTGCAGAAATTTCACTTATTTCAGGGAAAAAAGGCAGAAATTTTCCTTATTTTTGGGCAAAAAAACAGAAATTCCTAATATTCTATGGCAAAAATGCAGAATTTCCCCTTATTTTGAGGTAAAAAGGCTGAAATTCCCCTTATTTGGGGGCAAAAAGGCAGAAATTTCCCTTATTTTGGGGCAAAATTGCAGAAATTTTACTTATTTCAGGGTAATAAGTCAGAAATTTTCCTTATTTTGGGGCAAAAAAGACAGAAATTCCCTTTGTTTGGGGGAAAAAGACAGAAATTCCACATATTTAGAGGCAAAAAAGCAGAAATTCCCCTATTTGTAGGGCAAAAAGGCAGAAATTCTCTATATGTTGGGGCAAAAAGACAGAAATTCTCCTCATTTTGGGGCAAAACTCAGAAATTCCATGTATTTTGTGCAAAATTTTAGAAATTTCACTTATTTCAGGGTAATAAGTCAGAAATTTTCCTTATTTTGGGGCAAAAAACAGAAATTCCCTTTGTTTTGGGGGGAAAAGACAGAAATTCCACTTATTTAGAGGCAAAAAAGCAGAAATTCCCTTTATTTTAAAGCAAAAATGGAGAAATTTCCCATTTTTGTGGCAAAAAGGTAATCATTCTTCTTATATTCGGGCAAAAAGGCAGAAATACCCCATATTTTGGAGCAAAATTGCAGAAATTCCCCTAATTGTGGGGCAAAAAGGCAGAAATTTCCTATATGTTGGGGCATAAAGACAGAAAATCTCCATATTTTTGCGCAAAACTCAGAAATTCCACTTATTTTCAGGCAAAATTCCAGAAATTTCCCTTATTTGGGGCCAAAATTGCAGAAATTTCACTTATTTTGGGGCAAAATTGCAGAAATTTCACTTATTTCAGAAAAAAAAATGAGAAATTTTTTTTATTTTGGGGCAAAAAGGCAGAAAATTCTCTTATTTTGGTACAAAATGGCAGAAATTTTTCTTATTTTGGGGCAAAAAGGCAGAAATTTCCCATATTTTGGGTCAAAAATGCAGAAAGTCTTTATATTTTGAGGTAAAAAGGCTGAAATTCCCCTGATTTGGGGGCAAAAACACAGAAATTTCCCTTATTTTGAGGCAAAATTGCAGAAATATCATTTATTTCAAAAAAAAGCAGAAATTTTCTTATATTGGGGCAAAAGGCTGAAATTTCTTTTATTTTGGTACAGAATTGCAGAAATTTTTCTTATTTTGGGGGCAAAAAGGCAGAAATTTCCTATATTTTGGGTCAAAAATGCAGAAAGTCCCCTTATTTTGAGGTTAAAAGTCTCAAATTCCCCTTATTTCGTGGCAAAAAGGCAGAAATTTCTCTTATGTTGGGGCAAAATTGCAGAAATTTCATTTATTTCAGAAAAAAAAGTAGAAATTTTCTTATTTTGGAGCAAAAAGGCAGAAATTTTTTTATTTTGGTACAAAATTGCAGAAATTTTTCTTATTTTGGGGCCAAAAGGCAGAAATTTCCCATATTTTGGGGAAAAAATGCAGAAATTACCCTTATTTTGAGGTAAAAAGGCTGAAATTCCCCTTATTTGGGGGCAAAAAGGCAGAAATTTCTTTTATATTGGGGCATAATTGCAGAAATTTCACTTACTTCAGGGTAATAAGTCAGAAATTTTCCTTATTTTGGGGCAAAAAAGACAGAAATTCCCTTTGTTTTGGGGGAAAAAGACAGAAATTCCACTTATTTAGAGGCAAAAAAGCAGAAATTCCCCTTATTTTGGAGTAAAATTGCAGAAATTTTCCTTTTTTATGGCAAAAAGTTATGCATTCTTCTTATTTTTGGACAAAAAGGCAGAAATTCCCCGTATTTTGGAGCAAAATTGCAGCAATTCCCCTAATTGTGGGGCAAAAAGGAAGAAATTTCCTATATGTTGGGGCAAAAAGACAAAAATCCTCCTTATTTTGGGGCAAAACTCAGAAATTTCACTTATTTTGAAGCAAAATTCTAGAAATTTTCTTTATTTTGAGGCAAAATTGCAGAATTTTCACTTATTTTGAGGCAAAATTGCAGAAATTTCACTTATTTCAGGGAAAAAAGCCAGAAATTTTCCTTATTTTTGGGCAAAAAAACAGAAATTCCTAATATTCTCTGGCAAAAATGCAGAAATTCCCCTTATTTTGAGGTAAAAAGGCTGAAATTCCCCTTATTTGGGTCAAAAAGGCAGAAATTTCCCTTATTTTGGGGCAAAATTGCAGAAATTTCACTTATTTCAGGGTAATAAGACAGAAATTTTCCTTATTTTGGGGCAAAAAAGACAGAAATACCCTTTGTTTTGGGGGAAAAAGACAGAAATTCCACATATTTAGAGGCAAAAAAGCAGAAATTCCCCTATTTGTAGGGCAAAAAGGCAGAAATTCCCTATATGTTGGGGCAAAAAGACAGAAATTCCCCTCATTTTGGGGCAAAACTCAGAAATTCCATATACTTTGTGCAAAATTTTAGAAATTTCACTTATTTCAGGGTAATAAGTCAGAAATTTTCCTTATTTTGGGGCAAAAAACAGAAATTCCTTTTGTTTTGGGGGAAAAAGACAGAAATTCCACTTATTTAGAGGCAAAAAAGCAGAAATTCCCTTTATTTTAAAGCAAAAATGGAGAAATTTCCCATTTTTGTGGCAAAAAGGTAATCATTCTTCTTATATTCGGGCAAAAAGGCAGAAATACCCCGTATTTTGGAGCAAAATTGCACAAATTCCCCTAATTGTGGGGCAAAAAGGCAGAAATTCCCTATATGTTGGGGCGTAAAGACAGAAATTCTCCTTATTTTTGCGCAAAACTCAGAAATTCCACTTATTTTCAGGCAAAATTCCAGAAATTTCTATTATTTGGGGGCAAAATTGCAGAAATTTCACTTATTTTGGGGCAAAATTGCAGAAATTTCACTTATTTCAGAAAAAAGCAGAAATTTTCTTATATTGGGGCAAAAAGGCTGAAATTTATTTTATTTTGGTACAGAATTGCAGAAATTTTTCTTATTTCGGAGCAAAAAGGCAGAAATTTCCTATATTTTGGGTCAAAAATGCAGAAAGTCTTCATATTTTGAGGTAAAAAGGCTGAAATTCCCCTGATTTGGGGGCAAAAAGGCAGAAATTTCTCTTATTTTGAGGCAAAATTGCAGAAATTTCACTTATTTCAGAAAAAAAGCAGAAATTTTCTTATATTGGGGCAAAAAGGCTGAAATTTCTTTTATTTTGGTACAGAATTGCAGAAATTTTTCTTATTTTGGGGCAAAAAGGCAGAAATTTCCCATATTTTGGGTAAACAATGCAGAAAGTCCCCTTATTTTGAGGTTAAAAGTCTGAAATTCCCCTTATTTCGTGGCAAAAAGGCAGAAATTTCTCTTATGTTGGGGCAAAATTGCAGAAATTTCATTTATTTCAGAAAAAAAGTAGAAATTTTCTTATTTTGGGGCAAAAAGGCAGAAATTTTTTTTATTTTGGTACAAAATTGCAGAAATTATTCTTATTTTGGGGCCAAAATGCAGAAATTTCCCATATTTTGGGGAAAAAATGCAGAAATTACCCTTATTTTGAGGTAAAAAGGCTGAAATTCCCCTTATTTGGGGGCAAAAAGGCAGAAATTTCTTTTATATTGGGGCATAATTGCAGAAATTTCACTTACTTCAGGGTAATAAGTCAGAAATTTTCCTTATTTTGGGGCAAAAAAGACAGAAATTCCCTTTGTTTTGGGGGAAAAAGACAGAAATTCCACTTATTTAGAGGCAAAAATGCAGAAATTCCCATTATTTTGGAGCAAAATTGCAGAAATTTTCCTTTTTTATGGCAAAAAGGTATGCATTCTTCTTATTTTCGGGCAAAAAGGCAGAAATTCCCCGTATTTTGAAGCAAAATTGCAGAAATTCCCCTAATTGTAGGGCAAAAAGGAAGAAATTTCTTATATGTTGGGGCAAAAAGACAAAAATCCTCCTTATTTTGGGGCAAAACTCAGAAATTCCACTTATTTAGGGCAAAGTTCCAGAAATTACCTTTATTTTGAGGCAAAATTGCAGAAATTTCACTAATTTTGGGGCAAAATTGCAGAAATTTCACTTATTTAAGGGAAAAAAACAGAAATTTTCATATTTCGTGGCAATAAGGCAGAAATTTCTTTTATTTTGGTACAAAATTGCAGAAATTTTTCTTATTTTGGGCAAAAAGGCAGAAATTCCCCTTATTTTGAGGTAAAAAGGCTGAAATTCCCCTTATTAGGGGGAAAAAAGGCAGAAATTTCCCTTATTTTGGGGCAAAATTGCAGAAATTTCACTTATTTCAGGGTAATAAGTCAGAAATTTTCCTTATTTTTGGGCAAAAAATACAGAAATTCCCTTTTTTGGGGGAGAAAGACAGAAATTCCACTTATTTAGAGGCAAAAACCAGAAATTCCCCTTATTTTGGAGCAAAAATGAAGAAATTTCTTTTTTTTATGGCATAAAGGTATGCATTCTTCTTATTTTCAGACAAAAAGGCAGAAATTCCCCGTATTTTGGAGCAAAATTGCAGAAATTTTTCTAATTGTCGGGAAAAAAGGCAGAAATTCCATATGTTGGGGCAAAAAGACAGAAATTCTTCTTATTTTAGGGAAAAATTCAGAAATTTAACTTATTTTGAGGCAAAATTGCAGAAATTTCATTTATTTCAGAAAAAAAGCAGAAATTTTCTTATTTTGGGACAAAAGGGCAGAAATTTCTTTTATTTTGGTACAAAATTGCAGAAATTTTTATTAATTTGGGGCAAAAAGGCAGAAATTTCCCATATTTTTGGGCAAAAATTCAGAAATTCTCCATATTTTGAGGTAAAAAGGCTAAAATTTCCCTTATTTGAGGTCAAAAAGGCAGAAATTTCTCTTAATTTGGGGCAAAATTTTAGAAATTTCCCTTATTTTGGGGCAAAATTGCAGAAATTTCACTTATTTTGGGGCAAAATTGCAGAAATTTCACTTATTTCAGGGAAAAAAGGCAGAAATTTTCCTTATTTTTGGGCAAAAAACAGAAATTCCTAATATTCTATGGCAAAAATGCAGAAATTCCCCTTATTTTGAGGTAAAAAGGCTGAAATTCCCCTTATTTGGTGGCAAAAAGGTAGAAATTTCCCTTATTTTGGGGCAAAATTGCAGAAATTTCACTTATTTCAGGTTAATAAGTCAGAAATTCTCCTTATTTTGGGGCAAAAAAGACAGAAATTCCCTTTGTTTTGGGGGAAAAAGACAGAAATTCCACATATTTAGAGGCAAAAAAGCAGAAATTCCCCTATTTGTAGGGCAAAAAGGCAGAAATTCCCTATATGTTGGGGCAAAAAGACAGAAATTCTCCTCATTTGGGGGCAAAACTCAGAAATTCCATGTATTTTTTGCAAAATTTTAGAAATTTCACTTATTTCAGGGTAATAAGTCAGAAATTTTCCTTATTTTGGGGCAAAAAACAGAAATTCCCTTTGTTTTGGAGGAAAAAGACAGAAATTCCACTTATTTAGAGGCAAAAAAGCAGAAATTCCCTTTATTTTAAAGCAAAAATGGAGAAATTTCCCATTTTTGTGGCAAAAAGGTAATCATTCTTCTTATATTCGGGCAAAAAGGCAGAAATACCCTGTATTTTGGAGCAAAATTGCAGAAATTCCTCTAATTGTGGAGCAAAAAGGCAGAAATTCCCCATATGTTGGGGCGTAAAGACAGAAATTCTCCTTATTTTTGCGCAAAACTCAGAAATTCCACTTATTTTCAGGCAAAATTCCAGAAATTTCCCTTATTTGGGGGCAAAATTGCAGAAATTTCACTTATTTTGGGGCAAAATTGCAGAAATTTCACTTATTTCAGAAAAAAAGCAGAAATTTTCTTATATTGGGGCAAAAAGGCTGAAATTTATTTTATTTTGGTACAGAATTGCAGAAATTTTTCTTATTTCGGAGCAAAAAGGCAAAAATTTCCCATATTTTGGGTCAAAAATGCAGAAAGTCTTCATATTTTGAGGTAAAAAGGCTGAAATTCCCCTGATTTGGAGGCAAAAAGGCAGAAATTTCTCTTATTTTGAGGCAAAATTGCAGAAATTTCACTTATTTCAGAAAAAAAGCAGAAATTTTCTTATATTGGGGCAAAAAGGCTGAAATTTCTTTTATTTTGGTACAGAATTGCAGAAATTTTTCTTATTTTGGGGCAAAAAGGCAGAAATTTCCCATATTTTGGGTCAACAATGCAGAAAGTCCCATTATTTTGAGGTTAAAAGTCTGAAATTCCCCTTATTTCGTGGCAAAAGGCAGAAATTACTTTTATGTTGGGGCAAAATTGCAGAAATTTCATTTATTTCAGAAAAAAAAGTAGAAATTTTCTTATTTTGGGGCAAAAAGGCAGAAATTTTTTTATTTTGGTACAAAATTGCAGAAATTTTTCTTATTTTGGGGCCAAAAGGCAGAAATTTCCCATATTTTGGGGAAAAAATGCAGAAATTACCCTTATTTTGAGGTAAAAAGGCTGAAATTCCCCTTATTTGGGGCAAAGAGGCAGAAATTTCTTTTATATTGGGGCATAATTGCAGAAATTTCACTTACTTCAGGGTAATAAGTCAGAAATTTTCCTTATTTTGGGGCAAAAAAGACAGAAATTCCCTTTGTTTTGGGGGAAAAAGACAGAAATTCCACTTATTTAGAGGCAAAAAAGCAGAAATTCCCCTTATTTTGGAGCAAAATTGCAGAAATTTTCCTTTTTTATGGCAAAAAGGTATGCATTCTTCTTATTTTCGGGCACAAAGGCAGAAATTCCCCGTATTTTGAAGCAAAATTGCAGAAATTCCCCTAATTGTAGGGCAAAAAGGAAGAAATTTCTTATATGTTGGGGCAAAAAGACAAAAATCCTCCTTATTTTGGGGCAAAACTCAGAAATTCCACTTATTTAGGGCAAAGTTCCAGAAATTACCTTTATTTTGAGGCAAAATTGCAGAAATTT
Source organism: Micromys minutus (assembly GCF_963924665.1). Taxonomy (NCBI): domain Eukaryota; kingdom Metazoa; phylum Chordata; class Mammalia; order Rodentia; family Muridae; genus Micromys; species Micromys minutus. The sequence continues at coordinate 1,301,979 of NW_027667262.1, forward strand.
CACTAATTTTGGGGCAAAATTGCAGAAATTTCACTTATTTCAGGGAAAAAAACAGAAATTTTCATATTTCGTGGCAATAAGGCAGAAATTTCTTTTATTTTGGTACAAAATTGCAGAAATTTTTCTTATTTTGGGCAAAAAGGCAGAAATTCCCCTTATTTTGAGGTAAAAAGGCTGAAATTCCCCTTATTTGGGGGAAAAAAGGCAGAAATTTCCCTTATTTTGGGGCAAAATTGCAGAAATTTCACTTATTTCAGGGTAATAAGTCAGAAATTTTCCTTATTTTTGGGCAAAAAATACAGAAATTCCCTTTTTTGGGGGAGAAAGACAGAAATTCCACTTATTTAGAGGCAAAAACCAGAAATTCCCCTTATTTTGGAGCAAAAATGAAGAAATTTCTTTTTTTTATGGCAGAAAGGTATGCATTCTTCTTATTTTCAGACAAAAAGGCAGAAATTCCCCGTATTTTGGAGCAAAATTGCAGAAATTTTTCTAATTGTCGGGAAAAAAGGCAGAAATTCCATATGTTGGGGCAAAAAGACAGAAATTCTTCTTATTTTAGGGAAAAATTCAGAAATTTAACTTATTTTGAGGCAAAATTGCAGAAATTTCATTTATTTCAGAAAAAAAGCAGAAATCTTATTTTGGGACAAAAGGGCAGAAATTTCTTTTATTTTGGTACAAAATTGCAGAAATTTTTATTAATTTGGGGCAAAAAGGCAGAAATTTCCCATATTTTTGGGCAAAAATTCAGAAATTCCCCTATTTGTAGGGCAAAAAGGCAGAAATTCCCTATATGTTGGGGCAAAAACACAGAAATTCTCCTCATTTTGGGGCAAAACTCAGAAATTCCATGTATTTTGTGCAAAATTTTAGAAATTTCACTTATTTCAGGGAAAAAAAGCAGAAATTTTCTTATTTTGGGGCAAAAAGGCAAAACTTTCTTTTATTTTTTTACAAAATTGCAGAAATTTTTCTTATTTTTGGGGCAAAAAGGCAGAATTTCCCATATTTTGGGGCAAAATTCAGAAATTTTCCTTATTTTGAGGTAAAAATCCTGAAATTCCCCATATTTGGGGGCAAAAAGGCAGAAATTTCTCTTATTTTGGGGCAAAATTGCAGAAATTTCACTTATTTCAGGGTAATAAGACAGAAATATTCCTTATTTTGGGGCAAAAAATACAGAAATTCCCTTTTTTGGGGGAAAAAGACAGAAATTCTATTTATTTAGAGGCAAAAAAGCAGAAATTCCCCTTATTTTGGAGCGAAAAAGAGGAAATTTCTTTTTTTATGGCAAAAAGGTGTGCATTCTTCTTATTTTCAAACAAAAAGGCAGGAATTCCCCATAATTTGGAGTAAAATTTCAGAAATTCTCTTAATTGTGGGGCAAAAAGGCAAAAATTCCCTATATGTTGGGGCAAAAAGACAGAAATTCTCCTTATTTGGACAAGACTCAGAAATTCCACTTATTTTGGAGCAAAATTTCAGAAATTTCACTTATTTTGGGGCAAAATTGTAGAAATTTTACTTATTTTGGGGCAAAATTTCAGAAATTTCACTTATTTCAGGGAAAAAAAAGCAGAAATTTTCTTATTTTGTGGCAAAAAGGCAGAATTTTTTTTTATTTTGGTACAAAATTGCAGAAATTTTTCTTATTTTGGGCAAAAAGGCAGAAATTTTCCATATTTAGGGGCAAAAATGCAAAAATTCCCCTTATTTTGAGGTAAAAAGTCTTAAATTACCGTTATTTAGGGGCAAATAGGCAGAAATTTCTCTTATGTTGGGGCAAAACTTCAGAAATTTCACTTACTTCAGGGTAATAAGTCAGAAATTTTCTTTATTTTGTTGCAAAAAGACAGAAATTCCCTTTGTTTTGGGGGAAAAAACAGAAATTCCACTTATTTAGAGGCAAAAAACAGAAATTTCCCTTATTTTGGAGCAAAACATGAAGAAATTTCTCTTTTTTATGGCAAAAAGGTATGCATTCTTCTTAGTTTCGGGCAAAAAGGCAGAAATTCCCCGTATTTTGGACCAAAATTGCAGAAATTCCCCTAATTGTGGGGCAAAAAGGCAGAAATTTCCCATATGTTGGGGCAAAAAGACAGAAATTCTCCTTATTGTGGGTCAAAACTCAGAAATTCCACTTAATTTGGGGCAAAATTTCAGAAATTTCACTTATTTTGGGGCAAAATTGTAGAAATTTTACTTATTTTGAGGCAAAATTTCAGAAATTTCACTTATTTCAAGGAAAAAAAGCAGAAATTTTCTTATTTTGTGGCAAAAAAGCAGAAATTTTTTTTATTTTGGTAAAAAATTGCAGAATTTTTTTTTATTTTGGGCAAAAAGGCAGAAATTTTCCATATTTTGCGGCAAAAATGCAGAAATTCCCCTTATTTTGAGGTAAAAAGGCTGAAATTCCCCTTATTTGGGGGCAAAAAGGCAGAAATTTCCCTTATTTTGGGGCAAAATTGCAGAAATTTCACTTATTTCAGGGTAATAAGTCAGAAATTTTTTTTATTTTTGGGCAAAAAAGACAGAAATTCTCTTTTTTGGGGGGAAAAAGACAGAAATTTCAATTATTTAGAGGCAAAAATGCAGTAATTCCCCTTATTTTGGAGCAAAAATGAAGAAATTTCTTTTTTTTATGGAAAAAAGGTATGCATTCTTCTTATTTTTGGACAAAAAAGCAGAAATTCCCCGTATTTTGGAGCAAAATTTCAAAAATTCCCCTAAATTAGGGGCAAAAAGGCAGAAATTCCCTATATGTTGGGGCAAAAAGACAGAAATTCTTTTTATTTAGGGGCAAAACTCAGAAATTTCACTTATTTTGGGGCAAAATTGCAGAAATTTCACTTATTTCAGAAAAAAAGCAGAAATTTTCTTATTTTGGTGGAAAAAGGCTGATTTTTCTTATATTTTGGTACAAAATTGCTGAAATTTTTCTTATTTTGTGGCAAAAAGTCAGAAATTTCCCATATTTTGGGGCAAAAATGCATAAATTTCATTTATTTCAGGGAAAAATGCAGAAATTTTCCTTATTTTGGGGCAAAAAGGCAGAAATTCCAAATATTTTGTGGAAAAATGCAGAAATTCCCATTATTTTGAGGTAAAAAGGCTGAAATTCCCCTTATTTGAGGGCAAAATGGCAGAAATTTCCCTTATTTTGGGTCAAAATTGCAGAAATTTCACTTATTTCAGGGTAATAAGTCAGAAATTTTTTTTATTTTGGGGCAAAAAAGACAGAAATTCCCTTTGTTTGGGGGAAAAAGACAGAAATTCAACTTATTTAGAGGCAAAAAAGCAGAAATTCCTCTTATTTTGGAGCAAAAATGAAGAAATTTCCCTTTTTTATGGCAAAAAGGTATGCATTTTTCTTATTTTTGTGCAAAAAGGCAGAAATTCCCCGTATTTTAGAGCAAAATTGCAGAAATTCCTCTAATTGTGGGGCAAAAATGCAGAAATTCCCTATATGTTGGGGCAAAAAGACAGAAATTCTTCTTATTGTGGGTCAAAACTCAGAAATTCCACTTAATTTGGGGCAAAATTCCAGAAATTTCACTTATTTTGGGGCAAAATTGTAGAAATTTCAGTTATTTTGTGGCAAATTTTCAGAAATTTCACTTATTTCAGAAAAAAAAAGCAGAAATTTTTTTATTTGGAAGCAAAAAGGCGGAAATGTCTTTTATTTTGGTACAAAATTGCAGAAATTTCCCTTATTTGGGGCAAAATTGCAGAAATTTCACTTATTTTGGGGCAAAATTGCAAAAATTTCATTTATTTCATAGAAAAAGGCAGAAATTTTCCTTATTTTTGGGCAAAAAGGCAGAAATTCCTAATATTTTGTGGCAAAAATGCAGAAATTCCCCTTATTTTGAGGTAAAAAGGTTGAAATTCCCGTTATTTGGGGGCAAAAAGGCAGAAATTTCCCTTATTTTGGGTCAAAATTGCAGAAATTTCACTTATTTCAGGGTAATAAGTCAGAAATTTCCCTTATTTTGGGGCAAAAAGGACAGAAATTCCCTTTGTTTTGGGAGACAAAGACAGAAATTCAACATATTTAGAGGTATAAAAGCAGAAATTCCCCTTATTTTGGAGCAAAAATGAAGAAATTTTCCTTTTTTATGGCAAAAAGGTATGCATTCTTCTTATTTTTGAGCAAAAATGCAGAAATTCCCCGTATTTTGGAGCAAAATTGCAGAAATTCCCCTAATTGTGGGGCAAAAAGGCAGAAATTTCTTATATGTTGGGGCAAAAAGACAGAAATCCTCATTATTTTGTGGCAAAACTCAGAATTTCCACTTATTTTGGGGCAAAATTCCAGAAATTTCCCTTATTTTGGGGCAAAATTGCAAAATTTCACTTATTTTGGGGCAAAATTGCAGAAATTTCACTTATTTCAGGGAAAAAAAGCAAAAATTTTCTTATTTTGTGGCAAAAAGGCAGAATTTTTTTTTTATTTTGGTACAAAATTGCAGAAATTTTTCTTATTTTGGGCAAAAAGGCAGAAATTTTCTATATTTTGGGGCAAAAATGCGAAAATTCCCCTTATTTTGAGGTAAAAAGGCTGAAATTACCCTGATTTGGGGCAAATAGGCAGAAATGTCTCTTCTGTTGGGGCAAAATTGCAGAAATTTCACTTATTTCAGGGTAATAAGTCAGAAATTTTTTTTATTTTGGGGCAAAAAAGCCAGAAATTCCCTTTGTTTGGGGGAAAAAAGACAGAAATTCAACTTATTTAGAGGCAAAAAAGCAGAAATTCCTCTTATTTTGGAGCAAAAATGAAGAAATTTCCCTTTTTTATGGCAAAAAGGTATGCATTCTTCTTATTTTTGTGCAAAAAGGCAGAAATTCCCCGTATTTTAGAGCAAAATTGCAGAAATTCCTCTAATTGTGGGGCAAAAATGCAAAAATTCCCTATATGTTGGGGCAAAAAGACAGAAATTCTTCTTATTGTGGGTCAAAACTCAGAAATTCCACTTAATTTGGGGCAAAATTCCAGAAATTTCACTTATTTTGGGGCAAAATTGTAGAAATTTCACTTATTTTGTGGCAAATTTTCAGAAATTTCACTTATTTCAGAAAAAAAAAGCAGAAATTTTTTTATTTGGAAGCAAAAAGGCGGAAATGTCTTTTATTTTGGTACAAAATTGAAGAAATTTCCCTTATTTGGGGCAAAATTGGAGAAATTTCACTTATTTTGGGGCAAAATTGCAAAAATTTCATTTATTTAATAGAAAAAGGCAGAAATTTTCCTTATTTTTGGGCAAAAAGGCAGAAATTCCTAATATTTTGTGGCAAAAATGCAGAAATTCCCCTTATTTTGAGGTAAAAAGGTTGAAATTCCCCTTATTTGGGGGCAAAAAGGCAGAAATTTCCCTTATTTTGGGTCAAAATTGCAGAAATTTCACTTATTTCAGGGTAATAAGTCAGAAATTTCCCTTATTTTGGGGCAAAAAGTACAGAAATTCCCTTTGTTTTGGGAGACAAAGACAGAAATTCAACATATTTAGAGGTATAAAAGCAGAAATTCTCCTTATTTTGGAGCAAAAATGAAGAAATTTTCCTTTTTTATGGCAAAAAGGTATGCATTCTTCTTATTTTTGAGCAAAAATGCAGAAATTTCCCGTATTTTGGAGGAAAATTGCAGAAATTCCCCTAATTGTGGGGCAAAAAGGCAGAAATTTCTTATATGTTGGGGCAAAAAGACAGAAATCCTCATTATTTTGTGGCAAAACTCAGAATTTCCACTTATTTTGGGGCAAAATTCCAGAAATTTCCCTTATTTTGGGGCAAAATTGCAAAATTTCACTTATTTTGGGGCAAAATTGCAGAAATTTCACTTATTTCAGGGAAAAAAAGCAAAAATTTTCTTATTTTGTGGCAAAAAGGCAGAAATTTTTTTTTATTTTGGTACAAAATTGCAGAAATTTTTCTTATTTTGGGCAAAAAGGCAGAAATTTTCCATATTTTGGGGCAAAAATGCGAAAATTCCCCTTATTTTGAGGTAAAAAGGCTGAAATTACCCTGATTTGGGGCAAATAGGCAGAAATGTCTCTTCTGTTGGGGCAAAATTGCAGAAATTTCACTTATTTCAGGGTAATAAGTCAGAAATTTTCTTTATTTAGGGGCAAAAAGACAGAAATTCCCTTTGTTTTGGGGGAAAAGACAGAAATTCCACTTATTTAGAGGCAAAAAAGCAGAAATTTCCCTTATTTTGGAGCAAAATTGCAGAAATTTTTCTTTTTTATGTAAAAAAGGTATGCATTCTTCTTATTTTCGGGCAAAAAGGCAGAAATTCCCCGTATTTTGGACCAAAATTGCAAAATTTTTCCTAATTGTGGGGCAAAAAGGCAGAAATTTCCTATATGTTGGGGCAAAAAGACAGAAATTCTCCTTATTGTGGGTCAAAACTCAGAAATTCCACTTAATTTGGGGCAAAATTCAAGAAATTTCACTTATTTTGGGGCAAAATTGTAGAAATTTTACTTATTTTGGGGCAAAATTTCAGAAATTTCACTTATTTCAGGGAAAAAAAGCAGAAATTTTCTTATTTTGTGGAAAAAAGGCAGAAATTATCCATATTATGCGGCAAAAATGCAAAAATTCCCCTTATTTTGAGGTAAAAAGGCTGAAATTTCCCTTATTTGGGGGCAAAAAGGCAAAAATTTCCCTTATTTTGGAGCAAAATTGCAGAAATTTCACTTATTTCAGTGTAATAAGTCAGAAATTTTCCTTATTTTGGAGCAAAAAAGACAGAAATTCCCTTTTTTGGGAAGAAAAAAGACATTAATTTCACTTATTTAGAGGCAAAAATGCAGAAATTCCTCTTGTTTTGGAGCAAAAATGAAGAAATTTCCCTTTTTTATGGAAAAAGGGTATGCATTATTTTTATTTTCGGACAAAAAGGCAGAAATTCCCCGTATTTTGGAGCAAAATTGCAGAAATTCCCCTAAATGAGGGGTAAAAAGGCAGAAATTCCCTATATGTTGGGGCAAAAAGACAGAAATTCTTCTTATTTAGGGGCAAAACTCAGAAATTTCACTTATTTTGGGGCAAAATTGCAGAAATTTCACTTATTTCAGAAAAAAAGCAAAAATTTTTTATTTTGGGGCAAAAGTCTGATTTTTCTTATATTTTGGTACAAAATTGCTGAAATTTTTCTTATTTTGGGGCAAAATTGCAGAAATTTCCCATATTTTGGGGCAAAAATGGAGAACTTTCATTTATTTCAGGGAAAAATGCAGAAATTTTCTTTATTTTAGGGCAAAAAGGCAGAAATTCCTAATATTTTGTGGCAAAAATGCAGAAATTCCCCTTATTTTCAGGTAAAAAGGCTGAAATTCCCCTTATTTGGGGACAAAAAGACAGAAATTTCCCTTATTTTGGGTCAAAATTGCAGAAATTTCACTTATTTCAGGGTAATAAGTCAGAATTTTTTTTATTTTGGGGCAAAAAAGACAGAAATTCCCTTTGTATTGGGGAAAAAAGACAGAAATTCAACTTATTTAGAGGCAAAAAAGCAGAAATTCCCCTTATTTTGGAGCAAAAATGAAGAAATTTACCTTTTTTATGGCAAAAAGGTATGCATTCTTCTTATTTTCGGGCAAAAAGGCAGAAATTTCCTGTATTTTGGAGCAAAATTGCAGAAATTCCCCTAATTGTGGGGCAAAAAGGCAGAAATTCTCTATATGTTGGGGCAAAAAGACAGAAATTTTTCTTATTGTGGGTCAAAACTCAGAAATTCCACTTAATTTGGGGCAAAATTCCAGAAATTTCACTTATTTTGGGGCAAAATTGTAGAAATTTCACTTATTTTGTGGCAAAATTTCAGAAATTTCACTTATTTCAGAAAAAAAAGCAGAAATTTTCTTATTTGGAAGCAAAAAGAGGGAAATATCTTTTATTTTGGTACAAAATTGCAGAAATTTCTTTTATTTGGGGCAAAATTGCAGAAATTTTAGTTATTTTGGGGCAAAATTGCAAAAGTTTCATTTATATCAGGGAAAAAGGCAGAAATTTTCTTTATTATGGGGCAAAAAGGCAGAAATTCCTAATATTTTGTGGCAAAAAAGCAGAAATTCCCCTTATTTTGAGGTAAAAAGGCTGAAATTCCCCCTATTTGGGGGCAAAAAGGCAGAAATTTCACTTACTTCAGGGTAATAATTCAGAAATTTTCCTTATTTTGAAACAAAAAAGACAGAAATTCCCTTTGTTTTGGGGGAAAAAGACAGAAATTCCACTTATTTAGAGTCAAAAATGCAGAAATTCCCCTTATTTTGGAGCAAAAATGAAGAAATTTCCCTTTTTTATGGAAAAAACGTATGCATTCTTATTATTTTCGGGCAAAAAGGCAGAAATTCCCCGTATTTTGGAGCAAAATTGCAGAAATTCCCCTAATTGTGGGGCAAAAAGGCAGAAATTCCCTATATGTTGAGGCAAAAAGACAGAAATTCTCCTTATTTTGGGTCAAAACTCAGAAATTCCACTTATTTTGGGGCTAAATTCAAGAAATTTAACTTATTTTAAGTCAAAAAAGTAGAAATTTCACTTATTTTGAGGCAAAATTTCAGAAATTTCACTTATTTCAGAAAAAAAAGCAGAAATTTTCTTATTTGGAAGCAAAAAGGCAGAAATTTCTTTTATTTTGGTACAAAATTGCAGAAATTTTCCTTATTTTGGGGCAAAGTTGCAGAAATTTCACTTATTTTGGGGCAAAATTGCAGAAATTTCACTTATTTAAGGGAAAAAAGGCAGAAATTTTCCTTATTTTGGGTCAAAAAGGCAGAAATTCCTAATATTTTTTGGCAAAAATGCAGAATTTCCCCTTATTTTGAGGTAAAAAGGCTGAAATTCCCTTTATTTGGGGGCAAAAAGGAAGAAATTTCCCTTATTTTGGGTCAAAATTGCAGAAATTTCACTTATTTCAGGGTAATAAGTCACAAATTTCCCTTATTTTGGGGCAAAAAGGACAGAAATTCCCTTTGTTTTGGGGGACAAAGACAGAAATTCCACATATTTAGAAGCATAAATGCAGAAATTCCCCTTATTTTGGAGCAAAAATGAAGAAATTTTCCTTTTTTATGTCAAAAAGGTATGCATTCTTCTTATTTTTGAGCAAAAGGCAGAAATTCCCCGTATTTTGGAGCAAAATTGAAGAAATTCCCCTAATTGTGGGGCAAAAAGGCAGAAATTTCTTATATGTTGGGGCAAAAAACAGAAATCCTCCTTATTTTGTGGCAAAACTCAGAATTTCTACTTATTTTGGGGCAAAATTCCAGAAATTTCCCTTATTTTGGGGCAAAATTGCAGAAATTTCACTTATTTTGTGGCAAAATTGCAGAAATTTCACTTATTTCAGGGAAAAAAAGCAGAAATTTTCTTATTTTGTAGCAAAAAGGCAGAAAATTTTTTTTTATTTTGGTACAAAATTGCAGAAATTTTTCTTATTTTGGGCAAAAAGGCAGAAATTTCCCATATTTTGGGGCAAAAATGCAGAACTCTCATTTATTTCAGGGAAAAATGCAGAAATTTTCTTTATTTTGGGGCAAAAAGGCAGAAATTCCTAATATTTTGTGGCAAAAATGCAGAAATTTCCCTTATTTTGAGGTAAAAAGGCTGAAATTCCCCTTATTTGGGGACAAAAAGACAGAAATTTCCCTTATTTTGGGTCAAATTGCAGAAATTTCACTTATTTCAGGGTAATAAGTCAGAATTTTTTTTATTTTGGGGCAAAAAAGACAGAAATTCCCTTTGTTTTGGGGAAAAAAGACAGAAATTCAACTTATTTAGAGGCAAAAAAGCAGAAATCCCCCTTATTTTGGAGCAAAAATGAAGAAATTTACCTTTTTTATGGCAAAAAGTATGCATTCTTTTTATTTTCGGGCAAAAAGGCAGAAATTCCCTGTATTTTGGAGCAAAATTGCAGAAATTCCCCTAATTGTGGGGCAAAAAAGGCAGAACTTCTCTATATGTTGGGGCAAAAAGACAGAAATTTTTCTTATTGTGGGTCAAAACTCAGAAATTCCACTTAATTTGGGGCAAAATTCCAGAAATTTCACTTATTTTGGGGCAAAATTGTAGAAATTTCACTTATTTTGTGGCAAAATTTCAGAAATTTCACTTATTTCAGAAAAAAAAGCAGAAATTTTTTTTATTTGGAAGCAAAAAGGCGGAAATATCTTTTATTTTGGTACAAAATTGCAGAAATTTCTTTTATTTTGGGGCAAAATTGCAGAAATTTCAGTTATTTTGGGGCAAAATTGCAAAAATTTCATTTATATCAGGGAAAAAGGCAGAAATTTTCTTTATTATGGGGAAAAAAGGCAGAAATTCCTAATATTTTGTGGCAAAAATGCAGAAATTCCCCTTATTTTGAGGTAAAAAGGTTGAAATTCCCCTTATTTGGGGGCAAAAAGGCAGAAATTTCACTTACTTCATGGTAATAATTCAGAAATTTTCCTTATTTTGAAACAAAAAAGACAGAAATTCCCTTTGTTTTGGGGGAAAAAGACAGAAATTCCGCTTATTTAGAGTCAAAAAGGCAGAAATTCCCCTTATTTTGGAGCAAAAATGAAGAAATTTCCCTTTTTTATGGCAAAAAGGTATGCATTCTTATTATTTTTGGGCAAAAAGGCAGAAATTCCCCGTATTTTGAAGCAAATTGCAGAAATTCCCCTAATTGTGGGGCAAAAAGGCAGAAATTACCTATATGTTGAGGCAAAGAGACAGAAATTCTCCTTATTTTGGGTCAAAACTCAGAAATTCCACTTATTTTGGGGCTAAATTCAAGAAATTTCACTTATTTTAAGTCAAAATTGTAGAAATTTCACTTATTTTGAGGCAAAATTTCAGAAATTTCACTTATTTCAGAAAAAAAAGCAGAAATTTTCTTATTTGGAAGCAAAAAGGCAGAAATTTCTTTTATTTTGGTACAAAATTGCAGAAATTTTCCTTATTTTGGGGCAAAATTGCAGAAATTTCACTTATTTTGGGGCAAAATTGCAGAAATTTCACTTATTTCAGGGAAAAAAGGCAGAAATTTTCCTTATTTTGGGGCAAAAAGGCAGAAATTCCTAATATTTTGTGGCAAAATGCAGAAATTCCCCTTATTTTGAGGTAAAAAGGCTGAAATTCCCTTTATTTGGGGGCAAAAAGGCAGAAATTTCCCTTATTTTGGGACAAAATTGCAGAAATTTCACTTATTTCAGGGTAATAAGTCACAAATTTCCCTTATTTTGGGGCAAAAAGGACAGAAATTCCCTTTGTTTTGGGGGACAAAGACAGAAATTCCACATATTTAGAGGCATAAAAGCAGAAATTCCCCTTATTTTGGAGCAAAAATGAAGAAATTTTCCATTTTTATGGCAAAAAGGTATGCATTCTACTTATTTTTGAGCAAAAAGGCAGAAATTCCCCGTATTTTGGAGCAAAATTGCAGAAATTCCCCTAATTGTGGGGCAAAAAGGCAAAAATTTCCTATATGTTGGGGCAAAAAGACAGAAATCCTCCTTATTTTGTGGCAAAACTCAGAATTTCCACTTATTTTTGGGCAAAATTCCAGAAATTTCCCTTATTTTGGGGCAAAATTGCAGAAATTTCACTTATTTTGGGGCAAAATTGCAGAAATTTCACTTATTTCATGGAAAAAATGCAGAAATTTTCTTAATTTGTGGCAAAAAGGCAGAAAATTTTTTTATTTTGGTACAAAATTGCAGAAATTTTTCTTATTTTGGGCAAAAAGGCAGAAATTTTCCATATTTTGGGGCAAAAATGCAAAAATTCCCCTTATTTTGAGGTAAAAAGGCTGAAATTTTCCTTATTTGGGGGCAAAAAGGCAGAAATTCCCCGTATTTTGGAGCAAAATTGCAGAAATTAACCTAAATTAGGGGAAAAAAGGCAGAAATTCCCTATATGTTGGGGCAAAAAGACAGAAATTCTTCTTATTTAGGGGCAAAACTCAGAAATTTCACTTATTTTGGGGCAAAATTGCAGAAATTTCACTTATTTCAGAAAAAAAGCAGAAATTTTTTATTTTGGGGCAAAAAGTCTGATTTTTCTTATATTTTGGTACAAAATTGCTGAAATTTTTTTATTTTGGGGCAAAATTGCAGAAATTTACCATATTTTGGGGCAAAAATGCAGAACTTTCATTTATTTCAGGGAAAAATGCAGAAATTTTCCTTATTTTGGGGCAAAAAGGCAGAAATTCCTAATATTTTGTGGCAAAAATGCAGAAATTCCCCATATTTTGAGGTAAAAAGGCTGAAATTCCCCTTATTTGGGGACAAAAATGCAGAAATTTCCCTTATTTTGTGTCAAAATTGCAGAAATTTCACTTATTTCAGGGTAATAAGTCAGAATTTTTTTTTATTTTGGGGCAAAAAAGACAGAAATTCCCTTTGTTTTGGGGAAAAAAGACAGAAATTCAACTTATTTAGAGGCAAAAAAGCAGAAATTCCCCTTATTTTAAAGCAAAAATGAAGAAATTTACCTTTTTTATGGCAAAAAGGTATGCATTCTTTTTATTTTCGGGCAAAAAGGCAGAAATTCCCTGTATTTTGTAGCAAAATTGCAGAAATTCCCCTAATTGTGGGGCAAAAAGGCAGAAATTCTCTATATGTTGGGGCAAAAAGACAGAAATTTTTCTTATTGTGGGTCAAAACTCAGAAATTCCACTTAATTTGGGGCAAAATTCCAGAAAATTCACTTATTTTGGGGCAAAATTGTAGAAATTTCACTTATTTTGTGGCAAAATTTCAGAAATTTCACTTATTTCAGAAAAAAAAGCAGAAATTTTTTTTATTTGGAAGCAAAAATGCGGAAATATCTTTTATTTTGGTACAAAATTGCAGAAATTTCTTTTATTTTGGGGCAAAATTGCAGAAATTTCAGTTATTTTGGGGCAAAATTGCAAAAATTTCATTTATATCAGGGAAAAAGGCAGAAATTTTCTTTATTATGGGGAAAAAAGGCAGAAATTCCTAATATTTTGTGGCAAAAATGCAGAAATTCCCCTTATTTTGAGGTAAAAAGGTTGAAATTCCCCTTATTTGGAGGCAAAAAGGCAGAAATTTCACTTACTTCAAGGTAATAATTCAGAAATTTTCCTTATTTTGAAACAAAAAAGACAGAAATTCCCTTTGTTTTGGGGGAAAAAGACAGAAATTCCACTTATTTAGAGTCAAAAAGGCAGAAATTCCCCTTATTTTGGAGCAAAAACGAAGAAATTTCCCTTTTTTATGGCAAAAAGGTATGCATTCTTATTATTTTCGGGCAAAAAGGCAGAAATTCCCCGTATTTTGGAGCAAAATTGCAGAAATTCCCCTAATTGTGGGGCAAAAAGGCAGAAATTCCCTATATGTTGAGGCAAAAAGACAGAAATTCTCTTTATTTTGGGTCAAAACTCAGAAATTTCACTTATTTTGGGGCTAAATTCAAGAAATTTCACTTATTTTAAGTCAAAATTGTAGAAATTTCACTTATTTTGAGGCAAAATTTCAGAAATTTCACTTATTTCAGAAAAAAAGCAGAAATTTTCTTATTTGGAAGCAAAAAGGCAGAAATTTCTTTTATTTTGGTACAAAATTGCAGAAATTTTTTTTATTTTGGGGCAAAATTGCAGAAATTTCACTTATTTTGGGGCAAAATTGCAGAAATTTCACTTATTTCAGGGAAAAAAGGCAGAAATTTTCCTTATTTTGGGGCAAAAAGGCAGAAATTCCTAATATTTTGTGGCAAAATGCAGAAATTCCCCTTATTTTGAGGTAAAAAGACTGAAATTCCCTTTATTTGGGGGCAAAAAGGCAGAAATTTCCCTTATTTGGGTCAAAATTGCAGAAATTTCACTTATTTCAGGGTAATAAGTCAAAATTTCCCTTATTTTGGGGCAAAAAGGACAGAAATTTTCTTTGTTTTGGGGGACAAAGACAGAAATTCCACATATTTAGAAGCATAAGAGCAGAAATTCCCCTTATTTTGGAGCAAAAATGAAGAAATTTTCCATTTTTATGGCAAAAAGGTATGCATTCTACTTATTTTTTAGCAAAAAGGCAGAAATTCCCCATATTTTGGAGCAAAATTGCAGATATTCCTCTAATTGTGGGGCAAAAATGCAAAAATTTCCTATATGTTGGGGCAAAAAGAAAGAAATCCTCCTTATTTTGTGGCAAAACTCAGAATTTCCACTTATTTTTGGGCAAAATTCCAGAAATTTCCCTTATTTTGGGGCAAAATTGCAGAAATTTCACTTATTTTGGGGCAAAATTGCAGAAATTTCACTTATTTCATGGGAAAAAAGCAGAAATTTTCTTATTTTGTGGCAAAAAGGCAGAAATTTTGTTTATTTTGGTACAAAATTGCAGAAATTTTTCTTATTTTGGGCAAAAAGGCAGAAATTTTCCATATTTTGGGGCAAAAATGCAAAAATTCCCCTTATTTTGAGGTGAAAAGGCTGAAATTTTCCTTATTTGGGGGCAAAAAGGCAGAAATTCCCCGTATTTTGGAGCAAAATTGCAGAAATTCCCCTAAATGAGGGGCAAAAAGGCAGAAATTCCCTATATGTTGGGGCAAAAAGACAGAAATTCTTCTTATTTAGGGGCAAAACTCAGAAATTCCACTTATTTTGGGGCAAAATTGCAGAAATTTCACTTATTTCAGAAAAAAAGCAGAAATTTTTTATTTTGGGGCAAAAAGTCTGATTTTTCTTATATTTTTGTACAAAATTGCTGAAATTTTTTTATTTTGGGGCAAAATTGCAGAAATTTACCATATTTTGGGGCAAAAATGCAGAACTTTCATTTATTTCAGGGAAAAATGCAGAAATTTTCCTTATTTTGGGGCAAAAAGGCAGAAATTCCTAATATTTTGTGGCAAAAATGCAGAAATTCCCCATATTTTGAGGTAAAAAGGCTGAAATTCCCCTTATTTGGGGACAAAAAGGCAGAAATTTCCCTTATTTTGTGTCAAAATTGCAGAAATTTCACTTATTTCAGGGTAATAAGTCAGAATTTTTTTTTATTTTGGGGCAAAAAAGACAGAAATTCCCTTTGTTTTGGGGAAAAAAGACAGAAATTCAACTTATTTAGAGGCAAAAAAGCAGAAATTCCCCTTATTTTGGAGCAAAAATGAAGAAATTTCCCTTTTTTATGGCAAAAAGGTATGCATTCTTTTTATTTTCGGGCAAAAAGGCAGAAATTCCCTGTATTTTGGAGCAAAATTGCAGAAATTCCCCTAATTGTGGGGCAAAAAGGCAGAAATTCTCTATATGTTGGGGCAAAAAGACAGAAATTTTTCTTATTGTGGGTCAAAACTCAGAAATTCCACTTAATTTGGGGCAAAATTCCAGAAATTTCACTTATTTTGGGGCAAAATTGTAGAAATTTCACTTATTTTGTGGCAAAATTTCAGAAATTTCACTTATTTCAGAAAAAAAAGCAGAAATTTTTTTTATTTGGAAGCAAAAAGGCGGAAATATCTTTTATTTTGGTACAAAATTGCAGAAATTTCTTTTATTTTGGGGCAAAATTGCAGAAATTTCAGTTATTTTGGGGCAAAATTGCAAAAATTTCATTTATATCAGGGAAAAAGGCAGAAATTTTCTTTATTATGGGGAAAAAAGGCAGAAATTCCTAATATTTTGTGGCAAAAATGCAGAAATTCCCCTTATTTTGAGGTAAAAAGGTTGAAATTCCCCTTATTTGGGGGCAAAAAGGCAGAAATTTCACTTACTTCAGGGTAATAATTCAGAAATTTTCCTTATTTTGAAACAAAAAAGACAGAAATTCCCTTTGTTTTGGGGGAAAAAGACAGAAATTCCACTTATTTAAAGTCAAAAAGGCAGAAATTCCCCTTATTTTGGAGCAAAAACGAAGAAATTTCCCTTTTTTATGGCAAAAAGGTATGCATTCTTATTATTTTCGGGCAAAAAGGCAGAAATTCCCCGTATTTTGGAGCAAAATTGCAGAAATTCCCTTAATTGTGGGGCAAAAAGGCAGAAATTCCCTATATGTTGAGGCAAAAAGACAGAAATTCTCCTTATTTTGGGTCAAAACTCAGAAATTCCACTTATTTTGGGGCTAAATTCAAGAAATTTCACTTATTTTAAGTCAAAATTGTAGAAATTTCACTTATTTTGAGGCAAAATTTCAGAAATTTCACTTATTTCAGAAAAAAAAGCAGAAATTTTCTTATTTGGAAGCAAAAAGGCAGAAATTTCTTTTATTTTGGTACAAACTTGCAGAAATTTTCCTTATTTTGGGGCAAAATTGCAGAAATTTCACTTATTTTGGGGCAAAATTGCAGAAATTTCACTTATTTCAGGGAAAAAAGGCAGAAATTTTCCTTATTTTGGGGCAAAAATGCAGAAATTCCTAATATTTTGTGGCAAAATGCAGAAATTCCCCTTATTTTGAGGTAAAAAGGCTGAAATTCCCTTTATTTGGGGGCAAAAAGGCAGAAATTTCCCTTATTTTGGGTCAAAATTGCAGAAATTTCACTTATTTCAGGGTAATAAGTCACAAATTTCCCTTATTTTGGGGCAAAAAGGACAGAAATTCCCATTGTTTTGGGGGAAAAGACAGAAATTCCACTTATTTAGAGGCAAAAAAGCAGAAATTTCTCTTAATTTGGAGCAAAATTGCAGAAATTTTTCTTTTTTATGTAAAAAAGGTATGCATTCTTCTTATTTTCGGGCAAAAAGGCAGAAATTCCCCTATTTTGGAGCAAAATTGCAGAAATTCCCCTAATTGTGGGGCAAAAAGGCAGAAATTCCCTATATGTTGGGGCAAAAAGACAGAAATTCTCCTTATTGTGGGTCAAAACTCAGAAATTCCACTTAATTTGGGGCAAAATTCAAGAAATTTCACTTATTTTGGGGCAAAATTGTAGAAATTTTACTTATTTTGGGGCAAAATTTCAGAAATTTCACTTATTTCAGGGAAAAAAAGCAGAAATTTTCTAATTTTGTGGCAAAAAGGCAGAAATTTTCCATATTATGCGGCAAAAATGCAAAAATTCCCCTTATTTTGAGGTAAAAAGGCTGAAATTTCCCTTATTTGGGGGCAAAAAGGCAGAAATTCCCCGTATTTTGGAGCAAAATTGCAGAAATTCCCATAAATGAGGGGCAAAAAGGAAGAAATTCCCTATATGTTGGGGCAAAAAGACAGAAATTCTTCTTATTTAGGGGCAAAACTCAGAAATTTCACTTATTTTGGGGCAAAATTGCAGAAATTTCCCTTATTTCAGAAAAAAAGCAGAAATTTTTTATTTTGGGGCAAAAAGTTTGATTTTTCTTATATTTTGGTACAAAATTGCTGAAATTTTTCTTATTTTGGGGCAAAATTGCAGAAATTTCCCATATTTTGGGGCAAAAATGCAGAACTTTCATTTATTTCAGGGAAAAATGCAGAAATTTTCCTTATTTTGGGGCAAAAAGGCAGAAATTCCTAATATTTTGTGGCAAAAATGCAGAAATTCCCCATATTTTGAGGTAAAAAGGCTGAAATTCCCCTTATTTGGGGACAAAAAGGCAGAAATTTCCCTTATTTTGTGTCAAAATTGCAGAAATTTCACTTATTTCAGGGTAATAAGTCAGAATTTTTTTTATTTTGGGGCAAAAAAGACAGAAATTCCCTTTGTTTTTTAGAAAAAAGACAGAAATTCAACTTATTTAGAGGCAAAAAAGCAGAAATTCCCCTTATTTTGGAGCAAAAATGAAGAAATTTCCCTTTTTTATGGCAAAAAGGTATGCATTCTTTTTATTTTCGGGCAAAAAGGCAGAAATTCCCTGTATTTTGGAGCAAAATTGCAGAAATTCCCCTAATTGTGGGGCAAAAAGGCAGAAATTCTCTATATGTTGGGGCAAAAAGACAGAAATTTTTCTTATTGTGGGTCAAAACTCAGAAATTCCACTTAATTTGGGGCAAAATTCCAGAAATTTCACTTATTTTGGGGCAAAATTGTAGAAATTTCACTTATTTTGTGGCAAAATTTCAGAAATTTCACTTATTTGAGAAAAAAAAGCAGAAATTTTTTTTTATTTGGAAGCAAAAAGGCGGAAATATCTTTCATTTTGGTACAAAATTGCAGAAATTTCTTTTATTTTGGGGCAAAATTGCAGAAATTTCAGTTATTTTGGGGCAAAATTGCAAAAATTTCATTTATATCAGGGAAAAAGGCAGAAATTTTTATTATGGGGCAAAAAGGCAGAAATTCCTAATATTTTGTGGCAAAAATGCAGAAATTCCTCTTATTTTGAGGTAAAAAGGCTGAAATTCCCCTTATTTGGGGGCAATAAGGCATAAATTTCACTTACTTCAGGGTAATAATTCAAAATTTTCCTTATTTTGAAACAAAAAAGACAGAAATTCCCTTTGTATTGGGGGAAAAAGACAGAAATTCCACTTTTTTAGAGTCAAAAAGGCAGAAATTCCCCTTATTTTGGAGCAAAAATGAAGAAATTTCCCTTTTTAATGGCAAAAAGGTATGCATTCTTATTATTTTTGGGCAAAAAGGCAGAAATTCCCCGTATTTTGTAGCAAAATTGCAGAAATTCCCCTAATTGTGGGGCAAAAAGGCAGAAATTCCCTATATGTTGGGTCAAAAAGACAGAAATTCTCCTTATTTTAGGGCAAAATTCAGAAATTTAACTTATTTTGAAGCAAAATTGCAGAAATATCAGTTATTTCAGAAAAAAAGCAAAATTTTCTTATTTTGGGGCAAAAAGGCAGAAATTCCTTTTATTTTGGCACAAAATTGCAGAAATATTTCTTATTTTGGGGCAAAAAGGCAGAAATTTCCCATATTTTGGGGCAAAAATGCAGAAATTCCCCTTATTTTGAGGTAAAAAGGCTGAAATTCCCCTTATTTGGGGTCAAAAAGCAGAAATTTCTCTTATTTTGGGGCAAAATTCCAGAAATTTCCCTTATTTTGGGGCAAAATTGCAGAAATTTCACTTATTTTGGGGCAAAATTGCAGAAAATTCACAAATTTCAGGGAAAAAAGCAGAAATTTTCTTTATTTTTGGGCAAAATAACAGAAATTCCTAATATTTTGTGGCAAAAATGCAGAAATTCCCCTTATTTTGAGGTAAAAAGTCTGATATTCCCCTTATTTGGGGGCAAAAAGGAAGAAATTTTCTTTATTTTGGGGCAAAAAAGACAGAAATTCGCTTTGTTTTCGGGAAAAAAGACAGAAATTCCACATATTTAGAGGCAAAAAAGCAGAAATTTCCCTTATTTTGGAGCAAAATTGCAAAAATTTCCCTTTTTTATGGCAAAAAGTTATGCATTCTTCTTATTATCGGGCAAAAAGGCAGAAATTCCCCGTATTTTGGAGCAAAATTGCAGAAATTTCCCTAATTGTGGGGCAAAAAGGCAGAAATTCCCTATATGTTAGGGCAAAAAGACAGAAATTCTTCTTATTTTGTGGCAAAACTCAGAAATTCCACTAATTTTGGGGCAAAATTCAAGAAATTTCCATTATTTTGGGGCAAAATTGCAGAAATTTCACTTATTTTGTGGCAAAATTGCAGAAATTTCATTTATTTCAGGGAAAAAAGGCAGAAATTTTCCTTATTTTGGGGCAAAAAGGAAGAAATTCCTAATATTTTGTGGCAAAAATCCAGAAATTCCCCTTATTTTGAGGTAAAAAGGCTGAAATTCCCCTTATTTGGGGGCAAAAACGCAGAAATGTCCCTTATTTTGGGGCAAAATTGCAGAAATTTCACTTATTTCAGGGTAATAAGTCAGAAATTTTCTTTATTTTGGGGCTAAAAGGACAGAAATTTCCTTTGTTTTGGGGGAAAAAGACAGAAATTCTACTTATTTAGAGTCAAAAATGCAGAAATTCCTCTTATTTGGGAAAAAAAGGAAGAAATTTCCCTTTTTTATGGCAAAAAGGTATGCATTCTTCTTATTTTTGGGCAAAAAGGCAGAAATTCCCCGTATTTTGGAGCAAAATTGCAGAAATTCCCCTAATTGTGGGGCAAAAAGGCAGAAATTCCCTATATGTTGGGGCAAAAAGACAGAAATTCTCCTTATTGTGGGTCAAAACTCAGAAATTCCACTTAATTTGGGGCAAAATTCAAGAAATTTCACTTATTTTGGGGCAAAATTGTAGAAATTTTACTTATTTTGGGGCAAAATTTCAGAAATTTCACTTATTTCAGGGAAAAAAAGCAGAAATTTTCTTATTTTGTGGCAAAAAGGCAGAAATTTACCATATTATGCGGCAAAAATGCAAAAATTCCCCTTATTTTGAGGTAAAAAGGCTGAAATTTCCCTTATATGGGGGCAAAAAGGCAGAAATTCCCCGTATTTTGGAGCAAAATTACAGAAATTCCCCTAAAGAGGGGCAAAAAGGCAGAAATTCCCTATATGTTGGGGCAAAAAGACAGAAATTCTTCTTATTTAGGGGCAAAACTCAGAAATTTCACTTATTTTGGGGCAAAATTGCAGAAATTTCACTTATTTCAGAAAAAAAGCAGAAATTTTTTATTTTGGGGCAAAAAGTTTGATTTTTCTTATATTTTGGTACAAAATTGCTGAAATTTTTCTTATTTTGGGGCAAAATTGCAGAAATTTCCCATATTTTGGGGCAAAAATGCAGAACTTTCATTTATTTCAGGGAAAAATGCAGAAATTTTCCTTATTTTGGGGCAAAAAGGCAGAAATTCCTAATATTTTGTGGCAAAAATGCAGAAATTCCCCATATTTTGAGGTAAAAAGGCTGAAATTCCCCTTATTTGGGGACAAAAAGGCAGAAATTTCCCTTATTTTGTGTCAAAATTGCAGAAATTTCACTTATTTCAGGGTAATAAGTCAGAATTTTTTTTATTTTGGGGCAAAAAAGACAGAAATTCCCTTTGTTTTGGGGAAAAAAGACAGAAATTCAACTTATTTAGAGGCAAAAAAGCAGAAATTCCCCTTATTTTGGAGCAAAAATGAAGAAATTTCCCTTTTTTATGGCAAAAAGGTATGCATTCTTTTTATTTTCGGGCAAAAAGGCAGAAATTCCCTGTATTTTGGAGCAAAATTGCAGAAATTCCCCTAATTGTGGGGCAAAAAGGCAGAAATTCTCTATATGTTGGGGCAAAAAGACAGAAATTTTTCTTATTGTGGGTCAAAACTCAGAAATTCCACTTAATTTGGGGCAAAATTCCAGAAATTTCACTTATTTTGGGGCAAAATTGTAGAAATTTCACTTATTTTGTGGCAAAATTTCAGAAATTTCACTTATTTCAGAAAAAAAAAGCAGAAATTTTTTTTATTTGGAAGCAAAAAGGCGGAAATATCTTTTATTTTGGTACAAAATTGCAGAAATTTTTTTTATTTTGGGGCAAAATTGCAGAAATTTCAGTTATTTTGGGGCAAAATTGCAAAAATTTCATTTATATCAGGGAAAAAGGCAGAAATTTTCTTTATTATGGGGCAAAAAGGCAGAAATTCCTAATATTTTGTGGCAAAAATGCAGAAATTCCCCTTATTTTGAGGTAAAAAGGCTGAAATTCCCTTTATTTGGGGGCAAAAAGGCAGAAATTTTCCTTATTTTGGGTCAAAATTGCAGAAATTTCACTTATTTCAGGGTAATAAGTCACATATTTCCCTTATTTTGGGGCAAAAAGGATTGAAATTCCCTTTGTTTTGGGGGACAAAGACAGAAATTGCACATATTTAGAGGCATAAAAGCAGAAATTCCCCTTATTTTGGAGAAAAAATGAAGAAATTTTCCATTTTTATGGCAAAAAGGTATGCATTCTACTTATTTTTGAGCAAAAAGTCAGAAATTCCCCGTATTTTGGAGCAAAATTGCAGAAATTCCCCTAATTGTGGGGCAAAAAGGCAGAAATTTCCTATATGTTGGGGCAAAAAGACAGAAATCCTCCTTATTTTGTGGCAAAAATCAGAATTTCCACTTATTTTTGGGCAAAATTCCAGAAATTTCCCTTATTATGGGGCAAAATTGCAGAAATTTCACTTATTTTGGGGCAAAATTGCAGAAATTTCACTTATTTCATGGAAAAAAAGCAGAAATTTTCTTATTTTGTGGCAAAAAGGCAGAAATTTTGTTTCTTTTGGTACAAAATTGCCGAAATTTTTCTTATTTTGGGCAAAAAGTAAGAAATTTTCCATATTTTGGGGCAAAAATGCAAAAATTCCCCTTATTTTGAGGTAAAAAGGCTGAAATTACCCTTATTTGGTGGAGAATAGGCAGAAATTTCTCTTATGTTGGGGCAAAATTGCAGAAATTTCACTTATTTCAGGGTAATAAGTCAGAAATTTTTTTTATTTAGGGGCAAAAAGACAGAAATTCCCTTTGTTTTGGGGGAAAAGACAGAAATTCCACTTATTTAGAGGCAAAAAAGCATAAATTTCTCTTAATTTAGAGCAAAATTGCAGAAATTTTTCTTTTTTATGTAAAAAAGGTATGCATTCTTCTTATTTTCGAGCAAAAAGGCAGAAATTCCCCGTATTTTGGACCAAAATTGCAGAAATTCCCCTAATTGTGGGGCAAAAAGGCAGAAATTTCGTATATGTTGGGGCATAAAGACAGAAATTCTCCTTATTGTGGGTCAAAACTCAGAAATTCCATTAATTTGGGGCAAAATTCAAGAAATTTCACTTATTTTGGGGCAAAATTGTAGAAATTTTACTTATTTTGGGGCAAAATTTCAAAAATTTCACTTATTTCAGGGAAAAAAAGCAGAAATTTTCTTATTTTGTGGCAAAAAGGCAGAAATTTTCCATATTATGCGGCAAAAATGCAAAAATTCCCCTTATTTTGAGGTAAAAAGGCTGAAATTTCCCTTATTTGGGGGCAAAAAGGCAGAAATTCCTCGTATTTTAGAACAAAATTGCAGAAATTCCCCTAATTGTGGGGCAAAAAGGCAGAAATTCCCTATATGTTGGGGCAAAAAGACAGAAATTCTTCTTATTGTGGGTCAAAACTCAGAAATTCCACTTAATTTGGGGCAAAATTCCAGAAATTTCACTTATTTTGGGGCAAAATTGGAGAAATTTCACTTATTTTGTGGAAAAATTTCAGAAATTTCACTTATTTCAGAAAAAAAAGCAGAAATTTTTTTATTTGGAAGCAAAAAGGTGGAAATATCTTTTATTTTGGTACAAAATTGCAGAAATTTCCCTTATTTTGGGGCAAAATTGGAGAAATTTCACTTATTTTGGTGCAAAATTGCAAAAATTTCATTTATTTCAGGGAAAAAGGCAGAACTTTTCCTTATTTTGGTGCAAAAAGGCAGAAATTCCTAATATTTTGTGGCAAAAATGCAGAAATTCCCCTTATTTTGAGGTAAAAAGGCTGAAATTCCCCTTATTTGGGGGCAAAAAGGCAGAAATTTCACTTACTTCAGGGTAATAATTCAGAAATTTTCCTTATTTTGAAACAAAAAAGACAGAAATTCCCTTTGTTTTGGGGGAAAAAACAGAAATTCCACTTATTTAGAGTCAAAAAGGCAGAAATTCCCCTTATTTTGGAGCAAAAATGAAGAAATTTCCCTTTTTTATGGCAAAAAGTTATGCATTCTTATTATTTTCGGGCAAAAAGGCAGAAATTCCCCGTATTTTGGAGCAAAATTGCAGAAATTCCCCTAATTGTGGGGCAAAAAGGCAGAAATTCCCTATATGTTGAGGCAAAAAGACAGAAATTCTCCTTATTTTGGGTCAAAACTCAGAAATTCCAATTATTTTGGGGAAAAATTCAAGAAATTTCACTTATTTTAAGTCAAAATTGTAGAAATTTCACTTATTTTGAGGCAAAATTTCAGAAATTTCACTTATTTCAGAAAAAAAAGCAGAAATTTTCTTATTTGGAAGCAAAAAGGCAGAAATTTCTTTTATTTTGGTACAAACTTGCAGAAATTTTCCTTATTTTGGGGCAAAATTGCAGAAATTTCACTTATTTTGGGGCAAAATTGCAGAAATTTCACTTATTTCAGGGAAAAAAGGCAGAAATTTTCCTTATTTTGGGGCAAAAATGCAGAAATTCCTAATATTTTGTGGCAAAATGCAGAAATTCCCCTTATTTTGAGGTAAAAAGGCTGAAATTCCCTTTATTTGGGGGCAAAAAGGCAGAAATTTCCCTTATTTTGGGTCAAAATTGCAGAAATTTCACTTATTTCAGGGTAATAAGTCACAAATTTCCCTTATTTTGGGGCAAAAAGGACAGAAATTCCCATTGTTTTGGGGGCAAAGACAGAAATTCAACATATTTAGAGGCATAAAAGCAGAAATTCCCCTTATTTTGGAGCAAAAATGAAGAAATTTTCCATTTTTATGGCAAAAAGGTATGCATTCTTCTTATTTTTGAGCAAAAAGGCAGTAATTCCCCGTATTTTGGAGCAAAATTGCAGAAATTCCCCTAATTGTGGGGCAAAAAGGCAGAAACTTCCTATATGTTTTGGCAAAAAGACAGAAATCCTCCTTATTTTGTGGCAAAATTCAGATTTTCTACTTATTTTTGGGCAAAGTTCCAGAAATTTCCCTTATTTTGGGGCAAAATTGCAGAAATTTCACTTATTTTGGGGCAAAATTGCAGAAATTTCACTTATTTCATGGAAAAAAAGCAGAAATTTTCTTATTTTGTGGCAAAAATGCAGAAATTTTGTTTATTTTGGTACAAAATTGCAGAAATTTTTCTTATTTTGGGCAAAAAGGCAGAAATTTTCCATATTTTGGGGCAAAAATGCAAAAATTCCCCTTATTTTGAGGTAAAAAGGCTGAAATTACCCTTATTTGGGGGCGAATAGGCAGAAATTTCTCTTATGTTGGGGCAAAATTGCAGAAATTTCACTTATTTCAGGGTAATAAGTCAGAAATTTTTTTTATTTAGGGGCAAAAAGACAGAAATTCCCTTTGTTTTGGGGGAAAAGACAGAAATTCCACTTATTTAGAGGCAAAAAAGCAGAAATTTCTCTTAATTTGGAGCAAAATTGCAGAAATTTTTCTTTTTTATGTAAAAAAGGTATGCATTCTTCTTATTTTCGGGCAAAAAGGCAGAAATTCCCCTATTTTGGAGCAAAATTGCAGAAATTCCCCTAATTGTGGGGCAAAAAGGCAGAAATTCCCTATATGTTGGGGCAAAAAGACAGAAATTCTCCTTATTGTGGGTCAAAACTCAGAAATTCCACTTAATTTGGGGCAAAATTCAAGAAATTTCACTTATTTTGGGGCAAAATTGTAGAAATTTTACTTATTTTGGGGCAAAATTTCAGAAATTTCACTTATTTCAGGGAAAAAAGCAGAAATTTTCTAATTTTGTGGCAAAAAGGCAGAAATTTTCCATATTATGCGGCAAAAATGCAAAAATTCCCCTTATTTTGAGGTAAAAAGGCTGAAATTTCCCTTATTTGGGGGCAAAAAGGCAGAAATTCCCCGTATTTTGGAGCAAAATTGCAGAAATTCCCATAAATGAGGGGCAAAAAGGAAGAAATTCCCTATATGTTGGGGCAAAAAGACAGAAATTCTTCTTATTTAGGGGCAAAACTCAGAAATTTCACTTATTTTGGGGCAAAATTGCAGAAATTTCCCTTATTTCAGAAAAAAAGCAGAAATTTTTTATTTTGGGGCAAAAAGTTTGATTTTTCTTATATTTTGGTACAAAATTGCTGAAATTTTTCTTATTTTGGGGCAAAATTGCAGAAATTTCCCATATTTTGGGGCAAAAATGCAGAACTTTCATTTATTTCAGGGAAAAATGCAGAAATTTTCCTTATTTTGGGGCAAAAAGGCAGAAATTCCTAATATTTTGTGGCAAAAATGCAGAAATTCCCCATATTTTGAGGTAAAAAGGCTGAAATTCCCCTTATTTGGGGACAAAAAGGCAGAAATTTCCCTTATTTTGTGTCAAAATTGCAGAAATTTCACTTATTTCAGGGTAATAAGTCAGAATTTTTTTTATTTTGGGGCAAAAAAGACAGAAATTCCCTTTGTTTTTTAGAAAAAAGACAGAAATTCAACTTATTTAGAGGCAAAAAAGCAGAAATTCCCCTTATTTTGGAGCAAAAATGAAGAAATTTCCCTTTTTTTATGGCAAAAAGGTATGCATTCTTTTTATTTTCGGGCAAAAAGGCAGAAATTCCCTGTATTTTGTAGCAAAATTGCAGAAATTCCCCTAATTGTGGGGCAAAAAGGCAGAAATTCTCTATATGTTGGGGCAAAAAGACAGAAATTTTTCTTATTGTGGGTCAAAACTCAGAAATTCCACTTAATTTGGGGCAAAATTCCAGAAATTTCACTTATTTTGGGGCAAAATTGTAGAAATTTCACTTATTTTGTGGCAAAATTTCAGAAATTTCACTTATTTGAGAAAAAAAAGCAGAAATTTTTTTTTATTTGGAAGCAAAAAGGCGGAAATATCTTTCATTTTGGTACAAAATTGCAGAAATTTCTTTTATTTTGGGGCAAAATTGCAGAAATTTCAGTTATTTTGGGGCAAAATTGCAAAAATTTCATTTATATCAGGGAAAAAGGCAGAAATTTTTATTATGGGGCAAAAAGGCAGAAATTCCTAATATTTTGTGGCAAAAATGCAGAAATTCCTCTTATTTTGAGGTAAAAAGGCTGAAATTCCCCTTATTTGGGGGCAAAAAGGCATAAATTTCACTTACTTCAGGGTAATAATTCAAAATTTTCCTTATTTTGAAACAAAAAAGACAGAAATTCCCTTTGTATTGGGGGAAAAAGACAGAAATTCCACTTTTTTAGAGTCAAAAAGGCAGAAATTCCCCTTATTTTGGAGCAAAAATGAAGAAATTTCCCTTTTTAATGGCAAAAAGGTATGCATTCTTATTATTTTTGGGCAAAAAGGCAGAAATTCCCCGTATTTTGTAGCAAAATTGCAGAAATTCCCCTAATTGTGGGGCAAAAAGGCAGAAATTCCCTATATGTTGGGTCAAAAAGACAGAAATTCTCCTTATTTTAGGGCAAAATTCAGAAATTTAACTTATTTTGAAGCAAAATTGCAGAAATATCAGTTATTTCAGAAAAAAAGCAAAATTTTCTTATTTTGGGGCAAAAAGGCAGAAATTCCTTTTATTTTGGCACAAAATTGCAGAAATATTTCTTATTTTGGGGCAAAAAGGCAGAAATTTCCCATATTTTGGGGCAAAAATGCAGAAATTCCCCTTATTTTGAGGTAAAAAGGCTCAAATTCCCCTTATTTGGGGTCAAAAAGCAGAAATTTCTCTTATTTTGGGGCAAAATTCCAGAAATTTCCCTTATTTTGGGGCAAAATTGCAGAAATTTCACTTATTTTGGGGCAAAATTGCAGAAAATTCACAAATTTCAGGGAAAAAAGCAGAAATTTTCTTTATTTTTGGGCAAAATAACAGAAATTCCTAATATTTTGTGGCAAAAATGCAGAAATTCCCCTTATTTTGAGGTAAAAAGTCTGATATTCCCCTTATTTGGGGGCAAAAAGGAAGAAATTTTCTTTATTTTGGGGCAAAAAAGACAGAAATTCGCTTTGTTTTCGGGAAAAAAGACAGAAATTCCACATATTTAGAGGCAAAAAAGCAGAAATTTCCCTTATTTTGGAGCAAAATTGCAAAAATTTCCCTTTTTTATGGCAAAAAGTTATGCATTCTTCTTATTATCGGGCAAAAAGGCAGAAATTCCCCGTATTTTGGAGCAAAATTGCAGAAATTTCCCTAATTGTGGGGCAAAAAGGCAGAAATTCCCTATATGTTAGGGCAAAAAGACAGAAATTCTTCTTATTTTGTGGCAAAACTCAGAAATTCCACTTATTTTGGGGCAAAATTCAAGAAATTTCCATTATTTTGGGACAAAATTGCAGAAATTTCACTTATTTTGTGGCAAAATTGCAGAAATTTCATTTATTTCAGGGAAAAAAGGCAGAAATTTTCCTTATTTTGGGGCAAAAAGGAAGAAATTCCTAATATTTTGTGGCAAAAATCCAGAAATTCCCCTTATTTTGAGGTAAAAAGGCTGAAATTCCCCTTATTTGGGGGCAAAAACGCAGAAATGTCCCTTATTTTGGGGCAAAATTGCAGAAATTTCACTTATTTCAGGGTAATAAGTCAGAAATTTTCTTTATTTTGGGGCTAAAAGGACAGAAATTTCCTTTGTTTTGGGGGAAAAAGACAGAAATTCTACTTATTTAGAGTCAAAAATGCAGAAATTCCTCTTATTTGGGAAAAAAAGGAAGAAATTTCCCTTTTTTATGGCAAAAAGGTATGCATTCTTCTTATTTTTGGGCAAAAAGGCAGAAATTCCCCGTATTTTGGAGCAAAATTGCAGAAATTCCCCTAATTGTGGGGCAAAAAGGCAGAAATTCCCTATATGTTGGGGCAAAAAGACAGAAATTCTCCTTATTGTGGGTCAAAACTCAGAAATTCCACTTAATTTGGGGCAAAATTCAAGAAATTTCACTTATTTTGGGGCAAAATTGTAGAAATTTTACTTATTTTGGGGCAAAATTTCAGAAATTTCACTTATTTCAGGGAAAAAAAGCAGAAATTTTCTTATTTTGTGGCAAAAAGGCAGAAATTTACCATATTATGCGGCAAAAATGCAAAAATTCCCCTTATTTTGAGGTAAAAAGGCTGAAATTTCCCTTATATGGGGGCAAAAAGGCAGAAATTCCCCGTATTTTGGAGCAAAATTGCAGAAATTCCCCTAAAGAGGGGCAAAAAGGCAGAAATTCCCTATATGTTGGGGCAAAAAGACAGAAATTCTTCTTATTTAGGGGCAAAACTCAGAAATTTCACTTATTTTGGGGCAAAATTGCAGAAATTTCACTTATTTCAGAAAAAAAGCAGAAATTTTTTATTTTGGGGCAAAAAGTTTGATTTTTCTTATATTTTGGTACAAAATTGCTGAAATTTTTCTTATTTTGGGGCAAAATTGCAGAATTTTCCCATATTTTGGGGCAAAAATGCAGAACTTTCATTTATTTCAGGGAAAAATGCAGAAATTTTCCTTATTTTGGGGCAAAAAGGCAGAAATTCCTAATATTTTGTGGCAAAAATGCAGAAATTCCCCATATTTTGAGGTAAAAAGGCTGAAATTCCCCTTATTTGGGGACAAAAAGGCAGAAATTTCCCTTATTTTGTGTCAAAATTGCAGAAATTTCACTTATTTCAGGGTAATAAGTCAGAATTTTTTTTATTTTGGGGCAAAAAAGACAGAAATTCCCTTTGTTTTGGGGAAAAAAGACAGAAATTCAACTTATTTAGAGGCAAAAAAGCAGAAATTCCCCTTATTTTGGAGCAAAAATGAAGAAATTTCCCTTTTTTATGGCAAAAAGGTATGCATTCTTTTTATTTTCGGGCAAAAAGGCAGAAATTCCCTGTATTTTGGAGCAAAATTGCAGAAATTCCCCTAATTGTGGGGCAAAAAGGCAGAAATTCTCTATATGTTGGGGCAAAAAGACAGAAATTTTTCTTATTGTGGGTCAAAACTCAGAAATTCCACTTAATTTGGGGCAAAATTCCAGAAATTTCACTTATTTTGGGGCAAAATTGTAGAAATTTCACTTATTTTGTGGCAAAATTTCAGAAATTTCACTTATTTCAGAAAAAAAAAGCAGAAATTTTTTTTATTTGGAAGCAAAAAGGCGGAAATATCTTTTATTTTGGTACAAAATTGCAGAAATTTTTTTTATTTTGGGGCAAAATTGCAGAAATTTCAGTTATTTTGGGGCAAAATTGCAAAAATTTCATTTATATCAGGGAAAAAGGCAGAAATTTTCTTTATTATGGGGCAAAAAGGCAGAAATTCCTAATATTTTGTGGCAAAAATGCAGAAATTCCCCTTATTTTGAGGTAAAAAGGCTGAAATTCCCTTTATTTGGGGGCAAAAAGGCAGAAATTTTCCTTATTTTGGGTCAAAATTGCAGAAATTTCACTTATTTCAGGGTAATAAGTCACATATTTCCCTTATTTTGGGGCAAAAAGGATTGAAATTCCCTTTGTTTTGGGGGACAAAGACAGAAATTGCACATATTTAGAGGCATAAAAGCAGAAATTCCCCTTATTTTGGAGAAAAAATGAAGAAATTTTCCATTTTTATGGCAAAAAGGTATGCATTCTACTTATTTTTGAGCAAAAAGTCAGAAATTCCCCGTATTTTGGAGCAAAATTGCAGAAATTCCCCTAATTGTGGGGCAAAAAGGCAGAAATTTCCTATATGTTGGGGCAAAAAGACAGAAATCCTCCTTATTTTGTGGCAAAACTCAGAATTTCCACTTATTTTTGGGCAAAATTCCAGAAATTTCCCTTATTATGGGGCAAAATTGCAGAAATTTCACTTATTTTGGGGCAAAATTGCAGAAATTTCACTTATTTCATGGAAAAAAAGCAGAAATTTTCTTATTTTGTGGCAAAAAGGCAGAAATTTTTTTTATTTTGGTACAAAATTGCCGAAATTTTTCTTATTTTGGGCAAAAAGTAAGAAATTTTCCATATTTTGGGGCAAAAATGCAAAAATTCCCCTTATTTTGAGGTAAAAAGGCTGAAATTACCCTTATTTGGGGGAGAATAGGCAGAAATTTCTCTTATGTTGGGGCAAAATTGCAGAAATTTCACTTATTTCAGGGTAATAAGTCAGAAATTTTTTTTATTTAGGGGCAAAAAGACAGAAATTCCCTTTGTTTTGGGGGAAAAGACAGAAATTCCACTTATTTAGAGGCAAAAAAGCATAAATTTCTCTTAATTTAGAGCAAAATTGCAGAAATTTTTCTTTTTTATGTAAAAAAGGTATGCATTCTTCTTATTTTCGAGCAAAAAGGCAGAAATTCCCCGTATTTTGGACCAAAATTGCAGAAATTCCCCTAATTGTGGGGCAAAAAGGCAGAAATTTCGTATATGTTGGGGCATAAAGACAGAAATTCTCCTTATTGTGGGTCAAAACTCAGAAATTCCATTAATTTGGGGCAAAATTCAAGAAATTTCACTTATTTTGGGGCAAAATTGTAGAAATTTTACTTATTTTGGGGCAAAATTTCAAAAATTTCACTTATTTCAGGGAAAAAAAGCAGAAATTTTCTTATTTTGTGGCAAAAAGGCAGAAATTTTCCATATTATGCGGCAAAAATGCAAAAATTCCCCTTATTTTGAGGTAAAAAGGCTGAAATTTCCCTTATTTGGGGGCAAAAAGGCAGAAATTCCTCGTATTTTAGAACAAAATTGCAGAAATTCCCCTAATTGTGGGGCAAAAAGGCAGAAATTCCCTATATGTTGGGGCAAAAAGACAGAAATTCTTCTTATTGTGGGTCAAAACTCAGAAATTCCACTTAATTTGGGGCAAAATTCCAGAAATTTCACTTATTTTGGGGCAAAATTGGAGAAATTTCACTTATTTTGTGGAAAAATTTCAGAAATTTCACTTATTTCAGAAAAAAAAGCAGAAATTTTTTTATTTGGAAGCAAAAAGGTGGAAATATCTTTTATTTTGGTACAAAATTGCAGAAATTTCCCTTATTTTGGGGCAAAATTGGAGAAATTTCACTTATTTTGGTGCAAAATTGCAAAAATTTCATTTATTTCAGGGAAAAAGGCAGAACTTTTCCTTATTTTGGTGCAAAAAGGCAGAAATTCCTAATATTTTGTGGCAAAAATGCAGAAATTCCCCTTATTTTGAGGTAAAAAGGCTGAAATTCCCCTTATTTGGGGGCAAAAAGGCAGAAATTTCACTTACTTCAGGGTAATAATTCAGAAATTTTCCTTATTTTGAAACAAAAAAGACAGAAATTCCCTTTGTTTTGGGGGAAAAAACAGAAATTCCACTTATTTAGAGTCAAAAAGGCAGAAATTCCCCTTATTTTGGAGCAAAAATGAAGAAATTTCCCTTTTTTATGGCAAAAAGTTATGCATTCTTATTATTTTCGGGCAAAAAGGCAGAAATTCCCCGTATTTTGGAGCAAAATTGCAGAAATTCCCCTAATTGTGGGGCAAAAAGGCAGAAATTCCCTATATGTTGAGGCAAAAAGACAGAAATTCTCCTTATTTTGGGTCAAAACTCAGAAATTCCAATTATTTTGGGGAAAAATTCAAGAAATTTCACTTATTTTAAGTCAAAATTGTAGAAATTTCACTTATTTTGAGGCAAAATTTCAGAAATTTCACTTATTTCAGAAAAAAAGCAGAAATTTTCTTATTTGGAAGCAAAAAGGCAGAAATTTCTTTTATTTTGGTACAAAATTGCAGAAATTTTCCTTATTTTGGGGCAAAATTGCAGAAATTTCACTTATTTTGGGGTAAAATTGCAGAAATTTCACTTATTTCAGGGAAAAAAGGCAGAAATTTTCCTTATTTTGGGGCAAAAAGGCAGAAATTCCTAATATTTTGTAGCAAAAATGCAGAAATTCCCCTTATTTTGAGGTAAAAAGGCTGAAATTCCCCTTATTTGGGGGCAAAAAGGCAGAAATTTTCCTTATTTTGGGTCAAAATTGCAGAAATTTCACTTATTTCAGGTTAATAAGTCAGAAATTTCCCTTATTTTGGTGCAAAAAGGACACAAATTCCCTTTGTTTTGGGGGAGAAAGACAGAAATTCCACATATTTAGAGGCATAAAAGCAGAAATTCACCTTATTTTGGAGCAAAAATGAAGAAATTTTCTTTTTTTATGGCAAAAAGGTATGCATTCTTCTTATTTTTGAGCAAAAAGGCAGAAATTCCCCGTTTTTTGGAGCAAAATTGCAGAAATTCCCCTAATTGTGGGGCAAAAAGGCAGATATTCCCTATATGTTGGGGCAAAAAGACAGAAATTCTCCTTATTTTGTGTCAAAACTCAGAAATTACACTAATTTTGGGGCAAAATTCCAGAAATTTCACTTATTTTGGGACAAAATAGTAGAAATTTCCCTTAATTTGGGGCAAAATTGCAGAAATTTCACTTATTTTGTTGCAACATTGCAGAAATTTCACTTACTTCAGGGTAATAAGTAAGAAATTTTTCTTATTTTGGAACAAAAAAGACAGAAATTCCCTATGTTTTGGGGAAGAAAGACAGAAATTCCACTTATTTAGAGTCAAAAAGGCAGAAATTCCCATTATTTTGGAGCAAAAATGAAGAAATTTCCCTTTTTTATGGCAAAAAGTTATGCATTCTTCTTATTTTCGGGCAAAAAGGCAGAAATTCCCCGTATTTTGGAGCAAAATTGCAGACATTCCCCTAATTGTGGGGCAAAAAAGCAGAAATTGCCTATATGTTGGGGCAAAAAGACAGAAATTCTCCTTATTTTAGGGCAAAATTCAGAAATTTAACTTATTTTGAGGCAAAATTGCAGAAATTTCATTTATTTCAGAAAAAAAGCAAAATTTTCTTATTTTGGGGCAAAAAGGCAGAAATTTCTTTTATTTTCGTACAAAATTTCAGAAATTTTTCTTAATTTGGGGCAAAAAGGCAGAAATTTCCCATATTTTGGGGCAAAAATGCAGAAATTCCTCTTATTTTGAGGTAAAAATGCTGAAATTCCCCTTATTTGGGGTCAAAAAGCAGAAATTTCTCTTATTTGGTGCAAAATTCCAGAAATTTCACTAATTTTGGGGCAAAATTGCAGTAATTTCACTTATTTTGGCACAAAATTGCAGAAAATTCACTTATTTCAGGGAAAAAAGGCAGAAATTTTCCTTATTTTTGGGCAAAAAAACAGAAATTTTCCTTATTTTGGGGCAAAAAAGACAGAAATTCCCTTTGTTTTCGGGGAAAAAGACAGAAATTCCACATATTTAGAGGAAAAAAGCAGAAATTTCCCTTACTTTGGAGCAAAATTGCAAAAATTTCCCTTTTTTATGGCAAAAAGGTATGCATTCTTCTTATTATCGGGCAAAAAGGCAGAAATTCCCCGTATTTTGGAGCAAAATTGCAGAAATTCCCCTAATTGTGGGGCAAAAAGGCAGAAATTCCCTATATGTTAGGGCAAAAAGACAGAAATTCTCCTTATTGTGGGTCAAAACTCAGAAATTCCACTTAATTTGGGGCATAATTCCAGAAATTTCACTTATTTTGGGGCAAAATTTCAGAAATTTCACTTATTTCAGAAAAAAAAGCAGAAATTTTCTTATTTGGAATAAAAAAGGCAGAAATATCTTTTATTATGGTACAAAATTGCAGAAATTTCCCTTATTTTGGGGCAAAATTGCAGAAATTTCACTTATTTTGGGGCAAAATTGCAGAAATTTCATTTATTTCAGGGAAAAAAGGCAGAAATTTTCCTTATTTTGGGGCAAAAAGGCAGAAATTCCTAATATTTTGTGGCAAAAATGCAGAAATTCCTCTTATTTTGAGGTAAAAAGGCTGAAATTCCCCTTATTTGGGGGCAAAAAGGCATAAATTTCACTTACTTCAGGGTAATAATTCAGAAATTTTCCTTATTTTGAAACAAAAAAGACAGAAATTCCCTTTGTA
Source organism: Micromys minutus (assembly GCF_963924665.1). Lineage (NCBI taxonomy): Eukaryota > Metazoa > Chordata > Mammalia > Rodentia > Muridae > Micromys > Micromys minutus. The sequence goes on from NW_027667262.1 coordinate 1,336,362, forward strand.
TTGGGGGAAAAAGACAGAAATTCCACTTTTTTAGAGTCAAAAAGGCAGAAATTCCCCTTATTTTGGAGCAAAAATGAAGAAATTTCCCTTTTTAATGGCAAAAAGGTATGCATTCTTATTATTTTTGAGCAAAAAGGCAGAAATTCCCCGTATTTTGGAGCAAAATTGCAGAAATTCCCCTAATTGTGGGGCAAAAAGGCAGAAATTCCCTATATGTTGGGTCAAAAAGACAGAAATTCTCCTTATTTTAGGGCAAAATTCAGAAATTTAACTTATTTTGAAGCAAAATTGCAGAAATTTCATTTATTTCAGAAAAAAAGCAAAATTTTCTTATTTTGGGGCAAAAAGGCAGAAATTTCTTTTATTTTCGTACAAAATTGCAGAAATTTTTCTTAATTTGGGGCAAAAAGGCAGAAATTTCCCATATTTTGGGGCAAAAATGCAGAAATTCCCCTTATTTTGAGGTAAAAAGGCTGAAATTCCCCTTATTTGGGGTCAAAAAGCAGAAATTTCTCTTATTTTGGGGCAAAATTCCAGAAATTTCCCTTATTTTGGGGCAAAATTGCAGAAATTTCACTTATTTTGGGGCAAAATTGCAGAAATTTCATTTATTTCAGGGAAAAAAGGCAGAAATTTTCCTTATTTTGGGGCAAAAAGGCAGAAATTCCTAATATTTTGTGGCAAAAATGCAGAAATTCCTCTTATTTTGAGGTAAAAAGGCTGAAATTCCCCTTATTTGGGGGCAAAAAGGCATAAATTTCACTTACTTCAGGGTAATAATTCAGAAATTTTCCTTATTTTGAAACAAAAAAGACAGAAATTCCCTTTGTATTGAGGGAAAAATACAGAAATTCCACTTTTTTAGAGTCAAAAAGGCAGAAATTCCCCTTATTTTGGAGCAAAAATGAAGAAATTTCCCTTTTTAATGGCAAAAAGGTATGCATTCTTATTATTTTCGGGCAAAAAGGCAGAAATTCCCCGTATTTTGGAGCAAAATTGCAGAAATTCCCCTAATTGTGGGGCAAAAAGGCAGAAATTCCCTATATGTTGGGTCAAAAAGACAGAAATTCTCCTTATTTTAGGGCAAAATTCAGAAATTTAACTTATTTTGAAGCAAAATTGCAGAAATTTCATTTATTTCAGAAAAAAAGCAAAATTTTCTTATTTTGGGGCAAAAAGGCAGAAATTTCTTTTATTTTGGTACAAAATTGCAGAAATTTTTCTTAATTTGGGGCAAAAAGGCAGAAATTTCCCATATTTTGGGGCAAAAATGCAGAAATTCCCCTTATTTTGAGGTAAAAAGGCTGAAATTCCCCTTATTTGGGGTCAAAAAGCAGAAATTTCTCTTATTTTGGGGCAAAATTCCAGAAATTTCCCTTATTTTGGGGCAAAATTGCAGAAATTTCACTTATTTTGGGGCAAAATTTCAGAAAATTCACAAATTTCAGGGAAAAAAGCAGAAATTTTCTTTATTTTTGGGCAAAAAAACAGAAATTCCTAATATTTTGTGGCAAAAATGCAGAAATTCCCCTTATTTTGAGGTAAAAAGTCTGATATTCCCCTTATTTGGGGGCAAAAAGGAAGAAATTTTCTTTATTTTGGGGCAAAAAAGACAGAAATTCGCTTTGGTTTCGGGAAAAAAGACAGAAATTCCACATATTTAGAGGCAAAAAAGCAGAAATTTCCCTTATTTTGGAGCAAAATTGCAAAAATTTCCCTTTTTTATGGCAAAAAGTTATGCATTCTTCTTATTATCGGGCAAAAAGGCAGAAATTCCCCGTATTTTGTGGCAAAAATCCAGAAATTCCCCTTATTTTGAGGTAAAAAGGCTGAAATTCCCCTTATTTGGGGGCAAAAACGCAGAAATTTCCCTTATTTTGGGGCAAAATTGCAGAAATTTCACTTATTTCAGGGTAATAAGTCAGAAATTTTCTTTATTTTGGGGCTAAAAGGACAGAAATTTCCTTTGTTTTGGGGGAAAAAGACAGAAATTCTACTTATTTAGAGTCAAAAATGCAGAAATTCCTCTTATTTGGAAAAAAAAGGAAGAAATTTCCCTTTTTTATGGCAAAAAGGTATGCATTCTTCTTATTTTTGGGCAAAAAGGCAGAAATTCCCCGTATTTTGGAGCAAAATTGCAGAAATTCCCCTAATTGTGGGGCAAAAAGGCAGAAATTCCCTATATGTTGGGGCAAAAAGACAGGAATTCTCCTTATTTTGGGTCAAAACTCAGAAATTCCACTTATTTTGGGGCAAAATTCCAGAAATTTCACTTATTTTGGGGCAAAATTGTAGAAATTTCACTTATTTTGGGGCAAAATTTCAGAAATTTCATTTATTTCAGAAAAAAAATAAGCAGAAATTTTCTTATTTGGAAGCAAAAAGGCAGAAATTTCTTTTATTTTGGTACAAAATGGCAGAAATTTTCCTTAATTTGGGGCAAAATTGCAGAAATTTCACTTATTTTGGGGCAAAATTGCAGAAATTTCACTTATTTCATGGAAAAAAGGCAGAAATTTTCCTTATTTTGGGGCAAAAAAGCAGAAATTCCTTATATTTTGTGGCAAAAATGCAGAAGTTCCCTTTATTTTGAGGAAAAATGGCTGAAATTCCCCTTTTTTGGGGTCATAAAGGCATAAATTTCCCTTATTTTGTTGCAAAATTGCAGAAATTTCACTTACTTCAGGGTAATAAGTAAAAATTTTTTCTTATTTTGGAACAAAATTGTTTTGGGGGAGAAAGACAGAAATTCCACTTATTTAGAGTCAAAAAGGCAGAAATTCCCCTTATTTTGGAGCAAAAATGAAGAAATTTTCCTTTTTTATGGCAAAAAGGTATGCATTCTTATTTTCGGGCAAAAAGGCAGAAATTCCCCGTATTTTGGAGCAAAATTGCAGACATTCCCCTAATTGTGGTGCAAAAAGGCATAAATTCCCTATATGTTGGGTCAAAAAGACAGAAATTCTCCTTATTTTAGGGCAAAATTCAGAAATTTAACTTATTTTGAGGCAAATTTGCAGAAATTTCATTTATTTCAGAAAAAAAGCAAAATTTTCTTATTTTGGGGCAAAAAGGCAGAAATTTCTATTATTTTGGTACAAAATTGCAGAAATTTTTCTTAATTTGGGGCAAAAAGGCAGAAATTTCCCATATTTTGGGGCAAAAATGCAGAAATTCCCCTTATTTTGAGGTAAAAAGGCTGAAATTCCCCTTATTTGGGGTCAAAAAGCAGAAATTTCTCTCATTTTGGGGCAAAATTCCAGAAATTTCCCTTATTTTGGGGAAAAATTGCAGAAATTTCACTTATTTTGGGGCAAAATTGCAGAAAATTCACTTATTTCAGGGAAAAAAGGCAGAAATTTTCCTTATTTTTGGGCAAAAATCAGAAATTCCTAATATTTTGTGGCAAAAATGCAGAAATTCTCCTTATTTTGTGGTAAAAAGGCTGATATTCCCATTATTTGGGGGCAAAAAGGCAGAAATTTTCTTTATTTTGGGGCAAAAACGACAGAAATTCCCTTTGTTTTCGGGAAAAAAGACAGAAATTCCACATATTTAGAGGCAAAAAAGCAGAAATTTCCCTTATTTTGGAGCAAAATTGCAAAAATTTCCCTTTTTTATGGCAAAAAGGTATGCATTCTTCTTATTATCGGGCAAAAAGCCAGAAATTCCCCGTATTTTGGTGCAAAATTGCAGAAATTCCCCTAATTGTGGGGCAAAAAGGCAGAAATTCCCTATAAGTTAGGGCAAAAAGACAGAAATTCTCCTTATTGTGGGTCAAAACTCAGAAATGCCACTTAATTTTTGGCATAATTCCAGAAATTTCACTTATTTTGGGGAAAAATTTCAGAAATTTCACTTATTTCAGAAAAAAAAGCAGAAATTTTCTTATTTGGAAGCAAAAAGGCAGAAATTTCTTTTATTTTGGTACAAAATTGCAGAAATTTTCCTTAATTTGGGGCAAAATTGCAGAAATTTCACTTATTTTGGGGCAAAATTGCAGAAATTTCACTTATTTTGGGGCAAAATTGCAGAAATTTCACTTATTTCAGGGAAAAAAGGCAGAAATTTTCCTTATTTTGGGGCAAAAAGGCAGAAATTTCTTATATTTTGTGGCAAAAATGCAGAAGTTCCCTTTATTTTGAGGTAAAATGGCTGAAATTCCCCTTATTTGGGGGCAAAAAGGCAGAAATTTCCCTTATTTTGTTGCAAAATTGCAGAAATTTCACTTACTTCAGGGTAATAAGTAAGAATTTTTTCTTATTTTGGAACAAAAAAGACAGAAATTCCCTTTGTTTTGGCGGAGAAAGACAGAAATTCCACTTATTTAGAGTCAAAAATGCAGAAATTCCCCTTATTTTGGAGCAAAAATGAAGAAATTTCTCTTTTTAATGGCAAAAAGTTATGCATTCTTCTTATTTTCGGGCAAAAAGGCAGAAATTCCCCGTATTTTGGTGCAACATTGCAGACATTTCACTAATTGTGGTGCAAAAAGGCAGAAATTCCCTATATGTTAGGTCAAAAATACAGAAATTCTCCTTATTTTAGGGCAAAATTCAGAAATTTAACTTATTTTGAGGCAAAATTTCAGAAATTTCATTTATTTCAGAAAAAAAGCAAAATTTTCTTATTTTGGGGCAAAAAGGCAGAAATTTCTTTTATTTTGGTACAAAATTTTAGAAATTTTTCTTAATTTGGGGCAAAAAGGCAGAAATTTCCCAAATTTTGGGCAAAAATGCAGAAATTCCCCTTATTTTGAGGTAAAAAGGCTGAAATTCCCCTTATTTGGGGTCAAAATGCAGAAATTTCTATTAATTTGGGGCAAAATTCCAGAAATTTCCCTTATTTTGGGGCAAAATTGCAGAAATTTCACTTATTTTGGGGCAAAATTGCAAAAAATTCACTTATTTCAGGGAAAAAAGGCAGAAATTTTCCTTATTTTTGGGCAAAAAAAAAGAAATTCCTAATATTTTGTGGCAAAAATGCAGAAATTCCCCTTATTTTAAGGTAAAAAGGCTGATATTCCCCTTATTTGGGGGAAAAAGGCAGAAATTTTCCTTATTTTGGGGCAAAAACGACAGAAATTCCCTTTGTTTTCGGGGAAAAAGACAGAAATTCCACATATTTAGAGGCAAAAAAGCAGAAATTTCCCTTATTTTGGAGCAAAATTGCAAAAATTTCCCTTTTTTATGGCAAAAAGGTATGCATTCTTCTTATTATCGGGCAAAAAGGCAGAAATTCCGCGTATTTTGGAGCAAAATTGCAGAAATTCCCCTAATTGTGGGGCAAAAAGGCAGAAATTCCCTATATGTTAGGGCAAAAAGACAGAAATTCTTCTTATTTTGGGGCAAAACTCAGAAATTCCACTCATTTTGGGGCAAAATTCCAGAAATTTCCATTATTTTGGGGCAAAATTGCAGAAATTTCACTTATTTTGGGGCAAAATTGCAGAAATTTCACTTATTTCAGGGAAAAAATGCAGAAATTTTCCTTATTTTGGGGCAAAAAGGCAGAAATTCCTAATATTTTGTGGCAAAAATCCAGAAATTCCCCTTATTTTGAGGTAAAAAGGCTGAAATTCCCCTTATTTGGGGGCAAATACGCAGAAATTTCCCTTATTTTGGGGCAAAATTGCAGAAATTTCACTTATTTCAGGGTAATAAGTCAGAAATTTTCTTTATTTTGGGGCTAAAAGGACAGAAATTTCCTTTGTTTTGAAAGAAAAAGACAGAAATTCTACTTATTTAGAGTCAAAAATGCAGAAATTCCTCTTATTTGGGGAAAAAATGAAGAAATTTCCCTTTTTTATGGCAAAAAGGTATGCATTCTTCTTATTTTTGGGCAAAAAGGCAGAAATTCCCCGTATTTTGGAGAAAAATTGCAGAAATTCCCCTAATTGTGGGGCAACAAGGCAGAAATTCCCTATATGTTGGGGCAAAAAGACAGGAATTCTCCTTATTTTGGGTCAAAACTCAGAAATTCCAATTATTTTGGGGCAAAATTCCAGAAATTTCACTTATTTTGGGGCAAAATTGTAGAAATTTCACTTATTTTGGGGCAAAATTTCAGAAATTTCATTTATTTCAGAAAAAAAATAAGCAGAAATTTTCTTATTTGGAAGCAAAAAGGCAGAAATTTCTTTTATTAAGGTACAAAATGGCAGAAATTTCCCTTAATTTGGGGCAAAATTGCAGAAATTTCACTTATTTTGGGGCAAAATTGCAGAAATTTCACTTATTTCATGGAAAAAAGGCAGAAATTTTCCTTATTTTGGGGCAAAAAAGCAGAAATTCCTTATATTTTGTGGCAAAAATGCAGAAATTCTCCTTATTTTGTGGTAAAAAGGCTGATATTCCCCTTATTTGGGGGAAAAAAGGCAGAAATTTTCTTTATTTTGGGGCAAAAACGACAGAAATTCCCTTTGTTTTCGGGAAAAAAGACAGAAATTCCACATATTTAGAGGCAAAAAAGCAGAAATTTCCCTTATTTTGGAGCAAAATTGCAAAAATTGCCCTTTTTTATGGCAAAAAGGTATGCATTCTTCTTATTATCGGGCAAAAAGGCAGAAATTCCCCGTATTTTGGTGCAAAATTGCAGAAATTCCCCTAATTGTGGGGCAAAAAGGCAGAAATTCCCTATATGTTAGGGCAAAAAGACAGAAATTCTCCTTATTGTGGGTCAAAACTCAGAAATGCCACTTAATTTTTGGCATAATTCCAGAAATTTCACTTATTTTGGGGAAAAATTTCAGAAATTTCACTTATTTCAGAAAAAAAAAGCAGAAATTTTCTTATTTGGTAGCAAAAAGGCAGAAATTTCTTTTATTTTGGTACAAAATTGCAGAAATTTTCCTTAATTTGGGGCAAAATTGCAGAAATTTCACTTATTTTGGGGCAAAATTGCAGAAATTTCACTTATTTCAGGGAAAAAAGGCAGAAATTTTCCTTATTTTGGGGCAAAAAGGCAGAAATTTCTTATATTTTGTGGCAAAAATGCAGAAGTTCCCTTTATTTTGAGGTAAAATGGCTGAAATTCCCCTTATTTGGGGGCAAAAAGGCAGAAATTTCCCTTATTTTGTTGCAAAATTGCAGAAATTTCACTTACTTCAGGGTAATAAGTAAGAATTTTTTCTTATTTTGGAACAAAAAAGACAGAAATTCCCTTTGTTTTGGGGGAGAAAGACAGAAATTCCACTTATTTAGAGTCAAAAACGCAGAAATTCCCCTTATTTTGGAGCAAAAATGAAGAAATTTCTCTTTTTAATGGCAAAAAGTTATGCATTCTTCTTATTTTCGGGCAAAAAGGCAGAAATTCCCCTTATTTTGGTGCAACATTGCAGACATTTCACTAATTGTGGTGCAAAAAGGCAGAAATTCCCTATATGTTAGGTCAAAAAGACAGAAATTCTCTTTATTTTAGGGCAAAATTCAGAAATTTAACTTATTTTGAGGCAAAATTTCAGAAATTTCATTTATTTCAGAAAAAAAGCAAAATTTTCTTATTTTGGGGCAAAAAGGCAGAAATTTCTTTTATTTTGGTACAAAATTTCAGAAATTTTTCTTAATTTGGGGCAAAAAGGCAGAAATTTCCCAAATTTTGGGCAAAAATGCAGAAATTCCCCTTATTTTGAGGTAAAAAGGCTGAAATTCCCCTTATTTGGGGTCAAAATGCAGAAATTTCTATTATTTTGGGGCAAAATTCCAGAAATTTCCCTTATTTTGGGGCAAAATTGCAGAAATTTCACTTATTTTGGGGCAAAATTGCAGAAAATTCACTTATTTCAGGGAAAAAAGGCAGAAATTTTCCTTATTTTTGGGCAAAAAAAAAGAAATTCCTAATATTTTGTGGCAAAAATGCAGAAATTCCCCTTATTTTATGGTAAAAAGGCTGATATTCCCCTTATTTGGGGGAAAAAAGGCAGAAATTTTCCTTATTTTGGGGCAAAAACGACAGAAATTCCCTTTGTTTTCGGGGAAAAAGACAGAAATTCCACATATTTAGAGGCAAAAAAGCAGAAATTTCCCTTATTTTGGAGCAAAATTGCAAAAATTTCCCTTTTTTATGGCAAAAAGGTATGCATTCTTCTTATTATCGGGCAAAAAGGCAGAAATTCCCCGTATTTTGGTGCAAAATTGCAGAAATTCCCCTAATTGTGGGGCAAAAAGGCAGAAATTCCCTATATGTTAGGGCAAAAAGACAGAAATTCTTCTTATTTTGGGGCAAAACTCAGAAATTCCACTTATTTTGGGGCAAAATTCCAGAAATTTCCATTATTTTGGGGCAAAATTGCAGAAATTTCACTTATTTTGGGGCAAAATTGCAGAAATTTCACTTATTTCAGGGAAAAAAGGCAGAAATTTTCCTTATTTTGGGGCAAAAAGGCAGAAACTCCTAATATTTTGTGGCAAAAATCCAGAAATTCCCTTTATTTTGAGGTAAAAAGGCTGAAATTCCCCTTATTTGGGGGCAAATACGCAGAAATTTCCCTTATTTTGGGGCAAAATTGCAGAAATTTCACTTATTTCAGGGTAATAAGTCAGAAATTTTCTTTATTTTGGGGCTAAAAAGACAGAAATTTCCTTTGTTTTGAAAGAAAAAGACAGAAATTCTACTTATTTAGAGTCAAAAATGCAGAAATTCCTCTTATTTGGGGAAAAAATGAAGAAATTTCCCCTTTTTATGGCAAAAAGGTATGCATTCTTCTTATTTTTGGGCAAAAAGGCAGAAATTCCCCGTATTTTGGAGCAAAATTGCAGAAATTCCCCTAATTGTGGGGCAAAAAGGCAGAAATTCCCTATATGTTGGGGCAAAAAGACAGGAATTCTCCTTATTTTGGGTCAAAACTCAGAAATTCCACTTATTTTGGGGCAAAATTCCAGAAATTTCACTTATTTTGGGGCAAAATTGTAGAAATTTCACTTATTTTGGGGCAAAATTTCAGAAATTTCATTTATTTCAGAAAAAAAATAAGCAGAAATTTTCTTATTTGGAAGCAAAAAGGCAGAAATTTCTTTTATTTTGGTACAAAATGGCAGAAATTTCCCTTAATTTGGGGCAAAATTGCAGAAATTTCAATTATTTTGGGGCAAAATTGCAGAAATTTCACTTATTTCATGGAAAAAAGGCAGAAATTTTCCTTATTTTTGGGCAAAAAAGCAGAAATTCCTTATATTTTGTGGCAAAAATGCAAAAATTCTCCTTATTTTGTGGTAAAAAGGCTGATATTCCCCTTATTTGGGGGCAAAAAGGCAGAAATTTTCTTTATTTTGGGGCAAAAACGACAGAAATTCCCTTTGTTTTCGGGAAAAAAGACAGAAATTCCACATATTTAGAGGCAAAAAAGCAGAAATTTCCCTTATTTTGGAGCAAAATTGCAAAAATTTCCCTTTTTTATGGCAAAAAGGTATGCATTCTTCTTATTATCGGGCAAAAAGGCAGAAATTCCCCGTATTTTGGTGCAAAATTGCAGAAATTCCCCTAATTGTGGGGCAAAAAGGCAGAAATTCCCTATATGTTAGGGCAAAAAGACAGAAATTCTCCTTATTGTGGGTCAAAACTCAGAAATGCCACTTAATTTTTGGCATAATTCCAGAAATTTCACTTATTTTGGGGAAAAATTTCAGAAATTTCACTTATTTCAGAAAAAAAAAAGCAGAAATTTTCTTATTTGGTAGCAAAAAGGCAGAAATTTCTTTTATTTTGGTACAAAATTGCAGAAATTTTCCTTAATTTGGGGCAAAATTGCAGAAATTTCACTTATTTTGGGGCAAAATTGCAGAAATTTCACTTATTTCAGGGAAAAAAGGCAGAAATTTTCCTTATTTTGGGGCAAAAAGGCAGAAATTTCTTATATTTTGTGGCAAAAATGCAGAAGTTCCCTTTATTTTGAGGTAAAATGGCTGAAATTCCCCTTATTTGGGGGCAAAAAGGCAGAAATTTCCCTTATTTTGTTGCAAAATTGCAGAAATTTCACTTACTTCAGGGTAATAAGTAAGAATTTTTTCTTATTTTGGAACAAAAAAGACAGAAATTCCCTTTGTTTTGGCGGAGAAAGACAGAAATTCCACTTATTTAGAGTCAAAAATGCAGAAATTCCCCTTATTTTGGAGCAAAAATGAAGAAATTTCTCTTTTTAATGGCAAAAAGTTATGCATTCTTCTTATTTTCGGGCAAAAAGGCAGAAATTCCCCGTATTTTGGTGCAACATTGCAGACATTTCACTAATTGTGGTGCAAAAAGGCAGAAATTCCCTATATGTTAGGTCAAAAATACAGAAATTCTCCTTATTTTAGGGCAAAATTCAGAAATTTAACTTATTTTGAGGCAAAATTTCAGAAATTTCATTTATTTCAGAAAAAAAGCAAAATTTTCTTATTTTGGGGCAAAAAGGCAGAAATTTCTTTTATTTTGGTACAAAATTTTAGAAATTTTTCTTAATTTGGGGCAAAAAGGCAGAAATTTCCCAAATTTTGGGCAAAAATGCAGAAATTCCCCTTATTTTGAGGTAAAAAGGCTGAAATTCCCCTTATTTGGGGTCAAAATGCAGAAATTTCTATTAATTTGGGGCAAAATTCCAGAAATTTCCCTTATTTTGGGGCAAAATTGCAGAAATTTCACTTATTTTGGGGCAAAATTGCAAAAAATTCACTTATTTCAGGGAAAAAAGGCAGAAATTTTCCTTATTTTTGGGCAAAAAAAAAGAAATTCCTAATATTTTGTGGCAAAAATGCAGAAATTCCCCTTATTTTAAGGTAAAAAGGCTGATATTCCCCTTATTTGGGGGAAAAAGGCAGAAATTTTCCTTATTTTGGGGCAAAAACGACAGAAATTCCCTTTGTTTTCGGGGAAAAAGACAGAAATTCCACATATTTAGAGGCAAAAAAGCAGAAATTTCCCTTATTTTGGAGCAAAATTGCAAAAATTTCCCTTTTTTATGGCAAAAAGGTATGCATTCTTCTTATTATCGGGCAAAAAGGCAGAAATTCCGCGTATTTTGGAGCAAAATTGCAGAAATTCCCCTAATTGTGGGGCAAAAAGGCAGAAATTCCCTATATGTTAGGGCAAAAAGACAGAAATTCTTCTTATTTTGGGGCAAAACTCAGAAATTCCACTCATTTTGGGGCAAAATTCCAGAAATTTCCATTATTTTGGGGCAAAATTGCAGAAATTTCACTTATTTTGGGGCAAAATTGCAGAAATTTCACTTATTTCAGGGAAAAAATGCAGAAATTTTCCTTATTTTGGGGCAAAAAGGCAGAAATTCCTAATATTTTGTGGCAAAAATCCAGAAATTCCCCTTATTTTGAGGTAAAAAGGCTGAAATTCCCCTTATTTGGGGGCAAATACGCAGAAATTTCCCTTATTTTGGGGCAAAATTGCAGAAATTTCACTTATTTCAGGGTAATAAGTCAGAAATTTTCTTTATTTTGGGGCTAAAAGGACAGAAATTTCCTTTGTTTTGAAAGAAAAAGACAGAAATTCTACTTATTTAGAGTCAAAAATGCAGAAATTCCTCTTATTTGGGGAAAAAATGAAGAAATTTCCCTTTTTTATGGCAAAAAGGTATGCATTCTTCTTATTTTTGGGCAAAAAGGCAGAAATTCCCCGTATTTTGGAGAAAAATTGCAGAAATTCCCCTAATTGTGGGGCAACAAGGCAGAAATTCCCTATATGTTGGGGCAAAAAGACAGGAATTCTCCTTATTTTGGGTCAAAACTCAGAAATTCCAATTATTTTGGGGCAAAATTCCAGAAATTTCACTTATTTTGGGGCAAAATTGTAGAAATTTCACTTATTTTGGGGCAAAATTTCAGAAATTTCATTTATTTCAGAAAAAAAATAAGCAGAAATTTTCTTATTTGGAAGCAAAAAGGCAGAAATTTCTTTTATTAAGGTACAAAATGGCAGAAATTTCCCTTAATTTGGGGCAAAATTGCAGAAATTTCACTTATTTTGGGGCAAAATTGCAGAAATTTCACTTATTTCATGGAAAAAAGGCAGAAATTTTCCTTATTTTGGGGCAAAAAAGCAGAAATTCCTTATATTTTGTGGCAAAAATGCAGAAATTCTCCTTATTTTGTGGTAAAAAGGCTGATATTCCCCTTATTTGGGGGAAAAAAGGCAGAAATTTTCTTTATTTTGGGGCAAAAACGACAGAAATTCCCTTTGTTTTCGGGAAAAAAGACAGAAATTCCACATATTTAGAGGCAAAAAAGCAGAAATTTCCCTTATTTTGGAGCAAAATTGCAAAAATTGCCCTTTTTTATGGCAAAAAGGTATGCATTCTTCTTATTATCGGGCAAAAAGGCAGAAATTCCCCGTATTTTGGTGCAAAATTGCAGAAATTCCCCTAATTGTGGGGCAAAAAGGCAGAAATTCCCTATATGTTAGGGCAAAAAGACAGAAATTCTCCTTATTGTGGGTCAAAACTCAGAAATGCCACTTAATTTTTGGCATAATTCCAGAAATTTCACTTATTTTGGGGAAAAATTTCAGAAATTTCACTTATTTCAGAAAAAAAAAGCAGAAATTTTCTTATTTGGTAGCAAAAAGGCAGAAATTTCTTTTATTTTGGTACAAAATTGCAGAAATTTTCCTTAATTTGGGGCAAAATTGCAGAAATTTCACTTATTTTGGGGCAAAATTGCAGAAATTTCACTTATTTCAGGGAAAAAAGGCAGAAATTTTCCTTATTTTGGGGCAAAAAGGCAGAAATTTCTTATATTTTGTGGCAAAAATGCAGAAGTTCCCTTTATTTTGAGGTAAAATGGCTGAAATTCCCCTTATTTGGGGGCAAAAAGGCAGAAATTTCCCTTATTTTGTTGCAAAATTGCAGAAATTTCACTTACTTCAGGGTAATAAGTAAGAATTTTTTCTTATTTTGGAACAAAAAAGACAGAAATTCCCTTTGTTTTGGGGGAGAAAGACAGAAATTCCACTTATTTAGAGTCAAAAACGCAGAAATTCCCCTTATTTTGGAGCAAAAATGAAGAAATTTCTCTTTTTAATGGCAAAAAGTTATGCATTCTTCTTATTTTCGGGCAAAAAGGCAGAAATTCCCCTTATTTTGGTGCAACATTGCAGACATTTCACTAATTGTGGTGCAAAAAGGCAGAAATTCCCTATATGTTAGGTCAAAAAGACAGAAATTCTCTTTATTTTAGGGCAAAATTCAGAAATTTAACTTATTTTGAGGCAAAATTTCAGAAATTTCATTTATTTCAGAAAAAAAGCAAAATTTTCTTATTTTGGGGCAAAAAGGCAGAAATTTCTTTTATTTTGGTACAAAATTTCAGAAATTTTTCTTAATTTGGGGCAAAAAGGCAGAAATTTCCCAAATTTTGGGCAAAAATGCAGAAATTCCCCTTATTTTGAGGTAAAAAGGCTGAAATTCCCCTTATTTGGGGTCAAAATGCAGAAATTTCTATTATTTTGGGGCAAAATTCCAGAAATTTCCCTTATTTTGGGGCAAAATTGCAGAAATTTCACTTATTTTGGGGCAAAATTGCAGAAAATTCACTTATTTCAGGGAAAAAAGGCAGAAATTTTCCTTATTTTTGGGCAAAAAAAAAGAAATTCCTAATATTTTGTGGCAAAAATGCAGAAATTCCCCTTATTTTATGGTAAAAAGGCTGATATTCCCCTTATTTGGGGGAAAAAAGGCAGAAATTTTCCTTATTTTGGGGCAAAAACGACAGAAATTCCCTTTGTTTTCGGGGAAAAAGACAGAAATTCCACATATTTAGAGGCAAAAAAGCAGAAATTTCCCTTATTTTGGAGCAAAATTGCAAAAATTTCCCTTTTTTATGGCAAAAAGGTATGCATTCTTCTTATTATCGGGCAAAAAGGCAGAAATTCCCCGTATTTTGGTGCAAAATTGCAGAAATTCCCCTAATTGTGGGGCAAAAAGGCAGAAATTCCCTATATGTTAGGGCAAAAAGACAGAAATTCTTCTTATTTTGGGGCAAAACTCAGAAATTCCACTTATTTTGGGGCAAAATTCCAGAAATTTCCATTATTTTGGGGCAAAATTGCAGAAATTTCACTTATTTTGGGGCAAAATTGCAGAAATTTCACTTATTTCAGGGAAAAAAGGCAGAAATTTTCCTTATTTTGGGGCAAAAAGGCAGAAACTCCTAATATTTTGTGGCAAAAATCCAGAAATTCCCTTTATTTTGAGGTAAAAAGGCTGAAATTCCCCTTATTTGGGGGCAAATACGCAGAAATTTCCCTTATTTTGGGGCAAAATTGCAGAAATTTCACTTATTTCAGGGTAATAAGTCAGAAATTTTCTTTATTTTGGGGCTAAAAAGACAGAAATTTCCTTTGTTTTGAAAGAAAAAGACAGAAATTCTACTTATTTAGAGTCAAAAATGCAGAAATTCCTCTTATTTGGGGAAAAAATGAAGAAATTTCCCCTTTTTATGGCAAAAAGGTATGCATTCTTCTTATTTTTGGGCAAAAAGGCAGAAATTCCCCGTATTTTGGAGCAAAATTGCAGAAATTCCCCTAATTGTGGGGCAAAAAGGCAGAAATTCCCTATATGTTGGGGCAAAAAGACAGGAATTCTCCTTATTTTGGGTCAAAACTCAGAAATTCCACTTATTTTGGGGCAAAATTCCAGAAATTTCACTTATTTTGGGGCAAAATTGTAGAAATTTCACTTATTTTGGGGCAAAATTTCAGAAATTTCATTTATTTCAGAAAAAAAATAAGCAGAAATTTTCTTATTTGGAAGCAAAAAGGCAGAAATTTCTTTTATTTTGGTACAAAATGGCAGAAATTTCCCTTAATTTGGGGCAAAATTGCAGAAATTTCAATTATTTTGGGGCAAAATTGCAGAAATTTCACTTATTTCATGGAAAAAAGGCAGAAATTTTCCTTATTTTTGGGCAAAAAAGCAGAAATTCCTTATATTTTGTGGCAAAAATGCAAAAATTCTCCTTATTTTGTGGTAAAAAGGCTGATATTCCCCTTATTTGGGGGCAAAAAGGCAGAAATTTTCTTTATTTTGGGGCAAAAACGACAGAAATTCCCTTTGTTTTCGGGAAAAAAGACAGAAATTCCACATATTTAGAGGCAAAAAAGCAGAAATTTCCCTTATTTTGGAGCAAAATTGCAAAAATTTCCCTTTTTTATGGCAAAAAGGTATGCATTCTTCTTATTATCGGGCAAAAAGGCAGAAATTCCCCGTATTTTGGTGCAAAATTGCAGAAATTCCCCTAATTGTGGGGCAAAAAGGCAGAAATTCCCTATATGTTAGGGCAAAAAGACAGAAATTCTCCTTATTGTGGGTCAAAACTCAGAAATGCCACTTAATTTTTGGCATAATTCCAGAAATTTCACTTATTTTGGGGAAAAATTTCAGAAATTTCACTTATTTCAGAAAAAAAAAAGCAGAAATTTTCTTATTTGGTAGCAAAAAGGCAGAAATTTCTTTTATTTTGGTACAAAATTGCAGAAATTTTCCTTAATTTGGGGCAAAATTGCAGAAATTTCACTTATTTTGGGGCAAAATTGCAGAAATTTCACTTATTTCAGGGAAAAAAGGCAGAAATTTTCCTTATTTTGGGGCAAAAAGGCAGAAATTTCTTATATTTTGTGGCAAAAATGCAGAAGTTCCCTTTATTTTGAGGTAAAATGGCTGAAATTCCCCTTATTTGGGGGCAAAAAGGCAGAAATTTCCCTTATTTTGTTGCAAAATTGCAGAAATTTCACTTACTTCAGGGTAATAAGTAAGAATTTTTTCTTATTTTGGAACAAAAAAGACAGAAATTCCCTTTGTTTTGGGGGAGAAAGACAGAAATTCCACTTATTTAGAGTCAAAAACGCAGAAATTCCCCTTATTTTGGAGCAAAAATGAAGAAATTTCTCTTTTTAATGGCAAAAAGTTATGCATTCTTCTTATTTTCGGGCAAAAAGGCAGAAATTCCCCGTATTTTGGTGCAACATTGCAGACATTTCACTAATTGTGGTGCAAAAAGGCAGAAATTCCCTATATGTTAGGTCAAAAAGACAGAAATTCTCCTTATTTTAGGGCAAAATTCAGAAATTTAACTTATTTTGAGGCAAAATTTCAGAAATTTCATTTATTTCAGAAAAAAAGCAAAATTTTCTTATTTTGGGGCAAAAAGGCAGAAATTTCTTTTACTTTGGTACAAAATTTCAGAAATTTTTCTTAATTTGGGGCAAAAAGGCAGAAATTTCCCAAATTTTGGGCAAAAATGCAGAAATTCCCCTTATTTTGAGGTAAAAAGGCTGAAATTCCCCTTATTTGGGGTCAAAATGCAGAAATTTCTATTATTTTGGGGCAAAATTCCAGAAATTTCCCTTATTTTGGGGCAAAATTGCAGAAATTTGACTTATTTTGGGGCAAAATTGCAGAAAATTCACTTATTTCAGGGAAAAAAGGCAGAAATTTTCCTTATTTTTGGGCAAAAAAAAGAAATTCCTAATATTTTGTGGCAAAAATGCAGAAATTCCCCTTATTTTGAGGTAAAAAGGCTGATATTCCCCTTATTTGGAAGAAAAAGGCAGAAATTTTCCTTATTTTGGGGCAAAAACGACAGAAATTCCCTTTGTTTTCGGGGAAAAAGACAGAAATTCCACATATTTAGAGGCAAAAAAGCAGAAATTTCCCTTATTTTGGAGCAAAATTGCAAAAATTTCCCTTTTTTATGGCAAAAAGGTATGCATTCTTCTTACTATCGGGCAAAAAGGCAGAAATTCCCCGTATTTTGGAGCAAAATTGCAGAAATTCCCCTAATTGTGGGGCAAAAAGGCAGAAATTCCCTATATGTTAGGGCAAAAAGACAGAAATTCTTCTTATTTTGGGGCAAAACTCAGAAATTCCACTTATTTTGGGGCAAAATTCCAGAAATTTCCATTATTTTGGGGCAAAATTGCAGAAATTTCACTTATTTTGGGGCAAAATTGCAGAAATTTCACTTATTTCAGGGAAAAAAGGCAGAAATTTTCCTTATTTTGGGGCAAAAAGGCAGAAATTCCTAATATTTTGTGGCAAAAAATCCAGAAATTCCTTTTATTTTGAGGTAAAAAGGCTGAAATTCCCCTTATTTGGGGGCAAATACGCAGAAATTTCCCTTATTTTGGGGCAAAATTGCAGAAATTTCACTTATTTCAGGGTAATAAGTCAGAAATTTTCTTTATTTTGGGGCTAAAAGGACAGAAATTTCCTTTGTTTTGAAAGAAAAAGACAGAAATTCTACTTATTTAGAGTCAAAAATGCAGAAATTCCTCTTATTTGGGGAAAAAATGAAGAAATTTCCCCTTTTTATGGCAAAAAGGTATGCATTCTTCTTATTTTTGGGCAAAAAGGCAGAAATTCCCCGTATTTTGGAGCAAAATTGCAGAAATTCCCCTAATTGTGGGGCAAAAAGGCAGAAATTCCCTATATGTTGGGGCAAAAAGACAGGAATTCTCCTTATTTTGGGTCAAAACTCAGAAATTCCACTTATTTTGGGGCAAAATTCCAGAAATTTCACTTATTTTGGGGCAAAATTGTAGAAATTTCACTTATTTTGGGGCAAAATTTCAGAAATTTCATTTATTTCAGAAAAAAAATAAGCAGAAATTTTCTTATTTGGAAGCAAAAAGGCAGAAATTTCTTTTATTTTGGTACAAAATGGCAGAAATTTCCCTTAATTTGGGGCAAAATTGCAGAAATTTCACTTATTTTGGGGCAAAATTGCAGAAATTTCACTTATTTCATGGAAAAAAGGCAGAAATTTTCCTTATTTTGGGGCAAAAAAGCAGAAATTCCTTATATTTTGTGGCAAAAATGCAGAAGTTCCCTTTATTTTGAGGAAAAATGGCTGAAATTCCCCTTTTTTGGGGTCATAAAGGCATAAATTTCCCTTATTTTGTTGCAAAATTGCAGAAATTTCACTTACTTCAGGGTAATAAGTAAAAATTTTTTCTTATTTTGGAACAAAAAAAGACAGAAATTCCCTTTGTTTTGGGGGAGAAAGACAGAAATTCCACTTATTTAGAGTCAAAAAGGCAGAAATTCCCCTTATTTTGGAGCAAAAATGAAGAAATTTTCCTTTTTTATGGCAAAAATGTATGCATTCTTATTTTCGGGCAAAAAGGCAGAAATTCCCCGTATTTTGGAGCAAAATTGCAGACATTCCCCTAATTGTGGTGCAAAAAGGCATAAATTCCCTATATGTTGGGTCAAAAAGACAGAAATTCTCCTTATTTTAGGGCAAAATTCAGAAATTTAACTTATTTTGAGGCAAATTTGCAGAAATTTCATTTATTTCAGAAAAAAAGCAAAATTTTCTTATTTTGGGGCAAAAAGGCAGAAATTTCTTTTATTTTGGTACAAAATTGCAGAAATTTTTCTTAATTTGGGGCAAAAAGGCAGAAATTTCCCATATTTTGGGGCAAAAATGCAGAAATTCCCCTTATTTTGAGGTAAAAACGCTGAAATTCCCCTTATTTGGGGTCAAAAAGCAGAAATTTCTCTTATTTTGGGGCAAAATTCCAGAAATTTCCCTTATTTTGGGGCAAAATTGCAGAAATTTCACTTATTTTGGGGCAAAATTGCAGAAAATTCACAAATTTCAGGGAAAAAAGGCAGAAATTTTCCTTATTTTTGGGCAAAAATCAGAAATTCCTAATATTTTGTG
The DNA here is from genome assembly GCF_963924665.1 of Micromys minutus. Lineage (NCBI taxonomy): Eukaryota > Metazoa > Chordata > Mammalia > Rodentia > Muridae > Micromys > Micromys minutus. The sequence goes on from NW_027667262.1 coordinate 1,355,015, forward strand.
GCAAAAATGCAGAAATTCCCCTTATTTTGAGGTAAAAGGCTGATATTCCCCTTATTTTGGGGCAAAAAGGCAGAAATTTTCCTTATTTTGGGGCAAAAAGGACAGAAATTCCCTTTGTTTTCGGGGAAAAAGACAGAAATTCCACATATTTAGAGGCAAAAAAGCAGAAATTTCCCTTATTTTGGAGCAAAATTGCAAAAATTTCCCTTTTTTATGGCAAAAAGGTATGCATTCTTCTTATTATCGGGCAAAAAGGCAGAAATTCCCCGTATTTTGGAGCAAAATTGCAGAAATTCCCCTAATTGTGGGGCAAAAAGGCAGAAATTCCCTATATGTTAGGGCAAAAAGACAGAAATTCTTATTTTGGGGCAAAACTCAGAAATTCCACTTATTTTGGGGCAAAATTGCAGAAATTTCACTTATTTAAGGGAAAAAAGGCAGAAATTTTCCGTATTTTGGGGCAAAAAAGCAGAAATTCCTAATATTTTGTGGCAAAAATCCAGAAATTCCCCTTATTTTGAGGTAAATAGGCTGAAATTCCTTTTATTTGGGGGCAAATACGCAGAAATTTCCCTTATTTTGGGGCAAAATTGCAGAAATTTCACTTATTTCAGGGTAATAAGTCAAAAATTTTCTTTATTTTGGGGCTAAAAGGACAGAAATTTCCTTTGTTTTGGGAGAAAAAGACAGAAATTCTACTTATTTAGAGTCAAAAATGCAGAAATTCCTTTTATTTGGGGAAAAAATGAAGAAATTTCCCTTTTTTATGGCAAAAAGGTATGCATTCTTATTATTTTTGGCAAAAAGGCAGAAATTCCCCGTATTTTGGAGCAAAATTGCAGAAATTCCCCTAATTGTGGGGCAAAAATGCAGAAATTCCCTATATGTTGGGGCAAAAAGACAGAAATTCTCCTTATTTTGGGTCAAAACTCAGAAATTCCACTTATTTTGGGGCAAAATTCCAGAAATTTCACTTATTTTGGGGCAAAATTGTAGAAATTTCACTTATTTTGGGGCAAAATTTCTGAAATTTCATTTATTTCAGAAAAAAAAATAAGCAGAAATTTTCTTATTTGAAAGCAAAAAGGCAGAAATTTCTTTTATTTTGGTACAAAATTGAAGAAATTTTCGTTAATTTGGGGCAAAATTTCAGACATTTCACTAATTGTGGTGCAAAAAGGCAGAAATTCCCTATATGTTAGGTCAAAAAGACAGAAATTCTCCTTATTTTAGGGCAAAATTCAGAAATTTAACTTATTTTGAGGCAAAATTTCAGAAATTTCATTTATTTCAGAAAAAAAGCAAAATTTTCTTATTTTGGGGCAAAAAGGCAGAAATTTCTTTTATTTTGGTACAAAATTTCAGAAATTTTTCTTAATTTGGGGCAAAAAGGCAGAAATTTCCCAAATTTTGGGCAAAAATGCAGAAATTCCCCTTATTTTGAGGTAAAAAGGCTGAAATTCCCCTTATTTGGGGTCAAAATGCAGAAATTTCTATTATTTTGGGGCAAAATTCCAGAAATTTCCCTTATTTTGGGGCAAAATTGCAGAAATTTCACTTATTTTGGGGCAAAATTGCAGAAAATTCACTTATTTCAGGGAAAAAAGGCAGAAATTTTCCTTATTTTTGGGCAAAAAAAAAGAAATTCCTAATATTTTGTGGCAAAAATGCAGAAATTCCCCTTATTTTGAGGTAAAAAGGCTGATATTCCCCTTATTTGGGGGAAAAAAGGCAGAAATTTTCCTTATTTTGGGGCAAAAACGACAGAAATTCCCTTTGTTTTCGGGGAAAAAGACAGAAATTCCACATATTTAGAGGCAAAAAAGCAGAAATTTCCCTTATTTTGGAGCAAAATTGCAAAAATTTCCCTTTTTTATGGCAAAAAGGTATGCATTCTTCTTATATCGGGCAAAAAGGCAGAAATTCCCCGTATTTTGGAGCAAAATTGCAGAAATTCCCCTAATTGTGGGGCAAAAAGGCAGAAATTCCCTATATGTTAGGGCAAAAAGACAGAAATTCTTCTTATTTTGGGGCAAAACTCAGAAATTCCACTTATTTTGGGGCAAAATTCCAGAAATTTCCATTATTTTGGGGCAAAATTGCAGAAATTTCACTTATTTTGGGGCAAAATTGCAGAAATTTCACTTATTTCAGGGAAAAAAGGCAGAAATTTTCCTTATTTTGGGGCAAAAAGGCAGAAATTCCTAATATTTTGTGGCAAAAATCCAGAAATTCCCCTTATTTTGAGGTAAAAAGGCTGAAATTCCCCTTATTTGGGGGCAAATACGCAGAAATTTCCCTTATTTTGGGGCAAAATTGCAGAAATTTCACTTATTTCAGGGTAATAAGTCAGAAATTTTCTTTATTTTGGGGCTAAAAGGACAGAAATTTCCTTTGTTTTGAAAGAAAAAGACAGAAATTCTACTTATTTAGAGTCAAAAATGCAGAAATTCCTCTTATTTGGGGAAAAAATGAAGAAATTTCCCTTTTTTATGGCAAAAAGGTATGCATTCTTCTTATTTTTGGGCAAAAAGGCAGAAATTCCCCGTATTTTGGAGCAAAATTGCAGAAATTCCCCTAATTGTGGGGCAAAAAGGCAGAAATTCCCTATATGTTGGGGCAAAAAGACAGGAATTCTCCTTATTTTGGGTCAAAACTCAGAAATTCCACTTATTTTGGGGCAAAATTCCAGAAATTTCACTTATTTTGGGGCAAAATTGTAGAAATTTCACTTATTTTGGGGCAAAATTTCAGAAATTTCATTTATTTCAGAAAAAAAATAAGCAGAAATTTTCTTATTTGGAAGCAAAAAGGCAGAAATTTCTTTTATTTTGGTACAAAATGGCAGAAATTTCCCTTAATTTGGGGCAAAATTGCAGAAATTTCACTTATTTTGGGGCAAAATTGCAGAAATTTCACTTATTTCATGGAAAAAAGGCAGAAATTTTCCTTATTTTGGGGCAAAAAAGCAGAAATTCCTTATATTTTGTGGCAAAAATGCAGAAGTTCCCTTTATTTTGAGGAAAAATGGCTGAAATTCCCCTTTTTTGGGGGCATAAAGGCATAAATTTCCCTTATTTTGTTGCAAAATTGCAGAAATTTCACTTACTTCAGGGTAATAAGTAAAAATTTTTTCTTATTTTGGAACAAAAAAGACAGAAATTCCCTTTGTTTTGGGGGAGAAAGACAGAAATTCCACTTATTTAGAGTCAAAAAGGCAGAAATTCCCCTTATTTTGGAGCAAAAATGAAGAAATTTTCCTTTTTTATGGCAAAAAGGTATGCATTCTTATTTTCGGGCAAAAAGGCAGAAATTCCCCGTATTTTGGAGCAAAATTGCAGACATTCCCCTAATTGTGGTGCAAAAACGCATAAATTCCCTACATGTTGGGTCAAAAAGACAGAAATTCTCCTTATTTTAGGGCAAAATTCAGAAATTTAACTTATTTTGAGGCAAATTTGCAGAAATTTAATTTATTTCAGAAAAAAAGCAAAATTTTCTTATTTTGGGGCAAAAAGGCAGAAATTTCTTTTATTTTGGTACAAAATTGCAGAAATTTTTCTTAATTTGGGGCAAAAAGGCAGAAATTTCCCATATTTTGGGGCAAAAATGCAGAAATTCCCCTTATTTTGAGGTAAAAAGGCTGAAATTCCCCTTATTTGGGGTCAAAAAGCAGAAATTTCTCTTATTTTGGGGCAAAATTCCAGAAATTTCCCTTATTTTGGGGCAAAATTGCAGAAATTTCACTTATTTTGGGGCAAAATTGCAGAAAATTCACAAATTTCAGGGAAAAAAGGCAGAAATTTTCCTTATTTTTGGGCAAAAATCAGAAATTCCTAATATTTTGTGGCAAAAATGCAGAAATTCCCCTTATTTTGAGGTAAAAGGCTGATATTCCCCTTATTTGGGGGCAAAAAGGCAGAAATTTTCCTTATTTTGGGGCAAAAACGACAGAAATTCCCTTTGTTTTCGGGGAAAAAGACAGAAATTCCACATATTTAGAGGCAAAAAAGCAGAAATTTCCCTTATTTTGGAGCAAAATTGCAAAAATTTCCCTTTTTTATGGCAAAAAGGTATGCATACTTCTTATTATCGGGCAAAAAGGCAGAAATTCCCCGTATTTTGGAGCAAAATTGCAGAAATTCCCCTAATTGTGGGGCAAAAAGGCAGAAATTCCCTATATGTTAGGGCAAAAAGACAGAAATTCTTATTTTGGGGCAAAACTCAGAAATTCCACTTATTTTGGGGCAAAATTGCAGAAATTTCACTTATTTCAGGGAAAAAAGGCAGAAATTTTCCGTATTTTGGGGCAAAAAAGCAGAAATTCCTAATATTTTGTGGCAAAAATCCAGAAATTCCCCTTATTTTGAGGTAAATAGGCTGAAATTCCTTTTATTTGGGCTCAAATACGCAGAAATTTCCCTTATTTTGGGGCAAAATTGCAGAAATTTCACTTATTTCAGGGTAATAAGTCAAAAATTTTCTTTATTTTGGGGCTAAAAGGACAGAAATTTCCTTTGTTTTGGGAGAAAAAGACAGAAATTCTACTTATTTAGAGTCAAAAATGCAGAAATTCCTCTTATTTGGGGAAAAAATGAAGAAATTTCCCTTTTTTATGGCAAAAAGGTATGCATTCTTATTATTTTTGGCAAAAAGGCAGAAATTCCCCGTATTTTGGAGCAAAATTGCAGAAATTCCCCTAATTGTGGGGCAAAAAGGCAGAAATTCCCTATATGTTGGGGCAAAAAGACAGAAATTCTCCTTATTTTGGGTCAAAACTCAGAAATTCCACTTATTTTGGGGTAAAATTCCAGAAATTTCACTTATTTTGGGGCAAAATTGTAGAAATTTCACTTAATTTGGGGCAAAATTTCCGAAATTTCATTTATTTCAGAAAAAAAAATAAGCAGAAATTTTCTTATTTGGAAGCAAAAAGGCAGAAATTTCTTTCATTTTGGTACAAAATTGCAGAAATTTTCCTTAATTTGGGGCAAAATTGCAGAAATTTCACTTATTTTGGGGCAAAATTGCAGAAATTTCACTTATTTCATGGAAAAAAGGCAGAAATTTTCCTTATTTTGGGGCAAAAAAGCAGAAATTCCTTATATTTTGTGGCAAAAATGCAGAAGTTCCCTTTATTTTGAGGTAAAATGCCTGAAATTCCCCTTATTTGGGGGCAAAAAGGCAGAAATTTCCCTTATTTTGTTGCAAAATTGCAGAAATTTCACTTACTTTAGGGTAATAAGTAAGAATTTTTTCTTATTTTGGAACAAAAAAGACAGAAATTACCTTTGTTTTGGGGGAGAAAGACAGAAATTCCACTTATTTAGAGTCAAAAACGCAGAAATTCCCCTTATTTTGGAGCAAAAATGAAGAAATTTCCCTTTTTAATGGCAAAAAGTTATGCATTCTTCTTATTTTCGGGCAAAAAGGCAGAAATTCCCCATATTTTGGAGCAAAATTGCAGACATTCCACTAATTGTGGTGCAAAAAGGCAGAAATTCCCTATATGTTAGGTCAAAAAGACAGAAATTCTCCTTATTTTAGGGCAAAATTCAGAAATTTAACTTATTTTGAGGCAAAATTGCAGAAATTTCATTTATTTCAGAAAAAAAAGCAAAATTTTCTTATTTTGGGGCAAAAAGGCAGAAATTTCTTTTATTTTGGTACCAAATTGCAGAAATTTTTCTTAATTTGGGGCAAAAAGGCAGAAATTTCCCATATTTTGGGGCAAAAATGCAGAAATTCCCCTTATTTTGAGGTAAAAAGGCTGAAATTCCCCTTATTTGGGGTCAAAATGCAGAAATTTCTATTATTTTGGGGCAAAATTCCAGAAATTTCCCTTATTTTGGGGCAAAATTGCAGAAATTTCACTTATTTTGGGGCAAAATTGCAGAAAATTCACTTATTTCAGGGAAAAAAGGCAGAAATTTTCCTTATTTTTGGGCAAAAAAACAGAAATTCCTAATATTTTGTGGCAAAAATGCAGAAATTCCCCTTATTTTGAGGTAAAAAGGCTGATATTCCCCTTATTTGGGGGCAAAAAGGCAGAAATTTTCCTTATTTTGGGGCAAAAACGACAGAAATTCCCTTTGTTTTCGGGGAAAAAGACAGAAATTCCACATATTTAGAGGCAAAAAAGCAGAAATTTCCCTTATTTTGGAGCAAAATTGCAAAAATTTCCCTTTTTTATGGCAAAAAGGTATGCATTCTTCTTATTATCGGGCAAAAATCCAGAAATTCCCCTTATTTTGAGGTAAAAAGGCTGAAATTCCCCTTATTTGGGGGCAAATACGCAGAAATTTCCCTTATTTTGGGGCAAAATTGCAGAAATTTCACTTATTTCAGGGTAATAAGTCAGAAATTTTCTTTATTTTGGGGCTAAAAGGGCAGAAATTTCCTTTGTTTTGGGAGAAAAAGACAGAAATTCTACTTATTTAGAGTCAAAAATGCAGAAATTCCTCTTACTTGGGGAAAAAATGAAGAAATTTCCCTTTTTTATGGCAAAAAGGTATGCATTCTTCTTATTTTTGAGCAAAAAGGCAGAAATTCCCCGTATTTTGGAGCAAAATTGCAGAAATTCCACTAATTGTGGGGCAAAAAGGCAGAAATTCCCTATATATTGGGGCAAAAAGACAGAAATTCTCCTTATTTTGGGTCAAAACTCAGAAATTCCACTTATTTTGGGGCAAAATTCCAGAAATTTCACTTATTTTGGGGCAAAATTGTAGAAATTTCACTTATTTTGGGGCAAAATTTCAGAAATTTCATTTATTTCAGAAAAAAAAATAAGCAGAAATTTTCTTATTTGGAAGCAAAAAGGCAGAAATTTCTTTTATTTTGGTACAAAATGGCAGAAATTTCCCTTAATTTGGGGCAAAATTGCAGAATTTTCACTTATTTTGGGGCAAAATTGCAGAAATTTCACTTATTTCAGGGAAAAAAAACAGAAATTTTCCTTATTTGGGGCAAAAAAGCAGAAATTCCTTATATTTTGTGGCAAAAATGCAGAAGTTCCCTTTATTTTGAGGAAAAATGGCTGAAATTCCCATTATTTGGGGGCAAAAAGGCAGAAATTTCCCTTATTTTGTTGCAAAATTGCAGAAATTTCACTTACTTCAGGGTAATAAGTAAAAATTTTTTCTTATTTTGGAACAAAAAAGACAGAAATCCCCTTTGTTTTCGGGGAGAAAGACAGAAATTCCACTTATTTAGAGTCAAAAACGCAAAAATTCCCCTTATTTTGGAGCAAAAATGAAGAAATTTTCCTTTTTTATGGCAAAAAGGTATGCATTCTTATTTTCGGGCAAAAAGGCAGAAATTCCCCGTATTTTGGAGCAAAATTGCAGACATTCCCCTAATTGTGGTGCAAAAAGGCATAAATTCCCTATATGTTGGGTCAAAAAGACAGAAATTCTCCTTATTTTAGGGCAAAATTCAGAAATTTAACTTATTTTGAGGCAAAATTGCAGAAATTTCATTTATTTCAGAAAAAAAGCAAAATTTTCTTATTTTGGGGCAAAAAGGCAGAAATTTCTTTTATTTTGGTACAAAATTGCAGAAATTTTTCTTAATTTGGGGCAAAAAGGCAGAAATTTCCCATATTTTGGGGCAAAAATGCAGAAATTCCCCTTATTTTGAGGTAAAAAGGCTGAAATTCCCCTTATTTGGGGTCAAAAAGCAGAAATTTCTCTCATTTTGGGGCAAAATTCCAGAAATTTCCCTTATTTTGGGGCAAAATTGCAGAAATTTCACTTATTTTGGGGCAAAATTGCAGAAAATTCACTTATTTCAGGGAAAAAAGGCAGAAATTTTCCTTATTTTTGGGCAAAAATCAGAAATTCCTAATATTTTGTGGCAAAAATGCAGAAATTCCCCTTATTTTGAGGTAAAAAGGCTGATATTCCCCTTATTTGGGGGCAAAAAGGCAGAAATTTTCTTTATTTTGGGGCAAAAACGACAGAAATTCCCTTTGTTTTCGGGAAAAAGACAGAAATTCCACATATTTAGAGGCAAAAAAGCAGAAATTTCCCTTATTTTGGAGCAAAATTGCAAAAATTTCTTTTTTTTATGGCAAAAAGGTATGCATTCTTCTTATTATCGGGCAAAAAGGCAGAAATTCCCCGTATTTTGGAGCAAAATTGCAGAAATTCCCCTAATTGTGGGGCAAAAAGGCAGAAATTCCCTATATGTTAGGGCAAAAAGACAGAAATTCTCCTTATTGTGGGTCAAAACTCAGAAATGCCACTTAATTTTTGGCATAATTCCAAAATTTCACTTATTTTGGGGCAAAATTTCAGAAATTTCAATTATTTCAGAAAAAAAAGCAGAAATTTTCTTATTTGGAAGCAAAAAGGCAGAAATTTCTTTTATTTTGGTAAAAAATTGCAGAAATTTTCCTTAATTTGGGGCAAAATTGCAGAAATTTGCCGTATTTTGGGGCAAAATTGCAGAAATTTCACTTATTTCAGGGAAAAAAGGCAGAAATTTTCCTTATTTTGGGGCAAAAAGGCAGAAATTTCTTATATTTTGTGGCAAAAATGCAGAAGTTCCCTTTATTTTGAGGTAAAATGGCTGAAATTCCCCTTATTTGGGGGCAAAAAGGCAGAAATTTCCCTTATTTTGTTGCAAAATTGCAGAAATTTCACTTACTTCAGCGTAATAAGTAAGAATTTTTTTCTTATTTTGGAACAAAAAAGACAGAAAGTCCCTTTGTTTTGGGGGAGAAAGACAGAAATTCCACTTATTTAGAGTCAAAAAGGCAGAAATTCCCCTTATTTTGGAGCAAAAATGAAGAAATTTTCCTTTTTTATGGCAAAAAAGGTATGCATTCTTATTTTCGGGCAAAAAGGCAGAAATTCCCCGTATTTTGGAGCAAAATTGCAGACATTCCCCTAATTGTGGTGCAAAAAGGCATAAATTCCCTATATGTTGGGTCAAAAAGACAGAAATTCTCCTTATTTTAGGGCAAAATTCAGAAATTTAACTTATTTTGAGGCAAATTTGCAGAAATTTAATTTATTTCAGAAAAAAAGCAAAATTTTCTTATTTTGGGGCAAAAAGGCAGAAATTTCTTTTATTTTGGTACAAAATTGCAGAAATTTTTCTTAATTTGGGGCAAAAAGGCAGAAATTTCCCATATTTTGGGGCAAAAATGCAGAAATTCCCCTTATTTTGAGGTAAAAAGGCTGAAATTCCCCTTATTTGGGGTCAAAAAGCAGAAATTTCTCTCATTTTGGGGCAAAATTCCAGAAATTTCCCTTATTTTGGGGCAAAATTGCAGAATTTTCACTTATTTTGGGGCAAAATTGCAGAAAATTCACAAATTTCATGGAAAAAAGGCAGAAATTTTCCTTATTTTTGGGCAAAAATCAGAAATTCCTAATATTTTGTGGCAAAAATGCAGAAATTCCCCTTATTTTGAGGTAAAAGGCTGATATTCCCCTTATTTGGGGGAAAAAAGGCAGAAATTTTCCTTATTTTGGGGCAAAAACGACCGAAATTCCCTTTGTTTTCGGGGAAAAAGACAGAAATTCCACATATTTAGAGGCAAAAAAGCAGAAATTTCCCTTATTTTGGAGCAAAATTGCAAAAATTTCCCTTTTTTATGGCAAAAAGGTATGCATTCTTCTTATTATCGGGCAAAAAGGCAGAAATTCCCCGTATTTTGGAGCAAAATTGCAGAAATTCCCCTAATTGTGGGGCAAAAAGGCAGAAATTCCCTATATGTTAGGGCAAAAAGACAGAAATTCTTATTTTGGGGCAAAACTCAGAAATTCCACTTATTTTGGGGCAAAATTGCAGAAATTTCACTTATTTCAGGGAAAAAAGGCAGAAATTTTCCGTATTTTGGGGCAAAAAAGCAGAAATTCCTAATATTTTGTGGCAAAAATCCAGAAATTCCCCTTATTTTGAGGTAAATAGGCTGAAATTCCTTTTATTTGGGGGCAAATACGCAGAAATTTCCCTTATTTTGGGGCAAAATTGCAGAAATTTCACTTATTTCAGGGTAATAAGTCGAAAATTTTCATTATTTTGGGGCTAAAAGGACAGAAATTTCCTTTGTTTTGGGAGAAAAAGACAGAAATTCTACTTATTTAGAGTCAAAAATGCAGAAATTCCTCTTATTTGGGGAAAAAATGAAGAAATTTCCCTTTTTTATGGCAAAAAGGTATGCATTCTTATTATTTTTGGCACAAAGGCAGAAATTCCCCGTATTTTGGAGCAAAATTGCAGAAATTCCCCTAATTGTGGGGCAAAAAGGCAGAAATTCCCTATATGTTGGGGCAAAAAGACAGAAATTCTCCTTATTTTGGGTCAAAACTCAGAAATTCCACTTATTTTGGGGCAAAATTCCAGAAATTTCACTTATTTTGGGGCAAAATTGTAGAAATTTCACTTATTTTGGGGCAAAATTTCAGAAATTTCATTTATTTCAGAAAAAAATAAGCAGAAATTTTCTTATTTGGAAGCAAAAAGGCAGAAATTTCTTTTATTTTGGTACAAAATGGCAGAAATTTCCCTTAATTTGGGGCAAAATTGCAGAAATTTCACTTATTTTGGGGCAAAAAGGCAGAAATTCCTTATATTTTGTGGCAAAAATGCAGAAGTTCCCTTTATATTGAGGTAAAATGGCTGAAATTCCCCTTATTTGGGGGCAAAAAGGCAGAAATTTCCCTTATTTTGTTGCAAAATTGCAGAAATTTCACTGACTTCAGGGTAATAAGTAAGAATTTTTTCTTATTTTGGAACAAAAAAGACAGAAATTCCCTTTGTTTTTGGGGAGAAACACAGAAATTCCACTTATTTAGAGTCAAAAACGCAGAAATTTCCCTTAATTTGGGGCAAAATTGCAGAAATTTCACTTATTTTGGGGCAAAATTGCAGAAATTTCACTTATTTCATGGAAAAAAGGCAGAAATTTTCCTTATTTTGGGGCAAAAAAGCAGAAATTCCTTATATTTTGTTTCAAAAATGCAGAAGTTCCCTTTATTTTGAGGAAAAATGGCTGAAATTCCCCTTTTTTGGGGGCATAAAGGCAGAAATTTCCCTTATTTTGTTGCAAAATTGCAGAAATTTCACTTACTTCAGGGTAATAAGTAAAATTTTTTTCTTATTTTGGAACAAAAAAGACAGAAATTCCCTTTGTTTTGGGGGAGAAAGACAGAAATTCCACTTATTTAGAGTCAAAAAGGCAGAAATTCCCCTTATTTTGGAGCAAAAATGAAGAAATTTTCCTTTTTTATGGCAAAAAGGTATGCATTCTTATTTTCGGGCAAAAAGGCAGAAATTCCCCGTATTTTGGAGCAAAATTGCAGACATTCCCCTAATTGTGGTGCAAAAAGGCATAAATTCCCTATATGTTGGGTCAAAAAGACAGAAATTCTCCTTATTTTAGGGCAAAATTCAGAAATTTAACTTATTTTGAGGCAAATTTGCAGAAATTTAATTTATTTCAGAAAAAAAGCAAAATTTTCTTATTTTGGGGCAAAAAGGCAGAAATTTCTTTTATTTTGGTACAAAATTGCAGAAATTTTTCTTAATTTGGGGCAAAAAGGCAGAAATTTCCCATATTTTGGGGCAAAAATGCAGAAATTCCCCTTATTTTGAGGTAAAAAGGCTGAAATTCCCCTTATTTGGGGTCAAAAAGCAGAAATTTCTCTCATTTTGGGGCAAAATTCCAGAAATTTCCCTTATTTTGGGGCAAAATTGCAGAATTTTCACTTATTTTGGGGCAAAATTGCAGAAAATTCACAAATTTCATGGAAAAAAGGCAGAAATTTTCCTTATTTTTGGGCAAAAATCAGAAATTCCTAATATTTTGTGGCAAAAATGCAGAAATTCCCCTTATTTTGAGGTAAAAGTCTGATATTCCCCTTATTTGGGGGAAAAAAGGCAGAAATTTTCCTTATTTTGGGGCAAAAACGACCGAAATTCCCTTTGTTTTCGGGGAAAAAGACAGAAATTCCACATATTTAGAGGCAAAAAAGCAGAAATTTCCCTTATTTTGGAGCAAAATTGCAAAAATTTCCCTTTTTTATGGCAAAAAGGTATGCATTCTTCTTATTATCGGGCAAAAAGGCAGAAATTCCCCGTATTTTGGAGCACAATTGCAGAAATTCCCCTAATTGTGGGGCAAAAAGGCAGAAATTCCCTATATGTTAGGGCAAAAAGACAGAAATTCTTATTTTGGGGCAAAACTCAGAAATTCCACTTATTTTGGGGCAAAATTGCAGAAATTTCACTTATTTCAGGGAAAAAAGGCAGAAATTTTCCGTATTTTGGGGCAAAAAAGCAGAAATTCCTAATATTTTGTGGCAAAAATCCAGAAATTCCCCTTATTTTGAGGTAAATAGGCTGAAATTCCTTTTATTTGGGGGCAAATACGCAGAAATTTCCCTTATTTTGGGGCAAAATTGCAGAAATTTCACTTATTTCAGGGTAATAAGTCGAAAATTTTCATTATTTTGGGGCTAAAAGGAAAGAAATTTCCTTTGTTTTGGGAGAAAAAGACAGAAATTCTACTTATTTAGAGTCAAAAATGCAGAAATTCCTCTTATTTGGGGAAAAAATGAAGAAATTTCCCTTTTTTATGGCAAAAAGGTATGCATTCTTATTATTTTTGGCACAAAGGCAGAAATTCCCCGTATTTTGGAGCAAAATTGCAGAAATTCCCCTAATTGTGGGGCAAAAAGGCAGAAATTCCCTATATGTTGGGGCAAAAAGACAGAAATTCTCCTTATTTTGGGTCAAAACTCAGAAATTCCACTTATTTTGGGGCAAAATTCCAGAAATTTCACTTATTTTGGGGCAAAATTGTAGAAATTTCACTTATTTTGGGGCAAAATTTCAGAAATTTCATTTATTTCAGAAAAAAATAAGCAGAAATTTTCTTATTTGGAAGCAAAAAGGCAGAAATTTCTTTTATTTTGGTACAAAATGGCAGAAATTTCCCTTAATTTGGGGCAAAATTGCAGAAATTTCACTTATTTTGGGGCAAAAAGGCAGAAATTCCTTATATTTTGTGGCAAAAATGCAGAAGTTCCCTTTATTTTGAGGTAAAATGGCTGAAATTCCCCTTATTTGGGGGCAAAAAGGCAGAAATTTCCCTTATTTTGTTGCAAAATTGCAGAAATTTCACTGACTTCAGGGTAATAAGTAAGAATTTTTTCTTATTTGGAACAAAAAAGACAGAAATTCCCTTTGTTTTTGGGGAGAAAGACAGAAATTCCACTTATTTAGAGTCAAAAACGCAGAAATTCCCCTTATTTTGGAGCAAAAATGAAGAAATTTCCCTTTTTAATGGCAAAAAGTTATGCATTCTTCTTATTTTCGGGCAAAAAGGCAGAAATTCCCCGTATTTTGGAGCAAAATTGCAGACATTCCCCTAATTGTGGTGCAAAAAGGCAGAAATTCCCTATATGTTGGGTCAAAAATACAGAAATTCTCCTTATTTTAGGGCAAAATTCAGAAATTTAACTTATTTTGAGGCAAAATTGCAGAAATTTCATTTATTTCAGAAAAAAAGTAAAATTTTCTTATTTTGGGGCAAAAAGGCAGAAATTTCTTTTAATTTGATACAAAATTGCAGAAATTTTTCTTAATTTGGGGCAAAAAGGCAGAAATTTCCCATATTTGGGGGCAAAAATGCAGAAATTCCCCTTATTTTGAGGTAAAAAGGCTGAAATTCCCATTATTTGGGGTCAAAAAGCAGAAATTTGTCTTATTTTGGGGCAAAATTCCAGAAATTTCCCTTATTTTGGGGCAAAATTGCAGAAATTTCATTTATTTTGGGGCAAAATTGCAGAAAATTCACAAATTTCAGGGAAAAAAGGCAGAAATTTTCCTTATTTTTGGGCAAAAATCAGAAATTCCTAATATTTTGTGGCAAAAATGCAGAAATTCCCCTTATTTTGAGGTAAAAAGGCTGATATTCCCCTTATTTGGGGGCAAAAAGGCAGAAATTTTCCTTATTTTGGGGCAAAAACGACAGAAATTCCCTTTGTTTTCGGGGAAAAAGACAGAAATTCCACATATTTAGAGGCAAAAAAGCAGAAATTTCCCTTATTTTGGAGCAAAATTGCAAAAATTTCCCTTTTTTATGGCAAAAAGGTATGCATTCTTCTTATTATCGGGCAAAAAGGAAGAAATTTCCCGTATTTTGGAGCAAAATTGCAGAAATTCCCCTAATTCTGGGGCAAAAAGGCAGAAATTCCCTATATGTTAGGGCAAAAAGACAGAAATTCTCCTTATTTTGGGGCAAAACTCAGAAATTCCACTTATTTTAAGGCAAAATTCCAGAAATTTCCCTTATTTTGGGGCAAAATTGCAGAAATTTCACTTATTTTGGGGCAAAATTGCAGAAATGTCACTTATTTAAGAGAAAAAAAGCAGAAATTTTCCTTATTTTGGGGCAAAAATGCAGAAATTCCTAATATTTTGTGGTAAAAATGCAGAAATTCCCCTTATTTTGAGGTAAAAAGCCTGAAATCCCCCTTATTTGGGGGCAAAAAGGCAGAAATTTCCCTTATTTGGGGCAAAATTCCAGAAATTTCTCTTATTTCATGGTAATAAGTCAGAAATTTTCCTTATTTTGGGCAAAAAAGACAGAAATTCCATTTGTTTTGGGGGAAAAATACATAAATTCCACTTATTTAGAGACAAAAAAGCAGAAATTCCCCTTATTTTAGTGCAAAATTGCATAAATTTCACTTACTTCAGAGTAATAAGTCAGAAATTTTCCTTATTTTTGGGCAAAAAAGACAGAAATTACCTTTGTTTTGGGGGAAAAAGACAGAAATTCCACTTATTTAGAGGCAGAAAAGCAAAAATTCCCCTTATTTTGGAGCATAAATGAAGAAATTTCCCTTTTTTATGGCAAAAAGTTATGCATTCTACTTATTTTCGCGCAAAAAGGAAGAAATTCCCCGTATTTTGGAGCAAAATTGCAGAAATTCCCCTAATTGTGGGGCAAAAAGGCAGAAATTCCCTATATGTTGGGGCAAAAAGACAGAAATTCTCCTTATTTTGGGTCAAAACTCAGAAATTCCACTTATTTTGGGGCAAAATTCCAGAAATTTCACTTATTTTGGGGCAAAATTGTAGAAATTTCACTTATTTTGGGGCAAAATTTCAGAAATTTCATTTATTTCAGAAAAAAATAAGCAGAAATTTTCTTATTTGGAAGCAAAAAGGCAGAAATTTCTTTTATTTTGGTACAAAATGGCAGAAATTTCCCTTAATTTGGGGCAAAATTGCAGAAATTTCACTTATTTTGGGGCAAAAAGGCAGAAATTCCTTATATTTTGTGGCAAAAATGCAGAAGTTCCCTTTATTTTGAGGTAAAATGGCTGAAATTCCCCTTATTTGGGGGCAAAAAGGCAGAAATTTCCCTTATTTTGTTGCAAAATTGCAGAAATTTCACTGACTTCAGGGTAATAAGTAAGAATTTTTTCTTATTTGGAACAAAAAAGACAGAAATTCCCTTTGTTTTTGGGGAGAAAGACAGAAATTCCACTTATTTAGAGTCAAAAACGCAGAAATTCCCCTTATTTTGGAGCAAAAATGAAGAAATTTCCCTTTTTAATGGCAAAAAGTTATGCATTCTTCTTATTTTCGGGCAAAAAGGCAGAAATTCCCCGTATTTTGGAGCAAAATTGCAGACATTCCCCTAATTGTGGTGCAAAAAGGCAGAAATTCCCTATATGTTGGGTCAAAAATACAGAAATTCTCCTTATTTTAGGGCAAAATTCAGAAATTTAACTTATTTTGAGGCAAAATTGCAGAAATTTCATTTATTTCAGAAAAAAAGTAAAATTTTCTTATTTTGGGGCAAAAAGGCAGAAATTTCTTTTAATTTGATACAAAATTGCAGAAATTTTTCTTAATTTGGGGCAAAAAGGCAGAAATTTCCCATATTTGGGGGCAAAAATTCAGAAATTCCCCTTATTTTGAGGTAAAAAGGCTGAAATTCCCATTATTTGGGGTCAAAAAGCAGAAATTTGTCTTATTTTGGGGCAAAATTCCAGAAATTTCCCTTATTTTGGGGCAAAATTGCAGAAATTTCACTTATTTTGGGGCAAAATTGCAGAAAATTCACAAATTTCAGGGAAAAAAGGCAGAAATTTTCCTTATTTTTGGGCAAAAATCAGAAATTCCTAATATTTTGTGGCAAAAATGCAGAAATTCCCCTTATTTTGAGGTAAAAAGGCTGATATTCCCCTTATTTGGGGGCAAAAAGGCAGAAATTTTCCTTATTTTGGGGCAAAAACGACAGAAATTCCCTTTGTTTTAGGGGAAAAAGACAGAAATTCCACATATTTAGAGGCAAAAAAGCAGAAATTTCCCTTATTTTGGAGCAAAATTGCAAAAATTTCCCTTTTTTATGGCAAAAAGGTATGCATTCTTCTTATTATCGGGCAAAAAGGAAGAAATTTCCCGTATTTTGGAGCAAAATTGCAGAAATTCCCCTAATTCTGGGGCAAAAAGGCAGAAATTCCCTATATGTTAGGGCAAAAAGACAGAAATTCTCCTTATTTTGGGGCAAAACTCAGAAATTCCACTTATTTTAAGGCAAAATTCCAGAAATTTCCCTTATTTTGGGGCAAAATTGCAGAAATTTCACTTATTTTGGGGCAAAATTGCAGAAATGTCACTTATTTAAGAGAAAAAAAGCAGAAATTTTCCTTATTTTGGGGCAAAAATGCAGAAATTCCTAATATTTTGTGGTAAAAATGCAGAAATTCCCCTTATTTTGAGGTAAAAAGCCTGAAATCCCCCTTATTTGGGGGCAAAAAGGCAGAAATTTCCCTTATTTGGGGCAAAATTCCAGAAATTTCTCTTATTTCATGGTAATAAGTCAGAAATTTTCCTTATTTTGGGCAAAAAAGACAGAAATTCCATTTGTTTTGGGGGAAAAATACATAAATTCCACTTATTTAGAGACAAAAAAGCAGAAATTCCCCTTATTTTAGTGCAAAATTGCATAAATTTCACTTACTTCAGAGTAATAAGTCAGAAATTTTCCTTATTTTTGGGCAAAAAAGACAGAAATTACCTTTGTTTTGGGGGAAAAAGACAGAAATTCCACTTATTTAGAGGCAGAAAAGCAAAAATTCCCCTTATTTTGGAGCATAAATGAAGAAATTTCCCTTTTTTATGGCAAAAAATTATGCATTCTACTTATTTTCGCGCAAAAAGGAAGAAATTACCCGTATTTTGGAGCAAAATTGCAGAAATTCCTCTAATTGTGGGGCAAAAAGGCAGAAATTCCCTATATGTTGGGGCAAAAAGACAGAAATTCTCCTTATTTTTGGTCAAAACTCAGAAATTCCACTTATTTTGGGGCAAAATTTCAGATATTTCACTTATTTTGGGGCAAAATTGCAGAAATTTCACTTATTTTGGGGCAAAATTGCAGAAATTTAACTTATTTCAGGGTAATAAGTCAGAAATTTTCCTTATTTTGGGGCAAAAAGACAGAAATTCTATTTGTATTGGGGGACAAAGACAGAAATTCCACATATTTTGAGGCATAAAAGCAGAAATTCCCCTTATTTTGGAGCAAAAATGAAGAAATTTTCCTTTTTTATGGCAAAAAGGTATGCATTCTTCTTACTTTCGGGCAAAAATCAGAAATTCCCTGTATTTTGGAGCAAAATTGCAGAAATTTCATTTATTTCAGAAAAATAGCAAAATTTTCTTATTTTGGGGCAAAAAGGCAGAAATTTCTTTATTTTGGTACAAAATTGCAGATATTTTTCTTAATTTGGGGCAAAAAGGCAGAAATTTCCCATATTTTGGGGCAAAAATGCAGAAATTCCCCTTATTTTGAGGTAAAAAGGCTGAAATTCCCCTTATTTGGGGTCAAAAAGCAGAAATTTCTCTCATTTTGGGGCAAAATTCCAGAAATTTCCCTTATTTTGGGGCAAAATTGCAGAAAATTCACTTATTTTGGGGCAAAATTGCAGAAAATTCACTTATTTCAGGGAAAAAAGGCAGAAATTTTCCTTATTTTTGGGCAAAAAAACAGAAATTCCTAATATTTTGTGGCAAAAATGCAGAAATTCCCCTTATTTTGAGGTAAAAAGGCTGATATTCCCCTTATTTGGGGGCAAAAAGGCAGAAATTTTCCTTATTTTGGGGCAAAAACGACAGAAATTCCCTTTGTTTTCGGGGAAAAAGACAGAAATTCCACATATTTAGAGGCAAAAAAGCAGAAATTTCTCTTATTTTGGAGCAAAATTGCGAAAATTTCCCTTTTTTATGGCAAAAAGGTATGCATTCTTCTTATTATCGGGCAAAAAGGCAGAAATTCCCCGTATTTTGGAGCAAAATTGCAGAAATTCCCCTAATTCTGGGGCAAAAAGGCAGAAATTCCCTATATGTTAAGGCAAAAAGACAGAAATTCTTTTTATTTTGGGGCAAAACTCAGAAATTCCACTTATTTTGGGGCAAAATTTCAGATATTTCACTTATTTTGGGGCAAAATTGCAGAAATTTCACTTATTTTGGGGCAAAATTGCAGAAATTTAACTTATTTCAGGGTAATAAGTCAGAAATTTTCCCTATTTTGGGGCAAAAAGACAGAAATTCTATTTGTATTGGGGGACAAAGACAGAAATTCCACATATTTTGAGGCATAAAAGCAGAAATTCCCCTTATTTTGGAGCAAAAATGAAGAAATTTTCTTTTTTATGGCAAAAAGGTATGCATTCTTCTTATTTTCGGGCAAAAAGTCAGAAATTCCCTGCATTTTGGAGCAAAATTGCAGAAATTGCCCTAATTGTGGGGCAAAAAGTCAGAAATTCCCTATATGTTGAGGCAAAAAGACAGAAATTCTCCTTATTTTGGGTCAAAACTCAGAAATTCCAATTATTTTGAGGCAAAATTCCAGAAATTTATCTTATTTTGGGGCAAAATTGTAGAAATTTCACTTATTTTGGGGAAAATTTTCAGAAATTTCACTTATTTCAGAAAAAAAGCAGAAATTTTCTAATTTTGAAGCAAAAAAGCAGAAATTTCTTTTATTTTGGTACAAAATTGCAGAAATTTCCTTTATTTTGGGGCAAAATTGCAGAAATTTCACTTATTTTGGGGCAAAATTTCAGAAATTTCACTTATTTCTGAAAAAGAAGGCAGAAATTTTCCTTATTTTGGGGCAAAAAGGCAGAAATTCCTAATATTTTGTGGCAAAAATGCAGAAATTCCCCTTATTTTGAGGTAAAAAGGCTGAAATTCCCCTTATTTGGGGGCAAAAAGGCAGAAATTTCCCTTTTTTGGGGGCAAAATTGTAGAAATTTCACTTACTTCAGAGTAATAAGTCAGAAATTTTCCTTATTTTGGAACAAAAAAGACAGAAATTCCCTTTGTTTTGGGGGAAAAGACAGAAATTCCATTTATTTAGAGTCAAAAATGCAGAAATTCCCCTTATTTTGGAGCAAAAATGAAGAAATTTTCCTTTTTTATGGCAAAAAGGTATGCATTCTTATTTTCGGGCAGAAATTCCCCGTATTTAGGAGCAAAATTGCAGACATTCCCCTAATTGTGGTGCAAAAAGGCAGAAATTCCCTATATGTTGGGGCAAATAGACAGAAATTCTCCTTATTTTAGGGCAAAATTCAGAAATTTAAAATATTTTGAGGCAAAATTGCAGAAATTTCATTTATTTCAGAAAAATAGCAAAATTTTCTTATTTTTGGGGCAAAAAGGCAGAAATTTCTTTTATTTTGGTACAAAATTGCAGAAATTTTTCTTAATTTGGGGCAAAAAGGCAGAAATTTCCCATATTTTGGGGCAAAAATGCAGAAATTCCCCTTATTTTGAGGTAAAAAGGCTGAAATTCCCCTTATTTGGGGTCAAAAAGCAGAAATTTCTCTCATTTTGGGGCAAAATTCCAGAAATTTCCCTTATTTTGGGGCAAAATTGGAGAAAATTCACTTATTTTGGGGCAAAATTGCAGAAAATTCACTTATTTCAGGGAAAAAAGGCAGAAATTTTCCTTATTTTTGGGCAAAAAAACAGAAATTCCTAATATTTTGTGGCAAAAATGCAGAAATTCCCCTTATTTTGAGGTAAAAAGGCTGATATTCCCCTTATTTGGGGGCAAAAAGGCAGAAATTTTCCTTATTTTGGGGCAAAAAAGAGAGAAATTCCCTTTGTTTTCGACGAAAAAGACAGAAATTCCACATATTTAGAGGCAAAAAAGCAGAAATTTCCCTTATTTTGGAGCAAAATTGCAAAAATTTCCCTTTTTTATGTCAAAAAGGTATGCATTCTTCTTATTATCGGGCAAAAAGGCAGAAATTCCCCGTATTTTGGAGCAAAATTGCCGAAATTCCCCTAATTCTGGGGCAAAAAGGCAGAAATTCCCTATATGTTAGGGCAAAAAGACAGAAATTCTCCTTATTTTGGGGCAAAACTCAGAAATTCCACTTATTTTAAGGCAAAATTCCAGAAATTACCCTATTTTGGGGCAAAATTGCAGAAATTTCACTTATTTTGGGGCAAAAATTGCAGAAATGTCACTTATTTAAGGGAAAAAAAGCAGAAATTTTCCTTATTTTGGGGCAAAAATGCAGAAATTCCTAATATTTTGTGGTAAAAATGCAGATATTCCCCTTATTTTGAGGTAAAAAGGCTGAAATCCCCCTTATTTGGGGGCAAAAAGGCAGAAATTTCCCTTATTTTGGGCAAAAAAGACAGAAATTCCCTTTGTTTTGGGGGAAAAATACATAAATTCCACTTATTTAGAGACAAAAAAGCAGAAATTCCCCTTATTTTGGCGCAAAATTGCATAAATTTCACTTACTTCAGGGTAATAAGTCAGAAATTTTCCTTATTTTTGGGCAAAAAAGACAGAAATTACCTTTGTTTTGGGGGAAAAAGACAGAAATTCCACTTATTTAGAGGCAGAAAAGCAAAAATTCCCCTTATTTTGGAGCATAAATGAAGAAATTTCCCTTTTTTATGGCAAAAAGTTATGCATTCTACTTATTTTCGCGCAAAAAGGAAGAAATTACCCGTATTTTGGAGCAAAATTGCAGAAATTCCTCTAATTGTGGGGCAAAAAGGCAGAAATTCCCTATATGTGGGGCAAAAAGACAGAAATTCTCCTTATTTTTGGTCAAAACTCAGAAATTCCACTTATTTTGGGGCAAAATTTCAGATATTTCACTTATTTTGGGGCAAAATTGCAGAAATTTCACTTATTTTGGGGCAAAATTGCAGAAATTTTACTTATTTCAGGGTAATAAGTCAGAAATTTTCCTTATTTTGGGGCAAAAAGACAGAAATTCTATTTGTATTGGGGGACAAAGAAAGAAATTCCACATATTTTGAGGCATAAAAGCAGAAATTCCCCTTATTTTGGAGCAAAAATGAAGAAATTTTCCTTTTTTATGGCAAAAAGGTATGCATTCTTCTTATTTTCGAGCAAAAAGTCAGAAATTCCCTGTATTTTAGAGCAAAATTGCAGCAATTTCATTTATTTCAGAAAAAATAGCAAAATTTTCTTATTTTGGGGCAAAAAGGCAGAAATTTCTTTTATTTTGGTACAAAATTGCAGAAATTTTTCTTAATTTGGGGCAAAAAGGCAGAAATTTTTCATATTTTGGGGCAAAAATGCAGAAATTCCCCTTATTTTGAGGTAAAAAGGCTGAAATTCCCCTTATTTGGGCTCAAAAAGCAGAAATTTCTGTCATTTTGGGGCAAAATTCCAGAAATTTCCCTTATTTTGGGGCAAAATTGCAGAAATTTCACTTATTTTGGGGCAAAATTGCAGAAAATTCACAAATTTCAGGGAAAAAAGGCAGAAATTTTCCTTATTTTTGGGCAAAAATCAGAAATTCCTAATATTTTGTGGCAAAAATGCAGAAATTCCCCTTATTTTGAGGTAAAAAGGCTGATATTCCCCTACTTTGGGGGCAAAAAAGCAGAAATTTTCCTTATTTTGGGGCAAAAAAGACAGAAATTCCCTTTGTTTTCGGGGAAAAAGACAGAAATTCCACATATTTAGAGGCAAAAAAGCAGAAATTTCCCTTATTTTGGAGCAAAATTGCAAAAATTTCCCTTTTTTATGGCAAAAAGGTATGCATTCTTCTTATTATCGGGCAAAAAGGCAGAAATTCCCCGTATTTTAGAGCAAAATTGCAGAAATTCCCCTAATTCTGGGGCAAAAAGGCAGAAATTCCCTATATGTTAGGGCAAAAAGACAGAAATTCACCTTATTTTGGGGCAAAACTCAGAAATTCCACTTATTTTGGGGCAAAATTCAAGAAATTTCCATTATTTTGGGGCAAAATTGAAGAAATTTCACTTATTTTGGTGCAAAATTGCAGAAATTTCACTTATTTCAGGGAAAAAAGGCAGAAATTTTCCTTATTTTGGAACAAAAAGGCAGAAATTCCTAATATTTTGTGGCAAAAATCTAGAAATTCCCCTTATTTTGAGGTAAAAAGGCTGAAATTCCCCTTATTTGGGGGCAAAAACGCAGAAATTTCCCTTATTTTGGGGCAAAATTGCAGAAATTTCACTTATTTCAGGATAATAATTCAGAAATTTTCTTTATTTTGGGGCTAAAAGGACAGAAATTTCCTTTGTTTTGGGGGAAAAAGACAGAAATTTTACATATTTAGAGTCAAAAATGCAGAAATTCTTCTTATTTGGGGAAAAAATGAAGAAATTTCCCTTTTTTATGGCAAAAAGGTATGCATTTTTCTTATTTTTGGGCAAAAAGGCAGAAATTCCCCGTATTTTGGAGCAAAATTGCAGAAATTTTCCTAATTGTGGAACAAAAAGGCAGAAATTCCCTATATGTTGGGGCAAAAAGACAGAAATTCTCCTTTTTTTCGGGCAAAACTCAGAAGTTTACTTATTTTAGGGCAAAATTCCAGAAATTTCCCTTATTTTGAGGCAAAATTGCTGAAATTTCACCTATTTTGGGGCAAAATTGCAGAAATTTCACTTATTTCAGAAAAAAAAAGCAGAAATTTTCTTAATTTGAGGCAAAAAGGCAGAAATTTCTTTTATTTTGGTACAAAATTGCAGAAATTTTTCTTATTTTGGAGCATAAATGCAGAAATTTCCCATATTTTGGGGCAAAAATGCAGAAATTCTTCGTATTTTGAGGAAAAAGTCTGAAATTCTCCTTATTTGGGGGCAAAAAGGCAGAAATTTCCCTTATTTTGGGGCAAAATTGCAGAAATTTCACTTATTTCAGGGTAATAAGTCAGAAATTTTCCTTATTTTGGGCAAAAAACACAGAAATTCCCTTTGTTTTGTGGGGAAAACACAGAAATTCCACTTTTTTAGAGGCAAAAAAGCAGAAATTTCTTTTATTTTTTAGCAAAAATGAAGAAATTTCCCTTTTTTGTGGCAAAAGGTATACATTCCCCTTATTTTCCGGCTAAAAAGCAGATATTTCCCGTATTTTGGAGCAAAATTGCAGAAATTCCCCTAATTGTGGGGCAAAAAGGTAGAAATTCCCTATATGTTACTGCAAAAAGACAGAAATTCTCCTTATTTTGGGGAAAAACTCAAAAATTCCAATTATTTTGGGGCAAAATTCCAGAAATTTTTCTTATTTTGGGGAAAATTGTAGAAATTTCACTTATTTTGGGGCAAAATTCCAGAAATTTCACTTACTTATATGAAAAAAATCAGAAATTATTTTATTTTGGGGCAAACGGCAGAAATTTCTTATATTTTGGTAAAAAATTTCAGAAATTTTTTTTTATTTTGGGGCAAAAAGGCAGAAATTTCCCATATTTTAGGGCAAAAATGCAGAAATTCCCCTTTTTTTGAGGTAAAAAGGATGAAATTCCCATATTTGGGGGCAAAAAGGCAGACATTTCCCTTATTTTGGGGCAAAATTGCAGAAATTTCACATATTTCAGGGAAAAAAGGCAGAAATTTTCCTTATTTTGGGGCAAAATTGCAGAAATTTCACTTATTTTGGGGGAAAATTGGAGAAATTTCACTTATGTCAGGGTAATAAGTCAAAATTTTTTTTTATTTTGGGGCAAAAAAGACAGAAATTCCCTTTGTTTTGGGGGAAAAAGACAGAAATTCCACTTATTTAGAGGCAAAAAGCAGAAATTCCCCTTATTTTGGAGCAAAAATGAAGAAATTTCTTTTTTTTATGGCAAAAAGGTATGCATTCTTCTTATTTTCGGGCAAAAACCAGAAATTTCCTGTATTTTGGAGCAAAATTGCAGAAATTCCTCTAATTGTGAGGCAAAAAGGCAGAAATTCCCTATATTTTGGGACATAAAGACAGAAATTCTCCTTATTTTGGGGCAAAACTCAGAAATTCCACTTATTTTAAGGCAAAATTCCAGAAATTTCCCTTATTTTGGGGCAAAATTGCAGAAATTTCACATATTTTGGGGCAAAATTGCAGAAATTTCACTTATTTAAGGGAAAAAAAGCAGAAATTTTCTTCTTGTGGGGCAAAAAGGCAAAAATTTCTTTTATTTTGGTACAAAATTGCAGAAAATTTTTTTATTTTGGGCAAAAAGGCAGAAATTTCCCATATTTTGGGGCAAAAATGCAGAAATTCCCCTTATTTTGAGGTAAAAAGGCTGAAATACCCGTTATTTGGGGGCAAAAAGGGAGAAATTTCCCTTATTTTGGGGAAAAATTGCAGAAATTTCACTTATTTCAGGGTAATAAGTCAGAAATTTTCCTTATTTTGGGGCAAAAATACAGAAATTCCCTTTGTTTTGGGGGACAAAGACAGAAATTCCACATATTTAGAGGCATAAAAGCAGAAATTTCCCTTATTTTAGAGCAAAAATGAAGAAATTTTCCTTTTTTATGGCAAAAAGTCATGCATTCTTCTTATTTTCGGGCTAAAGGGCAAAAATTCCCTGTATTTTGGAGCAAAATTGCAGAAATTCCCATAATTGTGGGGCAAAAAGACAGAAATTCTTATTTTGGGTCAAAACTCAGAAATTCCACTTATTTTGGGGCAAAATTCCAGAAATTTCACTTATTTTGGGGCAAAATTGTAGAAATTTCACTTATTTTGTGGCAAAATTTCAGAAATTTCACTTATTTCAGAAAAAAAAAGCAGAAATTTTCTTATTTGGAAGCAAAAAGGCAGAAATTTCTTTTATTTTGGTACAAAATTGCAGAAATTTCACTTATTTTAGGGCAAAATTGCAGAAATATCACTTATTTTTGGGCACAATTGAAGAAATTTCACTTATTTCAGAAAAAAAGCAGAAATTTTCTTATTTGGAAGCCAAAAGGCAGAAATTCCCTATATGTTGGGGCAAAAAGACAGAAATTCTCCTTATTTTGGGGCAAAACTCAGAAATTTCACTTATTTTAGGGCAAAATTCCAGAAATTTCCCTTATTTTGGGGCAAAATTGCAGAAATTTCACTTATTTTGGGGCAAAATTGCAGAAATTTCACTTATTTCAAAAAAAAGCAGAAATTTTCTTATTTTGGGGCAAAAAGGCAGAAATTTCTTTTATTTTGGTACAAAATTGCAGAAATTTTTCTTATTTTGGAGCAAAAATGCAGAAATTTCCCATATTTTGGGGCAAAAATGCAGAAATTCTTATTTTGAGGAAAAAGGCTGAAATTCCCCTTATTTGGGGGCAAAAAGGTAGAAATTTCCCTTATTTTGGGTCAAAATTGCTGAAATTTCACTTATTTCAGGGTAATAAGTCAGAATTTTTTTTATTTTGGGGCTAAAAGGACAGAAATTTCTTTTGTTTTGGGGGAAAGAGACAGAAATTCTACTTATTTAAAGGCAAAAAAGCAGAAATTCCCCTTATTTTGGAGCAAAAATGAAGAAATTTCTCTATTTTTATGGCCAAAATGTATGCATTCTTTTTATTTTCGGGCAAAAAAGCAGAAATTCCCATTATTTTGGAGCAAAATTGCAGAAATTCCACTAATTGTGGGGCAAAAAGGCAGAAATTCCATATATATTAGTGCAAAAAGACAGATATTCTTCTTATTTTGAAGCAAAACTCAGAAATTCCACTTATTTTGGGGCAAAATTCCAGAAATTTCCCTTATTTTGGGGCAAAATTGCAGAAATTTCACTTATTTTGAGGCAAAATTGCAGAAATTTCACTTATTTCAGTGAAAAAAGGCAGAAATTTTTTTTTTATTTTGGGGCAAAAAGGCAGAAATTCCTAATATTTTGTGGCAAAAATGCAGAAATTCCCCTTATTTTGAGGTAAAAATGCTGAAATTCCTTTTATTTGGGGGCAAAAAGGCAAATATTTCCATTATTTTGGGGCAAAATTGCAGAAATTTCACTTATTTCACAGTAATAAGTCAGAAATTTTCCTTATTTTGGGTCATAAAAGACAGAAATTCCCTTTGTTTTGGGGGGAAAAGACAGAAATTCCACTTATTTAGAGGCAAAAAGGCAGAAATTCCTAATATTTTGTGGCAAAAATGCAGAAATTCCCCTTATTTGGAGGTAAAAAGGCTGAAATTCCCTTTATTTGGGGGCAAAAAAGGCAGAAATTTCCCTTATTTTAGGGCAAAATTGCAGAAATTTCACTTATTTCAGGGTAATAAGTCAGAAATTTTCCTTATTTTGGGGCAAAAAAGACAGAAATTCCCTTTGTTTTGGGGGAAAAAGACAGAAATTCCACTTATTTAGATGCAAAAAAAGCAGAAATTCCCCTTATTTTGGAGCAAAAATGAAGAAATTTCCCTTTTTATGGCAAAAAGCTATGCATTCTTACTTTTGGGCAAAAAGGCAGAAATTCCCCATATTTTGGAGAGAAATTGCAGAAATTCCTCTTATTGTGGGGCAAAAAGGCAGAAATTCCCTATATGTTAGGGCAAAAAACAGAAATTCTCCTTATTTTGTGGCAAAACTCAGAACTTCCACTTATTTTGGGGCAAAATTCCAGAGATTTCCCTTATTTTGGGACAAAATTGCAAAAATTTCACTTATTTTGGGGCAAAATTGCAGGAATTTTACTTATTTCAGTGAAAAAAGGCAGAAATTTTTTTTATTTTGGGGCAAAAATGCAGAAATTCCTAATATTTTGTGGCAAAATTGCAGAAATTCCCCTTATTTTGAGGTAAAAAGGCTGAAATCCCCCTTATTTGGGGGCAAAAAGGCAGAAATTTCCCTTATTTGGGGCAAAATTTCAGAAATTTCCCTTATTTCATAGTAATAAGTCAGAAATTTTCCTTATTTTGCGCAAAAAAGACAGAAATTCCCTTTGTTTTGGGGGAAAAATACATAAATTCCACTTATTTAGAGACAAAAAAGCAGAAATTTCCCTTATTTTGGGGCAAAATTGCATAAATTTCACTTACTTCAGGGTAATAAGTCAGAAATTTTCTTTATTTTTGGGCAAAAAAGACAGAAATTACCTTTGTTTTGGGGGAAAAAGACAGAAATTCCATTTATTTAGAGGCAGAAAAGCAGAAATTCCCTTTATTTTGGAGCAAAATTGCAAAAATTTCCCTTTTTTATGGCAAAAAGTTATGCATTCTACTTATTTTCGCGCAAAAAGGAAGAAATTACCCGTATTTTGGAGCAAAATTGCAGAAATTCCCCTAATTGTGGGGCAAAAAGGCAGAAATTCCCTATATGTTGGGGCAAAAAGACAGAAATTCTCCTTATTTTTGGTCAAAACTCAGAAATTCCACTTATTTTGGGGCAAAATTTCAGATATTTCACTTATTTTGGGGCAAAATTGCAGAAATTTCACTTATTTTGGGGCAAAATTGCAGAAATTTAACTTATTTCAGGGTAATAAGTCAGAAATTTTCCTTATTTTGGGGCAAAAAGACAGAAATTCTATTTGTATTAGGGGACAAAGACAGAAATTCTACATATTTAGAGGCATAAAAGCAGAAATTCCCCTTATTTTAGAGCAAAAATGAAGAAATTTTCCTTTTTTATGGCAAAAAGGTATGCATTCTTCTTATTTTCGGGCAAAAAGGCAGAAATTCCCCGTATTTTGGAGCAAAATTGCAGAAATTGCCCTAATTGTGGGGCAAAAAGGCAGAAATTCCCTATATGTTGAGGCAAAAAGACAGAAATTCTCCTTATTTTGGGTCAAAACTCAGAAATTCCAATTATTTTGAGGCAAAATTCCAGAAATTTCACTTATTTTGGGGCAAAATTGTAGAAATTTCACTTATTTTGGGGAAAAATTTCAGAAATTTCACTTATTTCAGAAAAAAAGCACAAATTTTCTAATTTTGAAGCAAAAAAGCAGAAATTTCTTTTATTTTGGTACAAAATTGCAGAAATTTCCTTTATTTTGGGGCAAAATTGGAGAAATTTCACTTATTTTGGGGCAAAATTTCAGAAATTTCACTTATTTCTGAAAAAGAAGGCAGAAATTTTCCTTATTTTGGGGCAAAAAGGCAGAAATTCCTAATATTTTGTGGCAAAAATGCAGAAATTCCCCTTATTTTGAGGTAAAAAGGCTGAAATTCCCCTTATTTGGGGGCAAAAAGGCAGAAATTTCCCTTTTTTGGGGGCAAAATTGTAGAAATTTCACTTACTTCAGGGTAATAAGTCAGAAATTTTCCTTATTTTGGAACAAAAAAGACAGAAATTCCCTTTGTTTTGGGGGAAAAGACAGAAATTCCATTTATTTAGAGTCAAAAATGCAGAAATTCCCCTTATTTTGGAGCAAAAATGAAGAAATTTTCCTTTTTTATGGCAAAAAGGTATGCATTCTTATTTTCGGGCAAAAAGGCAGAAATTCCCCGTATTTAGGAGCAAAATTGCAGACATTCCCCTAATTGTGGTGCAAAAAGGCAGAAATTCCCTATATGTTGGGGCAAATAGACAGAAATTCTCCTTATTTTAGGGCAAAATTCAGAAATTTAAAATATTTTGAGGCAAAATTGCAGAAATTTCATTTATTTCAGAAAAATAGCAAAATTTTCTTATTTTGGGGCAAAAAGGCAGAAATTTCTTTTATTTTGGTACAAAATTGCAGAAATTTTTCTTAATTTGGGGCAAAAAGGCAGAAATTTCCCATATTTTGGGGCAAAAATGCAGAAATTCCCCTTATTTTGAGGTAAAAAGGCTGAAATTCCCCTCATTTGCGGTCAAAAAGCAGAAATTTCTCTTATTTTGGGGCAAAATTCAAGAAATTTCCCTTATTTTGGGGCAAAATTGCAGAAATTTCACTTATTTTGGGGCAAAATTGCAGACAATTCACTTATTTCAGGGAAAAAAGGCAGAAATTTTCCTTATTTTTGGGCAAAAAAACAGAAATTCCTAATATTTTGTGGCAAAAATGCAGAAATTCCCCTTATTTTGAGATAAAAAGGCTGATATTCCCCTTCTTTGGGGGCAAAAAGGCAGAAATTTTCCTTATTTTGGGGCAAAAAAGACAGAAATTCCCTTTGTTTTCGGGGAAAAAGACAGATTCCACATATTTAGAGGCAAAAAAGCAGAAATTTCCCTTATTTTGGAGCAAAATTGCAAAAATTTCCCTTTTTTATGGCAAAAAGGTATGCATTCTTCTTATTATCGAGCAAAAAGGCAGAAATTCCCCGTATTTTGGAGCAAAATTGCAGAAATTCCCCTAATTGTGGGGCAAAAAGGCAGAAATTTCCTATATGTTAGGGCAAAAAGACAGAAATTCTCCTTATTTTGGGGCAAAACTCAGAAATTCCACTTATTTTGGGGCAAAATTCAAAAAATTTCCATTATTTTGGGGCAAAATTGAAGAAATTTCACTTATTTTGGGGCAAAATTGCAGAAATTTCACTTATTTCAGGAAAAAAAGGCAGAAATTTTCCTTATTTTTGGGAAAAAGGCAGAAATTCCTAATATTTTGTGGCAAAAATCTAGAAATTCCCCTTATTTTGAGGTAAAAAGGCTGAAATTCCCCTTATTTGGGGGCAAAAGGCAGTAATTTCCCTTATTTTGGGGCAAAATTGCAGAAATTTCACTTATTTCAGGGTAATAAGTCAGAAATTTTCCTTATTTTGAAGCTAAAAGGACAGAAATTTCCTTTGTTTTGGGGGAAATAGACAGAAATTCTACTTATTTAGAGTCAAAAATGCAGAAATTCCTCTTATTTGGGGAAAAAATGAAGAAATTTCCCTTTTTTATGGCAAAAAGGTATGCATTCTTCTTATTTTTGGGCAAAAAGGCAGAAATTCCCCGTATTTTGGAGGAAAATTGCAGAAATTCCCCTAATTGTGGAACAAAAAGGCAGAAATTCCCTATATGTTGGTGCAAAAAGACAGAAATTCTCCTTATTTTCGGGCAAAACTCAGAAGTTTACTTATTATAGGGCAAAATTCCAGAAATTTCCCTTATTTTGGGGGAAAATTGCTGAAATTTCACCTATTTTGGGGCAAAATTGCAGAAATTTCACTTATTTCAGAAAAAAAAGCAGAAATTTTCTTATTTTGAGGCAAAAAGGCAGAAATTTCATTTATTTTGGTACAAAATTGCAGAAATTTTTCTTATTTTGGAGCAAAAATGCAGAAATTTCCCATATTTTGGGGCAAAAATGCAGAAATTCTTCTTATTTTGAGGAAAAAGGCTGAAATTCCCCTTATTTGGGGGCAAAAAGGCAGAAATTTCCCTTATTTTGGGGCAAAATTGCAGAAATTTCACTTATTTCAGGGTAATAAGTCATAAATTTTCCTTATTTTGGGCAAAAAACACAGAAATTCCCTTTGTTTTGTGGGGAAAACACAGAAATTCCACTTTTTTAGAGGCAAAAAAGCAGAAATTCCTTTTATTTTTTAGCAAAAATGAAGAAATTTCCCTTTTTTATAGCAAAAGGTATACATTCCCCTTATTTTTAGGCTAAAAAGCAGAAATTCCCCGTATTTGGAGCAAAATTGTAGAAATTCCCTTAATTGTGGGGCAAAAAGGAAGAAATTCCTTATATGTTTGTGCAAAAAGACAGAAATCCTCCTTATTTTCGGGCAAAACTCAGAAATTCCACTTATTTTGGGGCAAAATTGCTGAAATTTCACCTATTTTGGGGCAAAATTGCAGAAATTTCACTTATTTCAGAAAAAAAAGCAGAAATTTTCTTATTTTGAGGCAAAAAGGCAGAAATTTCATTTATTTTGGTACAAAATTGCAGAAATTTTTCTTATTTTGGAGCAAAAATGCAGAAATTTCCCATATTTTGGGGCAAAAATGCAGAAATTCTTCTTATTTTGAGGAAAAAGGCTGAAATTCCCCTTATTTGGGGGCAAAAAGGCAGAAATTTCCCTTATTTTGGGGCAAAATTGCAGAAATTTCACTTATTTCAGGGTAATAAGTCATAAATTTTCCTTATTTTGGGCAAAAAACACAGAAATTCCCTTTGTTTTGTGGGGAAAATACAGAAATTCCACTTTTTTAGAGGCAAAAAAGCAGAAATTCCTTTTATTTTTTAGCAAAAATGAAGAAATTTCCCTTTTTTATAGCAAAAGGTATACATTCCCCTTATTTTTAGGCTAAAAAGCAGAAATTCCCCGTATTTGGAGCAAAATTGTAGAAATTCCCTTAATTGTGGGGCAAAAAGGAAGAAATTCCTTATATGTTTGTGCAAAAAGACAGAAATCCTCCTTATTTTCGGGCAAAACTCAGAAATTCCACTTATTTTGGGGCAAAATTGCTGAAATTTCACCTATTTTGGGGCAAAATTGCAAAAATTTCACTTATTTCAGGGTAATAAGTCAGAAATTTTCCTTATTTTGGGGCAAAAAGACAGAAATTCTATTTGTATTGGGGGACAAAGACAGAAATTCCACATATTTTGAGGCATAAAAGCAGAAATTCCCCTTATTTTGGAGCAAAAATGAAGAAATTTTCCTTTTTTATGGCAAAAAGGTATGCATTCTTCTTATTTTCGGGCAAAAAGTCAGAAATTCCCTGCATTTTGGAGCAAAATTGCAGAAATTGCCCTAATTGTGGGGCAAAAAGTCAGAAATTCCCTATATGTTGAGGAAAAAGACAGAAATTCTTCTTATTTTGGATCAAAACTCAGAAATTCCAATTATTTTGAGGCAAAATTCCAGAAATTTCACTTATTTTGGGGCAAAATTGTAGAAATTTCACTTATTTTGGGGAAAAATTTCAGAAATTTCACTTATTTCAGAAAAAAATCAGAAATTTTCTAATTTTGAAGCAAAAAGGCAGAAATTTCTTTTATTTTGGTACAAAATTGCAGAAATTTCCTTTATTTTGGGGCAAAATTGCAGAAATTTCACTTATTTTGGGGCAAAATTTCAGAAATTTCACTTATTTCAGGAAATAAAGGCAGAAATTTTCCTTATTTTGGGGCAAAAATGCAGAAATTCCTAATATTTTGTGGCAAAAATGCAGAAATGCCCCTTATTTTGAGTTAAAAAGGCTGAAATTCCCCTTATTTGGGGGCAAAAAGGCAGAAATTTCTTTTTTTGGGGGCAAAATTGTAGAAATTTCACTTACTTCAAGGTAATAAGTCAGAAATTTTCCTTATTTTGGAACAAAAAAGACAGAAATTCCCTTTGTTTTTGGGGAAAAATACAGAAATTCCACTTATTTAGAGTCAAAAAGGCAGAAATTCCCCTTATTTTGGAGCAAAAATGAAGAAATTTTTCTTTTTTATGGCAAAAAGGTATGCATTCTTATTTTCGGGCAAAAAGGCAGAAATTCCCCGTATTTTGGAGCAAAATTGCAGACATTCCCCTAATTGTGGTGCAAAAAGGCCAAAATTCCCTATATGTTGGGCCAAAAAGACAGAAATTCTCCTTATTTTAGGGCAAAATTCAGAAATTTAACTTATTTTGAGGCAA
Source organism: Micromys minutus (assembly GCF_963924665.1). Lineage (NCBI taxonomy): Eukaryota > Metazoa > Chordata > Mammalia > Rodentia > Muridae > Micromys > Micromys minutus. Next base: position 1,387,767 of record NW_027667262.1, read on the forward strand.
AATTGCAGAAATTTCATTTATTTCAGAAAAATAGCAAAATTTTCTTATTTTGGGGCAAAAAGGCAGAAATTTCTTTTATTTTGGTACAAAATTGCAGAAATTTTTCTTAATTTGGGGCAAAAAGGCAGAAATTTCCCATATTTTGGGGCAAAAATGCAGAAATTCCCCTTATTTTGAGGTAAAAAGGCTGAAATTCCCCTTATTTGGGGTTAAAAAGCAGAAATTTCTCTCATTTTGGGGCAAAATTCCAGAAATTTCCCTTATTTTGGGGCAAAATTGCAGAAAATTCACTTATTTTGGGGCAAAATGGCAGAAAATTCACTTATTTCAGGGAAAAAAGGCAGAAATTTTCCTTATTTTTGGGCAAAAAAACAGAAATTCCTAATATTTTGTGGCAAAAATGCAGAAATTCCCCTTATTTTGAGGTAAAAAGGCTGATATTCCCCTTATTTGGGGGCAAAAAGGCAGAAATTTTTCTTATTTTGGGGCAAAAAAGAGAGAAATTCCCTTTGTTTTCGACGAAAAAGACAGAAATTCCACATATTTAGAGGCAAAAAAGCAGAAATTTCCCTTATTTTGGAGCAAAATTGCAAAAATTTCCCTTTTTTATGGCAAAAAGTTATGCATTCTTCTTATTATCGGGCAAAAAGGCAGAAATTCCCCGTATTTTGGAGCAAAATTGCAGAAATTCCCCTAATTCTGGGGCAAAAAGGCAGAAATTCCCTATATGTTAGGGCAAAAAGACAGAAATTCTCCTTATTTTGGGGCAAAACTCAGAAATTCCACTTATTTTAAGGCAAAATTCCAGAAATTTCCCTTATTTTGGGGCAAAATTGCAGAAATTTCACTTATTTTGGGGCAAAATTGCAGAAATGTCACTTATTTAAGGGAAAAAAAGCAGAAATTTTCCTTATTTTGGGGCAAAAATGCAGAAATTCCTAATATTTTGTGGTAAAAATGCAGAAATTCCCCTTATTTTGAGGTAAAAAGGCTGAAATCCCCCTTATTTGGGGGTAAAAAGGCAGAAATTTCCCTTATTTTGGGCAAAATTCCAGAAATTTCTCTTATTTCATGGTAATAAGTCAGAAATTTTCCTTATTTTGGGCAAAAAAGACAGAAATTCCCTTTGTTTTGGGGGAAAAATACATAAATTCCACTTATTTAGAGACAAAAAAGCAGAAATTCCCCTTATTTTGGCGCAAAATTGCATAAATTTCACTTACTTCAGGGTAATAAGTCAGAAATTTTCCTTATTTTTGGGCAAAAAAGACAGAAATTACCTTTGTTTTGGGGGAAAAAGACAGAAATTCCACTTATTTAGAGGCAGAAAAGCAAAAATTCCCCTTATTTTGGAGCATAAATGAAGAAATTTCCCTTTTTTATGGCAAAAAGTTATGCATTCTACTTATTTTCGCGCAAAAAGGAAGAAATTACCCGTATTTTGGAGCAAAATTGCAGAAATTCCTCTAATTGTGGGGCAAAAAGGCAGAAATTCCCTATATGTGGGGCAAAAAGACAGAAATTCTCCTTATTTTTGGTCAAAACTCAGAAATTCCACTTATTTTGGGGCAAAATTTCAGATATTTCACTTATTTTGGGGCAAAATTGCAGAAATTTCACTTATTTTGGGGCAAAATTGCTGAAATTTTACTTATTTCAGGGTAATAAGTCAGAAATTTTCCTTATTTTGGGGCAAAAAGACAGAAATTCTATTTGTATTGGGGGACAAAGAAAGAAATTCCACATATTTTGAGGCATAAAAGCAGAAATTCCCCTTATTTTGGAGCAAAAATGAAGAAATTTTCCTTTTTTATGGCAAAAAGGTATGCATTCTTCTTATTTTCGAGCAAAAAGTCAGAAATTCCCTGTATTTTGGAGCAAAATTGCAGAAATTTCATTTATTTCAGAAAAAATAGCAAAATTTTCTTATTTTGGGGCAAAAAGGCAGAAATTTCTATTATTTTGGTACAAAATTGCAGAAATTTTTCTTAATTTGGGGCAAAAAGGCAGAAATTTTTCATATTTTGGGGCAAAAATGCAGAAATTCCCCTTATTTTGAGGTAAAAAGGCTGAAATTCCCCTTATTTGGGCTCAAAAAGCAGAAATTTCTGTCATTTTGGGGCAAAATTCCAGAAATTTCCCTTATTTTGGGACAAAATTGCAGAAAATTCACTTATTTTGGGGCAAAATTGCAGAAAATTCACTTATTTCAGGGAAAAAAGGCAGAAATTTTCCTTATTTTTGGGCAAAAAAACAGAAATTCCTAATATTTTGTGGCAAAAATGCAGAAATTCCCCTTATTTTGAGGTAAAAAGGCTGATATTCCCCTACTTTGGGGGCAAAAAAGCAGAAATTTTCCTTATTTTGGGGCAAAAAAGACAGAAATTCCCTTTGTTTTCGGGGAAAAAGACAGAAATTCCACATATTTAGAGGCAAAAAAGCAGAAATTTCCCTTATTTTGGAGCAAAATTGCAAAAATTTCCCTTTTTTATGGCAAAAAGGTATGCATTCTTCTTATTATCGGGCAAAAAGGCAGAAATTCCCCGTATTTTAGAGCAAAATTGCAGAAATTCCCCTAATTCTGGGGCAAAAAGGCAGAAATTCCCTATATGTTAGGGCAAAAAGACAGAAATTCACCTTATTTTGGGGCAAAACTCAGAAATTCCACTTATTTTGGGGCAAAATTCAAAAAATTTCCATTATTTTGGGGCAAAATTGAAGAAATTTCACTTATTTTGGGGCAAAATTGCAGAAATTTCACTTATTTCAGGAAAAAAAGGCAGAAATTTTCCTTATTTTTGGGAAAAAGGCAGAAATTCCTAATATTTTGTGGCAAAAATCTAGAAATTCCCCTTATTTTGAGGTAAAAAGGCTGAAATTCCCCTTATTTGGGGTCAAAAGGCAGTAATTTCCCTTATTTTGGGGCAAAATTGCAGAAATTTCACTTATTTCAGGGTAATAAGTCAGAAATTTTCCTTATTTTGAAGCTAAAAGGACAGAAATTTCCTTTGTTTTGGGGGAAATAGACAGAAATTCTACTTATTTAGAGTCAAAAATGCAGAAATTCCTCTTATTTGGGGAAAAAATGAAGAAATTTCCCTTTTTTATGGCAAAAAGGTATGCATTCTTCTTATTTTTGGGCAAAAAGGCAGAAATTCCCCGTATTTTGGAGGAAAATTGCAGAAATTCCCCTAATTGTGGAACAAAAAGGCAGAAATTCCCTATATGTTGGGGCAAAAAGACAGAAATTCTCCTTATTTTCGGGCAAAACTCAGAAGTTTACTTATTTTTAGGGCAATATTCCAGAAATTTCCCTTATTTTGGGGCAAAATTGCTGAAATTTCACCTATTTTGGGGCAAAATTGCAGAAATTTCACTTATTTCAGAAAAAAAAAGCAGAAATTTTCTTAATTTGAGGCAAAAAGGCAGAAATTTCTTTTATTTTGGTACAAAATTGCAGAAATTTTTCTTATTTTGGAGCAAAAATGCAGAAATTTCCCATATTTTGGGGCAAAATTGCAGAAATTCTTCGTATTTTGAGGAAAAAGTCTGAAATTCTCCTTATTTGGGGGCAAAAAGGCAGAAATTTCCCTTATTTTGGGGCAAAATTGCAGAAATTTCACTTATTTCAGGGTAATAAGTCAGAAATTTTCCTTATTTTGGGCAAAAAACACAGAAATTCCCTTTGTTTTGTGGGGAAAACACAGAAATTCCACTTTTTTAGAGGCAAAAAAGCAGAAATTTCTTTTATTTTTTAGCAAAAATGAAGAAATTTCCCTTTTTTGTGGCAAAAGGTATACATTCCCCTTATTTTCCGGCTAAAAAGCAGATATTTCCCGTATTTTGGAGCAAAATTGCAGAAATTCCCCTAATTGTGGGGCAAAAAGGCAGAAATTCCCTATATGTTACTGCAAAAAGACAGAAATTCTCCTTATTTTGGGGAAAAACTCAAAAATTCCAATTATTTTGGGGCAAAATTCCAGAAATTTCCCTTATTTTGGGGAAAATTGTAGAAATTTCACTTATTTTGGGGCAAAATTCCAGAAATTTCACTTACTTATATGAAAAAAATCAGAAATTATTTTATTTTGGGGCAAAAAGGCAGAAATTTCTTATATTTTGGTAAAAAATTTCAGAAATTTTTTTTTATTTTGGGGCAAAAAGGCAGAAATTTCCCATATTTTAGGGCAAAAATGCAGAAATTCCCCTTTTTTTGAGGTAAAAAGGATGAAATTCCCATATTTGGGGGCAAAAAGGCAGACATTTCCCTTATTTTGGGGCAAAATTGCAGAAATTTCACATATTTCAGGGAAAAAAGGCAGAAATTTTCCTTATTTTGGGGCAAAATTGCAGAAATTTCACTTATTTTGGGGGAAAATTGGAGAAATTTCACTTATGTCAGGGTAATAAGTCAAAATTTTTTTTTATTTTGGGGCAAAAAAGACAGAAATTCCCTTTGTTTTGGGGGAAAAAGACAGAAATTCCACTTATTTAGAGGCAAAAAGCAGAAATTCCCCTTATTTTGGAGCAAAAATGAAGAAATTTCTTTTTTTATGGCAAAAAGGTATGCATTCTTCTTATTTTCGGGCAAAAACCAGAAATTTCCTGTATTTTGGAGCAAAATTGCAGAAATTCCTCTAATTGTGAGGCAAAAAGGCAGAAATTCCCTATATTTTGGGACATAAAGACAGAAATTCTCCTTATTTTGGGGCAAAACTCAGAAATTCCACTTATTTTAAGGCAAAATTCCAGAAATTTCCCTTATTTTGGGGCAAAATTGCAGAAATTTCACATATTTTGGGGCAAAATTGCAGAAATTTCACTTATTTAAGGGAAAAAAAGCAGAAATTTTCTTCTTGTGGGGCAAAAAGGCAAAAATTTCTTTTATTTTGGTACAAAATTGCAGAAAATTTTTTTATTTTGGGCAAAAAGGCAGAAATTTCCCATATTTTGGGGCAAAAATGCAGAAATTCCCCTTATTTTGAGGTAAAAAGGCTGAAATACCCGTTATTTGGGGGCAAAAAGGGAGAAATTTCCCTTATTTTGGGGAAAAATTGCAGAAATTTCACTTATTTCAGGGTAATAAGTCAGAAATTTTCCTTATTTTGGGGCAAAAATACAGAAATTCCCTTTGTTTTGGGGGACAAAGACAGAAATTCCACATATTTAGAGGCATAAAAGCAGAAATTTCCCTTATTTTAGAGCAAAAATGAAGAAATTTTCCTTTTTTATGGCAAAAAGTCATGCATTCTTCTTATTTTCGGGCTAAAGGGCAAAAATTCCCTGTATTTTGGAGCAAAATTGCAGAAATTCCCATAATTGTGGGGCAAAAAGACAGAAATTCTTATTTTGGGTCAAAACTCAGAAATTCCACTTATTTTGGGGCAAAATTCCAGAAATTTCACTTATTTTGGGGCAAAATTGTAGAAATTTCACTTATTTTGTGGCAAAATTTCAGAAATTTCACTTATTTCAGAAAAAAAAGCAGAAATTTTCTTATTTGGAAGCAAAAAGGCAGAAATTTCTTTTATTTTGGTACAAAATTGCAGAAATTTCACTTATTTTGGGGCAAAATTGCAGAAATATCACTTATTTTTGGGCACAATTGAAGAAATTTCACTTATTTCAGAAAAAAAGCAGAAATTTTCTTATTTGGAAGCCAAAAGGCAGAAATTCCCTATATGTTGGGGCAAAAAGACAGAAATTCTCCTTATTTTGGGGCAAAACTCAGAAATTTCACTTATTTTAGGGCAAAATTCCAGAAATTTCCCTTATTTTGGGGCAAAAAATCAGAAATTTCACTTATTTTGGGGCAAAATTGCAGAAATTTCACTTATTTCAAAAAAAAGCAGAAATTTTCTTATTTTGGGGCAAAAAGGCAGAAATTTCTTTTATTTTGGTACAAAATTGCAGAAATTTTTCTTATTTTGGAGCAAAAATGCAGAAATTTCCCATATTTTGGGGCAAAAATGCAGAAATTCTTATTTTGAGGAAAAAGGCTGAAATTCCCCTTATTTGGGGGCAAAAAGGCAGAAATTTCCCTTATTTTGGGTCAAAATTGCTGAAATTTCACTTATTTCAGGGTAATAAGTCAGAATTTTTTTTATTTTGGGGCTAAAAGGACAGAAATTTCTTTTGTTTTGGGGGAAAGAGACAGAAATTCTACTTATTTAAAGGCAAAAAAGCAGAAATTCCCCTTATTTTGGAGCAAAAATGAAGAAATTTCTCTATTTTTATGGCCAAAATGTATGCATTCTTTTTATTTTCGGGCAAAAAAGCAGAAATTCCCATTATTTTGGAGCAAAATTGCAGAAATTCCACTAATTGTGGGGCAAAAAGGCAGAAATTCCATATATATTAGTGCAAAAGGACAGATATTCTTCTTATTTTGAAGCAAAACTCAGAAATTCCACTTATTTTGGGGCAAAATTCCAGAAATTTCCCTTATTTTGGGGCAAAATTGCAGAAATTTCACTTATTTTGAGGCAAAATTGCAGAAATTTCACTTATTTCAGTGAAAAAAGGCAGAAATTTTTTTTTATTTTGGGGCAAAAAGGCAGAAATTCCTAATATTTTGTGGCAAAAATGCAGAAATTCCCCTTATTTTGAGGTAAAAATGCTGAAATTCCTTTTATTTGGGGGCAAAAAGGCAAATATTTCCATTATTTTGGGGCAAAATTGCAGAAATTTCACTTATTTCACAGTAATAAGTCAGAAATTTTCCTTATTTTGGGTCATAAAAGACAGAAATTCCCTTTGTTTTGGGGGGAAAAGACAGAAATTCCACTTATTTAGAGGCAAAAAGGCAAAAATTCCTAATATTTTGTGGCAAAAATGCAGAAATTCCCCTTATTTGGAGGTAAAAAGGCTGAAATTCCCTTTATTTGGGGGCAAAAAAGGCAGAAATTTCCCTTATTTTAGGGCAAAATTGCAGAAATTTCACTTATTTCAGGGTAATAAGTCAGAAATTTTCCTTATTTTGGGGCAAAAAAGACAGAAATTCCCTTTGTTTTGGGGGAAAAAGACAGAAATTCCACTTATTTAGATGCAAAAAAAGCAGAAATTCCCCTTATTTTGGAGCAAAAATGAAGAAATTTCCCTTTTTATGGCAAAAAGCTATGCATTCTTACTTTTGGGCAAAAAGGCAGAAATTCCCCATATTTTGGAGAGAAATTGCAGAAATTCCTCTTATTGTGGGGCAAAAAGGCAGAAATTCTTTATATGTTAGGGCAAAAAACAGAAATTCTCCTTATTTTGTGGCAAAACTCAGAACTTCCACTTATTTTGGGGCAAAATTCCAGAGATTTCCCTTATTTTGGGACAAAATTGCAAAAATTTCACTTATTTTGGGGCAAAATTGCAGGAATTTTACTTATTTCAGTGAAAAAAGGCAGAAATTTTTTTTATTTTGGGGCAAAAATGCAGAAATTCCTAATATTTTGTGGCAAAATTGCAGAAATTCCCCTTATTTTGAGGTAAAAAGGCTGAAATCCCCCTTATTTGGGGGCAAAAAGGCAGAAATTTCCCTTATTTGTGGCAAAATTTCAGAAATTTCCCTTATTTCATAGTAATAAGTCAGAAATTTTCCTTATTTTGCGGAAAAAAGACAGAAATTCCCTTTGTTTTGGGGGAAAAATACATAAATTCCACTTATTTAGAGACAAAAAAGCAGAAATTTCCCTTATTTTGGGGCAAAATTGCATAAATTTCACTTACTTCAGGGTAATAAGTCAGAAATTTTCCTTATTTTTGGGCAAAAAAGACAGAAATTACCTTTGTTTTGGGGGAAAAAGACAGAAATTCCAGTTATTTAGAGGCAGAAAAGCAGAAATTCCCTTTATTTTGGAGCAAAATTGCAAAAATTTCCCTTTTTTATGGCAAAAAGTTATGCATTCTACTTATTTTCGCGCAAAAAGGAAGAAATTACCCGTATTTTGGAGCAAAATTGCAGAAATTCCCCTAATTGTGGGGCAAAAAGGCAGAAATTCCCTATATGTTGGGGCAAAAAGACAGAAATTCTCCTTATTTTTGGTCAAAACTCAGAAATTCCACTTATTTTGGGGCAAAATTTCAGATATTTCACTTATTTTGGGGCAAAATTGCAGAAATTTCACTTATTTTGGGGCAAAATTGCAGAAATTTAACTTATTTCAGGGTAATAAGTCAGAAATTTTCCTTATTTTGGGGCAAAAAGACAGAAATTCTATTTGTATTAGGGGACAAAGACAGAAATTCTACATATTTAGAGGCATAAAAGCAGAAATTCCCCTTATTTTAGAGCAAAAATGAAGAAATTTTCCTTTTTTATGGCAAAAAGGTATGCATTCTTCTTATTTTCGGGCAAAAAGGCAGAAATTCCCCGTATTTTGGAGCAAAATTGCAGAAATTGCCCTAATTGTGGGGCAAAAAGGCAGAAATTCCCTATATGTTGAGGCAAAAAGACAGAAATTCTCCTTATTTTGGGTCAAAACTCAGAAATTCCAATTATTTTGAGGCAAAATTCCAGAAATTTCACTTATTTTGGGGCAAAATTGTAGAAATTTCACTTATTTTGGGGAAAAATTTCAGAAATTTCACTTATTTCAGAAAAAAAGCAGAAATTTTCTAATTTTGAAGCAAAAAAGCAGAAATTTCTTTTATTTTGGTACAAAATTGCAGAAATTTCCTTTATTTTGGGGCAAAATTGCAGAAATTTCACTTATTTTGGGGCAAAATTTCAGAAATTTCACTTATTTCTGAAAAAGAAGGCAGAAATTTTCCTTATTTTGGGGCAAAAAGGCAGAAATTCCTAATATTTTGTGGCAAAAATGCAGAAATTCCCCTTATTTTGAGGTAAAAAGGCTAAAATTCCCCTTATTTGGGGGCAAAAAGGCAGAAATTTCCCTTTTTTGGGGGCAAAATTGTAGAAATTTCACTTACTTCAGGGTAATAAGTCAGAAATTTTCCTTATTTTGGAACAAAAAAGACAGAAATTCCCTTTGTTTTGGGGGAAAAGACAGAAATTCCATTTATTTAGAGTCAAAAATGCAGAAATTCCCCTTATTTTGGAGCAAAAATGAAGAAATTTTCCTTTTTTATGGCAAAAAGGTATGCATTCTTCTTATTTTCGGGCAAAAAGGCAGAAATTCCCCGTATTTTGGAGCAAAATTGCAGAAATTGCCCTAATTGTGGGGCAAAAAGGCAGAAATTCCCTATATGTTGAGGCAAAAAGACAGAAATTCTCCTTATTTTGGGTCAAAACTCAGAAATTCCAATTATTTTGAGGCAAAATTCCAGAAATTTCACTTATTTTGGGGCAAAATTGTAGAAATTTCACTTATTTTGGGGAAAAATTTCAGAAATTTCACTTATTTCAGAAAAAAAGCAGAAATTTTCTAATTTTGAAGCAAAAAAGCAGAAATTTCTTTTATTTTGGTACAAAATTGCAGAAATTTCCTTTATTTTGGGGCAAAATTGCAGAAATTTCACTTATTTTGGGGCAAAATTTCAGAAATTTCACTTATTTCTGAAAAAGAAGGCAGAAATTTTCCTTATTTTGGGGCAAAAAGGCAGAAATTCCTAATATTTTGTGGCAAAAATGCAGAAATTCCCCTTATTTTGAGGTAAAAAGGCTGAAATTCCCCTTATTTGGGGGCAAAAAGGCAGAAATTTCCCTTTTTTGGGGGCAAAATTGTAGAAATTTCACTTACTTCAGGGTAATAAGTCAGAAATTTTCCTTATTTTGGAACAAAAAAGACAGAAATTCCCTTTGTTTTGGGGGAAAAGACAGAAATTCCATTTATTTAGAGTCAAAAATGCAGAAATTCCCCTTATTTTGGAGCAAAAATGAAGAAATTTTCCTTTTTTATGGCAAAAAGGTATGCATTCTTATTTTCGGGCAAAAAGGCAGAAATTCCCCGTATTTAGGAGCAAAATTGCAGACATTCCCCTAATTGTGGTGCAAAAAGGCAGAAATTCCCTATATGTTGGGGCAAATAGACAGAAATTCTCCTTATTTTAGGGCAAAATTCAGAAATTTAAAATATTTTGAGGCAAAATTGCAGAAATTTCATTTATTTCAGAAAAATAGCAAAATTTTCTTATTTTGGGGCAAAAAGGCAGAAATTTCTTTTATTTTGGTACAAAATTGCAGAAATTTTTCTTAATTTGGGGCAAAAAGGCAGAAATTTCCCATATTTTGGGGCAAAAATGCAGAAATTCCCCTTATTTTGAGGTAAAAAGGCTGAAATTCCCCTCATTTGCGGTCAAAAAGCAGAAATTTCTCTTATTTTGGGGCAAAATTCAAGAAATTTCCCTTATTTTGGGGCAAAATTGCAGAAATTTCACTTATTTTGGGGCAAAATTGCAGACAATTCACTTATTTCAGGGAAAAAAGGCAGAAATTTTCCTTATTTTTGGGCAAAAAAACAGAAATTCCTAATATTTTGTGGCAAAAATGCAGAAATTCCCCTTATTTTGAGGTAAAAAGGCTGATATTCCCCTTCTTTGGGGGCAAAAAGGCAGAAATTTTCCTTATTTTGGGGCAAAAAAGACAGATATTCCCTTTGTTTTCGGGGAAAAAGACAGATTCCACATATTTAGAGGCAAAAAAGCAGAAATTTCCCTTATTTTGGAGCAAAATTGCAAAAATTTCCCTTTTTTATGGCAAAAAGGTATGCATTCTTCTTATTATCGAGCAAAAAGGCAGAAATTCCCCGTATTTTGGAGCAAAATTGCAGAAATTCCCCTAATTGTGGGGCAAAAAGGCAGAAATTTCCTATATGTTAGGGCAAAAAGACAGAAATTCTCCTTATTTTGGGGCAAAACTCAGAAATTCCACTTATTTTGGGGCAAAATTCAAAAAATTTCCATTATTTTGGGGCAAAATTGAAGAAATTTCACTTATTTTGGGGCAAAATTGCAGAAATTTCACTTATTTCAGGAAAAAAAGGCAGAAATTTTCCTTATTTTTGGGAAAAAGGCAGAAATTCCTAATATTTTGTGGCAAAAATCTAGAAATTCCCCTTATTTTGAGGTAAAAAGGCTGAAATTCCCCTTATTTGGGGGCAAAAGGCAGTAATTTCCCTTATTTTGGGGCAAAATTGCAGAAATTTCACTTATTTCAGGGTAATAAGTCAGAAATTTTCCTTATTTTGAAGCTAAAAGGACAGAAATTTCCTTTGTTTTGGGGGAAATAGACAGAAATTCTACTTATTTAGAGTCAAAAATGCAGAAATTCCTCTTATTTGGGGAAAAAATGAAGAAATTTCCCTTTTTTATGGCAAAAAGGTATGCATTCTTCTTATTTTTGGGCAAAAAGGCAGAAATTCCCCGTATTTTGGAGGAAAATTGCAGAAATTCCCCTAATTGTGGAACAAAAAGGCAGAAATTCCCTATATGTTGGTGCAAAAAGACAGAAATTCTCCTTATTTTCGGGCAAAACTCAGAAGTTTACTTATTATAGGGCAAAATTCCAGAAATTTCCCTTATTTTGGGGGAAAATTGCTGAAATTTCACCTATTTTGGGGCAAAATTGCAGAAATTTCACTTATTTCAGAAAAAAAAGCAGAAATTTTCTTATTTTGAGGCAAAAAGGCAGAAATTTCATTTATTTTGGTACAAAATTGCAGAAATTTTTCTTATTTTGGAGCAAAAATGCAGAAATTTCCCATATTTTGGGGCAAAAATGCAGAAATTCTTCTTATTTTGAGGAAAAAGGCTGAAATTCCCCTTATTTGGGGGCAAAAAGGCAGAAATTTCCCTTATTTTGGGGCAAAATTGCAGAAATTTCACTTATTTCAGGGTAATAAGTCATAAATTTTCCTTATTTTGGGCAAAAAACACAGAAATTCCCTTTGTTTTGTGGGGAAAACACGGAAATTCCACTTTTTTAGAGGCAAAAAAGCAGAAATTCCTTTTATTTTTTAGCAAAAATGAAGAAATTTCCCTTTTTTATAGCAAAAGGTATACATTCCCCTTATTTTTAGGCTAAAAAGCAGAAATTCCCCGTATTTGGAGCAAAATTGTAGAAATTCCCTTAATTGTGGGGCAAAAAGGAAGAAATTCCTTATATGTTTGTGCAAAAAGACAGAAATCCTCCTTATTTTCGGGCAAAACTCAGAAATTCCACTTATTTTGGGGCAAAATTGCTGAAATTTCACCTATTTTGGGGCAAAATTGCAAAAATTTCACTTATTTCAGAAAAAAAAGCAGAAATTTTCTTATTTTGGGGCAAAAAGGCAGACATTTCATTTATTTTGGTACAAAATTGCAGAAATTTTTCTTATTTTGGAGCAAAAATGCAGAAATTTCCCATATTTTGGGGCAAAAATGCAGAAATTCTTCTTATTTTGAGGAAAAAGGCTAACATTCCCCTTATTTTGTGGCAAAAAGGCAGAAAATTCCCTTATTTTGGGGCAAAATTGCAGAAATTTCACTTATTTCAGGGTAATAAGTCAGAAATTTTCCTTATTTTGGGTCATAAAAGACAGAAATTCCCTTTGTTTTGGGGGGAAAAGACAGAAATTCCACTTATTTAGAGGCAAAAAGGCAGAAATTCCTAATATTTTGTGGCAAAAAATGCAGAAATTCCCCTTATTTGGAGGTAAAAAGGCTGAAATTCCCTTTATTTGGGGGCAAAAAAGGCAGAAATTTCCCTTATTTTAGGGCAAAATTGCAGAAATTTCACTGATTTCAGGGTAATAAGTCAGAAATTTTCCTTATTTTGGGGCAAAAAAGACAGAAATTCCCTTTGTTTTGGGGGAAAAAGACAGAAATTCCACTTATTTAGATGCAAAAAAAGCAGAAATTCCCCTTATTTTGGAGCAAAAATGAAGAAATTTCCCTTTTTATGGCAAAAAGCTATGCATTCTTACTTTTGGGCAAAAAGGCAGAAATTCCCCATATTTTGGAGAAAAATTGCAGAAATTCCTCTTATTGTGGGGCAAAAAGGCAGAAATTTCCTATATGTTAGGGCAAAAAACAGAAATTCTCCTTATTTTGGGGCAAAACTCAGAACTTCCACTTATTTTGGGGCAAAATTCCAGAGATTTCCCTTATTTTGGGACAAAATTGCAAAAATTTCACTTATTTTGGGGCAAAATTGCAGGAATTTCACTTATTTCAGTGAAAAAAGGCAGAAATTTTTTTATTTTGGGGCAAAAATGCAGAAATTCCTAATATTTTGTGGCAAAATTGCAGAAATTCCCCTTATTTTGAGGTAAAAAGGCTGAAATCCCCCTTATTTGGGGGCAAAAAGGCAGAAATTTCCCTTATTTGGGGCAAAATTTCAGAAATTTCCCTTATTTCATAGTAATAAGTCAGAAATTTTCCTTATTTTGCGCAAAAAAGACAGAAATTCCCTTTGTTTTGGGGGAAAAATACATAAATTCCACTTATTTGAGACAAAAAAGCAGAAATTCCCCTTATTTTGGGGCAAAATTGCATAAATTTCACTTACTTCAGGGTAATAAGTCAGAAATTTTCCTTATTTTTGGGCAAAAAAGACAGAAATTACCTTTGTTTTGGGGGAAAAAGACAGAAATTCCAGTTATTTAGAGGCAGAAAAGCAGAAATTCCCTTTATTTTGGAGCAAAATTGCAAAAATTTCCCTTTTTTATGGCAAAAAGTTATGCATTCTACTTATTTTCGCGCAAAAAGGAAGAAATTACCCGTATTTTGGAGCAAAATTGCAGAAATTCCCCTAATTGTGGGGCAAAAAGGCAGAAATTCCCTATATGTTGGGGCAAAAAGACAGAAATTCTCCTTATTTTTGGTCAAAACTCAGAAATTCCACTTATTTTGGGGCAAAATTTCAGACATTTCACTTATTTAGGGGCAAAATTGCAGAAATTTCACTTATTTTGGGGCAAAATTGCAGAAATTTAACATATTTCAGGGTAATAAGTCAGAAATTTTCCTTATTTTAGGGCAAAAAGACAGAAATTCTATTTGTATTAGGGGACAAAGACAGAAATTCTACATATTTAGAGGCATAAAAGCAGAAATTCCCCTTATTTTAGAGCAAAAATGAAGAAATTTTCCTTTTTTATGGCAAAAAGGTATGCATTCTTCTTATTTTCGGGCAAAAAGGCAGAAATTCCCCGTATTTTGGAGCAAAATTGCAGAAATTGCCCTAATTGTGGGGCAAAAAGGCAGAAATTCCCTATATGTTGAGGCAAAAAGACAGAAATTCTCCTTATTTTGGGTCAAAACTCAGAAATTCCAATTATTTTGAGGCAAAATTCCAGAAATTTCACTTATTTTGGGGCAAAATTGTAGAAATTTCACTTATTTTGGGGAAAAATTTCAGAAATTTCACTTATTTCAGAAAAAAAGCAGAAATTTTCTAATTTTGAAGCAAAAAAGCAGAAATTTCTTTTATTTTGGTACAAAATTGCAGAAATTTCCTTTATTTTGGGGCAAAATTGCAGAAATTTCACTTATTTTGGGGCAAAATTTCAGAAATTTCACTTATTTCTGAAAAAGAAGGCAGAAATTTTCCTTATTTTGGGGCAAAAAGGCAGAAATTCCTAATATTTTGTGGCAAAAATGCAGAAATTCCCCTTATTTTGAGGTAAAAAGGCTGAAATTCCCCTTATTTTGGGGCAAAAAGGCAGAAATTTCCCTTTTTTGGGGGCAAAATTGTAGAAATTTCACTTACTTCAGGGTAATAAGTCAGAAATTTTCCTTATTTTGGAACAAAAAAGACAGAAATTCCCTTTGTTTTGGGGGAAAAGACAGAAATTCCATTTATTTAGAGTCAAAAATGCAGAAATTCCCCTTATTTTGGAGCAAAAATGAAGAAATTTTCCTTTTTTATGGCAAAAAGGTATGCATTCTTATTTTCGGGCAAAAAGGCAGAAATTCCCCGTATTTAGGAGCAAAATTGCAGACATTCCCCTAATTGTGGTGCAAAAAGGCAGAAATTCCCTATATGTTGGGGCAAATAGACAGAAATTCTCCTTATTTTAGGGCAAAATTCAGAAATTTAAAATATTTTGAGGCAAAATTGCAGAAATTTCATTTATTTCAGAAAAATAGCAAAATTTTCTTATTTTGGGGCAAAAAGGCAGAAATTTCTTTTATTTTGGTACAAAATTGCAGAAATTTTTCTTAATTTGGGGCAAAAAGGCAGAAATTTCCCATATTTTGGGGCAAAAATGCAGAAATTCCCCTTATTTTGAGGTAAAAAGGCTGAAATTCCCCTCATTTGCGGTCAAAAAGCAGAAATTTCTCTTATTTTGGGGCAAAATTCAAGAAATTTCCCTTATTTTGGGGCAAAATTGCAGAAATTTCACTTATTTTGGGGCAAAATTGCAGACAATTCACTTATTTCAGGGAAAAAAGGCAGAAATTTTCCTTATTTTTGGGCAAAAAAACAGAAATTCCTAATATTTTGTGGCAAAAATGCAGAAATTCCCCTTATTTTGAGGTAAAAAGGCTGATATTCCCCTTCTTTGGGGGCAAAAAGGCAGAAATTTTCCTTATTTTGGGGCAAAAAAGACAGAAATTCCCTTTGTTTTCGGGGAAAAAGACAGATTCCACATATTTAGAGGCAAAAAAGCAGAAATTTCCCTTATTTTGGAGCAAAATTGCAAAAATTTCCCTTTTTTATGGCAAAAAGGTATGCATTCTTCTTATTATCGAGCAAAAAGGCAGAAATTCCCCGTATTTTGGAGCAAAATTGCAGAAATTCCCCTAATTGTGGGGCAAAAAGGCAGAAATTTCTTATATGTTAGGGCAAAAAGACAGAAATTCTCCTTATTTTGGGGCAAAACTCAGAAATTCCACTTATTTTGGGGCAAAATTCAAAAAATTTCCATTATTTTGGGGCAAAATTGAAGAAATTTCACTTATTTTGGGGCAAAATTGCAGAAATTTCACTTATTTCAGGAAAAAAAGGCAGAAATTTTCCTTATTTTTGGGAAAAAGGCAGAAATTCCTAATATTTTGTGGCAAAAATCTAGAAATTCCCCTTATTTTGAGGTAAAAAGGCTGAAATTCCCCTTATTTGGGGGCAAAAGGCAGTAATTTCCCTTATTTTGGGGCAAAATTGCAGAAATTTCACTTATTTCAGGGTAATAAGTCAGAAATTTTCCTTATTTTGAAGCTAAAAGGACAGAAATTTCCTTTGTTTTGGGGGAAATAGACAGAAATTCTACTTATTTAGAGTCAAAAATGCAGAAATTCCTCTTATTTGGGGAAAAAATGAAGAAATTTCCCTTTTTTATGGCAAAAAGGTATGCATTCTTCTTATTTTTGGGCAAAAAGGCAGAAATTCCCCGTATTTTGGAGGAAAATTGCAGAAATTCCCCTAATTGTGGAACAAAAAGGCAGAAATTCCCTATATGTTGGTGCAAAAAGACAGAAATTCTCCTTATTTTCGGGCAAAACTCAGAAGTTTACTTATTATAGGGCAAAATTCCAGAAATTTCCCTTATTTTGGGGGAAAATTGCTGAAATTTCACCTATTTTGGGGCAAAATTGCAGAAATTTCACTTATTTCAGAAAAAAAATCAGAAATTTTCTTATTTTGAGGCAAAAAGGCAGAAATTTCATTTATTTTGGTACAAAATTGCAGAAATTTTTCTTATTTTGGAGCAAAAATGCAGAAATTTCCCATATTTTGGGGCAAAAATGCAGAAATTCTTCTTATTTTGAGGAAAAAGGCTGAAATTCCCCTTATTTGGGGGCAAAAAGGCAGAAATTTCCCTTATTTTGGGGCAAAATTGCAGAAATTTCACTTATTTCAGGGTAATAAGTCATAAATTTTCCTTATTTTGGGCAAAAAACACAGAAATTCCCTTTGTTTTGTGGGGAAAACACAGAAATTCCACTTTTTTAGAGGCAAAAAAGCAGAAATTCCTTTTATTTTTTAGCAAAAATGAAGAAATTTCCCTTTTTTATAGCAAAAGGTATACATTCCCCTTATTTTTAGGCTAAAAAGCAGAAATTCCCCGTATTTGGAGCAAAATTGTAGAAATTCCCTTAATTGTGGGGCAAAAAGGAAGAAATTCCTTATATGTTTGTGCAAAAAGACAGAAATCCTCCTTATTTTCGGGCAAAACTCAGAAATTCCACTTATTTTGGGGCAAAATTGCTGAAATTTCACCTATTTTGGGGCAAAATTGCAAAAATTTCACTTATTTCAGAAAAAAAAAGCAGAAATTTTCTTATTTTGGGGTAAAAAGGCAGACATTTCATTTATTTTGGTACAAAATTGCAGAAATTTTTCTTATTTTGGAGCAAAAATGCAGAAATTTCCCATATTTTGGGGCAAAAATGCAGAAATTCTTCTTATTTTGAGGAAAAAGGCTAAAATTCCCCTTATTTTGTGGCAAAAAGGCAGAAATTTCGCTTATTTTGGGGCAAAATTGCAGAAATTTCACTTATTTCAGGGTAATAAGTCAGAAATTTTCCTTATTTTGGGTCATAAAAGACAGAAATTCCCTTTGTTTTGGGGGGAAAAGACAGAAATTCCACTTATTTAGAGGCAAAAAGGCAGAAATTCCTAATATTTTGTGGCAAAAAATGCAGAAATTCCCCTTATTTGGAGGTAAAAAGGCTGAAATTCCCTTTATTTGGGGGCAAAAAAGGAAGAAATTTCTCTTATTTTAGGGCAAAATTGCAGAAATTTCACTTATTTCAGGGTAATAAGTCACAAATTTTCCTTATTTTGGGGCAAAAAAGACAGAAATTCCCTTTTTTTTGGGGGAAAAAGACAGAAATTCCACTTATTTAGATGCAAAAAAAGCAGAAATTCCCCTTATTTTGGAGCAAAAATGAAGAAATTTCCCTTTTTATGGCAAAAAGCTATGCATTCTTACTTTTGGGCAAAAAGGCAGAAATTCCCCATATTTTGGAGAAAAATTGCAGAAATTCCTCTTATAGTGGGGCAAAAAGGCAGAAATTCCCTATATGTTAGGGCAAAAAACAGAAATTCTCCTTATTTTGGGGCAAAACTCAGAACTTCCACTTATTTTGGGGCAAAATTCCAGAGATTTCCCTTATTTTGGGACAAAATTGCAAAAATTTCACTTATTTTGGGGCAAAATTGCAGGAATTTCACTTATTTCAGTGAAAAAAGGCAGAAATTTTTTTTATTTTGGGGCAAAAATGCAGAAATTCCTAATATTTTGTGGCAAAATTGCAGAAATTCCCCTTATTTTGAGGTAAAAAGGCTGAAATCCCCCTTATTTGGGGGCAAAAAGGCAGAAATTTCCCTTATTTGGGGCAAAATTTCAGAAATTTCCCTTATTTCATAGTAATAAGTCAGAAATTTTCCTTATTTTGCGCAAAAAAGACAGAAATTCCCTTTGTTTTGGGGGAAAAATACATAAATTCCACTTATTTGAGACAAAAAAGCAGAAATTCCCCTTATTTTGGGGCAAAATTGCATAAATTTCACTTACTTCAGGGTAATAAGTCAGAAATTTTCCTTATTTTTGGGCAAAAAAGACAGAAATTACCTTTGTTTTGGGGGAAAAAGACAGAAATTCCAGTTATTTAGAGGCAGAAAAGCAGAAATTCCCTTTATTTTGGAGCAAAATTGCAAAAATTTCCCTTTTTTATGGCAAAAAGTTATGCATTCTACTTATTTTCGCGCAAAAAGGAAGAAATTACCCGTATTTTGGAGCAAAATTGCAGAAATTCCCCTAATTGTGGGGCAAAAAGGCAGAAATTCCCTATATGTTGGGGCAAAAAGACAGAAATTCTCCTTATTTTTGGTCAAAACTCAGAAATTCCACTTATTTTGGGGCAAAATTTCAGATATTTCACTTATTTTGGGGCAAAATTGCAGAAATTTAACATATTTCAGGGTAATAAGTCAGAAATTTTCCTTATTTTGGGGCAAAAAGACAGAAATTCTATTTGTATTAGGGGACAAAGACAGAAATTCTACATATTTAGAGGCATAAAAGCAGAAATTCCCCTTATTTTAGAGCAAAAATGAAGAAATTTCCCTTTTTTATGGCAAAAAGGTATGCATTCTTCTTATTTTCGGGCAAAAAGGCAGAAATTCCCCGTATTTTGGAGCAAAATTGCAGAAATTGCCCTAATTATGGGGCAAAAAGGCAGAAATTCCCTATATGTTGAGGCAAAAAGACAGAAATTCTCCTTATTTTGGGTCAAAACTCAGAAATTCCAATTATTTTGAGGCAAAATTCCAGAAATTTCACTTATTTTGGGGCAAAATTGTAGAAATTTCACTTATTTTGGGGAAAAATTTCAGAAATTTCACTTATTTCAGAAAAAAAGCAGAAATTTTCTAATTTTGAAGCAAAAAGGCAGAAATTTCTTTTATTTTGGTACAAAATTGCAGAAATTTCCTTTATTTTAGGGCAAAATTGCAGAAATTTCACTTATTTGGGGCAAAATTTCAGAAATTTCACTTATTTCTGAAAAAGAAGGCAGAAATTTTCCTTATTTTGGGGCAAAAAGACAGAAATTCCTAATATTTGTGGCAAAAATGCAGAAATTCCCCTTATTTTGAGGTAAAAAGGCTGAAATTCCCCTTATTTGGGGGCAAAAAGGCAGAAATTTCCCTTTTTTTGGGGCAAAATTGTAGAAATTTCACTTACTTCAGGGTAGTAAGTCAGAAATTTTCCTTATTTTGGAACAAAAAAGACAGAAATTCCCTTTGTTTTGGGGGAAAAGACAGAAATTCCACTTATTTAGAGGCAGAAAAGCAAAAATTCCCCTTATTTTGGAGCATAAATGAAGAAATTTCCCTTTTTTATGGCAAAAAGTTATGCATTCTACTTATTTTCGCGCAAAAAGGAAGAAATTACCCGTATTTTGGAGCAAAATTGCAGAAATTCCTCTAATTGTGGGGCAAAAAGGCAGAAATTCCCTATATGTGGGGCAAAAAGACAGAAATTCTCCTTATTTTTGGTCAAAACTCAGAAATTCCACTTATTTTGGGGCAAAATTTCAGATATTTCACTTATTTTGGGGCAAAATTGCAGAAATTTCACTTATTTTGGGGCAAAATTGCAGAAATTTTACTTATTTCAGGGTAATAAGTCAGAAATTTTCCTTATTTTGGGGCAAAAAGACAGAAATTCTATTTGTATTGGGGGACAAAGAAAGAAATTCCACATATTTTGAGGCATAAAAGCAGAAATTCCCCTTATTTTGGAGCAAAAATGAAGAAATTTTCCTTTTTTATGGCAAAAAGGTATGCATTCTTCTTATTTTCGAGCAAAAAGTCAGAAATTCCCTGTATTTTGGAGCAAAATTGCAGAAATTTCATTTATTTCAGAAAAAATAGCAAAATTTTCTTATTTTGGGGCAAAAAGGCAGAAATTTCTTTTATTTTGGTACAAAATTGCAGAAATTTTTCTTAATTTGGGGCAAAAAGGCAGAAATTTTTCATATTTTGGGGCAAAAATGCAGAAATTCCCCTTATTTTGAGGTAAAAAGGCTGAAATTCCCCTTATTTGGGCTCAAAAAGCAGAAATTTCTGTCATTTTGGGGCAAAATTCCAGAAATTTCCCTTATTTTGGGACAAAATTGCAGAAAATTCACTTATTTTGGGGCAAAATTGCAGAAAATTCACTTATTTCAGGGAAAAAAGGCAGAAATTTTCCTTATTTTTGGGCAAAAAAACAGAAATTCCTAATATTTTGTGGCAAAAATGCAGAAATTCCCCTTATTTTGAGGTAAAAAGGCTGATATTCCCCTACTTTGGGGGCAAAAAAGCAGAAATTTTCCTTATTTTGGGGCAAAAAAGACAGAAATTTCCTTTGTTTTCGGGGAAAAAGACAGAAATTCCACATATTTAGAGGCAAAAAAGCAGAAATTTCCCTTATTTTGGAGCAAAATTGCAAAAATTTCCCTTTTTTATGGCAAAAAGGTATGCATTCTTCTTATTATCGGGCAAAAAGGCAGAAATTCCCCGTATTTTAGAGCAAAATTGCAGAAATTCCCCTAATTCTGGGGCAAAAAGGCAGAAATTCCCTATATGTTAGGGCAAAAAGACAGAAATTCACCTTATTTTGGGGCAAAACTCAGAAATTCCACTTATTTTGGGGCAAAATTCAAGAAATTTCCATTATTTTGGGGCAAAATTGAAGAAATTTCACATATTTTGGGGCAAAATTGCAGAAATTTCACTTATTTCAGGGAAAAAAGGCAGAAATTTTTTTTATTTTGGAACAAAAAGGCAGAAATTCCTAATATTTTGTGGCAAAAATCTAGAAATTCCCCTTATTTTGAGGTAAAAAGGCTGAAATTCCCCTTATTTGGGGGCAAAAACGCAGAAATTTCCCTTATTTTGGGGCAAAATTGCAGAAATTTCACTTATTTCAGGATAATAATTCAGAAATTTTCTTTATTTTGGGGCTAAAAGGACAGAAATTTCCTTTGTTTTGGGGGAAAAAGACAGAAATTTTACTTATTTAGAGTCAAAAATGCAGAAATTCTTCTTATTTGGGGAAAAAATGAAGAAATTTCCCTTTTTTATGGCAAAAAGGTATGCATTTTTCTTATTTTTGGGCAAAAAGGCAGAAATTCCCCGTATTTTGGAGCAAAATTGCAGAAATTTTCCTAATTGTGGAACAAAAAGGCAGAAATTCCCTATATGTTGGGGCAAAAAGACAGAAATTCTCCTTATTTTCGGGCAAAACTCAGAAGTTTACTTATTTTAGGGCAAAATTCCAGAAATTTCCCTTATTTTGGGGCAAAATTGCTGAAATTTCACCTATTTTGGGGCAAAATTGCAGAAATTTCACTTATTTCAGAAAAAAAAAGCAGAAATTTTCTTAATTTGAGGCAAAAAGGCAGAAATTTCTTTTATATTGGTACAAAATTGCAGAAATTTTTCTTATTTTGGAGCAAAAATGCAGAAATTTCCCATATTTTGGGGCAAAAATGCAGAAATTCTTCGTATTTTGAGGAAAAAGTCTGAAATTCTCCTTATTTGGGGGCAAAAAGGCAGAAATTTCCCTTATTTTGGGGCAAAATTGCAGAAATTTCACTTATTTCAGGGTAATAAGTCAGAAATTTTCCTTATTTTGGGCAAAAAACACAGAAATTCCCTTTGTTTTGTGGGGAAAACACAGAAATTCCACTTTTTTAGAGGCAAAAAAGCAGAAATTTCTTTTATTTTTTAGCAAAAATGAAGAAATTTCCCTTTTTTGTGGCAAAAGGTATACATTCCCCTTATTTTCCGGCTAAAAAGCAGATATTTCCCGTATTTTGGAGCAAAATTGCAGAAATTCCCCTAATTGTGGGGCAAAAAGGCAGAAATTCCCTATATGTTACTGCAAAAAGACAGAAATTCTCCTTATTTTGGGGAAAAACTCAAAAATTCCAATTATTTTGGGGCAAAATTCCAGAAATTTCCCTTATTTTGGGGAAAATTGTTAAAATTTCACTTATTTTGGGGCAAAATTCCAGAAATTTCACTTACTTATATGAAAAAAATCAGAAATTATTTTATTTTGGGGCAAAAAGGCAGAAATTTCTTATATTTTGGTAAAAAATTTCAGAAATTTTTTTTTATTTTGGGGCAAAAAGGCAGAAATTTCCCATATTTTAGGGCAAAAATGCAGAAATTCCCCTTTTTTTGAGGTAAAAAGGATGAAATTCCCATATTTGGGGGCAAAAAGGCAGACATTTCCCTTATTTTGGGGCAAAATTGCAGAAATTTCACATATTTCAGGGAAAAAAGGCAGAAATTTTCCTTATTTTGGGGCAAAATTGCAGAAATTTCACTTATTTTGGGGGAAAATTGGAGAAATTTCACTTATGTCAGGGTAATAAGTCAAAATTTTTTTTTATTTTGGGGCAAAAAAGACAGAAATTCCCTTTGTTTTGGGGGAAAAAGACAGAAATTCCACTTATTTAGAGGCAAAAAGCAGAAATTCCCCTTATTTTGGAGCAAAAATGAAGAAATTTCTTTTTTTTATGGCAAAAAGGTATGCATTCTTCTTATTTTCGGGCAAAAACCAGAAATTTCCTGTATTTTGGAGCAAAATTGCAGAAATTCCTCTAATTGTGAGGCAAAAAGGCAGAAATTCCCTATATTTTGGGACATAAAGACAGAAATTCTCCTTATTTTGGGGCAAAACTCAGAAATTCCACTTATTTTAAGGCAAAATTCCAGAAATTTCCCTTATTTTGGGGCAAAATTGCAGAAATTTCACATATTTTGGGGCAAAATTGCAGAAATTTCACTTATTTAAGGGAAAAAAAGCAGAAATTTTCTTCTTGTGGGGCAAAAAGGCAAAAATTTCTTTTATTTTGGTACAAAATTGCAGAAAATTTTTTTATTTTGGGCAAAAAGGCAGAAATTTCCCATATTTTGGGGCAAAAATGCAGAAATTCCCCTTATTTTGAGGTAAAAAGGCTGAAATACCCGTTATTTGGGGGCAAAAAGGGAGAAATTTCCCTTATTTTGGGGAAAAATTGCAGAAATTTCACTTATTTCAGGGTAATAAGTCAGAAATTTTCCTTATTTTGGGGCAAAAATACAGAAATTCCCTTTGTTTTGGGGGACAAAGACAGAAATTCCACATATTTAGAGGCATAAAAGCAGAAATTTCCCTTATTTTAGAGCAAAAATGAAGAAATTTTCCTTTTTTATGGCAAAAAGTCATGCATTCTTCTTATTTTCGGGCTAAAAGGCAAAAATTCCCTGTATTTTGGAGCAAAATTGCAGAAATTCCCATAATTGTGGGGCAAAAAGACAGAAATTCTTATTTTGGGTCAAAACTCAGAAATTCCACTTATTTTGGGGCAAAATTCCAGAAATTTCACTTATTTTGGGGCAAAATTGTAGAAATTTCACTTATTTTGTGGCAAAATTTCAGAAATTTCACTTATTTCAGAAAAAAAAGCAGAAATTTTCTTATTTGGAAGCAAAAAGGCAGAAATTTCTTTTATTTTGGTACAAAATTGCAGAAATTTCACTTATTTTGGGGCAAAATTGCAGAAATATCACTTATTTTTGGGCACAATTGAAGAAATTTCACTTATTTCAGAAAAAAAGCAGAAATTTTCTTATTTGGAAGCCAAAAGGCAGAAATTCCCTATATGTTAGGGCAAAAAGACAGAAATTCTCCTTATTTTGGGGCAAAACTCAGAAATTTCACTTATTTTAGGGCAAAATTCCAGAAATTTCCCTTATTTTGGGGCAAAAAATCAGAAATTTCACTTATTTTGGGGCAAAATTGCAGAAATTTCACTTATTTCAAAAAAAAGCAGAAATTTTCTTATTTTGGGGCAAAAAGGCAGAAATTTCTTTTATTTTGGTACAAAATTGCAGAAATTTTTCTTATTTTGGAGCAAAAATGCAGAAATTTCCCATATTTTGGGGCAAAAATGCAGAAATTCTTATTTTGAGGAAAAAGGCTGAAATTCCCCTTATTTGGGGGCAAAAAGGCAGAAATTTCCCTTATTTTGGGTCAAAATTGCTGAAATTTCACTTATTTCAGGGTAATAAGTCAGATTTTTTTTTATTTTGGGGCTAAAAGGACAGAAATTTCTTTTGTTTTGGGGGAAAGAGACAGAAATTCTACTTATTTAAAGGCAAAAAAGCAGAAATTCCCCTTATTTTGGAGCAAAAATGAAGAAATTTCTCTATTTTTATGGCCAAAATGTATGCATTCTTTTTATTTTCGGGCAAAAAAGCAGAAATTCCCATTATTTTGGAGCAAAATTGCAGAAATTCCACTAATTGTGGGGCAAAAAGGCAGAAATTCCATATATATTAGTGCAAAAGGACAGATATTCTTCTTATTTTGAAGCAAAACTCAGAAATTCCACTTATTTTGGGGCAAAATTCCAGAAATTTCCCTTATTTTGGGGCAAAATTGCAGAAATTTCACTTATTTTGAGGCAAAATTGCAGAAATTTCACTTATTTCAGTGAAAAAAGGCAGAAATTTTTTTTTATTTTGGGGCAAAAAGGCAGAAATTCCTAATATTTTGTGGCAAAAATGCAGAAATTCCCCTTATTTTGAGGTAAAAATGCTGAAATTCCTTTTATTTGGGGGCAAAAAGGCAAATATTTCCATTATTTTGGGGCAAAATTGCAGAAATTTCACTTATTTCACAGTAATAAGTCAGAAATTTTCCTTATTTTGGGTCATAAAAGACAGAAATTCCCTTTGTTTTGGGGGGAAAAGACAGAAATTCCACTTATTTAGAGGCAAAAAGGCAAAAATTCCTAATATTTTGTGGCAAAAATGCAGAAATTCCCCTTATTTGGAGGTAAAAAGGCTGAAATTCCCTTTATTTGGGGGCAAAAAAGGCAGAAATTTCCCTTATTTTAGGGCAAAATTGCAGAAATTTCACTTATTTCAGGGTAATAAGTCAGAAATTTTCCTTATTTTGGGGCAAAAAAGACAGAAATTCCCTTTGTTTTGGGGGAAAAAGACAGAAATTCCACTTATTTAGATGCAAGAAAAGCAGAAATTCCCCTTATTTTGGAGCAAAAATGAAGAAATTTCCCTTTTTATGGCAAAAAGCTATGCATTCTTACTTTTGGGCAAAAAGGCAGAAATTCCCCATATTTTGGAGAGAAATTGCAGAAATTCCTCTTATTGTGGGGCAAAAAGGCAGAAATTCCCTATATGTTAGGGCAAAAAACAGAAATTCTCCTTATTTTGTGGCAAAACTCAGAACTTCCACTTATTTTGGGGCAAAATTCCAGAGATTTCCCTTATTTTGGGACAAAATTGCAAAAATTTCACTTATTTTGGGGCAAAATTGCAGGAATTTTACTTATTTCAGTGAAAAAAGGCAGAAATTTTTTTTATTTTGGGGCAAAAATGCAGAAATTCCTAATATTTTGTGGCAAAATTGCAGAAATTCCCCTTATTTTGAGGTAAAAAGGCTGAAATCCCCCTTATTTGGGGGCAAAAAGGCAGAAATTTCCCTTATTTGGGGCAAAATTTCAGAAATTTCCCTTATTTCATAGTAATAAGTCAGAAATTTTCCTTATTTTGCGGAAAAAAGACAGAAATTCCCTTTGTTTTGGGGGAAAAATACATAAATTCCACTTATTTAGAGACAAAAAAGCAGAAATTTCCCTTATTTTGGGGCAAAATTGCATAAATTTCACTTACTTCAGGGTAATAAGTCAGAAATTTTCCTTATTTTTGGGCAAAAAGACAGAAATTACCTTTGTTTTGGGGGAAAAAGACAGAAATTCCAGTTATTTAGAGGCAGAAAAGCAGAAATTCCCTTTATTTTGGAGCAAAATTGCAAAAATTTCCCTTTTTTATGGCAAAAAGTTATGCATTCTACTTATTTTCGCGCAAAAATGAAGAAATTACCCGTATTTTGGAGCAAAATTGCAGAAATTCCCCTAATTGTGGGGCAAAAAGGCAGAAATTCCCTATATGTTGGGGCAAAAAGACAGAAATTCTCCTTATTTTTGGTCAAAACTCAGAAATTCCACTTATTTTGGGGCAAAATTTCAGATATTTCACTTATTTTGGGGCAAAATTGCAGAAATTTCACTTATTTAGGGGCAAAATTGCAGAAATTTAACTTATTTCAGGGTAATAAGTCAGAAATTTTCCTTATTTTGGGGCAAAAAGACAGAAATTCTATTTGTATTAGGGGACAAAGACAGAAATTCTACATATTTAGAGGCATAAAAGCAGAAATTCCCCTTATTTTAGAGCAAAAATGAAGAAATTTTCCTTTTTTATGGCAAAAAGGTATGCATTCTTCTTATTTTCGGGCAAAAAGGTAGAAATTCCCCGTATTTTGTAGCAAAATTGCAGAAATTGCCCTAATTGTGGGGCAAAAAGGCAGAAATTCCCTATATGTTGAGGCAAAAAGACAGAAATTCTCCTTATTTTGGGTCAAAACTCAGAAATTCCAATTATTTTGAGGCAAAATTCCAGAAATTTCACTTATTTTGGGGCAAAATTGTAGAAATTTCACTTATTTTGGGGAAAAATTTCAGAAATTTCACTTATTTCAGAAAAAAAGCAGAAATTTTCTAATTTTGAAGCAAAAAAGCAGAAATTTCTTTTATTTTGGTACAAAATTGCAGAAATTTCCTTTATTTTGGGGCAAAATTGCAGAAATTTCACTTATTTTGGGGCAAAATTTCAGAAATTTCACTTATTTCTGAAAAAGAAGGCAGAAATTTTCCTTATTTTGGGGCAAAAAGGCAGAAATTCCTAATATTTTGTGGCAAAAATGCAGAAATTCCCCTTATTTTGAGGTAAAAAGGCTGAAATTCCCCTTATTTGGGGGCAAAAAGGCAGAAATTTCCCTTTTTTTGGGGCAAAATTGTAGAAATTTCACTTACTTCAGGGTAATAAGTCAGAAATTTTCCTTATTTTGGAACAAAAAAGACAGAAATTCCCTTTGTTTTGGGGGAAAAGACAGAAATTCCATTTATTTAGAGTCAAAAATGCAGAAATTCCCCTTATTTTGGAGCAAAAATGAAGAAATTTTCCTTTTTTATGGCAAAAAGGTATGCATTCTTTTTCGGGCAAAAAGGCAGAAATTCCCCGTATTTAGGAGCAAAATTGCAGACATTCCCCTAATTGTGGTGCAAAAAGGCAGAAATTCCCTATATGTTGGGGCAAATAGACAGAAATTCTCCTTATTTTAGGGCAAAATTCAGAAATTTAAAATATTTTGAGGCAAAATTGCAGAAATTTCATTTATTTCAGAAAAATAGCAAAATTTTCTTATTTTGGGGCAAAAAGGCAGAAATTTCTTTTATTTTGGTACAAAATTGCAGAAATTTTTCTTAATTTGGGGCAAAAAGGCAGAAATTTCCCATATTTTGGGGCAAAAATGCAGAAATTCCCCTTATTTTGAGGTAAAAAGGCTGAAATTCCCCTCATTTGCGGTCAAAAAGCAGAAATTTCTCTTATTTTGGGGCAAAATTCAAGAAATTTCCCTTATTTTGGGGCAAAATTGCAGAAATTTCACTTATTTTGGGGCAAAATTGCAGACAATTCACTTATTTCAGGGAAAAAAGGCAGAAATTTTCCTTATTTTTGGGCAAAAAAACAGAAATTCCTAATATTTTGTGGCAAAAATGCAGAAATTCCCCTTATTTTGAGGTAAAAATGCTGATATTCCCCTTCTTTGGGGGCAAAAAGGCAGAAATTTTCCTTATTTTGGGGCAAAAAAGACAGAAATTCCCTTTGTTTTCGGGGAAAAAGACAGATTCCACATATTTAGAGGCAAAAAAGCAGAAATTTCCCTTATTTTGGAGCAAAATTGCAAAAATTTCCCTTTTTTATGGCAAAAAGGTATGCATTCTTCTTATTATCGAGCAAAAAGGCAGAAATTCCCCGTATTTTGGAGCAAAATTGCAGAAATTCCCCTAATTGTGGGGCAAAAAGGCAGAAATTTCCTATATGTTAGGGCAAAAAGACAGAAATTCTCCTTATTTTGGGGCAAAACTCAGAAATTCCACTTATTTTGGGGCAAAATTCAAAAAATTTCCATTATTTTGGGGGAAAATTGAAGAAATTTCACTTATTTTGGGGCAAAATTGCAGAAATTTCACTTATTTCAGGAAAAAAAGGCAGAAATTTTCCTTATTTTTGGGAAAAAGGCAGAAATTCCTAATATTTTGTGGCAAAAATCTAGAAATTCCCCTTATTTTGAGGTAAAAAGGCTGAAATTCCCCTTATTTGGGGGCAAAAGGCAGTAATTTCCCTTATTTTGGGGCAAAATTGCAGAAATTTCACTTATTTCAGGGTAATAAGTCAGAAATTTTCCTTATTTTGAAGCTAAAAGGACAGAAATTTCCTTTGTTTTGGGGGAAATAGACAGAAATTCTACTTATTTAGAGTCAAAAATGCAGAAATTCCTCTTATTTGGGGAAAAAATGAAGAAATTTCCTTTTTTTATGGCAAAAAGGTATGCATTCTTCTTATTTTTGGGCAAAAAGGCAGAAATTCCCCGTATTTTGGAGGAAAATTGCAGAAATTCCCCTAATTGTGGAACAAAAAGGCAGAAATTCCCTATATGTTGGTGGAAAAAGACAGAAATTCTCCTTATTTTCGGGCAAAACTCAGAAGTTTACTTATTATAGGGCAAAATTCCAGAAATTTCCCTTATTTTGGGGGAAAATTGCTGAAATTTCACCTATTTTGGGGCAAAATTGCAGAAATTTCACTTATTTCAGAAAAAAAAGCAGAAATTTTCTTATTTTGAGGCAAAAAGGCAGAAATTTCATTTATTTTGGTACAAAATTGCAGAAATTTTTCTTATTTTGGAGCAAAAATGCAGAAATTTCCCATATTTTGGGGCAAAAATGCAGAAATTCTTCTTATTTTGAGGAAAAAGGCTGAAATTCCCCTTATTTGGGGGCAAAAAGGCAGAAATTTCCCTTATTTTGGGGCAAAATTGCAGAAATTTCACTTATTTCAGGGTAATAAGTCATAAATTTTCCTTATTTTGGGCAAAAAACACAGAAATTCCCTTTGTTTTGTGGGGAAAACACAGAAATTCCACTTTTTTAGAGGCAAAAAAGCAGAAATTCCTTTTATTTTTTAGCAAAAATGAAGAAATTTCCCTTTTTTATAGCAAAAGGTATACATTCCCCTTATTTTTAGGCTAAAAAGCAGAAATTCCCCGTATTTGGAGCAAAATTGTAGAAATTCCCTTAATTGTGGGGCAAAAAGGAAGAAATTCCTTATATGTTTGTGCAAAAAGACAGAAATCCTCCTTATTTTCGGGCAAAACTCAGAAATTCCACTTATTTTGGGGCAAAATTGCTGAAATTTCACCTATGTTGGGGCAAAATTGCAAAAATTTCACTTATTTCAGAAAAAAAAGCAGAAATTTTCTTATTTTGGGGCAAAAAGGCAGACATTTCATTTATTTTGGTACAAAATTGCAGAAATTTTTCTTATTTTGGAGCAAAAATGCAGAAATTTCCCATATTTTGGGGCAAAAATGCAGAAATTCTTCTTATTTTGAGGAAAAAGGCTAAAATTCCCCTTATTTGGTGGCAAAAAGGCAGAAATTTCCCTTATTTTGGGGCAAAATTGCAGAAATTTCACTTATTTCAGGGTAATAAGTCAGAAATTTTCCTTATTTTGGGTCATAAAAGACAGAAATTCCCTTTGTTTTGGGGGGAAAAGACAGAAATTCCACTTATTTAGAGGCAAAAAGGCAAAAATTCCTAATATTTTGTGGCAAAAATGCAGAAATTCCCCTTATTTGGAGGTAAAAAGGCTGAAATTCCCTTTATTTGGGGGCAAAAAAGGCAGAAATTTCCCTTATTTTAGGGCAAAATTGCAGAAATTTCACTTATTTCAGGGTAATAAGTCAGAAATTTTCCTTATTTTGGGGCAAAAAAGACAGAAATTCCCTTTGTTTTGGGGGAAAAAGACAGAAATTCCACTTATTTAGATGCAAGAAAAGCAGAAATTCCCCTTATTTTGGAGCAAAAATGAAGAAATTTCCCTTTTTATGGCAAAAAGCTATGCATTCTTACTTTTGGGCAAAAAGGCAGAAATTCCCCATATTTTGGAGAGAAATTGCAGAAATTCCTCTTATTGTGGGGCAAAAAGGCAGAAATTCCCTATATGTTAGGGCAAAAAACAGAAATTCTCCTTATTTTGTGGCAAAACTCAGAACTTCCACTTATTTTGGGGCAAAATTCCAGAGATTTCCCTTATTTTGGGACAAAATTGCAAAAATTTCACTTATTTTGGGGCAAAATTGCAGGAATTTTACTTATTTCAGTGAAAAAAGGCAGAAATTTTTTTTATTTTGGGGCAAAAATGCAGAAATTCCTAATATTTTGTGGCAAAATTGCAGAAATTCCCCTTATTTTGAGGTAAAAAGGCTGAAATCCCCCTTATTTGGGGGCAAAAAGGCAGAAATTTCCCTTATTTGGGGCAAAATTTCAGAAATTTCCCTTATTTCATAGTAATAAGTCAGAAATTTTCCTTATTTTGCGGAAAAAAGACAGAAATTCCCTTTGTTTTGGGGGAAAAATACATAAATTCCACTTATTTAGAGACAAAAAAGCAGAAATTTCCCTTATTTTGGGGCAAAATTGCATAAATTTCACTTACTTCAGGGTAATAAGTCAGAAATTTTCCTTATTTTTGGGCAAAAAGACAGAAATTACCTTTGTTTTGGGGGAAAAAGACAGAAATTCCAGTTATTTAGAGGCAGAAAAGCAGAAATTCCCTTTATTTTGGAGCAAAATTGCAAAAATTTCCCTTTTTTATGGCAAAAAGTTATGCATTCTACTTATTTTCGCGCAAAAATGAAGAAATTACCCGTATTTTGGAGCAAAATTGCAGAAATTCCCCTAATTGTGGGGCAAAAAGGCAGAAATTCCCTATATGTTGGGGCAAAAAGACAGAAATTCTCCTTATTTTTGGTCAAAACTCAGAAATTCCACTTATTTTGGGGCAAAATTTCAGATATTTCACTTATTTTGGGGCAAAATTGCAGAAATTTCACTTATTTAGGGGCAAAATTGCAGAAATTTAACTTATTTCAGGGTAATAAGTCAGAAATTTTCCTTATTTTGGGGCAAAAAGACAGAAATTCTATTTGTATTAGGGGACAAAGACAGAAATTCTACATATTTAGAGGCATAAAAGCAGAAATTCCCCTTATTTTAGAGCAAAAATGAAGAAATTTTCCTTTTTTATGGCAAAAAGGTATGCATTCTTCTTATTTTCGGGCAAAAAGGTAGAAATTCCCCGTATTTTGTAGCAAAATTGCAGAAATTGCCCTAATTGTGGGGCAAAAAGGCAGAAATTCCCTATATGTTGAGGCAAAAAGACAGAAATTCTCCTTATTTTGGGTCAAAACTCAGAAATTCCAATTATTTTGAGGCAAAATTCCAGAAATTTCACTTATTTTGGGGCAAAATTGTAGAAATTTCACTTATTTTGGGGAAAAATTTCAGAAATTTCACTTATTTCAGAAAAAAAGCAGAAATTTTCTAATTTTGAAGCAAAAAAGCAGAAATTTCTTTTATTTTGGTACAAAATTGCAGAAATTTCCTTTATTTTGGGGCAAAATTGCAGAAATTTCACTTATTTTGGGGCAAAATTTCAGAAATTTCACTTATTTCTGAAAAAGAAGGCAGAAATTTTCCTTATTTTGGGGCAAAAAGGCAGAAATTCCTAATATTTTGTGGCAAAAATGCAGAAATTCCCCTTATTTTGAGGTAAAAAGGCTGAAATTCCCCTTATTTGGGGGCAAAAAGGCAGAAATTTCCCTTTTTTTGGGGCAAAATTGTAGAAATTTCACTTACTTCAGGGTAATAAGTCAGAAATTTTCCTTATTTTGGAACAAAAAAGACAGAAATTCCCTTTGTTTTGGGGGAAAAGACAGAAATTCCATTTATTTAGAGTCAAAAATGCAGAAATTCCCCTTATTTTGGAGCAAAAATGAAGAAATTTTCCTTTTTTATGGCAAAAAGGTATGCATTCTTTTTCGGGCAAAAAGGCAGAAATTCCCCGTATTTAGGAGCAAAATTGCAGACATTCCCCTAATTGTGGTGCAAAAAGGCAGAAATTCCCTATATGTTGGGGCAAATAGACAGAAATTCTCCTTATTTTAGGGCAAAATTCAGAAATTTAAAATATTTTGAGGCAAAATTGCAGAAATTTCATTTATTTCAGAAAAATAGCAAAATTTTCTTATTTTGGGGCAAAAAGGCAGAAATTTCTTTTATTTTGGTACAAAATTGCAGAAATTTTTCTTAATTTGGGGCAAAAAGGCAGAAATTTCCCATATTTTGGGGCAAAAATGCAGAAATTCCCCTTATTTTGAGGTAAAAAGGCTGAAATTCCCCTCATTTGCGGTCAAAAAGCAGAAATTTCTCTTATTTTGGGGCAAAATTCAAGAAATTTCCCTTATTTTGGGGCAAAATTGCAGAAATTTCACTTATTTTGGGGCAAAATTGCAGACAATTCACTTATTTCAGGGAAAAAAGGCAGAAATTTTCCTTATTTTTGGGCAAAAAAACAGAAATTCCTAATATTTTGTGGCAAAAATGCAGAAATTCCCCTTATTTTGAGGTAAAAATGCTGATATTCCCCTTCTTTGGGGGCAAAAAGGCAGAAATTTTCCTTATTTTGGGGCAAAAAAGACAGAAATTCCCTTTGTTTTCGGGGAAAAAGACAGATTCCACATATTTAGAGGCAAAAAAGCAGAAATTTCCCTTATTTTGGAGCAAAATTGCAAAAATTTCCCTTTTTTATGGCAAAAAGGTATGCATTCTTCTTATTATCGAGCAAAAAGGCAGAAATTCCCCGTATTTTGGAGCAAAATTGCAGAAATTCCCCTAATTGTGGGGCAAAAAGGCAGAAATTTCCTATATGTTAGGGCAAAAAGACAGAAATTCTCCTTATTTTGGGGCAAAACTCAGAAATTCCACTTATTTTGGGGCAAAATTCAAAAAATTTCCATTATTTTGGGGGAAAATTGAAGAAATTTCACTTATTTTGGGGCAAAATTGCAGAAATTTCACTTATTTCAGGAAAAAAAGGCAGAAATTTTCCTTATTTTTGGGAAAAAGGCAGAAATTCCTAATATTTTGTGGCAAAAATCTAGAAATTCCCCTTATTTTGAGGTAAAAAGGCTGAAATTCCCCTTATTTGGGGGCAAAAGGCAGTAATTTCCCTTATTTTGGGGCAAAATTGCAGAAATTTCACTTATTTCAGGGTAATAAGTCAGAAATTTTCCTTATTTTGAAGCTAAAAGGACAGAAATTTCCTTTGTTTTGGGGGAAATAGACAGAAATTCTACTTATTTAGAGTCAAAAATGCAGAAATTCCTCTTATTTGGGGAAAAAATGAAGAAATTTCCCTTTTTTATGGCAAAAAGGTATGCATTCTTCTTATTTTTGGGCAAAAAGGCAGAAATTCCCCGTATTTTGGAGGAAAATTGCAGAAATTCCCCTAATTGTGGAACAAAAAGGCAGAAATTCCCTATATGTTGGTGGAAAAAGACAGAAATTCTCCTTATTTTCGGGCAAAACTCAGAAGTTTACTTATTATAGGGCAAAATTCCAGAAATTTCCCTTATTTTGGGGGAAAATTGCTGAAATTTCACCTATTTTGGGGCAAAATTGCAGAAATTTCACTTATTTCAGAAAAAAAAGCAGAAATTTTCTTATTTTGAGGCAAAAAGGCAGAAATTTCATTTATTTTGGTACAAAATTGCAGAAATTTTTCTTATTTTGGAGCAAAAATGCAGAAATTTCCCATATTTTGGGGCAAAAATGCAGAAATTCTTCTTATTTTGAGGAAAAAGGCTGAAATTCCCCTTATTTGGGGGCAAAAAGGCAGAAATTTCCCTTATTTTGGGGCAAAATTGCAGAAATTTCACTTATTTCAGGGTAATAAGTCATAAATTTTCCTTATTTTGGGCAAAAAACACAGAAATTCCCTTTGTTTTGTGGGGAAAACACAGAAATTCCACTTTTTTAGAGGCAAAAAAGCAGAAATTCCTTTTATTTTTTAGCAAAAATGAAGAAATTTCCCTTTTTTATAGCAAAAGGTATACATTCCCCTTATTTTTAGGCTAAAAAGCAGAAATTCCCCGTATTTGGAGCAAAATTGTAGAAATTCCCTTAATTGTGGGGCAAAAAGGAAGAAATTCCTTATATGTTTGTGCAAAAAGACAGAAATCCTCCTTATTTTCGGGCAAAACTCAGAAATTCCACTTATTTTGGGGCAAAATTGCTGAAATTTCACCTATGTTGGGGCAAAATTGCAAAAATTTCACTTATTTCAGAAAAAAAAGCAGAAATTTTCTTATTTTGGGGCAAAAAGGCAGACATTTCATTTATTTTGGTACAAAATTGCAGAAATTTTTCTTATTTTGGAGCAAAAATGCAGAAATTTCCCATATTTTGGGGCAAAAATGCAGAAATTCTTCTTATTTTGAGGAAAAAGGCTAAAATTCCCCTTATTTGGTGGCAAAAAGGCAGAAATTTCCCTTATTTTGGGGCAAAATTGCAGAAATTTCACTTATTTCAGGGTAATAAGTCAGAAATTTTCCTTATTTTGGGTCATAAAAGACAGAAATTCCCTTTGTTTTGGGGGGAAAAGACAGAAATTCCACTTATTTAGAGGCAAAAAGGCAGAAATTCCTAATATTTTGTGGCTAAAAATGCAGAAATTCCCCTTATTTGGAGGTAAAAAGGCTGAAATTCCCTTTATTTGGGGGCAAAAAAGGCAGAAATTTCCCTCATTTTAGGGCAAAATTGCAGAAATTTCACTTATTTCAGGGTAATAAGTCAGAAATTTTCCTTATTTTGGGGCAAAAAAGACAGAAATTCCCTTTGTTTTGGGGGAAAGAGACAGAAATTCCACTTATTTAGATGCAAAAAAAGCAGAAATTCCCCTTATTTTGGAGCAAAAATGAAGAAATTTCCCTTTTTATGGCAAAAAGCTATGCATTCTTACTTTTGGGCAAAAAGGCAGAAATTCCCCATATTTTGGAGAAAAATTGCAGAAATTCCTCTTATTGTGGGGCAAAAAGGCAGAAATTCCCTATATGTTAGGGCAAAAAACAGAAATTCTCCTTATTTTGGGGCAAAACTCAGAACTTCCACTTATTTTGGGGCAAAATTCCAGAGATTTCCCTTATTTTGGGACAAAATTGCAAAAATTTCACTTATTTTGGGGCAAAATTGCAGGAATTTCACTTATTTCAGTGAAAAAAGGCAGAAATTTTTTTTATTTTGGGGCAAAAATGCAGAAATTCCTAATATTTTGTGGCAAAATTGCAGAAATTCCCCTTATTTTGAGGTAAAAAGGCTGAAATCCCCCTTATTTGGGGGCAAAAAGGCAGAAATTTCCCTTATTTGGGGCAAAATTTCAGAAATTTCCCTTATTTCATAGTAATAAGTCAGAAATTTTCCTTATTTTGCGGAAAAAAGACAGAAATTCCCTTTGTTTTGGGGGAAAAATACATAAATTCCACTTATTTGAGACAAAAAAGCAGAAATTCCCCTTATTTTGGGGCAAAATTGCATAAATTTCACTTACTTCAGGGTAATAAGTCAGAAATTTTCCTTATTTTTGGGCAAAAAAGACAGAAATTACCTTTGTTTTGGGGGAAAAAGACAGAAATTCCAGTTATTTAGAGGCAGAAAAGCAGAAATTCCCTTTATTTTGGAGCAAAATTGCAAAAATTTCCCTTTTTTATGGCAAAAAGTTATGCATTCTACTTATTTTCGCGCAAAAAGGAAGAAATTACCCGTATTTTGGAGCAAAATTGCAGAAATTCCCCTAATTGTGGGGCAAAAAGGCAGAAATTCCCTATATGTTGGGGCAAAA
This sequence comes from Micromys minutus, assembly GCF_963924665.1. Lineage (NCBI taxonomy): Eukaryota > Metazoa > Chordata > Mammalia > Rodentia > Muridae > Micromys > Micromys minutus. The sequence continues at coordinate 1,424,014 of NW_027667262.1, forward strand.
AGACAGAAATTCTCCTTATTTTTGGTCAAAACTCAGAAATTCCACTTATTTTGGGGCAAAATTTCAGATATTTCACTTATTTTGGGGCAAAATTGCAGAAATTTCACTTATTTTGGGGCAAAATTGCAGAAATTTAACTTATTTCAGGGTAATAAGTCAGAAATTTTCCTTATTTTGGGGCAAAAAGACAGAAATTCTATTTGTATTATGGGACAAAGACAGAAATTCTACATATTTAGAGGCATAAAAGCAGAAATTCCCCTTATTTTAGAGCAAAAATGAAGAAATTTCCCTTTTTTATGGCAAAAAGGTATGCATTCTTCTTATTTTCGGGCAAAAAGGCAGAAATTCCCCGTATTTTGGAGCAAAATTGCAGAAATTGCCCTAATTGTGGGGCAAAAAGGCAGAAATTCCCTATATGTTGAGGCAAAAAGACAGAAATTCTCCTTATTTTGGGTCAAAACTCAGAAATTCCAATTATTTTGAGGCAAAATTCCAGAAATTTCACTTATTTTGGGGCAAAATTGTAGAAATTTCACTTATTTTGGGGAAAAATTTCAGAAATTTCACTTATTTCAGAAAAAAAGCAGAAATTTTCTAATTTTGAAGCAAAAAGGCAGAAATTTCTTTTATTTTGGTACAAAATTGCAGAAATTTCCTTTATTTTGGGGCAAAATTGCAGAAATTTCACTTATTTGGGGCAAAATTTCAGAAATTTCACTTATTTCTGAAAAAGAAGGCAGAAATTTTCCTTATTTTGGGGCAAAAAGACAGAAATTCCTAAAATTTTGTGGCAAAAATGCAGAAATTCCCCTTATTTTGAGGTAAAAAGGCTGAAATTCCCCTTATTTGGGGGCAAAAAGGCAGAAATTTCCCTTTTTTTGGGGCAAAATTGTAGAAATTTCACTTACTTCAGGGTAGTAAGTCAGAAATTTTCCTTATTTTGGAACAAAAAAGACAGAAATTCCCTTTGTTTTGGGGGAAAAGACAGATTTTCCACTTATTTAGAGTCAAAAAGGCAGAAATTCCCCTTATTTTGGAGCAAAAATGAAGAAATTTTCCTTTTTTATGGCAAAAAGGTATGCATTCTTATTTTCGGGCAAAATGGCAGAAATTCCCCGTATTTAGGAGCAAAATTGCATACATTCCCCTAATTGTGGTGCAAAAAGGCAGAAATTCCCTATATGTTGGGGCAAATAGACAGAAATTCTCCTTATTTTAGGGCAAAATTCAAAAATTTAAAATATTTTGAGGCAAAATTGCACAAATTTCATTTATTTCAGAAAAATAGCAAAATTTTCTTATTTTGGGGCAAAAAGGCAGAAATTTCTTTTATTTTGGTACAAAATTGCAGAAATTTTTCTTAATTTGGGGCAAAAAGGCAGAAATTTCCCATATTTTGGGGCAAAAATGCAGAAATTCCCCTTATTTTGAGGTAAAAAGGCTGAAATTCCCCTCATTTGCGGTCAAAAAGCAGAAATTTCTCTTATTTTGGGGCAAAATTCAAGAAATTTCCCTTATTTTGGGGCAAAATTGCAGAAATTTCACTTATTTTGGGGCAAAATTGCAGAAAATTCACTTATTTCAGGGAAAAAAGGCAGAAATTTTCCTTATTTTTGAGCAAAAAAACAGAAATTCCTAATATTTTGTGGCAAAAATGCAGAAATTCCCCTTATTTTGAGGTAAAAAGGCTGATATTCCCCTTCTTTGGGGGCAAAAAGCAGAAATTTTCCTTATTTTGGGGCAAAAAAGACAGAAATTCCCTTTGTTTTCGGGGAAAAAGACAGAAATTCCACATATTTAGAGGCAAAAATGCAGAAATTTCCCTTATTTTGGAGCAAAATTGCAAAAATTTCCCTTTTTTATGGCAAAAAGGTATGCATTCTTCTTATTATCGAGCAAAAAGGCAGAAATTCCCCGTATTTTGGAGCAAAATTGCAGAAATTCCCCTAATTGTGGGGCAAAAAGGCGGAAATTTCCTATATGTTAGGGCAAAAAGACAGAAATTCTCTTTATTTTGGGGCAAACCTCAGAAATTCCACTTATTTTGGGGCAAAATTCAAGAAATTTCCATTATTTTGGGGCAAAATTGAAGAAATTTCACTTATTTTGGGGCAAAATTGCAGAAATTTCACTTATTTCAGGAAAAAAAGGCAGAAATTTTCCTTATTTTGGGGAAAAAGGCAGAAATTCCTAATATTTTGTGGCAAAAATCTAGAAATTCCCCTTATTTTGAGGTAAAAAGGCTGAAATTCCCCTTATTTGGGGGCAAAAAGGCAGTAATTTCCCTTATTTTGGGGCAAAATTGCAGACATTTCACTTATTTCATGGTAATAAGTCAGAAATTTTCCTTATTTTGAAACTAAAAGGACAGAAATTTCCTTTGTTTTGGGGGAAAAAGACAGAAATTCTACTTATTTAGAGTCAAAAATGCAGAAATTCCTCTTATTTGGGGAAAAAATGAAGAAATTTCCCTTTTTTATGGCAAAAAGGTATGCATTCTTCTTATTTTTGGGCAAAAAGGCAGAAATTCCCCGTATTTTGGAGGAAAATTGCAGAAATTCCCCTAATTGTGGAACAAAAAGGCAGATATTCCCTATATGTTGGTGCAAAAAGACAGAAATTCTCCTTATTTTTGGGCAAAACTCAGAAGTTTACTTATTTTAGGGCAAAATTCCAGAAATTTCCCTTATTTTGGGGGAAAATTGCTGAAATTTCACCTATTTTGGGGCAAAATTGCAGAAATTTCACTTATTTCAGAAAAAAAAGCAGAAATTTTCTTATTTTGGGGCAAAAAGGCAGAAATTTCATTTATTTTGGTACAAAATTGCAGAAATTTTTCTAATTTTGGAGCAAAAATGCAGAAATTTCCCATATTTTGGGGCAAAAATGCAGAAATTCTTCTTATTTTGAGGAAAAAGGCTGAAATTCCCCTTATTTGGGGGCAAAAAGGCAGAAATTTCCCTTATTTTGGGGCAAAATTGCAGAAATTTCACTTATTTCAGGGTAATAAGTCATAAATTTTCCTTATTTTGGGCAAAAAACACAGAAATTCCCTTTGTTTTGTGGGGAAAACACAGAAATTCCACTTTTTTAGAGGCAAAAAAGCAGAAATTCCTTTTATTTTTTTGCAAAAATGAAGAAATTTCCCTTTTTTATAGCAAAAGGTATACATTCCCCTTATTTTTAGGCTAAAAAGCAGAAACTCCCCATATTTGGAGCATAATTGTAGAAATTCCCTTAATTGTGGGGCAAAAAGGAAGAAATTCCTTATATGTTTGTGCAAAAAGACAGAAATCCTCCTTATTTTCGGGCAAAACTCAGAAATTCCACTTATTTTGGGGCAAAATTGCTGAAATTTCACCTATTTTGGGGCAAAATTGCAAAAATTTCACTTATTTCAGAAAAAAAAGCAGAAATTTTCTTATTTTGGGGCAAAAAGGCAGACATTTCATTTATTTTGGTACAAAATTGCAGAAATTTTTCTTATTTTGGAGCAAAAATGCAGAAATTTCCCATATTTTGGGGCAAAAATGCAGAAATTCTTCTTATTTTGAGGAAAAAGGCTGAAATTCCCCTTATTTGGGGGCAAAAAGGCAGAAATTTCTCTTATTTTGGGGCAAAATTGCAGAAATTTCACTTATTTCAGGGTAATAAGTCAGAAATTTTTCTTATTTTGGGGCAAAATTGCAGAAATTTCACTTATTTTGGGGCAAAATTGGAGAAATTTCACTTATGTCAGGGTAATAAGTCAGAAATTTTTTTTTAATTTGGGGCAAAAAAGACAGAAATTCCCTTTGTTTTGGGGGAAAAAGACAGAAATTCCAATTATTTAGAGGCAAAAAAGCAGAAATTCCCCTTATTTTGGAGCAAAAATGAAGAAATTTTTCTTTTTTATGGCAAAAAGGTATGCATTCTTCTTATTTTCGGGCAAAAACCAGAAATTTCCTGTATTTTGGAGCAAAATTGCAGAAATTCCTCTAATTGTGGGGTAAAAAGGCAGAAATTCCCTATATTTTATGGCATAAAGACAGAAATTCTTCTTATTTTGGGGCAAAACTCAGAAATTCCACATATTTTAAGGGAAAATTCCAGAAATTTCTCTTATTTTGGGGCAAAATTGCAGAAATTTCACTTATTTTGGGGCAAAATTGCAGAAATTTCACTTATTTAAGGGAAAAAAAGCAGAAATTTTCTTCTTCTGGGGCAAAAAGGCAAAATTTTTTTTATTTTGGTACAAAATTGCAGAAATTTTTTTTATTTTGGGCAAAAAGGCAGAAATTTCCCATATTTTGGGGCAAAATGCAGAAATTCTTCTTATTTTGAGGTAAAAAGGCTGAAATTCCCGTTATTTGAGGGCAAAAAGGGAGAAATTTCCCTTATTTTGGGGAAAAATTGCAGAAATTTCACTTATTTTGGGGCAAAATTGCAGAAATTTAACTTATTTGGGTAATAAGTCACAAATTTTCCTTATTTTGGAGCAAAAAGACCGAAATTCTATTTGTATTGGGGGACAAAGACAGAAATTCCACATATTTAGAGGCATAAAAGCAGAAATTCCAATTATTTTGGAGCAAAAATGAAGAAATTTTCCTTTTTTATGGCAAAAAGGTATGCATTCTTCTTATTTTCGGGCAAAAAGGCAGAAATTCCCCGTATTTTGGAGCAAAATTGCAGAAATTGCCATAATTGTGGGGCAAAAAGGCAGAAATTCCCTATATGTTGAGGCAAAAAGACAGAAATTCTCCTTATTTTGGGTCAAAACTATGAAATTCCAATTATTTTGAGGCAAAATTCCAGAAATTTCAATTATTTTGGGGCAAAATTGTAGAAATTTCATTTATTTTGGGGAAAAATTTCAGAAATTTCACTTATTTCAGAAAAAAAGCAGAAATTTTCTTATTTCGAAGCAAAAAGGCAGAAATTTCTTTTATTTTGGTACAAAATTGCAGAAATTTCCCTTATTTTGGGGCAAAATTGCAGAAATTTCACTTATTTTGGGGCAAAATTTCAGAAATTTCACTTTTTCAGGAAAAAAAGGCAGAAATTTTCCTTATTTTGGGGCAAAAAGGCAGAAATTCCTAATATTTTGTGGCAAAAATGCAGAAATTCCCCTTATTTTGAGGTAAAAAGGCTGAAATTCCCTTTATTTGGGGGCAAAAATGGCAGAAATTTCCCTTTTTGGGGGGCAAAATTGTAGAAATTTCACTTATTTCAGGGTAATAAGTCAGAAATTTTCCTTATTTTGGGGCAAAAAAGACAGAAATTCCCTTTGTTTTGGGGGAAAAAGACAGAAATTCCAATTATTTAGAGGCAAAAAAGCAGAAATTCCCCTTATTTTGGAGCAAAAATGAAGAAATTTTTCTTTTTTATGGCAAAAAGGTATGCATTCTTCTTATTTTCGGGCAAAAACCAGAAATTTCCTGTATTTTGGAGCAAAATTGCAGAAATTCCTCTAATTGTGGGGTAAAAAGGCAGAAATTCCCTATATTTTATGGCATAAAGACAGAAATTCTTCTTATTTTGGGGCAAAACTCAGAAATTCCACATATTTTAAGGGAAAATTCCAGAAATTTCTCTTATTTTGGGGCAAAATTGCAGAAATTTCACTTATTTTGGGGCAAAATTGCAGAAATTTCACTTATTTAAGGGAAAAAAAGCAGAAATTTTCTTCTTCTGGGGCAAAAAGGCAAAATTTTTTTTATTTTGGTACAAAATTGCAGAAATTTTTTTTATTTTGGGCAAAAAGGCAGAAATTTCCCATATTTTGGGGCAAAATGCAGAAATTCTTCTTATTTTGAGGTAAAAAGGCTGAAATTCCCGTTATTTGAGGGCAAAAAGGGAGAAATTTCCCTTATTTTGGGGAAAAATTGCAGAAATTTCACTTATTTCAGGGTAATAAGTCAAAAATTTTCCTTATTTTGAGGCAAAAATACAGAAATTCCCTTTTTTTGGGAGACAAAGACAGAAATTCCACATATTTAGAGGCATAAAAGCAAAAAATCTCTTTATTTTGGAGCAAAATTGAAGAAATTTTCCTTTTTTATGGCAAATAGTTATGCATTCTTCTTATTTTCGGGCAAAAAGGCAGAAATTTCCCTTATTTGGGGCAAAATTCCAGAAATTTCCCTTATTTCATGGTAATAAGTCAGAAATTTTCTTTATTTTGCGCAAAAAAGACAGAAATTCCCTTTGTTTTGGGGGAAAAATACATAAATTCCACTTATTTAGAGACAAAAAAGCAGAAATTCCCCTTATTTTGGGGCAAAATTGCATAAATTTCACTTACTTCAGGGTAATAAGTCAGAAGATTTCCTTATTTTTGGGCAAAAAAGACAGAAATTCCCCGTATTTTGGAGCAAAATTGCAGAAATTCCCCTAATTGTGGGGCAAAAAGGCAGAAATTCCCTATATGTTGAGGCAAAAAGACAGAAATTCTCCTTATTTTGGGGCAAAACTCAGAAATTCCACTTATTTTGGGGCAAAATTCCAGAAATTTCACTTATTTTGGGGCAAAATTGTAAAAATTTCACTTATTTTGGGGCAAAATTGCAGAAATTTCACTTATTTTGGGGCAAAATTGCAGAAATTTAACTTATTTGGGTAATAAGTCACAAATTTTCCTTATTTTGGAGCAAAAAGACCGAAATTCTATTTGTATTGGGGGACAAAGACAGAAATTCCACATATTTAGAGGCATAAAAGCAGAAATTCCAATTATTTTGGAGCAAAAATGAAGAAATTTTCCTTTTTTATGGCAAAAAGGTATGCATTCTTCTTATTTTCGGGCAAAAAGGCAGAAATTCCCCGTATTTTGGAGCAAAATTGCAGAAATTGCCATAATTGTGGGGCAAAAAGGCAGAAATTCCCTATATGTTGAGGCAAAAAGACAGAAATTCTCCTTATTTTGGGTCAAAACTATGAAATTCCAATTATTTTGAGGCAAAATTCCAGAAATTTCAATTATTTTGGGGCAAAATTGTAGAAATTTCATTTATTTTGGGGAAAAATTTCAGAAATTTCACTTATTTCAGAAAAAAAGCAGAAATTTTCTTATTTCGAAGCAAAAAGGCAGAAATTTCTTTTATTTTGGTACAAAATTGCAGAAATTTCCCTTATTTTGGGGCAAAATTGCAGAAATTTCACTTATTTTGGGGCAAAATTTCAGAAATTTCACTTTTTCAGGAAAAAAAGGCAGAAATTTTCCTTATTTTGGGGCAAAAAGGCAGAAATTCCTAATATTTTGTGGCAAAAATGCAGAAATTCCCCTTATTTTGAGGTAAAAAGGCTGAAATTCCCTTTATTTGGGGGCAAAAATGGCAGAAATTTCCCTTTTTGGGGGGCAAAATTGTAGAAATTTCACTTATTTCAGGGTAATAAGTCAGAAATTTTCCTTATTTTGGGGCAAAAAAGACAGAAATTCCCTTTGTTTTGGGGGAAAAAGACAGAAATTCCACTTATTTAGAGTCAAAAAGGCAGAAATTCCTTTTATTTTGGAGCAAAAATGAAGAAATTTTCCTTTTTTATGTCAAAAAGGTATGCATTCTTATTTTCGGGCAAAAAGGCCGAAATTCCCCGTCTTTTGGAGCAAAATTGCAGAAATTCCCCTAATTGTGGGGCAAAAAGGCAGAAATTCCCTATATGTTGGGGCAAAAAGACAGAAATTCTCCTTATTTTGGGGTAAAACTCAGAAATTCCACTTATTTTGGGGCAAAATTCCAGAAATTTCACTTATTTTTGGGCAAAATTTTAGAAATTTCACTTATTTTGGGCCAAAATTTCAGAAATTTCACTTATTTTCAGAAAAAAAAATAAAAATTTTTCTATTTGTAAGCAAAAATGCAGAAATTTCTTTTATTTTGGTACAAAATTGCAGAAATTTTTCTTATTTTGGGGCAAAAAGGCAGAAATTTCCCATATTTTGGGGCAAAAATTCAGAAATTCCCCTTATTTTGAGGTAAAAAGGCTAAAATTCCCCTTTATTTGGGGGCAAAAAGGCAGAAATTCCACTTCTTTTGGGCCAAAATTGCGGAAATTTCACTTATTTCAGGGAAAAAAGGCAGAAATTTTCCTTCTTTTGGGGCAAAAAGGCAGAAATTCCTAATATTTTGTGGCAAAAATGCAGAAATTCCCTTTATTTTGAGGTAAAAAGGGTGAAATTCCCCTTATTTGGGGGTAAAAATGCCGAAATTTCGCTTATTTTGGGGCAAAATTGCAGAAATTTCACTTATTTCAGGGTAATAAGTAAGAAATTTTCCATATTTTGGGGCAAAAAAGACAGAAATTCCCTTTGTTTTGGGGGAAAAAGACAGAAATACCACTTATTTAGAGGCAAAAAAGCAGAAATTTTCCTTATTTTGGAGCAAAAATGAAGAAATTTCCCTTTTTTATGGCAAAAAGGTATGCATTCTTCTTATTTTCGGGCAAAAAGGCAGAAATTCCCCGTATTTTGGAGCAAAATTGCAGAAATTCCCCTAATTGTCGGGCAAAAAGGTAGAAATTCCCTATATGTTGGGGCAAAAAGACAGAAATTCTCCTTATTTTGGGGCGAAACTCAGAAATTCCACTTATTTGGGGCAAAATTCCAGAAATTTACCTTATTTTAGAACAAAATTGCAGAAATTTCACTTATTTTGGGGCAAAATTGCAGAAATTTCACTTATTTCAGGGAAAAAAGGCAGAAATTTTCCTTATTTTGGGGCAAAAAGCAGAAATCCCTAATATTTTGTGGCAAAAATGCAGAAATTCCCCTTATTTTGAGGTAAAAAGGCTGAAATTACCCTTATTTGGGGGCAAAAGGCAGTAATTTCACTTATATTGGGGCAAAATTGAAGAAATTTCAGTTATTTCAGGGTAATAAGTAAGAAATTTTTTTTATTTTGGAAGAAAAAAGACAGAAATTCCCTTTGTTTTGGGGGAAAAAGACAGAAATTCCACTTATTTAGAGTCAAAAAGGCAGAAATTCCCCTTATTTTGAAGCAAAAATGAAGAAATTTCCCTTTTTTATGGCAAAAAGGTATGCATTCTTCTTATTTTCAGGCAAAAAGGCAGAAATTCCCTGTATTTTGAGCAACATTGCAGAAATTCCCCTAATTGTGGGGCAAAAAGGCAGAAATTCCCTATATGTTGGGGCAAAAAGACAGACATTCTTCTTATTTGGGGGCAAAACTGAGTAATTCCACTTATTTTGGGGCAAAATTCCAGAAATTTCCCATATTTTGGGGCCAAATTGCAGAAATTTCACTTATTTTGGGGCAAAATTTCAGAAATTTCACTTATTTTAGGGAATAAAAGCAGAAATTTTTTTATTTTGGGGCAAAAAGGCAGAAATTTCCCATATTTTGAAGCAAAAATGCAGAAATTCCCCTTATTTTGAGGTAAAAAGGCTGAAATTCCCCTTATTTGGGGGCAAAAAGGCAGAAATTTCCTCTATTTTGAGGCAAAATTGCAGAAATTTCACTTATTTCAGGGTAATAAGTCAGAAATTTTCCTTATTTTGGGGCAAAAAAGACAGAAATTCCCTTTGTTTTGGGGGAAAAAGACAGAAATTCCACTTATTTGAGGCAAATGCAGAAATTCCCCTTATTTTGGAGCAAAAATTAAGAAATTTCCCTTTTTTATGGCAAAAAGGTATGCATTCTTCTTATTTTCGGACAAAAAGGCAGAAATTCCCCGTATTTTGGAGCAAAATTGCAGAAATTCCCCTAATTGTAGGGCAAAAAGGCAGAAATTCCCTATATGTTGGGGCAAAAGGACAGAAATTCTCCTTATTTTGTGGCTAAACTCAGAAATACCACTTATTTTGAGGCAAAATTCCAGAAATTTCCCTTATTTTGTGGAAAAATTGCAGAAATTTCACTTATTTTGGGCAAAATTGCAGAAATTTCACTTATTTCAGAAAAAAAGCAGAATTTTTTTTATTTTGGGGCAAAAATGCAGAAATTTCTTTTATTTTGGTACAAAATTGAAGAAATTTTTCTTATTTTGGGGCAAAAACGCAGAAATTTCCCATATTTTGGGGCAAAACTGCAGAAATTTCCCTTTTTTTGACGTAAAAAGGCTGAAATTCCCCTTATTTGGGGGCAAAAAGGGAGAAATTTTTCTTATTTTGAGGCAAAATTGCAGCAATTTCACTTATTTCAGGGTAATAAGTCAGAAACTTTCCTTATCTTGGGGCAAAAAATACAGAAATTCCCTTTGTTTTGGGGGAAAAAGACAGAAATTCCACTTATTTTGGGGCAAAATTCCAGAAATTTCACTTATTTTGGGGCAAATTTGTAGAAATTTCACTTATTTTGGGGCAAAATTTCAGAAATTTCACTTTTTTCAGAAAAAAAGTAGAAATTTTTCTATTTGGAAGCAAAAAGGCAGAAATTTCTTTTATTTTGGTACAAAATTGCAGAAATTTTTCTTATTTTGGGGCAAAAAGATAGAAATTTCCCATATTTTAGGGCAAAAATGCAGAAATTCCCCTTATTTTGAGGTAAAAAGGCTAAAATTCCCCTTATTTGGGGGCAAAAAGGCAGAAATTTCACTTATTTTGGGCCAAACTTGCGGAAATTTCACTTATTTCAGGGAAAAAAGGCAGAAATTTTCCTTATTTTGGGGTAAAAAGGCAGAAATTCCTAATATTTTGTGGCAAAAATGCAGAAATTCCCTTTATTTTGAGGTAAAAAGGGTGAAATTCCCCTTATTTGGGGGTAAAAATGCCGAAATTTCGCTTATTTTGGGGCAAAATTGCAGAAATTTCACTTATTTCAGGGTAATAAGTAAAAAATTTTCCATATTTTGGGGCAAAAAAGACAGAAATTCCCTTTGTTTTGGGGGAAAAAGGCAGAAATACCACTTATTTAGAGGCAAAAAAGCAGAAATTTTCCTTATTTTGGAGCAAAAATGAAGAAATTTCCCTTTTTTATGGCAAAAAGGTATGCATTCTTCTTATTTTCGGGCAAAAAGGCAGAAATTCCCCGTATTTTGGAGCAAAATTGCAGAAATTCCCCTAATTGTCGGGCAAAAAGGTAGAAATTCCCTATATGTTGGGGCAAAAAGACAGAAATTCTCCTTATTTTGGGGCGAAACTCAGAAATTCCACTTATTTGGGGCAAAATTCCAGAAATTTACCTTATTTTAGAACAAAATTGCAGAAATTTCACTTATTTTGGGGCAAAATTGCAGAAATTTCACTTATTCCAGGGAAAAAAGGCAGAAATTTTCCTTATTTTGGGGCAAAAAGCAGAAATTCCTAATATTTTGTGGCAAAAATGCAGAAATTCCCCTTATTTTGAGGTAAAAAGGCTGAAATTACCCTTATTTGGGGGCAAAAAGGCAGTAATTTCCCTTATTTTGGGGCAAAATTGAAGAAATTTCAGTTATTTCAGGGTAATAAGTAAGAAATTTTTTTTATTTTGGAAGAAAAAAGACAGAAATTCCCTTTGTTTTGGGGGAAAAAGACAGAAATTCCACTAATTTAGAGTCAAAAAGGCAGAAATTCCCCTTATTTTGAAGCAAAAATGAAGAAATTTCCCTTTTTTATGGCAAAAAGGTATGCATTCTTCTTATTTTCAGGCAAAAAGGCAGAAATTCCCTGTATTTTGAGCAACATTGCAGAAATTCCCCTAATTGTGGGGCTAAAAGGCAGAAATTCCCTATATGTTGGGGCAAAAAGACAGACATTCTTCTTATTTGGGGGCAAAACTGAGTAATTCCACTTATTTTGGGGCAAAATTCCAGAAATTTCCCATATTTTGGGGCCAAATTGCAGAAATTTCACTTATTTTGGGGCAAAATTTCAGAAATTTCACTTATTTCAGGGAAAAAAAGCAGAAATTTTTTTATTTTGGGGCAAAAAGGCAGAAATTTCCCATATTTTGAAGCAAAAATGCAGAAATTCCCCTTATTTTGAGGTAAAAAGGCTGAAATTCCCCTTATTTGGGGGCAAAAAGGCAGAAATTTCCTTTATTTTGAGGCAAAATTGCAGAAATTTCACTTATTTCAGGGTAATAAGTCAGAAATTTTCCTTATTTTGGGGCAAAAAAGACAGAAATTCCCTTTGTTTTGGGGGAAAAAGACAGAAATTCCACTTATTTAGAGGCAAATGCAGAAATTCCCCTTATTTTGGAGCAAAAATGAAGAAATTTCCCTTTTTTATGGCAAAAAGGTATGCATTCTTCTTATTTTCGGACAAAAAGGCAGAAATTCCCCGTATTTTGGAGCAAAATTGCAGAAATTCCCCTAATTGTGGGGCAAAAAGGCAGAAATTCCCTATATGTTGGGGCAAAAGGACAGAAATTCTCCTTATTTTGTGGCTAAACTCAGAAATACCACTTATTTTGAGGCAAAATTCCAGAAATTTCCCTTATTTTGTGGAAAAATTGCAGAAATTTTACTTATTTTGGGCAAAATTGCAGAAATTTCACTTATTTCAGAAAAAAAGCAGAATTTTTTTTATTTTGGGGCAAAAAGGCAGAAATTTCTTTTATTTTGGTACAAAATTGAAGAAATTTTTCTTATTTTGGGGCAAAAACGCAGAAATTTCCCATATTTTGGGGCAAAACTGCAGAAATTTCCCTTTTTTTGACGTAAAAAGGCTGAAATTCCCCTTATTTGGGGGCAAAAAGGGAGAAATTTGTCTTATTTTGAGGCAAAATTGCAGCAATTTCACTTATTTCAGGGTAATAAGTCAGAAATTTTCCTTATCTTGGGGCAAAAAATACAGAAATTCCCTTTGTTTTGGGGGAAAAAGACAGAAATTCCACTTATTTTGGGGCAAAATTCCAGAAATTTCACTTATTTTGGGGCAAATTTGTAGAAATTTCACTTATTTTGGGGCAAAATTTCAGAAATTTCACTTTTTTCAGAAAAAAAAGTAGAAATTTTTCTATTTGGAAGCAAAAAGGCAGAAATTTCTTTTATTTTGGTACAAAATTGCAGAAATTTTTCTTATTTTGGGGCAAAAAGGCAGAAATTTCCCATATTTTATGGCAAAAATGCAGAAATTCCCCTTATTTTGAGGTAAAAAGGCTAAAATTCCCCTTATTTGGGGGCAAAAAGGCAGAAATTTCACTTATTTTGGGCCAAACTTGCGGAAATTTCACTTATTTCAGCAAAAAAAAGGCAGAAATTTTCCTTATTTTGGGGTAAAAAGGCAGAAATTCCTAATATTTTGTGGCAAAAATGCAGAAATTCCCTTTATTTTGAGGTAAAAAGGGTGAAATTCCCCTTATTTGGGGGTAAAAATGCCGAAATTTCGCTTATTTTGGGGCAAAATTGCAGAAATTTCACTTATTTCAGGGTAATAAGTAAAAAATTTTCCATATTTTGGGGCAAAAAAGACAGAAATTCCCTTTGTTTTGGGGGAAAAAGGCAGAAATACCACTTATTTAGAGGCACAAAAGCAGAAATTTTCCTTATTTTGGAGCAAAAATGAAGAAATTTCCCTTTTTTATGGCAAAAAGGTATGCATTCTTCTTATTTTCGGGCAAAAAGGCAGAAATTCCCCGTATTTTGGAGCAAAATTGCAGAAATTCCCCTAATTGTCGGGCAAAAAGGTAGAAATTCCCTATATGTTGGGGAAAAAGACAGAAATTCTCCTTATTTTGGGGCGAAACTCAGAAATTCCACTTATTTGGGGCAAAATTCCAGAAATTTACCTTATTTTAGAACAAAATTGCAGAAATTTCACTTATTTTGGGGCAAAATTGCAGAAATTTCACTTATTTCAGGGAAAAAAGGCAGAAATTTTCCTTATTTTGGGGCAAAAAGCAGAAATTCCTAATATTTTGTGGCAAAAATGCAGAAATTCCCCTTATTTTGAGGTAAAAAGGCTGAAATTACCCTTATTTGGGGGCAAAAAGGCAGTAATTTCCCTTATTTTGGGGCAAAATTGAAGAAATTTCAGTTATTTCAGGGTAATAAGTAAGAAATTTTTTTTATTTTGGAAGAAAAAAGACAGAAATTCCCTTTGTTTTGGGGGAAAAAGACAGAAATTCCACTTATTTAGAGTCAAAAAGGCAGAAATTCCCCTTATTTTGAAGCAAAAATGAAGAAATTTCCCTTTTTTATGGCAAAAAGGTATGTATTCTTCTTATTTTCAGGCAAAAAGGCAGAAATTCCCTGTATTTTGAGCAACATTGCAGAAATTCCCCTAATTGTGGGGTAAAAAGGCAGAAATTCCCTATATGTTGGGGCAAAAAGACAGACATTCTTCTTATTTTGGGTCAAAACTGAGAAATTCCACTTATTTTGGGGCAATATTCCAGAAATTTCCCATATTTTGGGGCCAAATTGCAGAAATTTCACTTATTTTGGGGCAAAATTTCAGAAATTTCACTTATTTCAGGGAAAAAAAGCAGAAATTTTTTTTATTTTGGGGCAAAAAGGCAGAAATTTCTCATATTTTGAAGCAAAAATGCAGAAATTCCTCTTATTTTGAGGTAAAAAGGCTGAAATTCCCCTTATTTGGGGGCAAAAAGGCAGATATTTCCTTTATTTTGAGGCAAAATTGCAGAAATTTCACTTATTTCAGTGTAATAAGTCAGAAATTTTCATTATTTTGGGGCAAAAAAGACAGAAATTCCCTTTGATTTGGGGGAAAAAGACAGAAATTCCACTTATTTAGAGGCAAATGCAGAAATTCCTCTTATTTTGGAGCAAAAATGAAAAAATTTCCCTTTTTTATGGCAAAAAGGTATGCATTCTTCTTATTTTCGGACAAAAAGGCAGAAATTCCCCGTATTTTGGAGCAAAATTGCAGAAATTCCCCTAATTGTGGGGCAAAAAGGCAGAAATTCCCTATATGTTGGGGCAAAAGGACAGAAATTCTCCTTATTTTGTGGCAAAACTCAGAAATACCACTTATTTTGAGGCAAAATTCCAGAAATGCCCTTATTTTGTAGAAAAATTGCAGAAATTTCACTTATTTTGGGCAAAATTGCAGAAATTTCACTTATTTCAGAAAAAAAGCAGAATTTTTTTATTTTGGGGCAAAAAGGCAGAAATTTCTTTTATTTTGGTACAAAATTGAAGAAATTTTTCTTATTTTGGGGCAAAAACGCAGAAATTTCCCATATTTTGGGGCAAAACTGCAGAAATTTCCCTTTTTTTGACGTAAATAGGCTGAAATTCCCCTTATTTGGGGGCAAAAAGGGAGAAATTTTTCTTATTTTGAGGCAAAATTGCAGCAATTTCACTTATTTCAGGGTAATAAGTCAGAAATTTTCCTTATCTTGGGGCAAAAAATACAGAAATTCCCTTTGTTTTGGGGGAAAAAGACAGAAATTCCACTTATTTTGGGGCAAAATTCCAGAAATTTCACTAATTTTGTAGAAATTTCACTTATTTTGGGGCAAAATTTCAGAAATTTCACTTTTTTCAGAAAAAAAAGTAGAAATTTTTCTATTTGGAAGCAAAAAGGCAGAAATTTCTTTTATTTTGGTACAAAATTGCAGAAATTTTTCTTATTTTGGGGCAAAAAGGCAGAAATTTCCCATATTTTAGGGCAAAAATGCAGAAATTCCCCTTATTTTGAGGTAAAAGCTAAAATTCCACTTATTTCGGGGCAAAAAGGCAGAAATTTCACTTATTTTGGGCCAAACTTGCGGAAATTTCACTTATTTCAGGGAAAAAAAGGCAGAAATTTTCCTTAATTTGGGGCAAAAAGGCAGAAATTCCTAATATTTTGTGGCAAAAATGCAGAAATTCCCTTTATTTTGAGGTAAAAAGGGTGAAATTCCCCTTATTTGGGGGTAAAAATGCCGAAATTTCGCTTATTTTGGAGCAAAATTGCAGAAATTTCACTTATTTCAGGGTAATAACTAAGAAATTTTCCATATTTTGTGGCAAAAAAGACAGAAATTCCCTTTGTTTTGGGGGAAAAAGACAGAAATACCACTTATTTAAAGGCAAAAAGCAGAAATTTTCCTTATTATGGAGCAAAAATGAAGAAATTTCCCTTTTTTATGGCAAAAAGGTATGCATTCTTCTTATTTTCGGGCAAAAAGGCAGAAATTCCCCGTATTTTGGAGCAAAATTGCAGAAATTCCCCTAATTGTCGGGCAAAAAGGTAGAAATTCCCTATATGTTGGGGCAAAAAGACAGAAATTCTCCTTATTTTGGGGCGAAACTCAGAAATTCCACTTATTTGGGGCAAAATTCCAGAAATTTACCTTATTTTAGAACAAAATTGCAGAAATTTCACTTATTTTGGGGCAAAATTGCAGAAATTTCACTTATTTCAGGGAAAAAAGGCAGAAATTTTCCTTATTTTGGGGCAAAAAGCAGAAATTCCTAATATTTTTTGGCAAAAATGCAGAAATTCCCCTTATTTTGAGGTAAAAAGGCTGAAATTACCCTTATTTGGGGGCAAAAAGGCAGTAATTTCCCTTATTTTGGGGCAAAATTGAAGAAATTTCAGTTATTTCAGGGTAATAAGTAAGAAATTTTTTTTATTTTGGAAGAAAAAAGACAGAAATTCCCTTTGTTTTGGGGGAAAAAGACAGAAATTCCACTTATTTAGAGTCAAAAAGGCAGAAATTCCCCTTATTTTGAAGCAAAAATGAAGAAATTTCCCTTTTTTATGGCAAAAAGGTATGCATTCTTCTTATTTTCAGGCAAAAAGGCAGAAATTCCCTGTATTTTGAGCAACATTGCAGAAATTCCCCTAATTGTGGGGTAAAAAGGCAGAAATTCCCTATATGTTGGGGCAAAAAGACAGACATTCTTCTTATTTTGGGGCAAAACTGAGTAATTCCACTTATTTTGGGGCAAAATTCCAGAAATTTCCCATATTTGGAGCCAAATTGCAGAAATTTCACTTATTTTGGGGCAAAATTTCAGAAATTTCACTTATTTCAGGGAAAAAGCAGAAATTTTTTTATTTTGGGGCAAAAATGCAGAAATTTCCCATATTTTGAAGCAAAAATGCAGAAATTCCCCTTATTTTGAGGTAAAAAGGCTGAAATTCCCCTTATTTGGGGGCAAAAAGGCAGAAATTTCCTTTATTTTGAGGCAAAATTGCAGAAATTTCACTTATTTCAGGGTAATAAGTCAGAAATTTTCCTTATTTTGGGGCAAAAAAGACAGAAATTCCCTTTGTTTTGGGGTAAAAAGACAGAAATTCCACTTATTTAGAGGCAAATGCAGAAATTCCCCTTATTTTGGAGCAAAAATGAAGAAATTTCCCTTTTTTATGGCAAAAAGGTATGCATTCTTCTTATTTTCGGACAAAAAGGCAGAAATTCCCCGTATTTTGGAGCAAAATTGCAGAAATTCCCCTAATTGTGGGGCAAAAAGGCAGAAATTCCCTATATGTTGGGGCAAAAGGACAGAAATTCTCCTTATTTTGTGGCAAAACTCAGAAATACCACTTATTTTGAGGCAAAATTCCAGAAATTCCCTTATTTTGTGGAAAAATTGCAGAAATTTCACTTATTTTGGGCAAAATTGCAGAAATTTCACTTATTTCAGAAAAAAAAGCAGAATTTTTTTTATTTTGGGGCAAAAAGGCAGAAATTTCTTTTATTTTGGTACAAAATTGACGAAATTTTTCTTATTTTGGGGCAAAAACGCAGAAATTTCCCATATTTTGGGGCAAAACTGCAGAAATTTCCCTTTTTTTGACGTAAAAAGGCTGAAATTCCCCTTATTTGGGGGCAAAAAGGGAGAAATTTTTCTTATTTTGAGGCAAAATTGCAGCAATTTCACTTATTTCAGGGTAATAAGTCAGAAATTTTCCTTATCTTGGGGCAAAAAATACAGAAATTCCCTTTGTTTTGGGGGAAAAAGACAGAAATTCCACTTATTTTGGGGCAAAATTCCAGAAATTTCACTTATTTTGGGGCAAATTTGTAGAAATTTCACTTATTTTGGGGCAAAATTTCAGAAATTTCACTTTTTTCAGAAAAAAAAGTAGAAATTTTTCTATTTGGAAGCAAAAAGGCAAAAATTTCTTTTATTTTGGTACAAAATTGCAGAAATTTTTCTTATTTTGGGGCAAAAAGGCAGAAATTTCCCATATTTTATGGCAAAAATGCAGAAATTCCCCTTATTTTGAGGTAAAAGCTAAAATTCCACTTATTTGGGGGCAAAAGGCAGAAATTTCACTTATTTTGGGCCAAACTTGCGGAAATTTCACTTATTTCAGTGAAAAAAAGGCAGAAATTTTCCTTAATTTGGGGCAAAAAGGCAGAAATTCCTAATATTTTGTGGCAAAAATGCAGAAATTCCCTTTATTTTGAGGTAAAAAGGGTGAAATTCCCCTTATTTGGGGGTAAAAATGCTGAAATTTCACTTATTTGGGGGCAAAATTGCAGAAATTTCACTTATTTCAGGGTAATAAGTAAGAAATTTTCCATATTTTGGGGCAAAAAAGACAGAAATTCCCTTTGTTTTGGGGGAAAAAGACAGAAATACCACTTATTTAGAGGCAAAAAAGCAGAAATTTTCCTTATTTTGGAGCAAAAATGAAGAAATTTCCCTTTTTTATGGCAAAAAGGTATGCATTCTTCTTATTTTCGGGCAAAAAGGCAGAAATTCCCCTAATTGTCGGGCAAAAAGGTAGAAATTCCCTATATGTTGGGGCAAAAAGACAGAAATTCTCCTTATTTTGGGGCGAAACTCAGAAATTCCACTTATTTGGGGCAAAATTCCAGAAATTTACCTTATTTTAGAACAAAATTGCAGAAATTTCACTTATTTTGGGGCAAATTTGCAGAAATTTCACTTATTTCAGGGAAAAAAGGCAGAAATTTTCCTTATTTTGGGGCAAAAAGCAGAAATTCCTAATATTTTGTGGCAAAAATGCAGAAATTCCCCTTATTTTGAGGTAAAAAGGCTGAAATTACCCTTATTTGGGGGCAAAAAGGCAGTAATTTCCCTTATTTTGGGGCAAAATTGAAGAAATTTCAGTTATTTCAGGGTAATAAGTAAGAAATTTTTTTTATTTTGGAAGAAAAAAGACAGAAATTCCCTTTGTTTTGGGGGAAAAAGACAGAAATTCCACTTATTTAGAGTCAAAAAGGCAGAAATTCCCCTTATTTTGAAGCAAAAATGAAGAAATTTCCCTTTTTTATGGCAAAAAGGTATGCATTCTTCTTATTTTCAGGCAAAAAGGCAGAAATTCCCTGTATTTTTAGCAACATTGCAGAAATTCCCCTAATTGTGGGGAAAAAAGGCAGAAATTCCCTATATGTTGGGGCAAAAAGACAGACATTCTTCTTATTTTGGGGCAAAACTGAGTAATTCCACTTATTTTGGGGCAAAATTCCAGAAATTTCCCATATTTGGGGCCAAATTGCAGAAATTTCACTTATTTTGGGGCAAAATTTCAGAAAATTCACTTATTTCAGGGAAAAAAAGCAGAAATTTTTTTATTTTGGGGCAAAAAGGCAGAAATTTCCCATATTTTGAAGCAAAAATGCAGAAATTCCCCTTATTTTGAGGTAAAAAGGCTGAAATTCCCCTTATTTGGGGGCAAAAAGGCAGAAATTTCCTTTATTTTGAGGCAAAATTGCAGAAATTTCACTTATTTCAGGGTAATAAGTCAGAAATTTTCCTTATTTTGGGGCAAAAAAGACAGAAATTCCCTTTGTTTTGGGGGAAAAAGACAGAAATTCCACTTATTTAGAGGCAAATGCAGAAATTCCCCTTATTTTGGAGCAAAAATGAAGAAATTTCCCTTTTTTATGGCAAAAAGGTATGCATTCTTCTTATTTTCAGGCAAAAAGGCAGAAATTCCCTGTATTTTGGAGCAAAATTGCAGAAATTCCCCTAATTGTGGGGCAAAAAGGCAGAAATTCCCTATATGTTGGGGCAAAAGGACAGAAATTCTCCTTATTTTGTGGCAAAACTCAGAAATACCACTTATTTTGAGGCAAAATTCCAGAAATTCCCTTATTTTGTGGAAAAATTGCAGAAATTTCACTTATTTTGGGCAAAATTGCAGAAATTTCACTTATTTCAGAAAAAAAGCAGAATTTTTTTTATTTTGGGGCAAAAAGGCAGAAATTTCTTTTATTTTGGTACAAAATTGACGAAATTTTTCTTATTTTGGGGCAAAAACGCAGAAATTTCCCATATTTTGGGGCAAAACTGCAGAAATTTCCTTTTTTTTGACGTAAAAAGGCTGAAATTCCCCTTATTTGGGGGCAAAAAGGGAGAAATTTTTCTTATTTTGAGGCAAAATTGCAGCAATTTCACTTATTTCAGGGTAATAAGTCAGAAATTTTCCTTATCTTGGGGCAAAAAATACAGAAATTCCCTTTGTTTTGGGGGAAAAAGACAGAAATTCCACTTATTTTGGGGCAAAATTCCAGAAATTTCACTTATTTTGGGGCAAATTTGTAGAAATTTCACTTATTTTGGGGCAAAATTTCAGAAATTTCACTTTTTTCAGAAAAAAAAGTAGAAATTTTTCTATTTGGAAGCAAAAAGGCAAAAATTTCTTTTATTTTGGTACAAAATTGCAGAAATTTTTCTTATTTTGGGGCAAAAATGCAGAAATTTCCCATATTTTATGGCAAAAATGCAGAAATTCCCCTTATTTTGAGGTAAAAGCTAAAATTCCACTTAATTGGGGTCAAAAAGGCAGAAATTTCACTTATTTTGGGCCAAACTTGCGGAAATTTCACTTATTTCAGTGAAAAAAAAGGCAGAAATTTTCCTTAATTTGGGGCAAAAAGGCAGAAATTCCTAATATTTTGTGGCAAAAATGCAGAAATTCCCTTTATTTTGAGGTAAAAAGGGTGAAATTCCCCTTATTTGGGGGTAAAAATGCTGAAATTTCGCTTATTTTGGGGCAAAACTGCCGAAATTTCACTTATTTCAGGGTAATAAGTAAGAAATTTTCCATATTTTGGGGCAACAAAGACAGAAATTCCCTTTGTTTTGGGGGAAAAAGACAGAAATACCACTTATTTAGAGGCAAAAAAGCAGAAATTTTCCTTATTTTGGAGCAAAAATGAAGAAATTTCCCTTTTTTATGGCAAAAAGGTATGCATTCTTCTTATTTTCGGGCAAAAAGGCAGAAATTCCCCGTATTTTCGAGCAAAATTGCAGAAATTCCCCTAATTGTCGGGCAAAAAGGTAGAAATTCCCTATATGTTGGGGCAAAAAGACAGAAATTCTCCTTATTTTGGGGCGAAACTCAGAAATTCCACTTATTTGGGGCAAAATTCCAGAAATTTACCTTATTTTAGAACAAAATTGCAGAAATTTCACTTATTTTGGGGCAAATTTGCAGAAATTTCACTTATTTCAGGGAAAAAAGGCAGAAATTTTCCTTATTTTGGGGCAAAAAGCAGAAATTCCTAATATTTTGTGGCAAAAATGCAGAAATTCCCCTTATTTTGAGGTAAAAAGGCTGAAATTACCCTTATTTGGGGGCAAAAAGGCAGTAATTTCCCTTATTTTGGGGCAAAATTGAAGAAATTTCAGTTATTTCAGGGTAATAAGTAAGAAATTTTTTTTATTTTGGAAGAAAAAAGACAGAAATTCCCTTTGTTTTGGGGGAAAAAGACAGAAATTCCACTTATTTAGAGTCAAAAAGGCAGAAATTCCCCTTATTTTGAAGCAAAAATGAAGAAATTTCCCTTTTTTATGGCAAAAAGGTATGCATTCTTCTTATTTTCAGGCAAAAAGGCAGAAATTCCCTGTATTTTTAGCAACATTGCAGAAATTCCCCTAATTGTGGGGAAAAAAGGCAGAAATTCCCTATATGTTGGGGCAAAAAGACAGACATTCTTCTTATTTTGGGGCAAAACTGAGTAATTCCACTTATTTTGGGGCAAAATTCCAGAAATTTCCCATATTTGGGGCCAAATTGCAGAAATTTCACTTATTTTGGGGCAAAATTTCAGAAATTTCACTTATTTCAGGGAAAAAAAGCAGAAATTTTTTTATTTTGGGGGAAAAGGCAGAAATTTCCCATATTTTGAAGCAAAAATGCAGAAATTCCGCTTATTTTGAGGTAAAAAGGCTGAAATTCCCCTTATTTGGGGGCAAAAAGGCAGAAATTTCCTTTATTTTGAGGCAAAATTGCAGAAATTTCACTTATTTCAGGGTAATAAGTCAGAAATTTTCCTTATTTTGGGGCAAAAAATACAGAAATTCCCTTTGTTTTGGGGGAAAAAGACAGAAATTCCACTTATTTTGGGGCAAAATTCCAGAAATTTCACTTATTTTGGGGCAAATTTGTAGAAATTTCACTTATTTTGGGGCAAAATTTCAGAAATTTCACTTTTTTCAGAAAAAAAAGTAGAAATTTTTCTATTTGGAAGCAAAAAGGCAGAAATTTCTTTTATTTTGGTACAAAATTGCAGAAATTTTTCTTATTTTGGGGCAAAAAGGCAGAAATTTCCCATATTTTAGGGCAAAAATGCAGAAATTCCCCTTATTTTGAGGTAAAAGCTAAAATTCCACTTATTTCGGGGCAAAAAGGCAGAAATTTCACTTATTTTGGGCCAAACTTGCGGAAATTTCACTTATTTCAGGGAAAAAAGGCAGAAATTTTCCTTAATTTGGGGCAAAAAGGCAGAAATTCCTAATATTTTGTGGCAAAAATGCAGAAATTCCCTTTATTTTGAGGTAAAAAGGGTGAAATTCCCCTTATTTGGGGGTAAAAATGCCGAAATTTCGCTTATTTTGGAGCAAAATTGCAGAAATTTCACTTATTTCAGGGTAATAACTAAGAAATTTTCCATATTTTGTGGCAAAAAAGACAGAAATTCCCTTTGTTTTGGGGGAAAAAGACAGAAATACCACTTATTTAGAGGCAAAAAGCAGAAATTTTCCTTATTATGGAGCAAAAATGAAGAAATTTCCCTTTTTTATGGCAAAAAGGTATGCATTCTTCTTATTTTCGGGCAAAAAGGCAGAAATTCCCCGTATTTTGGAGCAAAATTGCAGAAATTCCCCTAATTGTCGGGCAAAAAGGTAGAAATTCCCTATATGTTGGGGCAAAAAGACAGAAATTCTCCTTATTTTGGGGCGAAACTCAGAAATTCCACTTATTTGGGGCAAAATTCCAGAAATTTACCTTATTTTAGAACAAAATTGCAGAAATTTCACTTATTTTGGGGCAAAATTGCAGAAATTTCACTTATTTCAGGGAAAAAAGGCAGAAATTTTCCTTATTTTGGGGCAAAAAGCAGAAATTCCTAATATTTTTTGGCAAAAATGCAGAAATTCCCCTTATTTTGAGGTAAAAAGGCTGAAATTACCCTTATTTGGGGGCAAAAAGGCAGTAATTTCCCTTATTTTGGGGCAAAATTGAAAAAATTTCAGTTATTTCAGGGTAATAAGTAAGAAATTTTTTTTATTTTGGAAGAAAAAAGACAGAAATTCCCTTTGTTTTGGGGGAAAAAGACAGAAATTCCACTTATTTAGAGTCAAAAAGGCAGAAATTCCCCTTATTTTGAAGCAAAAATGAAGAAATTTCCCTTTTTTATGGCAAAAATGTATGCATTCTTCTTATTTTCAGGCAAAAAGGCAGAAATTCCCTGTATTTTGAGCAACATTGCAGAAATTCCCCTAATTGTGGGGTAAAAAGGCAGAAATTCCCTATATGTTGGGGCAAAAAGACAGACATTCTTCTTATTTTGGGGCAAAACTGAGTAATTCCACTTATTTTGGGGCAAAATTCCAGAAATTTCCCATATTTGGAGCCAAATTGCAGAAATTTCACTTATTTTGGGGCAAAATTTCAGAAATTTCACTTATTTCAGGGAAAAAGCAGAAATTTTTTTATTTTGGGGCAAAAATGCAGAAATTTCCCATATTTTGAAGCAAAAATGCAGAAATTCCCCTTATTTTGAGGTAAAAAGGCTGAAATTCCCCTTATTTGGGGGCAAAAAGGCAGAAATTTCCTTTATTTTGAGGCAAAATTGCAGAAATTTCACTTATTTCAGGGTAATAAGTCAGAAATTTTCCTTATTTTGGGGCAAAAAAGACAGAAATTCCCTTTGTTTTGGGGGAAAAAGACAGAAATTCCACTTATTTAGAGGCAAATGCAGAAATTCCCCTTATTTTGGAGCAAAAATGAAGAAATTTCCCTTTTTTATGGCAAAAAGGTATGCATTCTTCTTATTTTCGGACAAAAAGGCAGAAATTCCCCGTATTTTGGAGCAAAATTGCAGAAATTCCCCTAATTGTGGGGCAAAAAGGCAGAAATTCCCTATATGTTGGGGCAAAAGGACAGAAATTCTCCTTATTTTGTGGCAAAACTCAGAAATACCACTTATTTTGAGGCAAAATTCCAGAAATTCCCTTATTTTGTGGAAAAATTGCAGAAATTTCACTTATTTTGGGCAAAATTGCAGAAATTTCACTTATTTCAGAAAAAAAAGCAGAATTTTTTTTATTTTGGGGCAAAAAGGCAGAAATTTCTTTTATTTTGGTACAAAATTGACGAAATTTTTCTTATTTTGGGGCAAAAACGCAGAAATTTCCCATATTTTGGGGCAAAACTGCAGAAATTTCCCTTTTTTTGACGTAAAAAGGCTGAAATTCCCCTTATTTGGGGGCAAAAAGGGAGAAATTTTTCTTATTTTGAGGCAAAATTGCAGCAATTTCACTTATTTCAGGGTAATAAGTCAGAAATTTTCCTTATCTTGGGGCAAAAAATACAGAAATTCCCTTTGTTTTGGGGGAAAAAGACAGAAATTCCACTTATTTTGGGGCAAAATTCCAGAAATTTCACTTATTTTGGGGCAAATTTGTAGAAATTTCACTTATTTTGGGGCAAAATTTCAGAAATTTCACTTTTTTCAGAAAAAAAAGTAGAAATTTTTCTATTTGGAAGCAAAAAGGCAAAAATTTCTTTTATTTTGGTACAAAATTGCAGAAATTTTTCTTATTTTGGGGCAAAAAGGCAGAAATTTCCCATATTTTATGGCAAAAATGCAGAAATTCCCCTTATTTTGAGGTAAAAGCTAAAATTCCACTTATTTGGGGGCAAAAGGCAGAAATTTCACTTATTTTGGGCCAAACTTGCGGAAATTTCACTTATTTCAGTGAAAAAAAGGCAGAAATTTTCCTTAATTTGGGGCAAAAAGGCAGAAATTCCTAATATTTTGTGGCAAAAATGCAGAAATTCCCTTTATTTTGAGGTAAAAAGGGTGAAATTCCCCTTATTTGGGGGTAAAAATGCTGAAATTTCACTTATTTGGGGGCAAAATTGCAGAAATTTCACTTATTTCAGGGTAATAAGTAAGAAATTTTCCATATTTTGGGGCAAAAAAGACAGAAATTCCCTTTGTTTTGGGGGAAAAAGACAGAAATACCACTTATTTAGAGGCAAAAAAGCAGAAATTTTCCTTATTTTGGAGCAAAAATGAAGAAATTTCCCTTTTTTATGGCAAAAAGGTATGCATTCTTCTTATTTTCGGGCAAAAAGGCAGAAATTCCCCTAATTGTCAGGCAAAAAGGTAGAAATTCCCTATATGTTGGGGCAAAAAGACAGAAATTCTCCTTATTTTGGGGCGAAACTCAGAAATTCCACTTATTTGGGGCAAAATTCCAGAAATTTACCTTATTTTAGAACAAAATTGCAGAAATTTCACTTATTTTGGGGCAAATTTGCAGAAATTTCACTTATTTCAGGGAAAAAAGGCAGAAATTTTCCTTATTTTGGGGCAAAAAGCAGAAATTCCTAATATTTTGTGGCAAAAATGCAGAAATTCCCCTTATTTTGAGGTAAAAAGGCTGAAATTACCCTTATTTGGGGGCAAAAAGGCAGTAATTTCCCTTATTTTGGGGCAAAATTGAAGAAATTTCAGTTATTTCAGGGTAATAAGTAAGAAATTTTTTTTATTTTGGAAGAAAAAAGACAGAAATTCCCTTTGTTTTGGGGGAAAAAGACAGAAATTCCACTTATTTAGAGTCAAAAAGGCAGAAATTCCCCTTATTTTGAAGCAAAAATGAAGAAATTTCCCTTTTTTATGGCAAAAAGGTATGCATTCTTCTTATTTTCAGGCAAAAAGGCAGAAATTCCCTGTATTTTTAGCAACATTGCAGAAATTCCCCTAATTGTGGGGAAAAAAGGCAGAAATTCCCTATATGTTGGGGCAAAAAGACAGACATTCTTCTTATTTTGGGGCAAAACTGAGTAATTCCACTTATTTTGGGGCAAAATTCCAGAAATTTCCCATATTTGGGGCCAAATTGCAGAAATTTCACTTATTTTGGGGCAAAATTTCAGAAAATTCACTTATTTCAGGGAAAAAAAAGCAGAAATTTTTTTATTTTGGGGCAAAAAGGCAGAAATTTCCCATATTTTGAAGCAAAAATGCAGAAATTCCCCTTATTTTGAGGTAAAAAGGCTGAAATTCCCCTTATTTGGGGGCAAAAAGGCAGAAATTTCCTTTATTTTGAGGCAAAATTGCAGAAATTTCACTTATTTCAGGGTAATAAGTCAGAAATTTTCCTTATTTTGGGGCAAAAAAGACAGAAATTCCCTTTGTTTTGGGGGAAAAAGACAGAAATTCCACTTATTTAGAGGCAAATGCAGAAATTCCCCTTATTTTGGAGCAAAAATGAAGAAATTTCCCTTTTTTATGGCAAAAAGGTATGCATTCTTCTTATTTTCAGGCAAAAAGGCAGAAATTCCCTGTATTTTGGAGCAAAATTGCAGAAATTCCCCTAATTGTGGGGCAAAAAGGCAGAAATTCCCTATATGTTGGGGCAAAAGGACAGAAATTCTCCTTATTTTGTGGCAAAACTCAGAAATACCACTTATTTTGAGGCAAAATTCCAGAAATTCCCTTATTTTGTGGAAAAATTGCAGAAATTTCACTTATTTTGGGCAAAATTGCAGAAATTTCACTTATTTCAGAAAAAAAGCAGAATTTTTTTTATTTTGGGGCAAAAAGGCAGAAATTTCTTTTATTTTGGTACAAAATTGACGAAATTTTTCTTATTTTGGGGCAAAAACGCAGAAATTTCCCATATTTTGGGGCAAAACTGCAGAAATTTCCCTTTTTTTGACGTAAAAAGGCTGAAATTCCCCTTATTTGGGGGCAAAAAGGGAGAAATTTTTCTTATTTTGAGGCAAAATTGCAGCAATTTCACTTATTTCAGGGTAATAAGTCAGAAATTTTCCTTATCTTGGGGCAAAAAATACAGAAATTCCCTTTGTTTTGGGGGAAAAAGACAGAAATTCCACTTATTTTGGGGCAAAATTCCAGAAATTTCACTTATTTTGGGGCAAATTTGTAGAAATTTCACTTATTTTGGGGCAAAATTTCAGAAATTTCACTTTTTTCAGAAAAAAAAGTAGAAATTTTTCTATTTGGAAGCAAAAAGGCAAAAATTTCTTTTATTTTGGTACAAAATTGCAGAAATTTTTCTTATTTTGGGGCAAAAATGCAGAAATTTCCCATATTTTATGGCAAAAATGCAGAAATTCCCCTTATTTTGAGGTAAAAGCTAAAATTCCACTTAATTGGGGTCAAAAAGGCAGAAATTTCACTTATTTTGGGCCAAACTTGCGGAAATTTCACTTATTTCAGTGAAAAAAAAGGCAGAAATTTTCCTTAATTTGGGGCAAAAAGGCAGAAATTCCTAATATTTTGTGGCAAAAATGCAGAAATTCCCTTTATTTTGAGGTAAAAAGGGTGAAATTCCCCTTATTTGGGGGTAAAAATGCTGAAATTTCGCTTATTTTGGGGCAAAACTGCCGAAATTTCACTTATTTCAGGGTAATAAGTAAGAAATTTTCCATATTTTGGGGCAAAAAAGACAGAAATTCCCTTTGTTTTGGGGGAAAAAGACAGAAATACCACTTATTTAGAGGCAAAAAAGCAGAAATTTTCCTTATTTTGGAGCAAAAATGAAGAAATTTCCCTTTTTTATGGCAAAAAGGTATGCATTCTTCTTATTTTCGGGCAAAAAGGCAGAAATTCCCCGTATTTTCGAGCAAAATTGCAGAAATTCCCCTAATTGTCGGGCAAAAAGGTAGAAATTCCCTATATGTTGGGGCAAAAAGACAGAAATTCTCCTTATTTTGGGGCGAAACTCAGAAATTCCACTTATTTGGGGCAAAATTCCAGAAATTTACCTTATTTTAGAACAAAATTGCAGAAATTTCACTTATTTTGGGGCAAATTTGCAGAAATTTCACTTATTTCAGGGAAAAAAGGCAGAAATTTTCCTTATTTTGGGGCAAAAAGCAGAAATTCCTAATATTTTGTGGCAAAAATGCAGAAATTCCCCTTATTTTGAGGTAAAAAGGCTGAAATTACCCTTATTTGGGGGCAAAAAGGCAGTAATTTCCCTTATTTTGGGGCAAAATTGAAGAAATTTCAGTTATTTCAGGGTAATAAGTAAGAAATTTTTTTTATTTTGGAAGAAAAAAGACAGAAATTCCCTTTGTTTTGGGGGAAAAAGACAGAAATTCCACTTATTTAGAGTCAAAAAGGCAGAAATTCCCCTTATTTTGAAGCAAAAATGAAGAAATTTCCCTTTTTTATGGCAAAAAGGTATGCATTCTTCTTATTTTCAGGCAAAAAGGCAGAAATTCCCTGTATTTTTAGCAACATTGCAGAAATTCCCCTAATTGTGGGGAAAAAAGGCAGAAATTCCCTATATGTTGGGGCAAAAAGACAGACATTCTTCTTATTTTGGGGCAAAACTGAGTAATTCCACTTATTTTGGGGCAAAATTCCAGAAATTTCCCATATTTGGGGCCAAATTGCAGAAATTTCACTTATTTTGGGGCAAAATTTCAGAAATTTCACTTATTTCAGGGAAAAAGCAGAAATTTTTTTATTTTGGGGCAAAAATGCAGAAATTTCCCATATTTTGAAGCAAAAATGCAGAAATTCCCCTTATTTTGAGGTAAAAAGGCTGAAATTCCCCTTATTTGGGGGCAAAAAGGCAGAAATTTCCTTTATTTTGAGGCAAAATTGCAGAAATTTCACTTATTTCAGGGTAATAAGTCAGAAATTTTCCTTATTTTGGGGCAAAAAAGACAGAAATTCCCTTTGTTTTGGGGGAAAAAGACAGAAATTCCACTTATTTAGAGGCAAATGCAGAAATTCCCCTTATTTTGGAGCAAAAATGAAGAAATTTCCCTTTTTTATGGCAAAAAGGTATGCATTCTTCTTATTTTCAGGCAAAAAGGCAGAAATTCCCTGTATTTTGGAGCAAAATTGCAGAAATTCCGCTAATTGTGGGGCAAAAAGGCAGAAATTCCCTATATGTTGGGGCAAAAGGACAGAAATTCTCCTTATTTTGTGGCAAAACTCAGAAATACCACTTATTTTGAGGCAAAATTCCAGAAATTCCCTTATTTTGTGGAAAAATTGCAGAAATTTCACTTATTTTGGGCAAAATTGCAGAAATTTCACTTATTTCAGAAAAAAAAGCAGAATTTTTTTTATTTTGGGGCAAAAAGGCAGAAATTTCTTTTATTTTGGTACAAAATTGACGAAATTTTTCTTATTTTGGGGCAAAAACGCAGAAATTTCCCATATTTTGGGGCAAAACTGCAGAAATTTCCCTTTTTTTGACGTAAAAAGGCTGAAATTCCCCTTATTTGGGGGCAAAAAGGGAGAAATTTTTCTTATTTTGAGGCAAAATTGCAGCAATTTCACTTATTTCAGGGTAATAAGTCAGAAATTTTCCTTATCTTGGGGCAAAAAATACAGAAATTCCCTTTGTTTTGGGGGAAAAAGACAGAAATTCCACTTATTTTGGGGCAAAATTCCAGAAATTTCACTTATTTTGGGGCAAATTTGTAGAAATTTCACTTATTTTGGGGCAAAATTTCAGAAATTTCACTTTTTTCAGAAAAAAAGTAGAAATTTTTCTATTTGGAAGCAAAAAGGCAAAAATTTCTTTTATTTTGGTACAAAATTGCAGAAATTTTTCTTATTTTGGGGCAAAAAGGCAGAAATTTCCCATATTTTATGGCAAAAATGCAGAAATTCCCCTTATTTTGAGGTAAAAGCTAAAATTCCACTTAATTGGGGGCAAAAAGGCAGAAATTTCACTTATTTTAGGCCAAACTTGCGGAAATTTCACTTATTTCAGTGAAAAAAAAGGCAGAAATTTTCCTTATTTTGGGGCAAAAAGGCAGAAATTCCTAATATTTTGTGGCAAAAATGCAGAAATTCCCTTTATTTTGAGGTTAAAAGGGAGAAATTCCCCTTATTTGGGGTAAAAATGCTGAAATTTCACTTATTTGGGGGCAAAATTGCAGAAATTTCACTTATTTCAGGGTAATAAGTAAGAAATTTTCCATATTTTGGGGCAAAAAAGACAGAAATTCCCTTTGTTTTGGGGGAAAAAGACAGAAATACCACTTATTTAGAGGCAAAAAAGCAGAAATTTTCCTTATTTTGGAGCAAAAATGAAGAAATTTCCCTTTTTTATGGCAAAAAGGTATGCATTCTTCTTATTTTCGGGCAAAAAGGCAGAAATTCCCCGTATTTTGGAGCAAAATTGCAGAAATTCCCCTAATTGTCGGGCAAAAAGGTAGAAATTCCCTATATGTTGGGGCAAAAAGACAGAAATTCTCCTTATTTTGGGGCGAAACTCAGAAATTCCACTTATTTGGGGCAAAATTCCAGAAATTTACCTTATTTTAGAACAAAATTGCAGAAATTTCACTTATTTTGGGGCAAATTTGCAGAAATTTCACTTATTTCAGGGAAAAAAGGCAGAAATTTTCCTTATTTTGGGGCAAAAACAGAAATTCCTAATATTTTGTGGCAAAAATGCAGAAATTCCCCTTATTTTGAGGTAAAAAGGCTGAAATTACCCTTATTTGGGGGCAAAAAGGCAGTAATTTCCCTTATTTTGGGGCAAAATTGAAGAAATTTCAGTTATTTCAGGGTAATAAGTAAGAAATTTTTTTTATTTTGGAAGAAAAAAGACAGAAATTCCCTTTGTTTTGGGGGAAAAAGACAGAAATTCCACTTATTTAGAGTCAAAAAGGCAGAAATTCCCCTTATTTTGAAGCAAAAATGAAGAAATTTCCCTTTTTTATGGCAAAAAGGTATGCATTCTTCTTATTTTCAGGCAAAAAGGCAGAAATTCCCTGTATTTTGAGCAACATTGCAGAAATTCCCCTAATTGTGGGGCAAAAAGTCAGAAATTCCCTATATGTTGGGGCAAAAAGACAGACATTCTTCTTATTTTGGGGCAAAACTGAGTAATTCCACTTATTTTGGGGCAAAATTCCAGAAATTTCTTATATTTTGGGGCCAAATTGCAGAAATTTCACTTATTTTGGGCCAAAATTTCAGAAATTTCACTTATTTCAGAAATAAAATGCAGAAATTTTTTTTATTTTGGGGCAAAAAGGTAGAAATTTCCCATATTTTGAAGCAAAAATGCAGAAATTTTCCTTATTTTGAGGTAAAAAGGCTGAAATTCCCCTTATTTGGGGGCAAAAAGGCAGAAATTTCCTTTATTTTAAGGCAAAATTGCAGAAATTTCACTTATTTCAGGGTAATAAGTCAGAAATTTTCCTTATTTTGGGGCAAAAAAGACAGAAATTCCCTTTGTTTTGGGGGAAAAAGACAGAAATTCCACTTATTTAGAGGCAAATGCAGAAATTCCCCTTATTTTGGAGCAAAAATTAAGAAATTTCCCTTTTTTATGGCAAAAAGGTATGCATTCTTCTTATTTTCGGATAAAATGCAGAAATTCCCCGTATTTTGGAGCAAAATTGCAGAAATTCCGCTAATTGTGGGGCAAAAAGGCAGAAATTCCCTATATGTTGGGGCAAAAGGACAGAAATTCTCCTTATTTTGTGGCAAAACTCAGAAATACCACTTATTTTGAGGCAAAATTCCAGAAATTTCCCTTATTTTGTGGAAAAATTGCAGAAATTTCACTTATTTTGGGCAAAATTGCAGAAATTTCACTTATTTCAGAAAAAAAGCAGAATTTTTTTTATTTTGGGGCAAAAAGGCAGAAATTTCCCATATTTTGGGGCAAAACTGCAGAAATTTCCCTTTTTTTGACGTAAAAAGGCTGAAATTCCCCTTATTTGGGGGCAAAAAGGGAGAAATTTTTCTTATTTTGAGGCAAAATTGCAGCAATTTCACTTATTTCAGGGTAATAAGTCAGAAATTTTCCTTATCTTGGGGCAAAAAATACAGAAATTCCCTTTGTTTTGGGGGAAAAAGACAGAAATTCCACTTATTTTCGGGCAAAATTCCAGAAATTTCACTTATTTTGGGGCAAAATTGTAGAAATTTCACTTATTTTGGGGCAAAATTTCAGAAATTTCACTTTTTTCAGAAAAAAAAGTAGAAATTTTTCTATTTGGAAGCAAAAAGGCAGAAATTTCTTTTATTTTGGTACAAAATTGCAGAAATTTTT
The DNA here is from genome assembly GCF_963924665.1 of Micromys minutus. Lineage (NCBI taxonomy): Eukaryota > Metazoa > Chordata > Mammalia > Rodentia > Muridae > Micromys > Micromys minutus. The sequence goes on from NW_027667262.1 coordinate 1,456,339, forward strand.
CTTATTTTGGGGCAAAAAGGCAGAAATTTCCCATATTTTAGGGCAAAAATGCAGAAATTCTCCTTATTTTGAGGTAAAAAGGCTAAAATTCCCCTTATTTGGGGGCAAAAAGGCAGAAATTTCACTTATTTTGGCCAAACTTGCGGAAATTTCACTTATTTCAGGGAAAAAAAGGCAGAAATTTTCCTTATTTTGGGGCAAAAAGGCAGAAATTCCTAATATTTTGTGGCAAAAATGCAGAAATTCCCTTTATTTTGAGGTAAAAAGGGTGAAATTCTCCTTATTTGGGGGTAAAAATGCCGAAATTTCGCTTTTTATGGGGCAAAATTGCAGAAATTTCACTTATTTCAGGGTAATAAGTAAAAAATTTTCCATATTTTGGGGCAAAAAAGACAGAAATTCCCTTTGTTTTGGGGAAAAAAGAAAGAAATACCACTTATTTAGAGGCAAAAAAGCAGAAATTTTCCTTATTTTGGAGCAAAAATGAAGAAATTTCCCTTTTTTATGGCAAAAAGGTATGCATTCTTCTTATTGTCGGGCAAAAAGGCAGAAATTCCCCGTATTTTGGAGCAAAATTGCAGAAATTCCCCTAATTGTCGGGCAAAAAGGTAAAAATTCCCTATATGTTGGGGCAAAAAGACAGAAATTCTCTTTATTTTGGGGCGAAACTCAGAAATTCCACTTATTTGGGGCAAAATTCCAGAAATTTACTTTATTTTAGAACAAAATTGCAGAAATTTCACTTATTTTGGGGCAAAATTGCAGAAATTTCACTTATTTCAGGGAAAAAAGGCAGAAATTTCCCTTATTTTAGGGCAAAAAGCAGAAATTCCTAATATTTTGTGGCAAAAATGCAGAAATTCCCCTTATTTTGAGGTAAAAAGGCTGAAATTACCCTTATTTGGGGGCAAAAAGGCAGTAATTTCCCTTATTTTGGGGCAAAATTGAAGAAATTTCAGTTATTTCAGGGTAATAAGTGAGAAATTTTTTTTATTTTGGAAGAAAAAAGACAGAAATTCCCTTTGTTTTGGGGGAAAAAGACAGAAATTCCACTTATTTAGAGTCAAAAAGGCAGAAATTCCCTTTATTTTGAAGCAAAAATGAAGAAATTTCCCTTTTTTATGGCAAAAAAGTATGCATTCTTCTTATTTTCAGGCAAAAAGGCAGCAATTCCCTGTATTTTGAGCAACATTGCAGAAATTCCCCTAATTGTGGGGCAAAAAGGCAGAAATTCCCTATATGTTGGGGCAAAAAGACAGACATTCTTCTTATTTTGGGGCAAAACTGAGAAATTCCACTTATTTTGGGGCAAAATTCCAGAAATTTCCCATATTTTGGGGCCAAATTGCAGAAATTTCACTTATTTTGGGGCAAAATTTCAGAAATTTCACTTATTTCAGGGAAAAAAAGCAGAAATTTTTTTATTTTGGGGCAAAAAGGGAGAAATTTCCCATATTTTGAAGCAAAAATGCAGAAATTCCCCTTATTTTGAGGTAAAAAGGCTGAAATTCCCCTTATTTGGGGGCAAAAAGGCAGAAATTTCCTTTATTTTGAGGCAAAATTGCAGAAATTTCACTTATTTCAGGGTAATAAGTCAGAAATTTTCCTTATTTTGGGGCAAAAAAGACAGAAATTCCCATTGTTTTGGGGGAAAAAGACAGAAATTCCACTTATTTAGAGGCAAATGCAGAAATTCCCCTTATTTTGGAGCAAAAATGAAGAAATTTCCCTTTTTTATGGCAAAAAGGTATGCATTCTTCTAATTTTCGGACAAAAAGGCAGAAATTCCCCGTATTTTGGAGCAAAATTGCAGAAATTCCCCTAATTGTGGGGCAAAAAGGCAGAAATTCCCTATATGTTGGGGCAAAAGGACAGAAATTCTCCTTATTTTGTGGCAAAACTCAGAAATACCACTTATTTTGAGGCAAAATTCCAGAAATTCCCTTATTTTGTGGAAAAATTGCAGAAATTTCACTTATTTTGGGCAAAATTGCAGAAATTTCACTTATTTCAGAAAAAAAGCAGAATTTTTTTTATTTTGGGGCAAAAAGGCAGAAATTTCTTTTATTTTGGTACAAAATTGAAGAAATTTTTCTTACTTTGGGGCAAAAACGCAGAAATTTCCCATATTTTGGGGCAAAACTGCAGAAATTTCCCTTTTTTTGACGTAAAAAGGCTGAAATTCCCCTTATTTGGGGGCAAAAAGTGAGAAATTTTTCTTATTTTGAGGCAAAATTGCAGCAATTTCACTTATTTCAGGGTAATAAGTCAGAAATTTTCCTTATCTTGGGGCAAAAAATACAGAAATTCCCTTTGTTTTGGGGGAAAAAGACAGAAATTCCACTTATTTTGGGGCAAAATTCCAGAAATTTCACTTATTTTGGGGCAAATTTGTAGAAATTTCACTTATTTTGGGGCAAAATTTCAGAAATTTCACTTTTTTCAGAAAAAAAAGTAGAAATTTTTCTATTTGGAAGCAAAAAGGCAAAAATTTCTTTTATTTTGGTACAAAATTGCAGAAATTTTTCTTATTTTGGGGCAAAAAGGCAGAAATTTCCCATATTTTATGGCAAAAATGCAGAAATTCCCCTTATTTTGAGGTAAAAGCTAAAATTCCACTTATTTGGGGGCAAAAAGGCAGAAATTTCACTTATTTTGGGCCAAACTTGCGGAAATTTCACTTATTTCAGTGAAAAAAAGGCAGAAATTTTCCTTAATTTGGGGCAAAAAGGCAGAAATTCCTAATATTTTGTGGCAAAAATGCAGAAATTCCCTTTATTTTGAGGTAAAAAGGGTGAAATTCCCCTTATTTGGGGGTAAAAATGCTGAAATTTCGCTTATTTTGGGGCAAAATTGCAGAAATTTCACTTATTTCAGGGTAATAAGTAAGAAATTTTCCATATTTTGGGGCAAAAAAGACAGAAATTCCCTTTGTTTTGGGGGAAAAAGACAGAAATACCACTTATTTAGAGGCAAAAAAGCAGAAATTTTCCTTATTTTGGAGCAAAAATGAAGAAATTTCCCTTTTTTATGGCAAAAAGGTATGCATTCTTCTTATTTTCGGGCAAAAAGGCAGAAATTCCCCGTATTTTGGAGCAAAATTGCAGAAATTCCCCTAATTGGCGGGCAAAAAGGTAGAAATTCCCTATATGTTGGGGCAAAAAGACAGAAAGTCTCCTTATTTTGGGGCGAAACTCAGAAATTCCACTTATTTGGGGCAAAATTCCAGAAATTTACCTTATTTTAGAACAAAATTGCAGAAATTTCACTTATTTTGGGGCAAATTTGCAGAAATTTCACTTATTTCAGGGAAAAAAGGCAGAAATTTTCCTTATTTTGGGGCAAAAAGCAGAAATTCCTAATATTTTGTGGCAAAAATGCAGAAATTCCCCTTATTTTGAGGTAAAAAGGCTGAAATTACCCTTATTTGGGGGCAAAAAGGCAGTAATTTCCCTTATTTTGGGGCAAAATTGAAGAAATTTCAGTTATTTCAGGGTAATAAGTAAGAAATTTTTTTTATTTTGGAAGAAAAAAGACAGAAATTCCCTTTGTTTTGGGGGAAAAAGACAGAAATTCCACTTATTTAGAGTCAAAAAGGCAGAAATTCCCTTTATTTTGAAGCAAAAATGAAGAAATTTCCCTTTTTTATGGCAAAAAGGTATGCATTCTTCTTATTTTCAGGCAAAAAGGCAGCAATTCCCTGTATTTTGAGCAACATTGCAGAAATTCCCCTAATTGTGGGGCAAAAAGGCAGAAATTCCCTATATGTTGGGGCAAAAAGACAGACATTCTTCTTATTTTGGGGCAAAACTGAGAAATTCCACTTATTTTGGGGCAAAATTCCAGAAATTTCCCATATTTTGGGGCCAAATTGCAGAAATTTCACTTATTTTGGGCCAAAATTTCAGAAATTTCACTTATTTCAGAAATAAAATGCAGAAATTATTTTATTTTGGGGCAAAAAGGCAGAAATTTCCCATATTTTGAAGCAAAAATGCAGAAATTCCCCTTATTTTGAGGTAAAAAGGCTGAAATTCCCCTCATTTGGGGGCAAAAAGGCAGAAATTTCCTTTATTTTAAGGCAAAATTGCAGAAATTTCACTTATTTCAGGGTAATAAGTCAGAAATTTTCCTTATTTTGGGGCAAAAAAGACAGAAATTCCCTTTGTTTTGGGGGAAAAAGACAGAAATTCCACTTATTTAGAGGCAAATGCAGAAATTCCCCTTATTTTGGAGCAAAAATTAAGAAATTTCCCTTTTTTATGGCAAAAAGGTATGCATTCTTCTTATTTTCGGATAAAAAGGCAGAAATTCCCCGTATTTTGGAGCAAAATTGCAGAAATTCCGCTAATTGTGGGGCAAAAAGGCAGAAATTCCCTATATGTTGGGGCAAAAGGACAGAAATTCTCCTTATTTTGTGGCAAAACTCAGAAATACCACTTATTTTGAGGCAAAATTCCAGAAATTTCCCTTATTTTGTGGAAAAATTGCAGAAATTTCACTTATTTTGGGCAAAATTGCAGAAATTTCACTTATTTCAGAAAAAAAGCAGAATTTTTTTTATTTTGGGGCAAAAAGGCAGAAATTTCTTTTATTTTGGTACAAAATTGAAGAAATTTTTCTTACTTTGGGGCAAAAACGCAGAAATTTCCCATATTTTGGGGCAAAACTGCAGAAATTTCCCTTTTTTTGACGTAAAAAGGCTGAAATTCCCCTTATTTGGGGGCAAAAAGGGAGAAATTTTTCTTATTTTGAGGCAAAATTGCAGCAATTTCACTTATTTCAGGGTAATAAGTCAGAAATTTTCCTTATCTTGGGGCAAAAAATACAGAAATTCCCTTTGTTTTGGGGGAAAAAGACAGAAATTCCACTTATTTTGGGGCAAAATTCCAGAAATTTCACTTATTTTGGGGCAAAATTGTAGAAATTTCACTTATTTTGGGGCAAAATTTCAGAAATTTCACTTTTTTCAGAAAAAAAAGTAGAAATTTTTCTATTTGGAAGCAAAAAGGCAGAAATTTCTTTTATTTTGGTACAAAATTGCAGAAATTTTTCTTATTTTGGGGCAAAAAGGCAGAAATTTCCCATATTTTAGGGCAAAAATGCCGAAATTCTCCTTATTTTGAGGTAAAAAGGCTAAAATTCCCCTTATTTGGGGGCAAAAAGGCAGAAATTTCACTTATTTTGGCCAAACTTGCGGAAATTTCACTTATTTCAGGGAAAAAAAGGCAGAAATTTTCCTTATTTTGGGGCAAAAAGGCAGAAATTCCTAATATTTTGTGGCAAAAATGCAGAAATTCCCTTTATTTTGAGGTAAAAAGGGTGAAATTCCCCTTATTTGGGGGTAAAAATGCCGAAATTTCGCTTTTTATGGGGCATAATTGCAGAAATTTCACTTATTTCAGGGTAATAAGTAAGAAATTTTCCATATTTTGGGGCAAAAAAGACAGAAATTCCCTTTGTTTTGGGGGAAAAAGACAGAAATACCACTTATTTAGAGGCAAAAAAGCAGAAATTTTCCTTATTTTGGAGCAAAAATGAAGAAATTTCCCTTTTTTATGGCAAAAAGGTATGCATTCTTCTTATTTTCGGGAAAAAAGGCAGAAATTCCCCGTATTTTGGAGCAAAATTGCAGAAATTCCCCTAATTGTCGGGCAAAAAGGTAAAAATTCCCTATATGTCGGGGCAAAAAGACAGAAATTCTCCTTATTTTGGGGCGAAACTCAGAAATTCCACTTATTTGGGGCAAAATTCCAGAAATTTACCTTATTTTAGAACAAAATTGCAGAAATTTCACTTATTTTGGGGCAAAATTGCAGAAATTTCACTTATTTCAGGGAAAAAAGGCAGAAATTTTCCTTATTTTAGGGCAAAAAGCAGAAATTCCTAATATTTTGTGGCAAAAATGCAGAAATTCCCCTTATTTTGAGGTAAAAATGCTGAAATTACCCTTATTTGGGGGCAAAAAGGCAGTAATTTCCCTTATTTTGGGGCAAAATTGAAGAAATTTCAGTTATTTCAGGGTAATAAGTAAGAAATTTTTTTTATTTTGGAAGAAAAAAGACAGAAATTCCCTTTGTTTTGGGGGAAAAAGACAGAAATTCCACTTATTTAGAGTCAAAAAGGCAGAAATTCCCTTTATTTTGAAGCAAAAATGAAGAAATTTCCCTTTTTTATGGCAAAAAGGTATGCATTCTTCTTATTTTCAGGCAAAAAGGCAGAAATTCCCTGTATTTTGAGCAACATTGCAGAAATTCCCCTAATTGTGGGGCAAAAAGGCAGAAATTCCCTATATGTTGGGGCAAAAAGACAGACATTCTTCTTATTTTGGGGCAAAACTGAGAAATTCCACTTATTTTGGGGCAAAATTCCAGAAATTTCCCATATTTTGGGGCCAAATTGCAGAAATTTCACTTATTTTGGGGCAAAATTTCAGAAATTTCACTTATTTCAGGGAAAAAAAGCAGAAATTTTTTTATTTTGGGGCAAAAAGGCAGAAATTTCCCATATTTTGAAGCAAAAATGCAGAAATTCCCCTTATTTTGAGGTAAAAAGGCTGAAATTCCCCTTATTTGGGGGCAAAAAGGCAGAAATTTCCTTTATTTTGAGGCAAAATTGCAGAAATTTCACTTATTTCAGGGTAATGAGTCAGAAATTTTCCTTATTTTGGGGCAAAAAAGACAGAAATTCCCTTTGTTTTGGGGGAAAAAGACAGAAATTCCACTTATTTAGAGGCAAATGCAGAAATTCCCCTTATTTTGGAGCAAAAATTAAGAAATTTCCCTTTTTTATGGCAAAAAGGTATGCATTCTTCTTATTTTCGGATAAAAAGGCAGAAATTCGCCGTATTTTGGAGCAAAATTGCAGAAATTCCGCTAATTGTGGGGCAAAAAGGCAGAAATTCCCTATATGTTGGGGCAAAAGGACAGAAATTCTTCTTATTTTGTGGCAAAACTCAGAAATACCACTTATTTTGAGGCAAATTCCAGAAATTTCCCTTATTTTGTGGAAAAATTGCAGAAATTTCACTTATTTTGGGCAAAATTGCAGAAATTTCACTTTTTTCAGAAAAAAGCAGAATTTTTTTTATTTTGGGGCAAAAAGGCAGAAATTTCTTTTATTTTGGTACAAAATTGAAGAAATTTTTCTTATTTTGTGGCAAAAACGCAGAAATTTCCCATATTTTGGGGCAAAACTGCAGAAATTTCCCTTTTTTTGACGTAAAAAGGCTGAAATTCCCCTCATTTGGGGGCAAAAAGGGAGAAATTTTTCTTATATTGAGGCAAAATTGCAGCAATTTAACTTATTTCAGGGTAATAAGTCAGAAATTTTCCTTATCTTGGGGCAAAAAATACAGAAATTCCCTTTGTTTTGGGGGAAAAAGACAGAAATTCCACTTATTTTGGGGCAAAATTCCAGAAATTTCACTTATTTTGGGGCAAAATTGTAGAAATTTCACTTATTTTGGGGCAAAATTTCAGAAATTTCACTTTTTTCAGAAAAAAAAGTAGAAATTTTTCTATTTGGAAGCAAAAAGGCAGAAATTTCTTTTATTTTGGTACAAAATTGCAGAAATTTTTCTTATTTTGGGGCAAAAAGGCAGAAATTTCCCATATTTTAGGGCAAAAATGCCGAAATTCTCTTTATTTTGAGGTAAAAAGGCTAAAATTCCCCTTATTTGGGGGCAAAAAGGCAGAAATTTCACTTATTTTGGCCAAACTTGCGGAAATTTCACTTATTTCAGGGAAAAAAAGGCAGAAATTTTCCTTATTTTGGGGCAAAAAGGCAGAAATTCCTAATATTTTGTGGCAAAAATGCAGAAATTCCCTTTATTTTGAGGTAAAAAGGGTGAAATTCCCCTTATTTGGGGGTAAAAATGCCGAAATTTCGCTTTTTATGGGGCAAAATTGCAGAAATTTCACTTATTTCAGGGTAATAAGTAAGAAATTTTCCATATTTTGGGGCAAAAAAGACAGAAATTCCCTTTGTTTTGGGGGAAAAAGACAGAAATACCACTTATTTAGAGGCAAAAAAGCAGAAATTTTCCTTATTTTGGAGCAAAAATGAAGAAATTTCCCTTTTTTATGGCAAAAAGGTATGCATTCTTCTTATTTTCGGGCAAAAAGGCAGAAATTCCCCGTATTTTGGAGCAAAATTGCAGAAATTCCCCTAATTGTCGGGCAAAAAGGTAAAAATTCCCTATATGTCGGGGCAAAAAGACAGAAATTCTCCTTATTTTGGGGCGAAACTCAGAAATTCCACTTATTTGGGGCAAAATTCCAGAAATTTACCTTATTTTAGAACAAAATTGCAGAAATTTCACTTATTTTGGGGCAAAATTGCAGAAATTTCACTTATTTCAGGGAAAAAAGGCAGAAATTTTCCTTATTTTGGGGCAAAAAGCAGAGATTCCTAATATTTTGTGGCAAAAATGCAGAAATTCCCCTTATTTTGAGGTAAAAAGGCTGAAATTACCCTTATTTGGGGGCAAAAAGGCAGTAATTTCCCTTATTTTGGGGCAAAATTGAAGAAATTTCAGTTATTTCAGGGTAATAAGTAAGAAATTTTTTTTATTTTGGAAGAAAAAAGACAGAAATTCCCTTTGTTTTGGGGAAAAAGACAGAAATTCCACTTATTTAGAGTCAAAAAGGCAGAAATTCCCCTTATTTTGAAGCAAAAATGAAGAAATTTCCCTTTTTTATGGCAAAAAGGTATGCATTCTTCTTATTTTCAGGCAAAAAGGCAGCAATTCCCTGTATTTTGAGCAACATTGCAGAAATTCCCCTAATTGTGGGGCAAAAAGGCAGAAATTCCCTATATGTTGGGGCAAAAAGACAGACATTCTTCTTATTTTGGGGCAAAACTGAGAAATTCCACTTATTTTGGGGCAAAATTCCAGAAATTTCCCATATTTTGGGGCCAAATTGCAGAAATTTCACTTATTTTGGGGCAAAATTTCAGAAATTTCACTTATTTCAGGGAAAAAAAGCAGAAATTTTTTTATTTTGGGGCAAAAAGGCAGAAATTTCCCATATGTTGAAGCAAAAATGCAGAAATTCCACTTATTTTGAGGTAAAAAGGCTGAAATTCCCCTTATTTAGGGGCAAAAAGGCAGAAATTTCCTTTATTTTGAGGCAAAATTGCAGAAATTTCACTTATTTCAGGGTAATAAGTCAGAAATTTTCCTTATTTTGGGGCAAAAAAGACAGAAATTCCCTTTGTTTAGGGGGAAAAAGACAGAAATTCCACTTATTTAGAGGCAAATGCAGAAATTCCCCTTATTTTGGAGCAAAAATTAAGAAATTTCCCTTTTTTATGGCAAAAAGGTATGCATTCTTCTTATTTTCGGATAAAAAGGCAGAAATTCCCTGTATTTTGGAGCAAAATTGCAGAAATTCCGCTAATTGTGGGGCAAAAAGGCAGAAATTCCCTATATGTTGGGGCAAAAGGACAGAAATTCTCCTTATTTTGTGGCAAAACTCAGAAATACCACTTATTTTGAGTCAAAATTCCAGAAATTTCCCTTATTTTGTGAAAAAATTGCAGAAATTTCACTTATTTTGGGCAAAATTGCAGAAATTTCACTTATTTCAGAAAAAAAAGCAGAATTTTTTTTATTTTGGGGCAAAAAGGCAGAAATTTCTTTTATTTTGGTACAAAATTGACGAAATTTTTCTTATTTTGGGGCAAAAACGCAGAAATTTCCCATATTTTGGGGCAAAACTGCAGAAATTTCCCTTTTTTTGACGTAAAAAGGCTGAAATTCCCCTTATTTGGGGGCAAAAAGGGAGAAATTTTTCTTATTTTGAGGCAAAATTGCAGCAATTTCACTTATTTCATGGTAATAAGTCAGAAATTTTCCTTATCTTGGTGCAAAAAATACAGAAATTCCATTTGTTTTAGGGGAAAAAGACAGAAATTACACTTATTTTGGGGCAAAATTCCAGAAATTTCACTTATTTTGGGGCAAAATTGTAGAAATTTCACTTATTTTGGGGCAAAATTTCAGAAATTTCACTTTTTTCAGAAAAAAAGTAGAAATTTTTCTATTTGGAAGCAAAAAGGCAGAAATTTCTTTTATTTTGGTACAAAATTGCAGAAATTTTTCTTATTTTGGGGCAAAAAGGCAGAAATTTCCCATATTTTAGGGCAAAAATGCAGAAATTCTCCTTATTTTGAGGTAAAAAGGCTAAAATTCCCCTTATTTGGGGGCAAAAAGGCAGAAATTTCACTTATTTTGGCCAAACTTGTGGAAATTTCACTTATTTCAGGGAAAAAAAGGCAGAAATTTTCCTTATTTTGGGGCAAAAAGGCAGAAATTCCTAATATTTTGTGGCAAAAATGCAGAAATTCTCTTTATTTTGAGGTAAAAAGGGTGAAATTCCCCTTATTTGGGGGTAAAAATGCCGAAATTTCGCTTATTTTGGGACAGAATTGCAGATATTTCACTTATTTCAGGGTAATAAGTAAGAAATTTTCCATATTTTGGGGCAAAAAAGACAGAAATTCCCTTTGTTTTGGGGGAAAAAGACAGAAATACCACTTATTTAGAGGCAAAAAAGCAGAAATTTTTTTTATTTTGGAGCAAAAATGAAGAAATTTCCCTTTTTTATGGCAAAATGTATGCATTCTTCTTATTTTCGGGCAAAAAGGCAGAAATTCCCTGTATTTTGGAGCAAAATTGCAGAAATTCCCCTAATTTTCGGGCAAAAAGGTAGAAATTCCCTATATGTTGGGGCAAAAAGACAGAAATTCTCCTTATTTTGGGGCGAAACTCAGAAATTCCACTTATTTGGGGAAAAATTCCAGAAATTTACCTTATTTTAGAACAAAATTGCAGAAATTTCACTTATTTTGGGGCAAAATTGCAGAAATTTCACTTATTTCAGGGAAAAAAGGCAGAAATTTTCCTTATTTTGGGGCAAAAAGCAGAAATTCCTAATATTTTGTGGCAAAAATGCAGAAATTCCCCTTATTTTGAGGTAAAAAGGCTGAAATTACCCTTATTTGGGGGCAAAAAGGCAGTAATTTCCCTTATTTTGGGGCAAAATTGAAGAAATTTCAGTTATTTCAGGGTAATAAGTAAGAAATTTTTTTTATTTTGGAAGAAAAAAGACAGAAATTCCCTTTTTTTTGGGGGGAAAAAGACAGAAATTCCACTTATTTAGAGTCAAAAAGGCAGAAATTCCCCTTATTTTGAAGCAAAAATGAAGAAATTTCCCTTTTTTATGGCAAAAAGGTATGCATTCTTCTTATTTTCAGGCAAAAAGGCAGAAATTCCCCGTATTTTGAGCAACATTGCAGAAATTCTCCTAATTGTGGGGCAAAAAGGCAGAAATTCCCTATATGTTGGGGCAAAAAGACAGACATTCTTCTTATTTTGGGGCAAAACTGAGAAATTCCACTTATTTTGGGGAAAAATTCCAGAAATTTCCCATATTTTGGGGCCAAATTGCAGAAATTTCACTTATTTTGGGGCAAAATTTCAGAAATTTCACTTATTTCAGGGAAAAAAAGCAGAAATTTTTTTATTTTGGGGCAAAAAGGCAGAAATTTCCCATATTTTGAAGCAAAAATGCAGAAATTCCCCTTATTTTGAGGTAAAAAGGCTGAAATTCCCCTTATTTGGGGGCAAAAAGGAAGAAATTTCCTTTATTTTGGGGCAAAATTGCAGAAATTTCACTTATTTCAGGGTAATAAGTCAGAAATTTTCCTTATTTTGGGGCAAAAAAGACAGAAATTCCCTTTTTTTGGGAAGGAATAAGACAGAAATTCCACTTATTTAGAGGCAAATGCAGAAATTCCCCTTATTTTGGAGCAAAAATTAAGAAATTTCCCTTTTTTATGGCAAAAAGGTATGCATTCTTCTTATTTTCGGATAAAAAGGCAGAAATTCCCTGTATTTTGGAGCAAAATTGCAGAAATTCCGCTAATTGTGGGGCAAAAAGGCAGAAATTCCCTATATGTTGGGGCAAAAGGACAGAAATTCTCCTTATTTTGTGGCAAAACTCAGAAATACCACTTATTTTGAGTCAAAATTCCAGAAATTTCCCTTATTTTGTGAAAAAATTGCAGAAATTTCACTTATTTTGGGCAAAATTGCAGAAATTTCACTTATTTCAGAAAAAAAAGCAGAATTTTTTTTATTTTGGGGCAAAAAGGCAGAAATTTCTTTTATTTTGGTACAAAATTGACGAAATTTTTCTTATTTTGGGGCAAAAACGCAGAAATTTCCCATATTTTGGGGCAAAACTGCAGAAATTTCCCTTTTTTTGACGTAAAAAGGCTGAAATTCCCCTTATTTGGGGGCAAAAAGGGAGAAATTTTTCTTATTTTGAGGCAAAATTGCAGCAATTTCACTTATTTCATGGTAATAAGTCAGAAATTTTCCTTATCTTGGTGCAAAAAATACAGAAATTCCATTTGTTTTAGGGGAAAAAGACAGAAATTACACTTATTTTGGGGCAAAATTCCAGAAATTTCACTTATTTTGGGGCAAAATTGTAGAAATTTCACTTATTTTGGGGCAAAATTTCAGAAATTTCACTTTTTTCAGAAAAAAAAGTAGAAATTTTTCTATTTGGAAGCAAAAAGGCAGAAATTTCTTTTATTTTGGTACAAAATTGCAGAAATTTTTCTTATTTTGGGGCAAAAAGGCAGAAATTTCCCATATTTTAGGGCAAAAATGCAGAAATTCTCCTTATTTTGAGGTAAAAAGGCTAAAATTCCCCTTATTTGGGGGCAAAAAGGCAGAAATTTCACTTATTTTGGCCAAACTTGTGGAAATTTCACTTATTTCAGGGAAAAAAAGGCAGAAATTTTCCTTATTTTGGGGCAAAAAGGCAGAAATTCCTAATATTTTGTGGCAAAAATGCAGAAATTCTCTTTATTTTGAGGTAAAAAGGGTGAAATTCCCCTTATTTGGGGGTAAAAATGCCGAAATTTCGCTTATTTTGGGACAGAATTGCAGATATTTCACTTATTTCAGGGTAATAAGTAAGAAATTTTCCATATTTTGGGGCAAAAAAGACAGAAATTCCCTTTGTTTTGGGGGAAAAAGACAGAAATACCACTTATTTAGAGGCAAAAAAGCAGAAATTTTTTTTATTTTGGAGCAAAAATGAAGAAATTTCCCTTTTTTATGGCAAAATGTATGCATTCTTCTTATTTTCGGGCAAAAAGGCAGAAATTCCCTGTATTTTGGAGCAAAATTGCAGAAATTCCCCTAATTTTCGGGCAAAAAGGTAGAAATTCCCTATATGTTGGGGCAAAAAGACAGAAATTCTCCTTATTTTGGGGCGAAACTCAGAAATTCCACTTATTTGGGGAAAAATTCCAGAAATTTACCTTATTTTAGAACAAAATTGCAGAAATTTCACTTATTTTGGGGCAAAATTGCAGAAATTTCACTTATTTCAGGAAAAAAAGGCAGAAATTTTCCTTATTTTGGGGCAAAAAGCAGAAATTCCTAATATTTTGTGGCAAAAATGCAGAAATTCCCCTTATTTTGAGGTAAAAAGGCTGAAATTACCCTTATTTGGGGGCAAAAAGGCAGTAATTTCCCTTATTTTGGGGCAAAATTGAAGAAATTTCAGTTATTTCAGGGTAATAAGTAAGAAATTTTTTTTATTTTGGAAGAAAAAAGACAGAAATTCCCTTTTTTTTGGGGGGAAAAAGACAGAAATTCCACTTATTTAGAGTCAAAAAGGCAGAAATTCCCCTTATTTTGAAGCAAAAATGAAAAAATTTCCCTTTTTTATGGCAAAAAGGTATGCATTCTTCTTATTTTCAGGCAAAAAGGCAGAAATTCCCCGTATTTTGAGCAACATTGCAGAAATTCTCCTAATTGTGGGGCAAAAAGGCAGAAATTCCCTATATGTTGGGGCAAAAAGACAGACATTCTTCTTATTTTGGGGCAAAACTGAGAAATTCCACTTATTTTGGGGAAAAATTCCAGAAATTTCCCATATTTTGGGGCCAAATTGCAGAAATTTCACTTATTTTGGGGCAAAATTTCAGAAATTTCACTTATTTCAGGGAAAAAAAGCAGAAATTTTTTTATTTTGGGGCAAAAAGGCAGAAATTTCCCATATTTTGAAGCAAAAATGCAGAAATTCCCCTTATTTTGAGGTAAAAAGGCTGAAATTCCCCTTATTTGGGGGCAAAAAGGAAGAAATTTCCTTTATTTTGGGGCAAAATTGCAGAAATTTCACTTATTTCAGGGTAATAAGTCAGAAATTTTCCTTATTTTGGGGCAAAAAAGACAGAAATTCCCTTTTTTTGGGGGGGAAAAAGACAGAAATTCCACTTATTTAGAGGCAAATGCAGAAATTCCCCTTATTTTGGAGCAAAAATGAAGAAATTTCCCCTTTTTATGGCAAAAAGGTATGCATTCTTCTTATTTTCGGACAAAAAGGCAGAAATTCCCCGTATTTTGGAGCAAAATTGCAGAAATTCCCCTAATTGTGGGGCAAAAATGCAGAAATTCCCTATATGTTGGGGCAAAAAGAGAGAAATTCTCCTTATTTTGTGGCAAAACTCAGAAATACCACTTATTTTGAGGCAAAATTCCAGAAATTTCCTTCATTTTGGGGCAAAATTGCAGAAATTTCACTTATTTTGGGCAAAATTGCAGAAATTTCAATTATTTCAGAAAAAAAGCAGAATTTTTTTATTTTGGGGGAAAAAGGCAGAAATTTCTTTTATTTTGGTACAAAATTGAAGAAATTTTTCTTATTTTGGGGCAAAAACGCAGAAAGTTCCCATATTTTGGGGCAAAAATGCAGAAATTTCCCTTTTTTTGACGTAAAAAGGCTGAATTTCCCCTTATTTGGGGGCAAAAAGTGAGAAATTTTTCTTATTTTGAGACAAAATACAGCAATTTCACTTATTTCAGGGTGATAAGTCAGAAATTTTCCTTATCTTGGGGCAAAAAATACAGAAATTCCCTTTGTTTTGGGGGAAAAAGACAGAAATTCCACTTATTTAGAGGCAAAAAAGCAGAAATTCCCCTTATTTTGAAGCAAAAATGAAGATTTCCCTTTTTTGTGGCAAAAGGTATACATTCCCCTTATTTTCGGGCTAAAAAGCAAAAATTCCCCGTATTTTGGAGCAAAATTCTAGAAATTCCCCTAATTGTGGGGCAAAAAGGCAGAAATTCCCTATATGTTGGGGCAAAAAGACAGACATTCTTCTTATTTTGGGGCAAAACTGAGAAATTCCACTTATTTTGGGGCAAAATTCCAGAAATTTCCCATATTTTGGGGCCAAATTGCAGAAATTTCACTTATTTCAAGGAAAAAAAGCAAAAATTTTCTTATTTTGGGGCAAAAAGGCAGAAATTTCCCATATTTTGAAGCAAAAATGCAGAAATTCCCCTTATTTTGAGGTAAAAAGGCTGAAATTCCCCTTATTTGGGGGCAAAAAGGCAGAAATTTCTCTTATTTTGAGGCAAAATTGCAGAAATTTCACTTATTTCAGGGTAATAAATCAGAAATTTTTTTTTATTTTGTGGCAAAAAAGACAGAAATTCTCTTTGTTTTGGGGGAAAAAACAGAAATCCGAATTATTTAGAGAAAAAAAGCAGAAATTCTTCTTATTTTGGAGCAAAAATGAAAAAATTTCTCTTTTTTATGGCAAAAAGGTATGCATTCTTCTTATTTTCAGACAAAAAGGCAGAAATTCCCCGTATTTTGGTGCAAAATTGCAGAAATTTTCCTAATTGTGGGGCAAAAAAGCAGAAATTCCTTATGTTGGGGCAAAAAAACAGAAATTCTCTTTATTTTGTGGCAAAACTCAGATATTTCACTTATTTTGGGGCAAAATTGCAAAAATTTCAGTTATTTTAGAAAAAAAAAGCAGATATTTTCTTATTTTGGGGCAAAAATGCAGAAATTTCTTTTATTTTGGTACAAAATTGCAGAAATTTTCCTTATTTTGGGGCAAAAAGGAAGAAATTTCCCATATTTTGGGGCAAAAATGCAGAAATTCCTCTTATTTTGGGGTAAAAACTCTGAAATTCCCTTATTTGGGGGCAAAAAATCAGAAATTTAACTTATTTTGGGTCAAAATTGCAAAAATTTCACTTATTTCAGGGAAAAAAGTCAGAAATTTTCCTTATATTGGGGCAAAAAGACAGAAATTCCTTTTGTTTTTGGGAAAAAAGACAGAAATTCCACTTATTTAGAGGCAAAAAAGCAGAAATTCCCATTTTGGAGCAAAAATGAAGAAATTTCCCTTTTTATGGCAAAAAGGTATGCATTTTTCTTATTTACGGGCAAAAAGGCAGAAATTCCCCGTATTTTGGAGCAAAATTGCAGAAATTCCCCTAATTGTGGGGCAAAAAGGCAGAAATTCCCTCTATGTTGGGTCAAAAAGACAGAAATTCTCCTTATTTTGGGGCAAAACTCAGAAATACCACTTATTTTGGGGCAAAATTCCAGAAATTTCCCTTATTTTGGGGCAAAATTGCAGAAATTTCACTTATTTTGGAGCAAAAATGAAGAAATTTCACTTATTTCAGAATAAAACAGAAATTTTTTTATTTTGGGGCAAAAAGGCAGAAATTTCTTGTATTTTGGTACAAAATTGAAGAAATTTTTCTTATTTTGGGGCAAAAACACAGAAATTTCCCATATTTTGGGGCAAAAATGCAGAAATTTCCCTTATTTTGACGTAAAAATACTGAAATTCCCCTTATTTGGCGGCAAAAAGGGAGAAATTTTTCTTATTTTGAGGCAAAATTTCAGCAATTTCACTTATTTAAGGGTAATAAATCAGAAATTTTCCTTATCTTGGGGCAAAAAATACAGAAATTCTTTTTGTTTTGGGGGAAAAAGACAGAAATTCCACTTATTTAGAGGCAAAAAAGAAGAAATTCCCTTATTTTGGAGCAAAAATGAAGAAATTTCATTTTTTTGTGGCAAAAGGTATACATTCCCCTAATTTTCGGGCTAAAAAGCAGAAATTCCCTGTATTTTGGAGCAAAATTCTAGAAATTCCCCTAATTGTGGGGCAAAAAGGCAGAAATTCCCTATATGTTAGGGCAAAAAGACAGAAATTCTCCTTATTTTGGTGCAAAACTCAGAAATTCCACTTATTTTGGGGCAAAATTCCAGAGATTTCCCTTATTTTGGGACAAAATTGCAGAAATTTCACTTATTTTGGGGCAAAATTGCAGAAATTTCATTTATTTCAGGGAAAAAAGGCAGAAATTTTCCTTATTTTGGGGCAAAAAGGCAGAAATTCCTAATATTTTGTTGCAAAAATGCAGAAATTCCCCTTATTTTGAGGTAAAAGGGAGAAATTCCCCTTATTTGGGGGCAAAAAGACTGAAATTTCCCTTATTTTGTGGCAAAATTGCAGAAATTTCCCTTATTTCAGAGTAATAAGTCAGAAAATTTCCTTATTTTGTTGCAAAAAAGACAGAAATTCCTTTTCTTTTGGGGGAAAAAGAGAGAAATTCGACATATGTATAGGCAAAAAGCAGAAATTCCCCTTATTTTGGAGCAAAATTACAGAAATTTCCCTTTTTTATCGCAAAAAGGTATGCATTCTTCTTATTTTCGGGCAAAAAGGCAGAAATTCCCTATATGTTGGGGCAAAAACACAGAAATTCTCCTTATTTTGGGGCAAAACTCAGAAATTCCACTTATTTTGGGGCAAAATTCCAGAAATTTCCCTTATTTTGGGGCAAAATTGCAGAAATTTCACTTATTTTGGGACAAAATTGGAGAAATTTCACTTATTTCAGGGAAAAAAGGCAGAAATTTTCCTTATTTTGGGGCAAAAAGGCAGAAATTTCCCATATTTTGGTACAAAATTGCAGAATTTTTTCTTATTTTGGGCAAAAAGTCAGAAATTTCCCATATTTTGGGGCAAAAATGCAGAAATTTCCTTTATTTTGAGGTAAAAAGGCTGAAATTCCCCTTATTTGAGGGTAAAAAAGCAGAAATTTCCCTTATTTTTGGGCAAATTTGTAGAAATTTCACTTATTTCAGGGTAATAAGTCAGAAATTTTCCTTATTTTGGGGCAAAAAAGACAGAAATA
Source organism: Micromys minutus (assembly GCF_963924665.1). Classification (NCBI taxonomy): domain Eukaryota; kingdom Metazoa; phylum Chordata; class Mammalia; order Rodentia; family Muridae; genus Micromys; species Micromys minutus. The sequence continues at coordinate 1,474,388 of NW_027667262.1, forward strand.
CCCTTTGTTTTGGGGGAAAAAGACAGAAATTCCACTTATTTAGAGGCATAAAAGCAGAAATTCCCCTCATTTTGGACAAAAATGAAGAAATTTCCCTTTTTTATGGCAAAAAGGTATGCATTCTTATTATTTTCGGACAAAAAAGGCAGAAATTCCCCGTATTTTGGAGCAAAATTGCAGAAATTCCCCAAATTGTGGGGCAAAAATGCAGTAATTCCCTATATGTTGGGGCAAAAAGACAGAAATTCTCCTTATTTTAGGGCAAAACTCAGAAATTTAACTTATTTTGGGGCAAAATTGCAGAAATTTCACTTATTTCAGAAAAAAAAGCAGAAATTTTCTTATTTTGGGGCCAAAAGCCTGAAATTTCTTTTATTTTGTAACAAAATTGCAGAATTTTTTTTTATTTTGGGGCAAAAATTCAGAAATTTCCCATATTTTGGGGCAATAATGCAGAAATTTCTCTTATTTTGAAGTAAAAGGCTGAAATTCCCCTTATTTGGGGGCAAAAAGGCAGAAATTTCTCTTATTTGGGGGAAAATTGCAGAAATTTCACTTATTTCAGGGTAATAAGTCAGAAATTTTTCTTATTTTGGGGCCAAAAAACAGAAATAACCTTTGTTTTGGGGGAAAAAGACAGAAATTCCACTTTTTTAGAGGCAAAAAAGCAGAAATTCCCTTTATTTTGGAGCAAAAATAAAGAAATTTCACCTTTTAAAGGCAAAAAGGTATGCATTCTTCTTATTTTTGGGCAAAAAGGCAGAAATTCCCCTTATTTTGGAGCAAAATTGCAGAAATTTTCCAAATTGTGGGGCAAAAATGCAGAAATTCTCCTTATTTTGGGGGAAAACACAGAAATTCCACTTATTTTGGAGCAAAATTCCAGAAATTTCACTTATTTTTGGGCAAAAAGGCTGAAATTTCTTTCATTTTGTTACAAAATTTTAGAAATTTTTCTTATTTTGTAGCAAAAATCAGAAATTTCCCATATTATGGGGCAAAAATGCAGAAATTCCCCTTATTTTGAGGAAAAAGGCTGAAATTCCCCTTAATTGGGGGCAAACAGGCAGAAATTTCCTTATTTTGTGACAAAATTGCAAAAATTTCACTTATTTAAGGGTAATAAGTCAGAAATTTTCCTTATTTTGGGACAAAAGGCAGAAATTCCTAATATTTTGTGGCAAAAATGCAGAAATTCCCCTTATTTTGAGATAAAAAGGCTGAAATTCCCCTTATTTGGGGGCAAAAAGGCAGAAATTTCCATTATTTTGGGGCAAAATTGCAGAAATTTCACTTATTTTAGGGTAATAAGTCAGAAATTTTCCTTAGTTTGGGCAAAATAGACAGAAATTCCCTTTGCTTTGGGAAAAAAATACATAAATTCCACTAATTTAGAGGCAAAAAAGCAGAAATTACCCTTATTTTGGGGCAAAATTGCAGAAATTTCACTTACTTCAGGGTAATAAGTCAGAAATTTTCCTTATTTTGGGGCAAAAAATACAAAAATTACCTTTGTTTTGGGGAAAAAAGACAGAAATTCCACTTATTAAGAGGCAAAAAAGCAGAAATTCCCTTTATTTTGGAGGAAAAATGAAGAAATTTCCCTTTTTTATGGCAAAAAGTTATGTATTCTTCTTTTTTCGGGCAAAAAGGCAGAAATTCCCCGTACTTTGGAGCAAATTTGCAGAAATTCCCCTAATTGTGGGGCAAAAAGGCAGAAATTCCCTATATGTTGGGGCAAAAAGACAGAAATTCTCCTTATTTTGGGGTAGAACTCAGAAATTCCACTTATTTTGGGGCAGAATTCCAGAGATTTCCCTTATTTTCGGGCAAAATTGCAGAAATTTCTTTTATTTTGGTACAAAATTTCAGAAATTTTTCTTATTTTGGAGCAAAAAAGCAGAAATTTCCCATATTTTGGGGCAAAAATGCAGAAATTCCTTTTATTTTGAGGAAAAAGGCTGAAATTCCCCTAAATTGGGGGCAAAAAGTCAGAAATTTCCTTATTTTAGGGCAAAATTGCAAAAATTTCACTTATTACAGGGTAATAAGTAAGAAATTTTCCTTATTTTGGGGCAAAAAGGCAGAAATTCCTAATATTTTGTCGCAAAAATGCAGAAATTCCCCTTATTTTGAGGTAAAATGGCTGAAATTAACTTTATTTGGGGGCCAAAAGGTAGAAATTTCTTTTATTTTGTTACAAAATTGTAGAATTTTTTTTATTTTGGGGCAAAAATGCAGAAATTTCCCATATTTTGGGGCAAAAATGCAGTAATTTCTCTTATTTTGAGGTAAAAGGCTGAAATTCCCCTTATTTGGGGGCAAAAAGGCAGAAATTTCTCTTATTTTGGGGCAAAATTGCAGAAATTTCACTTATTTTAGGGTAATAAGTCAGAAATTTTCCTTATTTTGGGGCCAAAAATCAGAAATAACCTTTGTTTTGGGGGAAAAAGACAGTAATTCCACTTTTTTAGAGGCAAAAAAGCAGAAATTCCCCTTAATTTGGAGCAAAAATGAAGAAATTTCACTTATTAAGGGCAAAAAGGTCTGCATTCTTCTTATTTTTGGGCAAAAAAGCAGAAAGTCCCCTTATTTTGGAGCAAAATTGCAGAAATTTCCCAAATTGTGGGGCAAAAATGCTGAAATTCCCAATATGTTGGGGCAAAAATACAGAAATTCTCCTTATTTTGGGGCAAAACTCAGAAATTCCACTTATTTTGGGGCATAATTCCAATAATTTCCCTTATTTTGGGGCAAAATTGCAGAAATTCACTTATTTTGGGCAAAATTGCAGAAAATTCACTTATTTCAGAAAAAAAGCAGAAATTTTTTATTTTGGGGCAAAATTGCAGAAATTTCACTTATTTCAGGGTAATAAGTCAGAAATTTTCCTTATTTTGGGGCAAAAAGGCAGAAATTCCTAATATTTTGTGGCACAAATGCAAAAATTCCCCTTATTTTGAGGTAAAAAGGCTGAAATTCCCCTTATTTGGGTGCAAAAAGGCAGAAATTTCCATTATTTTGGGCCACAATTGCAGAAATTTCACTTATTTCAGGGTAATAAGTCAGGAATTTTCCTTATTTTGGGGCAAAAAAGAAAGAAATTCCCTTTGTTTTGGGGGAAAAAGACAGAAATTCCACTTATTTAGATGCAAAAAAGGAGAAATTCCCCTTATTTTGGAGCAATAATGAAGAAATTTCACTTTTTTATGGCAAAAAGCTATGCATTCTTCTTATTTTTGGGCAAAAAGGCAGAAATTCCCCATATTTTGGAGCAAAATTGCAGAAATTCCCCTAATTGTGGGGCAAAAATGCAGAAATTCACTATATGTTAAGGCAAAAAGACAGAAATTCTCTTTATTTAGGGGCAAAACTAAGAATTTCCTCTTATTTTGGAGCGAAATTCCAGAAATTTCACTTATTTTGGGGCAAAAAGGCAGAAATTTCTATTATTTTGGTACAAAATTGTAGAAATTTTTCTTATTTTGTAGCATAAAGGCAGAAATTTCCCATATTTTAGGGCAAAAATGCAGAAATTCCCCTTATTTTGAGGAAAAAGCCTGAAATTCCCCTTAATTGGGGGCAAACAGGCAGAAATTTCCTTATTTTGTGGCAAAATTGCAAAAATTTCACTTACTTCAGGGTAATAAGTCAGAAATTTTTCTTATTTTGGGGCAAAAAGGCAGAAATTCCTAATATTTTGTGGCAAAATGCAGAAATTCCCCTTATTTTGAGATAAAAAGGCTGAAATTCCCCTTATTTGGGGGCAAAAAGGCAGAAATTTCCATTATTTTGGGGCAAAATTGCAGAAATTTCACTTATTTTAGGGTAATAAGTCAGAAATTTTCCTTATTTTGGGCAAAAAAGACAGAATTTCCCTTTGTTTTGGAGGAAAATACATGAATTCCACTTATTTAGAGGCAAAAAAGCAGAAATTCTCCTTATTATGGGGCAAAATTGCAGAAATTTCACTTACTTCAGGGTAATAAGTCAGAAATTTTCCTTATTTTGTGGCAAAAAATACAGAAATTACCTTTGTTTTCGGGGAAAAAGACAGAAATTCCACTTATTTAGAGGCAAAAAAGCAGAAATTCCCCTTATTTTGGAGCAAAAATGAAGAAATTTCCCTTTTTTATGGCAAAAAGTTATGCATTCTTCTTATTTTCAGGAAAAAAGGCAGAAATTCCCCGTATTTTGGAGCAAAATTGCAGAAATTCCCCTAATTGTGGGGCAAAAAGTCAGAAATTCCCTATATGTTGGGGCAAAAAGACAGAAATTCTCCTAATTTTGGGGCAGAACTCAGAAATTCCACTTATTTTGTGGGCAAAATTCTAAAGATTTCCCTTATTTTTGGGCAAAATTGCAGAAATTTCACTTATTTCAAAAAAAAGCAGAAATTTTCTTATTTTGGGGCAAGAAGGCAGAAATTTCTTTTATTTTGGTAAAAATTGCAGAAATTTTTCTTATTTTGGAGCAAAAAAGCAGAAATTTCCCATATTTTGGGGCAAAAATGCCGAAATTCCCCTTATTTTGATGAAAAAGGCTGAAATTCCCCTTAATTGGAAGCAAAAAGTCAGAAATTTCCTTATTTTAGGGCAAAATTGCAAAAATTTCACTTAATTCAGGGTAATAAGTAAGAAATTTTCCTTATTTTGGGGCAAAAAGGCAGAAATTCCTAATATTTTGTGGCACAAATGCAAAAATTCCCCTTATTTTGAGGTAAAAAGGCTGAAATTCCCATTATTTGGGGGCAAAAATGCAGAAATTTCCCTTATTTTGGGGCAAAATTGCAGAAATTTCACTTATTTCAGGATAATAAGTCAGAAATTTTCCTTATTTTGGGCAAAAAAGACAGAAATTCCCTTTGTTTTGGGGGAAAAATACATAAATTCCACTTATTTAGAGGCAAAAAAGCAGAAATTCCCCTTATTTAGGAGCAAAAATGAAGAAATTTCCCTTTTTTATGGCAAAAAGGTATGCATTCTTCTTATTTTCAGGCAAAAAAGCAGAAATTCCCCGTATTTTGGAGCAAAATTGCAGGAATTCCCCTAATTGTGGGGCAAAAAGGCAGAAATTCCCTATATGTTAAGGCAAAAAAACAGAAATTCTCTTTATTTTGGGACAAAACTCAGAAATTCCTCTTATTTTGGAGCAAAATTCCAGAAATTTCACTTATTTTGGGGCAAAAAGGCATTAATTTCTATTATTTTGGTACAAAATTGTAGAAATTTTTCTTATTTTGCAGGAAAAAAAGCAGAAATTTCCCATATTTTGGGGCAAAATTGCAGATATTTCACTTATTTCAGGGTAATAAGTCAGAAATTTTTCTTATTTTGTGGCAAAAAGGCAGAAATTCCTAATATTTTGTGGCAAAAATGCAGAAATGTTACTTATTTTGAGGTAAAAAGGCTGAAATTCCCCTTATTTGAAGGTAAAAAGGCAGAAATTTCCCAAATTTTGGGGCAAAATTGCAGAAATTTTACTTATTTCAGGGTAATAAATCAGAAATTTCCCTTATTTTGGGGCAAAAAAGACAGAAATTCCTTTTGTTTTGGGGGAAAAAACAGAAATTCCAATTATTTAGAGGAAAAAAGCAGAAATTCCTCTTATTTTGGAGCAAAAATGAAAAAATTTCACTTTTTTATGGCAAAAAGGTATGCATTCTTATTTTCGGACAAAAAGGCAGAAATTCCTCGTATTATAGAGCAAAATTGCATAAATTCCCCTAATTGTGGGGCAAAAAGGCAGAAATTCCTTATATGTTGGGGCAAAATAACAGAAATTCTCTTTATTTTGTAGCAAAACTCAGAAATTTCACTTATTTTGGGGCAAAATTGCAGAAATTTCAGTTATTTCAGAAAAAAAAGCAGAAATTTTCTTATTTTAAGGCAAAAAGGCAGAAATTTCTTTTATTTTGGTACAAAATTGCAGAATTTTTTCTTATTTTGGGGCAAAAAGGCAGAAATTTCCCATATTTTGGGGCAAAAATGCAGAAATTCCCCTTATTTTGGAGCAAAAATGAAGAAATTTCTCTTTTTTATGGCAAAAATGTATGCATTCTACTTATTTTCGGGCAAAAAGGCAGAAATTCCCCGTATTTTGGAGCAAAATTGCAGAAATTCCCCTAATTGTGGGGCAACAAGGCAGAAATTCCCTATATGTTGGGGCAAAAATACAGAAATTCTCATTATTTTGGGGCAAAACTCAAAAATTCCACATATTTGGGGGCAAAATTCCATAAATTTCCCTTATTTTGGGACAAAATTGCAGAAATTTCACTTATTTGGGGGCAAAATTTCAGAAATTTCAAATATTTCAGGGAAAAAAGGCAGTAATTTTCTTTATTTTGAAGCAAAAAGGCTGTAATTCCTAATATTTTGTGGCAAAAATGCAGAAATTCCTTTTACTTTTAGGTAAAAAGGCTGAAATTTCCCATATTTGGGGGCAAAAAAACAGAAATTTCCCTTATTTTGGGGCAAAATTGCAGAAATTTCACTTATTTCAGGGTAATAAGTCAGAAATTTTTTTAATTTTGGGGCAAAAAAGACAGAAGTTCCCTTTGTTTTGGGGCAAAAAGACAGAAATTCTACTTATTTAGAGGCAAAAAAGCAGAAATTTTCCTTATTTTGGAGCAAAAATGAAGAAATTTCCCTTTTTTATGGAAAAAGGTATGCATTCTTCTTATTTTCGGACAAAAAGGCAGAAATTCCCCATATTTTGGAGCAAAATTGCAGAAATTCCCCTAATTGTGGGTCAAAAAGGCAGAAATTTCCTATATGTTGGGGCAAAAAGACAGAAATTCTCCTTATTTTGGGGCAAAACTCAGAAATTCCACTTATTTTGGGGCAAAATTCCAGAAATTTCCCTTATTTTGGGGCAAAATTGCAGAAATTTCACTTATTTTGGGACAAAATTGGAGAAATTTCACTTATTTCAGGGAAAAAAGGCAGAAATTTTCTTTATTTTGGGGCAAAAGGGCTGAAATTCCTAATATTTTGTGGCAAAATGCAGAAATTCCCCTTACTTTTAGGTAAAAAGGCTGAAATTCCCCATATTTGGGGGAAAAGGGCAGAAATTTCCCTTATTTTGGGGCAAAATTGCAGAAATTTCACTTATTTCAGGGTAATAAGTCAGAAATTTTTTTTATTTAGGGCAAAAAAGACAAAAATTCCCTTTGTTTTGGGGGAAAAAGACAGAAATTACACTTATTTAGAGGCAAAAAAGCAGAAATTCCCTTTATTTTGAAGCAAAAATGAAGAAATTTCCATTTTTTATGGCAAAAAGTTATGCATTCTTCTTATTTTCGGACAAAAAGGCAGAAATTCCCCGTATTTTGGAGCAAAATTGCAGAAATTCCTCTAAAGGTGGGGCAAAAAGGCAGAAATTCCCTATATGTTGGGGCAAAAGGACAGAAATTCTCCTTATTTTGGGGCAAAACTCAGAAATACCACTTATTTTGGAGCAAAATTCCAGAAATTTCCCTTATTTTGGAACAAAATTGCAGAAATTTCACTTATTTTGGGCAAAATTGAAGAAATTTCACTTATTTTAGAAAAAATGCAGAAATTTTCTTATTTTGGGGCAAAAAGGCAGAATTTTTTTTTATTTTGGTACAAAATTGCCGAAATTTTTCTTATTTTGGGGCTAAAACGCAGAAATTTCCCATATTTTGGGGCAAAAATGCAGAAATTTCCCTTATTTTGAGGTAAATAGGCTGAAATTCCCCTTATTTGGGGGTAAAAAGGCAGCAAAAATTGCAGCAATTTCACTTATTTAAGGGTAATAAGTCAGAAATTTTCCTTATTTTGGGGCCAAAAAACAGAAATTCCCTTTGTTTGGGGGGAAAAGACAGAAATTCCACTTTTTTAGAGGCAAAAAAGCAGAAATTCCCCTTATTTTGGAGCAAAAATGAAGAAATATCACTTTTTAAGGGCAAAAAAGTATGCATTCTTCTTATTTTTGGGCAAAAATGCCAAAATCCCCCTTATTTTGGAGCAAAATTGCAGAAATTTCCCAAATTGTGGGACAGAAAGGCAGAAATTCCCAATAAGTTGGGGCAAAAAGACAGAAATTCTCCTTATTTTAGGGCCAAACTCAGAAATTCCACTTATTTTGGAGCAAAGTTCCAGAAATTTCACTTATTTTGGGGCAAAATTGCAGAAATTACACTTATTTTGTGGCAAAATTGCAGAAATTTCACTTATTTCAAAAAAAATGAAATTTTCTTAATTTGGGGCAAAAAGGCAGAAATTTTTTTATTTTGGTACAAAATTGCAGAAATTTTTCTTATTTTGGAGTAAAAAGGCAGAAATTTCCTATATTTTGGGGCAAAAATGCAGAAATTCCCCTTATTTTGAGGAAAAAAGGCTGAAATTCCCCTTAATTGGGGGCAAAAAGGCAGAAATTTCCTTATTTTGTGGCAAAATTGAAAAATTTCACTTATTTCAGGGTAATAAGTCAGAAATTTTCTTTATTTTGGGGCAAAAAGACAGAAAATTCCCTTTGTTTTTGGGGAAAAAGACAGAAATTCCACTTTTTGAGAGGCAAAAAACCAGAACTTCTTTTTATTTTGGAGCAAAAATGAAGAAATTTCTCTTTTTTGTGGCAAAAGGTATACATTCCCCTTATTTTCAGGCTAAAAAGCAGAAATCCTTTGTATTTTGGAGCAAAATTGCAGAAATTCCCCTAATTGTGGGGCAAAAAGGCAGAAATTCCCTATATGTTAGGACAAAAAACAGAAATTCTCCTTATTTTGGGGCAAAACTCAGAAATTCCACTTGTTTTGGGGCAAAATTCCAGAAATTTCCCATATTTTGGGGCAAAATTGCAGAAATTTCACTTATTTTGGGACAAAATTGGAAAAATTTCACTTATTTCAGGGAAAAAAGGCAGAAATTTTCCTTATTTTGGGGCAAAAAGACAGAAACTTCCCATATTTTGGTACAAAATTGCAGAAATTTTTCTTATTTTGGGCAAAAAGACAGAAATTTCCCATATTTTGGGGCAAAAATGCAGAAATTCCCCTTATTTTGAGGTAAAAAGGCTGAAATTCTCTTTATTTGGGGGTAAAAAGGCAGAATTTTCCCTTATTTTGAGGCAAAATTGCAGAAATTTCACTTATTTCAGGGTAATAAGTCAGAAATTTTCCTTATTTTGAAGCAAAAAAGACAGAAAATCCTTTTGTTTTGGGGGAAAAAGACAGAAATTCCACTTATTTAGAGGCATAAAAGCAGAAATTCCCCTCATTTTGGAGCAAAAATGAAGAAATTTCCCTTTTTTATGGCAAAAAGGTATGCATTCTTATTATTTTCGGAGAAAAAAAGGCAGAAATTCCCCGTATTTTGGAGCAAAATTGCAGAAATTCCACTAATTGTGGGGCAAAAAGGCAGAAATTCCCTATATGTTGGGGCAAAAAACAGAAATTCTCCTAATTTTAGGGCAAAACGCAGAAATTTAACGTATTTTGGGGCAAAATTGCAGAAATTTCACTTATTTCAGAACAAAAAGCAGAAATTTTTTTATTTTGAGGCCAAAAGGCAGAAATTTCTTTTATTTTGTTACAAAATTGCAGAATTTTTTCTTATTTTGGGGCAAAAAGGCAGAAATTTCACATATTTTGGGGCAAAAATGCAGAAATTTCTCTTATTTTGAGGTAAAAGGCTGAAATTCCCCTAATTTGGGGGAAAAAAGGCAGAAATTTCTCTTATTTTGGGGCAAAATTGCAAAAATTTCACTTATTTCAGGGTAATATGTCAGAAATTTTCCTTATTTTGGGGCCAAAAAACAGAAATTCCCTTTGTTTTGGGGGGTAAAGACAGAAATTCCACTTTTTTAGAGGCAAAAAGCAGAAATTCCCCTTATTTTGGAGCAAAAATGAAGAAATATCAATTTTAAGGACAAAAAGGTATGCATTCTTCTTATTTTTGGGCAAAAAGGCCAAAATTCCCCTTATTTTGGAGCAAAATTGGAGAAATTTCCCAAATTGTGGGACAGAAAGGCAGAAATTCCCTATATGTTGGGGCAAAAAGACAGAAATTCTCCTTATTAGGGCAAAACTCAGAAATTCCACTTATTTTGGAGCAAAATTCCAGAAATTTCACTTATTTTGGGGCAAAATTGCAGAAATTACACTTATTTTGTGGCAAAATTGCAGAAATTTCACTTATTTCAAAAAAAAATGAAATTTTCTTATTTTGGGGCAAAAAGGCAGAAATTTTTTTATTTTGGTACAAAATTGCAGAAATTTTTCTTATTTTGGAATAAAAAGGCAGAAATTTCCTATATTTTGGGGCAAAAATGCAGAAATTCTTCTTATTTTGAGGAAAAAGGCTGAAATTCCCCTTAATTGGGGGCAAAAAGGCAGAAATTTCCTTATTTTGGGACAAAATTGAAAAATTTCACTTATTTCAGGGTAATAAGTCAGAAATTTTCTTTATTTTGGGGCAAAAAGACAGAAATTCCCTTTGTTTTGGGGGAACAAGACAGAAATTCCACATTTTAGAGGCAAAAAGCAGAAATTCCCCTTATTTTGGAGCAAAAATGAAGAAATTTCTCTCTTTTGTGGCAAAAGGTATACATTCCTCTTATTTTCAGGCTAAAAAGCAGAAATTCTTTGTATTTTGGAGCAAAATTGCAGAAATTCCCCTAATTGTGGGGCAAAAAGGCAGAAATTCCATATATGTTAGGGCAAAAAACAGAAATTCTCCTTATTTTGGGGCAAAACTCAGAAATTCCATTTATTTTGGGGCAAAATTCCAAAATTTCCCATATTTTGGGGCAAAATTGCAGAAATTTCACTTATTTTTGGGAAAAATTGCAGAAATTTCACTTATTTCAGGGAAAAAAGGCAGAAATTTTCCTTATTTTGGGGCAAAACACAGAAATTCCTAATATTTTGTGGCAAAAATGCAGAAATTCCCCTTATTTTGAGGTAAAAAGGCTGAAATTACCCTTATTTGGGGGCAAAAAGGCAGAAATTTCCCTTATTTTGGGGCAAAATTGCAGAAATTTCACTTATTTCAGAATATTAAGTCAGAAATTTTCCTTATTTTGGTGCAAAAAAGACAGAAATTCCCTTTGTTTTGGGGGAAAAAGACAGAAATTCCACATATTTCGAGGCAAAAAAGCAGAAATTCCTTTTATTTTGGAGCAAAATTACAGAAATTTCCCTTTTTTATGGCAAAAAGGTATGCATTCTTCTTATTTTCGGGCAAAAGGCAGAAATTCCCTGTATTCTGGAGCAAAATTGCAGAAATTAACCTAATTGTGGGGCAAAAAGGCAGAAATTCCCTATATGTTGGGGCAAAAAGACAGAAATTTTCCTTATTTTGGGGCAAAACTCAGAAATTCCACTTATTTTGGGGCAAAATTCCAGAAATTTCCTTTATTTTGGGGCAAAATTGCAGAAATTTCACTTATTTTGGGGCAAAATTGGAGAAATTTCACTTATTTCAGGGAAAAAAAGCAGAAATTTTCTTATTTTGGGGCATAAAGGCAGAAATTTCCCATATTGTGGTACAAAATTGCCGAAATTTTTCTTATTTTGGGCAAAAAGGCAGAAATTTCCCATATTTTGGGGGAAAATTCAGAAATTCTCTTATTTTGAGGTAAAAAGGCTGAAATTCCCCTTATTTGGAGGTAAAAAGGCAGAAATTTCTCTTATTTTGGGGCAAAATTGCAGAAATTTCACTTATTTTAGGGCAAAAAGTCAGAAATTTGCCTTATTTTGTGGCAAAAAGCAGAAATTCCCCTAATTTTGGGGCCAAAAACAGAAATTCCCCTTATTTTGGGGTAAAATTGCAGAAATTTCAAATATTTAAATGCAAAAAGGCAGAAATTCCACTTAATTTTAGGCAATATGGCAGAAATTTTCTGTATTTTGGAGCAAAATCTAAGAAATTCCCTTTATATTGGTGCAAAAATGGAGAAATTCCCATTATTTTGGTGTAATAAGGAAGAAATTCCCTGTGTTTGGAAGCAAAATTGCACAAATTCCCCTAATTTTGAGGGAAAATGCAGAAATTCAAATTATTTTGGGGCAAAAAGACAGAAATTCTCCTTATTTCAGGGCATAACGTCAGAAATTCCCCTTATTTTGGGGCAAAATTGCAGAAATATCCCTTATTTTGTGGCAAAATTGCAGAAATTTTTTTTATTTTGGGCAAAATTGCAGAAATTTCACTTATTTCAGGGAAAGAAGGCAAGAATTTCTCTTATTTTGGGGCAAAAAGGCAGAAATTTCTTTTATTTTGGTACAAAATTGCAGAAATTTTCTTTATTTTGGGGCAAAAATGCAGAAATTCCCCTTATTTTGTGGCAAAAATGCAGAAATTTCCCTTATTTTGGGGCAAAATTGCAGAAATTCCCTTTATTTTGGTGCAATAAGGCAGAAATTCCCCATATTTTGAAGCAAAATTGCACAAATTCCCCAAATTTTGAGAGAAAATGCAGAAATTCACATTATTTTGGGGCAAAAAGAAAGAAATTCTCCTTATTTCACGGCAAAAAGTCAGAAATTCCCCTTATTTTGGGGCAAAATTGCAGAAATTTCCCTTATTTTGTGGAAAAATTGCAGAAATTTTTATTATTATGGGCAAAATTGCAGAAATTTCACTTATTTCAGGGAAAGAAGGCAGGAATTTCTTTTATTTTGGGGCAAAAAGGCAGAAATTTCTTTTATTTTGGTACAAAATTGAAGAAATTTTCTTTATTTTGAGGCAAAAATGCAAAAATTCCCCATATTTTGGGGCAAAAATGCAGAGATTCCCCTTATTATGAGGTAAAAAGGCTGAAATTCCTTTTAATTTGGGTCAAAAAGACAGAAATTTCCCTTATTTTGTGGCTGAAAAGCAGAAATTTCCCTTATTTTGGGGCAAAATTGCAGAAATTTCCTTTATTTTCGGGCAAAATTTTAGAAATTTCTTTTATTTTGGTACAGAATTGCAGAAATTTTTCTTATTTTGTGGCAAAAAGGCTGAAATTCCTCATATTTTGGTGCAAAAAAGCTGAAATTCCCCCTATATTGAGGTAAAAAGGCTGAAATTCCTTTTATTTGAGGGTAAAAAGGCAGAAATTTCCCTTATTTTGGGGCAAAATTGCAGAAATTTCACTTATTTCAGGGTAATAAGTCAGAAGTTTTCCTTATTTTGGGGCAAAAAAGACAGAAATTCCCTTTGTTTTGGGGGAAAAAGACAGAAATTCCACTTATTTAGAGGCATAAAAGCAGAAATTCCCCTCATTTTGGAGCATAAATGAAGAAATTTCCATTTTTTTTGGCAAAATGGTATGCATTCTTATTATTTTCGGACAAAAAATGCAGAAATTCCCCGTATTTTGCAGCAAAATTGCAGAAATTCCCCTAATTGTGCGGCAAAAAGGCAGAAATTCCCTATATGTAGTGGCAAAAAGACAGAAATTCTCCTTATTTTAGGGCAAAACTCAGAAATTTAACTTATTTTGGGGCAAAATTGCAGAAATTTCACTTATTTCAGAAAAAAAAGCAGAAATTTTCTTATTTTGGGGCCAAAAGTCAGAAATTTCTTTTATTTTGTAACAAAATTGCAGAATTTTTTCTTATTTTGGGGCAAAAAGAAGGAAATTTCCCATATTTTGGGGCAAAAATTCAGAAATTTCTCTTATTTTGAGGTAAAAGGCTGAAATTCCCCTTATTTGAGGGCAAAATTCAGAAATTTCTCTTATTTTGGGGCAAAATTGCTGAAATTTCACTTATTTCAGGGTAATAAGTCAGAAATTTTCCTTATTTTGGGGCCAAAAAACAGAAATTCCCTCTGTTTTGGGGGAAAAAGACAGAAATTTTACTTTTTTAGAGGCAAAAAAGCAGAAATTCCCCTTATTTTAGAGCAAAAATGAAGAAATTTCACTTTTTAAGGGCATAAAGGTATGCATTCTTCTTATTTTTGGGCAAAAAGGATGAAATTCTCTTTATTTTGGAGCAAAATTGCAGAAATTTCCCAAATTGTGGGACAAAAAGGCAGAAATTCACTAAATGTTGGGGCAAAAAGACAGAAATTCCCCTTATTTTAGGGCAAAACTCAGAAATTCCACTTATTTTGGAGCAAAATTCCAGAAATTTCACTTATTTTGGGGCAAAATTGCAGAAATTACATTTATTTTGGGGCAAAATTGCAGAAATTTCACTTATTTCAAAAAAAATGAAATTTTCTTATTTTGGGGCAAAAAGGCAGAAATTTTTTTTATTTTGGTACAAAATTGCAGAACTTTTTCTTATTTTGGAGTAAAAAGGCAGAAATTTCCCATATTTTGTGGCAAAAATGCAGAAATTCCCCTTTTTGAGGAAAAAGGCTGAAATTCCCCTTAATTGGTGGCAAAAAGGCAGAAATTTCCTTATTTTGGGGCAAAATTGCAAAAATATCACTAATTTCAGGGTAATAAGTCAGAAATTTTCCTTATTTTGGGGCAAAAAGACAGAAATACCCTTTGTTTTTGGGGAAAAAAAGAAGAAATTCCACTTTTATAGAGGCAAAAAAGCAGAAATTTCTTTTATTTTGGAGCAAAAATGAAGAAATTTCTCTTTTTTGTGGCAAAAGGTATACATTCCCCTTATTTTCAGGCTAAAAAGCAGAAATTCTTTGTATTTTGGAGCAAAATTGCAGAAATTCCCCTAATTGTGGGGCAAAAAGGCAGAAATTCCCTATATGTTAGGGCAAAAAACAGAAATTCTTCTTATTTTGGGGCAAAACTCAGAAATTCCACTTATTTTGGGGCAAAATTCCAGAAATTTCCCTTATTTTGGGACAAAATTGCAGAAATATCACTTATTTTGGGGCAAAATTGCAGAAATTTCACTTATTTCAGTGAAAAAAATGCAGAAATTATCCTTATTTTGGGGCAAAAAGGCAGAAATTCCTAATATTTTGTGGCAAAAATGCAGAAATTCCTTTTATTTTGAGGTCAAAAGGGTGAAATTCCCCTTATTTGGGGGCAAAGAGGCAGAAATTTCCCTTATTTTGGGGCAAAATTGCAGAAATTTCACTTATTTCAGAATAGTAATTCAGAAATTTTCCTTATTTTCGGCAAAAAAGACAGAAATTCCCTTTGTTTTGGGGGTAAAATACATAAATTCCACTTATTTAGAGGCAAAAAAAGCAGAATTTCCCCTTATTTTGGGGCAAAATTGCAGAAATTTTACTTACTTCAGGGTAATAAGTCAGAAATTTTTTTATTTTGGGGCAAAAAAGACAGAAATTACCTTTGTTTTGGGGGAAAAGAACAGAAATTCCACTTATTTAGAGGCAAAAAAGCAGAAATTCCCCTTATTTTGGAGCAAAAATGAAGAAATTTCTCTTTTTCATGGCAAAAAGTTATGCATTCTTCTTATTTTCGGGCAAAAAGGCAGAAATTCCCCTAATTGTGGGGCAAAAAGGCAGAAATTCCCTATATGTTGGGGCAAAAAGACAGAAATTCTCCTTATTTGGGGGAAAAACTCAGAAATTCCACTTATTTTGGGGCAAAATTCCAGAGATTTCCTTTATTTTGGGGCAAAATTGCAGAAATTTCACTTATTTTGGGGCAAAATTGCAGAAATTTCACTTATTTCAGGAAAAAAGGCAGAAATTTTCCTTATTTTGGGGCAAAAAGGCAGAAATTCCTATTATTTTGTGGCAAAAATGCAGAAATTCCCCTTATTTTGAGGTAAAAGTGTGAAATTCCCCTTATTTGTGGGCAAAAAGGCAGAAATTTCCCTTATGTTGGGGCAAAATTGCAGAAATTTCACTTATTTCAGGGTAATAAGTCAGAAAATTTCCTTATTTTGGTGCAAAAAGACAGAAATTCCTTTTGTTTTGGGGGAAAAAGACAGAAATTCCACATATTTAGAGGCAAAAAAGCAGAAATTCCTCTTATTTTGGAGCAAAATTACAGAAATTTGACTTTTTTATGGCAAAAAGGTATGCATTCTTCTTATTTTCGGGCAAAAATGCAGAAATTCCCCGTATTTTGGAGCAAAATTGCAGAAATTAACCTAATTGTGGGACAAAAAGGCAGAAATTCCCTATATGTTGGGGCAAAAAGACAGAAATTCTCCTTATTTTTGGGGCAAAACTCAGAAATTCCACTTATTTTGGGGCAAAATTTCAGAAATTTTTTTTTATTTTGGGGCAAAATTGCAGAAATTTCATTTATTTTGGGGCAAAATTGGAGAAATTTCACTTATTTCAGGAAAAAAAGCAGAAATTTTCATATTTTGGGGCAAAAAGACAGAAAATTCCCATATTTTGGTACAAAATTGCAGAAATTTTTCTTATTTTGGGCAAAAAGGCATAAATTTCTAATATTTTGAGGCAAAAATGCAGAAATTCTCCTTATTTTGAGGTAAAAAGGCTGAAATTCCCCTTATTTGGAGGTAAAAAGGCAGAAATTTCTCTTATTTTGGGGCAAAATTTAGAAATTTCACTTATTTTAGGGCAAAAAGTCAGAAATTTGCCTTATTTTGTGGAAAAAAGCAGAAATTCCCCTAATTTTGGGGCCAAAAACAGAAATTTTCCTTATTTTGGGGTAAAATTGCAGAAATTTCAAATATTTCAGTGCAAAAAGGCAGAAATTCCACTTTATTTTAGGCAATATAGCAGAAATTTTCTGTATTTTGGAGCAAAATCTCAGTAATTCCCCTTATATTCGTGCAAAAATGGAGAAATTCCCATTATTTTGGTGTAATAAGGAAGAAATTCCCTGTGTTTGGAAGCAAAATTGCACAAATTCCCCTAATTTTGAGGGAAAATGCAGAAATTCAAATTATTTTGGTGCAAAAAGACAGAAATTCTACTTATTTCAGGGCATAACGTCAGAAATTCCCCTTATTTTGGGGCAAAATTGCAGAAATATCCCTTATTTTGTGGCAAAATTGCAGAAATTTTTTTTATTTTGGGCAAAATTGCAGAAATTTCACTTATTTCAGGGAAAGAAGGCAAGAATTTCTCTTATTTTGGGGCAAAAAGGCAGAAATTTCTTTTATTTTGGTACAAAATTGCAGAAATTTTCTTTATTTTGGGGCAAAAATGCAGAAATTCCCCTTATTTTGTGGCAAAAATGCAGAAATTTCCCTTATTTTGGGGCAAAATTGCAGAAATTCCCTTTATTTTGGTGCAATAAGGCAGAAATTCCCCATATTTTGAAGCAAAATTGCACAAATTCCCCAAATTTTGAGAGAAAATTCAGAAATTCACATTATTTTGGGGCAAAAAAAAAGAAATTCTCCTTATTTCACGGCAAAAAGTCAGAAATTCCCCTTATTTTGGGGCAAAATTGCAGAAATTTCCCTTATTTTGTGGAAAAATTGCAGAAATTTTTCTTATTATGGGCAAAATTGCAGAAATTTCACTTATTTCAGGGAAAGAAGGCAGGAATTTCTTTTATTTTGGGGCAAAAAGGCAGAAATTTCTTTTATTTTGGTACAAAATTGAAGAAATTTTCTTTATTTTGAGGCAAAAATGCAGAAATTCCCCATATTTTGGGGCAAAAAGGCAGAGATTCCCCTTATTATGAGTTAAAAAGGCTGAAATTCCTTTTATTTTGGGGCAAAAAGACAGAAATTTCCCTTATTTTGTGGCTGAAAGGCAGAAATTTCCCTTATTTTGGGGCAAAATTGCAGAAATTTCCTTTATTTTCGGGCAAAATTTTAGAAATTTCTTTTATTTTGGTACAGAATTGCAGAAATTTTTCTTATTTTGTGGCAAAAAGGCAGAAATTCCTCATATTTTGGTGCAAAAAAGCTGAAATTCCCCTTATTTTGAGGTAAAATGCTAAAATTCCCCATATTATCGTGCAAAAAGGCAGAAATTCCCTACATTTTGGGGCAAAAAGGCACAAATTTCCCTTATTTTCGGGCAAAATTGCACAAATTTCATTTATTTCTGGGCAAAAAGTCAGAAATTCCTTTTATTTTGGGGCAAAAAGCAGAAATTTCTTTTATTTTGGTACAAAGTTGAAGGAATTTTTCTTATTTTAGAACAAAAAGGCAGAAATTCCCCATATTTTGGGGCAAAAGGCAGAAATTCCCCTTATTTTGAGGTAAAAAGGCTGAAATTCCCCTTGTTTTGGGGCAAAAAGGCAGAAATTCCCTTTGTTTTGTGGCAAAAAGGCAGAAATTCTTTTTAATTGGGGCAGAAAAGCAGAAACTTTCCTTATTTGGGTGCAATAATGTAGAAATTCCCCATATTTTGTGGCAAAAAGGCAGAAATTCCCCTTATTTGGAGGTAAAATGCTGAAATTCCCCTTATTTTGGGCAAAAGGCAGAAATTCCCCTTATTTTGGGGCAATATTGCAGAAATTTCACTTATTTTAGGGCAAAAAGTCAGAAATTTGCCTTATTTTGTGGCAAAAAGCAGAAATTCCCCTAATTTTGGGGCCAAAAACAGAAATTCCCCTTATTTTGGGGTAAAATTGCAGAAATTTCAAATATTTCAGTGCAAAAAGGCAGAAATTCCACTTAATTTTAGGCAATAAGGCAGAAATTTTCTGTATTTTGGAGCAAAATCTCAGAAATTCCCCTTATATTGGTGCAAAAATGCAGAAATTCCCATTATTTTGGTGTAATAAGGCAGAAATTCCCCGTGTTTTGAAGCAAAATTGCACAAATTCCTCTAATTTTGAGGGAAAATGCAGAAATTCAAATTATTTTGGGGCAAAAAGACAGAAATTCTCCTTATTTCAGAGCATAACGTCAGAAATTCCCCTTATTTTGGGGCAAAAGTGCAGAAATATCCCTTATTTTGTGGCAAAATTGCAGAAATTTTTCTTATTTTGGGGAAAATTGCAGAAATTTCACTTATTTCAGGGAAAGAAGTTAGGAATTTCTCTTATTTTGGGGTAAAAGGGCAGAAATTTCTTTTATTTTGGTACAAAATTGCAGAAATTTTCTTTATTTTGGGGCAAAAATGCAGAAATTCCCCTGATTTTGTGGCAAAAAGGCAAAAATTTCCCTCATTTTGTGGCAAAATTGCAGAAATTTCATTTATTTCAAGGCAAAATTCAAAAATTCCTTTTATTTTGGGGCAAAAAGACAGAAATTCCGTTTATTTTTGGGTAAAAAGGAAGAAATCTCACTTATTTTGAGGTAAAAAAGGCAGAAATTACTCTTATTTTGGAGCTAAAATGAAGAAATTTCCCTTTTTTGTGGCAAAATTGCAGAAATTTTTCTTATTTTGGGCAAAATTGTAGAAATTTCACTTAGTTCAGGGAAAGAAGGCTGGAATTTCTCTTATTTTGGGGCAAAATGCAGAAATTTCTATTATTTTGGTACAAAATTGCAGAAATTTTCTTTATTTTGGGGCAAAAATGCAGAAATTCCCCTTATTTGGGGGCAAAAAGGCAGAAATTTCCCTTATTTTGGGGCAAAATTGCAGAAATTTCACTTATTTCAAGGCAAAATTCAAAAATTTTTTTTATTTTGGGGCAAAAAGACAGAAATTTCGTTTATTTTTGGGTAAAAAGGCAGAAATTTCACTTATTTTGAGGTAAAAAGGCAGAAATTACTCTTATTTTGGGGTTAAAATGAAGAAATTTCCCCTTTTTGTGGCAAAAGGTATACATTCCCCTTATTTTCATGCCAAAAAGCAGAAATTCCCCGTATTTTGAAGTAAAGTTGCAGAAATTCTCCTAATTGTGAGGCAAAACGGCAGAAATTCCCTATATGTTGGGGCAAAAAGACAGAAATTCTCCTTATTTTGTGGCAAAACTCAGAAATTCCACTTATTTTGGGGCAAAATTCCAGAAATTTTCCTTATTTTAGGACAAAAAGGCAGAAATTCCTAATATATTGTGGCAAAAATGCAGAAATTCCCCTTATTTTGAGGTAAAAAGGCTGAAATTCCTCTTATTTGGGGACAAAAAGGAAGAATTTTTCTTTATTTTGTGGCAAAATTTCAGAAATTTCACTTATTTCAGGGTAATAAGTCAGAAATTCCCCTTATTTTGGGGCAAAAAAGACAGAAATTCCCTTTTTGGGGGGTAAAAAAGACAGAAATTCCACTTATTTAGAGGCAAAAGGCAGAAGTTCCTCTTAATTTGGCGCAAAAATGAAGAAATTTCCATTTTTTATGGCAAAAAGGTATGCATTCCCCGTATTTTAGGGCAAAAAGGCAGAAATTCCCCTTATTTTGAAGCAAAATTGCAGAAATTCCCCTAATTTTGGGGCAAAAGGTAGACATTTCCTTTATTTTGGGGCAAAAATCAGAAATTCCCCTTATTTTGGCGCAAAATTCCAGAAATTTCCTTTAATTTGGGGCAAAATTGCAGAAATATTTCTTATTTTGGGGCAAAAAGGCAGAAATTCCTTATATTTTGGGGAAAAAAGGCAGAAATTCCCCTTATTTTGGGATAAAATTGCAGAAATTTCTCTTATTTGGGGGCAAAAAGGCAGAAAATCCTTTTAATTACAGGCAAAAAGGCAGAAATTCCACTTATTTTGGGGCAAAATTGAAGAACTTTCCCTTATTTTGGGGCAAAATTGCAGAAATTTCCCTTATTTTAAGGCAAAATTTTAGAAATTTCTTTTATTTTGGTACAGAATTGCAGAAATTTTTCTTATATTGTGGCAAAAAGGCTAAAATTCCACATATTTTGGTGCAAAAAGGCTGAAATTCCCCTTATTTTGAGGTAAAATGCTGAAATTCCCCATATTTTGGGGCAAAAAGGGAGAAATTTCCCTCATTGGGGCAAAAAGGCACAAATTTTCCTTATTTTTGGGCAAAATTGCAGAAATTTCATTTATTTCAGGGCTAAAAGTCTGAAATTCCTTTTATTTTGGGACAAAAAGCAGAAATTTCTTTTATTTTGGTACAAAGTTGAAGAAATTTTTCATATTTTGGGATAAAAAGGAAGAAATTCCCCATATTTTGGGGTAAAAGGCAGAAATTCCCTTTATTTTGAGGTAAAAAGGATGAAATTCCCCTTATTTTAGGGCAAAAAGGCAAAATTTTCCTTTACTTTGAGGCAAAAATGCAGAGATTCTTGTTAATTGGGGCAGAAAAGCAGAAATTTTCCTTATTTGAAGGCAATAAGGCAGTAATTCCCCATATTTTGTGGCAAAAAGGCAGAAATTCCCCTTATTTGGAGGTAAAATGCTGAAATTCCCCTTATTTTGGGCAAAAAGGCAGATATTCCCCTTATTTTGGGAAAAATTGCAGAATTTTCATTTATTTCAGGGCAAAAAGTCAGAAATTTGCCTTATTTTGTGGCAAAAAGCAGAAATTCCCCTAATTTTCGGGCCAAAAATAGAAATTCCTTTTATTTTGGATTAAAATTGCAGAAATTTCAAATATTTCAGTGCAAAAAGGCAGAAATTCCACTTAATTTCGGGCAAAAAGGCAGAAATTTTCTGTATTTTGGAGCAAAATCTCAGAAATTCCCCTTACATTGGTGCAAAAATGCAGAAATTCCCTTTATTTTGGTGCAATAAGGCAGAAATTCCCCGTATTTTGAAGCAAGATTGCACAAATTCCCCTAATTTTGAGGGAAAATGCAGAAATTCACATTATTTTGGGGCATAAAGACAGAAATTCTCCTTATTTCAGGGCAAAAAGTCAGAAATTCCCCTTATTTTGGGGCAAAATTCCAGAAATTTCCTTTAATTTGAGGCAAAATTGCAGAAATTTACCTTATTTTGGGGCAAAATTGCAGAAATTTACCTTATTTGGGGCAAAATTGCAGAAATTTAACTTATTTTCGTGTAAAAAGGCTGAAATTTCCTTTATTTTTGGGCAAAAAGGCAGAAATTCCCCTTATTTTGGGGCAAAATTGCAGAAATATTTCTTATTTTGGGGCAAAAAGGTTGAAATTCCTTATATTTTAGGGCAAAAAGGCAGAAATTCCCCTTTTTTGGGATAAAATTGCAGAAATTTCCCTTATTTGGGGGCAAAAAGGCAGAAAATCTTTTTAATTTCGGGCAAAAATGCAGAAATTCCCCTTATTTTGGAGCAAAATTGGAGAAATTCCCCTAATATAGTGGCAAAAATGCAGAAATTCCCTTTATTTGGTGCAAAAGCAGAAGTTCCCCTTATTTTCGGGAAAAAAAGGCAGAAATTCCTTGTATTTTGAAGCAAAATTGCAGAAACTCCCCTAAATTTGGGGCAAAAAGGCAGAAATTCCCTTTATTTTGGGGCAAAAATACAGAAATTCTCCTTATTTCGCGTCAAAAAGTCAGAAATTCCCCTTATTTTGGGGCAAAATTGAAGAACTTTCCCTTATTTTGGGGCAAAATTGCAGAAATTTCCCTTATTTTAAGGCAAAATTTTAGAAATTTCTTTTATTTTGGTACAGAATTGCAGAAATTTTTTTTATATTGTGGCATAAAGGCTAAAATTCCCCATATTTTGGTGCAAAAAGGCTGAAATTCCCCTTATTTTGAGGTAAAATGCTGAAATTCCCCATATTTTGGGGCAAAAAGGGAGAAATTTCCCTCATTGGGGCAAAAAGGCACAAATTTTCCTTATTTTTGGGCAAAATTGCAGAAATTTCATTTATTTCAGGGCTAAAAGTCTGAAATTCCTTTTATTTTGGAACAAAAAGCAGAAATTTCTTTTATTTTGGTACAATTGAAGAAATTTTTCATATTTTGGAATAAAAAGGAAGAAATTCCCCATATTTTGGGGTAAAAGGCAGAAATTCCCCTTATTTTGAGGTAAAAAGGATGAAATTCCCCTTATTTTAGCGCAAAAAGGCAAAAATTTCCTTCACTTTGTGGCAAAAAGGCAGAAATTCTTGTTAATTGGGGCAGAAAAGCAGAAATTTTTCTTATTTGAAGGCAATAATGCAGTAATTCCCCATATTTTGTGGCAAAATGCAGAAATTCCCCTTATTTTGGGCAAAGAGGCAGAAATTCCCCTTATTTTTGGACAAAATTGCAGAAATTTCACTTATTTCAGGGCAAAAAGTCAGAAATTTGCCTTATTTTGAGGCAAAAAGCAGAAATTCCCCTAATTTTGCGGCCAAAAATAGAAATTCCCCTTATTTTGGGGTAAAATTGCAGAAATTTCAAATATTTCAGGGAAAAAAGGCAGAAATACCACTTACTTTCGGGCAATAAGGCAGAAATTTTCTGTATTTTGGAGCAAAATCTCAGAAATTCCCCTTTTATTGGTGCAAAAATGCAGAAATTCCCTTTATTTTGGTGCAATAAGGCAGAAATTTCCCATATTTTGAAGAAAAATTGCACAAATTCCCCTAATTTTGAGGGAAAATGCAGAAATTCACATTATTTTGGGGCAAAAAAACAGAAATTCTCCTTATTTCACGGCAAAAAGTCAGAAATTCCCCTTATTTTGGGGCAAAATTGCAAAAATTTCCCTTATTTTGTTGCAAAATTGCAGAAATTTTTCTTATTTTGGGCAAAATTGCAGAAATTTCACTTATTTCAGGGAAAGAAGGCAGGAATTTCTCTTATTTTGGGGCAAAAAGGCAGAAATTTCTTTTATTTTGGTACAAAATTGCAGAAATTTTCTTTATTTTGAGGCAAAAATGCAGATATTCCCCATATTTTGGGGCAAAAAGTCAGAGATTCCCTTTATTATGAGGTAAAAAGGCTGAAATTCCTTTTATTTTGGGGCAAAAAGACAGAAATTCCCCTTATTTTGTGGCAAAAAGGCAGAAATTTCCCTTATTTTTGGGCAAAATTGCTGAAATTTCCCTTATTTTTGGGCAAAATTTTAGAAATTTCTTTTATTTTGCTACAGAATTGCAGAAATTTTTCTTATTTTGTGGCAAAAAAGCAGAAATTTCCCATATTTTGGTGCAAAAAGGCTGAAATTCCCCTTATTTTGAGGTAAAATGCTGAAATTCCCTATATTTTGGGGCAAAAAAGCAGAAATTCCCTACATTTTGGGGCAAAAAGGCACAAATTTCCCTTATTTTCGGGCAACTTGCAGAAATTTCTTTTATTTCAGGGCAAAAATTCAGAAATTCCTTTTATTTTGGGGCAAAAAGCAGAAATTTCTTTTATTTTGGAACAAAGTTGAAGAAATTTTTCTTATTTTGGAACAAAAAGGCACAAATTCCCCATATTTTGAGGTAAAAGGCAGAAATTCCCCTTATTTGAGGGAAAAAGGATGAAATTCTCCTTATTTTATGGCAAAAAGGCAAAAATTTCCTTTACTTTGTGGCAAAAAGGCAGAAATTCTTGTTAATTGGAGCAGAAAAGCAGAAATTTTCTTTATGTGAAGGCAGTAAGGCAGTAAATCCCCATATTTTGTGGCAAAAAGGCAGAAATTCCCCTTATTTGGAGGTAAAATGCTGAAATTCCCCTTATTTTGGGCAAAATGCAGAAATTCCCCTTATTTTGGAGCAAAATTGCAGAAATTTCACTTATTTTAGGGCAAAAAGTCAGAAATTTGTCTTATTTTGGGGCAAAAAGCAGAAATTCCCCCAATTTTGGGGCCAAAAACAGAAATCCCCTTATTTTGGGGTAAAATTGCAGAAATTTCAAATATTTCAGTGCAAAAAGGCAGAAATTCCACTTAATTTTAGGCAATAAGGCACAAATTTTCCGTATTTTGGAGCAAAATCTCAGAAATTCCACTTATAATGGTGCAAAAATGCAGAAATTCCCTTTATTTTGGTGTAATAAGGCAGAAATTCCCCGTGTTTTGAAGCAAAATTGCACAAATTCATCTAATTTTGAGGGAAAATGCAGAAATTCAAATTATTTTGGGGCAAAAAGACAGAAATTCTCCTTATTTCAGGGCATAACGTCAGAAATTCTCCTTATTTTGGGGCAAAATTGCAGAAATTTCCCTTATTTTGTGGCAAAATTTCCAAATTTTTTATTTTGGGCAAAATTGCAGAAATTTCACTTATTTCAGGGAAAGAAGGCAGGAATTTCTCTTATTTTGGGGCAAAAGGGCAGAAATTTCTTTTTTATTTGGTACAAAATTGCAGAAATTTTCTTTATTTTGGGGCAAAAATGCAGAAATTCCCATTATATTGTGGCAAAACTCAGAAATTTCACTTATTTTGTGGCAAAATTGCAGAAATTTCACTTATTTCAGGGTAATAAGTCAGAAATTCCCCTTATTTTGGGGCAAAAAAGACAGAAATTCCCTTTTTGGGGGGTAAAAAAGACAGAAATTCCACTTATTTAGAGGCAAAAGGCAGAAGTTCCTCTTAATTTTGCGCAAAAATGAAGAAATTTCCATTTTTTATGGCAAAAAGGTATGCATTCCCCGTATTTTAGGGCAAAAAGGCAGAAATTCCCCTTATTTTGAAGCAAAATTGCAGAAATTCCCCTAATTTTGGGGCAAAAGGTAGACATTTCCTTTATTTTGGGGCAAAAATCAGAAATTCCCCTTATTTTGGCGCAAAATTCCAGAAATTTCCTTTAATTTGGGGCAAAATTGCAGAAATATTTCTTATTTTGGGGCAAAAAGGCAGAAATTCCTTATATTTTGGGGAAAAAAGGCAGAAATTCCCCTTATTTTGGGATAAAATTGCAGAAATTTCTCTTATTTGGGGGCAAAAAGGCAGAAAATCCTTTTAATTACGGGCAAAAAGGCAGAAATTCCCCGTATTTTGGAGCAAAATTGCAGAAATTCCCCTAATATCGTGGCAAAAATGCAGAAATTCCCTTTATTTGGTGCAAAAGCAGAAGTTCCCCTTATTTTCGGGAAAAAAAGGCAGAAATTCCTTGTATTTTGAAGCAAAATTGCAGAAACTCCCCTAAATTTGGGGCAAAAAGGCAGAAATTCCCTTTATTTTGGGGCAAAAATACAGAAATTCTCCTTATTTCGCGGCAAAAAGTCAGAAATTCCCCTTATTTTGGGGCAAAATTGAAGAACTTTCCCTTATTTTGGGGCAAAATTGCAGAAATTTCCCTTATTTTAAGGCAAAATTTTAGAAATTTCTTTTATTTTGGTACAGAATTGCAGAAATTTTTTTTATATTGTGGCATAAAGGCTAAAATTCCCCATATTTTGGTGCAATAAGGCTGAAATTCCCCTTATTTTGAGGTAAAATGCTGAAATTCCCCATATTTTGGGGCAAAAAGGGAGAAATTTCCCTCATTGGGGCAAAAAGGCACAGATTTTCCTTATTTTTGGGCAAAATTGCAGAAATTTCATTTATTTCAGGGCTAAAAGTCTGAAATTCCTTTTATTTTGGGACAAAAAGCAGAAATTTCTTTTATTTTGGTACAAAGTTGAAGAAATTTTTCATATTTTGGAATAAAAAGGAAGAAATTCCCCATATTTTGGGGTAAAAGGCAGAAATTCCCCTTATTTTAAGGTAAAAAGGATGAAATTCCCCTTATTTTAGCGCAAAAAGGCAAAAATTTCCTTTACTTTGTGGCAAAAAGGCAGAAATTCTTGTTAATTGGGGCAGAAAAGCAGAAATTTTTCTTATTTGAAGGCAATAAGGCAGTAATTCCCCATATTTTGTGGCAAAATGCAGAAATTCCCCTTATTTTGGGCAAAGAGGCAGAAATTCCCCTTATTTTGGGACAAAATTGCAGAAATTTCACTTATTTCAGGGCAAAAAGTCAGAAATTTGCCTTATTTTGAGGCAAAAAGCAGAAATTCCCCTAATTTTGCGGCCAAAAATAGAAATTCCCCTTATTTTGGGGTAAAATTGCAGAAATTTCAAATATTTCAGGGAAAAAAGGCAGAAATACCACTTACTTTCGGGCAATAAGGCAGAAATTTTCTGTATTTTGGAGCAAAATCTCAGAAATTCCCCTTTTATTGGTGCAAAAATGCAGAAATTCCCTTTATTTTGGTGCAATAAGGCAGAAATTTCCCATATTTTGAAGAAAAATTGCACAAATTCCCCTAATTTTGAGGGAAAATGCAGAAATTCACATTATTTTGGGGCAAAAAAACAGAAATTCTCCTTATTTCACGGCAAAAAGTCAGAAATTCCCCTTATTTTGGGGCAAAATTGCAAAAATTTCCCTTATTTTGTTGCAAAATTGCAGAAATTTTTCTTATTTTGGGCAAAATTGCAGAAATTTCACTTATTTCAGGGAAAGAAGGCAGGAATTTCTCTTATTTTGGGGCAAAAAGGCAGAAATTTCTTTTATTTTGGTACAAAATTGCAGAAATTTTCTTTATTTTGAGGCAAAAATGCAGATATTCCCCATATTTTGGGGCAAAAAGTCAGAGATTCCCTTTATTATGAGGTAAAAAGGCTGAAATTCCTTTTATTTTGGGGCAAAAAGACAGAAATTCCCCTTATTTTGTGGCAAAAAGGCAGAAATTTCCCTTATTTTTGGGCAAAATTGCTGAAATTTCCCTTATTTTTGGGCAAAATTTTAGAAATTTCTTTTATTTTGCTACAGAATTGCAGAAATTTTTCTTATTTTGTGGCAAAAAAGCAGAAATTTCCCATATTTTGGTGCAAAAAGGCTGAAATTCCCCTTATTTTGAGGCAAAAATGCAGATATTCCCCATATTTTGGGGCAAAAAGTCAGAGATTCCCTTTATTATGAGGTAAAAAGGCTGAAATTCCTTTTATTTTGGGGCAAAAAGACAGAAATTCCCCTTATTTTGTGGCAAAAAGGCAGAAATTTCCCTTATTTTTGGGCAAAATTGCTGAAATTTCCCTTATTTTTGGGCAAAATTTTAGAAATTTCTTTTATTTTGCTACAGAATTGCAGAAATTTTTCTTATTTTGTGGCAAAAAAGCAGAAATTTCCCATATTTTGGTGCAAAAAGGCTGAAATTCCCCTTATTTTGAGGTAAAATGCTGAAATTCCCTATATTTTGGGGCAAAAAAGCAGAAATTCCCTACATTTTGGGGCAAAAAGGCACAAATTTCCCTTATTTTCGGGCAACTTGCAGAAATTTCTTTTATTTCAGGGCAAAAATTCAGAAATTCCTTTTATTTTGGGGCAAAAAGCAGAAATTTCTTTTATTTTGGAACAAAGTTGAAGAAATTTTTCTTATTTTGGAACAAAAAGGCACAAATTCCCCATATTTTGAGGTAAAAGGCAGAAATTCCCCTTATTTGAGGGAAAAAGGATGAAATTCTCCTTATTTTATGGCAAAAAGGCAAAAATTTCCTTTACTTTGTGGCAAAAAGGCAGAAATTCTTGTTAATTGGAGCAGAAAAGCAGAAATTTTCTTTATGTGAAGGCAGTAAGGCAGTAAATCCCCATATTTTGTGGCAAAAAGGCAGAAATTCCCCTTATTTGGAGGTAAAATGCTGAAATTCCCCTTATTTTGGGCAAAATGCAGAAATTCCCCTTATTTTGGAGCAAAATTGCAGAAATTTCACTTATTTTAGGGAAAAAAGTCAGAAATTTGTCTTATTTTGGGGCAAAAAGCAGAAATTCCCCCAATTTTGGGGCCAAAAACAGAAATCCCCTTATTTTGGGGTAAAATTGCAGAAATTTCAAATATTTCAGTGCAAAAAGGCAGAAATTCCACTTAATTTTAGGCAATAAGGCACAAATTTTCCGTATTTTGGAGCAAAATCTCAGAAATTCCACTTATAATGGTGCAAAAATGCAGAAATTCCCTTTATTTTGGTGTAATAAGGCAGAAATTCCCCGTGTTTTGAAGCAAAATTGCACAAATTCATCTAATTTTGAGGGAAAATGCAGAAATTCAAATTATTTTGGGGCAAAAAGACAGAAATTCTCCTTATTTCAGGGCATAACGTCAGAAATTCTCCTTATTTTGGGGCAAAATTGCAGAAATTTCCCTTATTTTGTGGCAAAATTTCCAAATTTTTTATTTTGGGCAAAATTGCAGAAATTTCACTTATTTCAGGGAAAGAAGGCAGGAATTTCTCTTATTTTGGGGCAAAAGGGCAGAAATTTCTTTTTTATTTGGTACAAAATTGCAGAAATTTTCTTTATTTTGGGGCAAAAATGCAGAAATTCCCATTATATTGTGGCAAAACTCAGAAATTTCACTTATTTTGTGGCAAAATTGCAGAAATTTCACTTATTTCAGGGTAATAAGTCAGAAATTCCCCTTATTTTGGGGCAAAAAAGACAGAAATTCCCTTTTTGGGGGGTAAAAAAGACAGAAATTCCACTTATTTAGAGGCAAAAGGCAGAAGTTCCTCTTAATTTGGCGCAAAAATGAAGAAATTTCCATTTTTTATGGCAAAAAGGTATGCATTCCCCGTATTTTAGGGCAAAAAGGCAGAAATTCCCCTTATTTTGAAGCAAAATTGCAGAAATTCCCCTAATTTTGGGGCAAAAGGTAGACATTTCCTTTATTTTGGGGCAAAAATCAGAAATTCCCCTTATTTTGGCGCAAAATTCCAGAAATTTCCTTTAATTTGGGGCAAAATTGCAGAAATATTTCTTATTTTGGGGCAAAAAGGCAGAAATTCCTTATATTTTGGGGAAAAAAGGCAGAAATTCCCCTTATTTTGGGATAAAATTGCAGAAATTTCTCTTATTTGGGGGCAAAAAGGCAGAAAATCCTTTTAATTACGGGCAAAAAGGCAGAAATTCCCCGTATTTTGGAGCAAAATTGCAGAAATTCCCCTAATATCGGGGCAAAAATGCAGAAATTCCCTTTATTTGGTGCAAAAGCAGAAGTTCCCCTTATTTTCGGGAAAAAAAGGCAGAAATTCCTTGTATTTTGAAGCAAAATTGCAGAAACTCCCCTAAATTTGGGGCAAAAAGGCAGAAATTCCCTTTATTTTGGGGCAAAAATACAGAAATTCTCCTTATTTCGCGGCAAAAAGTCAGAAATTCCCCTTATTTTGGGGCAAAATTGAAGAACTTTCCCTTATTTTGGGGCAAAATTGCAGAAATTTCCCTTATTTTAAGGCAAAATTTTAGAAATTTCTTTTATTTTGGTACAGAATTGCAGAAATTTTTTTTATATTGTGGCATAAAGGCTAAAATTCCCCATATTTTGGTGCAAAAAGGCTGAAATTCCCCTTATTTTGAGGTAAAATGCTGAAATTCCCCATATTTTGGGGCAAAAAGGGAGAAATTTCCCTCATTGGGGCAAAAAGGCACAAATTTTCCTTATTTTTGGGCAAAATTGCAGAAATTTCATTTATTTCAGGGCTAAAAGTCTGAAATTCCTTTTATTTTGGGACAAAAAGCAGAAATTTCTTTTATTTTGGTACAAAGTTGAAGAAATTTTTCATATTTTGGAATAAAAAGGAAGAAATTCCCCATATTTTGGGGTAAAAGGCAGAAATTCCCCTTATTTTGAGGTAAAAAGGATGAAATTCCCCTTATTTTAGCGCAAAAAGGCAAAAATTTCCTTTACTTTGTGGCAAAAAGGCAGAAATTCTTGTTAATTGGGGCAGAAAAGCAGAAATTTTTCTTATTTGAAGGCAATAAGGCAGTAATTCCCCATATTTTGTGGCAAAATGCAGAAATTCCCCTTATTTGAAGGTAAAATGCTGAAATTCCCCTTATTTTGGGCAAAGAGGCAGAAATTCCCCTTATTTTGGGACAAAATTGCAGAAATTTCACTTATTTCAGGGCAAAAAGTCAGAAATTTGCCTTATTTTGAGGCAAAAAGCAGAAATTCCCCTAATTTTGTGGCCAAAAATAGAAATTCCCCTTATTTTGGGGTAAAATTGCAGAAATTTCAAATATTTCAGGGAAAAAAGGCAGAAATACCACTTACTTTCGGGCAATAAGGCAGAAATTTTCTGTATTTTGGAGCAAAATCTCAGAAATTCCCCTTTTATTGGTGCAAAAATGCAGAAATTCCCTTTATTTTGGTGCAATAAGGCAGAAATTCCCCATATTTTGAAGAAAAATTGCACAAATTCCCCTAATTTTGAGGGAAAATGCAGAAATTCACATTATTTTGGGGCAAAAAAACAGAAATTCTCCTTATTTCACGGCAAAAAGTCAGAAATTCCCCTTATTTTGGGGCAAAATTGCAAAAATTTCCCTTATTTTGTTGCAAAATTGCAGAAATTTTTCTTATTTTGGGCAAAATTGCAGAAATTTCACTTATTTCAGGGAAAGAAGGCAGGAATTTCTCTTATTTTGGGGCAAAAAGGCAGAAATTTCTTTTATTTTGGTACAAAATTGCAGAAATTTTCTTTATTTTGAGGCAAAAATGCAGATATTCCCCATATTTTGGGGCAAAAAGTCAGAGATTCCCTTTATTATGAGGTAAAAAGGCTGAAATTCCTTTTATTTTGGGGCAAAAAGACAGAAATTCCCCTTATTTTGTGGCAAAAAGGCAGAAATTTCCCTTATTTTTGGGCAAAATTGCTGAAATTTCCCTTATTTTTGGGCAAAATTTTAGAAATTTCTTTTATTTTGCTACAGAATTGCAGAAATTTTTCTTATTTTGTGGCAAAAAAGCAGAAATTTCCCATATTTTGGTGCAAAAAGGCTGAAATTCCCCTTATTTTGAGGTAAAATGCTGAAATTCCCTATATTTTGGGGCAAAAAAGCAGAAATTCCCTACATTTTGGGGCAAAAAGGCACAAATTTCCCTTATTTTCGGGCAACTTGCAGAAATTTCTTTTATTTCAGGGCAAAAATTCAGAAATTCCTTTTATTTTGGGGCAAAAAGCAGAAATTTCTTTTATTTTGGAACAAAGTTGAAGAAATTTTTCTTATTTTGGAACAAAAAGGCACAAATTCCCCATATTTTGAGGTAAAAGGCAGAAATTCCCCTTATTTGAGGGAAAAAGGATGAAATTCTCCTTATTTTATGGCAAAAAGGCAAAAATTTCCTTTACTTTGTGGCAAAAAGGCAGAAATTCTTGTTAATTGGAGCAGAAAAGCAGAAATTTTCTTTATGTGAAGGCAGTAAGGCAGTAAATCCCCATATTTTGTGGCAAAAAGGCAGAAATTCCCCTTATTTGGAGGTAAAATGCTGAAATTCCCCTTATTTTGGGCAAAATGCAGAAATTCCCCTTATTTTGGAGCAAAATTGCAGAAATTTCACTTATTTTAGGGCAAAAAGTCAGAAATTTGTCTTATTTTGGGGCAAAAAGCAGAAATTCCCCCAATTTTGGGGCCAAAAACAGAAATCCCCTTATTTTGGGGTAAAATTGCAGAAATTTCAAATATTTCAGTGCAAAAAGGCAGAAATTCCACTTAATTTTAGGCAATAAGGCACAAATTTTCCGTATTTTGGAGCAAAATCTCAGAAATTCCACTTATAATGGTGCAAAAATGCAGAAATTCCCTTTATTTTGGTGTAATAAGGCAGAAATTCCCCGTGTTTTGAAGCAAAATTGCACAAATTCATCTAATTTTGAGGGAAAATGCAGAAATTCAAATTATTTTGGGGCAAAAAGACAGAAATTCTCCTTATTTCAGGGCATAACGTCAGAAATTCTCCTTATTTTGGGGCAAAATTGCAGAAATTTCCCTTATTTTGTGGCAAAATTTCCAAATTTTTTATTTTGGGCAAAATTGCAGAAATTTCACTTATTTCAGGGAAAGAAGGCAGGAATTTCTCTTATTTTGGGGCAAAAGGGCAGAAATTTCTTTTTTATTTGGTACAAAATTGCAGAAATTTTCTTTATTTTGGGGCAAAAATGCAGAAATTCCCATTATATTGTGGCAAAACTCAGAAATTTCACTTATTTTGTGGCAAAATTGCAGAAATTTCACTTATTTCAGGGTAATAAGTCAGAAATTCCCCTTATTTTGGGGCAAAAAAGACAGAAATTCCCTTTTTGGGGGGTAAAAAAGACAGAAATTCCACTTATTTAGAGGCAAAAGGCAGAAGTTCCTCTTAATTTGGCGCAAAAATGAAGAAATTTCCATTTTTTATGGCAAAAAGGTATGCATTCCCCGTATTTTAGGGCAAAAAGGCAGAAATTCCCCTTATTTTGAAGCAAAATTGCAGAAATTCCCCTAATTTTGGGGCAAAAGGTAGACATTTCCTTTATTTTGGGGCAAAAATCAGAAATTCCCCTTATTTTGGCGCAAAATTCCAGAAATTTCCTTTAATTTGGGGCAAAATTGCAGAAATATTTCTTATTTTGGGGCAAAAAGGCAGAAATTCCTTATATTTTGGGGAAAAAAGGCAGAAATTCCCCTTATTTTGGGATAAAATTGCAGAAATTTCTCTTATTTGGGGGCAAAAAGGCAGAAAATCCTTTTAATTACGGGCAAAAAGGCAGAAATTCCCCGTATTTTGGAGCAAAATTGCAGAAATTCCCCTAATATCGGGGCAAAAATGCAGAAATTCCCTTTATTTGGTGCAAAAGCAGAAGTTCCCCTTATTTTCGGGAAAAAAAGGCAGAAATTCCTTGTATTTTGAAGCAAAATTGCAGAAACTCCCCTAAATTTGGGGCAAAAAGGCAGAAATTCCCTTTATTTTGGGGCAAAAATACAGAAATTCTCCTTATTTCGCGGCAAAAAGTCAGAAATTCCCCTTATTTTGGGGCAAAATTGAAGAACTTTCCCTTATTTTGGGGCAAAATTGCAGAAATTTCCCTTATTTTAAGGCAAAATTTTAGAAATTTCTTTTATTTTGGTACAGAATTGCAGAAATTTTTTTTATATTGTGGCATAAAGGCTAAAATTCCCCATATTTTGGTGCAAAAAGGCTGAAATTCCCCTTATTTTGAGGTAAAATGCTGAAATTCCCCATATTTTGGGGCAAAAAGGGAGAAATTTCCCTCATTGGGGCAAAAAGGCACAAATTTTCCTTATTTTTGGGCAAAATTGCAGAAATTTCATTTATTTCAGGGCTAAAAGTCTGAAATTCCTTTTATTTTGGGACAAAAAGCAGAAATTTCTTTTATTTTGGTACAAAGTTGAAGAAATTTTTCATATTTTGGAATAAAAAGGAAGAAATTCCCCATATTTTGGGGTAAAAGGCAGAAATTCCCCTTATTTTGAGGTAAAAAGGATGAAATTCTCCTTATTTTAGCGCAAAAAGGCAAAAATTTCCTTTACTTTGTGGCAAAAAGGCAGAAATTCTTGTTAATTGGGGCAGAAAAGCAGAAATTTTTCTTATTTGAAGGCAATAAGGCAGTAATTCCCCATATTTTGTGGCAAAATGCAGAAATTCCCCTTATTTGAAGGTAAAATGCTGAAATTCCCCTTATTTTGGGCAAAGAGGCAGAAATTCCCCTTATTTTGGGACAAAATTGCAGAAATTTCACTTATTTCAGGGCAAAAAGTCAGAAATTTGCCTTATTTTGAGGCAAAAAGCAGAAATTCCCCTAATTTTGTGGCCAAAAATAGAAATTCCCCTTATTTTGGGGTAAAATTGCAGAAATTTCAAATATTTCAGGGAAAAAAGGCAGAAATACCACTTACTTTCGGGCAATAAGGCAGAAATTTTCTGTATTTTGGAGCAAAATCTCAGAAATTCCCCTTTTATTGGTGCAAAAATGCAGAAATTCCCTTTATTTTGGTGCAATAAGGCAGAAATTCCCCATATTTTGAAGAAAAATTGCACAAATTCCCCTAATTTTGAGGGAAAATGCAGAAATTCACATTATTTTGGGGCAAAAAAACAGAAATTCTCCTTATTTCACGGCAAAAAGTCAGAAATTCCCCTTATTTTGGGGCAAAATTGCAAAAATTTCCCTTATTTTGTTGCAAAATTGCAGAAATTTTTCTTATTTTGGGCAAAATTGCAGAAATTTCACTTATTTCAGGGAAAGAAGGCAGGAATTTCTCTTATTTTGGGGCAAAAAGGCAGAAATTTCTTTTATTTTGGTACAAAATTGCAGAAATTTTCTTTATTTTGAGGCAAAAATGCAGATATTCCCCATATTTTGGGGCAAAAAGTCAGAGATTCCCTTTATTATGAGGTAAAAAGGCTGAAATTCCTTTTATTTTGGGGCAAAAAGACAGAAATTCCCCTTATTTTGTGGCAAAAAGGCAGAAATTTCCCTTATTTTTGGGCAAAATTGCTGAAATTTCCCTTATTTTTGGGCAAAATTTTAGAAATTTCTTTTATTTTGCTACAGAATTGCAGAAATTTTTCTTATTTTGTGGCAAAAAAGCAGAAATTTCCCATATTTTGGTGCAAAAAGGCTGAAATTCCCCTTATTTTGAGGTAAAATGCTGAAATTCCCTATATTTTGGGGCAAAAAAGCAGAAATTCCCTACATTTTGGGGCAAAAAGGCACAAATTTCCCTTATTTTCGGGCAACTTGCAGAAATTTCTTTTATTTCAGGGCAAAAATTCAGAAATTCCTTTTATTTTGGGGCAAAAAGCAGAAATTTCTTTTATTTTGGAACAAAGTTGAAGAAATTTTTCTTATTTTGGAACAAAAAGGCACAAATTCCCCATATTTTGAGGTAAAAGGCAGAAATTCCCCTTATTTGAGGGAAAAAGGATGAAATTCTCCTTATTTTATGGCAAAAAGGCAAAAATTTCCTTTACTTTGTGGCAAAAAGGCAGAAATTCTTGTTAATTGGAGCAGAAAAGCAGAAATTTTCTTTATGTGAAGGCAGTAAGGCAGTAAATCCCCATATTTTGTGGCAAAAAGGCAGAAATTCCCCTTATTTGGAGGTAAAATGCTGAAATTCCCCTTATTTTGGGCAAAATGCAGAAATTCCCCTTATTTTGGAGCAAAATTGCAGAAATTTCACTTATTTTAGGGAAAAAAGTCAGAAATTTGTCTTATTTTGGGGCAAAAAGCAGAAATTCCCCCAATTTTGGGGCCAAAAACAGAAATCCCCTTATTTTGGGGTAAAATTGCAGAAATTTCAAATATTTCAGTGCAAAAAGGCAGAAATTCCACTTAATTTTAGGCAATAAGGCACAAATTTTCCGTATTTTGGAGCAAAATCTCAGAAATTCCACTTATAATGGTGCAAAAATGCAGAAATTCCCTTTATTTTGGTGTAATAAGGCAGAAATTCCCCGTGTTTTGAAGCAAAATTGCACAAATTCATCTAATTTTGAGGGAAAATGCAGAAATTCAAATTATTTTGGGGCAAAAAGACAGAAATTCTCCTTATTTCAGGGCATAACGTCAGAAATTCTCCTTATTTTGGGGCAAAATTGCAGAAATTTCCCTTATTTTGTGGCAAAATTTCCAAATTTTTTATTTTGGGCAAAATTGCAGAAATTTCACTTATTTCAGGGAAAGAAGGCAGGAATTTCTCTTATTTTGGGGCAAAAGGGCAGAAATTTCTTTTTTATTTGGTACAAAATTGCAGAAATTTTCTTTATTTTGGGGCAAAAATGCAGAAATTCCCATTATATTGTGGCAAAACTCAGAAATTTCACTTATTTTGTGGCAAAATTGCAGAAATTTCACTTATTTCAGGGTAATAAGTCAGAAATTCCCCTTATTTTGGGGCAAAAAAGACAGAAATTCCCTTTTTGGGGGGTAAAAAAGACAGAAATTCCACTTATTTAGAGGCAAAAGGCAGAAGTTCCTCTTAATTTGGCGCAAAAATGAAGAAATTTCCATTTTTTATGGCAAAAAGGTATGCATTCCC
This sequence comes from Micromys minutus, assembly GCF_963924665.1. Classification (NCBI taxonomy): domain Eukaryota; kingdom Metazoa; phylum Chordata; class Mammalia; order Rodentia; family Muridae; genus Micromys; species Micromys minutus. Next base: position 1,510,728 of record NW_027667262.1, read on the forward strand.
CGTATTTTAGGGCAAAAAGGCAGAAATTCCCCTTATTTTGAAGCAAAATTGCAGAAATTCCCCTAATTTTGGGGCAAAAGGTAGACATTTCCTTTATTTTGGGGCAAAAATCAGAAATTCCCCTTATTTTGGCGCAAAATTCCAGAAATTTCCTTTAATTTGGGGCAAAATTGCAGAAATATTTCTTATTTTGGGGCAAAAAGGCAGAAATTCCTTATATTTTGGGGAAAAAAGGCAGAAATTCCCCTTATTTTGGGATAAAATTGCAGAAATTTCTCTTATTTGGGGGCAAAAAGGCAGAAAATCCTTTTAATTACGGGCAAAAAGGCAGAAATTCCCCGTATTTTGGAGCAAAATTGCAGAAATTCCCCTAATATCGGGGCAAAAATGCAGAAATTCCCTTTATTTGGTGCAAAAGCAGAAGTTCCCCTTATTTTCGGGAAAAAAAGGCAGAAATTCCTTGTATTTTGAAGCAAAATTGCAGAAACTCCCCTAAATTTGGGGCAAAAAGGCAGAAATTCCCTTTATTTTGGGGCAAAAATACAGAAATTCTCCTTATTTCGCGGCAAAAAGTCAGAAATTCCCCTTATTTTGGGGCAAAATTGAAGAACTTTCCCTTATTTTGGGGCAAAATTGCAGAAATTTCCCTTATTTTAAGGCAAAATTTTAGAAATTTCTTTTATTTTGGTACAGAATTGCAGAAATTTTTTTTATATTGTGGCATAAAGGCTAAAATTCCCCATATTTTGGTGCAAAAAGGCTGAAATTCCCCTTATTTTGAGGTAAAATGCTGAAATTCCCCATATTTTGGGGCAAAAAGGGAGAAATTTCCCTCATTGGGGCAAAAAGGCACAAATTTTCCTTATTTTTGGGCAAAATTGCAGAAATTTCATTTATTTCAGGGCTAAAAGTCTGAAATTCCTTTTATTTTGGGACAAAAAGCAGAAATTTCTTTTATTTTGGTACAAAGTTGAAGAAATTTTTCATATTTTGGAATAAAAAGGAAGAAATTCCCCATATTTTGGGGTAAAAGGCAGAAATTCCCCTTATTTTGAGGTAAAAAGGATGAAATTCTCCTTATTTTAGCGCAAAAAGGCAAAAATTTCCTTTACTTTGTGGCAAAAAGGCAGAAATTCTTGTTAATTGGGGCAGAAAAGCAGAAATTTTTCTTATTTGAAGGCAATAAGGCAGTAATTCCCCATATTTTGTGGCAAAATGCAGAAATTCCCCTTATTTGAAGGTAAAATGCTGAAATTCCCCTTATTTTGGGCAAAGAGGCAGAAATTCCCCTTATTTTGGGACAAAATTGCAGAAATTTCACTTATTTCAGGGCAAAAAGTCAGAAATTTGCCTTATTTTGAGGCAAAAAGCAGAAATTCCCCTAATTTTGTGGCCAAAAATAGAAATTCCCCTTATTTTGGGGTAAAATTGCAGAAATTTCAAATATTTCAGGGAAAAAAGGCAGAAATACCACTTACTTTCGGGCAATAAGGCAGAAATTTTCTGTATTTTGGAGCAAAATCTCAGAAATTCCCCTTTTATTGGTGCAAAAATGCAGAAATTCCCTTTATTTTGGTGCAATAAGGCAGAAATTCCCCATATTTTGAAGAAAAATTGCACAAATTCCCCTAATTTTGAGGGAAAATGCAGAAATTCACATTATTTTGGGGCAAAAAAACAGAAATTCTCCTTATTTCACGGCAAAAAGTCAGAAATTCCCCTTATTTTGGGGCAAAATTGCAAAAATTTCCCTTATTTTGTTGCAAAATTGCAGAAATTTTTCTTATTTTGGGCAAAATTGCAGAAATTTCACTTATTTCAGGGAAAGAAGGCAGGAATTTCTCTTATTTTGGGGCAAAAAGGCAGAAATTTCTTTTATTTTGGTACAAAATTGCAGAAATTTTCTTTATTTTGAGGCAAAAATGCAGATATTCCCCATATTTTGGGGCAAAAAGTCAGAGATTCCCTTTATTATGAGGTAAAAAGGCTGAAATTCCTTTTATTTTGGGGCAAAAAGACAGAAATTCCCCTTATTTTGTGGCAAAAAGGCAGAAATTTCCCTTATTTTTGGGCAAAATTGCTGAAATTTCCCTTATTTTTGGGCAAAATTTTAGAAATTTCTTTTATTTTGCTACAGAATTGCAGAAATTTTTCTTATTTTGTGGCAAAAAAGCAGAAATTTCCCATATTTTGGTGCAAAAAGGCTGAAATTCCCCTTATTTTGAGGTAAAATGCTGAAATTCCCTATATTTTGGGGCAAAAAAGCAGAAATTCCCTACATTTTGGGGCAAAAAGGCACAAATTTCCCTTATTTTCGGGCAACTTGCAGAAATTTCTTTTATTTCAGGGCAAAAATTCAGAAATTCCTTTTATTTTGGGGCAAAAAGCAGAAATTTCTTTTATTTTGGAACAAAGTTGAAGAAATTTTTCTTATTTTGGAACAAAAAGGCACAAATTCCCCATATTTTGAGGTAAAAGGCAGAAATTCCCCTTATTTGAGGGAAAAAGGATGAAATTCTCCTTATTTTATGGCAAAAAGGCAAAAATTTCCTTTACTTTGTGGCAAAAAGGCAGAAATTCTTGTTAATTGGAGCAGAAAAGCAGAAATTTTCTTTATGTGAAGGCAGTAAGGCAGTAAATCCCCATATTTTGTGGCAAAAAGGCAGAAATTCCCCTTATTTGGAGGTAAAATGCTGAAATTCCCCTTATTTTGGGCAAAATGCAGAAATTCCCCTTATTTTGGAGCAAAATTGCAGAAATTTCACTTATTTTAGGGCAAAAAGTCAGAAATTTGTCTTATTTTGGGGCAAAAAGCAGAAATTCCCCCAATTTTGGGGCCAAAAACAGAAATCCCCTTATTTTGGGGTAAAATTGCAGAAATTTCAAATATTTCAGTGCAAAAAGGCAGAAATTCCACTTAATTTTAGGCAATAAGGCACAAATTTTCCGTATTTTGGAGCAAAATCTCAGAAATTCCACTTATAATGGTGCAAAAATGCAGAAATTCCCTTTATTTTGGTGTAATAAGGCAGAAATTCCCCGTGTTTTGAAGCAAAATTGCACAAATTCATCTAATTTTGAGGGAAAATGCAGAAATTCAAATTATTTTGGGGCAAAAAGACAGAAATTCTCCTTATTTCAGGGCATAACGTCAGAAATTCTCCTTATTTTGGGGCAAAATTGCAGAAATTTCCCTTATTTTGTGGCAAAATTTCCAAATTTTTTATTTTGGGCAAAATTGCAGAAATTTCACTTATTTCAGGGAAAGAAGGCAGGAATTTCTCTTATTTTGGGGCAAAAGGGCAGAAATTTCTTTTTTATTTGGTACAAAATTGCAGAAATTTTCTTTATTTTGGGGCAAAAATGCAGAAATTCCCATTATATTGTGGCAAAACTCAGAAATTTCACTTATTTTGTGGCAAAATTGCAGAAATTTCACTTATTTCAGGGTAATAAGTCAGAAATTCCCCTTATTTTGGGGCAAAAAAGACAGAAATTCCCTTTTTGGGGGGTAAAAAAGACAGAAATTCCACTTATTTAGAGGCAAAAGGCAGAAGTTCCTCTTAATTTGGCGCAAAAATGAAGAAATTTCCATTTTTTATGGCAAAAAGGTATGCATTCCCCGTATTTTAGGGCAAAAAGGCAGAAATTCCCCTTATTTTGAAGCAAAATTGCAGAAATTCCCCTAATTTTGGGGCAAAAGGTAGACATTTCCTTTATTTTGGGGCAAAAATCAGAAATTCCCCTTATTTTGGCGCAAAATTCCAGAAATTTCCTTTAATTTGGGGCAAAATTGCAGAAATATTTCTTATTTTGGGGCAAAAAGGCAGAAATTCCTTATATTTTGGGGAAAAAAGGCAGAAATTCCCCTTATTTTGGGATAAAATTGCAGAAATTTCTCTTATTTGGGGGCAAAAAGGCAGAAAATCCTTTTAATTACGGGCAAAAAGGCAGAAATTCCCCGTATTTTGGAGCAAAATTGCAGAAATTCCCCTAATATCGGGGCAAAAATGCAGAAATTCCCTTTATTTGGTGCAAAAGCAGAAGTTCCCCTTATTTTCGGGAAAAAAAGGCAGAAATTCCTTGTATTTTGAAGCAAAATTGCAGAAACTCCCCTAAATTTGGGGCAAAAAGGCAGAAATTCCCTTTATTTTGGGGCAAAAATACAGAAATTCTCCTTATTTCGCGGCAAAAAGTCAGAAATTCCCCTTATTTTGGGGCAAAATTGAAGAACTTTCCCTTATTTTGGGGCAAAATTGCAGAAATTTCCCTTATTTTAAGGCAAAATTTTAGAAATTTCTTTTATTTTGGTACAGAATTGCAGAAATTTTTTTTATATTGTGGCATAAAGGCTAAAATTCCCCATATTTTGGTGCAATAAGGCTGAAATTCCCCTTATTTTGAGGTAAAATGCTGAAATTCCCCATATTTTGGGGCAAAAAGGGAGAAATTTCCCTCATTGGGGCAAAAAGGCACAAATTTTCCTTATTTTTGGGCAAAATTGCAGAAATTTCATTTATTTCAGGGCTAAAAGTCTGAAATTCCTTTTATTTTGGGACAAAAAGCAGAAATTTCTTTTATTTTGGTACAAAGTTGAAGAAATTTTTCATATTTTGGAATAAAAAGGAAGAAATTCCCCATATTTTGGGGTAAAAGGCAGAAATTCCCCTTATTTTAAGGTAAAAAGGATGAAATTCCCCTTATTTTAGCGCAAAAAGGCAAAAATTTCCTTTACTTTGTGGCAAAAAGGCAGAAATTCTTGTTAATTGGGGCAGAAAAGCAGAAATTTTTCTTATTTGAAGGCAATAAGGCAGTAATTCCCCATATTTTGTGGCAAAATGCAGAAATTCCCCTTATTTTGGGCAAAGAGGCAGAAATTCCCCTTATTTTGGGACAAAATTGCAGAAATTTCACTTATTTCAGGGCAAAAAGTCAGAAATTTGCCTTATTTTGAGGCAAAAAGCAGAAATTCCCCTAATTTTGCGGCCAAAAATAGAAATTCCCCTTATTTTGGGGTAAAATTGCAGAAATTTCAAATATTTCAGGGAAAAAAGGCAGAAATACCACTTACTTTCGGGCAATAAGGCAGAAATTTTCTGTATTTTGGAGCAAAATCTCAGAAATTCCCCTTTTATTGGTGCAAAAATGCAGAAATTCCCTTTATTTTGGTGCAATAAGGCAGAAATTTCCCATATTTTGAAGAAAAATTGCACAAATTCCCCTAATTTTGAGGGAAAATGCAGAAATTCACATTATTTTGGGGCAAAAAAACAGAAATTCTCCTTATTTCACGGCAAAAAGTCAGAAATTCCCCTTATTTTGGGGCAAAATTGCAAAAATTTCCCTTATTTTGTTGCAAAATTGCAGAAATTTTTCTTATTTTGGGCAAAATTGCAGAAATTTCACTTATTTCAGGGAAAGAAGGCAGGAATTTCTCTTATTTTGGGGCAAAAAGGCAGAAATTTCTTTTATTTTGGTACAAAATTGCAGAAATTTTCTTTATTTTGAGGCAAAAATGCAGATATTCCCCATATTTTGGGGCAAAAAGTCAGAGATTCCCTTTATTATGAGGTAAAAAGGCTGAAATTCCTTTTATTTTGGGGCAAAAAGACAGAAATTCCCCTTATTTTGTGGCAAAAAGGCAGAAATTTCCCTTATTTTTGGGCAAAATTGCTGAAATTTCCCTTATTTTTGGGCAAAATTTTAGAAATTTCTTTTATTTTGCTACAGAATTGCAGAAATTTTTCTTATTTTGTGGCAAAAAAGCAGAAATTTCCCATATTTTGGTGCAAAAAGGCTGAAATTCCCCTTATTTTGAGGTAAAATGCTGAAATTCCCTATATTTTGGGGCAAAAAAGCAGAAATTCCCTACATTTTGGGGCAAAAAGGCACAAATTTCCCTTATTTTCGGGCAACTTGCAGAAATTTCTTTTATTTCAGGGCAAAAATTCAGAAATTCCTTTTATTTTGGGGCAAAAAGCAGAAATTTCTTTTATTTTGGAACAAAGTTGAAGAAATTTTTCTTATTTTGGAACAAAAAGGCACAAATTCCCCATATTTTGAGGTAAAAGGCAGAAATTCCCCTTATTTGAGGGAAAAAGGATGAAATTCTCCTTATTTTATGGCAAAAAGGCAAAAATTTCCTTTACTTTGTGGCAAAAAGGCAGAAATTCTTGTTAATTGGAGCAGAAAAGCAGAAATTTTCTTTATGTGAAGGCAGTAAGGCAGTAAATCCCCATATTTTGTGGCAAAAAGGCAGAAATTCCCCTTATTTGGAGGTAAAATGCTGAAATTCCCCTTATTTTGGGCAAAATGCAGAAATTCCCCTTATTTTGGAGCAAAATTGCAGAAATTTCACTTATTTTAGGGCAAAAAGTCAGAAATTTGTCTTATTTTGGGGCAAAAAGCAGAAATTCCCCCAATTTTGGGGCCAAAAACAGAAATCCCCTTATTTTGGGGTAAAATTGCAGAAATTTCAAATATTTCAGTGCAAAAAGGCAGAAATTCCACTTAATTTTAGGCAATAAGGCACAAATTTTCCGTATTTTGGAGCAAAATCTCAGAAATTCCACTTATAATGGTGCAAAAATGCAGAAATTCCCTTTATTTTGGTGTAATAAGGCAGAAATTCCCCGTGTTTTGAAGCAAAATTGCACAAATTCATCTAATTTTGAGGGAAAATGCAGAAATTCAAATTATTTTGGGGCAAAAAGACAGAAATTCTCCTTATTTCAGGGCATAACGTCAGAAATTCTCCTTATTTTGGGGCAAAATTGCAGAAATTTCCCTTATTTTGTGGCAAAATTTCCAAATTTTTTATTTTGGGCAAAATTGCAGAAATTTCACTTATTTCAGGGAAAGAAGGCAGGAATTTCTCTTATTTTGGGGCAAAAGGGCAGAAATTTCTTTTTTATTTGGTACAAAATTGCAGAAATTTTCTTTATTTTGGGGCAAAAATGCAGAAATTCCCATTATATTGTGGCAAAACTCAGAAATTTCACTTATTTTGTGGCAAAATTGCAGAAATTTCACTTATTTCAGGGTAATAAGTCAGAAATTCCCCTTATTTTGGGGCAAAAAAGACAGAAATTCCCTTTTTGGGGGGTAAAAAAGACAGAAATTCCACTTATTTAGAGGCAAAAGGCAGAAGTTCCTCTTAATTTGGCGCAAAAATGAAGAAATTTCCATTTTTTATGGCAAAAAGGTATGCATTCCCCGTATTTTAGGGCAAAAAGGCAGAAATTCCCCTTATTTTGAAGCAAAATTGCAGAAATTCCCCTAATTTTGGGGCAAAAGGTAGACATTTCCTTTATTTTGGGGCAAAAATCAGAAATTCCCCTTATTTTGGCGCAAAATTCCAGAAATTTCCTTTAATTTGGGGCAAAATTGCAGAAATATTTCTTATTTTGGGGCAAAAAGGCAGAAATTCCTTATATTTTGGGGAAAAAAGGCAGAAATTCCCCTTATTTTGGGATAAAATTGCAGAAATTTCTCTTATTTGGGGGCAAAAAGGCAGAAAATCCTTTTAATTACGGGCAAAAAGGCAGAAATTCCCCGTATTTTGGAGCAAAATTGCAGAAATTCCCCTAATATCGGGGCAAAAATGCAGAAATTCCCTTTATTTGGTGCAAAAGCAGAAGTTCCCCTTATTTTCGGGAAAAAAAGGCAGAAATTCCTTGTATTTTGAAGCAAAATTGCAGAAACTCCCCTAAATTTGGGGCAAAAAGGCAGAAATTCCCTTTATTTTGGGGCAAAAATACAGAAATTCTCCTTATTTCGCGGCAAAAAGTCAGAAATTCCCCTTATTTTGGGGCAAAATTGAAGAACTTTCCCTTATTTTGGGGCAAAATTGCAGAAATTTCCCTTATTTTAAGGCAAAATTTTAGAAATTTCTTTTATTTTGGTACAGAATTGCAGAAATTTTTTTTATATTGTGGCATAAAGGCTAAAATTCCCCATATTTTGGTGCAATAAGGCTGAAATTCCCCTTATTTTGAGGTAAAATGCTGAAATTCCCCATATTTTGGGGCAAAAAGGGAGAAATTTCCCTCATTGGGGCAAAAAGGCACAGATTTTCCTTATTTTTGGGCAAAATTGCAGAAATTTCATTTATTTCAGGGCTAAAAGTCTGAAATTCCTTTTATTTTGGGACAAAAAGCAGAAATTTCTTTTATTTTGGTACAAAGTTGAAGAAATTTTTCATATTTTGGAATAAAAAGGAAGAAATTCCCCATATTTTGGGGTAAAAGGCAGAAATTCCCCTTATTTTAAGGTAAAAAGGATGAAATTCCCCTTATTTTAGCGCAAAAAGGCAAAAATTTCCTTTACTTTGTGGCAAAAAGGCAGAAATTCTTGTTAATTGGGGCAGAAAAGCAGAAATTTTTCTTATTTGAAGGCAATAAGGCAGTAATTCCCCATATTTTGTGGCAAAATGCAGAAATTCCCCTTATTTGAAGGTAAAATGCTGAAATTCCCCTTATTTTGGGCAAAGAGGCAGAAATTCCCCTTATTTTGGGACAAAATTGCAGAAATTTCACTTATTTCAGGGCAAAAAGTCAGAAATTTGCCTTATTTTGAGGCAAAAAGCAGAAATTCCCCTAATTTTGCGGCCAAAAATAGAAATTCCCCTTATTTTGGGGTAAAATTGCAGAAATTTCAAATATTTCAGGGAAAAAAGGCAGAAATACCACTTACTTTCGGGCAATAAGGCAGAAATTTTCTGTATTTTGGAGCAAAATCTCAGAAATTCCCCTTTTATTGGTGCAAAAATGCAGAAATTCCCTTTATTTTGGTGCAATAAGGCAGAAATTCCCCATATTTTGAAGAAAAATTGCACAAATTCCCCTAATTTTGAGGGAAAATGCAGAAATTCACATTATTTTGGGGCAAAAAAACAGAAATTCTCCTTATTTCACGGCAAAAAGTCAGAAATTCCCCTTATTTTGGGGCAAAATTGCAAAAATTTCCCTTATTTTGTTGCAAAATTGCAGAAATTTTTCTTATTTTGGGCAAAATTGCAGAAATTTCACTTATTTCAGGGAAAGAAGGCAGGAATTTCTCTTATTTTGGGGCAAAAAGGCAGAAATTTCTTTTATTTTGGTACAAAATTGCAGAAATTTTCTTTATTTTGAGGCAAAAATGCAGATATTCCCCATATTTTGGGGCAAAAAGTCAGAGATTCCCTTTATTATGAGGTAAAAAGGCTGAAATTCCTTTTATTTTGGGGCAAAAAGACAGAAATTCCCCTTATTTTGTGGCAAAAAGGCAGAAATTTCCCTTATTTTTGGGCAAAATTGCTGAAATTTCCCTTATTTTTGGGCAAAATTTTAGAAATTTCTTTTATTTTGCTACAGAATTGCAGAAATTTTTCTTATTTTGTGGCAAAAAAGCAGAAATTTCCCATATTTTGGTGCAAAAAGGCTGAAATTCCCCTTATTTTGAGGTAAAATGCTGAAATTCCCTATATTTTGGGGCAAAAAAGCAGAAATTCCCTACATTTTGGGGCAAAAAGGCACAAATTTCCCTTATTTTCGGGCAACTTGCAGAAATTTCTTTTATTTCAGGGCAAAAATTCAGAAATTCCTTTTATTTTGGGGCAAAAAGCAGAAATTTCTTTTATTTTGGAACAAAGTTGAAGAAATTTTTCTTATTTTGGAACAAAAAGGCACAAATTCCCCATATTTTGAGGTAAAAGGCAGAAATTCCCCTTATTTGAGGGAAAAAGGATGAAATTCTCCTTATTTTATGGCAAAAAGGCAAAAATTTCCTTTACTTTGTGGCAAAAAGGCAGAAATTCTTGTTAATTGGAGCAGAAAAGCAGAAATTTTCTTTATGTGAAGGCAGTAAGGCAGTAAATCCCCATATTTTGTGGCAAAAAGGCAGAAATTCCCCTTATTTGGAGGTAAAATGCTGAAATTCCCCTTATTTTGGGCAAAATGCAGAAATTCCCCTTATTTTGGAGCAAAATTGCAGAAATTTCACTTATTTTAGGGCAAAAAGTCAGAAATTTGTCTTATTTTGGGGCAAAAAGCAGAAATTCCCCCAATTTTGGGGCCAAAAACAGAAATCCCCTTATTTTGGGGTAAAATTGCAGAAATTTCAAATATTTCAGTGCAAAAAGGCAGAAATTCCACTTAATTTTAGGCAATAAGGCACAAATTTTCCGTATTTTGGAGCAAAATCTCAGAAATTCCACTTATAATGGTGCAAAAATGCAGAAATTCCCTTTATTTTGGTGTAATAAGGCAGAAATTCCCCGTGTTTTGAAGCAAAATTGCACAAATTCATCTAATTTTGAGGGAAAATGCAGAAATTCAAATTATTTTGGGGCAAAAAGACAGAAATTCTCCTTATTTCAGGGCATAACGTCAGAAATTCTCCTTATTTTGGGGCAAAATTGCAGAAATTTCCCTTATTTTGTGGCAAAATTTCCAAATTTTTTATTTTGGGCAAAATTGCAGAAATTTCACTTATTTCAGGGAAAGAAGGCAGGAATTTCTCTTATTTTGGGGCAAAAGGGCAGAAATTTCTTTTTTATTTGGTACAAAATTGCAGAAATTTTCTTTATTTTGGGGCAAAAATGCAGAAATTCCCATTATATTGTGGCAAAACTCAGAAATTTCACTTATTTTGTGGCAAAATTGCAGAAATTTCACTTATTTCAGGGTAATAAGTCAGAAATTCCCCTTATTTTGGGGCAAAAAAGACAGAAATTCCCTTTTTGGGGGGTAAAAAAGACAGAAATTCCACTTATTTAGAGGCAAAAGGCAGAAGTTCCTCTTAATTTGGCGCAAAAATGAAGAAATTTCCATTTTTTATGGCAAAAAGGTATGCATTCCCCGTATTTTAGGGCAAAAGGCAGAAATTCCCCTTATTTTGAAGCAAAATTGCAGAAATTCCCCTAATTTTGGGGCAAAAGGTAGACATTTCCTTTATTTTGGGGCAAAAATCAGAAATTCCCCTTATTTTGGCGCAAAATTCCAGAAATTTCCTTTAATTTGGGGCAAAATTGCAGAAATATTTCTTATTTTGGGGCAAAAAGGCAGAAATTCCTTATATTTTGGGGAAAAAAGGCAGAAATTCCCCTTATTTTGGGATAAAATTGCAGAAATTTCTCTTATTTGGGGGCAAAAAGGCAGAAAATCCTTTTAATTACGGGCAAAAAGGCAGAAATTCCCCGTATTTTGGAGCAAAATTGCAGAAATTCCCCTAATATCGGGGCAAAAATGCAGAAATTCCCTTTATTTGGTGCAAAAGCAGAAGTTCCCCTTATTTTCGGGAAAAAAAGGCAGAAATTCCTTGTATTTTGAAGCAAAATTGCAGAAACTCCCCTAAATTTGGGGCAAAAAGGCAGAAATTCCCTTTATTTTGGGGCAAAAATACAGAAATTCTCCTTATTTCGCGGCAAAAAGTCAGAAATTCCCCTTATTTTGGGGCAAAATTGAAGAACTTTCCCTTATTTTGGGGCAAAATTGCAGAAATTTCCCTTATTTTAAGGCAAAATTTTAGAAATTTCTTTTATTTTGGTACAGAATTGCAGAAATTTTTTTTATATTGTGGCATAAAGGCTAAAATTCCCCATATTTTGGTGCAAAAAGGCTGAAATTCCCCTTATTTTGAGGTAAAATGCTGAAATTCCCCATATTTTGGGGCAAAAAGGGAGAAATTTCCCTCATTGGGGCAAAAAGGCACAAATTTTCCTTATTTTTGGGCAAAATTGCAGAAATTTCATTTATTTCAGGGCTAAAAGTCTGAAATTCCTTTTATTTTGGGACAAAAAGCAGAAATTTCTTTTATTTTGGTACAAAGTTGAAGAAATTTTTCATATTTTGGAATAAAAAGGAAGAAATTCCCCATATTTTGGGGTAAAAGGCAGAAATTCCCCTTATTTTAAGGTAAAAAGGATGAAATTCCCCTTATTTTAGCGCAAAAAGGCAAAAATTTCCTTTACTTTGTGGCAAAAAGGCAGAAATTCTTGTTAATTGGGGCAGAAAAGCAGAAATTTTTCTTATTTGAAGGCAATAAGGCAGTAATTCCCCATATTTTGTGGCAAAATGCAGAAATTCCCCTTATTTTGGGCAAAGAGGCAGAAATTCCCCTTATTTTGGGACAAAATTGCAGAAATTTCACTTATTTCAGGGCAAAAAGTCAGAAATTTGCCTTATTTTGAGGCAAAAAGCAGAAATTCCCCTAATTTTGCGGCCAAAAATAGAAATTCCCCTTATTTTGGGGTAAAATTGCAGAAATTTCAAATATTTCAGGGAAAAAAGGCAGAAATACCACTTACTTTCGGGCAATAAGGCAGAAATTTTCTGTATTTTGGAGCAAAATCTCAGAAATTCCCCTTTTATTGGTGCAAAAATGCAGAAATTCCCTTTATTTTGGTGCAATAAGGCAGAAATTCCCCATATTTTGAAGAAAAATTGCACAAATTCCCCTAATTTTGAGGGAAAATGCAGAAATTCACATTATTTTGGGGCAAAAAAACAGAAATTCTCCTTATTTCACGGCAAAAAGTCAGAAATTCCCCTTATTTTGGGGCAAAATTGCAAAAATTTCCCTTATTTTGTTGCAAAATTGCAGAAATTTTTCTTATTTTGGGCAAAATTGCAGAAATTTCACTTATTTCAGGGAAAGAAGGCAGGAATTTCTCTTATTTTGGGGCAAAAAGGCAGAAATTTCTTTTATTTTGGTACAAAATTGCAGAAATTTTCTTTATTTTGAGGCAAAAATGCAGATATTCCCCATATTTTGGGGCAAAAAGTCAGAGATTCCCTTTATTATGAGGTAAAAAGGCTGAAATTCCTTTTATTTTGGGGCAAAAAGACAGAAATTCCCCTTATTTTGTGGCAAAAAGGCAGAAATTTCCCTTATTTTTGGGCAAAATTGCTGAAATTTCCCTTATTTTTGGGCAAAATTTTAGAAATTTCTTTTATTTTGCTACAGAATTGCAGAAATTTTTCTTATTTTGTGGCAAAAAAGCAGAAATTTCCCATATTTTGGTGCAAAAAGGCTGAAATTCCCCTTATTTTGAGGTAAAATGCTGAAATTCCCTATATTTTGGGGCAAAAAAGCAGAAATTCCCTACATTTTGGGGCAAAAAGGCACAAATTTCCCTTATTTTCGGGCAACTTGCAGAAATTTCTTTTATTTCAGGGCAAAAATTCAGAAATTCCTTTTATTTTGGGGCAAAAAGCAGAAATTTCTTTTATTTTGGAACAAAGTTGAAGAAATTTTTCTTATTTTGGAACAAAAAGGCACAAATTCCCCATATTTTGAGGTAAAAGGCAGAAATTCCCCTTATTTGAGGGAAAAAGGATGAAATTCTCCTTATTTTATGGCAAAAAGGCAAAAATTTCCTTTACTTTGTGGCAAAAAGGCAGAAATTCTTGTTAATTGGAGCAGAAAAGCAGAAATTTTCTTTATGTGAAGGCAGTAAGGCAGTAAATCCCCATATTTTGTGGCAAAAAGGCAGAAATTCCCCTTATTTGGAGGTAAAATGCTGAAATTCCCCTTATTTTGGGCAAAATGCAGAAATTCCCCTTATTTTGGAGCAAAATTGCAGAAATTTCACTTATTTTAGGGCAAAAAGTCAGAAATTTGTCTTATTTTGGGGCAAAAAGCAGAAATTCCCCCAATTTTGGGGCCAAAAACAGAAATCCCCTTATTTTGGGGTAAAATTGCAGAAATTTCAAATATTTCAGTGCAAAAAGGCAGAAATTCCACTTAATTTTAGGCAATAAGGCACAAATTTTCCGTATTTTGGAGCAAAATCTCAGAAATTCCACTTATAATGGTGCAAAAATGCAGAAATTCCCTTTATTTTGGTGTAATAAGGCAGAAATTCCCCGTGTTTTGAAGCAAAATTGCACAAATTCATCTAATTTTGAGGGAAAATGCAGAAATTCAAATTATTTTGGGGCAAAAAGACAGAAATTCTCCTTATTTCAGGGCATAACGTCAGAAATTCTCCTTATTTTGGGGCAAAATTGCAGAAATTTCCCTTATTTTGTGGCAAAATTTCCAAATTTTTTATTTTGGGCAAAATTGCAGAAATTTCACTTATTTCAGGGAAAGAAGGCAGGAATTTCTCTTATTTTGGGGCAAAAGGGCAGAAATTTCTTTTTTATTTGGTACAAAATTGCAGAAATTTTCTTTATTTTGGGGCAAAAATGCAGAAATTCCCATTATATTGTGGCAAAACTCAGAAATTTCACTTATTTTGTGGCAAAATTGCAGAAATTTCACTTATTTCAGGGTAATAAGTCAGAAATTCCCCTTATTTTGGGGCAAAAAAGACAGAAATTCCCTTTTTGGGGGGTAAAAAAGACAGAAATTCCACTTATTTAGAGGCAAAAGGCAGAAGTTCCTCTTAATTTGGCGCAAAAATGAAGAAATTTCCATTTTTTTATGGCAAAAAGGTATGCATTCCCCGTATTTTAGGGCAAAAAGGCAGAAATTCCCCTTATTTTGAAGCAAAATTGCAGAAATTCCCCTAATTTTGGGGCAAAAGGTAGACATTTCCTTTATTTTGGGGCAAAAATCAGAAATTCCCCTTATTTTGGCGCAAAATTCCAGAAATTTCCTTTAATTTGGGGCAAAATTGCAGAAATATTTCTTATTTTGGGGCAAAAAGGCAGAAATTCCTTATATTTTGGGGAAAAAAGGCAGAAATTCCCCTTATTTTGGGATAAAATTGCAGAAATTTCTCTTATTTGGGGGCAAAAAGGCAGAAAATCCTTTTAATTACGGGCAAAAAGGCAGAAATTCCCCGTATTTTGGAGCAAAATTGCAGAAATTCCCCTAATATCGGGGCAAAAATGCAGAAATTCCCTTTATTTGGTGCAAAAGCAGAAGTTCCCCTTATTTTCGGGAAAAAAAGGCAGAAATTCCTTGTATTTTGAAGCAAAATTGCAGAAACTCCCCTAAATTTGGGGCAAAAAGGCAGAAATTCCCTTTATTTTGGGGCAAAAATACAGAAATTCTCCTTATTTCGCGGCAAAAAGTCAGAAATTCCCCTTATTTTGGGGCAAAATTGAAGAACTTTCCCTTATTTTGGGGCAAAATTGCAGAAATTTCCCTTATTTTAAGGCAAAATTTTAGAAATTTCTTTTATTTTGGTACAGAATTGCAGAAATTTTTTTTATATTGTGGCATAAAGGCTAAAATTCCCCATATTTTGGTGCAAAAAGGCTGAAATTCCCCTTATTTTGAGGTAAAATGCTGAAATTCCCCATATTTTGGGGCAAAAAGGGAGAAATTTCCCTCATTGGGGCAAAAAGGCACAAATTTTCCTTATTTTTGGGCAAAATTGCAGAAATTTCATTTATTTCAGGGCTAAAAGTCTGAAATTCCTTTTATTTTGGGACAAAAAGCAGAAATTTCTTTTATTTTGGTACAAAGTTGAAGAAATTTTTCATATTTTGGAATAAAAAGGAAGAAATTCCCCATATTTTGGGGTAAAAGGCAGAAATTCCCCTTATTTTGAGGTAAAAAGGATGAAATTCCCCTTATTTTAGCGCAAAAAGGCAAAAATTTCCTTTACTTTGTGGCAAAAAGGCAGAAATTCTTGTGAATTGGGGCAGAAAAGCAGAAATTTTTCTTATTTGAAGGCAATAAGGCAGTAATTCCCCATATTTTGTGGCAAAATGCAGAAATTCCCCTTATTTGGAGGTAAAATGCTGAAATTCCCCTTATTTTGGGCAAAGAGGCAGAAATTCCCCTTATTTTGGGACAAAATTGCAGAAATTTCACTTATTTCAGGGCAAAAAGTCAGAAATTTGCCTTATTTTGAGGCAAAAAGCAGAAATTCCCCTAATTTTGCGGCCAAAAATAGAAATTCCCCTTATTTTGGGGTAAAATTGCAGAAATTTCAAATATTTCAGGGAAAAAAGGCAGAAATACCACTTAATTTCGGGCAATAAGGCAGAAATTTTCTGTATTTTGGAGCAAAATCTCAGAAATTCCCCTTTTATTGGTGCAAAAATGCAGAAATTCCCTTTATTTTGGTGCAATAAGGCAGAAATTCCCCATATTTTGAAGAAAAATTGCACAAATTCCCCTAATTTTGAGGGAAAATGCAGAAATTCACATTATTTTGGGGCAAAAAAACAGAAATTCTCCTTATTTCACGGCAAAAAGTCAGAAATTCCCCTTATTTGGGGGCAAAATTGCAAAAATTTCCCTTATTTTGTTGCAAAATTGCAGAAATTTTTCTTATTTTGGGCAAAATTGCAGAAATTTCACTTATTTCAGGGAAAGAAGGCAGGAATTTCTCTTATTTTGGGGCAAAAAGGCAGAAATTTCTTTTATTTTGGTACAAAATTGCAGAAATTTTCTTTATTTTGAGGCAAAAATGCAGATATTCCCCATATTTTGGGGCAAAAAGTCAGAGATTCCCTTTATTATGAGGTAAAAAGGCTGAAATTCCTTTTATTTTGGGGCAAAAAGACAGAAATTCCCCTTATTTTGTGGCAAAAAGGCAGAAATTTCCCTTATTTTTGGGCAAAATTGCTGAAATTTCCCTTATTTTTGGGCAAAATTTTAGAAATTTCTTTTATTTTGCTACAGAATTGCAGAAATTTTTCTTATTTTGTGGCAAAAAAGCAGAAATTTCCCATATTTTGGTGCAAAAAGGCTGAAATTCCCCTTATTTTGAGGTAAAATGCTGAAATTCCCTATATTTTGGGGCAAAAAAGCAGAAATTCCCTACATTTTGGGGCAAAAAGGCACAAATTTCCCTTATTTTCGGGCAACTTGCAGAAATTTCTTTTATTTCAGGGCAAAAATTCAGAAATTCCTTTTATTTTGGGGCAAAAAGCAGAAATTTCTTTTATTGTGAAACAAAGTTGAAGAAATTTTTCTTATTTTGGAACAAAAAGGCACAAATTCCCCATATTTTGAGGTAAAAGGCAGAAATTCCCCTTATTTGAGGGAAAAAGGATGAAATTCTCCTTATTTTAGGGCAAAAAGGCAAAAATTTCCTTTACTTTGTGGCAAAAAGGCAGAAATTCTTGTTAATTGGGGCAGAAAAGCAGAAATTTTCTTTATGTGAAGGCAGTAAGGCAGTAATTCCCCATATTTTGTGGCAAAAAGGCAGAAATTCCCCTTATTTGGAGGTAAAATGCTGAAATTCCCCTTATTTTGGGCAAAAGGCAGAAATTCCCCTTATTTTGGTGCAAAATTGCAGAAATTTCACTTATTTTAGGGCAAAAAGTCAGAAATTTGCCTTATTTTGGGGCAAAAAGCAGAAATTCCCCTAATTTTGGGGCCAAAAACAGAAATTCCCCTTATTTTGGGGTAAAATTGCAGAAATTTCAAATATTTCAGTGCAAAAAGGCAGAAATTCCACTTAATTTTAGGCAATAAGGCACAAATTTTCCGTATTTTGGAGCAAAATCTCAGAAATTCCACTTATAATGGTGCAAAAATGCAGAAATTCCCTTTATTTTGGTGTAATAAGGCAGAAATTCCCCGTGTTTTGAAGCAAAATTGCACAAATTCATCTAATTTTGAGGGAAAATGCAGAAATTCAAATTATTTTGGGGCAAAAAGACAGAAATTCTCCTTATTTCAGGGCATAACGTCAGAAATTCTCCTTATTTTGGGGCAAAATTGCAGAAATTTCCCTTATTTTGTGGCAAAATTTCCAAATTTTTTATTTTGGGCAAAATTGCAGAAATTTCACTTATTTCAGGGAAAGAAGGCAGGAATTTCTCTTATTTTGGGGCAAAAGGGCAGAAATTTCTTTTTTATTTGGTACAAAATTGCAGAAATTTTCTTTATTTTGGGGCAAAAATGCAGAAATTCCCATTATATTGTGGCAAAACTCAGAAATTCCACTTATTTTGGGGCAAAATTCCAGAAATTTCCCTTATTTTAGGGCAAAAAGGCAGAAATTCCTAATATATTGTGGCAAAAATGCAGAAATTCCCCTTATTTTGAGGTAAAAAGGCTGAAATTCCTCTTTTTTGGGGACAAAAAGGAAGAATTTTTCCTTATTTTGTGGCAAAATTGCAGAAATTTCACTTATTTCAGGGTAATAATTCAGAAATTCCCCATATTTTGGGGCAAAAAAGACAGAAATTCCCTTTTTTTGGGGTAAAAAAGACAGAAATTCCACTTATTTAGAGGCAAAAGGCAGAAGTTCCTCTTAATTTGGCACAAAAATAAAGAAATTTCCCTTTTTTATGGCAAAAAGGTATGCATTCTTCTTATTTTCGGGCAAAAAGGCAGAAATTCATCTTATTTTGAAGCAAAATTGCAGAAATTCTCCTAATTTTGGGGCAAAAGGCAGACATTTCCTTTATTTGGGGACAAAAATCAGAAATTCCCCTTATTTTGGGGCAAAATTCCAGAAATTTGCTTTAATTTGGGGCAAAATTGCAGAAATTTACCTTATTTTGGGGCAAAAAGGCAGAAATTCCTTATATTTTGGGGAAAAAAGGCAGAAATTCCCCTTATTTTGAAGCAAAATTGCAGAAATTCCCCTAATTTTGGGGCAAAAGGTAGACATTTCCTTTATTTTGGGGCAAAAATCAGAAATTCCCTTTATTTGGTGCAAAAGCAGAAGTTCCCCTTATTTTCGGGAAAAAAGGCAGAAATTCCTTGTATTTTGAAGCAAAATTGCAGAAACTCCCCTAATTTTGGGGCAAAAAGGCAGAAATTCCCTTTATTTTGGGGCAAAAATACAGAAATTCTCCTTATTTCGCGGCAAAAAGTCAGAAATTCCCCTTATTTTGGGGCAAAATTGAAGAACTTTCCCTTATTTTGGGGCAAAATTGCAGAAATTTTCCTTATTTTGGGGCAAAATTTTAGAAATTTCTTTTATTTTGGTACAGAATTGCAGAAATTTTTCTTATATTGTGGCAAAAAGGCTAAAATTCCCCATATTTTGGTGCAAAAAGGCTGAAATTCCCCTTATTTTGAGGTAAAATGCTGAAATTCCCCATATTTTGGGGCAAAAAGGCTGAAATTCCCCATATTTTGGGGCAAAAAGGCAGAAATTCCCTACATTTTGGGGCAAAAAGGCACAAATTTCCCTTATTTTCGGGCAAAATTGCAGAAATTTCATTTATTTCAGGGCAAAAAGTCGGAAATTCCTTTTATTTTGGGGCAAAAAGCAGAAATTTCTTTTATCTTGGTACAAAGTTGAAGAAATTGTTCTTATTTTGGAACAAAAAGGCAGAAATTCCCCATATTTTGGGGCAAAAAGGGAGAAATTCCCTTTATTTTGTGGCAAAAAGTCAGAAATTCTTGTTAATAGGGGCAGAAAAGCAGAAACTTTCCTTATTTTGGTGCAATAATGCAGAAATTCCCCATATTTTGTGGCAAAAAGGCAGAAATTCCCCTTATTTGGAGGTAAAATGCTGAAATTTCTCTTATTTATGGACAAAAAATAAAAATTTTTCCTTATTTTGTGGCAAAATTGCAGAAATTTCATTTACTTGAGGGTAATAAGTCAGAAATTCCCCTTATTTTGGGGCAAAAAAGACAGAAATTCCTTTTTTTGGGGTAAAAAATACAGAAATTCCACTTATTTAGAGGCAAAAGGCAGAAGTTCATCTTAATTTGGCGCAAAAATGAAGAAATTTCCCTTTTTTATGGCAAAAAGGTAAGCATTCCCCTTATTTTCGGGCAAATAGGCAGAAATCCCCCTTATTTTGAAGCAAAATTGCAGAAATTCCTCTAATTTTGGGGCAAAAGGCAGACAATTCCTTTATTTTAGGGCAAAAATCAGAAATTCCCCTTATTTTGGGGCAAAATTCCAGAAATTTATTTAATTTGGGGCAAAATTGCAGAAATTTACCTTATTTTGGGGCAAAATTGCAGAAATTTCCTTTTGGGGCAAAATTGCAGAAATTTCACTTATTTTCAGGTAAAAAGGCTGAAATTTCCTTTATTTTTGGGCAAAAAGTGAGAAATTCCCCTTATTTTGGGGCAAAATTGCAGAAATATTTCTTATTTTGGGGCAAAAAGGCAGAAATTCCTTATATTTTTGGGAAAAAAGGCAAAAATTCCCCTTATTTTGGGATAAAATTGTAGAAATTTTCCTTATTTGGGGGCAAAAAGGCAGAAAATCCTTTTAATTACGGGCAAAAAGGCAGAAATTCCCCGTATTTTGGAGCAAAATTGCAGAAATTCCCCTAATATCGGGGCAAAAAGGCAGAAATTCCCTTTATTTGGTGCAAAAGCAGAAGTTCCCCTTATTTTGGGAAAAAAGGCAGAAATTCCTTGTATTTTGAAGCAAAATTGCAGAAACTCCCCTAATTTTGGGGCAAAAAGGCAGAAATTCCCTTTATTTTGGGGCAAAAATACAGAAATTCTCCTTATTTTGCGGCAAAAATTCAGAAATTCCCCTTATTTTGGGGCAAAATTGAAGAACTTTCCCTTATTTTGGGGCAAAATTGCAGAAATTTCCCTTATTTTGGGGCAAAATTTTAGAAATTTCTTTTATTTTGGTACAGAATTGCAGAAATTTTTCTTATATTGTGACAAAAAGGCTAAAGTTCCCCATATTTTGGTGCAAAAAGGCTGAAATTCCCCTTATTTTGAGGTAAAATGCTTAAGTTCCTCATATTTTGGGGCAAAAAGGGAGAAATTTCCCTCATTTTGGGGCAAAAAGGCACAAATTTTCCTTATTTTCGGGCAAAATTGCAGAAATTTCATTTACTTCAGGGCTAAAAGTCAGAAATACCTTTTATTTTGGGACAAAAAGCAGAAATTTCTTATATTTTGGTAAAAAGTTGAAGAAATTTTTCATATTTTGGAATAAAAAGGAAGAAATTCCCCATATTTTGGGGTAAAAGGCAGAAATTCCCCTCATTTTGAGGTAAAAAGAATGAAATTCCCCTTATTTTAGGGCAAAAAAGCAAAAATTTCCTTTACTTTGTGGCAAAAAAGCAGAAATTCTTGTTAATTGGGGCAGAAATGCAGATTTTCCTTATTTGAAGGCAATAAGGCAGTAATTCTCCATATTTTGTGGAAAAAGGCAGAAATTCCCCTCATTTGGGGGTAAAATGCTGAAATTCCCCTTATTTTGGGCAAAAAGGCAGATATTCCCCTTATTTTGGGACAAAATTGCAGAAATTTCACTTATTTCAGGGCAAAAAGTCAGAAATTTGCCTTATTTTGGGGCAAAAATAAGAAATTCCCCTAATTTTGGGGCCAAAAATAGAAATTCCCCTTATTTTGGGGTAAAATTGCAGAAATTTCAAATATTTCAGTGCAAAAAGGCAGAAATTCCACTTAATTTCTGGCAATAAGGCAGAAATTTTCTGTATATTGGAGCAAAATCTCAGAAATTCCCCTTATATTGGTGCAAAAATGCAGAAATTCCCTTTTTTTTGGTGCAATAAGGCAGAAATTCCCCGTATTTTAAAGAAAAACTGCACAAATTCCCCTAATTTTGAGGGAAAATGCAGAAATTCACATTATTTTGGGGCAAAAAGACAGAAATTCTCCTTATTTCATCGCAAAAAGTCAGAAATTCCCTTTATTTTGGGGCAAAATTGCAAAAATTTCCCTTATATTGTGGCAAAATTGCAGAAATTTTTCTTATTTTGGGCAAAATTGCAGAAATTTCACTTATTTCAGGGCAAAAAGTCAGAAATTCCTTTTATTTTGGGGCAAAAAGGCAAAAATTTCCTTTACTTTGTGGCAAAAAGGCAGAAATTCTTGTTAATTGGGGCAGAAAAGCAGAAATTTTCTTTATTTGAAGGCAATAAGGCAGTAATTCCCCATATTTTGTGGCAAAAAGGCAGAAATTCCCCTTATTTGGAGGTAAAATGCTGAAATTCCCCTTATTTTGGGCAAAAGGCAGAAATTCCCCTTATTTTGGGGCAAAATTGCAGAAATTTCACTTATTTTAGGGCAAAAAGTCAGAAATTTGCCTTATTTTGGGGCAAAAAGCAGAAATTCCCCTAATTTTGGGGCCAAAAACAGAAATTCCCCTTATTTTGGGGTAAAATTGCAGAAATTTCAAATATTTCAGTGCAAAAAGGCAGAAATTCCACTTAATTTTAGGCAATAAGGCACAAATTTTCCGTATTTTAAAGCAAAATCTCAGAAATTCCCCTTATAATGGTGCAAAAATGCAGAAATTCCCTTTATTTTGGTGTAATAAGGCAGAAATTCCCCGTGTTTTGAAGCAAAATTGCACAAATTCATCTAATTTTGAGGGAAAATGCAGAAATTCAAATTATTTTGGGGCAAAAAGACAGAAATTCTCCTTATTTCAGGGCATAACGTCAGAAATTCCCCTTATTTTGGGGCAAAATTGCAGAAATTTCCCTTATTTTGTGGCAAAATTGCCAAATTTTTTATTTTGGGCAAAATTGCAGAAATTTCACTTATTTCAGGGAAAGAAGGCAGGAATTTCTCTTATTTTGGGGCAAAAATGCAGAATTTTTTTTATTTGGTACAAAATTGCAGAAATTTTCTTTATTTTGAGGCAAAAATGCAGAAATTCCCAATATTTTGGGTCAAAAAGGCAGAGATTCCCCCTATTATGAGGTAAAAAGGCTGAAATTCCTTTAATTTTGGGGCATAAAGACAGAAATTCCCCTTATTTTGTGGCATAAAGGCAGAAATTTCCCTTATTTTGGGGCAAAATTCCAGAAATTTCCCTTATTTTCAGGCAAAATTTTAGAAATTTCTTTTATTTTGGTATAGAATTGCAGAAATTTTTCTTATTTTGTGGCAAAAAGGCAGAAATTCCCCATATTTTGGTGCAAAAAGGCTGAAATTCCTCTTATTTTGAGGTAAAATGCTGAAATTCCCCATAATTTGGGGCAAAAAGGCAAAAATTCCCATTATTTTGTGGCAAAAAGGCAGAAATTCCCATTAGTTGGGGCAGAAAAGCAGAAACTTTCCTTATTTGGGGGCAATAATGCAGAAATTCCCCATATTTTGTGGCAAAAAGGCAGAAATTCCCCTTATTTGGAGGTAAAATTCTGAAATTCCCCTTATTTTGGGCAAAAGGCAGAAATTCCCCTTATTTTGGGGCAAAATTGCAGAAATTTCACTTATTTAGGGCAAAAAGTCAGAAATTTGCCTTATTTTGGGGCAAAAAGCAGAAATTCCCCAAATTTTGGGGCCAAAAACAGAAATTCCCATTATTTTGGGGTATAATTGCAGAAATTTCAAATATTTCAGTGCAAAAAGGCAGAAATTCCACTTAATTTTAGGCAATAAGGCACAAATTTTCGGTATTTAAAGCAAAATCTCAGAAATTCTCCTTATAATTGTGCGAAAAGGAAATTGCCTTTATTTTGGTGTAATAAGGCAGAAATTCCCCGTGTTTTGAAGCAAAATTGCACAAATTCATCTAATTTTGAAGGAAAATGCAGAAATTCAAATTATTTTGGGGCAAAAAGACAGAAATTTTCCTTATTTCAGGGCATAACGTCAGAAATTCCCCTTGTTTTGGGGCAAAATTGCAGAAATTTCCCTTATTTTGTGGCAAAATTGCAGAAATTTTTCTTATTTTGGGCAAAATTGCAGAAATTTCACTTATTTCAAGGCAAAATTCAAAAATTCCTTTTATTTTGGGGCAAAAAGACAGAAATTCCGTTTATTTTTGTGTAAAATGCAGAAATTTCACTTATTTTGAGGTAAAAACGCAGAAATTACTCTTATTTTGGGGCTAAAATGAAGAAATTTCTCTTTTTTGTGGCAAAATGGCAGAAATTTTTCTTATTTTGGGCAAAATTGCAGAAATTTCACTTATTTCAGGGAAAGAAGGCAGGAATTTCTCTCATTTTGGGGCAAAAAGGCAGAAATTTCTTTTATTTTGGTACAAAATTGCAGAAATTTTCTTTATTTTGTGGCAAAAATGCAGAAATTCCCCTTATTTTGTGGCAAAAAGGGAAAATTTTCCCTTATTTTGGGGCAAAATTGCAGAAATTTCACTTAATTCAAGGCAAAATTCAAAAATTCCTTTTATTTTGGGGCAAAAAGACAAAAATTCCGTTTATTTTTGGGTAAAAATGCAGAAATTTCACTTATTTTGAGGTAAAAAGGCAGAAATTACTCTTATTTTGGGGCTAAAATGAAGAAATTTCCTTTTTTGTGGCAAAATTGCAGAAATTTTTCTTATTTTGGGCAAAATTGCAGAAATTTCACTTATTTCAGGGAAAGAAGGCAGGAATTTCTCTCATTTTGGGGCAAAAAGGCAGAAATTTCTTTTATTTTGGTACAAAATTGCAGAAATTTTCTTTATTTTGTGGCAAAAATACAGAAATTCCCCTTATTTTGTGGCAAAAAGGGAAAAATTTCCCTTATTTTGGGGCAAAATTGCAGAAATTTCACTTATTTCAAGGCAAAATTCAAAAATTCCTTTTATTTTGGGGCAAAAAGACAGAAATTCCGTTTATTTTGGGTAAAAAGGCAGAAATTTCACTTATTTTGAGGTAAAAAGGCAGAAATTACTCTTATTTTGGGGCTAAAATGAAGAAATTTCCCTTTTTTGTGGCAAAATTGCAGAAATTTTTCTTATTTTGGGCAAAATTGCAGAAATTTCACTTATTTCAGGGAAAGAAGGCAGGAATTTCTCTCATTTTTGGGCAAAAAGGCAGAAATTTCTTTTATTTTGGTACAAAATTGCAGAAATTTTCTTTATTTTGGGGCAAAAATGGAGAAATTCCCCTTATTTTGTGGCAAAAAGGCTGAAATTCCCCTTATTTTGAGGTAAAATGCTTAAATTCCTCATATTTTGGGGCAAAAAGGGAGAAATTTCCCTCATTTTGGGGCAAAAAAGCACAAATTTTCCTTATTTTCGGGCAAAATTGCAGAAATTTCATTTATTTCAGGGCTAAAAGTCAGAAATTCCTTTTATTTTGGGACAAAAAGCAGAAATTTCTTTTATTTTGGTAAAAAGTTAAAGAAATTTTTCATATTTTGGAATAAAAAGGAAGAAATTCCCCATATTTTGGGGTAAAAGGCAGAAATTCCCCTCATTTTGAGGTAAAAAGAATGAAATTCCCCTTATTTTAGGGCAAAAAAGCAAAAATTTCCTTTACTTTGTGGCAAAAAAGCAGAAATTCTTGTTAATTGGGGCAGAAACGCAGAAATTTTCCTTATTTGAAGGCAATAAGGCAGTAATTCTCCATATTTTGTGGCAAAAAGGCAGAAATTCCCCTCATTTGGGGGTAAAATGCTGAAATTCCCCTTATTTTGGGCAAAAAGGCAGATATTCCCCTTATTTTGGGACAAAATTGCAGAAATTTCACTTATTTCAGGGCAAAAAGTCAGAAATTTGCCTTATTTTGGGGCAAAAAGCAGAAATTTCCCTAATTTTGGGGCCAAAAATAGAAATTCCCCTTATTTTGGGGTATAATTGCAGAAATTTCAAATATTTCAGTGCAAAAAGGCAGAAATTCCACTTAATTTCTGGCAATAAGGCAGAAATTTTCTGTATATTGGAGTAAAATCTCAGAAATTCCCCTTATATTGGTGCAAAAATGCAGAAATTCCCTTTATTTTGGTGCAATAAGGCAGAAATTCCCCGTATTTTGAAGCAAAATTGCACAAATTCCCCTAATTTTGAGGGAAAATGCAAAAATTCACATTATTTTGGGGCAAAAAGACAGAAATTCTCCTTGTTTCATCGCAAAAAGTCAGAAATTCCCTTTATTTTGGGGCAAAATTGCAAAAATTTCCCTTATATTGTGGCAAAATTGCAGAAAATTTTCTTATTTTGGGCATAATTGCGGAAATTTTACTTATTTCAGGGAAATAAGGCAGGAATTTCTCTTATTTTGGGGCAAAAGGGCAGAAATTTCTATTATTATGGTACAAAGTTGAAGAAATTTTTCTTATTTTGGAACAAATAGGCAGAAATTCCCCATATTTTGGGGCAAAAGGCAGAAATTCCTCTTACTTTGAGGTAAAAAGGCTGAAATTCCCCTTATTTTGGGGCAAAAAGGCAGAAATTCCCTATATTTTGTGGCAAAAAGGCAGAAATTCCCATTAATTGGCGCTGAAAAGCAGAAACTTTCCTTATTTGGGGGCAATAATGCAGAAATTCCCCATATTTTGTGGCAAAAAGGCAGAAATTCCCCTTATTTGGAGGTAAAATGCTGAAATTCCCCTTATTTTGGGCAAAAGGCAGAAATTCCCCTTATTTTGGGGCAAAATTGCAGAGATTTCACTTATTTTAGGGCAAAAAGTCAGAAATTTGCCTTATTTTTGGGCAAAAAGCAGAAATTCCCCTAATTTTGGGGCCAAAAACAGAAATTCCCCTTATTTTGGGGTAAAATTGCAGAAATTTCAAATATTTCAGTGCAAAAAGGCAGAAATTCCACTTAATTTTAGGCAATAAGGCACAAATTTTCCGTATTTTAAAGCAAAATCTCAGAAATTCCCCTTATAATGGTGCAAAAATGCAGAAATTCCCTTTATTTTGGTGTAATAAGGCAGAAATTCCCCGTGTTTTGAAGCAAAATTGCACAAATTCATCTAATTTTGAGGGAAAATGCAGAAATTCAAATTATTTTGGGGCAAAAAGACAGAAATTCTCCTTATTTCAGGGCATAACGTCAGAAATTCCCCTTATTTTGGGGCAAAATTGCAGAAATTTCCCTTATTTTGTGGCAAAATTGCCAAATTTTTTATTTTGGGCAAAATTGCAGAAATTTCACTTATTTCAGGGAAAGAAGGCAGGAATTTCTCTTATTTTGGGGCAAAAATGCAGAATTTTTTTTATTTGGTACAAAATTGCAGAAATTTTCTTTATTTTGAGGCAAAAATGCAGAAATTCCCAATATTTTGGGTCAAAAAGGCAGAGATTCCCCCTATTATGAGGTAAAAAGGCTGAAATTCCTTTAATTTTGGGGCATAAAGACAGAAATTCCCCTTATTTTGTGGCAAAAAGGCAGAAATTTCCCTTATTTTGGGGCAAAATTCCAGAAATTTCCCTTATTTTCAGGCAAAATTTTAGAAATTTCTTTTATTTTGGTATAGAATTGCAGAAATTTTTCTTATTTTGTGGCAAAAAGGCAGAAATTCCCCATATTTTGGTGCAAAAAGGCTGAAATTCCTCTTATTTTGAGGTAAAATGCTGAAATTCCCCATAATTTGGGGCAAAAAGGCAAAAATTCCCATTATTTTGTGGCAAAAAGGCAGAAATTCCCATTAGTTGGGGCAGAAAAGCAGAAACTTTCCTTATTTGGGGGCAATAATGCAGAAATTCCCCATATTTTGTGGCAAAAAGGCAGAAATTCCCCTTATTTGGAGGTAAAATTCTGAAATTCCCCTTATTTTGGGCAAAAGGCAGAAATTCCCCTTATTTTGGGGCAAAATTGCAGAAATTTCACTTATTTAGGGCAAAAAGTCAGAAATTGGCCTTATTTTGGAACAAAAAGCAGAAATTCCCCAAATTTTGGGGCCAAAAACAGAAATTCCCCTTATTTTGGGGTATAATTGCAGAAATTTCAAATATTTCAGTGCAAAAAGGCAGAAATTCCACTTAATTTTAGGCAATAAGGCACAAATTTTCTGTATTTAAAGCAAAATCTCAGAAATTCTCCTTATAATTGTGCGAAAAGGAAATTGCCTTTATTTTGGTGTAATAAGGCAGAAATTCCCCGTGTTTTGAAGCAAAATTGCACAAATTCATCTAATTTTGAGGGAAAATGCAGAAATTCAAATTATTTTGGGGCAAAAAGACAGAAATTTTCCTTATTTCAGGGCATAACGTCAGAAATTCCCCTTGTTTTGGGGCAAAATTGCAGAAATTTCCCTTATTTTGTGGCAAAATTGCAGAAATTTTTCTTATTTTGGGCAAAATTGCAGAAATTTCACTTATTTCAAGGCAAAATTCAAAAATTCCTTTTATTTTGGGGCAAAAAGACAGAAATTCCGTTTATTTTTGGGTAAAATGCAGAAATTTCACTTATTTTGAGGTAAAAAGGCAGAAATTACTCTTATTTTGGGGCTAAAATAAAGAAATTTCTCTTTTTTGTGGCAAAATGGCAGAAATTTTTCTTATTTTGGGCAAAATTGCAGAAATTTCACTTATTTCAGGGAAAGAAGGCAGGAATTTCTCTCATTTTGGGGCAAAAAGGCAGAAATTTCTTTTATTTTGGTACAAAATTGCAGAAATTTTCTTTATTTTGTGGCGAAAATGCAGAAATTCCCCTTATTTTGTGGCAAAAAGGGAAAATTTTCCCTTATTTTGGGGCAAAATTGCAGAAATTTCACTTATTTCAAGGCAAAATTCAAAAATTCTTTTTATTTTGGGGCAAAAAGACAGAAATTCCGTTTATTTTGGGTAAAAATGCAGAAATTTCACTTATTTTGAGGTAAAAAGGCAGAAATTACTCTTATTTTGGGGCTAAAATGAAGAAATTTCCTTTTTTTGTGGCAAAAAGTCAGAAATTCTTCTTATTTTGGGGCAAAAAGCAGAAATTTCTTTTATTTTGGTACAAAGTTGAAGAAATTTTTCTTATTTTGGAACAAAAAGGCAGAAATTCCCCATATTTTGGGGCAAAAGGCAGAAATTCTCCTTATTTTGAGGTAAAAAGGCTGAAATTCTCCTTATTTTGCGGCAAAAAGGCAGAAATTCCCTTTATTTTGTGGCAAAAAGGCAGAAATTCCCATTAATTGGGGCAGAAAAGCAGAAACTTTCCTTATTTGGGGGAAATAATGCAGAAATGCCCCATATTTTGTGGCAAAAAGGCAGAAATTCCCCTCATTTGGAGGTAAAATGCTGAAATTCCCCTTATTTTGGGCAAAAGGCAGATATTCCCCTTATTTTAGGGCAAAAAGTCAGAAATTTGCCTTATTTTGGGGCAAAAAGCAAAAATTCCCCTAATTTTGGGGCCAAAAATAGAAATTCTTCTTATTTTGGGGCAAAATTGCAGAAATTTCAAATATTTCAGGGCAAAAAGGCAGAAATTCCACTTAATTTCGGGCAATAAGGCAGAAATTTTCTGTATTTTGGAGCAAAACCTCAGAAATTCCCCTTATATTGGTTCAAAAATGCAGAAATTCCCTTTATTTTGGTGCAATAAGGCAGAAATTCCCCGTATTTTGAAGCAAAATTGCACTAATTCCCCTAATTTTTAGGGAAAATGCAGAAATTCACATTATTTTGGGGCAAAAAGACAGAAATTCTCCTTATTACACAGCAAAAAGTCAGAAATTCCCCTTATTTGGGGCAAAATTGCATAAATTTCCCTTATTTTGTGGCAAAATTGCAGAAATTTTTCTTATTTTTGGCAAAATTGCAGAAATTTCACTTATTTCAGGGAAAGAAGGCAGGAATTTCTCTTATATGGGGCAAAAAGGCAGAAATTTCTTTTATTTTGGTACAAAATTGCAAAAATTTTCTTTATTTTGAGGCAAAAATGCAGAAATTCCCTATATTTTGGGGCAAAAGGCAGATAATCCCTTTATTATGAGGTAAAAAGGCTGAAATTCCTTTTATTTTGGGGCAAAAAGACAGAAATCCCCCTTATTTTGTGGCAAAAAGGCAGAAATTTCCCTTATTTTTGGGCAAAATTGCAGAAATTTCCCTTATTTTGGGGTAAAATTTTAGAAATTTCTTTTATTTTGGTACAGAATTGCAGAAATTTTTCTTCGTTTGTGGCAAAAAGTCAGAAATTCCCCATATTTTGGTGCAAAAATGCTGAAATTCTCCTTATTTTGAGGTAAAATGCTGAAATTCCCCATATTTTGGGGCAAAAAGGCAGAAATTCCCTATATTTGGGGGCAAAAAGGCACAAATTTCTTTTATTTTCGGGCATAATTGCAGAAATTTCATTTATTTCAGGGCAAAAATTCAGAAATTCCTTTTATTTTGGGGCAAAAAGCAGAAATTTCTTTTATTTTGGTACAAAGTTGAAGAAATTTTTTTTATTTTGGAAAAAAAAGGCAGAAATTCCCCATATTTTGGGGCAAAAGGCAGAAATTCCCCTTATTTTGAAGTAAAAAGGCTGAAATTCCCCTTATTTTGGGGCAAAAAGGCAGAAATTCCCTTTATTTTGTGGCAAAATGGCAGAAATTCCCATTAATTGGGGCAGAAAAGCAGAAACTTTCCTTATTTGGGGGCAATAATGCAGAAATTCCCCATATTTTGTGGCAAAAAGGCAGAAATTCCCCTTATTTGGAGGTAAAATGCTGAAATTCTCCTTATTTTGGGCAAAAAGGCAGAAATTCCCCTTATTTTGGGACAAAATTGCAGAAATTTCACTTATTTCAGGGCAAAAAATCAGAAATTTCCCTTATTTTGTGGCAAAATTGCAGAAATTTTTCTTATTTTGGGCAAAATTGCAGAAATTTCACTTATTTCAGGTAAAGAAGGCAGGAATTTCTCTTATTTTGAGGGAAAAGGGCAGAAATTTCTTTTATTTTGGTACAAAATTGCAGAAATTTTCTTTATTTTGGGGCAAAAATGAAGAAATTCCCCTTATTTTGGGCAAAAGGAAGAAATTCCCCTTATTTTGGGGCAAAATTGCAAAAATTTCACTTATTTTAGGGCAAAAAGTCAGAAATTTCCCTTATTTTGGGGCAAAAAGCAGAAATTCCCCTAATTTTGGGGCCAAAAGAGAAATTTCCCTTATTTTGGGGTAAAATTGCAGAAATTTCAAATATTTCAGTGCAAAAAGGCAGAAATTCCACTTAATTTTAGGCAATAAGGCACAAATTTTCCGTATTTTGGAGCAAAATCTCAGAAATTCCTCTTATAATGGTGCAAAAATGCAGAAATTCTCTTTATTTTGGTGTAATAAGGCAGAAATTCCCCGTGTTTTGAAGCAAAATTGCACAAATTAATCTAATTTTGAGGGAAAATGCATAAATTCAAATTATTTTGAGGCAAAAATACAGAAATTTTCTTTATTTCATGGCATAAGGTCAGAAATTCTCGTTATTGTGGGGCAAAATTGCAGAAATTTCCCTTATTTTGTGGCAAAATTGCAGAAATTTTTCTTATTTTGGGCAAAATTGCAGAAATTTCACAAATTTCAGAGAAAGAAGGCAGGAATTTCTCTTATTTTGGGGCAAAAGGGCAGAAATTTTTTTTATTTTGGTACAAAATTGCAGAAATTTTCTATATTTTGGGGCAAAAATGTAGAAATTCCCCTTATTTTGTGGCAAAAAGGCAGAAATTTCTTTTATTTTGGGGCAAAATTGCAGAAATTTCACTTATTTCAAGGCAATATTCATAAATTCCTTTTATTTTGGGGCAAAAAGACAGAAATTCTGTTTATTTTTGGGTAAAAAGGCAGAAATTTCACATATTTTGAGGTAAAAAGACAGAAATTACTCTTATTTTGGGGCTAAAACGAAGAAATTTCCCTTTTTGTGGCAAAATTGCAGAAATTTTTCTTATTTTGGGCAAAATTGCAGAAACTTAACTTATTTCAGGGAAAGAAGGCAGGAATTTCTCTTATTTTGGGGCAAAAAGGCAGAAATTTCTTTTATTTTGGTACAAAATTGCAGAAATTTTCTTTATTTTGGGGCAAAAATGCAGAAATTCCCCCTATTTTCTGGCAAAAAAGGCAGAAATTTCCCTTATTTTGGGGAAAAATTGCAGAAATTCCCTTTATTTTGTTGCAATAAGGCAGAAATTCCCAATATTTTGAAGCAAATTGCACAAATTCCCCTAATTTTGAGGGAAAATGCAGAAATTCAAATTATTTTGGGGCAAAAAGACAGAAATTCTCCTTATTTCAGGGCATAACGTCAGAAATTCCCCTTATTTTGGGGCAAAATTGCAGAAATTTTTCTTATTTTGGGCAAAATTTAAGAAATTTCACTTATTTAAGGGAAAGAAGTCAGGAATTTCTCTTATTTTTGGGCAAAAGGGCAGAAATTTCTTTTATTTTGGTACAAAATTGCAGATATTTTCTTTATTTTGGGGCAAAAATGAAGAAATTCCCCTTATTTTGTAGCAAAAGCAGAAATTTTCCTTATTTTGGGGCAAAATTGCAGAAATTTCACTTATTTCAAGGCAAAATTCAAAAATTCCTTTTATTTTGGGGCAAGCAGAAAAAAATTCCGTTTATTTTTGGGTAAAAAGGCACAAATTTCACTTATTTTGAGGTAAAAAGGCAGAAATTACTCTTACTTTGGGTCTAAAATGAAGAAAATTTCCGTTTTTGTGGCCAAATTGCAGAAATTTTTCTTATTTTGGGCAAAATTGCAGAAATTTCACTTATTTCAGGGAAAGAAGGCAGGAATTTCTCTTATTTTGGGGAAAAAGGCAGAAATTTCTTTTATTTTGGTACAAAATTGCAGATATTTTTTTATTTTGGGGCAAAAATGAAGAAATTCCCCTTATTTTGTGGCAAAAAGGCAGAAATTTCCCTTATTTTGGGGCAAAATTGCAGTAATTCCCTTTATTTTGGTGCAATAAGGCAGATATTCCCCATATTTTGAAGCAAAATTGCACAAATTCCCCTAATTTTGAGGGAAAATGCAGAAATTCACATTATTTTGCGGAAAAAGAAAGAAATTCTCCTTATTTCACGGCAAAAAGTCAGAAATTCGCCTTATTTTGGGGCAAAATTGCAGAAATTTCCATTATTTTGTGGCAAAATTGCAGAAATTTTTCTTATTTTGGGCAAAATTGCAGAAATTTCACTTATTTCAGGGAAAGAAGGCAGGAATTTCTCTTATTTTGGGGCAAAAAGGCAGAAATTTCTTTTATTTTGGTACAAAATTGCAGAAATTTTCTTTCTTTTGGGGCAAAAATGCAAAAATTCCCCTTCTTTTGTGGGAAAAAGGCAGAAATTTCCCTTATTTTGGGGAAAAATTGCAGAAATTCCCTTTATTTTGTTCCAATAAGGTGGAAATTCCCAATGTTTTGAAGCAAATTGCACAAATTCCCCTAATTTTGAGGGAAAATGCAGAAATTCACATTATTTTGGGGCAAAAAGAAAGAAATTCTCTTTATTTCACGGCAAAAAGTCAGAAATTGCCCTTATTTGGGGGCAAAATTGCAGAAATTTCCCTTATTTTGTGGCAAAATTGCAGAAATTTCCCTTATTTTGTGGCAAAATTGCAGAAATTTTTCTTATTTTGGGCAAAATTGCAGAAATTTCACTTATTTCATAGAAAGAAGGCAGGAATTTCTCTTATTTTGGGGCAAAAAAGCAGAAATTTTTTTTATTTTGTAGAAAATTGCAGAAATTTTCTATATTTTGGGTCAAAAATGAAGAAATTCCCCTTATTTTGTGGCAAAAAGGCAGAAATTTCTCTTATTTTGGAACAAAATTGCACAAATTTCACTTATTTCAAGGCAATATTCAAAAATTCCTTTTATTTTGGGGCAAAAAGACAGAAAATCTGTTTATTTTTGGTAAAAAGGCAGAAATTTCACTTGTTTTGAGGTAAAAAGACAGAAATTACTCTTATTTTGGTGATAAAATGAAGAAATTTCCCTTTTTTGTGGCAAAATTGCAGAAATATTTCTTATTTTGGGCAAAATTGCAGAAATTTCACTTATTTCAGGGAAAAAAGGCAAGAATTTCTCTTATTTTGGGGCAAAAAGGCAGAAATTTCTTTTATTTTGGTACAAAATTGCAGAAATTTTCTTTATTTTGGGGCAAAAATGCAGAAATTCCCCTTATTTTGTGGCAAAAAGGCAGAATTTCCCTTATTTTGGGGCAAAATTGCAGAAATTCCCTTTATTTTGGTGCAATAAGGCAGAAATTCCCCATATTTTGAAGCAAAATTGCACAAATTCCCCTAGTTTTGAGGGAAAATGCAGAAATTCACATTATTTTGGTGAAAAAGAAAGAAATTCTCCTTATTTCACGGCAAAAAGTCAGAAATTCGCCTTATTTTGGGGCAAAATTGCAGAAATTTCCCTTATTTTGTTACAAAATTGCAGAAATTTTTCTTATTTTGGGCAAAATTGCAGAAATTTCACTTATTTCAGGGAAAGAAGGCAGGAATTTCTCTTATTTTGGGGCAAAAAGGCAGAAATTTCTTTTATTTTGGTACAAAATTGCAGAAATTTTCTTTCTTTTGGGGCAAAAATGCAGAAATTCCCCTTATTTTGTGGCAAAAAGGCAGAAATTTCCCTTATTTTGGGGAAAATTGCAGAAATTTCCTTTATTTTGGTGCAATAAAGCAGAAATTACCAATATTTTGAAGCAAATTTGCACAAATTCCCCTAATTTTGAGGGAAAATGCAGAAATTCACATTATTTTGGGGCAAAAAGACAGAAATTCTCTTTATTTCACGGCAAAAAGTCAGAAATTCCCCTTATTTTGGGGCAAAATTGCAGATATTTTTCTTATTTTGGGCAAAATTGCAGAAATTATACTTATTTCAGAAAAAGAAGGCAGGAATTTTTTTTATTTTGGGGCAAAAGGCAGAAATTTCTTTTATTTTGGTACAAAATTGCAGAAATTTTCTTTATTTTGAGGCAAAAATGCAGAAATTTCCCATATTTTGAGGCAAAAAGGCTGAGATACCCCTTATTATGACGTAAAAAGGCTGAAATTGCTTTTATTTTGGGGCAAAAAGACAGAAATTCCCCTTATTTTGTGGCAAAAAAACAGAAATTTCCCTTATTTTGGGGCAAAATTGCAGAAATTTCC
Organism: Micromys minutus; assembly: GCF_963924665.1. Lineage (NCBI taxonomy): Eukaryota > Metazoa > Chordata > Mammalia > Rodentia > Muridae > Micromys > Micromys minutus. Next base: position 1,545,282 of record NW_027667262.1, read on the forward strand.
CTTATTTTCTGGCAAAATTTTAGAAATTTATTTTATTTTGGTACAGAATTGCAGAAATTTTTCTTAATTTGTGGCAAAAAGGCAGAAATTCCCCATATTTTGGTGCAAAAATGCTGAAATTCTCCTTATTTTGAGGTAAAATGTTGAAATTCCCCATATTTTGGGGCAAAAAGGCAGAAATTTCCTGCATTTTGGGGCAAAAAGGCACAAATTTCCCTTATTTTCAGGCAAAATTGCAGAAATTTCATTTATTTCAGGGCAAAAAGTCAGAAATTCCTTTTATTTTGGGGCAAAATGCAGAAATTCCCTTTATTTTGTGGAAAAAAAGGCAGAAATTCCTGTTAATTGGGGCAGAAAAGCAGAGACTTTCCTTATTTGGGGGCAATAATGCAGAAATTCCCCATATTTTGTGGCAAAAAGGCATAAATTCCCCTTATTTTGGGTAGAAAGGATGAAATTCCCCTTATTTTAGGGCAAAAAGGCAAAAATTTCCTTTACTTTGTGACAAAATGGCAGAAATTCTTGTTAATTGGGGCAGAAAAGCAGAAATTTTCCTTATTTGAAGGCAAAAAGGCAGTAATTCCCCATATTTTGTGGCAAAAAGGCAGAAATTCCCCTCATTTGGAGGTAAAATGCTGAAATTCCCCTTATTTTGGGCAAAAAGGCAGAAATTCCCCTTATTTTTGGACAAAATTGCAGAAATTTCAATTATTTCAGGGCAAAAAGTCAGAAATTTGCCTTATTTTGGGGCAAAAAAAAGATATTCCCCTAATTATGGGGCCAAAAATAGAAATTCCCCTTATTTTGGGGTAAAATTGCAGAAATTTCAAATATTTCAGGGCAAAAAGGCAGAAATTCCACTTAATTTTGGGCAATAAGGCAGAAATTTTCTGTATTTTGGAGCAAAATCTCAGAAATTCCCCTTATATTGGTGCAAAAATGCAGAAATTCCCTTTATTTTGGTGCAATAAGGCAGAAATTCCCCGTATTTTGAAGCAAAATTGCACTAATTCCCCTAATTTTGAGGGAAAATGCAGAAATTCACATTATTTTGGGGCAAAAAGACAGAAATTCTCCTTATTTCATGGCAAAAAGTCAGAAATTCCCCTTATTTTGGGGCAAAATTGCAAAAATTTCCCTTATTTTGTGGCAAAATTGCAGAAATTTTTCTTATTTTGGGCAAAATTGCAGAAATTTCACTTATTTCATGGAAAGAAGGCAGGAATTTCTCTTATTTTGGGGCAAAAAAGCAGAAATTTCTTTTATTTTGGTACAAAGTTGAAGAAATTTTTTTTATTATGGAACAAAAAGGCAGAAATTCCCCATATTTTGGGGCAAAAGGCAGAAATTCTCCTTATTTTGAGGTAAAAAGGCTGAAATGCCCCTTGTTTTGGGGCAAAAAGGCAGAAATTCCCTTTATTTCCTGGCAAAAAGGCAGAAATTCCTGTTAATTGGGGCAGTAAAGCAGAAACTTTCCTTATTTGGGGGCAATAATGCAGAAATTCCCCATATTTTGTGGCAAATAGGCATAAATTCCCCTTATTTTGAGGTAAAAAGATGAAATTCCCCTTATTTTAGGGCAAAAAGGCAAAAATTTCCATTACTTTGTGGCAAAATGGCAGAAATTCTTGTTAATTGTGGCAGAAAAGCTGAAATTTTCCTTATTTGAAGGCAATAAGGCAGTAATTCCCCATATTTTGTGGCAAAAAGGCAGAAATTCCCCTCATTTGGAGGTAAAATGCTGAAATTTCCCTTATTTTGGGCAAAAAGGCAGAAATTCCCCTTATTTTTGGACAAAATTGTAGAAATTTCACTTATTTCAGGGCAAAAAGTCAGAAATTTGCCTTATTTTGGGTCAAAAAGAAGAAATTCCCCTAATTTTGGGGCCAAAAATAGAAATTCCCCTTATTTTGGGGTAAAATTGCAGAAATTTCAAATATTTCAGTGCAAAAAGGCAGAAATTCCACTTAATTTCGGGCAATAAGGCAGAAATTTTCTGTATTTTGGAGCAAAATCTCAGAAATTCCCCTTATATTGGTGCAAAAATGCAGAAATTCCCTTTATTTTGGTGCAATAAGGCAGAAATTCCCCGTATTTTGAAGCAAAATTGCACTAATTCCCCTAATTTTTAGGGAAAATGCAGAAATTCACATTATTTTGGGGCAAAAAGACAGAAATTCTCCTTATTTCACGGTAAAAAGTCAGAAATTCCCCTTATTTTGGGGCAAAATTGCAAAAATTTCCCTTATTTTGTGGCAAAATTGCAGAAATTTTTCTTATTTTGGGCAAAATTGCAGAAATTTCACTTATTTCAGGGAAAGAAGGCAGGAATTTCTTTTATTTTGGGGAAAAAGGCAGAAATTTCTTTTATTTTGGTACAAAATTGCAAAAATTTTCTTTATTTTGAGGCAAAAATGCAGAAATTCCCCATATTTTGGGGCAAAAAAGCAGAGATTCCCCTTATTATGAGGTAAAAAGGCTGAAATTCCTTTTATTTTGGGGCAAAAAGACAGAAATCCCCCTTATTTTGTGGCAAAAAGGCAGAAATTTCCCTTATTTTGGGGCAAAATTGCAGAAATTTCCCTTATTTTGGGGCAAAATTTTAGAAATTTCTTTTATTTTGGTACAGAATTGCAGAAATTTTTCTTCTTTTGTGGCAAAAAGGCAGAAATTCCCCATATTTTGGTGCAAAAAGGCTGAAATTCCCCTTATTTTGAGGTAAAATGCTTAAATTCCCCATATTTTGGAACAAAAATGCAGAAATTCCCTACATTTTGAGGCAAAAAGGCACAAATTTCCCTTATTTTCAGGCAAAATTGCAGAAATTTCATTTATTTCAGGGCAAAAAGTCAGAAATTACTTTTATTTTGGGGCAAAAAGCAGAAATTTCTTTTATTTTGGTACAAAGTTGAAGAAATTTTTCTTATTTTGGAACAAAAAGGCAGAAATTCCCCATATTTTGAGGTAAAAAGGCTGAAATGCCCCTTGTTTTGGGGCAATAAGGCAGAAATTCCCTTTATTTTCTGGCAAAAAGGCAGAAATTCCCATTTATTGGTGCAGAAAAGCAGAAACTTTCCTTATTTGGGGGCAATAATGAAGAGATTCCCCATATTTTGAGGCAAAAAGCGAGAAATTCCCGTTATTTGAAGGTAAAATGCTGAAATTCCCCTTATTTTGGGCAAAAGGCAGAAATTCCCATTTTTTTGGGGCAAAATTTCAGAAATTTCACTTATTTTAGGGCAAAAAGTCAGAAATTTGCCTTATTTTGGGGCAAAAAGCAGAAATTCCCCTAATTTTGGGGCCAAAAACAGAAATTCCGCTTATTTTGGGGTAAAATTGCAGAAATTTCAAATATTTCAGTGCAAAAAGGCAGAATTTCCGCTTAATTTTAGACAATAAGGCACAAATTTTCCGTATTTTGGAGCAAAATCTCAGAAATTCCCCTTATAATGGTGCAAAAATGCAGAAATTCCTTTTATTTTGGTGTAATAAGGCAGAAATTCCCCGTGTTTTGAAGCAAAATTGCACAAATTCATCTAATTTTGAGGGAAAATGCAGAAATTCAAATTATTTTGGGGCAAAAAGACAGAAATTCTCCTTATTTCAGGGCATAACGTCAGAAATTCCCCTTATTTTGGGGCAAAATTGCAGAAATTTTTCTTATTTTGGGCAAAATTGCAGAAATTTCACTTTTTTAAGGGAAAGAATGCAGGAATTTCTCTTATTTTGGGGCAAAAGAGCAGAAATTTCTTTTATTTTGGTACAAAATTGCAGATATTTTCTTTATTTTGGGGCAAAAATGAAGAAATTCCCCTTATTTTGTGGCAAAAAGGCAGAAATTTTCCTTATTTTGGGGCAAAATTGCAGAAATTTCACTTATTTCAAGGCAAAATTCAAAAATTCCTTTTATTTTGGGGCAAAAAAACAAAAATTCCGTTTATTTTTGGGTAAAAAGGCACAAATTTCACTTATTTTGAGGTAAAAAGGCAGAAATTACTCTTACTTTGGGGCTAAAATGAAGAAATTTCCCTTTTTTGTGGCAAAATTACAGAAATTTTTCTTATTTTGGGCAAAATTGCAGAAATTTCACTTATTTCAGGGAAAGAAGGCAGGAATTTCTCTCATTTTGGGGCAAAAAGGCAGAAATTTCTTTTATTTTGGTACAAAATTGCAGAGATTTTTTTATTTTGGGGCAAAAATGCAGAAATTCACCTTATTTTGTGGCAAAAAGGCAGAAATTTCCCTTATTTTGGGGCAAAATTGCAGAAATTCCCTTTATTTTGGTGCAATAAGGCAGAAATTCCCCGTATTTTGAAGCAAAATTGCACAAATTCCCCTAATTTTGAGGGAAAATGCAGAAATTCACATTATTTTTGGGCAAAAAGACAGAAATTCTCCTTATTTCACGGCAAAAAGTCAGAAATTCCCCTTATTTTTGGGCAAAATTGCAGAAATTTCCTTTATTTTGGGGCAAAATTGCAGAAATTTTTCTTATTTTGGGCAAAATTGCAGAAATTTCACTTATTTCATCGAAAGAAGGCAGGAATTTCTCTTATTTTGGGGCAAAAAGGCAGAAATTTCTTTTATTTTGGTACAAAATTGCAGAAATTTTCTTTATTTTGGGCAAAAATGCAAAAATTCCCCTTATTTTGTGGCAAAAAGGCAGAAATTTCCCTTATTTTGAGGCAAAATTGCAGAAATTCCTTTTATTTTGGTGCAATAAGGCAGAAATTCCCAATATTTTGAAGCAAAATTGCACAAATTCCCCTAATTTTGAGGGAAAATGCAGAAGTTCACATTATTTTGGGGCAAAAAGGCAGAAATTCTCCTTATTTCACGGCAAAAAGTCAGAAATTCCCCTTATTTTGGGCAAAGTTGCAGAAATTTCCCTTATTTTGTGGCAAAATTGCAGAAATTTTTCTTATTTTGGGCAAAATTGCAGAAATTTCACTTATTTCAGGGAAAGAAGGCAGGAATTTCTCTTATTTTGAGGCAAAAAGGCAGAAATTTCTTTTATTTCGGTACAAAATTGCAGAAATTTTCTTTATTTTTAGGCAAAAATGCAGAAATTCCCCATATTTTGGGTCAAAAATGCAGAGATTTCCCTTATTATGAGGTAAAAAGGCTGAAATTTTTTTTATTTTGGGGCAAAAAGACAGAAATTCCCCTTATTTTGTGGCAAAAAGGCAGAAATTTTTCTTATTTTGGGGCAAAATTGCAGAAATTTTCTTTATTTTGTGGCAAAATTGCAGAAATTTTTCTTATTTTGGGCAAAATTGCAGAAATTTCACTTATTTCAGGGAAAGAAGGCAGGAATTTCTCTTATTTTGTGGCAAAAAGGCAGAAATTTCTTATATTTTGGTACAAAATTGCAGAAATTTTCTATATTTTGGGACAAAAATGCAGAAATTCCCCTTATTTTGTGGCAAAATGGCAGAAATTTCCCTTATTTTGGGGCAAAATTGCAGAAATTTTCCTTATTTTGTGGCAAAATTGCAGAAATTTTTCTTATTTTGGGCAAAATTGCAGAAATTTCACTTATTTCAGGGAAAGAAGGCAGGAATTTCTCTTATTTTGGGGCAAAAAGGCAGAAATTTCTTATATTTTGGTACAAAATTGCAGAAATTTTCTATATTTTGGGACAAAAATGCAGAAATTCCCCTTATTTTGTGGCAAAAAGGCAGAAATTTCCTTCATTTTGGGGCAAAATTGCAGAAATTTCACTTATTTCAAGGCAAAATTCCAAAAGTCCTTTTGTTTTGGGGCAAAAAGACAGAAATTCAGTTTAGTTTTGGGTTAAAAAGCAGAAATTTCACTTAATTTGAGGTAAAAAGGCAGAAATTACTCTTATTTTGGGGCTAAAATGAAGAAATTTCCCTTTTTTGTGGCAAAAGGTATACATTCCCCTTATTTTCAGGCAAAAAAGCAGAAATTCCCAGTATTTTGAAGCAAAATTGCAGAAATTCCCCTAATTGTGAGGCAAAACGGCAGAAATTCCCTATATGTTGGGGCAAAAAGACAGAAATTCTCCTTATTTTGTGGCAAAACTCAGAAATTCCACTTATTTTGGGGCAAAATTCCAGAAATTTCCCTTATTTTAGGGCAAAAAAGCAGAAATTCCTAATATATTGTGGCAAAAATGCAGAAATTCCCCTTATTTTGAGGTAAAAAGGCTGAAATTCCTCTTATTTGGGGGCAAAAAGGAAGAATTTTTCTTTATTTTGGGGCAAAGTTGCAGAAATTTCACTTATTTCAGGGTAATAAGTCAGAAATTTTCCTTATTTTGTGGCAAAAAAAAACAGAAATTTCTTTTGTTTTGGGGTAAAAAAGACAGAAATTCCACTTGTTTAGAGGCAAAAGGCAGAAGTTCCTCTTAATTTTGCGCAAAAATGAAGAAATTTTCCTTTTTTATGGCAAAAAAATATGCATTCCCCTTATTTTTGGGCAAAAAGGCAGAAATTCCCCTTATTTTGAAGCAAAATTGCAGAAATTCCCCTAATTTTGGGGTAAAAGTCAGACATTCCCTTTATTTTGGGGCAAAAATCAGAAATTCCCATTATTTTGGGGAAAAATTCCAGAAATTTCCTTTAATTTGGGGCAAAATTGCAGAAATTTACCTTATTTTGGTGCAAAATTGCAGAAATTTCTGATATTTGGGGCAAAATTGCAGAAATTTCACTTATTTTCAGGTAAAAAGGCTGAAATTTCCTTTATTTTTGGGCAAAAAGTGAGAAATTCCCCTTATTTTGGGGCAAAATTGCAGAAATATTTCTTATTTTGGGGCAAAAAGGCAGAAACTCCTTATATTTTGGGGCAAAAAGGAAGAAATTCCCCTTATTTTGGGATAAATTTGCAGAAATTTCCCTTAATTGGAAGCAAAAAGGCAGAAAATCCTTTTAATTTCGGGCAAAAAGGCAGAAATTCCCCGTATTTTGGAGCAAAATTGCAGAATTTCCCCTAATATCGGGGCAAAAATGCAGAAATTCCCTTTATTTGGGGCAAAAGCAGAAGTTCCCCTTATTTTCGGGAAAAAAGGCAGAAATTTCTTGTATTTTGAAACAAAATTGCAGAAACTCCCCTAATTTTGGGGCAAAAAGGCAGAAATTCCCTTTATTTTGGGGCAAAAATACAGAAATTCTCCTTATTTCACGGCAAAAAGTCAGAAATTCCCCTTATTTTGGGGCAAAATTGAAAAACTTTCCCTTATTTTGGGGCAAAATTGCAGAAATTTCCCTTATTTTGGGGCAAAATTTTAGAAATTTCGTTTATTTTGGTACATAATTGCAGAAATTTTTCTTATATTGTGGCAAAAAGGCTAAAATTTCCCATATTTTGTTGCAAAAATGCTGAAATTCCCCTTATTTTGAGGTAAAATGCTGAAATTCCCCTTATTTTGGGGCAAAAAGGCCGAAATTTCCCTCATTTTGGGGCAAAAAGGCACAAATTTTCCTTATATTCGGGCAAAATTGCAGAAATTTCATTTATTTCAGGGCAAAAAGTCAGAAATTCCATTTATTTTGGGACAAAAAACAGAAATTTCTTTTATTTTGGTACAAAGTTGAAGAAATTTTTCTTATTTTGGAACAAAAAGGCAGAAATTCATCATATTTTGGGGCAAAAGGCAGAAATTCCCCTTATTTTGAGGTAAAAAGGATTAAATTCCTCTTATTTTAGGGCAAAAAGGCAAAAATTTCCTTTACTTTGTGGCAAAAAGGCAGAAATTCTTGTTAATTGGGGCAGAAAAGCAGAAATTTTCCTTATTTGAAGGCAATAAGGCAGTAATTCCCCATATTTTGTGGCAAAAAGCCAGAAATTCCCCTCATTTGGAGGTAAAATGCTGAAATTCCCCTTATTTTGGGCAAAAAGGCAGAAATTCCCCTTATTTTTGGACAAAATTGCAGAAATTTCACTTATTTCAGGGCAAAAAGTAAGAAATTTGCCTTATTTTGGGGCAAAAAGAAAAAATTCCCCTAATTTTGGGGCCAAAAATTGAAATTCCTTTTATTTTGGGGTAAAATTGCAGAAATTTCAAATATTTCAGGGCAAAAAGGCAGAAATTCCACTTAATTTCGGGCAATAAGGCAGAAATTTTCTGTATTTTGGAGCAAAATCTCAGAAATTCCCCTTATATTGGTGCAAAAATTCAGAAATTCCCTTTATTTTGGTGCAATAAGGCAGAAATTCCCCGTATTTTGAAGCAAAATTGCACTAATTCCCCTAATTTTGAGGGAAAATGGAGAAATTCACATTATTTTGGGGAAAAAGACAGAAATTCTCCTTATTACACAGCAAAAAGTCAGAAATTCCCCTTATTTGGGGGCAAAATTGCATAAATTTCCCTTATTTTGTGGCAAAATTGCAGAAATTTTTCTTATTTTGTGCAAAATTGCAGAAATTTCACTTATTTCAGAGAAAGAAGGCAGGAATTTCTCTTATTTGGGGCAAAAAGCAGAAATTTCTTTTATTTTTGTACAAAATTGCAAAAATTTTCTTTATTTTGAGGCAAAAATGCAGAAATTCCTCATATTTTGGGGCAAAAAGGCAGATATTCCATTTATTATTAGGTAAAAAGGTTGAAATTCCTTTTATTTTGGGGCAAAAAGACAGAAATTCCCCTTATTTTGTGGCAAAAAGGCAGAAATTTCCCTTATTTTGGAGCAAAATTGCAGAAATTTCCCTTATTTTGTGGCAAAATTGCAGAAATTTTTCTTATTTTGGGCAAAATTGCAGAAATTTCACTTATTTCAGGAAAAGAAGGCAGGAATTTCTCTTATTTTGGGGCAAAAAGGCAGAAATTTCTAATATTTTGGTACAAAATTGCAGAAATTTTCTATATTTTGGGACAAAAATGCAGAAATTCCCCTTATTTTGTGGCAAAAAGGCAGAAATTTCCCTTATTTTGGGGCAAAATTGCAGAAATTTTCTTTATTTTGTGGCAAAATTGGAGAAATTTTTCTTATTTTGGTCAAAATTGCAGAAATTTCACTCATTTCAGGGAAAGAAGGCAGGAATTTCTCTTATTTTGGGGCAAAAAGGCAGAAATTTCTTATATTTTGGTACAAAATTGCAGAAATTATCTATATTTTGGAACAAAAATGCAGAAATTCCCCATATTTTGTGGCAAAAAGGCAAAAATTTCCCTTATTTGGGGCAAAATTGCAGAAATTTTCCTTATTTTGTGGCAAAATTGCAGAAATTTTTCTTATTTTGGGCAAAATTGCCGAAATTTCACTTATTTCAGAAAAAGAAGGCAGGAATTTCTCTTACTTTGGGGCAAAAAGGATGAAATTTCTTATATTTTGGTACAAAATTGCAGAAATTTTCTATATTTTGGGACAAAAATGCAGAAATTCCCCTTATTTTGTGGCAAAAAGGCAGAAATTTCCCTTATTTTGGGGCAAAATTGCAGAAATTTTCTTTATTTTGTGGCAAAATTGGAGAAATTTTTCTTATTTTGGTCAAAATTGCAGAAATTTCACTCATTTCAGGGAAAGAAGGCAGGAATTTCTCTTATTTTGGGGCAAAAAGGCAGAAATTTCTTATATTTTGGTACAAAATTGCAGAAATTATCTATATTTTGGAACAAAAATGCAGAAATTCCCCTTATTTTGTGGCAAAAAGGCAGAAATTTCCCTTATTTGGGGCAAAATTGCAGAAATTTTCCTTATTTTGTGGCAAAATTGCAGAAATTTTTCTTATTTTGGGCAAAATTGCCGAAATTTCACTTATTTCAGAAAAAGAAGGCAGGAATTTCTCTTACTTTGGGGCAAAAAGGAAGAAATTTCTTATATTTTGGTACAAAATTGCAGAAATTTTCTATATTTTGGGACAAAAATGCAGAAATTCCCCTTATTTTGTGGCAAAAAGGCAGAAATTTCCCTTATTTTGGGGCAAAATTGCAGAAATTTCACTTATTTCAAGGCAAAATTCCAAAAGTCCTTTTGTTTTGGGGCAAAAAGACAGAAATTCAGTTTATTTTTGTGTTAAAAAGCAGAAATTTCACTTAATTTGAGGTAAAAAGGCAGAAATTACTTATTTTGGGGCTAAAATGAAGAAATTTCCCTTTTTTGTGGCAAAAGGTATACATTCCCCTTATTTTCAGGCAAAAAAGGTTGAAATTCCTTTTATTTTGGGGCAAAAAGACAGAAATTCCCCTTATTTTGTGGCAAAAAGGCAGAAATTTCCCTTATTTTGGAGCAAAATTGCAGAAATTTCCCTTATTTTGTGGCAAAATTGCAGAAATTTTTCTTATTTTGGGCAAAATTGCAGAAATTTCACTTATTTCAGGAAAAGAAGGCAGGAATTTCTCTTATTTTGGGGCAAAAAGGCAGAAATTTCTTATATTTTGGTACAAAATTGCAGAAATTTTCTATATTTTGGGACAAAAATGCAGAAATTCCCCTTATTTTGTGGCAAAAAGGCAGAAATTTCCCTTATTTTGGGGCAAAATTGCAGAAATTTTCTTTATTTTGTGGCAAAATTGGAGAAATTTTTCTTATTTTGGTCAAAATTGCAGAAATTTCACTCATTTCAGGGAAAGAAGGCAGGAATTTCTCTTATTTTGGGGCAAAAAGGCAGAAATTTCTTATATTTTGGTACAAAATTGCAGAAATTATCTATATTTTGGAACAAAAATGCAGAAATTCCCCATATTTTGTGGCAAAAAGGCAGAAATTTCCCTTATTTGGGGCAAAATTGCAGAAATTTTCCTTATTTTGTGGCAAAATTGCAGAAATTTTTCTTATTTTGGGCAAAATTGCCGAAATTTCACTTATTTCAGAAAAAGAAGGCAGGAATTTCTCTTACTTTGGGGCAAAAAGGATGAAATTTCTTATATTTTGGTACAAAATTGCAGAAATTTTCTATATTTTGGGACAAAAATGCAGAAATTCCCCTTATTTTGTGGCAAAAAGGCAGAAATTTCCCTTATTTTGGGGCAAAATTGCAGAAATTTTCTTTATTTTGTGGCAAAATTGGAGAAATTTTTCTTATTTTGGTCAAAATTGCAGAAATTTCACTCATTTCAGGGAAAGAAGGCAGGAATTTCTCTTATTTTGGGGCAAAAAGGCAGAAATTTCTTATATTTTGGTACAAAATTGCAGAAATTATCTATATTTTGGAACAAAAATGCAGAAATTCCCCTTATTTTGTGGCAAAAAGGCAGAAATTTCCCTTATTTGGGGCAAAATTGCAGAAATTTTCCTTATTTTGTGGCAAAATTGCAGAAATTTTTCTTATTTTGGGCAAAATTGCCGAAATTTTACTTATTTCAGAAAAAGAAGGCAGGAATTTCTCTTACTTTGGGGCAAAAAGGAAGAAATTTCTTATATTTTGGTACAAAATTGCAGAAATTTTCTATATTTTGGGACAAAAATGCAGAAATTCCCCTTATTTTGTGGCAAAAAGGCAGAAATTTCCCTTATTTTGGGGCAAAATTGCAGAAATTTCACTTATTTCAAGGCAAAATTCCAAAAGTCCTTTTGTTTTGGGGCAAAAAGACAGAAATTCAGTTTATTTTTGTGTTAAAAAGCAGAAATTTCACTTAATTTGAGGTAAAAAGGCAGAAATTACTTATTTTGGGGCTAAAATGAAGAAATTTCCCTTTTTTGTGGCAAAAGGTATACATTCCCCTTATTTTCAGGCAAAAAAGGTTGAAATTCCTTTTATTTTGGGGCAAAAAGACAGAAATTCCCCTTATTTTGTGGCAAAAAGGCAGAAATTTCCCTTATTTTGGAGCAAAATTGCAGAAATTTCCCTTATTTTGTGGCAAAATTGCAGAAATTTTTCTTATTTTGGGCAAAATTGCAGAAATTTCACTTATTTCAGTAAAAGAAGGCAGGAATTTCTCTTATTTTGGGACAAAAAGGCAGAAATTTCTTATATTTTGGTACAAAATTGCAGAAATTTTCTATATTTTGGGACAAAAATGCAGAAATTCCCCTTATTTTGTGGCAAAAAAGCAGAAATTCTTCGTATTTTGAAGCAAAATTGCAGAAATTCCCCTAATTGTGAGGCAAAACGGCAGAAATTCCCTATATGTTGGGGCAAAAAGACAGAAATTCTCCTTATTTTGTGGCAAAACTCAGAAATTCCACTTATTTTGGGGCAAAATTCCAGAAATTTCCCTTATTTTAGGGCAAAAAAGCAGAAATTCCTAATATATTGTGGCAAAAATGCAGAAATTCCCCTTATTTTGAGGTAAAAAGGCTGAAATTCCTCTTATTTGGGGGCAAAAAGGAAGAATTTTTCTTTATTTTGGGGCAAAGTTGCAGAAATTTCACTTATTTCAGGGTAATAAGTCAGAAATTTTCTTTATTTTGGGGCAAAAAAAACAGAAATTTCTTTTGTTTTGGGGTAAAAAAGACAGAAATCCCACTTATTTAGAGGCAAAAGGCAGAAGTTCCTCTTAATTTTGCGCAAAAATGAAGAAATTTTCCTTTTTTATGGCAAAAAAATATGCATTCCCCTTATTTTCGGGCAAAAAGGCAGAAATTCCCCTTATTTTGAAGCAAGATTGCAGAAATTCCCCTAATTTTGGGGTAAAAGTCAGACATTCCCTTTATTTTGGGGCAAAAATCAGAAATTTCCCTTATTTTGGGGAAAAATTCCAGAAATTTCCTTTAATTTGGGGCAAAATTGCAGAAATTTACCCTATTTTGGTGCAAAATTGCAGAAATTTCTGATATTTGGGGCAAAATTGCAGAAATTTCACTTATTTTCAGGTAAAAAGGCTGAAATTTCCTTTATTTTTGGGCAAAAAGTGAGAAATTCCCCTTATTTTGGGGCAAAATTGCAGAAATATTTCTTATTTTGGGGCAAAAAGGCAGAAACTCCTTATATTTTGGGGCAAAAAGGAAGAAATTCCCCTTATTTTGGGATAAATTTGCAGAAATTTCCCTTATTTGGAAGCAAAAAGGCAGAAATTTCCTTTACTTTGTGGCAAAAAGGCAGAAATTCTTGTTAATTGGGGCAGAAAAGCAGAAATTTCACTTATTTCAGGTAAAGAAGGCAGGAATTTCGCTTATTTGGGGCAAAAAGGCAGAAATTTCTTTTATTTTGGTACAAAATTGCAAAAATTTTCTTTATTTTGAGGCAAAAATGCAGAAATTCCCCATATTTTGGGGCAAAAAGGCAGATATTCCCTTTATTATGAGGTAAAAAGGCTGAAATTCCTTTTATTTTGGGGCAAAAATACAGAAATCCCCTTATTTTGTGGCAAAAAAGCAGAAATTTCCCTTATTTTCGGCAAAATAGCAGAAATTTCCCTTATTTTGGGGCAAAATTTTAGAAATTTCTTTTATTTTGGTACAGAATTGCAGAAATTTTTCTTCGTTTGTGGCAAAAAGGCAGAAATTCCCCATATTTTGGTGCAAAAAGTCTGAAATTCCCCTTATTTTGAGGTAAAATGCTGAAATTCCCCATATTTTGGGGCAAAAAGGCAGAAATTCCCTACATTTTGGGGCAAAAAGGCACAAATTTCCCTTATTTTCGGGCAAAATTGCAGAAATTTCAGTTATTTCAGGGCAAAGAGTCAGAAATTCCTTTTATTTTGGGTCAAAAAGCAGAAATTTCTTTTATTTTGGTACAAAGTTGAAGAAATTTTTCTTATTTTGGAACAAAAAGGCAGAAATTCCCCATATTTTGGGGCAAAAGACAGAAATTCCCCTTATTTTGAGGTAAAAAGGCTGAAATTCCCCTTGTTTTGGGGCAAAAAAGCAGAAATTCCCTTTATTTTCTGGCAAAAAGGCAGAAATTCCCATTAGTTGGGGCAGAAAAGCAGAAACTTTTCTTATTTGGGGCAATAATGCAGAGATTCCCCATATTTTGTGGCAAAAAGGCAGAAATTCCCCTTATTTGGAGGTAAAATGCTGAAATTCGCCTTATTTGGGGCAATAGGCAGAAATTCCCCTTATTTTGGGGCAAAATTGCAGAAATTTCACTTATTTTAGGGCAAAAAGTCAGAAATTTCCCTTATTTTGGGGCAAAAAAAAGAAATTCCACCAATTTGGGGGCCAAAAACAGAAATTCCCCTTATTTTGTGTAAAATTGCAGAAATTTCAAATATTTCAGTGCAAAAAGGCAGAAATTCCATTTAATTTTAGACAATAAGGAACAAATTTTCCGTATTTTGGAGCAAAATCTCAGAAATTCCTCTTATAATGATGCAAAAATGCAGAAATTCCCTTTATTTTGGTGTAAAAAGGCAGAAATTCTCCGTGTTTTGAAGCAAAATTGCAAATTCATCTAATTTTGAGTGAAAATACAGAAATTCAAATTATTTTGGGGCAAAAATACAGAAATTCTCCTTATTTCAGGGCATAACTTCAGAAATTCCCCTTATTTTGGGGCAAAATTGCAGAAATTTTCCTTATTTTGTGGCAAAATTGCAGAAAATTTTCTTATTTTGGGCAAAATTGCAGAAATTTCACTTATTTCAGGGAAAGAAGTCAGGAATTTCTCTTATTTTGGGGCAAAAGGGCAGAAATTTCTTTTATTTTGGTACACAATTGCAGAAATTTTCTTTATTTTGGGGCAAAAATGAAGAAATTCCTCTTATTTTGTGGCAAAAAAACAGAAATTTCCCTTATTTTGGGGCAAAATTGCAGAAATTTCACTTATTTCAAGGCAAAATTCAGAAATTCCTTTTATTTTGGGGCAAAAAGGCAGAAATTTCTTTTATTTTGGTACAAAATTGCAGAAATTTTCTTTATTTTGGGGCAAAAATGCAGAAAATCCCCTTATTTTGTGGCAAAAAGGCAGAAATTTCCCTTATTTTGGGGCAAAATTGCAGAAATTTCCTTTATTTTGGTGCAATAAGGCAGAAATTCCTCATATTTTGAAGGAAAATTGCACAAATTCCCCTAATTTTGAGGGAAAATGCAGAAATTCACATTATTTTTGGGCAAAAAGACAGAAATTCTCCTTATTTCACGGCAAAAAGTCAGAAATTCCTCTTATTTTGGGGAAAAATTGCAGAAATTTCCCTTATTTTGTGGCAAACTTGCAGAAATTTTTCTTATTTTGGGCAAAATTGCAGAAATTTCACTTATTTCAGGCAAAGAAGGAAGGAATTTCTCTTATTTTGGGACAAAAAGGCAGAAATTTCTTATATTTTGGTACAAAATTGCAGAAATTTTCTATATTTTTGGACAAAAATGCAGAAATTCTCCTTATTTTGTGGCAAAACTCAGAAATTCCACTTATTTTGGGGCAAAATTCCAGAAATTTCTTTTATTTCAGGGCAAAAAAGCAGAAATTCCTAATATATTGTGGCAACAATGCAGAAATTCCCCTTATTTTGAGGTAAAAAGGCTGAAATTCCTCTTATTTGGGGGCAAAAAAGAAGAATTTTTCCTTATTTTGGGGCAAAGTTGCAGAAATTTCACTTATGTCAGGGTAATAAGTCAGAAATTTTCCTTATTTTGAGGCAAAAAAGACAGAAATTTTTTTTTGTTTTGGGGTAAAAAAGACAGAAATTCCACTTATTTAGAGGCAAAAGGCAGAAGTTCCTCTTAATTTGTGGCAAAAATGAAGAAATTTCCCTTTTTTATGGCAAAAAGGTATGCATTCCCCTTATTTTCAGGCAAAAAGGCAGAAATTCCCCTTATTTTGAAGCAAAATTGCAGAAATTCCCCTAATTTTGGGGTAAAAGGCAGACATTCCCTTTATTTTGGGGCAAAAATCAGCAATTCCCCTTATTTTGGGGAAAAATTCCAGAAATTTCCTTTAATTTGGGGCAAAATTGGAGAAATTTCACTTACTTTCAGGTAAAAAGGCTGATATTTCCTTTATTTTTGGGCAAAACGTGAGAAATTCCCCTTATTTTGCGGCAAAATTGCAGAAATATTTCTTATTTTGGGGCAAAAAGGCAGAAATTCCTTATATTTGGGGCAAAAAGGCAGAAATTCTCCTTATTTTGGGATAAAATTGCAGAAATTTCCCTTATTTGGGGGCAAAAAGGCAGAAAATCCTTTTAATTTCGGGCATAAAGGCAGAAATTCCCCGTATTTTGGAGCAAAATTGCAGAAATTCCCCTAATATCGGGGCAAAAATGCAGAAATTCCCTTTATTTGGGGCAAAAGCAGAAGTTCCCCTTATTTTCGGGAAAAAAGGCAGAAATTCCTTGTATTTTGAAGCAAAATTGCAGAAACTCCCTTAATTTTGGGGCAAAAAGGCAGAAATTTCCTTTATTTTGGGGCAAAAATACAGAAATTCTCCTTATTTCAAGGCAAAAATTCAGAAATTCCCCTTATTTTGGGGCAAAATTGAAGAACTTTCCCTTATTTTCGGGAAAAATTGCAGAAATTTCCCTTATTTTGGGGCAAAATTGCAGAAATTTCACTTATTTTAGGGCAAAAAGTCAGAAATTTCCCTTATTTTGGGGCAAAAAGAAGAAATTCCACCAATTTGGGGGCCAAAAACAGAAATTCCCCTTATTTTGTGTAAAATTGCAGAAATTTCAAATATTTCAGTGCAAAAAGGCAGAAATTCCACTTAATTTTAGACAATAAGGCACAAATTTTTCGTATTTTGGAGCAAAATCTCAGAAATTCCTCTTATAATGATGCAAAAATGCAGAAATTCCCTTTATTTTGGTGTAAAAAGGCAGAAATTCCCCGTGTTTTGAAGCAAAATTGCAAATTCATCTAATTTTGAGTGAAAATACAGAAATTCAAATTATTTTGGGGCAAAAATACAGAAATTCTCCTTATTTCAGGGCATAACTTCAGAAATTCCCCTTTTTTGGGGCAAAATTGCAGAAATTTTCCTTATTTTGTGCCAAAATTGCAGAAATTTTTCTTATTTTGGGCAAAATTGCAGAAATTTCACTTATTTCAGGGAAAGAAGTCAGGAATTTCTCTTATTTTGGGGCAAAAGGGCAGAAATTTCTTTTATTTTGGTACACAATTGCAGAAATTTTCTTTATTTTGGGGCAAAAATGAAGAAATTCCTCTTATTTTGTGGCAAAAAAACAGAAATTTCCCTTATTTTGGGGCAAAATTTCAGAAATTTCACTTATTTCAAGGCCAAATTCAGAAATTCCTTATATTTTGGGGCAAAAAGACAGAAATTCCGTTTATTTTTGGGTAAAAAGGCAGAAATTTCACTTATTTTGAGGTAAAAAGGCAGAAATTACTCTTATTTTTGGGCTAAAATGAAGAAATTTCCCTTTTTTGTGGCAAAATTGCAGAAATTTTTCTTATTTTGGGCAAAATTGCAGAAATTTCACTTATTTCAGGGAAAGAAGGCAGGAATTTCTCTTATTTTGGGGCAAAAAGGCAGAAATTTCTTTTATTTTGGTACAAAATTGCAGAAATTTTCTTTATATTGGGGCAAAAATGTAGAAATTCCCCTTATTTTGTGGCAAAAAGGCAGAAATTTCCCTTATTTTGGGGCAAAATTGCAGAAATTTCCTTTATTTTGGTGCAATAAGGCAGAAATTCCTCATATTTTGAAGGAAAATTGCACAAATTCCCCTAATTTTGAGGGAAAATGCAGAAATTCACATTATTTTGGGGCAAAAAGACAGAAATTCTCCTTATTTCACGGCAAAAAGTCAGAAATTCCCCTTATTTTGGGGAAAAATTGCAGAAATTTCCCTTATTTTGTGGCAAAATTGCAGAAATTTTTCTTATTTTGGGCAAAATTGCAGAAATTTCACTTATTTCAGGCAAAGAAGGCAGGAATTTCTCTTATTTTGGGACAAAAAGGCAGAAATTTCTTATATTTTGGTACAAAATTGCAGAAATTTTCTATATTTTGTGACAAAAATGCAGAAATTCCCCTTATTTTGTGGCAAAAAGGCAGAAATTTCCCTTATTTTGGGGAAAAATTGCAGAAATTTCACTTATTTCAAGGAAAAATTCAAAAAGTCCTCTTATTTTGGGGCAAAAAGACAGAAATTCAGTTCATTTTTGGGTTAAAAGGCAGAAATTTCACTTAATTTGAGGAAAAAAGGCAGAAATTACTCTTATTTTGGGGCTAAAATGAAGAAATTTCTTTTTTTTGTGGCAAAAGGTATACATTCCCCTTATTTTCAGGCAAAAAAGCAGAAATTCCCCGTATTTTGAAGCAAAATTGCAGAAATTCCCCTAATTGTGAGGCAAAACGGCAGAAATTCCCTATATGTTGGGGTAAAAAGACAGAAATTCTCCTTATTTTGTGGCATAACTCAGAAATTCCACTTATTTTGGGGCAAAATTCCAGAAATTTCTTTTATTTTAGGGCAAAAAAGCAGAAATTCCTAATATATTGTGGCAACAATGCAGAAATTCCCCTTATTTTGAGGTAAAAAGGCTGAAATTCCTCTTATTTGGGGGCAAAAAAGAAGAATTTTTCCTTATTTTGGGGCAAAGTTGCAGAAATTTCACTTATGTCAGGGTAATAAGTCAGAAATTTTCCTTATTTTGAGGCAAAAAAGACAGAAATTTTTTTTTGTTTTGGGGTAAAAAAGACAGAAATTCCACTTAATTAGAGGCAAAAGGCAGAAGTTCCTCTTAATTTGTGGCAAAAATGAAGAAATTTCCCTTTTTTATGGCAAAAAGGTATGCATTCCCCTTATTTTCAGGCAAAAAGGCAGAAATTCCCCTTATTTTGAAGCAAAATTGCAGAAATTCCCCTAATTTTGGGGTAAAAGGCAGACATTCCCTTTATTTTGGGGCAAAAATCAGCAATTCCCCTTATTTTGGGGAAAAATTCCAGAAATTTCCTTTAATTTGGGGCAAAATTGGAGAAATTTCACTTACTTTCAGGTAAAAAGGCTGATATTTCCTTTATTTTTGGGCAAAACGTGAGAAATTCCCCTTATTTTGCGGCAAAATTGCAGAAATATTTCTTATTTTGGGGCAAAAAGGCAGAAATTCCTTATATTTGGGGCAAAAAGGCAGAAATTCTCCTTATTTTGGGATAAAATTGCAGAAATTTCCCTTATTTTGGGGCAAAAAGGCAGAAAATCCTTTTAATTTCGGGCATAAAGGCAGAAATTCCCCGTATTTTGGAGCAAAATTGCAGAAATTCCCCTAATATCGGGGCAAAAATGCAGAAATTCCCTTTATTTGGGGCAAAAGCAGAAGTTCCCATTATTTTCGGAAAAAAAGGCAGAAATTCCTTGTATTTTGAAGCAAAATTGCAGAAACTCCCTTAATTTTGGGGCAAAAAGGCAGAAATTTCCTTTATTTTGGGGCAAAAATACAGAAATTCTTCTTATTTCGCGGCAAAAATTCAGAAATTCCCCTTATTTTGGGGCAAAATTGAAGAACTTTCCCTTATTTTCGGGAAAAATTGCAGAAATTTCCCTTATTTTGGGGCAAAATTTTAGAAATTTCTTTTATTTTGGTACAGAATTGCAGAAATTTTTTTTATATTGTGGCAAAAAGGCTAAAATTCCCCATATTTTGGTGCAAAAATGCTGAAATTCCCCTTATTTTGAGGTAAAATGCTGAAATTCCCCATATTTTGGGGCAAAAAGGCAGAAATTTCCCTCATTTTGGGGCAAAAAGGCACAAATTTTTCTTATTTTCGGGCAAAATTAAAGAAATTTCATTTATTTCAAGGCAAAAAGTCAGAAATTCCTTTTATTTTGGAACAAAAAACAGAAATTTCTTTTATTTTGTTACAAAGTGGAAGAAATTTTTCTGATTTTGGAACAAAAAGGCAGAAATTCCTCATATTTTGGAGTAAAAGGCAAAAATTCCACTTATGATGAGGTAAAAAGGATGAAATTCCCCTTATTTTAGGGCAAAAAGGCAAAAATTTCCTTTACTTTGTGGCAAAAAAGGAGAAATTCTTGTTAATTGGGGCAGAAAAGCAGAAATTTTCCTTATTTGAAGGCAAAAAGGCAGTAATTCCCCATATTTTGTGGCAAAAAGGCAGAAATTCCCCTCATTTGGAGGTAAAATGCTGAAATTCCCCTTATTTTGGGCAAAAAGGCAGAAATTCCCCTTATTTTTGGACAAAATTGCAGAAATTTCACTTATTTCAGGGCAAAAAGTCAGAAATTTGCCTTATTTTGGGGGAGAAAACAGAAATTCCCCTAATTTTAGGGACAAAAATAGAAATTCCCCTTTTTTTTGGGTAAAATTGCAGAAATTTCAAATATTTCAGGGCAAAAAGGCAGAAATTCCACTTAATATCGGGCAATAAGGCAGAAATTTTCTGTATTTTGGAGCAAAATCTCAGAAATTCCCCTTATATTGGTGCAAAAATGCAGAAATTCCCTTTATTTTGGTGCAATAAGGCAGAAATTCCCCGTATTTTGAAGCAAAATTGCACTAATTCCCCTAATTTTGAGGGAAAATGCAGAAATTCACATTATTTTGGGGCAAAAAGACAGAAATTCTCCATATTTCACGTCAAAAAGTCAGAAATTCCCCTTACTTTGGGGCAAAATTGCATAAATTTCCCTTATTTTGTGGCAAAATTGCAGAAATTTTTCTTATTTTGGGCAAAATTGCAGAAATTTCACTTATTTCAGAAAAAGAAGGCATGAATTTCTCTTATTTTGGGGCAAAAAGGCAGAAATTTCTTTTATTTTGGTACAAAATTGCAAAAATTTTCTTTATTTTGAGGCAAAAATGCAGAAATTCCCCATATTTTGGGGCAAAAAGGCAGAGATTCCCCTTATTATGAGGTAAAAAGGCTGAAATTCCTTTTATTTTGGGGCAAAAAGACAGAAATACTCCTTATTTTGTGGCAAAAAGGCAGAAATTTCCCTTATTTTGGGGCAAAACTGCAGAAATTTCCCTTATTTTGGGGCAAAATTCTAGAAATTTCTTTTATTTTGGTACAGAATTGCAGAAATTTTTCTTCTTTTGTGGCAAAAAGGCAGAAATTCCCCTTATTTGGAGGTAAAATGCTGAAATTCCCCTTATTTTGGGCAAAAGGAAGAAATTCCCCTTATTTTTGAGCAAAATTTCAGAAATTTTACTTATTTTAGTGCAAAAAGTCAGAAATTTGCCTTATTTTGAGGCAAAAAGCAGAAATTCCCCTAATTTTGGCGCCAAAAACAGAAATTCCCCTTATTTTGGGGTAAAATTGCAGAAATTTCAAATATTTCAGTGCAAAAAGGCAGAAATTCCATTTAATTTTAGACAATAAGGCACAAATTTTCCGTATTTTGGAGCAAAATCTAAGAAATTCCCCTTATAATGGTGCAAAAATGCAAAAATTTCCTTTATTTTGGTCTAATAAGGCAGAAATTCCCCGTGTTTTGAAGCAAAATTGCACAAATTCATCTAATTTTTAGGGAAAATACAGAAATTCAAATTATTTTGGGGCAAAAAGACAGAAATTCTCCTTATTTCAGGGCATAACGTCAGAAATTCCCCTTATTTTGGGGCAAAATTGCAGAAATTTCCCTTATTTTGTGGCAAAATTGCAGAAATTTTTCTTATTTTGGGCAAAATTGCAAAAATTTCACTTATTTCAAGGCAAAATTCAAAAATTCCTTTTATTTTGGGGCAAAAAGAAAGAAATTCCGTTTATTTTTGGGTAAAAAGGCAGAAATTTCACTTATTTTGAGGTAAAAAGGCAGAAATTACTCTTATTTTGGGGCTAAAATGAAGAAATTTCCCTTTTTTGTGGCAAAATTGCAAAAATTTTTCTTATTTTGGGCAAAATTGCAGAAATTTCACTTATTTCAGGGAAAGAAGGCAGGAATTTCTCTTATTATGGGGCAAAAAGGCAGAAATTTCTTTTATTTTGGTACAAAATTGCAGAAATTTTCTTTATTTTGGGGCAAAAATGCAGAAATTCCCCTTATTTTGTGCCAAAAAGGCAGAAATTTCCCTTATTTTGGGGCAAAATTGCAGAAATTTCACTTATTTCAAGGAAAAATTCAAAAAGTCCTCTTATTTTGGGGCAAAAAGACAGAAATTCAGTTTATTTTTGGGTTAAAAGGCAGAAATTTCACTTAATTTGAGGTAAAAAGGCAGAAATTATTCTTATTTTGGGGCTAAAATGAAGAAATTTCTTTTTTTTCTGCCAAAAGGTATACATTCCCCTTATTTTCAGGCAAAAAAGCAGAAATTCCCCGTATTTTGAAGCAAAATTGCAGAAATTCCCCTAATTGTGAGGCAAAACGGCAGAAATTCCCTATATGTTGGGGCAAAAAGACAGAAATTCCTCTTATTTTGTGGCAAAACTCAGAAATTCCACTTATTTTGGGGCAAAATTCCAGAAATTTCTTTTATTTTAGGGCAAAAAAGCAGAAATTCCTAATATATTGTGGCAAAAATGCAGAAATTCCCCTTATTTTGAGGTAAAAAGGCTGAAATTCCTCTTATTTGGGGGCAAAAAGGAAGAATTTTTCCTTATTTTGGGGCAAAGTTGCAGAAATTTCACTTATGTCAGGGTAATAAGTCAGAAATTTTCCTTATTTTGAGGCAAAAGAGACAGAAATTTTTTTTGTTTTGGGGTAAAAAAGACAGAAATTCAACTTATTTAGAGGCAAAAGGCAGAAGTTCCTCTTAATTTGTGGCAAAAATGAAGAAATTTCCCTTTTTTATGGCAAAAAGGTATGCATTCCCCTTATTTTCAGGCAAAAAGGCAGAAATTCCTCTTATTTTGAAGCAAAATTGCAGAAATTCCCCTAATTTTGGGGTAAAAGGCAGACATTCCCTTTATTTTGGGGCAAAAATCAGCAATTCCCCTTATTTTGGGGAAAAATTCCAGAAATTTCCTTTAATTTGGGGCAAAATTGGAGAAATTTCACTTACTTTCAGGTAAAAAGGCTGATATTTCCTTTATTTTTGGGCAAAAAGTGAGAAATTCCCCTTATTTTGCGGCAAAATTGCAGAAATATTTCTTATTTTGGGGCAAAAAGGCAGAAATTCCTTATATTTGGGGCAAAAAGGCAGAAATTCTCCTTATTTTGGGATAAAATTGCAGAAATTTCCCTTATTTGGGGGCAAAAAGGCAGAAAATCCTTTTAATTTTGGGCATAAAGGCAGAAATTCCCTGTATTTTGGAGCAAAATTGCAGAAATTCCCCTAATATCGGGGCAAAAATGCAGAAATTCCCTTTATTTGGGGCAAAAGCAGAAGTTCCCCTTATTTTCGGGAAAAAAAGGCAGAAATTCCTTGTATTTTGAAGCAAAATTGCAGAAACTCCCTTAATTTTGTGGAAAAAGGCAGAAATTTCCTTTATTTTGGGGCAAAAATACAGAAATTCTCCTTATTTCGCGGCAAAAATTCAGAAATTTCCCTTATTTTGGGGCAAAATTGAAGAACTTTCCCTTATTTTCGGGAAAAATTGCAGAAATTTCCCTTATTTTGGGGCAAAATTTTAGAAATTTCTTTTATTTTGGTACAGAATTGCAGAAATTTTTTTTATATTGTGGCAAAAAGGCTAAAATTCCCCATATTTTGGTGCAAAAATGCTGAAATTCCCCTTATTTTGAGGTAAAATGCTGAAATTCCCCATATTTTGGGGCAAAAAGGCAGAAATTTCCCTCATTTTGGGGCAAAAAGGCACAAATTTTTCTTATTTTCGGGCAAAATTGAAGAAATTTCATTTATTTCAAGGCAAAAAGTCAGAAATTCCTTTTATTTTGGAACAAAAAACAGAAATTTCTTTTATTTTGTTACAAAGTGGAAGAAATTTTTCTTATTTTGGAACAAAAAGGCAGAAATTCCTCATATTTTGGAGTAAAAGGCAAAAATTCCCCTTATGTTGAGGTAAAAAGGATGAAATTCCCCTTATTTTAGGGCAAAAAGGCAAAAATTTCCTTTACTTTGTGGCAAAAAAGGAGAAATTCTTGTTAATTGGGGCAGAAAAGCAGAAATTTTCCTTATTTGAAGGCAAAAAGGCAGTAATTCCCCATATTTTGTGGCAAAAAGGCAGAAATTCCCCTCATTTGGAGGTAAAATGCTGAAATTCCCCTTATTTTGGGCAAAAAGGCAGAAATTCCCCTTATTTTTGGACAAAATTGCAGAAATTTCACTTATTTCAGGGCAAAAAGTCAGAAATTTGCCTTATTTTGGGGGAGAAAACAGAAATTCCCCTAATTTTAGGGACAAAAATAGAAATTCCCCTTTTTTTGGGTAAAATTGCAGAAATTTCAAATATTTCAGGGCAAAAAGGCAGAAATTCCACTTAATATCGGGCAATAAGGCAGAAATTTTCTGTATTTTGGAGCAAAATCTCAGAAATTCCCCTTATATTGGTGCAAAAATGCAGAAATTCCCTTTATTTTGGTGCAATAAGGCAGAAATTCCCCGTATTTTGAAGCAAAATTGCACTAATTCCCCTAATTTTGAGGGAAAATGCAGAAATTCACATTATTTTGGGGCAAAAAGACAGAAATTCTCCATATTTCACGTCAAAAAGTCAGAAATTCCCCTTACTTTGGGGCAAAATTGCATAAATTTCCCTTATTTTGTGGCAAAATTGCAGAAAATTTTTCTTATTTTGGGCAAAATTGCAGAAATTTCACTTATTTCAGAAAAAGAAGGCAGGAATTTCTCTTATTTTGGGGCAAAAAGGCAGAAATTTCTTTTATTTTGGTACAAAATTGCAAAAATTTTCTTTATTTTGTGGCAAAAATTCAGAAATTCCCCATATTTTGGGGCAAAAAGGCAGAGATTCCCCTTATTATGAGGTAAAAAGGCTGAAATTCCTTTTATTTTGGGGCAAAAAGACAGAAATCCTCCTTATTTTGTGGCAAAAAGGCAGAAATTTCCCTTATTTTGGGGAAAAATTGCAGAAATTTCCCCTTTTTTGGGGCAAAATTTTAGAAATTTCTTTTATTTTGGTACAGAATTGCAGAAATTTTTCTTCTTTTGTGGCAAAAAGGCAGAAATTCCCCTTATTTGGAGGTAAAATGCTGAAATTCCCCTTATTTTGGGCAAAAGGAAGAAATTCCCCTTATTTTTGAGCAAAATTTCAGAAATTTCACTTATTTTAGTGCAAAAAGTCAGAAATTTGCCTTATTTTGAGGCAAAAAGCAGAAATTCCCCTAATTTTGGCACCAAAAACAGAAATTCCCCTTATTTTGGGGTAAAATTGCAGAAATTTCAAATATTTCAGTGCAAAAAGGCAGAAATTCCATTTAATTTTAGACAATAAGGCAAAAATTTTCCGTATTTTGGAGCAAAATCTAAGAAATTCCCCTTGTAATGGTGCAAAAATGCAGAAATTTCCTTTATTTTGGTGTAATAAGGCAGAAATTCCCCGTGTTTTGAAGCAAAATTGCACAAATTCATCTAATTTTTAGGGAAAATACAGAAATTCAAATTATTTTGGGGCAAAAAGACAGAAATTCTCCTTATTTCAGGGCATAACGTCAGAAATTCCCCTTATTTTGGGGCAAAATTGCAGAAATTTCCCTTATTTTGGGCAAAATTGCAGAAATTTCACTTATTTCAAGGCAAAATTCAAAAATTCCTTTTATTTTGGGGCAAAAAGAAAGAAATTCCGTTTATTTTTGGGTAAAAAGGCAGAAATTTCACTTATTTTGAGGTAAAAAGGCAGAAATTACTCTTATTTTGGGGCTAAAATGAAGAAATTTCCCTTTTTTGTGGCAAAATTGCAGAAATTTTTCTTATTTTGGGCAAAATTGCAGAAATTTCACTTATTTCAGGGAAAGAAGGCAGGAATTTCTCTTATTATGGGGCAAAAAGGCAGAAATTTCTTTTATTTTGGTACAAAATTGCAGAAATTTTCTTTATTTTGGGGCAAAAATGCAGAAATTCCCCTTATTTTGTGCCAAAAAGGCAGAAATTTCCCTTATTTTGGGGCAAAATTGCAGAAATTTCACTTATTTCAAGGAAAAATTCAAAAAGTCCTCTTATTTTGGGGCAAAAAGACAGAAATTCAGTTTATTTTTGGGTTAAAAGGCAGAAATTTCACTTAATTTGAGGTAAAAAGGCAGAAATTATTCTTATTTTGGGGCTAAAATGAAGAAATTTCTTTTTTTTCTGCCAAAAGGTATACATTCCCCTTATTTTCAGGCAAAAAAGCAGAAATTCCCCGTATTTTGAAGCAAAATTGCAGAAATTCCCCTAATTGTGAGGCAAAACGGCAGAAATTCCCTATATGTTGGGGCAAAAAGACAGAAATTCCTCTTATTTTGTGGCAAAACTCAGAAATTCCACTTATTTTGGGGCAAAATTCCAGAAATTTCTTTTATTTTAGGGCAAAAAAGCAGAAATTCCTAATATATTGTGGCAAAAATGCAGAAATTCCCCTTATTTTGAGGTAAAAAGGCTGAAATTCCTCTTATTTGGGGGCAAAAAGGAAGAATTTTTCCTTATTTTGGGGCAAAGTTGCAGAAATTTCACTTATGTCAGGGTAATAAGTCAGAAATTTTCCTTATTTTGAGGCAAAAGAGACAGAAATTTTTTTTGTTTTGGGGTAAAAAAGACAGAAATTCAACTTATTTAGAGGCAAAAGGCAGAAGTTCCTCTTAATTTGTGGCAAAAATGAAGAAATTTCCCTTTTTTATGGCAAAAAGGTATGCATTCCCCTTATTTTCAGGCAAAAAGGCAGAAATTCCTCTTATTTTGAAGCAAAATTGCAGAAATTCCCCTAATTTTGGGGTAAAAGGCAGACATTCCCTTTATTTTGGGGCAAAAATCAGCAATTCCCCTTATTTTGGGGAAAAATTCCAGAAATTTCCTTTAATTTGGGGCAAAATTGGAGAAATTTCACTTACTTTCAGGTAAAAAGGCTGATATTTCCTTTATTTTTGGGCAAAAAGTGAGAAATTCCCCTTATTTTGCGGCAAAATTGCAGAAATATTTCTTATTTTGGGGCAAAAAGGCAGAAATTCCTTATATTTGGGGCAAAAAGGCAGAAATTCTCCTTATTTTGGGATAAAATTGCAGAAATTTCCCTTATTTGGGGGCAAAAAGGCAGAAAATCCTTTTAATTTCGGGCATAAAGGCAGAAATTCCCTGTATTTTGGAGCAAAATTGCAGAAATTCCCCTAATATCGGGGCAAAAATGCAGAAATTCCCTTTATTTGGGGCAAAAGCAGAAGTTCCCCTTATTTTCGGGAAAAAAAGGCAGAAATTCCTTGTATTTTGAAGCAAAATTGCAGAAACTCCCTTAATTTTGGGGAAAAAGGCAGAAATTTCCTTTATTTTGGGGCAAAAATACAGAAATTCTCCTTATTTCGCGGCAAAAATTCAGAAATTTCCCTTATTTTGGGGCAAAATTGAAGAACTTTCCCTTATTTTCGGGAAAAATTGCAGAAATTTCCCTTATTTTGGGGCAAAATTTTAGAAATTTCTTTTATTTTGGTACAGAATTGCAGAAATTTTTTTTATATTGTGGCAAAAAGGCTAAAATTCCCCATATTTTGTTGCAAAAATGCTGAAATTCCCCTTATTTTGAGGTAAAATGCTGAAATTCCCCATATTTTGGGGCAAAAAGGCAGAAATTTCCCTCATTTTGGGGCAAAAAGGCACAAATTTTTCTTATTTTCGGGCAAAATTGAAGAAATTTCATTTATTTCAAGGCAAAAAGTCAGAAATTCCTTTTATTTTGGAACAAAAAACAGAAATTTCTTTTATTTTGTTACAAAGTGGAAGAAATTTTTCTTATTTTGGAACAAAAAGGCAGAAATTCCTCATATTTTGGAGTAAAAGGCAAAAATTCCCCTTATGTTGAGGTAAAAAGGATGAAATTCCCCTTATTTTAGGGCAAAAAGGCAAAAATTTCCTTTACTTTGTGGCAAAAAAGGAGAAATTCTTGTTAATTGGGGCAGAAAAGCAGAAATTTTCCTTATTTGAAGGCAAAAAGGCAGTAATTCCCCATATTTTGTGGCAAAAAGGCAGAAATTCCCCTCATTTGGAGGTAAAATGCTGAAATTCCCCTTATTTTGGGCAAAAAGGCAGAAATTCCCCTTATTTTTGGACAAAATTGCAGAAATTTCACTTATTTCAGGGCAAAAAGTCAGAAATTTGCCTTATTTTGGGGGAGAAAACAGAAATTCCCCTAATTTTAGGGACAAAAATAGAAATTCCCCTTTTTTTGGGTAAAATTGCAGAAATTTCAAATATTTCAGGGCAAAAAGGCAGAAATTCCACTTAATATCGGGCAATAAGGCAGAAATTTTCTGTATTTTGGAGCAAAATCTCAGAAATTCCCCTTATATTGGTGCAAAAATGCAGAAATTCCCTTTATTTTGGTGCAATAAGGCAGAAATTCCCCGTATTTTGAAGCAAAATTGCACTAATTCCCCTAATTTTGAGGGAAAATGCAGAAATTCACATTATTTTGGGGCAAAAAGACAGAAATTCTCCATATTTCACGTCAAAAAGTCAGAAATTCCCCTTACTTTGGGGCAAAATTGCATAAATTTCCCTTATTTTGTGGCAAAATTGCAGAAATTTTTCTTATTTTGGGCAAAATTGCAGAAATTTCACTTATTTCAGAAAAAGAAGGCAGGAATTTCTCTTATTTTGGGGCAAAAAGGCAGAAATTTCTTTTATTTTGGTACAAAATTGCAAAAATTTTCTTTATTTTGTGGCAAAAATTCAGAAATTCCCCATATTTTGGGGCAAAAAGGCAGAGATTCCCCTTATTATGAGGTAAAAAGGCTGAAATTCCTTTTATTTTGGGGCAAAAAGACAGAAATCCTCCTTATTTTGTGGCAAAAAGGCAGAAATTTCCCTTATTTTGGGGAAAAATTGCAGAAATTTCCCCTTTTTTGGGGCAAAATTTTAGAAATTTCTTTTATTTTGGTACAGAATTGCAGAAATTTTTCTTCTTTTGTGGCAAAAAGGCAGAAATTCCCCTTATTTGGAGGTAAAATGCTGAAATTCCCCTTATTTTGGGCAAAAGGAAGAAATTCCCCTTATTTTTGAGCAAAATTTCAGAAATTTCACTTATTTTAGTGCAAAAAGTCAGAAATTTGCCTTATTTTGAGGCAAAAAGCAGAAATTCCCCTAATTTTGGCACCAAAAACAGAAATTACCCTTATTTTGGGGTAAAATTGCAGAAATTTCAAATATTTCAGTGCAAAAAGGCAGAAATTCCATTTAATTTTAGACAATAAGGCAAAAATTTTCCGTATTTTGGAGCAAAATCTAAGAAATTCCCCTTGTAATGGTGCAAAAATGCAGAAATTTCCTTTATTTTGGTGTAATAAGGCAGAAATTCCCCGTGTTTTGAAGCAAAATTGCACAAATTCATCTAACTTTTAGGGAAAATACAGAAATTCAAATTATTTTGGGGCAAAAAGACAGAAATTCTCCTTATTTCAGGGCATAACGTCAGAAATTCCCCTTATTTTGGGGCAAAATTGCAGAAATTTCCCTTATTTTGGGCAAAATTGCAGAAATTTCACTTATTTCAAGGCAAAATTCAAAAATTCCTTTTATTTTGGGGCAAAAAGAAAGAAATTCCGTTTATTTTTGGGTAAAAAGGCAGAAATTTCACTTATTTTGAGGTAAAAAGGCAGAAATTACTCTTATTTTGGGGCTAAAATGAAGAAATTTCCCTTTTTTGTGGCAAAATTGCAAAAATTTTTCTTATTTTGGGCAAAATTGCAGAAATTTCACTTATTTCAGAAAAAGAAGGCAGGAATTTCTCTTATTATGGGGCAAAAAGGCAGAAATTTCTTTTATTTTGGTACAAAATTGCAGAAATTTTCTTTATTTTGGGGCAAAAATGCAGAAATTCCCCTTATTTTGTGCCAAAAAGGCAGAAATTTCCCTTATTTTGGGGCAAAATTGCAGAAATTCCTTTTATTTTGGTGCAATAAGGCAGAAATTCCCCATATTTTGAAGCAAAATTGCACAAATTTCCCTAATTTTGAGGGAAAATGCAGAAATTCACATTATTTTGGGGCAAAAAGTCAGAAATTCTCCTTATTACACAGCAAAAAGTCAGAAATTCCCCTTATTTTGGGGCAAAATTGCAGAAATTTCCTTTATTTTGTGGCAAAATTTCAGAAATTTTTCTTATTTTGTGCAAAATTGCAGAAATTTCACTTATTTCAGGGAAAGAAGGCAGGAATTTCTCTTATTTTAGGGCAAAAAGGCAGAAATTTCTTTTATTTTGGTACAAAATTACAGAAATTTTCTTTATTTTGAGGCAAAAATGCAGAAATTCCCCATATTTTGGGGCAAAAAGGCAGAGATTCCCTTTATTATGAGGTAAAAAGGCTGAAATTCCTTTTATTTTGAGGCAAAAAAGCAGAAATTCCCCTTATTTTGTGGCAAAAGCAGAAATTTCCCTTATTTTCGGGCAAAATTATAGAAATTTATTTTATTTTGGTACAGAATTGCAATAAATTTTCTTATTTTGTGGAAAAAAGGCAGAAATTCCCCATATTTTGGTGCAAAAAGTCTGAAATTCCCCTTATTTTGGGGTAAAATAATGAAACTCCCCATATTTTGGGGCAAAAAGTCAGAAATTCCCTACATTTTGGGGCAAAAAGGCACAAATTACCATTATTTTCGGGCAAAATTGCAGAAATTTCATTTATTTCATGGCAAAAAGTCAGAAATTCTTTTTATTTTGGGGCAAAAACCAGAAATTTCTTTTATTTTGGTACAAAGTTGGAGAAATTTTTCTTATTTTGAAACAAAAAAACAGAAATTCCCCTTATTTTGGGGCAAAAGGCAGAAAATCCCCTTATTTTGAGGTAAAAAGGATGAAATTCCCCTTATTTTAGGGCAAAAAGGCAAAAATTTCCTTTACATTGTGGCAAAAAGGCAGAAATTCTTGTTTATTGGGGCAGAATAGCAGAAATTTTCCTAATTTGAAGGCAATAAGGCACTAATTCCCCATATTTTGTGGCAAAAAGGCAGAAATTCCATTTATTTGGAGGTAAAATGCTGAAATTACCCTTATTTTGGGCAAAAGGCAGAAATTCCCCTTATTTTGGTGCAAAATTGCAGAAATTTCACTTATTTTAGGGCAAAAAGTCAGAAATTTGCCTTATTTTGGGGCAAAAAACAGAAATTCCCCTTATTATGGGGTAAAATTGCAGAAATTTAAAATAATTCAGTGCAAAAAGGAAGAAATTCCACTTAATTTTAGGCAATAAGGAACAAATTTTTTGTATTTTGGAGCAAAATCTCAGAAATTCTCCTTATAATGGTGCAAAAATGCAGAAATTCCCTTTATTTTGGTGTAATAAGGCAGAAATTCCCGGTGTTTTGAAGCAACATTGCACAAATTCATCTAATTTTGAGGGAAAATGCAGAAATTCAAATTATTTTGGGGCAAAAAGACAGAAATTCTCCTTCTTTCAGGGCATAACATCAGAAATTCCCCTTATTTTGGGGCAAAATTGCAGAAATTCCCTTTATTTTGTGGCAAAAAGGCAGAAATTTCCCTTATTTTGGGGCAAAATTGCAGAAATTTCACTTATTTCAAGGCAAAATTCAAAAATTCCTTTTATTTTGGGGCAAAAAGACAGAAATTCCTTTTATTTTTGGGTAAAAAGGCAGAAATTTCACTTATTTTGAGGTAAAAAGGCAGAAATAACTCTTATTTAGGGGCTAAAATGAAGAAATTTCCCTTTTTTTGGCAAAATTAAAGAAATTTTTCTTATTTTGGCAAAATTGCAGAAATTTCACTTATTTCAGGGAAAGAAGGAAGGAATTTCTCTTATTTTGGGGCAAAAAGGCAGAAATTTCTTTTATTTTGGTACAAAATTGCAGAAATTTTCTTTATTTTGAGGCCAAAATGCAGAAATTCCCCATATTTTGGGGCAAAACGGCAGAGATTCCCCTTATTATGACGTAAAAAGGCTGAAATCCCTTTTATTTTGGGGCAAAAAGACAGAAATTCCCCTTATTTGGTGGCAAAAAATCAGAAATTTCCCTTATTTTGGGGCAAAATTGCAGAAATTTTCCTTATTTTAGGGCAAAATTTTAGAAATTTCTTTTATTTTGGTACAGAATTGCAGAAATTTTTCTTCTCTTGTGGCAAAAAGGCAGAAATTCCCCATATTTTGGTGCAAAAAGGCAGAAATTCCCCTTATTTTGAGGTAAAATGCTGAAATTCCCCATATTTTGGGGCAAAAAGGCTGAAATTCCCTACATTTTGGGGCAAAAAGGCACAAATTTCCCTTATTTTTGGGCAAAATTGCAGAAATTTCATTTATTTCAGGGCAAAAATTCAGAAATTCTTCTTATTTTGGGGCAAAAAGCAGAAATTTCTTTTATTTTGGTACAAAGTTGAAGAAATTTTTCTTATTTTGGAACAAAAAGGCAGAAATTCCCCATATTTTGGGGCAAAAGGCAGAAATTCCCCTTATTTTGTGGTAAAAAGGCTGAAATTCCCCTTATTTTGGGGCAAAAAGGCAGAAATTCCCTTTATTTTGTGGCAAAAAGGCAGAAATTCCCATTAATTGGCGCAGAAAAGCAGAAACTTTCCTTATTTGGGGGCAATAATGCAGAAATTCCCCATATTTTGTGGCAAAAAGGCAGAAATTCCCCTTATTTGGAGGTAAAATGCTAAAATTCCCCTTATTTTGGGCAAAAGGCAGAAATTCCCATTATTTTGGGGCAAAATTACAGAAATTTCACTTATTTTAGGGCAAAAAGTCAGAAATTTGCCTTATTTTGGGGCAAAAAGAAGAAATTCCCCTAATTTTGGGGCGAAAAACAGAAATTCCCTTTATTTTGGGGTAAAATCGCAGAAATTTCAAATATTTCAGTGCAAAAAGGCAGAAATTCCACTTAATTTTAGGCAATAAGGCACAAATTTTCCATATTTTGGAGCAAAATCTCAGAAATTCCCCTTATAATGGTGCAAAAATGCAGAAATTCCCTTTTTTGGTGTAATAAGGCAGAAATTCCCCGTGTTTTGAAGCAAAATTGCACAAATTCATCTAATTTTGAGGGAAAATGCAGAAATTCAAATTATTTTGGGGCAAAAAGACAGAAATTCTCCTTATTTCAGGGCATAACGTCAGAAATTCCCCTTATTTTGGGGCAAAATTGCAGAAAATTCCCTTATTTTGTGGCAAAATTGCAGAAATTTTTCATATTTTGGGCGAAATTGCAGAAATTTCACTTATTTCAGGGAAAGAAGGCAGGAATTTCTCTTATTTTGGGGCAAAAGGGCAGAAATTTCTTTTTTTTCGTAAAAAAAATGCAGAACTTTTCTTTATTTTGGGCAAAAATGCAGAAATTCCCCTTATTTTGTGGCAAAAAGGCAGAAATTACCCTTATATTGGGGCAAAATTTCAGAAATTTCACTTATTTCAAGGCAAAATTCAAAAATTCCTTTTATTTTTGGGCAAAAAGACAGAAAATCCGTTTATTTTTGGGTAAAAAGGCAGAAATTTCACTTATTTTGAGGTAAAAAGGCAGAAATTACTTTTATTTTGGGGCTAAAATGAAGAAATTTCCTTTTTTGGTGGCAAAATTGCAGAATTTTTTCTTATTTTGGGCAAAATTGCAGAAATTTCACTTATTTCAGGGAAAGAAGGCAGGAATTTCTCTTATTTTGGGGCAAAAAGGCAGAAATTTCTTTTTTTTTTGGTACAAAATTGCAGAAATTTTCTTTATTTTAGGGCAAAAATGCAGAAATTCCCCTTATTTTGTGGCAAAAAGGCAGAAATTTCCTTATTTTGGGGCAAAATTGCAGAAATTTCACTTATTTCAAGGCAAAATTCAAAAATTCCTTTTATTTTAGGGCAAAAAGACAGAAATTCCGTTTATTTTTGGGTAAAAAGGCAGAAATTTCACTTATTTTGAGGTAAAAAACACAGAAATTACACTTATTTTGCGGCTAAAATGAAGAAATTTCTCTTTTTGTGGCAAAATTGCAGAAATTTTTCTTATTTTGGGCAAAATTGCAGAATTTTCACTTATTTCAGGGAAAGAAGGCAGAAATTTCTCTTATTTTGGGGCAAAAAGGCAGAAATTTCTTTTATTTTGCTACAAAATTGCAGAAATTTTCTTAATTTTGGGGCAAAAATGCAGAAATTCCTTTTATTTTGTGGCAAAAAGGCAGAGATTTCCCTTATTTTGGGGCAAAATTGCAGAAATTCCCTTTATTTTGGTGCAATAAGGCAGAAATTCCCCATATTTTGAAGCAAAATTGCACTAATTCCCCTAATTTTGAGGGAAAATGCAGAAATCCCATTATTTTGGTGCAGAAAGACAGAAATTCTCCTTATTTCACGGCAAAAAGTAAGAAATTCCCTTTATTTTGGAGCAAAATTGCAGAAATTTCCCTTAATTTGTGGCAAAATTGCAGAAATTTTTCTTATTTTGGGCAAAATTGCAGAAATTTCACTTATTTCAGGCAAAGAAGGCAGGAATTTCTCTTATTTTGGAACAAAAAGGAAGAAATTTCTTTTATTTTGGTACAAAATTGCAGAAATTTTCTTTATATTGAGGCAAAAATGCAGAAATTCCCCATTTTTGGGGGCAAAAAGACAGAGATTCCCCTTATTATGAGGTAAAAAGGCTGAAATTCTTTTTATTTTGGGGCAAAAAGACAGAAATTCCTCTTACTTTGTGCCAAAAAGGCAGAAATTGCCCCTATTTTTGGGCAAAATTGCAGAAATTTCCCTTATTTTTGGGCAAAATTTTAGAAATTTCTTTTATTTTGGTACAGAATTGCAGAAATTTTTTTATTTTGTGGGAAAAAGGCAGAAATTCCACATATTTTGGTGCAAAAAGGCTGAAATTCCCCTTATTTTGAGGTAAAATGCTGAAATTCCCCATATTTTGGGGCAAAAAGGCAGAAATTCCCTACATTTTGGGGCAAAAAAGCACAAATTTCCCTTATTTTCGGGCAAAATTGCAGAAATTTCATTTATTTCAGGGAAAAAAGTCAGAAATTCCTTTTATTTTGGGGCAAATAGCAGAAATTTCTTTTATTTTGGTACAAAGTTGAAGAAATTTTTTTTTTATTTTGGAACAAAAGAGCACAAATTCCCCATATTCTGGGGTAAAAGGATGAAATTCCCCTTACTTTGAGGTAAAAAGAATGAAATACCCCTTATTTTAGGGCATAAAGGCAAAAATTTCCTTTACTTTGTGGCAAAAAGGCAGAAATTCTTGTTAAATGGGGCAGAAAACCAGAAATTTTCCTTATTTGAAGGCAATAAGGCAATAATTCCCCATATTTTTGTGGCAAAAAGGCAGAAATTCCCCTTATTTTGAGGTAAAATGCTGAAATTCCCCTTATTTTGGGCAAAAGGCAGAAATTCCCCTTATTTTGGTGCAAAATTGCAGAAATTTCACTTATTTTAGGGCAAAAAGTCAGAAATTTCCCTTATTTTGAGGCAAAACCAGAAATTTCCCTAATTTTGGGGCCAAAAACAGAAATTCCCCTTATTTTGGGGTAAAACTGCAGAAATTTCAAATATTTCAGTGCAAAAAGGCAGAAATTCCACTTAATTTTAGGCAATGAGGCACAAATTTTCCGTATTTTGGAGCAAAATCTCAGAAATTCCCCTTATAATGGTGCAAAAATGCAGAAATTCCCTTTATTTTGGTGTAATAAGGCAGAAATTCCCAGTGTTTTGAAGCAAAATTGCACAAATTCACCTAATTTTGAGGGAAAATGCAGAAATTCAAATTATTTTGGGGCAAAAAGACAGAAATTCTCCTTATTTCAGGGCAAAAAAGACAGATATTCCCTTTGTTTTTGGGTAAAAAAGACAGAAATTCCACTTATTTAGACGCAAAAGGCAGAAGTTCCTCTTAATTTGGCGCAAAAATGAAGAAATTTCCCTTTTTTATGGCAAAAAGGTATGCATTCCCCTTATTTTCGGGCAAAAAAGCAGAAATTCCTTTTATTTTGAAGCAAAATTGCAGAAATTTCCCTAATTTTGTGGCAAAAGGCAGACATTCCCTTTATTTTGGGGCAAAAATCAGAAATTCCCCTTAGTTTGAGGCGAAATTCCAGAAATTTCCTTTAATTTGGGGCAAAATTGCAGAAATTTACCTCATTTTGGGGCAAAATTGCAAAAATTTCCCTTATTTGGGGCAAAATTGCAGAAATTTCCTTATTTTCAGGTAAAAAGTCTGAAATTTCCTTTATTTTGGGGCAAAAAGTGAGAAATTCCCCTTATTTTGTGGCAAAATTGCAGAAATATTTATTTTGGGGCAAAATTTAGAAATTCCCCTTATTTTGGGGTAAAATTGCAGAAATTTCTTTTATTTGGGGGCAAAAAGGCAGAAAATCCTTTTAATTTCGGGCAAAAATGCATAAATTTCCCGTATTTTGAAGCAAAATTGTAGAATTTCCCCTATTATCGGGGCAAAAATGCAGAAATTCCCTTTATTTGGGGCAAAGCAGAAGTTCTCCTTATTTTCGGAAAAAAAGGCAGAAATTCCTTGTATTTTGAAGCAAAATTGCAGAAACTCCCCTAATTTTGGGGCAAAAAGGCAAAGATTCCCTTTATTTTGGGGCAAAAATACAGAAATTCTCCTTATTTCGTGGCAAAAAGTCAGAAATTCCCCTTATTTTGGGGCAAAATTTTAGAAATTTCTTTTATTTTGGTACAGAATTGCAGAAATTTTTCTTATATTGTGGCAAAAGGCTAAAATTCCACATATTTTGGTGCAAAAAGGCTGAAATTACCGATATTTTGAGGTAAAATGCTGAAATTCCCCATATTTTGGCGCAAAAAAGCAGAAATTTCCCTCATTTTGGGGCAAAAAGGCACAAATTTTCCTTATTTTCAGGCAAAATTGAAGAAATTTTATTTATTTCAGGGCAAAAAGTCAAAAATTCCTTTTATTTTGGGACAAAAAGCAGAAATTTCTTTTATTTTGGTACAAAGTTAAAGAAATTTTTCTTATTTTGGAACAAAAAGGCAGAAATTCCCCATATTTTGGGGTAAAAGGCAGAAATTCCCTTTATTTTGAGGTAAAAAGAATGAAATTCCCCTTATTTTAGGGCAAAAAGGCAAAAATTTCCTTTACTTTGTGGCAAAAACGAAGAAATTCTTGTTAATTGGGGCAGAAAAGCAGAAATTTTCCTCATTTGAAGGCAATACGGCAGTAATTCCCCATATTTAGTGGCAAAAAGGCAGAAATTCCCCTTATTTGGAGGTAAAATGCTGAAATTCCCCTTATTTTGGGCAAAAAGGCAGAAATTCCCCTTATTTTGGGACAAAATTGCAGAAATTTCACTTATTTCAGGGCAAAAAGTCAGAAATTTGCCTTATTTTGGGGCAAAAAGCAGAAATTCCCTTAATTTTGGGGCCAAAAATAGAAATTCCCCTTATTTTTGGGTAAAATTGCAGAAATTTCAAATATTTCAGGGCAAAAAGGCAGAAATTCCACTTAATTTCAGGCAATAAGGCAGAAATTTTCTGTATTTTGGAGCAAAATCTCAGAAATTCCCCTTATATTGGTGCAAAAATGCAGAAATTCCCTTTATTTTGGTGCAATAAGGCAGAAATTCCCCGTATTTTGAACCAAAATTGCACAAATTCCCCTAATTTTGAGGGAAAATGGAGAAATTCACATTATTTTTGGGCAAAAAGACAGAAATTCTCCTTATTACACTGCAAAAAGTCAGAAATTCCTCTTATTTTGGGGCAAAAAGCACAAATTTCTTTTATTTTGGTACAAAGTTGAAGAAATTTTTCTTATTTTGGAACAAAAAGGCAGAAATTCTCCATATTTTGGGGCAAAAGGCAGAAATTCCACTTAATTTGAGGTAAAAAGGCTGAAATTCCTCTTATTTTGGGGCAAAAAGGCAGAAATTCCCTATATTTTGTGGCAAAAAGGCAGAAATTCCCATTAATTGGCGCAGAAAAGCAGAAACTTTCCTTATTTGGGGGCAATAATGCAGAAATTCCCCATATTTTGTGGCAAAAAGGCAGAAATTCCTCTTATTTGGAGGTAAAATGCTGAAATTCCCCTTATTTTGGGCAAAAGGCAGAAATTCCCCTTATTTTGCGGCAAAATTGCAGAAATTTCACTTATTTTAGGGCAAAAAGTCAGAAATTTGCCTTATTTTGGGGCAAAAAGCAGAAATTCCCCTAATTTGGGGGCCAAAAACAGAAATTTCCTTTATTTTGGGGTAAAATTGCAGAAATTTCAAATATTTCAGTACAAAAAGGCAGAAATTCCACTTAATTTTAAGCAATAAGGCAGAAATTTTCCGTATTTTGGAGCAATATCTCAGAAATTCCCCTTATATTGGTGCAAAAATGCAGAAATTCCCTTTCTTTTGGTGTAATAAGGCAGAAATTCCCCGTGTTTTGAAGCAAAATTGCACAAATTCATCTAATTTTGAGGGAAAATGCAAAAATTCAAATTATTTTGGGGCAAAAAGACAGAAATTCTCTTTATTTCAGGGCAAAACGTCAGAAATTCCCCTTATTTTGGGGCAAAATTGCAGAAATATCCCTTATTTTGTTGCAAAATTGCAGAATTTTTTTTATTTTGGGCAAAATGCAGAAATTTCACTTATTTCAGGGAAAGAAGGTAGGAATTTCTTTTATTTTGGGGCAAAAGGGTAGAAATTTCTTTTATTTTGGTACAAAATTGCAGAAATTTTCTTTATTTTGGGGTTAAAATGCAGAAATTCCCCTGATTTTGTGGCAAAAACGCAGACATTTCCCTTATTTTAGGGCAAAATTGCAGAAATTGCACTTATTTCAAGGCAAATTTCAAAAATTCCTTTTATTTTGGGGCAAAAAGAGAGAAATTTTGTTTATTTTTGGGTAAAAGGCAGAAATTTCACTTATTTTGAGGTAAAAAGGCAGAAATTACTCTTATTTTGGGGCTAAAATGAAGAAATTTCTCTTTTTTGTGGCAAAATTGAAGAAATTTTTCTTATTTTGGGCAAAATTGCAGAAATTTCACTTATTTCAGGGAAAGAAGGCAGGAATTTCTCTTATTTTGGGGCAAAAAGGCAGAAATTTCTTTTATTTTGGTACAAAATTGCAGAAATTTTCTTTATTTTGGGGCAAAAATGCAGAAATTCCCCTTATTTTGTGGCAAAAAAACAGAAATTTCCCTTATTTTGGGGCAAAATTGCAGAAATTTCACTTATTTCAAGGCAAAATTCAAAAATTTCTTTTATTTTGGGGCAAAAAGACAGAAATTCCATTTATTTTCGGTAAAAAGGCAGAAATTTCACTTATTTTGAGGTAAAAAGGCAGAAATTACTCTTATTTTGGAGCTAAAATGAAGAAATTTCTCTTTTTTGTGGCAAAATGTATACATTCCCCTTATTTTTAGGCAAAAAAGCAGAAATTCCCCGTATTTTGAAGCAAAATTGCAGAAATTCCCCTAATTGTGAGGCAAAACGGCTGAAATTCCCTATATGTTGGGGAAAAAGACAGAAATTCTCCTTATTTTGTGGCAAAACTCAGACATTCCCCTTATTTTTAGGTAAAAAGGCTGAAATTCCTCTTATTTGGGGGCAAAAAAGAAGAATTTTTCCTTATTTTGGGGCAAAATTGCCGAAATTTCACTTATTTCCGGGTAATAAGTCAGAAATTCCACTTATTTTGGGGCAAAAAAGACAGAAATTCCCTTTGTTTTTGGGTAAAAAAGACAGAAATTCCACTTATTTAGACGCAAAAGGCAGAAGTTCCACTTAATTTGGCGAAAAAATGAAGAAATTTCCCTTTTTTATGGCAAAAAGGTATGCATTCCCCTTATTTTCGGGCAAAAAGGCAGAAATTCCTCTTATTTTGAAGCAAAATTGCAGAAATTCCCCTAATTTTGGGGCAAAAGGCAGACATTTCCTTTATTTTTGGGCAAAAATCAGAAATTCCCCTTATTTTGAGGCGAAATTCCAGAAATTTCCTTTAATGTGGGGCAAAATTGCAGAAATTTACCTCATTTTGGGGCAAAATTGCAGAAATTTCCCTTATTTGGGGCAAAATTGCAGAAATTTCACTTATTTTCAGGTAAAAAGGCTGAAATTTCCTTTATTTTGGGCAAAAAGTGAGAAATTCCCCTTATTTTGGGGCAAAATTGCAGAAATATTTCTTATTTTGGGGCAAAAAGGCAGAAATTCCCCTTTATTTTGGGGTAAAATTTCAATAATTTTTCTTATTTGGAGGCAAAAAGGCAGAAAATCATTTTAATTTCGGGCAAAAATGCACAAATTCCCCGTATTTTGCAGCAAAATTGCAGAAATTCCGCTAATATCGGGGCAAAAATGCAGAAATTCCCTTTATTTGGGGCAAACGCAGAAGTTCCCCTTATTTTCGGGAAAAAAAGGCAGAAATTCCTTGTATTTTGAAGCAAAATTGAAGAAACTCCCCTAATTTTGGGGCAAAAAGGCAGAAATTCCCTTTATTTTGGGGCAAAAATACAGAAATCTCCTTATTTCGCGGCAAAAAGTCAGAAATTCCCCTTATTTTGAGGCAAAATTGCAGAAATTTTTCTTATTTTGGGGCATAATTTTGGAAATTTCTTTTATTTTGGTACAAAATTGCAGAAATTTTTTTTATTGTGGCAAAAAGGCTAAAATTCCCCATATTTTGGTGCAAAAAGGCTGAAATTCTTCTTATTTTGAGGTAAAATGCTGAAATTCCCCATATTTTGGTGCAAAAAGGCAGAAATTTCCCTCATTTTGGGGCAAAAAGGCACAAATTTTCCTTATTTTCGGGCAAAATTGAAGAAATTTCATTTATTTCAGGGCAAAAATTCAAAAATTCCTTTTATTTTGGGACAAAAAGCAGAAATTTCTTTTATTTTGGTACAAAGTTGAAGAAATTTTTCTTATTTTGGAACAAAAAAGCAGAAATTCGCCATATTTTGGGGTAAAAGGCAGAAATTCCCCTTATTTTGAGGTAAAAAGGATGAAATTCCCCTTATTTTAGGGCAAAAAAGCAAAAATTTCCTTTACTTTGTGGCAAAAAGGCAGAAATTCTTGTTAATTGTGGCAGAAAAGCAGAAATTTTCTTTATTTGAAGGCAATAAGGCAGTAATTCCCCATATTTAGTGGCAAAAAGGCAGAAATTCTCCTTATTTGGAGGTAAAATGCTGAAATTCCCCTTATTTTGGGCAAAAAGGCAGAAATTCCCCTTATTTAGGGACAAAATTGCAGAAATTTCACTTATTTCAGGGCAAAAAGTCAGAAATTTGCCTTATTTTGGGGCAAAAATCAGAAATTCCCCTAATTTTGTGGCCAAAAATAGAAATTCGCCTTATTTTGGGGTAAAATTGCAGAAATTTCAAATATTTCAGGGCAAAAAGGCAGAAATTCCACTTAATTTCGGGCAATAAGGCAGAATTTTCTGTATTTTGGAGCAAAATCTCAGAAATTCCCCTTATATTGGTGCAAAAATGCAGAAATTCCCTTTATTTTGGTGCAATAAGGCAGAAATTCCCCGTATTTTGAAGCAAAATTGCACAAATTCCCCTAATTTTGAGGGAAAATGCAGAAATTCACAATTTTTTGGGGCAAAAAGACAGAAATTCTCCTTATTTCACGGCAAAAAGTCAGAAATTCCCCTTATTTTGGGGCAAAATTGCAAAAATTTTCCTTATTTTGTGGCAAAATTGCAGAAATTTTTCTTATTTTGGGCAAAATTGCAGAAATTTCACTTATTTCAGGGAAAGAAGGCAGGAATTTCTCTTATTTTGGGGCAAAAAGGCAGAAATTTCTTTTATTTTGGATCAAAATTGCAAAAATTTTCTTTATTTTGAGGCAAAAATGCAGAAATTCCCTATATTTTGGGGCAAAAAGGCAGTGATTCCCCTTATTATGAGGTAAAAAGGCTGAAATTTCTTTTATTTTGGGGCAAAAAGAGAGAATTTCCCCTTATTTTTTGGCAAAAAGGCAGAAATTTCCCTTATTTTGGGGCAAAATTGGAGAAATTTCCCTTATTTTGGGGCAAAATTTTAGAAATTTCTTTTATTTTGGTAAAGACTTGCAGAAATTTTTTTTTATTTTGTGGCAAAAAGGCAGAAATTCCCAATATTTTGGTGCAAAAAGGCTGAAATTCCCCTTATTTTGCGGTAAAATGCTGAAATTCCCCATATTTTGGGGCAAAAAGGCTGAAATTTCCCTTATTTTGAGGTAAAATGCTGAAATTCCTTATATTTTGGGGCAAAAAGGCAGAAATTCCCTACATTTTGGGGCAAAAAGGCACAAATTTCCCTTATTTTCGGGCAAAATTGCAGAAATTTCATTTATTTCAGGGCAAAAAGTCAGAAATTCCTTTTATTTTGGGGCAAAAAGCAGAAATTTCTTTTATTTTGGTACAAAGTTGAAGAAATTTTTCTTATTTTGGAACAAAAAGGCAGGAATTCCCAATATTTTGGGGCAAAAGGCAGAAATTCCTTTTATTTTGAGGTAAACAGGCTGAAATTCCCCTTATTTTGGGGCAAAAAGGCAGAAATTCCCTTTATTTTGTGGCAAAAAGGCAGAATTCCCATTAATTGGGGCAGAAAAGTAGAAACGTTCCTTATTTGGGGGCAATAATGCAGAAATTCCCCATATTTTGTGGCAAAAAGGAAGAAATTCCCCTTATTTGGAGGTAAAATGCTGAAATTCTTCTTATTTTAGCAAAAGGCAGAAATTCCCCTTATTTTGGGGCAAAATTGCAAAAATTTTACTTATTTTAGTGCAAAAAGTCAGAAATTTCCCTTATTTTGGGGCAAAAAGCAGAAATTCCCCTAATTTTGGGGCCAAAAACAGAAATTCCCCTTATTTTGTGGTAAAATTGGAGAAATTTCAAATATTTCAGGGCAAAAAGGCAGAAATTCCACTTAATTTTAGGCAATAAGTCAGAAATTTTCCGTATTTTGGAGCAAAATTTCAGAAATTCCCCTTATAATGGTGCAAAAATGCAGAAATTCCCTTTATATTTGTGTAATAAGGCAGAAATTCCCCGTGTTTTGAAGCAAAATTGCACAAATTCATCTAATTTTGAGGGAAAATGCAGAAAATCAAATTATTCTGGGGCAAAAAGGCAGAAATTCTCCTTATTTCAGGGAATAACGTCAGAAATTCCCCTTATTTTGGAACAAAATTGCAGAAATTTCCCTTATTTTGTGGCAAAATTGCAGAAATTTTTCTTATTTTTGGCAAAATTGCAGAAATTTCACGTATTTCAGGGAGAGAAGGCAGGAATTTCTCTTATTTTAGAGCAAAAGTGCAGAAATTTCTTTTTTTTGGTACAAAATTGCAGAAATTTTCTTTATTTTGGGGCAAAAATGCAGAAATTCTTCTTATTTTGTGGCAAAAAGGCAGAAATTTCCCTTATTTTGGGGAAAAATTGCATAAATTTCAATTATTTCAAGGAAAAATTCTAAAATTTTTTTTATTTTGAGGCAAAAAGAAAGAAATTTCGTTTATTTTTGGGTAAAAAGGCAGAAATTTCACTTATTTTGAGGTAAAAAAGGCAGAAATTTCTCTTATTTTGGGGCTAAAATGAAGAAATTTCCCTTTTTTGTTGCAAAATTGCAGAAATTTTCCTTATTTTGGGCAAAATTGCAGAAATTATACTTATTTCAGGGAAAGAAGGCAGGAATTTCTCTTACTTTGGGGCAAAAAGGCAGAAATTTCTTTTATTTTGGTACAAAATTGAAGAAATTTTCTTTATTTTGGGGCAAAAATGCAGAAATTCCTCTTATTTTGTGGGAAAAAGGCAGAAATTTCCCTTATTTTGGGGCAAAATTGCAGAAATTCCCTTTATTTTGGTGCAATAAGGCAGAAATTCCCCATATTTTGAAGCAAAATTGCACAAATTCCCCTAATTTTGAGGGAAAATGCAGAAATTCACATTATTTTGGGGCAAAAAGACAGAAATTCTCCTTATTTCACGGCAAAAAGTCAGAACTTCCGCTTATTTTGGGGCAAAATTGCAGAAATTTCCCTTATTTTGTGGCAAAATTGCAGAATTTTTTTTATTTTGGGCAAAATTGCAGAAATTTCACTTATTTCAGGGAAAGAAGGCAGGAATTTCTCTTATTTTGGGGCAAAAAGGCAGAAATTTCTTTTATTTTGGTACAAAATTTCAGAAATTTTCTTTATTTTGAGGCAAAAATGCAAAAATTCCCCATATTTTGGGGCAAAAAGGCAGAGATTCCCCTTATTATGAGGTAAAAATGTTGAAA
The DNA here is from genome assembly GCF_963924665.1 of Micromys minutus. Lineage (NCBI taxonomy): Eukaryota > Metazoa > Chordata > Mammalia > Rodentia > Muridae > Micromys > Micromys minutus. The sequence continues at coordinate 1,589,252 of NW_027667262.1, forward strand.
TTCCTTTTATTTTGGGGCAAAAAGACAGAAATTCCCCTTATTTTGTGGCAAAAAGGCAGAAATTTCCCTTATTTTGGTACAGAATTGCAGAAATTTTTCTTATTTTGTGGCAAGAAGGCAGAAATTCTCCATATTTTGGTGCAAAAAGTCTGAAATTCCCCTTAATTTGAGTTAAAATGCTGAAATTCCCCATATTTTGGGGCAAAAAGGCAGAAACTTCCTACATTTTGAGGCAAAAAGGCACAAATTTCCCTTATTTTCAGGCAAAATTGCAGAAATTTCATTTATTTCAGGGCAAAAAGTCAGAAATTCCTTTTATTTTGGGGCAAAAAGCAGAAATTTCTTTTATTTTGGTACAAAGTTGAAGAAATTTTTCTTATTTTGGAACAAAAAGGCAGAAATTCCCCATATTTTGGGGCAAAAGGCAGAAATTCCCATTATTTTGAGGTAAAAAGGCTGAAATGCCCCTTGTTTTGGGGCAAAAAGGCAGAAATTCCCTTTATTTTCTGGCAATAAAGGCAGAAATTCCCATTTATTGGTGCAGAAAAGCAGAAACTTTCCTTATTTGGGGGCAATAATGCAGAGATTCCCCATATTTTGAGGCAAAAAGTCAGAAATTCCCGTTATTTGAAGGTAAAATGCTGAAATTCCCCTTATTTTGGGCAAAAGGCAGAAATTCCCATTATTTTGGGGCAAAATTTCAGAAATTTCACATATTTTAGGGCAAAAAGTCAGAAATTTGCCTTATTTTGGGGCAAAAAGCAGAAATTCCCCTAATTTTGGGGCCAAAAACAGAAATTCCGCTTATTTTGGGGTAAAATTGCAGAAATTTCAAATATTTCAGTGAAAAAAGGCAGAATTTCCGCTTAATTTTAGACAATAAGGCACAAATTTTCCGTATTTTGGAGCAAAATCTCAGAAATTCCCCTTATAATGGTGCAAAAATGCAGAAATTCCTTTTATTTTGGTGTAATAAGGCAGAAATTCCCCGTGTTTTGAAGCAAAATTGCACAAATTCATCTAATTTTGAGGGAAAATGCAGAAATTCAAATTATTTTGGGGCAAAAAGACAGAAATTCTCCTTATTTCAGGGCATAACGTCAGAAATTCCCCTTATTTTGGGGCAAAATTGCAGAAATTTTTCTTATTTTGGGCAAAATTGCAGATATTTCACTTATTTCAGGGAAAGAAGGCAGGAATTTCTCTTATTTTGAGGCAAAAAGGCAGAAATTTCTTTTATTTTGGTACAAAATTGCAGAAATTTTCTTTATTTTTAGGCAAAAATGCAGAAATTCCCCATATTTTGTGTCAAAAAGGCAGAGATTCCCCTTATTATGAGGTAAAAAGGCTGAAATTCCTTTTATTTTGGGGCAAAAAGACAGAAATTCTCCTTATTTTGTGGCAAAAAGGCAGAAATTTTTCTTATTTTGGGGCAAAATTGCAGAAATTCTTTTTTTGTGGCAAAATTGCAGAAAATTTTCTTATTTTGGGCAAAATTGCAGAAATTTCACTTATTTCAGGGAAAGAAGGCAGGAATTTCTCTTATTTTGGGGCAAAAAGGCAGAAATTTCTTATATTTTGGTACAAAATTGCAGAAATTTTCTATATTTTGGGACAAAAATGCAGAAATTCCCCTTATTTTGTGGCAAAATGGCAGAAATTTCCCTTATTTTGGGGCAAAATTGCAGAAATTTTCCTTATTTTGTGGCAAAATTGCAGAAATTTTTCTTATTTTGGGCAAAATTGCAGAAATTTCACTTATTTCAGGGAAAGAAGGCAGGAATTTCTCTTATTTTGGGGCAAAAAGGCAGAAATTTCTTATATTTTGGTACAAAATTGCAGAAATTTTCTATATTTTGGGACAAAAATGCAGAAATTCCCCTTATTTTGTGGCAAAAAGGCAGAAATTTCCTTTATTTTGGGGCAAAATTGCAGAAATTTCACTTATTTCAAGGAAAAATTCAAAAAGTCCTCTTATTTTGGGGCAAAAAGACAGAAATTCAGTTTAGTTTTGGGTTAAAAAGCAGAAATTTCACTTAATTTGAGGTAAAAAGGCAGAAATTACTCTTATTTTGGGGCTAAAATGAAGAAATTTCCCTTTTTTGTGGCAAAAGGTATACATTCCCCTTATTTTCAGGCAAAAAAGCAGAAATTCCCCGTATTTTGAAGCAAAATTGCAGAAATTCCCCTAATTGTGAGGCAAAACGGCAGAAATTCCCTATATGTTGGGGCAAAAAGACAGAAATTCTCCTTATTTTGTGGCAAAACTCAGAAATTCCACTTATTTTGGGGCAAAATTCCAGAAATTTCCCTTATTTTAGGGCAAAAAAGCAGAAATTCCTAATATATTGTGGCAAAAATGCAGAAATTCCCCTTATTTTGAGGTAAAAAGGCTGAAATTCCTCTTATTTGGGGGCAAAAAGGAAGAATTTTTCTTTATTTTGGGGCAAAGTTGCAGAAATTTCACTTATATCAGGGTAATAAGTCAGAAATTTTCCTTATTTTGTGGCAAAAAAAACAGAAATTTCTTTTGTTTTGGGGTAAAAAAGACAGAAATTCCACTTGTTTAGAGGCAAAAGGCAGAAGTTCCTCTTAATTTGGCGCAAAAATGAAGAAATTTTCCTTTTTTATGGCAAAAAAATATGCATTCCCCTTATTTTTGGGCAAAAAGGCAGAAATTCCCCTTATTTTGAAGCAAAATTGCAGAAATTCCCCTAATTTTGGGGTAAAAGTCAGACATTCCCTTTATTTTGGGGCAAAAATCAGAAATTCCCATTATTTTGGGGAAAAATTCCAGAAATTTCCTTTAATTTGGGGCAAAATTGCAGAAATTTACCTTATTTTCGTGCAAAATTGCAGAAATTTCTGATATTTGGGGCAAAATTGCAGAAATTTCACTTATTTTCAGGTAAAAAGGCTGAAATTTCCTTTATTTTTGGGCAAAAAGTGAGAAATTCCCCTTATTTTGGGGCAAAATTGCAGAAATATTTCTTATTTTGGGGCAAAAAGGCAGAAACTCCTTATATTTTGGGGAAAAAAGGAAGAAATTCCCCTTATTTTGGGATAAATTTGCAGAAATTTCCCTTAATTGGAAGCAAAAAGGCAGAAAATCCTTTTAATTTCGGGCAAAAAGGCAGAAATTCCCCGTATTTTGGAGCAAAATTGCAGAATTTCCCCTAATATCGGGGCAAAAATGCAGAAATTCCCTTTATTTGGGGCAAAAGCAGAAGTTCCCCTTATTTTCGGGAAAAAAGGCAGAAATTTCTTGTATTTTGAAGCAAAATTGCAGAAACTCCCCTAATTTTGGGGCAAAAAGGCAGAATTTCCCTTTATTTTGGGGCAAAAATACAGAAATTCTCCTTATTTCGCGGCAAAAAGTCAGAAATTCCCCTTATTTTGGGGCAAAATTGAAGAACTTTCCCTTATTTTGGGGCAAAATTGCAGAAATTTCCCTTATTTTGGGGCAAAATTTTAGAAATTTCGTTTATTTTGGTACATAATTGCAGAAATTTTTCTTATATTGTGGCAAAAAGGCTAAAATTTCCCATATTTTGGTGCAAAAATGCTGAAATTCCCCTTATTTTGAGGTAAAATGCTGAAATTCCCCTTATTTTGGGGCAAAAAGGCCGAAATTTCCCTCATTTTGGGGCAAAAAGGCACAAATTTTCCTTATATTCGGGCAAAATTGCAGAAATTTCATTTATTTCAGGGCAAAAAGTCAGAAATTCCATTTATTTTGGGACAAAAAACAGAAATTTCTTTTATTTTGGTACAAAGTTGAAGAAATTTTTCTTATTTTGGAACAAAAAGGCAGAAATTCATCATATTTTGGGGTAAAAGGCAGAAATTCCCCTTATTTTGAGGTAAAAAGGATTAAATTCCTCTTATTTTAGGGCAAAAAGGCAAAAATTTCCTTTACTTTGTGGCAAAAAGGCAGAAATTCTTGTTAATTGGGGCAGAAAAGCAGAAATTTTCCTTATTTGAAGGCAATAAGGCAGTAATTCCCCATATTTTGTGGCAAAAAGGCAGAAATTCCCCTCATTTGGAGGTAAAATGCTGAAATTCCCCTTATTTTGGGCAAAAAGGCAGAAATTCCCCTTATTTTTGGACAAAAGTGCAGAAATTTCACTTATTTCAGGGCAAAAAGTCAGAAATTTGCCTTATTTTGGGGCAAAAAGCAGAAATTCCCTTAATTTTGGGGCCAAAAATAGAAATTCCCCTTATTTTTGGGTAAAATTGCAGAAATTTAAAATATTTCAGGGCAAAAAGGCAGAAATTCCACTTAATTTCAGGCAATAAGGCAGAAATTTTCTGTATTTTGGAGCAAAATCTCAGAAATTCCCCTTATATTGGTGCAAAAATTCAGAAATTCCCTTTATTTTGGAGCAATAAGGCAGAAATTCCCCGTATTTTGAAGCAAAATTGCACTAATTCCCCTAATTTTGAGGGAAAATGGAGAAATTCACATTATTTTGGGGCAAAAAGACAGAAATTCTCCTTATTACACAGCAAAAAGTCAGAAATTCCCCTTATTTTGGGGCAAAATTGCATAAATTTCCCTTATTTTGTGGCAAAATTGCAGAAATTTTTCTTATTTTGGGCAAAATTGCAGAAATTTCACTTATTTCAGGGAAAGAAGGCAGGAATTTCTCTTATTTGGGGAAAAAGGCAGAAATTTCTTTTATTTTGGTACAAAATTGCAAAAATTTTCTTTATTTTGAGGCAAAAATGCAGAAATTCCCCATATTTTGGGGCAAAAAGGCAGATATTCCCTTTATTATGAGGTAAAAAGGTTGAAATTCCTTTTATTTTGGGGCAAAAAGACAGAAATTCCCCTTATTTTGTGGCAAAAAGGCAGAAATTTCCCTTATTTTGGAGCAAAATTGCAGAAATTTCCCTTATTTTGTGGCAAAATTGCAGAAATTTTTTTATTTTGGGCAAAATTGCAGAAATTTCACTTATTTCAGGAAAAGAAGGCAGGAATTTCTCTTATTTTGGGGCAAAAAGGCAGAAATTTCTTATATTTTGGTACAAAATTGCAGAAATTTTCTATATTTTGGGACAAAAATGCAGAAATTCCCCTTATTTTGTGGCAAAAAGGCAGAAATTTCCCTTATTTTGGGGCAAAATTGCAGAAATTTTCTTTATTTTGTGGCAAAATTGGAGAAATTTTTCTTATTTTGGTCAAAATTGCAGAAATTTCACTCATTTCAGGGAAAGAAGGCAGGAATTTCTCTTATTTTGGGGCAAAAAGGCAGAAATTTCTTATATTTTGGTACAAAATTGCAGAAATTTTCTATATTTTGGGACAAAAATGCAGAAATTCCCCTTATTTTGTGGCAAAAAGGCAGAAATTTCCCTTATTTTGGGGCAAAATTGCAGAAATTTTCCTTATTTTGTGGCAAAATTGCAGAAATTTTTCTTATTTTGGGCAAAATTGCCGAAATTTCACTTATTTCAGAAAAAGAAGGCAGGAATTTCTCTTACTTTGGGGCAAAAAGGAAGAAATTTCTTATATTTTGGTTCAAAATTGCAGAAATTTTCTATATTTTGGGACAAAAATGCAGAAATTCCCCTTATTTTGTGGCAAAAAGTGAGAAATTCCCCTTATTTTGGGGCAAAATTGCAGAAATATTTCTTATTTTGGGGCAAAAAGGCAGAAACTCCTTATATTTTGGGGAAAAAAGGAAGAAATTCCCCTTATTTTGGGATAAATTTGCAGAAATTTCCCTTAATTGGAAGCAAAAAGGCAGAAAATCCTTTTAATTTCGGGCAAAAAGGCAGAAATTCCCCGTATTTTGGAGCAAAATTGCAGAATTTCCCCTAATATCGGGGCAAAAATGCAGAAATTCCCTTTATTTGGGGCAAAAGCAGAAGTTCCCCTTATTTTCGGGAAAAAGGGCAGAAATTTCTTGTATTTTGAAGCAAAATTGCAGAAACTCCCCTAATTTTGGGGCAAAAAGGCAGAATTTCCCTTTATTTTGGGGCAAAAATACAGAAATTCTCCTTATTTCGCGGCAAAAAGTCAGAAATTCCCCTTATTTTGGGGCAAAATTGAAGAACTTTCCCTTATTTTGGGGCAAAATTGCAGAAATTTCCCTTATTTTGGGGCAAAATTTTAGAAATTTCGTTTATTTTGGTACATAATTGCAGAAATTTTTCTTATATTGTGGCAAAAAGGCTAAAATTTCCCATATTTTGGTGCAAAAATGCTGAAATTCCCCTTATTTTGAGGTAAAATGCTGAAATTCCCCTTATTTTGGGGCAAAAAGGCCGAAATTTCCCTCATTTTGGGGCAAAAAGGCACAAATTTTCCTTATATTCGGGCAAAATTGCAGAAATTTCATTTATTTCAGGGCAAAAAGTCAGAAATTCCATTTATTTTGGGACAAAAAACAGAAATTTCTTTTATTTTGGTACAAAGTTGAAGAAATTTTTCTTATTTTGGAACAAAAAGGCAGAAATTCATCATATTTTGGGGTAAAAGGCAGAAATTCCCCTTATTTTGAGGTAAAAAGGATTAAATTCCTCTTATTTTAGGGCAAAAAGGCAAAAATTTCCTTTACTTTGTGGCAAAAAGGCAGAAATTCTTGTTAATTGGGGCAGAAAAGCAGAAATTTTCCTTATTTGAAGGCAATAAGGCAGTAATTCCCCATATTTTGTGGCAAAAAGGCAGAAATTCCCCTCATTTGAAGGTAAAATGCTGAAATTCCCCTTATTTTGGGCAAAAAGGCAGAAATTCCCCTTATTTTTGGACAAAAGTGCAGAAATTTCACTTATTTCAGGGCAAAAAGTCAGAAATTTGCCTTATTTTGGGGCAAAAAGCAGAAATTCCCTTAATTTTGGGGCCAAAAATAGAAATTCCCCTTATTTTTGGGTAAAATTGCAGAAATTTAAAATATTTCAGGGCAAAAAGGCAGAAATTCCACTTAATTTCAGGCAATAAGGCAGAAATTTTCTGTATTTTGGAGCAAAATCTCAGAAATTCCCCTTATATTGGTGCAAAAATTCAGAAATTCCCTTTATTTTGGAGCAATAAGGCAGAAATTCCCCGTATTTTGAAGCAAAATTGCACTAATTCCCCTAATTTTGAGGGAAAATGGAGAAATTCACATTATTTTGGGGCAAAAAGACAGAAATTCTCCTTATTACACAGCAAAAAGTCAGAAATTCCCCTTATTTTGGGGCAAAATTGCATAAATTTCCCTTATTTTGTGGCAAAATTGCAGAAATTTTTCTTATTTTGGGCAAAATTGCAGAAATTTCACTTATTTCAGGGAAAGAAGGCAGGAATTTCTCTTATTTGGGGCAAAAAGGCAGAAATTTCTTTTATTTTGGTACAAAATTGCAAAAATTTTCTTTATTTTGAGGCAAAAATGCAGAAATTCCCCATATTTTGGGGCAAAAAGGCAGATATTCCCTTTATTATGAGGTAAAAAGGTTGAAATTCCTTTTATTTTGGGGCAAAAAGACAGAAATTCCCCTTATTTTGTGGCAAAAAGGCAGAAATTTCCCTTATTTTGGAGCAAAATTGCAGAAATTTCCCTTATTTTGTGGCAAAATTGCAGAAATTTTTTTATTTTGGGCAAAATTGCAGAAATTTCACTTATTTCAGGAAAAGAAGGCAGGAATTTCTCTTATTTTGGGGCAAAAAGGCAGAAATTTCTTATATTTTGGTACAAAATTGCAGAAATTTTCTATATTTTGGGACAAAAATGCAGAAATTCCCCTTATTTTGTGGCAAAAAGGCAGAAATTTCCCTTATTTTGGGGCAAAATTGCAGAAATTTTCTTTATTTTGTGGCAAAATTGGAGAAATTTTTCTTATTTTGGTCAAAATTGCAGAAATTTCACTCATTTCAGGGAAAGAAGGCAGGAATTTCTCTTATTTTGGGGCAAAAAGGCAGAAATTTCTTATATTTTGGTACAAAATTGCAGAAATTTTCTATATTTTGGGACAAAAATGCAGAAATTCCCCTTATTTTGTGGCAAAAAGGCAGAAATTTCCCTTATTTTGGGGCAAAATTGCAGAAATTTTCCTTATTTTGTGGCAAAATTGCAGAAATTTTTCTTATTTTGGGCAAAATTGCCGAAATTTCACTTATTTCAGAAAAAGAAGGCAGGAATTTCTCTTACTTTGGGGCAAAAAGGAAGAAATTTCTTATATTTTGGTTCAAAATTGCAGAAATTTTCTATATTTTGGGACAAAAATGCAGAAATTCCCCTTATTTTGTGGCAAAAAGGCAGAAATTTCCCTTATTTTGGGGCAAAATTGCAGCAATTTCACTTATTTCAAGGCAAAATTCCAAAAGTCCTTTTGTTTTGGGGCAAAAAGACAGAAATTCAGTTTATTTTTGGGTTAAAAAGCAGAAATTTCACTTAATTTGAGGTAAAAAGGCAGAAATTACTTATTTTGGGGCTAAAATGAAGAAATTTCCCTTTTTTGTGGCAAAAGGTATACATTCCCCTTATTTTCAGGCAAAAAAGCAGAAATTCTTCGTATTTTGAAGCAAAATTGCAGAAATTCCCCTAATTGTGAGGCAAAACGGCAGAAATTCCCTATATGTTGGGGCAAAAAGACAGAAATTCTCCTTATTTTGTGGCAAAACTCAGAAATTCCACTTATTTTGGGGCAAAATTCCAGAAATTTCCCTTATTTTAGGGCAAAAAAGCAGAAATTCCTAATATATTGTGGCAAAAATGCAGAAATTCCCCTTATTTTGAGGTAAAAAGGCTGAAATTCCTCTTATTTGGGGGCAAAAAGGAAGAATTTTTCTTTATTTTGGGGCAAAGTTGCAGAAATTTCACTTATTTCAGGGTAATAAGTCAGAAATTTTCCTTATTTTGGGGCAAAAAAAACAGAAATTTCTTTTGTTTTGGGGTAAAAAAGACAGAAATTCCACTTATTTAGAGGCAAAAGGCAGAAGTTCCTCTTAATTTTGCGCAAAAATGAAGAAATTTTCCTTTTTTATGGCAAAAAATATGCATTCCCCTTATTTTCGGGCAAAAAGGCAGAAATTCTCCTTATTTTGAAGCAAAATTGCAGAAATTCCCCTAATTTTGGGGTAAAAGTCAGACATTCCCTTTATTTTGGGGCAAAAATCAGAAATTCCCCTTATTTTGGGGAAAAATTCCAGAAATTTCTTTTAATTTGGGGCAAAATTGCAGAAATTTACCTTATTTTGGTGCAAAATTGCAGAAATTTCTGATATTTGGGGCAAAATTGCAGAAATTTCACTTATTTTCAGGTAAAAAGGCTGAAATTTCCTTTATTTTTGGGCAAAAAGTGAGAAATTCCCCTTATTTTGGGGCAAAATTGCAGAAATATTTCTTATTTTGGGGCAAAAAGCAGAAACTCCTTATATTTTGGGGCAAAAAAGAAGAAATTCCCCTTATTTTGGGATAAATTTGCAGAAATTTCCCTTATTTGGAATCAAAAAGGCAGAAAATCCTTTTAATTTCGGGCAAAAAGGCAGGAATACCCGTATTTTGGAGCAAAATTGCAGAATTTCCCCTAATATCGGGGCAAAAATGCAGAAATTCCCTTTATTTGGGGCAAAAGCAGAAGTTCCCCTTATTTTCGGGAAAAAAGGCAGAAATTCCTTGTATTTTGAAGCAAAATTGCAGAAACTCCCCTAATTTTGGGGCAAAAAGGCAGAAATTTCCTTTATTTTGGGGCAAAAATACAGAAATTCTCCTTATTTCGCGGCAAAAAGTCAGAAATTCCCCTTATTTTGGGGCAAAATTGAAGAACTTTCTCTTATTTTGGGGCAAAATTGCAGAAATTTCCCTTATTTTGGGGCAAAATTTTAGAAATTTCTTTTATTTTGGTACATAATTGCAGAAATTTTTCTTATATTGTGGCAAAAAGGCTAAAATTCCCCATATTTTGGTGCAAAAATGCTGAAATTCCCCTTATTTTGAGGTAAAATGCTGAAATTCCCCTTATTTTGGGGCAAAAAGGCCAAAATTTCCCTCATTTTGGGGCAAAAAGGCACAAATTTTCCTTATATTCGGGCAAAATTGCAGAAATTTCATTTATTTCTGGGCAAAAAGTCAGAAATTCCATTTATTTTGGGAAAAAAAACAGAAATTTCTTTTATTTTGGTACAAAGTTGAAGAAATTTTTCTAATTTTGGAACAAAAAGGCAGAAATTCATCATATTTTGTGGTAAAAGGCAGAAATTCCCCTTATTTTGAGGTAAAAAGGATTAAATTCCTCTTATTTTAGGGCAAAAAGGCAAAATTTTTTTTTACTTTGTGGCAAAAAGGCAGAAATTCTTGTTAATTGGGGCAGAAAAGCAGAAATTTTCCTTATTTGAAGGCAATAAGGCAGTAATTCCCCATATTTTGTGGCAAAAAGGCAGAAATTCCCCTCATTTGGAGGTAAAATGCTGAAATTCCCCTTATTTTGGGCAAAAAGGCAGAAATTCCCCTTATTTTTGGACAAAATTGCAGAAATTTCACTTATTTCAGGGCAAAAAGTAAGAAATTTGCCTTATTTTGGGGCAAAAAGAAAAAATTCCCCTAATTTTGGGGCCAAAAATTGAAATTCCCTTTATTTTGGGGTAAAATTGCAGAAATTTCAAATGTTTCAGGGCAAAAAGGCAGAAATTCCACTTAATTTCGGGCAATAAGGCAGAAATTTTCTGTATTTTGGAGCAAAATCTCAGAAATTCCCCTTATATTGGTGCAAAAATTCAGAAATTCCCTTTATTTTGGTGCAATAAGGCAGAAATTCCCCATATTTTGAAGCAAAATTGCACTAATTCCCCTAATTTTGAGGGAAAATGCAGAAATTCACATTATTTTGGGGCAAAAAGACAGAAATTCTCCTTATTACACAGCAAAAAGTCAGAAATTCCCCTTATTTTGGGGCAAAATTGCATAAATTTCCCTTATTTTGTGGCAAAATTGCAGAAATTTTTCTTATTTTGGGCAAAATTGCAGAAATTTCACTTATTTCAGGTAAAGAAGGCAGAAATTTTGCTTATTTGGGGCAAAAAGGCAGAAATTTCTTTTATTTTGGTACAAAATTGCAAAAATTTTCTTTATTTTGAGGCAAAAATGCAGAAATTCCCCATATTTTGGGGCAAAAAGGCAGATATTCCCTTTATTATGAGGTAAAAAGGGTGAAATTCCTTTTATTTTGGGGCAAAAATACAGAAATCCCCTTATTTTGTGGCAAAAAAGCAGAAATTTCCCTTATTTTCGGCAAAATAGCAGAAATTTCCCTTATTTTGGGGCAAAATTTTAGAAATTTCTTTTATTTTGGTACAGAATTGCAGAAATTTTTCTTCGTTTGTGGCAAAAAGGCAGAAATTCCCCATATTTTGGTGCAAAAAGTCTGAAATTCCCCTTATTTTGAGGTAAAATGCTGAAATTCCCCATATTTTGGGGCAAAAAGGCAGAAATTCCCTACATTTTGGGGCAAAAAGGCACAAATTTCCCTTATTTCGGGCAAAATTGCAGAAATTTCATTTATTTCAGGGCAAAGAGTCAGAAATTCCTTTTATTTTGGGTCAAAAAGGAGAAATTTCTTTTATTTTGGTACAAAGTTGAAGAAATTTTTCTTATTTTGGAACAAAAAGGCAGAAATTCCCCATATTTTGGGGCAAAAGGCAGAAATTCCCCTTATTTTGAGGTAAAAAGGCTGAAATTCCCCTTGTTTTGGGGCAAAAAGGCAGAAATTCCCTTTATTTTCTGGCAAAAAGGCAGAAATTCCCATTAGTTGGGGCAGAAAAGCAGAAACTTTTCTTATTTGGGGCAATAATGCAGAGATTCCCCATATTTTGTGGCAAAAAGGCAGAAATTCCCCTTATTTGGAGGTAAAATGCTGAAATTCCCCTTATTTGGGGCAATAGGCAGAAATTCCCCTTATTTTGGGGCAAAATTGCAGAAATTTCACTTATTTTAGGGCAAAAAGTCAGAAATTTCCCTTATTTTGGGGCAAAAAGAAGAAATTCCACCAATTTTGGGGCCAAAAACAGAAATTCCCCTTATTTTGGGGCAAAATTGCAGAAATTTTCCTTATTTTGTGGCAAAATTGCAGAAATTTTTCTTATTTTGGGCAAAATTGCAGAAATTTCACTTATTTCAGGGAAAGAAGTCAGGAATTTCTCTTATTTTGGGGCAAAAGGGCAGAAATTTCTTTTATTTTGGTACACAATTGCAGAAATTTTCTTTATTTTGGGGCAAAAATGAAGAAATTCCTCTTATTTTGTGGCAAAAAAACAGAAATTTCCCTTATTTTGGGGCAAAATTGCAGAAATTTCACTTATTTCAAGGCAAAATTCAGAAATTCCTTTTATTTTGGGGCAAAAAGGCAGAAATTTCTTTTATTTTGGTACAAAATTGCAGAAATTTTCTTTATTTTGGGGCAAAAATGCAGAAATTCCCCTTATTTTGTGGCAAAAAGGCAGAAATTTCCCTTATTTTGGGGAAAAATTGCAGAAATTTCCTTTATTTTGGTGCAATAAGGCAGAAATTCCTCATATTTTGAAGGAAAATTGCACAAATTCCCCTAATTTTGAGGGAAAATACAGAAATTCACATTATTTTGGGGCAAAAAGACAGAAATTCTCCTTATTTCACGGCAAAAAGTCAGAAATTCCCCTTATTTTGGGGAAAATTGCAGAAATTTCCCTTATTTTGTGGCAAAATTGCAGAAATTTTTCTTATTTTGGGCAAAATTGCAGAAATTTCACTTATTTCAGGAAAAGAAGGCAGGAATTTCTCTTATTTTGGGACAAAAAGGCAGAAATTTCTTATATTTTGGTACAAAATTGCAGAAATTTTCTATATTTTGGGACAAAAATGCAGAAATTCCCCTTATTTTGTGGCAAAAAGGCAGAAATTTCCCTTATTTTGGGGAAAAACTGCAGAAATTTCACTTATTTCAAGGAAAAATTCAAAAAGTCCTCTTATTTTGGGGCAAAAAGACAGAAATTCAGTTCATTTTTGGGTTAAAAGGCAGAAATTTCACTTAATTTGAGGTAAAAAGGCAGAAATTACTCTTATTTTGGGGCTAAAATGAAGAAATTTCTTTTTTTTGTGGCAAAAGGTATACATTCCCCTTATTTTCAGGCAAAAAAGCAGAAATTCCCCGTATTTTGAAGCAAAATTGCAGAAATTCCCCTAATTGTGAGGCAAAACGGCAGAAATTCCCTATATGTTGGGGCAAAAAGACAGAAATTCTCCTTATTTTGTGGCAAAACTCAGAAATTCCACTTATTTTGGGGCAAAATTCCAGAAATTTCTTTTATTTCAGGGCAAAAAAGCAGAAATTCCTAATATATTGTGGCAAAAATGCAGAAATTCCCCTTATTTTGAGGTAAAAAGGCTGAAATTCCTCTTATTTGGGGGCAAAAAGGAAGAATTTTTCCTTATTTTGGGGCAAAGTTGCAGAAATTTCACTTATGTCAGGGTAATAAGTCAGAAATTTTCCTTATTTTGAGGCAAAAAAGACAGAAATTTTTTTTTGTTTTGGGGTAAAAAAGACAGAAATTCCACTTGTTTAGAGGCAAAAGGCAGAAGTTCCTCTTAATTTGTGGCAAAAATGAAGAAATTTCCCTTTTTTATGGCAAAAAGGTATGCATTCCCCTTATTTTCAGGCAAAAAGGCAGAAATTCCCCTTATTTTGAAGCAAAATTGCAGAAATTCCCCTAATTTGGGGGTAAAAGGCAGACATTCCCTTTATTTTGGGGCAAAAATCAGCAATTCCCCTTATTTTGGGGAAAAATTCCAGAAATTTCCTTTAATTTGGGGCAAAATTGGAGAAATTTCACTTACTTTCAGGTAAAAAGGCTGATATTTCCTTTATTTTTGGGCAAAACGTGAGAAATTCCCCTTATTTTGCGGCAAAATTGCAGAAATATTTCTTATTTTGGGGCAAAAAGGCAGAAATTCCTTATATTTGGGGCAAAAAGGCAGAAATTCTCCTTATTTTGGGATAAAATTGCAGAAATTTCCCTTATTTGGGGGCAAAAAGGCAGAAAATCCTTTTAATTTCGGGCATAAAGGCAGAAATTCCCCGTATTTTGGAGCAAAATTGCAGAAATTCCCCTAATATCGGGGCAAAAATGCAGAAATTCCCTTTATTTGGGGCAAAAGCAGAAGTTCCCCTTATTTTCGGGAAAAAAGGCAGAAATTCCTTGTATTTTGAAGCAAAATTGCAGAAACTCCCTTAATTTTGGGGCAAAAAGGCAGAAATTTCCTTTATTTTGGGGCAAAAATACAGAAATTCTCCTTATTTCACGGCAAAAATTCAGAAATTCCCTTTATTTTGGGGCAAAATTGAAGAACTTTCCCTTATTTTCGGGAAAAATTGCAGAAATTTCCCTTATTTTGGGGCAAAATTGCAGAAATTTCACTTATTTTAGGGCAAAAAGTCAGAAATTTCCCTTATTTTGGGGCAAAAAGAAGAAATTCCACCAATTTGGGGGCCAAAAACAGAAATTCCCCTTATTTTGTGTAAAATTGCAGAAATTTCAAATATTTCAGTGCAAAAAGGCAGAAATTCCACTTAATTTTAGACAATAAGGCACAAATTTTCCGTATTTTGGAGCAAAATCTCAGAAATTCCTCTTATAATGATGCAAAAATGCAGAAATTCCCTTTATTTTGGTGTAAAAAGGCAGAAATTCCCCGTGTTTTGAAGCAAAATTGCAAATTCATCTAATTTTGAGTGAAAATACAGAAATTCAAATTATTTTGGGGCAAAAATACAGAAATTCTCCTTATTTCAGGGCATAACTTCAGAAATTCCCCTTATTTTGGGGCAAAATTGCAGAAATTTTCCTTATTTTGTGGCAAAATTGCAGAAATTTTTCTTATTTTGGGCAAAATTGCAGAAATTTCACTTATTTCAGGGAAAGAAGTCAGGAATTTCTCTTATTTTGGGGCAAAAAGGCAGAAATTTCTTTTATTTTGGTACACAATTGCAGAAATTTTCTTTATTTTGGGGCAAAAATGAAGAAATTCCTCTTATTTTGTGGCAAAAAAACAGAAATTTCCCTTATTTAGGGGCAAAATTGCAGAAATTTCACTTGTTTCAAGGCAAAATTCAGAAATTCCTTTTATTTTGGGGCAAAAAGACAGAAATTCCGTTTATTTTTGGGTAAAAAGGCAGAAATTTCACTTATTTTGAGGTAAAAAGGCAGAAATTACTCTTAATTTTGGGCTAAAATGAAGAAATTTCCCTTTTTTGTGGTAAAATTGCAGAAATTTTTATTATTTTAGGCAAAATTGCAGAAATTTCACTTATTTCAGGGAAAGAAGGCAGGAATTTCTCTTATTTTGGGGCAAAAAGGCAGAAATTTCTTTTATTTTGGTACAAAATTGCAGAAATTTTCTTTATTTTGGGGCAAAAATGCAGAAATTCCCCTTATTTTGTGGCAAAAAGGCAGAAATTTCCCTTATTTTGGGGCAAAATTGCAGAAATTTCCTTTATTTTGGTGCAATAAGGCAGAAATTCCTCATATTTTGAAAGAAAATTGCACAAATTCCCCTAATTTTGAGGGAAAATGCAGAAATTCACATTATTTTGGGGCAAAAAGACAGAAATTCTCCTTATTTCACGGCAAAAAGTCAGAAATTCCCCTTATTTTGGGGAAAAATTGCAGAAATTTTCCTTATTTTGTGGCAAAATTGCAGAAATTTTTCTTATTTTGGGCAAAATTGCAGAAATTTCACTTATTTCAGGCAAAGAAGGCAGGAATTTCTCTTATTTTGGGACAAAAAGGCAGAAAATTCTTATATTTTGGTACAAAATTGCAGAAATTTTCTATATTTTGGGACAAAAATGCAGAAATTCCCCTTATTTTGTGGCAAAAAGGCAGAAATTTCCCTTATTTTGGGGAAAAATTGCAGAAATTTCACTTATTTCAAGGAAAAATTCAAAAAGTCCTCTTATTTTGGGGCAAAAAGACAGAAATTCAGTTCATTTTTGGGTTAAAAGGCAGAAATTTCACTTAATTTGAGGTAAAAAGGCAGAAATTACTCTTATTTTGGGGCTAAAATGAAGAAATTTCTTTTTTTTGTGGCAAAAGGTATACATTCCCCTTATTTTCAGGCAAAAAAGCAGAAATTCCCCGTATTTTGAAGCAAAATTGCAGAAATTCCCCTAATTGTGAGGCAAAACGGCAGAAATTCCCTATATGTTGGGGCAAAAAGACAGAAATTCTCCTTATTTTGTGGCATAACTCAGAAATTCCACTTATTTTGGGGCAAAATTCCAGAAATTTCTTTTATTTTAGGGCAAAAAAGCAGAAATTCCTAATATATTGTGGCAACAATGCAGAAATTCCCCTTATTTTGAGGTAAAAAGGCTGAAATTCCTCTTATTTGGGGGCAAAAAGGAAGAATTTTTCCTTATTTTGGGGCAAAGTTGCAGAAATTTCACTTATGTCAGGGTAATAAGTCAGAAATTTTCTTTATTTTGAGGCAAAAAAGACAGAAATTTTTTTTTGTTTTGGGGTAAAAAAGACAGAAATTCCACTTATTTAGAGGCAAAAGGCAGAAGTTCCTCTTAATTTGTGGCAAAAATGAAGAAATTTCCCTTTTTTATGGCAAAAAGTTATGCATTCCTCTTATTTTCAGGCAAAAAGGCAGAAATTCCCCTTATTTTGAAGCAAAATTGCAGAAATTCCCCTAATTTTTGGGGTAAAAGGCAGACATTCCCTTTATTTTGGGGCAAAAATCAGCAATTCCCCTTATTTTGGGGAAAAATTCCAGAAATTTCCTTTAATTTGGGGCAAAATTGGAGAAATTTCACTTACTTTCAGGTAAAAAGGCTGATATTTCCTTTATTTTTGGGCAAAACGTGAGAAATTCCCCTTATTTTGCGGCAAAATTGCAGAAATATTTCTTATTTTGGGGCAAAAAGGCAGAAATTCCTTATATTTGGGGCAAAAAGGCAGAAATTCTCCTTATTTTGGGATAAAATTGCAGAAATTTCCCTTATTTGGGGGCAAAAAGGCAGAAAATCCTTTTAATTTCGGGCATAAAGGCAGAAATTCCCCGTATTTTGGAGCAAAATTGCAGAAATTCCCCTAATATCGGGGCAAAAATGCAGAAATTCCCTTTATTTGGGGCAAAAGCAGAAGTTCCCCTTATTTTCGGGAAAAAAGGCAGAAATTCCTTGTATTTTGAAGCAAAATTGCAGAAACTCCCTTAATTTTGGGGCAAAAAGGCAGAAATTTCCTTTATTTTGGGGCAAAAATACAGAAATTCTCCTTATTTCGCGGCAAAAATTCAGAAATTCCCCTTATTTTGGGGCAAAATTGAAGAACTTTCCCTTATTTTCGGGAAAAATTGCAGAAATTTCCCTGATTTTGGGGCAAAATTTTAGAAATTTCTTTTATTTTGGTACAGAATTGCAGAAATTTTTTTTATATTGTGGCAAAAAGGCTAAAATTCCCCATATTTTGGTGCAAAAATGCTGAAATTCCCCTTATTTTGAGGTAAAATGCTGAAATTCCCCATATTTTGTGGCAAAAATGCAGAAATTTCCCTCATTTTGGGGCAAAAAGGCACAAATTTTTCTTATTTTCGGGCAAAATTGAAGAAATTTCATTTATTTCAAGGCAAAAAGTCAGAAATTCCTTTTATTTTGGAACAAAAAACAGAAATTTCTTTTATTTTGTTACAAAGTGGAAGAAATTTTTCTGATTTTGGAACAAAAAGGCAGAAATTCCTCATATTTTGGAGTAAAAGGCAAAAATTCCCCTTATGATGAGGTAAAAAGGATGAAATTCCCCTTATTTTAGGGCAAAAAGGCAAAAATTTCCTTTACTTTGTGGCAAAAAAGGAGAAATTCTTGTTAATTGGGGCAGAAAAGCAGAAATTTTCCTTATTTGAAGGCAAAAAGGCAGTAATTCCCCATATTTTGTGGCAAAAAGGCAGAAATTCCCCTCATTTGGAGGTAAAATGCTGAAATTCCCCTTATTTTGGGCAAAAAGGCAGAAATTCCCCTTATTTTTGGACAAAATTGCAGAAATTTCACTTATTTCAGGGCAAAAAGTCAGAAATTTGCCTTATTTTGGGGGAGAAATCAGAAATTCCCCTAATTTTAGGGACAAAAATAGAAATTCCCCTTTTTTTGGGTAAAATTGCAGAAATTTCAAATATTTCAGGGCAAAAAGGCAGAAATTCCACTTAATATCGGGCAATAAGGCAGAAATGTTTTGTATTTTGGAGCAAAATCTCAGAAATTCCCCTTATATTGGTGCAAAAATGCAGAAATTCCCTTTATTTTGGTGCAATAAGGCAGAAATTCCCTGTATTTTGAAGCAAAATTGCACTAATTCCCCTAATTTTGAGGGAAAATGCAGAAATTCACATTATTTTGGGGCAAAAAGACAGAAATTCTCCATATTTCACGTCAAAAAGTCAGAAATTCCCCTTACTTTGGGGCAAAATTGCATAAATTTCCCTTATTTTGTGGCAAAATTGCAGAAATTTTTCTTATTTTGGGCAAAATTGCAGAAATTTCACTTATTTCAGAAAAAGAAGGCAGGAATTTCTCTTATTTTGGGGCAAAAAGGCAGAAATTTCTTTTATTTTGGTACAAAATTGCAAAAATTTTCTTTATTTTAAGGCAAAAATGCAGAAATTCCCCATATTTTGGGGCAAAAAGGCAGAGATTCCCCTTATTATGAGGTAAAAAGGCTGAAATTCCTTTTACTTTGGGGCAAAAAGACAGAAATCCTCCTTATTTTGTGGCAAAAAGGCAAAAATTTCCCTTATTTTGGAACAAAACTGCAGAAATTTCCCTTATTTTGGGGCAAAATTCTAGAAATTTCTTTTATTTTGGTACAGAATTGCAGAAATTTTTCTTCTTTTGTGGCAAAAAGGCAGAAATTCCCCTTATTTGGAGGTAAAATGCTGAAATTCCCCTTATTTTGGGCAAAAGGAAGAAATTCCCCTTATTTTTGAGCAAAATTTCAGAAATTTCACTTATTTTAGTGCAAAAAATTTGCCTTATTTTGAGGCAAAAAGCAGAAATTCCCCTAATTTTGGCGCCAAAAACAGAAATTCCCCTTATTTTGGGGTAAAATTGCAGAAATTTCAAATATTTCAGTGCAAAAAGGCAGAAATTCCATTTAATTTTAGACAATAAGGCACAAATTTTCCGTATTTTGGAGCAAAATCTAAGAAATTCCCCTTATAATGGTGCAAAAATGCAGAAATTTTCTTTATTTTGGTGTAATAAGGCAGAAATTCCCCGTGTTTTGAAGCAAAATTGCACAAATTCATCTAATTTTTAGGGAAAATACAGAAATTCAAATTATTTTGGGGCAAAAAGACAGAAATTCTCCTTATTTCAGGGCATAACGTCAGAAATTCCCCTTATTTTGGGGCAAAATTGCAGAAATTTCCCTTATTTTGAGGCAAAATTGCAGAAATTTTTCTTATTTTGGGCAAAATTGCAGAAATTTCACTTATTTCAAGGCAAAATTCAAAAATTCCTTTTATTTTGGGGCAAAAAGAAAGAAATTCCGTTTATTTTCGGGTAAAAAGGCAGAAATTTCACTTATTTTGAGGTAAAAAGGCAGAAATTACTCTTATTTTGGGGCTAAAATGAAGAAATTTTCCTTTTTTGTGGCAAAATTGCAGAAATTTTTCTTATTTTGGGCAAAATTGCAGAAATTTCACTTATTTCAGGGAAAGAAGGCAGGAATTTCTCTTATTATGGGGCAAAAAGGCAGAAATTTCTTTTATTTTGGTACAAAATTGCAGAAATTTTCTTCATTTTGGGGCAAAAATGCAGAAATTCCCCTTATTTTGTGGCAAAAAGGCAGAAATTTCCCTTATTTTGGGGCAAAATTGCAGAAATTTCACTTATTTCAAGGAAAAATTCCAAAAGTCCTCTTATTTTGGGGCAAAAAGACAGAAATTCAGTTTATTTTTGGGTTAAAAGGCAGAAATTTCACTTAATTTGAGGTAAAAAGGCAGAAATTACTCTTATTTTGTGGCTAAAATGAAGAAATTTCTTTTTTTTGTGGCAAAAGGTATACATTCCCCTTATTTTCAGGCAAAAAAGCAGAAATTCCCCGTATTTTGAAGCAAAATTGCAGAAATTCCCCTAATTGTGAGGCAAAACGGCAGAAATTCCCTATATGTTGGGGCAAAAAGACAGAAATTCTCCTTATTTTGTGGCAAAACTCAGAAATTCCACTTATTTTGGGGCAAAATTCCAGAAATTTCTTTTATTTTAGGGCAAAAAAGCAGAAATTCCTAATATATTGTGGCAAAAATGCAGAAATTCCCCTTATTTTGAGGTAAAAAGGCTGAAATTCCTCTTATTTGGGGGCAAAAAGTAAGAATTTTTCCTTATTTTGGGGCAAAGTTGCAGAAATTTCACTTATGTCAGGGTAATAAGTCAGAAATTTTCCTTATTTTGAGGCAAAAAAGACAGAAATTTTTTTTGTTTTGGGGTAAAAAAGACAGAAATTCCACTTATTTATAGGCAAAAGGCAGAAGTTCCTCTTAATTTGTGGCAAAAATGAAGAAATTTCCCTTTTTTATGGCAAAAAGGTATGCATTCCCCTTATTTTCAGGCAAAAAGGCAGAAATTCCTCTTATTTTGAAGCAAAATTGCAGAAATTCCCCTAATTTTGGGGTAAAAGGCAGACATTCCCTTTATTTTGGGGCAAAAATCAGCAATTCCCCTTATTTTGGGGAAAAATTCCAGAAATTTCCTTTAATTTGGGGCAAAATTGGAGAAATTTCACTTACTTTCAGGTAAAAAGGCTGATATTTCCTTTATTTTTGGGCAAAAAGTGAGAAATTCCCCTTATTTTGCGGCAAAATTGCAGAAATATTTCTTATTTTGGGGCAAAAAGGCAGAAATTCCTTATATTTGGGGCAAAAAGGCAGAAATTCTCCTTATTTTGGGATAAAATTGCAGAAATTTCCCTTATTTGGGGGCAAAAAGGCAGAAAATCCTTTTAATTTCGGGCATAAAGGCAGAAA
Source organism: Micromys minutus (assembly GCF_963924665.1). Classification (NCBI taxonomy): domain Eukaryota; kingdom Metazoa; phylum Chordata; class Mammalia; order Rodentia; family Muridae; genus Micromys; species Micromys minutus. Next base: position 1,610,227 of record NW_027667262.1, read on the forward strand.
TTCCCCGTATTTTGGAGCAAAATTGCAGAAATTCCCCTAATATCGGGGCAAAAATGCAGAAATTCCCTTTATTTGGGGCAAAAGCAGAAGTTCCCCTTATTTTCGGGAAAAAAAGGCAGAAATTCCTTGTATTTTGAAGCAAAATTGCAGAAACTCCCTTAATTTTGGGGCAAAAAGGCAGAAATTTCCTTTATTTTGGGGCAAAAATACAGAAATTCTCCTTATTTCGCGGCAAAAATTCAGAAATTCCCCTTATTTTGGGGCAAAATTGAAGAACTTTCCCTTATTTTCGGGAAAAATTGCAGAAATTTCCCTTATTTTGGGGCAAAATTTTAGAAATTTCTTTTATTTTGGTACAGAATTGCAGAAATTTTTTTTATATTGTGGCAAAAAGGCTTAAATTCCCCATATTTTGGTGCAAAAATGCTGAAATTCCCCTTATTTTGAGGTAAAATGCTGAAATTCCCCATATTTTGGGGCAAAAAGGCAGAAATTTCCCTCATTTTGGGGCAAAAAGGCACAAATTTTTCTTATTTTCGGGCAAAATTGAAGAAATTTCATTTATTTCAAGGCAAAAAGTCAGAAATTCCTTTTATTTTGGAACAAAAAACAGAAATTTCTTTTATTTTGTTACAAAGTGGAAGAAATTTTTCTTATTTTGGAACAAAAAGGCAGAAATTCCTCATATTTTGGAGTAAAAGGCAAAAATTCCCCTTATGTTGAGGTAAAAAGGATGAAATTCCCCTTATTTTAGGGCAAAAAGGCAAAAATTTCCTTTACTTTGTGGCAAAAAAGGAGAAATTCTTGTTAATTGGGGCAGAAAAGCAGAAATTTTCCTTATTTGAAGGCAAAAAGGCAGTAATTCCCCATATTTTGTGGCAAAAAGGCAGAAATTCCCCTCATTTGGAGGTAAAATGCTGAAATTCCCCTTATTTTGGGCAAAAATGCAGAAATTCCCCTTATTTTTGGACAAAATTGCAGAAATTTCACTTATTTCAGGGCAAAAAGTCAGAAATTTGCCTTATTTTGGGGGAGAAAACAGAAATTCCCCTAATTTTAGGGACAAAAATAGAAATTCCCCTTTTTTTGGGTAAAATTGCAGAAATTTCAAATATTTCAGGGCAAAAAGGCAGAAATTCCACTTAATATCGGGCAAGAAGGCAGAAATTTTCTGTATTTTGGAGCAAAATCTCAGAAATTCCCCTTATATTGGTGCAAAAATGCAGAAATTCCCTTTATTTTGGTGCAATAAGGCAGAAATTCCCCGTATTTTGAAGCAAAATTGCACTAATTCCCCTAATTTTGAGGGAAAATGCAGAAATTCACATTATTTTCGGGCAAAAAGACAGAAATTCTCCATATTTCACGTCAAAAAGTCAGAAATTCCCCTTACTTTGGGGCAAAATTGCATAAATTTCCCTTATTTTGTGGCAAAATTTTAGAAATTTTTCTTATTTTGGGCAAAATTGCAGAAATTTCACTTATTTCAGAAAAAGAAGGCAGGAATTTCTCTTATTTTGGGGCAAAAAGGCAGAAATTTCTTTTATTTTGGTACAAAATTGCAAAAATTTTCTTTATTTTGAGGCAAAAATGCAGAAATTCCCCATATTTTGGGGCAAAAAGGCAGAGATTCCCCTTATTATGAGGTAAAAAGGCTGAAATTCCTTTTATTTTGGGGCAAAAAGACAGAAATCCTCCTTATTTTGTGGCAAAAAGGCAGAAATTTCCCTTATTTTGGGGCAAAATTGCAGAAATTTCCCTTATTTTGGGGCAAAATTTTAGAAATTTCTTTTATTTTGGTACAGAATTGCAGAAATTTTTCTTCTTTTGTGGCAAAAAGGCAGAAATTCCCCTTATTTGGAGGTAAAATGCTGAAATTCCCCTTATTTTGGGCAAAAGGAAGAAATTCCCCTTATTTTTGAGCAAAATTGAAATTTCACTTATTTTAGTGCAAAAAGTCAGAAATTTGCCTTATTTTGAGGCAAAAAGCAGAAATTCCCCTAATTTTGGCACCAAAAACAGAAATTCCCCTTATTTTGGGGTAAAATTGCAGAAATTTCAAATATGTCAGTGCAAAAAGGCAGAAATTCCATTTAATTTTAGACAATAAGGCAAAAATATTCCGTATTTTGGAGCAAAATCTAAGAAATTCCCCTTGTAATGGTGCAAAAATGCAGAAATTTCCTTTATTTTGGTGTAATAAGGCAGAAATTCCCCGTGTTTTGAAGCAAAATTGCACAAATTCATCTAATTTTTAGGGAAAATACAGAAATACAAAATTATTTTGGGGCAAAAAGACAGAAATTCTCCTTATTTCAGGGCATAACGTCAGAAATTCCCCTTATTTTGGGGCAAAATTGCAGAAATTTCCCTTATTTTGTGGCAAAATTGCAGAAATTTTTCTTATTTTGGGCAAAATTGCAGAAATTTCACTTATTTCAAGGCAAAATTCAAAAATTCCTTTTATTTTGGGGCAAAAAGAAAGAAATTCCGTTTATTTTTGGGTAAAAAGGCAGAAATTTCACTTATTTTGAGGTAAAAAGGCAGAAATTACTCTTATTTTGGGGCTAAATGAAGAAATTTCCCTTTTTTGTGGCAAAATTGCAGAAATTTTTCTTATTTTGGGCAAAATTGCAGAAATTTCACTTATTTCAGGGAAAGAAGGCAGGAATTTCTCTTATTATGGGGCAAAAAGGCAGAAATTTCTTTTATTTTGGTACAAAATTGCAGAAATTTTCTTTATTTTGGGGCAAAAATGCAGAAATTCCCCTTATTTTGTGGCAAAAAGGCAGAAATTTCCCTTATTTTGGGGCAAAATTGCAGAAATTCCTTTTATTTTGGTGCAATAAGGCAGAAATTCCCCATATTTTGAAGCAAAATTGCACAAATTTCCCTAATTTTGAGGGAAAATGCAGAAATTCACATTATTTTGGGGCAAAAAGTCAGAAATTCTCCTTATTACACAGCAAAAAGTCAGAAATTCCCCTTATTTTGGGGCAAAATTGCAGAAATTTCCTTTATTTTGTGGCAAAATTTCAGAAATTTTTCTTATTTTGTGCAAAATTGCAGAAATTTCACTTATTTCAGGGAAAGAAGGCAGGAATTTCTCTTATTTTATGGTAAAAAGGCAGAAATTTCTTTTATTTTGGTACAAAATTACAGAAATTTTCTTTATTTTGAGGCAAAAATGTAGAAATTCCCCATATTTTGGGGCAAAAAGGCAGAGATTCCCTTTATTATGAGGTCAAAAGGCTGAAATTCCTTTTATTTTGAGGCAAAAAAACAGAAATTCCCCTTATTTTGTGGCAAAAGCAGAAATTTCCCTTATTTTCGGGCAAAATTATAGAAATTTATTTTATTTTGGTACAGAATTGCAAAAAATTTTCTTATTTTGTGGAAAAAAGGCAGAAATTCCCCATATTTTGGTGCAAAAAGTCTGAAATTCCCCTTATTTTGGGGTAAAATAATGAAACTCCCCATATTTTGGGGCAAAAAGTCAGAAATTCCCTAAATTTTGGGGCAAAAAGGCACAAATTACCATTATTTTCGGGCAAAATTGCAGAAATTTCATTTATTTCATGGCAAAAAGTCAGAAATTCTTTTTATTTTGGGGCAAAAACCAGAAATTTCTTTTATTTTGGTACAAAGTTGGAGAAATTTTTCTTATTTTGAAACAAAAAGGCAGAAATTCCCCTTATTTTGGGGCAAAAGGCAGAAAATCCCCTTATTTTGAGGTAAAAAGGATGAAATTCCTATTATTTTAGGGCAAAAAGGCAAAAATTTCCTTTAAATTGTGGCAAAAAGGCAGAAATTCTTGTTTATTGGGGCAGAATAGCAGAAATTTTCCTAATTTGAAGGCAATAAGGCACTAATTCCCCATATTTTGTGGCAAAAAGGCAGAAATTCCATTTATTTGGAGGTAAAATGCTCAAATTCCCCTTATTTTGGGCAAAAGGCAGAAATTCCCCTTATTTTGGTGCAAAATTGCAGAAATTTCACTTATTTTAGGGCAAAAAGTCAGAAATTTGCCTTATTTTGGGGCAAAAAACAGAAATTCCCCTTATTTTGGGGTAAAATTGCAGAAATTTAAAATAATTCAGTGCAAAAAGGAAGAAATTCCACTTAATTTTAGGCAATAAGGAACAATTTTTTTGTATTTTGGAGCAAAATCTCAGAAATTCTCCTTATAATGGTGCAAAAATGCAGAAATTCCCTTTATTTTGGTGTAATAAGGCAGAAATTCCCCGTGTTTTGAAGCAACATTGCACAAATTCATCTAATTTTGAGGGAAAATGCAGAAATTCAAATTATTTTGGGGCAAAAAGACAGAAATTCTCCTTCTTTCAGAGCATAACATCAGAAATTCCCCTTATTTTGGGGCAAAATTGCAGAAATTCCCTTTATTTTGTGGCAAAAAGGCAGAAATTTCCCTTATTTTGGGGCAAAATTGCAGAAATTTCACTTATTTCAAGGCAAAATTCAAAAATTCCTTTTAAATTGGGGCAAAAAGACAGAAATTCCTTTTATTTTTGGGTAAAAAGGCAGAAATTTCACTTATTTTGAGGTAAAAAGGCAGAAATAACTCTTATTTAGGGGCTAAAATGAAGAAATTTCCCTTTTTTGTGGCAAAATTAAAGAAATTTTTCTTATTTTGGCAAAATTGCAGAAATTTCACTTATTTCAGGGAAAGAAGGCAGGAATTTCTCTTATTTTGGGGCAAAAAGGCAGAAATTTCTTTTATTTTGGTACAAAATTGCAGAAATTTTGTTTATTTTGAGGCCAAAATGCAGAAATTCCCCATATTTTGGGGCAAAACGGCAGAGATTCCCCTTATTATGACGTAAAAAGGCTGAAATCCCTTTTATTTTGGGGCAAAAAGACAGAAATTCCCCGTATTTTGTGGCAAAAAATCAGAAATTTCCCTTATTTTGGGGCAAAATTGCAGAAATTTTCCTTATTTTAGGGCAAAATTTTAGAAATTTCTTTTATTTTGGTACAGAATTGCAGAAATTTTTCTTCTCTTGTGGCAAAAAGGCAGAAATTCCCCATATTTTGGTGCAAAAAGGCAGAAATTCCCCTTATTTTGAGGTAAAATGCTGAAATTCCCCATATTTTGGGGCAAAAAGGCTGAAATTCCCTACATTTTGGGGCAAAAAGTCACAAATTTCCCTTATTTTCGGCAAAATTGCAGAAATTTCATTTATTTCAGGGCAAAAAGTCAGAAATTCTTCTTATTTTGGGGCAAAAAGCAGAAATTTCTTTTATTTTGGTACAAAGTTGAAGAAATTTTTCTTATTTTGGAACAAAAAGGCAGAAATTCCCCATATTTTGGGGCAAAAGGCAGAAATTCCCCTTATTTTGAGGTAAAAAGGCTGAAATTCCCCTTATTTTGGGGCAAAAAGGCAGAAATTCCCTTTATTTTGTTGCAAAAAGGCAGAAATTCCCATTAATTGGTGCAGAAAAGCAGAAACTTTCCTTATTTGGGGGCAATAATGCAGAAATTCCCCATATTTTGTGGCAAAAAGGCAGAAATTCCCCTTATTTGGAGGTAAAATGCTAAAATTCCCCTTATTTTGGGCAAAAGGCAGAAATTCCAATTATTTTGGGGCAAAATTGCAGAAATTTCACTTATTTTAGGGCAAAAAGTCAGAAATTTGCCTTATTTTGGGGCAAAAAGAAGAAATTCCCCTAATTTGGGGGCCAAAAACAGAAATTCCCTTTATTTTGGGGTAAAATTGCAGAAATTTCAAATATTTCAGTGCAAAAAGGCAGAAATTCCACTTAATTTTAGGCAATAAGGCACAAATTTTCCATATTTTGGAGCAAAATCTCAGAAATTCCCCTTATAATGGTGCAAAAATGCAGAAATTCCCTTTTTTTGGTGTAATAAGGCAGAAATTCCCCGTGTTTTGAAGCAAAATTGCACAAATTCATCTAATTTTGAGGGAAAATGCAGAAATTCAAATTATTTTGGGGCAAAAAGACAGAAATTCTCCTTATTACACAGCAAAAAGTAAGAAATTCCCCTTATTTTGGGGCAAAATTGCAGAAAATTCCCTTATTTTGTGGCAAAATTGCAGAAATTTTTCTTATTTTGGGCGAAATTGCAGAAATTTCACTTATTTCAGGGAAAGAAGGCAGGAATTTCTCTTATTTTGGGGCAAAAGGGCAGAAATTTCTTTTTTTTCGTAAAAAAATGCAGAACTTTTCTTTATTTTGGGCAAAAATGCAGAAATTCCCCTTATTTTGTGGCAAAAAGGCAGAAATTACTCTTATATTGGAACAAAATTTCAGAAATTTCACTTATTTCAAGGCAAAATTCAAAAATTCCTTTTATTTTGGGGCAAAAAGACAGAAAATCCGTTTATTTTTGGGTAAAAAGGCAGAAATTTCACTTATTTTGAGGTAAAAAGGCAGAAATTACTTTTATTTTGGGGCTAAAATGAAGAAATTTCCTTTTTTGGTGGCAAAATTGCAGAAATTTTTCTTATTTTGGGCAAAATTGCAGAAATTTCACTTATTTCAGGGAAAGAAGGCAGGAATTTCTCTTATTTTGGGGCAAAAAGGCAGAAATTTCTTTTTTTTTTTGGTACAAAATTGCAGAAATTTTCTTTATTTTAGGGCAAAAATGCAGAAATTCCCCTTATTTTGTGGCAAAAAGGCAGAAATTTCCTTATTTTGGGGCAAAATTGCAGAAATTTCACTTATTTCAAGGCAAAATTCAAAAATTCCTTTTATTTTAGGGCAAAAAGACAGAAATTCTGTTTATTTTTGGGTAAAAAGGCAGAAATTTCACTTATTTTGAGGTAAAAAAACAGAAATTACTCTTATTTTGCGGCTAAAATGAAGAAATTTCTCTTTTTTGTGGCAAAATTGCAGAAATTTTTCTTATTTTGGGCAAAATTGCAGAATTTTCACTTATTTAAGGGAAAGAAGGCAGAAATTTCTTATTTTGGGGCAAAAAGGCAGAAATTTCTTTTATTTTGCTACAAAATTGCAGAAATTTTCTTAATTTTGGGGCAAAAATGCAGAAATTCCTTTTATTTTGTGGCAAAAAGGCAGAAATTTCCCTTATTTTGGGGCAAAATTGCAGAAATTCCCTTTATTTTGGTGCAATAAGGCAGAAATTCCCCATATTTTGAAGCAAAATTGCACAAATTCCCCTAATTTTGAGGGAAAATGCAGAAATCCCATTATTTTGGTGCAGAAAGACAGAAATTCTCCTTATTTCACGGCAAAAAGTAAGAAATTCCCCTTATTTTGGAGCAAAATTGCAGAAATTTCCCTTATTTTGTGGCAAAATTGCAGAAATTTTTCTTATTTTGGGCAAAATTGCAGAAATTTCACTTATTTCAGGCAAAGAAGGCAGGAATTTCTCTTATTTTGGAACAAAAAGGAAGAAATTTCTTTTATTTTGCTACAAAATTGCAGAAATTTTCTTTATATTGAGGCAAAAATGCAGAAATTCCCCATTTTTGGGGGCAAAAAGACAGAGATTCCCCTTACTATGAGGTAAAAAGGCTGAAATTCCTTTTATTTTGGGGCAAAAAGACAGAAATTCCTCTTACTTTGTGCCAAAAAGGCAGAAATTGCCCCTATTTTGGGGCAAAATTGCAGAAATTTCCCTTATTTTTGGGCAAAATTTTAGAAATTTCTTTTATTTTGGTACAGAATTGCAGAAATTTTTTTATTTTGTGGAAAAAAGGCAGAAATTCCACATATTTTGGTGCAAAAAGGCTGAAATTCCCCTTATTTTGAGGTAAAATGCTGAAATTCCCCTTATTTTGGGCAAAAGGCAGAAATTCCCCTTATTTTGGTGCAAAATTGCAGAAATTTCACTTATTTTAGGGCAAAAAGTCAGAAATTTCCCTTATTTTGAGGCAAAACCAGAAATTTCCCTAATTTTGGGGCCAAAAACAGAAATTCCCCTTATTTTGGGGTAAAACTGCAGAAATTTCAAATATTTCAGTGCAAAAAGGCAGAAATTCCACTTAATTTTAGGCAATGAGGCACAAATTTTCCATATTTTGGAGCAAAATCTCAGAAATTCCCCTTATAATGGTGCAAAAATGCAGAAATTCCCTTTATTTTGGTGTAATAAGGCAGAAATTCCCAGTGTTTTGAAGCAAAATTGCACAAATTCACCTAATTTTGAGGGAAAATGCAGAAATTCAAATTATTTTGGGGCAAAAAGACAGAAATTCTCCTTATTTCAGGGCAAAAAAGACAGACATTCCCTTTGTTTTTGGGTAAAAAAGACAGAAATTCCACTTATTTAGACGCAAAAGGCAGAAGTTCCTCTTAATTTGGCGCAAAAATGAAGAAATTTCCCTTTTTTATGGCAAAAAGGTATGCATTCCCCTTATTTTCGGGCAAAAAAGCAGAAATTCTTTTTATTTTGAAGCAAAATTGCAGAAATTTCCCTAATTTTGTGGCAAAAGGCAGACATTCCCTTTATTTTGGGGCAAAAATCAGAAATTCCCCTTATTTTGAGGCGAAATTCCAGAAATTTCCTTTAATTTGGGGCAAAATTGCAGAAATTTACCTCATTTTGGGGCAAAATTGCAAAAATTTCCCTTATTTGGGGCAAAATTGCAGAAATTTCCTTATTTTCAGGTAAAAAGTCTGAAATTTCCTTTATTTTGGGGCAAAAAGTGAGAAATTCCCCTTATTTTGTGGCAAAATTGCAGAAATATTTCTTATTTTGGGGCAAAATTTAGAAATTCCCCTTATTTTGGGGTAAAATTGCAGAAATTTCTTTTATTTGGGGGCAAAAAGGCAGAAAATCCTTTTAATTTCAGGCAAAAATGCATAAATTTCCCGTATTTTGCAGCAAAATTGTAGAATTTCCCCTATTTTCGGGGCAAAAATGCAGAAATTCCCTTTATTTGGGGCAAAGCAGAAGTTCTCCTTATTTTCGGAAAAAAAGGCAGAAATTCCTTGTATTTTGAAGCAAAATTGCAGAAACTCCCCTAATTTTGGGGCAAAAAGGCAGAGATTCCCTTTATTTTGGGGCAAAAATACAGAAATTCTCCTTATTTCGTGGCAAAAAGTCAGAAATTCCCCTTATTTTGGGGCAAAATTGAAGAACTTTCCCTTATTTTGGGGAATAATTGCAGAAATTTCCCTTATTTTGGGGCAAAATTTTAGAAATTTCTTTTATTTTGGTACAGAATTGCAGAAATTTTTCTTATATTGTGGCAAAAGGCTAAAATTCCACATATTTTGGTGCAAAAAGGCTGAAATTACCCTTATTTTGAGGTAAAATGCTGAAATTCCCCATATTTTGGCGCAAAAAAGCAGAAATTTCCCTCATTTTGGGACAAAAAGGCACAAATTTTCCTTATTTTCAGGCAAAATTGAAGAAATTTCATTTATTTCAGGGCAAAAAGTCAAAAATTCCTTTTATTTTGGGACAAAAAGCAGAAATTTCTTTTATTTTGGTACAAAGTTAAAGAAATTTTTCTTATTTTGGAACAAAAAGGCAGAAATTCCCCATATTTTGGGGTAAAAGGCAGAAATTCCCCTTATTTTGAGGTAAAAAGAATGAAATTCCCCTTATTTTAGGGCAAAAAGGCAAAAATTTCCTTTACTTTGTGGCAAAAAGGAAGAAATTCTTGTTAATTGGGGCAGAAAAGCAGAAATTTTCCTCATTTGAAGGCAATACGGCAGTAATTCCCCATATTTAGTGGCAAAAAGGCAGAAATTCCCCTTATTTGGAGGTAAAATGCTGAAATTCCCCTTATTTTGGGCAAAAAGGCAGAAATTCCCCTTATTTTGGGACAAAATTGCAGAAATTTCACTTATTTCAGGGCAAAAAGTCAGAAATTTGCCTTATTTTGGGGCAAAAAGCAGAAATTCCCTTAATTTTGGGGCCAAAAATAGAAATTCCCCTTATTTTTGGGTAAAATTGCAGAAATTTAAAATATTTCAGGGCAAAAAGGCAGAAATTCCACTTAATTTCAGGCAATAAGGCAGAAATTTTCTGTATTTTGGAGCAAAATCTCAGAAATTCCCCTTATATTGGTGCAAAAATGCAGAAATTCCCTTTATTTTGGTGCAATAAGGCAGAAATTCCCCGTATTTTGAAGCAAAATTGCACAAATTCCCCTAATTTTGAGGGAAAATGGAGAAATTCACATTATTTTTGGGCAAAAAGACAGAAATTCTCCTTATTACACTGCAAAAAGTCAGAAATTCCCCTTATTTTGGGGCAAAAAGCAGAAATTTCTTTTATTTTGGTACAAAGTTGAAGAAATTTTTCTTATTTTGGAACAAAAAGGCAGAAATTCTCCATATTTTGGGGCAAAAGGCAGAAATTCCCCTTATTTTGAGGTAAAAAGGCTGAAATTCCCCTTATTTTGGGGCAAAAAGGCAGAAATTCCCTATATTTTGTGGCAAAAAGGCAGAAATTCCCATTAATTGGCGCAGAAAAGCAGAAACTTTCCTTATTTGGGGGCAATAATGCAGAAATTCCCCATATTTTGTGGCAAAAAGGCAGAAATTCCTCTTATTTGGAGGTAAAATGCTGAAATTCCCCTTATTTTGGGCAAAAGGCAGAAATTCCCCTTATTTTGCGGCAAAATTGCAGAAATTTCACTTATTTTAGGGCAAAAAGTCAGAAATTTGCCTTATTTTGGGGCAAAAAGAAGAAATTCCCCTAATTTGGGGGCCAAAAACAGAAATTTCCTTTATTTTGGGGTAAAATTGCAGAAATTTCAAATATTTCAGTACAAAAAGGCAGAAATTCCACTTAATTTTAAGCAATAAGGCAGAAATTTTCCGTATTTTGGAGCAATATCTCAGAAATTCCCCTTATATTGGTGCAAAAATGCAGAAATTCCCTTTCTTTTGGTGTAATAAGGCAGAAATTCCCCGTGTTTTGAAGCAAAATTGCACAAATTCATCTAATTTTGAGGGAAAATGCAAAAATTCAAATTATTTTGGGGCAAAAAGACAGAAATTCTCTTTATTTCAGGGCAAAACGTCAGAAATTCCCCTTATTTTGGGGCAAAATTGCAGAAATATCCCTTATTTTGTTGCAAAATTGCAGAAATTTTTCTTATTTTTGGCAAAATTGCAGAAATTTCACGTATTTCAGGGAGAGAAGGCAGGAATTTCTCTTATTTTAGAGCAAAAGTGCAGAAATTTCTTTTTTTTTGGTACAAAATTGCAGAAATTTTCTTTATTTTGGGGCAAAAATGCAGAAATTCTTCTTATTTTGTGGGAAAAAGGCAGAAATTTCCCTTATTTTGGGGAAAAATTGCATAAATTTCAATTATTTCAAAAAAAAATTCTAAAATTTTTTTTATTTTGAGGCAAAAAGAAAGAAATTTCGTTTATTTTTGGGTAAAAAGGCAGAAATTTCACTTATTTTGAGGTAAAAAAGGCAGAAATTTCTCTTATTTTGGGGCTAAAATGAAGAAATTTCCCTTTTTTGTGGCAAAATTGCAGAAATTTTCCTTATTTTGGGCAAAATTGCAGAAATTATACTTATTTCAGGGAAAGAAGGCAGGAATTTCTCTTACTTTGGGGCAAAAAGGCAGAAATTTCTTTTATTTTGGTACAAAATTGAAGAAATTTTCTTTATTTTGGGGCAAAAATGCAGAAATTCCTCTTATTTTGTGGGAAAAAGGCAGAAATTTCCCTTATTTTGGGGCAAAATTGCAGAAATTCCCTTTATTTTGGTGCAATAAGGCAGAAATTCCCCATATTTTGAAGCAAAATTGCACAAATTCCCCTAATTTTAAGGGAAAATGTAGAAATTCACATTATTTTGGGGCAAAAAGACAGAAATTCTCCTTATTTCACGGCAAAAAGTCAGAACTTCCGCATATTTTGGGGAAAAATTGCAGAAATTTCCCTTATTTTGTGGCAAAATTGCAGAATTTTTTTTTTTATTTTGGGCAAAATTGCAGAAATTTCACTTATTTCAGGGAAAGAAGGCAGGAATTTCTCTTATTTTGGGGCAAAAAGGCAGAAATTTCTTTTATTTTGGTACAAAATTTCAGAAATTTTCTTTATTTTGAGGCAAAAATGCAAAAATTCCCCATATTTTGGGGTAAAAAGGCAGAGATTCCCCTTATGATGAGGTAAAAATGTTGAAATTCCTTTTATTGTGGGGCAAAAAGACAGAAATTCCCCTTATTTTGTGGCAAAAAGGCAGAAATTTCCCTTATTTTGGTACAGAATTGCAGAAATTTTTCTTATTTTGTGGCAAGAAGGCAGAAATTCTCCATATTTTGGTGCAAAAAGTCTGAAATTCCCCTTAATTTGAGTTAAAATGCTGAAATTCCCCATATTTTGGGGCAAAAAGGCAGAAACTCCCTACATTTTGGGGCAAAAAGGCACAAATTTCCCTTATTTTGCGGCAAAATTGCAGAAATTTCATTTATTTCAGGGCAAAAAGTCAGAAATTCCTTTTTTTTTGGGGCAAAAATGCAGAAATTCCCTTTATTTTGTGGCAAAAAGGCAGAAATTCCCATTAATTGGGGCAGAAAAGCAGAAACTTTTTTTATTTGGGGGCAATAATGCAGAAATTCCCCATATTTTGTGGCAAAAAGGCAGAAATTCCCCTTATTTGGAGGTAAAATGCTGAAAATCCCCTTATTTTGGGCAAAAGTCAGAAATTCCCCTTATTTTGGGGCAAAATTGCAGAAATTTCACTTATTTTAGGGCAAAAAGTCAGAAATTTGCCTTATTTTGGGGCAAAAAGCAGAAATTCCCATATTTTTTGGGGCCAAAACAGAAATTCCCCTTATTTTGGGGTAAAATTGCAGAAATTTCAAACATTTCAGTGCAAAAAGGCAGAAATTCCACTTAATTTTAGGCAATAAGGCAGAAATTTTCCGTATTTTGGAGCAATATCTCAGAAATTCCCCTTATATTGGTGCAAAAATGCAGAAATTCCCTTTATTTTGGTGTAATAAGGCAGAAATTCCCCGTGTTTTGAAGCAAAATTGCACAAATTCATCTAATTTTGAGGGAAAATGCAGAAATTCAAATTATTTTGGGGCAAAAAGACAGAAATTCTCCGTATTTCAGGGCAAAACGTCAGAAATTCCTCTTATTTTGTGGCAAAATTGCAGAAATATCCCTTATTTTGTTGCAAAATTGCAGAAATTTTTTTATTTTGGGCAAAATTGCAGAAATTTTACTTATTTCAGGGAAAGAAGGTAGGAATTTCTTTTATTTTGGGGCAAAAAGGCAGAAATTTCTTTTATTTTGGTACAAAATTATAGAAATTTTCTTTATTTTGGGGCAAAAATGCAGAAATTCCCCATATTTTGTGGGAAAAAGGCAGAAATTTCCCTTATTTTGGGGCAAAATTGCAGAAATTCCCTTTATTTTGGAGCAATAAGGCAGAAATTCCCAATATTTTGAAGCAAAATTGCACTAATTTCCCTAATTTTGAGGGAAAATGCAGAAATTCACATTATTTTGGGCAAAAAGACAGAAATTCTCCTTATTTCACGGCAAAAAGTCAGAAATTCCCCTTATTTTGGGGCAAAATTGCAGAAATTTCACTTATTTTAGGGCAAAAAGTCAGAAATTTGCCTTATTTTGGGGCAAAAAGCAGAAATTCCCATATTTTTTGGGGCCAAAACAGAAATTCCCCTTATTTTGGGGTAAAATTGCAGAAATTTCAAACATTTCAGTGCAAAAAGGCAGAAATTCCACTTAATTTTAGGCAATAAGGCAGAAATTTTCCGTATTTTGGAGCAATATCTCAGAAATTCCCCTTATATTGGTGCAAAAATGCAGAAATTCCCTTTATTTTGGTGTAATAAGGCAGAAATTCCCCGTGTTTTGAAGCAAAATTGCACAAATTCATCTAATTTTGAGGGAAAATGCAGAAATTCAAATTATTTTGGGGCAAAAAGACAGAAATTCTCCGTATTTCAGGGCAAAACGTCAGAAATTCCTCTTATTTTGTGGCAAAATTGCAGAAATATCCCTTATTTTGTTGCAAAATTGCAGAAATTTTTTTATTTTGGGCAAAATTGCAGAAATTTTACTTATTTCAGGGAAAGAAGGTAGGAATTTCTTTTATTTTGGGGCAAAAAGGCAGAAATTTCTTTTATTTTGGTACAAAATTATAGAAATTTTCTTTATTTTGGGGCAAAAATGCAGAAATTCCCCATATTTTGTGGGAAAAAGGCAGAAATTTCCCTTATTTTGGGGCAAAATTGCAGAAATTCCCTTTATTTTGGAGCAATAAGGCAGAAATTCCCAATATTTTGAAGCAAAATTGCACTAATTTCCCTAATTTTGAGGGAAAATGCAGAAATTCACATTATTTTGGGCAAAAAGACAGAAATTCTCCTTATTTCACGGCAAAAAGTCAGAAATTCCCCTTATTTTGGGGCAAAATTGCAGAAATTTCCCTTATTTTGTGGCAAAATTGCAGAAATTTTTCTTATTTTGTGCAAAATTGCAGAAATTTCACTTATTTCAGGGAAAGAAGGCAGTAATTTCTCTTATTTTGGGGCAAAAAGGCAGAAATTTCTTTTATTTTGGTACAAAATTGCAGAAATTTTCTTTATTTTGGAACAAAAATGCAGAAATTCACCTTATTTTGTGGCAAAAAGGCAGAAATTTTTCTTATTTTGGACAAAATTGCAGAAATTTCACTTATTTCAAGGCAAAATTCAAAAATTCCTTTTATTTTGGGGCAAAAAGACAGAAATTCCATTTATTTTTAGGTAAAAAGGCAGAAATTTCACTTATTTTGAGGTAAAAAGGGAGAAATTACTCTTATTTTGGGGCTAAAATGAAGAAATTTCCCTTTTTGTGGCAAAATTGCAGAAATTTTTCTTATTTTGGGCAAAATTGCAGAAATTTCACTTATTTCAGGGAAAGAAGGCAGGAATTTCTCTTATGTTGGGGCAAAAAGGCAGAAATTTTTTTTATTTTGCTACAAAATTGCAGAAATTTTCTTTATTTTGGGGCAAAAATGCAGAAATTCCCCTTATTTTGGGGCAAAAAGGCAGAGATTCCCCTTATTATGAGGTAAAAAGGCTGAAATTCCTTTTATTTTGGGGCAAAAATACTGAAATTCCCCTTATTTTGTGGCAAAAAGGCAGAAACTTCCCTTATTTTGGAGCAAAATTGTAGAAATTTCCATTATTTTCGAGCAAAATTTTAGAAATTTATTTTATTTTGGTACAGAATTGCAGAAATTTTTTTTATTTTGTGGCAAAAAGGCAGAAATTCCCCATATTTTGGTGCAAAAAGGCTGAAATTCCCCTTATTTTGAAGTAAAATGCTGAAATTCCTCATATTTTGGGGCAAAAAGGCAGAAATTACCTACATTTTGGGGCAAAAAAACAGAAATTTCCCTTATTTTGCGGCAAAATTGCAGAAATTTCATTTATTTCAGGGCAAAAAGTCAGAAATTCCTTTTATTTTGGGGCAAAAAGGCAGAAATTCCCTTTATTTTGTGGCAAAAATGCAGAAATTCCCATTAATTGGGGCAGAAAAGCAGAAACTTTCCTTATTTGGGGGCAATAATGCAGAAATTCCCTATATTTTGTGGCAAAAAGGCAGAAATTCCCCTTATTTGGAGGTAAAATGCTGAAAATCCCCTTATTTTGGGCAAAAGGCAGAAATTCCCCTTATTTTGGGGCAAAATTGCAGAAATTTCACTTATTTTAGGGCAAAAAGTCAGAAATTTGCCTTATTTTGGGGCAAAAAGCAGAAATTCCCATATTTTTTGGGGCCAAAACAGAAATTCCCCTTATTTTGGGGTAAAATTGCAGAAATTTCAAACATTTCAGTGCAAAAAGGCAGAAATTCCACTTAATTTTAGGCAATAAGGCAGAAATTTTCCGTATTTTGGAGCAATATCTCAGAAATTCCCCTTATATTGGTGCAAAAATGCAGAAATTCCCTTTATTTTGGTGTAATAAGGCAGAAATTCCCCGTGTTTTGAAGCAAAATTGCACAAATTCATCTAATTTTGAGGGAAAATGCAGAAATTCAAATTATTTTGGGGCAAAAAGACAGAAATTCTCCGTATTTCAGGGCAAAACGTCAGAAATTCCTCTTATTTTGTGGCAAAATTGCAGAAATATCCCTTATTTTGTTGCAAAATTGCAGAAATTTTTTTATTTTGGGCAAAATTGCAGAAATTTTACTTATTTCAGGGAAAGAAGGTAGGAATTTCTTTTATTTTGGGGCAAAAAGGCAGAAATTTCTTTTATTTTGGTACAAAATTATAGAAATTTTCTTTATTTTGGGGCAAAAATGCAGAAATTCCCCATATTTTGTGGGAAAAAGGCAGAAATTTCCCTTATTTTGGGGCAAAATTGCAGAAATTCCCTTTATTTTGGAGCAATAAGGCAGAAATTCCCAATATTTTGAAGCAAAATTGCACTAATTTCCCTAATTTTGAGGGAAAATGCAGAAATTCACATTATTTTGGGCAAAAAGACAGAAATTCTCCTTATTTCACGGCAAAAAGTCAGAAATTCCCCTTATTTTGGGGCAAAATTGCAGAAATTTCACTTATTTTAGGGCAAAAAGTCAGAAATTTGCCTTATTTTGGGGCAAAAAGCAGAAATTCCCATATTTTTTGGGGCCAAAACAGAAATTCCCCTTATTTTGGGGTAAAATTGCAGAAATTTCAAACATTTCAGTGCAAAAAGGCAGAAATTCCACTTAATTTTAGGCAATAAGGCAGAAATTTTCCGTATTTTGGAGCAATATCTCAGAAATTCCCCTTATATTGGTGCAAAAATGCAGAAATTCCCTTTATTTTGGTGTAATAAGGCAGAAATTCCCCGTGTTTTGAAGCAAAATTGCACAAATTCATCTAATTTTGAGGGAAAATGCAGAAATTCAAATTATTTTGGGGCAAAAAGACAGAAATTCTCCGTATTTCAGGGCAAAACGTCAGAAATTCCTCTTATTTTGTGGCAAAATTGCAGAAATATCCCTTATTTTGTTGCAAAATTGCAGAAATTTTTTTATTTTGGGCAAAATTGCAGAAATTTTACTTATTTCAGGGAAAGAAGGTAGGAATTTCTTTTATTTTGGGGCAAAAAGGCAGAAATTTCTTTTATTTTGGTACAAAATTATAGAAATTTTCTTTATTTTGGGGCAAAAATGCAGAAATTCCCCATATTTTGTGGGAAAAAGGCAGAAATTTCCCTTATTTTGGGGCAAAATTGCAGAAATTCCCTTTATTTTGGAGCAATAAGGCAGAAATTCCCAATATTTTGAAGCAAAATTGCACTAATTTCCCTAATTTTGAGGGAAAATGCAGAAATTCACATTATTTTGGGCAAAAAGACAGAAATTCTCCTTATTTCACGGCAAAAAGTCAGAAATTCCCCTTATTTTGGGGCAAAATTGCAGAAATTTCACTTATTTTAGGGCAAAAAGTCAGAAATTTGCCTTATTTTGGGGCAAAAAGCAGAAATTCCCATATTTTTTGGGGCCAAAACAGAAATTCCCCTTATTTTGGGGTAAAATTGCAGAAATTTCAAACATTTCAGTGCAAAAAGGCAGAAATTCCACTTAATTTTAGGCAATAAGGCAGAAATTTTCCGTATTTTGGAGCAATATCTCAGAAATTCCCCTTATATTGGTGCAAAAATGCAGAAATTCCCTTTATTTTGGTGTAATAAGGCAGAAATTCCCCGTGTTTTGAAGCAAAATTGCACAAATTCATCTAATTTTGAGGGAAAATGCAGAAATTCAAATTATTTTGGGGCAAAAAGACAGAAATTCTCCGTATTTCAGGGCAAAACGTCAGAAATTCCTCTTATTTTGTGGCAAAATTGCAGAAATATCCCTTATTTTGTTGCAAAATTGCAGAAATTTTTTTATTTTGGGCAAAATTGCAGAAATTTTACTTATTTCAGGGAAAGAAGGTAGGAATTTCTTTTATTTTGGGGCAAAAAGGCAGAAATTTCTTTTATTTTGGTACAAAATTATAGAAATTTTCTTTATTTTGGGGCAAAAATGCAGAAATTCCCCATATTTTGTGGGAAAAAGGCAGAAATTTCCCTTATTTTGGGGCAAAATTGCAGAAATTCCCTTTATTTTGGAGCAATAAGGCAGAAATTCCCAATATTTTGAAGCAAAATTGCACTAATTTCCCTAATTTTGAGGGAAAATGCAGAAATTCACATTATTTTGGGCAAAAAGACAGAAATTCTCCTTATTTCACGGCAAAAAGTCAGAAATTCCCCTTATTTTGGGGCAAAATTGCAGAAATTTCACTTATTTTAGGGCAAAAAGTCAGAAATTTGCCTTATTTTGGGGCAAAAAGCAGAAATTCCCATATTTTTTGGGGCCAAAACAGAAATTCCCCTTATTTTGGGGTAAAATTGCAGAAATTTCAAACATTTCAGTGCAAAAAGGCAGAAATTCCACTTAATTTTAGGCAATAAGGCAGAAATTTTCCGTATTTTGGAGCAATATCTCAGAAATTCCCCTTATATTGGTGCAAAAATGCAGAAATTCCCTTTATTTTGGTGTAATAAGGCAGAAATTCCCCGTGTTTTGAAGCAAAATTGCACAAATTCATCTAATTTTGAGGGAAAATGCAGAAATTCAAATTATTTTGGGGCAAAAAGACAGAAATTCTCCGTATTTCAGGGCAAAACGTCAGAAATTCCTCTTATTTTGTGGCAAAATTGCAGAAATATCCCTTATTTTGTTGCAAAATTGCAGAAATTTTTTTATTTTGGGCAAAATTGCAGAAATTTTACTTATTTCAGGGAAAGAAGGTAGGAATTTCTTTTATTTTGGGGCAAAAAGGCAGAAATTTCTTTTATTTTGGTACAAAATTATAGAAATTTTCTTTATTTTGGGGCAAAAATGCAGAAATTCCCCATATTTTGTGGGAAAAAGGCAGAAATTTCCCTTATTTTGGGGCAAAATTGCAGAAATTCCCTTTATTTTGGAGCAATAAGGCAGAAATTCCCAATATTTTGAAGCAAAATTGCACTAATTTCCCTAATTTTGAGGGAAAATGCAGAAATTCACATTATTTTGGGCAAAAAGACAGAAATTCTCCTTATTTCACGGCAAAAAGTCAGAAATTCCCCTTATTTTGGGGCAAAATTGCAGAAATTTCCCTTATTTTGTGGCAAAATTGCAGAAATTTTTCTTATTTTGTGCAAAATTGCAGAAATTTCACTTATTTCAGGGAAAGAAGGCAGTAATTTCTCTTATTTTGGGGCAAAAAGGCAGAAATTTCTTTTATTTTGGTACAAAATTGCAGAAATTTTCTTTATTTTGGAACAAAAATGCAGAAATTCACCTTATTTTGTGGCAAAAAGGCAGAAATTTTTCTTATTTTGGACAAAATTGCAGAAATTTCACTTATTTCAAGGCAAAATTCAAAAATTCCTTTTATTTTGGGGCAAAAAGACAGAAATTCCATTTATTTTTAGGTAAAAAGGCAGAAATTTCACTTATTTTGAGGTAAAAAGGGAGAAATTACTCTTATTTTGGGGCTAAAATGAAGAAATTTCCCTTTTTGTGGCAAAATTGCAGAAATTTTTCTTATTTTGGGCAAAATTGCAGAAATTTCACTTATTTCAGGGAAAGAAGGCAGGAATTTCTCTTATGTTGGGGCAAAAAGGCAGAAATTTTTTTTATTTTGCTACAAAATTGCAGAAATTTTCTTTATTTTGGGGCAAAAATGCAGAAATTCCCCTTATTTTGGGGCAAAAAGGCAGAGATTCCCCTTATTATGAGGTAAAAAGGCTGAAATTCCTTTTATTTTGGGGCAAAAATACTGAAATTCCCCTTATTTTGTGGCAAAAAGGCAGAAACTTCCCTTATTTTGGAGCAAAATTGTAGAAATTTCCATTATTTTCGAGCAAAATTTTAGAAATTTATTTTATTTTGGTACAGAATTGCAGAAATTTTTTTTATTTTGTGGCAAAAAGGCAGAAATTCCCCATATTTTGGTGCAAAAAGGCTGAAATTCCCCTTATTTTGAAGTAAAATGCTGAAATTCCTCATATTTTGGGGCAAAAAGGCAGAAATTACCTACATTTTGGGGCAAAAAAACAGAAATTTCCCTTATTTTGCGGCAAAATTGCAGAAATTTCATTTATTTCAGGGCAAAAAGTCAGAAATTCCTTTTATTTTGGGGCAAAAAGGCAGAAATTCCCTTTATTTTGTGGCAAAAATGCAGAAATTCCCATTAATTGGGGCAGAAAAGCAGAAACTTTCCTTATTTGGGGGCAATAATGCAGAAATTCCCTATATTTTGTGGCAAAAAGGCAGAAATTCCCCTTATTTGGAGGTAAAATGCTGAAAATCCCCTTATTTTGGGCAAAAGGCAGAAATTCCCCTTATTTTGGGGCAAAATTGCAGAAATTTCACTTATTTTAGGGCAAAAAGTCAGAAATTTGCCTTATTTTGGGGCAAAAAGCAGAAATTCCCATATTTTTTGGGGCCAAAACAGAAATTCCCCTTATTTTGGGGTAAAATTGCAGAAATTTCAAACATTTCAGTGCAAAAAGGCAGAAATTCCACTTAATTTTAGGCAATAAGGCAGAAATTTTCCGTATTTTGGAGCAATATCTCAGAAATTCCCCTTATATTGGTGCAAAAATGCAGAAATTCCCTTTATTTTGGTGTAATAAGGCAGAAATTCCCCGTGTTTTGAAGCAAAATTGCACAAATTCATCTAATTTTGAGGGAAAATGCAGAAATTCAAATTATTTTGGGGCAAAAAGACAGAAATTCTCCGTATTTCAGGGCAAAACGTCAGAAATTCCTCTTATTTTGTGGCAAAATTGCAGAAATATCCCTTATTTTGTTGCAAAATTGCAGAAATTTTTTTATTTTGGGCAAAATTGCAGAAATTTTACTTATTTCAGGGAAAGAAGGTAGGAATTTCTTTTATTTTGGGGCAAAAAGGCAGAAATTTCTTTTATTTTGGTACAAAATTATAGAAATTTTCTTTATTTTGGGGCAAAAATGCAGAAATTCCCCATATTTTGTGGGAAAAAGGCAGAAATTTCCCTTATTTTGGGGCAAAATTGCAGAAATTCCCTTTATTTTGGAGCAATAAGGCAGAAATTCCCAATATTTTGAAGCAAAATTGCACTAATTTCCCTAATTTTGAGGGAAAATGCAGAAATTCACATTATTTTGGGCAAAAAGACAGAAATTCTCCTTATTTCACGGCAAAAAGTCAGAAATTCCCCTTATTTTGGGGCAAAATTGCAGAAATTTCCCTTATTTTGTGGCAAAATTGCAGAAATTTTTCTTATTTTGTGCAAAATTGCAGAAATTTCACTTATTTCAGGGAAAGAAGGCAGTAATTTCTCTTATTTTGGGGCAAAAAGGCAGAAATTTCTTTTATTTTGGTACAAAATTGCAGAAATTTTCTTTATTTTGGAACAAAAATGCAGAAATTCACCTTATTTTGTGGCAAAAAGGCAGAAATTTTTCTTATTTTGGACAAAATTGCAGAAATTTCACTTATTTCAAGGCAAAATTCAAAAATTCCTTTTATTTTGGGGCAAAAAGACAGAAATTCCATTTATTTTTAGGTAAAAAGGCAGAAATTTCACTTATTTTGAGGTAAAAAGGGAGAAATTACTCTTATTTTGGGGCTAAAATGAAGAAATTTCCCTTTTTGTGGCAAAATTGCAGAAATTTTTCTTATTTTGGGCAAAATTGCAGAAATTTCACTTATTTCAGGGAAAGAAGGCAGGAATTTCTCTTATGTTGGGGCAAAAAGGCAGAATTTTTTTTTATTTTGGTACAAAATTGCAGAAATTTTCTTTATTTTGGGCAAAAATGCAGAAATTCCCATTATTTTGTGGCAAAAAGGCAGAAATTTCCCTAATTTTGGGGCAAAATTGCAGAAATTTAACTTATTTCAAGGCCAAATTCAAAATTCCTTTTATTTTTGGGCAAAAAGACAGAAATTCCGTTTATTTTTGGGTAAAAAGGCAGAAATTTCACTTATTTTGAGGTAAAAAGGCAAAAATTACTCTTATTTTGGGGCTAAAATTAAGAAATTTCCCTTTTTTGTGGCAAAATTGCAGAAATTTTTCTTATTTTGGGCAAAATTGCAGAAATTTCACTTATTTCAGGGAAAGAAAGCAGGAATTTCTCTTATTTTTGGGCAAAAAGGCAGAAATTTTTTTTATTTTGCTACAAAATTGCAGAAATTTTCTTTATTTTGGGGCAAAAATGCAGAAATTCCCCTTATTTTGGGGCAAAAAGGCAGAGATTCCCCTTATTATGAGGTAAAAAGGCTGAAATTCCTTTTATTTTGGGGCAAAAATACTGAAATTCCCCTTATTTTGTGGCAAAAAGGCAGAAACTTCCCTTATTTTGGAGCAAAATTGTAGAAATTTCCATTATTTTCGAGCAAAATTTTAGAAATTTATTTTATTTTGGTACAGAATTGCAGAAATTTTTTTTATTTTGTGGCAAAAAGGCAGAAATTCCCCATATTTTGGTGCAAAAAGACTGAAATTCCCCTTATTTTGAAGTAAAATGCTGAAATTCCTCATATTTTGGGGCAAAAAGGCAGAAATTACCTACATTTTGGGGCAAAAAAACAGAAATTTCCCTTATTTTGCAGCAAAATTGCAGAAATTTCATTTATTTCAGGGCAAAAAGTCAGAAATTCCTTTTATTTTGGGGCAAAAAGGCAGAAATTCCCTTTATTTTGTGGCAAAAATGCAGAAATTCCCATTAAATGGGGCAGAAAAGCAGAAACTTTCCTTATTTGGGGGCAATAATGCAGAAATTCCCTATATTTTGTGGCAAAAAGGCAGAAATTCCCCTTATTTGGAGGTAAAATGCTGAAAATCCCCTTATTTTGGGCAAAAGGCAGAAATTCCCCTTATTTTGGGGCAAAATTGCAGAAATTTCACTTATTTTAGGGCAAAAAGTCAGAAATTTGCCTTATTTTGGGGCAAAAAGCAGAAATTCCCCTAATTTTGGGGCCAAAAACAGAAATTCCACTTATTTTGGGGTAAAATTGCAGAAATTTCAAACATTTCAGTGCAAAAAGGCAGAAATTCCACTTAATTTTAGGCAATAAGGCAGAAATTTTCCGTATTTTGGAGCAATATCTCAGAAATTCCCCTTATATTGGTGCAAAAATGCAGAAATTCCCTTTATTTTGGTGTAATAAGGCAGAAATTCCCCGTGTTTTGAAGCAAAATTGCACAAATTCATCTAATTTTGAGGGAAAATGCAGAAATTCAAATTATTTTGGGGCAAGAAAGACAGAAATTCTCTGTATTTCAGGGCAAAACGTCAGAAATTCCTCTTATTTTGGGGCAAAATTGCAGAAATATCCCTTATTTTGTTGCAAAATTGCAGAAATTTTTCTTATTTTGGGCAAAATTGCAAAAATTTCACTTATTTCAGGGAAAGAAGGTAGGAATTTCTTTTATTTTGGGGCAAAAAGGCAGAAATTTCTTTTATTTTGGTACAAAATTGTAGAAATTTCCTTTATTTTGGGGCAAAAATGCAGAAATTCCCCATATTTTGTGGGAAAAAGGCAGAAATTTCCCTTATTTTGGGGTAAAATTGCAGAAAGTCCCTTTATTTTGGTGCAATAAGGCAGAAATTCCCAATATTTTGAAGCAAAATTGCACAAATTCCCCTAATTTTGAGGGAAAATGCAGAAATTCACATTATTTTGGGGCAAAAAAGACAGAAATTCTCCTTATTTCACGTCAAAAAGTCAGAAATTCCCCTTATTTTGGGGCAAAATTGCAGAAATTTCTCTTATTTTGTGGCAAAATTGCAGAAATTTTTCTTATTTTGGGCAAAATTACAGAAATTTCACTTATTTCAGGGAAAGAAGGCAGTAATTTCTCTTATTTTGGGGCAAAAAGGCAGAAATTTCTTTTATTTTGGTACAAAATTGCAGAAATTTTCTTTATTTTGGAACAAAAATGCAGAAATTCACCTTATTTTGTGGCAAAAAGGCAGAAATTTTTCTTATTTTGGACAAAATTGCAGAAATTTCACTTATTTCAAGGCAAAATTAAAAAATTCCTTTTATTTTGGGGCAAAAAGACAGAAATTCCATTTATTTTTAGGTAAAAAGGCAGAAATTTCACTTATTTTGAGGTAAAAAGGGAGAAATTACTCTTATTTTGGGGCTAAAATGAAGAAATTTCCCTTTTTGTGGCAAAATTGCAGAAATTTTTCTTATTTTGGGCAAAATTGCAGAAATTTCACTTATTTCAGGGAAAGAAGGCAGGAATTTCTCTTATGTTGGGGCAAAAAGGCAGAATTTTTTTTTATTTTGGTACAAAATTGCAGAAATTTTCTTTATTTTGGGCAAAAATGCAGAAATTCCCATTATTTTGTGGCAAAAAGGCAGAAATTTCCCTAATTTTGGGGCAAAATTGCAGAAATTTAACTTATTTCAAGGCCAAATTCAAAATTCCTTTTATTTTTGGGCAAAAAGACAGAAATTCCGTTTATTTTTGGGTAAAAAGGCAGAAATTTCACTTATTTTGAGGTAAAAAGGCAAAAATTACTCTTATTTTGGGGCTAAAATTAAGAAATTTCCCTTTTTTGTGGCAAAATTGCAGAAATTTTTCTTATTTTGGGCAAAATTGCAGAAATTTCACTTATTTCAGGGAAAGAAAGCAGGAATTTCTCTTATTTTTGGGCAAAAAGGCAGAAATTTTTTTATTTTGCTACAAAATTGCAGAAATTTTCTTTATTTTGGGGCAAAAATGCAGAAATTCCCCTTATTTTGGGGCAAAAAGGCAGAGATTCCCCTTATTATGAGGTAAAAAGGCTGAAATTCCTTTTATTTTGGGGCAAAAATACTGAAATTCCCCTTATTTTGTGGCAAAAAGGCAGAAACTTCCCTTATTTTGGAGCAAAATTGTAGAAATTTCCATTATTTTCGAGCAAAATTTTAGAAATTTATTTTATTTTGGTACAGAATTGCAGAAATTTTTTTTATTTTGTGGCAAAAAGGCAGAAATTCCCCATATTTTGGTGCAAAAAGGCTGAAATTCCCCTTATTTTGAAGTAAAATGCTGAAATTCCTCATATTTTGGGGCAAAAAGGCAGAAATTACCTACATTTTGGGGCAAAAAAACAGAAATTTCCCTTATTTTGCGGCAAAATTGCAGAAATTTCATTTATTTCAGGGCAAAAAGTCAGAAATTCCTTTTATTTTGGGGCAAAAAGGCAGAAATTCCCTTTATTTTGTGGCAAAAAGGCAGAAATTCCCATTAATTGGGGCAGAAAAGCAGAAACTTTCCTTATTTGGGGGCAATAATGCAGAAATTCCCCATATTTTGTGGCAAAAAGGCAGAAATTCCCCTTATTTCGAGGTAAAATGCTGAAAATCCCCTTATTTTGGGCAAAAGGCAGAAATTCCCCTTATTTTGGGGCAAAATTGCAGAAATTTCACTTATTTTAGGGCAAAAAGTCAGAAATTTGCCTTATTTTGGGGCAAAAAGCAGAAATTCCCCTAATTTTGGGGCCAAAAACAGAAATTCCACTTATTTTGGGGTAAAATTGCAGAAATTTCAATCATTTCAGTGCAAAAAGGCAGAAATTCCACTTAATTTTAGGCAATAAGGCAGAAATTTTCCGTATTTTGGAGCAATATCTCAGAAATTCCCCTTATATTGGTGCAAAAATGCAGAAATTCCCTTTATTTTGGTGTAATAAGGCAGAAATTCCCCGTGTTTTGAAGCAAAATTGCACAAATTCATCTAATTTTGAGGGAAAATGCAGAAATTCAAATTATTTTGGGGCAAAAAGACAGAAATTCTCTGTATTTCAGGGCAAAACGTCAGAAATTCCTCTTATTTTGGGGCAAAATTGCAGAAATATCCCTTATTTTGTTGCAAAATTGCAGAAATTTTTCTTATTTTGGGCAAAATTGCAAAAATTTCACTTATTTCAGGGAAAGAAGGTAGGAATTTCTTTTATTTTGGGGCAAAAAGGCAGAAATTTCTTTTATTTTGGTACAAAATTGTAGAAATTTCCTTTATTTTGGGGCAAAAATGCAGAAATTCCCCATATTTTGTGGGAAAAAGGCAGAAATTTCCCTTATTTTGGGGTAAAATTGCAGAAAGTCCCTTTATTTTGGTGCAATAAGGCAGAAATTCCCAATATTTTGAAGCAAAATTGCACAAATTCCCCTAATTTTGAGGGAAAATGCAGAAATTCACATTATTTTGGGGCAAAAAAGACAGAAATTCTCCTTATTTCACGTCAAAAAGTCAGAAATTCCCCTTATTTTGGGGCAAAATTGCAGAAATTTCTCTTATTTTGTGGCAAAATTGCAGAAATTTTTCTTATTTTGGGCAAAATTGCAGAAATTTCACTTATTTCAGGGAAAGAAGGCAGGAATTTCTCTTATTTTGGGGCAAAAAGGTAGAAATTTCTTTTATTTTGATACAAAATTGCAGAAATTTTCTTTATTTTGAGGCAAAAATGCAGAAAGTTCCTATATTTTGGGGCAAAAAGGCAGAGATTCCCCTTATTATGAGGTAAAAAGGCTGAAATTCCTTTTATTTTGGGGCAAAAAGACAGAAATTCCCCTTATTTTGTGGCAAAAAGGCAGAAATTTCCCTTATTTTGTGGCAAAAAGGCAGAAATTTTCTTTATTTTGGGGCAAAATTGCAGAAATTCCCTTTATTTTGGTGCAATAAGGCAGAAATTCCCCATATTGTGAAGCATAATTGCACAAATTCCCCTAATTTTGAGACAAAATACAGAAATTCACATTATTTTGGGGCAAAAAGACAGAAATTCTCTTTATTTCAAGGCAAAAAGTCAGAAATTCCCCTTATTTTGTGGCAAAATTGCAGAAATTTTTCTTATTTTGGGCAAAATTGCAGAAATTTCCCTTATTTCAGGGAAAGAAGGCAGGAATTTCTCTTATTTTGGGGGAAAAGGCAGTAATTTCTTTTATTTTGGTACAAAATTGCAGAAATTTTCTTTATTTTGAGGCCAAAATGCAGAAATTCCCCATATTTTAGGGCAAAAAGGCAGAGATTCTACTTATTATGAGGTAAGAAGGCTGAAATTCCTTTTATTTTGGGGCAAAAATACTGAAATTCCCCTTATTTTGTGGCAAAAAGGCAGAATCTTCCCTTATTTTGGGGCAAAATTGTAGAAATATCCCTTATTTTCGAGGAGAATTTTAGAAATTTATTTTATTTTGGTACAGAATTGCAGAAATTTTTTTTATTTTGTGGCAAAAAGGCAGAAATTCCCCATATTTTGGTGCAAAAAGGCTGAAATTCCCCTTATTTTGAAGTAAAATGCTGAAATTCCTCATATTTTGGGGCAAAAAGGCAGAAATTACCTACATTTTGGGGCAAAAAGGCAGAAATTTCCCTTATTTTGCGGCAAAATTGCAGAAATTTCATTTATTTCAGGGCAAAAAGTCAGAAATTCCTTTTATTTTGGGGCAAAAATGCAGAAATTCCCTTTATTTTGTGGCAAAAAGGCAGAAATTCCCATTAATTGGGGCAGAAAAGCAGAAACTTTTTTTATTTGGGGGCAATAATGCAGAAATTCCCCATATTTTGTGGCAAAAAGGCAGAAATTCCCCTTATTTGGAGGTAAAATGCTGAAAATCCCCTTATTTTGGGCAAAAGTCAGAAATTCCCCTTATTTTGGGGCAAAATTGCAGAAATTTCACTTATTTTAGGGCAAAAAGTCAGAAATTTGCCTTATTTTGGGGCAAAAAGCAGAAATTCCCATATTTTTTGGGGCCAAAACAGAAATTCCCCTTATTTTGGGGTAAAATTGCAGAAATTTCAAACATTTCAGTGCAAAAAGGCAGAAATTCCACTTAATTTTAGGCAATAAGGCAGAAATTTTCCGTATTTTGGAGCAATATCTCAGAAATTCCCCTTATATTGGTGCAAAAATGCAGAAATTCCCTTTATTTTGGTGTAATAAGGCAGAAATTCCCCGTGTTTTGAAGCAAAATTGCACAAATTCATCTAATTTTGAGGGAAAATGCAGAAATTCAAATTATTTTGGGGCAAAAAGACAGAAATTCTCCGTATTTCAGGGCAAAACGTCAGAAATTCCTCTTATTTTGTGGCAAAATTGCAGAAATATCCCTTATTTTGTTGCAAAATTGCAGAAATTTTTTTATTTTGGGCAAAATTGCAGAAATTTTACTTATTTCAGGGAAAGAAGGTAGGAATTTCTTTTATTTTGGGGCAAAAAGGCAGAAATTTCTTTTATTTTGGTACAAAATTATAGAAATTTTCTTTATTTTGGGGCAAAAATGCAGAAATTCCCCATATTTTGTGGGAAAAAGGCAGAAATTTCCCTTATTTTGGGGCAAAATTGCAGAAATTCCCTTTATTTTGGAGCAATAAGGCAGAAATTCCCAATATTTTGAAGCAAAATTGCACTAATTTCCCTAATTTTGAGGGAAAATGCAGAAATTCACATTATTTTGGGCAAAAAGACAGAAATTCTCCTTATTTCACGGCAAAAAGTCAGAAATTCCCCTTATTTTGGGGCAAAATTGCAGAAATTTCACTTATTTTAGGGCAAAAAGTCAGAAATTTGCCTTATTTTGGGGCAAAAAGCAGAAATTCCCATATTTTTTGGGGCCAAAACAGAAATTCCCCTTATTTTGGGGTAAAATTGCAGAAATTTCAAACATTTCAGTGCAAAAAGGCAGAAATTCCACTTAATTTTAGGCAATAAGGCAGAAATTTTCCGTATTTTGGAGCAATATCTCAGAAATTCCCCTTATATTGGTGCAAAAATGCAGAAATTCCCTTTATTTTGGTGTAATAAGGCAGAAATTCCCCGTGTTTTGAAGCAAAATTGCACAAATTCATCTAATTTTGAGGGAAAATGCAGAAATTCAAATTATTTTGGGGCAAAAAGACAGAAATTCTCCGTATTTCAGGGCAAAACGTCAGAAATTCCTCTTATTTTGTGGCAAAATTGCAGAAATATCCCTTATTTTGTTGCAAAATTGCAGAAATTTTTTTATTTTGGGCAAAATTGCAGAAATTTTACTTATTTCAGGGAAAGAAGGTAGGAATTTCTTTTATTTTGGGGCAAAAAGGCAGAAATTTCTTTTATTTTGGTACAAAATTATAGAAATTTTCTTTATTTTGGGGCAAAAATGCAGAAATTCCCCATATTTTGTGGGAAAAAGGCAGAAATTTCCCTTATTTTGGGGCAAAATTGCAGAAATTCCCTTTATTTTGGAGCAATAAGGCAGAAATTCCCAATATTTTGAAGCAAAATTGCACTAATTTCCCTAATTTTGAGGGAAAATGCAGAAATTCACATTATTTTGGGCAAAAAGACAGAAATTCTCCTTATTTCACGGCAAAAAGTCAGAAATTCCCCTTATTTTGGGGCAAAATTGCAGAAATTTCCCTTATTTTGTGGCAAAATTGCAGAAATTTTTCTTATTTTGTGCAAAATTGCAGAAATTTCACTTATTTCAGGGAAAGAAGGCAGTAATTTCTCTTATTTTGGGGCAAAAAGGCAGAAATTTCTTTTATTTTGGTACAAAATTGCAGAAATTTTCTTTATTTTGGAACAAAAATGCAGAAATTCACCTTATTTTGTGGCAAAAAGGCAGAAATTTTTCTTATTTTGGACAAAATTGCAGAAATTTCACTTATTTCAAGGCAAAATTCAAAAATTCCTTTTATTTTGGGGCAAAAAGACAGAAATTCCATTTATTTTTAGGTAAAAAGGCAGAAATTTCACTTATTTTGAGGTAAAAAGGGAGAAATTACTCTTATTTTGGGGCTAAAATGAAGAAATTTCCCTTTTTGTGGCAAAATTGCAGAAATTTTTCTTATTTTGGGCAAAATTGCAGAAATTTCACTTATTTCAGGGAAAGAAGGCAGGAATTTCTCTTATGTTGGGGCAAAAAGGCAGAAATTTTTTTTATTTTGCTACAAAATTGCAGAAATTTTCTTTATTTTGGGGCAAAAATGCAGAAATTCCCCTTATTTTGGGGCAAAAAGGCAGAGATTCCCCTTATTATGAGGTAAAAAGGCTGAAATTCCTTTTATTTTGGGGCAAAAATACTGAAATTCCCCTTATTTTGTGGCAAAAAGGCAGAAACTTCCCTTATTTTGGAGCAAAATTGTAGAAATTTCCATTATTTTCGAGCAAAATTTTAGAAATTTATTTTATTTTGGTACAGAATTGCAGAAATTTTTTTTATTTTGTGGCAAAAAGGCAGAAATTCCCCATATTTTGGTGCAAAAAGGCTGAAATTCCCCTTATTTTGAAGTAAAATGCTGAAATTCCTCATATTTTGGGGCAAAAAGGCAGAAATTACCTACATTTTGGGGCAAAAAAACAGAAATTTCCCTTATTTTGCGGCAAAATTGCAGAAATTTCATTTATTTCAGGGCAAAAAGTCAGAAATTCCTTTTATTTTGGGGCAAAAAGGCAGAAATTCCCTTTATTTTGTGGCAAAAATGCAGAAATTCCCATTAATTGGGGCAGAAAAGCAGAAACTTTCCTTATTTGGGGGCAATAATGCAGAAATTCCCTATATTTTGTGGCAAAAAGGCAGAAATTCCCCTTATTTGGAGGTAAAATGCTGAAAATCCCCTTATTTTGGGCAAAAGGCAGAAATTCCCCTTATTTTGGGGCAAAATTGCAGAAATTTCACTTATTTTAGGGCAAAAAGTCAGAAATTTGCCTTATTTTGGGGCAAAAAGCAGAAATTCCCATATTTTTTGGGGCCAAAACAGAAATTCCCCTTATTTTGGGGTAAAATTGCAGAAATTTCAAACATTTCAGTGCAAAAAGGCAGAAATTCCACTTAATTTTAGGCAATAAGGCAGAAATTTTCCGTATTTTGGAGCAATATCTCAGAAATTCCCCTTATATTGGTGCAAAAATGCAGAAATTCCCTTTATTTTGGTGTAATAAGGCAGAAATTCCCCGTGTTTTGAAGCAAAATTGCACAAATTCATCTAATTTTGAGGGAAAATGCAGAAATTCAAATTATTTTGGGGCAAAAAGACAGAAATTCTCCGTATTTCAGGGCAAAACGTCAGAAATTCCTCTTATTTTGTGGCAAAATTGCAGAAATATCCCTTATTTTGTTGCAAAATTGCAGAAATTTTTTTATTTTGGGCAAAATTGCAGAAATTTTACTTATTTCAGGGAAAGAAGGTAGGAATTTCTTTTATTTTGGGGCAAAAAGGCAGAAATTTCTTTTATTTTGGTACAAAATTATAGAAATTTTCTTTATTTTGGGGCAAAAATGCAGAAATTCCCCATATTTTGTGGGAAAAAGGCAGAAATTTCCCTTATTTTGGGGCAAAATTGCAGAAATTCCCTTTATTTTGGAGCAATAAGGCAGAAATTCCCAATATTTTGAAGCAAAATTGCACTAATTTCCCTAATTTTGAGGGAAAATGCAGAAATTCACATTATTTTGGGCAAAAAGACAGAAATTCTCCTTATTTCACGGCAAAAAGTCAGAAATTCCCCTTATTTTGGGGCAAAATTGCAGAAATTTCACTTATTTTAGGGCAAAAAGTCAGAAATTTGCCTTATTTTGGGGCAAAAAGCAGAAATTCCCATATTTTTTGGGGCCAAAACAGAAATTCCCCTTATTTTGGGGTAAAATTGCAGAAATTTCAAACATTTCAGTGCAAAAAGGCAGAAATTCCACTTAATTTTAGGCAATAAGGCAGAAATTTTCCGTATTTTGGAGCAATATCTCAGAAATTCCCCTTATATTGGTGCAAAAATGCAGAAATTCCCTTTATTTTGGTGTAATAAGGCAGAAATTCCCCGTGTTTTGAAGCAAAATTGCACAAATTCATCTAATTTTGAGGGAAAATGCAGAAATTCAAATTATTTTGGGGCAAAAAGACAGAAATTCTCCGTATTTCAGGGCAAAACGTCAGAAATTCCTCTTATTTTGTGGCAAAATTGCAGAAATATCCCTTATTTTGTTGCAAAATTGCAGAAATTTTTTTATTTTGGGCAAAATTGCAGAAATTTTACTTATTTCAGGGAAAGAAGGTAGGAATTTCTTTTATTTTGGGGCAAAAAGGCAGAAATTTCTTTTATTTTGGTACAAAATTATAGAAATTTTCTTTATTTTGGGGCAAAAATGCAGAAATTCCCCATATTTTGTGGGAAAAAGGCAGAAATTTCCCTTATTTTGGGGCAAAATTGCAGAAATTCCCTTTATTTTGGAGCAATAAGGCAGAAATTCCCAATATTTTGAAGCAAAATTGCACTAATTTCCCTAATTTTGAGGGAAAATGCAGAAATTCACATTATTTTGGGCAAAAAGACAGAAATTCTCCTTATTTCACGGCAAAAAGTCAGAAATTCCCCTTATTTTGGGGCAAAATTGCAGAAATTTCACTTATTTTAGGGCAAAAAGTCAGAAATTTGCCTTATTTTGGGGCAAAAAGCAGAAATTCCCATATTTTTTGGGGCCAAAACAGAAATTCCCCTTATTTTGGGGTAAAATTGCAGAAATTTCAAACATTTCAGTGCAAAAAGGCAGAAATTCCACTTAATTTTAGGCAATAAGGCAGAAATTTTCCGTATTTTGGAGCAATATCTCAGAAATTCCCCTTATATTGGTGCAAAAATGCAGAAATTCCCTTTATTTTGGTGTAATAAGGCAGAAATTCCCCGTGTTTTGAAGCAAAATTGCACAAATTCATCTAATTTTGAGGGAAAATGCAGAAATTCAAATTATTTTGGGGCAAAAAGACAGAAATTCTCCGTATTTCAGGGCAAAACGTCAGAAATTCCTCTTATTTTGTGGCAAAATTGCAGAAATATCCCTTATTTTGTTGCAAAATTGCAGAAATTTTTTTATTTTGGGCAAAATTGCAGAAATTTTACTTATTTCAGGGAAAGAAGGTAGGAATTTCTTTTATTTTGGGGCAAAAAGGCAGAAATTTCTTTTATTTTGGTACAAAATTATAGAAATTTTCTTTATTTTGGGGCAAAAATGCAGAAATTCCCCATATTTTGTGGGAAAAAGGCAGAAATTTCCCTTATTTTGGGGCAAAATTGCAGAAATTCCCTTTATTTTGGAGCAATAAGGCAGAAATTCCCAATATTTTGAAGCAAAATTGCACTAATTTCCCTAATTTTGAGGGAAAATGCAGAAATTCACATTATTTTGGGCAAAAAGACAGAAATTCTCCTTATTTCACGGCAAAAAGTCAGAAATTCCCCTTATTTTGGGGCAAAATTGCAGAAATTTCACTTATTTTAGGGCAAAAAGTCAGAAATTTGCCTTATTTTGGGGCAAAAAGCAGAAATTCCCATATTTTTTGGGGCCAAAACAGAAATTCCCCTTATTTTGGGGTAAAATTGCAGAAATTTCAAACATTTCAGTGCAAAAAGGCAGAAATTCCACTTAATTTTAGGCAATAAGGCAGAAATTTTCCGTATTTTGGAG
Organism: Micromys minutus; assembly: GCF_963924665.1. Classification (NCBI taxonomy): domain Eukaryota; kingdom Metazoa; phylum Chordata; class Mammalia; order Rodentia; family Muridae; genus Micromys; species Micromys minutus. The sequence continues at coordinate 1,643,630 of NW_027667262.1, forward strand.
CAATATCTCAGAAATTCCCCTTATATTGGTGCAAAAATGCAGAAATTCCCTTTATTTTGGTGTAATAAGGCAGAAATTCCCCGTGTTTTGAAGCAAAATTGCACAAATTCATCTAATTTTGAGGGAAAATGCAGAAATTCAAATTATTTTGGGGCAAAAAGACAGAAATTCTCCGTATTTCAGGGCAAAACGTCAGAAATTCCTCTTATTTTGTGGCAAAATTGCAGAAATATCCCTTATTTTGTTGCAAAATTGCAGAAATTTTTTTATTTTGGGCAAAATTGCAGAAATTTTACTTATTTCAGGGAAAGAAGGTAGGAATTTCTTTTATTTTGGGGCAAAAAGGCAGAAATTTCTTTTATTTTGGTACAAAATTATAGAAATTTTCTTTATTTTGGGGCAAAAATGCAGAAATTCCCCATATTTTGTGGGAAAAAGGCAGAAATTTCCCTTATTTTGGGGCAAAATTGCAGAAATTCCCTTTATTTTGGAGCAATAAGGCAGAAATTCCCAATATTTTGAAGCAAAATTGCACTAATTTCCCTAATTTTGAGGGAAAATGCAGAAATTCACATTATTTTGGGCAAAAAGACAGAAATTCTCCTTATTTCACGGCAAAAAGTCAGAAATTCCCCTTATTTTGGGGCAAAATTGCAGAAATTTCCCTTATTTTGTGGCAAAATTGCAGAAATTTTTCTTATTTTGTGCAAAATTGCAGAAATTTCACTTATTTCAGGGAAAGAAGGCAGTAATTTCTCTTATTTTGGGGCAAAAAGGCAGAAATTTCTTTTATTTTGGTACAAAATTGCAGAAATTTTCTTTATTTTGGAACAAAAATGCAGAAATTCACCTTATTTTGTGGCAAAAAGGCAGAAATTTTTCTTATTTTGGACAAAATTGCAGAAATTTCACTTATTTCAAGGCAAAATTCAAAAATTCCTTTTATTTTGGGGCAAAAAGACAGAAATTCCATTTATTTTTAGGTAAAAAGGCAGAAATTTCACTTATTTTGAGGTAAAAAGGGAGAAATTACTCTTATTTTGGGGCTAAAATGAAGAAATTTCCCTTTTTGTGGCAAAATTGCAGAAATTTTTCTTATTTTGGGCAAAATTGCAGAAATTTCACTTATTTCAGGGAAAGAAGGCAGGAATTTCTCTTATGTTGGGGCAAAAAGGCAGAAATTTTTTTTATTTTGCTACAAAATTGCAGAAATTTTCTTTATTTTGGGGCAAAAATGCAGAAATTCCCCTTATTTTGGGGCAAAAAGGCAGAGATTCCCCTTATTATGAGGTAAAAAGGCTGAAATTCCTTTTATTTTGGGGCAAAAATACTGAAATTCCCCTTATTTTGTGGCAAAAAGGCAGAAACTTCCCTTATTTTGGAGCAAAATTGTAGAAATTTCCATTATTTTCGAGCAAAATTTTAGAAATTTATTTTATTTTGGTACAGAATTGCAGAAATTTTTTTTATTTTGTGGCAAAAAGGCAGAAATTCCCCATATTTTGGTGCAAAAAGGCTGAAATTCCCCTTATTTTGAAGTAAAATGCTGAAATTCCTCATATTTTGGGGCAAAAAGGCAGAAATTACCTACATTTTGGGGCAAAAAAACAGAAATTTCCCTTATTTTGCGGCAAAATTGCAGAAATTTCATTTATTTCAGGGCAAAAAGTCAGAAATTCCTTTTATTTTGGGGCAAAAAGGCAGAAATTCCCTTTATTTTGTGGCAAAAATGCAGAAATTCCCATTAATTGGGGCAGAAAAGCAGAAACTTTCCTTATTTGGGGGCAATAATGCAGAAATTCCCTATATTTTGTGGCAAAAAGGCAGAAATTCCCCTTATTTGGAGGTAAAATGCTGAAAATCCCCTTATTTTGGGCAAAAGGCAGAAATTCCCCTTATTTTGGGGCAAAATTGCAGAAATTTCACTTATTTTAGGGCAAAAAGTCAGAAATTTGCCTTATTTTGGGGCAAAAAGCAGAAATTCCCATATTTTTTGGGGCCAAAACAGAAATTCCCCTTATTTTGGGGTAAAATTGCAGAAATTTCAAACATTTCAGTGCAAAAAGGCAGAAATTCCACTTAATTTTAGGCAATAAGGCAGAAATTTTCCGTATTTTGGAGCAATATCTCAGAAATTCCCCTTATATTGGTGCAAAAATGCAGAAATTCCCTTTATTTTGGTGTAATAAGGCAGAAATTCCCCGTGTTTTGAAGCAAAATTGCACAAATTCATCTAATTTTGAGGGAAAATGCAGAAATTCAAATTATTTTGGGGCAAAAAGACAGAAATTCTCCGTATTTCAGGGCAAAACGTCAGAAATTCCTCTTATTTTGTGGCAAAATTGCAGAAATATCCCTTATTTTGTTGCAAAATTGCAGAAATTTTTTTATTTTGGGCAAAATTGCAGAAATTTTACTTATTTCAGGGAAAGAAGGTAGGAATTTCTTTTATTTTGGGGCAAAAAGGCAGAAATTTCTTTTATTTTGGTACAAAATTATAGAAATTTTCTTTATTTTGGGGCAAAAATGCAGAAATTCCCCATATTTTGTGGGAAAAAGGCAGAAATTTCCCTTATTTTGGGGCAAAATTGCAGAAATTCCCTTTATTTTGGAGCAATAAGGCAGAAATTCCCAATATTTTGAAGCAAAATTGCACTAATTTCCCTAATTTTGAGGGAAAATGCAGAAATTCACATTATTTTGGGCAAAAAGACAGAAATTCTCCTTATTTCACGGCAAAAAGTCAGAAATTCCCCTTATTTTGGGGCAAAATTGCAGAAATTTCCCTTATTTTGTGGCAAAATTGCAGAAATTTTTCTTATTTTGTGCAAAATTGCAGAAATTTCACTTATTTCAGGGAAAGAAGGCAGTAATTTCTCTTATTTTGGGGCAAAAAGGCAGAAATTTCTTTTATTTTGGTACAAAATTGCAGAAATTTTCTTTATTTTGGAACAAAAATGCAGAAATTCACCTTATTTTGTGGCAAAAAGGCAGAAATTTTTCTTATTTTGGACAAAATTGCAGAAATTTCACTTATTTCAAGGCAAAATTCAAAAATTCCTTTTATTTTGGGGCAAAAAGACAGAAATTCCATTTATTTTTAGGTAAAAAGGCAGAAATTTCACTTATTTTGAGGTAAAAAGGGAGAAATTACTCTTATTTTGGGGCTAAAATGAAGAAATTTCCCTTTTTGTGGCAAAATTGCAGAAATTTTTCTTATTTTGGGCAAAATTGCAGAAATTTCACTTATTTCAGGGAAAGAAGGCAGGAATTTCTCTTATGTTGGGGCAAAAAGGCAGAATTTTTTTTTATTTTGGTACAAAATTGCAGAAATTTTCTTTATTTTGGGCAAAAATGCAGAAATTCCCATTATTTTGTGGCAAAAAGGCAGAAATTTCCCTAATTTTGGGGCAAAATTGCAGAAATTTAACTTATTTCAAGGCCAAATTCAAAATTCCTTTTATTTTTGGGCAAAAAGACAGAAATTCCGTTTATTTTTGGGTAAAAAGGCAGAAATTTCACTTATTTTGAGGTAAAAAGGCAAAAATTACTCTTATTTTGGGGCTAAAATTAAGAAATTTCCCTTTTTTGTGGCAAAATTGCAGAAATTTTTCTTATTTTGGGCAAAATTGCAGAAATTTCACTTATTTCAGGGAAAGAAAGCAGGAATTTCTCTTATTTTTGGGCAAAAAGGCAGAAATTTTTTTTATTTTGCTACAAAATTGCAGAAATTTTCTTTATTTTGGGGCAAAAATGCAGAAATTCCCCTTATTTTGGGGCAAAAAGGCAGAGATTCCCCTTATTATGAGGTAAAAAGGCTGAAATTCCTTTTATTTTGGGGCAAAAATACTGAAATTCCCCTTATTTTGTGGCAAAAAGGCAGAAACTTCCCTTATTTTGGAGCAAAATTGTAGAAATTTCCATTATTTTCGAGCAAAATTTTAGAAATTTATTTTATTTTGGTACAGAATTGCAGAAATTTTTTTTATTTTGTGGCAAAAAGGCAGAAATTCCCCATATTTTGGTGCAAAAAGACTGAAATTCCCCTTATTTTGAAGTAAAATGCTGAAATTCCTCATATTTTGGGGCAAAAAGGCAGAAATTACCTACATTTTGGGGCAAAAAAACAGAAATTTCCCTTATTTTGCAGCAAAATTGCAGAAATTTCATTTATTTCAGGGCAAAAAGTCAGAAATTCCTTTTATTTTGGGGCAAAAAGGCAGAAATTCCCTTTATTTTGTGGCAAAAATGCAGAAATTCCCATTAAATGGGGCAGAAAAGCAGAAACTTTCCTTATTTGGGGGCAATAATGCAGAAATTCCCTATATTTTGTGGCAAAAAGGCAGAAATTCCCCTTATTTGGAGGTAAAATGCTGAAAATCCCCTTATTTTGGGCAAAAGGCAGAAATTCCCCTTATTTTGGGGCAAAATTGCAGAAATTTCACTTATTTTAGGGCAAAAAGTCAGAAATTTGCCTTATTTTGGGGCAAAAAGCAGAAATTCCCCTAATTTTGGGGCCAAAAACAGAAATTCCACTTATTTTGGGGTAAAATTGCAGAAATTTCAAACATTTCAGTGCAAAAAGGCAGAAATTCCACTTAATTTTAGGCAATAAGGCAGAAATTTTCCGTATTTTGGAGCAATATCTCAGAAATTCCCCTTATATTGGTGCAAAAATGCAGAAATTCCCTTTATTTTGGTGTAATAAGGCAGAAATTCCCCGTGTTTTGAAGCAAAATTGCACAAATTCATCTAATTTTGAGGGAAAATGCAGAAATTCAAATTATTTTGGGGCAAAAAGACAGAAATTCTCTGTATTTCAGGGCAAAACGTCAGAAATTCCTCTTATTTTGGGGCAAAATTGCAGAAATATCCCTTATTTTGTTGCAAAATTGCAGAAATTTTTCTTATTTTGGGCAAAATTGCAAAAATTTCACTTATTTCAGGGAAAGAAGGTAGGAATTTCTTTTATTTTGGGGCAAAAAGGCAGAAATTTCTTTTATTTTGGTACAAAATTGTAGAAATTTCCTTTATTTTGGGGCAAAAATGCAGAAATTCCCCATATTTTGTGGGAAAAAGGCAGAAATTTCCCTTATTTTGGGGTAAAATTGCAGAAAGTCCCTTTATTTTGGTGCAATAAGGCAGAAATTCCCAATATTTTGAAGCAAAATTGCACAAATTCCCCTAATTTTGAGGGAAAATGCAGAAATTCACATTATTTTGGGGCAAAAAAGACAGAAATTCTCCTTATTTCACGTCAAAAAGTCAGAAATTCCCCTTATTTTGGGGCAAAATTGCAGAAATTTCTCTTATTTTGTGGCAAAATTGCAGAAATTTTTCTTATTTTGGGCAAAATTGCAGAAATTTCACTTATTTCAGGGAAAGAAGGCAGGAATTTCTCTTATTTTGGGGCAAAAAGGTAGAAATTTCTTTTATTTTGATACAAAATTGCAGAAATTTTCTTTATTTTGAGGCAAAAATGCAGAAAGTTCCTATATTTTGGGGCAAAAAGGCAGAGATTCCCCTTATTATGAGGTAAAAAGGCTGAAATTCCTTTTATTTTGGGGCAAAAAGACAGAAATTCCCCTTATTTTGTGGCAAAAAGGCAGAAATTTCCCTTATTTTGTGGCAAAAAGGCAGAAATTTTCTTTATTTTGGGGCAAAATTGCAGAAATTCCCTTTATTTTGGTGCAATAAGGCAGAAATTCCCCATATTATGAAGCATAATTGCACAAATTCCCCTAATTTTGAGACAAAATACAGAAATTCACATTATTTTGGGGCAAAAAGACAGAAATTCTCTTTATTTCAAGGCAAAAAGTCAGAAATTCCCCTTATTTTGTGGCAAAATTGCAGAAATTTTTCTTATTTTGGGCAAAATTGCAGAAATTTCACTTATTTCAGGGAAAGACGGCAGGAATTTCTCTTATTTTGGGGGAAAAAGGCAGTAATTTCTTTTATTTTGGTACAAAATTGCAGAAATTTTCTTTATTTTGAGGCCAAAATGCAGAAATTCCCCATATTTTAGGGCAAAAAGGCAGAGATTCTACTTATTATGAGGTAAGAAGGCTGAAATTCCTTTTATTTTGGGGCAAAAATACTGAAATTCCCCTTATTTTGTGGCAAAAAGGCAGAAACTTCCCTTATTTTGGGGCAAAATTGTAGAAATATCCCTTATTTTCGAGCAGAATTTTAGAAATTTATTTTATTTTGGTACAGAATTGCAGAAATTTTTTTTATTTTGTGGCAAAAAGGCAGAAATTCCCCATATTTTGGTGCAAAAAGGCTGAAATTCCCCTTATTTTGAAGTAAAATGCTGAAATTCCTCATATTTTGGGGCAAAAAGGCAGAAATTACCTACATTTTGGGGCAAAAAGGCAGAAATTTCCCTTATTTTGCGGCAAAATTGCAGAAATTTCATTTATTTCAGGGCAAAAAGTTAGAAATTCCTTTTATTTTGGGCAAAAATGCAGAAATTCCCTTTATTTTGTGGCAAAAAGGCAGAAATTCCCATTAATTGGGGCAGAAAAGCAGAAACTTTTTTTATTTGGGGGCAATAATGCAGAAATTCCCCATATTTTGTGGCAAAAAGGCAGAAATTCCCCTTATTTGGAGGTAAAATGCTGAAAATCCCCTTATTTTGGGCAAAAGTCAGAAATTCCCCTTATTTTGGGGCAAAATTGCAGAAATTTCACTTATTTTAGGGCAAAAAGTCAGAAATTTGCCTTATTTTGGGGCAAAAAGCAGAAATTCCCATATTTTTTGGGGCCAAAACAGAAATTCCCCTTATTTTGGGGTAAAATTGCAGAAATTTCAAACATTTCAGTGCAAAAAGGCAGAAATTCCACTTAATTTTAGGCAATAAGGCAGAAATTTTCCGAATTTTGGAGCAATATCTCAGAAATTCCCCTTATATTGGTGCAAAAAAGCAGAAATTTTCCTCATTTGAAGGCAATACGGCAGTAATTCCCCATATTTAGTGGCAAAAAGGCAGAAATTCCCCTTATTTGGAGGTAAAATGCTGAAATTCCCCTTATTTTGGGCAAAAAGGCAGAAATTCCCCTTATTTTGGGACAAAATTGCAGAAATTTCACTTATTTCAGGGCAAAAAGTCAGAAATTTGCCTTATTTTGGGGCAAAAAGCAGAAATTCCCTTAATTTTGGGGCCAAAAATAGAAATTCCCCTTATTTTTGGGTAAAATTGCAGAAATTTAAAATATTTCAGGGCAAAAAGGCAGAAATTCCACTTAATTTCAGGCAATAAGGCAGAAATTTTCTGTATTTTGGAGCAAAATCTCAGAAATTCCCCTTATATTGGTGCAAAAATGCAGAAATTCCCTTTATTTTGGTGCAATAAGGCAGAAATTCCCCGTATTTTGAAGCAAAATTGCACAAATTCCCCTAATTTTGAGGGAAAATGGAGAAATTCACATTATTTTTGGGCAAAAAGACAGAAATTCTCCTTATTACACTGCAAAAAGTCAGAAATTCCCCTTATTTTGGGGCAAAAAGCAGAAATTTCTTTTATTTTGGTACAAAGTTGAATAAATTTTTCTTATTTTGGAACAAAAAGGCAGAAATTCTCCATATTTTGGGGCAAAAGGCAGAAATTCCCCTTATTTTGAGGTAAAAAGGCTGAAATTCCCCTTATTTTGGGGCAAAAAGGCAGAAATTCCCTATATTTTGTGGCAAAAAGGCAGAAATTCCCATTAATTGGCGCAGAAAAGCAGAAACTTTCCTTATTTGGGGGCAATAATGCAGAAATTCCCCATATTTTGTGGCAAAAAGGCAGAAATTCCTCTTATTTGGAGGTAAAATGCTGAAATTCCCCTTATTTTGGGCAAAAGGCAGAAATTCCCCTTATTTTGCGGCAAAATTGCAGAAATTTCACTTATTTTAGGGCAAAAAGTCAGAAATTTGCCTTATTTTGGGGCAAAAAGCAGAAATTCCCCTAATTTGGGGGCCAAAAACAGAAATTTCCTTTATTTTGGGGTAAAATTGCAGAAATTTCAAATATTTCAGTACAAAAAGGCAGAAATTCCACTTAATTTTAAGCAATAAGGCAGAAATTTTCCGTATTTTGGAGCAATATCTCAGAAATTCCCCTTATATTGGTGCAAAAATGCAGAAATTCCCTTTCTTTTGGTGTAATAAGGCAGAAATTCCCCGTGTTTTGAAGCAAAATTGCACAAATTCATCTAATTTTGAGGGAAAATGCAAAAATTCAAATTATTTTGGGGCAAAAAGACAGAAATTCTCTTTATTTCAGGGCAAAACATCAGAAATTCCCCTTATTTTGGGGCAAAATTGCAGAAATATCCCTTATTTTGTTGCAAAATTGCAGAAATTTTTTTTATTTTGGGCAAAATGCAGAAATTTCACTTATTTCAGGAAAAGAAGGTAGGAATTTCTTTTATTTTGGGGCAAAAGGGTAGAAATTTCTTTTATTTTGGTACAAAATTGCAGAAATTTTCTTTATTTTGGGGTTAAAATGCAGAAATTCCCCTGATTTTGTGGCAAAAACGCAGACATTTCCCTTATTTTAGGGCAAAATTGCAGAAATTGCATTTATTTCAAGGCAAATTTCAAAAATTCCTTTTATTTTGGGGCAAAAAGACAGAAATTTTGTTTATTTTTGGGTAAAAGGCAGAAATTTCACTTATTTTGAGGTAAAAAGGCAGAAATTACTCTTATTTTGAGGCTAAAATGAAGAAATTTCTCTTTTTTGTGGCAAAATTGAAGAAATTTTTCTTATTTTGGGCAAAATTGCAGAAATTTCACTTATTTCAGGGAAAGAAGGCAGGAATTTCTCTTATTTTGGGGCAAAAAGGCAGAAATTTCTTTTATTTTGGTACAAAATTGCAGAAATTTTCTTTATTTTGGGGCAAAAATGCAGAAATTCTTCTTATTTTGTGGCAAAAAAACAGAAATTTCCCTTATTTTGGGGCAAAATTGCAGAAATTTCACTTATTTCAAGGCAAAATTCAAAAATTTCTTTTATTTTGGGGCAAAAAGACAGAAATTCCATTTATTTTCGGTAAAAAGGCAGAAATTTCACTTATTTTGAGGTAAAAAGGCAGAAATTACTCTTATTTTGGAGCTAAAATGAAGAAATTTCTCTTTTTTGTGGCAAAAGGTATACATTCCCCTTATTTTTAGGCAAAAAAGCAGAAATTCCCCGTATTTTGAAGCAAAATTGCAGAAATTCCCCTAATTGTGAGGCAAAACGGCTGAAATTCCCTATATGTTGGGGCAAAAAGACAGAAATTCTCCTTATTTTGTGGCAAAACTCAGACATTCCCCTTATTTTGAGGTAAAAAGGCTGAAATTCCTCTTATTTGGGGGCAAAAAAGAAGAATTTTTCCTTATTTTGGGGCAAAATTGCCGAAATTTCACTTATTTCCGGGTAATAAGTCAGAAATTCCACTTATTTTGGGGCAAAAAAGACAGAAATTCCCTTTGTTTTTGGGTAAAAAAGACAGAAATTCCACTTATTTAGACGCAAAAGGCAGAAGTTCCACTTAATTTGGCGCAAAAATGAAGAAATTTCCCTTTTTTATGGCAAAAAGGTATGCATTCCCCTTATTTTCGGGCAAAAAGGCAGAAATTCCTCTTATTTTGAAGCAAAATTGCAGAAATTCCCCTAATTTTGGGGCAAAAGGCAGACATTTCCTTTATTTTTGGGCAAAAATCAGAAATTCCCCTTATTTTGAGGCGAAATTCCAGAAATTTCCTTTAATGTGGGGCAAAATTGCAGAAATTTACCTCATTTTGGGGCAAAATTGCAGAAATTTCCCTTATTTGGGGCAAAATTGCAGAAATTTCACTTATTCTCAGGTAAAAAGGCTGAAATTTCCTTTATTTTGGGCAAAAAGTGAGAAATTCCCCTTATTTTGGGGCAAAATTGCAGAAATATTTCTTATTTTGGGGCAAAAAGGCAGAAATTCCCCTTTATTTTGGGGTAAAATTTCAATAATTTTTCTTATTTGGAGGCAAAAAGGCAGAAAATCATTTTAATTTCGGGCAAAAATGCACAAATTCCCCGTATTTTGCAGCAAAATTGCAGAAATTCCGCTAATATCGGGGCGAAAATGCAGAAATTCCCTTTATTTGGGGCAAACGCAGAAGTTCCCCTTATTTTCGGGAAAAAAGGCAGAAATTCCTTGTATTTTGAAGCAAAATTGAAGAAACTCCCCTAATTTTGGGGCAAAAAGGCAGAAATTCCCTTTATTTTGGGGCAAAAATACAGAAATCTCCTTATTTCGCGGCAAAAAGTCAGAAATTCCCCTTATTTTGAGGCAAAATTGCAGAAATTTTTCTTATTTTGGGGCATAATTTTAGAAATTTCTTTTATTTTGGTACAAAATTGCAGAAATTTTTTTTATATTGTGGCAAAAAGGCTAAAATTCCCCATATTTTGGTGCAAAAAGGCTGAAATTCTTCTTATTTTGAGGTAAAATGCTGAAATTCCCCATATTTTGGCGCAAAAAGGCAGAAATTTCCCTCATTTTGGGGCAAAAAGGCACAAATTTTCCTTATTTTCGGGCAAAATTGAAGAAATTTCATTTATTTCAGGGCAAAAATTCAAAAATTCCTTTTATTTTGGGACAAAAAGCAGAAATTTCTTTTATTTTGGTACAAAGTTGAAGAAATTTTTCTTATTTTGGAACAAAAAAGCAGAAATTCGCCATATTTTGGGGTAAAAGGCAGAAATTCCCCTTATTTTGAGGTAAAAAGCATGAAATTCCCCTTATTTTAGGGCAAAAAAGCAAAAATTTCCTTTACTTTGTGGCAAAAAGGCAGAAATTCTTGTTAATTGTGGCAGAAAAGCAGAAATTTTCTTTATTTGAAGGCAATAAGGCAGTAATTCCCCATATTTAGTGGCAAAAAGGCAGAAATTCTCCTTATTTGGAGGTAAAATGCTGAAATTCCCCTTATTTTGGGCAAAAAGGCAGAAATTCCCCTTATTTAGGGACAAAATTGCAGAAATTTCACTTATTTCAGGGCAAAAAGTCAGAAATTTGCCTTATTTTGGGGCAAAAATCAGAAATTCCCCTAATTTTGTGGCCAAAAATAGAAATTCGCCTTATTTTGTGGCAAAATTGCAGAAATTTTTCTTATTTTGGGCAAAATTGCAGAAATTTCATTTATTTCAGGGCAAAAAGTCAGAAATTCCTTTTATTTTGGGGCAAAAAGCAGAAATTTCTTTTATTTTGGTACAAAGTTGAAGAAATTTTTCTTATTTTGGAACAAAAAGGCAGGAATTCCCAATATTTTGGGGCAAAAGGCAGAAATTCCTTTTATTTTGAGGTAAACAGGCTGAAATTCCCCTTATTTTGGGGCAAAAAGGCAGAAATTCCCTTTATTTTGTGGCAAAAAGGCAGAATTCCCATTAAATGGGGCAGAAAAGTAGAAACGTTCCTTATTTGGGGGCAATAATGCAGAAATTCCCCATATTTTGTGGCAAAAAGGAAGAAATTCCCCTTATTTGGAGGTAAAATGCTGAAATTCTTCTTATTTTAGCAAAAGGCAGAAATTCCCCTTATTTTGGGGCAAAATTGCAAAAATTTTACTTATTTTAGTGCAAAAAGTCAGAAATTTCCCTTATTTTGGGGCAAAAAGCAGAAATTCCCCTAATTTTGGGGCCAAAAACAGAAATTCCCCTTATTTTGGGGTAAAATTGGAGAAATTTCAAATATTTCAGGGCAAAAAGGCAGAAATTCCACTTAATTTTAGGCAATAAGTCAGAAATTTTCCGTATTTTGGAGCAAAATTTCAGAAATTCCCCTTATAATGGTGCAAAAATGCAGAAATTCCCTTTATATTTGTGTAATAAGGCAGAAATTCCCCGTGTTTTGAAGCAAAATTGCACAAATTCATCTAATTTTGAGGGAAAATGCAGAAAATCAAATTATTCTTGGGCAAAAAGGCAGAAATTCTCCTTATTTCAGGGAATAACGTCAGAAATTCCCCTTATTTTGGAACAAAATTGCAGAAATTTCCCTTATTTTGTGACAAAATTGCAGAAATTTTTCTTATTTTTGGCAAAATTGCAGAAATTTCACGTATTTCAGGGAGAGAAGGCAGGAATTTCTCTTATTTTAGAGCAAAAGTGCAGAAATTTCTTTTTTTTGGTACAAAATTGCAGAAATTTTCTTTATTTTGGGGCAAAAATGCAGAAATTCTTCTTATTTTGTGGGAAAAAGGCAGAAATTTCCCTTATTTTGGGGAAAAATTGCATAAATTTCAATTATTTCAAGGAAAAATTCTAAAATTTTTTTTATTTTGAGGCAAAAAGAAAGAAATTTCGTTTATTTTTGGGTAAAAAGGCAGAAATTTCACTTATTTTGAGGTAAAAAAGGCAGAAATTTCTCTTATTTTGGGGCTAAAATGAAGAAATTTCCCCTTTTTGTGGCAAAATTGCAGAAATTTTCCTTATTTTGGGCAAAATTGCAGAAATTATACTTATTTCAGGGAAAGAAGGCAGGAATTTCTCTTACTTTGGGGCAAAAAGGCAGAAATTTCTTTTATTTTGGTACAAAATTGAAGAAATTTTCTTTATTTTGGGGCAAAAATGCAGAAATTCCTCTTATTTTGTGGGAAAAAGGCAGAAATTTCCCTTATTTTGGGGCAAAATTGCAGAAATTTCACTTATTTTAGGGCAAAAAGTCAGAAATTTGCCTTATTTTGGGGCAAAAAGCAGAAAATCCCCTAATTTTGGGGCCAAAAACAGAAATTCCACTTATTTTGGGGTAAAATTGCAGAAATTTCAAACATTTCAGTGCAAAAAGGCAGAAATTCCACTTAATTTTAGGCAATAAGGCAGAAATTTTCCGTATTTTGGAGCAATATCTCAGAAATTCCCCTTATATTGGTGCAAAAATGCAGAAATTCCCTTTATTTTGGTGTAATAAGGCAGAAATTCCCCGTGTTTTGAAGCAAAATTGCACAAATTCATCTAATTTTGAGGGAAAATGCAGAAATTCAAATTATTTTGGGGCAAAAAGACAGAAATTCTCTGTATTTCAGGGCAAAACGTCAGAAATTCCTCTTATTTTGGGGCAAAATTGCAGAAATATCCCTTATTTTGTTGCAAAATTGCAGAAATTTTTCTTATTTTGGGCAAAATTGCAAAAATTTCACTTATTTCAGGGAAAGAAGGTAGGAATTTCTTTTATTTTGGGGCAAAAAGGCAGAAATTTCTTTTATTTTGGTACAAAATTGTAGAAATTTTCTTTATTTTGGGGCAAAAATGCAGAAATTCCCCATATTTTGTGGGAAAAAGGCAGAAATTTCCCTTATTTTGGGGAAAAATTGCAGAAAGTCCCTTTATTTTGGTGCAATAAGGCAGAAATTCCCAATATTTTGAAGCAAAATTGCACAAATTCCCCTAATTTTGAGGGAAAATGCAGAAATTCACATTATTTTGGGGCAAAAAAGACAGAAATTCTCCTTATTTCACGTCAAAAAGTCAGAAATTCCCCTTATTTTGGGGCAAAATTGCAGAAATTTCTCTTATTTTGTGGCAAAATTGCAGAAATTTTTCTTATTTTGGGCAAAATTGCAGAAATTTCACTTATTTCAGGGAAAGAAGGCAGTAATTTCTCTTATTTTGGGGCAAAAAGGCAGAAATTTCTTTTATTTTGGTACAAAATTGCAGAAATTTTCTTTATTTTGGAACAAAAATGCAGAAATTCACCTTATTTTGTGGCAAAAAGGCAGAAATTTTTCTTATTTTGGACAAAATTGCAGAAATTTCACTTATTTCAAGGCAAAATTCAAAAATTCCTTTTATTTTGGGGCAAAAAGACAGAAATTCCATTTATTTTTAGGTAAAAAGGCAGAAATTTCACTTATTTTGAGGTAAAAAGGGAGAAATTACTCTTATTTTGGGGCTAAAATGAAGAAATTTCCCTTTTTGTGGCAAAATTGTAGAAATTTTTCTTATTTTGGGCAAAATTGCAGAAATTTCACTTATTTCAGGGAAAGAAGGCAGGAATTTCTCTTATGTTGGGGCAAAAAGGCAGAATTTTTTTTTATTTTGGTACAAAATTGCAGAAATTTTCTTTATTTTGGGCAAAAATGCAGAAATTCCCATTATTTTGTGGCAAAAAGGCAGAAATTTCCCTAATTTTGGGGCAAAATTGCAGAAATTTAACTTATTTCAAGGCCAAATTCAAAATTCCTTTTATTTTTGGGCAAAAAGACAGAAATTCCGTTTATTTTTGGGTAAAAAGGCAGAAATTTCACTTATTTTGAGGTAAAAAGGCAAAAATTACTCTTATTTTGGGGCTAAAATTAAGAAATTTCCCTTTTTTGTGGCAAAATTGCAGAAATTTTTCTTATTTTGGGCAAAATTGCAGAAATTTCACTTAGTTCAGGGAAAGAAAGCAGGAATTTCTCTTATTTTTGGGCAAAAAGGCAGAAATTTTTTTATTTTGCTACAAAATTGCAGAAATTTTCTTTATTTTGGGGCAAAAATGCAGAAATTCCCCTTATTTTGGGGCAAAAAGGCAGAGATTCCCCTTATTATGAGGTAAAAAGGCTGAAATTCCTTTTATTTTGGGGCAAAAATACTGAAATTCCCCTTATTTTGTGGCAAAAAGGCAGAAACTTCCCTTATTTTGGAGCAAAATTGTAGAAATTTCCATTATTTTCGAGCAAAATTTTAGAAATTTATTTTATTTTGGTACAGAATTGCAGAAATTTTTTTTATTTTGTGGCAAAAAGGCAGAAATTCCCCATATTTTGGTGCAAAAAGGCTGAAATTCCCCTTATTTTGAAGTAAAATGCTGAAATTCCTCATATTTTGGGGCAAAAAGGCAGAAATTACCTACATTTTGGGGCAAAAAAACAGAAATTTCCCTTATTTTGCGGCAAAATTGCAGAAATTTCATTTATTTCAGGGCAAAAAGTCAGAAATTCCTTTTATTTTGGGGCAAAAAGGCAGAAATTCCATTTATTTTGTGGCAAAAATGCAGAAATTCCCATTAATTGGGGCAGAAAAGCAGAAACTTTCCTTATTTGGGGGCAATAATGCAGAAATTCCCTATATTTTGTTGCAAAAAGGCAGAAATTCCCCTTATTTGGAGGTAAAATGCTGAAAATCCCCTTATTTTGGGCAAAAGGCAGAAATTCCCCTTATTTTGGGGCAAAATTGCAGAAATTTCACTTATTTTAGGGCAAAAAGTCAGAAATTTGCCTTATTTTGGGGCAAAAAGCAGAAATTCCCCTAATTTTGGGGCCAAAAACAGAAATTCCACTTATTTTGGGGTAAAATTGCAGAAATTTCAAACATTTCAGTGCAAAAAGGCAGAAATTCCACTTAATTTTAGGCAATAAGGCAGAAATTTTCCGTATTTTGGAGCAATATCTCAGAAATTCCCCTTATATTGGTGCAAAAATGCAGAAATTCCCTTTATTTTGGTGTAATAAGGCAGAAATTCCCCGTGTTTTGAAGCAAAATTGCACAAATTCATCTAATTTTGAGGGAAAATGCAGAAATTCAAATTATTTTGGGGCAAAAAGACAGAAATTCTCTGTATTTCAGGGCAAAACGTCAGAAATTCCTCTTATTTTGGGGCAAAATTGCAGAAATATCCCTTATTTTGTTGCAAAATTGCAGAAATTTTTCTTATTTTGGGCAAAATTGCAAAAATTTCACTTATTTCAGGGAAAGAAGGTAGGAATTTCTTTTATTTTGGGGCAAAAAGGCAGAAATTTCTTTTATTTTGGTACAAAATTGTAGAAATTTCCTTTATTTTGGGGCAAAAATGCAGAAATTCCCCATATTTTGTGGGAAAAAGGCAGAAATTTCCCTTATTTTGGGGTAAAATTGCAGAAAGTCCCTTTATTTTGGTGCAATAAGGCAGAAATTCCCAATATTTTGAAGCAAAATTGCACAAATTCCCCTAATTTTGAGGGAAAATGCAGAAATTCACATTATTTTGGGGCAAAAAAGACAGAAATTCTCCTTATTTCACGTCAAAAAGTCAGAAATTCCCCTTATTTTGGGGCAAAATTGCAGAAATTTCTCTTATTTTGTGGCAAAATTGCAGAAATTTTTCTTATTTTTGGCAAAATTGCAGAAATTTCACTTATTTCAGGGAAATAAGGCAGGAATTTCTCTTATTTTGGGGCAAAAAGGTAGAAATTTCTTTTATTTTGATACAAAATAGTGGAAATTTTCTTTATTTTGAGGCAAAAATGCAGAAAGTTCCTATATTTTGGGGCAAAAAGGCAGAGATTCCCCTTATTATGAGGTAAAAAGGCTGAAATTCCTTTTATTTTGGGGCAAAAAGACAGAAATTCCCCTTATTTTGTGGCAAAAAGGCAGAAATTTCCCTTATTTTGTGGCAAAAAGGCAGAAATTTTCTTTATTTTGGGGCAAAATTGCAGAAATTCCCTTTATTTTGGTGCAATAAGGCAGAAATTCCCCATATTGTGAAGCATAATTGCACAAATTCCCCTAATTTTGAGACAAAATACAGAAATTCACATTATTTTGGGGCAAAAAGACAGAAATTCTCTTTATTTCAAGGCAAAAAGTCAGAAATTCCCCTTATTTTGGGGCAAAATTGCAGAAATTTCCCTTATTTTGTGGCAAAATTGCAGAAATTTTTCTTATTTTGGGCAAAATTGCAGAAATTTCACTTATTTCAGGGAAAGAAGGCAGGAATTTCTCTTATTTTGGGGGAAAAAGGCAGTAATTTCTCTTATTTTGGTACAAAATTGCAGAAATTTTCTTTATTTTGAGGCCAAAATGCAGAAATTCCCCATATTTTAGGGCAAAAAGGCAGAGATTCTACTTATTATGAGGTAAGAAGGCTGAAATTCCTTTTATTTTGGGGCAAAAATACTGAAATTCCCCTTATTTTGTGGCAAAAAGGCAGAAACTTCCCTTATTTTGGGGCAAAATTGTAGAAATATCCCTTATTTTCGAGCAGAATTTTAGAAATTTATTTTATTTTGGTACAGAATTGCAGAAATTTTTTTTTATTTTGTGGCAAAAAGGCAGAAATTCCCCATATTTTGGTGCAAAAAGGCTGAAATTCCCCTTATTTTGAAGTAAAATGCTGAAATTCCTCATATTTTGGGGCAAAAAGGCAGAAATTACCTACATTTTGGGGCAAAAAGGCAGAAATTTCCCTTATTTTGCGGCAAAATTGCAGAAATTTCATTTATTTCAGGGCAAAAAGTCAGAAATTCCTTTTATTTTGGGGCAAAAATGCAGAAATTCCCTTTATTTTGTGGCAAAAAGGCAGAAATTCCCATTAATTGGGGCAGAAAAGCAGAAACTTTTTTTATTTGGGGGCAATAATGCAGAAATTCCCCATATTTTGTTGCAAAAAGGCAGAAATTCCCCTTATTTGGAGGTAAAATGCTGAAAATCCCCTTATTTTGGGCAAAAGTCAGAAATTCCCCTTATTTTGGGGCAAAATTGCAGAAATTTCACTTATTTTAGGGCAAAAAGTCAGAAATTTGCCTTATTTTGGGGCAAAAAGCAGAAATTCCCATATTTTTTGGGGCCAAAACAGAAATTCCCCTTATTTTGGGGTAAAATTGCAGAAATTTCAAACATTTCAGTGCAAAAAGGCAGAAATTCCACTTAATTTTAGGCAATAAGGCAGAAATTTTCCGTATTTTGGAGCAATATCTCAGAAATTCCCCTTATATTGGTGCAAAAATGCAGAAATTCCCTTTACTTTGGTGTAATAAGGCAGAAATTCCCCGTGTTTTGAAGCAAAATTGCACAAATTCATCTAATTTTGAGGGAAAATGCAGAAATTCAAATTATTTTGGGGCAAAAAGACAGAAATTCTCCGTATTTCAGGGCAAAACGTCAGAAATTCCTCTTATTTTGTGGCAAAATTGCAGAAATATCCCTTATTTTGTTGCAAAATTGCAGAAATTTTTTTATTTTGGGCAAAATTGCAGAAATTTTACTTATTTCAGGGAAAGAAGGTAGGAATTTCTTTTATTTTGGGGCAAAAAGGCAGAAATTTCTTTTATTTTGGTAAAAAATTATAGAAATTTTCTTTATTTTGGGGCAAAAATGCAGAAATTCCCCATATTTTGTGGGAAAAAGGCAGAAATTTCCCTTATTTTGGGGCAAAATTGCAGAAATTCCCTTTATTTTGGAGCAATAAGGCAGAAATTCCCAATATTTTGAAGCAAAATTGCACTAATTTCCCTAATTTTGAGGGAAAATGCAGAAATTCACATTATTTTGGGCAAAAAGACAGAAATTCTCCTTATTTCACGGCAAAAAGTCAGAAATTCCCCTTATTTTGGGGCAAAATTGCAGAAATTTCCCTTATTTTGTGGCAAAATTGCAGAAATTTTTCTTATTTTGTGCAAAATTGCAGAAATTTCACTTATTTCAGGGAAAGAAGGCAGTAATTTCTCTTATTTTGGGGCAAAAAGGCAGAAATTTCTTTTATTTTGGTACAAAATTGCAGAAATTTTCTTTATTTTGGAACAAAAATGCAGAAATTCACCTTATTTTGTGGCAAAAAGGCAGAAATTTTTCTTATTTTGGACAAAATTGCAGAAATTTCACTTATTTCAAGGCAAAATTCAAAAATTCCTTTTATTTTGGGGCAAAAAGACAGAAATTCCATTTATTTTTAGGTAAAAAGGCAGAAATTTCACTTATTTTGAGGTAAAAAGGGAGAAATTACTCTTATTTTGGGGCTAAAATGAAGAAATTTCCCTTTTTGTGGCAAAATTGCAGAAATTTTTCTTATTTTGGGCAAAATTGCAGAAATTTCACTTATTTCAGGGAAAGAAGGCAGGAATTTCTCTTATGTTGGGGCAAAAAGGCAGAATTTTTTTTTATTTTGGTACAAAATTGCAGAAATTTTCTTTATTTTGGGCAAAAATGCAGAAATTCCCATTATTTTGTGGCAAAAAGGCAGAAATTTCCCTAATTTTGGGGCAAAATTGCAGAAATTTAACTTATTTCAAGGCCAAATTCAAAATTCCTTTTATTTTTGGGCAAAAAGACAGAAATTCCGTTTATTTTTGGGTAAAAAGGCAGAAATTTCACTTATTTTGAGGTAAAAAGGCAAAAATTACTCTTATTTTGGGGCTAAAATTAAGAAATTTCCCTTTTTTGTGGCAAAATTGCAGAAATTTTTCTTATTTTGGGCAAAATTGCAGAAATTTCACTTATTTCAGGGAAAGAAAGCAGGAATTTCTCTTATTTTTGGGCAAAAAGGCAGAAATTTTTTTTATTTTGCTACAAAATTGCAGAAATTTTCTTTATTTTGGGTCAAAAATGCAGAAATTCCCCTTATTTTGGGGCAAAAAGGCAGAGATTCCCCTTATTATGAGGTAAAAAGGCTGAAATTCCTTTTATTTTGGGGCAAAAATACTGAAATTCCCCTTATTTTGTGGCAAAAAGGCAGAAACTTCCCTTATTTTGGAGCAAAATTGTAGAAATTTCCATTATTTTCGAGCAAAATTTTAGAAATTTATTTTATTTTGGTACAGAATTGCAGAAATTTTTTTTATTTTGTGGCAAAAAGGCAGAAATTCCCCATATTTTGGTGCAAAAAGGCTGAAATTCCCCTTATTTTGAAGTAAAATGCTGAAATTCCTCATATTTTGGGGCAAAAAGGCAGAAATTACCTACATTTTGGGGCAAAAAAACAGAAATTTCCCTTATTTTGCGGCAAAATTGCAGAAATTTCATTTATTTCAGGGCAAAAAGTCAGAAATTCCTTTTATTTTGGGGCAAAAAGGCAGAAATTCCCTTTATTTTGTGGCAAAAAGGCAGAAATTCCCATTAATTGGGGCAGAAAAGCAGAAACTTTTTTTATTTGGGGGCAATAATGCAGAAATTCCCCATATTTTGTTGCAAAAAGGCAGAAATTCCCCTTATTTGGAGGTAAAATGCTGAAAATCCCCTTATTTTGGGCAAAAGTCAGAAATTCCCCTTATTTTGGGGCAAAATTGCAGAAATTTCACTTATTTTAGGGCAAAAAGTCAGAAATTTGCCTTATTTTGGGGCAAAAAGCAGAAATTCCCATATTTTTTGGGGCCAAAACAGAAATTCCCCTTATTTTGGGGTAAAATTGCAGAAATTTCAAACATTTCAGTGCAAAAAGGCAGAAATTCCACTTAATTTTAGGCAATAAGGCAGAAATTTTCCGTATTTTGGAGCAATATCTCAGAAATTCCCCTTATATTGGTGCAAAAATGCAGAAATTCCCTTTACTTTGGTGTAATAAGGCAGAAATTCCCCGTGTTTTGAAGCAAAATTGCACAAATTCATCTAATTTTGAGGGAAAATGCAGAAATTCAAATTATTTTGGGGCAAAAAGACAGAAATTCTCCGTATTTCAGGGCAAAACGTCAGAAATTCCTCTTATTTTGTGGCAAAATTGCAGAAATATCCCTTATTTTGTTGCAAAATTGCAGAAATTTTTTTATTTTGGGCAAAATTGCAGAAATTTTACTTATTTCAGGGAAAGAAGGTAGGAATTTCTTTTATTTTGGGGCAAAAAGGCAGAAATTTCTTTTATTTTGGTAAAAAATTATAGAAATTTTCTTTATTTTGGGGCAAAAATGCAGAAATTCCCCATATTTTGTGGGAAAAAGGCAGAAATTTCCTTTATTTTGGGGCAAAATTGCAGAAATTCCCTTTATTTTGGAGCAATAAGGCAGAAATTCCCAATATTTTGAAGCAAAATTGCACTAATTTCCCTAATTTTGAGGGAAAATGCAGAAATTCACATTATTTTGGGCAAAAAGACAGAAATTCTTTATATTTCACGGCAAAAAGTCAGAAATTCCCCTTATTTTGGGGCAAAATTGCAGAAATTTCCCTTATTTTGTGGCAAAATTGCAGAAATTTTTCTTATTTTGGGCAAAATTGCAGAAATTTCACTTATTTCAGGGAAAGAAGGCAGTAATTTCTCTTATTTTGGGGCAAAAAGGCAGAAATTTCTTTTATTTTCGTACAAAATTGCAGAAATTTTCTTTATTTTGGAACAAAAATGCAGAAATTCACCTTATTTTGTGGCAAAAAGGCAGAAATTTTTCTTATTTTGGACAAAATTGCAGAAATTTCACTTATTTCAAGGCAAAATTCAAAAATTCCTTTTATTTTGGGGCAAAAAGACAGAAATTCCATTTATTTTTAGGTAAAAAGGCAGAAATTTCACTTATTTTGAGGTAAAAAGGGAGAAATTACTCTTATTTTGGGGCTAAAATGAAGAAATTTCCCTTTTTGTGGCAAAATTGCAGAAATTTTTCTTATTTTGGGCAAAATTGCAGAAATTTCACTTATTTCAGGGAAAGAAGGCAGGAATTTCTCTTATGTTGGGGCAAAAAGGCAGAATTTTTTTTTATTTTGGTACAAAATTGCAGAAATTTTCTTTATTTTGGGCAAAAATGCAGAAATTCCCATTATTTTGTGGCAAAAAGGCAGAAATTTCCCTAATTTTGGGGCAAAATTGCAGAAATTTAACTTATTTCAAGGCCAAATTCAAAATTCCTTTTATTTTTGGGCAAAAAGACAGAAATTCCGTTTATTTTTGGGTAAAAAGGCAGAAATTTCACTTATTTTGAGGTAAAAAGGCAAAAATTACTCTTATTTTGGGGCTAAAATTAAGAAATTTCCCTTTTTTGTGGCAAAATTGCAGAAATTTTTCTTATTTTGGGCAAAATTGCAGAAATTTCACTTATTTCAGGGAAAGAAAGCAGGAATTTCTCTTATTTTTGGGCAAAAAGGCAGAAATTTTTTTTATTTTGCTACAAAATTGCAGAAATTTTCTTTATTTTGGGTCAAAAATGCAGAAATTCCCCTTATTTTGGGGCAAAAAGGCAGAGATTCCCCTTATTATGAGGTAAAAAGGCTGAAATTCCTTTTATTTTGGGGCAAAAATACTGAAATTCCCCTTATTTTGTGGCAAAAAGGCAGAAACTTCCCTTATTTTGGAGCAAAATTGTAGAAATTTCCATTATTTTCGAGCAAAATTTTAGAAATTTATTTTATTTTGGTACAGAATTGCAGAAATTTTTTTTATTTTGTGGCAAAAAGGCAGAAATTCCCCATATTTTGGTGCAAAAAGGCTGAAATTCCCCTTATTTTGAAGTAAAATGCTGAAATTCCTCATATTTTGGGGCAAAAAGGCAGAAATTACCTACATTTTGGGGCAAAAAAACAGAAATTTCCCTTATTTTGCGGCAAAATTGCAGAAATTTCATTTATTTCAGGGCAAAAAGTCAGAAATTCCTTTTATTTTGGGGCAAAAAGGCAGAAATTCCCTTTATTTTGTGGCAAAAAGGCAGAAATTCCCATTAATTGGGGCAGAAAAGCAGAAACTTTTTTTATTTGGGGGCAATAATGCAGAAATTCCCCATATTTTGTTGCAAAAAGGCAGAAATTCCCCTTATTTGGAGGTAAAATGCTGAAAATCCCCTTATTTTGGGCAAAAGTCAGAAATTCCCCTTATTTTGGGGCAAAATTGCAGAAATTTCACTTATTTTAGGGCAAAAAGTCAGAAATTTGCCTTATTTTGGGGCAAAAAGCAGAAATTCCCATATTTTTTGGGGCCAAAACAGAAATTCCCCTTATTTTGGGGTAAAATTGCAGAAATTTCAAACATTTCAGTGCAAAAAGGCAGAAATTCCACTTAATTTTAGGCAATAAGGCAGAAATTTTCCGTATTTTGGAGCAATATCTCAGAAATTCCCCTTATATTGGTGCAAAAATGCAGAAATTCCCTTTACTTTGGTGTAATAAGGCAGAAATTCCCCGTGTTTTGAAGCAAAATTGCACAAATTCATCTAATTTTGAGGGAAAATGCAGAAATTCAAATTATTTTGGGGCAAAAAGACAGAAATTCTCCGTATTTCAGGGCAAAACGTCAGAAATTCCTCTTATTTTGTGGCAAAATTGCAGAAATATCCCTTAATTTGTTGCAAAATTGCAGAAATTTTTTTATTTTGGGCAAAATTGCAGAAATTTTACTTATTTCAGGGAAAGAAGGTAGGAATTTCTTTTATTTTGGGGCAAAAAGGCAGAAATTTCTTTTATTTTGGTACAAAATTATAGAAATTTTCTTTATTTTGGGGCAAAAATGCAGAAATTCCCCATATTTTGTGGGAAAAAGGCAGAAATTTCCCTTATTTTGGGGTGAAATTGCAGAAAGTCCCTTTATTTTGGTGCAATAAGGCAGAAATTCCCAATATTTTGAAGCAAAATTGCACAAATTCCCCTAATTTTGAGGGAAAATGCAGAAATTCACATTATTTTGGGGCAAAAAAACAGAAATTCTCCTTATTTCACGGAAAAAAGTCAGAAATTCCCCTTATTTTGGGCAAAATTTCAGAAATTTCACTTATTTCAGAGAAAGAAGGCAGGAATTTCTCGTATTTTGGGCAAAAAGGTAGAAATTTCTTTTATTTTGGTACAAAATTGCAGAAATTTTCTTTATTTTGAGGCAAAAATGCAGAAATTTCCCATATTTTGGGGCAAAAAGGCAGAGATTCCCCTTATTATGAGGTAAAAAGGCTGAAATTCCTTTTATTTTGGGGCAAAAAGACAGAAATTCCCCTTATTTTGTGGCAAAAAGGCAGAAATTTCCCTTATTTTGGGGCAAAATTGCAGAAATTTCCCTTATTTTCGGGCGAAATTTAGAAATTTATTTTATTTTGGTACAGAATTGCAGAAATTTTTCTTATTTTGTGGCAAAAAGGCAGAAATTCCCCATATTTTGGTGCAAAAAGGCTGAAATTCCCCTTATTTCGAGGTAAAATGTTGAAATTCCCCATATTTTGGGGAAAAAAGGCAGAAATTACCTACATTTTGGGGCAAAAAGGCACAAATTTCCCTTATTTACAGGCAAAATTGCAGAAATTTCTTTTATTTCAGGGCAAAAAGGCTGAAATTCCTTTTATTTTGGGGCAAAAAGGCAGAAATTCCCTTTATTTTGTGGCAAAAAGGCAGAAATTCCCATTAATTGGGGCAGAAAGCAGAAACTTTCCTTATTTGGGGGCAATAATGCAGAAATTCCCCATATTTTGTACCAAAAGGCAGAAATTCCCTTTATTTGGAGGTAAAATGCTGAAATTCCCCTTATTTTGGGCAAAAGGCAGAAATTCCCCTTATTTTGCTGCAAAATTGCAGAAATTTCACTTATTTTATGGCAAAAAGTCAGAAATTTGCCTTATTTTGGGGCAAAAAGCAGAAATTACCCTAATTTTGGGGCCAAAAACAGAAATTCCTATTATTTTGGGGTAAAATTGCAGAAATTTCAAATATTTCAGTGCAAAAAGGCAGAAATTCCACTTAATTTTAGGCAATAAGGCACAAATTTTCCGTATTTTGGAGCAAAATCTCAGAAATTCCCTTTATAATGGTGCAAAAATGCAGAAATTCCCTTTATTTTGGTGTAATAAGGTAGAAATTCCCTGTGTTTTGAAGCAAAATTGCACAAGTTCATCTAATTTTGAGGAAAAATGCAGAAATTCAAATTATTTTGGGACAAAAAGACAGAAATTCTCTTTATTTCAGGGCATAACGTCAGAAATTCCCCTTATTTTAGGGCAAAATTGCAGAAATTTCCCTTATTTTGTGACAAAAAGGCAGACATTTCCCTTATTTTAGGGCAAAATTGCAGAAATTTCACTTATTTCAAGGCAAAATTCAAAAATTCCTTTAATTTTGGGGCAAAAATACAGAAATTCCGTTTATTTTTAGGTAAAAAGGCAGAAAATTCACTTATTTTGAGGTAAAAAGGCAGAAATTACTCTTATTTTGGGGCTAAAATGAAGAAATTTCCCTTTTTTGTGGCAAAATTGCAGAAATTTTTCTTATTTTGGGCAAAATTGCAGAAATTTCACTTATTTCAGAGAAAGAAGGCAGGAATTTCTCTTATTTTGGGGCAAAAAGGCAGAAATTTCTTTTATTTTGGAACAAAATTGCAGAAATTTTATTTATTTTGGGGCAAAAATGCAGAAATTCCCTTTATTCGTGGCAAAAAGGCAGAAATTTCCCTTATTTTGGGCAAAATTGCAGAAATTCCCTTTATTTTGGTGCAATAAGGCAGAAATTCCCTATATCTTGAAGCAAAATTGCACAAATTCCCCTAATTTTGAGGAAAAATGCAGAAATTCACATTATTTTGGGGCAAAAAGACAGAAATTCTTTATATTTCATGGCAAAAAGTCAGAAATTCCCCTTATTTTGGGGTAAAATTGCAGAAATTTCCCTTATTTTGTGGCAAAATTGCAGAAATTTTTCTTATTTTGGGCAAAATTGCAGAAATTTCACTTATTTCAGGGAAAGAAGGCAGTAATTTCTCTTATTTTGGGGCAAAAATGCAGAAATTTCTTTTATTTTTGTACAAAATTGCAGAAATTTTCTTCATTTTGAGGCAAAAATGCAGAAATTCCCCATATTTTGGGACAAAAAGGCAGAGATTCCCCGTATTATGAGGTAAAAAGGCTGAAATTCTTTTGATTTTGGGGCAAAAAGACAGAAATTCCCCTTATTTTGTGGCAAAAAGGCAGAAATTTCCCTTATTTTGGGGCAAAATTGCAGAAATTTCCCTTATTTTTAGGCAAAATATTAGAAATTTCTTTTATTTTGGTACAGAATTGCAGAAAATTTTCTTATTTTGTGGCAAAAAGGCAGAAATTCCCCATATTTTAGTTCAAAAAGGCTGAAATTCCCCTTATTTTGAGGTAAAATGCTGAAATTCCCCATATTTTGGGGCAAAAAGGCAGAAATTCCCCTCATTTTGTGGCAAAAAGGCACAAATTTCCCTTATTTTCGGGCAAAATTGCAGAAATTTCATTTATTCCAGGGCAAAATGTCAGAAATTCCTTTTATTTTGGGGCAAAAAGCAGAAATTTCTTTTATTTTGGTACAACGATGAAAAAATTTATCTTATTTTGGAACAAAAAGGCAGAAATTCCCCATATTTTGGGGCAAAAGGCAGAAATTCCCCATATTTTGAGGTAAAAAGGCTGAAATTCCTCTTATTTTAGGGCAAAAAGGCAGAAATTCCCTTTATTTTGTGGCAAAAATGCAGAAATTCCGATTAATTGGGGCAGAAAAGCAGAAACTTTCTTTATTTGGGGGCAATAATGCAGAAATTCCCCATATTTTGTGGCAAAAAGTCAGAAATTCCCCTTATTTGGAGGTAAAATGCTGAAATTCCCCTTATTTTGGGCAAAAGGCAGAAATTCCTCTTGTTTTGGGGCAAAATGCAGAAATTTCACTTATTTTAGGGCAAAAAGACAGAAATTTGCCTTATTTTGTGGCAAAAAGCAGAAATTCCCCTAATTGTGAGGCAAAACGGAAGAAATTCTCTATATGTTGGGGCAAAAAGACAGAAATTCTTTTTATTTTGTGGCAAAACTCAGAAATTCCACATATTTTGGGGCAAAATTCCAGAAATTTCCTTTATTTTAGGGCAAAAAGGCAGAAATTCCTAATATATTGTGGCAAAAATGCAGAAATTCCCCTTATTTTGAGGTAAAAAGGCTGAAATTCCTCTTATTTGGGGGCAAAAAGGAAGAATTTTTCTTTATTTTGGGGAAAAATTGCAGAAATTTCACTTATTTCAGGGTAATAAATCAGAAATTCTCCTTATTTTGTGCCAAAATTACAGAAATTCCCTTTGTTTTGGGGTAAAAAAGACAGAAATTCCACTTATTTAGAGGCAAAAGGCAGAAGTTCCTCTTAATTTGGCGCAAAAATGAAGAAATTTTCCTTTTTTATGGAAAAAAGGTATGCATTTTCCTTATTTTCGGGCAAAAAGGCAGAAATTCCCCTGATTTTGAAGCAAAACTGCAGAAATTCCCCTAATTTTGGGGCAAAAGGCAGACATTCCCTTTATTTTGGGGCAAAAATCAGAAATTCCCCTTATTTTGGGGAAAAATTCCAGAAATTTCCTTTAATTTGGGGCAAAATTGCAGAAATTTACCTTATTTTGGGGCAAAATTGCAGAAATTTCCCTTATTTGGGGCAAAATTGCAGAAATTTCACTTATTTTCAGGTAAAAAGGCTGAAATTTTCTTTATTTTTGGGAAAAAAGTTAGAAATTTCTTTTATTTTGGGGCAAAATTGCAGAAATATTTCTTATTATGGGGAAAAAAGGCAGAAATTCCTTATATTTTGAAGCAAAAAGGCAGAAATTCCCCTTATTTTGGGATAAAATTGCAGAAATTTCCCTTATTTGGGGGCAAAAAGGCAGAAAATCCTTTATTTTCGGGCAAAAAGGCAGAAATTCCCCGTATTTTAGAGCAAAATTGCAGAAATTCCCCTAATATCGTGGCAAAAATGCAGAAATTCCCTTTATTTGGGGCAAAAGCAAAAGTTCCCCTTATTTTCGGGAAAAAAGGCAGAAATTCCTTGTATTTTGAAGCAAAATTGCAGAAACTCCCCTAATTTTGGGGCAAAAAGGCAGAAATTCCCTTTATTTTGGGGCAAAAATACAGAAATTCTCCTTATTTCGTGGCAAAAAGTCAGAAATTCCCCTTAATTTGGGGCAAAATTGAAGAACTTTCCCTTATTTTGGGGCAAAATTGCAGAAATTTCCCTTATTTTGGGGCAAAATTTTAGAAATTTCTTTTATTTTGGTACAGAATTGCAGGAATTTTTTCTTATATTGTTGCAAAAAGGCTAAAATTCCCCATATTTTGGTGCAAAAACGCTGAAATTCCCCTTATTTTGAGGTAAAATGCTGAAATTCCACATATTTTGGGGCAAAAAGGCAGAAATTTCCCTCATTTTGGGGCAAAAAGGCAGAGATTCCCCTTATTATGAGGTAAAAATGTTGAAATTCCTTTTATTTTGGGGCAAAAAGAAAGAAATTCCCCTTA
This sequence comes from Micromys minutus, assembly GCF_963924665.1. Classification (NCBI taxonomy): domain Eukaryota; kingdom Metazoa; phylum Chordata; class Mammalia; order Rodentia; family Muridae; genus Micromys; species Micromys minutus. The sequence goes on from NW_027667262.1 coordinate 1,671,476, forward strand.
TTTTGTGGCAAAAAGGCAATAATTTCCCTTATTTTGGTACAGAATTGCAGAAATTTTTCTTATTTTGTGGCAAGAAGGCAGAAATTCTCCATATTTTGGTGCAAAAAGTCTGAAATTCCCCTTAATTTGAGTTAAAATGCTGAAATTCCCCATATTTTGGGGCAAAAAGGCACAAATTTCCCTTATTTTCGGGCAAAATTGCAGAAATTTCATTTATTTCAGGGCAAAAAGTCAGAAATTCCTTTTATTTTGGGACAAAAAGCAGAAATTTCTTTTATTTTGGTACAAAGTTGAAGAAATTTTTCTTATTTTAGAACAAAAGGCAGAAATTCCCCATATTTTGGGGTAAAAGGCAGAAATTCCCCTTATTTTGAGGTAAAAAGGATGAAATTCCCCTTAATTTAGGGCAAAAAGGCAAAAATTTCCTTTACTTTATGGCAAAAAAGGGAGAAATTCCCCTTATTTGGAGGTAAAATGCTGAAATTCCCCTTATTTTGGGCAAAAAGGCAGAAATTCCCCTTATTTTGGGACAAAATTGCAGAAATTTCACTTATTTCAGGGCAAAAAATTAGAAATTTCCCTTATTTTGTGGCAAAATTGCAGAAATTTTTCTTATTTTGGGCAAAATTGCAGAAATTTCACTTATTTCAGGTAAAGAAGGCAGGAATTTCTCTTATTTTGAGGGAAAAGAGCAGAAATTTCTTTTATTTTGGTACAAAATTGCAGAAATTTTCTTTATTTTGGGGCAAAAATGAAGAAATTCCCCTTATTTTGTGGCAAAAAGGCAGAAATTTCCCTTATTTTGGGGCAAAATTGCAGAAATTTTACTTATTTCAAGGCAAAATTCAAAAATTCCTTTTATTTTGGAGCAAAAAGACAGAAATTCCGTTTATTTTTGGGTAAAAAAGCAGAAATTTCACTTATTTTGAGGTAAAAAGGCAGAAATTACTCTTATTTTGGGGCTAAAATGAAGAAATTTCCCTGTTTTGTGGCAAAATTGCAGAAATTTTTCTTATTTTGGGCAAAATTGCAGAAATTTCACTTATTTCAGGGAAAGAAGGCAGGAATTTCTCTTATTTTGGGGCAAAAAGGCAGAAATTTCTTTTATTTTGCTACAAAATTGCAGAAATTTTCTTTATTTTGGGGCAAAAATGCCGAAATTCCCCTTATTTTGTGGCAAAAAGGCAGGAATTTCCCTTATTTTGGGGCAAAATTGCAGAAATTCCCTTTATTTTGGAGCAATAAGGCAGAAATTCCCAATATTTTGAAGCAAAATTGCACTAATTTCCCTAATTTTGAGGGAAAATGCAGAAATTCACATTATTTTGGGCAAGAAGACAGAAATTCTCCTTATTTCACGGCAAAAAGTCAGAAATTCCCCTTATTTTGGGGCAAAATTGCAGAAATTTCTCTTATTTTGTGGCAAAATTGCAGAAATTTTTCTTATTTTATGCAAAATTGCAGAAATTTCACTTATTTCAGGGAAAGAAGGCAGGAATTTCTCTTATTTTGGGGCAAAAAGGAAGAAATTTCTTTTATTTTGGTACAAAATTGCAGAAATTTTCTTTATTTTGAGGCAAAAATACAGAAATTCCACTTATTTTGTGGCAAAAAGGCAGAAATTTCCCTTATTTTGGGGTAAAATTGCAGAAATTCTCTTTATTTTGGTGCAATAAGGCAGAAATTCCCATATTTTGAAGCAAAATTGCACAAATTCCCCTAATTTTGAGGGAAAATGCAGAAATTCACATTATTTTGGGCAAAAAGACAGAAATTCTCCTTATTTCACGGCAAAAAGTCAGAAATTCCCCTTATTTTGGGGCAAAATTGCAGAAATTTCCATTATTTTGTGGCAAAATTGCAGAAATTTTTCTTATTTTGTGCAAAATTGCAGAAATTTCACTTATTTCAGGGAAGGAAGGCAGGAATTTCTCTTATTTTAGGGCAAAAAGGCAGAAATTTCTTTTATTTTGGTACAAAATTGCAGATATTTTCTTTATTTTGAGGCAAAAATGCAGAAATTTCCCATATTTTGGGGCAAAAAGGCAGAGATTCCCCTTATTATGAGGTAAAAAGGCTGAAATTCCTTTTATTTTGGGGCAAAAAGACAGAAATTCCCCTTATTTTGCGGCAAAAAGGCAGAAATTTCCCTTATTTTGGGGCAAAATTGCAAAAATTTTTCTTATTTTTGGGCAAAATTTTAGAAATTTATTTTATTTTGGTACAGAATTGCAGAAATTTTTCTTATTTTGTGGCAAAAAGGCAGAAATTCCCCATATTTTGGTTCAAAAAGGCTGAAATTTCCCTTATTTTGAGGTAAAATGCCGAAATTCCTTATATTTTGGAGCAAAAAGGCAGAAATTACCTACATTTTGGGGCAAAAAGGCACAAATTTTCCTTATTTTCGGGCAAAATTGAAGAAATTTCATTTATTTCAGGGCAAAAAGTCAGAAATTCCTTTTATTTTGGGGCAAAAAGGCAGAAATTCCCTTTATTTTGTGGCAAAAAGGCAGAAATTCCCATTAATTGGTGCAGAAAAGCAGAAACTTTCCTTATTTGGGGGCAATGATGCAGAAATTCCCCATATTTTGTGGCAAAAAGGCAGAAATTCCCCTTATTTGGAGGTAAAATGCTGAAATTCCCCTTATTTTGGGCAAAAGGCAGAAATTCCCCTTATTTGGGGCAAAATTGCAGAAATTTCACTTATTTTAGGGCAAAAAGTCAGAAATTTGCTTTATTTTGGGGCAAAAAGCAGAAATTCCCCTAATTTTGGGGCGAAAAACAGAAATTCTTATTTTGGGGTAAAATTGCAGAAATTTCAAACATTTCAGTGCATAAAGGCAGAAATTCCACTTAATTTTAGGCAATAAGGCAAAAATTTTCCGTATTTTGAAGCAAAATCTCAGAAATTCCTCTTATAATGGTGCAAAAATGCAGAAATTCCTTTCATTTTGGTGTAATAAGGCAGAAATTCCCCGTGTTTTGAGCAAAATTGCACAAATTCATCTAATTTTGAGGGAAATTGCAGAAATTCAAATTATTTTGGGGCAAAAAGACAGAAATTCTTTTTATTCCAGGGCATAACGTCAGATTTTTCCCTTATTTTGGGGCAAAATTGCAGAAATTTCCTTTATTTTGTGGAAAATTGCAGAAATTTTTCTTATTTTGGGCAAAATTGCAGAAATTTCACTTATTTCAGGGAAAGAAGGCAGAAATTTCTCTTATTTTGGGGCAAAAGGGCAGAAATTTCTTTTATTTTGGTACAAAATTGCAGAAATTTTCTTTATTTTGGAACAAAAATGCAGAAATTCACCTTATTTTGTGGCAAAAAGGCAGAAATTTTTCTTATTTTGGGCAAAATTGCAGAAATTTCACTTATTTCAGGGAAAGAAGGCAGAAATTTCTCTTATTTTGGGGCAAAAGGGCAGAAATTTCTTTTATTTTGGTACAAAATTGCAGAAATTTTCTTTATTTTGGGACAAAAATGCAGAAATTCACCTTATTTTGTGGCAAAAAGGCAGAAATTTTTCTTATTTTAGGGCAAAATTGCAGAAATTTCACTTATTTCAAGGCAAAATTCAAAAATTCCTTTTATTTTGGGGCAAAAAGACAGAAATTCCATTTATTTTTAGGTAAAAAGGCAGAAATTTCACTTATTTTGAGGTAAAAAGGGAGAAATTACTCTTATTTTGGGGCTAAAATGAAGAAATTTCCCTTTTTTGTGGCAAAATTGCAGAAATTTTTCTTATTTTGGGCAAAATTGCAGAAATTTCACTTATTTCAGGGAAAGAAGGCAGGAATTTCTCTTATGTTGGGGCAAAAAGGCAGAAATTTTTTTTATTTTGGTACAAAATTGCAGAAATTTTCTTTATTTTGGGCAAAAATGCAGAAATTCCAATTATTTTGTGGCAAAAAGGCAGAAATTTCCCTAATTTTGGGGCAAAATTGCAGAAATTTAACTTATTTCAAGGCCAAATTCAAAATTCCTTTTATTTTTGGGCAAAAAGACAGAAATTCCGTTTATTTTTGGGTAAAAAGGCAGAAATTTCACTTATTTTGAGGTAAAAAGGCAAAAATTACTCTTATTTTGGGGCTAAAATTAAGAAATTTCCCTTTTTTGTGGCAAAATTGCAGAAATTTTTCTTATTTTGGGCAAAATTGCAGAAATTTCACTTATTTCAGGGAAAGAAAGCAGGAATTTCTCTTATTTTTGGGCAAAAAGGCAGAAATTTTTTTTATTTTGCTACAAAATTGCAGAAATTTTCTTTATTTTGGGTCAAAAATGCAGAAATTCCCCTTATTTTGGGGCAAAAAGGCAGAGATTCCCCTTATTATGAGGAAAAAAGGCTGAAATTCCTTTTATTTTGGGGCAAAAATACTGAAATTCCCCTTATTTTGTGGCAAAAAGGCAGAAACTTCCCTTATTTTGGAGCAAAATTGTAGAAATTTCCATTATTTTCGAGCAAAATTTTAGAAATTTATTTTATTTTGGTACAGAATTGCAGAAATTTTTTTTATTTTGTGGCAAAAAGGCAGAAATTCCCCATATTTTGGTGCAAAAAGGCTGAAATTCCCCTTATTTTGAAGTAAAATGCTGAAATTCCTCATATTTTGGGGCAAAAAGGTAGAAATTACCTACATTTTGGGGCAAAAAGACAGAAATTTCCCTTATTTTGCAGCAAAATTGCAGAAATTTCATTTATTTCAGGGCAAAAAGTCAGAAATTCCTTTTATTTTGTGGCAAAAAGGCAGAAATTCCCTTTATTTTGTGGCAAAAAGGCAGAAATTCCCATTAATTGGGGCAGAAAAGCAGAAACTTTCCTTATTTGGGGGCAATAATGCAGAAATTCCCCATATTTTGTGGCAAAAAGGCAGAAATTCCCCTTATTTGGAGGTAAAATGCTGAAAATCCCCTTATTTTGGGCAAAAGGCAGAAATTCCCCTTATTTTGGGGCAGAATTGCAGAAATTTCACTTATTTTAGGGCAAAAAGTCAGAAATTTGCCTTGTTTTGGGGCAAAAAGCAGAAATTCCCCTAATTTTGGGGCCAAAAACAGAAATTCCACTTATTTTGGGGTAAAATTGCAGAAATTTCAAACATTTCAGTGCAAAAAGGCAGAAATTCCACTTAATTTTAGGCAATAAGGCAGAAATTTTCCGTATTTTGGAGCAATATCTCAGAAATTCCCCTTATATTGGTGCAAAAATGCAGAAATTCCCTTTATTTTGGTGTAATAAGGCAGAAATTCCCCGTGTTTTGAAGCAAAATTGCACAAATTCATCTAATTTTGAGGGAAAATGCAGAAATTCAAATTATTTTGGGGCAAAAAGACAGAAATTCTCTGTATTTCAGGGCAAAACGTCAGAAATTCCTCTTATTTTGGGGCAAAATTGCAGAAATATCCCTTATTTTGTTGCAAAATTGCAGAAATTTTTCTTATTTTGGGCAAAATTGCAAAAATTTCACTTATTTCAGGGAAAGAAGGTAGGAATTTCTTTTATTTTGGGGCAAAAAGGCAGAAATTTCTTTTATTTTGGTACAAAATTGTAGAAATTTCCTTTATTTTGGGGCAAAAATGCAGAAATTCCCCATATTTTGTGGGAAAAAGGCAGAAATTTCCCTTATTTTGGGGTAAAATTGCAGAAAGTCCCTTTATTTTGGTGCAATAAGGCAGAAATTCCCAATATTTTGAAGCAAAATTGCACAAATTCCCCTAATTTTGAGGGAAAATGCAGAAATTCACATTATTTTGGGGCAAAAAAGACAGAAATTCTCCTTATTTCACGTCAAAAAGTCAGAAATTCCCCTTATTTTGGGGCAAAATTGCAGAAATTTCTCTTATTTTGTGGCAAAATTGCAGAAATTTTTCTTATTTTGGGCAAAATTGCAGAAATTTCACTTATTTCAGGGAAAGAAGGCAGGAATTTCTCTTATTTTGGGGCAAAAAGGTAGAAATTTCTTTTATTTTGATACAAAATAGCAGAAATTTTCTTTATTTTGAGGCAAAAATGCAGAAAGTTCCTATATTTTGGGGCAAAAAGGCAGAGATTCCCCTTATTATGAGGTAAAAAGGCTGAAATTCCTTTTATTTTGGGGCAAAAAGACAGAAATTCCCCTTATTTTGTGGCAAAAAGGCAGAAATTTCCCTTATTTTGTGGCAAAAAGGCAGAAATTTTCTTTATTTTGGGGCAAAATTGCAGAAATTCCCTTTATTTTGGTGCAATAAGGCAGAAATTCCCCATATTGTGAAGCATAATTGCACAAATTCCCCTAATTTTGAGACAAAATACAGAAATTCACATTATTTTGGGGCAAAAAGACAGAAATTCTCTTTATTTCAAGGCAAAAAGTCAGAAATTCCCCTTATTTTGGGGCAAAATTGCAGAAATTTCCCTTATTTTGTGGCAAAATTGCAGAAATTTTTCTTATTTTGGGCAAAATTGCAGAAATTTCACTTATTTCAGGGAAAGAAGGCAGGAATTTCTCTTATTTTGGGGGAAAAAGGCAGTAATTTCTTTTATTTTGGTACAAAATTGCAGAAATTTTCTTTATTTTGAGGCCAAAATGCAGAAATTCCCCATATTTTAGGGCAAAAAGGCAGAGATTCTACTTATTATGAGGTAAGAAGGCTGAAATTCCTTTTATTTTGGGGCAAAAATACTGAAATTCCCCTTATTTTGTGGCAAAAAGGCAGAAACTTCCCTTATTTTGGGGCAAAATTGTAGAAATATCCCTTATTTTCGAGCAGAATTTTAGAAATTTATTTTATTTTGGTACAGAATTGCAGCAATTTTTTTTATTTTGTGGCAAAAAGGCAGAAATTCCCCATATTTTGGTGCAAAAAGGCTGAAATTCCCCTTATTTTGAAGTAAAATGCTGAAATTCCTCATATTTTGGGGCAAAAAGGCAGAAATTACCTACATTTTGGGGCAAAAAGGCAGAAATTTCCCTTATTTTGCGGCAAAATTGCAGAAATTTCATTTATTTCAGGGCAAAAAGTCAGAAATTCCTTTTATTTTGGGGCAAAAAGGCAAAAATTCCCTTTATTTTGTGGCAAAAAGGCAGAAATTCCCATTAATTGGGGCAGAAAAGCAGAAACTTTCCTTATTTGGGGGCAATAATGCAGAAATTCCCCATATTTTGTGGCAAAAAGGCAGAAATTCCCCTTATTTGGAGGTAAAATGCTGAAAATCCCCTTATTTTGGGCAAAAGTCAGAAATTCCCCTTATTTTGGGGCAAAATTGCAGAAATTTCACTTATTTTAAGGCAAAAAGTCAGAAATTTGCCTTATTTTGGGGCAAAAAGCAGAAATTCCCCTAATTTTGGGGCCAAAAACAGAAATTCCCCATATTTTGGGGTAGAATTGCAGAAATTTCAAACATTTCAGTGCAAAAAGGCAGAAATTCCACTTAATTTTAGGCAATAAGGCAGAAATTTTCCGTATTTTGGAGCAATGTCTCAGAAATTCCCCTTATATTGGTGCAAAAATGCAGAAATTCCCTTTACTTTGGTGTAATAAGGCAGAAATTCCCCGTGTTTTGAAGCAAAATTGCACAAATTCATCTAATTTTGAGGGAAAATGCAGAAATTCAAATTATTTTGGGGCAAAAAGACAGAAATTCTCCGTATTTCAGGGCAAAACGTCACAAATTCCTCTTATTTTGTGGCAAAATTGCAGAAATATCCCTTATTTTGTTGCAAAATTGCAGAAATTTTTTTATTTTGGGCAAAATTGCAGAAATTTTACTTATTTCAGAGAAAGAAGGTAGGAATTTCTTTTATTTTGGGGCAAAAAGGCAGAAATTTCTTTTATTTTGGTACAAAATTATAGAAATTTTCTTTATTTTGGGGCAAAAATGCAGAAATTCCCCATATTTTGTGGGAAAAAGGCAGAAATTTCCCTTATTTTGGGGTAAAATTGCAGAAAGTCCCTTTATTTTGGTGCAATAAGGCAGAAATTCCCAATATTTTGAAGCAAAATTGCACAAATTCCCCTAATTTTGAGGGAAAATGCAGAAATTCACATTATTTTGGGGCAAAAAAACAGAAATTCTCCTTATTTCACAGAAAAAAGTCAGAAATTCCCCTTATTTTGGGCAAAATTGCAGAAATTTCACTTATTTCAGAGAAAGAAGGCAGGAATTTCTCTTATTTTGGGCAAAAAGGTAGAAATTTCTTTTATTTTGGTACAAAATTGCAGAAATTTTCTTTATTTTGAGGCAAAAATGCAGAAATTTCCCATATTTTGGGGCAAAAAGGCAGAGATTCCCCTTATTATGAGGTAAAAAGGCTGAAATTCCTTTTATTTTGGGGTAAAAAGACAGAAATTCCCCTTATTTTGTGGCAAAAAGGCAGAAATTTCCCTTATTTTGGGGCAAAATTGCAGAAATTTCCCTTATTTTCAGGCGAAATTTAGAAATTTATTTTATTTTGGTACAGAATTGCAGAAATTTTTCTTATTTTGTGGCAAAAAGGCAGAAATTCCCCATATTTTGGTGCAAAAAGGCTGAAATTCCACTTATTTCGAGGTAAAATGTTGAAATTCCCCATATTTTGGGGAAAAAAAGGCAGAAATTACCTACATTTTGGGGCAAAAAGGCACAAATTTCCCTTATTTTCGGGCAAAATTGCAGAAATTTCTTTTATTTCAGGGCAAAAAGGCTGAAATTCCTTTTATTTTGGGGCAAAAAGGCAGAAATTCCCTTTATTTTGTGGCAAAAAGGCAGAAATTCCCATTAATTGGGGCAGAAAGCAGAAACTTTCCTTATTTGGGGGCAATAATGCAGAAATTCCCCATATTTTGTACCAAAAGGCAGAAATTCCCTTTATTTGGAGGTAAAATGCTGAAATTCCCCTTATTTTGGGCAAAAGGCAGAAATTCTCCTTATTTTGCCGCAAAATTGCAGAAATTTCACTTATTTTATGGCAAAAAGTCAGAAATTTGCCTTATTTTGGGGCAAAAAGCAGAAATTACCCTAATTTTGGGGCCAAAAACAGAAATTCCTATTATTTTGGGGTAAAATTGCAGAAATTTCAAATATTTCAGTGCAAAAAGGCAGAAATTCCACTTAATTTTAGGCAATAAGGCACAAATTTTCCGTATTTTGGAGCAAAATCTCAGAAATTCCCTTTATAATGGTGCAAAAATGCAGAAATTCCCTTTATTTTGGTGTAATAAGGTAGAAATTCCCCGTGTTTTGAAGCAAAATTGCACAAGTTCATCTAATTTTGAAAAAAAATGCAGAAATTCAAATTATTTTGGGAAAAAAAGACAGAAATTCTCTTTATTTCAGTGCATAACATCAGAAATTCCCCTTATTTTGGGGCAAAATTGCAGAAATTTCCCTTATTTTGTGGCAAAATTGCAGAAATTTTTCTTATTTTAGGCAAAATTGCAGAAATTTCACTTATTTCAGGGAAAGAAGGCAGAAATTTCTCTTATTTTGGGGCAAAAGGGCAGAAATATCTTTTATTTTGGTAAAAAATTGCAGAAATTTTCTTTATTTTGGGGAAAAAATGCAGAAATTCACCTTATTTTGTGACAAAAAGGCAGACATTTCCCTTATTTTAGGGCAAAATTGCAGAAATTTCACTTATTTCAAGGCAAAATTCAAAAATTCCTTTAATTTTGGGGCAAAAATACAGAAATTCCGTTTATTTTTAGGTAAAAAGGCAGAAAATTCACTTATTTTGAGGTAAAAAGGCAGAAATTACTCTTATTTTGGGGCTAAAATGAAGAAATTTCCCTTTTTGTGGCAAAATTGCAGAAATTTTTCTTATTTTGGGCAAAATTGCAGAAATTTCACTTATTTCAGAGAAAGAAGGCAGGAATTTCTCTTATTTTGGGGCAAAAAGGCAGAAATTTCTTTTATTTTGGAACAAAATTGCAGAAATTTTATTTATTTTGGGGCAAAAATGCAGAAATTCCCTTTATTCGTGGCAAAAAGGCAGAAATTTCCCTCATTTTGGGCAAAATTGCAGAAATTCCCTTTATTTTGGTGCAATAAGGCAGAAATTCCCTATATCTTGAAGCAAAATTGCACAAATTCCCCTAATTTTGAGGGAAAATGCAGAAATTCACATTATTTTGGGGCAAAAAGACAGAAATTCTTTTTATTTCACGGCAAAAAGTCAGAAATTCCCCTTATTTTGGGGTAAAATTGCAGAAATTTCCCTTATTTTGTGGCAAAATTGCAGAAATTTTTCTTATTTTGGGCAAAATTGCAGAAATTTCACTTATTTCAGGGAAAGAAGGCAGTAATTTCTCTTATTTTGGGGCAAAAATGCAGAAATTTCTTTTATTTTGGTACAAAATTGCAGAAATTTTCTTCATTTTGAGGCAAAAATGCAGAAATTTCCCATATTTTGGGACAAAAAGGCAGAGATTCCCCTTATTATGAGGTAAAAAGGCTGAAATTCTTTTGATTTTGGGGCAAAAAGACAGAAATTCCCCTTATTTTGTGGCGAAAAGGCAGAAATTTCCCTTATTTTGGGGCAAAATTGCAGAAATTTCCCTTATTTTTAGGCAAAATATTAGAAATTTCTTTTATTTTGGTACAGAATTGCAGAAATTTTTCTTATTTTGTGGCAAAAAGGCAGAAATTCCCCATCTTTTAGTTCAAAAAGGCTGAAATTCCCCTTATTTTGAGGTAAAATGCTGAAATTCCCCATATTTTGGGGCAAAAAGGCAGAAATTCCCCTCATTTTGTGGCAAAAAGGCACAAATTTCCCTTATTTTCGGGCAAAATTGCAGAAATTTCATTTATTCCAGGGCAAAATGTCAGAAATTCCTTTTATTTTGGGGCAAAAAGCAGAAATTTCTTTTATTTTGGTACAACGATGAAAAAATTTATCTTATTTTGGAACAAAAAGGCAGAAATACCCCATATTTTGGGGCAAAAGGCAGAAATTTCCCTTATTTTGAGGTAAAAACCCTGAAATTCCCCTTACTTTGGGGCAAAAAGGCAGAAATTTTCTTTATTTTGTGGCAAAAAGGCAGAAATTCCCATTAATTGGGGCAGAAAAGCAGAAACTTTCTTTATTTGGGGGCAATAATGCAGAAATTCCCCATATTTTGTGGCAAAAAAGGCAGAAATTCCCCTTATTTGGAGGTAAAATGCTGAAATTCCCCTTATTTTGGGCAAAAAGCAGAAATTCCCCTTATTTTGGGGCAAAATTGCAGAAATTTCACTTATTTTAGGGCAAAAAGTAAGAAATTTGCCTTATTTTGGGGCAAAAAGCAGAAATTCCCCTAATTGTGAGGCAAAACGGCAGAATTTCCCTATATGTTGGGGCAAAAAGACAGAAATTCTCCTTATTTTGGGGCTAAACTCAGAAATTCCACTTATTTTGGGGCAAAATTCCAGAAATTTCCCTTCTTTTGGGGCAAAATTGCAGAAATTTCACTTATTTTGGGGCAAAATTGCAGAAATTTGACTTATTTCAGGGAAGAAAAGCAGAAATTTTCTTATTTTGTAGAAAAAAGGCAGAAATTCCTAATATATTGTGGCAAAAATGCAGAAATTCCCCTTATTTTGAAGTAAAAAGGCTGAAATTCCTCTTATTTGGGGGCAAAAAGGAAGAATTTTTCCTTATTTTGGGGCATAATTGCAGAAATTTCACTTATTTCAGGGTAATAAGTCAGAAATTCCCCTTATTTTGGGGCAAAAAAGACAGAAATTCCCTTTGTTTTTGGGTAAAAAAGACAGAAATTCCATTTATTTAGAGGCAAAATGCAGATTTTCCTCTTAATTCGGCGCAAAAATGAAGAAATTTCACTTTTTTATGGCAAAAAGGTATGCATTTTTCTTCTTTTCTGGCAAAAAGGCAGAAATTCCCCTTATTTTGAAGCAAAATTGTAGAAATTCCTATAATTTTGTGGCAGAAGGCAGACATTCCCTTTATTTTAGGGCAAAAATCAGAAATTTCCCTTATTTTGGGGCAAAATTGCAATAATTTCACTTATTTTAGGGCAAAAAGTCCGAAATTTCCCTTATTTTGGTGCAAAATTGCAGAAATTTCCCTTATTTGGGGCAAAATTTCAGAAATTTGACTTATTTTCAGGTAAAAAGGCTGAAATTTCCTTTATTTTTGGGAAAAAAGTTAGAAATTTCTTTTATTTTGGGGCAAAATTGCAGAAATATTTCTTATTTTTGGGCAAAAAGGCAGAAATTCCTTATATTTTGAAGCAAAAAGGCAGAAATTCCCCTTATTTTGGGATAAAATTGCAGAAATTTCCCTTATTTGGGGGCAAAAGGGCAGAAAATCCTTTTAATTTTGGGCAAATAGGCAGAAATTCCCCGTATTTTAGAGCAAAATTGCAGAAATTCCCCTAATATCGGGGCAAAAATGCAGAAATTCCCTTTATTTGGGGCAAAAGCAAAAGTTTCCCATATTTTCGGGAAAAAAGGCAGAAATTCCTTGTATTTTGAAGCAAAATTGCAGAAACTCCCCTAATTTTGGGGCAAAAAGGCAGAAATTCCCTTTATTTTGGGGCAAAAATACAGAAATTCTCCTTATTTCACAGCAAAATGTCAGAAATTCCCCTTATTTTGGGGCAAAATTGAAGAACTTTCCCTTATTTTGGGGCAAAATTACAGAAATTTCCCTTATTTTGGGGCAAAATTTTAGAAATTTCTTTTATTTTGGTACAGAATTGCAGAAATTTTTCTCATATTGTGGCAAAAAGGCTAAAATTCCCCATATTTTGGTGCAAAAAGGCTGAAATTCCCCTTATTTTGAGGTAAAATACTGAAATTCCCCATATTTTGGGGCAAAAAGGCAGAAATTTCCCTCATTTTGGGGCAAAAAGGCACAAATTTTCCTTATTTTCGGGCAAAATTGCAGAAATTTCATTTATTTCAGGGCAAAAATTTAGAAATTTCTTTTATTTTGGGACAAAAAGCAGAAATTTCTTTTATTTTGGTACAAAGTTGAAGAAATTTTTCTTATTTTGGAACAAAAAGATAGAAATTCCCCATATTTTGGGGTAAAAGGCAGAAATTCCCCTTATTTTGAGGTAAAAAGAATGAAATTCCCCTCATTTTAGGGCATAAAGGCAAAAATTTCATTTACATTTTTGCAAAAAGGCAGAAATTCTTGTTAATTGGGGCAGAAAAGCAGAAATTTTCCTTATTTGAAAGCAATAAGGCAGTAATTCCCCATATTTTGTGGCAAAAAGGCAGAAATTCCCCTTATTTGGAGGTAAAATGCTGAAATTCCCCTTATTTTGGGCAAAAGGCAGAAATTCCCCTTATTTTGGGACAAAATTGCAGAAATTTCACTTATTTCAGGGCAAAAAGTCAGAAATTTGCCTTATTTTGGGCAAAAAGCAGAAATTCCCCTAATTTTGGGGCTAAAAATAGAAATTCCCCTTATTTTGGGGTAAAATTGCAGAAATTTCAAATATTTCAGGGCAAAAAGGCCGAAATTCAACTTAATTTCGGGCAATAAGGCAGAAATTTTCTGTATTTTGGAGCAAAATCTCAGAAATTCCCTTTATATTGGTGCAAAAATGCAGAAATTTCCTTTATTTTGGTGCAATAAGGCAGAAATTCCCCGTATTTTAAAGCAAAATTGCACAAATTCCCCTAATTTTGAGGGAAAATGCAGAAATTCACATTATTTTGGGGCAAAAAGACAGAACTTCTCCTTATTTCACGGCAAAAAGTCAGAAATTCCCCTTATTTTGGGACAAAATTGCAAAAATTTCCCTTATTTTGTGGCAAAATTGCAGAATTTTTTTTTATTTTAGGCAAAATTGCAGAAATTTCACTTATTTCAGGGAAAGAAGGCAGGAATTTCTCTTATTTTGGGGCAAAAAGGCAGAAATTTCTTTTATTTTGGTTTAAAATTGCAAAAATCTTCTTTATTTTGAGGCAAAAAGGCAGAAATTCCCCATATTTTGGGGCAAAAAGGCAGAGATTCTCCTTATCATGAGGTAAAAAGGCTGAAATCCCTTTTATTTTGGGGCAAAAAGACAGAAATTCTCCTTATTTTGTGGAAGAAAGGCAGAAATTTCCCTTATTTTGGGGCAAAATTGCAAAAATTTCCCTTATTTTCGGGCAAAATTTTAGAAATTTCTTTTATTTTGGTACAGAATTGCAGAAATTTTTCTTATTTTGTGGCAAAAAGGCAGAAATTCCCCATATTTTGGTGCAAAAATGCGGAAATTCCCCTTATTTTGAGGTAAAATGCTGAAATTCCCCATATTTTGGGGCAAAAAGGCAGAAATTCCCTACATTTTGGGGCAAAAAGGCAGAAATTTCCCTTATTTTGGGGCAAAATTGCAGAAATTTCATTTATTTCAGGGCAAAGAGTCAGAAATTCCTTTTATTTTGGGGAAAAAAGCAGAAATTTCTTTTATGTTGGTACAAAGTTGAAGAAATTTTTCTTATTTTGGAACAAAAAGGCAGAAATTCGCCATATTTTCAGGCAAAAGGCAGAAATTCCCTTTATTTTGAGGTAAAAAGGCTGAAATGCCCCTTATATTGGGGCAAAAAGGCAAAAATTCCCTTTATTTTGTGGCAAAAAGGCAGAAATTCCCATTAATTGGGGCAGAAAAGCAGAAACTTTGTTTATTTGGGGGCAATAATGCAGAAATTCCCCATATTTTGTGGCAAAAATGCAGAAATTCCCCTTATTTGGAGGTAAAATGCTGAAATTCCCCTTATTTTGGGCAAAAAGCAGAAATTCCCCTTATTTTGGGGCAAAATTGCAAAAATTTCACTAATTTTAGGGCAAAAAGTCAGAAATTTCCCTTATTTGGTGCAAAATTGCAGAAATTTGACTTATTTTCAGGTAAAAAGGCTGAAATTTCCTTTATTTTTGGGAAAAAAGTGAGAAATTCCTTTTATTTTGGGGGAAAATTGCAGAAATATTTTTTATTTTGGGGCAAAAGGCAGAAATTCCTTATATTTTGGGGCAAAAAGGCAGTAATTCCCCTTATTTTGGAATAAAATTGCAGAAATTTCCCTTATTTGGGGGCAAAAAGGCAGAAAATCCTTTTAATTTCGGGCAAAAAGGCATAAATTCCCCGTATTTAAAAGCAAAATTGCAGAAATTCCGCTAATATCGGGGCAAAAATGCAGAAATTCCCTTTATTTGGGGCAAAAGCAAAAGTTTCCCATATTTTCGGGAAAAAAGGCAGAAATTCCTTGTATTTTGAAGCAAAATTGCAGAAACTCCCCTAATTTTGGGGCAAAAAGGCAGAAATTCCCTTTATTTTGGGGCAAAAATACAGAAATTCTCCTTATTTTGCGGAAAAAAGTCAGAAATTCCCCTTATTTTGGGGCAAAATTGAAGAACTTTCCCTTATTTTGGGGCAAAATTACAGAAATTTCCCTTATTTGGGGCAAAATTTTAGAAATTTCTTTTATTTTGGGACAAAAAGCAGAAATTTCTTTTATTTTGGTACAAAGTTGAAGAAATTTTTCTTATTTTGGAACAAAAAGATAGAAATTCCCCATATTATGGGGTAAAAGGCAGAAATTCCCCTTATTATGAGGTAAAAAGGATGAAATTCCCCTCATTTTAGGGCAAAAAGGCAAAAATTTCATTTATTTTGTGGCAAAAAGGCAGAAATTCTTGTTAATTGGGGCAGAAAAGCAGAAATTTTCCTTATTTGAAGGCAATAAGGCAGTAATTCCCCATATTTTGTGGCAAAAAGGCAGAAATTCCCCTTATTTGGAGGTAAAATGCTGAAATTCCCCTTATTTTGGGCAAAAGGCAGAAATTCCCCTTATTTTGGGACAAAATTGCAGAAATTTCACTTATTTCAGGGCAAAAAGTCAGAAATTTGCCTTATTTTGGGCAAAAAGCAGAAATTCCCCTAATTTTGGGGCTAAAAATAGAAATTCCCCTTATTTGGGGGTAAAATTGCAGAAATTTCAAATATTTCAGGGCAAAAAGGCAGAAATTGACTTAATTTCGGGCAATAAGGCAGAAATTTTCTGTATTTTGGAGCAAAATCTCAGAAATTCCCCTTTATATTGGTGCAAAAATTCAGAAATTCCCTTTATTTTGGTGCAATAAGGCAGAAATGCCCCGTATTTTGAAGCAAAATTGCACAAATTCCCCTAATTTTGAGGGAAAATGCAGAAATTCACATTATTTTGGGGCAAAATTGCAGAAATTTCACTTATTTTAGGGCAAAAAGTAAGAAATTTGCCTTATTTTGGGGCAAAAAGCAGAAATTCCCCTAATTGTGAGGCAAAACGGCAGAATTTCCCTATATGTTGGGGCAAAAAGACAGAAATTCTCCTTATTTTGGGGCTAAACTCAGAAATTCCACTTATTTTGGGGCAAAATTCCAGAAATTTCCCTTCTTTTGGGGCAAAATTGCAGAAATTTCACTTATTTTGGGGCAAAATTACAGAAATTTGACTTATTTCAGGGAAGAAAAGCAGAAATTTTCTTATTTTGTAGAAAAAAGGCAGAAATTCCTAATATATTGTGGCAAAAATGCAGAAATTCCCCTTATTTTGAAGTAAAAAGGCTGAAATTCCTCTTATTTGGGGGCAAAAAGGAAGAATTTTTCCTTATTTTGGGGCAAAATTGCAGAAATTTCACTTATTTCAGGGTAATAAGTCAGAAATTCCCCTTATTTTGGGGCAAAAAAGACAGAAATTCCCTTTGTTTTTGGGTAAAAAAGACAGAAATTCCATTTATTTAGAGGCAAAATGCAGATTTTCCTCTTAATTCGGCGCAAAAATGAAGAAATTTCACTTTTTTATGGCAAAAAGGTATGCATTTTTCTTCTTTTCTGGCAAAAAGGCAGAAATTCCCCTTATTTTGAAGCAAAATTGTAGAAATTCCTATAATTTTGTGGCAGAAGGCAGACATTCCCTTTATTTTAGGGCAAAAATCAGAAATTTCCCTTATTTTGGGGCAAAATTGCAATAATTTCACTTATTTTAGGGCAAAAAGTAAGAAATTTGCCTTATTTTGGGGCAAAAAGCAGAAATTCCCCTAATTGTGAGGCAAAACGGCAGAATTTCCCTATATGTTGGGGCAAAAAGACAGAAATTCTCCTTATTTTGGGGCTAAACTCAGAAATTCCACTTATTTTGGGGCAAAATTCCAGAAATTTCCCTTCTTTTGGGGCAAAATTGCAGAAATTTCACTTATTTTGGGGCAAAATTGCAGAAATTTGACTTATTTCAGGGAAGAAAAGCAGAAATTTTCTTATTTTGTAGAAAAAAGGCAGAAATTCCTAATATATTGTGGCAAAAATGCAGAAATTCCCCTTATTTTGAAGTAAAAAGGCTGAAATTCCTCTTATTTGGGGGCAAAAAGGAAGAATTTTTCCTTATTTTGGGGCAAAATTGCAGAAATTTCACTTATTTCAGGGTAATAAGTCAGAAATTCCCCTTATTTTGGGGCAAAAAAGACAGAAATTCCCTTTGTTTTTGGGTAAAAAAGACAGAAATTCCATTTATTTAGAGGCAAAATGCAGATTTTCCTCTTAATTCGGCGCAAAAATGAAGAAATTTCACTTTTTTATGGCAAAAAGGTATGCAATTTTCTTCTTTTCTGGCAAAAAGGCAGAAATTCCCCTTATTTTGAAGCAAAATTGTAGAAATTCCTATAATTTTGTGGCAGAAGGCAGACATTCCCTTTATTTTAGGGCAAAAATCAGAAATTTCCCTTATTTTGGGGCAAAATTGCAATAATTTCACTTATTTTAGGGCAAAAAGTCCGAAATTTCCCTTATTTTGGTGCAAAATTGCAGAAATTTCCCTTATTTGGGGCAAAATTGCAGAAATTTGACTTATTTTCAGGTAAAAAGGCTGAAATTTCCTTTATTTTTGGGAAAAAAGTTAGAAATTTCTTTTATTTTGGGGCAAAATTGCAGAAATATTTCTTATTTTTGGGCAAAAAGGCAGAAATTCCTTATATTTTGAAGCAAAAAGGCAGAAATTCCCCTTATTTTGGGATAAAATTGCAGAAATTTCCCTTATTTGGGGGCAAAAGGGCAGAAAATCCTTTTAATTTCGGGCAAATAGGCAGAAATTCCCCGTATTTTAGAGCAAAATTGCAGAAATTCCCCTAATATCGGGGCAAAAATGCAGAAATTCCCTTTATTTGGGGCAAAAGCAAAAGTTTCCCATATTTTCGGGAAAAAAGGCAGAAATTCCTTGTATTTTGAAGCAAAATTGCAGAAACTCCCCTAATTTTGGGGCAAAAAGGCAGAAATTCCCTTTATTTTGGGGCAAAAATACAGAAATTCTCCTTATTTCACAGCAAAATGTCAGAAATTCCCCTTATTTTGGGGCAAAATTGAAGAACTTTCCCTTATTTTGGGGCAAAATTACAGAAATTTCCCTTATTTTGGGGCAAAATTTTAGAAATTTCTTTTATTTTGGTACAGAATTGCAGAAATTTTTCTCATATTGTGGCAAAAAGGCTAAAATTCCCCATATTTTGGTGCAAAAAGGCTGAAATTCCCCTTATTTTGAGGTAAAATACTGAAATTCCCCATATTTTGGGGCAAAAAGGCAGAAATTTCCCTCATTTTGGGGCAAAAAGGCACAAATTTTCCTTATTTTCGGGCAAAATTGCAGAAATTTCATTTATTTCAGGGCAAAAATTTAGAAATTTCTTTTATTTTGGGACAAAAAGCAGAAATTTCTTTTATTTTGGTACAAAGTTGAAGAAATTTTTCTTATTTTGGAACAAAAAGATAGAAATTCCCCATATTTTGGGGTAAAAGGCAGAAATTCCCCTTATTTTGAGGTAAAAAGAATGAAATTCCCCTCATTTTAGGCCATAAAGGCAAAAATTTCATTTACATTTTTGCAAAAAGGCAGAAATTCTTGTTAATTGGGGCAGAAAAGCAGAAATTTTCCTTATTTGAAAGCAATAAGGCAGTAATTCCCCATATTTTGTGGCAAAAAGGCAGAAATTCCCCTTATTTGGAGGTAAAATGCTGAAATTCCCCTTATTTTGGGCAAAAGGCAGAAATTCCCCTTATTTTGGGACAAAATTGCAGAAATTTCACTTATTTCAGGGCAAAAAGTCAGAAATTTGCCTTATTTTGGGCAAAAAGCAGAAATTCCCCTAATTTTGGGGCTAAAAATAGAAATTCCCCTTATTTTGGGGTAAAATTGCAGAAATTTCAAATATTTCAGGGCAAAAAGGCCGAAATTCAACTTAATTTCGGGCAATAAGGCAGAAATTTTCTGTATTTTGGAGCAAAATCTCAGAAATTCCCTTTATATTGGTGCAAAAATGCAGAAATTTCCTTTATTTTGGTGCAATAAGGCAGAAATTCCCCGTATTTTAAAGCAAAATTGCACAAATTCCCCTAATTTTGAGGGAAAATGCAGAAATTCACATTATTTTGGGGCAAAAAGACAGAACTTCTCCTTATTTCACGGCAAAAAGTCAGAAATTCCCCTTATTTTGGGACAAAATTGCAAAAATTTCCCTTATTTTGTGGCAAAATTGCAGAATTTTTTTTTATTTTAGGCAAAATTGCAGAAATTTCACTTATTTCAGGGAAAGAAGGCAGGAATTTCTCTTATTTTGGGGCAAAAAGGCAGAAATTTCTTTTATTTTGGTTTAAAATTGCAAAAATCTTCTTTATTTTGAGGCAAAAAGGCAGAAATTCCCCATATTTTGGGGCAAAAAGGCAGAGATTCTCCTTATCATGAGGTAAAAAGGCTGAAATCCCTTTTATTTTGGGGCAAAAAGACAGAAATTCTCCTTATTTTGTGGAAGAAAGGCAGAAATTTCCCTTATTTTGGGGCAAAATTGCAAAAATTTCCCTTATTTTCAGGCAAAATTTTAGAAATTTCTTTTATTTTGGTACAGAATTGCAGAAATTTTTCTTATTTTGTGGCAAAAAGGCAGAAATTCCCCATATTTTGGTGCAAAAATGCGGAAATTCCCCTTATTTTGAGGTAAAATGCTGAAATTCCCCATATTTTGGGGCAAAAAGGCAGAAATTCCCTACATTTTGGGGCAAAAAGGCAGAAATTTCCCTTATTTTGGGGCAAAATTGCAGAAATTTCATTTATTTCAGGGCAAAGAGTCAGAAATTCCTTTTATTTTGGGGAAAAAAGCAGAAATTTCTTTTATGTTGGTACAAAGTTGAAGAAATTTTTCTTATTTTGGAACAAAAAGGCAGAAATTCGCCATATTTTCAGGCAAAAGGCAGAAATTCCCTTTATTTTGAGGTAAAAAGGCTGAAATGCCCCTTATATTGGGGCAAAAAGGCAAAAATTCCCTTTATTTTGTGGCAAAAAGGCAGAAATTCCCATTAATTGGGGCAGAAAAGCAGAAACTTTGTTTATTTGGGGGCAATAATGCAGAAATTCCCCATATTTTGTGGCAAAAATGCAGAAATTCCCCTTATTTGGAGGTAAAATGCTGAAATTCCCCTTATTTTGGGCAAAAAGCAGAAATTCCCCTTATTTTGGGGCAAAATTGCAAAAATTTCACTAATTTTAGGGCAAAAAGTCAGAAATTTCCCTTATTTGGTGCAAAATTGCAGAAATTTGACTTATTTTCAGGTAAAAAGGCTGAAATTTCCTTTATTTTTGGGAAAAAAGTGAGAAATTCCTTTTATTTTGGGGGAAAATTGCAGAAATATTTTTTATTTTGGGGCAAAAGGCAGAAATTCCTTATATTTTGGGGCAAAAAGGCAGTAATTCCCCTTATTTTGGAATAAAATTGCAGAAATTTCCCTTATTTGGGGGCAAAAAGGCAGAAAATCCTTTTAATTTCGGGCAAAAAGGCATAAATTCCCCGTATTTAAAAGCAAAATTGCAGAAATTCCGCTAATATCGGGGCAAAAATGCAGAAATTCCCTTTATTTGGGGCAAAAGCAAAAGTTTCCCATATTTTCGGGAAAAAAGGCAGAAATTCCTTGTATTTTGAAGCAAAATTGCAGAAACTCCCCTAATTTTGGGGCAAAAAGGCAGAAATTCCCTTTATTTTGGGGCAAAAATACAGAAATTCTCCTTATTTTGCGGAAAAAAGTCAGAAATTCCCCTTATTTTGGGGCAAAATTGAAGAACTTTCCCTTATTTTGGGGCAAAATTACAGAAATTTCCCTTATTTGGGGCAAAATTTTAGAAATTTCTTTTATTTTGGGACAAAAAGCAGAAATTTCTTTTATTTTGGTACAAAGTTGAAGAAATTTTTCTTATTTTGGAACAAAAAGATAGAAATTCCCCATATTATGGGGTAAAAGGCAGAAATTCCCCTTATTATGAGGTAAAAAGGATGAAATTCCCCTCATTTTAGGGCAAAAAGGCAAAAATTTCATTTATTTTGTGGCAAAAAGGCAGAAATTCTTGTTAATTGGGGCAGAAAAGCAGAAATTTTCCTTATTTGAAGGCAATAAGGCAGTAATTCCCCATATTTTGTGGCAAAAAGGCAGAAATTCCCCTTATTTGGAGGTAAAATGCTGAAATTCCCCTTATTTTGGGCAAAAGGCAGAAATTCCCCTTATTTTGGGACAAAATTGCAGAAATTTCACTTATTTCAGGGCAAAAAGTCAGAAATTTGCCTTATTTTGGGCAAAAAGCAGAAATTCCCCTAATTTTGGGGCTAAAAATAGAAATTCCCCTTATTTGGGGGTAAAATTGCAGAAATTTCAAATATTTCAGGGCAAAAAGGCAGAAATTGACTTAATTTCGGGCAATAAGGCAGAAATTTTCTGTATTTTGGAGCAAAATCTCAGAAATTCCCCTTTATATTGGTGCAAAAATTCAGAAATTCCCTTTATTTTGGTGCAATAAGGCAGAAATGCCCCGTATTTTGAAGCAAAATTGCACAAATTCCCCTAATTTTGAGGGAAAATGCAGAAATTCACATTATTTTGGGGCAAAATTGCAGAAATTTCACTTATTTTAGGGCAAAAAGTAAGAAATTTGCCTTATTTTGGGGCAAAAAGCAGAAATTCCCCTAATTGTGAGGCAAAACGGCAGAATTTCCCTATATGTTGGGGCAAAAAGACAGAAATTCTCCTTATTTTGGGGCTAAACTCAGAAATTCCACTTATTTTGGGGCAAAATTCCAGAAATTTCCCTTCTTTTGGGGCAAAATTGCAGAAATTTCACTTATTTTGGGGCAAAATTGCAGAAATTTGACTTATTTCAGGGAAGAAAAGCAGAAATTTTCTTATTTTGTAGAAAAAAGGCAGAAATTCCTAATATATTGTGGCAAAAATGCAGAAATTCCCCTTATTTTGAAGTAAAAAGGCTGAAATTCCTCTTATTTGGGGGCAAAAAGGAAGAATTTTTCCTTATTTTGGGGCAAAATTGCAGAAATTTCACTTATTTCAGGGTAATAAGTCAGAAATTCCCCTTATTTTGGGGCAAAAAAGACAGAAATTCCCTTTGTTTTTGGGTAAAAAAGACAGAAATTCCATTTATTTAGAGGCAAAATGCAGATTTTCCTCTTAATTCGGCGCAAAAATGAAGAAATTTCACTTTTTTATGGCAAAAAGGTATGCATTTTTCTTCTTTTCTGGCAAAAAGGCAGAAATTCCCCTTATTTTGAAGCAAAATTGTAGAAATTCCTATAATTTTGTGGCAGAAGGCAGACATTCCCTTTATTTTTGGGAAAAAAGTTAGAAATTTCTTTTATTTTGGGGCAAAATTGCAGAAATATTTCTTATTTTTGGGCAAAAAGGCAGAAATTCCTTATATTTTGAAGCAAAAAGGCAGAAATTCCCCTTATTTTGGGATAAAATTGCAGAAATTTCCCTTATTTGGGGGCAAAAGGGCAGAAAATCCTTTTAATTTCGGGCAAATAGGCAGAAATTCCCCGTATTTTAGAGCAAAATTGCAGAAATTCCCCTAATATCGGGGCAAAAATGCAGAAATTCCCTTTATTTGGGGCAAAAGCAAAAGTTTCCCATATTTTCGGGAAAAAAGGCAGAAATTCCTTGTATTTTGAAGCAAAATTGCAGAAACTCCCCTAATTTTGGGGCAAAAAGGCAGAAATTCCCTTTATTTTGGGGCAAAAATACAGAAATTCTCCTTATTTCACAGCAAAATGTCAGAAATTCCCCTTATTTTGGGGCAAAATTGAAGAACTTTCCCTTATTTTGGGGCAAAATTACAGAAATTTCCCTTATTTTGGGGCAAAATTTTAGAAATTTCTTTTATTTTGGTACAGAATTGCAGAAATTTTTCTCATATTGTGGCAAAAAGGCTAAAATTCCCCATATTTTGGTGCAAAAAGGCTGAAATTCCCCTTATTTTGAGGTAAAATACTGAAATTCCCCATATTTTGGGGCAAAAAGGCAGAAATTTCCCTCATTTTGGGGCAAAAAGGCACAAATTTTCCTTATTTTCGGGCAAAATTGCAGAAATTTCATTTATTTCAGGGCAAAAATTTAGAAATTTCTTTTATTTTGGGACAAAAAGCAGAAATTTCTTTTATTTTGGTACAAAGTTGAAGAAATTTTTCTTATTTTGGAACAAAAAGATAGAAATTCCCCATATTTTGGGGTAAAAGGCAGAAATTCCCCTTATTTTGAGGTAAAAAGAATGAAATTCCCCTCATTTTAGGCCATAAAGGCAAAAATTTCATTTACATTTTTGCAAAAAGGCAGAAATTCTTGTTAATTGGGGCAGAAAAGCAGAAATTTTCCTTATTTGAAAGCAATAAGGCAGTAATTCCCCATATTTTGTGGCAAAAAGGCAGAAATTCCCCTTATTTGGAGGTAAAATGCTGAAATTCCCCTTATTTTGGGCAAAAGGCAGAAATTCCCCTTATTTTGGGACAAAATTGCAGAAATTTCACTTATTTCAGGGCAAAAAGTCAGAAATTTGCCTTATTTTGGGCAAAAAGCAGAAATTCCCCTAATTTTGGGGCTAAAAATAGAAATTCCCCTTATTTTGGGGTAAAATTGCAGAAATTTCAAATATTTCAGGGCAAAAAGGCCGAAATTCAACTTAATTTCGGGCAATAAGGCAGAAATTTTCTGTATTTTGGAGCAAAATCTCAGAAATTCCCTTTATATTGGTGCAAAAATGCAGAAATTTCCTTTATTTTGGTGCAATAAGGCAGAAATTCCCCGTATTTTAAAGCAAAATTGCACAAATTCCCCTAATTTTGAGGGAAAATGCAGAAATTCACATTATTTTGGGGCAAAAAGACAGAACTTCTCCTTATTTCACGGCAAAAAGTCAGAAATTCCCCTTATTTTGGGACAAAATTGCAAAAATTTCCCTTATTTTGTGGCAAAATTGCAGAATTTTTTTTTATTTTAGGCAAAATTGCAGAAATTTCACTTATTTCAGGGAAAGAAGGCAGGAATTTCTCTTATTTTGGGGCAAAAAGGCAGAAATTTCTTTTATTTTGGTTTAAAATTGCAAAAATCTTCTTTATTTTGAGGCAAAAAGGCAGAAATTCCCCATATTTTGGGGCAAAAAGGCAGAGATTCTCCTTATCATGAGGTAAAAAGGCTGAAATCCCTTTTATTTTGGGGCAAAAAGACAGAAATTCTCCTTATTTTGTGGAAGAAAGGCAGAAATTTCCCTTATTTTGGGGCAAAATTGCAAAAATTTCCCTTATTTTCGGGCAAAATTTTAGAAATTTCTTTTATTTTGGTACAGAATTGCAGAAATTTTTCTTATTTTGTGGCAAAAAGGCAGAAATTCCCCATATTTTGGTGCAAAAATGCGGAAATTCCCCTTATTTTGAGGTAAAATGCTGAAATTCCCCATATTTTGGGGCAAAAAGGCAGAAATTCCCTACATTTTGGGGCAAAAAGGCAGAAATTTCCCTTATTTTGGGGCAAAATTGCAGAAATTTCATTTATTTCAGGGCAAAGAGTCAGAAATTCCTTTTATTTTGGGGAAAAAAGCAGAAATTTCTTTTATGTTGGTACAAAGTTGAAGAAATTTTTCTTATTTTGGAACAAAAAGGCAGAAATTCGCCATATTTTCAGGCAAAAGGCAGAAATTCCCTTTATTTTGAGGTAAAAAGGCTGAAATGCCCCTTATATTGGGGCAAAAAGGCAAAAATTCCCTTTATTTTGTGGCAAAAAGGCAGAAATTCCCATTAATTGGGGCAGAAAAGCAGAAACTTTGTTTATTTGGGGGCAATAATGCAGAAATTCCCCATATTTTGTGGCAAAAATGCAGAAATTCCCCTTATTTGGAGGTAAAATGCTGAAATTCCCCTTATTTTGGGCAAAAAGCAGAAATTCCCCTTATTTTGGGGCAAAATTGCAAAAATTTCACTAATTTTAGGGCAAAAAGTCAGAAATTTCCCTTATTTGGTGCAAAATTGCAGAAATTTGACTTATTTTCAGGTAAAAAGGCTGAAATTTCCTTTATTTTTGGGAAAAAAGTGAGAAATTCCTTTTATTTTGGGGGAAAATTGCAGAAATATTTTTTATTTTGGGGCAAAAGGCAGAAATTCCTTATATTTTGGGGCAAAAAGGCAGTAATTCCCCTTATTTTGGAATAAAATTGCAGAAATTTCCCTTATTTGGGGGCAAAAAGGCAGAAAATCCTTTTAATTTCGGGCAAAAAGGCATAAATTCCCCGTATTTAAAAGCAAAATTGCAGAAATTCCGCTAATATCGGGGCAAAAATGCAGAAATTCCCTTTATTTGGGGCAAAAGCAAAAGTTTCCCATATTTTCGGGAAAAAAGGCAGAAATTCCTTGTATTTTGAAGCAAAATTGCAGAAACTCCCCTAATTTTGGGGCAAAAAGGCAGAAATTCCCTTTATTTTGGGGCAAAAATACAGAAATTCTCCTTATTTTGCGGAAAAAAGTCAGAAATTCCCCTTATTTTGGGGCAAAATTGAAGAACTTTCCCTTATTTTGGGGCAAAATTACAGAAATTTCCCTTATTTGGGGCAAAATTTTAGAAATTTCTTTTATTTTGGGACAAAAAGCAGAAATTTCTTTTATTTTGGTACAAAGTTGAAGAAATTTTTCTTATTTTGGAACAAAAAGATAGAAATTCCCCATATTATGGGGTAAAAGGCAGAAATTCCCCTTATTATGAGGTAAAAAGGATGAAATTCCCCTCATTTTAGGGCAAAAAGGCAAAAATTTCATTTATTTTGTGGCAAAAAGGCAGAAATTCTTGTTAATTGGGGCAGAAAAGCAGAAATTTTCCTTATTTGAAGGCAATAAGGCAGTAATTCCCCATATTTTGTGGCAAAAAGGCAGAAATTCCCCTTATTTGGAGGTAAAATGCTGAAATTCCCCTTATTTTGGGCAAAAGGCAGAAATTCCCCTTATTTTGGGACAAAATTGCAGAAATTTCACTTATTTCAGGGCAAAAAGTCAGAAATTTGCCTTATTTTGGGCAAAAAGCAGAAATTCCCCTAATTTTGGGGCTAAAAATAGAAATTCCCCTTATTTGGGGGTAAAATTGCAGAAATTTCAAATATTTCAGGGCAAAAAGGCAGAAATTGACTTAATTTCGGGCAATAAGGCAGAAATTTTCTGTATTTTGGAGCAAAATCTCAGAAATTCCCCTTTATATTGGTGCAAAAATTCAGAAATTCCCTTTATTTTGGTGCAATAAGGCAGAAATGCCCCGTATTTTGAAGCAAAATTGCACAAATTCCCCTAATTTTGAGGGAAAATGCAGAAATTCACATTATTTTGGGGCAAAATTGCAGAAATTTCACTTATTTTAGGGCAAAAAGTAAGAAATTTGCCTTATTTTGGGGCAAAAAGCAGAAATTCCCCTAATTGTGAGGCAAAACGGCAGAATTTCCCTATATGTTGGGGCAAAAAGACAGAAATTCTCCTTATTTTGGGGCTAAACTCAGAAATTCCACTTATTTTGGGGCAAAATTCCAGAAATTTCCCTTCTTTTGGGGCAAAATTGCAGAAATTTCACTTATTTTGGGGCAAAATTGCAGAAATTTGACTTATTTCAGGGAAGAAAAGCAGAAATTTTCTTATTTTGTAGAAAAAAGGCAGAAATTCCTAATATATTGTGGCAAAAATGCAGAAATTCCCCTTATTTTGAAGTAAAAAGGCTGAAATTCCTCTTATTTGGGGGCAAAAAGGAAGAATTTTTCCTTATTTTGGGGCAAAATTGCAGAAATTTCACTTATTTCAGGGTAATAAGTCAGAAATTCCCCTTATTTTGGGGCAAAAAAGACAGAAATTCCCTTTGTTTTTGGGTAAAAAAGACAGAAATTCCATTTATTTAGAGGCAAAATGCAGATTTTCCTCTTAATTCGGCGCAAAAATGAAGAAATTTCACTTTTTTATGGCAAAAAGGTATGCATTTTTCTTCTTTTCTGGCAAAAAGGCAGAAATTCCCCTTATTTTGAAGCAAAATTGTAGAAATTCCTATAATTTTGTGGCAGAAGGCAGACATTCCCTTTATTTTAGGGCAAAAATCAGAAATTTCCCTTATTTTGGGGCAAAATTGCAATAATTTCACTTATTTTAGGGCAAAAAGTAAGAAATTTGCCTTATTTTGGGGCAAAAAGCAGAAATTCCCCTAATTGTGAGGCAAAACGGCAGAATTTCCCTATATGTTGGGGCAAAAAGACAGAAATTCTCCTTATTTTGGGGCTAAACTCAGAAATTCCACTTATTTTGGGGCAAAATTCCAGAAATTTCCCTTCTTTTGGGGCAAAATTGCAGAAATTTCACTTATTTTGGGGCAAAATTGCAGAAATTTGACTTATTTCAGGGAAGAAAAGCAGAAATTTTCTTATTTTGTAGAAAAAAGGCAGAAATTCCTAATATATTGTGGCAAAAATGCAGAAATTCCCCTTATTTTGAAGTAAAAAGGCTGAAATTCCTCTTATTTGGGGGCAAAAAGGAAGAATTTTTCCTTATTTTGGGGCAAAATTGCAGAAATTTCACTTATTTCAGGGTAATAAGTCAGAAATTCCCCTTATTTTGGGGCAAAAAAGACAGAAATTCCCTTTGTTTTTGGGTAAAAAAGACAGAAATTCCATTTATTTAGAGGCAAAATGCAGATTTTCCTCTTAATTCGGCGCAAAAATGAAGAAATTTCACTTTTTTATGGCAAAAAGTTATGCAATTTTCTTCTTTTCTGGCAAAAAGGCAGAAATTCCCCTTATTTTGAAGCAAAATTGTAGAAATTCCTATAATTTTGTGGCAGAAGGCAGACATTCCCTTTATTTTAGGGCAAAAATCAGAAATTTCCCTTATTTTGGGGCAAAATTGCAATAATTTCACTTATTTTAGGGCAAAAAGTCCGAAATTTCCCTTATTTTGGTGCAAAATTGCAGAAATTTCCCTTATTTGGGGCAAAATTGCAGAAATTTGACTTATTTTCAGGTAAAAAGGCTGAAATTTCCTTTATTTTTGGGAAAAAAGTTAGAAATTTCTTTTATTTTGGGGCAAAATTGCAGAAATATTTCTTATTTTTGGGCAAAAAGGCAGAAATTCCTTATATTTTGAAGCAAAAAGGCAGAAATTCCCCTTATTTTGGGATAAAATTGCAGAAATTTCCCTTATTTGGGGGCAAAAGGGCAGAAAATCCTTTTAATTTCGGGCAAATAGGCAGAAATTCCCCGTATTTTAGAGCAAAATTGCAGAAATTCCCCTAATATCGGGGCAAAAATGCAGAAATTCCCTTTATTTGGGGCAAAAGCAAAAGTTTCCCATATTTTCGGGAAAAAAGGCAGAAATTCCTTGTATTTTGAAGCAAAATTGCAGAAACTCCCCTAATTTTGGGGCAAAAAGGCAGAAATTCCCTTTATTTTGGGGCAAAAATACAGAAATTCTCCTTATTTCACAGCAAAATGTCAGAAATTCCCCTTATTTTGGGGCAAAATTGAAGAACTTTCCCTTATTTTGGGGCAAAATTACAGAAATTTCCCTTATTTTGGGGCAAAATTTTAGAAATTTCTTTTATTTTGGTACAGAATTGCAGAAATTTTTCTCATATTGTGGCAAAAAGGCTAAAATTCCCCATATTTTGGTGCAAAAAGGCTGAAATTCCCCTTATTTTGAGGTAAAATACTGAAATTCCCCATATTTTGGGGCAAAAAGGCAGAAATTTCCCTCATTTTGGGGCAAAAAGGCACAAATTTTCCTTATTTTCGGGCAAAATTGCAGAAATTTCATTTATTTCAGGGCAAAAATTTAGAAATTTCTTTTATTTTGGGACAAAAAGCAGAAATTTCTTTTATTTTGGTACAAAGTTGAAGAAATTTTTCTTATTTTGGAACAAAAAGATAGAAATTCCCCATATTTTGGGGTAAAAGGCAGAAATTCACCTTATTTTGAGGTAAAAAGAATGAAATTCCCCTCATTTTAGGCCATAAAGGCAAAAATTTCATTTACATTTTTGCAAAAAGGCAGAAATTCTTGTTAATTGGGGCAGAAAAGCAGAAATTTTCCTTATTTGAAAGCAATAAGGCAGTAATTCCCCATATTTTGTGGCAAAAAGGCAGAAATTCCCCTTATTTGGAGGTAAAATGCTGAAATTCCCCTTATTTTGGGCAAAAGGCAGAAATTCCCCTTATTTTGGGACAAAATTGCAGAAATTTCACTTATTTCAGGGCAAAAAGTCAGAAATTTGCCTTATTTTGGGCAAAAAGCAGAAATTCCCCTAATTTTGGGGCTAAAAATAGAAATTCCCCTTATTTTGGGGTAAAATTGCAGAAATTTCAAATATTTCAGGGCAAAAAGGCCGAAATTCAACTTAATTTCGGGCAATAAGGCAGAAATTTTCTGTATTTTGGAGCAAAATCTCAGAAATTCCCTTTATATTGGTGCAAAAATGCAGAAATTTCCTTTATTTTGGTGCAATAAGGCAGAAATTCCCCGTATTTTAAAGCAAAATTGCACAAATTCCCCTAATTTTGAGGGAAAATGCAGAAATTCACATTATTTTGGGGCAAAAAGACAGAACTTCTCCTTATTTCACGGCAAAAAGTCAGAAATTCCCCTTATTTTGGGACAAAATTGCAAAAATTTCCCTTATTTTGTGGCAAAATTGCAGAATTTTTTTTTATTTTAGGCAAAATTGCAGAAATTTCACTTATTTCAGGGAAAGAAGGCAGGAATTTCTCTTATTTTGGGGCAAAAAGGCAGAAATTTCTTTTATTTTGGTTTAAAATTGCAAAAATCTTCTTTATTTTGAGGCAAAAAGGCAGAAATTCCCCATATTTTGGGGCAAAAAGGCAGAGATTCTCCTTATCATGAGGTAAAAAGGCTGAAATCCCTTTTATTTTGGGGCAAAAAGACAGAAATTCTCCTTATTTTGTGGAAGAAAGGCAGAAATTTCCCTTATTTTGGGGCAAAATTGCAAAAATTTCCCTTATTTTCGGGCAAAATTTTAGAAATTTCTTTTATTTTGGTACAGAATTGCAGAAATTTTTCTTATTTTGTGGCAAAAAGGCAGAAATTCCCCATATTTTGGTGCAAAAATGCGGAAATTCCCCTTATTTTGAGGTAAAATGCTGAAATTCCCCATATTTTGGGGCAAAAAGGCAGAAATTCCCTACATTTTGGGGCAAAAAGGCAGAAATTTCCCTTATTTTGGGGCAAAATTGCAGAAATTTCATTTATTTCAGGGCAAAGAGTCAGAAATTCCTTTTATTTTGGGGAAAAAAGCAGAAATTTCTTTTATGTTGGTACAAAGTTGAAGAAATTTTTCTTATTTTGGAACAAAAAGGCAGAAATTCGCCATATTTTCAGGCAAAAGGCAGAAATTCCCTTTATTTTGAGGTAAAAAGGCTGAAATGCCCCTTATATTGGGGCAAAAAGGCAAAAATTCCCTTTATTTTGTGGCAAAAAGGCAGAAATTCCCATTAATTGGGGCAGAAAAGCAGAAACTTTGTTTATTTGGGGGCAATAATGCAGAAATTCCCCATATTTTGTGGCAAAAATGCAGAAATTCCCCTTATTTGGAGGTAAAATGCTGAAATTCCCCTTATTTTGGGCAAAAAGCAGAAATTCCCCTTATTTTGGGGCAAAATTGCAAAAATTTCACTAATTTTAGGGCAAAAAGTCAGAAATTTCCCTTATTTGGTGCAAAATTGCAGAAATTTGACTTATTTTCAGGTAAAAAGGCTGAAATTTCCTTTATTTTTGGGAAAAAAGTGAGAAATTCCTTTTATTTTGGGGGAAAATTGCAGAAATATTTTTTATTTTGGGGCAAAAGGCAGAAATTCCTTATATTTTGGGGCAAAAAGGCAGTAATTCCCCTTATTTTGGAATAAAATTGCAGAAATTTCCCTTATTTGGGGGCAAAAAGGCAGAAAATCCTTTTAATTTCGGGCAAAAAGGCATAAATTCCCCGTATTTAAAAGCAAAATTGCAGAAATTCCGCTAATATCGGGGCAAAAATGCAGAAATTCCCTTTATTTGGGGCAAAAGCAAAAGTTTCCCATATTTTCGGGAAAAAAGGCAGAAATTCCTTGTATTTTGAAGCAAAATTGCAGAAACTCCCCTAATTTTGGGGCAAAAAGGCAGAAATTCCCTTTATTTTGGGGCAAAAATACAGAAATTCTCCTTATTTTGCGGAAAAAAGTCAGAAATTCCCCTTATTTTGGGGCAAAATTGAAGAACTTTCCCTTATTTTGGGGCAAAATTACAGAAATTTCCCTTATTTGGGGCAAAATTTTAGAAATTTCTTTTATTTTGGGACAAAAAGCAGAAATTTCTTTTATTTTGGTACAAAGTTGAAGAAATTTTTCTTATTTTGGAACAAAAAGATAGAAATTCCCCATATTATGGGGTAAAAGGCAGAAATTCCCCTTATTATGAGGTAAAAAGGATGAAATTCCCCTCATTTTAGGGCAAAAAGGCAAAAATTTCATTTATTTTGTGGCAAAAAGGCAGAAATTCTTGTTAATTGGGGCAGAAAAGCAGAAATTTTCCTTATTTGAAGGCAATAAGGCAGTAATTCCCCATATTTTGTGGCAAAAAGGCAGAAATTCCCCTTATTTGGAGGTAAAATGCTGAAATTCCCCTTATTTTGGGCAAAAGGCAGAAATTCCCCTTATTTTGGGACAAAATTGCAGAAATTTCACTTATTTCAGGGCAAAAAGTCAGAAATTTGCCTTATTTTGGGCAAAAAGCAGAAATTCCCCTAATTTTGGGGCTAAAAATAGAAATTCCCCTTATTTGGGGGTAAAATTGCAGATATTTCAAATATTTCAGGGCAAAAAGGCAGAAATTGACTTAATTTCGGGCAATAAGGCAGAAATTTTCTGTATTTTGGAGCAAAATCTCAGAAATTCCCCTTTATATTGGTGCAAAAATTCAGAAATTCCCTTTATTTTGGTGCAATAAGGCAGAAATGCCCCGTATTTTGAAGCAAAATTGCACAAATTCCCCTAATTTTGAGGGAAAATGCAGAAATTCACATTATTTTGGGGCAAAATTGCAGAAATTTCACTTATTTTAGGGCAAAAAGTAAGAAATTTGCCTTATTTTGGGGCAAAAAGCAGAAATTCCCCTAATTGTGAGGCAAAACGGCAGAATTTCCCTATATGTTGGGGCAAAAAGACAGAAATTCTCCTTATTTTGGGGCTAAACTCAGAAATTCCACTTATTTTGGGGCAAAATTCCAGAAATTTCCCTTCTTTTGGGGCAAAATTGCAGAAATTTCACTTATTTTGGGGCAAAATTGCAGAAATTTGACTTATTTCAGGGAAGAAAAGCAGAAATTTTCTTATTTTGTAGAAAAAAGGCAGAAATTCCTAATATATTGTGGCAAAAATGCAGAAATTCCCCTTATTTTGAAGTAAAAAGGCTGAAATTCCTCTTATTTGGGGGCAAAAAGGAAGAATTTTTCCTTATTTTGGGGCAAAATTGCAGAAATTTCACTTATTTCAGGGTAATAAGTCAGAAATTCCCCTTATTTTGGGGCAAAAAAGACAGAAATTCCCTTTGTTTTTGGGTAAAAAAGACAGAAATTCCATTTATTTAGAGGCAAAATGCAGATTTTCCTCTTAATTCGGCGCAAAAATGAAGAAATTTCACTTTTTTATGGCAAAAAGGTATGCATTTTTCTTCTTTTCTGGCAAAAAGGCAGAAATTCCCCTTATTTTGAAGCAAAATTGTAGAAATTCCTATAATTTTGTGGCAGAAGGCAGACATTCCCTTTATTTTAGGGCAAAAATCAGAAATTTCCCTTATTTTGGGGCAAAATTGCAATAATTTCACTTATTTTAGGGCAAAAAGTAAGAAATTTGCCTTATTTTGGGGCAAAAAGCAGAAATTCCCCTAATTGTGAGGCAAAACGGCAGAATTTCCCTATATGTTGGGGCAAAAAGACAGAAATTCTCCTTATTTTGGGGCTAAACTCAGAAATTCCACTTATTTTGGGGCAAAATTCCAGAAATTTCCCTTCTTTTGGGGCAAAATTGCAGAAATTTCACTTATTTTGGGGCAAAATTGCAGAAATTTGACTTATTTCAGGGAAGAAAAGCAGAAATTTTCTTATTTTGTAGAAAAAAGGCAGAAATTCCTAATATATTGTGGCAAAAATGCAGAAATTCCCCTTATTTTGAAGTAAAAAGGCTGAAATTCCTCTTATTTGGGGGCAAAAAGGAAGAATTTTTCCTTATTTTGGGGCAAAATTGCAGAAATTTCACTTATTTCAGGGTAATAAGTCAGAAATTCCCCTTATTTTGGGGCAAAAAAGACAGAAATTCCCTTTGTTTTTGGGTAAAAAAGACAGAAATTCCATTTATTTAGAGGCAAAATGCAGATTTTCCTCTTAATTCGGCGCAAAAATGAAGAAATTTCACTTTTTTATGGCAAAAAGTTATGCAATTTTCTTCTTTTCTGGCAAAAAGGCAGAAATTCCCCTTATTTTGAAGCAAAATTGTAGAAATTCCTATAATTTTGTGGCAGAAGGCAGACATTCCCTTTATTTTAGGGCAAAAATCAGAAATTTCCCTTATTTTGGGGCAAAATTGCAATAATTTCACTTATTTTAGGGCAAAAAGTCCGAAATTTCCCTTATTTTGGTGCAAAATTGCAGAAATTTCCCTTATTTGGGGCAAAATTGCAGAAATTTGACTTATTTTCAGGTAAAAAGGCTGAAATTTCCTTTATTTTTGGGAAAAAAGTTAGAAATTTCTTTTATTTTGGGGCAAAATTGCAGAAATATTTCTTATTTTTGGGCAAAAAGGCAGAAATTCCTTATATTTTGAAGCAAAAAGGCAGAAATTCCCCTTATTTTGGGATAAAATTGCAGAAATTTCCCTTATTTGGGGGCAAAAGGGCAGAAAATCCTTTTAATTTCGGGCAAATAGGCAGAAATTCCCCGTATTTTAGAGCAAAATTGCAGAAATTCCCCTAATATCGGGGCAAAAATGCAGAAATTCCCTTTATTTGGGGCAAAAGCAAAAGTTTCCCATATTTTCGGGAAAAAAGGCAGAAATTCCTTGTATTTTGAAGCAAAATTGCAGAAACTCCCCTAATTTTGGGGCAAAAAGGCAGAAATTCCCTTTATTTTGGGGCAAAAATACAGAAATTCTCCTTATTTCACAGCAAAATGTCAGAAATTCCCCTTATTTTGGGGCAAAATTGAAGAACTTTCCCTTATTTTGGGGCAAAATTACAGAAATTTCCCTTATTTTGGGGCAAAATTTTAGAAATTTCTTTTATTTTGGTACAGAATTGCATAAATTTTTCTCATATTGTGGCAAAAAGGCTAAAATTCCCCATATTTTGGTGCAAAAAGGCTGAAATTCCCCTTATTTTGAGGTAAAATACTGAAATTCCCCATATTTTGGGGCAAAAAGGCAGAAATTTCCCTCATTTTGGGGCAAAAAGGCACAAATTTTCCTTATTTTCGGGCAAAATTGCAGAAATTTCATTTATTTCAGGGCAAAAATTTAGAAATTTCTTTTATTTTGGGACAAAAAGCAGAAATTTCTTTTATTTTGGTACAAAGTTGAAGAAATTTTTCTTATTTTGGAACAAAAAGATAGAAATTCCCCATATTTTGGGGTAAAAGGCAGAAATTCCCCTTATTTTGAGGTAAAAAGAATGAAATTCCCCTCATTTTAGGGCATAAAGGCAAAAATTTCATTTACATTTTTGCAAAAAGGCAGAAATTCTTGTTAATTGGGGCAGAAAAGCAGAAATTTTCCTTATTTGAAAGCAATAAGGCAGTAATTCCCCATATTTTGTGGCAAAAAGGCAGAAATTCCCCTTATTTGGAGGTAAAATGCTGAAATTCCCCTTATTTTGGGCAAAAGGCAGAAATTCCCCTTATTTTGGGACAAAATTGCAGAAATTTCACTTATTTCAGGGCAAAAAGTCAGAAATTTGCCTTATTTTGGGCAAAAAGCAGAAATTCCCCTAATTTTGGGGCTAAAAATAGAAATTCCCCTTATTTTGGGGTAAAATTGCAGAAATTTCAAATATTTCAGGGCAAAAAGGCAGAAATTCAACTTAATTTCGGGCAATAAGGCAGAAATTTTCTGTATTTTGGAGCAAAATCTCAGAAATTCCCTTTATATTGGTGCAAAAATGCAGAAATTTCCTTTATTTTGGTGCAATAAGGCAGAAATTCCCCGTATTTTAAAGCAAAATTGCACAAATTCCCCTAATTTTGAGGGAAAATGCAGAAATTCACATTATTTTGGGGCAAAAAGACAGAACTTCTCCTTATTTCACGGCAAAAAGTCAGAAATTCCCCTTATTTTGGGACAAAATTGCAAAAATTTCCCTTATTTTGTGGCAAAATTGCAGAATTTTTTTTTATTTTAGGCAAAATTGCAGAAATTTCACTTATTTCAGGGAAAGAAGGCAGGAATTTCTCTTATTTTGGGGCAAAAAGGCAGAAATTTCTTTTATTTTGGTTTAAAATTGCAAAAATCTTCTTTATTTTGAGGCAAAAAGGCAGAAATTCCCCATATTTTGGGGCAAAAAGGCAGAGATTCTCCTTATCATGAGGTAAAAAGGCTGAAATCCCTTTTATTTTGGGGCAAAAAGACAGAAATTCTCCTTATTTTGTGGAAGAAAGGCAGAAATTTCCCTTATTTTGGGGCAAAATTGCAAAAATTTCCCTTATTTTCGGGCAAAATTTTAGAAATTTCTTTTATTTTGGTACAGAATTGCAGAAATTTTTCTTATTTTGTGGCAAAAAGGCAGAAATTCCCCATATTTTGGTGCAAAAATGCGGA
Source organism: Micromys minutus (assembly GCF_963924665.1). Lineage (NCBI taxonomy): Eukaryota > Metazoa > Chordata > Mammalia > Rodentia > Muridae > Micromys > Micromys minutus. The sequence continues at coordinate 1,707,559 of NW_027667262.1, forward strand.
AATTCCCCTTATTTTGAGGTAAAATGCTGAAATTCCCCATATTTTGGGGCAAAAAGGCAGAAATTCCCTACATTTTGGGGCAAAAAGGCAGAAATTTCCCTTATTTTGGGGCAAAATTGCAGAAATTTCATTTATTTCAGGGCAAAGAGTCAGAAATTCCTTTTATTTTGGGGAAAAAAGCAGAAATTTCTTTTATGTTGGTACAAAGTTGAAGAAATTTTTCTTATTTTGGAACAAAAAGGCAGAAATTCGCCATATTTTCAGGCAAAAGGCAGAAATTCCCTTTATTTTGAGGTAAAAAGGCTGAAATGCCCCTTATATTGGGGCAAAAAGGCAAAAATTCCCTTTATTTTGTGGCAAAAAGGCAGAAATTCCCATTAATTGGGGCAGAAAAGCAGAAACTTTGTTTATTTGGGGGCAATAATGCAGAAATTCCCCATATTTTGTGGCAAAAATGCAGAAATTCCCCTTATTTGGAGGTAAAATGCTGAAATTCCCCTTATTTTGGGCAAAAAGCAGAAATTCCCCTTATTTTGGGGCAAAATTGCAAAAATTTCACTAATTTTAGGGCAAAAAGTCAGAAATTTCCCTTATTTGGTGCAAAATTGCAGAAATTTGACTTATTTTCAGGTAAAAAGGCTGAAATTTCCTTTATTTTTGGGAAAAAAGTGAGAAATTCCTTTTATTTTGGGGGAAAATTGCAGAAATATTTTTTATTTTGGGGCAAAAGGCAGAAATTCCTTATATTTTGGGGCAAAAAGGCAGTAATTCCCCTTATTTTGGAATAAAATTGCAGAAATTTCCCTTATTTGGGGGCAAAAAGGCAGAAAATCCTTTTAATTTCGGGCAAAAAGGCATAAATTCCCCGTATTTAAAAGCAAAATTGCAGAAATTCCGCTAATATCGGGGCAAAAATGCAGAAATTCCCTTTATTTGGGGCAAAAGCAAAAGTTTCCCATATTTTCGGGAAAAAAGGCAGAAATTCCTTGTATTTTGAAGCAAAATTGCAGAAACTCCCCTAATTTTGGGGCAAAAAGGCAGAAATTCCCTTTATTTTGGGGCAAAAATACAGAAATTCTCCTTATTTTGCGGAAAAAAGTCAGAAATTCCCCTTATTTTGGGGCAAAATTGAAGAACTTTCCCTTATTTTGGGGCAAAATTACAGAAATTTCCCTTATTTGGGGCAAAATTTTAGAAATTTCTTTTATTTTGGGACAAAAAGCAGAAATTTCTTTTATTTTGGTACAAAGTTGAAGAAATTTTTCTTATTTTGGAACAAAAAGATAGAAATTCCCCATATTATGGGGTAAAAGGCAGAAATTCCCCTTATTATGAGGTAAAAAGGATGAAATTCCCCTCATTTTAGGGCAAAAAGGCAAAAATTTCATTTATTTTGTGGCAAAAAGGCAGAAATTCTTGTTAATTGGGGCAGAAAAGCAGAAATTTTCCTTATTTGAAGGCAATAAGGCAGTAATTCCCCATATTTTGTGGCAAAAAGGCAGAAATTCCCCTTATTTGGAGGTAAAATGCTGAAATTCCCCTTATTTTGGGCAAAAGGCAGAAATTCCCCTTATTTTGGGACAAAATTGCAGAAATTTCACTTATTTCAGGGCAAAAAGTCAGAAATTTGCCTTATTTTGGGCAAAAAGCAGAAATTCCCCTAATTTTGGGGCTAAAAATAGAAATTCCCCTTATTTGGGGGTAAAATTGCAGAAATTTCAAATATTTCAGGGCAAAAAGGCAGAAATTGACTTAATTTCGGGCAATAAGGCAGAAATTTTCTGTATTTTGGAGCAAAATCTCAGAAATTCCCCTTTATATTGGTGCAAAAATTCAGAAATTCCCTTTATTTTGGTGCAATAAGGCAGAAATGCCCCGTATTTTGAAGCAAAATTGCACAAATTCCCCTAATTTTGAGGGAAAATGCAGAAATTCACATTATTTTGGGGCAAAATTGCAGAAATTTCAATTATTTTAGGGCAAAAAGTAAGAAATTTGCCTTATTTTGGGGCAAAAAGCAGAAATTCCCCTAATTGTGAGGCAAAACGGCAGAATTTCCCTATATGTTGGGGCAAAAAGACAGAAATTCTCCTTATTTTGGGGCTAAACTCAGAAATTCCACTTATTTTGGGGCAAAATTCCAGAAATTTCCCTTCTTTTGGGGCAAAATTGCAGAAATTTCACTTATTTTGGGGCAAAATTGCAGAAATTTGACTTATTTCAGGGAAGAAAAGCAGAAATTTTCTTATTTTGTAGAAAAAAGGCAGAAATTCCTAATATATTGTGGCAAAAATGCAGAAATTCCCCTTATTTTGAAGTAAAAAGGCTGAAATTCCTCTTATTTGGGGGCAAAAAGGAAGAATTTTTCCTTATTTTGGGGCAAAATTGCAGAAATTTCACTTATTTCAGGGTAATAAGTCAGAAATTCCCCTTATTTTGGGGCAAAAAAGACAGAAATTCCCTTTGTTTTTGGGTAAAAAAGACAGAAATTCCATTTATTTAGAGGCAAAATGCAGATTTTCCTCTTAATTCGGCGCAAAAATGAAGAAATTTCACTTTTTTATGGCAAAAAGGTATGCATTTTTCTTCTTTTCTGGCAAAAAGGCAGAAATTCCCCTTATTTTGAAGCAAAATTGTAGAAATTCCTATAATTTTGTGGCAGAAGGCAGACATTCCCTTTATTTTAGGGCAAAAATCAGAAATTTCCCTTATTTTGGGGCAAAATTGCAATAATTTCACTTATTTTAGGGCAAAAAGTAAGAAATTTGCCTTATTTTGGGGCAAAAAGCAGAAATTCCCCTAATTGTGAGGCAAAACGGCAGAATTTCCCTATATGTTGGGGCAAAAAGACAGAAATTCTCCTTATTTTGGGGCTAAACTCAGAAATTCCACTTATTTTGGGGCAAAATTCCAGAAATTTCCCTTCTTTTGGGGCAAAATTGCAGAAATTTCACTTATTTTGGGGCAAAATTGCAGAAATTTGACTTATTTCAGGGAAGAAAAGCAGAAATTTTCTTATTTTGTAGAAAAAAGGCAGAAATTCCTAATATATTGTGGCAAAAATGCAGAAATTCCCCTTATTTTGAAGTAAAAAGGCTGAAATTCCTCTTATTTGGGGGCAAAAAGGAAGAATTTTTCCTTATTTTGGGGCAAAATTGCAGAAATTTCACTTATTTCAGGGTAATAAGTCAGAAATTCCCCTTATTTTGGGGCAAAAAAGACAGAAATTCCCTTTGTTTTTGGGTAAAAAAGACAGAAATTCCATTTATTTAGAGGCAAAATGCAGATTTTCCTCTTAATTCGGCGCAAAAATGAAGAAATTTCACTTTTTTATGGCAAAAAGGTATGCAATTTTCTTCTTTTCTGGCAAAAAGGCAGAAATTCCCCTTATTTTGAAGCAAAATTGTAGAAATTCCTATAATTTTGTGGCAGAAGGCAGACATTCCCTTTATTTTAGGGCAAAAATCAGAAATTTCCCTTATTTTGGGGCAAAATTGCAATAATTTCACTTATTTTAGGGCAAAAAGTCCGAAATTTCCCTTATTTTGGTGCAAAATTGCAGAAATTTCCCTTATTTGGGGCAAAATTGCAGAAATTTGACTTATTTTCAGGTAAAAAGGCTGAAATTTCCTATATTTTTGGGAAAAAAGTTAGAAATTTCTTTTATTTTGGGGCAAAATTGCAGAAATATTTCTTATTTTTGGGCAAAAAGGCAGAAATTCCTTATATTTTGAAGCAAAAAGGCAGAAATTCCCCTTATTTTGGGATAAAATTGCAGAAATTTCCCTTATTTGGGGGCAAAAGGGCAGAAAATCCTTTTAATTTCGGGCAAATAGGCAGAAATTCCCCGTATTTTAGAGCAAAATTGCAGAAATTCCCCTAATATCGGGGCAAAAATGCAGAAATTCCCTTTATTTGGGGCAAAAGCAAAAGTTTCCCATATTTTTGGGAAAAAAGGCAGAAATTCCTTGTATTTTGAAGCAAAATTGCAGAAACTCCCCTAATTTTGGGGCAAAAAGGCAGAAATTCCCTTTATTTTGGGGCAAAAATACAGAAATTCTCCTTATTTCACAGCAAAATGTCAGAAATTCCCCTTATTTTGGGGCAAAATTGAAGAACTTTCCCTTATTTTGGGGCAAAATTACAGAAATTTCCCTTATTTTGGGGCAAAATTTTAGAAATTTCTTTTATTTTGGTACAGAATTGCAGAAATTTTTCTCATATTGTGGCAAAAAGGCTAAAATTCCCCATATTTTGGTGCAAAAAGGCTGAAATTCCCCTTATTTTGAGGTAAAATACTGAAATTCCCCATATTTTGGGGCAAAAAGGCAGAAATTTCCCTCATTTTGGGGCAAAAAGGCACAAATTTTCCTTATTTTCGGGCAAAATTGCAGAAATTTCATTTATTTCAGGGCAAAAATTTAGAAATTTCTTTTATTTTGGGACAAAAAGCAGAAATTTCTTTTATTTTGGTACAAAGTTGAAGAAATTTTTCTTATTTTGGAACAAAAAGATAGAAATTCCCCATATTTTGGGGTAAAAGGCAGAAATTCCCCTTATTTTGAGGTAAAAAGAATGAAATTCCCCTCATTTTAGGGCATAAAGGCAAAAATTTCATTTACATTTTTGCAAAAAGGCAGAAATTCTTGTTAATTGGGGCAGAAAAGCAGAAATTTTCCTTACTTGAAAGCAATAAGGCAGTAATTCCCCATATTTTGTGGCAAAAAGGCAGAAATTCCCCTTATTTGGAGGTAAAATGCTGAAATTCCCCTTATTTTGGGCAAAAGGCAGAAATTCCCCTTATTTTGGGACAAAATTGCAGAAATTTCACTTATTTCAGGGCAAAAAGTCAGAAATTTGCCTTATTTTGGGCAAAAAGCAGAAATTCCCCTAATTTTGGGGCTAAAAATAGAAATTCCCCTTATTTTGGGGTAAAATTGCAGAAATTTCAAATATTTCAGGGCAAAAAGGCAGAAATTCAACTTAATTTCGGGCAATAAGGCAGAAATTTTCTGTATTTTGGAGCAAAATCTCAGAAATTCCCTTTATATTGGTGCAAAAATGCAGAAATTTCCTTTATTTTGGTGCAATAAGGCAGAAATTCCCCGTATTTTAAAGCAAAATTGCACAAATTCCCCTAATTTTGAGGGAAAATGCAGAAATTCACATTATTTTGGGGCAAAAAGACAGAACTTCTCCTTATTTCACGGCAAAAAGTCAGAAATTCCCCTTATTTTGGGACAAAATTGCAAAAATTTCCCTTATTTTGTGGCAAAATTGCAGAATTTTTTTTTATTTTAGGCAAAATTGCAGAAATTTCACTTATTTCAGGGAAAGAAGGCAGGAATTTCTCTTATTTTGGGGCAAAAAGGCAGAAATTTCTTTTATTTTGGTTTAAAATTGCAAAAATCTTCTTTATTTTGAGGCAAAAAGGCAGAAATTCCCCATATTTTGGGGCAAAAAGGCAGAGATTCTCCTTATCATGAGGTAAAAAGGCTGAAATCCCTTTTATTTTGGGGTAAAAAGACAGAAATTCTCCTTATTTTGTGGAAGAAAGGCAGAAATTTCCCTTATTTTGGGGCAAAATTGCAAAAATTTCCCTTATTTTCGGGCAAAATTTTAGAAATTTCTTTTATTTTGGTACAGAATTGCAGAAATTTTTCTTATTTTGTGGCAAAAAGGCAGAAATTCCCCATATTTTGGTGCAAAAATGCGGAAATTCCCCTTATTTTGAGGTAAAATGCTGAAATTCCCCATATTTTGGGGCAAAAAGGCAGAAATTCCCTACATTTTGGGGCAAAAAGGCAGAAATTTCCCTTATTTTGGGGCAAAATTGCAGAAATTTCATTTATTTCAGGGCAAAGAGTCAGAAATTCCTTTTATTTTGGGGAAAAAAGCAGAAATTTCTTTTATGTTGGTACAAAGTTGAAGAAATTTTTCTTATTTTGGAACAAAAAGGCAGAAATTCGCCATATTTTCAGGCAAAAGGCAGAAATTCCCTTTATTTTGAGGTAAAAAGGCTGAAATGCCCCTTATATTGGGGCAAAAAGGCAAAAATTCCCTTTATTTTGTGGCAAAAAGGCAGAAATTCCCATTAATTGGGGCAGAAAAGCAGAAACTTTGTTTATTTGGGGGCAATAATGCAGAAATTCCCCATATTTTGTGGCAAAAATGCAGAAATTCCCCTTATTTGGAGGTAAAATGCTGAAATTCCCCTTATTTTGGGCAAAAAGCAGAAATTCCCCTTATTTTGGGGCAAAATTGCAAAAATTTCACTAATTTTAGGGCAAAAAGTCAGAAATTTCCCTTATTTGGTGCAAAATTGCAGAAATTTGACTTATTTTCAGGTAAAAAGGCTGAAATTTCCTTTATTTTTGGGAAAAAAGTGAGAAATTCCTTTTATTTTGGGGGAAAATTGCAGAAATATTTTTTATTTTGGGGCAAAAGGCAGAAATTCCTTATATTTTGGGGCAAAAAGGCAGTAATTCCCCTTATTTTGGAATAAAATTGCAGAAATTTCCCTTATTTGGGGGCAAAAAGGCAGAAAATCCTTTTAATTTCGGGCAAAAAGGCATAAATTCCCCGTATTTAAAAGCAAAATTGCAGAAATTCCGCTAATATCGGGGCAAAAATGCAGAAATTCCCTTTATTTGGGGCAAAAGCAAAAGTTTCCCATATTTTCGGGAAAAAAGGCAGAAATTCCTTGTATTTTGAAGCAAAATTGCAGAAACTCCCCTAATTTTGGGGCAAAAAGGCAGAAATTCCCTTTATTTTGGGGCAAAAATACAGAAATTCTCCTTATTTTGCGGAAAAAAGTCAGAAATTCCCCTTATTTTGGGGCAAAATTGAAGAACTTTCCCTTATTTTGGGGCAAAATTACAGAAATTTCCCTTATTTGGGGCAAAATTTTAGAAATTTCTTTTATTTTGGGACAAAAAGCAGAAATTTCTTTTATTTTGGTACAAAGTTGAAGAAATTTTTCTTATTTTGGAACAAAAAGATAGAAATTCCCCATATTATGGGGTAAAAGGCAGAAATTCCCCTTATTATGAGGTAAAAAGGATGAAATTCCCCTCATTTTAGGGCAAAAAGGCAAAAATTTCATTTATTTTGTGGCAAAAAGGCAGAAATTCTTGTTAATTGGGGCAGAAAAGCAGAAATTTTCCTTATTTGAAGGCAATAAGGCAGTAATTCCCCATATTTTGTGGCAAAAAGGCAGAAATTCCCCTTATTTGGAGGTAAAATGCTGAAATTCCCCTTATTTTGGGCAAAAGGCAGAAATTCCCCTTATTTTGGGACAAAATTGCAGAAATTTCACTTATTTCAGGGCAAAAAGTCAGAAATTTGCCTTATTTTGGGCAAAAAGCAGAAATTCCCCTAATTTTGGGGCTAAAAATAGAAATTCCCCTTATTTGGGGGTAAAATTGCAGAAATTTCAAATATTTCAGGGCAAAAAGGCAGAAATTGACTTAATTTCGGGCAATAAGGCAGAAATTTTCTGTATTTTGGAGCAAAATCTCAGAAATTCCCCTTTATATTGGTGCAAAAATTCAGAAATTCCCTTTATTTTGGTGCAATAAGGCAGAAATGCCCCGTATTTTGAAGCAAAATTGCACAAATTCCCCTAATTTTGAGGGAAAATGCAGAAATTCACATTATTTTGGGGCAAAATTGCAGAAATTTCACTTATTTTAGGGCAAAAAGTAAGAAATTTGCCTTATTTTGGGGCAAAAAGCAGAAATTCCCCTAATTGTGAGGCAAAACGGCAGAATTTCCCTATATGTTGGGGCAAAAAGACAGAAATTCTCCTTATTTTGGGGCTAAACTCAGAAATTCCACTTATTTTGGGGCAAAATTCCAGAAATTTCCCTTCTTTTGGGGTAAAATTGCAGAAATTTCACTTATTTTGGGGCAAAATTGCAGAAATTTGACTTATTTCAGGGAAGAAAAGCAGAAATTTTCTTATTTTGTAGAAAAAAGGCAGAAATTCCTAATATATTGTGGCAAAAATGCAGAAATTCCCCTTATTTTGAAGTAAAAAGGCTGAAATTCCTCTTATTTGGGGGCAAAAAGGAAGAATTTTTCCTTATTTTGGGGCAAAATTGCAGAAATTTCACTTATTTCAGGGTAATAAGTCAGAAATTCCCCTTATTTTGGGGCAAAAAAGACAGAAATTCCCTTTGTTTTTGGGTAAAAAAGACAGAAATTCCATTTATTTAGAGGCAAAATGCAGATTTTCCTCTTAATTCGGCGCAAAAATGAAGAAATTTCACTTTTTTATGGCAAAAAGGTATGCATTTTTCTTCTTTTCTGGCAAAAAGGCAGAAATTCCCCTTATTTTGAAGCAAAATTGTAGAAATTCCTATAATTTTGTGGCAGAAGGCAGACATTCCCTTTATTTTAGGGCAAAAATCAGAAATTTCCCTTATTTTGGGGCAAAATTGCAATAATTTCACTTATTTTAGGGCAAAAAGTAAGAAATTTGCCTTATTTTGGGGCAAAAAGCAGAAATTCCCCTAATTGTGAGGCAAAACGGCAGAATTTCCCTATATGTTGGGGCAAAAAGACAGAAATTCTCCTTATTTTGGGGCTAAACTCAGAAATTCCACTTATTTTGGGGCAAAATTCCAGAAATTTCCCTTCTTTTGGGGCAAAATTGCAGAAATTTCACTTATTTTGGGGCAAAATTGCAGAAATTTGACTTATTTCAGGGAAGAAAAGCAGAAATTTTCTTATTTTGTTGAAAAAAGGCAGAAATTCCTAATATATTGTGGCAAAAATGCAGAAATTCCCCTTATTTTGAAGTAAAAAGGCTGAAATTCCTCTTATTTGGGGGCAAAAAGGAAGAATTTTTCCTTATTTTGGGGCAAAATTGCAGAAATTTCACTTATTTCAGGGTAATAAGTCAGAAATTCCCCTTATTTTGGGGCAAAAAAGACAGAAATTCCCTTTGTTTTTGGGTAAAAAAGACAGAAATTCCATTTATTTAGAGGCAAAATGCAGATTTTCCTCTTAATTCGGCGCAAAAATGAAGAAATTTCACTTTTTTATGGCAAAAAGGTATGCAATTTTCTTCTTTTCTGGCAAAAAGGCAGAAATTCCCCTTATTTTGAAGCAAAATTGTAGAAATTCCTATAATTTTGTGGCAGAAGGCAGACATTCCCTTTATTTTAGGGCAAAAATCAGAAATTTCCCTTATTTTGGGGCAAAATTGCAATAATTTCACTTATTTTAGGGCAAAAAGTCCGAAATTTCCCTTATTTTGGTGCAAAATTGCAGAAATTTCCCTTATTTGGGGCAAAATTGCAGAAATTTGACTTATTTTCAGGTAAAAAGGCTGAAATTTCCTTTATTTTTGGGAAAAAAGTTAGAAATTTCTTTTATTTTGGGGCAAAATTGCAGAAATATTTCTTATTTTTGGGCAAAAAGGCAGAAATTCCTTATATTTTGAAGCAAAAAGGCAGAAATTCCCCTTATTTTGGGATAAAATTGCAGAAATTTCCCTTATTTGGGGGCAAAAGGGCAGAAAATCCTTTTAATTTCGGGCAAATAGGCAGAAATTCCCCGTATTTTAGAGCAAAATTGCAGAAATTCCCCTAATATCGGGGCAAAAATGCAGAAATTCCCTTTATTTGGGGCAAAAGCAAAAGTTTCCCATATTTTCGGGAAAAAAGGCAGAAATTCCTTGTATTTTGAAGCAAAATTGCAGAAACTCCCCTAATTTTGGGGCAAAAAGGCAGAAATTCCCTTTATTTTGGGGCAAAAATACAGAAATTCTCCTTATTTCACAGCAAAATGTCAGAAATTCCCCTTATTTTGGGGCAAAATTGAAGAACTTTCCCTTATTTTGGGGCAAAATTACAGAAATTTCCCTTATTTTGGGGCAAAATTTTAGAAATTTCTTTTATTTTGGTACAGAATTGCAGAAATTTTTCTCATATTGTGGCAAAAAGGCTAAAATTCCCCATATTTTGGTGCAAAAAGGCTGAAATTCCCCTTATTTTGAGGTAAAATACTGAAATTCCCCATATTTTGGGGCAAAAAGGCAGAAATTTCCCTCATTTTGGGGCAAAAAGGCACAAATTTTCCTTATTTTCGGGCAAAATTGCAGAAATTTCATTTATTTCAGGGCAAAAATTTAGAAATTTCTTTTATTTTGGGACAAAAAGCAGAAATTTCTTTTATTTTGGTACAAAGTTGAAGAAATTTTTCTTATTTTGGAACAAAAAGATAGAAATTCCCCATATTTTGGGGTAAAAGGCAGAAATTCCCCTTATTTTGAGGTAAAAAGAATGAAATTCCCCTCATTTTAGGGCATAAAGGCAAAAATTTCATTTACATTTTTGCAAAAAGGCAGAAATTCTTGTTAATTGGGGCAGAAAAGCAGAAATTTTCCTTATTTGAAAGCAATAAGGCAGTAATTCCCCATATTTTGTGGCAAAAAGGCAGAAATTCCCCTTATTTGGAGGTAAAATGCTGAAATTCCCCTTATTTTGGGCAAAAGGCAGAAATTCCCCTTATTTTGGGACAAAATTGCAGAAATTTCACTTATTTCAGGGCAAAAAGTCAGAAATTTGCCTTATTTTGGGCAAAAAGCAGAAATTCCCCTAATTTTGGGGCTAAAAATAGAAATTCCCCTTATTTTGGGGTAAAATTGCAGAAATTTCAAATATTTCAGGGCAAAAAGGCAGAAATTCAACTTAATTTCGGGCAATAAGGCAGAAATTTTCTGTATTTTGGAGCAAAATCTCAGAAATTCCCTTTATATTGGTGCAAAAATGCAGAAATTTCCTTTATTTTGGTGCAATAAGGCAGAAATTCCCCGTATTTTAAAGCAAAATTGCACAAATTCCCCTAATTTTGAGGGAAAATGCAGAAATTCACATTATTTTGGGGCAAAAAGACAGAACTTCTCCTTATTTCACGGCAAAAAGTCAGAAATTCCCCTTATTTTGGGACAAAATTGCAAAAATTTCCCTTATTTTGTGGCAAAATTGCAGAATTTTTTTTTATTTTAGGCAAAATTGCAGAAATTTCACTTATTTCAGGGAAAGAAGGCAGGAATTTCTCTTATTTTGGGGCAAAAAGGCAGAAATTTCTTTTATTTTGGTTTAAAATTGCAAAAATCTTCTTTATTTTGAGGCAAAAAGGCAGAAATTCCCCATATTTTGGGGCAAAAAGGCAGAGATTCTCCTTATCATGAGGTAAAAAGGCTGAAATCCCTTTTATTTTGGGGCAAAAAGACAGAAATTCTCCTTATTTTGTGGAAGAAAGGCAGAAATTTCCCTTATTTTGGGGCAAAATTGCAAAAATTTCCCTTATTTTCGGGCAAAATTTTAGAAATTTCTTTTATTTTGGTACAGAATTGCAGAAATTTTTCTTATTTTGTGGCAAAAAGGCAGAAATTCCCCATATTTTGGTGCAAAAATGCGGAAATTCCCCTTATTTTGAGGTAAAATGCTGAAATTCCCCATATTTTGGGGCAAAAAGGCAGAAATTCCCTACATTTTGGGGCAAAAAGGCAGAAATTTCCCTTATTTTGGGGCAAAATTGCAGAAATTTCATTTATTTCAGGGCAAAGAGTCAGAAATTCCTTTTATTTTGGGGAAAAAAGCAGAAATTTCTTTTATGTTGGTACAAAGTTGAAGAAATTTTTCTTATTTTGGAACAAAAAGGCAGAAATTCGCCATATTTTCAGGCAAAAGGCAGAAATTCCCTTTATTTTGAGGTAAAAAGGCTGAAATGCCCCTTATATTGGGGCAAAAAGGCAAAAATTCCCTTTATTTTGTGGCAAAAAGGCAGAAATTCCCATTAATTGGGGCAGAAAAGCAGAAACTTTGTTTATTTGGGGGCAATAATGCAGAAATTCCCCATATTTTGTGGCAAAAATGCAGAAATTCCCCTTATTTGGAGGTAAAATGCTGAAATTCCCCTTATTTTGGGCAAAAAGCAGAAATTCCCCTTATTTTGGGGCAAAATTGCAAAAATTTCACTAATTTTAGGGCAAAAAGTCAGAAATTTCCCTTATTTGGTGCAAAATTGCAGAAATTTGACTTATTTTCAGGTAAAAAGGCTGAAATTTCCTTTATTTTTGGGAAAAAAGTGAGAAATTCCTTTTATTTTGGGGGAAAATTGCAGAAATATTTTTTATTTTGGGGCAAAAGGCAGAAATTCCTTATATTTTGGGGCAAAAAGGCAGTAATTCCCCTTATTTTGGAATAAAATTGCAGAAATTTCCCTTATTTGGGGGCAAAAAGGCAGAAAATCCTTTTAATTTCGGGCAAAAAGGCATAAATTCCCCGTATTTAAAAGCAAAATTGCAGAAATTCCGCTAATATCGGGGCAAAAATGCAGAAATTCCCTTTATTTGGGGCAAAAGCAAAAGTTTCCCATATTTTCGGGAAAAAAGGCAGAAATTCCTTGTATTTTGAAGCAAAATTGCAGAAACTCCCCTAATTTTGGGGCAAAAAGGCAGAAATTCCCTTTATTTTGGGGCAAAAATACAGAAATTCTCCTTATTTTGCGGAAAAAAGTCAGAAATTCCCCTTATTTTGGGGCAAAATTGAAGAACTTTCCCTTATTTTGGGGCAAAATTACAGAAATTTCCCTTATTTGGGGCAAAATTTTAGAAATTTCTTTTATTTTGGGACAAAAAGCAGAAATTTCTTTTATTTTGGTACAAAGTTGAAGAAATTTTTCTTATTTTGGAACAAAAAGATAGAAATTCCCCATATTATGGGGTAAAAGGCAGAAATTCCCCTTATTATGAGGTAAAAAGGATGAAATTCCCCTCATTTTAGGGCAAAAAGGCAAAAATTTCATTTATTTTGTGGCAAAAAGGCAGAAATTCTTGTTAATTGGGGCAGAAAAGCAGAAATTTTCCTTATTTGAAGGCAATAAGGCAGTAATTCCCCATATTTTGTGGCAAAAAGGCAGAAATTCCCCTTATTTGGAGGTAAAATGCTGAAATTCCCCTTATTTTGGGCAAAAGGCAGAAATTCCCCTTATTTTGGGACAAAATTGCAGAAATTTCACTTATTTCAGGGCAAAAAGTCAGAAATTTGCCTTATTTTGGGCAAAAAGCAGAAATTCCCCTAATTTTGGGGCTAAAAATAGAAATTCCCCTTATTTGGGGGTAAAATTGCAGAAATTTCAAATATTTCAGGGCAAAAAGGCAGAAATTGACTTAATTTCGGGCAATAAGGCAGAAATTTTCTGTATTTTGGAGCAAAATCTCAGAAATTCCCCTTTATATTGGTGCAAAAATTCAGAAATTCCCTTTATTTTGGTGCAATAAGGCAGAAATGCCCCGTATTTTGAAGCAAAATTGCACAAATTCCCCTAATTTTGAGGGAAAATGCAGAAATTCACATTATTTTGGGGCAAAAAGACAGAAATTCTCCTTATTTCACGGCAAAATCAGAAATTCCCCTTATTTTGAGGCAAATTTGCAAAAATTTCCCTTATTTTGTGGCATAATTGCAGAAATTTTGGTTATTTTGGGCAAAATTGCAGAAATTTCACTTATTTCAGGGAAAAAAAGGCAGGAATTTCTCTTATTTTGGGGCAAAAAGGCAGAAAATTCTTTTATTTTGGTTCAAAATTGCAAAAATCTTCTTTATTTTGAGGTAAAAATGCAGAAATTCCCCATATTTTGGGGCAAAAAGGCAGAGATTCCCCTTATTATGAGGTAAAAAGGCTGAAATTCCTTTTATTTTGGGGCAAAAAGACAGAAATTCCCCTTATTTTGTGGCAAAAAGGCAGAAATTTTCCTTATTTTGGGGCAAAATTGCAGAAATTTTCCATATTTTCGGGCAAAATTTTAGAAATTTCTTTTATTTTGGTACAGAATTGCAGAAATTTTTCTTATTTTGTGGCAAAAAGGCAGAAATTCCCCATATTTTGGTTGAAAAAGGCTGAAATTCCCCTTATTTTGAGGTAAAATGCTGAAATTCCCCATATTTTGGGGCAAAAGGCAGAAATTCCCTACATTTTGGAGCAAAAAGGCACAAATTTCCCTTATTTTCGGGCAAAATTGCATAAATTTCATTTATTTCAGGGCAAAGTCAGAAATTCCTTTTATTTTGGGGCAAAAACAGAAATTTCTTTTATTTTGGTACAAAGTTGAAGAAATTTTTCTTATTTTGGAACAAAAAGGCAGAAATTCCCCATATTTTGGGGCAAAAGGCAGAAATTCCCCTTATTTTTAGGTAAAAAGGATGAAATTCCCCTTATTTTAGGGCAAAAAGGCAAAAATTTCCTTTACTTTGTGGCAAAAAGGCAGAAATTCTTGTTAATTGGGGTAGAAAAAAAGAAATTTTCCTTATTTGAAGGCAATAAGGCAGTAATTCCCCATATTTTGTGGCAAAAAGGCAGAAATTCCCTTTATTTGGAGGTAAAATGGTGAAATTCCCCTTGTTTTGGGCAAAAAGGTGGAAATTCCCCTTATTTTGGGGCAAAAATTGCAAAAATTTCACATATTTTAGGGCAAAAAGTCAGAAATTTCCCTTATTTTGGGGCAAAAAGCAGAAATTCTCCTAATTTTGGGGCCAAAAACAGAAATTCCCATTATTTTGGGGTAAAATTACAGAAATTTCAAATATTTCAGTGCAAAAAGGCAGAAATTCTACTTAATTTTAGGCAATAAGGCACAAATTTTCCGTATTTTGGAGCAAAATCTCAGAAATTCCCCTTATAATGGTGCAAAAATGCAGAAATTCTCTTTATTTTGGTGTAATAAGGCAGAAATTCCCTGTGTTTTGAAGCAAAATTGCACAAATTCATCTAATTTTGAGGGAAAATGCAGAAATTCAAATTATTTTGGGGCAAAAAGACAGAAATTCCCCTTATTTTGTGGCAAAAAAAAGAAATTTCCCTTATTTTGGGGCAAAATTGCAGAAATTTTTTTTTTTGGGCACAATTTTAGAAATTTCTTTTATTTTGGTACAGAATTGCAGAAATTTTTCTTATTTTGTGGCAAAAATGCAGAAATTCCCCATATTTTGGTGCAAAAAGGCTGAAATTCCCCTTATTTTGAGGTAAAATGCTGAAATTCACCATATTTTGGGGCAAAAAGGCAGAAATTCCCTACATTTTGGGGCAAAAATGTACAAATGTCCCTTATTTTGGAGCAAAATTGCAGAAATTTCATTTATTTCAGGGCAAAAAGTCAGAAATTCCTTTTATTTTGGGGCAAAAAGCAGAAATTTCTTTTATTTTGGTACAAAGTTGAAGAAATTTTTCTTATTTTGGAACAAAAAGGCAGAAATTCCCCATATTTTAAGGCAAAAGGCAAAAATTCCCCTTATTTTGAGGTAAAAAGGCTGAAATTCACCTTATTTTGGGGCAAAAAGGCAGAAATTCACTTTATTTTGTGGCAAAAAGGCAGAAATTTCCATTAATTGGGGCAGAAAAGCAGAAACATTCCTAATTTGGGGGCAATAATGCAGAAATTCCCCATATTTTGTGGCAAAAAGGCAGAAATTCCCCTTATTTGGAGGTAAAATGCTGAAATTCCCCTTATTTTGGGAAAAAGGCAGAAATTCCCCTTATTTTGGGGCAAAATTGCAGAAATTTCACTTATTTTAGGGCAAAAAGTCAGAAATTTGCCTTATTTTGGGGCAAAACAGAAATTCCCCTAATTTTGGGGCCAAAATCAGAAATTCCCTTTATTTTGGGGTAAAATTGCAGAAATTTCAAATATTTCAGTGCAAAAAGGCAGAAATTCCACTTATTTTTAGGCAATAAGGCAGAAATTTACCGTATTTTGGAGCAAAATCTCAGAAATTCTCCTTATATTGGTGCAAAAATGCAGAAATTCCCTTTATTTTGGTGTAATAAGGCCGAAATTCCCTGTGTTTTGAAGCAAAATTGCACAAATTCATCTAATTTTGAGGGAAAATGCAGAAAATCAAATTATTTTGGGGCAAAAAGACAGAAATTCTCATTATTTCAGAGCATAACGTCAGAAATTCCCCCTTTTTTGGGGCAAAATTACAGAAATTTTTCTTATTTTGGCCAAAATTGCAGAAATTTCATTTATTTCAGGGAAAGAACTTAGGAATTTCTCTTATTTTGGGGCAAAAGGGCAGAAATTTCTTTTATTTTGGTACAAAATTGCAGAAATTTTCTTTATTTTGGGGCAAAAATGCAGAAATTCTACTTATTTTGTGGCAAAAAGGCAGAAATTTCCCTTATTTTGTGGCAAAATTGCAGAAATTTCACTTATTCCAAGGCAAAATTCAAAAATTCCTTTTATTTTGGGGCAAAAGACAGAAATTCCGTTTATTTTTGGGTAAAAAGGCAGAAATTTCACTTATTTTGATGTAAAAAGGCAGAAATTACTCTTATTTTGGGGCTAAAATGAAGAAATTTCCCTTTTTTGTGGCAAAATTGCAGAAATTTTTCTTATTTTGTGCAAAATTGCAGAAATTTCACTTATTTCAGGGAAAGAAGGCAGGAATTTCTTTTATTTTGGGGCAAAAAGGCAGAAATATCATTTATTTTGGTACAAAATTGCAGAAATTTTCTTTATTTTGGGACAAAAATGCAGAAATTACCCTTATTTTGTGGCAAAAAGGCAGAAATTTCCCTTATTTTGGGGCAAATTTGCAGAAATTTCTGTAATTTCAAGGAAAAATTCAAAAATTCTTTTTATTTTGGGGCAAAAAGACAGAAATTCCGTTTATTTTTGGGTAAAAAGGAAGAAATTTCACTTATTTTGAGGTAAAAAGGCAGAAATTACTCTTATTTTGGGGCTAAACTTAAGAAATTTCCCTTTTTTTGTGGCAAAAGGTATACATTCCCCTTATTTTCAGGCGAAAAAGCAGAAATTCCCCGTATTTTGAAGCAAAATTGCAGAAATTCCCCTAATTGTGAGGCAAAACGGCAGAAATTCCCTATATGTTGGGGCAAAAATACAGAAATTCTCCTTATTTTGTGTCAAAACTCAGAAATTCCACTTATTTTGGGGTAAAATTCCAGAAATTTCCCTTATTTTAGGGCAAAAAGGCAGAAATTCCTAATATATTGTGGCAAAAATGCAGAAATTCCCCTTATTTTGAGGTAAAAAGGCTGAAATTACTCTTATTTGGGGGCAAAAAGGAAGAATTTTTCCTTATTTTGGGGCAAAATTGCAGAAATTTCACTTATTTCAGGGTAATAAGTCAGAAATTCCCCTTATTTTGGGGCAAAAAAGACAGAAATTTCCTTTGTTTTGGGGTAAAAAAGACAGAAATTCCACTTATTTAGAGGCAAAAGGCAGAAGTTCCTCTTAATTTGGCGCAAAAATGAAGAAATTTTCCTTTTTTATGGCAAAAAGGTATGCATTCCCCTTATTTTCGGGCAAAAATGCAGAAATTCCCCTTATTTTGAAGCAAAATTGCAGAAATTTTCCTATTTTGGGGCAAAAGGCAGACATTCCCTTTATTTTGGGGCAAAAATCAGAAATTCCCCTTATTTTGGGGCAAAATTTCAGAAATTTCCTTTAATTTGGGGCAAAATTGCAGAAATTTACCTTGTTTTGGTGCAAAATTGCAGAAATTTCCCTTATTTTGGGAAAAATTGCAGAAATTTGACTTATTTTCAGGTAAAAAGGCTGAAATTTCCTTTATTTTTGGTCTAAAAGTGAGAAATTCCCCTTATTTTGGGGCAAAATTGCAGAAATATTTCTTATTTTGGGGCAAAAAGGCAGAAATTCCTTATATTTTGGGGAAAAAAGGCAGAAATTCCCCTTATTTTGGGATAAAATTGCAGAAATTTCTCTTATTTGGGAGCAAAAAGGCAGAAAATCCTTTTAATTTCGGGAAAAAAGGCAGAAATTCCCCGTATTTTGGAGCAAAATTGCAGAAATTCCCCTAATATTGGGGCAAAAATGCATAAATTCCCTTTATTTGAGGCGAAAGCAGAAGTTCCTTTTATTTTCGGGAAAAAAGGCAGAAATTCCTTGTATTTTGAAGCAAAATTGCAGAAACTCCCCTAATTTTGGGGCAAAAAGGCTGAAATTCCCTTTATTTTGGGGCAAAAATACAGAAATTCTTCTTATTTCGCGGCAAAAAGTCAGAAATTCCCCTTATTTTGGGGCAAAATTGAAGAACTTTCCCTTATTTTGGGGCAAAATTGCAGAATTTTCCCTTATTTGGAGCAAAATTTTAGAAATTTTTTTTATTTTGGTACAGAATTGCAGAAATTTTTCTTATATTGTGGCAAAAAGGCTAAAATTCCCCATATTTTGGTGCAAAAAGGCTGAAATTCCCCTTATTTTGAGGTAAAATGCTGAAATTCCCCATATTTTGGGGCAAAAAGGCAGAAATTTCCCTCATTTTGGGGCAAAAAGGCACAAATTTTCCTTATTTTCGGGCAAAATTGCAGAAATTTCATTTATTTCAAGGCAAAAAGTCAGAAATTCCTTATATTTAGGGACAAAAAGCAGAAATTTCTTTTATTTTGGTACAAAGTTGAAGAAATTTTTCTTATTTTGGAACAAAAAGGCAGAAATTCCCCATATTTTGGGGTAAAAGGCAGAAATTCCCATTATTTTGAGGTAAAAAGGATGAAATTTCCCTTAATTTAGGGCAACAAGGCAAAAATTTCCTTTACTTTGTTGCAAAAAGGCAGAAATTCTTGTTAATTGGGGCAGAATAGCAGAAATTTTCCATATTTAAGGGCAATAGGGCAGAAATTCCACATATTTTGTGGCAAAAAGGCAGAAATTCCACTTATTTGGAGGTAAAATGCTGAAATTCTTCTTATTTTGGGCAAAAAGGCAGAAATTCCCCTTATTTTGGGACAAAATTGCAGAAATTTCACTTATTTCAGGGCATAAAGTCAGAAAATTGCCTTATTTTGGGGCAAAAAGCAGAAATTCCCCTAATTTTGGGGCCAAAAATAGAAATTCCCCTTCTTTTGGGGTAAAATTGCAGAAATTTCAAATATTTCAGGGCAAAAAGGCAGAAATTCCACATAATTTCGGGCAATAAGGCAGAAATTTTCTGTATTTTGGAGCAAAATCTCAGAAAATCCCCTTATATTGGTGCAAAAATGCAGAAATTCCCTGTATTTTGGTGGAATAAGGCAGAAATTCCCTGTATTTTGAAGCAAATTACACAAATTCCCCTAATTTTGAGGGAACATGCAGAAATTCACATTATTTTGGGGCAAAAAGAAAGAAATTCTCCTTATTTTATGGCAAAAGTCAGAAATTCCCTTTATTTTGGGACAAAATTGCAAAAATTTCCTTTATTTTGTGGCAAAATTGCAGAATTTTTTTTTATTTTGGGCAAAATTGCAGAAATTTCACTTATTTCAGGGAAAGAAGGCAGGAATTTCTCTTATTTTGGGGCAAAAAGGCAGAAATTTCTTTTATTTTGGTACAAAATTGCAGAAATTTTTTTATTTTGAGGCAAAAATGCAGAAATTCCCCATATTTTGGGGCAAAAAAAACAGAGATTCCCCTTATTATGAGGTAAAAAGGCTGAAATTTCTTTTATTTTGGGGCAAAAAGACAGAAATTCCCCTTATTTTATGGCAAAAAGGCAGAATTTTCCCTTATTTTGGGGCAAAATTGCAGAAATTTCCCTTATTTTCAGGCAAAATTTTAGAAATTTCTTTTATTTTGGTACAGAATTGCAGAAATTTTTCTTATTTTGTGCCTAAAAGGCAGAAATTCCCCATATTTTGGTGCAAAAATGCTGAAATTTTCCTTATTTTTAGGTAAAATGCTGAAATTCCCCAATTTTGGGGCAAAAAGGCAGAAATTCCCTACATTTTGGGGCAAAAATGCACAAATTTCCCTTATTTTCAGGCAAAATTGCAGAAATTTCATTTATTTCAGGGCTAAAAGTTAGAAATTCCTTTTATTTTGTGGCAAAAAGCAGAAATTTCTTTTATTTTGGTACGAAGTTGAAGACATTTTACTTATTTTGGAACAAAGAGGAAGAAATTCCCCATATTTTGGGGCAAAAGGCAGAAATTCCCCTTATTTTGAGGTAAAAAGAGTGAAATTCCCCTTATTTTAGGGCAAAAAGGCAAAAATTTCCTTTACTTTGTGGCAGAAAGGAAGAAATTCTTGTTAATTGGGGTAGAAAGCAGAAAGTTTCCTTATTTGAAGGCAATAATGCAGTAATTCCCCATATTTTGTGGCAAAAAGGCAGAAATTCCCTTTATTTGGAGGTAAAATGGTGAAATTCCCCTTATTTTGGGCAAAAAGGCAGAAATTCCCTTTGTTTTGGGACTAAATTGCAGAAATTTCACTTATTTCAGGGCAAAAAGTCAGAAATTTGACTTATTTTGGGGCAAAAAGCAGAAATTCTTTTAATTTTGAGGCTAAAAATAGAAATTTCCCTTATTTTGGGATAAAATTGCAGAAATCTCAAATATTTCAGGGCCAAAAGGCAGAAATTCCACTTAATTTCAGGCAATAAGGCAGAAATTTTCTGTATTTTGGAGCAAAATCTCAGAAATTCCCCTTATATTGGTGCAAAAATGCAGAAATTCCCTTTATTTTGGTGTAATAAAGCAGAAGTTCCCCTTGTTTTGAAGCAAAATTGCACAAATTCATCTAATTTTGAGGAAAAATGCAGAAATTCAAATTATTTTGGGGCAAAAAGACAGAAATTCTCCTTATTTTAGGGCATAACGTCAGAAATTCCTCTTATTTTGGGGCAAAATTGCAGAAATATCCCTTATTTTGTTGCAAAATTGCAGAAATTTTTCTTATTTTGGGCAAAATTGCAGAAATTTCAATTATTTCAGGGAAAGAACTTAGGAATTTCTCTTATTTTGGGGCAAAAGGGCAGAAATTTCTTTTATTTTGGTACAAAATTGCAGAAATTTTCTTTATTTTGGGGCAAAAATGCAGAAATTCCCCTGATTTTGTGGCAAAAAGGCAGAAATTTCTCTTATTTTGGGGCAAAATTGCAGAAATTTCACTTATTTCAAGGCAAAATTCAAAAATTCCTTTTATTTTGGGGCAAAAAAAAGAAATTCCGTTTATTTTTGGGTAAAAAGGCTGAAATTTCACTTATTTTGAGATAAAAAGGCAGAAATTACTCTTATTTTGGGGCTAAAATGAAGAAATTTCCCTTTTTTGTGGCAAAATTGCAGAAATTTTTCTTATTTTGGGCAAAATTGCAGAAATTTCACTTTTTTCATGGAAAGAAGGCATGAATTTCTCTTATTTTGGGGCAAAAAGGCAGAAATATCTTTTATTTTGGTACAAAATTGCAGAAATTTTCTTTATTTTGGGGCAAAAATGCAGAAATTCCCCTTATTTTGTGGCAAAAAGGCAGAATTTACCCTTATTTTGGGGCAAAATTGCAGAAATTTCACTTATTTCAAGGCAAAATTCAAAAATTCCTTTTATTTTGGGGCAAAAAGACAGAAATTCCCTTTATTTTTGGGTAAAAAGGCAGAAATTTCACTTATTTTGAGGTAAAAAGGCAGAAATTACTCTTATTTTGGGGCTAAAATGAAAAAATTTCCTTTTTTTGTTGCAAAAGTTATACATTCCCCTTATTTTCAGGCAAAAAAGCAGAAATTCCCCGCATTTTGGAACAAAATTGCAGAAATTCCCCTAATTGTGAGGCAAAACGGCTGAAATTCCCTATATGTTGGGGCAAAAAGACAGAAATTCTCCTTATTTTGTGGCAAAACTCAGAAATTCCACTTATTTTGGGGCAAAATTCCAGAAATTTCCCTTATTTTAGGGCACAAAGGCAGAAATTCCTAATATATTGTGGCAAAAACGCAGAAATTCCCCTTATTTTGAGGTAAAAAGGCTGAAATACCTCTTATTTGGGAGCAAAAAGGAAGAATTTTTCTTTATTTTGGGGCAAAATTGCAGAAATTTCACTTATTTCAGGGTAATAAGTCAGAAATTCCCCTTATTTTGGGGCAAAAAAGACAGAAATTCCCTTTGTTTTGGCGTATAAAAGAAAGAAATTCCACTTATTTAGAGGCAAAAGGCAGAAGTTCCTTTTAATTTGGCGCAAAAATGAAGAAATTTCTCTTTTTTATGGCAAAAAGATATGCATTTTCCTAATTTCCGGGAAAAAAGGCAGAAATTCCCCTTATTTTGAAGCAAAATTGCAGAAATTCCCCTAATTTTGGGGCAAAAGGCAGACATTCCCTATATTTTGTGGCAAAAATCAGAAATTCCCCTTATTTTGGGGCAAAATTGCAGAAATTTCCTTTAATTTGGGGCAAAATTGCAGAAATTTACCTTATTTTGTGGCAAAATTGCAGAAATTTCCCTTATTTGAAGCAAAATTGCAGATTTGACTTATTTTCAGGTAAAAAGGCTGAAATTTCCTTTATTTTTGGGCAAAAAGTGAGAAATTCCTTTTATTTTGGGGCAAAATTGCAGGAATGTTTCTTATTTTGGGGCAAAAAGGCAGAAATTCCTTATATTTTGGGTCAAAAAGGCAGAAATTCCCCTTATTTTGGGATAAAATTGCAGAAATTTCCCTTATTTGGGGGCAAAAAGGCAGAAAATCCTTTTAATTTCGGGCAAAAAGGCAGAAATTCCCCGTATTTTGGAGCAAAATTGCAGAAATTCCCCTAATATCGGGTCAAAAATGCAGAAATTCCCTTTATTTGGGGCAAAAGCAGAAGTTCCCCTTATTTTTGGGAAAAGAGGCAGAAATTCCTTGTATTTTGAAGCAAAATTGCAGAAACTCCCCTAATTTTGGGGCAAAAAGGCAGAAATTCCCTTTATTTTGGGGCAAAAATACAGAAATTCTCCTTATTTTGCGGCAAAAAGTCAGAAATTCCCCTTATTTTGGGGCAAAATTGAAGAACTTTCCCTTATTTGGGGCAAAATTGTAGAAATTTCCCTTATTTTGGGGCAAAATTTTAGAAATTTCTTTTATTTTGGTACAGAATTGCAAAATTTTTTTTTATATTGTGGCAAAAAGGCTAAAATTCCCCATATTTTGGTGCAAAAAAACTGAAATTCCCCTTATTTTGAGGTTAAAGGCTGAAATTCCCCTTATTTTGGGCAAAAAGGCAGAAATTCCCCTTGTTTTGGGACTAAATTGCAGAAATTTCACTTATTTCAGGGCAAAAAGTCAGAAATTTGACTTATTTTGGGGCAAAAAGCAGAAATTCTTTTAATTTTGAGGCTAAAAATAGAAATTTCCCTTATTTTGGGATAAAATTGCAGAAATCTCAAATATTTCAGGGCCAAAAGGCAGAAATTCCACTTAATTTCAGGCAATAAGGCAGAAATTTTCTGTATTTTGGAGCAAAATCTCAGAAATTCCCCTTATATTGGTGCAAAAATGCAGAAATTCCCTTTATTTTGGTGTAATAAAGCAGAAGTTCCCCTTGTTTTGAAGCAAAATTGCACAAATTCATCTAATTTTGAGGAAAAATGCAGAAATTCAAATTATTTTGGGGCAAAAAGACAGAAATTCTCCTTATTTTAGGGCATAACGTCAGAAATTCCTCTTATTTTGGGGCAAAATTGCAGAAATATCCCTTATTTTGTTGCAAAATTGCAGAAATTTTTCTTATTTTGGGCAAAATTGCAGAAATTTCAATTATTTCAGGGAAAGAACTTAGGAATTTCTCTTATTTTGGGGCAAAAGGGCAGAAATTTCTTTTATTTTGGTACAAAATTGCAGAAATTTTCTTTATTTTGGGGCAAAAATGCAGAAATTCCCCTGATTTTGTGGCAAAAAGGCAGAAATTTCTCTTATTTTGGGGCAAAATTGCAGAAATTTCACTTATTTCAAGGCAAAATTCAAAAATTCCTTTTATTTTGGGGCAAAAAAAAGAAATTCCGTTTATTTTTGGGTAAAAAGGCTGAAATTTCACTTATTTTGAGATAAAAAGGCAGAAATTACTCTTATTTTGGGGCTAAAATGAAGAAATTTCCCTTTTTTGTGGCAAAATTGCAGAAATTTTTCTTATTTTGGGCAAAATTGCAGAAATTTCACTTTTTTCATGGAAAGAAGGCATGAATTTCTCTTATTTTGGGGCAAAAAGGCAGAAATATCTTTTATTTTGGTACAAAATTGCAGAAATTTTCTTTATTTTGGGGCAAAAATGCAGAAATTCCCCTTATTTTGTGGCAAAAAGGCAGAATTTACCCTTATTTTGGGGCAAAATTGCAGAAATTTCACTTATTTCAAGGCAAAATTCAAAAATTCCTTTTATTTTGGGGCAAAAAGACAGAAATTCCCTTTATTTTTGGGTAAAAAGGCAGAAATTTCACTTATTTTGAGGTAAAAAGGCAGAAATTACTCTTATTTTGGGGCTAAAATGAAAAAATTTCCTTTTTTTGTTGCAAAAGTTATACATTCCCCTTATTTTCAGGCAAAAAAGCAGAAATTCCCCGCATTTTGGAACAAAATTGCAGAAATTCCCCTAATTGTGAGGCAAAACGGCTGAAATTCCCTATATGTTGGGGCAAAAAGACAGAAATTCTCCTTATTTTGTGGCAAAACTCAGAAATTCCACTTATTTTGGGGCAAAATTCCAGAAATTTCCCTTATTTTAGGGCACAAAGGCAGAAATTCCTAATATATTGTGGCAAAAACGCAGAAATTCCCCTTATTTTGAGGTAAAAAGGCTGAAATACCTCTTATTTGGGAGCAAAAAGGAAGAATTTTTCTTTATTTTGGGGCAAAATTGCAGAAATTTCACTTATTTCAGGGTAATAAGTCAGAAATTCCCCTTATTTTGGGGCAAAAAAGACAGAAATTCCCTTTGTTTTGGCGTATAAAAGAAAGAAATTCCACTTATTTAGAGGCAAAAGGCAGAAGTTCCTTTTAATTTGGCGCAAAAATGAAGAAATTTCCCTTTTTTATGGCAAAAAGATATGCATTTTCCTAATTTCCGGGAAAAAAGGCAGAAATTCCCCTTATTTTGAAGCAAAATTGCAGAAATTCCCCTAATTTTGGGGCAAAAGGCAGACATTCCCTATATTTTGTGGCAAAAATCAGAAATTCCCCTTATTTTGGGGCAAAATTGCAGAAATTTCCTTTAATTTGGGGCAAAATTGCAGAAATTTACCTTATTTTGTGGCAAAATTGCAGAAATTTCCCTTATTTGAAGCAAAATTGCAGATTTGACTTATTTTCAGGTAAAAAGGCTGAAATTTCCTTTATTTTTGGGCAAAAAGTGAGAAATTCCTTTTATTTTGGGGCAAAATTGCAGGAATGTTTCTTATTTTGGGGCAAAAAGGCAGAAATTCCTTATATTTTGGGTCAAAAAGGCAGAAATTCCCCTTATTTTGGGATAAAATTGCAGAAATTTCCCTTATTTGGGGGCAAAAAGGCAGAAAATCCTTTTAATTTCGGGCAAAAAGGCAGAAATTCCCCGTATTTTGGAGCAAAATTGCAGAAATTCCCCTAATATCGGGTCAAAAATGCAGAAATTCCCTTTATTTGGGGCAAAAGCAGAAGTTCCCCTTATTTTTGGGAAAAGAGGCAGAAATTCCTTGTATTTTGAAGCAAAATTGCAGAAACTCCCCTAATTTTGGGGCAAAAAGGCAGAAATTCCCTTTATTTTGGGGCAAAAATACAGAAATTCTCCTTATTTTGCGGCAAAAAGTCAGAAATTCCCCTTATTTTGGGGCAAAATTGAAGAACTTTCCCTTATTTGGGGCAAAATTGTAGAAATTTCCCTTATTTTGGGGCAAAATTTTAGAAATTTCTTTTATTTTGGTACAGAATTGCAAAATTTTTTTTTATATTGTGGCAAAAAGGCTAAAATTCCCCATATTTTGGTGCAAAAAAACTGAAATTCCCCTTATTTTGAGGTTAAAGGCTGAAATTCCCCTTATTTTGGGCAAAAAGGCAGAAATTCCCCTTGTTTTGGGACTAAATTGCAGAAATTTCACTTATTTCAGGGCAAAAAGTCAGAAATTTGACTTATTTTGGGGCAAAAAGCAGAAATTCTTTTAATTTTGAGGCTAAAAATAGAAATTTCCCTTATTTTGGGATAAAATTGCAGAAATCTCAAATATTTCAGGGCCAAAAGGCAGAAATTCCACTTAATTTCAGGCAATAAGGCAGAAATTTTCTGTATTTTGGAGCAAAATCTCAGAAATTCCCCTTATATTGGTGCAAAAATGCAGAAATTCCCTTTATTTTGGTGTAATAAAGCAGAAGTTCCCCTTGTTTTGAAGCAAAATTGCACAAATTCATCTAATTTTGAGGAAAAATGCAGAAATTCAAATTATTTTGGGGCAAAAAGACAGAAATTCTCCTTATTTTAGGGCATAACGTCAGAAATTCCTCTTATTTTGGGGCAAAATTGCAGAAATATCCCTTATTTTGTTGCAAAATTGCAGAAATTTTTCTTATTTTGGGCAAAATTGCAGAAATTTCAATTATTTCAGGGAAAGAACTTAGGAATTTCTCTTATTTTGGGGCAAAAGGGCAGAAATTTCTTTTATTTTGGTACAAAATTGCAGAAATTTTCTTTATTTTGGGGCAAAAATGCAGAAATTCCCCTGATTTTGTGGCAAAAAGGCAGAAATTTCTCTTATTTTGGGGCAAAATTGCAGAAATTTCACTTATTTCAAGGCAAAATTCAAAAATTCCTTTTATTTTGGGGCAAAAAAAAGAAATTCCGTTTATTTTTGGGTAAAAAGGCTGAAATTTCACTTATTTTGAGATAAAAAGGCAGAAATTACTCTTATTTTGGGGCTAAAATGAAGAAATTTCCCTTTTTTGTGGCAAAATTGCAGAAATTTTTCTTATTTTGGGCAAAATTGCAGAAATTTCACTTTTTTCATGGAAAGAAGGCATGAATTTCTCTTATTTTGGGGCAAAAAGGCAGAAATATCTTTTATTTTGGTACAAAATTGCAGAAATTTTCTTTATTTTGGGGCAAAAATGCAGAAATTCCCCTTATTTTGTGGCAAAAAGGCAGAATTTACCCTTATTTTGGGGCAAAATTGCAGAAATTTCACTTATTTCAAGGCAAAATTCAAAAATTCCTTTTATTTTGGGGCAAAAAGACAGAAATTCCCTTTATTTTTGGGTAAAAAGGCAGAAATTTCACTTATTTTGAGGTAAAAAGGCAGAAATTACTCTTATTTTGGGGCTAAAATGAAAAAATTTCCTTTTTTTGTTGCAAAAGTTATACATTCCCCTTATTTTCAGGCAAAAAAGCAGAAATTCCCCGCATTTTGGAACAAAATTGCAGAAATTCCCCTAATTGTGAGGCAAAACGGCTGAAATTCTCTATATGTTGGGGCAAAAAGACAGAAATTCTCCTTATTTTGTGGCAAAACTCAGAAATTCCACTTATTTTGGGGCAAAATTCCAGAAATTTCCCTTATTTTAGGGCACAAAGGCAGAAATTCCTAATATATTGTGGCAAAAACGCAGAAATTCCCCTTATTTTGAGGTAAAAAGGCTGAAATACCTCTTATTTGGGAGCAAAAAGGAAGAATTTTTCTTTATTTTGGGGCAAAATTGCAGAAATTTCACTTATTTCAGGGTAATAAGTCAGAAATTCCCCTTATTTTGGGGCAAAAAAGACAGAAATTCCCTTTGTTTTGGCGTATAAAAGAAAGAAATTCCACTTATTTAGAGGCAAAAGGCAGAAGTTCCTTTTAATTTGGCGCAAAAATGAAGAAATTTCCCTTTTTTATGGCAAAAAGATATGCATTTTCCTAATTTCCGGGAAAAAAGGCAGAAATTCCCCTTATTTTGAAGCAAAATTGCAGAAATTCCCCTAATTTGGGGGCAAAAGGCAGACATTCCCTATATTTTGTGGCAAAAATCAGAAATTCCCCTTATTTTGGGGCAAAATTGCAGAAATTTCCTTTAATTTGGGGCAAAATTGCAGAAATTTACCTTATTTTGTGGCAAAATTGCAGAAATTTCCCTTATTTGAAGCAAAATTGCAGATTTGACTTATTTTCAGGTAAAAAGGCTGAAATTTCCTTTATTTTTGGGCAAAAAGTGAGAAATTCCTTTTATTTTGGGGCAAAATTGCAGGAATGTTTCTTATTTTGGGGCAAAAAGGCAGAAATTCCTTATATTTTGGGTCAAAAAGGCAGAAATTCCCCTTATTTTGGGATAAAATTGCAGAAATTTCCCTTATTTGGGGGCAAAAAGGCAGAAAATCCTTTTAATTTCGGGCAAAAAGGCAGAAATTCCCCGTATTTTGGAGCAAAATTGCAGAAATTCCCCTAATATCGGGTCAAAAATGCAGAAATTCCCTTTATTTGGGGCAAAAGCAGAAGTTCCCCTTATTTTTGGGAAAAGAGGCAGAAATTCCTTGTATTTTGAAGCAAAATTGCAGAAACTCCCCTAATTTTGGGGCAAAAAGGCAGAAATTCCCTTTATTTTGGGGCAAAAATACAGAAATTCTCCTTATTTTGCGGCAAAAAGTCAGAAATTCCCCTTATTTTGGGGCAAAATTGAAGAACTTTCCCTTATTTGGGGCAAAATTGTAGAAATTTCCCTTATTTTGGGGCAAAATTTTAGAAATTTCTTTTATTTTGGTACAGAATTGCAAAATTTTTTTTTATATTGTGGCAAAAAGGCTAAAATTCCCCATATTTTGGTGCAAAAAAACTGAAATTCCCCTTATTTTGAGGTTAAAGGCTGAAATTCCCCTTATTTTGGGCAAAAAGGCAGAAATTCCCCTTGTTTTGGGACTAAATTGCAGAAATTTCACTTATTTCAGGGCAAAAAGTCAGAAATTTGACTTATTTTGGGGCAAAAAGCAGAAATTCTTTTAATTTTGAGGCTAAAAATAGAAATTTCCCTTATTTTGGGATAAAATTGCAGAAATCTCAAATATTTCAGGGCCAAAAGGCAGAAATTCCACTTAATTTCAGGCAATAAGGCAGAAATTTTCTGTATTTTGGAGCAAAATCTCAGAAATTCCCCTTATATTGGTGCAAAAATGCAGAAATTCCCTTTATTTTGGTGTAATAAAGCAGAAGTTCCCCTTGTTTTGAAGCAAAATTGCACAAATTCATCTAATTTTGAGGAAAAATGCAGAAATTCAAATTATTTTGGGGCAAAAAGACAGAAATTCTCCTTATTTTAGGGCATAACGTCAGAAATTCCTCTTATTTTGGGGCAAAATTGCAGAAATATCCCTTATTTTGTTGCAAAATTGCAGAAATTTTTCTTATTTTGGGCAAAATTGCAGAAATTTCAATTATTTCAGGGAAAGAACTTAGGAATTTCTCTTATTTTGGGGCAAAAGGGCAGAAATTTCTTTTATTTTGGTACAAAATTGCAGAAATTTTCTTTATTTTGGGGCAAAAATGCAGAAATTCCCCTGATTTTGTGGCAAAAAGGCAGAAATTTCTCTTATTTTGGGGCAAAATTGCAGAAATTTCACTTATTTCAAGGCAAAATTCAAAAATTCCTTTTATTTTGGGGCAAAAAAAAAGAAATTCCGTTTATTTTTGGGTAAAAAGGCTGAAATTTCACTTATTTTGAGATAAAAAGGCAGAAATTACTCTTATTTTGGGGCTAAAATGAAGAAATTTCCCTTTTTTGTGGCAAAATTGCAGAAATTTTTCTTATTTTGGGCAAAATTGCAGAAATTTCACTTTTTTCATGGAAAGAAGGCATGAATTTCTCTTATTTTGGGGCAAAAAGGCAGAAATATCTTTTATTTTGGTACAAAATTGCAGAAATTTTCTTTATTTTGGGGCAAAAATGCAGAAATTCCCCTTATTTTGTGGCAAAAAGGCAGAATTTACCCTTATTTTGGGGCAAAATTGCAGAAATTTCACTTATTTCAAGGCAAAATTCAAAAATTCCTTTTATTTTGGGGCAAAAAGACAGAAATTCCCTTTATTTTTGGGTAAAAAGGCAGAAATTTCACTTATTTTGAGGTAAAAAGGCAGAAATTACTCTTATTTTGGGGCTAAAATGAAAAAATTTCCTTTTTTTGTTGCAAAAGTTATACATTCCCCTTATTTTCAGGCAAAAAAGCAGAAATTCCCCGCATTTTGGAACAAAATTGCAGAAATTCCCCTAATTGTGAGGCAAAACGGCTGAAATTCCCTATATGTTGGGGCAAAAAGACAGAAATTCTCCTTATTTTGTGGCAAAACTCAGAAATTCCACTTATTTTGGGGCAAAATTCCAGAAATTTCCCTTATTTTAGGGCACAAAGGCAGAAATTCCTAATATATTGTGGCAAAAACGCAGAAATTCCCCTTATTTTGAGGTAAAAAGGCTGAAATACCTCTTATTTGGGAGCAAAAAGGAAGAATTTTTCTTTATTTTGGGGCAAAATTGCAGAAATTTCACTTATTTCAGGGTAATAAGTCAGAAATTCCCCTTATTTTGGGGCAAAAAAGACAGAAATTCCCTTTGTTTTGGCGTATAAAAGAAAGAAATTCCACTTATTTAGAGGCAAAAGGCAGAAGTTCCTTTTAATTTGGCGCAAAAATGAAGAAATTTCCCTTTTTTATGGCAAAAAGATATGCATTTTCCTAATTTCCGGGAAAAAAGGCAGAAATTCCCCTTATTTTGAAGCAAAATTGCAGAAATTCCCCTAATTTTGGGGCAAAAGGCAGACATTCCCTATATTTTGTGGCAAAAATCAGAAATTCCCCTTATTTTGGGGCAAAATTGCAGAAATTTCCTTTAATTTGGGGCAAAATTGCAGAAATTTACCTTATTTTGTGGCAAAATTGCAGAAATTTCCCTTATTTGAAGCAAAATTGCAGATTTGACTTATTTTCAGGTAAAAAGGCTGAAATTTCCTTTATTTTTGGGCAAAAAGTGAGAAATTCCTTTTATTTTGGGGCAAAATTGCAGGAATGTTTCTTATTTTGGGGCAAAAAGGCAGAAATTCCTTATATTTTGGGTCAAAAAGGCAGAAATTCCCCTTATTTTGGGATAAAATTGCAGAAATTTCCCTTATTTGGGGGCAAAAAGGCAGAAAATCCTTTTAATTTCGGGCAAAAAGGCAGAAATTCCCCGTATTTTGGAGCAAAATTGCAGAAATTCCCCTAATATCGGGTCAAAAATGCAGAAATTCCCTTTATTTGGGGCAAAAGCAGAAGTTCCCCTTATTTTTGGGAAAAGAGGCAGAAATTCCTTGTATTTTGAAGCAAAATTGCAGAAACTCCCCTAATTTTGGGGCAAAAAGGCAGAAATTCCCTTTATTTTGGGGCAAAAATACAGAAATTCTCCTTATTTTGCGGCAAAAAGTCAGAAATTCCCCTTATTTTGGGGCAAAATTGAAGAACTTTCCCTTATTTGGGGCAAAATTGTAGAAATTTCCCTTATTTTGGGGCAAAATTTTAGAAATTTCTTTTATTTTGGTACAGAATTGCAAAATTTTTTTTTATATTGTGGCAAAAAGGCTAAAATTCCCCATATTTTGGTGCAAAAAAACTGAAATTCCCCTTATTTTGAGGTTAAAGGCTGAAATTCCCCTTATTTTGGGCAAAAAGGCAGAAATTCCCCTTGTTTTGGGACTAAATTGCAGAAATTTCACTTATTTCAGGGCAAAAAGTCAGAAATTTGACTTATTTTGGGGCAAAAAGCAGAAATTCTTTTAATTTTGAGGCTAAAAATAGAAATTTCCCTTATTTTGGGATAAAATTGCAGAAATCTCAAATATTTCAGGGCCAAAAGTCAGAAATTCCACTTAATTTCAGGCAATAAGGCAGAAATTTTCTGTATTTTGGAGCAAAATCTCAGAAATTCCCCTTATATTGGTGCAAAAATGCAGAAATTCCCTTTATTTTGGTGTAATAAAGCAGAAGTTCCCCTTGTTTTGAAGCAAAATTGCACAAATTCATCTAATTTTGAGGAAAAATGCAGAAATTCAAATTATTTTGGGGCAAAAAGACAGAAATTCTCCTTATTTTAGGGCATAACGTCAGAAATTCCTCTTATTTTGGGGCAAAATTGCAGAAATATCCCTTATTTTGTTGCAAAATTGCAGAAATTTTTCTTATTTTGGGCAAAATTGCAGAAATTTCAATTATTTCAGGGAAAGAACTTAGGAATTTCTCTTATTTTGGGGCAAAAGGGCAGAAATTTCTTTTATTTTGGTACAAAATTGCAGAAATTTTCTTTATTTTGGGGCAAAAATGCAGAAATTCCCCTGATTTTGTGGCAAAAAGGCAGAAATTTCTCTTATTTTGGGGCAAAATTGCAGAAATTTCACTTATTTCAAGGCAAAATTCAAAAATTCCTTTTATTTTGGGGCAAAAAAAAAGAAATTCCGTTTATTTTTGGGTAAAAAGGCTGAAATTTCACTTATTTTGAGATAAAAAGGCAGAAATTACTCTTATTTTGGGGCTAAAATGAAGAAATTTCCCTTTTTTGTGGCAAAATTGCAGAAATTTTTCTTATTTTGGGCAAAATTGCAGAAATTTCACTTTTTTCATGGAAAGAAGGCATGAATTTCTCTTATTTTGGGGCAAAAAGGCAGAAATATCTTTTATTTTGGTACAAAATTGCAGAAATTTTCTTTATTTTGGGGCAAAAATGCAGAAATTCCCCTTATTTTGTGGCAAAAAGGCAGAATTTACCCTTATTTTGGGGCAAAATTGCAGAAATTTCACTTATTTCAAGGCAAAATTCAAAAATTCCTTTTATTTTGGGGCAAAAAGACAGAAATTCCCTTTATTTTTGGGTAAAAAGGCAGAAATTTCACTTATTTTGAGGTAAAAAGGCAGAAATTACTCTTATTTTGGGGCTAAAATGAAAAAATTTCCTTTTTTTGTTGCAAAAGTTATACATTCCCCTTATTTTCAGGCAAAAAAGCAGAAATTCCCCGCATTTTGGAACAAAATTGCAGAAATTCCCCTAATTGTGAGGCAAAACGGCTGAAATTCCCTATATGTTGGGGCAAAAAGACAGAAATTCTCCTTATTTTGTGGCAAAACTCAGAAATTCCACTTATTTTGGGGCAAAATTCCAGAAATTTCCCTTATTTTAGGGCACAAAGGCAGAAATTCCTAATATATTGTGGCAAAAACGCAGAAATTCCCCTTATTTTGAGGTAAAAAGGCTGAAATACCTCTTATTTGGGAGCAAAAAGGAAGAATTTTTCTTTATTTTGGGGCAAAATTGCAGAAATTTCACTTATTTCAGGGTAATAAGTCAGAAATTCCCCTTATTTTGGGGCAAAAAAGACAGAAATTCCCTTTGTTTTGGCGTATAAAAGAAAGAAATTCCACTTATTTAGAGGCAAAAGGCAGAAGTTCCTTTTAATTTGGCGCAAAAATGAAGAAATTTCCCTTTTTTATGGCAAAAAGATATGCATTTTCCTAATTTCCGGGAAAAAAGGCAGAAATTCCCCTTATTTTGAAGCAAAATTGCAGAAATTCCCCTAATTTTGGGGCAAAAGGCAGACATTCCCTATATTTTGTGGCAAAAATCAGAAATTCCCCTTATTTTGGGGCAAAATTGCAGAAATTTCCTTTAATTTGGGGCAAAATTGCAGAAATTTACCTTATTTTGTGGCAAAATTGCAGAAATTTCCCTTATTTGAAGCAAAATTGCAGATTTGACTTATTTTCAGGTAAAAAGGCTGAAATTTCCTTTATTTTTGGGCAAAAAGTGAGAAATTCCTTTTATTTTGGGGCAAAATTGCAGGAATGTTTCTTATTTTGGGGCAAAAAGGCAGAAATTCCTTATATTTTGGGTCAAAAAGGCAGAAATTCCCCTTATTTTGGGATAAAATTGCAGAAATTTCCCTTATTTGGGGGCAAAAAGGCAGAAAATCCTTTTAATTTCGGGCAAAAAGGCAGAAATTCCCCGTATTTTGGAGCAAAATTGCAGAAATTCCCCTAATATCGGGTCAAAAATGCAGAAATTCCCTTTATTTGGGGCAAAAGCAGAAGTTCCCCTTATTTTTGGGAAAAGAGGCAGAAATTCCTTGTATTTTGAAGCAAAATTGCAGAAACTCCCCTAATTTTGGGGCAAAAAGGCAGAAATTCCCTTTATTTTGGGGCAAAAATACAGAAATTCTCCTTATTTTGCGGCAAAAAGTCAGAAATTCCCCTTATTTTGGGGCAAAATTGAAGAACTTTCCCTTATTTGGGGCAAAATTGTAGAAATTTCCCTTATTTTGGGGCAAAATTTTAGAAATTTCTTTTATTTTGGTACAGAATTGCAAAATTTTTTTTTATATTGTGGCAAAAAGGCTAAAATTCCCCATATTTTGGTGCAAAAAAACTGAAATTCCCCTTATTTTGAGGTTAAAGGCTGAAATTCCCCTTATTTTGGGCAAAAAGGCAGAAATTCCCCTTGTTTTGGGACTAAATTGCAGAAATTTCACTTATTTCAGGGCAAAAAGTCAGAAATTTGACTTATTTTGGGGCAAAAAGCAGAAATTCTTTTAATTTTGAGGCTAAAAATAGAAATTTCCCTTATTTTGGGATAAAATTGCAGAAATCTCAAATATTTCAGGGCCAAAAGGCAGAAATTCCACTTAATTTCAGGCAATAAGGCAGAAATTTTCTGTATTTTGGAGCAAAATCTCAGAAATTCCCCTTATATTGGTGCAAAAATGCAGAAATTCCCTTTATTTTGGTGTAATAAAGCAGAAGTTCCCCTTGTTTTGAAGCAAAATTGCACAAATTCATCTAATTTTGAGGAAAAATGCAGAAATTCAAATTATTTTGGGGCAAAAAGACAGAAATTCTCCTTATTTTAGGGCATAACGTCAGAAATTCCTCTTATTTTGGGGCAAAATTGCAGAAATATCCCTTATTTTGTTGCAAAATTGCAGAAATTTTTCTTATTTTGGGCAAAATTGCAGAAATTTCAATTATTTCAGGGAAAGAACTTAGGAATTTCTCTTATTTTGGGGCAAAAGGGCAGAAATTTCTTTTATTTTGGTACAAAATTGCAGAAATTTTCTTTATTTTGGGGCAAAAATGCAGAAATTCCCCTGATTTTGTGGCAAAAAGGCAGAAATTTCTCTTATTTTGGGGCAAAATTGCAGAAATTTCACTTATTTCAAGGCAAAATTCAAAAATTCCTTTTATTTTGGGGCAAAAAAAAGAAATTCCGTTTATTTTTGGGTAAAAAGGCTGAAATTTCACTTATTTTGAGATAAAAAGGCAGAAATTACTCTTATTTTGGGGCTAAAATGAAGAAATTTCCCTTTTTTGTGGCAAAATTGCAGAAATTTTTCTTATTTTGGGCAAAATTGCAGAAATTTCACTTTTTTCATGGAAAGAAGGCATGAATTTCTCTTATTTTGGGGCAAAAAGGCAGAAATATCTTTTATTTTGGTACAAAATTGCAGAAATTTTCTTTATTTTGGGGCAAAAATGCAGAAATTCCCCTTATTTTGTGGCAAAAAGGCAGAATTTACCCTTATTTTGGGGCAAAATTGCAGAAATTTCACTTATTTCAAGGCAAAATTCAAAAATTCCTTTTATTTTGGGGCAAAAAGACAGAAATTCCCATTATTTTTGGGTAAAAAGGCAGAAATTTCACTTATTTTGGGGTAAAAAGGCAGAAATTACTCTTATTTTGGGGCTAAAATGAAAAAATTTCCTTTTTTTGTTGCAAAAGTTATACATTCCCCTTATTTTCAGGCAAAAAAGCAGAAATTCCCCGCATTTTGGAACAAAATTGCAGAAATTCCCCTAATTGTGAGGCAAAACGGCTGAAATTCCCTATATGTTGGGGCAAAAAGACAGAAATTCTCCTTATTTTGTGGCAAAACTCAGAAATTCCACTTATTTTGGGGCAAAATTCCAGAAATTTCCCTTATTTTAGGGCACAAAGGCAGAAATTCCTAATATATTGTGGCAAAAACGCAGAAATTCCCCTTATTTTGAGGTAAAAAGGCTGAAATACCTCTTATTTGGGAGCAAAAAGGAAGAATTTTTCTTTATTTTGGGGCAAAATTGCAGAAATTTCACTTATTTCAGGGTAATAAGTCAGAAATTCCCCTTATTTTGGGGCAAAAAAGACAGAAATTCCCTTTGTTTTGGCGTATAAAAGAAAGAAATTCCACTTATTTAGAGGCAAAAGGCAGAAGTTCCTTTTAATTTGGCGCAAAAATGAAGAAATTTCCCTTTTTTATGGCAAAAAGATATGCATTTTCCTAATTTCCGGGAAAAAAGGCAGAAATTCCCCTTATTTTGAAGCAAAATTGCAGAAATTCCCCTAATTTTGGGGCAAAAGGCAGACATTCCCTATATTTTGTGGCAAAAATCAGAAATTCCCCTTATTTTGGGGCAAAATTGCAGAAATTTCCTTTAATTTGGGGCAAAATTGCAGAAATTTACCTTATTTTGTGGCAAAATTGCAGAAATTTCCCTTATTTGAAGCAAAATTGCAGATTTGACTTATTTTCAGGTAAAAAGGCTGAAATTTCCTTTATTTTTGGGCAAAAAGTGAGAAATTCCTTTTATTTTGGGGCAAAATTGCAGGAATGTTTCTTATTTTGGGGCAAAAAGGCAGAAATTCCTTATATTTTGGGTCAAAAAGGCAGAAATTCCCCTTATTTTGGGATAAAATTGCAGAAATTTCCCTTATTTGGGGGCAAAAAGGCAGAAAATCCTTTTAATTTCGGGCAAAAAGGCAGAAATTCCCCGTATTTTGGAGCAAAATTGCAGAAATTCCCCTAATATCGGGTCAAAAATGCAGAAATTCCCTTTATTTGGGGCAAAAGCAGAAGTTCCCCTTATTTTTGGGAAAAGAGGCAGAAATTCCTTGTATTTTGAAGCAAAATTGCAGAAACTCCCCTAATTTTGGGGCAAAAAGGCAGAAATTCCCTTTATTTTGGGGCAAAAATACAGAAATTCTCCTTATTTTGCGGCAAAAAGTCAGAAATTCCCCTTATTTTGGGGCAAAATTGAAGAACTTTCCCTTATTTGGGGCAAAATTGTAGAAATTTCCCTTATTTTGGGGCAAAATTTTAGAAATTTCTTTTATTTTGGTACAGAATTGCAAAATTTTTTTTTATATTGTGGCAAAAAGGCTAAAATTCCCCATATTTTGGTGCAAAAAAACTGAAATTCCCCTTATTTTGAGGTTAAAGGCTGAAATTCCCCTTATTTTGGGCAAAAAGGCAGAAATTCCCCTTGTTTTGGGACTAAATTGCAGAAATTTCACTTATTTCAGGGCAAAAAGTCAGAAATTTGACTTATTTTGGGGCAAAAAGCAGAAATTCTTTTAATTTTGAGGCTAAAAATAGAAATTTCCCTTATTTTGGGATAAAATTGCAGAAATCTCAAATATTTCAGGGCCAAAAGGCAGAAATTCCACTTAATTTCAGGCAATAAGGCAGAAATTTTCTGTATTTTGGAGCAAAATCTCAGAAATTCCCCTTATATTGGTGCAAAAATGCAGAAATTCCCTTTATTTTGGTGTAATAAAGCAGAAGTTCCCCTTGTTTTGAAGCAAAATTGCACAAATTCATCTAATTTTGAGGAAAAATGCAGAAATTCAAATTATTTTGGGGCAAAAAGACAGAAATTCTCCTTATTTTAGGGCATAACGTCAGAAATTCCTCTTATTTTGGGGCAAAATTGCAGAAATATCCCTTATTTTGTTGCAAAATTGCAGAAATTTTTCTTATTTTGGGCAAAATTGCAGAAATTTCAATTATTTCAGGGAAAGAACTTAGGAATTTCTCTTATTTTGGGGCAAAAGGGCAGAAATTTCTTTTATTTTGGTACAAAATTGCAGAAATTTTCTTTATTTTGGGGCAAAAATGCAGAAATTCC
Source organism: Micromys minutus (assembly GCF_963924665.1). Classification (NCBI taxonomy): domain Eukaryota; kingdom Metazoa; phylum Chordata; class Mammalia; order Rodentia; family Muridae; genus Micromys; species Micromys minutus. Next base: position 1,745,213 of record NW_027667262.1, read on the forward strand.
CCTGATTTTGTGGCAAAAAGGCAGAAATTTCTCTTATTTTGGGGCAAAATTGCAGAAATTTCACTTATTTCAAGGCAAAATTCAAAAATTCCTTTTATTTTGGGGCAAAAAAAAAGAAATTCCGTTTATTTTTGGGTAAAAAGGCTGAAATTTCACTTATTTTGAGATAAAAAGGCAGAAATTACTCTTATTTTGGGGCTAAAATGAAGAAATTTCCCTTTTTTGTGGCAAAATTGCAGAAATTTTTCTTATTTTGGGCAAAATTGCAGAAATTTCACTTTTTTCATGGAAAGAAGGCATGAATTTCTCTTATTTTGGGGCAAAAAGGCAGAAATATCTTTTATTTTGGTACAAAATTGCAGAAATTTTCTTTATTTTGGGGCAAAAATGCAGAAATTCCCCTTATTTTGTGGCAAAAAGGCAGAATTTACCCTTATTTTGGGGCAAAATTGCAGAAATTTCACTTATTTCAAGGCAAAATTCAAAAATTCCTTTTATTTTGGGGCAAAAAGACAGAAATTCCCTTTATTTTTGGGTAAAAAGGCAGAAATTTCACTTATTTTGAGGTAAAAAGGCAGAAATTACTCTTATTTTGGGGCTAAAATGAAAAAATTTCCTTTTTTTGTTGCAAAAGTTATACATTCCCCTTATTTTCAGGCAAAAAAGCAGAAATTCCCCGCATTTTGGAACAAAATTGCAGAAATTCCCCTAATTGTGAGGCAAAACGGCTGAAATTCCCTATATGTTGGGGCAAAAAGACAGAAATTCTCCTTATTTTGTGGCAAAACTCAGAAATTCCACTTATTTTGGGGCAAAATTCCAGAAATTTCCCTTATTTTAGGGCACAAAGGCAGAAATTCCTAATATATTGTGGCAAAAACGCAGAAATTCCCCTTATTTTGAGGTAAAAAGGCTGAAATACCTCTTATTTGGGAGCAAAAAGGAAGAATTTTTCTTTATTTTGGGGCAAAATTGCAGAAATTTCACTTATTTCAGGGTAATAAGTCAGAAATTCCCCTTATTTTGGGGCAAAAAAGACAGAAATTCCCTTTGTTTTGGCGTATAAAAGAAAGAAATTCCACTTATTTAGAGGCAAAAGGCAGAAGTTCCTTTTAATTTGGCGCAAAAATGAAGAAATTTCCCTTTTTTATGGCAAAAAGATATGCATTTTCCTAATTTCCGGGAAAAAAGGCAAAAATTCCCTTTATTTTGAAGCAAAATTGCAGAAATTCCCCTAATTTTGGGGCAAAAGGCAGACATTCCCTATATTTTGTGGCAAAAATCAGAAATTCCCCTTATTTTGGGGCAAAATTGCAGAAATTTCCTTTAATTTGGGGCAAAATTGCAGAAATTTACCTTATTTTGTGGCAAAATTGCAGAAATTTCCCTTATTTGAAGCAAAATTGCAGATTTGACTTATTTTCAGGTAAAAAGGCTGAAATTTCCTTTATTTTTGGGCAAAAAGTGAGAAATTCCTTTTATTTTGGGGCAAAATTGCAGGAATGTTTCTTATTTTGGGGCAAAAAGGCAGAAATTCCTTATATTTTGGGTCAAAAAGGCAGAAATTCCCCTTATTTTGGGATAAAATTGCAGAAATTTCCCTTATTTGGGGGCAAAAAGGCAGAAAATCCTTTTAATTTCGGGCAAAAAGGCAGAAATTCCCCGTATTTTGGAGCAAAATTGCAGAAATTCCCCTAATATCGGGTCAAAAATGCAGAAATTCCCTTTATTTGGGGCAAAAGCAGAAGTTCCCCTTATTTTTGGGAAAAGAGGCAGAAATTCCTTGTATTTTGAAGCAAAATTGCAGAAACTCCCCTAATTTTGGGGCAAAAAGGCAGAAATTCCCTTTATTTTGGGGCAAAAATACAGAAATTCTCCTTATTTTGCGGCAAAAAGTCAGAAATTCCCCTTATTTTGGGGCAAAATTGAAGAACTTTCCCTTATTTGGGGCAAAATTGTAGAAATTTCCCTTATTTTGGGGCAAAATTTTAGAAATTTCTTTTATTTTGGTACAGAATTGCAAAATTTTTTTTTATATTGTGGCAAAAAGGCTAAAATTCCCCATATTTTGGTGCAAAAAAACTGAAATTCCCCTTATTTTGAGGTTAAAGGCTGAAATTCCCCTTATTTTGGGCAAAAAGGCAGAAATTCCCCTTGTTTTGGGACTAAATTGCAGAAATTTCACTTATTTCAGGGCAAAAAGTCAGAAATTTGACTTATTTTGGGGCAAAAAGCAGAAATTCTTTTAATTTTGAGGCTAAAAATAGAAATTTCCCTTATTTTGGGATAAAATTGCAGAAATCTCAAATATTTCAGGGCCAAAAGGCAGAAATTCCACTTAATTTCAGGCAATAAGGCAGAAATTTTCTGTATTTTGGAGCAAAATCTCAGAAATTCCCCTTATATTGGTGCAAAAATGCAGAAATTCCCTTTATTTTGGTGTAATAAAGCAGAAGTTCCCCTTGTTTTGAAGCAAAATTGCACAAATTCATCTAATTTTGAGGAAAAATGCAGAAATTCAAATTATTTTGGGGCAAAAAGACAGAAATTCTCCTTATTTTAGGGCATAACGTCAGAAATTCCTCTTATTTTGGGGCAAAATTGCAGAAATATCCCTTATTTTGTTGCAAAATTGCAGAAATTTTTCTTATTTTGGGCAAAATTGCAGAAATTTCAATTATTTCAGGGAAAGAACTTAGGAATTTCTCTTATTTTGGGGCAAAAGGGCAGAAATTTCTTTTATTTTGGTACAAAATTGCAGAAATTTTCTTTATTTTGGGGCAAAAATGCAGAAATTCCCCTGATTTTGTGGCAAAAAGGCAGAAATTTCTCTTATTTTGGGGCAAAATTGCAGAAATTTCACTTATTTCAAGGCAAAATTCAAAAATTCCTTTTATTTTGGGGCAAAAAAAAGAAATTCCGTTTATTTTTGGGTAAAAAGGCTGAAATTTCACTTATTTTGAGATAAAAAGGCAGAAATTACTCTTATTTTGGGGCTAAAATGAAGAAATTTCCCTTTTTTGTGGCAAAATTGCAGAAATTTTTCTTATTTTGGGCAAAATTGCAGAAATTTCACTTTTTTCATGGAAAGAAGGCATGAATTTCTCTTATTTTGGGGCAAAAAGGCAGAAATATCTTTTATTTTGGTACAAAATTGCAGAAATTTTCTTTATTTTGGGGCAAAAATGCAGAAATTCCCCTTATTTTGTGGCAAAAAGGCAGAATTTACCCTTATTTTGGGGCAAAATTGCAGAAATTTCACTTATTTCAAGGCAAAATTCAAAAATTCCTTTTATTTTGGGGCAAAAAGACAGAAATTCCCTTTATTTTTGGGTAAAAAGGCAGAAATTTCACTTATTTTGAGGTAAAAAGGCAGAAATTACTCTTATTTTGGGGCTAAAATGAAAAAATTTCCTTTTTTTGTTGCAAAAGTTATACATTCTCCTTATTTTCAGGCAAAAAAGCAGAAATTCCCCGCATTTTGGAACAAAATTGCAGAAATTCCCCTAATTGTGAGGCAAAACGGCTGAAATTCCCTATATGTTGGGGCAAAAAGACAGAAATTCTCCTTATTTTGTGGCAAAACTCAGAAATTCCACTTATTTTGGGGCAAAATTCCAGAAATTTCCCTTATTTTAGGGCACAAAGGCAGAAATTCCTAATATATTGTGGCAAAAACGCAGAAATTCCCCTTATTTTGAGGTAAAAAGGCTGAAATACCTCTTATTTGGGAGCAAAAAGGAAGAATTTTTCTTTATTTTGGGGCAAAATTGCAGAAATTTCACTTATTTCAGGGTAATAAGTCAGAAATTCCCCTTATTTTGGGGCAAAAAAGACAGAAATTCCCTTTGTTTTGGCGTATAAAAGAAAGAAATTCCACTTATTTAGAGGCAAAAGGCAGAAGTTCCTTTTAATTTGGCGCAAAAATGAAGAAATTTCCCTTTTTTATGGCAAAAAGATATGCATTTTCCTAATTTCCGGGAAAAAAGGCAGAAATTCCCCTTATTTTGAAGCAAAATTGCAGAAATTCCCCTAATTTTGGGGCAAAAGGCAGACATTCCCTATATTTTGTGGCAAAAATCAGAAATTCCCCTTATTTTGGGGCAAAATTGCAGAAATTTCCTTTAATTTGGGGCAAAATTGCAGAAATTTACCTTATTTTGTGGCAAAATTGCAGAAATTTCCCTTATTTGAAGCAAAATTGCAGATTTGACTTATTTTCAGGTAAAAAGGCTGAAATTTCCTTTATTTTTGGGCAAAAAGTGAGAAATTCCTTTTATTTTGGGGCAAAATTGCAGGAATGTTTCTTATTTTGGGGCAAAAAGGCAGAAATTCCTTATATTTTGGGTCAAAAAGGCAGAAATTCCCCTTATTTTGGGATAAAATTGCAGAAATTTCCCTTATTTGGGGGCAAAAAGGCAGAAAATCCTTTTAATTTCGGGCAAAAAGGCAGAAATTCCCCGTATTTTGGAGCAAAATTGCAGAAATTCCCCTAATATCGGGTCAAAAATGCAGAAATTCCCTTTATTTGGGGCAAAAGCAGAAGTTCCCCTTATTTTTGGGAAAAGAGGCAGAAATTCCTTGTATTTTGAAGCAAAATTGCAGAAACTCCCCTAATTTTGGGGCAAAAAGGCAGAAATTCCCTTTATTTTGGGGCAAAAATACAGAAATTCTCCTTATTTTGCGGCAAAAAGTCAGAAATTCCCCTTATTTTGGGGCAAAATTGAAGAACTTTCCCTTATTTGGGGCAAAATTGTAGAAATTTCCCTTATTTTGGGGCAAAATTTTAGAAATTTCTTTTATTTTGGTACAGAATTGCAAAATTTTTTTTTATATTGTGGCAAAAAGGCTAAAATTCCCCATATTTTGGTGCAAAAAAACTGAAATTCCCCTTATTTTGAGGTTAAAGGCTGAAATTCCCCTTATTTTGGGCAAAAAGGCAGAAATTCCCCTTGTTTTGGGACTAAATTGCAGAAATTTCACTTATTTCAGGGCAAAAAGTCAGAAATTTGACTTATTTTGGGGCAAAAAGCAGAAATTCTTTTAATTTTGAGGCTAAAAATAGAAATTTCCCTTATTTTGGGATAAAATTGCAGAAATCTCAAATATTTCAGGGCCAAAAGGCAGAAATTCCACTTAATTTCAGGCAATAAGGCAGAAATTTTCTGTATTTTGGAGCAAAATCTCAGAAATTCCCCTTATATTGGTGCAAAAATGCAGAAATTCCCTTTATTTTGGTGTAATAAAGCAGAAGTTCCCCTTGTTTTGAAGCAAAATTGCACAAATTCATCTAATTTTGAGGAAAAATGCAGAAATTCAAATTATTTTGGGGCAAAAAGACAGAAATTCTCCTTATTTTAGGGCATAACGTCAGAAATTCCTCTTATTTTAGGGCAAAATTGCAGAAATATCCCTTATTTTGTTGCAAAATTGCAGAAATTTTTCTTATTTTGGGCAAAATTGCAGAAATTTCAATTATTTCAGGGAAAGAACTTAGGAATTTCTCTTATTTTGGGGCAAAAGGGCAGAAATTTCTTTTATTTTGGTACAAAATTGCAGAAATTTTCTTTATTTTGGGGCAAAAATGCAGAAATTCCCCTGATTTTGTGGCAAAAAGGCAGAAATTTCTTTTATTTTGGGGCAAAATTGCAGAAATTTCACTTATTTCAAGGCAAAATTCAAAAATTCCTTTTATTTTGGGGCAAAAAAAAGAAATTCCGTTTATTTTTGGGTAAAAAGGCTGAAATTTCACTTATTTTGAGATAAAAAGGCAGAAATTACTCTTATTTTGGGGCTAAAATGAAGAAATTTCCCTTTTTTGTGGCAAAATTGCAGAAATTTTTCTTATTTTGGGCAAAATTGCAGAAATTTCACTTTTTTCATGGAAAGAAGGCATGAATTTCTCTTATTTTGGGGCAAAAAGGCAGAAATATCTTTTATTTTGGTACAAAATTGCAGAAATTTTCTTTATTTTGGGGCAAAAATGCAGAAATTCCCCTTATTTTGTGGCAAAAAGGCAGAATTTACCCTTATTTTGGGGCAAAATTGCAGAAATTTCACTTATTTCAAGGCAAAATTCAAAAATTCCTTTTACTTTGGGGCAAAAAGACAGAAATTCCCTTTATTTTTGGGTAAAAAGGCAGAAATTTCACTTATTTTGAGGTAAAAAGGCAGAAATTACTCTTATTTTGGGGCTAAAATGAAAAAATTTCCTTTTTTTGTTGCAAAAGTTATACATTCCCCTTATTTTCAGGCAAAAAAGCAGAAATTCCCCGCATTTTGGAACAAAATTGCAGAAATTCCCCTAATTGTGAGGCAAAACGGCTGAAATTCCCTATATGTTGGGGCAAAAAGACAGAAATTCTCCTTATTTTGTGGCAAAACTCAGAAATTCCACTTATTTTGGGGCAAAATTCCAGAAATTTCCCTTATTTTAGGGCACAAAGGCAGAAATTCCTAATATATTGTGGCAAAAACGCAGAAATTCCCCTTATTTTGAGGTAAAAAGGCTGAAATACCTCTTATTTGGGAGCAAAAAGGAAGAATTTTTCTTTATTTTGGGGCAAAATTGCAGAAATTTCACTTATTTCAGGGTAATAAGTCAGAAATTCCCCTTATTTTGGGGCAAAAAAGACAGAAATTCCCTTTGTTTTGGCGTATAAAAGAAAGAAATTCCACTTATTTAGAGGCAAAAGGCAGAAGTTCCTTTTAATTTGGCGCAAAAATGAAGAAATTTCCCTTTTTTATGGCAAAAAGATATGCATTTTCCTAATTTCCGGGAAAAAAGGCAGAAATTCCCCTTATTTTGAAGCAAAATTGCAGAAATTCCCCTAATTTTGGGGCAAAAGGCAGACATTCCCTATATTTTGTGGCAAAAATCAGAAATTCCCCTTATTTTGGGGCAAAATTGCAGAAATTTCCTTTAATTTGGGGCAAAATTGCAGAAATTTACCTTATTTTGTGGCAAAATTGCAGAAATTTCCCTTATTTGAAGCAAAATTGCAGATTTGACTTATTTTCAGGTAAAAAGGCTGAAATTTCCTTTATTTTTGGGCAAAAAGTGAGAAATTCCTTTTATTTTGGGGCAAAATTGCAGGAATGTTTCTTATTTTGGGGCAAAAAGGCAGAAATTCCTTATATTTTGGGTCAAAAAGGCAGAAATTCCCCTTATTTTGGGATAAAATTGCAGAAATTTCCCTTATTTGGGGGCAAAAAGGCAGAAAATCCTTATATTTTGGGTCAAAAAGGCAGAAATTCCCCTTATTTTGGGATAAAATTGCAGAAATTTCCCTTATTTGGGGCCAAAAAGGCAGAAAATCCTTTTAATTTCGGGCAAAAAGGCAGAAATTCCCCGTATTTCGGAGCAAAATTGCAGAAATTCCCCTAATATCGGGTCAAAAATGCAGAAATTCCCTTTATTTGGGGCAAAAGCAGAAGTTCCCCTTATTTTTGGGAAAAGAGGCAGAAATTCCTTGTATTTTGAAGCAAAATTGCAGAAACTCCCCTAATTTTGGGGCAAAAAGGCAGAAATTCCCTATATTTTGGGGCAAAAATACAGAAATTCTCCTTATTTTGCGGCAAAAAGTCAGAAATTCCCCTTATTTTGGGGCAAAATTGAAGAACTTTCCCTTATTTGGGGCAAAATTGTAGAAATTTCCCTTATTTTGGGGCAAAATTTTAGAAATTTCTTTTATTTTGGTACAGAATTGCAAAATTTTTTTTATATTGTGGCAAAAAGGCTAAAATTCCCCATATTTTGGTGCAAAAAAACTGAAATTCCCCTTATTTTGAGGTTAAAGGCTGAAATTCCCCATATTTTGGGACTAAAAGGCAGAAATTTCCCTCATTTTGGGGCAAAAAGGCACAAATTTTACTTATTTTCGGGCAAAATTGCAGAAATTTCATTTATTTCAGGGCAAAAAGTCAGAAATTCCTTTTATTTTGGGACAAAAAGCAGAAATTTCTTTTATTTTGGTACAAAGTTGAAGAAATTTTTCTTATTTTGGAACAAAAAGGCAGAAATTCCCCATATTTTGGAGTAAAAGGTAGAAATTCCTCTTATTTTGAGGTAAAAATGATGAAATTCCCAATATTTTAGGGCAAAAAGGTAAAAATTTCCTTTACTTTGTGGCAAAAAGGCAGAAATTCTTGTTAATTGGGGCACAAAAGCAGAAATTTTCCTTATTTGAAGGCAATAAGGCAGTAATTTCACATATTTTGTGGCAAAAAGGCAGAAATTCCCCTTATTTGGAGGTAAAATGCTGAAATTCTCTTTATTTTGGGCAAAAAGGCAGAAATTCCCCTTATTTTGGGACAAAATTGCAGAAATTTCACTTATTTCAGGGCAAAAATAAGAAATTTGCCTTATTTTGGGGCAAAAAGCAGAAATTCCCCTAATTTTGGGGCTAAAAATAGAATTTTCCCTTATTTTGGGGTAAAATTGGAGAAATTTCAAATATTTCAGGGCAAAAAGGCAGAAATTCCACTTAATTTCGGGCAATAAGGCAGAAATTTTCTGTATTTTGGAACAAAATCTCAGGAAATCCCCTTTTATTGGTGCAAAAATGCAGAAATTCCCTTTATTTTGGTGCAATAAGACAGAAATTCCCCGTATTTTGAAGCAAAATTGCACAAATTCCCCTAATTTTGAGGGAAAATGCAGAAATTCACATAATTTTGGGGCAAAAAGACAGAAATTCTCCTTATTTCACGGCAAAAAGTCAGAAATTCCCCTTATTTTGGGGCAAAATTGCAAAAATTTCCCTTATTTTGTGGCAAAATTGCAGAAATTTTTTTATTTTGGGCAAAATTGTAGAAATTTCACTTATTTCAGGGAAAGAAGGCAGGAATTTTTCTTATTTTGGGGTAAAAAGGCAGAAATTTCATTTATTTTGGTACAAAATTGCAAAAATTTTCTTAATTTTGAGGCAAAAATGCAGAAATTCCCCATATTTTGGGGCAAAAAGGCAGAGATTCCCCTTATTATGAGGTAAAAAGGCTGTAATTCCTTTTATTTTGGGGCAAAAAGACAGAAATTCCCCTTATTTTGTGGCAAAAAGGCAGAAGTTTCCCTTATTTTGGGGCAAAAATCCAGATATTTCCCTTATTTTGGGGCAAAATTGCAGAAATTTCCCTTATTTTCGGGCAAAATTTTAGAAATTTCTTTTATTTTGGTACAGAATTGCAGAAATTTTTCTTATTTTGTGGCAAAAGGCAGAAATTCCCCATATTTTGGTGCAAAAAGGCTGAAATTCCTCTTTTGGAGGTAAAATGCTGAAATTCCCCATATTTTGGGGCAAAAAGGCAGAAATTCCCTATTTTGGGGCAAAAGGTCACAAATTTCCCTTATTTTCGGGCAAAATTGCAGAAATTTCAATTATTTCAGGGCAAAAAGTCAGAAATTCTTTTTATTTTGGGGCAAAAAGCAGAAATTTCTTTTATTTTGGTACAAAGGTGAAGAAATTTTTCTTATTTTAGAACAAAAAGGCAGAAATTCCCCATATTTTGGGGCAAAGGCAGAAATTCCCCTTATTTTGAGGTAAAAAGGATGAAATTCTCCTTATTTTGTGGCAAAAAGGCAGAAATTCCCTTTATTTTTTGGCAAAAAGGTAGAAATTCCCATTAATTTGGGCAGAAAAGTAGAAACTTTCCTTATTTGGGGGCAATAATGCAGAAATTCCCCATATTTTGTGGCAAAAAAGCAGAAATTCCCCTTAATTGAAGGAAAAATGCTGAAATTCCCCTTATTTTGGGCAAAAGGCAGAAATTCCCCTTATTTTGGGGCAAAATTGCAGAAATTTCACTTATTTTAGGGAAAAAAGTCAGAAATTTGCCTTATTTTGTGGCAAAAAGCAGAAATTCCCCTAATTTTGGGGCCAAACACAGAAATTACCCTTATTTTAGGGTAAAATTGCGGAAATTTCAAATATTTCAGTGCAAAAAGGCAGAAATTCCACTTAATTTTCGGCAATAAGGCACAAATTTCCTGTATTTTGGAGCAAAATCTCAGAAATTCCCCTTATATTGGTGCAAAAATGCAGAAATTCCTTTTATTTTGGTGTAATAAGGCAGAAATTCCCCGTGTTTTGAAGCAAAATTGCACAAATTCATCTAATTTTGAGGGAAAATGCAGAAATTCAAATTATTTTGGGGCAAAAAGACAGAAATTCTCCTTATTTCAGGGCATAACGTCAGAAATTCCCCTTATTTTGGGGCAAAATTGCAGAAATTTCCCTTATTTTGTGGCAAAATTGCAGACATTTTTCTTATTTTGGGCAAAATTGCAGAAATTTCACTTATTTCAGGTAAAGAAGGCAGGAATTTCTCGTTTTTTGTGGCAAAAGGGCAGAAATTTCTTTTTTTTTTTTTTCGTACAAAATTCCAGAAATTTTCTTTATTTTGGGGCAAAAATGCAGAAATTCCCCTTATTTTGTGGCAAAAAGGCAGAAATTTCTCTTATTTTGGGGCAAAATTGCAGAAATTTCACTTATTTCAAAGAAAAATTCAAAAATTTCTTTTATTTTGGGGCAAAAAGACAGAAATTGTGTTTATTTTTGGGTAAAAAGGAAGAAATTTCACTTATTTTGAGGTAAAAAGGCAGAAATTACTCTTATTTTGGGGCTAAAATGAAGAAATTTTCCTTTTTTGTGGCAAAATTGCAAAAATTTTTCTTATTTTGGGCAAAATCGCAGAAATTTCACTTATTTCAGGGAAAGAAAGAAGGAATTTCTCTTATTTTGGGGCAAAAAGGCAGAAATTTCTTTTATTTTGGTACAACATTGCAGAAATTTTCTTTATTTTGGGGCAAAAATGCAGAAATTCCCCTTATTTTGTGGCAAAAAGGCAGAAATTTCCCTTATTTTTGGGCAAAATTGCAGAAATTTCACTTATTTCAAGGCAAAATTCAAAAATTCCTTTTATTTTGGGGCAAAAAGACAGAAATTCCGTTTATTTTTGGGTAAAAATGCAGAAATTTCACTTATTTTAAGGTAAAAAGAAAGAAATAACTCTTATTTTTGGGCTAAAATGAAGAAATTTTCCTTTTTTGTGGCAAAATTGCAAAAATTTTTCTTATTTTGGGCAAAATTGCAGAAATTTCACTTATTTCAGGGAAAGAAGGCAGGAATTTCTTTTATTTTGTGGCAAAAAAGAAGAAATTCCCCTTAATTGAAGGTAAAATGCAGAAATTCCCCTTATTTTGTGGCAAAAAGGCAAAAATTTCCCTTATTTTGGGGCAAAATTGCAGGAATTTCACTTATTTCAAGGCAAAATTCAAAAATTCCTTTTATTTTGGGGCAAAAAGACAAAAATTCCGTTTATTTTTGGGTAAAAAGGCAGAAATTTCACTTATTTTAAGGTAAAAAGAAAGAAATTACTCTTATTTTGGGGCTAAAATGAAGAAATTTTCCTTTTTGTGGCAAAATTGCAAAAATTTTTCTTATTTTGGGCAAAATTGCAGAAATTTCACTTATTTCAGGGAAAGAAGGAAGGAATTTCTCTTATTTTGGGGCAAAAAGGCAGAAATTTCTTTACTTTTGGTACAACATTGCAGAAATTTTCTCTATTTTGGGGCAAAAATGCAGAAATTCTTCTTATTTTGTGGTAAAAAGGCAGAAATTTCCCTTATTTTGGGGCAAAATTTCAGAAATTTTTCTTATTTTGGGCAAAATTGCAGAAATTTCACTTATTTCAGGGAAAGAAAACAGGAATTTCTCTTACTTTGGGGCAAAAAAGCAGAAATTTCTTTTATTTTGGTACAAAATTACAAAAATTTTCTTTATTTTGAGGCAAAAATGCAGAAATTCCCCATATTTTGGGGCAAAAAGGCAGAGATTCCCCATATTATGAGGTAAAAAGGCTGACATTCCTTTTATTTTGGGGCAAAAAGACAGAAATTCCCCTTATTTTGTGGCAAAAAGGCAGAAATTTCCCTTATTTTGAGGCAAAATTGCAGAAATTTCCCTTATTTTGGGGCAAAATTGCAGAAATTCTTTTTATTTTGGTGCAATAATGCAGAAATTCCCCATATTTTGAAGCAAAATTGAAAAAATTCCCCTAATTTTGAGGGATAATGCAGAAATTCACATTATTTTAAGGCAAAAAGTCGGAAATTCTCCTTATTTCATGGCAAAAAGTCACAAATTCCCCTTATTTTGGGGCAAAATTGCAGAAATTTCCCTTATTTTGTGGCAAAATTGCAGAAATTTTTCTTATTTTGGGCAAAATTGCAGAAATTTCACTTATTTCAGGGAAAGAAGGCAGGAATTTCTCTTATTTTGGGGCAAAAAGGCAGAAATTTCTTTTATTTTGGTACAAAATTGCAGAAATTTTTTTTATTTTGAGGCAAAAATGCAGAAATTCCCCATATTTTGGGGCAAAAAAAACAGAGATTCCCCTTATTATGAGGTAAAAAGGCTGAAATTTCTTTTATTTTGGGGCAAAAAGACAGAAATTCCCCTTATTTTATGGCAAAAAGGCAGAAATTTCCCTTATTTTGGGGCAAAATTGCAGAAATTTCCCTTATTTTCAGGCAAAATTTTAGAAATTTCTTTTATTTTGGTACAGAATTGCAGAAATTTTTCTTATTTTGTGGCAAAAAGTCAGAAATTCCCCATATTTTGGTGCAAAAAGCTGAAATTCCCTTTATTTTGAGGTAAAATGCTGAAATTCCCCATATTTTGGGGCAAAAAGGCAGAAATTCCCTACATTTTGGGGCAAAAAGGCACAAATTTCCCTTATTTTCGGTCAAAATTGCAGAAATTTCATTTATTTCAGGGCAAAAAGTCAGATATTCCTTTTATTTTGGGGCAAAAAGCAGAAATTTCTTTTATATTGGTACAAAATTGAAAAAATTTTCCTTATTTTGAAACAAAAAAGCAGAAATTCCCCATATTTTGGGGTAAAAGGCAGAAATTCCCCTTATTTTGAGGTTAAAAGGTTGAAATTCCCTTTATTTTAGGGCAAAAAGGCAAAAATTTTCTTTTCTTTGTGGCAAAAATGCAGAAATTCTTGTTAATTCGGGCAGAAAAGTAGAAATTTTCCTTATTTGAAAGCAATAAGGCAGAAATACCAAATATTTTGCAGCAAAAAGGCAGAAATTCCCCTTATTTGGAGGTAAAATGATGAAATTCCCCTTATTTTGGGCAAAAAGGCAGAAATTTCCCTTAATTTGGGGCAAAATTGCACAAATTTCACTTATTTTAGGGCAAAAAGTCAGAAATTTGCTTTATTTTGGGGCAAAAAGCAGAAATTCTCCTAATTTTGGGGCCAAAAACAGAAATTCCCTCTATTTTGGGGTAAAATTGCAGAAATTTCAAATATTTCAGGGCAAAAAGGCAGAAATTCCACTTAATTTCGGGCAATAAGGCAGAAATTTTCTGTATTTTAAGCAAAATCTAAGAAATTCCTTTTATATTGGTGCAAAAATGCAGAAATTCCCTTTATTTTGGTGCAATAAGGCTAAAATTACCCATATTTTGAAGCAAAATTGCACAAATTCCCCTAATTTTGAGAGAAAATGCAGAAATTCACATTATTTTGGGGCAAAAAGACAGAAATTCTCCTTATTTCACGGCAAAAATTTAGAAATTCCCCTTATTTTGCAGCAAAATTGCAGAAATTTGCTTTATTATGGGGTAAAATTGCAGAAATTTCTTTTATTTTAGGGCAAAATTGCAGAAATTTCACTTATTTCAGAAAAAAAAGCAGAAATTTTCTTATTTTGGGGCAAAAAGGCAGAAATTTCTTTTATTTTGGTACAAAATTGCAGAAATTTTTCTTCTTTTCGGACAAAAAGGCAGAAATTTTCCTTATTTTGGGGCAAAAATGCAGAAATTTCCCTTATTTTGAGGTAAAAAGACTGAAATTCCCCTTATTTGGCAGCAAAAAGGCAGAAATTTCTCTTATTTTGGGGCAAAATTGCAGAAATTTCACTTATTTCAGGGAAATAAGTCAGAAATTTTCCTTATTTTGTGGCAAAAAAGACTGAAATTCCCTTTGTTTTGGGGGAAAAAGACAGAAATTCCACTTATTTAGAGGCAAAAAAGCAGAAATTCCCCTTATTTTGGAGCAAAATTGCAGAAATTTCCCTTTTTTATGCCAAAAAGTTATGCATTCTTCTTATTTACGGGCAAAAAGGCAGAAATTCCCTGTATTTTGCAGCAAAATTGCAGAAATTTCCCTAATTGTGGGGCAAAAAGACAGAAATTCCCTATATGTTGGGGCAAAAAGACAGAAATTCTCCTTATTTTGGGTCAAAACTCAGAAATTCCACTTATTTTGGGGGAAAATTCCAGAAATTTCCCTTATTTTGGGGCAAAATTGCAAAAATTTCACTCATTTTGGGGCAAAATTGCAGAAATTTCAATTATTTCAGGAAAAAATATAAGAAATTTTCTTATTTTGGGGCGAAAAAACAGAAATTTCTTTTATTATGGTACAAAATAGCAGAAATTTTTCTTATTTTGGGCAAAAAGGCAGAAATTTCTTATATTTTGGGTCAAAAATGCAGAAATTCTCCTTATTTTGAGGGAAAAAGGCTGAAATTCCTTTTATTTGGGGGCAAAAAGTTAGAAATTCCCCTTATTTTGGAACAAAAAGCAGACATTTACATTATTTTGGGGAAAAATTTAGAAATTTAACTTATTTCAGGGCAAAAAGTCAGAAATTTTCCTTATTTTGGGGCAAAAAGGCAGAAATTCTTAATCGTTTGTGGCAAAAATACAGAAATTCCTATTATTTTGAGGTAAAAAGGCTGAAATTCTTCATATTTGGGTGCCAAAAGGCAGAAATTTCCCTTATTTTGGGGCAAAATTGTAGAAATTTCACTTATTTTGGGGCAAAATTGCACAAATTTCACTTATTTCAGAAAAAAAGCAGAAATTTTCTTATTTTGGGGCAAAAAGGCAGAAATTTCTTTTATTTTGTACAAAATTGCAGAAATATTTCTTATTTTGGGACAAAAAGGCAGAAATTCCCCTTATTTGGGGGCAAAAAGGCAGAAATTTCCCTTTTTTTGAGGCAAAATTGCAGAAATTACACTTATTTCAGGGTATTAAGTCAGAAATTTTCCTTATTTGGGGGCAAAAAAGACAGAAATTCCCTTTGTTTTGGGGGAAAAAGACAGAAATTCCACTTATTTAGGGGCAAAAAGCAGAAATTCCCCTTATTTTGGAGCAAAAATGAAGAAATTTCCTTTTTTTGTGGCAAAAGATATACATTCCCCTTATTTTTGGGCTAAAAAGCAGAAATTCTCTGTATTTTGGAGCAAAATTGCAGAAATTCCCCTAATTGTGGGGCAAAAAGGCAGAAATTCCTTGTATGTTAGGGCAAAAAGACAGAAATTCTTCTTATTTTGAGGCAAAACTCAGAAATTCCATTTATTTTGGGGCATAATTCCAGAAATTTCTTTTATTTTGGGGCAAAATTGAAGAAATTTCACTTATTATGGGGCAAAATTGCAGAAATTTCCCATATTTCAGAGACAAAAGGCAGAAATTTTCTTTATTTTGGGGCAAAAGGCAGAAATTCCCCTTATTTTGAGGTAAAAAAGCTGAAATTCCCCTTATTTGGGGGCAAAAAGGCTGAAATTTCTCTTATTTTGGGGCAAAATTGCAGAAATTTCACATATTTCAGGGTAATAAGTCAGAAATTTTCCTTATTTGGGGGCAAAAAAGACAGAAATTCCCTTTGTTTTGGGGAAAAAGAGAAATTCCACTTATTTAGAGGCAAAAAAGCAGAAATCCTCCTTATTTTGGAGCAAAATTGCAGATTGTTCCCTTTTTTATGGCAAAAAGGTATGCATTCTTCTTATTTTCGGGCAAAAAGGAAGAAATTTCCTGTATTTTGGAGCAAAATTGCAGAAATTCCCCTAATTGTGGGGCAAAAAGGCAGAAATTCCCTATATTTTTTGGCAAAAAGACAGAAATTCTCCTTATTTTGGGGCAAAACTCGAAAATTCCTTTTATTATGGGGCAAAATTCCAGAAATTTCTTTTATTTTGGGGCAAAATTGCAGAAATTTCACTTATTTTGTGGTAAATTGCAGAAATTTCACTTATTTCAAAAAAAAAGCAGAAATTTTCTTGTTTTGTGGCAAAAAGGCAGAAATTTATTTTATTTTGATACAAAATTGCAGAAAATTTTCTTATTTTGGGACAAAAAGGCAGAAATTTCCCATATTTTGGGGCAAAAATGCAGAAATTCCCCTTATTTTGAGTTAAAAAGACTGAAATTCCCCTTATTTGGGGCCAAAAAGGCAGAAATTTCCCTTATTTTGAGGCTAAATTGCAGAAATTTCACTTATTTCAGGGTAATAAGTCAGAAATTTTCCTTATTTTGGGGCAAAAAAGACAGAAATTCCCTTTGTTTTTGGGGAAAAAAAGATAAATTCCACTTATTTAGAGGCAAAAAAGCAGAAATTCCCCTTATTTCGGAGCAAAAATGAAGAAATTTCCCTTTTTTGTGGCAAAAGGTATACATTCCCCTTATTTTCGGGCTAAAAAGCAGAAATTCCCCGTATTTTGGAGCAAAATTGAAGAAATTCCCCTAATTGTGGGGCAAAAAGGCAGAAATTCTTTATATGTTAGGGCAAAAAGAAAGAAATTCTCCTTATTTTGAGGCAAAACTCAGAAATTCCACTTATTTTGAGGCAAAATTCCAGAAATTTCCCTTATTTTGGGGCAAAATTGCAGAAATTTCACTTATTTTGGGGAAAAATTGCAGAAATTTCACTTATTTCATGGAAAAAAGCAGAAATTACCTTATTTTGGGGCAAAAACTTAGAAATTTCCAATATTTTGGAGCAAAAATGCAAAAATTCCCTTTATTTTGAGGTAAAAAGGCTGAAATTCCCAGTATTTGGTGGCAAAAAGGCAGAAATTTCCCTTATTTTGGAGCAAAATTGCAGAAATTTTACTTATGTCAGGGTAATAATTCAGAAATTTTCCTTATTTTGGGGCCAAAAAACAGAAATACCTTTGTTTTGAGGGAAAAAGACAGAAATTCCACTTATTTAAAGGCAAAAATGCAGAAATTCCCCTTATTTTGGAGCAAAAATGAAGAAATTTCCTTTATTTATGGCAAAAAGGTATGCATTCTTCTTATTTTCGTACAAAAAGGAAGAAAATCCCCGTATTTTGGATCAAAATTGCAAAATTCCCCTAATTGTTGGGCAAAAAAGCAGAAATTCCGTATATGTTGGGGCAAAAAGACAGAAATTCTCCTTATTTTGGGGCAAAACTCAGAAATTCCACTTATTTTGAAGCAAAATTCCAGAAATTTCCCTCATTTTGGGGCAAAATTGCAATAATGTCAATTATTTTGGAGCAAAATTGCAGAAATTTCACTTATTTCAGGGGGAAAAAGCAGAAATTTTCTTATTTTGTGGCAAAAAGGCAGAAATTTCTTTTATTTTGGTACAAAATTGCAGAAATTTTTCTTATTTTGGGGCAAAAAGGCAGAAATTTCCCATATTTTGGAGCAAAAATGCAGAAATTCCCCTTATTTTGAGGTAAAAAGGCTGAAATTCCCCTTATTTGGGGGCAAAACTTAAGAAATTCTCATTATTTTGGGGCAAAAAGCAGACATTTCTCTTATTTTGGGAAAAAATTTTAGAAATTTAACTTATTTCAGGGCAAAAATTTAGAAATTTTCCTTATTTTGGGGCAAAAAGGCAGAAATTCCTAATATTTTTGGCAAAAATGCAGAAATTCCCTTTATTTAGAAGTAAAAAGGCTGAAATTCCCCTTATTTGGGGGCAAAAAAGCAGAAATTTCCCTTATTTTGCGGCAAAATTGCAGAAATTTCACTTACTTCAGGGTAATAAGTCATTAATTTTCCTTATTTTGGGGCAAAAAAGACAGAAAATCCCTTTGTTTTGGGGGAGAAAGACAGAAATTCCACTTATTTAGAGGCAAAAAAGCAGAAATTCTTCTTATTTTGGAGCATAAATGAAGAAATTTCCCTTTTTATGACATAAAGGTATGCATTCTTCTTATTTTCAGGCAAAAAAGCAGAAATTCCCTGTATTTTGCATAAAAATGCAGAAATTCCCCTAACTGTCGGGCAAAAAGGAAGAAATTCCCTATATGTTGGGGCAAATAGACAGAAATTCTCCTTATTTTGGGGCAAAACTCAAAAATTCCACTTATTTTGGAGCAAAATTTCAGAAATTTCCCTTATTTTGGGGCTAAATTACAGAAATTTAACTTATTTTGGGGCAAAATTGCAGAAATTTCACTTATTTCAGGGAAAAAAAGCAGAAATTTTTTTTATTTTGTGGCAAAAAGGCAGAAATTCCTAATATTTTTGGCAAAAATGCAGAAATTCCCCTTATTTTGAGGTAAAAAGGCTGAAATTCCTCTTATTTGGGGGCAAAAAGGCAGAAATTTCCTTTATTTTGGGGCAAAATTGCAGAAATTTCACTTATTTCAGGGTAATAAGTCAGAAATTTTCCTTATTTTGGGGCAAAAAAGACTGAAATTCCCTTTGTTTTGGGGGAAAAAGACAGAAATTCCACTTATTTAGAGACAAAACAGCAGAAATTCCTCTTATTTTGGAGCAAAAATGAAGAAATTTCCTTTTTTTATGGAAAAAAGGTATGCATTCTTCTTTTTCATGCAAAAAGGCAGAAATTCCCTGTATTTTAAAGCAAAATTGCAGAAATTCCTATAATTGTGAGGCAAAAAGGCAGAAATTCCCAATATTTTGGGGAAAAAATACAGAAATTCTCCTTATTTTGGGGCAAAACTCAGAAATTCCACTTATTTTGGTGCAAAATTCCAGAAATTTTCCATATTTTGGGGTAAAATTGCAGAAATTTCACTTATTTTGAGGCAAAATTGCAGAAATTTTAATTATTTCAGGGATAAAAAGCAGAAATTTTTTTATTTTGGGGCAAAGAAAAAAAATTTCTTTTATTTCGGTACAAAATTGCAGACATTTTTCTTATTTTGGGCAAAAAGGCAGAAATTTCCCATATTTTGGGTCAAAAATGCAGAAATTTCCCTTATTTTGTGGTAAAAAGGCTGAAATTCCCCTTATTTGGAGGCAAAAAGTAAGAAATTCCCCTTTTTTGGGGCAAAAAGCAGACATTTCCCTTATTTTGGGAAAAAATTTTAGAAATTTAACTTATTTCAGAGCAAAAAGTCAGAAATTTTTTTTTTTGGTGCAAAAAGGCAGATATTCCAAATATTTTGTGGCAAAAATGCAGAAATTCCTTTTATTTTGAGGTAAAAAGGCTGAAATTCCCCTTATTTGGGGGCAAAAAGGCAGAAATTTCCCTTATTTTGGGGTAAAATTGCAGAAATTTCACTTACTTCAGGGTAATATGTAAGAAATTTTCCTTATTTTGTGGCAAAAAAGAAAGAAATTCCCTTTGTTTTGGGGGAGAAAGACAGAAATTCCACTTATTTAGAGGCAAAAAGCAGAAATTCCCCTTATTTTGGAGCAAAAATGAAGAAATTTCCCTTTTTTATGGCAAAAAGGTATGCAGTCTTCTTATTTTGGACAAAAAAACTGAAAATCCCCGTATTTTGGAGCAAAATTACAGAAATTCCTCTAATTGTGGGGCAAAAAGGCAGAAATTTCTTATATGTTAGGGCAAAAAGACAGAAATTCTCCTTATTTTGGGGCAAAACTCAGAAATTCCACGTATTTTGGGGCAAAATTCCAGAAAATTCCATTATTTTCGGGCAAAATTGCAGAAATTTCACTTATTTTGGGGCAAAATTGCAGAAATTTTACTTATTTCAGAAAAAAAAGCAGAAATTTTATTTTCTGGGGCAAAAAGGGAGAAATTTCTTTTATTTTGGTACAAAATTGCAGAAATTTTTTTTCTTTTGGGACAAAAAGGCAGAAATTTTCCTTATTTTGGGGCAAAAATGCAGAAATTCCCCTTATTTTGAGGTAAAAAGACTGAAATTCCCCTTATTTGGCAGCAAAAAAGCAGAAATTTTCCTTATTGTGGGGCAAAAAAGACTGAAATTCCCTTTGTTTTGGGAAAAAAAGACAGAAATTCCACATATTTAGAGGCAAAAAAGCAGAAATTCCTCTTATTTTGGAGCAAAAATGAAGAAATTTCCCTTTTTTATGGAAAAAAGGTATGCATTCTTCTTATTTTGGTGCAAAAAGGCAGAAATTCCCCGTATTTTAAAGCAAAATTGCAGAAATTCCTATAATTGTGAGTCAAAAAGGCAGAAATTTCCAATATGTTGGGGGAAAAAGACAGAAATTCTCCTTATTTTGGGGCAAAACTCAGAAATTCCACTTATTTTGGTGCAAAATTCCAGAAATTTTCCATATTTTGGGGTAAAATTGCAGAAATTTCACTTATTTTGGGGCAAAATTGCAGAAATTTTAATTATTTCAGGGATAAAAAGCAGAAATTTTCTTATTTTGGGGCAAAAAAAAGAAATTTCTTTTATTTTGGTACAAAATTGCAGCCATTTTTCTTATTTTGGGCAAAAAGGCAGAAATTTCCCATATTTTGGGTCAAAAATGCAGAAATTCCCCTTATTTTGTGGTAAAAAGGCTGAAATTCCCCTTATTTGGGGCCAAAAATAAGAAATTCCCCTTTTTTGGGGCAAAAAGCAGACATTTCCCTTATTTTGGGAAAAAATTTTAGAAATTTAACTTATTTCAGAGCAAAAAGTCAGAATTTTTTTTTATTTTGGGGCAAAAAAGCAGATATTCCTAATATTTTGTGGCAAAAATGCAGAAATTCCTTTTATTTTGAGGTAAAAAGGCTGAAATTCCCCTTATTTGGGGGCAAAAAGGCAGAAATTTCCCTTATTTTGGGGTAAAATTGCAGAAATTTCACTTACTTCAGGGTAATAAGTAAGAAATTTTCCTTATTTTGTGGCAAAAAAGACAGAAATTCCCTTTGTTTTGGGGGAGAAAGACAGAAATTCCACTTATTTAGAGGCAAAAAGCAGAAATTCCCCTTATTTTGGAGCAAAATTCCAGAAATTTCCCTTATTTTGGGGCAAAATTGCAGAAATTTCACTTATTTTGTGGCAAAATTGCAGAAATTTCACTTATTTCAGAAAAAAAAGCAGAAATTTTCTTATTTTGTTGCAAAAAGGCAGAACTTTTTTTTATTTTGGTACAAAATTGCAGTAATTTTTCTTATTTTGAGACAAAAAGGCAGAAATTTTCCATATTTTGGGGCAAATATGCAGAAATTCCCATTATTTTGAGTTAAAGAGACTGAAATTCCCCTTTTTTGAGGGCAAAAAGGCAGAAATTTCCCTTATTTTGAGGCAAAATTGCAGAAATTTCACTTATTTCAGGGTAATAAGTCAGAAATTTTCTTTATTTTGGGGCAAAAAAGACAGAAATTCTCTTTGTTTTGGGGGAAAAAGACAGAAATTCCACTTATTTAGAGGCAAAAAAGCAGAAATTCCCCTTATTTTGGAGCAAAAATGAAGAAATTTTTCTTTTTTGTGGCAAAAGGTATACATTCCCCTTATTTTCGGGCTAAAAAGCAGAAATTCCCTTTATTTTGCAGCAAAATTGCAGAAATTCCCCTAATTGTGGGGCAAAAAGGCAGAAATTCCCTATATGTTGGGGCAAAAAGACAGAAATTCTCCTTATTTTGGGGCAAAACTCAGAAATTCCACTTATTTTGGGGCAAAGTTCCAGAAATTTCTCTTATTTGGGGAAAAATTACAGAAATTTAACTTTTTTTGGGGCAAAATTGCAGAAATTTCACTTATTTCAGGGAAAAAAGGCAGAAATTTTCCTTATTTTGAGGCAAAAAGTACAGAAATTCCCTTTGTTTTGGGGGAAAAAGACAGAAATTCCACTTATTTAGAGGCAAAAAAGCAGAAATTCCCCTTATTTTGGAGCAAAATTGCAGAAATTTTTCTTTTTTATGGCAAAAAGGTATGCATTCTTCTTATTTTCAGGCAAAAAGGCAGAAATTCCCTGTATTTTGCAGCAAAATTGCAGAAATTTCCCTAATTGTGGGGCAAAAAGGCAGAAATTCCCTATATGTTGGGGCAAAAAGACAGAAATTCTTCTTATTTTGGGTCAAAACTCAGAAATTCCACTTATTTTGGGGGAAAATTCTAAAAATTTCCCTTATTTTGGTGCAAAATTGCAGAAATTTCACTCATTTTGGGGCAAAATTGCAGAAATTTCAATTATTTCAGGTAAAAAAAGAAGAAATTTTCTTATTTTGGGGCGAAAAAACAGAAATTTCTTTTATTATGGTACAAAATAACAGAAATTTTTCTTATTTTGCGCAAAAAGGCAGAAATTTCCCATATTTTGGGTCAAAAATGCAGAAATTCCCCTTATTTTTAGGTAAAAAGGTTGAAATTCCTTTTATTTGGGGGCAAAAAGTAAGAAATTCCCCTTATTTTGGAACAAAAAGCAGACATTTACATTATTTTGGGGAAAAAATTTAGAAATTTAACTTATTATAAGGCAAAAAGTCAGAAATTTTCCTTATTTTGGGGCAAAAAGGCAAAAATTCTTAATATTTTGTGGCAAAAATACAGAAATTCCTATTATTTTGAGGTAAAAAGGCTGAAATTCTTCATATTTGGGTGCCAAAAGGCAGAAATTTCCCTTATTTTGGGGCAAAATTGCAGAAATTTCACTTATTTTGGGGAAAAATTGCACAAATTTCACTTATTTCAGAAAAAAAAGCAGAAATTTTCTTATTTTGGGGCAAAAAGGCAGAAATTTTTTTTATTTGGTACAAAATTGCAGAAATATTTCTTATTTTGGGACAAAAAGGCAGAAATTCCCATTATTTGGGGGCAAAAAGGCAGAAATTTCCCTTATTTTGAGGCAAAATTGCAAAAATTTCACTTATTTCAGGGTATTAAGTCAGAAATTTTCCTTATTTTGGGGCAAAAAAGACAGAAATTTGCTTTGTTTTGGGGGAAAAAGACAGAAATTCCACTTATTTAGGGGTAAAAAGCAGAAATTCCCCTTATTTTGGAGCAAAAATGAAGAAATTTCTATTTTTTGTCGCAAAAGGTATACATTCCCCCTATTTTCGGGCTAAAAAGCAGAAATTCCCTGTATTTTGGAGCAAAATTGCAGAAATTCCCCTAATTGTGGGGCAAAAAGGCAGAAATTCCTTTTATGTTAGGGCAAAAAGACAGAAATTCTTCTTATTTTGAGGCAAAACTCAGAAATTCCATTTATTTTGGGGCATAATTCCAGAAATTTCCCTTATTTTGGGGCAAAATTGCAGAAATTTCACTTATTATGGGGCAAAATTGCAGAAATTTCACATATTTCAGAGACAAAAGGCAGAAATTTTCTTTATTTTGGGGCAAAAACGCAGAAATTCCCCTTATTTTAAGGTAAAATGCTGAAATTCCTCTTATTTGGGGGCAAAAAGGCTGAAATTTCTCTTATTTTGGGGCAAAATTGCAGAAATTTCACATATTTCAGGGTAATAAGTCAGAAATTTTCCTTATTTTGGGGCAAAAAAGACAGAAATTCCCTTTGTTTTGGGGGAAAAAGAAATTCCACTTATTTAGAGGCAAAAAAGCAGAAATCCTTCTTATTTTGGAGCAAAATTGCAGATTGTTCCCTTTTTTATGGCAAAGAGGTATGCATTCTTCTTATTTTCGGGCAAAATGAAGAAATTTCCTGTATTTTGGAGCAAAATTGCAGAAATTCCCCAAATTGTGGGGCAAAAAGGCAGAAATTCCCTATATTTTTTGGCAAAAAGACAGAAATTCTCCTTATTTTGGGGAAAAACTCGAAAATTCCTCTTATTTGGGGCAAAATTCCAGAAATTTCTTTTATTTTGGGGCAAAATTGCAGAAATTTTACTTATTTTGTGGCAAATTGCAGAAATTTCACTTATTTCAAAAAAAAGCAGAAATTTTCTTATTTTGTAGCAAAAAGGCAGAAATTTATTTTATTTTGATACAAAATTGCAGAAAATTTTTTTATTTTGGGACAAAAAAGCAGAAATTTCCCATATTTTGGGGCAAAAATGCAGAAATTCCCCTTATTTTGAGTTAAATAGACTGAAATTCCCCTTATTTGGGGGCAAAAAGGCAGAAATTTCCCTTATTTTGATGCTAAATTGCAGAAATTTCACTTATTTCAGGGTAATAAGTCAGAAATTTTCCTTATTTTGGGGCAAAAATGACAGAAATTCCCTTTGTTTTGGTGCAAAAAGAGATAAATTCCACTTATTTAGAGGCAAAAAAGCAGAAATTCCCCTTATTTCGGAGCAAAAATGAAGAAATTTCCCTTTTTTGTGGCAAAAGGTATACATTCCTTTTATTTTCGGGCTAAAAAGAAGAAATTCCTTGTATTTTGGAGCAAAATTGCAAAAATTCCCCTAATTGTGGGGCAAAAAGGCAGAAATTCTGTATATGTTAGGGCAAAAAGAAAGAAATTCTCCTTATTTTGAGGCAAAACTCAGAAATTCCACTTATTTTGAGGCAAAATTCCAGAAATTTCTTTTATTTTGGGGCAAAATTGCAGAAATTTCACATATTTTGGAGAAAAATTGCAGAAATTACACTTATTTCATGGAAAAAAGCAGAAATTTCCTTATTTTGGGGAAAAACTTAGAAATTTCCAATATTTTGGAGCAAAAATGCTAAAATTACCCTTATTTTGAGGTAAAAAGGCTGAAATTCCCCGTATTTGGTGGCAAAAAGGCAGAAATTTCCCTTATTTTGGAGCAAAATTGCAGAAATTTTACTTATGTCAGGGTAATAAGTCAGAAATTTTCCTTATTTTGGAGCAAAAAAGACAGAAATACCCTTTGTTTAGGGGGAAAAAGACAGAAATTCCACTTATTTAAAGGCAAAATTGCAGAAATTCCCCTTATTTTGGAGCAAAAATGAAGAAATTTCCTTTATTTATGCCAAAAATTATGCATTCTTCTTATTTTCGTACAAAAAGGAAAAATTCCCCGTATTTTGGAGCAAAATTGCAAAATTCCCCTAATTGTTGGGCAAAAAAGCAGAAATTCCCTATATGTTGGGGCAAAAAGACAGAAATTCTCCTTATTTTGGGGCAAAACTCAGAAATTCCACTTATTTTGAAGCAAAATTCGAGAAATTTCCCTCATTTTGGGGCAAAATTTCAAAAATGTCAATTATTTTGGAACAAAATTGCAGAAATTTCACTTATTTCAGGGGAAAAAAGCAGAAATTTTTATATTTTGTGGCAAAAAGGCAGAAATTTCTTTTATTTTGGTACAAAATTGCAGAAGTTTTTCTTATTTTGGGGCAAAAATGCAGAAATTCCCCTTATTTTGAGGTAAAAAGGCTGAAATTCCTTTTATTTGGGGGCAAAAATTAAGAAATTCCCATTATTTTAGGGCAAAAAGCAGACATTTCTATTATTTTGGGAAAAAATTTTAGAAATTTAACTTATTTCAGGGCAAAAATTCAGAAATTTTCCTTATTTTGGGACAAAAATGCAGAAATTTCTAATATATTTGACAAAAATGCAGAAATTCCCCTTATTTAGAGGTAAAAAGGCTGAAATTCCTCTTATTTGGGGGCAAAAAAGCAGAAATTTCCCTTATTTTGCGGCAAAATTGCAGAAATTTCACTTACTTCAGGGTAAAGTCAGAAATTTTCCTCATTTTGGGGCAAAAAAGACAGAAATTCCCTTTGTTTTGGGGGAGAAAGACAGAAATTCCACTTATTTAGAGGCAAAAAAGCAGAAATTCTCCTTATTTTGGAGCATAAATGAAGAAATTTCCCTTTTTATGACATAAAGGTAGGCATTCTTCTTATTTTCAGGCAAAAAGGCAGAAATTCCCCGTATTTTGCAGCAAAAATGCAGAAATTCCCCTAATTGTGGGGCAAAAAGTCAGAAATTCCCTATGTGTTGGGGCAAATAGACAGAAATTCTCCTTATTTTGGGGCAAAACTCAGAAATTCCACTTATTTTGGGGCAAAATTCCGGAAATTTCCCTTATTTTGGGGCAAAATTACAGAAATTTAACTTATTTTGTGGCAAAATTGCAGAAATTTCACTTATTTCAGGGAAAAAAGGCAGAAATTTTCCTTATTTTGTGGCAAAAAGGCAGAAATTCCTAATATTTTGTGGCAAAACTGCAGAAATTCACCTTATTTTGAGGTAAAAATGCTGAAATTCACCTTATTTGGAGGCAAAAAGGCAGAAATTTTCCTTATTTTGGGGCAAAATTGCAGAAATTTCACTTATTTCAGGGTAATAAGTCAGAAATTTTCCTTATTTTGGGGCAAAAAATACAGAAATTCCCTTTTTTTGGGGGGAAAAAACAGAAATTCCACTTATTTAGAGGCAAAAAAGCAGAAATTCCCCTTATTTTGGAGCAAAATTGCAGAAATTTCCCTTTTTTATGGCAAAAAGGTATGCATTCTTCTTATTTTCGGGCAAAAAAACAGAAATTCCCCGTATTTTGGAGCAAAATTGCAGAAATTCCCCTAATTGTGGGGCAAAAAGGCAGAAATTCCCTATATGTTGGGGCAAAAAGTCAGAAATTCTCCTTATTTTAGGGTAAAACACAGAAATTCCACTTATTTTGGGGGAAAATTCCAGAAATTTCCCTTATTTTGGGGCAAAATTGCAGAAATTTCACTCATTTTGGGGCAAAACTGCAGAAATTTCAATTATTTCAGGGAAAAAAAGCAGAAATTTTTTTATTTTGTGGCAAATACAAAAATTTCTTTTATTATGGTACAAAATAGCAGAATTTTTTCTTATTTTGGGCAAAAAGGCAGAAATTTCTCATATTTTGGATCAAAAATGCATAAATTCCTCTTATTTTGAGGTAAAAAGGCTGAAATTCCCCTTATTTGAGGGCAAAAATTAAGAAATTCCTTTTATTATTGAACAAAAAGCAGACATTTCCATTATTTTGGGGAAAAATTAAGAAATATAACTTATTTCAGGGTAAAAAGTCAGAAATTTTTCTTATTTTCGGGCAAAAAGGCAGAAATTCTTAATCGTTTGTGGCAAAAATACAGAAATTCCTATTATTTTGAGGTAAAAAGCCTGAAATTCCCTTATTTGGGGGCCAAAAGGCAGAAATTTCCCTTACTTTGGGGCAAAATTGCAGAAATTTCACTTACTTCAGGGTAATAAGTCAGAAATTTTCCTTATTTTGGGGCAAAAAAGACAGAAATTCCCTTTGTTTTGGGGGAAAAAGACAGAAATTCCACTTATTTATAGGCAAAAAAGCAGAAATTCCCCTTATTTTGGACCAAAATGAGGAAATTTTCCTTTTTTTGGCAAAAGGTATACATTTCACTTTTTTTCGGGCTAAAAAGCAGAAATTCCCTGTATTTTGGAGCAAAATTGCAGAAATTCCCCTAATTGTGGGGCAAAAAGGCAGAAATTCCCTATATGTTAGGGCAAAAAGACAGAAATTCTCCTTATTTCGGGGCAAAACTCAGAAATTCCACTTATTTTGGGGCAAAATTCCAGAAAATTCCCTTATTTTCGGGCAAAATTGCAGAAATTTCACTTATTTTGGGGCAAAATTGCAGAAATTTCACTTATTTCACAAAAAAAAGCAGAAATTTTCTTATTTTGGGGCAAAAAGGCAGAAATTTCTTTTATTTTGGTACAAAATTGCAGAATTTTTCTTATTTTGGGACAAAAAGGCAGAAATATCCCTTATTTTGGGGCAAAAATGCAGAAAATCCCCTTATTTTGAGGTAAAAAAACTGAAATTCCCATTATTTGGCGGCAAAAAGGCAGAAATTTTTCTTATTTTGGGGCAAAATTGCAGAAATTTCACTTATTTCAGGGTAATAAGTCAGAAATTTTCCTTATTTTGGGGCAAAAAAGACAGAAATTCCCTTTGTTTTGGAGGAAAAAGACAGAAATTCCACTAATTTAGAGGCAAAAAAGCAGAAATTCCCCTTATTTTGGAGCAAAATTGCAGAAATTTACCTTTTTTATGGCAATAAGGTAGGCATTCTTCTCATTTTCTGAAAAAGGCAGAAATTCCCCGTATTTTGGAGCAAAATTGCAGAAATTCCCCTAATTGTGGGGCAAAAAGGCAGAAATTCCCTATATGTTGGGGCAAAAAGGCAGAAATTCTCCTTATTTTGTGGCAAAACTCAGAAATTCCACTTATTCTGGGGCAAAATTCCAGAAATTTCCGTTATTTTGGGGCAAAATTGCAGAAATTTCATTAATTTTGGGGCAAAATTGCAGAAATTTCACTTATTTCATGGAAAAAAGCAGAAATTTTCTTATTTTGAGGAAAGAAAGGCAGAAATTTCCTATATTTTGGTGCAAAAATGCAGAAATTTCCCTTATTTTGAAATAAAAAGTCTGAAATTCCCCGTATTTGGTTGCAAAAAGGCAGAAATTTCCCTTATTTTGGGGCAAAATTGCAGAAATTTCACTTATTTCAGGGTAATAAGTAAGAAATTGTTTTTATTTTGGAGCAAAAATGACAGAAATTCCCTTTGTCTTGGGGGAAAAAGACAGAAATTCCACTTATTTAGAGGAAAAAAAGCAGAAATTCCCCTTATTTTGGAGCAAAAATGAAGAAATTTCCCTTTTTTATGGCAAAAAGGTATGCATTCTTTTTTTTTCGTACAAAAAGGCAGAAATTCCCAGTATTTTGGAGCAAAATTGCAGAAATTCCTCTAATTGTTAGGCAAAAAAGTAGAAATTCCCTATATGTTGGGGCAAAAAGACAGAAATTCTCCTCATTTTGGGTCAAAACTCAGAAATTACACTTATTTTGGGGCAAAATTCCAGAAATTTCCCTTATTTTGGGGCAAAATTGCAGAAATTTCACTTATTTCAGGAGAAAAAAGGAGAAATTTTTTTATTTTAGGGCAAGAAGTCAGAAATTTCCCATATTTTGGGGCAAAAATGCAGAAATTCCCCTTATTTTGGAGCAAAAATGAAGAAATTTCCCTTTTTATGGCAAAAGGTAGGCATTCTTCTTATTTTCGGGAAAGAAAGGCAGAAATTCCTCGTATTTTGGAGCAAAATTACAGAAATTCCCCTAATTTTGGGGCAAAAAGGCAGAAATTCCCTATATGTTGGGGCAAAAATACAGAAATTCTCCTTATTTTGAGGCAAAACTCAGAAATTCCACTTATTTTGGGACAAAATTCCAGAAATTTCCCTTATTTTGGGGCAAAATTGCAGAAATTTCACTTATTTTGGGGCAAAATTGCAGAAATTTCACGTATTTCATGGAAAAAAAGCAGAATTTTTCTTATTTTTGGCAAAAAGGCAGAAATTTTTCATATTTTGGGGCAAGAATGCAGAAATTCCCCTTATTTTGAGGTAAAAAGGCTGAAATTCCCATTATTTGGGGGCAAAAAGTAAGAAATTCCCATTATTTTGGGGCAAAAAGCAGACATTTCCCTTATTTTGGGGAAAAATTTTAGAAATTTAACTAATTTCAGTGCAAAAAGTCAGAAATTTTCATTATTTTGGGGCAAAAAGGCAGAAATTCCCAATATTTTGTGGCAAGAATGCAGAAATTCCCCTTATTTTGAGGTAAAAAGGCTGAAATTCCCCTTATTTGGGGGCAAAAAGGCAGAAATTTCCCTTATTTTGGGGCAAAATTGCAGAAACTTCACTTACTTCAGGGTAATAAGTCAGAAATTTTCCTTGTTTTGGGGCAAAAAAGACAGAAATTCCCTTTGTTTTGGGAGAAAAAGACAGAAATTCCACTTATTTCGAGGCAAAAAAGCAGAAATTCCCCTTATATTGGAGCAAAATTGCAGAAATTTCCCTTTTTTATGGCAAAAATGTATGCATTCTTCTTATTTTTAGGCAAAAAGTCAGAAATTCCTCGTATTTTGGAGCAAAATTGCAGAAATTCCCCTAATTGTGAAGTCAAAAGGCAGAAATTCCCTATATGTTGGGGCAAAAAACAGAAATTCTCCTTATTTTTGGGCAAAACTAAGAAATTCCACTTATTTTGTTGCAAAATTCCAGAAATTTCCCTTATTTTGGTGCAAAATTGCAGAAATTTCACTTATTTTGGGGCAAAATTGCAGAAATTTCACTTATTTCATGGAAAAAAGCAGAAATTTTCTTATTTTGGGGCAAAAAGGAAGAAATTTCCCATATTTTGGGGATAAATGCAGAAATTCCCCTTATTTTGAGGAAAAAAGGCTGAAGTTCCTCGTATTTGGGGGCAAAAAGGCAGAAATTTCCCTTATTTTGGGGCAAAATTGCAGAAATTTCACTAATTTCAGTGTAATAAGGCAAAAATTTCCTTATTTTGGGAATAAAAAGTCAGAAATTCTTTTTGTTTTGGGGGAAAAGGAAAGAAATTCCACTTATTGGGAGGCAATAAAGCAGAAATTCCCCATATTTAGAGGTAATAAGGCTGAAATTTTCCTTATTTGGGGGCAAAAGGCAGAAATTTCCCCTTATTTCGGGGCAAAATTGCAGAAATTTCACTTATTTCAGGGTAATAAGTCAGAAATTTTCCTTATTTTGGAGCAAAAAAGACAGAAATTCCCTTTGTTTTGGGGGAAAAAGACAGAAATTCCACTAATTTAGAGGCAAAAAGGCAGAAATTCCCCGTATTTTGGAGCAAAATTGCAGAAATTCCCCTAATTGTGGGGCAAAAAGGCAGAAATTCCCTATATGTTGGGGCAAAAAGGCAGAAATTCTCCTTATTTTGAGGCAAAACTCAGAAATTCCACTTATTTTGGGGCAAAATTCCAGAAATTTCCGTTATTTGGGGGCAAAATTGCAGAAATTTATTTAATTTTGGGGAAAAATTGCAGAAATTTCACTTATTTCATGGAAAAATGAGAAATTTTCTTAATTTTGGGCAAAAAGGCAGAAATTTCCAATATTTTGGTGCAAAAATGCAGAAATTCCCTTATTTTGAAATAAAAAGTCTGAAATTCCCTGTATTTGGGGGCAAAAAGGCAGAAATTTCCTTATTTTGGGGCAAAATTGCAGAAATTTCACTTATTTCAGGGTAATAAGTCAGAGATTGTTTATATTTAGGAGCAAAAAAGACAGAAATTCCCTTTGTTTTGGGATAAAAAGACAGAAATTCCACTTATTTTGAGGAAAAAAAAGCAGAAATTCCCCTTATTTTGGAGCAAAAATGACGAAATTTCCCTTTTTTATGGCAAAAAGCTATGCATTCTTCTTATTTTCGTACAAAAAGGCAGAAATTCCCTGTATTTTGGAGCAAAATTGCAGAAATTCCCCTAATTGTTAGGCAAAAAAGCAGAAATTTCCTATATGTTGGGGCAAAAAGACAGAAATTCTCATCATTTTGGGTCAAAACTCAGAAATTCCACTTATTTTGGGGCAAAATTCCAGAAATTTCCCTTATTTTGGGGCAAAATTGCAGAAATTTCACTTATTTCAGGGGAAAAAATGAGAAATTTTCTTATTTTGGGGCAAAAAGTCAGAAATTTCTCATATTTTGGGGCAAAAATGCAGAAATTCCCCTTATTTTGAGGTAAAAAGGCTGAAATTCCCCTTATTTGGGGGCAAAAAGTAAGAAATTCGAATTATTTGGGGGCAAAAAGCAGACATTTCCCTTATTTTGTGGAAAATTTTAGAAATTTAACTTATTTCAGGGCAAAAAGTCAGTAATTTTCCTTATTTTAGGGCAAAAAGGCAGAAATTCCCAATATTTTGTGGCAAGAATGCAGAAATTCCCCTTATTTTGAGGTAAAAAGGCTGAAATTCCCCTTATTTGGGGGCAAAAAGGCAAAAATTTCCCTTATTTTGGAGCAAAATTGCAGAAATTTCACATACTTCAGGGTAATAAGTCAGAAATTTTCCTTATTTTGGGGCAAAAAAGACAGAAATTCCCTTTGTTTTTGGGGAAAAAGACAGAAATTCCACTTATTTAAAGACAAAAAAGCAGAAATTCCCCTTATTTTGGAGCAAAAATGAAGAAATTTCCTTTTTATATGGCAAAAATGTATGCATTCTTCTTATTTTCGTACAAAAAGGCAGAAATTCCCCGTATTTTGGAGCAAAATTGCAAAAATTCCCCTAATTGTTGGGCAAAAAAGCAGAAATTCCTTATATGTTGGGGCAAAAAGACAAAAATTCTCCTTATTTTGGGGCAAAACTCAGAAATTCCACTTATTTTGATGCAAAATTCCAGAAATTTCCCTTATTTTGGGGCAAAATTGCAATAATTTCCCTTATTTTGGGGCAAAATTGCAGAAATTTCACTTATTTCAGTGTAATAAGGCAGAAATTTCCTTATTTTGGGAATAAAAAGACAGAAATTCTTTTTGTTTTGGGGGAAAAGGAAAGAAATTCCACTTATTGGGAGGCAAAAAAGCAGAAATTCCCCATATTTAGAGGTAATAAGGCTGAAATTTTCCTTATTTGGGGGCAAAAGGCAGAAATTTCTCTATTTTGGGGCAAAATTGCAGAAATTTCACTTATTTCAGGGTAATAAGTCAGAAATTTTCCATATTTTGGGGCAAAAAAGACAGAAATTCCCTTTGTTTTGGGGGAAAAATACAGAAATTCCACTAATTTAGAGGCAAAAAAGCAGAAATTCCCCTTAATTTGGAGCAAAAATGAAGAAATTTCCCTATTTATGGCAATAAGGTAGGCATTCTTTTTATTTTCGGGCAAAAAGGCAGAAATTCCCCGTATTTTGGAGCAAAATTGCAGAAATTCCCCTAATTGTGGGGCAAAAAGGCAGAAATTCCCTATATGTTGGGGCAAAAGGCAGAAATTCTCCTTATTTTGAGGCAAAACTCAGAAATTCCACTTATTTTGGGGGAAAATTCCAGAAATTTCCCTTATTTTGGGGCAAAATTGCAGAAATTTCCATTATTTGGGGGCAAAATTGCAGAAATTTCATTAATTTTGGGGCAAAATTGCAGAAATTTCACTTATTTCATGGAAAAAAGCAGAAATTTTCTTAATTTGGGGCAAAAAGGCAGAAATTTCCAATATTTTGGTGCAAAAATGCAGAAATTCCCTTATTTTGAAATAAAAAGTCTGAAATTCCCCGTATTTGGGGGCAAAAAGGCAGAAATTTCCCTTATTTTGGGGCAAAATTGCAGAAATTTAACTTATTTCAGGGTAATAAGTCAGAGATTGTTTATATTTTGGAGCAAAAAAGACAGAAATTCCCTTTGTTTTGGGGGAAAAAGACAGAAATTCCACTTATTATAGGAAAAAAGCAGAAATTCCCCTTATTTTGGAGCAAAAATGAAGAAATTTCCCTTTTTTATGGCAAAAAGGTATGCATTCTTCTTATTTTCGTACAAAAAGACAGAAATTCCCTGTATTTTGGAGCAAAATTGCAGAAATTCCCCTAATTGTTAGGCAAAAAAGCAGAAATTTCCTATATGTTGGGGCAAAAAGACAGAAATTCTCTTCATCTTGGGTCAAAACTCAGAAATTCCACTTATTTTGGGGCAAAATTCCAGAAATTTCCCTTATTTTGGGGCAAAATTGCAGAAATTTCACTTATTTCAGGGGAAAAAAGGAGAAATTTTCTTAATTTGCGGCAAAAAGTCAGAAATTTCTCATATTTTGGGGCAAAAATGCCGAAATTCCCCTTATTTTGAGGTAAAAAGGCTGAAATTCCCCTTATTTGGGGGCAAAAAGTAAGAAATTCGCATTATTTGGGGGCAAAAAGCAGACATTTCCCTTATTTTGTGGAAAATTTTAGAAATTTAACTTATTTCAGGGCAAAAAGTCAGTAATTTTCCTTATTTTGAAACAAAAGGCTGAAATTCCCCTTATTTTGGGGCAAAAAGGCAAAAATTTCCCTTATTTTGGAGCAAAATTGCAGAAATTTCACTTACCTCAGGGTAATAAGTCAGAAATTTTCCTTATTTTGGGCCAAAAAAGACAGAAATTCCCTTTTTTTTGGGGAAAAAGACAGAAATTCCACTTATTTAGAGGCAAAAAAGCAGAAATTCCCCTTATTTTGGAGCAAAAATGAAGAAATTTCCTTTTTATATGGCAAAAATGTATGCATTCTTCTTATTTTCGTACAAAAAGGCAGAAATTCCCCGTATTTTGGAGCAAAATTGCAAAAATTCCCCTAATTGTTGGGCAAAAAAGCAGAAATTCCTTATATGTTGGGGCAAAAAGACAAAAATTCTCCTTATTTTGGGGCAAAACTCAGAAATTCCACTTATTTTGAAGCAAAATTCCAGAAATTTCCCTTATTTTGGGGCAAAATTGCAATAATTTCACTCGTTTTGTGGCAAAATTGCAGAAATTTCAATTATTTCAGGAAAAAAAAGCAGAAATTTTCTTTTTTGTGGCAAAAAGGCAGAAATTTCTTTTATTTTGGTACAAAATTGCAGAAATTTTTTCTTATTTGGGGGCAAAAAGGCAGAAATTTCCATATTTTGGGGCAAAAATGCAGAAATTCCCTTTATTTTGAGGTAAAAAGAATGAAATTCCCCTTATTCGGGGGCAAAAAGTAAGAAATTCCCATTATTTTGGGGCAAAAAGCAGACATTTCTCTTATTTTGGGTAAAAAATTTAGAAATTTAACTTATTTCAGGGCAAAAATTCAGAAATTTTCCTTATTTTGGGGCACAAAGGCAGAAATTCCCTTTTTTTGAGGAAAAAAGGCTGAAATTCCCCTTATTTGGGGGCAAAAAAGGTAGAAATTCTCCGTATTTTGGAGCAAAATTGCAGAAATTCCCCTAATTGTGGGGCAAAAAGGAAGAAATTCCCTATATGTTGGGGCAAAAAGACAGAAATTCTCCTTATTTTGGGGCAAAACTCAGAAATTCAACTTATTTTGAAGCAAAATTTGAGAATTTTCTTTTATTTTTGGGCATAATTGCAGAAATTTCACTTATTTTGGGGCAAAATTGCAGAAATTTCACTTATTTCAGAAAAAAAGCAGAAATTTTCTAATTTTGGGGCAAAAAGGCAGAAGTTTCTTTTATTTTGGTACAAAATTGCAGAAATTTTTTTATATTGGGGCAAAAAGGAAGAAATTTCCCATATTTTGGGGCAAAAAGACAGAAATTTTCTTTACTTTGGGGCAAAACTCAGAAATTCCTATTATTTTGGAGCTAAATTGCAGAAATTTCCCTTATTTTGGGCAAAATTGCAGAAATTTCACTAATTTCAGGGAAAAAAGGCAGAAATTTTTCGTATTTTGTAGCACAATGGCAGAAATTCTTAATATTTTGTGGCAAAAATGCAGAAATTCCCCATATTTTGAGGTAAAAAAGCTGAAATTCCCCTTATTTGGAAGCAAAAATGCAGAAATTTCCCTTATTTTGTGGCATAAGGACAGAAATTCCCTTTATTTTGTGGCAAAAAGGCGGAAATTTCATTTATTTTGGGGCAAAATTGCAGAAATTTCACTTATTTCAGGGCATAATTCAAAAATTCCTTTTATTTTGGGGCAAAAAGACAGAAATTTCATTTATTTTTGGATAAAAAGGCAGAAATTTCACTTATTTTGAGGTAAAAAGGCAGAAATTCCTCTTATTTTGAAGCAAAAATGAAAAAAATTTCTTTTTTTGTGGCAAGAGGTATACATTCCCCTTATTTTCGGGCTAAAAAGTAGAAATTCCCCGTATTTTGGAGCAAAATTGCAGAAATTCCCCTAATTGTGGGGCAAAAAGGCAGAAATTTCCTATATGTTGGGGCAAAAATACAGAAATTCTCTTTATTTTGGGGCAAAACTCAGAAACTCCACTTATTTTGGGGCAAAATTCCAGAAATTTTCCTTATTTTGCGGCAAAATTGCAGAAATTTCACTTATTTTGGAACAAAATTGCAGAAATTTCACTTATTTCAGAAAAAAAGCAGAAATTTTCTTATTTTGGGGCAAAAAGGCAGAAATTTCTTTTATTTTGGTACAAAATTGCAGAAATTTTTCTTATTTTGGGGCAAAAAGGCAGAAATTTCCTATATTTTGGGGCAAAAATGCAGAAATTCCCCTAATTGTGGGGAAAAATTCAGAAATTCTCTATATATTGGGGCAAAAAGACAGAAATTCTCCTTACTTTGGGGCAAAACTTAGAAATTCTTATATTTTTGGGGCAAAATTGCAGAAATTTCCCTTATTTTGGGGCAAAATTGCAGAAATTTCACGAATTTCAGGGAAAAAAGGCAGAAATTTTTCGTATTTTGGAGCACATGGCAGAAATTCTTAATATTTTGTGGCAAAAAGGCAGAAATTCCCCATATTTTGAGGTAAAAAGGCTGAAATTGCCCTTATTTGGGAGCATAAAGGCAGAAATTTCCCTTATTTTGTGGCAAAAAGACAGAAATTCCCCTTATTTTGTGGCAAAAAAGCGGAAATTTCATTTATTTTGGGGCAAAATTGCAGAAATTTCACTTATTTCAGCGCATAATTCAAAAATTCCTTTAATTTTGGGGCAAAAAGACAAAAATTCTGTTTATTTTTGGGTAAAAAGGCAGAAATTTCACTTATTTTGAGGTAAAAAGTCAGAAATTCCTCTTATTTGGGGGCAAAAATGAAGAAATTTCTTTTTTTTTTGTGGCAAAAGGTATACATTCCCCTTATTTTTGGGCTAAAAAGTAGAAATTCCCCGTATTTTGGAGCAAAATTGCAGAAATTACCCTAATTGTGGGGCAAAAAGGCAGAAATTTCTTATATGTTGGGGCAAAAAGACAGAAATTCTCTTTATTTTGGGGCAAAACTCAAAACTCTACTTATATTGGGGCAAAATTCCAGAAATTTCACCTATTTTGGGGCAAAATTGCAGAAATTTCACTTATTTCAGTGTAATAATGCAGAAATTTTCCTTATTTTGGGGCAAGAAAGACAGAAATTCCCTTTGTTTTGGGGGAAAAAGACAGAAATTCCACATATTTAGAGGCATAAAAGCAGAAATTCCCCTTATTTTGGAGCAAAATTGCAGAAATTTTCTTTTTTATGGCAAAAAGGTATGCATTCTACTTATTTTCGGGCAAAAAAGCAGAAATTCCTTGTATTTTGGAGTAAAATTGCAGAAATTCCCCTAATTGTTGGGAAAAAAGGCAGAAATTTCCTATTTGTTGGGGCAAAAAGACAGAAATTCTCCTTATTTTGGGGCAAAACAGAAATTCCACTTATTTTGAGGCAAAATTCCAGAAATTTCACTTATTTTGGAGCAAAATTGCAGAAATTTCACTTATTTCAGAAAAAAAGCAGAAATTTTCTAATTTTGGGGCAAAAAGGCAGAAGTTTCTTTTATTTGGTACAAAATTGCAGAAATTTTTCTTATATTGGGGCAAAAAGGAAGAAATTTCCCATATTTTGGGGCAAAAAGACAGAAATTTTCTTTACTTTGGGGCAAAACTCAGAAATTCCTATTATTTTGGTGCTAAATTGCAGAAATTTCCCTTATTTTGGGCAAAATTGCAGAAATTTCACTAATTTCAGGGAAAAAAGGCAGAAATTTTTCGTATTTTGTAGCACAATGGCAGAAATTCTTAATATTTTGTGGCAAAAATGCAGAAATTCCCCATATTTTGAGGTAAAAAGGCTGAAATTCCCCTTATTTGGAAGCAAAAATGCAGAAATTTCCCTTATTTTGTGGCATAAAGAAAGAAATTCCCCTTATTTTGTGGCAAAAAGGCGGAAATTTCATTTATTTTGGGGCAAAATTGCAGAAATTTCACTTATTTCAGGGCATAATTCAAAAATTCCTTTTATTTTGGGGCAAAAAGACAGAAATTTTGTTTATTTTTGGGTAAAAAGGCAGAAATTTCACTTATTTTGAGGTAAAAAGGCAGAAATTCCTCTTGTTTTGAAGCAAAAATGAAAAAATTTCTTTTTTTTGTGTCAAAAGGTATACATTCCCCTTATTTTCGGGCTAAAAAGTAGAAATTCCCCGTATTTTGGAGCAAAATTGCAGAAATTCCCCTAATTGTGGGGCAAAAAGGCAGAAATTTCCTATATGTTGGGGCAAAAATACAGAAATTCTCTTTATTTTGGGGCAAAACTCAGAAACTCCACTTATTTTGGGGCAAAATTCCAGAAATTTCCCTTATTTTGGGGCAAAATTGCAGAAATTTTACTTATTTTGGAACAAAATTGCAGAAATTTCACTTATTTCAGAAAAAAAGCAGAAATTTTCTTATTTTGGGGCAAAAAGGCAGAAATTTCTTTTATTTTGGTACAAAATTGCAGAAATTTTTCTTATTTTGGGGCAAAAAGGCAGAAATTTCCTATATTTTGGGGCAAAAATGCAGAAATTCCCCTAATTGTGGGGATAAATTCAGAAATTCTCCATTTGTTGGGGCAAAAAGACAGAAATTCTCCTTACTTTGGGGCAAAACTCAGAAATTCCTATATTTTTGGGGCAAAATTGCAGAAATTTCGCTTATTTTGGGGCAAAATTGCAGAAATTTCACGAATTTCAGGGAAAAAAGGCAGAAATTTTTCGTATTTTGGAGCACATGGCAGAAATTCTTAATATTTTGTGGCAAAAAGGCAGAAATTCCCCATATTTTGAGGTAAAAAGGCTGAAATTCCCCTTATTTGGGAGCATAAAGGCAGAAATTTCCCTTATTTTGTGGCAAAAAGACAGAAATTCCCCTTATTTTGTGGCAAAAAGGCGGAAATTTCATTTATTTTGGGGCAAAATTGCAGAAATTTCACTTATTTCAGCGCATAACTCAAAAATTCCTTTAATTTTGGGGCAAAAAGACAAAAATTCTGTTTATTTTTGGGTAAAAAGGCAGAAATTTCACTTATTTTGAGGTAAAAAGTCAGAAATTCCTCTTATTTTGGGGCAAAAATGAAGAAATTTCTTTTTTTTTTGTGGCAAAAGGTATACATTCCCCTTATTTTCGGGCTAAAAAGTAGAAATTCCCCGTATTTTGGAGCAAAATTGCAGAAATTACCCTAATTGTGGGGCAAAAAGGCAGAAATTTCTTATATGTTGGGGCAAAAAGACAGAAATTCTCTTTATTTTGGGGTAAAACTCAAAACTCTACTTATTTTGGGGCAAAATTCCAGAAATTTCACCAATTTTGGGGCAAAATTGCAGAAATTTCACTTATTTTGGTGCAAAATTGCAGAAATTTCACTTACTTCAGAAAAAAAAGCAGAAATTTTCTTATTTGGAAACAAAAAGGCAGAAATTTCTTTTTTTTTGGTACAAAATTGCAAAAATTTTCCTTATTTTAAGGCAAAATGGCAGAAATTTCCCATATTTTTGGGGAAAAATGCAGAAATTCCCCTTATTTTGAGGTAAAAATGCTGAAATACACCTTATTTGGGGGCAAAAAGGCAGAAATTTCACATATTTTGGGGCAAAATTGCAGAATTTTCACTTATTTCAGGGAAAAAAGGCAGAAATTTTCCTTATTTTGGGGCAAAAAGGCAGAAATTCCTAATATTTTGTGGCAAAAATGCAGAAATTCCCCTTATTTTGAGGTAAAAAGGCTGAAATTCC
Source organism: Micromys minutus (assembly GCF_963924665.1). Taxonomy (NCBI): domain Eukaryota; kingdom Metazoa; phylum Chordata; class Mammalia; order Rodentia; family Muridae; genus Micromys; species Micromys minutus. The sequence goes on from NW_027667262.1 coordinate 1,784,538, forward strand.
CCTTATTTGGGGGCAAAAATGCATAAATTTCCCTTATTTTGTGGCAAAATTGCAAAAATTTCACTTATTTCAGGGTAACAAGTCAGAAAGTTTCCTTATTTTGGGGCAAAAAAGACAGAAATATCCTTTGTTTTGGGAGAAAAAGACAGAAATTCCACTTATTAGAGGCAAAAATGCAGAAATTCTTCTTATTTTGGAGCAAAAATGAAGAAATTTTCCTTTTTTATGGCAAAAAGGTATGCATTCTTATTATTTTCGGGCAAATAGGCAGAAATTCCCCGTATTTTGGAGCAGAATTGCAGAAATTCCCCTAATTGTGGGGCAAAAGGCAGAAATTCCCTATATGTTGGGGCAAAAAGACAGAAATTCTTCTTATTTTGGGGCAAAACGCAGAAATTCCACTTATTTTGGGGCAAAATTCCAGGAATTTCCCTTATTTTAAGGGAAAATTAGAGAAATTTCACTTATTTTGGGGCAAAATTTCAGAAATTTTACTTATTTCAGAAAAAAAAGCAGAAATTTTCTTATTTTGGGGCAAAAAGGCAGAAATTCCTAAAATTTGTGGCAAAAATGCAGAAATTCCCCTTATTTTGAGGTAAATAGGCTGAAATTCCTCTTATTTTGGGGCAAAAAGGCAGAAATTTTCCTTATTTTGCAGCAAAATTGCAGAAATTTCACTTATTTCAGGGTAGTAAGTCAGAAATTTTCTTTATTTTGGGGCAAAAAAGACAGGAATTCTCTTTTTTTCAAGGTAAAAGACAGAAATTCCACTAATTTAGAGACAAAAAAGCAGAAATTCCCCTTATTTTGGAGCAAAAATGAAGAAATTTCTCTTTTTTATGGCAAAAAGGTATGCATTATTCTTATTTTCGTGCAAAAAGGCAGAAATTCACCGTATTTTGGAGCAAAATTGCAAAAATTCCCCTAATTGTGGGACAAAAATGCAGAAATTCCCTATATGTTAGGGTAAAAAGACAGAAATTCTCCTTATTTTGGGGCAAAACTCAGAAATTCCACTTATTTTGGGGCAAAATTGCAGAATTTTCCCTTATTTTTGGGCAAAATTGCAGAAATTTCACTTATTTTAGGGCAAAATTGCAGAAATTTCACTTGTTTCAGGGAAAAAAGGCAGAAATTTTCCTTATTTTGGGGCAAAAACGCAGAAATTCTTAATATTTTGTGGCAAAAATGCAGAAATTCCCCTTATTTTGAGGTAAAATCCTGAAATTCCCCTTATTTGTGTTCAAAAAGTCAGAAATTTCTCTTATTTTGGGGCAAAATTGCAGAAATTTCACTTATTTCAGTGTAATAATGCAGAAATTTTCCTTATTTTGGGGCAAGAAAGACAGAAATTCCCTTTGTTTTGGGGGGAAAAGACAGAAATTCCACATATTTAGAGGCATAAAAGCAGAAATTCCCCTTATTTTGGAGCAAAATTGCAGAAATTTTCCTTTTTTATTGCAAAAAGGTATGCATTCTACTTATTTTCGGGCAAAAAAGCAGAAATTCCTTGTATTTTGGAGTAAAATTGCAGAAATTCCCCTAATTGTTGGGCAAAAAGGCAGAAATTTCCTATATGTTGGGGCAAAAAGACAGAAATTCTCCTTATTTTGGGGCAAAACAGAAATTCCATTTATTTTGAGGCAAAATTCCAGAAATTTCACTTATTTTGGAGCAAAATTGCAGAAATTTCACTTATTTCAGAAAAAAAGCAGAAATTTTCTAATTTTGGGGCAAAAAGTCAGAAGTTTCTTTTATTTTGGTACAAAATTGCAGAAATTTTTCTTATATTTGGGCAAAAAGGAAGAAATTTCCCATATTTTGGGGCAAAAAGACAGAAATTTTCTTTACATTGGGGCAAAACTCAGAAATTCCTATTATTTTGGTGCTTAATTGCAGAAATTTCCCTTATTTTGGGCAAAATTGCAGAAATTTCACTAATTTCAGGGAAAAAAGGCAGAAATTTTTCGTATTTTGTAGCACAATGGCAGAAATTCTTAATATTTTGTGGCAAAAATGCAGAAATTCCTCATATTTTGAGGTAAAAAGGCTGAAATTCCCCTTATTTGGAAGCATAAAGGCAGAAATTTCCCTTATTTTGTGGCATAAAGACAGAAAATCCCCTTATTTTGTTGCAAAAATGCTTAAATTTCATTTATTTTGGGGCAAAATTTCAGAAATTTCACTTATTTCAGGGCATAATTCAAAAATTCCTTTTATTTTGGGGCAAAAAGACAGAAATTTCGTTTATTTTTGGGTAAAAAGGCAGAAATTTCACTTATTTTGAGGTAAAAAGGCAGAAATTCCTCTTATTTTGAAGCAAAAATGAAAAAATTTCTTTTTTTGTGGCAAAAGGTATACATTACCCTTATTTTCGGGATAAAAAGTAGAAATTCGCCCTATTTTGAGCAAAATTGTAGAAATTCCCCTAATTGTGGGGCAAAAAGGCAGAAATTTCCTATATGTTGGGGCAAAAATACAGAAAATCTCTTTATTTTGGGGCAAAACTCAGAAACTCCACTTATTTTGGGGCAAAATTCCAGAAATTTCCCTTATTTTGGGGCAAAATTGCAGAAATTTCACTTATTTTGTGGCAAAATTGCAGAAATTTCACTTATTTCAGAAAAAAAGCAGAAATTTTCTTATTTTGGGCCAAAAAGGCAGAAATTTCTTTTATTTTGGTACAAAATTGCAGAAATTTTTCTTATTTTGGGGCAAAAAGGCAGAAATTTCCCTAATTGTGGGGCAAAAATTCAGAAATTCTCTATATCTTGGGGCAAAAAGACAGAAATTCTCCTTACTTTGGGGCAAAACTCAGAAATTCCTATATTTTTGGGGCAAAATTGCAGAAATTTCCCTTATTTTGGGGCAAAATTGCAGAAATTTCACGAATTTCAGGGAAAAAATGCAGAATTTTTTCGTATTTTGGAGCACATGTCAGAAATTCTTAATATTTTGTGGCAAAAAGGGAGAAATTCCCCATATTTTGAGGTAAAAAGGCTGAGATTCCCCTTATTTGGGAGCATAAAGGCAGAAATTTCCCTTAATTTGTGGCAAAAAGACAGAAATTCCCCTTATTTTGTCGCAAAAAGGCGGAAATTTCATTTATTTTGGGGCAAAATTGCAGAAATTTCACTTATTTCAGCGCATAATTCAAAAATTCCTTTAATTTTGGGGCAAAAAGACAGAAATTCTGTTTATTTTTGGGTAAAAAGGCAGAAATTTCACTTATTTTGAGGTAAAAAGTCAGAAATTCCTCTTATTTTGGGGCAAAAATGAAGAAATTTCTTTTTTTTGTGGCAAAAAGTATACATTCCCCTTATTTTCGGGCTAAAAAGTAGAAATTCACCGTATTTTGGAGCAAAATTGCAGAAATTCCCCTAATTGTGGGGCAAAAAGGCAGAAATTTCCTATATGTTGGGGCAAAAAGACAGAAATTCTCTTTATTTTGGGGCAAAACTCAAAACTCTACTTATTTTGGGGCAAAATTCCAGAAATTTCACCTATTTTGGGGCAAAATTGCAGAAATTTCACTTATTTTGGGGCAAAATTGCAGAAATTTCACTTATTTCAGAAAAAAAAGCAGAAATTTTCTTATTTGGAAACAAATAGGCAGAAATTTCTTTTATTTTGGTACAAAATTGCAAAAATTTTTCTTATTTTGAGGCAAAAAGGCAGAAATTTCCCATATTTTTGAGGAAAAATGCAGAAATTCCCCTTATTTTGAGGTAAAAATGCTGAAATTCCCCTTATTTGGGGGCAAAAAGGCAGAAATTTCACATATTTTGGGGCAAAATTGCAGAATTTTCACTTATTTCAGGGAAAAAAGGCAGAAATTTTCCTTATTTTGGGGCAAAAAGGCAGAAATTCCTAATATTTTGTGGCAAAAATGCAGAAATTCCCCTTATTTTGAGGTAAAAAGGCTGAAATTCCCCTTATTTGGGGGCAAAAATGCATAAATTTCCCTTATTTCGTGGAAAAAATTGCAAAAATTTCACTTATTTCAGGGTAACAAGTCAGAAAGTTTCCTTATTTTGGGGCAAAAAAGACAGAAATATCCTTTGTTTTGGGAGAAAAAGACAGAAATTCCACTTATTAGAGGCAAAAATGCAGAAATTCTTCTTATTTTGGAGCAAAAATGAAGAAATTTTCCTTTTTTATGGCAAAAAGGTATGCATTCTTATTATTTTCGGGCAAATAGGCAGAAATTCCCCGTATTTTGGAGCAGAATTGCAGAAATTCCCCTAATTGTGGGGCAAAAGGCAGAAATTCCCTATATGTTGGGGCAAAAAGACAGAAATTCTTCTTATTTTGGGGCAAAACGCAGAAATTCCACTTATTTTGGGGCAAAATTCCAGGAATTTCCCTTATTTTAAGGGAAAATTAGAGAAATTTCACTTATTTTGGGGCAAAATTTCAGAAATTTTACTTATTTCAGAAAAAAAGCAGAAATTTTCTTATTTTGGGGCAAAAAGGCAGAAATTCCTAAAATTTGTGGCAAAAATGCAGAAATTCCCCTTATTTTGAGGTAAATAGGCTGAAATTCCTCTTATTTTGGGGCAAAAAGGCAGAAATTTTCCTTATTTTGCAGCAAAATTGCAGAAATTTCACTTATTTCAGGGTAGTAAGTCAGAAATTTTCTTTATTTTGGGGCAAAAAAGACAGGAATTCTCTTTTTTTCAAGGTAAAAGACAGAAATTCCACTAATTTAGAGACAAAAAAGCAGAAATTCCCCTTATTTTGGAGCAAAAATGAAGAAATTTCTCTTTTTTATGGCAAAAAGGTATGCATTATTCTTATTTTCGTGCAAAAAGGCAGAAATTCACCGTATTTTGGAGCAAAATTGCAAAAATTCCCCTAATTGTGGGACAAAAATGCAGAAATTCCCTATATGTTAGGGTAAAAAGACAGAAATTCTCCTTATTTTGGGGCAAAACTCAGAAATTCCACTTATTTTGGGGCAAAATTGCAGAATTTTCCCTTATTTTTGGGCAAAATTGCAGAAATTTCACTTATTTTAGGGCAAAATTGCAGAAATTTCACTTGTTTCAGGGAAAAAAGGCAGAAATTTTCCTTATTTTGGGGCAAAAACGCAGAAATTCTTAATATTTTGTGGCAAAAATGCAGAAATTCCCCTTATTTTGAGGTAAAATCCTGAAATTCCCCTTATTTGGGTTCAAAAGTCAGAAATTTCTCTTATTTTGGGGCAAAATTGCAGAAATTTCACTTATTTCAGTGTAATAATGCAGAAATTTTCCTTATTTTGGGGCAAGAAAGACAGAAATTCCCTTTGTTTTGGGGGGAAAAGACAGAAATTCCACATATTTAGAGGCATAAAAGCAGAAATTCCCCTTATTTTGGAGCAAAATTGCAGAAATTTTCCTTTTTTATTGCAAAAAGGTATGCATTCTACTTATTTTCGGGCAAAAAAGCAGAAATTCCTTGTATTTTGGAGTAAAATTGCAGAAATTCCCCTAATTGTTGGGCAAAAAGGCAGAAATTTCCTATATGTTGGGGCAAAAAGACAGAAATTCTCCTTATTTTGGGGCAAAACAGAAATTCCACTTATTTTGAGGCAAAATTCCAGAAATTTCACTTATTTTGGAGCAAAATTGCAGAAATTTCACTTATTTCAGAAAAAAAGCAGAAATTTTCTAATTTTGGGGCAAAAAGTCAGAAGTTTCTTTTATTTTGGTACAAAATTGCAGAAATTTTTCTTATATTTGGGCAAAAAGGAAGAAATTTCCCATATTTTGGGGCAAAAAGACAGAAATTTTCTTTACATTGGGGCAAAACTCAGAAATTCCTATTATTTTGGTGCTTAATTGCAGAAATTTCCCTTATTTTGGGCAAAATTGCAGAAATTTCACTAATTTCAGGGAAAAAAGGCAGAAATTTTTCGTATTTTGTAGCACAATGGCAGAAATTCTTAATATTTTGTGGCAAAAATGCAGAAATTCCCCATATTTTGAGGTAAAAAGGCTGAAATTCCCCTTATTTGGAAGCATAAAGGCAGAAATTTCCCTTATTTTGTGGCATAAAGACAGAAAATCCCCTTATTTTGTTGCAAAAATGCTTAAATTTCATTTATTTTGGGGCAAAATTTCAGAAATTTCACTTATTTCAGGGCATAATTCAAAAATTCCTTTTATTTTGGGGCAAAAAGACAGAAATTTCGTTTATTTTTGGGTAAAAAGGCAGAAATTTCACTTATTTTGAGGTAAAAAGGCAGAAATTCCTCTTATTTTGAAGCAAAAATGAAAAAATTTCTTTTTTTGTGGCAAAAGGTATACATTACCCTTATTTTCGGGATAAAAAGTAGAAATTCGCCGTATTTTGAGCAAAATTGTAGAAATTCCCCTAATTGTGGGGCAAAAAGGCAGAAATTTCCTATATGTTGGGGCAAAAATACAGAAATTCTCTTTATTTTGGGGCAAAACTCAGAAACTCCACTTATTTTGGGGCAAAATTCCAGAAATTTCCCTTATTTTGGGGCAAAATTGCAGAAATTTCACTTATTTTGTGGCAAAATTGCAGAAATTTCACTTATTTCAGAAAAAAAGCAGAAATTTTCTTATTTTGGGCCAAAAAGGCAGAAATTTCTTTTATTTTGGTACAAAATTGCAGAAATTTTTCTAATTTTGGGGCAAAAAGGCAGAAATTTCCCTAATTGTGGGGCAAAAATTCAGAAATTCTCTATATCTTGGGGCAAAAAGACAGAAATTCTCCTTACTTTGGGGCAAAACTCAGAAATTCCTATATTTTTGGGGCAAAATTGCAGAAATTTCCCTTATTTTGGGGCAAAATTGCAGAAATTTCACGAATTTCAGGGAAAAAATGCAGAATTTTTTCGTATTTTGGAGCACATGTCAGAAATTCTTAATATTTTGTGGCAAAAAGGGAGAAATTCCCCATATTTTGAGGTAAAAAGGCTGAAATTCCCCTTATTTGGGAGCATAAAGGCAGAAATTTCCCTTAATTTGTGGCAAAAAGACAGAAATTCCCCTTATTTTGTCGCAAAAAGGCGGAAATTTCATTTATTTTGGGGCAAAATTGCAGAAATTTCACTTATTTCAGCGCATAATTCAAAAATTCCTTTAATTTTGGGGCAAAAAGACAGAAATTCTGTTTATTTTTGGGTAAAAAGGCAGAAATTTCACTTATTTTGAGGTAAAAAGTCAGAAATTCCTCTTATTTTGGGGCAAAAATGAAGAAATTTCTTTTTTTTTGTGGCAAAAAGTATACATTCCCCTTATTTTCGGGCTAAAAAGTAGAAATTCACCGTATTTTGGAGCAAAATTGCAGAAATTCCCCTAATTGTGGGGCAAAAAGGCAGAAATTTCCTATATGTTGGGGCAAAAAGACAGAAATTCTCTTTATTTTGGGGCAAAACTCAAAACTCTACTTATTTTGGGCCAAAATTCCAGAAATTTCACCTATTTTGGGGCAAAATTGCAGAAATTTCACTTATTTTGGGGCAAAATTGCAGAAATTTCACTTATTTCAGAAAAAAAAGCAGAAATTTTCTTATTTGGAAACAAATAGGCAGAAATTTCTTTTATTTTGGTACAAAATTGCAAAAATTTTTCTTATTTTGAGGCAAAAAGGCAGAAATTTCCCATATTTTTGAGGAAAAATGCAGAAATTCCCCTTATTTTGAGGTAAAAATGCTGATATTCCCCTTATTTGGGGGCAAAAAGGCAGAAATTTCACATATTTTGGGGCAAAATTGCAGAATTTTCACTTATTTCAGGGAAAAAGGCAGAAATTTTCCTTATTTTGGGGCAAAAAGACAGAAATTCCTAATATTTTGTGGCAAAAATGCAGAAATTCCCCTTATTTTGAGGTAAAAAGGCTGAAATTCCCCTTATTTGGGGGCAAAAATGCATAAATTTCCCTTATTTCGTGGCAAAATTGCAAAAATTTCACTTATTTCAGGGTAACAAGTCAGAAAGTTTCCTTATTTTGGGGCAAAAAAGACAGAAATTTCCTTTGTTTTGGGGGAAAAATACAGAAATTCCACTTATTTAGAGGCAAAAATGCAGAAATTCTTTTTATTTTGGAGCAAAAATGAAGAAATTTTCCTTTTTTATGGCAAAAAGGTATGCATTCTTATTATTTTCGGGCAAATAGGCAGAAATTCCCCGTATTTTGGAGCAGAATTGCAGAAATTCCCCTAATTGTGGGGCAAAAGGCAGAAATTCCCTATATGTTGGGGCAAAAAGACAGAAATTCTTCTTATTTTGGGGCAAAACGCAGAAATTCCACTTATTTTGGGGCAAAATTCCAGGAATTTCCCTTATTTTAAGGGAAAATTAGAGAAATTTCACTTATTTTGGGGCAAAATTTCAGAAATTTTACTTATTTCAGAAAAAAAAGCAGAAATTTTCTTATTTTGGGGCAAAAAGGCAGAAATTCCTAAAATTTGTGGCAAAAATGCAGAAATTCCCCTTATTTTGAGGTAAATAGGCTGAAATTCCACTTATTTTGGGGCAAAAGGGCAGAAATTTTCCTTATTTTGCAGCAAAATTGCAGAAATTTCACTTATTTCAGGGTAGTAAGTCAGAAATTTTCCTTATTTTGGGGCAATAAAGACAGGAATTCTCTTTTTTTCAAGGTAAAAGACAGAAATTCCACTTATTTAGAGACAAAAAAGCAGAAATTCCCCTTATTTTGGAGCAAAAATGAAGAAATTTCTCTTTTTTATGGCAAAAAGGTATGCATTATTCTTATTTTCGTGAAAAAAGGCAGAAATTCACCGTATTTTGGAGCAAATTTGCAAAAATTCCCCTAATTCTGGGGCAAAAAGGCAGAAATTCCCTATATGTTAGGGTAAAAAGACAGAAATTCTCCTTATTTTGGGGCAAAACTCAGAAATTCCACTTATTTTGGGGCAAAATTGCAGAATTTTCCCTTATTTTTGGGCAAAATTGCAGAAATTTCACTTATTTTAGGGCAAAATTGCAGAAATTTCACTTGTTTCAGGGAAAAAAGGCAGAAATTTTCCTTATTTTGGGGCAAAAACGCAGAAATTCTTAATATTTTGTGGCAAAAATGCAGAAATTCCCCTTATTTTGAGGTAAAATCCTGAAATTCCCCTTATTTGGGTTCAAAAAGTCAGAAATTTCTCTTATTTTGGGGCAAAATTGCAGAAATTTCACTTATTTCAGTGTAATAATGCAGAAATTTTCTTTATTTTGGGGCAAGAAAGACAGAAATTCCCTTTGTTTTGGGGGGAAAAGACAGAAATTCCACATATTTAGAGGCATAAAAGCAGAAATTCCCCTTATTTTGGAGCAAAATTGCAGAAATTTTCCTTTTTTATTGCAAAAAGGTATGCATTCTACTTATTTTCGGGCAAAAAAGCAGAAATTCCTTGTATTTTGGAGTAAAATTGCAGAAATTCCCCTAATTGTTGGGCACAAAGGCAGAAATTTCCTATATGTTGGGGCAAAAAGACAGAAATTCTCCTTATTTTGGGGCAAAACAGAAATTCCACTTATTTTGAGGCAAAATTCCAGAAATTTCTCTTATTTTGGGGCAAAATTGCAGAAATTTCACTTATTTCAGTGTAATAATGCAGAAATTTTCCTTATTTTGGGGCAAGAAAGACAGAAATTCCCTTTGTTTTGGGGGGAAAAGACAGAAATTCCACATATTTAGAGGCATAAAAGCAGAAATTCCCCTTATTTTGGAGCAAAATTGCAGAAATTTTCCTTTTTTATTGCAAAAAGGTATGCATTCTACTTATTTTCGGGCAAAAAAGCAGAAATTCCTTGTATTTTGGAGTAAAATTGCAGAAATTCCCCTAATTGTTGGGCAAAAAGGCAGAAATTTCCTATATGTTGGGGCAAAAAGACAGAAATTCTCCTTATTTTGGGGCAAAACAGAAATTCCACTTATTTTGAGGCAAAATTCCAGAAATTTCACTTATTTTGGAGCAAAATTGCAGAAATTTCACTTATTTCAGAAAAAAAGCAGAAATTTTCTAATTTTGGGGCAAAAAGTCAGAAGTTTCTTTTATTTTGGTACAAAATTGCAGAAATTTTTCTTATATTTGGGCAAAAAGGAAGAAATTTCCCATATTTTGGGGCAAAAAGACAGAAATTTTCTTTACATTGGGGCAAAACTCAGAAATTCCTATTATTTTGGTGCTTAATTGCAGAAATTTCCCTTATTTTGGGCAAAATTGCAGAAATTTCACTAATTTCAGGGAAAAAAGGCAGAAATTTTTCGTATTTTGTAGCACAATGGCAGAAATTCTTAATATTTTGTGGCAAAAATGCAGAAATTCCCCATATTTTGAGGTAAAAAGGCTGAAATTCCCCTTATTTGGAAGCATAAAGGCAGAAATTTCCCTTATTTTGTGGCATAAAGACAGAAAATCCCCTTATTTTGTTGCAAAAATGCTTAAATTTCATTTATTTTGGGGCAAAATTTCAGAAATTTCACTTATTTCAGGGCATAATTCAAAAATTCCTTTTATTTTGGGGCAAAAAGACAGAAATTTCGTTTATTTTTGGGTAAAAAGGCAGAAATTTCACTTATTTTGAGGTAAAAAGGCAGAAATTCCTCTTATTTTGAAGCAAAAATGAAAAAATTTCTTTTTTTGTGGCAAAAGGTATACATTACCCTTATTTTCGGGATAAAAAGTAGAAATTCGCCGTATTTTGAGCAAAATTGTAGAAATTCCCCTAATTGTGGGGCAAAAAGGCAGAAATTTCCTATATGTTGGGGCAAAAATACAGAAATTCTCTTTATTTTGGGGCAAAACTCAGAAACTCCACTTATTTTGGGGCAAAATTCCAGAAATTTCCCTTATTTTGGGGCAAAATTGCAGAAATTTCACTTATTTTGTGGCAAAATTGCAGAAATTTCACTTATTTCAGAAAAAAAGCAGAAATTTTCTTATTTTGGGCCAAAAAGGCAGAAATTTCTTTTATTTTGGTACAAAATTGCAGAAATTTTTCTAATTTTGGGGCAAAAAGGCAGAAATTTCCCTAATTGTGGGGCAAAAATTCAGAAATTCTCTATATCTTGGGGCAAAAAGACAGAAATTCTCCTTACTTTGGGGCAAAACTCAGAAATTCCTATATTTTTGGGGCAAAATTGCAGAAATTTCCCTTATTTTGGGGCAAAATTGCAGAAATTTCACGAATTTCAGGGAAAAAATGCAGAATTTTTTCGTATTTTGGAGCACATGTCAGAAATTCTTAATATTTTGTGGCAAAAAGGGAGAAATTCCCCATATTTTGAGGTAAAAAGGCTGAAATTCCCCTTATTTGGGAGCATAAAGGCAGAAATTTCCCTTAATTTGTGGCAAAAAGACAGAAATTCCCCTTATTTTGTCGCAAAAAGGCGGAAATTTCATTTATTTTGGGGCAAAATTGCAGAAATTTCACTTATTTCAGCGCATAATTCAAAAATTCCTTTAATTTTGGGGCAAAAAGACAGAAATTCTGTTTATTTTTGGGTAAAAAGGCAGAAATTTCACTTATTTTGAGGTAAAAAGTCAGAAATTCCTCTTATTTTGGGGCAAAAATGAAGAAATTTCTTTTTTTTTGTGGCAAAAAGTATACATTCCCCTTATTTTCGGGCTAAAAAGTAGAAATTCACCGTATTTTGGAGCAAAATTGCAGAAATTCCCCTAATTGTGGGGCAAAAAGGCAGAAATTTCCTATATGTTGGGGCAAAAAGACAGAAATTCTCTTTATTTTGGGGCAAAACTCAAAACTCTACTTATTTTGGGCCAAAATTCCAGAAATTTCACCTATTTTGGGGCAAAATTGCAGAAATTTCACTTATTTTGGGGCAAAATTGCAGAAATTTCACTTATTTCAGAAAAAAAAGCAGAAATTTTCTTATTTGGAAACAAATAGGCAGAAATTTCTTTTATTTTGGTACAAAATTGCAAAAATTTTTCTTATTTTGAGGCAAAAAGGCAGAAATTTCCCATATTTTTGAGGAAAAATGCAGAAATTCCCCTTATTTTGAGGTAAAAATGCTGATATTCCCCTTATTTGGGGGCAAAAAGGCAGAAATTTCACATATTTTGGGGCAAAATTGCAGAATTTTCACTTATTTCAGGGAAAAAGGCAGAAATTTTCCTTATTTTGGGGCAAAAAGACAGAAATTCCTAATATTTTGTGGCAAAAATGCAGAAATTCCCCTTATTTTGAGGTAAAAAGGCTGAAATTCCCCTTATTTGGGGGCAAAAATGCATAAATTTCCCTTATTTCGTGGCAAAATTGCAAAAATTTCACTTATTTCAGGGTAACAAGTCAGAAAGTTTCCTTATTTTGGGGCAAAAAAGACAGAAATTTCCTTTGTTTTGGGGGAAAAATACAGAAATTCCACTTATTTAGAGGCAAAAATGCAGAAATTCTTTTTATTTTGGAGCAAAAATGAAGAAATTTTCCTTTTTTATGGCAAAAAGGTATGCATTCTTATTATTTTCGGGCAAATAGGCAGAAATTCCCCGTATTTTGGAGCAGAATTGCAGAAATTCCCCTAATTGTGGGGCAAAAGGCAGAAATTCCCTATATGTTGGGGCAAAAAGACAGAAATTCTTCTTATTTTGGGGCAAAACGCAGAAATTCCACTTATTTTGGGGCAAAATTCCAGGAATTTCCCTTATTTTAAGGGAAAATTAGAGAAATTTCACTTATTTTGGGGCAAAATTTCAGAAATTTTACTTATTTCAGAAAAAAAAGCAGAAATTTTCTTATTTTGGGGCAAAAAGGCAGAAATTCCTAAAATTTGTGGCAAAAATGCAGAAATTCCCCTTATTTTGAGGTAAATAGGCTGAAATTCCACTTATTTTGGGGCAAAAGGGCAGAAATTTTCCTTATTTTGCAGCAAAATTGCAGAAATTTCACTTATTTCAGGGTAGTAAGTCAGAAATTTTCCTTATTTTGGGGCAATAAAGACAGGAATTCTCTTTTTTTCAAGGTAAAAGACAGAAATTCCACTTATTTAGAGACAAAAAAGCAGAAATTCCCCTTATTTTGGAGCAAAAATGAAGAAATTTCTCTTTTTTATGGCAAAAAGGTATGCATTATTCTTATTTTCGTGAAAAAAGGCAGAAATTCACCGTATTTTGGAGCAAATTTGCAAAAATTCCCCTAATTCTGGGGCAAAAAGGCAGAAATTCCCTATATGTTAGGGTAAAAAGACAGAAATTCTCCTTATTTTGGGGCAAAACTCAGAAATTCCACTTATTTTGGGGCAAAATTGCAGAATTTTCCCTTATTTTTGGGCAAAATTGCAGAAATTTCACTTATTTTAGGGCAAAATTGCAGAAATTTCACTTGTTTCAGGGAAAAAAGGCAGAAATTTTCCTTATTTTGGGGCAAAAACGCAGAAATTCTTAATATTTTGTGGCAAAAATGCAGAAATTCCCCTTATTTTGAGGTAAAATCCTGAAATTCCCCTTATTTGGGTTCAAAAAGTCAGAAATTTCTCTTATTTTGGGGCAAAATTGCAGAAATTTCACTTATTTCAGTGTAATAATGCAGAAATTTTCTTTATTTTGGGGCAAGAAAGACAGAAATTCCCTTTGTTTTGGGGGGAAAAGACAGAAATTCCACATATTTAGAGGCATAAAAGCAGAAATTCCCCTTATTTTGGAGCAAAATTGCAGAAATTTTCCTTTTTTATTGCAAAAAGGTATGCATTCTACTTATTTTCGGGCAAAAAAGCAGAAATTCCTTGTATTTTGGAGTAAAATTGCAGAAATTCCCCTAATTGTTGGGCACAAAGGCAGAAATTTCCTATATGTTGGGGCAAAAAGACAGAAATTCTCCTTATTTTGGGGCAAAACAGAAATTCCACTTATTTTGAGGCAAAATTCCAGAAATTTCTCTTATTTTGGAGCAAAATTGCAGAAATTTCACTTATTTCAGAAAAAAAGCAGAAATTTTCTAATTTTGGGGCAAAAAGTCAGAAGTTTCTTTTATTTTGGTACAAAATTGCAGAAATTTTTCTTATATTTGGGCAAAAAGGAAGAAATTTCCCATATTTTGGGGCAAAAAGACAGAAATTTTCTTTACTTTGGGGCAAAACTCAGAAATTCCTATTATTTTGGTGCTTAATTGCAGAAATTTCCCTTATTTTGGGCAAAATTGCAGAAATTTCACTAATTTCAGGGAAAAAAGGCAGAAATTTTTCGTATTTTGTAGCACAATGGCAGAAATTCTTAATATTTTGTGGCAAAAATGCAGAAATTCCCCATATTTTGAGGTAAAAAGGCTGAAATTCCCCTTATTTGGAAGCATAAAGGCAGAAATTTCCCTTATTTTGTGGCATAAAGACAGAAAATCCCCTTATTTTGTTGCAAAAATGTGGAAATTTCATTTATTTTGGGGCAAAATTTCAGAAATTTCACTTATTTCAGGGCATAATTCAAAAATTCCTTTTATTTTGGGGCAAAAAAACAGAAATTTCGTTTATTTTTGGGTAAAAAGGCAGAAATTTCACTTATTTTGAGGTAAAAAGGCAGAAATTCCTCTTATTTTGAAGCAAAAATGAAAAAATTTCTTTTTTTGTGGCAAAAGGTATACATTACCCTTATTTTCGGGATAAAAAGTAGAAATTCGCCGTATTTTGAGCAAAATTGTAGAAATTCCCCTAATTGTGGGGCAAAAAGGCAGAAATTTCCTATATGTTGGGGCAAAAATACAGAAATTCTCTTTATTTTGGGGCAAAACTCAGAAACTCCACTTATTTTGGGGCAAAATTCCAGAAATTTCCCTTATTTTGGGGCAAAATTGCAGAAATTTCACTTATTTTGGGGCAAAATTGCAGAAATTTCACTTATTTTAGGGTAATAAGTAAGAAATTTTCCTTATTTTGGGACATAAAAAACAGAAATTCCCTTTGTTTTGGGGGGAAAAGACAGAAATTTTACTTATTTAGATGCAAAAAAGCAGAAATTCCCCTTATTTTGGAGTAAAAATGAAGAAATTTCCCTTTTTTATGGCAAAAAGAAATGCATTCTTCTTATTTTCAGGCAAAAAGGTTGGAATTCCTCGTATTTTGGAGCAAAATTGCAGAAATTCCCCTATTTGTGGGGAAAAAAGGCAGAAATTTCCTATATATTGGGGCAAAATTACAGAAATTCACCTTATTTTGGGGCAAAACTCAGAAATTCCACTTATTTTGGGGCAAAATTTCAGAAATTTCCCTTATTTTGGGGCAAAATTGCAGAATGTTCACTTATTTTGGGGCAAAATTGCATAAATTTCACTTATTTCAGAAAAAAAAGCAGAATTTATCTTATTTCGGGGCAAAATGGCAGAAATTTCTCATATTTTGTGGCAAAAAAGCAGAAATTCCCCTTATTTTGAAGCAAAAATGAAGAAATTTCCCTTTTTTATTCCAAAAAAAAGTGCATTCTTCTTATTTTCGGGCAAAAAGGCAGAAATTCACCGTATTTTATAGCAAAATTGAAGAAATTCCCCGAATAGTGGGGCAAAAATGCAGAAATTCCCTATATGTTGGGTCAAAAAGACAGAAATTCTCCTTATTTTGGGGCAAAACTCAGAAATTCCACTTATTTTGGGGCAAAATTCCAGAAATTTCCTTTCTTTTGGGGCAAAAAGGCAGAAATTCCTAATATTTTTTAGCAAAAATGCCAAAATTCCCCTTATTTTGAGGTAAAAATGCTGAAATTCCCTTTATTTGGGGGCAAAAAGTCAGAAATTTCCATTATTTTGGGGCAAAATTGCATAAATTTCACTTACTTCAAAGTAATATGTCAGAAATTTTATTTTTTTGGGGCAAAAAAGACAGAAATTCTTGTATTGGGAGAGAAATACAGAAATTCCAATTATTTAGTGGCAAAAAGCAGAAATTCCCCTTATTTTGGAGCAAAAATTAAGAAATTTCCCTTGTTATGGCAAAAAGGTATGCATTTTTCTTATTTTCGGGCAAAAAGGCAGAAATTCCTCGTATTTTAGAGCAAAATTGCAGAAATTCCCCTAATTGTGGGGCAAAAAGTCAGAAATTCCCTATATGTTGGGGCAAAAAGGCAGAAATTCTCCTTACTTTGGGGCAAAACTCAGAAATTCCACTTATTTTGGGGGCAAAATTCCAGAAATTTCCCTTTATTTTGGAGCAAAAAGGCAGAAATTCCTAATATTTTGTGGCAAAAATGCAGAAATTCCCCTTATTTTGAGGTAAAAAGGCTGAAATTCCCCTTATTTGGGGGCAAAAAATCAGAAATTTTCTCTTATTTTGGGGCAAAATTGCAGAAATTTCACTTATTTCAGGGTAATAATCAGAAATATTCTTTATTATGGGGCAAAATGGACAGAAATTCCCTTTGTTTTGGGGGAAAAAGACAGAAATTCTGCTTATTTAGAAGCAAAAAAGCAGAAATTCCCCTTATTTTGGAACAAAAATGAAGAAATTTACCTTTTTTTATGGCAAAAAGTTATGCGTTCTTCTTATTTTCCAGCCAAAAGGCAAAAATTTTCCGTATTTTGGAGCAAAATTGCAGTAATTCCCCTAATTGTGGGGCAAAAAGGCAGAAATTCCCTATATGTTGGGCTAAAAAGACAGAAATTCTCCTTATTTTGGGGCAAAACTCAGAAATTCCACTTATTTTGGGGCAAAATTCCAGAAATTTCTTTTATTTTGTGGCAAAATTGCAGAAATTTCACTTATTTTGGGGCAAAATTGCAGAAATTTCACTTATTTCAGAAAAAAAAAGCAGAAATTTTCTTATTTTGGGGCAAAAAGGCAGAAATTTCTTTTATCTTGGTACAAAATTGCAGAAATTTTTCTTATTTTGGGTCAAAAAGGCAGAAATTTCTCATATTTTGGGGAAAAAATGCAGAAATTCCCATTATCTTGAGGTAAAAAGGCTGAAATTCCCCTTATTTGGGGGCAAAAAGGCAGAAATTTCCCTTATTTTGGGGCCAAATTTCAGAAATTTCACTTATTTCAGGGTAATAAGTGAGAAATTTTCCTTATTTTGGGGCAAAAAAGGCAGAAATTCCCTTTGTTTTTAGGGGAAAAAGACAGAAATTCCACATTTTTGGAGGCAAAAAAGCAGAAATTCCTTTTATTTTGGAGCAAAAATGAATTTTTCTTTTTTGTGGCAAAAGGTATACATTCTCCTTATTTTCAGGCTAAAAAGCAGAAATTCCCTTTATTTTTGAGCAAAATTGCAGAAATTCCCTTAATTGTGGGGCAAAAAGGCAGAAATTGCCTATATGTTGGGGCAAAAAGACAGAAATTCTCCTTATTTTGGGGCAAAACTCAGAAATTGCACTTATTTTGGGGCAAAATTCCAGAAATTTCCCTAATTTTGGGGCAAAATTGCAGAAATTTCAGTTATTTTGGGGCAAAATTGCAGAAATTTCACTTATTTCAGAGAAAAAAAACAGAAATTTTCCTTATTTTGTGCAAAATACAGAAATTCCTAATATTTTGTGGCAAAAATGCAGAAATTCCCCTTATTTTGAGGTAAAAAGGCTGAAATTTCCCTTATTTGGGGGCATAAAGGCAGAAATTTCTCTTATTTTGGGGAAAATTGCAGAAATTTCACTTATTTCAGGGTAATAAGTCAGAAATTTTCCTTATTTTGGAGCAAAAATGACAGAAATTCTCTTTGTTTTGCGGGAAAAAGACAGAAATTCCACTTATTTAGAGGCAAAAAAGCAGAAATTCCCCTTATTTTGGAGCAAAATTGCAGAAATTTCCCTTTTTTATGGCAAAAAGGTATGCATTCTTTTTATTTTTGGGCAAAAAGGCAGAAATTCCCTGTATTTTGGAGCAAAATTTCAGAAATTCCCATAATTGTGGGGCAAAAAGGCAGAAATTCCCTATATTTTGAGGCAAAAATCAGAAATTCTCTTTATTTTGTGGCAAAACTCAGAAATTCCACTTATTTTGGAGCACAATTCCAGAAATTTCTTTTATTTTGTCGCAAAATTTCAGAAATTTCACTTATTTTGGGGCAAAATTGCAGAAATTTCACTTATTTCATGGAAAAAAGAAGAAATTTTCTTTTTTTTTGAGGCAAAAAGTCAGAAATTTCCCATATTTTGGTGCAAAAATGCAGAAATTCCCCTTATTTTGAGGTAAAAAGGCTGAAATTCCCCGTATTTGGGGGCAAAAAGGTAGAAATTTCCCTTATTTTTGGGCAAAATTGCAGAAATTTCACTTATTTCAGAAAAACGCAGAAATTTTCTTATTTTGGGGCAAAAAGGCAGAAATTTTTTTATTTTGGTACAAAATTGCAGAAATTTTTCTTATTTTGGGGCCAAAAGGCAGAAATTTCCCATATTTTGGGGCAAAAATGCAGAAATTCCCCTTATTTTGAGGGAAATAGGCTAAAGTTTCCCTTACTTGGAGGCAAAAAGGCAGAAATTTCTCTTATTTTGGGGAAAAATTGCAGAAACATCACTTATTTCAGGATAATAATTCAGAAATTTTCCTTATTTTGGGGCAAAAAAGACAGAAATTCCCTTTGTTTTGGGGAAAAAAGACATAAATTCCACTTATTTAGAGGCAAAAAAGCAGAAATTGCCCTTATTTTGGAGCAAAATTTCAGAAATTTCCCTTTTTTTATGGCAAAAAGGTATGCATTCTTTTTATTTTCGGGCAAAAAGGCAGAAATTCCTCGTATTTTGGAGCAAAATTTCAGAAATTCCCCTAATTGTGGGGCAAAAAGGTAGAAATTCCCTATATGTTGGGGCAAAAAGACAGAAATTCTCATTATTTTGGGGCAAAACTCAGAAATTCCACTTATTTTGGGGCAAAATTTCAGAAATTTCCCTTATTTTGGGGCAAAATTGCAGAATGTTCACTTATTTTGGGGCAAAATTGCATAAATTTCACTTATTTCAGAAAAAAAAAGCAGAATTTATCTTATTTCGGGGCAAAATGGCAGAAATTTCTCATATTTTGTGGTAAAAAAGCAGAAATTCCCCTTATTTTGAAGCAAAAATGAAGAAATTTCCCTTTTTTATTCCAAAAAGGAGTGCATTCTTCTTATTTTCGGGCAAAAAGGCAGAAATTCACCGTATTTTATAGCAAAATTGCAGAAATTTCTCTTTTTTGTGGCAAAAAGGTATGCATTCTTCTTATTTTGGACACAAAGGCAGAAATTTCCTGTATTTTGGAGCAAAATTGCAGAAATTCCCCTAATTGTGGGGCAAAAAGGCTGAAATTCCCTATATGTTGGGGCAAAAAGACAGAATTTTTTTTATTTGGGGCAAAACTCAGAAATTCCACTTATTTTGGGGCAAAATTGCAGAAATTTCCCTTATTTTGGGGGCAGAATTGCAAAAATTTTACTTATTTTGGGGCAAAATTGCAGAAATTTCACTTATTTCAGGGAAAAAAGCAGAAATTTTCTTATTTTGGGGCAAAAGAGAAGAAATTTCTCATATTTTGTGGCAAAAATGCAGAAATTCCCCTTATTTTGAGGTAAAAAAGCTGAAATTCCCCTTATTTGGGTGCAAAAAGGCAGAATTTTCTTTTATTTTGGGAAAAAATTGCAGAAATTTCACTTATTTCAGGGTAATAAGTCAGAAATTTTTCTTATTTTGGGGCCAAAAAACAGAAAATCCCTTTGTTTTGGGGGGAAAAGACAGAAATTCCACTTATTTAGAGGCAAAATGCAGAAATTCTTCTTATTTTGGAACAAAAATGAAGAAATTTCACTTTTTTATGGCAAAAAGGTATGCATTCTTCTTATTTATGGACAAAAAGGAAGAAATTTCCTGTATTTTGCAGCAAAATTGCAGAAATTCCTCTAATTGTGGCTAGAAAACGCAGAAATTCCCTATATGTTGGGGCAAAAAGACAGAAATTCTCCTTATTTTGGGGCAAAACTAAGAAATTTCACTTATTTTGGGGCAAAATTGCAGAAATTTCACTTATTTCAGAAAAAAAGCAGAAATTTTCTTATTTTGGATCAAAAAGGCAGAAATTGCTTTTATTTTGGTACAAAATTGAAGAAATTTTTCTTATTTTGGGGCAAAAGGCAGAAATTCTTAATATTTTGTGGCAAAAATGCAGAAATTCCCCTTATTTTGAGGTAAAAAGGCTGAAATTCCCCTTATTTGGGGGCAAAAAGGCAGAAATTTCTTTTATTTTGGTACAAAATTGCAAAAATTTTTCTTATTTTGGGCAAAATCAGAAATTTCCCATATTTTGGGGCAAAAATGCAGAAATTCCCCTTATTTTGAGGTAAAAAGGCTGAAATTCCCCTTATTTGGGGGCAAAAAGTAAGAAATTCCTCTTATTTTTGGGCAAAAAGCAGACATTTCACTTATTTTGGGGAAAATTTTAGAAATTTAACTTATTTCAGGGCAAAAAGTCAGAAATTTTCCTCATTTTGGGGCAGAAAGGTAGAAATTCCTAATATTTTGTGGCAAAAATGCAGAAATTCCCCTTATTTTGAGGTAAAAAGGCTGAAATTCCCCTTATTTGGGGGCAATAAGGCAGAAATTTCCCTTATTTTGAAGCAAAATTGCAGAAATTTAACTTATTTCAGGGTAATAAGTCAAAAATTTTTCTTTTTTTGCGGCAAAAAAGACAGAAATTCCCTTTGTTTTGTGGGAAAAAGACAGAAATTTTACTTATTTAGAGGCAAAAAAGCAGAAATTCTCCTTATTTTGAAGCAAAAATGAAGAAATTCTCCTTTTTTATGGAAAAAAAGGAATGCATTCTTCTTATTTTCAGGCAAAAAGGCAGAAATTCCCCGTATTTTGGAGCAAAATTGCAGAAATTCCCCTATTTGTGAGGCAAAAAGGCAGAAATTCCCTATATGTTGGGGCAAAAAGACAGAATTTCTTTTTATTTTGGGGCAAAACTCAGAAATTCCACTTATTTGGGGGCAAAATTCCAGAAATTTCCCTTATTTTGGGGCAAAATTGCAGAAATTTCCCTTATTTTGGGGCAAAATTGCAGAAATTTCACTTATTTTAGGGTAATAAGTAAGAAATTTTCCTTATTTTGGGGCATAAAAGACAGAAATTCCCTTTGTTTTGGGGGGAAAAGACAGAAATTTTACTTATTTAGATGCAAAAAAGCAGAAATTCCCCTTATTTTGGAGTAAAAATGAAGAAATTTCCCTTTTTTATGGCAAAAAGAAATGCATTCTTCTTATTTTCAGGCAAAAAGGTTGAAATTCCTCGTATTTTGGAGCAAAATTGCAGAAATTCCCCTATTTGTGGGGAAAAAAGGCAGAAATTTCCTATATATTGGGGCAAAATTACAGAAATTCACCTTATTTTGGGGCAAAACTCAGAAATTCCACTTATTTTGGGGCAAAATTTCAGAAATTTCCCTTATTTTGGGGCAAAATTGCAGAATGTTCACTTATTTTGGGGCAAAATTGCATAAATTTCACTTATTTCAGAAAAAAAAGCAGAATTTATCTTATTTCAGGGCAAAATGGCAGAAATTTCTCATATTTTGTGGCAAAAAAGCAGAAATTCCCCTTATTTTGAAGCAAAAATGAAGAAATTTCCCTTTTTTATTTCAAAAAGGAGTGCATTCTTCTTATTTTCAGGCAAAAAGGCAGAAATTCACCATATTTTATAGCAAAATTGCAGAAATTCCCCGAATTGTGGGGCAAAAATGCAGAAATTCCCTATGTGTTGGGTCAAAAAGACAGAAATTCTCCTTATTTTGGGGCAAAACTCAGAAATTCCACTTATTTTGGGGCAAAATTCCAGAAATTTCCTTTCTTTTGGGGCAAAAAGGCAGAAATTCCTAATATTTTGTAGCAAAAATGCCAAAATTCCCCTTATTTTGAGGTAAAAATGCTGAAATTCCCTTTATTTGGGGGCAAAAAGTCAGAAATTTCCATTATTTTGGGGCAAAATTGCATAAATTTCACTTACTTCAAAGTAATATGTCAGAAATTTTATTTATTTTGGGGCAAAAAAACAGAAATTCTTTTTGTTTTGGGAGAGAAATACAGAAATTCCAATTATTTAGTGGCAAAAAGCAGAAATTCCCCTTATTTTGGAGCAAAAATTAAGAAATTTCCCTTTTTATGGCAAAAAGGTATGCATTTTTCTTATTTTCGGGCAAAAAGGCAGAAATTCCTCGTATTTTAGAGCAAAATTGCAGAAATTCCCCTAATTGTGGGGCAAAAAGTCAGAAATTCCCTATATGTTGGGGCAAAAAGGCAGAAATTCTCCTTACTTTGGGGCAAAACTCAGAAATTCCACTTATTTTGGGGGCAAAATTCCAGAAATTTCCCTTAATTTGGAGCAAAAAGGCAGAAATTCCTAATATTTTGTGGCAAAAATGCAGAAATTCCCCTTATTTTGAGGTAAAAAGGCTGAAATTCACCTTATTTGGGGGCAAAAAAGCAGAAATTTTCTCTTATTTTGGGGCAAAATTGCAGAAATTTCACTTATTTCAGGGTAATAATCAGCAATATTCTTTATTATGGGGCAAAATGGACAGAAATTCCCTTTGTTTTGGGGGAAAAAGACAGAAATTCTGCTTATTTAGAAGCAAAAAAGCAGAAATTCCCCTTATTTTGGAACAAAAATGACGAAATTTACCTTTTTTATGGCAAAAAGTTATGCATTCTTCTTATTTTCCAGCCAAAAGGCAGAAATTTTCCGTATTTTGGAGCAAAATTGCAGTAATTCCCCTAATTGTGGGGCAAAAAGGCAGAAATTCCCTATATGTTGCGGCAAAAAGACAGAAATTCTCCTTATTTTGGGGCAAAACTCAGAAATTCCACTTATTTTGGGGCAAAATTCCAGAAATTTCTTTTATTTTGTGGCAACATTGCAGAAATTTCACTTATTTTGGGGCAAAATTGCAGAAATTTCACTTATTTCAGAAAAAAAAAGCAGAAATTTTCTTATTTTGGGGCAAAAAGGCAGAAATTTCTTTTATCTTGGTACAAAATTGCAGAAATTTTTCTTATTTTGGGTCAAAAAGGCAGAAATTTCTCATATTTTGGGGAAAAAATGCAGAAATTCCCATTATCTTGAGGTAAAAATGCTGAAATTCCCCTTATTTGGGGGCAAAAAAGCAGAAATTTCCCTTATTTTGGGGCAAAATTTCAGAAATTTCACTTATTTCAGGGTAATAAGTCAGAAATTTTCCTTATTTTGGGGCAAAAAAGACAGAAATTCCCTTTGTTTTTAGGGGAAAAAGACAGAAATTCCACATTTTTGGAGGCAAAAAAGCAGAAATTCCTTTTATTTTGGAGCAAAAATGAATTTTTCTTTTTTGTGGCAAAAGGTATACATTCTCCTTATTTTCAGGCTAAAAAGCAGAAATTCCCTTTATTTTTGAGCAAAATTGCAGAAATTCCCTTAATTGTGGGGCAAAAAGGCAGAAATTCCCTATATTTTGAGGCAAAAATCAGAAATTCTCTTTATTTTGGGGCAAAACTCAGAAATTCCACTTATTTTGGAGCACAATTCCAGAAATTTCTTTTATTTTGTGGCAAAATTGCAGAAATTTCACTTATTTTGGGGCAAAATTGCAGAAATTTCACTTATTTCATGGAAAAAAGAAGAAATTTTCTTTTTTTTTTGAGGCAAAAAGTCAGAAATTTCCCATATTTTGGTGCAAAAATGCAGAAATTCCCCTTATTTTGAGGTAAAAATGCTGAAATTCCCCGTATTTGGGGGCAAAAAGGTAGAAATTTCCCTTATTTTGGGGCAAAATTGCAGAAATTTCACTTATTTCAGAAAAAAAGCAGAAATTTTCTTATTTTGGGGCAAAAAGGCAGAAATTTTTTTATTTTGGTACAAAATTGCAGAAATTTTTCTTATTTTGGGGCCAAAAGGCAGAAATTTCCCATATTTTGGGGCAAAAATGCAGAAATTCCCCTTATTTTGATGGAAATAGGCTAAAATTTCCCTTACTTGGAGGCAAAAAGGCAGAAATTTCTCTTATTTTGGGGAAAAATTGCAGAAACATCACTTATTTCAGGGTAATAATTCAGAAATTTTCCTTATTTTGGGACAAAAAAGACAGAAATTCCCTTTGTTTTGGGGAAAAAAGACATAAATTCCACTTATTTAGAGGCAAAAAAGCAGAAATTCCCCTTATTTTGGAGCAAAATTTCAGAAATTACCCTTTTTTATGGCAAAAAGGTATGCATTCTTTTTATTTTCGGGCAAAAAGGCAGAAATTCCTCGTATTTTGGAGCAAAATTTCAGAAATTCCCCTAATTGTGGGGCAAAAAGGCAGAAATTCCCTATATGTTGGGGCAAAAAGACAGAAATTCTCATTATTTTGGGGCAAAACTCAGAAATTCCACTTATTTTGGGGCAAAATTTCAGAAATTTCCCTTATTTTGGGGCAAAATTGCAGAATGTTCACTTATTTTGGGGCAAAATTGCATAAATTTCACTTATTTCAGAAAAAAAAAGCAGAATTTATCTTATTTCTTGGCAAAATGGCAGAAATTTCTCATATTTTGTGGTAAAAAAGCAGAAATTCCCCTTATTTTGAAGCAAAAATGAAGAAATTTCCCTTTTTTATTCCAAAAAGGAGTGCATTCTTCTTATTTTCGGGCAAAAAGGCAGAAATTCACCGTATTTTATAGCAAAATTGCAGAAATTTCTCTTTTTTGTGGCAAAAAGGTATGCATTCTTTTTATTTTGGACACAAAGGCAGAAATTGTCTGTATTTCGGAGCAAAATTGCAGAAATTCCCCTAATTGTGGGGCAAAAATGCTGAAATTCCCTATATGTTGGGGCAAAAAGACAGAAATTCTTTCTATTTTGGGGCAAAACTCAGAAATTCCACTTATTTTGGGGCAAAATTGCAGAAATTTCCCTTATTTTGGGGGCAGAATTGCAAAAATTTTACTTATTTTGGGGCAAAATTGCAGAAATTTCACTTATTTCAGGGAAAAAAAGCAGAAATTTTCTTATTTTGGGGCAAAAGAGAAGAAATTTCTCATATTTTGTGGCAAAAATGCAGAAATTCCCCTTATTTTGAGGTAAAAAAGCTGAAATTCCCCTTATTTGGGTGCAAAAAGGCAGAATTTTCTTTTATTTTGGGAAAAAATTGCAGAAATTTCACTTATTTCAGGGTAATAAGTCAGAAATTTTCCTTATTTTGGGGCCAAAAAACATAAAATCCCTTTGTTTTGGGGGGAAAAGACAGAAATTCCACTTATTTAGAGGAAAAAAGCAGAAATTCTTCTTCTTTTGGAACAAAAATGAAGAAATTTCACTTTTTTATGGCAAAAAGGTATGCATTCTTCTTATTTACGTACAAAAAGGAAGAAATTTCCTCTATTTTGCAGCAAAATTGCAGAAATTCCTCTAATTGTGGCTAGAATACGCAGAAATTCCCTATATGTTGGGGCAAAAAGACAGAAATTCTCCTTATTTTGGGGCAAAACTAAGAAATTTCACTTTTTTTGGGGCAAAATTGCAGAAATTTCACTTATTTCAGAAAAAAAGCAGAAATTTTCTTATTTTGGATCAAAAAGGCAGAAATTGCTTTTATTTTGGTACAAAATTGAAGAAATTTTTCTTATTTTGGGCAAAATCAGAAATTACCCATATTTTGGGGCAAAAATGCAGAAATTCCCTTTATTTTGAGGTAAAAAGGCTGAAATTCCCCTTATTTGGGGGCAAAAAGTAAGAAATTCCTCTTATTTTTGGGCAAAAAGCAGACATTTCACTTATTTTGAGGAAAATTTTAGAAATTTAACTTATTTCAGGGCAAAATCAGAAATTTTCCTCATTTTGGGGCAGAAAGGCAGAAATTCCTAATATTTTGTGGCAAAAAAGGAGAAATTCCTTTTATTTTGAGGTAAAAAGGCTGAAATTCCCCTTATTTGGGGGCAATAAGGCAGAAATTTCCCTTATTTTGAAGCAAAATTGCAGAAATTTAACTTATTTCAGGGTAATAAGTCAAAAATTTTTCTTTTTTTGCGGCAAAAAAGACAGAAATTCCCTTTGTTTTGTGGGAAAAAGACAGAAATTTTACTTATTTAGAGGCAAAAAAGCAGAAATTCTCCTTATTTTGAAGCAAAAATGAAGAAATTTTCCTTTTTTATGGAAAAAAGGTATGCATTCTTCTTATTTTCAGGCAAAAAGGCAGAAATTCCCCGTATTTTGGAGCAAAATTGCAGAAATTCCCCTATTTGTGAGGCAAAAAGGCAGAAATTCCCTATATGTTGGGGCAAAAAGACAGAATTTCATTTTATTTTGGGGCAAAACTCAGAAATTCCACTTATTTTGGGGCAAAATTCCAGAAATTCCACTTATTTTGGGGCAAAATTGCAGAAATTTCCCTTATTTTGGGGCAAAATTGCAGAAATTTCACTTATTTTAGGGTAATAAGTAAGAAATTTTCCTTATTTTGGGGCATAAAAGACAGAAATTCCCTTTGTTTTGGGGGGAAAAGACAGAAATTTTACTTATTTAGATGCAAAAAAGCAGAAATTCCCCTTATTTTGGAGTAAAAATGAAGAAATTTCCATTTTTTATGGCAAAAAGAAATGCATTCTTCTTATTTTCAGGCAAAAAGGTTGAAATTCCTCGTATTTTGGAGCAAAATTGCAGAAATTCCCCTATTTGTGGGGAAAAAAGGCAGAAATTTCCTATATATTGGGGCAAAATTACAGAAATTCACCTTATTTTGGGGCAAAACTCAGAAATTCCACTTATTTTGGGGCAAAATTTCAGAAATTTCCCTTATTTTGGGGCAAAATTGCAGAATGTTCACTTATTTTGGGGCAAAATTGCATAAATTTCACTTATTTCAGAAAAAAAAGCAGAATTTATCTTATTTCGGGGCAAAATGGCAGAAATTTCTCATATTTTGTGGCATAAAAGCAGAAATTCCCCTTATTTTGAAGCAAAAATGAAGAAATTTCCCTTTTTTATTCCAAAAAGGAGTGCATTCTTCTTATTTTCGGGCAAAAAGGCAGAAATTCACCGTATTTTATAACAAAATTGCAGAAATTCCCCGAATTGTGGGGCAAAAATGCAGAAATTCCCTATATGTTGGGGCAAAAAGCCAGAAATTCTCCTTATTTGGGGGCAAAACTCAGAAATTACACTTATTTTGGGGCAAAATTCCAGAAATTTCCTTTCTTTTGGGGCAAAAAGGCAGAAATTCCTAATATTTTGTAGCAAAAATGCCGAAATTCCCCTTATTTTGAGGTAAAAATGCTGAAATTCCCTTTATTTGGGGGCAAAAAGTCAGAAATTTCCATTATTTTGGGGCAAAATTGCATAAATTTCACTTACTTCAAAGTAATATGTCAGAAATTTTATTTATTTTGGGGCAAAAAAGACAGAAATTCTTTTTGTTTTGGGAGAGAAATACAGAAATTCCAATTATTTAGTGGCAAAAAGCAGAAATTCCCCTTATTTTGGGGCAAAAATTAAGAAATTTCCCTTTTTATGGCAAAAAGGTATGCATTTTTCTTATTTTCGGGCAAAAAGGCAGAAATTCCTCGTATTTTAGAGCAAAATTGCAGAAATTCCCCTAATTGTGGGGCAAAAAGTCAGAAATTCCCTATATGTTGGGGCAAAAAGGCAGAAATTCTCCTTACTTTGGGGCAAAACTCAGAAATTCCACTTATTTTGGGGGCAAAATTCCAGAAATTTCCCTTTATTTTGGTGCAAAAAGCAGAAATTCCTAATATTTTGTGGCAAAAATGCAGAAATTCCCCTTATTTTGAGGTAAAAAGGCTGAAATTCCCCTTATTTGGGGGCAAAAAAGCAGAAATTTTCTCTTATTTTGGGGCAAAATTGCAGAAATTTCACTTATTTCAGGGTAATAATCAGAAATATTCTTTATTATGGGGCAAAATGGACAGAAATTCCCTATGTTTTAGGGGAAAAAGACAGAAATTCTGCTTATTTAGAAGCAAAAAAGCAGAAATTCCCCTTATTTTGGAACAAAAATGAAGAAATTTACCTTTTTTATGGCAAAAAGTTATGCATTCTTCTTATTTTCCAGCCAAAAGGCAGAAATTTTCCGTATTTTGGAGCAAAATTACAGTAATTCCCCTAATTGTGGGGCAAAAAGGCAGAAATTCCCTATATGTTGCGGCAAAAAGACAGAAATTCTCCTTATTTTGGGGCAAAACTCAGAAATTCCACTTATTTTGGGGCAAAATTCCAGAAATTTCTTTTATTTTGTGGCAACATTGCAGAAATTTCACTTATTTTGGGGCAAAATTGCAGAAATTTCACTTATTTCAGAAAAAAAAGCAGAAATTTTCTTATTTTGGGGCAAAAAGGCAGAAATTTCTTTTATCTTGGTACAAAATTGCAGAAATTTTTCTTATTTTGGGTCAAAAAGGCAGAAATTTCTCATATTTTGGGGAAAAAATGCAGAAATTCCCATTATCTTGAGGTAAAAAGGCTGAAATTCCCCTTATTTGGGGGCAAAAAGGCAGAAATTTCCCTTATTTGGGGGCAAAATTTCAGAAATTTCACTTATTTCAGTGTAATAAGTCAGAAATTTTCCTTATTTTGGGGCAAAAAAGACAGAAATTCCCTTTGTTTTTAGGGGAAAAAGACAGAAATTCCACATTTTTGGAGGCAAAAAAGCAGAAATTCCTTTTATTTTGGAGCAAAAATGAATTTTTCTTTTTTGTGGCAAAAGGTATACATTCTCCTTATTTTCAGGCTAAAAAGCAGAAATTCCCTTTATTTTTGAGCAAAATTGCAGAAATTCCCCTAATTGTGGGGCAAAAAGGCAGAAATTGCCTATATGTTGGGGCAAAAAGACAGAAATTCTCTTTATTTTGGGGCAAAACTCAGAAATTGCACTTATTTTGGGGCAAAATTCCAGAAATTTCCCTAATTTTGGGGCAAAATTGCAGAAATTTCAATTATTTTGGGGCAAAATTGCAGAAATTTCACTTATTTCAGAGAAAAAAAACAGAAATTTTCCTTATTTTGTGCAAAATACAGAAATTCCTAATATTTTGTGGCAAAAATGCAGAAATTCCCCTTATTTTGAGGTAAAAAGGCTGAAATTCCTCTTATTTGGGGGCAAAAAGGCAGAAATTTCTCTTATTTTGGGGCAAAATTGCAGAAATTTCACTTATTTCAGGGTAATAAGTCAGAAATTTTCCTTATTTTGGAGCAAAAAAGACAGAAATTCTCTTTGTTTTGCGGGAAAAAGACAGAAATTCCACTTATTTAGAGGCAAATAGCAGAAATTCCCCTTATTTTGGAGCAAAATTGCAGAAATTTCCCTTTTTTATGGCAAAAAGGTATGCATTCTTTTTATTTTTGGGCAAAAAGGCAGAAATTCCCTGTATTTTGGAGCAAATTCAGAAATTCCCATAATTGTGGGGCAAAAAGGCAGAAATTCCCTATATTTTGAGGCAAAAATCAGAAATTCTCCTTATTTTGGGGCAAAACTCAGAAATTCCACTTATTTTGGAGCACAATTCCAGAAATTTTTTTTATTTTGTGGCAAAATTGCAGAAATTTCACTTATTTTGGGGCAAAATTGCAGAAATTTCACTTATTTCATGAAAAAAAGAAGAAATTTTTTTTGAGGCAAAAAGTCGGAAATTTCCCATATTTTGTTGCAAAAATGCAGAAATTCCCCTTATTTTGAGGTAAAAAGGCTGAAATTCCTTGTATTTGGGGGCAAAAAGGCAGAAATTTCCCTTATTTTGGGGCAAAATTGCAGAAATTTCACTTATTTCAGAAAAAAAGCAGAAATTTTCTTATTTTGGGGCAAAAAGGAAGAAATTTTTTTATTTTGGTACAAAATTGCAGAAATTTTTCTTATTTTGGGGCCAAAAGGCAGAAATTTCCCATATTTTGGGGCAAAAATGCAGAAATTCCTTTTATTTTGAGGGAAATAGGCTAAAATTTCCCTTACTTGGAGGCAAAAAGGCAGAAATTTCTCTTATTTTGGGGCAAAATTGCAGAAACATCACTTATTTCAGGGTAATAATTCAGAAATTTTCCTTATTTTGGGGCAAAAAAGACAGAAATTCCCTTTGTTTTAGGGAAAAAAGACATAAATTCCACTTATTTAGAGGCAAAAAAGCAGAAATTGCCCTTATTTTGGAGCAAAATTTCAGAAATTTCCCTTTTTTATGGCAAAAAGGTATGCATTCTTTTTATTTTCGGGCAAAAAGGCAGAAATTCCTCGTATTTTGGAGCAAAATTTCAGAAATTCCCCTAATTGTGGGGCAAAAAGGCAGAAATTCCCTATATGTTGTGGCAAAAAGACAGAAATTCTCATTATTTTGGGGCAAAACTCAGAAATTCCACTTATTTTGGGGCAAAATTTCAGAAATTTCCCTTATTTTGGGGCAAAATTGCAGAATGTTCACTTATTTTGGGGCAAAATTGCATAAATTTCACTTATTTCAGAAAAAAAAGCAGAATTTATCTTATTTCTTGGCAAAATGGCAGAAATTTCTCATATTTTGTGGTAAAAAAGCAGAAATTCCCCTTATTTTGAATCAAAAATGAAGAAATTTCCCTTTTTTATTCCAAAAAGGAGTGCATTCTTCTTATTTTCGGGCAAAAAGGCAGAAATTCACCGTATTTTATAGCAAAATTGCAGAAATTTCTCTTTTTTGTGGCAAATAGGTATGCATTCTTCTTATTTTGGACACAAAGGCAGAAATTTCCTGTATTTTGGAGCAAAATTGCAGAAATTCCCCTAATTGTGGGGCAAAAAGGCTGAAATTCCCTATATGTTGGGGCAAAAAGACAGAAATTCTTTTTATTTTGGTGCAAAACTCAGAAATTCCACTTATTTTGGGGCAAAATTGCAGAAATTTCCGTTATTTTGGGGGCAGAATTGCAAAAATTTTACTTATTTTGGGGCAAAATTGCAGAAATTTCACTTATTTCAGGGAAAAAAAGCAGAAATTTTCTTATTTTGGGGCAAAAGAGAAGAAATTTCTCATATTTTGTGGCAAAAATGCAGAAATTCCCCTTATTTTGAGGTAAAAAAGCTGAAATTCCCCTTATTTGGGTGCAAAAAGGCAGAATTTTCTTTTATTTTGGGAAAAAATTGCAGAAATTTCACTTATTTCAGGGTAATAAGTCAGAAATTTTTCTTATTTTGGGGCCAAAAAACAGAAAATCCCTTTGTTTTGGGGGGAAAAGACAGAAATTCCACTTATTTAGAGGCAAAATGCAGAAATTCTTCTTATTTTGGAACAAAAATGAAGAAATTTCACTTTTTTATGGCAAAAAGGTATGCATTCTTCTTATTTACGGACAAAAAGGAAGAAATTTCCTGTATTTTGCAGCAAAATTGCAGAAATTCCTCTAATTGTGGCTAGAAAACGCAGAAATTCCCTATATGTTGGGGCAAAAAGACAGAAATTCTCCTTATTTTGGGGCAAAACTAAGAAATTTCACTTATTTTGGGGCAAAATTGCAGAAATTTCACTTATTTCAGAAAAAAAGCAGAAATTTTCTTATTTTGGATCAAAAAGGCAGAAATTGCTTTTATTTTGGTACAAAATTGCAGAAATTTTTCTTATTTTGGGGCAAAAAGCAGAAATTCTTAATATTTTGTGGCAAAAATGCAGAAATTCCCCTTATTTTGAGGTAAAAATGCTGAAATTCCCCTTATTTGGGGGTAAAAAGGCAGAAATTTCTTTTATTTTGGTACAAAATTGCAAAAATTTTTCTTATTTTGGGCAAAATCAGAAATTTCCCATATTTTGGGGCAAAAATGCAGAAATTCCCCTTATTTTGAGGTAAAAAGGCTGAAATTCCCCTTATTTGGGGGCAAAAAGTAAGAAATTCCTCTTATTTTTGGGCAAAAAGCAGACATTTCACTTATTTTGGGGAAAATTTTAGAAATTTAACTTATTTCAGGGCAAAGAGTCAGAAATTTTCCTCATTTTGGGGCAGAAAGGCAGAAATTCCTAATATTTTTTGGCAAAAATGCAGACATTCCCCTTATTTTGAGGTAAAAAGGCTGAAATTCCCTTTATTTGGGGGCAAAAAGGCAGAAATTTCCCTTATTTTGAAGCAAAATTGCAGAAATTTAACTTATTTCAGGGTAATAAGTCAAAAATTTTTCTTTTTTTGCGGCAAAAAAGACAGAAATTCCCTTTGTTTTGTGGGAAAAAGACAGAAATTTTACTTATTTAGAGGCAAAAAAGCAGAAATTCTCCTTATTTTGAAGCAAAAATGAAGAAATTTTCCTTTTTTATGGAAAAAAAGGAATGCATTCTTCTTATTTTCAGGCAAAAAGGCAGAAATTCCCAGTATTTTGGAGCAAAATTGCAGAAATTCCCCTATTTGTGAAGCAAAAAGGCAGAAATTCCCTATATGTTGGGGCAAAAAGACAGAATTTCTTTTTATTTTGGAGCAAAACTCAGAAATTCCACTTATTTTGGGGCAAAATTCCAGAAATTTCCCTTATTTTGGGGCAAAATTGCAGAAATTTCCCTTATTTTGGGGCAAAATTGCAGAAATTTCACTTATTTTAGGGTAATAAGTAAGAAATTTTCCTTATTTTGGGGCATAAAAGACAGAAAATCCCTTTGTTTTGGGGGGAAAAGACAGAAATTTTACTTATTTAGATGCAAAAAAGCAGAAAATCCCCTTATTTTGGAGTAAAAATGAAGAAATTTCCCTTTTTTATGGCAAAAAGAAATGCATTCTTCTTATTTTCAGGCAAAAAGGTTGAAATTCCTCGTATTTTGGAGCAAAATTGCAGAAATTCCCCTATTTGTGGGGAAAAAAGGCAGAAATTTCCTATATATTGGGGCAAAATTACAGAAATTCACCTTATTTTGGGGCAAAACTCAGAAATTCCACTTATTTTGGGGCAAAATATCAGAAATTTCCCTAATTTTGGGGCAAAATTGCAGAATGTTCACTTATTTTGGGGCAAAATTGCATAAATTTCACTTATTTCAGAAAAAAAAGCAGAATTTATCTTATTTCGGGGCAAAATGGCAGAAATTTCTCATATTTTGTGGCAAAAAAGCAGAAATTCCCCTTATTTTGAAGCAAAAATGAAGAAATTTCCCTTTTTTATTCCAAAAAGGAGTGCATTCTTCTTATTTTCGGGCAAAAAGGCAGAAATTCACCGTATTTTATAGCAAAATTGCAGAAATTCCCCGAATTGTGGGGCAAAAATGCAGAAGTTCCCTATATGTTGGGTCAAAAAGACAGAAATTCTCCTTATTTTGGGGCAAAACTCAGAAATTCCACTTATTTTGGGGCAAAATTCCAGAAATTTCCTTTCTTTTGGGGCAAAAAGGCAGAAATTCCTAATATTTTGTAGCAAAAATGCCAAAATTCCCCTTATTTTGAGGTAAAAATGCTGAAATTCCCTTTATTTGGGGGCAAAAAGTCAGAAATTTCCATTATTTTGGGGCAAAATTGCATAAATTTCACTTACTTCAAAGTAATATGTCAGAAATTTTATTTATTTGGGGCAAAAAAGACAGAAATTCTTTTTGTTTTGGGAGAGAAATACAGAAATTCCAATTATTTAGTGGCAAAAAGCAGAAATTCCCCTTATTTTGGAGCAAAAATTAAGAAATTTCCCTTTTTATGGCAAAAAGGTATGCATTTTTCTTATTTTCGGGCAAAAAGGCAGAAATTCCTCGTATTTTAGAGCAAAATTGCAGAAATTCCCCTAATTGTGGGGCAAAAAGTCAGAAATTCCCTATATGTTGGGGCAAAAAGGCAGAAATTCTCCTTACTTTGGGGCAAAACTCAGAAATTCCACTTATTTTGGGGGCAAAATTCCAGAAATTTCCCTTTATTTTGGAGCAAAAAGGCAGAAATTCCTAATATTTTGTGGCAAAAATGCAGAAATTCCCCTTATTTTGAGGTAAAAAGGCTGAAATTCCCCTTATTTGGGGGCAAAAAAGCAGAAATTTTCTCTTATTTTGGGGCAAAATTGCAGAAATTTCACTTATTTCAGGGTAATAATCAGAAATATTCTGTATTATGGGGCAAAATGGACAGAAATTCCCTATGTTTTGGGGGAAAAAGACAGAAATTCTGCTTATTTAGAAGCAAAAAAGCAGAAATTCCCCTTATTTTGGAACAAAAATGAAGAAATTTACCTTTTTTATGGCAAAAAGTTATGCATTCTTCTTATTTTCCAGCCAAAAGGCAGAAATTTTCCGTATTTTGGAGCAGAATTGCAGTAATTCCCCTAATTGTGGGGCAAAAAGGCAGAAATTCCCTATAGGTTGCGGCAAAAAGACAGAAATTCTCCTTATTTTGGGGCAAACTCAGAAATTCCACTTATTTTGGGGCAAAATTCCAGAAATTTCTTTTATTTTGTGGCAAAATTGCAGAAATTTCACTTATTTTGGGGCAAAATTGCAGAAATTTCACTTATTTCAGAAAAAAAAGCAGAAATTTTCTTATTTTGGGGCAAAAAGGCAGAAATTTCTTTTATCTTGGTACAAAATTGCACAAATTTTTCTTATTTTGGGTCAAAAAGGCAGAAATTTCTCATATTTTGGGGAAAAAATGCAGAAATTCCCATTATCTTGAGGTAAAAAGGCTGAAATTCCCCTTATTTGGGGGCAAAAAGGCAGAAATTTCCCTTATTTGGGGGCAAAATTTCAGAAATTTCACTTATTTCAGGGTAATAAGTCAGAAATTTTCCTTATTTTGGGGCAAAAAGACAGAAATTCCCTTTGTTTTTAGGGGAAAAAGACAGAAATTTCACATTTTTGGAGGCAAAATAGCAGAAATTCCTTTTATTTTGGAGCAAAAATGAATTTTTCTTTTTTCTGGCAAAAGGTATACATTCTCCTTATTTTCATGCTAAAAAGCAGAAATTCCCTTTATTTTTGAGCAAAATTGCAGAAATTCCCTTAATTGTGGGGCAAAAAGGCAGAAATTGCCTATATGTTGGGGCAAAAAGACAGAAATTCTCCTTATTTTGGGGCAAACCTCAGAAATTGCACTTATTTTGGGGCAAAATTCCAGAAATTTCCCTAATTTTGGGGCAAAATTGCAGAAATTTCAGTTATTTTGGGGCAAAATTGCAGAAATTTTACTTATTTCAGAGAAATAAAACAGAAATTTTCCTTATTTTGTGCAAAATGCAGAAATTCCTAATATTTTGTGGCAAAAATGCAGAAATTCCCCTTATTTTGAGGTAAAAAGGCTGAAATTCCCCTTATTTGGGGGCAAAAAGGCAGAAATTTCTCTTATTTTGGGGCAAAATTGCAGAAATTTCACTTATTTCAGGGTAATAAGTCAGAATTTTTCCTTATTTTGGAGCAAAAAAGACAGAAATTCTCTTTGTTTTGCGGGAAAAAGACAGAAATTCCACTTATTTAGAGGCAAAAAAGCAGAAATTCCCCTTATTTTGGAGCAAAATTGCAGAAATTTCCCTTTTTTATGGCAAAAAGGTATGCATTCTTTTTATTTTTGGGCAAAAAGGCAGAAATTCCCTGTATTTTGGAGCAAAATTTCAGAAATTCCCATAATTGTGGGGCAAAAAGGCAGAAATTCCCTATATTTTGGGGCAAAAATAAGAAATTCTCTTTATTTTGGGGCAAAACTCAGAAATTTCACTTATTTTGGAGCACAATTCCAGAAATTTCTTTTATTTTGTGGCAAAATTGCAGAAATTTCACTTATTTTGGGGCAAAATTTCAGAAATTTCCCTTATTTTGGGGCAAAATTGCAGAATGTTCACTTATTTTGGGGCAAAATTGCATAAATTTCACTTATTTCAGAAAAAAAAGCAGAATTTATCTTATTTCTTGGCAAAATGGCAGAAATTTCTCATATTTTGTGGTAAAAAAGCAGAAATTCCCCTTATTTTGAAGCAAAAATGAAGAAATTTCCCTTTTTTATTCCAAAAAGGAGTGCATTCTTCTTATTTTCGGGCAAAAAGGCAGAAATTCACCGTATTTTATAGCAAAATTGCAGAAATTTCTCTTTTTTGTGGCAAAAAGGTATGCATTCTTCTTATTTTGGACACAAAGGCAGAAATTTCCTGTATTTTGGAGCAAAATTGCAGAAATTCCCCTAATTGTGGGGCAAAAAGGCTGAAATTCCCTATATGTTGGGGCAAAAAGACAGAAATTCTTTTTATTTTGGTGCAAAACTCAGAAATTCCACTTATTTTGGGGCAAAATTGCAGAAATTTCCGTTATTTTGGGGGCAGAATTGCAAAAATTTTACTTATTTTGGGGCAAAATTGCAGAAATTTCACTTATTTCAGGGAAAAAAGCAGAAATTTTCTTATTTTGGGGCAAAAGAGAAGAAATTTCTCATATTTTGTGGCAAAAATGCAGAAATTCCCCTTATTTTGAGGTAAAAAAGCTGAAATTCCCCTTATTTGGGTGCAAAAAGGCAGAATTTTCTTTTATTTTGGGAAAAAATTGCAGAAATTTCACTTATTTCAGGGTAATAAGTCAGAAATTTTTCTTATTTTGGGGCCAAAAAACAGAAAATCCCTTTGTTTTGGGGGGAAAAGACAGAAATTCCACTTATTTAGAGGCAAAATGCAGAAATTCTTCTTATTTTGTAACAAAAATGAAGAAATTTCACTTTTTTATGGCAAAAAGCTATGCATTCTTCTTATTTATGGACAAAAAGGAAGAAATTTCCTGTATTTTGCAGCAAAATTGCAGAAATTCCTCTAATTGTGGCTAGAATACGCAGAAATTCCCTATATGTTGGGGCAAAAAGACAGAAATTCTCCTTATTTTGGGGCAAAACTAAGAAATTTCACTTATTTTGGGGCAAAATTGCAGAAATTTCACTTATTTCAGAAAAAAAGCAGAAATTTTCTTATTTTGGATCAAAAAGGCAGAAATTGCTTTTATTTTGGTACAAAATTGCAGAAATTTTTCTTATTTTGGGGCAAAAGGCAGAAATTCTTAATATTTTGTGGCAAAAATGCAGAAATTCCCCTTATTTTGAGGTAAAAATGCTGAAATTCCCCTTATTTGGGGGTAAAAAGGCAGAAATTTCTTTTATTTTGGTACAAAATTGCAAAAATTTTTCTTATTTTGGGCAAAATCAGAAATTTCACATATTTTGGGGCAAAAATGCAGAAATTCCCCTTATTTTGAGGTAAAAAGGCTGAAATTCCCCTTATTTGGGGGCAAAAAGTAAGAAATTCCTCTTATTTTTGGGCAAAAAGCAGACATTTCACTTATTTTGGGGAAAATTTTAGAAATTTAACTTATTTCAGGGCAAAAAGTCAGAAATTTTCCTCATTTTGGGGCAGAAAGGCAGAAATTCCTAATATTTTTTGGCAAAAATGCAGAAATTCCCCTTATTTTGAGGTAAAAAGGCTGAAATTCCCATTATTTGGGGGCAAAAAGGCAGAAATTTCCCTTATTTTAAGGCAAAATTGCAGAAATTTAACTTATTTCAGGGTAATAAGTCAAAAATTTTTCTTTTTTTGCGGCAAAAAAGACAGAAATTCCCTTTGTTTTGTGGGAAAAAGACAGAAATTTTACTTATTTAGAGGCAAAAAAGCAGAAATTCTCCTTATTTTGAAGCAAAAATGAAGAAATTTTCCTTTTTTATGGAAAAAAAGGAATGCATTCTTCTTATTTTCAGGCAAAAAGGCAGAAATTCCCAGTATTTTGGAGCAAAATTGCAGAAATTCCCCTATTTGTGAAGCAAAAAGGCAGAAATTCCCTATATGTTGGGGCAAAAAGACAGAATTTCTTTTTATTTTGGAGCAAAACTCAGAAATTCCACTTATTTTGGGGCAAAATTCCAGAAATTTCCCTTATTTTGGGGCAAAATTGCAGAAATTTCCCTTATTTTGGGGCAAAATTGCAGAAATTTGACTTATTTTAGGGTAATAAGTAAGAAATTTTCCTTATTTTGGGGCATAAAAGACAGAAATTCCCTTTGTTTTGGGGGGAAAAGACAGAAATTTTACTTATTTAGATGCAAAAAAGCAGAAAATCCCCTTATTTTGGAGTAAAAATGAAGAAATTTCCCTTTTTTATGGCAAAAAGAAATGCATTCTTCTTATTTTCAGGCAAAAAGGTTGAAATTCCTCGTATTTTGGAGCAAAATTGCAGAAATTCCCCTATTTGTGGGGAAAAAAGGCAGAAATTTCCTATATATTGGGGCAAAATTACAGAAATTCACCTTATTTTGGGGCAAAACTCAGAAATTCCACTTATTTTGGGGCAAAATATCAGAAATTTCCCTTATTTTGGGGCAAAATTGCAGAATGTTCACTTATTTTGGGGCAAAATTGCATAAATTTCACTTATTTCAGAAAAAAAAGCAGAATTTATCTTATTTCGGGGCAAAATGGCAGAAATTTCTCATATTTTGTGGCAAAAAAGCAGAAATTCCCCTTGTTTTGAAGCAAAAATGAAGAAATTTCCCTTTTTTATTCCAAAAAGGAGTGCATTCTTCTTATTTTCGGGCAAAAAGGCAGAAATTCACCGTATTTTATAGCAAAATTGCAGAAATTCCCCGAATTGTGGGGCAAAAATGCAGAAGTTCCCTATATGTTGGGTCAAAAAGACAGAAATTCTCCTTATTTTGGGGCTAAACTCAGAAATTCCACTTATTTTGGGGCAAAATTCCAGAAATTTCCTTTCTTTTGGGGCAAAAAGGCAGAAATTCCTAATATTTTGTAGCAAAAATGCCAAAATTCCCCTTATTTTGAGGTAAAAATGCTGAAATTCCCTTTATTTGGGGGCAAAAAGTCAGAAATTTCCATTATTTTGGGGCAAAATTGCATAAATTTCACTTACTTCAAAGTAATATGTCAGAAATTTTATTTATTTGGGGCAAAAAAGACAGAAATTCTTTTTGTTTTGGGAGAGAAATACAGAAATTCCAATTATTTAGTGGCAAAAAGCAGAAATTCCCCTTATTTTGGAGCAAAAATTAAGAAATTTCCCTTTTTATGGCAAAAAGGTATGCATTTTTCTTATTTTCGGGCAAAAAGGCAGAAATTCCTCGTATTTTAGAGCAAAATTGCAGAAATTCCCCTAATTGTGGGGCAAAAAGTCAGAAATTCCCTATATGTTGGGGCAAAAAGGCAGAAATTCTCCTTACTTTGGGGCAAAACTCAGAAATTCCACTTATTTTGGGGGCAAAATTCCAGAAATTTCCCTTTATTTTGGAGCAAAAAGGCAGAAATTCCTAATATTTTGTGGCAAAAATGCAGAAATTCCCCTTATTTTGAGGTAAAAAGGCTGAAATTCCCCTTATTTGGGGGCAAAAAAGCAGAAATTTTCTCTTATTTTGGGGCAAAATTGCAGAAATTTCACTTATTTCAGGGTAATAATCAGAAATATTCTGTATTATGGGGCAAAATGGACAGAAATTCCCTATGTTTTGGGGGAAAAAGACAGAAATTCTGCTTATTTAGAAGCAAAAAAGCAGAAATTCCCCTTATTTTGGAACAAAAATGAAGAAATTTACCTTTTTTATGGCAAAAAGTTATGCATTCTTCTTATTTTCCAGCCAAAAGGCAGAAATTTTCCGTATTTTGGAGCAGAATTGCAGTAATTCCCCTAATTGTGGGGCAAAAAGGCAGAAATTCCCTATAGGTTGCGGCAAAAAGACAGAAATTCTCCTTATTTTGGGGCAAACTCAGAAATTCCACTTATTTTGGGGCAAAATTCCAGAAATTTCTTTTATTTTGTGGCAAAATTGCAGAAATTTCACTTATTTTGGGGCAAAATTGCAGAAATTTCACTTATTTCAGAAAAAAAGCAGAAATTTTCTTATTTTGGGGCAAAAAGGCAGAAATTTCTTTTATCTTGGTACAAAATTGCACAAATTTTTCTTATTTTGGGTCAAAAAGGCAGAAATTTCTCATATTTTGGGGAAAAAATGCAGAAATTCCCATTATCTTGAGGTAAAAAGGCTGAAATTCCCCTTATTTGGGGGCAAAAAGGCAGAAATTTCCCTTATTTGGGGGCAAAATTTCAGAAATTTCACTTATTTCAGGGTAATAAGTCAGAAATTTTCCTTATTTTGGGGCAAAAAGACAGAAATTCCCTTTGTTTTTAGGGGAAAAAGACAGAAATTTCACATTTTTGGAGGCAAAAAAGCAGAAATTCCTTTTATTTTGGAGCAAAAATGAATTTTTCTTTTTTGTGGCAAAAGGTATACATTCTCCTTATTTTCATGCTAAAAAGCAGAAATTCCCTTTATTTTTGAGCAAAATTGCAGAAATTCCCTTAATTGTGGGGCAAAAAGGCAGAAATTGCCTATATGTTGGGGCAAAAAGACAGAAATTCTCCTTATTTTGGGGCAAACCTCAGAAATTGCACTTATTTTGGGGCAAAATTCCAGAAATTTCCCTAATTTTGGGGCAAAATTGCAGAAATTTCAGTTATTTTGGGGCAAAATTGCAGAAATTTCACTTATTTCAGAGAAAAAAAACAGAAATTTTCCTTATTTTGTGCAAAATGCAGAAATTCCTAATATTTTGTGGCAAAAATGCAGAAATTCCCCTTATTTTGAGGTAAAAAGGCTGAAATTCCCCTTATTTGGGGGCAAAAAGGCAGAAATTTCTCTTATTTTGGGGCAAAATTGCAGAAATTTCACTTATTTCAGGGTAATAAGTCAGAATTTTTCCTTATTTTGGAGCAAAAAAGACAGAAATTCTCTTTGTTTTGCTGGAAAAAGACAGAAATTCCACTTATTTAGAGGCAAAAAAGCAGAAATTCCCCTTATTTTGGAGCAAAATTGCAGAAATTTCCCTTTTTTATGGCAAAAAGGTATGCATTCTTTTTATTTTTGGGCAAAAAGGCAGAAATTCCCTGTATTTTGGAGCAAAATTTCAGAAATTTCCATAATTGTGGGGCAAAAAGGCAGAAATTCCCTATATTTTGGGGCAAAAATAAGAAATTCTCTTTATTTTGGGGCAAAACTCAGAAATTCCACTTATTTTGGAGCACAATTCCAGAAATTTCTTTTATTTTGTTGCAAAATTGCAGAAATTTCACTTATTTTGGGGCAAAATTGCAGAAAATTCACTTATTTCATGGAAAAAAGAAGAAATTTTCTTTTTTTTGAGGCAAAAAGAGAAATTTCCCATATTTTGGTGCAAAAATGCAGAAATTCCCCTTATTTTGAGGTAAAAAGGCTGAAATTCCCCGTATTTGGGGGCAAAAAGGCAGAAATTTCCCTTATTTTGGGGCAAAATTGCAGAAATTTCACTTATTTCAGAAAAAAAGCAGAAATTTTCTTATTTTGGGGCAAAAAGGCAGAAATTTTTTTATTTTGGTACAAAATTGCAGAAATTTTTCGTATTTTGGAGCCAAAAGGAAGAAATTTCCCATATTTTGGGGCAAAAATGCAGAAATTCCCCTTATTTTGAGGGAAATAGGCTAAAATTTCCCTTACTTGGAGGCAAAAGGGCAAAAACTTCTCTTATTTTGGGGCAAAATTGCAGAAACATCACTTATTTCAGGGTAATAATTCAGAAATTTTCCTTATTTTCGGGCAAAAAAGACTGAAATTCCCTTAGTTTTGGGGAAAAAAGACATAAATTCCACTTATAGAGACAAAAAAGCAGAAATTGCCCTTATTTTGGAGCAAAATTTCAGAAATTTCCCTTTTTTATGGCAAAAAGGTATGCATTCTTTTTATTTTCGGGCAAAAAGGCAGAAATTCCTCGTATTTTGGAGCAAAATTTCAGAAATTCCCCTAATTGTGGGGCAAAAAGGCAGAAATTCCCTATATGTTGGGGCAAAAAGACAGAAATTCTCATTATTTTGGGGCAAAACTCAGAAATTCCACTTATTTTGGGGCAAAATTCCAGAAATTTCCCTTATTTTGGGGGCAAAATTGCAGAAATTTCACTTATTTTGGGGCAAATTGCAGAAATTTCACTTATTTCAAGGATAAAATGAAGAATTTTTCTTATTTGGAGGCAAAAACGTAGAAATTTCTTTTATTTTGGTACAAAATTGCAGAAATTTTTCTTATTTTGGGCAAAAAGGCAGAAATTTCCCATATTTTGGGGCAAAAATGCAGAAATTCCTTTTATTTTGAGGTAAAAAGGCTGAAATTCCTATTATTTGGGGGCAAAAAGTAAGAAATTCCCATTATTTTGGTGCCAAAAGCAGACATTTCCCTTGTTTTTGGGAAAAATTTCAGAAATTTAACTTATTTCAGGGCAAAAAGTCAGAAATTTTCCTTATTTTGGGGCAGAAAGGCAGAAATTCCTAATATTTTGTGGCAAAATGCAGAAATTCCCCTTATTTTGAGGTAAAAAGGCTGAAATTCCCCTTATTTGGGGGCAAAAAGTCAGAAATTTCCCTTATTTTGGGGCAAAATTGCAGA
Source organism: Micromys minutus (assembly GCF_963924665.1). Classification (NCBI taxonomy): domain Eukaryota; kingdom Metazoa; phylum Chordata; class Mammalia; order Rodentia; family Muridae; genus Micromys; species Micromys minutus. The sequence goes on from NW_027667262.1 coordinate 1,826,753, forward strand.
AATTTCACTTACTTCAAAGTAATAAGTCAGAAATTTTTTTTATTTTGGGGTAAAAAAGACAGAAATTCCTTTTGTTTTGGGGGAGAAAGACAGAAATTCCACTTATTTAGAGGCAAAAAAGCAGAAATTCCCCTTATTTTGGGGCAAAAATGAAGAAATTTCCATTTTTTATGGCATAAAGTTATGCATTCTTATTATTTTCGGGCAAAAAGGCAGAAATTCCCCGTATTTTGGAGCAAAATTGCAGATATTCCCCTAATTGTGGGGCAAAGAGGCAGAAATTTTCTATATGTTGGGGCAAAAAGACAGAAATTCTTCTTATTGTGGGGCAAAACTCAGAATTTTCACATATTTTGGGGCAAAATTGCAGAAATTTCACTTATTTCAGAAAAAAAGCAGAAATTTTCTTATTTTCGGGCAAAAAGGCAGAAATTTCTTTTATTTTGGTACAAAATTGCAGAAATTTTTCTTATTTTGGGGCAAAAAGGCAGAAATTTCCCATATTTTAGGGCAAAAATGCAGAAATTCCCCTTATTTTGAGGTAAAAAGGCTGAAATTCCCCTTATTTGGGGGCAAAAAAGCAGAAATTTCTTTAATTTTGGTACAAAATTGCAGAAATTTTTCTTATTTTGGGCAAAAAAGCAGAAATTTCCCATATTTTGGGGCTAAAATGCAGAAATTCCCATTATTTTGAGGTAAAAAGGCTGACATTCCCCTTATTTGGGGGCAAAAAGTAAGAAATTCCCCTTATTTTGGGTCAAAAAGCAGACATTTCCCATATTTTGGGGAAAAATTTTAGAAATTTAACTTATTTCAGGGCAAAAAGTCAGAAATTTTTCTTATTTTGGGGCACAAAGGCAGAAATTCCTAATATTTTGTGGCAAAAATGCAGAAATTCCTTTTATTTTGAGGTAAAAAGGCTGAAATTCCCCTTATTTGGGGGCAAAAAGGCAGAAATTTCCCTTATTTTGGGGCAAAATTGGAGAAATTTCACTTATTTCAGGGTATAAGTCAGAAATTTTTCTTATTTTGAAGCAAAAAGACAAAAATTCCCTTTGTTTTGTGGGAAAAAGACAGAAATTTTACTTATTTAGAGGCAAAAAAGCAGAAATTCCCCTTATTTTGGAGCAAAAATGAGGAGATTTCCCTTTTTTATGGCAAAAAGGTATGCATTCCTCTTATTTTCAGGCAAAAAGGCAGAAATTCCCCGTATTTTGGAGCAAAATTGAAGAAATTCCTCTAATTTTGGGGCAAAATGGCAGAAATTCCCTATATGTTGGGGCAAAAAGACAGAAATTCCCCTTATTTTGGAGCAAAAATGAAGAAATTTCCCTTTTTTATGGCATAAAGGTATGCATTCCTCTTATTTTCAGGCAAAAAGGCAGAAATTCCCTGTATTTTGGAGCAAAATTAAAGAAATTCTCCTAATTGTGGGGCAAAAAGGATGAAATTCCCTATATGTTGGGGCAAAAAGACAGAAATTCTCCTTATTTAGGAGAAAAACTCAGAAATTTCAATTATTTTGAGGCAAAATTGCAGAAATTTCACTTATTTCAGAAAAAAAGCAGAAATTTTCTTATTTTGGGGCAAAAAAGCAGAAATTTCTTATATTTTGGTACAAAATTGCAGAAATTTTTCTTATTTTGGGGCAAAAAGGCAGAAATTTCCCATATTTTGGGGCAAAAATGCAGAAATTCCCCTTATGTTGAGGTAAAAATGCTGAAATTCTCCTTATTTGGGGGCAAAAATGCAGAAATTTCTCTTATTTTGAGGCAAAATTGCAGAAATTTCACTTATTTCAGGGTAATAAGTCAGAAATTTTTTTTTTATTTTGGGACAAAAAAGACAGAAATTCTCTTTGTTTTGGGGAGAAAAGAGAGTAATTCCACTTATTTAGAGGCAAAAAAGCAGAAATTCCCCTTATTGTGGAGCAAAATTGCAGAAATTTCCCTATTTTGTGGTAAAAAGGTATGCATTCTTCTTATTTTGGACACAAAGGCAGAAATTCCCTGTATTTTGGAGCAAAATTGAAGAAATTCCCCTAATTGCGGGGCAAAAGGCTGAAATTCCCTATATGTTGTGGCAAAAAGACAGAAATTCTCCTTATTTTGGGGCAAAACTCAGAAATTCCACTTATTTTGGGGCAAAATTGCAGAAATTTCCCGTATTTTGGGGCAAAATTGAAAAAATTTCACTTATTTTGGGGCAAAATTCCAGAAATTTCACTTATTTCAGGGAAGAAAAGCAGAATTTTTTTTATTTTGGGGCAAAAAGGCAGAAATTTCTCATATTTTGTGGCAAAAATGCAGAAATTCTCCTTATTTTGAGGTAAAAAAGCTGAAATTCCCCTTATTTGGATGCAAAAAGGCAGAAATTTCTATTATTTTGGGAAAAAATTGCAGAAATTTTACTTATTTCAGGGTAATATGTCAGAAATTTTCTTATCTTGGGGCAAATAAAACAGAAAATCCCTTTGTTTTGGGGGGAAAAGACAGAAATTCCACTTATTTAGAGGCAAAAACGGAGAAATTCCTCTTATTTTGGAACAAAAATGAAGAAAGTTCACTTTTTTATGGCAAAAGGTATGCATTCTTCTTATTTTCGTTCAAAAAGGCAGAAATTTCCCGTATTTTGGAGCAAAATTGCAGAAATTCCTCTAATTGTGGGGCAAAAAGCAGAAATTCCCAATATGTTGGGGCAAAAAGACAGAAATTCTCCTTATTTTGGGGCAAAACTCAGAAATTTCACTTATTTTGGGGCAAAATTGCAGAAATTTCACTTATTTCAGAAAAAAAGCAGAAATTTTCTTATTTTGGATCAAAAAGGCAGAAATTTCTTTTATTTTGGTACAAAATTGCAGAAATTTTTCTTATTTTGGGGCAAAAAGGCAGAAATTCCTAATATTTTGTGGCAAAAAATCAGAAATTCCCCTTATTTTGAGGTAAAAAGGATGAAATTCCCCTTATTTGGGGGCAAAAAGGCAGAAATTTCTTTTATTTTGGTACAAAATTGCAGAAATTTTTCTTATTTTGGGCAAAATGCAGAAATTTCCCATATTTTGGGGAAAAATGCAGAAATTCCCATTATTTTGAGGTAAAAAGGCTGAAATTCCCCTTATTTGGGGGCAAAAAGTAAGAAATTCCTCTTAATTTGTGGCAAAAAGCAGACATTTCCCTTATTTTGGGGAAAATTTTAGAAATTTATCTCATTTCAGGGCAAAAAGTCAGAAATTTTCCTTATTTTGAGGCAGAAAGGCAGAAATTTCTAATATTTTGTGGCAAAAATGCAGAAATTCCCCTTATTTTGAGGTAAAAAGGCTGAAATTCCCCTTATTTGGGGGAAAAAAGGCAGAAATTTCCTTTATTTTGGGGCAAAATTGCAGAAATTTCACTCATTTCAGGGTAATAAGTCAAAAATTTTTCTTATTTTGCGGCAAAAAAGACAGAAATTCCCATTGTTTTGTGGGAAAAAGACAGAAATTTTACTTATTTCGAGGCAATAAAGCAGAAATTCCCCTTATTTTGGAGCAAAAATGAAGAAATTTATCTTTTTTATGGCAAAAAAGAATGCATTCTTCTTATTTTCAGGCAAAAAGGCAGAAATTCCCCGTATTTTGGAGCAAAATTGCAGAAATTCCTCTAATTGTGGGGCAAAAATGCAGAAATTCCCTATATGTTTGGGCAAAAAGACAGAAATTCTCCTTATTTTGGGGTAAAACTCTAAAATTCCACTTATTTTGGGGCAAAATTCCAGAAATTTCCCTTATTTTGAGGCCAAATTGTAGAAATTTCACTTATATTGGGGCAAAATTGCAGAAATTTCACTTATTTCAGGGAAAAAAATTAGAATTTTTCTTATTGTGGGGCAAAAAGGCAGAAATTTCTCATATGTTGTGGCAAAAATGCAGAAATTCCCCTTATTTTGAGGTAAAAAGGCTGAAAATCCTCTTATTTGGGAGCAAAAATGCAGAAATTTCCATTATTTGGGGGTAAAATTGCAGAAATTTCACTTATTTCAGGGTAATAAGTCAGAAATTTTTCTTGTTTTGGGGCAAAAAATAGAGAAATTCCCTTTGTTTTGGGGGGAAAAGACAGAAATTCCACTTATTTAGAGGCAAAAAAGCAGAAATTCCCCTTATTTTGGAGCAAAAATGAAGAAATTTCCCTATTTTATGGCAAAAAGGTATGCATTCTTCTTATTTTCGGACAAAAAAGAAGAAATTGCCTGTATTTTGGAGCAAAATAGCAGAAATTCCCCTAAATGTGGGGCCAAAAGGCAGAAATTCCCCTAAATGTGGGGCCAAAAGGCAGAAATTCCCTATATGTTGGGGCAAAAAGACAGAATTTCTCCTTATTTTGGTGCAAAACTCAGAAATTTCACATATTTTGGGGCAAAATTCCAGAAATTTTTCTTATTTTGGAGAAAAATTGCAGAAATTTCACTTATTTTGGGGCAAAATTGCAAAAATTTCTCTTATTTTGGGGCAAAATTGCAGAAATTTCACTTATTTCAGGGAAAAAAAGCAGAAATTTTCTTATTTTGGGGCAAAAAGGCAGAAATTCCTAATATTTTGTGGCAAAAATGCAGAAATTCCCCTTATTTTGAGGTAAAAAAGCTGGAATTCCCCTTATTTGGGTGCAAAAAGGCAGAAATTTCTTATTTTTTTGGGAAAAAATTGCAGAAATTTCACTTATTTCAGGGTAATAAGTCAGAAATTTTTCTTATTTTGCGGCAAAAAAGACAGAAATTCTTTTTGTTTTGTGGGAAAAAGACAGAAATTTTACTTATTTAGAGGCAATAAAGCAGAAATTCCCCTTATTTTGGAGCAAAAATGAAGAAATTTCCCTTTTTTATGGCAAAAAGGAATGCATTCTTCTTATTTTCAGGCAAAAAGGCAGAAATTTCCCGTATTATGGAGCAAAATTGCAGAAATTCCCCTAAATGTGGGGCCAAAAGTCAGAAATTCCCTATATGTTGGGGCAAAAAGACAGAAATTCTTCTTATTATGGGGCAAAACTCAGAAATTTCACATATTTTGGGGCAAAATTCCAGAAATTTTTCTTATTTTGGAGAAAAATTGCAGAAATTTCACTTATTTTAGGGCAAAATTGCAGAAATTTCACTTATTTCAGGGAAGAAAGGCAGAAATTTTCTTTATTTTGGGGCAAAAAGGCAGAAATTCCTAATATTTTGTGGCAAAAATGCAGAAATTCCCCTTATTTTGAGGTAAAAAGTCTGAAATTCCCCTTTTTTAGGGGCAGAAAGGCAGAAATATCTCTTATTTTGGGGCAAAATTGATTAAATTTCACTATTTTCAGTGTAATAAGTCAGAAATTTTGCTTATTTTGGGGCAAAAATGACAGAAATTTTCTTTGTTTTGAGGGAAAAAGACAGAAATTCCACTTATTTAGAGGCAAAAAAGCAGAAATTCCCCTTATTTTGGAGCAAAAATGAAGAAATTTCCCTTTTTTGTGGCAAAAGGTATAAATTCCCCTTATTTTCGGGCTAAAAAGCAGAAATTCCCCGTATTTTGGAGCAAAATTGTAGAAATTCCCCTAATTGTGGTGCAAAAAGGCAGAAATTCCCTATATGTTAGGGCAAAGAGACAGAAATTCTCCTTATTTTGGGGCAAAACTCAGAAATTCCACTTATTTTGGGGCAAAATTCCATAAATTTCCCTCAATTTGGGGCAAAATTGGAGAAATTTCCCTCATTATGGGGCAAAATTTCAGAAATTTCACTTATTTCAGGGTAATAAGTCAGAAATTTTCTTTATTTTGGGGCCAAAAAGACAGAAATTCCCCTTTTTGGGGGGGGGGAAAGAGAGAAATTTTACTTATTTAGAGGCAAAAAAGCAGAAATTCCCTTTATTTTGGAGCAAAATTGCAGAAATTTCTCTTTTTTATGGCAAAAAGGTATGCATTCTTCTTATTTTCGGGCAAAAAGGCAGAAATTCCCCGTATTTTAGAGCAAAATTGCAGAAATTCCCCTAATTGTGGGGCAAAAAGGCAAAATTTCCCTATATGTTGGGGCAAAAAACAGAAATTCTCCTTATTTTGGGGCAAAACTCAAAAATTCCACTTATTTTTGGGCAAAATTCCAGAAATTTCCCTTATTTTGGGGCAAAATTGCAGAAATTTCACTTATTTTGGGGCAAAATTGCAGAAATTTCACTTATTTCAGAAAAAAAAGCAGAAATTTTCTTATTTTGGGGCAAAAAGGCAGAAATTAATAATATTTTGTGGCAAAAATTCAGAAATTCCCCTTATTTTGAGGTAAAAAGGCTGAAATTCCCCTTATTTGGGGGCAAGAAGGCAAAAATTTTTTTTTATTTTGGGGCAAAATTGCAGAAATTTCACTTATTTCAGGGTAGTAAGTCAGAAATTTTCCTTATTTTGGGGCAAAAAAGAAAGGAATTCCTTTTGTTTTGGGGGAAAAAGACAGAAATTCCAATTATTTAGAGGCAAAAATGCAGAAATTTTCCTTATTTTGGAGCAAAAATGAAGAAATTCGCCATTTTGATGGCAAAAAGGTATGCATTCTTCTTATTTTCGGGCAAAAAGGCAGTAATTCCGTGTAATTTGGAGCAAAATTGCAGAAATTCCCCTAATTGTTTGGCAAAAAGGCAGAAATTCTCTATATGTTGGGGCAAAAAGACAGTAATTCTTCTTATTTTGGGGCAAAACTCAGAAATTCCACTTGTTTTGGGGCAAAATTACAGAAATTTCCCTTAATTTGGGGCAAAATTGCAGAAATTTCACTTATTTTGGGGCAAAATTGCAGAAATTTCACTTATTTTGGGGCAAAATTGCAGAAATTTCACTTATTTCAGAAAAAAGGCAGAAATTTTCCTTATTTTGGGAAAAAAGGCAGAAATTCCTAATATTTTGTGACAAAAATGCAGAAATTCTTCTTTTTTTGAGGTAAAAAGGCTGAAATTCCACTTATTTGGGGGCAAAAAGGCAGAAATTTCCCTAATTTTGAGGCAAAATTGCAGAAATTTCACTTATTTCAGGGAAAAAAAGCAGAAATTTTCTTATTTTGGGGCAAAAAGGCAGAAATTCCTAATATTTTGAGGCATAAATGCAGAAATTCCCCTTATTTTGAGGTAAAAAGGCTGAAATTCCCCTTATTTGGGGGCAATAAGGCAAAAATTTCTTTTATTTTGGGGCAAAATTGCAGAAATTTCATTTATTTCAGGGTAATAAGTCAGAAATTTTCTTTATTTTGGGGCAAAAAAGACAGGAATTCCCTTTGTTTTGGGGGGAAAATACAGAAATTACACTTATTTAGAGGCAAAAAAGCAGAAATTCCCTTATTTTGGAGCAAAAATGAAGAAATTTCCTTTTTATGGCAAAAATGTTTGCATTCTTCTTATTTTTGGGCAAAAAGGCAGAAATTCCCCAAATTTTGGAGCAAAATTGCAGAAATTCCCCCAATTATGGGGCAAAAAGGCAGAAATTCTCTATATGTTGGGGCAAAAAGACAGAAATTCTTCTTATTTTGGGGCAAAACTCAGAAATTCCACTTATTTTGGGGCAAAATGCAGAAATTTCACTTATTTTGGGGCAAAATGCAGAAATTTCACTTATTTCAGGAAAAAAAGGCAGAAATTTTCCTTATATTGAGGCAAAAAGGCAGAAATTCCTAATATTTTGTAGCAAAAATGCAGAAATTCCCCTTATTTCGAGGTAAAAAGGTTGAAATTCCCTTTATTTGGTAGCAAAAAAGTAGAAATTTCCTTTATTTTGGGGCAAAATTGCAGAAATTTCACTTACTTCAGAGTAATAAGTCAGAATTTTTCCTTATTTTGGTGCAAAAAATACAGAAATTCCCTTTGTATTGAGGGAAAAAAACAAAAATTCCACTTATTTAGAGGCAAAAATGCAGAAATTCCCCTTATTTTGGAGCAAAAATGAAGAAATTTCCCTTTTTTATGGCAAGAAGGTATGCATTCTTCTTATTTTCAAGCAAAAAGGCAGAAATTCCCCGTATATTGGAGCAAAATTGCAGAAATTCCCCTAATTGTGGTGCAAAAGGCAGAAATTGCCTATATGTTGGGGCAAAACTCAGAAATTCCACTTATTTAGGGGCAAAATTCCAGAAATTTCCCTTATTTTGGGGCAAAATTGCAGAAATTTCACTTATTTTGGGGCAAAATTGCAGAAATTTCACTTATTTCAGGGAAAAAAAAACAGAAATTTTCTTATTTTGGGGCAAAAAGCAGAAATTATTATTTTGTGGCAAAAATGCAGAAATTCCCCTTATTTTGAGGTAAAAAGGCTGAAATTCCCCTTATTTGGGGGCAAAAAAGAAAAAATTTTCTTTATTTTGGGGCAAAATTGCAGAAATTTCACATATTTCAGGGTAGTCAGTCAGAAATTTTCCTTATTTTGGGGCAAAAAAGACAGGAATTCCCTTTGTTTTGGGGGAAAAAGACAGAAATTCCACATATTTAGAGGCAAAAAAGCAGAAATTCCCTTTATTTAGGAGCAAAAATGAAGAAATTTTTCCTTTTTTAAGGCAAAAAGGTATGCATTCTTTTTATTTTCGGGCAAAAAGGCAGAAATTCCATGTATTTTGGAGCAAAATTGCAGAAATTCCCCTAAATGTGGGGCAAAAATGCAGAAAATCTCTATATGTTGGGGCAAAAAGACAGAAATTCTCTATATTTTGGGGCAAAACTCAGAAATTCCACTTATTTTGGGGCAAAATTCCAGAAATTTTCCTTATTTTGGGCAAAATTGCAGAAATTTCACTTATTTTTGGGCAAATATGCAGAAATTTCACTTATTTTGGGGCAAAATTGCAGAAATTTCACTTATTTCAGGGAAAAAAGGCAGAAATTTTCTTATTTTGAAGCAAAAAGGCAGAAATTCCTAATATTTTGTTGCAAAAATGCAGAAATTCCCCTTATTTCGAGGTAAAAAGTCTGAAATTTCCCTTTTTGGGGGCAAAAAGGCAGAAATTTCCCTTATATTGGGACAAAATTGCCAAAATTTCACTTATTTCAGGGTAAAAAGTCAGAATTTTTCCTTATTTTGGGGCAAAAAAGACAGAAATTCCCTTTCTTTTGGGGGAAAAAGACAGAAATTCCACTTATTTAAAGGCAAAAAAGCAGAAATTCCCCTTATTTTGGAGCAAAAATGAAGAAATTCCCCTAATTGTAGGGCAATAAGGCAGAAATTGCCTATATGTTGGGGCAAAAAGACAGAAATTCTCCTTATTTTGGTGCAAAACTCAGAAATTAAACTTATTTTTGGGCAAAATTCCAGAAATTTTCCTTATTTTGTGGCAAAATTGCAGACATTTCACTTATTTTGGGGCAAAATTGCAGAAATTTCACTTATTTCAGGGAAAAAAAGCAGAAATTTTCTTATTTTAGGGTAAAACGGCAGAAATTCCTAATATTTTTTGGCATAAATGCCGAAATTCCTTTTATTTTGAGGTAAAAAGGCTGAAATTCCTTTTATTTGGGGGCAATAAGGCAAAATTTCCTTTATTTTGGGGCAAAATTGCAGAAATTTCACTTATTTTGGGGCAAAATTGCAGAAATTTCACTTATTTCAGGGAAAAAAAAACAGAAATTTTCTTATTTTGGGGCAAAAAGGCAGAAATTATTATTTTGTGGCAAAAATGCAGAAATTCCCCTTATTTTGAGGTAAAAAGGCTGAAATTCCCCTTATTTGGGGGCAAAAAAGAAAAAATTTTCTTTATTTTGGGGCAAAATTGCAGAAATTTCACATATTTCAGGGTAGTCAGTCAGAAATTTTCCTTATTTTGAGGCAAAAAAGGCAGGAATTCCCTTTGTTTTGGGGGAAAAAGACAGAAATTCCACTTATTTAGAGGCAAAAAAGCAGAAATTCCCTTTATTTAGGAGCAAAAATGAAGAAATTTTTCCTTTTTTAAGGCAAAAAGGTATGCATTCTTTTTATTTTCGGGCAAAAAGGCAGAAATTCCATGTATTTTGGAGCAAAATTGCAGAAATTCCCCTAAATGTGGGGCAAAAATGCAGAAAATCTCTATATGTTGGGGCAAAAAGACAGAAATTCTCTATATTTTGGGGCAAAACTCAGAAATTCCACTTATTTTGGGGCAAAATTCCAGAAATTTTCCTTATTTTGGGCAAAATTGCAGAAATTTCACTTATTTTTGGGCAAATATGCAGAAATTTCACTTATTTTGGGGCAAAATTGCAGAAATTTCACTTATTTCAGGGAAAAAAGGCAGAAATTTTCCTTATTTTGAAGCAAAAAGGCAGAAATTCCTAATATTTTGTTGCAAAAATGCAGAAATTCCCCTTATTTCGAGGTAAAAAGTCTGAAATTTCCCTTTTTGGGGGCAAAAAGGCAGAAATTTCCCTTATATTGGGACAAAATTGCCAAAATTTCACTTATTTCAGGGTAAAAAGTCAGAATTTTTCCTTATTTTGGGGCAAAAAAGACAGAAATTCCCTTTCTTTTGGGGGAAAAAGACAGAAATTCCACTTATTTAGAGGCAAAAAAGCAGAAATTCCCCTTATTTTGGAGCAAAAATGAAGAAATTCCCCTAATTGTAGGGCAATAAGGCAGAAATTGCCTATATGTTGGGGCAAAAAGACAGAAATTCTCCTTATTTTGGTGCAAAACTCAGAAATTAAACTTATTTTTGGGCAAAATTCCAGAAATTTTCCTTATTTTGTGGCAAAATTGCAGACATTTCACTTATTTTGGGGCAAAATTGCAGAAATTTCACTTATTTCAGGGAAAAAAAGCAGAAATTTTCTTATTTTAGGGTAAAACGGCAGAAATTCCTAATATTTTTTGGCATAAATGCCGAAATTCCCCTTATTTTGAGGTTAAAAGGCTGAAATTCCTTTTATTTGGGGGCAATAAGGCAAAAATTTCCTTTATTTTGGGGCAAAATTGCAGAAATTTCACTTATTTCAGGGTAATATGTCAGAAATATTCTTTATTTTGGGGCAAAAAAGACAGGAATTCCCTTTGTTTTGGGGGAAAAAGACAGAAATTCCACTTATTTAGAGGCAAAAAAGCAGAAATTCCCCTTATTTTGGAGCAAAAATGAAGAAATTTACTTTTTATGGCAAAAAGGTATGCATTCTTCTTATTTTCGGGCAAAAAGGCAGAAATTCCCCGTATTTTGGAGCAAAATTGCAGAAATTCCCCTAATAGTGGGGCAAAAAGGCAGAAAATCTCTATATGTTGGGGAAAAAAAAAGAAATTCTTTTTTTTTGAGGCAAAACTAAGAAATTCCACTTATTTAGGGGCAAAATTCCAGAAATTTCCCTTATTTTGGGACAAAATTGCAGAAATTTCACTTATTTTGGGGCAAAATTGCAGAAATTTCACTTATTTCAGGGAAAAAAGGAGAAATTTTCTTATTTTGGGGCAAAAAGGCAGAAATTCCTAATATTTTGTGGCAAAAATGCAGAAATTCACCTTATTTTGAGGTAAAAAGGCTGAAATTCCCCTTATTTGGGGGCAAAAAGGCAGAATTTTCCCTTATTTTGGGGCAAAATTGCAGAAATTTCACTTACGTCAGGGTAATAAGTCAGAATTTTTCCTTATTTTGGTTCAAAAATACAAAAAATCCCTTTGTTTTGGGGGAAAAAAACAGAAATTCCACTTATTTAGAGGCAAAAAAGCAGAAATTCCTTTTTTTGGAGCAAAAATGAAGGAATTTCTTTTTTATGGCAAAAAGGTATGCATTCTTCTTATTTTCGGGCAAAAAGGCTGAAATTCCCAGTATTTTGGAGCAAAATTGCAGAAATTCCCCTAAATGTGGGGCCAAAAGGCAGAAATTCCCTATATGTTTGGACAAAAAGACAGAATTTCTCCTTATTTTGGGGCAAAACTCAGAAATTGCACTTATTTTGGGGCAAAATTCCAGAAATTTTTCTTATTTTGGAGAAAAATTGCAGAAATTTCACTTATTTTGGGGCAAAATTGCAAAAATTTCTCTTATTTTGGGGCAAAATTGCAGAAATTTCACTTATTTCAGGGAAAAAAAGCAGAAATTTTCTTATTTTGGGGCAAAAAGGCAGAAATTTCTCATATTTTGTGGCAAAAATGCAGAAATTCCCCTTATTTTGAGGTAAAAAAGCTGGAATTCCCCTAATTGGGTGCAAAAAGGCAGAAATGTCTTTTTTTTTTTGGGAAAAAATTGCAGAAGTTTCACTTATTTCAGGGTAATAAGTCAGAAATTTTTCTTATTTTGCGGCAAAAAAGACAGAAATTCTTTTTGTTTTGTGGGAAAAAGACAGAAATTTTACTTATTTAGAGGCAATAAAGCAGAAATTCCCCTTATTTTGGAGCAAAAATGAAGAAATTTCCCTTTTTTTTATGGCAAAAAGGAATGCATTCTTCGTATTTTCAGGCAAAAAGGCAGAAATTTCCCGTATTTTGGAGCAAAATTGCAGAAATTCCCCTAAATGTGGGGCCAAAAGGCAGAAATTCCCTATATGTTGGGGCAAAAAGACAGAAATTCTTCTTATTATGGGGCAAAACTCAGAAATTTCACATATTTTGGGGCAAAATTCCAGAAATTTTTCTTATTTTGGAGAAAAATTGCAGAAATTTCACTTATTTTAGGGCAAAATTGCAGAAATTTCACTTATTTCATGGAAGAAAGGCAGAAATTTTCCTTATTTTGGGGCAAAAAGGCAGAAATTCCTAATATTTTGTGGCAAAAATGCAGAAATTCCCCTTATTTTGAGGTAAAAAGTCTGAAATTCCCCTTTTTTAGGGGCAGAAAGGCAGAAATTTCTCTTATTTTGGGGCAAAATTGATGAAATTTCACTATTTTCAGTGTAATAAGTCAGAAATTTTGCTTATTTTGGGGCAAAAATGACAGAAATTTTCTTTGTTTTGAGGGAAAAGACAGAAATTCCACTTATTTAGAGGCAAAAAAGCAGAAATTCCCCTTATTTTGGAGCAAAAATTAAGAAATTTCCCTTTTTTGTGGCAAAAGGTATAAATTCCCCTTATTTTCGGGCTAAAAAGCAGAAATTCCCCGTATTTTGGAGCAATATTGTAGAAATTCCCCTAATTGTGGTGCAAAAAGGCAGAAATTCCCTATATGTTAGGGCAAAGAGACAGAAATTCTCCTTATTTCGGGGCAAAACTCAGAAATTCCACTTATTTTGGGGCAAAATTCCAGAAATTTCCCTTAATTTGTGGCAAAATTGGAGAAATTTCCCTCATTTTGGGGCAAAATTTCAGAAATTTCACATATTTCAGGGTAATAAGTCAGAAATTTTCTTTATTTTGGGGCCAAAAAGACAGAAATTCCCTTTTTTGGGGGGGGAAAAGAGAGAAATTTTACTTATTTAGAGGCAAAAAAGCAGAAATTCCCCTTATTTTGGAGCAAAATTGCAGAAATTTCTCTTTTTTATGGCAAAAAGGTATGCATTCTTCTTATTTTCGGGCAAAAAGGCAGAAATTCCCCGTATTTTAGAGCAAAATTGCAGAAATTCCCCTAATTGTGGGGCAAAAAAGAAAAATTTCCCTATATATTGGGGCAAAAAGACAGAAATTCTCCTTATTTTGGGGCAAAACTCAAAAATTCCACTTATTTTTGGGCAAAATTCCAGAAATTTCCCTTATTTTGGGGCAAAATTGCAGAAATTTCACTTATTTTGGGGCAAAATTGCAGAAATTTCACTTATTTCAGAAAAAAAAGCAGAAATTTTCTTATTTTGGGGCAAAAAGGCAGAAATTAATAATATTTTGTGGCAAAAATGCAGAAATTCCTCTTATTTTGAGGTAAAAAGGCTGAAATTCCCCTTATTTGGGGGCAAGAAGGCAAAAATTTTTTTTTTATTTTGGGGCAAAATTGCAGAAATTTCACTTATTTCAGGGTAGTAAGTCAGAAATTTTCCTTATTTTGGGGCAAAAAAGAAAGGAATTCCTTTTGTTTTGGGGGAAAAAGACAGAAATTCCACTTATTTAGAGGCAAAAATGCAGAAATTTTCCTTATTTTGGAGCAAAAATGAAGAAATTCGCCATTTTTATGGCAAAAAGGTATGCATTCTTCTTATTTTCGGGCAAAAAGGCAGTAATTCCCTGTATTTTGGAGCAAAATTGCAGAAATTCCCCTAATTGTTTGGCAAAAAGGCAGAAATTCTCTATATGTTGGGGAAAAAAGACAGAAATTCTTCTTATTTTGGGGCAAAACTGAGAAATTCCACTTATTTTGGGGCAAAATTCCAGAAATTTCCCTTAATTTGGGGCAAAATTGCAGAAATTTCACTTATTTTGGGGCAAAATTGCAGAAATTTCACTTATTTTGGGGCAAAATTGCAGAAATTTCACTTATTTCAGAAAAAAGGCAGAAATTTTCCTTATTTTGGGAAAAAAGGCAGAAATTCCTAATATTTTGTGACAAAAATGCAGAAATTCTTCTTTTTTTGAGGTAAAAAGGCTGAAATTCCCCTTATTTGGGGGCAAAAAGGCAGAAATTTCCCTAATTTTGAGGCAAAATTGCAGAAATTTCACTTATTTCAGGGAAAAAAAGCAGAAATTTTCTTATTTTGGGGCAAAAAGGCAGAAATTCCTAATATTTTTAGGCATAAATGCAGAAATTCCCCTTATTTTGAGGTAAAAAGGCTGAAATTCCCCTTATTTGGGGGCAATAAGGCAAAAATTTCTTTTATTTTGGGGCAAAATTGCAGAAATTTCACTTATTTCAGGGTAATAAGTCAGAAATTTTCTTTATTTTGGGGCAAAAAAGACAGGAATTCCCTTTGTTTGGGGTGAAAAATACATAAATTCCACTTATTTAGAGGCAAAAAAGCAGAAATTCCCCTTATTTTGGAGCAAAAATGAAGAAATTTCCTTTTTATGGCAAAAAATGTTTGCATTCTTCTTATTTTTGGGCAAAAAGGCAGAAATTCCACATATTTTGGAGCAAAATTGCAGAAATTCCCCCAATTGTGGGGCAAAAAGGCTGAAATTCTCTATATGTTGGGGCAAAAAGACAGAAATTCTTCTTATTTTGGGGCAAAACTCAGAAATTCCACTTATTTTGGGGCAAAATGCAGAAATTTCACTTATTTTGGGGCAAAATGCAGAAATTTCACTTATTTCAGGAAAAAAAGGCAGAAATTTTCCTTATATTGAGGCAAAAAGGCAGAAATTCTTAATATTTTGTAGCAAAAATGCAGAAATTCCCCTTATTTCGAGGTAAAAAGGTTGAAATTCCCTTTATTTGGTAGCAAAAAAGTAGAAATTTCCCTTATTTTGGGGCAAAATTGCAGAAATTTCACTTATTTCAGGGTAATAAGTCAGAAATTTTCTTTATTTTGGGGCAAAAAGGACAGGAATTTCCTTTGTTTTGGGGGAAAAATACAGAAATTCCACTTATTTAGAGGCAAAAAAATAGAAATTCCCTTTATTTTGGAGCAAAAATGAAGAAATTTCTTTTTTATGGCAAAAATGTTTGCATTCTTCTTATTTTCGGGCAAAAAGGCAGAAATTCCCCATATTTTGGAGCAAAATTGCAGAAATTCCCCCAATTGTGGGGCAAAAAGGCAGAAATTCTCTATATGTTGGGGCAAAAAGACAGAAATTCTTCTTATTTTGAAGCAAAACTCAGAAATTCCACTTATTTTGAAGCAAAATTCCAGAAATTTCCCTTATTTTAGGACAAAATTGCAGAAATTTCACTTATTTTGGGGCAAAATTGCAGAAATTTCAATTATTTCAGGGAAAAAAGCAGAAATTTTCTTATTTTGGGGCAAAAAGGCAGAAATTCCTAATATTTTGTGGCAAAAATTCGGAAATTCCCCTTATTTTGAGGTAAAAAGGCTGAAATATCCCTTATTTGGGGGCAAAAATGCAGAAATTCCCCTTATTTTGAGGTAAAAAGGCTGAAATTCCCTTTATTTGGGGGAAAAAAGGCAAAAATTTCCTTTATTTTGGGGCAAAATTGCAGAAATTTCACATATTTCAGGGTAATAAGTCAGAAATTTTCCTTATTTTGGGGCAAAAAAGACAGGAATTCCCTTTGTTTTGGAGGAAAAAGACAGAAATTCCACTTATTTAGAGGCAAAAAAGCAGAAATTCCCCTTATTTTGGAGCAAAAATGAAGAAATTTCCCTTTTTTATGGCAAAAAGTTATGCATTCTTCTTATTTTCGGGCAAAAAGGCAGAAATTTTCCGTATTTTGGAGCAAAATTGCAGAAATTTCCTTAATTGTGGGACAAAAATGCAGAAATTCTCTATATGTTGGGGCAAAAAGACAGAAATTCTCCTTATTTTGTGTCAAAACTCAGAAATTCCACTTATTTTGGGGCAAAATTCCAGAAATTTCCTTTAATTTGGGGCAAAATTGCAGAAATTTCACTTATTTTTGGGCAAAATTGCAGAAATTTCACTTATTTTGGGGCAAAATTGCAGAAATTTCACTTATTTCAGAGAAAAAAGAAAAAATTTCCTTATTTTGGGGCAAAAAGGCAGAAATTCCTAATATTTTGTGACAAAAATGCAGAAATTCTCCTTATTTTGAGGTAAAAAGGCTGAGATTCCCCTTATTTGGAAGCAAAAATGCAGAAAATTCCCTAATTTTGGGGGAAAATTGCAAAAAATTAACTTACTTCAGGGTAATAAGTCAGAATTTTTCCTTATTTTGGGGCAAAAAAGACAGAAATTCCCTTTGTCTTGGGAGAAAAAGACAGAAATTCCACTTATATAAAGGCCAAAAAGCAGAAATTCCCCTTATTTTGGAGCAAAAATGAAGAAATTTCTCTTTTTTATGGCAAAAAGTTATGCATTCTTCTTATTTTCGGGCAAAAAGGAAGAAATTCCCCGTATTTTGGTGCAAAATTGCAGAAATTCCCCTAATTGTGGGGCAAAAAGGCAGATATTCCCCGTATTTTGGAGCAAAATTGAAGAAATTCCCCTAAATGTTGGGCAAAAAGGCAGAAATTGCCTATATGTTGGGGCAAAAAGACAGAAATTCTCCTTATTTTGGGGCAAAATTCCAGAAATTTTCCTTATTTTGGGGCAAAATTGAAGAAATTTCACTTATTTTGGGGCAAAATTGCAGAAATTTCACTTATTTTGGGGCAAAATTGCAGAAATTTAACTTATTTCAGAGAAAAAAGGCAGAAATTTTCCTTATTTTGGGGCAAAAAGCAGATATTCCTAATATTTTGTGGCAAAAATGCAGAAATTCCCCTTATTTTGAGGTAAAAAGGCTGAAATTCGCATTATTTGGGGCAAAAAGGCAGAAATTTCCCTAATTTTGGAGCAAAAGTGCAGGAATTTCACGTACTTCAGGGTAATAAGTCAGAATTTTTCCTTATTTTGGGGCAAAAAAGACAGAAATTCCCTTTGTTTTGGGAGAAAAAGACAGAAATTCCACTTATTTAGAGGCAAAAAAGCAGAAATTCCCCTTATTTTGGAGCAAAAATGAAGAAATTTCCCTTTTTTATGGCAAAAAGGTATGCATTCTTCTTATTTTCGGGCAAAAAGGCAGAAATTCTCGGTATTTTGGAGCAAAATTGCAGAAATTCCCCTAATTGTGAGGCAAAAAGGCAGAAATTCCCTATATGTTGGGGCAAAAAGACAGAAATTCTCCATTTTTTGGGGCAAAACTCAGAAATTCCACTTATTTTGTGGCAAAATTCCAGAAATTTCCCTTATTTTGGGGCAAAATTGCAGAAATTTCACTTATTTTGGGGCAAAATTGCAGAAATTTCACTTATTTCAGGGAAAAAAAGCAGAAATTTTCTTATTTTGGGGCAAAAAGGCAGAAATTAATAATATTTTGTGGCAAAAATGCAGAAATTCCCCTTATTTTGAGGTAAAAGGGCTGAAATTCCCCTTATTTGGGAGCAAAAAAGAAAAAATTTCCTTTATTTTGGGGCAAAATTGCAGAAATTTCACATATTTCAGGGTAGTCAGTCAGAAATTTTCCTTATTTTGGGGCAAAAAAGACAGGAATTCCCTTTGTTTTGGGGGAAAAAGACAGAAATTCCACTTATTTAGAGGCAAAAAAGCAGAAATTCCCTTTATTTAGGAGCAAAAATGAAGAAATTTCCCTTTTTTTAAGGCAAAAAGTTATGCATTCTTTTTATTTTCGGGCAAAAAGGCAGAAATTCCATGTATTTTGGAGCAAAATTGCAGAAATTCCCCTAATTGTGGGGCAAAAATGCAGAAAATCTCTATATGTTGGGGCAAAAAGACAGAAATTCTGTATATTTTGGGGCAAAACTTCGAAATTCAACTTATTTTGGGGCAAAATTCCAGAAATTTTCCTTATTTTGGGCAAAATTGCAGAAATTTCACTTATTTTTGGGCAAATATGCAGAAATTTCACTTATTTTGGGGCAAAATTGCAGAAATTTCACTTATTTCAGGGAAAAAAGGCAGAAATTTTCCTTATTTTGGGGCAAAAAGGCAGAAATTCCTAATATTTTGTTGCAAAAATGCAGAAATTCCCCTTATTTCGAGGTAAAAAGTCTGAAATTCCCCTTATTTGGGGGCAAAAAGGCAGAAATTTCCCTTATTTTGGGACAAAATTGCCGAAATTTCACTTACTTCAGGGTAAAAAGTCAGAATTTTTCCTTATTTTGGGGCAAAAAATACAGAAATTCCTTTTGTTTTGGGGAAAAAGACAGAAATTCCACTTATTTAGAGGCAAAAAAGCAGAAATTCCCCTTATTTTGGAGCAAAAATGAAGAATTTCCCCTAATTGTGGGGCAAAAAGGCAGAAATTGCCTATATGTTGGGGCAAAAAGACAGAAATTCTTCTTATTTTGGTGCAAAACTCAGAAATTAAACTTATTTTTGGGCAAAATTCCAGAAATTTCCATTATTTTGTGGCAAAATAGCAGACATTTCACTTATTTTGGGGCAAAATTGCAGAAATTTCACTTATTTCAGGGAAAAAAAGCAGAAATTTTCTTATTTTAGGGTAAAACGGCAGAAATTCCTAATATTTTGTGGCATAAATGCAGAAATTCCCCTTATTTTGAGGTAAAAAGGCTGAAATTCCTTTTATTTGGGGGCAATAAGGCAAAAATTTCCTTTATTTTGGGGCAAAATTGCAGAAATTTCACTTATTTAAGGGTAATAAGTCAGAAATTTTCTATATTTTGGGGCAAAAAAGACAGGAATTCCCTTTGTTTTGGGGGAAAAAGACAGAAATTCCAATTATTTAGAGGCAAAAAAGCAGAAATTCCCCTTATTTTGGAGCAAAAATGAAGAAATTTACTTTTTATGGCAAAAAGGTATGCATTCTTCTTATTTTCGGGCAAAAAGGCAGAAATTCCCCGTATTTTGGAGCAAAATTGCAGAAATTCCCCTAATAGTGGGGCAAAAAGGCAGAAAATCTCTATATGTTGGGGAAAAAAAAAATTCTTTTTATTTTGGGGCAAAACTCAGAAATTCCACTTATTTAGGGGCAAAATTCCAGAAATTTCCCTTATTTTGGGACAAAATTGCAGAAATTTCACTTATTTTGGGGCAAAATTGCAGAAATTTCACTTATTTCAGGGAAAAAAGGAGAAATTTTCTTATTTTGGGGCAAAAAGGCAGAAATTCCTAATATTTTGTGGCAAAAATGCAGAAATTCACCTTATTTTGAGGTAAAAAGGCTGAAATTCCCCTTATTTGAGGGCAAAAAGGCAGAATTTTCCCTTATTTTGGGGCAAAATTGCAGAAATTTCACTTACTTCAGGGTAATAAGTCAGAATTTTTCCTTATTTTGGTGCAAAAATACAAAAAATTCCTTTGTTTTTGGGGAAAAAAACAGAAATTCCACTTATTTAGAGGCAAAAAAGCAGAAATTCCTTTTTTTGGAGCAAAAATGAAGGAATTTTTTTTTTATGGCAAAAAGGTATGCATTCTTCTTATTTTCGGGCAAAAAGGCTGAAATTCCCCGTATTTTGGAGCAAAATTGCAGAAATTCCCCTAATTGTGGGGCAAAAAGGCAGAAATTCTCTATATGTTGGGGCAAAAAACAGAAATTCTTCTTATTTTGGGGCAAAACTCAGAAATTTCACCTATTTTGGGGCAAAATTCCAGAAATTTCCCTTATTTTGGGGCAAAATTGCAGAAATTTCACTTATTTTGGGGCAAATTTGCAGAAATTTCACTTATTTTGGGGCAAAACTGCAGAAATTTCACTTATTTCAGTGAAAAAAGGCAGAAATTTTCCTTATTTTGGGGCAAAAAGGCAGAAATTCCTAATATTTTGTGGCAAAAATGCAGAAATTCCCCATATTTCGAGGTAAAAAGGCTGAAATTCCACTTATTTGGGGGCAAAAAGGCAGAAATTTTTCTTATTTTGGGGCAAAATTGCAGAAATTTCACTTACTTCAGGGTAATAAGTCAGAATTTTTCTTTATTTTGGGGCAAAAAAGACAGAAATTTCCTTCGTTTTGGGGGAAAAATACAGAAATTCCACTTATTTAGAGGCAAAAAAGAAGAAATTACCCTTATTTTTGAGCAAAAATAAAGAAATTTCCTTTTTATGGCAAAAAGATATGCATTCTTCTTACTTTCGGGCAAAAAGGCAGAAATTCCCTGTATTTTGGGGCAAAATTGCAGAAATTCCCCTAATTGTGGGGCAAAAAGGCAGAAATTCTTTATATGTTGGGGCAAAAAGACAGAAATTCTCCTTATTTTGGGGCAAAACTCAGTAATTCCACTTAGTTTGGGTCAAAATTCCAGAAATTTCCCTTATTTTGGGGCAAAATTGCAGAAAATTCACTTATTTTGGGGCAAAATTGCAGAAATTTCACTTATTTCAGGGAAAAAAAGCAGAAATTTTTTTATTTTGGGACAAAAAGTCAGAAATTAATAATATTTTGTGGCAAAAATGCAGAAATTTTCTTTATTTTGAGGTAAAAAGGCTGAAATTCCACTTATTTGTGGGCAAAAAGGCAGAAATTTCTCTTATTTTGAGGCAAAATTGCAGAAATTTCACTTACTTCAGGGTAATAAGTCAGAATTTTTCCGTATTTTGGTGTAAAAATACAAAAATGCCCTTCGTTTTGGGAAAAAAAGACAGAAATTCCACTTATTTAGAGGCAAAAAAGCAGAAATTCCCCTTATTATGGAGCAAAAATGAAGAAATTTCCCTTTTTTATGGCAAAAAGTTATGCATTCTTTATATTTTCAGGCAAAAAGGCAGATATTCCCCGTATTTTGGAGCAAAATTGAAGAAATTCCCCTAATTTTTGGGCAAAAAGGCAGAAATTGCCTATATGTTGGGGCAAAAAGACAGAAATTTTCTTTATTTTGGGGCAAAACTCAGAAATTCCACTTATTTTGGGGCAAAATTCCAGAAATTTTCATTATTTTGGGGCAAAATTGCAGAAATTTCACTTATTTTGGGGCAAAATTGCAGAAATTTCACTTATTTTGGGGCAAAATTGCAGAAATTTCACTTATTTCAGAGAAAAAAGGCAGAAATTTTCCTTATTTTGGGGCAAAAAGCAGATATTCCTAATATTTTGTGGCAAAAATGCAGAAATTCCCCTTATTTTGAGGTAAAAAGGCTGAAATTCGCATTATTTTGGTGCAAAAAGGCAGAAATTTCCCTAATTTTGGAGCAAAAGTGCAGAAATTTCACCTACTTCAGGGTAATAAGTCAGAATTTTTCTTTATTTTGGGGCAAAAGAGACAGAAATTCCCTTTGTTTTGGGAGAAAAGGACAGAAATTCCACTTATTTAGAGGCAAAAAAGCAGAAATTCCCCTTATTTTGTAGCAAAAATGAAGAAATTTCCCTTTTTTATGGCAAAAAGGTATGCATTCTTCTTATTTTCGGGCAAAAAGGCAGAAATTCTTGGTATTTTGGAGCAAAATTGCAGAAATTCCCCTAATTGTGTGGCAAAAAGGCAGAAATTCCCTATATGTTGGGGCAAAATGACAGAAATTCTCCTTATTTTGGGGCAAAACTCAGAAATTCCACTTATTATGTGGAAAATTGCAGAAATTTCCCTTATTTTAGGACAAAATTGCAGAAATTTTACTTATTTTGGGGCAAAAAGGCAGAAATTTTACTTATTTCAGGGAAAAAAGGCAGAAATTTTCCTTATTTTGGGGCAAAAAGGCAGAAATTCCTAATATTTTGTGGTAAAAATGCAGAAATTCCCCTTAATTTGAGGTAAAAAGACTGAAATACCCCTTATTTGGGGGCAAAAAGGCAGAAATTTCCCTTATTTTGGGGCACAATTGAAGAAATTTCACTTTCTACAGGGTAATAAGTAAGAATTTTTTCTTATTTTAGGGCAAAAAAGACAGAAATTCCCTTTGTTTTGAGGGAAAGAGACAGAAATTCCACTTATTTAGAGGCAAAAAAATAGAAATTCCCTTTATTTTGGAGCAAAATAGAAGAAATTACATTTTTTATGGCAAAAAGGTATGCATTCTTCTTATTTTCGGGCAAAAAGGCAGAAATTCCCCGTCTTTTGGAGCAAAATTGCTGAAATTCCCCTAATTGTGGGGCAAAAAGGCAGAAATTTCCTATATGTTGGGGCAAAAAGACAGAAATTCTCCTTATTTTGAAGCAAAACTCAGAAATTCCACTCATTTTGAAGCAAAATTCCAGAAATTTCCCTTATTTTAGGACAAAATTGCAGAAATTTCAATTATTTTGGGGCAAAATTGCAGAAATTTCAATTATTTCAGGGAAAACAAGCAGAAATTTTCTTATTTTGGTGCAAAAAGGCAGAAATTCCTAATATTTTGTGGCAAAAATGCGGAAATTCCCCTTATTTTGAGGTAAAAAGGCTGAAATTCCCCTTATTTGGGGGCAAAAATGTAGAAATTCCCCTTATTTTGAGGTAAAAAGGCTGAAATTCCCTTTATTTGGGGGCAAAAAGGCAAAAATTTCCTTTATTTTGGGGCAAAATTGCAGAAATTTCACATATTTCAGGGTAATAAGTCAGAAATTTTCCTTATTTTGGGGCAAAAAAGACAGGAATTCCCTTTGTTTGGGGGAAAAAGACAGAAATTCCACTTATTTAGAGGCAAAAAAGAAGAAATTCCCCTTATTTTGGAGCAAAAATGAAGAAATTTCCCTTTTTTATGGCAAAAAGTTATGCATTCTTCTTATTTTCGGGCAAAAAGGCAGAAATTTCCCGTATTTTGGAGCAAAATTGCAGAAATTCCCTTAATTGTGGGACAAAAATGCAGAAATTCTCTATATGTTGGGGCAAAAAGACAGAAATTCTCCTTATTTTGTGTCAAAACTCAGAAATTCCACTTATTTTGGGGCAAAATTCCAGAAATTTCCTTTAATTTGGGGCAAAATTGCAGAAATTTCACTTATTTTGTGGCAAAATTGGAGAAATTCAACTTATTTCAGAGAAAAAAGGCAGAAATTTTCCTTATTTTGGGGCAAAAGGGCAGAAATTCCTAATATTTTGTGACAAAAATGCAGAAATTCTCCTTATTTTGAGGTAAAAAGGCTGAAATTCCCCTTATTTGGAAGCAAAAATGCAGAAAATTCCTCAATTTTGGGGCAAAATTGCAGAAATTTAACTTACTTCAGGGTAATAAGTCAGAATTTTTCCTTATTTTGGGGCAAAAAAGACAGAAATTCCCTTTGTCTTGGGGGAAAAAGACAGAAATTCCATTTATTTAAAGGCCAAAAAGCAGAAATTCTCCTTATTTTGGAGCAAAAATGAAGAAATTTCTCTTTTTTATGGCAAAAAGTTATGCATTCTTCATATTTTCAGGCAAAAAGGCAGAAATTCCCCATATTTTGGAGCAAAATTGCAGAAATTCCCCTAATTGTGGGGCAAAAAGGCAGATATTCCCCGTATTTTGGAGCAAAATTGAAGAAATTCCCCTAAATGTTGGGCAAAAAGGCAGAAATTGCCTATATGTTGGGGCAAAAAGACAGAAATTCTCCTTATTTTGGGGCAAAATTCCAGAAATTTTCCTTATTTTGGGGCAAAATTGCAGAAATTTCACTTATTTTGGGGCAAAATTGCAGAAATTTCACTTATTTTGGGGCAAAATTGCAGAAATTTAACTTATTTCAGAGAAAAAAGCAGAAATTTTCCTTATTTTGGGGCAAAAAGCAGATATTCCTAATATTTTGTGGCAAAAATGCAGAAATTCCCCTTATTTTGAGGTAAAAAGCCTGAAATTCGCATTATTTTGGGGCAAAAAGGCAGAAATTTCCCTAATTTTGGAGCAAAAGTGCAGGAATTTCACGTACTTCAGGGTAATAAGTCAGAATTTTTCCTTATTTTGGGGCAAAAAAGACAGAAATTCCCTTTGTTTTGGGAGAAAAAGACAGAAATTCCACTTATTTAGAGGCAAAAAAGCAGAAATTCCCCTTATTTTGGAGCAAAAATGAAGAAATTTCACTTTTTTATGGCAAAAAGGTATGCATTCTTCTTATTTTCGGGCAAAAAGGCAGAAATTCTCGGTATTTTGGAGCAAAATTGCAGAAATTCCCCTAATTGTGGGGCAAAAAGGCAGAAATTTCCTATATGTTGGGGAAAAAAGACAGAAATTCTCCATTTTTTTGGGGCAAAACTCAGAAATTCCACTTATTTTGTGGCAAAATTGCAGAAATTTCCCTTATTTTGGGGCAAAATTGCAGAAATTTCACTTATTTTGGGCAAAAAGGCAGAAATTTCACTTATTTCAGGGAAAAAAGGCAAAAATTTTCCTTATTTTGGGGCAAAAAGTCAGAAATTCCTAATATTTGGTGGTAAAAATGCAGAAATTCCCCTTATTTTGAGGTAAAAAGACTGAAATTCCCCTTATTTGGGGGCAAAAAGGCAGAAATTTCCCTTATTTTGGGGCAAAATTGAAGAAATTTCACTTACTACAGGGTAATAAGTCAGAATTTTTCCTTATTTTAGTGCAAAAAAGACAGAAATTCCCTTTGTTTTGAGGGAAAAAGACAGAAATTCCACTTATTTAGAGGCAAAAAAATAGAAATTCTCTTTATTTTGAAGCAAAATAGAAGTAATTACTTTTTTGATGGCAAAAAGGTATGCATTCTTCTTATTTTCGGGCAAAAAGGCAGAAATTCCCCGTCTTTTGGAGCAAAATTGCTGAAATTCCCCTAATTGTGGGGCAAAAAGGCAGAAATTTCCTATATGTTGTGGCAAAAAGACAGAAATTCTCATTATTTTGAAGCAAAACTCAGAAATTCCTCTTACTTTGAAGCAAATTTCCAGAAATTTCCCTTATTTTAGGACAAAATTGCAGAAATTTCACTTATTTTGGGGCAAAATTGCAGAAATTTCAATTATTTCAGGGAAAAAAAGCAGAAATTTTCTTATTTTGGGGCAAAAAGGCAGAAATTCCTAATATTTTGTGGCAAAAATGCGGAAATTCCCCTTATTTTGAGGTAAAAAGGCTGAAATTCCCCTTATTTGGGGGCAAAAATGCAGAAATTCCCCTTATTTTGAGGTAAAAAGGCTGAAATTCCCCTTATTTGCGGGCAAAAAGCAGAAATTTCCCTTATTTTGGGGCAAAATTGCAGAAATTTCACTTACTTCAGGGTAATAAGTCAGAATTTTTCCTTATTTTGGGGCAAAAAAGACAGAAATTCTCTTTATTTTGGGGGAAATAGACAGAAATTCCACTTATTTAGAGGCAAAAAAGCAGAAATTCCTTTTATTTTGGAGCAAAAATGAAGAAATTTCCCATTTTTTGGCAAAAAGGTATTCATACTTCTTATTTTCGGGCAAAAAGGCAGAAATTAACCGTATTTTCGAGCAAAATTACAGATATTTCCCTAATTGTGTAGCAAAAAACAGAAATTCTCTATATGTTGGGGCAAAAATACAGAAATTCTCTTTATTTTGGGGAAAAACACAAAAATTCCACTTATTTTGGGGCAAAATTCCAGAAATTTCCCTTATTTTGGTGCAAAATTGCAGAAATTTTACTTACTTCAGGTTAATAAGTCAGAATTTTTCCTTATTTTGGGGCAAAAAAGACAGAAATTCCCTTTGTTTTGGGGGAAAAAGACAGAAATTCCACTTATTTAGAGGCAAAAAAGCAGAAATTCCCCTTATTTTGGAGCAAAAATGAAGAAATTTTCCTTTTTTATGGCAAAAAGGTATGCATTCCTGTTATTTTCGTGCAAAAAGGCAGAAATTCCACGTATTTTGGAGCAAAATTGCAGAAATTCCCCTAATTGTGGGGCAAAAAGGCAGAAATTGCCTATATGTTGGGGCAAAAAAACAGAAATTCTCCTTATTTTGGGGCAAAACTCAGAAATTCCACTTATTTTGGGGCAAAATTCCAGAAATTTCTTTTATTTTGGGGCAAAATTGCAGAAATTTCACTTATTTTGGGGCAAAATTGCAAAATTTCACTTATTTCAGAGAAAAAAAGCAGAAATTTTCTTATTTTGGGGCAAAAAGGCAGAAATTCCTAATATTTTGTGGCAAAAATGCAGAAATTCCCCTTATTTTTAGGTAAAAAGCCTGAAATTCCCTTTATTTGGGGGCAAAAAGGCAAAAATTTCCTTTATTTTGGGGCAAAATTGCAGAAATTTCACTTATTTCAGGGTAATAAGTCAGAAATTTTCCTTATGTTGGGGCAAAAAAGACAGGAATTCCCTTTGTTTTGGGGGAAAAAGACAGAAATTCCACTTATTTAGAGGCAAAAATGCAGAAATTCCCCTTATTTTGGAGCAAAAATGAAGAAATTTCCCTTTTTTATGGCAAAAAGTTATGCATTCTACTTATTTTCGGGCAAAAAGGCAGAAATTCCCCGTATTTTGGAACAAAATTGCAGAAATTCCTCTAAATGTGGGGCAAAAAGGCAGAAATTGCCTATATGTTGGGCTAAAAAGACAGAAATTCTCCTTATTTTGCGGCAAAACTCAGAAATTCCACTTATTTTGGGGCAAAATTCCAGAAATTTCCCTTATTTTGGGGCAAAATTGCAGAAATTTCACTTACTTCACGGTAATAAGTCAGAATTTTTCCTTATTTTGGTGCAAAAATACAAAAATTCTCTTTGTTTTGGGGGAAAAAGACAGAAATTCCACTTATTTAGAGGCAAAAAAGCAGAAATTCCCCTTATTATGGAGTAAAAATGAAGAAATTTCATTTTTTATGGCAAAAAGTTATGCATTCTTCTTATTTTCAGGCAAAAAGGCAGATATTCCTCGTATTTTGCAGCAAAATTGGAGAAATTCCCCTAAATGTTGGGCAAAGAGGCAGAAATTGCCTATATGTTGGGGCAAAAAGACAGAAATTCTCCTTATTTTGGGGCAAAATTCCAGAAATTTTCCTTATTTTGGGGCAAAATTTCAGAAATTTCATTTATT
Organism: Micromys minutus; assembly: GCF_963924665.1. Lineage (NCBI taxonomy): Eukaryota > Metazoa > Chordata > Mammalia > Rodentia > Muridae > Micromys > Micromys minutus. Next base: position 1,854,021 of record NW_027667262.1, read on the forward strand.
TTGGGGCAAAATTGCAGAAATTTCACTTATTTTGGGGCAAAATTGCAGAAATTTCACTTATTTCAGAGAAAAAAGGCAGAAATTTTCCTTATTTTGGGGCAAAATCAGATATTCCTAATATTTTGTGACAAAAATGCAGAAATTCTTCTTGTTTTGAGGTAAAAAGGCTGAAATTCCCCTTATTTGGAGGCAAAAGTCAGAAATTTCCCTTATTTTGGGGCAAAATTGCAGAAACTTCACTTACTTCAGGGTAATAAGTCAGAATTTTTCCTTATTTTGGGGCAAAAAAGACAGAAATTCCCTTTGTCTTGGGGGAAAAAGACAGAAATTCCACTTATTTAAAGGCCAAAAAGCAGAAATTCCCATTATTTTGGAGCAAAAATGAAGAAATTTCCATTTTTTATGGCAAAAAGTTATGCATTCTTCTTATTTTCGGGCAAAAAGGCAGAAATTCCCCGTATTTTGGAGCATAATTGCAGAAATTCCCCTAATTGTGGGGCAAAAATGCAGAAAATCTCTATATGTTGGTGCAAAAAGACAGAAAAAATTCTCTTTATTTTGGGGCAAAACTAAGAAATTCCACTTATTTTGGGGCAAAATTCCAGAAATTTTCCTTATTTTGGGGCAAAATTGCAGAAATTTCACTTATTTTGGGGCAAATATGAAGAAATTTTACTTTTTTCGTGGCAAAATTGCAGAAATTTCACATATTTTAGGAAAAAAGGCAGAAATTTTCTTTTTTTGGGGCAAAAAGGCAGAAATTCCTAATATTTTGTGGCAAAAATGCAGAAATTCCCCTTATTTCGAGGTAAAAAGGCTGAAATTTCCCTTATTTTGGGGCAAAAAGGCAGAAATTTCCATTATTTTGGGGCAATATTGCAGAAATTTCACTTACTTCAGGGTAATAAGTCAGAATTTTTCTTTATTTTGGGGCAAAAACAGAAATTCTCTTTGTTTTGGGGAAAAAAAACGGAAATTCCACTTATTTAGAGGCAAAAAAGTAGAAATTCCTCTTTTTGGAGAAAAATTAAGAAATTTCCCATTTTTATGGCAAAAAGGTATGCATTCTTCTTATTTTCGGGCAAAAGGCGGAAATTCCCCGTATTTTGGAGTAAAATTGAAGAAATTCCCCTAATTGTGTGGCCAAAAGTCAGAAATTACCTATATGTTGGGGCAAAAAGACAGAAATTCTCCTTATTTTGGGGCAAAACTCAGAAATTCCACTTATTTTGGGGCAAAATTCCAGAAATTTCCCTTATTTTGGGGCAAAATTGGAGACATTTCACTTATTTTGGGGCAAAATTGCAGAAATTTCACTTATTTAAGGGTTATAAATCAGAAATTTTCTTTATTTTGGGACAAAAAAGACAGGAATTCCCTTTGCCTTGGGGGAAAAAGACAGAAATTCCACTTATTCATAGGCAAAAAAGCAGAAATTCCCCTTATTTTGGAGCAAAAATGAAGAAATTTCCCTTCTTTATGGCAAAAAGGTATGCATTCTTCTTATTATCGGGCAAAAAAGCAGAAATTCCTTGTATTTTTGAGAAAAATTGCAGAAATTCCCCTAATTGTGGGGCAAAAATGCAGAAAATCTCTATATGTTGGGGCAAAAAGACCGAAATTCTCTATATTTTGGGGCAAAACTCAGAAATTCCACTTATTTTGGGGCAAAATTACAGAAATTTTCCTTTTTTGGGGGCAAAATTGCAGAAATTTCACTTATTTTGGGGCAAATATGCAGAAATTTTACATATTTTGTAACAAAATTGCAGAAATTTCACTTATTTCAGGAAAAAAAGGCAGAAATTTTCCTTATTTTGGGGCAAAAAGGCAGAAATTCCTAATATTTTGTGGCAAAAATGCAGAAATTCCCCTTATTTTGAGGTAAAAAGGCTGAAATTCCGCTTATTTGGGGGCAAAAGGCAGAAATTTCCCTTATTTTGGGGCAAAATTGCAGAAATATCACTTACTTCAGTGTAATAAGTCAGAATTTTTCCTTATTTTGGGGAAAAAAGACAGAAATTCCCTTTGTTTTGAGGGAAAAAGAAAGAAATTCCACTTATTTAGAGGCAAAAAAGCAGAAATTCTCCTTTTTGGAGCAAAAATGAAGAAATTTTCTTTTTTATGGCAAAAAGGTATGCATTCTTCTTATTTTCAAGCAAAAAGGCAGAAATTCCCCGTATTTTGGAGCAAAATTGCAGAAAATCCCCTAATTGTGGGGCAAATAGGCAGAAATTGCCTATATGTAGGGGCAAAAAAAAAGGAATTCTCCTTATTTTGGGGCAAAACTCAGAAATTCCACTTATTTTGGGGCAAAATTCCAGAAATTTCCCTTATTTTGGGGCAAAATTGCAGATATTTCACTTATTTTGGGGCAAAATTGCAGAAATTTCACTTATTTCAGGGAAAAAAAGCAGAAATTTTCTTATTTTGGGGCAAAAAGGCATAAATTCCTAATATTTTGTGGCAAAAATGCAGAAATTCCCCTTATTTTAAGGTAAAAAGGCTGAAATTCCCCTTATTTGGGGCAATAAGGCAAAAATTTCCTTTATTTTCAGGCAAAATTGCAGAAATTTCACTTATTTAAAGGTATTAAGTCAGAAATTTTCTTTATTTTGGGGCCAAAAAGTCAGGAATTCCCTTTGTTTTGGGGGATAAAGACAGAAATTCCACTTATTTAGAGGAAAAAAGCAGAAATTCCCCTTATTTTAGAGCAAAAATGAAGAAATTTCTTTTTTATGGCAAAAATGTATGCACTCTTCTTATTTTCGGACAAAAAGGCAGAAATTCCCCGTATTTTGAAGCAAAATTGCAGAAATTCCCCTAATTGTGGGGCAAAAAGGCAGAAATTCTCTATATGTTGGGGCAAAAAGACAGAAATTCTTCTTATTTTGGGGAAATACTCAGAAATTCCACTTATTTGGGGGCAAAATTCCAGAAATTTCCCTTATTTTGGGACAAAATTGCAGAAATTTAACATATTTTGGGGCAAAATTGCAGAAATTTCACTTTTTCAGGGAAAAAATGAGAAATTTTCTTATTTTGGGGCAAAAAGGAAGAAATTCCTAATGTTTTGTGGCAATAATGCAGAAATTCTCCTTATTTTGAGATATAAAGGCTGAAATTCCCCTTATTTGGGGGCAAAAATGCAGAAATTCACCATATTTTGAGGTAAAAAGGCTGAAATTCCCCTTATTTGGAGGCAAAAAGGCAGAAATTTCCCTTATTTTTTGGCAAAATTGCAGAAATTTCACTTACATCAGGGTAATAAGTCAGAATTTTTCCTTATTTTGGTGCAAAAATACAAAAATTCCCTTTGTTTTGGGGGAAAAAGACAGAAATTCCACTTTTTAGAGGCAAAAAAGCAGAAATTCCTTTTATTTTGGAGCAAAAATAAAGAAATTTCCTTTTTATGGCAAAAAGTTATGCATTCTTCGTATTTTCGGGCAAAAAGGCAGAAATTCCCCATATTTTGGAGCAAAATTGCAGAAATTCCCGTAATTGTGGGGCAAAAAGGCAGAAATTCTCGATATGCTGGGGCAAAAAACAGAAATTCTCCTTATTTTGGGGCAAAACTCAGAAATTTGACTTATTTTGGGGCAAAATTGCAGAAATTTCACTTATTTCAGAGAAAAAAGACAGAAATTTTCCTTATTTTGGGGCAAAAAGGCAGAAATTCCTAATATTTTGTGACAAAAATGCAGAAATTCCCCTTATTTTGAGGTAAAAAGGCTAAAATTCTCCTTATTTGGGGGCAAAAAGGCACTAATTTCCCTAATTTTGGGGCAAGATGGCAGAAATTTCACTTACTTCAGGGTAATAAGTCAGAATTTTTTCTTATTTTGGGGCAAAAAAGACAGAAATTCCCTTTGTTTTGGGGAAAAAAGACAGAAATTCCACTTGTTTAGAGGCAAAAAAGCAGAAATTCCCTTTACTTTGGAGCAAAAATGAAGAAATTTCCCTTTTTTATGGCAAAAAAGTATGCATTCTTTTTATTTTCGTGCAAAAAGGCAGAAATTTTCCGTATTTTGGAGAAAAATTGCAGAAATTCCTCTAATTGTGGGGCAAAAAGGCAGAAATTGCCTATATGTTGGGCTAAAAAGACAGAAATTCTCTTTATTTTGTGGCAAAACTCAGAAATTCCACTTATTTTGGGGCAACATTCCAGAAATTTCCTTTATTTTGGGGCAAAATTGCAGAAATTTCACTTATTTTGGGGCAAAATTGGAGAAATTTCACTTATTTCAGGGTAATAAGTCAGAAATTTTCCTTATTTTGGGGCAAAAAAGACAGGAATTTTCTTTGTTTTGGGGGAAAACGACAGAAATTCCACTTATTTAGAGGCAAAAAAGCAGAAATTCCCCTTATTTTGGAGCAAAAATGAAGAAATTTCACTTTTTTATGGCAAAAAGGTATGCATTCTTCTTATTTTCGGGCAAAAAGGCAGAAATTCCCCGTATTTTGGAGCAAAATTTCAGAAATTCCCCTAATTGTGGGGCGAAAAGGCAGAAATTCCCTTTAGTTAGGGCAAAAAGACAGAAATTCTCCTTATTTTGGGGCAAAACTCAGAAATTCCACTTATTTTGTGGCAAAATTGCAGAAATTTCCCTTATTTTGGGGCAAAATTGCAGAAATTTCACTTATATTTGGGCAAAAATGCAGAAATTTCACTTATTTCAGGGAAAAAAAGCAGAAATTTTTTTATTTTGGGGCAAAAAGGCAGAAATTCCTAATATTTTGTGGCAAAAATGCAGAAATTCTCCTTATTTTGTGGTAAAAAGGCTGAAATTCCCCTTATTTGGGGGCAAAAAGGCAGAAATTTCCCTTATTTTGGGGCAAAATTGCAGAAATTTCACTTACTTCAGGGTAATAAGTCAGAATTTTTCCTTTTTTGTGCAAAAATACAAAAATTCCATTTGTTTTGGGGGAAAAAGACAGAAATTCCACTTATTTAGAGGCAAAAAAGCAGAAATTCCCCTTATATGGAGCAAAAATGAAGAAATTTCCCTTTTTTATGGCAAAAAGTTATGCATTGTTTTTATTTTCGGGCAAAAAAACAAAAATTCCCCGTATTTTGGAGCAAAATTGCAGAAATTCCCCTAATTGTGGGGCAAAAATGCAGAAATTCTTTATATGTTGGGGCAAAAATACAGAAATTCTCCTTATTTTGGGGCAAAACTCAGAAATTCCACTTAGTTTGGGGCAAAATTCCAGAAATTTCCCTTATTTTAGGGCAAAATTGCAGAAATTTCACTTATTTTGGGGCAGAATTGCAGAAATTTCACTTATATTGGGGCAAAAATGCAGAAATTTCAATTATTTCAGGGAAAAAAAGCAGAAATTTTCTTTATTTTGGGTCAAAAAGGCAGAAATTCCTAATATTTTGTGGCAAAAATGCAGAAATTCTCCTTATTTTGTGGTAAAAAGGCTGAAATTCCCCTTATTTGGGGGCAAAAAGGCAGAAATTTTCCTTATTTTGGGGCAAAATTGCAGAAATTTCACTTACTTCAGGGTAATAAGTCAGAATTTTTCCTTTTTTGTGCAAAAATACAAAAATTCCATTTGTTTTGGGGGAAAAAGACAGAAATTCCACTTATTTAGAGGCAAAAAAGCAGAAATTCCCTTTATATGGAGCAAAAATGAAGAAATTTCCCTTTTTTATGGCAAAAAGTTATGCATTGTTTTTATTTTCGGGCAAAAAAACAAAAATTCCCCGTATTTTGGAGCAAAATTGCAGAAATTCCCCTAATTGTGGGGCAAAAATGCAGAAATTCTTTATATGTTGGGGCAAAAAGACAGAAATTCTCCTTATTTTGGGGCAAAACTCAGAAATTCCACTTATTTTGGGGCAAAATTCCAGAAATTTCCCTTATTTTAGGGCAAAATTGCAGAAATTTCACTTATTTTGGGGCAGAATTGCAGAAATTTCACTTATTTCAGGGAAAAAAAGCAGAAATTTTTCTTATTTTGGGGCAAAAATGTAGAAATTTCTAATATTTTGTGGCAAAAATGCAGAAATTCCCCTTATTTTGAGGTAAAAAGGCTGAAATTCCCCTTATTTGGGGGCAAAAAACAGAAATTCCCCTTATTTTGAGGTAAAAAGGCTGAAATTCCCCTTATTTGGGGGCAAAAAGGCAGAAAGTTCCCTTATTTTGGGGCAAAATTTCAGAAATTTCACTTACTTCAGGGTAATAAGTCAGAATTTTTCCTTATTTTGGGGCAAAAAAGACAGAAATTCTCTTTGTTTTGGGGGAAAAAGACAGAAATTCCACTTATTTAGAGGCAAAAAAGCAGAAATTCCTCTTATTTTGGAGCAAAAATGAAGAAATTTCCCATTTTTATGGCAAAAAGGTATGCATTCTTCTTATTTTCAGGCAAAAAGGCAGAAATTCCCCGTATTTTGGAGCAAAATTGCAGAAATTCCCCTAATTGTGGGGCAGAAAGGCAGAAATTGCCTATATGTTGGGGAAAAAACAGAAATTCTCCTTATTTTGGGGAAAAACTCAGATATTCCACTTATTTTGTGGCAAAATTCCAGAAATTTCCCTTATTGTGGGGCAAAATTGCAGAAATTTCACTTATTTTGGGGCAAAATTGCAGAAATTTCACTTATTTCAGGGAAAAAAAGCAGAAATTTTCTTATTTTGGGGCAAAAAGGCAGAAATTCCTAATATTTTGTGGCAAAAATGCAGAAATTCCCCTTATTTTGAGGTAAAAAGGCTGAAATTCCCCTTATTTTGGGGCAAAAGGCAAAAATTTCCTTTATTTTGGGGCAAAATTGCAGAAATTTCACTTATTTCAGGGTAATAAGTCAGAAATTTTCCTTATTTTGGGGCAAAAAATACAGGAATTCCCTATGTTTTGGGGGAAAAAAAACAGAAATTTCATTTATTTAAAGGTAAAAAAGCAGACATTCCCCTTATTTTGGAGCAAAAATGAAGAAATTTCCCTTTTTTATGGCAAAAAGTTATGCATTCTTCTTATTTTCGGGCAAAAAGGCAAAAATTCCCCGTATTTTGGAGCAAAATTGCAGAAAATCCCCTAATTGTGGGGCAAAAAGGCAGAAATTCTTTATATGTTGGGGCAAAAAGACAGAAATTCTCCTTATTTTGGGGCAAAACTCAGAAATTCCACTTATTTTGGGGCAAAATTCCAGAAATTTCCCTTATTTTGGGGCAAAATTGCAGAAATTTCACTTATTTTGGGCTAAAATTGCAGAACTTTCACTTATTTTGGGGCAAAATTTCAGAAATTTCACTTTTTTCAGAGAAAAAAGGCAGAAATTTTCCTGATTTTGGGGCAAAAATGCAGAAATTCCTAATATTTTGTGGCAAAAATTCAGAAATTCCTCTTATTTTAGGTAAAAAGGCTGAAATTCCCCTTATTTGGGGGCAAAAAGTCTGAATTTTCCCTTATTTTGGGGCAAAATTGCAGAAATTTTACTTAGTTCAGGGTAATAAGACAGAATTTTTCCTTATTTTGGGGCAAAAAAGACAGTAATTCCCTTTGTTTTGGGGAAAAAAGACAGAAATTCCACTTATTTATAGGCAAAAAAGCAGAAATTCTCCTTATTTTGGAGCAAAAATGAAGAAATTTCCCTTTTTTATGGCAAAAAGGTATGCATTCTTCTTATTTTTGGGCAAAAAGGCAGAAATTCCCCGTATTTTGGAGCAAAATTGCAGAAATTCCCCTAATTGTGAGGCAAAAAGGCAGAAATTGCCTAAATGTTGGGGCAAAAAGACAGAAATTCTCCTTATTTTGGGGCAAAACTCAGAAATTCCACTTATTTTGGAAAAAAATTTCAGAAATTTCCCTTATTTTGGGGCAAAATTGCAGAAATTTCACTTATTTTGGGGCAAAATTGCAAAATTTCACTTATTTCAGGGAAAAAAAGCAGAAATTTTCTTATTTTGGGGCAAAAAGGCAGAAATTCCTAATATTTTGTGGCAAAAATGCAGAAATTCCCCTTATTTTGAGGTAAAAGGCTGAAATTCCCTTTCTTTGGGGGCAAAAAGGCAAAAATTTCCTTTATTTTGGGGCAAAATTGCAGAAATTTCACTTATTTCAGGGTAATAAGTCAGAAATTTTCCTTATTTTGGGGCAAAAAAGACAAAAATTCCCTTTTTTGGGGGGAAAAAGACAGAAATTCCACTTATTTAGAGGCAAAAAAGCAGAAATTCCCCTTATTTTGGAGCAAAAATGAAGAAATTTCCCTTTTTTATGGCAAAAAGGTATGCATTCTTCTTATTTTCGGGCAAAAAGGCAGAAATTCCCCGTATTTTGGAGCAAAATTGCAGAAATTCCTTTAATTGTGGGACAAAAATGCAGAAATTCTCTATATATTGGGGCAAAAAGACAAAAATTCTCCTTATTTTGTGTCAAAACTCAGAAATTCCACTTATTTTGGGGCAAAATTCCAGAAATTTCCCTTAATTTGGGGCAAAATTGCAGAAATTTCACTTATTTTTGGGCAAAATAGCAGAAATTTCACTTATTTCAGAGAAAAAAAAAACAGAAATTTTTCTTATTTTGGGGCAAAAAGGCAGAAATTCCTAATATTTTGTGGCAAAAATGCAGAAATTCCCCTTATTTTGAGGTAAAAAGGCTGAAATTCCCCTTATTTGGAGGCAAAAAGTCAGAAATTTCGCTAATTTTAGGGAAAAATTGCAGAAATTTCACTTACCTCAGGGTAATAAGTCAGAATTTCTCCTTATTTTGGGGCAAAAAAGACAGAAATTCCCTTTGATTTGGGGGAAAAAGACAGAAATTCCACTTATATAAAGGCCAAAAAGCAGAAATTCCCCTTATTTTGGAGCAAAAATGAAGAAATTTCCCTTTTTTATGGCAAAAAGTTATGCATTCTTCTTATTTTCGGCAAAAAGGCAGAAATTCCCCGTATTTTGGAGCATAATTGCAGAAATTCCCCTAATTGTGGGGCAAAAATGCAGAAAATCTCTATATGTTGGTGCAAAAAGACAGAAAAAATTCTCTTTATTTTGGGGCAAAACTAAGAAATTCCACTTATTTTGGGGCAAAATTCCAGAAATTTTCCTTATTTTGGGGCAAAATTGCAGAAATTTCACTTATTTTGGGGCAAATATGAAGAAATTTTACTTATTTTGTGGCAAAATTGCAGAAATTTCACATATTTTAGGGAAAAAAGGCAGAAATTTTCTTTATTTTGGGGCAAAAAGGCAAAAATTCCTAATATTTTGTGGCAAAAATGCAGAAATTCCCCTTATTTTGAGGTAAAAAGGCTGAAATTCCCCTTATTTGGGGGCAAAAGGGCAGAAATTTCCCTTATTTTGGGGCAAAATTGCAGAAATTTCACTTACTTCAGGGTAATAAGTCAGAATTTTTCCTTTTTTGTGCAAAAATACAAAAATTCCATTTGTTTTGGGGGAAAAAGACAGAAATTCCACTTATTTAGAGGCAAAAAAGCAGAAATTCCACTTATATGGAGCAAAAATGAAGAAATTTCCCTTTTTTATGGCAAAAAGTTATGCATTGTTTTTATTTTCGGGCAAAAAGGCAGAAATTCCCCGTATTTTGGAGCAAAATTGCAGAAATTCCCCGTATTTTGGAGCAAAATTGCAGAAATTCCCCTAATTGTGGGGCAAAAATGCAGAAATTCTTTATATGTTGGGGCAAAAAGACAGAAATTCTCCTTATTTTGGGGCAAAACTCAGAAATTCCACTTATTTTGGGGCAAAATTCCAGAAATTTCCCTTATTTTGGGGCAAAATTGCAGAAATTTCACTTATTTTGGGGCAGAATTGCAGAAATTTCACTTATTTCAGGGAAAAAAAGCAGAAATTTTTCTTATTTTGGGGCAAAAATGTAGAAATTTCTAATATTTTGTGGCAAAGATGCAGAAATTCCCCTTATTTTGAGGTAAAAAGGCTGAAATTCCCCTTATTTGGGGGCAAAAAACAGAAATTCCTTTTATTTTGAGGTAAAAAGGCTGAAATTCCCCTTATTTGGGGGCAAAAAGGCAGAAAGTTCCCTTATTTTGGGGCAAAATTTCAGAAATTTCACTTACTTCAGGGTAATAAGTCAGAATTTTTTCTTATTTTGGGGCAAAAAAGACAGAAATTCTTTTGTTTTGGGGGAAAAAGACAGAAATTCCACATATTTAGAGGCAAAAAAGCAGAAATTCCTCTTATTTTGGAGCAAAAATGAAGAAATTTCCCATTTTTATGGCATAAAGGTATGCATTCTTCTTATTTTCGGGCAAAAAGGCAGAAATTCCCTGTATTTTGGAGCAAAATTGCAGAAATTCCCCTAATTGTGGGGCAGAAAGGCAGAAATTGCCTATATGTTGGGGAAAAAACAGAAATTCTCCTTATTTTGGGGAAAAACTCAGAAATTCCACTTATTTTGTGGCAAAATTCCAGAAATTTCCCTTATTGTGGGGCAAAATTGCAGAAATTTCACTTATTTTGGGGCAAAATTGCAGAAATTTCACTTATTTCAGGGAAAAAAAGCAGAAATTTTCTTATTTTGGGGCAAAAAGGCAGAAATTGCTAATATTTTGTGGCAAAAATGCAGAAATTCCCCTCATTTTGAGGTAAAAAGGCTGAAATTCCCCTTATTTTGGGGCAAAAAGCAAAAATTTCCTTTATTTTGGGGCAAAATTGCAGAAATTTCACTTATTTCAGGGAAATAAGTCAGAAATTTTCCTTATTTTGGGGCAAAAAATACAGGAATTCCCTATGTTTTGGGGGAAAAAAAACAGAAATTTCATTTATTTAAAGGTAAAAAAGCAGACATTCCCCTTATTTTGGAGCAAAAATGAAGAAATTTCCCTTTTTTATGGCAAAAAGTTATGCATTCTTCTTATTTTCGGGCAAAAAGGCAAAAATTCCCCGTATTTTGGAGCAAAATTGCAGAAATTCCCCTAATTGTGGGGCAAAAAGGCAGAAATTCTTTATATGTTGGGGCAAAAAGACAGAAATTCTCCTTATTTTGGGGCAAAACTCAGAAATTCCACTTATTTTGGGGCAAAATTCCAGAAATTTTCCTTATTTTGGGGCAAAATTGTAGAAATTTCACTTATTTTGGGGCAAATATGAAGAAATTTTACTTATTTTGTGGCAAAATTGCAGAAATTTCACATATTTTAGGGAAAAAAGGCAGAAATTTTCTTTATTTTGCGGCAAAAAGGCAGAAATTCCTAATATTTTGTGGCAAAAATGCAGAAATTCCCCTTATTTCGAGGTAAAAAGGCTGAAATTCCCCTTATTTGGTGGCAAAAAGGCAGAAATTTCCCTTATTTTGGGGCAAAATTGCAGAAATTTCACTTACTTCAGGGTAATAAGTCAAAATTTTTCCTTATTTTGGGGCAAAAGTCAGAAATTCCCTTTGTTTTGGGGGAAAAAAACAGAAATTCCACTTATTTAGAGGCAAAAAAGCAGAAATTCCCCTTTTTGGAGCAAAAATTAAAAAATTTCCCTTTTTTATGGCAAAAAGGTATGCATTCTTCTTATTATCGGGCAAAAAAGCAGAAATTCCCCGTATTTTTGAGCAAAATTGCAGAAATTCCCATAATTGTTGGGCAAAAATGCAGAAAATCTCTATATGTTGGGGCCAAAAGACCGAAATTCTCTTTATTTTGGGGCAAAACTCAGAAATTCCACTTATTTTGGGGCAAAATTACAGAAATTTTCCTTTTTTGGGGGCAAAATTGCAGAAATTTCACTTATTTTGGGGCAAATATGCAGAAATTTTACATATTTTGTAACAAAATTGCAGAAATTTCACTTATTTCAGGGAAAAAAGGCAGAAATTTTCCTTATTTTGGGGCAAAATGGCAGAAATTCCTAATATTTTGTGGCAAAAATGCAGAAATTCCCCTTATTTCGAGGTAAAAAGGCTGAAATTCCCCTTATTTGGGGGCAAAAGGCAGAAATTTCCCTTATTTGGGGGCAAAATTGCAGAAATATCACTTACTTCAGGGTAATAAGTCAGAATTTTTTCTTATTTTGGGGCAAAAAAGACAGAAATTCCATTTGTTTTGAGGGAAATAGAAAGAAATTCCACTTATTTAGAGGCAAAAAAGCAGAAATTCCCCTTTTTGGAGCAAAAATGAAGAAATTTTCTTTTTTTATGGCAAAAAGGTATGCATTCTTCTTATTTTCAAGCAAAAAGGCAGAAATTCCCCGTATTTTGGAGCAAAATTGCAGAAATTCCCCTAATTGTGGGACAAAAAGGAAGAAATTGCCTATATGTTGGGGCAAAAAAACAGAAATTCTCCTTACTTTGGGGCAAAACTCAGAAATTCCACTTATTTTGGGGCAAAATTCCAGAAATTTCCCTTATTTTGGGGCAAAATTGCAGACATTTCACTTATTTTGGGGCAAAATTGAAGAATTTTCACTTATTTCAGGGAAAAAAAGCAGAAATTTTCTTATTTTGGGGCAAAAAGGCAGAAATTCCTAATATTTTGTGGCAAAAATGCAGAAATTCCCCTTATTTTAAGGTAAAAAGGCTGAAATTCCCCTTATTTGGGGGCAATAAGGCAAAAATTTCCTTTCTTTTCAGGCAAAATTGCAGAAATTTCACTTATTTAAGGGTATTAAGTCAGAAATTTTCTTTATTTTGGGGCAAAAAAGACAGGAATTCCCTTTGTTTTGGGGGATAAAGACAGAAATTCCACTTATTTAGAGGCAAAAAAGCAGAAATTCCTCTTATTTTAGAGCAAAAATGAAGAAATTTCTTTTTTATGGCAAAAATGTATGCATTCTTCTTATTTTCGGACAAAAAGGCAGAAATTCCCCGTATTTTGAAGCAAAATTGCAGAAATTCCCCTAATTGTGGGGCAAAAAGGCAGAAATTCTCTATATGTTGGGGCAAAAAGACAGAAATTCTTCTTATTTTGGGGAAATACTCAGAAATTCCACTTATTTGGGGGCAAAATTCCAGAAATTTCCCTTATTTTGGGACAAAATTGCAGAAATTTAACATATTTTGGCGCAAAATTGCAGAAATTTCACTTTTTTCAGGGAAAAAAATGAGAAATTTTCTTATTTTGGGGCAAAAAGGCAGAAATTCCTAATGTTTTGTGGCAATAATGCAGAAATTCTCTTTATTTTGATATATAAAGGCTGAAATTCCCCTTATTTGGGGGCAAAAATGCAGAAATTCACCATATATTGAGGTAAAAAGGCTGAAATTCCCCTTATTTGGAGGCAAAAAGGCAGAAATTTCCCTTATTTTTTGGCAAAATTGCAGAAATTTCACTTACTTCAGGGTAATAAGTCAGAATTTTTCCTTATTTTGGTGCAAAAATACAAAATTTCCCTTTATTTTGGGGGAAAAAGACAGAAATTCCACTTATTTAGAGGCAAAAAGCAGAAATTCCTTTTATTTTGGAGCAAAAATAAAGAAATTTCCTTTTTATGGCAAAAAGGTATGCATTCTTCTTATTTTCGGGCAAAAAGGCAGAAATTCCCTGTATTTTGGAGCAAAATTGCAGAAATTCCCGTAATTGTGGGGCAAAAAGGCAGAAATTCTCGATATGCTGGGGCAAAAAACAGAAATTCTCCTTATTTTGGGGCAAAACTCAGAAATTTCACTTATTTTGGGGCAAAATTGCAGAAATTTCACTTATTTCAGAGAAAAAAGACAGAAATTTTCCTTATTTTGGGGCAAAAAGACAGAAATTCCTAATATTTTGTGACAAAAATGCAGAAATTCCCCTTATTTTGAGGTAAAAAGGCTAAAATTCTCCTTATTTGGGGGCAAAAAGGCACTAATTTCCCTAATTTTGGGGTAAGATTGCAGGAATTTCACTTACTTCAGGGTAATAAGTCAGAATTTTTTCTTATTTTGGGGCAAAAAAGACAGAAATTCCCTTTGTTTTGGGGAAAAAAGACAGATATTCCACTTATTTAGAGGCAAAAAAGCAGAAATTCCCCTTATTTTGGAGCAAAAATGAAGAAATTTCCCTTTTTTATGGCAAAAAAGTATGCATTCTTCTTATTTTCGTGCAAAAAGGCAGAAATTCTCCGTATTTTGGAGAAAAATAGCAGAAATTCCTCTAATTGTGGGGCAAAAATGCAGAAATTGCCTATATGTTGGGCTAAAAAGACAGAAATTCTCTTTATTTTGCGGCAAAATTCAGAAATTCCACTTATTTTGGGGCAACATTCCAGAAATTTCCTTTATTTTTGGGCAAAATTGCAGAAATTTCACTTATTTTGGGGCAAAATTGGAGAAATTTCACTTATTTCAGGGTAATAAGTCAGAAATTTTCCTTATTTTGGGGCAAAAAAGACAGGAATTTTCTTTGTTTTGGGGGAAAACGACAGAAATTCCACTTATTTAGAGGCAAAAAAGCAGAAATTCCCCTTATTTTGGAGCAAAAATGAAGAAATTTCACTTTTTTATGGCAAAAAGGTATGCATTCTTCTTATTTTCGGGCAAAAAGGCAGAAATTCCCCGTATTTTGGAGCAAAATTTCAGAATTTCCCCTAATTGTGGGGCAAAAAGGCAGAAATTCCCTTTAGTTAGGGCAAAAAGACAGAAATTCTCCTTATTTTGGGGCAAAACTCAGAAATTCCACTTATTTTGTGGCAAAATTGCAGAAATTTCTCTTATTTTGGGGCAAAATTACAGAAATTTCACTTATATTGGGGCAAAAAGGCAGAAATTTCACTTATTTCAGGGAAAAAAAGCAGAAATTTTTTTATTTTGGGGCAAAAAGGCAGAAATTAATAATATTTTGTGGCAAAAATGCAGAAATTCTCCTTATTTTGAGGTAAAAAGGCTGAAATTCCCCTTATTTGGGGGCAAAAAGGCAGAAAGTTTCCTTATTTTGGGGCAAAATTTCAGAAATTTCACTTACTTCAGGGTAATAATTCAGAATTTTTCCTTATTTTGGGGCAAAAAAGACAGAAATTCTCTTTGTTTTGGGGGAAAAAGACAGAAATTCCACTTATTTAGAGGCAAAAAAGCAGAAATTCCTCTTATTTTGGAGCAAAAATGAAGAAATTTTCCATTTTTATGGCAAAAAGGTATGCATTCTTCTTATTTTCGGGCAAAAAGGCAGAAATTCCCTGTATTTTGGAGCAAAATTGCAGAAAATCCCCTAATTGTGGGGCAGAAAGGCAGAAATTGCCTATATGTTGGGGAAAAAACAGAAATTCTCCTTATTTTGGGGCAAAACTCAGAAATTCCACTTATTTTGGGGCAAAATTCCAGAAATTTCCCTTAATTTGGGGCAAAATTGCAGAAATTTCACTTATTTTTGGGCAAAATAGCAGAAATTTCACTTATTTCAGAGAAAAAAAACAGAAATTTTTCTTATTTTGGGGCAAAAAGGCAGAAATTCCTAATATTTTGTGGCAAAAATGCAGAAATTCCCCTTATTTTGAGGTAAAAAGGCTGAAATTCCCCTTATTTGGAGGCAAAAATTCAGAAATTTCGCTAATTTTAGGGAAAAATTGCAGAAATTTCACTTACCTCAGGGTAATAAGTCAGAATTTCTCCTTATTTTGGGGCAAAAAAGACAGAAATTCCCTTTGTCTTGGGGGAAAAAGACAGAAATTCCACTTATATAAAGGCCAAAAAGCAGAAATTCCCCTTATTTTGGAGCAAAAATGAAGAAATTTCCCTTTTTTATGGCAAAAAGTTATGCATTCTTCTTATTTTCGGCAAAAAGGCAGAAATTCCCCGTATTTTGGAGCATAATTGCAGAAATTCCCCTAATTGTGGGGCAAAAATGCAGAAAATCTCTATATGTTGGTGCAAAAAGACAGAAAAAATTCTTTTTATTTTGGGGCAAAACTAAGAAATTCCACTTATTTTGGGGCAAAATTCCAGAAATTTTCCTTATTTTGGGGCAAGATTGCAGAAATTTCACTTATTTTGGGGCAAATATGAAGAAATTTTACTTATTTTGTGGCAAAATTGCAGAAATTTCACATATTTTAGGGAAAAAAGGCAGAAATTTTCTTTATTTTGGGGCAAAAAGGCAGAAATTCCTAATATTTTGTGGCAAAAATGCAGAAATTCCCCTTATTTTGAGGTAAAAAGGCTGAAATTCCCCTTATTTGGGGGCAAAAAGGCAGAAATTTCCCTTATTTTGGGGCAAAATTGCAGAAATTTCACTTACTTCAGGGTAATAAGTCAGAATTTTTCCTTTTTTGTGCAAAAATACAAAAATTCCATTTGTTTTGGGGGAAAAAGACAGAAATTCCACTTATTTAGAGGCAAAAAAGCAGAAATTCCACTTATATGGAGCAAAAATGAAGAAATTTCCCTTTTTTATGGCAAAAAGTTATGCATTGTTTTTATTTTCGGGCAAAAAGGCAGAAATTCCCCGTATTTTGGAGCAAAATTGCAGAAATTCCCCTAATTGTGGGGCAAAAATGCAGAAATTCTTTATATGTTGGGGCAAAAAGACAGAAATTCTCCTTATTTTGGGGCAAAACTCAGAAATTCCACTTATTTTGGGGCAAAATTCCAGAAATTTCCCTTATTTTAGGGCAAAATTGCAGAAATTTCACTTATTTTGGGGCAGAATTGCAGAAATTTCACTTATTTCAGGGAAAAAAGCAGAAATTTTTCTTATTTTGGGGCAAAAATGTAGAAATTTCTAATATTTTGTGGCAAAAATGCAGAAATTCCCCTTATTTTGAGGTAAAAAGGCTGAAATTCCCCTTATTTGGGGGCAAAAAACAGAAATTCCCCTTATTTTGAGGTAAAAAGGCTGAAATTCCCCTTATTTGGGGGCAAAAAGGCAGAAAGTTCCCTTATTTTGGGGCAAAATTTCAGAAATTTCACTTACTTCAGGGTAATAAGTCAGAATTTTTCCTTATTTTGGGGCAAAAAAGACAGAAATTCTCTTTGTTTTGGGGGAAAAAGACAGAAATTCCACTTATTTAGAGGCAAAAAAGCAGAAATTCCTCTTATTTTGGAGCAAAAATGAAGAAATTTTCTTTTTTTATGGCAAAAAGGTATGCATTCTTCTTATTTTCAAGCAAAAAGGCAGAAATTCCCCGTATTTTGGAGCAAAATTGCAGAAATTCCCCTAATTGTGGGACAAAAAGGAAGAAATTGCCTATATGTTGGGGCAAAAAAACAGAAATTCTCCTTACTTTGGGGCAAAACTCAGAAATTCCACTTATTTTGGGGCAAAATTCCAGAAATTTCCCTTATTTTGGGGCAAAATTGCAGACATTTCACTTATTTTGGGGCAAAATTGAAGAATTTTCACTTATTTCAGGGAAAAAAAGCAGAAATTTTCTTATTTTGGGGCAAAAAGGCAGAAATTCCTAATATTTTGTGGCAAAAATGCAGAAATTCCCCTTATTTTAAGGTAAAAAGGCTGAAATTCCCCTTATTTGGGGGCAATAAGGCAAAAATTTCCTTTATTTTCAGGCAAAATTGCAGAAATTTCACTTATTTAAGGGTATTAAGTCAGAAATTTTCTTTATTTTGGGGCAAAAAAGACAGGAATTCCCTTTGTTTTGGGGGATAAAGACAGAAATTCCACTTATTTAGAGGCAAAAAAGCAGAAATTCCTCTTATTTTAGAGCAAAAATGAAGAAATTTCTTTTTTATGGCAAAAATGTATGCATTCTTCTTATTTTCGGACAAAAAGGCAGAAATTCCCCGTATTTTGAAGCAAAATTGCAGAAATTCCCCTAATTGTGGGGCAAAAAGGCAGAAATTCTCTATATGTTGGGGCAAAAAGACAGAAATTCTTCTTATTTTGGGGAAATACTCAGAAATTCCACTTATTTGGGGGCAAAATTCCAGAAATTTCCCTTATTTTGGGACAAAATTGCAGAAATTTAACATATTTTGGCGCAAAATTGCAGAAATTTCACTTTTTTCAGGGAAAAAAAATGAGAAATTTTCTTATTTTGGGGCAAAAAGGCAGAAATTCCTAATGTTTTGTGGCAATAATGCAGAAATTCTCTTTATTTTGATATATAAAGGCTGAAATTCCCCTTATTTGGGGGCAAAAATGCAGAAATTCACCATATATTGAGGTAAAAAGGCTGAAATTCCCCTTATTTGGAGGCAAAAAGGCAGAAATTTCCCTTATTTTTTGGCAAAATTGCAGAAATTTCACTTACTTCAGGGTAATAAATCAGAATTTTTCCTTATTTTGGTGCAAAAATACAAAATTTCCCTTTATTTTGGGGGAAAAAGACAGAAATTCCACTTATTTAGAGGCAAAAAGCAGAAATTCCTTTTATTTTGGAGCAAAAATAAAGAAATTTCCTTTTTATGGCAAAAAGGTATGCATTCTTCTTATTTTCGGGCAAAAAGGCAGAAATTCCCTGTATTTTGGAGCAAAATTGCAGAAATTCCCGTAATTGTGGGGCAAAAAGGCAGAAATTCTCGATATGCTGGGGCAAAAAACAGAAATTCTCCTTATTTTGGGGCAAAACTCAGAAATTTCACTTATTTTGGGGCAAAATTGCAGAAATTTCACTTATTTCAGAGAAAAAAGACAGAAATTTTCCTTATTTTGGGGCAAAAAGACAGAAATTCCTAATATTTTGTGACAAAAATGCAGAAATTCCCCTTATTTTGAGGTAAAAAGGCTAAAATTCTCCTTATTTGGGGGCAAAAAGGCACTAATTTCCCTAATTTTGGGGTAAGATTGCAGGAATTTCACTTACTTCAGGGTAATAAGTCAGAATTTTTTCTTATTTTGGGGCAAAAAAGACAGAAATTCCCTTTGTTTTGGGGAAAAAAGACAGATATTCCACTTATTTAGAGGCAAAAAAGCAGAAATTCCCCTTATTTTGGAGCAAAAATGAAGAAATTTCCCTTTTTTATGGCAAAAAAGTATGCATTCTTCTTATTTTCGTGCAAAAAGGCAGAAATTCTCCGTATTTTGGAGAAAAATAGCAGAAATTCCTCTAATTGTGGGGCAAAAATGCAGAAATTGCCTATATGTTGGGCTAAAAAGACAGAAATTCTCTTTATTTTGCGGCAAAACTCAGAAATTCCACTTATTTTGGGGCAACATTCCAGAAATTTCCTTTATTTTTGGGCAAAATTGCAGAAATTTCACTTATTTTGGGGCAAAATTGGAGAAATTTCACTTATTTCAGGGTAATAAGTCAGAAATTTTCCTTATTTTGGGGCAAAAAAGACAGGAATTTTCTTTGTTTTGGGGGAAAACGACAGAAATTCCACTTATTTAGAGGCAAAAAAGCAGAAATTCCCCTTATTTTGGAGCAAAAATGAAGAAATTTCACTTTTTTATGGCAAAAAGGTATGCATTCTTCTTATTTTCGGGCAAAAAGGCAGAAATTCCCCGTATTTTGGAGCAAAATTTCAGAATTTCCCCTAATTGTGGGGCAAAAAGGCAGAAATTCCCTTTAGTTAGGGCAAAAAGACAGAAATTCTCCTTATTTTGGGGCAAAACTCAGAAATTCCACTTATTTTGTGGCAAAATTGCAGAAATTTCTCTTATTTTGGGGCAAAATTACAGAAATTTCACTTATATTGGGGCAAAAAGGCAGAAATTTCACTTATTTCAGGGAAAAAAAGCAGAAATTTTTTTATTTTGGGGCAAAAAGGCAGAAATTAATAATATTTTGTGGCAAAAATGCAGAAATTCTCCTTATTTTGAGGTAAAAAGGCTGAAATTCCCCTTATTTGGGGGCAAAAAGGCAGAAAGTTTCCTTATTTTGGGGCAAAATTTCAGAAATTTCACTTACTTCAGGGTAATAATTCAGAATTTTTCCTTATTTTGGGGCAAAAAAGACAGAAATTCTCTTTGTTTTGGGGGAAAAAGACAGAAATTCCACTTATTTAGAGGCAAAAAAGCAGAAATTCCTCTTATTTTGGAGCAAAAATGAAGAAATTTTCCATTTTTATGGCAAAAAGGTATGCATTCTTCTTATTTTCGGGCAAAAAGGCAGAAATTCCCTGTATTTTGGAGCAAAATTGCAGAAAATCCCCTAATTGTGGGGCAGAAAGGCAGAAATTGCCTATATGTTGGGGAAAAAACAGAAATTCTCCTTATTTTGGGGCAAAACTCAGAAATTCCACTTATTTTGGGGGAAAATTCCAGAAATTTCTTTTATTGTGGGGGAAAATTGCAGAAATTTCACTTATTTTTGGGCAAAATTGCACACATTTCACTTATTTCAGGGAAAAAAAGCAGAAATTTTTTATTTTGGGGCAAAAAGGCAGAAATTCCTAATATTTTGTGGCAAAAATGCAGAAATTCCCCTTATTTTGAGGTAAAAAGGCTGAAATTCCCCTTATTTTGAAGCAAAATTTGAGAAATTTCACTTATTTCAGGGTAATAAGTCAGAAATTTTTCTTATTTTGGGTCAAAAAATACAGGAATTCCCTATGTTTTGGGGGAAAAAAACAGAAATTTCATTTATTTAAAGGTAAAAAAGCAGACATTCCCCTTCTTTTGGAGCAAAAATGAAGAAATTTCCCTTTTTTATGGCAAAAAGTTATGCATTCTTCTTATTTTCGGGCAAAAAGGCAGAAATTCCCCGTATTTTGGAGCAAAATTGCAGAAATTCCTTTAATTGTGGGACAAAAATGCAGAAATTCTCTATATATTGGGGCAAAGAGACAGAAATTCTCCTTATTTTGTGTCAAAACACAGAAATTCCACTTATTTTGGGGCAAAAATCCAGAAATTTTCCTTATTTTGGGGCAAAATTGCAGAAATTTCACTTATTTTGGGGCAAATATGAAGAAATTTTACTTATTTTGTGGCAAAATTGAAGAAATTTCACATATTTTAGGGAAAAAAGGCAGAAATTTTCTTTATTTTGGGGCAAAAAGGCAGAAATTCCTAATATTTTGTGGCAAAAATGCAGAAAATCCCCTTATTTCGAGGTAAAAAGGCTGAAATTCCCCTTATTTGGGGGCAAAAAGGCAGAAATTTCCCTAATTTTGGGGCAAAATTGCAGAAATTTCACTTACTTCACGGTAATAAGTCAGAAATTTTCTTTATTTTGGGGCAAAAAAGACAGAAATTCCCTTTGTCTTGGGGGATAAAAGACAGAAATTCCACTTATTTAAAGGCCAAAAAGCAGAAATTTCCCTTATTTTGGAGCAAAAATGAAGAAATTTCCCTTTTTTATGGCAAAAAGTTATGCATTCTTCTTATTTTCAGGCAAAAAGGCAGAAATTCCCCATATTTTGGAGCATAATTGCAGAAATTCCCCTAATTGTGGGGCAAAAATGCAGAAAATCTCTATATGTTGGGGCAAAAAGCCAGAAATTCTCCTTATTTTGGGGCAAAACTAAGAAATTCCACTTATTTTGGGGCAAAATTCCAGAAATTTTCCTTATTTTGGGGCAAAATTGCATAAATTTCACTTATTTTGGGGCAAATATGAAGAAATTTCACATATTTTAGGGAAAAAAGGCAGAAATTTTCTTTATTTTGGGGCAAAAAGGCAGAAATTCCTAATATTTTGTGGCAAAAATGCAGAAATTCCCTTTATTTCGAGGTAAAAAGGCTGAAATTCCCCTTATTTGGGGGCAAAAAGGCAGAAATTTCCCTTATTTTGGGGCAAAATTGCAGAAATTTCACTTACTTCAGGGTAATAAGTCAGAATTTTTCCTTTTTTGGTGCAAAAATACAAAAATTCCATTTGTTTTGGGGGGAAAAGACAGAAATTCCACTTATTTAGAGGCAAAAAAGCAGAAATTCCCCTTATTTGGAGCAAAAATGAAGAAATTTCCCTTTTTTATGGCAAAAAGTTATGCATTCTTTTTATTTTCCGGCAAAAAGGCAGAAATTCCCCGTATTTTGGAGCAAAATTGCAGAAATTCCCCTAATTGTGGGGCAAAGAGGCAGAAATTGCCTATATGTTGGGGCAAAAAGACAGAAATTCTCCTTATTTTGGGGCAAAACTCAGAAATTCCACTTATTTTGGGGCAAAATTCGAGAAATTTCCCTTATTTTGGGGCAAAATTGCAGAAATTTCACTTATTTTGGGGCAAAATTGCAGAAATTTCACTTATTTTAGGGAAAAAAAGCAGAAATTTTTCTTATTTTGGGGCAAAAATGTAGAAATTTCTAATATTTTGTGGCAAAAATGCAGAAATTCCCCTTATTTTGAGGTAAAAAGGCTGAAATTCCCCTTATTTGGGGGCAAAAAGCAGAAATTCCCCTTATTTTGAGGTAAAACGGCTGAAATTCCCCTTATTTGGGGGCAAAAAGGCAGAAAGTTCCCTTATTTTGGGGCAAAATTTCAGAAATTTCACTTACTTCAGGGTAATAAGTCAGAATTTTTCCTTATTTTGGTGCAAAAATACAAAATTTCCCTTTATTTTGGGGGAAAAAGACAGAAATTCCACTTATTTAGAGGCAAAAAGCAGAAATTCCTTTTATTTTGGAGCAAAAATAAAGAAATTTCCTTTTTATGGCAAAAAGGTATGCATTCTTCTTATTTTCAGGCAAAAAGGCAGAAATTCCCTGTATTTTGGAGCAAAATTGCAGAAATTCCCGTAATTGTGGGGCAAAAAGGCAGAAATTCTCGATATGCTGGGGCAAAAAACAGAAATTCTCCTTATTTTGGGGCAAAACTCAGAAATTTCACTTATTTTGGGGCAAAATTGCAGAAATTTCACTTATTTCAGAGAAAAAAGACAGAAATTTTCCTTATTTTGGGGCAAAAAGACAGAAATTCCTAATATTTTGTGACAAAAATGCAGAAATTCCCCTTATTTTGAGGTAAAAAGGCTAAAATTCTCCTTATTTGGGGGCAAAAAGGCACTAATTTCCCTAATTTTGGGGTAAGATTGCAGGAATTTCACTTACTTCAGGGTAATAAGTCAGAATTTTTTCTTATTTTGGGGCAAAAAAGACAGAAATTCCCTTTGTTTTGGGGAAAAAAGACAGATATTCCACTTATTTAGAGGCAAAAAAGCAGAAATTCCCCTTATTTTGGAGCAAAAATGAAGAAATTTCCCTTTTTTATGGCAAAAAAGTATGCATTCTTCTTATTTTCGTGCAAAAAGGCAGAAATTCTCCGTATTTTGGAGAAAAATAGCAGAAATTCCTCTAATTGTGGGGCAAAAATGCAGAAATTGCCTATATGTTGGGCTAAAAAGACAGAAATTCTCTTTATTTTGCGGCAAAACTCAGAAATTCCACTTATTTTGGGGCAACATTCCAGAAATTTCCTTTATTTTTGGGCAAAATTGCAGAAATTTCACTTATTTTGGGGCAAAATTGGAGAAATTTCACTTATTTCAGGGTAAAAAGTCAGAAATTTTCCTTATTTTGGGGCAAAAAAGACAGGAATTTTCTTTGTTTTGGGGGAAAACGACAGAAATTCCACTTATTTAGAGGCAAAAAAGCAGAAATTCCCCTTATTTTGGAGCAAAAATGAAGAAATTTCACTTTTTTATGGCAAAAAGGTATGCATTCTTCTTATTTTCGGGCAAAAAGGCAGAAATTCCCCGTATTTTGGAGCAAAATTTCAGAATTTCCCCTAATTGTGGGGCAAAAAGGCAGAAATTCCCTTTAGTTAGGGCAAAAAGACAGAAATTCTCCTTATTTTGGGGCAAAACTCAGAAATTCCACTTATTTTGTGGCAAAATTGCAGAAATTTCTCTTATTTTGGGGCAAAATTACAGAAATTTCACTTATATTGGGGCAAAAAGGCAGAAATTTCACTTATTTCAGGGAAAAAAAGCAGAAATTTTTTTATTTTGGGGCAAAAAGGCAGAAATTAATAATATTTTGTGGCAAAAATGCAGAAATTCTCCTTATTTTGAGGTAAAAAGGCTGAAATTCCCCTTATTTGGGGGCAAAAAGGCAGAAAGTTTCCTTATTTTGGGGCAAAATTTCAGAAATTTCACTTACTTCAGGGTAATAATTCAGAATTTTTCCTTATTTTGGGGCAAAAAAGACAGAAATTCTCTTTGTTTTGGGGGAAAAAGACAGAAATTCCACTTATTTAGAGGCAAAAAAGCAGAAATTCCTCTTATTTTGGAGCAAAAATGAAGAAATTTTCCATTTTTATGGCAAAAAGGTATGCATTCTTCTTATTTTCGGGCAAAAAGGCAGAAATTCCCTGTATTTTGGAGCAAAATTGCAGAAAATCCCCTAATTGTGGGGCAGAAAGGCAGAAATTGCCTATATGTTGGGGAAAAAACAGAAATTCTCCTTATTTTGGGGCAAAACTCAGAAATTCCAATTATTTTGGGGGAAAATTCCAGAAATTTCTTTTATTGTGGGGGAAAATTGCAGAAATTTCACTTATTTTTGGGCAAAATTGCACACATTTCACTTATTTCAGGGAAAAAAAGCAGAAATTTTTTATTTTGGGGCAAAAAGGCAGAAATTCCTAATATTTTGTCGCAAAAATGCAGAAATTCCCCTTATTTTGAGGTAAAAAGGCTGAAATTCCCCTTATTTTGAAGCAAAATTTGAGAAATTTCACTTATTTCAGGGTAATAAGTCAGAAATTTTTCTTATTTTGGGGCAAAAAATACAGGAATTCCCTATGTTTTGGGGGAAAAAAACAGAAATTTCATTTATTTAAAGGTAAAAAAGCAGACATTCCCCTTATTTTGGAGCAAAAATGAAGAAATTTCCCTTTTTTATGGCAAAAAGTTATGCATTCTTCTTATTTTCGGGCAAAAAGGCAAAAATTCCCCGTATTTTGGAGCAAAATTGCAGAAATTCTCCGAATTGTGGGGCAAAAATGCAGAAATTCTTTATATGTTGGGGCAAAAAGACAGAAATTCTCCTTATTTTGGGGCAAAACTCAGAAATTCCACTTATTTTGGGGCAAAATTCCAGAAATTTCCCTTATTTTGGGGCAAAATTGCAGAAATTTCACTTATTTTGGGCTAAAATTGCAGAACTTTCACTTATTTTGGGGCAAAATTTCAGAAATTTCACTTATTTTAGAGAAAAAAGGCAGAAATTTTCCTTATTTTGGGGCAAAAATGCAGAAATTACTAATATTTTGTGGCAAAAATTCAGAAATTCCTCTTATTTTATGTAAAAAGGCTGAAATTCCCCTTATTTGGGGGCAAAAAGTCAGAATTTTCCCTTATTTTGGGGCAAAATTGCAGAAATTTTACTTAGTTCAGGGTAATAAGACAGAATTTTTTTTTATTTTGAGGCAAAAAAGACAGTAATTCCCTTGTTTTGGGGAAAAAAGACAGAAATTCCACTTATTTATAGGCAAAAAAGCAGAAATTCCCCTTATTTTGGAGCAAAAATGAAGAAATTTCCCTTTTTTATGGCAAAAAGTTATGCATTCTTCTTATTTTCGGGCAAAAAGGCAGAAATTCCCCGTATTTTGGAGCAAAATTGCAGAAATTCCTTTAATTGTGGGACAAAAATGCAGAAATTCTCTATATATTGGGGCAAAAAGACAGAAATTCTCCTTATTTTGTGTCAAAACACAGAAATTCCACTTATTTTGGGGCAAAAATCCAGAAATTTTCCTTATTTTGGGGCAAAATTGCAGAAATTTCACTTATTTTGGGGCAAATATGAAGAAATTTTACTTATTTTGTGGCAAAATTGAAGAAATTTCACATATTTTAGGGAAAAAAGGCAGAAATTTTCTTTATTTTGGGGCAAAAAGGCAGAAATTCCTAATATTTTGTGGCAAAAATGCAGAAAATCCCCTTATTTCGAGGTAAAAAGGCTGAAATTCCCCTTATTTGGGGGCAAAAAGGCAGAAATTTCCCTAATTTTGGGGCAAAATTGCAGAAATTTCACTTACTTCAGGGTAATAAGTCAGAAATTTTCTTTATTTTGGGGCAAAAAAGACAGAAATTCCCTTTGTCTTGGGGGATAAAAGACAGAAATTCCACTTATTTAAAGGCCAAAAAGCAGAAATTTCCCTTATTTTGGAGCAAAAATGAAGAAATTTCCCTTTTTTATGGAAAAAAGTTATGCATTCTTCTTATTTTCAGGCAAAAAGGCAGAAATTCCCCATATTTTGGAGCATAATTGCAGAAATTCCCCTAATTGTGGGGCAAAAATGCAGAAAATCTCTATATGTTGGGGCAAAAAGCCAGAAATTCTCCTTATTTTGGGGCAAAACTAAGAAATTCCACTTATTTTGGGGCAAAATTCCAGAAATTTTCCTTATTTTGGGGCAAAATTGCATAAATTTCACTTATTTTGGGGCAAATATGAAGAAATTTCACATATTTTAGGGAAAAAAGGCAGAAATTTTCTTTATTTTGGGGCAAAAAGGCAGAAATTCCTAATATTTTGTGGCAAAAATGCAGAAATTCCCTTTATTTCGAGGTAAAAAGGCTGAAATTCCCCTTATTTGGGGGCAAAAAGGCAGAAATTTCCCTTATTTTGGGGCAAAATTGCAGAAATTTCACTTACTTCAGGGTAATAAGTCAGAATTTTTCCTTTTTTGGTGCAAAAATACAAAAATTCCATTTGTTTTGGGGGGAAAAGACAGAAATTCCACTTATTTAGAGGCAAAAAAGCAGAAATTCCCCTTATTTGGAGCAAAAATGAAGAAATTTCCCTTTTTTATGGCAAAAAGTTATGCATTCTTTTTATTTTCGGGCAAAAAGGCAGAAATTCCCCGTATTTTGGAGCAAAATTGCAGAAATTCCCCTAATTGTGGGGCAAAGAGGCAGAAATTGCCTATATGTTGGGGCAAAAAGACAGAAATTCTCCTTATTTTGGGGCAAAACTCAGAAATTCCACTTATTTTGGGGCAAAATTCGAGAAATTTCCCTTATTTTGGGGCAAAATTGCAGAAATTTCACTTATTTTGGGGCAAAATTGCAGAAATTTCACTTATTTTAGGGAAAAAAAGCAGAAATTTTTCTTATTTTGGGGCAAAAATGTAGAAATTTCTAATATTTTGTGGCAAAAATGCAGAAATTCCCCTTATTTTGAGGTAAAAAGGCTGAAATTCCCCTTATTTGGGGGCAAAAAGCAGAAATTCCCCTTATTTTGAGGTAAAAAGGCAGAAATTCCCCTTATTTGGGGGCAAAAAGGCAGAAAGTTCCCTTATTTTGGGGCAAAATTTCAGAAATTTCACTTACTTCAGGGTAATAAGTCAGAATTTTTCCTTATTTTGGGGCAAAAAAGACAGAAATTCTCTTTGATTTGGGGGAAAAATACAGAAATTCCACGTATTTAGAGGCAAAAAAGCAGAAATTCCTCTTATTTTGGAGCAAAAATGAAGAAATTTCCCATTTTTATGGCAAAAAGGTATGCATTCTTCTTATTTTCGGGCAAAAAGGCAGAAATTCCCTGTATTTTGGAGCAAAATTGCAGAAATTCCCCTAATTGTGGGGCAGAAAGGCAGAAATTGCCTATATGTTGGGGAAAAAACAGAAATTCTCCTTATTTTGGGGAAAAACTCAGAAATTCCACTTATTTTGGGGCAAAATTCCAGAAATTTCCCTTATTGTGGGGCAAAATTGCAGAAATTTCACTTATTTTGGGGCAAAATTGCAGAAATTTCACTTATTTCAGGGAAAAAAAGCAGAAATTTTCTTATTTTGGGGCAAAAAGGCAGAAATTCCTAATATTTTGTGGCAAAAATGCAGAAATTCCACTTATTTTGGGGCAAAAAGCAAAAATTTCCTTTATTTTGGGGCAAAATTGCAGAAATTTCACTTATTTCTGGGTAATAATTCAGAAATTTTCCTTATTTTGGGGCAAAAAATACAGGAATTCCCTATGTTTTGGGGGAAAAAAAACAGAAATTTCATTTATTTAAAGGTAAAAAAGCAGACATTCCCCTTATTTTGGAGCAAAAATGAAGAAATTTCCCTTTTTTTATGGCAAAAAGTTATGCATTCTTCTTATTTTCGGGTAAAAAGTCAAAAATTCCCCGTATTTTGGAGCAAAATTGCAGAAATTCCCCTAATTGTGAGGGGAAAAGGCAGAAATTCTTTATATGTTGGGGCAAAAAGACAGAAATTCTCCTTATTTTGGGGCAAAATTCAGAAATTCCACTTATTTTGGGGCAAAATTCCAGAAATTTCCCTTATTTTGGGGCAAAATTGCAGAAATTTCACTTATTTTGGGGCAAAATTGCAAAATTTCACTTATTTCAGAGAAAACAAGCAGAAATTTTCTTATTTTGGGGCAAAAAGGCAGAAATTCCTAATATTTTGTGGCAAAAATGCAGAAATTCCCCTTATTTTGAGGTAAAAAGGCTGAAATTCCCTTTATTTGGGGGCAAAAAGGCAAAAATTTCCTTTATTTTGGGGCAAAATTGCAGAAATTTCACTTATTTCAGGGTAATAAGTCAGAAATTTTCCTTATTTTGGGGCAAAAAAGACAAAAATTCCCTTTGTTTTGGGGGAAAAAGACGGAAATTCCACTTATTTAGAGGCAAAAAAGCAGAAATTCCCCGTATTTTGGAGCAAAATTGCAGAAATTCCTTTAATTGTGGGACAAAAATGCAGAAATTCTCTATATATTGGGGCAAAAAGACAGAAATTCTCCTTATTTTGTGTCAAAACTAAGAAATTCCACTTATTTTGGGGCAAAATTCGAGAAATTTGCCTTATTTTGGGGCAAAATTGCAGAAATTTCACTTATTTTGGGGCAAAATTGCAGAAATTTCACTTATTTCAGGGAAAAAAAGCAGAAATTTTTCTTATTTTGGGGCAAAAATGTAGAAATTTCTAATATTTTGTGGCAAAAATGCAGAAATTCCCCTTATTTTGAGGTAAAAAGGCTGAAATTCCCCTTATTTGGAGGCAAAAGGCAGAAATTCCCCTTATTTTGAGGTAAAAAGGCTGAAATTCCCCTTATTTGGGGGCAAAAAGGCAGAAAGTTCCCTTATTTTGGGGCAAAATTTCAGAAATTTCACTTACTTCAGGGTAATAAGTCAGAATTTTTCCTTATTTTGGGGCAAAAAAGACAGAAATTCTCTTTG
Organism: Micromys minutus; assembly: GCF_963924665.1. Lineage (NCBI taxonomy): Eukaryota > Metazoa > Chordata > Mammalia > Rodentia > Muridae > Micromys > Micromys minutus. Next base: position 1,882,877 of record NW_027667262.1, read on the forward strand.
TTTTGGGGTAAAAAGACAGAAATTCCACTTATTTAGAGGCAAAAAAGCAGAAATTCCTCTTATTTTGGAGCAAAAATGAAGAAATTTCCCATTTTTATGGCAAAAAGGTATGCATTCTTCTTATTTTCGGGCAAAAAGGCAGAAATTTCCTGTATTTTGGAGCAAAATTGCAGAAATTCCCCTAATTGTGGGGCAGAAAGGCAGAAATTGCCTATATGTTGGGGAAAAAACAGAAATTCTCCTTATTTTGGGGAAGAACTCAGAAATTCCACTTATTTTAGGGCAAAATTCCAGAAATTTCCCTTATTGTGGGGCAAAATTGCAGAAATTTCACTTATTTTGGGGCAAAATTACAGAAATTTCACTTATTTCAGGGAAAAAAAGCAAAAATTTTCTTATTTTGGGGCAAAAAGGCAGAAATTCCTAATATTTTGTGGCAAAAATGCAGAAATTCCCCTTATTTTGAGGTAAAAAGGCTGAAATTCCCTTTATTTGGGGGCAAAAAGGCAGAAATTTCCCTAATTTTGGGGCAAAATTGCAGAAATTTCACTTATTTCAGGGTAATAAGTCAGAAATTTTCCTTATTTTGGGGCAAAAAAGACAAAAATTCCCTTTGTTTTGGGGGAAAAAGACCGAAATTCCACTTATTTAGAGGCAAAAAAGCAGAAATTCCCCTTATTTTGGAGCAAAAATGAAGAAATTTCCCTTTTTTATGGCAAAAAGTTATGCATTCTTCTTATTTTCGGGCAAAAAGGCAGAAATTCCCCGTATTTTGGAGCAAAATTGCAGATATTCCTTTAATTGTGGGACAAAAATGCAGAAATTCTCTATATATTGGGGCAAAAAGACAGAAATTCTCCTTATTTTGTGTCAAAACTAAGAAATTCCACTTATTTTGGGGCAAAATTCCAGAAATTTTCTTTATTTTGGGGCAAAATTGCAGAAATTTCACTTATTTTGGGGCAAATATGAAGAAATTTTACTTATTTTGTGGCAAAATTGAAGAAATTTCACATATTTTAGGGAAAAAAGGCAGAAATTTTCTTTATTTTGGGGCAAAAAGGCAGAAATTCCTAATATTTTGTGGCAAAAATGCAGAAAATCCCCTTATTTCGAGGTAAAAAGGCTGAAATTCCCTTTATTTGGGGGCAAAAAGGCAGAAATTTCCCTTATTTTGGGGCAAAATTGCAGAAATTTCACTTACTTCAGGGTAATAAGTCAGAATTTTTCCTTTTTTGGTGCAAAAATACAAAAATTCCATTTGTTTTGGGGGGAAAAGACAGAAATTCCACTTATTTAGAGGCACAAAAGCAGAAATTCCCCTTATTTGGAGCAAAAATGAAGAAATTTCCCTTTTTTATGGCAAAAAGTTATGCATTCTTTTTATTTTCGGGCAAAAAGGCAGAAATTCCCCGTATTTTGGAGCAAAATTGCAGAAATTCCCCTAATTGTGGGGCAAAGAGGCAGAAATTGCCTATATGTATGGGCAAAAAGACAGAAATTCTCCTTATTTTGGGGCAAAACTCAGAAATTCCACTTATTTTGGGGCAAAATTCGAGAAATTTGCCTTATTTTGGGGCAAAATTGCAGAAATTTCACTTATTTTGGGGCAAAATTGCAGAAATTTCACTTATTTCAGGGAAAAAAAGCAGAAATTTTTCTTATTTTGGGGCAAAAATGTAGAAATTTCTAATATTTTGTGGCAAAAATGCAGAAATTCCCCTTATTTTGAGGTAAAAAGGCTGAAATTCCCCTTATTTGGGGGCAAAAAGCAGAAATTCCCCTTATTTTGAGGTAAAAAGGCTGAAATTCCCCTTATTTGGGGGCAAAAAGGCAGAAAGTTCCCTTATTTTGGGGCAAAATTTCAGAAATTTCACTTACTTCAGGGTAATAAGTCAGAATTTTTCCTTATTTTGGGGCAAAAAAGACAGAAATTCTCTTTGTTTTGGGGGAAAAAGACAGAAATTCCACTTATTTAGAGGCAAAAAAGCAGAAATTCCTCTTATTTTGGAGTAAAAATGAAGAAATTTCACTTTTTTATGGCAAAAAGGTATGCATTCTTCTTATTTTCGGGCAAAAAGGCAGAAATTTCCTGTATTTTGGAGCAAAATTCCAGAAATTTCCCTTATTGTGGGGCAAAATTGCAGAAATTTCACTTATTTTGGGGCAAAATTACAGAAATTTCACTTATTTCAGGGAAAAAAAGCAAAAATTTTCTTATTTTGGGGCAAAAAGGCAGAAATTCCTAATATTTTGTGGCAAAAATGCAGAAATTCCCCTTATTTTGAGGTAAAAAGGCTGAAATTCCCCTTATTTTGGGGCAAAAAGGCAAAAATTTCCTTTATTTTGGGGCAAAATTGCAGAAATTTCACTTATTTCAGGGTAATAAGTCAGAAATTTTCCTTATTTTGGGGCAAAAAATACAGGAATTCCCTATGTTTTGGGGGAAAAAAAACAGAAATTTCATTTATTTAAAGGTAAAAAAGCAGACATTCCCCTTATTTTGGAGCAAAAATGAAGAAATTTCACTTTTTTATGGCAAAAAGTTATGCATTCTTCTTATTTTCGGGCAAAAAGGCAAAAATTCCCCGTATTTTGGAGCAAAATTGCAGAAATTCCCCTAATTGTGGGGCAAAAAGGCAGAAATTCTTTATATGTTGGGGCAAAAAGACAGAAATTCTCCTTATTTTGGGGCAAAACTCAGAAATTCCACTTATTTTGGGGCAAAATTCCAGAAATTTCCCTTAATTTGGGGCAAAATTGCAGAAATTTCACTTATTTTGGGCTAAAATTGCAGATCTTTCACTTATTTTGGGGCAAAATTTCAGAAATTTCACTTATTTCAGAGAAAAAAGGCAGAAATTTTCCTTAATTTGGGGCAAAAATGCAGAAATTCCTAATATTTTGTGGCAAAAATTCAGAAATTCCTCTTATTTTAGGTAAAAAGGCTGTAATTCCTCTTATTTGGGGGCAAAAAGTCAGAAATTTCCCTTATTTTGGGGCAAAATTGCAGAAATTTTACTTAGTTCAGGGTAATAAGATAGAATTTTTCCTTATTTTGGGGCAAAAAAGACCGTAATTCCCTTTGTTTTGGGGAAAAAAGACAGAAATTCCACTTATTTATAGGCAAAAAAGCAGAAAATCTCCTTATTTTAGAGCAAAAATGAAGAAATTTCCCTTTTTTATGGCAAAAAGATATGCATTCTTCTTATTTTTGGGCAAAAAGGCAGAAATTCTCCGTATTTTGGAGCAAAATTGCAGAAATTCCCCTAATTGTGAGGCAAAAAGTCAGAAATTGCCTATATGTTGGGGCAAAAAGACAGAAATTCTCCTTATTTTGGGGCAAAACTCAGAAATTCCACTTATTTTGGGGAAAAATTTCAGAAATTTCCCTTATTTTGGGGCAAAATTGCAGAAATTTCACTTATTTTAGGGCAAAATTGCAAAATTTCACTTATTTCAGAGAAAAAAAGCAGAAATTTTCTTATTTTGGGGCAAAAAGGCAGAAATTCCTAATATTTTGTGGCAAAAATGCAGAAATTCCCCTTATTTTGAGGTAAAAATGCTGAAATTCCCTTTATTTGGGGGCAAAAAGGCAAAAATTTCCTTTATTTTGGGGCAAAATTGCAGAAATTTCACTTATTTCAGGGTAACAAGTCAGAAATTTTCCTTATTTTGGAGCAAAAAAGACAGGAATTCCCTTTGTTTTGGGGGAAAAAGACAGAAATTCCACTTATTTAGAGGCAAAAAAGCAGAAATTCCCTTTATTTTGGAGCAAAAATGAAGAAATTTCCCTTTTTTATGTCAAAAAGTTATGCATTCTTCTTATTTTCGGGCAAAAAGGCAGAAATTCCCTGTATTTTGGAGCAAAATTGCAGAAATTCCCTTAATTGTGGGACAAAAATGCAGAAATTCTCTATATATTGGGGCAAAAAGACAGAAATTCTCCTTATTTTGTGTCAAAACTCAGAAATTCCACTTATTTTGGGGCAAAATTCCAGAAATTTCCCTTAATTTGGGGCAAAATTGCAGAAATTTCACTTATTTTTGGGCAAAATTGCAGAAATTTCACTTATTTTGTGGCAAAATTGCAGAAATTTAAATTATTTCAGAGAAAAAAGACAGAAATTTTTCTTATTATGGGGCAAAAAGGCAGAAATTCCTAATATTTTGTGACAAAAATGCAGAAATTCTCCTTATTTTGAGGTAAAAAGGCTGAAATTCCCCTTATTTGGAGGCAAAAAGGCAGAAATTTCCCTAATTTTGGGGCAAAATTGCAGAAATTTCACTTACTTCAGGGTAATAAGTCAGAATTTTTCCTTATTTTGGGGCAAAAAAGACAGAAATTCCCTTTGTCTTTGGGGAAAAAGACAGAAATTCCACTTATTTAAGGGCCAAAAAGCAGAAATTCCCCTTATTTTGGAGCAAAAATGAAGAAATTACCCTTTTTTATGGCAAAAAGTTATGCATTCTTCTTATTTTCGGGCAAAAAGGCAGAAATTCCCCTTATTGTGGGGCAAAAATGCAGAAAATCTCTATATGTTGGGGCAAAAAGACAGAAATTCTCTTTATTTTGGGGCAAAACTAAGAAATTCCACTTATTTTGGGGCAAAATTCCAGAAATTTTCCTTATTTTGGGGCAAAATTGCAGAAATTTCACTTATTTTGGGGCAAATATGCAGAAATTTTACATATTTTGTAACAAAATTGCAGAAATTTCACTTATTTCAGGGAAAAAAGGCAGAAATTTTCCTTATTTTGGGGCAAAATTGCAGAAATTCTTAATATTTTGTGGCAAAAATGCAGAAATTCCCCTTATTTCGAGGTAAAAAGGCTGAAATTCCCCTTATTTGGGGGCAAAAGTCAGAAATTTCCCTTATTTTGGGGCAAAATTGCAGACATTTCACTTATTTTGGGGCAAAATTGCAGAAATTTCACTTATTTCAGGGAAAAAAACAGAAATTTTCTTATTTTGGGGCAAAAAGGCAGAAATTCCTAATATTTTGTGGCAAAAATGCAGAAATTCCCCTTATTTTAAGGTAAAAAGGCTGAAATTCCCCTTATTTGGGGGCAATAAGGCAAAAATTTCTTTTATTTTCGGGCAAAATTGCAGAAATTTCACTTATTTAAGGGTAATAAGTCAGAAATTTTCTTTATTTTGGGGCAAAAAAGACAGGAATTCCCTTTGTTTTGGGGGATAAACACAGAAATTCCACTTATTTAGAGGCAAAAAAGCAGAAATTCCCCTTATTTTAGAGCAAAAATGAAGAAATTTCTTTTTTATGGCAAAAATGTATGCATTCTTCTTATTTTCTGACAAAAAGGCAGAAATTCCCCGTATTTTGGAGCAAAATTGCAGAAATTCCCCTAATTGTGGGGCAAAAAGGCAGAAATTCTCTATATGTTGGGGCAAAAAGACAGAAATTCTTCTTATTTTGGGGAAATACTCAGAAATTCCACTTATTTGGGGGCAAAATTCCAGAAATTTCCCTTATTTTGGGACAAAATTGCAGAAATTTCACTTATTTCAGGGAAAAAAGGCAGAAATTTTCCTTATTTTGGGGCAAAATTGCAGAAATTCTTAATATTTTGTGGCAAAAATGCAGAAATTCCCCTTATTTCGAGGTAAAAAGGCTGAAATTCCCCTTATTTGGGGGCAAAAGTCAGAAATTTCCCTTATTTTGGGGCAAAATTGCAGACATTTCACTTATTTTGGGGCAAAATTGCAGAAATTTCACTTATTTCAGGGAAAAAAACAGAAATTTTCTTATTTTGGGGCAAAAAAACAGAAATTCCACTTATTTAGTGGCAAAAATGCAGAAATTCCCCTTATTTTAAGGTAAAAAGGCTGAAATTCCCCTTATTTGGGGGCAATAAGGCAAAAATTTCTTTTATTTTCGGGCAAAATTGCAGAAATTTCACTTATTTAAGGGTAATAAGTCAGAAATTTTCTTTATTTTGGGGCAAAAAAGACAGGAATTCCCTTTGTTTTGGGGGATAAACACAGAAATTCCACTTATTTAGAGGCAAAAAAGCAGAAATTCCCCTTATTTTAGAGCAAAAATGAAGAAATTTCTTTTTTATGGCAAAAATGTATGCATTCTTCTTATTTTCTGACAAAAAGGCAGAAATTCCCCGTATTTTGGAGCAAAATTGCAGAAATTCCCCTAATTGTGGGGCAAAAAGGCAGAAATTCTCTATATGTTGGGGCAAAAAGACAGAAATTCTTCTTATTTTGGGGAAATACTCAGAAATTCCACTTATTTGGGGGCAAAATTCCAGAAATTTCCCTTATTTTGGGACAAAATTGCAGAAATTTAACATATTTTGGGGCAAAATTGCAGAAATTTCACTTTTTTCAGGGAAAAAAATGAGAAATTATCTTATTTTGGGGCAAAAAGGCAGAAATTCCTATGTTTTGTTCCAATAATGAAGAAATTCCCCTTATTTTGAGATATAAAGGCTGAAATTCCCCTTATTTGGGGGCAAAAATGCAGAAATTCACCATATTTTGAGGTAAAAAGGCGGAAATTCCCCTTATTTGGAGGCAAAAGGCAGAAATTTCCCTTATTTTTTGGCAAAATTGCAGAAATTTCACTTACTTCAGGGTAATAAGTCAGAATTTTTCCTTATTTTGGTGCAAAAATACAAAATTCCCTTTGTTTTGGAGGAAAAAGACAGAAATTCCAATTATTTAGAGGCAAAAAAGCAGAAATTCCTTTTATTTTGGAACAAAAATAAAGAAATTTCCTTTTTATGGCAAAAAGGTATGCATTCTTCTTATTTTCGGGCAAAAAGGCAGAAATTCCCCGTATTTTGGAGCAAAATTGCAGAAATTCCCCTAATTGTGGGGCAAAAAGGCAGAAATTCTCTATATGTTGGGGCAAAAAGACAGAAATTCTTCTTATTTTGGGGAAATACTCAGAAATTCCACTTATTTGGGGGCAAAATTCCAGAAATTTCCCTTATTTTGGGACAAAATTGCAGAAATTTAACATATTTTGGGGCAAAATTGCAGAAATTTCACTTTTTTCAGGGAAAAAAATGAGAAATTATCTTATTTTGGGGCAAAAAGGCAGAAATTCCTAATGTTTTGTTCCAATAATGAAGAAATTCCCCTTATTTTGAGATATAAAGGCTGAAATTCCCCTTATTTGGGGGCAATAAGGTAAAAATTTCTTTTATTTTCGGGCAAAATTGCAGAAATTTCACTTATTTAAGGGTAATAAGTCAGAAATTTTCTTTATTTTGGGGCAAAAAAGACAGGAATTCCCGTTGTTTTGGGGGATAAACACAGAAATTCCACTTATTTAGAGGCAAAAAAGCAGAAATTCCCCTTATTTTAGAGCAAAAATGAAGAAATTTCTTTTTTATGGCAAAAATGTATGCATTCTTCTTATTTTCTGACAAAAAGGCAGAAATTCCCCGTATTTTGGAGCAAAATTGCAGAAATTCCCCTAATTGTGGGGCAAAAAGGCAGAAATTCTCTATATGTTGGGGCAAAAAGACAGAAATTCTTCTTATTTTGGGGAAATACTCAGAAATTCCACTTATTTGGGGGCAAAATTCCAGAAATTTCCCTTATTTTGGGACAAAATTGCAGAAATTTAACATATTTTGGGGCAAAATTGCAGAAATTTCACTTTTTTCAGGGAAAAAAATGAGAAATTATCTTATTTTGGGGCAAAAAGGCAGAAATTCCTATGTTTTGTTCCAATAATGAAGAAATTCCCCTTATTTTGAGATATAAAGGCTGAAATTCCCCTTATTTGGGGGCAAAAATGCAGAAATTCACCATATTTTGAGGTAAAAAGGCGGAAATTCCCCTTATTTGGAGGCAAAAGGCAGAAATTTCCCTTATTTTTTGGCAAAATTGCAGAAATTTCACTTACTTCAGGGTAATAAGTCAGAATTTTTCCTTATTTTGGTGCAAAAATACAAAATTCCCTTTGTTTTGGAGGAAAAAGACAGAAATTCCAATTATTTAGAGGCAAAAAAGCAGAAATTCCTTTTATTTTGGAGCAAAAATAAAGAAATTTCCTTTTTATGGCAAAAAGGTATGCATTCTTCTTATTTTCGGGCAAAAAGGCAGAAATTCCCCGTATTTTGGAGCAAAATTGCAGAAATTCCCCTAATTGTGGGGCAAAAAGGCAGAAATTCTCTATATGTTGGGGCAAAAAGACAGAAATTCTTCTTATTTTGGGGAAATACTCAGAAATTCCACTTATTTGGGGGCAAAATTCCAGAAATTTCCCTTATTTTGGGACAAAATTGCAGAAATTTAACATATTTTGGGGCAAAATTGCAGAAATTTCACTTTTTTCAGGGAAAAAAATGAGAAATTATCTTATTTTGGGGCAAAAAGGCAGAAATTCCTAATGTTTTGTTCCAATAATGAAGAAATTCCCCTTATTTTGAGATATAAAGGCTGAAATTCCCCTTATTTGGGGGCAAAAAGGCAGAAATTTCCCTTATTTTTTGGCAAAATTGCAGAAATTTCACTTACTTCAGTGTAATAAGTCAGAATTTTTCCTTATTTTGGTGCAAAAATACAAAATTCCCTTTGTTTTGGAGGAAAAAGACAGAAATTCCAATTATTTAGAGGCAAAAAAGCAGAAATTCCTTTTATTTTGGAGCAAAAATAAAGAAATTTCCTTTTTATGGCAAAAAGGTATGCATTCTTCTTATTTTCGGGCAAAAAGGCAGAAATTCCCCGTATTTTGGAGCAAAATTGCAGAAATTCCCGTAATTGTGGGGCAAAAAGGAAGAAATTCTCTATATGATGGGGCAAAAAAGAGAAATTCTCCTTATTTTGGGGCAAAACTCAGAAATTTCACTTATTTTGGGGCAAAATTGCAGAAATTTCACTTATTTCTTAGAAAAAAGACAGAAATTTTCCTTATTTTGGGGCAAAAACGCAGAAATTCCTAATATTTTGTGACAAAAATGCAGAAATTCCCCTTATTTTGAGGTAAAAAGGCTAAAATTCTCCTTATTTGGGGGCAAAAAGGCACTAATTTCCCTAATTTTGGGGCAAGATTGCAGAAATTTCACTTACTTCAGGGTAATAAGTCAGAATTTTTTCTTATTTTGGGGCAAAAAAAACAGAAATTCCCTTTGTTTTGGGGAAAAAAGACAGAAATTCCACTTATTTAGAGGCAAAAAAGCAGTAATTCCCCTTATTTTGGAGCAAAAATTTAGAAATTTCCCTTTTTTATGGCAAAAAAGTATGCATTCTTTTATTTTCGTGCAAAAAGGCAGAAATTCTCCGTATTTTGAAGCAATATTGCAGAAATTCCTCTAATTGTGGGGCAAAAAGGCAGAAATTGCCTATATGTTGGGCTAAAAAGACAGAAATTCTCCTTATTTTGCGGCAAAACTCAGAAATTCCACTTATTTTGGAGCAAAATTCTAGAAATTTCCCTTATTTTGGGGCAAAATTGCAGAAATTTCACTTACTTCAGGGTAATAAGTCAGAATTTTTCCTTATTTTGGTGCAAAAATACAAAAATTCCCTTTGTTTTGGGGGAAAAAGACAGAAATTCCACTTATTTAGAGGCAAAAATGCAGAAATTCCCCTTATTATGTAGCAAAAATGAAGAAATTTCCCTTTTTTATGGCAAAAAGTTATGCATTCTTCTTATTTTCAGGCAAAAAGGCAGATATTCCCCATATTTTGGAGCAAAATTGAAGAAATTCCCCTAAATGTTGGGCAAAGAGGCACAAATTGCCTATATGTTGGGGCAAAAAGACAGAAATTCTCCTTATTTTGGGGCAAAATTCCAGAAATTACCTTATTTTGGGGCAAAATTGCAGAAATTTCACTTATTTTGGGGCAAAATTGCAGAAATTTCACTTATTTTGGGGCAAAATTGCAGAAATTTCACTTATTTCAGGGAAAAAAGGCAGAAATTTTCCTTATTTTGTGCAAAAAGGCAGAAATTCCTAATATTTTGTGGTAAAAATGCAGAAATTCCCCTTATTTTGAGGTAAAAAGACTGAAATTCCCCTTATTTGGGGGGAAAAAGGCAGAAATTTCCCTTATTTTGGGGCAAAATTGCAGAAATTTCACTTACTACAGAGTAAGAAGTCAGAATTTTTCTTTATTTTAGGGCAAAAAAGACAGAAATTCCCTTTGTTTTGAGGGAAAAAAACAGAAATTCCACTTATTTAGAGGCAAAAAAATAGAAATTCCCTTTATTTGGAAGCAAAATAGAAGAAATTACATTTTTGATGGCAAAAAGGTATGCATTCTTCTTATTTTCGAGCAAAAAGGCAGAAATTCCCCGTCTTTTGGAGCAAAATTGCTGAAATTCCCCTAATTGTGGGGCAAAAAGGCAAAAATTTCCTATAAGTTGGGGCAAAAAGACAGAAATTCTCCTTATTTTGAAGGAAAACTCAGAAATTCCTCTTATTTTGAAGCAAAATTTCAGAAATTTCCCGTATTTTAGGACAAAATTGCAGAAATTTCACTTATTTTGGGGCAAAATTGCAGAAATTTCAATATTTTCAGGAAAAAAAAGCAGAAATTTTCTTATTTTGGGGCAAAAATGCAGAAATTCCTAATATTTTGTGACAAAAATGCGGATATTCCCCTTATTTTGAGGTAAAAAGGCTGAAATTCCCCTTATTTGGGGGCAAAAATGCAGAAATTCCCCTTATTTTGAGGTAAAAAGGCTGAAATTCCCCTTATTTGGGGGCAAAAAGGCAGAAATTTCCCTTATTTTGGGGCAAAATTGCAGAAATTTCACTTACTTCAGGGTAATAAGTCAGAATTTTTCCTTATTTTTGGCAAAAAAGACAGAAATTCTCTTTATTTTGGGGGAAATAGACAGAAATTCCACTTATTTAGAGGCAAAAAAGCAGAAATTCCTTTTATTTTGGAGCAAAAATGAAGAAATTTCCCATTTTTTGGCAAAAAGGTATTCATTCTTCTTATTTTCGGGCAAAAAGGCAGAAATTACCCGTATTTTAGAGCAAAATTACAGAAATTTCCCTAATTGTGTGGCAAAAAAACAGAAATTCTCTATATGTTTGGGCAAAAATACAGAAATTCTCTTTATTTTGGGGAAAAACACAAAAATTCCACTTATTTTGGGGCAAAATTCTTGAAATTTCCCTTATTTTGGTGCAAAATTGCAGAAATTTTACTTACTTCAGGTTAATAAGTCAGAATTTTTCCTTATTTTGGGGCAAAAAAGACAGAAATTCCCTTTGTTTTGGGGGAAAAAGACAAAAATTCCACTTATTTAGAGGCAAAAAAGCAGAAATTCCCCTTAATTTGGAGCAAAAATGAAGAAATTTCCCTTTTTTATACCAAAAAGGTATGCATTCTTCTTATTTTCGTGCAAAAAGGGAGAAATTCCACGTATTTTGGAGCAAAATTGCAGAAATTCCCCTAATTGTGGGGCAAAAAGGCAGAAATTGCCTATATGTTGGGGCAAAAAAACAGAAATTCTCCTTATTTTGGGGCAAAACTCAGAAATTCCACTTATTTTGGGGCAAAATTCCAGAAATTTCCCTTATTTTGGGGCAAAATTGCAAAAATTTCACTTATTTTGGGGCAAAATTGCAAAATTTCACTTATTTCAGAGTAAAAAAGCAGAAATTTTCTTATTTTGGGGCAAAAAGGCAGAAATTCCTAATATTTTGTGGCAAAAATGCAGAAATTTCCCTTATTTTGAGGTAAAAAGGCTGAAATTCCCTTTATTTGAGGGCAAAAGGCAAAAATTTCCTTTATTTTGGGGCAAAATTGCAGAAATTTCACTTATTTCAGGGTAATAAGTCAGAAATTTTCCTTATTTTGGGGCAAAAAAGACAGGAATTCCCTTTGTTTTGGGGGAAAAAGACAGAAATTCCACTTATTTAGAGGCAAAAAAGCAGAAATTCCCCTTATTTTGGAGCAAAAATGTAGAAATTTCCCTTTTTTATGGCAAAAAGTTATGCATTCTTCTTATTTTCGGGCAAAAAGGCAGAAATTCCCTGTATTTTGGAGCAAAATTGCAGAAATTCTCTTAATTGTGGGACAAAAATGCAGAAATTCTCTATATATTGGGGCAAAAAGACAGAAATTCTCCTTATTTTGTGTCAAAACTCAGAAATTCCACTTATTTTGGGGAAAATTCCAGAAATTTCCCTTAATTTGGGGCAAAATTGCAGAAATTTCACTTAATCTTGGGCAAAATTGCAGAAATTTCACTTATTTTGGGGCAAAATTGCAGAAATTTCACTTATTTCAGAGAAAAAAGACAGAAATTTTCCTTATTTTGAGGCAAAAAGGCAGAAATTCCTAATATTTTGTGACAAAAATGCAGAAATTCTCCTTGTTTTGAGGTAAAAAGGCTGAAATTCCCCTTAATTGGAGGCAAAAAGGCAGAAATTTCCCTAATTTTGGGGAAAAATTGCAGAAATTTCACTTACTTCAGGATAAAAGTCAGAATTTTTCCTTATTTTGGGGCAAAAAAGACAGAAATTCCCTTTGTCTTGGGGGAAAAAGACAGAAATTCCACTTATTTAAAGGCCAAAAAGCAGAAATTCCCCTTATTTTGGAGCAAAAATGAAGAAATTTACATTTTTTATGGCAAAAAGTTATGCTTTCTTCTTATTTTCGGGGAAAAAGGCAGAAATTCCCCGTATTTTGGAGCAAAATTGCAGAAATTCCCCTAATTGTGGGGCAAAAATGCAGAAAATCTCTATATGTTGGGGCAAAAAGACAGAAATTCTCCTTATTTTGGGGCAAAACTAAGAAATTCCACTTATTTTGGGGCAAAATTCCAGAAATTTTCCTTATTTTGGGGCAAAATTGCAGAAATTTCACTTATTTTGGGGCAAATATGAAGAAATTTTACTTATTTTGTGGCAAAATTGCAGAAATTTCACATATTTTAGGGAAAAAAGGCAGAAATTTTCTTTATTTTGTGGCAAAGAGGCAAAAATTCCTAATATATTGTGGCAAAAATGCAGAAATTCCCCTTATTTCGAGGTAAAAAGGCTGAAATTCCCCTTATTTGGGGGCAAAAAGGCAGAAATTTTCCTTATTTTGGGGCAAAATTGCAGAAATTTCACTTACTTCAGGGTAATAAGTCAGAATTTTTCCTTATTTTGGGGCAAAAAGACAGAAATTCCCTTTGTTTTGGGGGAAAAAAACAGAAATTCCACTTATTTAGTGGCAAAAAAGCAGAAATTCCCCTTTTTGGAGCAAAAATTAAGAAATTTCCCTTTTTTATGTCAAAAAGGTATGCATTCTTCTTATTTTCGGGCAAAAGGCAGAAATTCCCCGTATTTTGGAGCAAAATTGAAGAAATTCCCCTAATTGTGGGGCCAAAAGGCAGAAATTGGCTATATGTTGGGGCAAAAAGACAGAAATTCTCCTTATTTTGGGGCAAAACTCAGAAATTCCACTTTTTTTTGGGCAAAATTCCAGGAATTTCCCTTATTTTGGGGCAAAATTGCAGACATTTCACTTATTTTGGGGCAAAATTGCAGAAATTTCACTTATTTAAGGAAAAAAAGCAGAAATTTTCTTATTTTGGGGCAAAAAGGCAGAAATTCCTAATATTTTGTGGCATAAATGCAGAAATTCCCTTTATTTTGAGGTAAAAAGGCTGAAATTCCCCTTATTTGGGGGCAATAAGGCAAAAATTTCCTTTATTTTTGGGGCAAAATTGCAGAAATTTCACTTATTTAAGGGTTATAAGTCAGAAATTTCCTTTATTTTGGGACAAAAAAGACAGGAATTCCCTTTGCCTTGGGGGAAAAAGACAGAAATTCCACTTATTCAGAGGCAAAAAAGCAGAAATTCCCCTTATTTTGGAGCAAAAATGAAGAAATTTCCTTTTTTTATGGCAAAAAGGTATGCATTCTTCTTATTATTGGGCAAAAAAGCAGAAATTCCCCGTGTTTTTGAGCAAAATTGCAGAAATTCCCCTAATTGTGGGCGAAAAAGGCATAAAATCTCTATATGTTGGGGCAAAAAGACCGAAATTCTCTTTATTTTGGGGCAAAACTCATAAATTCCACTTATTTTGGGGCAAAATTACAGAAATTTTCCTATTTTTGGGGCAAAATTGCAGAAATTTCACTCATTTTGGGGCAAATATGCAGAAATTTTACATATTTTGTAACAAAATTGCAGAAATTTCACTTATTTCAGGGAAAAATGCAGAAATTTTTCTGAATTTTGGGGCAAAAAGGCAGAAATTCCTAATATTTTGTGGCAAAAATGCAGAAATTCCCCTTATTTCGAGGTAAAAAGGCTGAAATTCCCCTTATTTGGGGGCAAAAGGCAGAAATTTCCCTTATTTTGGGGCAAAATTGCAGAAATATCACTTACTTCAGGGTAATAAGTCAGAATTTTTCCTTATTTTGGGGCAAAAAAGACAGAAATTCCCTTTGTTTTGAGGGAAAAAGAAAGAAATTCCACTTATTTAGAGGCAGAAAAGCAGAAATTCCCCTTTTTAGATCAAAAATGAGGAAATTTTTTTTTTATGGCAAAAAGGTATGCATTCTTCTTATTTTCAAGCAAAAAGGCAGAAATTCCCCGTATTTTGGAGCAAAATTGGAGAAATTCCCCTAATTGTGGGGCAAAAAGGCAGAAATTGCCTATATGTTGGGGCAAAAAAACAGAAATTCTCCTTATTTTGGGGCAAAACTCAGAAATTCCACATATTTTTGGGCAAAATTCCAGAAATTTCCCTTATTTTGGGGCAAAATTGCAGACATTTCACTTATTTTGGGGCAAAATTGCAGAAATTTCACATATTTTCGGGAAAAAAGGCAGAAATTTTCTTTATTTTTGGGCAAAGAGGCAGAAATTCCTAATATTTTTGGCAAAAATGCAGAAATTCCCCTTATTTTAAGGTAAAAAGACTGAAATTCCCCTTATTTGGGGGCAAAAAGGCAGAAATTTCCCTTATTTTGGGGCAAAATTGAAGAAATTTCACTTACTACAGGGTAATAAGTCAGAATTTTTCCTTATTTTAGGGCAAAAAAGACAGAAATTCCCTTTGTTTTGAGGGAAAAAGACAGAAATTCCACTTATTTAGAGGCAACAAAATAGAAATTCCCTTTATTTTGAAGCAAAATAGAAGAAATTACATTTTTGATGGCAAAAAGGTATGCATTCTTCTTATTTTCGGGCAAAAAGGCAGAAATTCCCCGTCTTTTGGAGCAAAATTGCTGAAATTCCCCTAATTGTGGGGCAAAAAGGCAGAAATTTCCTATATGTTGGGGCAAAAAGACAGAAATTCTCCTTATTTTGAAGCAAAACTCAGAAATTCCTCTTATTTTGAAGCAAAATTCCAGAAATTTCCCTTATTTTAGGACAAAATTGCAGAAATTTCACTTATATTGGGGCAAAATTGCAGAAATTTCAATTATTTCAGGGAAAAAAAGCAGAAATTTTCTTATTTTGGGGCAAAAAGGAAGAAATTCCTAATATTTTGTGGCAAAAATGCGGAAATTCCCCTTATTTTGAGGTAAAAAGGCTGAAAATCCCCTTATTTGGGGGCAAAAATGCAGAAATTTTACTTACTTCAGGTTAATAAGTCAGAATTTTTCCTTATTTTGGGACAAAAATGACAGAAATTCTCTTTGTTTTGGGGGAAAAAGACAAAAATTCCACTTATTTAGAGGCAAAAAGCAGAAATTCCCCTTAATTTGGAGCAAAAATGAAGAAATTTCCCTTTTTTATGGCAAAAAGGTATGCATTCTTCTTATTTTCGTGCAAAAAGGGAGAAATTCCACGTATTTTGGAGCAAAATTGCAGAAATTCCCCTAATTGTGGGGCAAAAAGGCAGAAATTGCCTATATGTTGGGGCAAAAAAACAGATATTCTCCTTATTTTGGGGCAAAACTCAGAAATTCCACTTATTTTGGGGCAAAATTCCAGAAATTTCCCTTATTTTGGGGCAAAATTGCAGAAATTTCACTTATTTTGGGGCAAAATTGCAAAATTTCACTTATTTCAGAGTAAAAAAGTAGAAATTTTCTTATTTTGGGGCAAAAAGGCAGAAATTCCTAATATTTTGTGGCAAAAATGCAGAAATTCCCTTTATTTTGAGGTAAAAAGGCTGAAATTCCCTTTATTTGAGGGCAAAAGGCAAAAATTTCCTTTATTTTGGGGCAAAATTGCAGAAATTTTACTTATTTCAGGGTAATAAGTCAGAAATTTTCCTTTTTTTGGGGGCAAAAAAGACAGGAATTCCCTTTGTTTTGGGGGAAAAAGACAGAAATTCCACTTATTTAGAGGCAAAAAAGCAGAAATTCCCCTGATTTTGGAGCAAAAATGAAGAAATTTCCCTTTTTTATGGCAAAAAGTTATGCATTCTTCTTATTTTCGGGCAAAAAGGCAGAAATTCCCTGTATTTTGGAGCAAAATTGCAGAAATTCCCTTAATTGTTGGACAAAAATGCAGAAATTCTCTATATATTGGGGCAAAAAGACAGAAATTCTCCTTATTTTGTGTCAAAACTCAGAAATTCCACTTATTTTGGGGCAAAATTCCAGTAATTTCCCTTAATTTGGGGCAAAATTGCAGAAATTTCACTTATTTTTGGGCAAAATTGCAGAAATTTCACTTATTTTGGGGCAAAATTGCAGAAATTTCACTTATTTCAGAGAAAAAAGACAGAAATTTTCCTTATTTTGGGGCAAAAACGCAGAAATTCCTAATATTTTGTGACAAAAATGCAGAAATTCTCCTTGTTTTGAGGTAAAAAGGCTGAAATTCCCCTTATTTGGAGGCAAAAAGGCAGAAATTTCCTTAATTTTGGTGAAAAATTGCAGAAATTTCACTTACTTCAGGGTAATAAGTCAGAAATTTTCCTTATTTTGGGGCAAAAAAGACAGAAATTCCCTTTGTCTTGGGGGAAAAAGACAGAAATTCCACTTATTTAAAGGCCAAAAAGCAGAAATTCCCCTTATTTGGAGCAAAAATGAAGAAATTTCCATTTTTTATGGCAAAAAGTTATGCATTCTTCTTATTTCGGGGAAAAAGGCAGAAATTCCCCGTATTTTGGAGCAAAATTGCAGAATTTCTCCTAATTGTGGGGTAAAAATGCAGAAAATCTCTATATGTTGGGGCAAAAAGACAGAAATTCTCCTTATTTTGGGGCAAAACTAAGAAATTCCACTTATTTTGGGGCAAAATTCCAGAAATTTTCCTTATTTTGGGGCAAAATTGCAGAAATTTCACTTATTTTGGGGCAAATTTGAAGAAATTTTACTTATTTTGTGGCAAAATTGCAGAAATTTCACATATTTTAGGGAAAAAAGGCAGAAATTTTCTTTATTTTGGGGCAAAAATGCAGAAATTCCTAATATTTTCTGGCAAAAATGCAGAAATTTCCCTTATTTCGAGGTAAAAAGGCTGAAATTCCCTTTATTTGGGGGCAAAAAGGGAGAAATTTCCCTTATTTTGTGGCAAATTTGCAGAAATTTCACTTACTTCAGGGTAATAAGTCAGAATTTTTCCTTATTTTGGGGCAAAAAGACAGAAATTCCCTTTGTTTTGGGGGAAAAAACATAAATTCCACTTATTTAGAGGCAAAAAAGCAGAAATTCCCCTTTTTGGAGCAAAAACTAAGAAATTTCCCTTTTTTATGGCAAAAGGTATGCATTCTTCTTATTTTCGGGCAAAAGGCAGAAATTCCCCGTATTTTGGAGCAAAATTGAAGAAATTCCCCTAATTGTGGGGCCAAAAGGCAGAAATTGCCTATATGTTGGGGCAAAAAGACAGAAATTCTCCTTATTTTGGGGCAAAACTCAGAAATTCCACTTATTTTGGGGCAAAATTCCAGAAATTTCCCTTATTTTGGGGCAAAATTGCAGACATTTCACTTATTTTGGGGCAAAATTGCAGAAATTTCACATACTTCAGGGTAATAAGTCAGAAATTTTCCTTATTTTGGGGCAAAAAAGACAGAAATTCCCTTTGTCTTGGGGGAAAAAGACAGAAATTCTACTTATTTAAAGGCCAAAAAGCAGAAATTCCCCTTATTTTGGAGCAAAAATGAAGAAATTTCCATTTTTTATGGCAAAAAGTTATGCATTCTTCTTATTTTCGGGGAAAAAGGCAGAAATTCCCCGTATTTTGGAGCAAAATTGCAGAATTTCTCCTAATTGTGGGGCAAAAATGCAGAAAATCTCTATATGTTGGGGCAAAAAGACAGAAATTCTCCTTATTTTGGGGCAAAACTAAGAAATTCCACTTATTTTGGGGCAAAATTCCAGAAATTTTCTTTATTTTGGGGCAAAATTGCAGAAATTTCACTTATTTTGGGGCAAATTTGAAGAAATTTTACTTATTTTGTGGCAAAATTGCAGAAATTTCACATATTTTAGGGAAAAAAGGCAGAAATTTTCTTTATTTTGGGGCAAAAATGCAGAAATTCCTAATATTTTGTGGCAAAAATGCAGAAATTTCCCTTATTTCGAGGTAAAAAGGCTGAAATTCCCCTTATTTGGGGGCAAAAAGGCAGAAATTTCCCTTATTTTGGGGCAAATTTGCAGAAATTTCACTTACTTCAGGGTAATAAGTCAGAATTTTTCCTTATTTTGGGGCAAAAAGACAGAAATTCCCTTTGTTTTGGGGGAAAAAAACAGAAATTCCACTTATTTAGAGGCAAAAAAGCAGAAATTCCCCTTTTTGGAGCAAAAACTAAGAAATTTCCCTTTTTTATGGCAAAAGGTATGCATTCTTCTTATTTTCGGGCAAAAGGCAGAAATTCCCCGTATTTTGGAGCAAAATTGAAGAAATTCCCCTAATTGTGGGGCCAAAAGGCAGAAATTGCCTATATGTTGGGGCAAAAAGACAGAAATTCTCCTTATTTTGGGGCAAAACTCAGAAATTCCACTTATTTTGGGGCAAAATTCCAGAAATTTCCCTTATTTTGGGGCAAAATTGCAGACATTTCACTTATTTTGGGGCAAAATTGCAGAAATTTCACTTATTTAAGGAAAAAAAAGCAGAAATTTTCTTATTTTGGGGCAAAAAGGCAGAAATTCCTAATATTTTGTGGCATAAATGCAGAAATTCCCTTTATTTTGAGGTAAAAAGGCTGAAATTCCCCTTATTTGGGGGCAATAAGGCAAAATTTCCTTTATTTTGGGGCAAAATTGCAGAAATTTCACTTATTTAAGGGTTATAAGTCAGAAATTTTCTTTATTTTGGGACAAAAAAGACAGGAATTCCCTTTGCCTTGGGGGAAAAAGACAGAAATTCCACTTATTCAGAGGCAAAAAAGCAGAAATTCCCCTTATTTTGGAGCAAAAATGAAGAAATTTCCCTTTTTTATGGCAAAAAGGTATGCATTCTTCTTATTATCGGGCAGAAAAGCAGAAATTCCCCGTATTTTTGAGCAAAATTGCAGAAACTCCCCTAATTGTGGGGCAAAAATGCAGAAAATCTCTATATGTTGGAGCAAAAAGACCAAACTTCTCTTTATTTTGGGGCAAAACTCAGAAATTCCACTTATTTTGGGGCAAAATTACAGAAATTTTCCTTTTTTGGGGGCAAAATTGCAGAAATTTCACTTATTTTTGGGCAAATATAGAGAAATTTTACATATTTTGTAACAAAATTGCAGAAATTTCACTTATTTCAGGGAAAAAAGGCAGAAATTTTCCTTATTTTGTGGCAAAAAGGCAGAAATTACTAATATATTGTGGCAAAAATGCAGAAATTCCCCTTATTTCGAGGTAAAAAGGCTGAAATTCCTCTTATTTGGGGGCAAAAAGGCAAAAATTTCCTTTATTTTGGGGCAAAAGTGCAGAAATTTCACTTACTTCAGGGTAATAAGTCAGAAATTTTTATTATTTTGGGGAAAAAAAGACAGGAATTCCCTTTGTTTTGGAGGATAAAGACAGAAATTCCACTTATTTAGAGGCAAAAAAGCAGAAATTCCCCTTATTTTAGAGCAAAAATGAAGAAATTTCTTTTTTATGGCAAAAATGTATGCATTCTTCTTATTTTCGGACAAAAAGGAAGAAATTCTCCGTATTTTGGAGCAAAATTGCAGAAATTTACAAATTGTGTGGCAAAAAGGCAGAAATTCTCTATATGTTGGGGCAAAAAGACAGAAATTCTTCTTATTTTGGGGAAATACTCAGAAATTCCACTTATTTGGGGGAAAAATTCCAGAAATTTCTCTTATTTTGGGACAAAATTGCAGAAATTTAACATATTTTGGGGCAAAATTGCAGAAATTTCACTTTTTTAAGGGAAAAAAATGAGAAATTTTCTTATTTTGGGGCAAAAAGGCAGAAATTCCTAATGTTTTGTGGAAATAATGCAGAAATTCTCCTTATTTTGAGATATGAAGGCTGAAATTCCCCTTATTTGGGGGCAAAAATGCAGAAATTCACCATATTTTGAGGTAAAAAGGCTGAAATTCCCCTTATTTGGAGGCAAAAATTCAGAAATTTCCCTTATTTTTTGGCAAAATTGCAGAAATTTCACTTACTTCAGGGTAATAAGTCAGAATTTTTCCTTATTTTGTTGCAAAAACACAAAAATTCCCTTTGTTTTGGGGGAAAAAGACAGAAATTCCACTTATTTAGAGGCAAAAAAGCAGAAATTCCTTTTATTTTGGAGCAAAAATAAAGAAATTTCCTTTTTATGGCAAAAAGGTATGCATTCTTCTTATTTTCGGGCAAAAAGGCAGAAATTCCCCGTATTTTGGAGCAAAATTGCAGAAATTCCCGTAATTGTGGGGCAAAAAGGCAGAAATTCTCGATATGCTGGGGCAAAAAACAGAAATTCTCCTTATTTTGGGGCAAAACTCAGAAATTTCACTTATTTTGGGGCAAAATTGCAGAAATTTCACTTATTTCAGAGAAAAAAGACAGAAATTTTCCTTATTTTGGGGCAAAAAGGCAGAAATTCCTAATATTTTGTGACAAAAATGCAGAAATTCCCCTTATTTTGAGGTAAAAAGGCTAAAATTCTCCTTATTTGGGGGCAAAAAGGCACTAATTTCCCTAATTTTGGTGCAAGATTGCAGAAATTTCACTTACTTCAGGGTAATAAGTCAGAATTTTTTCTTATTTTGGGGCAAAAAATACAGAAATTCCCTTTGTTTTGGGGAAATAAGAGAGAAATTCCACTTATTTAGAGGCAAAAAAGCAGAAATTCCCCTTATTTTGGAGCAAAAATGAAGAAATTTCCCTTTTTTATGGCAAAAAAGTATGCATTCTTCTTATTTTCATGCAAAAAGCAGAAATTCTCCGTATTTTGGAGAAAAATTGCAGAAATTCCTCTAATTGTGGGGCAAAAAGGCAGAAATTGCCTATATGTTGGGCTAAAAAGACAGAAATTCTCCTTATTTTGCGGCAAAACTCAGAAATTCCACTTATTTTGGGGCAACATTCCAGAAATTTCCTTTATTTTGGGGCAAAATTGCAGAAATTTCACTTATTTTGGGGCAAAATTGGAGAAATTACACTTATTTCAGGGTAGTAAGTCAGAAATTTTCCTTATTTTGGGGCAAAAAAGACAGGAATTTTCTTTGTTTTGGGGGAAAAAGACAGAAATTCCACTTATTTAGAGGCAAAAAATCAGAAATTCCCCTTATTTTGGAGCAAAAATGAAGAAATTTCAATTTTTTATGGCAAAAAGGTATGCATTCTTCTTATTTTCGGGCAAAAAGGCAGAAATTCCCCGTATTTTGGAGCAAAATTTCAGAAATTCCCCTAATTGTGGGGCAAAAAGGCAGAAATTCCCTTTAGTTAGGGCAAAAAGACAGAAATTCTCCTTATTTTGGGGCAAAACTCAGAAATTCCACTTATTTTGTGGCAAAATTGCAGAAATTTCCCTTATGTCAGGGTAATAAGTAAGAAATTTTCCTTATTTTGGGGCCAAAAAACAGAAATTCCCTTCGTTTTGGGGGAAATATACAGAAATTCCACTTATTTAGAGGCAAAAAGGCAGAAATTCCTAATATTTTGTGGCAAAAATGCAGAAATTCCCCTTATTTTGAGGTTAAAAGGCTGAAATTCCCTTTATTTTTGAGTAAAAAAACAGAAATTTCCCTTATTTTGGGGCAAAATTGCAGAAATTTCACATATTTCAGGGTAATAAGTAAGAAATTTTCCTTATTTTGGGGCAAAAAAGACAGAAATTCCCTTTGTTTTGGAGGAAAAAGACAGAAATTCCACTTATTTAGATGCAAAAAAGCAGAAATTCCCTTTATTTTGGAGCAAAAATGAAGAAATTTCCCTTTTTTATGGCAAAAAGCCATGCATTCTTCTTATTTTCGGGCAAAAAGGCAGAAATTCCCCATAATTTGGAGCAAAATTGCAGAAATTCCCCTAATTTGTCGGGCAAAAAGGCAGAAATTCCCTAAATGTTGGGGCAAGAAGACAGAAATTCTCCTTATTTTGTGCAAAACTCAGAAATTCCACTTATTTCGAAGCAAAATTCCAGAAATTTCACATATATTGGTGCAAAATTGCAGAAATTACACTTATTTTGGGGCAAAATTGCAGAAATTTCACTTATTTCAAAAAAAAAAAGAAGAATTTTTTTTTATTTTGGGGTAAAAAGGCAGAAATTTCTTTTATTTTGGTACAAAATTGCAGAAATTTTTCTTATTTTGGAGCAAAAAGGCAGATATTTTCCATATTTTGGGGCAAAAATGCAGAAATTCCCCTTATTTTGAGTAAAAAGGCTGAAATTCCCCTTAATTGGGGGCAAACAGGCAGAAATTTCCTTATTTTGGGGCAAAATTGCAAAAATTTCACTTATTTCAGGGTAATCAGTCAGAAATTTTCCTTATTTTGGGGCAAAAAGACAGAAATTCCCTGTTTTTGGGGAAAAAGACAGATATTCCACTTTTTTAGAGGCAAAAAAGCAGAAATTCCTTTTATTTTGGAGCAAAAAAAAAGAAATTTCTCTTTTTGGTGGCAAAAGGTATACATTCCCCTTATTTTCAGGCTAAAAAGCAAAAATTCCCCGTATTTTGGAGCAAAATTGCAGAAATTCCCCTAATTGTGGGGCAAAAAGGCAGAAATTCCCTATATGTTAGGGCAAAAAAAAAGAAATTCTTTTTATTTTGGGGCAAAACTCAGAAATTCCACTTATTTTGGAGCAAAATTCCAGAAATTTCCCATATTTTGGGGCAAAATTGCAGAAATTTCACTTATTTTGGGGCAAAATTGCAGAAATTTCACTTATTTCAGTGAAAAAAGGCAGAAATTTTCCTTATTTTGGGGCAAAAAGGCAGAAATTCCTAATATTTTGTGGCAAAAATGCAGAAATTCCCCTTATTTTGAGGTAAAAATGCTGAAATTCCCCTTATTTGGGGGCAAAAAAGCAGAAATTTCCCTTATTTTGGGGCAAAATTGCAGAAATTTCACTTATTTTAGGGTAATAAGTCAGAAATTTTCCTTATTTTGGGCAAAAAAGACAGAAATTCCCTTTGTTTTGGGTGAAAAATACACAAATTCCACTTATTTAGAGGCAAAAAAGCAGAAATTCCCCTTATTTTGGTTCAAAATTGCAGAAATTTCACTTACTTCAGGGTAATAAGTCAGAAATTTTCCTTATTTGGGGGCAAAAAAGACAGAAATTACCTTTGTTTTGGGGGAAAAAGACAGAAATTCCACTTATTTAGAGGCAAAAATGCAGAATTCCCCTTATTTTGGAGCAAAATTGCAGAAATTTTCCTAATTGTGGGGCAAAAAGGCAGAAATTCCCTATATGTTTGAGCAAAAAGACAGAAATTCTCTTTATTTGGGAGCAAAACTCAGAAATTCCACTTATTTTGGGGCAAAATTCCAGAGATTTCCCTTATTTTGGGGCAAAATTGCAGAAATTTCACTTATGGCAGGGAAAAAAGGCAGAAAATTTCCTTATTTTGTGGCAAAAAGGCAGAAATTCCTAATATTTTGTGGCAAAAATGCAGAAATTCCCCTTTATTTTGAGGTAAAAAGGCTGAAATTCCCCTTATTTGGGGGCAAAAAGGCAGGAATTTCCCTTATTTTGGGGCAAAATTGCAGAAATTTCACTTATTTCAGTGTAATAAGTCAGAAATTTTCCTTATTTTGGGGCAAAAAATCAGAAATTCCCTTTGTTTTGGGGGAAAAAGACAGAAATTCCACTTATTTAGAGGCATAAAAGCAGAAATTCCCCTCATTTTTGAGCAAAAATGAAGAAATTTCCCTTTTTTATGGCAAAAAGGTATGCATTCTTATTATTTTCGGACAAAAAAGGCAGAAATTCCCCGTATTTTGGAGCAAAATTGCAGAAATTCCTCTAATTGTGGGGCAAAAAGGCAGAAATTCCCTATATGTTGGGGCAAAAAGACAGAAATTCTCCTTATTTTAGGGCAAAACTCAGAAATTTAACTTATTTTGGGGCAAAATTGCAGAAATTTCACTTATTTCATAAAAAAAGCAGAAATTTTCTTATTTTGGAGCCAAAAGGCAGAAATTTCTTTTATTTTGTTACAAAATTGCAGAATTTTTTCTTATTTTGGGGCAAAAAGGCAGAAATTACCCATATTTTGAGGCAAAAATGCAGAATTTTTTTTTTATTTTGAGTTAAAAGGCTGAAATTCCCCTTATTTGGGGGCAAAAAGGCAGAAATTTCCTTATTTTGGGGCAAAATTGCAGAAATTTCACTTATTTCAGTGAAAAATGGCAGAAATTTTCCTTATTTTGGGGCAAAAAGGCAGAAATTCCTAATATTTTGTGGCAAAAATGCAGAAATTCCCCTTATTTTGAGGTAAAAATGCTGAAATTCCCCTTATTTGGGGGCAAAAAAGCAGAAATTTCCCTTATTTTGGGGCAAAATTGCAGAAATTTCACTTATTTTAGGGTAATAAGTCAGAAATTTTCTTTTTTTTGGGCAAAAAAGACAGAAATTCCCTTTGTTTTGGGGGAAAAATACATAAATTCCACTTATTTAGAGGCAAAAAAGAAGAAATTCCCCTTATTTTGGTTCAAAATTGCAGAAATTTCACTTACTTCATGGTAATAAGTCAGAAATTTTCCTTATTTGGGGGCAAAAAAGACAGAAATTACCTTTGTTTTGGGGGAAAAAGACAGAAATTCCACTTATTTAGAGGCAAAAAGCAGAATTCCCTTTATTTTGGAGCAAAAATGAAGACATTTCCCTTTTTTATAGAAAAAGTTATGAATTCTTCTTATTTTCGGGCAAATAGGCAGAAATTCCCCGTATTTTGGAGCAAAATTGCAGAAATTCCCCTAATTGTGGGGCAAAAAGGCCGAAATTCCCTATATGTTGGGGCAAAAAGACAGAAATTCTTCTTATTTGTGGGCAAAACTCAGAAATTCCACTTATTTTGGGGCAAAATTCCAGAGATTTCCCATATTTGGGGGCAAAATTGCAGAAATTTTACATATGGCAGGGAAAAAAGGCAGAAAATTTCCTTATTTTAGGGCAAAAAGGCAGAAATTCCTAATATTTTGTGGCAAAAATGCAGAAATTCCCCTTATTTTGAGGTAAAAGGGTGAAATTCATCTTTATTGGGGGTAAAAAGGCAGAAATTTCCCTTATTTTGGGGCAAAATTGCAGAAATTTCACTTATTTCAGGGTAATAAGTCAGAAAATTTCCTTATTTTTGTGCACAAAGGACAGAAATTCCCCTTGTTTTGGGGGAAAAAGACAGAAATTCCACATATTTAGAGGCCAAAAAGCAGAAATTCCCCTTATTTTGGAGCAAAATTACAGAAATTTCCCTGTTTTATGGAAAAAGGTATGCATTCTTCTTATTTTCGGGCAAAAAGGCAGAAATTCCCCGTATTTTGGAGCAAAATTGCAGAAATTAACCTAATTGTGGGGCAAAAATGCAGAAATTCCCTATATGTTGGGGCAAAAAGACAGAAATTCTCCTTATTTTGGGGAAACTCCGAAATTCCACTCATTTTGGGGCAAAATTCCAGAAATTTCCCGTATTTTGGGGCAAAATTGCAGAAATTTCACTTATTTTGTGGCAAAATTAGAGAAATTTCACTTATTTCAGGAAAAAAAAGAAGAAATTTTTCTTATTTTGGGCAAAAAGACAGAAATTTCCCATATTTTGGGGCAAATATGCAGAAATTCCCATTCATTTTGAGGTAAAAAGGCTGAAATTCCCCTTATTTGGGGGCAAAAAGGCAGAAATTTCCCTTATTTTGAGGCAAAATTGCAGAAATTTCACTTATTTCAGGGTAATAAGTCAGAAATTTTCCTTATTTTGGGGCAAAAAAGACAGAAATTCCCTTTGTTTTGGGGGAAAAAGACAGAAATTCCACTTATTTAGAGTCATAAAAGCAGAAATTCCCCTCATTTTGGAGCAAAAATGAAGAAATTTTTCTTTTTTATGGCAAAAAGGTATGCATTCTTATTATTTTCGGACAAAAAAGGCAGAAATTCCCCGTATTTTGGAGCAAAATTGCAGAAATTCCCCTAATTGTGGTACAAAAAGGCAGAAATTCCCTATGTGTTGGGGCAAAAAGAGAGAAATTCTTTTTATTTTAGGGCAAAACTCAGAAATTTAATTTATTTTGGGGCAAAATTGCAGAAATTTCACTTATTTCATAAAAAAAGCAGAAATTTTCTTATTTTGGGGCAAAAAGGCAGAAATTTCTCTTATTTTGGGGCAAAATTGCAGAAATTTCACTTATGTAAGGGTAATAAGTCAGAAATTTTTCTTATTTTGGGGCCAAAAAACAGAAATTCCCATTGTTTTGGGGGAAAAAGTCAGAAATTCCACTTATTTAGAGGCAAAAATGCAGAAATTCCTAATATTTTGTGGCAAAAATGCAGAAATTCCCCTTATTTTGAGGTAAAAAGCTGAAATTCCCTTTATTTGGGTGCAAAAAGGCCGAAATTTTCTCTTATTTTGGGGAAAAATTGCAGAAATTTCACTTATTTCAGGGTAATAAGTCAGAAATTTTCCTTATTTTGGGGCAAAAAAGACAGAAATTCCCTTTGTTTTGGGGGAAAAAGACAGAAATTCCACTTATTTAGATGCAAAAAAGCAGAAATTCCCTTTATTTTGGAGCAAAAATGAAGAAATTTCCCTTTTTATGGCAAAAAGCTATGCATTCTTCTTACTTTCGGGCAAAAAGGCAGAAATTCCCCATATTTTGGAGCAAAATTGCAGAAATTCCCCTAATTGTGGGGCAAAAAGGCAGAAATTCCCTAAATGTTGGGGCAAAAAGACAGAAATTCTCCTTATTTTGGGGCAAAACTCAGAAATTCCACTTATTTCGGAGCAAAATTTTAGAAATTTCACTTATATTGGGGCAAAATTGCAGAAATTACACTTATTTTGGGGCAAAATTGAAGAAATTTCACTTATTTCAAAAAAAAGCAGAAATTCTCTTATTTTGGGGCAAAAAGGCAGAAATTCCTAATATTTTGTGGCTAAAATGCAGAAATTCCTTTTATTTTGAGGTAAAAATCCTGAAATTCCCCTTATTTGGGGGCAAAAAAGCAGAAATTTCCCTTATTTTGGGGCAAAATTGCAGAAATTTCACTTATTTCAGGGTAATAAGTCAGAAATTTTCTTTATTTTGGACAAAAAAGACAGAAATTCCCTTTGTTTTGGGGAAAAAATACATAAATTGCACTTATTTAGAGGCAAAAAAGCAGAAATTCCCCTTATTTTGGTTCAAAATTGCAGAAATTACACTTACTTCAGGGTAATAAGTAAAAAATTTTCCTTATTTGGGGGCAAAAAAGACAGAAATTACCTTTGTTTTGGGGGAAAAAGACAGAAATTCCACTTATTTAGTGGCAAAAAAGCAGAATTCCCCTTATTTTGGAGCAAAAATGAAGAAATTTCCCTTTTTTTGCCAAAAAGTTATGCATTCTTCTTATTTTCGGGCAAAAATGCAGAAATTCCCCGTATTTTGGAGCAAAATTGCAGAAATTCCCCTAATTCTGGGGCAAAAAGGCAGAAATTCCTTATATGTTTGGGCAAAAAGACAAAAATTCTCCTTATTTGGGGGCAAAACTCAGAAATTCCACTTATTTTGGGGCGAAATTCCAGAGATTTCCCTTATTTGGGGGCAAAATTGCAGAAATTTCACTTATGACAGGGAAAAAAGGCAGAAATTTTCCTTATTTTGGGGCAAAAAGCAGAAATTCCTAATATTTTGTGGCAAAAATGCAGAAATTCCCCTTATTTTGAGGTAAAAGGGTGAAATTCCTCTTATTTGGGATCAAAAAGGCAGAAATTTCCCTTATTTTGGGGCAAAATTGCAGAAATTTCACTTATGTCAGTGTAATAATTCAGAAATTTTCCTTATTTTGTGGCCAAAAAACAGAAATTCCCTTTGTTTTGGGGGAAAAAGACAGAAATTCCACTTATTTAGAGGCAAAAATGCAGAAATTCCTAATATTTTGTGGCAAAAATGCAGAAATTCCCCTAATTTTGAGGTAAAATCTGAAATTCCCCTTATTTGGAAGCAAACAGGCAGAAATTTCCCTTATTTTGGGGAAAAATTGCAGAAATTTCACTTATTTCAGGGTAATAAGTCAGAAATTTTCCTTATTTTGGGGCAAAAAAAACAGAAATTCCCTTTGTTTTGGGGGAAAAAACAGAAATTCCACTTATATGGATGCAAAAAAGCAGAAATTCCCTTTATTTTGGAGAAAAATTAAGAAATTTCCCTTTTTTATGGCAAAAAGCTATGCATTCTTCTTATTTTCGGGCAAAAAGGCAAAAATTCCCCATATTTTGGAGCAAAATTGCAGAAATTCCCCTAATTGTGGGGCAAAAAGGCAGAAATTTTCTAAATGTTGGGGCAAAAAGACAGAAATTCTCCTTATTTTGGGGCAAAACTCAGAAATTCCACTTATTTCGGAGCAAAATTCCAGAAATTTCACTTATATTGGGGCAAAATTGCAGAAATTACACTTATTTCAAAAAAAAGCAGAAATTTTCTTATTTTGGGGCAAAAAGGAAGAAATTTCATTTATTTTGGTACAAAATTGCAGAAATTTTTCTTATTTTGGAGCAAAAAGGCAGAAATTTTCCATATTTTGGGGCAAAAATGCAGAAATTCCCCTTATTTTGAGTAAAAAGGCTGAAATTCCCCTTAATTGGGGGCAAAAAGGCAGAAATTTCCTTATTTTGGGGCAAAATTGCAGAAATTACACTTATTTCAGGGTAATCAGTCAGAAATTTTCCTTATTTTGGGGCAAAATTGCAGAAAATTCACTTATTTTGGGGCAAAATTGCAGAAATTTCACTTTTTTCAGTGAAAAAAAGCAGAAATTTTCTTTATTTTGGAGCAAAAAGGCAGAAATTCCTAATATTTTGTGGCAAAAATGCAGAAATTCCCCTTATTTTGAGGTAAAAATGCTGAAATTCCCCTTATTTGGGGGCAAAAAGCAGAAATTTCCCTTATTTTGGGGCAAAATTGCAGAAAGTTCACTTATTTCAGGGTAATAAGTCTGAAATTTTCCTTATTTTGGGAAAAAAAGACAGAAATTCCCTTTGTTTTGGGGGAAAAATACATAAATTGCACTTATTTAGAGGCAAAAAAGCAGAAATTCCCCTTATTTTGGTTCAAAATTGCAGAAATTACACTTACTTCAGGGTAATAAGTAAAAAATTTTCCTTATTTGGGGGCAAAGAAGACAGAAATTACCTTTGTTTTGGGGGAAAAAGACAGAAATTCCACTTATTTAGAGGCAAAAAAGCAGAATTCCCCTTATTTTGGAGCAAAAATGAAGAAATTTCCCTTTTTTATGCCAAAAAGTTATGCATTCTTCTTATTTTCGGGCAAAAATGCAGAAATTCCCCGTATTTTGGAGCAAAATTGCAGAAATTCCCCTAATTGTGGGGCAAAAAGGCAGAAATTCCCTATATGTTGGGCTAAAAAGACCGAAATTCTCCTTATTTGGGGGCAAAACTCAGAAATTCCACTTATTTTGGGGCGAAATTCCAGAGATTTCCCTTATTTGGGGGCAAAATTGCAGAAATTTCACTTATGACAGGGAAAAAAGGCAGAAATTTTCCTTATTTTGGGGCAAAAAGGCAGAAATTCCTAATATTTTGTGGCAAAAATGCAGAAATTCCCCTTATTTTGAGGTAAAAGGGTGAAATTCCTCTTATTTGGGATCAAAAATGCAGAAATTTCCCTTATTTTGGGGCAAAATTGCAGAAATTTCACTTATGTCAGGGTAATAGGTCAGAAATTTTCCTTATTTTGGGGCCAAAAAACAGAAATTCCCTTTGTTTTGGGGGAAAAAGACAGAAATTCCACTTATTTAGAGGCAAAAATGCAGAAATTCCTAATATTTTGTGGCAAAAATGCAGAAATTCCCCTTATTTTGAGGTAAAATCTGAAATTCCCCTTATTTGGAAGCAAAATGCAGAAATTTCCCTTATTTTGGGGAAAAAATGCAGAAATTTCACTTATTTAAGTGTAATAAGTCAGAAATTTTCCTTATTTTGGGGCAAAAAAGACAGAAATTCCCTTTGTTTTGGGGGGAAAAGACAGAAATTCCACTTATTTAGATGCAAAAAAGCAGAAATTCCCTTTATTTTGGAGAAAAAATAAAGAAATTTCCCTTTTTTATGGCAAAAAGCTATGCATTCTTCTTATTTTCGGGCAAAAAGGCAAAAATTCCCCATATTTTGGAGCAAAATTGCAGAAATTCCCCTAATTGTGGGGCAAAAAGGCAGAAATTCCCTAAATGTAGGGGCAAAATGACAGAAATTCTCCTTATTTTGGGGCAAAACTCAGAAATTCCACTTATTTCGGAGCAAAATTCCAGAAATTTCACTTATATTGGGGCAAAATTGCAGAAATTACACTTATTTCAAAAAAAAAGCAGAAATTTTCTTATTTTGGGGCAAAAAGGAAGAAATTTCATTTATTTTGGTACAAAATTGCAGAAATTTTTCTTATTTTGGAGCAAAAAGGCAGAAATTTTCCATATTTTGGGGCAAAAATGCAGAAATTCCCCTTATTTTGAGTAAAAAGGCTGAAATTCCCCTTAATTGGGGGCAAAAAGGCAGAAATTTCCTTATTTTGGGGCAAAATTGCAGAAATTACACTTATTTCAGGGTAATCAGTCAGAAATTTTCCTTATTTTGGGGCAAAATTGCAGAAAATTCACTTATTTTGGGGCAAAATTGCAGAAATTTCACTTTTTTCAGTGAAAAAAAAGCAGAAATTTTCCTTATTTTGGAGCAAAAAGGCAGAAATTCCTAATATTTTGTGGCAAAAATGCAGAAATTCCCCTTATTTTGAGGTAAAAATGCTGAAATTCCCCTTTTTTGGGGCAAAAAGCAGAAATTTCCCTTATTTTGGGGCAAAATTGCAGAAAGTTCACTTATTTCAGGGTAATAAGTCAGAAATTTTCCTTATTTTGGGCAAAAAAGACAGAAATTCCCTTTGTTTTGGGGGAAAAATACATAAATTCCTCTTATTTAGAGGCAAAAAAGCAGAAATTCCCCTTATTTTGGTTCAAAATTGCAGAAATTTCACTTACTTCAGGGTAATAAGTCAGAAATTTTCCTTATTTTGGGGCAAAAAAGACAGAAATTACCTTTGTTTTGGGGGAAAAAGACAGAAATTCCACTTATTTAGAGGCAAAAAAGCAGAATTCCCCTTATTTTGGAGCAAAAATAAAGAAATTTCCCTTTTTTATGCCAAAAAGTTATGCATTCTTCTTATTTTCGGGCAAAAATGCAGAAATTCCCCGTATTTTGGAGCAAAATTGCAGAAATTCCCCTAATTGTGGGGCAAAAAGGCAGAAATTCCCTAAATGTTGGGGCAAAAAGACAGAAATTCTCCTTATTTTGGGGCAAAACTCAGAAATTCCACTTATTTCGGAGCAAAATTCCAGAAATTTCACTTATATTGGGGCAAAATTGCAGAAATTACACTTATTTTGGGGCAAAATTGCAGAAATTTCACTTATTTCAAAAAATAAGCAGAAATTCTCTTATTTTGGGGCAAAAAGGCAGAAATTTCTTTTATTTTGGTACAAAATTGCAGAAATTTTTCTTATTTTGGAGCAAAAAGGCAGAAATTTTCCATATTTTGGGGCAAAAATGCAGAAATTCCCCTTATTTTGAGTTAAAAGGCTGAAATTCCCCTTAATTGAGGGCAAAAAGGCAGAAATTTCCTTATTTTGGGGCAAAATAGCAAAAATTTCACTTATTTCAGGGTAATCAGTCAGAAATTTTCCTTATTTTGGGGCAAAAAGACAGAAATTCCTTTTGTTTTTGGGGAAAAAGACAGATATTCCACTTTTTTAGAGGCAAAAAAGGAGAAATTTCTTTTTATTTTGGAGCAAAAATAAAGAAATTTCTCTTTTTTGTGGCAAAAGGTATGCATTCCCCTTATTTTCTGGCTAAAAAGCAGAAATTCCCCGTATTTTGGAGCAAAATTGCAGAAATTCCCCTAATTGTGGGGCAAAAAGGCAGAAAATCCCTATATGTTAGGGCAAAAAAACAAAAATTCTCTTTATTTTGGTGGCAAAACTCAGAAATTCCACTTATTTTGGGGCAAAATTCCAGAAATTTGCCTCATTTTGTGGCAAAATTGCCGAAATTTCACTTATTTTGGGGCAAAATTGCAGAAATTTCACTTATTTCAGTGAAAAAAGGCAGAAATTTTTTTTATTTTGAGGCAAAAAGGCAGAAATTCCTAATATTTTGTGGCTAAAATGCAGAAATTCCTTTTATTTTGTGGTAAAAATCCTGAAATTCCCCTTATTTGGGGGCAAAAAAGCAGAAATTTCCCTTATTTTGGGGCAAAATTGCAGAAATTTCACTTATTTCAGGGTAATAAGTCAGAAATTTTCTTTATTTTGGACAAAAAAGACAGAAATTCCCTTTGTTTTGGGGAAAAAATACATAAATTGCACTTATTTAGAGGCAAAAAAGCAGAAATTCCCCTTATTTTGGTTCAAAATTGCAGAAATTTCACTTACTTCAGGGCAATAAGTAAAAAATTTTCCTTATTTGGGGGCAAAAAAACAGAAATTACTTTTGTTTTGGGGGAAAAAGACAGAAATTCCACTTATTTAGTGGCAAAAAAGCAGAATTCACCTTATTTTGGAGCAAAAATGTAGAAATTTCCCTTTTTTATGCCAAAAAGTTATGCATTCTTATTTTCGGGCAAAAATGCAGAAATTCCCCGTATTTTGGAGCAAAATTGCAGAAATTCCCATAATTCTGGGGCAAAAAGGCAGAAATTCCCTATATGTTGGGGCAAAAAGACAAAAATTCTCCTTATTTGGGGGCAACACTCAGAAATTCCACTTATTTTGGGGCGAAATTCCAGAGATTTCCCTTATTTGGGGGCAAAATTGCAGAAATTTCACTTATGACAGGGAAAAAAGGCAGAAATTTTCCTTATTTTGGGGCAAAAAGCAGAAATTCCTAATATTTTGTGGCAAAAATGCAGAAATTCCCCTTATTTTGAGGTAAAAGGGTGAAATTCCTCTTCTTTGGGATCAAAAATGCAGAAAATTCCCTTATTTTGGGGCAAAATTGCAGAAATTTCACTTATGTCAGGGTAATAAGTCAGAAATTTTCCTTATTTTGGGGCCAAAAAACAGAAATTCCCTTTGTTTTGGGGGAAAAAGACAGAAATTCCACTTATTTAGAGGCAAAAATGCAGAAATTCCTAATATTTTGTGGCAAAAATGCAGAAATTCCCCTAATTTTGAGGTAAAATCTGAAATTCCCCTTATTTGGAAGCAAAAAGGCAGAAATTTCCCTTATTTTGGGGAAAAATTGCAGAAATTTCACTTATTTCAGGGTAATAAGTCAGAAATTTTTTTTATTTTGGGGCAAAAAAGACAGAAATTCCCTTTGTTTTGGGGGGAAAAGACAGAAATTCCACTTATTTGGATGCAAAAAAGCAGAAATTCCCTTTATTTTGGAGAAAAATTAAGAAATTTCCCTTTTTTATGGCAAAAAGCTATGCATTCTTCTTATTTTCGGGCAAAAAGGCAAAAATTCCCCATATTTTGGAGCAAAATTGCAGAAATTCCCCTAATTGTGGGGCAAAAAGGCAGAAATTCCCTAAATGTTGGGGCAAAAAGACAGAAATTCTCCTTATTTTGGGGCAAAACTCAGAAATTCCACTTATTTCGGAGCAAAATTCCAGAAATTTCACTTATATTGGGGCAAAATTGCAGAAATTACACTTATTTCAAAAAAAAAGCAGAAATTTTCTTATTTTGGGGCAAAAAGGAAGAAATTTCATTTATTTTGGTACAAAATTGCAGAAATTTTTTTTATTATGGAGCAAAAAGGCAGAAATTTTCCATATTTTGGGGCAAAAATGCAGAAATTCCCCTTATTTTGAGTAAAAAGGCTGAAATTCCCCTTAATTGGGGGCAAAAAGGCAGAAATATCCTTATTTTGGGGCAAAATTGCAGAAATTACACTTATTTCAGGGTAATCAGTCAGAAATTTTCCTTATTTTGGGGCAAAATTGCAGAAAATTCACTTATTTTGGGGCAAAATTGCAGAAATTTCACTTTTTTCAGTGAAAAAAAGCAGAAATTTTCCTTATTTTGGAGCAAAAAGGCAGAAATTCCTAATATTTTGTGGCAAAAATGCAGAAATTCCCCTTATTTTGAGGTAAAAATGCTGAAATTCCCCTTATTTGGGGGCAAAAAGCAGAAATTTCCCTTATTTTGGGGCAAAATTGCAGAAAGTTCACTTATTTCAGGGTAATAAGTCTGAAATTTTCCTTATTGTGGGAAAAAAAGACAGAAATTCCCTTTGTTTTGGGGGAAAAATACATAAATTCCTCTTATTTAGAGGCAAAAAAGCAGAAATTCCCCTTATTTTGGTTCAAAATTGCAGAAATTAAACTTACTTCAGGGTAATAAGTCAGAAATTTTCCTTATTTTGGGGCAAAAAAGACAGAAATTACCTTTGTTTTGGGGGAAAAAGACAGAAATTCCACTTATTTAGAGGCAAAAATGCAGAAATTCCTAATATTTTGTGGCAAAAATGCAGAAATTCCCCTTATTTTGAGGTAAAATCTGAAATTCCCCTTATTTGGAAGCAAAAAGGCAGAAATTTCCCTTATTTTGGGGAAAAAATTCAGAAATTTCACTTATTTCAGGGTAATAAGTCAGAAATTTTCCTTATTTTGGGGCAAAAAAGACAGAAATTCCCTTTGTTTTGGGGTGAAAAGACAGAAATTCCACTTATTTAGATGCAAAAAAGCAGAAATTCCCTTTATTTTGGAGAAAAATTAAGAAATTTCCCTTTTTTATGGCAAAAAGCTATGCATTCTTCTTATTTTCGGGCAAAAAGGCAAAAATTCCCCATATTTTGGAGCAAAATTGCAGAAATTCCCCTAATTGTGGGGCAAAAAGGCAGAAATTCCCTAAATGTTGGGGCAAAAAGACAGAAATTCTCCTTATTTTGGGGCAAAACTCAGAAATTCCACTTATTTCGGAGCAAAATTCCAGAAATTTCACTTATATTGGGGCAAAATTGCAGAAATTACACTTATTTCAAAAAAAAAGCAGAAATTTTCTTATTTTGGGGCAAAAAGAAAGAAATTTCATTTATTTTGGTACAAAATTGCAGAAATTTTTCTTATTTTGGAGCAAAAAGGCAGAAATTTTCCATATTTTGGGGCAAAAATGCAGAAATTCCCCTTATTTTGAGTAAAAAGGCTGAAATTCCCCTTAATTGGGGGCAAAAAGGCAGAAATTTCCTTATTTTGGGGCAAAATTGCAGAAATTACACTTATTTCAGGGTAATCAGTCAGAAATTTTCCTTATTTTGGGGCAAAATTGCAGAAAATTCACTTATTTTGGGGTAAAATTGCAGAAATTTCACTTTTTTCAGTGAAAAAAAGCAGAAATTTTCCTTATTTTGGAGCAAAAAGGCAGAAATTCCTAATATTTTGTGGCAAAAATGCAGAAATTCCCCTTATTTTGAGGTAAAAATGCGGAAATTCCCCTTTTTGGGGGCAAAAAGCAGAAATTTCCCTTATTTTGGGGCAAAATTGCAGAAAGTTCACGTATTTCAGGGTAATAGGTCAGAAATTTTCCTTATTTTGGGCAAAAAAGACAGAAATTCCCTTTGTTTGGGGGGAAAAATACATAAATTCCTCTTATTTAGAGGCAAAAACTCAGAAATTCCACTTATTTTGGGGCGAAATTCCAGAGATTTCCCTTATTTGGGGGCAAAATTGCAGAAATTTCACTTATGACAGGGAAAAAAGGCAGAAATTTCCCTTATTTTGGGGCAAAATTGCAGAAATTTCACTTATATTGGGGCAAAAATGCAGAAATTTCACTTATTTCAGGGAAAAAAAGCAGAAATTTTTTTATTTTGGGGCAAAAAGGCAGAAATTAATAATATTTTGTGGCAAAAATGCAGAAATTCTCCTTATTTTGTGGTAAAAAGGCTGAAATTCCCCTTATTTGGGGGCAAAAAGGCAGAAATTTCCCTTATTTTGGGGCAAAATTGCAGAAATTTCACTTACTTCAGGGTAATAAGTCAGAATTTTTCCTTTTTTGTGCAAAAATACAAAAATTCCATTTGTTTTGGGGGAAAAAGACAGAAATTCCACTTATTTAGAGGCAAAAAAGCAGAAATTCCCCTTATATGGAGCAAAAATGAAGAAATTTCCCTTTTTTATGGCAAAAAGTTATGCATTGTTTTTATTTTCGGGCAAAAAAACAAAAATTCCCCGTATTTTGGAGCAAAATTGCAGAAATTCCCCTAATTGTGGGGCAAAAATGCAGAAATTCTTTATATGTTGGGGCAAAAATACAGAAATTCTCCTTATTTTGGGGCAAAACTCAGAAATTCCACTTAGTTTGGGGCAAAATTCCAGAAATTTCCCTTATTTTAGGGCAAAATTGCAGAAATTTCACTTATTTTGGGGCAGAATTGCAGAAATTTCACTTATATTGGGGCAAAAATGCAGAAATTTCAATTATTTCAGGGAAAAAAAGCAGAAATTTTCTTTATTTTGGGTCAAAAAGGCAGAAATTCCTAATATTTTGTGGCAAAAATGCAGAAATTCTCCTTATTTTGTGGTAAAAAGGCTGAAATTCCCCTTATTTGGGGGCAAAAAGGCAGAAATTTCCCTTATTTTGGGGCAAAATTGCAGAAATTTCACTTACTTCAGGGTAATAAGTCAGAATTTTTCCTTTTTTGTGCAAAAATACAAAAATTCCATTTGTTTTGGGGGAAAAAGACAGAAATTCCACTTATTTAGAGGCAAAAAAGCAGAAATTCCCTTTATATGGAGCAAAAATGAAGAAATTTCCCTTTTTTATGGCAAAAAGTTATGCATTGTTTTTATTTTCGGGCAAAAAAACAAAAATTCCCCGTATTTTGGAGCAAAATTGCAGAAATTCCCCTAATTGTGGGGCAAAAATGCAGAAATTCTTTATATGTTGGGGCAAAAAGACAGAAATTCTCCTTATTTTGGGGCAAAACTCAGAAATTCCACTTATTTTGGGGCAAAATTCCAGAAATTTCCCTTATTTTAGGGCAAAATTGCAGAAATTTCACTTATTTTGGGGCAGAATTGCAGAAATTTCACTTATTTCAGGGAAAAAAAGCAGAAATTTTTCTTATTTTGGGGCAAAAATGTAGAAATTTCTAATATTTTGTGGCAAATTGCAGAAATTCCCCTTATTTTGAGGTAAAAAGGCTGAAATTCCCCTTATTTGGGGGCAAAAAACAGAAATTCCCCTTATTTTGAGGTAAAAAGGCTGAAATTCCCCTTATTTGGGGGCAAAAAGGCAGAAAGTTCCCTTATTTTGGGGCAAAATTTCAGAAATTTCACTTACTTCAGGGTAATAAGTCAGAATTTTTCCTTATTTTGGGGCAAAAAAGACAGAAATTCTCTTTGTTTTTGGGGAAAAAGACAGAAATTCCACTTATTTAGAGGCAAAAAAGCAGAAATTCCTCTTATTTTGGAGCAAAAATGAAGAAATTTCCCATTTTTATGGCAAAAAGGTATGCATTCTTCTTATTTTCAGGCAAAAAGGCAGAAATTCCCCGTATTTTGGAGCAAAATTGCAGAAATTCCCCTAATTGTGGGGCAGAAAGGCAGAAATTGCCTATATGTTGGGGAAAAAACAGAAATTCTCCTTATTTTGGGGAAAAACTCAGATATTCCACTTATTTTGTGGCAAAATTCCAGAAATTTCCCTTATTGTGGGGCAAAATTGCAGAAATTTCACTTATTTTGGGGCAAAAATGCAGAAATTCCCCTTATTTTGAGTAAAAAGGCTGAAATTCCCCTTAATTGGGGGCAAAAAGGCAGAAATTTCCTTATTTTGGGGCAAAATTGCAGAAATTACACTTATTTCAGGGTAATCAGTCAGAAATTTTCCTTATTTTGGGGCAAAATTGCAGAAAATTCACTTATTTTGGGGCAAAATTGCAGAAATTTCACTTTTTTCAGTGAAAAAAAGCAGAAATTTTCCTTATTTTGGAGCAAAAAGGCAGAAATTCCTAATATTTTGTGGCAAAAATGCAGAAATTCCCCTTATTTTGAGGTAAAAATGCTGAAATTCCCCTTTTTTGGGGCAAAAAGCAGAAATTTCCCTTATTTTGGGGCAAAATTGCAGAAAGTTCACTTATTTCAGGGTAATAAGTCAGAAATTTTCCTTATTTTGGGCAAAAAAGACAGAAATTCCCTTTGTTTTGGGGGAAAAATACATAAATTCCTCTTATTTAGAGGCAAAAAAGCAGAAATTCCCCTTATTTTGGTTCAAAATTGCAGAAATTTCACTTACTTCAGGGTAATAAGTCAGAAATTTTCCTTATTTTGGGGCAAAAAAGACAGAAATTACCTTTGTTTTGGGGGAAAAAGACAGAAATTCCACTTATTTAGAGGCAAAAAAGCAGAATTCCCCTTATTTTGGAGCAAAAATGAAGAAATTTCCCTTTTTTATGCCAAAAAGTTATGCATTCTTCTTATTTTCGGGCAAAAATGCAGAAATTCCCCGTATTTTGGAGCAAAATTGCAGAAATTCCCCTAATTGTGGGGCAAAAAGGCAGAAATTCCCTAAATGTTGGGGCAAAAAGACAGAAATTCTCCTTATTTTGGGGCAAAACTCAGAAATTCCACTTATTTCGGAGCAAAATTCCAGAAATTTCACTTATATTGGGGCAAAATTGCAGAAATTACACTTATTTTGGGGCAAAATTGCAGAAATTTCACTTATTTCAAAAAAAAGCAGAAATTCTCTTATTTTGGGGCAAAAAGGCAGAAATTTCTTTTATTTTGGTACAAAATTGCAGAAATTTTTCTTATTTTGGAGCAAAAAGGCAGAAATTTTCCATATTTTGGGGCAAAAATGCAGAAATTCCCCTTATTTTGAGTTAAAAGGCTGAAATTCCCCTTAATTGAGGGCAAAAAGGCAGAAATTTCCTTATTTTGGGGCAAAATAGCAAAAATTTCACTTATTTCAGGGTAATCAGTCAGAAATTTTCCTTATTTTGGGGCAAAAAGACAGAAATTCCTTTTGTTTTTGGGGAAAAAGACAGATATTCCACTTTTTTAGAGGCAAAAAAGGAGAAATTTCTTTTTATTTTGGAGCAAAAATAAAGAAATTTCTCTTTTTTGTGGCAAAAGGTATGCATTCCCCTTATTTTCTGGCTAAAAAGCAGAAATTCCCCGTATTTTGGAGCAAAATTGCAGAAATTCCCCTAATTGTGGGGCAAAAAGGCAGAAAATCCCTATATGTTAGGGCAAAAAAACAAAAATTCTCTTTATTTTGGTGGCAAAACTCAGAAATTCCACTTATTTTGGGGCAAAATTCCAGAAATTTGCCTCATTTTGTGGCAAAATTGCCGAAATTTCACTTATTTTGGGGCAAAATTGCAGAAATTTCACTTATTTCAGTGAAAAAAGGCAGAAATTTTTTTATTTTGAGGCAAAAAGGCAGAAATTCCTAATATTTTGTGGCTAAAATGCAGAAATTCCTTTTATTTTGAGGTAAAAATCCTGAAATTCCCCTTATTTGGGGGCAAAAAAGCAGAAATTTCCCTTATTTTGGGGCAAAATTGCAGAAATTTCACTTATTTCAGGGTAATAAGTCAGAAATTTTCTTTATTTTGGACAAAAAAGACAGAAATTCCCTTTGTTTTGGGGAAAAAATACATAAATTGCACTTATTTAGAAGCAAAAAAGCAGAAATTCCCCTTATTTTGGTTCAAAATTGCAGAAATTTCACTTACTTCAGGGCAATAAGTAAAAAATTTTCCTTATTTGGGGGCAAAAAAACAGAAATTACTTTTGTTTTGGGGGAAAAAGACAGAAATTCCACTTATTTAGTGGCAAAAAAGCAGAATTCACCTTATTTTGGAGCAAAAATGTAGAAATTTCCCTTTTTTATGCCAAAAAGTTATGCATTCTTATTTTCGGGCAAAAATGCAGAAATTCCCCGTATTTTGGAGCAAAATTGCAGAAATTCCCATAATTCTGGGGCAAAAAGGCTGAAATTCCCTATATGTTGGGGCAAAAAGACAAAAATTCTCCTTATTTGGGGGCAACACTCAGAAATTCCACTTATTTTGGGGCGAAATTCCAGAGATTTCCCTTATTTGGGGGCAAAATTGCAGAAATTTCACTTATGACAGGGAAAAAAGGCAGAAATTTTCCTTATTTTGGGGCAAAAAGCAGAAATTCCTAATATTTTGTGGCAAAAATGCAGAAATTCCCCTTATTTTGAGGTAAAAGGGTGAAATTCCTCTTCTTTGGGATCAAAAATGCAGAAAATTCCCTTATTTTGGGGCAAAATTGCAGAAATTTCACTTATGTCAGGGTAATAAGTCAGAAATTTTCCTTATTTTGGGGCCAAAAAACAGAAATTCCCTTTGTTTTGGGGGAAAAAGACAGAAATTCCACTTATTTAGAGGCAAAAATGCAGAAATTCCTAATATTTTGTGGCAAAAATGCAGAAATTCCCCTAATTTTGAGGTAAAATCTGAAATTCCCCTTATTTGGAAGCAAAAAGGCAGAAATTTCCCTTATTTTGGGGAAAAATTGCAGAAATTTCACTTATTTCAGGGTAATAAGTCAGAAATTTTTTTTATTTTGGGGCAAAAAAGACAGAAATTCCCTTTGTTTTGGGGGGAAAAGACAGAAATTCCACTTATTTGGATGCAAAAAAGCAGAAATTCCCTTTATTTTGGAGAAAAA
This sequence comes from Micromys minutus, assembly GCF_963924665.1. Classification (NCBI taxonomy): domain Eukaryota; kingdom Metazoa; phylum Chordata; class Mammalia; order Rodentia; family Muridae; genus Micromys; species Micromys minutus. The sequence continues at coordinate 1,924,007 of NW_027667262.1, forward strand.
TTAAGAAATTTCCCTTTTTTATGGCAAAAAGCTATGCATTCTTCTTATTTTCGGGCAAAAAGGCAAAAATTCCCCATATTTTGGAGCAAAATTGCAGAAATTCCCCTAATTGTGGGGCAAAAAGGCAGAAATTCCCTAAATGTTGGGGCAAAAAGACAGAAATTCTCCTTATTTTGGGGCAAAACTCAGAAATTCCACTTATTTCGGAGCAAAATTCCAGAAATTTCACTTATATTGGGGCAAAATTGCAGAAATTACACTTATTTCAAAAAAAAAGCAGAAATTTTCTTATTTTGGGGCAAAAAGGAAGAAATTTCATTTATTTTGGTACAAAATTGCAGAAATTTTTCTTATTATGGAGCAAAAAGGCAGAAATTTTCCATATTTTGGGGCAAAAATGCAGAAATTCCCCTTATTTTGAGTAAAAAGGCTGAAATTCCCCTTAATTGGGGGCAAAAAGGCAGAAATATCCTTATTTTGGGGCAAAATTGCAGAAATTACACTTATTTCAGGGTAATCAGTCAGAAATTTTCATTATTTTGGGGCAAAATTGCAGAAAATTCACTTATTTTGGGGCAAAATTGCAGAAATTTCACTTTTTTCAGTGAAAAAAAGCAGAAATTTTCCTTATTTTGGAGCAAAAAGGCAGAAATTCCTAATATTTTGTGGCAAAAATGCAGAAATTCCCCTTATTTTGAGGTAAAAATGCTGAAATTCCCCTTATTTGGGGGCAAAAAGCAGAAATTTCCCTTATTTTGGGGCAAAATTGCAGAAAGTTCACTTATTTCAGGGTAATAAGTCTGAAATTTTCCTTATTGTGGGAAAAAAAGACAGAAATTCCCTTTGTTTTGGGGGAAAAATACATAAATTCCTCTTATTTAGAGGCAAAAAAGCAGAAATTCCCCTTATTTTGGTTCAAAATTGCAGAAATTTCACTTACTTCAGGGTAATAAGTCAGAAATTTTCCTTATTTTGGGGCAAAAAAGACAGAAATTACCTTTGTTTTGGGGGAAAAAGACAGAAATTCCACTTATTTAGAGGCAAAAAAGCAGAATTCCCCTTATTTTGGAGCAAAAATGAAGAAATTTCCCTTTTTTATGCCAAAAAGTTATGCAATCTTCTTATTTTCGGGCAAAAATGCAGAAATTCCCCGTATTTAGGAGCAAAATTGCAGAAATTCCCCTAATTGTGGGGCAAAAAGGCAGAAATTCCCTATATGTTGGGGCAAAAAGACAGAAATTCTCCTTATTTGGGGGCAAAACTCAGAAATTCCACTTATTTTGGGGCGAAATTCCAGAGATTTCCCTTATTTGGGGGCAAAATTGCAGAAATTTCACTTATGACAGGGAAAAAAGGCAGAAATTTTCCTTATTTTGGGGCAAAAAGGCAGAAATTCCTAATATTTTGTGGCAAAAATGCAGAAATTCCCCTTATTTTGAGGTAAAAGGGTGAAATTCCTCTTATTTGGGATCAAAAAGGCAGAAATTTCCCTTATTTTGGGGCAAAATTGCAGAAATTTCACTTATGTCAGGGTAATAAGTCAGAAATTTTCCTTATTTTGGGGCCAAAAAACAGAAATTCCCTTTGCTTTGGGGGAAAAAGACAGAAATTCCACTTATTTAGAGGCAAAAATGCAGAAATTCCTAATATTTTGTGGCAAAAATGCAGAAATTCCCCTTATTTTGAGGTAAAATCTGAAATTCCCCTTATTTGGAAGCAAAAAGGCAGAAATTTCCCTTATTTTGGGGAAAAAATTCAGAAATTTCACTTATTTCAGGGTAATAAGTCAGAAATTTTCCTTATTTTGGGGCAAAAAAGACAGAAATTCCCTTTGTTTTGGGGGGAAAAGACAGAAATTCCACTTATTTAGATGCAAAAAAGCAGAAATTCCCTTTATTTTGGAGAAAAATTAAGAAATTTCCCTTTTTTATGGCAAAAAGCTATGCATTCTTCTTATTTTCGGGCAAAAAGGCAAAAATTCCCCATATTTTGGAGCAAAATTGCAGAAATTCCCCTAATTGTGGGGCAAAAAGGCAGAAATTCCCTAAATGTTGGGGCAAAAAGACAGAAATTCTCCTTATTTTGGGGCAAAACTCAGAAATTCCACTTATTTCGGAGCAAAATTCCAGAAATTTCACTTATATTGGGGCAAAATTGCAGAAATTACACTTATTTCAAAAAAAAAGCAGAAATTTTCTTATTTTGGGGCAAAAAGAAAGAAATTTCATTTATTTTGGTACAAAATTGCAGAAATTTTTCTTATTTTGGAGCAAAAAGGCAGAAATTTTCCATATTTTGGGGCAAAAATGCAGAAATTCCCCTTATTTTGAGTAAAAAGGCTGAAATTCCCCTTAATTGGGGGCAAAAAGGCAGAAATTTCCTTATTTTGGGGCAAAATTGCAGAAATTACACTTATTTCAGGGTAATCAGTCAGAAATTTTCCTTATTTTGGGGCAAAATTGCAGAAAATTCACTTATTTTGGGGTAAAATTGCAGAAATTTCACTTTTTTCAGTGAAAAAAAGCAGAAATTTTCCTTATTTTGGAGCAAAAAGGCAGAAATTCCTAATATTTTGTGGCAAAAATGCAGAAATTCCCCTTATTTTGAGGTAAAAATGCGGAAATTCCCCTTTTTGGGGGCAAAAAGCAGAAATTTCCCTTATTTTGGGGCAAAATTGCAGAAAGTTCACGTATTTCAGGGTAATAGGTCAGAAATTTTCCTTATTTTGGGCAAAAAAGACAGAAATTCCCTTTGTTTTGGGGGAAAAATACATAAATTCCTCTTATTTAGAGGCAAAAACTCAGAAATTCCACTTATTTTGGGGCGAAATTCCAGAGATTTCCCTTATTTGGGGGCAAAATTGCAGAAATTTCACTTATGACAGGGAAAAAAGGCAGAAATTTCCCTTATTTTGGGGCAAAATTGCAGAAATTTCACTTATATTGGGGCAAAAATGCAGAAATTTCACTTATTTCAGGGAAAAAAAGCAGAAATTTTTTTATTTTGGGGCAAAAAGGCAGAAATTAATAATATTTTGTGGCAAAAATGCAGAAATTCTCCTTATTTTGTGGTAAAAAGGCTGAAATTCCCCTTATTTGGGGGCAAAAAGGCAGAAATTTCCCTTATTTTGGGGCAAAATTGCAGAAATTTCACTTACTTCAGGGTAATAAGTCAGAATTTTTCCTTTTTTGTGCAAAAATACAAAAATTCCATTTGTTTTGGGGGAAAAAGACAGAAATTCCACTTATTTAGAGGCAAAAAAGCAGAAATTCCCCTTATATGGAGCAAAAATGAAGAAATTTCCCTTTTTTATGGCAAAAAGTTATGCATTGTTTTTATTTTCGGGCAAAAAAACAAAAATTCCCCGTATTTTGGAGCAAAATTGCAGAAATTCCCCTAATTGTGGGGCAAAAATGCAGAAATTCTTTATATGTTGGGGCAAAAATACAGAAATTCTCCTTATTTTGGGGCAAAACTCAGAAATTCCACTTAGTTTGGGGCAAAATTCCAGAAATTTCCCTTATTTTAGGGCAAAATTGCAGAAATTTCACTTATTTTGGGGCAGAATTGCAGAAATTTCACTTATATTGGGGCAAAAATGCAGAAATTTCAATTATTTCAGGGAAAAAAAGCAGAAATTTTCTTTATTTTGGGTCAAAAAGGCAGAAATTCCTAATATTTTGTGGCAAAAATGCAGAAATTCTCCTTATTTTGTGGTAAAAAGGCTGAAATTCCCCTTATTTGGGGGCAAAAAGGCAGAAATTTCCCTTATTTTGGGGCAAAATTGCAGAAATTTCACTTACTTCAGGGTAATAAGTCAGAATTTTTCCTTTTTTGTGCAAAAATACAAAAATTCCATTTGTTTTGGGGGAAAAAGACAGAAATTCCACTTATTTAGAGGCAAAAAAGCAGAAATTCCCTTTATATGGAGCAAAAATGAAGAAATTTCCCTTTTTTATGGCAAAAAGTTATGCATTGTTTTTATTTTCGGGCAAAAAAACAAAAATTCCCCGTATTTTGGAGCAAAATTGCAGAAATTCCCCTAATTGTGGGGCAAAAATGCAGAAATTCTTTATATGTTGGGGCAAAAAGACAGAAATTCTCCTTATTTTGGGGCAAAACTCAGAAATTCCACTTATTTTGGGGCAAAATTCCAGAAATTTCCCTTATTTTAGGGCAAAATTGCAGAAATTTCACTTATTTTGGGGCAGAATTGCAGAAATTTCACTTATTTCAGGGAAAAAAAGCAGAAATTTTTCTTATTTTGGGGCAAAAATGTAGAAATTTCTAATATTTTGTGGCAAAAATGCAGAAATTCCCCTTATTTTGAGGTAAAAAGGCTGAAATTCCCCTTATTTGGGGGCAAAAAACAGAAATTCCCCTTATTTTGAGGTAAAAAGGCTGAAATTCCCCTTATTTGGGGGCAAAAAGGCAGAAAGTTCCCTTATTTTGGGGCAAAATTTCAGAAATTTCACTTACTTCAGGGTAATAAGTCAGAATTTTTCCTTATTTTGGGGCAAAAAAGACAGAAATTCTCTTTGTTTTTGGGGAAAAAGACAGAAATTCCACTTATTTAGAGGCAAAAAAGCAGAAATTCCTCTTATTTTGGAGCAAAAATGAAGAAATTTCCCATTTTTATGGCAAAAAGGTATGCATTCTTCTTATTTTCAGGCAAAAAGGCAGAAATTCCCCGTATTTTGGAGCAAAATTGCAGAAATTCCCCTAATTGTGGGGCAGAAAGGCAGAAATTGCCTATATGTTGGGGAAAAAACAGAAATTCTCCTTATTTTGGGGAAAAACTCAGATATTCCACTTATTTTGTGGCAAAATTCCAGAAATTTCCCTTATTGTGGGGCAAAATTGCAGAAATTTCACTTATTTTGGGGCAAAATTGCAGAAATTTCACTTATTTCAGGGAAAAAAAGCAGAAATTTTCTTATTTTGGGGCAAAAAGGCAGAAATTCCTAATATTTTGTGGCAAAAATGCAGAAATTCCCCTTATTTTGAGGTAAAAAGGCTGAAATTCCCCTTATTTTGGGGCAAAAGGCAAAAATTTCCTTTATTTTGGGGCAAAATTGCAGAAATTTCACTTATTTCAGGGTAATAAGTCAGAAATTTTCCTTATTTTGGGGCAAAAAATACAGGAATTCCCTATGTTTTGGGGGAAAAAAAACAGAAATTTCATTTATTTAAAGGTAAAAAAGCAGACATTCCCCTTATTTTGGAGCAAAAATGAAGAAATTTCCCTTTTTTATGGCAAAAAGTTATGCATTCTTCTTATTTTCGGGCAAAAAGGCAAAAATTCCCCGTATTTTGGAGCAAAATTGCAGAAAATCCCCTAATTGTGGGGCAAAAAGGCAGAAATTCTTTATATGTTGGGGCAAAAAGACAGAAATTCTCCTTATTTTGGGGCAAAACTCAGAAATTCCACTTATTTTGGGGCAAAATTCCAGAAATTTCCCTTATTTTGGGGCAAAATTGCAGAAATTTCACTTATTTTGGGCTAAAATTGCAGAACTTTCACTTATTTTGGGGCAAAATTTCAGAAATTTCACTTATTTCAGAGAAAAAAGGCAGAAATTTTCCTTATTTTGGGGCAAAAATGCAGAAATTCCTAATATTTTGTGGCAAAAATTCAGAAATTCCTCTTATTTTAGGTAAAAAGGCTGAAATTCCCCTTATTTGGGGGCAAAAAGTCTGAATTTTCCCTTATTTTGGGGCAAAATTGCAGAAATTTCACTTTTTTTCAGTGAAAAAAAGCAGAAATTTTCCTTATTTTGGAGCAAAAAGGCAGAAATTCCTAATATTTTGTGGCAAAAATGCAGAAATTCCCCTTATTTTGAGGTAAAAATGCTGAAATTCCCCTTATTTGGGGGCAAAAAGCAGAAATTTCCCTTATTTTGGGGCAAAATTGCAGAAAGTTCACTTATTTCAGGGTAATAAGTCTGAAATTTTCCTTATTGTGGGAAAAAAAGACAGAAATTCCCTTTGTTTTGGGGGAAAAATACATAAATTCCTCTTATTTAGAGGCAAAAAAGCAGAAATTCCCCTTATTTTGGTTCAAAATTGCAGAAATTTCACTTACTTCAGGGTAATAAGTCAGAAATTTTCCTTATTTTGGGGCAAAAAAGACAGAAATTACCTTTGTTTTGGGGGAAAAAGACAGAAATTCCACTTATTTAGAGGCAAAAAAGCAGAATTCCCCTTATTTTGGAGCAAAAATGAAGAAATTTCCCTTTTTTATGCCAAAAAGTTATGCAATCTTCTTATTTTCGGGCAAAAATGCAGAAATTCCCCGTATTTAGGAGCAAAATTGCAGAAATTCCCCTAATTGTGGGGCAAAAAGGCAGAAATTCCCTATATGTTGGGGCAAAAAGACAGAAATTCTCCTTATTTGGGGGCAAAACTCAGAAATTCCACTTATTTTGGGGCGAAGTTCCAGAGATTTCCCTTATTTGGGGGCAAAATTGCAGAAATTTCACTTATGACAGGGAAAAAAGGCAGAAATTTTCCTTATTTTGGGGCAAAAAGGCAGAAATTCCTAATATTTTGTGGCAAAAATGCAGAAATTCCCCTTATTTTGAGGTAAAAGGGTGAAATTCCTCTTATTTGGGATCAAAAAGGCAGAAATTTCCCTTATTTTGGGGCAAAATTGCAGAAATTTCACTTATGTCAGGGTAATAAGTCAGAAATTTTCCTTATTTTGGGGCCAAAAAACAGAAATTCCCTTTGCTTTGGGGGAAAAAGACAGAAATTCCACTTATTTAGAGGCAAAAATGCAGAAATTCCTAATATTTTGTGGCAAAAATGCAGAAATTCCCCTTATTTTGAGGTAAAATCTGAAATTCCCCTTATTTGGAAGCAAAAAGGCAGAAATTTCCCTTATTTTGGGGAAAAAATTCAGAAATTTCACTTATTTCAGGGTAATAAGTCAGAAATTTTCCTTATTTTGGGGCAAAAAAGACAGAAATTCCCTTTGTTTTGGGGGGAAAAGACAGAAATTCCACTTATTTAGATGCAAAAAAGCAGAAATTTCCTTTATTTTGGAGAAAAATTAAGAAATTTCCCTTTTTTATGGCAAAAAGCTATTCATTCTTCTTATTTTCGGGCAAAAAGGCAAAAATTCCCCATATTTTGGAGCAAAATTGCAGAAATTCCCCTAATTGTGGGGCAAAAAGGCAGAAATTCCCTAAATGTTGGGGCAAAAAGACAGAAATTCTCCTTATTTTGGGGCAAAACTCAGAAATTCCACTTATTTCGGAGCAAAATTCCAGAAATTTCACTTATATTGGGGCAAAATTGCAGAAATTACACTTATTTCAAAAAAAAAGCAGAAATTTTCTTATTTTGGGGCAAAAAGAAAGAAATTTCATTTATTTTGGTACAAAATTGCAGAAATTTTTCTTATTTTGGAGCAAAAAGGCAGAAATTTTCCATATTTTGGGGCAAAAATGCAGAAATTCCCCTTATTTTGAGTAAAAAGGCTGAAATTCCCCTTAATTGGGGGCAAAAAGGCAGAAATTTCCTTATTTTGGGGCAAAATTGCAGAAATTACACTTATTTCAGGGTAATCAGTCAGAAATTTTCCTTATTTTGGGGCAAAATTGCAGAAAATTCACTTATTTTGGGGTAAAATTGCAGAAATTTCACTTTTTTCAGTGAAAAAAAGCAGAAATTTTCCTTATTTTGGAGCAAAAAGGCAGAAATTCCTAATATTTTGTGGCAAAAATGCAGAAATTCCCCTTATTTTGAGGTAAAAATGCGGAAATTCCCCTTTTTGGGGGCAAAAAGCAGAAATTTCCCTTATTTTGGGGCAAAATTGCAGAAAGTTCACGTATTTCAGGGTAATAGGTCAGAAATTTTCCTTATTTTGGGCAAAAAAGACAGAAATTCCCTTTGTTTTGGGGGAAAAATACATAAATTCCTCTTATTTAGAGGCAAAAACTCAGAAATTCCACTTATTTTGGGGCGAAATTCCAGAGATTTCCCTTATTTGGGGGCAAAATTGCAGAAATTTCACTTATGACAGGGAAAAAAGGCAGAAATTTCCCTTATTTTGGGGCAAAATTGCAGAAATTTCACTTATATTGGGGCAAAAATGCAGAAATTTCACTTATTTCAGGGAAAAAAGCAGAAATTTTTTTATTTTGGGGCAAAAAGGCAGAAATTAATAATATTTTGTGGCAAAAATGCAGAAATTCTCCTTATTTTGTGGTAAAAAGGCTGAAATTCCCCTTATTTGGGGGCAAAAAGGCAGAAATTTCCCTTATTTTGGGGCAAAATTGCAGAAATTTCACTTACTTCAGGGTAATAAGTCAGAATTTTTCCTTTTTTGTGCAAAAATACAAAAATTCCATTTGTTTTGGGGGAAAAAGACAGAAATTCCACTTATTTAGAGGCAAAAAAGCAGAAATTCCCCTTATATGGAGCAAAAATGAAGAAATTTCCCTTTTTTATGGCAAAAAGTTATGCATTGTTTTTATTTTCGGGCAAAAAAACAAAAATTCCCCGTATTTTGGAGCAAAATTGCAGAAATTCCCCTAATTGTGGGGCAAAAATGCAGAAATTCTTTATATGTTGGGGCAAAAATACAGAAATTCTCCTTATTTTGGGGCAAAACTCAGAAATTCCACTTAGTTTGGGGCAAAATTCCAGAAATTTCCCTTATTTTAGGGCAAAATTGCAGAAATTTCACTTATTTTGGGGCAGAATTGCAGAAATTTCACTTATATTGGGGCAAAAATGCAGAAATTTCAATTATTTCAGGGAAAAAAAGCAGAAATTTTCTTTATTTTGGGTCAAAAAGGCAGAAATTCCTAATATTTTGTGGCAAAAATGCAGAAATTCTCCTTATTTTGTGGTAAAAAGGCTGAAATTCCCCTTATTTGGGGGCAAAAAGGCAGAAATTTCCCTTATTTTGGGGCAAAATTGCAGAAATTTCACTTACTTCAGGGTAATAAGTCAGAATTTTTCCTTTTTTGTGCAAAAATACAAAAATTCCATTTGTTTTGGGGGAAAAAGACAGAAATTCCACTTATTTAGAGGCAAAAAAGCAGAAATTCCCTTTATATGGAGCAAAAATGAAGAAATTTCCCTTTTTTATGGCAAAAAGTTATGCATTGTTTTTATTTTCGGGCAAAAAAACAAAAATTCCCCGTATTTTGGAGCAAAATTGCAGAAATTCCCCTAATTGTGGGGCAAAAATGCAGAAATTCTTTATATGTTGGGGCAAAAAGACAGAAATTCTCCTTATTTTGGGGCAAAACTCAGAAATTCCACTTATTTTGGGGCAAAATTCCAGAAATTTCCCTTATTTTAGGGCAAAATTGCAGAAATTTCACTTATTTTGGGGCAGAATTGCAGAAATTTCACTTATTTCAGGGAAAAAAAGCAGAAATTTTTCTTATTTTGGGGCAAAAATGTAGAAATTTCTAATATTTTGTGGCAAAAATGCAGAAATTCCCCTTATTTTGAGGTAAAAAGGCTGAAATTCCCCTTATTTGGGGGCAAAAAACAGAAATTCCCCTTATTTTGAGGTAAAAAGGCTGAAATTCCCCTTATTTGGGGGCAAAAAGGCAGAAAGTTCCCTTATTTTGGGGCAAAATTTCAGAAATTTCACTTACTTCAGGGTAATAAGTCAGAATTTTTCCTTATTTTGGGGCAAAAAAGACAGAAATTCTCTTTGTTTTGGGGGAAAAAGACAGAAATTCCACTTATTTAGAGGCAAAAAAGCAGAAATTCCTCTTATTTTGGAGCAAAAATGAAGAAATTTCCCATTTTTATGGCAAAAAGGTATGCATTCTTCTTATTTTCAGGCAAAAAGGCAGAAATTCCCCGTATTTTGGAGCAAAATTGCAGAAATTCCCCTAATTGTGGGGCAGAAAGGCAGAAATTGCCTATATGTTGGGGAAAAAACAGAAATTCTCCTTATTTTGGGGAAAAACTCAGATATTCCACTTATTTTGTGGCAAAATTCCAGAAATTTCCCTTATTGTGGGGCAAAATTGCAGAAATTTCACTTATTTTGGGGCAAAATTGCAGAAATTTCACTTATTTCAGGGAAAAAAAGCAGAAATTTTCTTATTTTGGGGCAAAAAGGCAGAAATTCCTAATATTTTGTGGCAAAAATGCAGAAATTCCCCTTATTTTGAGGTAAAAAGGCTGAAATTCCCCTTATTTTGGGGCAAAAGGCAAAAATTTCCTTTATTTTGGGGCAAAATTGCAGAAATTTCACTTATTTCAGGGTAATAAGTCAGAAATTTTCCTTATTTTGGGGCAAAAAATACAGGAATTCCCTATGTTTTGGGGGAAAAAAAACAGAAATTTCATTTATTTAAAGGTAAAAAAGCAGACATTCCCCTTATTTTGGAGCAAAAATGAAGAAATTTCCCTTTTTTATGGCAAAAAGTTATGCATTCTTCTTATTTTCGGGCAAAAAGGCAAAAATTCCCCGTATTTTGGAGCAAAATTGCAGAAAATCCCCTAATTGTGGGGCAAAAAGGCAGAAATTCTTTATATGTTGGGGCAAAAAGACAGAAATTCTCCTTATTTTGGGGCAAAACTCAGAAATTCCACTTATTTTGGGGCAAAATTCCAGAAATTTCCCTTATTTTGGGGCAAAATTGCAGAAATTTCACTTATTTTGGGCTAAAATTGCAGAACTTTCACTTATTTTGGGGCAAAATTTCAGAAATTTCACTTATTTCAGAGAAAAAAGGCAGAAATTTTCCTTATTTTGGGGCAAAAATGCAGAAATTCCTAATATTTTGTGGCAAAAATTCAGAAATTCCTCTTATTTTAGGTAAAAAGGCTGAAATTCCCCTTATTTGGGGGCAAAAAGTCTGAATTTTCCCTTATTTTGGGGCAAAATTGCAGAAATTTTACTTAGTTCAGGGTAATAAGACAGAATTTTTCCTTATTTTGGGGCAAAAAAGACAGTAATTCCCTTTGTTTTGGGGAAAAAATACAGAAATTCCACTTATTTATAGGCAAAAAAGCAGAAATTCTCCTTATTTTGGAGCAAAAATGAAGAAATTTCCCTTTTTTATGGCAAAAAGTTATGCATTGTTTTTATTTTCGGGCAAAAAAACAAAAATTCCCCGTATTTTGGAGCAAAATTGCAGAAATTCCCCTAATTGTGGGGCAAAAATGCAGAAATTCTTTATATGTTGGGGCAAAAATACAGAAATTCTCCTTATTTTGGGGCAAAACTCAGAAATTCCACTTAGTTTGGGGCAAAATTCCAGAAATTTCCCTTATTTTAGGGCAAAATTGCAGAAATTTCACTTATTTTGGGGCAGAATTGCAGAAATTTGACTTATATTGGGGCAAAAATGCAGAAATTTCAATTATTTCAGGGAAAAAAAGCAGAAATTTTCTTTATTTTGGGGCAAAAAGGCAGAAATTCCTAATATTTTGTGGCAAAAATGCAGAAATTCTCCTTATTTTGTGGTAAAAAGGCTGAAATTCCCCTTATTTGGGGGCAAAAAGGCAGAAATTTCCCTTATTTTGGGGCAAAATTGCAGAAATTTCACTTACTTCAGGGTAATAAGTCAGAATTTTTCCTTTTTTGTGCAAAAATACAAAAATTCCATTTGTTTTGGGGGAAAAAGACAGAAATTCCACTTATTTAGAGGCAAAAAAGCAGAAATTCCCTTTATATGGAGCAAAAATGAAGAAATTTCCCTTTTTTATGGCAAAAAGTTATGCATTGTTTTTATTTTCGGGCAAAAAAACAAAAATTCCCCGTATTTTGGAGCAAAATTGCAGAAATTCCCCTAATTGTGGGGCAAAAATGCAGAAATTCTTTATATGTTGGGGCAAAAAGACAGAAATTCTCCTTATTTTGGGGCAAAACTCAGAAATTCCACTTATTTTGGGGCAAAATTCCAGAAATTTCCCTTATTTTAGGGCAAAATTGCAGAAATTTCACTTATTTTGGGGCAGAATTGCAGAAATTTCACTTATTTCAGGGAAAAAAAGCAGAAATTTTTCTTATTTTGGGGCAAAAATGTAGAAATTTCTAATATTTTGTGGCAAAAATGCAGAAATTCCCCTTATTTTGAGGTAAAAAGGCTGAAATTCCCCTTATTTGGGGGCAAAAAACAGAAATTCCCCTTATTTTGAGGTAAAAAGGCTGAAATTCCCCTTATTTGGGGGCAAAAAGGCAGAAAGTTCCCTTATTTTGGGGCAAAATTTCAGAAATTTCACTTACTTCAGGGTAATAAGTCAGAATTTTTCCTTATTTTGGGGCAAAAAAGACAGAAATTCTCTTTGTTTTGGGGGAAAAAGACAGAAATTCCACTTATTTAGAGGCAAAAAAGCAGAAATTCCTCTTATTTTGGAGCAAAAATGAAGAAATTTCCCATTTTTATGGCAAAAAGGTATGCATTCTTCTTATTTTCAGGCAAAAAGGCAGAAATTCCCCGTATTTTGGAGCAAAATTGCAGAAATTCCCCTAATTGTGGGGCAGAAAGGCAGAAATTGCCTATATGTTGGGGAAAAAACAGAAATTCTCCTTATTTTGGGGAAAAACTCAGATATTCCACTTATTTTGTGGCAAAATTCCAGAAATTTCCCTTATTGTGGGGCAAAATTGCAGAAATTTCACTTATTTTGGGGCAAAATTGCAGAAATTTCACTTATTTCAGGGAAAAAAAGCAGAAATTTTCTTATTTTGGGGCAAAAAGGCAGAAATTCCTAATATTTTGTGGCAAAAATGCAGAAATTCCCCTTATTTTGAGGTAAAAAGGCTGAAATTCCCCTTATTTTGGGGCAAAAGGCAAAAATTTCCTTTATTTTGGGGCAAAATTGCAGAAATTTCACTTATTTCAGGGTAATAAGTCAGAAATTTTCCTTATTTTGGGGCAAAAAATACAGGAATTCCCTATGTTTTGGGGGAAAAAAAACAGAAATTTCATTTATTTAAAGGTAAAAAAGCAGACATTCCCCTTATTTTGGAGCAAAAATGAAGAAATTTCCCTTTTTTATGGCAAAAAGTTATGCATTCTTCTTATTTTCGGGCAAAAAGGCAAAAATTCCCCGTATTTTGGAGCAAAATTGCAGAAAATCCCCTAATTGTGGGGCAAAAAGGCAGAAATTCTTTATATGTTGGGGCAAAAAGACAGAAATTCTCCTTATTTTGGGGCAAAACTCAGAAATTCCACTTATTTTGGGGCAAAATTCCAGAAATTTCCCTTATTTTGGGGCAAAATTGCAGAAATTTCACTTATTTTGGGCTAAAATTGCAGAACTTTCACTTATTTTGGGGCAAAATTTCAGAAATTTCACTTATTTCAGAGAAAAAAGGCAGAAATTTTCCTTATTTTGGGGCAAAAATGCAGAAATTCCTAATATTTTGTGGCAAAAATTCAGAAATTCCTCTTATTTTAGGTAAAAAGGCTGAAATTCCCCTTATTTGGGGGCAAAAAGTCTGAATTTTCCCTTATTTTGGGGCAAAATTGCAGAAATTTTACTTAGTTCAGGGTAATAAGACAGAATTTTTCCTTATTTTGGGGCAAAAAAGACAGTAATTCCCTTTGTTTTGGGGAAAAAAGACAGAAATTCCACTTATTTATAGGCAAAAAAGCAGAAATTCTCCTTATTTTGGAGCAAAAATGAAGAAATTTCCCTTTTTTATGGCAAAAAGGTATGCATTCTTCTTATTTTTGGGCAAAAAGGCAGAAATTCCCCGTATTTTGGAGCAAAATTGCAGAAATTCCCCTAATTGTGAGGCAAAAAGGCAGAAATTGCCTAAATGTTGGGGCAAAAAGACAGAAATTCTCCTTATTTTGGGGCAAAACTCAGAAATTCCACATATTTTGGGAAAAAATTTCAGAAATTTCCCTTATTTTGGGGCAAAATTGCAGAAATTTCACTTATTTTGGGGCAAAATTGCAAAATTTCACTTATTTCAGTGAAAAAAAGCAGAAATTTTCTTATTTGGGGGCAAAAAGGCAGAAATTCCTAATATTTTTTGGTAAAAATGCAGATATTCCCCTTATTTTTAGGCAAAAAGGCTGAAATTCCCCTTATTTGGGGGCAAAAAGGCAGAAATTTCCTTTATTTTGGGGCAAAATTGCAGAAATTTCACTTACTTCAGGGTAATAAGTCAGAACTTTTCCTTATTTTAGGGCAAAAAAGATAGAAATTCCCTTTGTTTTGGGAGAAAAAGACAGAAATTCCACTTATTTAGAGGCAAAAATGCAGAAATTCCCCTTATTTTGGAGCAAAAATGAAGAAATTTCCTTTTTTTATGACAAAATGTTATGCATTCTTCTTATTTTCGGGCAAAAAGGCAGAAATTCCCTGTATTTTGGAGCAAAATTGCAGAAATTCCCTTAATTGTGGGACAAAAATGCAGAAATTCTCTATATATTGGGGCAAAAAGACAGAAATTCTCCTTATTTTGTGTCAAAACTCAGAAATTCCACTTATTTTGGAGCAAAATTCCAGAAATTTCTCTTAATTTGGGGCAAAATTCCAGAAATTTCACTTATTTTTGGGCAAAATTGCAGAAATTTCACTTATTTCAGAGAAAAAAGACAGAAATTTTTCTTATTTTGGGGCAAAAAAGCAGAAATTCCTAATATTTTGTGACAAAAATGCAGAAATTCTCCTTATTTTGAGGTAAAAAGGCTGAAATTCCCCTTATTTGGAGGCAAAAAGTCAGAAATTTCCCTAATTTTGGGGAAAAATTGCAGAAATTTCACTTACTTCAGGGTAATAAGTCAGAATTTTTCCTTATTTTGGGGCAAAAAAGACAGAAATTCCCTTTGTCTTGGGGGAAAAAGACAGAAATTCCACTTATATAAAGGCCAAAAAGCAGAAATTCCCCTTATTTTGGAGCAAAAATGAAGAAATTTCCCTTTTTTCTGGCAAAAAGTTATGCATTCTTCTCATTTTCGGGCAAAAAGGCAGAAATTCCCAGTATTTTGGAGCATAATTGCAGAAATTCCCCTAATTGTGGGGCAAAAATGCAGAAAATCTCTATATGTTGGTGCAAAAAGACAGAAAAAATTCTCTTTATTTTGGGGCAAAACTAAGAAATTCCACTTATTTTGGGGCAAAATTCCAGAAATTTTCCTTATTTTGGGGCAAAATTGTAGAAATTTCACTTATTTTGGGGCAAATATGAAGAAATTTTACTTATTTTGTGGCAAAATTGCAGAAATTTCACATATTTTAGGGAAAAAAGGCAGAAATTTTCTTTATTTTGCGGCAAAAAGGCAGAAATTCCTAATATTTTGTGGCAAAAATGCAGAAATTCCCCTTATTTCGAGGTAAAAAGGCTGAAATTCCCCTTATTTGGGGGCAAAAAGGCAGAAATTTCCCTTATTTTGGGGCAAAATTGCAGAAATTTCACTTACTTCAGGGTAATAAGTCAAAATTTTTCCTTATTTTGGGGCAAAAGTCAGAAATTCCCTTTGTTTTGGGGGAAAAAAACAGAAATTCCACTTATTTAGAGGCAAAAAAGCAGAAATTCCCCTTTTTGGAGCAAAAATTAAAAAATTTCCCTTTTTTATGGCAAAAAGGTATGCATTCTTCTTATTATCGGGCAAAAAAGCAGAAATTCCCCGTATTTTTGAGCAAAATTGCAGAAATTCCCATAATTGTTGGGCAAAAATGCAGAAAATCTCTATATGTTGGGGCCAAAAGACCGAAATTCTCTTTATTTTGGGGCAAAACTCAGAAATTCCACTTATTTTGGGGCAAAATTACAGAAATTTTCCTTTTTTGGGGGCAAAATTGCAGAAATTTCACTTATTTTGGGGCAAATATGCAGAAATTTTACATATTTTGTAACAAAATTGCAGAAATTTCACTTATTTCAGGGAAAAAAGGCAGAAATTTTTCTTATTTTGGGGCAAAATGGCAGAAATTCCTAATATTTTGTGGCAAAAATGCAGAAATTCCCCTTATTTCGAGGTAAAAAGGCTGAAATTCCCCTTATTTGGGGGCAAAAGGCAGAAATTTCCCTTATTTGGGGGCAAAATTGCAGAAATATCACTTACTTCAGGGTAATAAGTCAGAATTTTTCCTTATTTTGGGGCAAAAAAGACAGAAATTCCATTTGTTTTGAGGGAAATAGAAAGAAATTCCACTTATTTAGAGGCAAAAAAGCAGAAATTCCCCTTTTTGGAGCAAAAATGAAGAAATTTTCTTTTTTTATGGCAAAAAGGTATGCATTCTTCTTATTTTCAAGCAAAAAGGCAGAAATTCCCCGTATTTTGTAGCAAAATTGCAGAAATTCCCCTAATTGTGGGACAAAAAGGAAGAAATTGCCTATATGTTGGGGCAAAAAAACAGAAATTCTCCTTACTTTGGGGCAAAACTCAGAAATTCCACTTATTTTGGGGCAAAATTCCAGAAATTTCCCTTATTTTGGGGCAAAATTGCAGACGTTTCACTTATTTTGGGGCAAAATTGAAGAATTTTCACTTATTTCAGGGAAAAAAAGCAGAAATTTTCTTATTTTGGGGCAAAAAGGCAGAAATTCCTAATATTTTGTGGCAAAAATGCAGAAATTCCCCTTATTTTAAGGTAAAAAGGCTGAAATTCCCCTTATTTGGGGGCAATAAGGCAAAAATTTCCTTTATTTTCAGGCAAAATTGCAGAAATTTCACTTATTTAAGGGTATTAAGTCAGAAATTTTCTTTATTTTGGGGCAAAAAAGACAGGAATTCCCTTTGTTTTGGGGGATAAAGACAGAAATTCCACTTATTTAGAGGCAAAAAAGCAGAAATTCCTCTTATTTTAGAGCAAAAATGAAGAAATTTCTTTTTTATGGCAAAAATGTATGCATTCTTCTTATTTTCGGACAAAAAGGCAGAAATTCCCCGTATTTTGAAGCAAAATTGCAGAAATTCCCCTAATTGTGGGGCAAAAAGGCAGAAATTCTCTATATGTTGGGGCAAAAAGACAGAAATTCTTCTTATTTTGGGGAAATACTCAGAAATTCCACTTATTTGGGGGCAAAATTCCAGAAATTTCCCTTATTTTGGGACAAAATTGCAGAAATTTAACATATTTTGGCGCAAAATTGCAGAAATTTCACTTTTTTCAGGGAAAAAAATGAGAAATTTTCTTATTTTGGGGCAAAAAGGCAGAAATTCCTAATGTTTTGTGGCAATAATGCAGAAATTCTCTTTATTTTGATATATAAAGGCTGAAATTCCCCTTATTTGGGGGCAAAAATGCAGAAATTCACCATATATTGAGGTAAAAAGGCTGAAATTCCCCTTATTTGGAGGCAAAAAGGCAGAAATTTCCCTTATTTTTTGGCAAAATTGCAGAAATTTCACTTACTTCAGGGTAATAAGTCAGAATTTTTCCTTATTTTGGTGCAAAAATACAAAATTTCCCTTTATTTTGGGGGAAAAAGACAGAAATTCCACTTATTTAGAGGCAAAAAGCAGAAATTCCTTTTATTTTGGAGCAAAAATAAAGAAATTTCCTTTTTATGGCAAAAAGGTATGCATTCTTCTTATTTTCGGGCAAAAAGGCAGAAATTCCCTGTATTTTGGAGCAAAATTGCAGAAATTCCCGTAATTGTGGGGCAAAAAGGCAGAAATTCTCGATATGCTGGGGCAAAAAACAGAAATTCTCCTTATTTTGGGGCAAAACTCAGAAATTTCACTTATTTTGGGGCAAAATTGCAGAAATTTCACTTATTTCAGAGAAAAAAGACAGAAATTTTTTTTATTTTGGGGCAAAAAGACAGAAATTCCTAATATTTTGTGACAAAAATGCAGAAATTCCCCTTATTTTGAGGTAAAAAGGCTAAAATTCTCCTTATTTGGGGGCAAAAAGGCACTAATTTCCCTAATTTTGGGGTAAGATTGCAGGAATTTCACTTACTTCAGGGTAATAAGTCAGAATTTTTTCTTATTTTGGGGCAAAAAAGACAGAAATTCCCTTTGTTTTGGGGAAAAAAGACAGATATTCCACTTATTTAGAGGCAAAAAAGCAGAAATTCCCCTTATTTTGGAGCAAAAATGAAGAAATTTCCCTTTTTTATGGCAAAAAAGTATGCATTCTTCTTATTTTCGTGCAAAAAGGCAGAAATTCTCCGTATTTTGGAGAAAAATAGCAGAAATTCCTCTAATTGTGGGGCAAAAATGCAGAAATTGCCTATATGTTGGGCTAAAAAGACAGAAATTCTCTTTATTTTGCGGCAAAACTCAGAAATTCCACTTATTTTGGGGCAACATTCCAGAAATTTCCTTTATTTTTGGGCAAAATTGCAGAAATTTCACTTATTTTGGGGCAAAATTGGAGAAATTTCACTTATTTCAGGGTAATAAGTCAGAAATTTTCCTTATTTTGGGGCAAAAAAGACAGGAATTTTCTTTGTTTTGGGGGAAAACGACAGAAATTCCACTTATTTAGAGGCAAAAAAGCAGAAATTCCCCTTATTTTGGAGCAAAAATGAAGAAATTTCACTTTTTTATGGCAAAAAGGTATGCATTCTTCTTATTTTCGGGCAAAAAGGCAGAAATTCCCCGTATTTTGGAGCAAAATTTCAGAAATTCCCCAAATTGTGGGGCAAAAAGGCAGAAATTCCCTTTAGTTAGGGCAAAAAGACAGAAATTCTCCTTATTTTGGGGCAAAACTCAGAAATTCCACTTATTTTGTGGCAAAATTGCAGAAATTTCTCTTATTTTGGGGCAAAATTACAGAAATTTCACTTATATTGGGGCAAAAAGGCAGAAATTTCACTTATTTCAGGGAAAAAAAGCAGAAATTTTTTTATTTTGGGGCAAAAAGGCAGAAATTAATAATATTTTGTGGGAAAAATGCAGAAATTCTCCTTATTTTGAGGTAAAAAGGCTGAAATTCCCCTTATTTGGGGGCAAAAAGGCAGAAAGTTTCCTTATTTTGGGGCAAAATTTCAGAAATTTCACTTACTTCAGGGTAATAATTCAGAATTTTTCCTTATTTTGGGGCAAAAAAGACAGAAATTCTCTTTGTTTTGGGGGAAAAAGACAGAAATTCCACTTATTTAGAGGCAAAAAAGCAGAAATTCCTCTTATTTTGGAGCAAAAATGAAGAAATTTTCCATTTTTATGGCAAAAAGGTATGCATTCTTCTTATTTTCGGGCAAAAAGGCAGAAATTCCCTGTATTTTGGAGCAAAATTGCAGAAAATCCCCTAATTGTGGGGCAGAAAGGCAGATATTGCCTATATGTTGGGGAAAAAACAGAAATTCTCCTTATTTTGGGGCAAAACTCAGAAATTCCACTTATTTTGGGGGAAAATTCCAGAAATTTCCCTTATTGTGGGGGAAAATTGCAGAAATTTCACTTATTTTTGGGCAAAATTGCACACATTTCACTTATTTCAGGGAAAAAAAGCAGAAATTTTTTATTTTGGGGCAAAAAGGCAGAAATTCCTAATATTTTGTGGCAAAAATGCAGAAATTCCCCTTATTTTGAGGTAAAAAGGCTGAAATTCCCCTTATTTTGAAGCAAAATTTGAGAAATTTCACTTATTTCAGGGTAATAAGTCAGAAATTTTTCTTATTTTGGGGCAAAAAATACAGGAATTCCCTATGTTTTGGGGGAAAAAAACAGAAATTTCATTTATTTAAAGGTAAAAAAGCAGACATTCCCCTTATTTTGGAGCAAAAATGAAGAAATTTCCCTTTTTTATGGCAAAAAGTTATGCATTCTTCTTATTTTCGGGCAAAAAGGCAAAAATTCCCCGTATTTTGGAGCAAAATTGCAGAAATTCTCCGAATTGTGGGGCAAAAATGCAGAAATTCTTTATATGTTGGGGCAAAAAGACAGAAATTCTCCTTATTTTGGGGCAAAACTCAGAAATTCCACTTATTTTGGGGCAAAATTCCAGAAATTTCCCTTATTTTGGGGCAAAATTGCAGAAATTTCACTTATTTTGGGCTAAAATTGCAGAACTTTCACTTATTTTGGGGCAAAATTTCAGAAATTTCACTTATTTTAGAGAAAAAATGCAGAAATTTTCCTTATTTTTGGGCAAAAATGCAGAAATTACTAATATTTTGTGGCAAAAATTCAGAAATTCCTCTTATTTTATGTAAAAAGGCTGAAATTCCCCTTATTTGGGGGCAAAAAGTCAGAATTTTCCCTTATTTTGGGGCAAAATTGCAGAAATTTTACTTAGTTCAGGGTAATAAGACAGAATTTTTTTTATTTTGAGGCAAAAAAGACAGTAATTCCCTTGTTTTGGGGAAAAAAGACAGAAATTCCACTTATTTATAGGCAAAAAAGCAGAAATTCCCCTTATTTTGGAGCAAAAATGAAGAAATTTCCCTTTTTTATGGCAAAAAGTTATGCATTCTTCTTATTTTCGGGCAAAAAGGCAGAAATTCCCCGTATTTTGGAGCAAAATTGCAGAAATTCCTTTAATTGTGGGACAAAAATGCAGAAATTCTCTATATATTGGGGCAAAAAGACAGAAATTCTCCTTATTTTGTGTCAAAACACAGAAATTCCACTTATTTTGGGGCAAAAATCCAGAAATTTTCCTTATTTTGGGGCAAAATTGCAGAAATTTCACTTATTTTGGGGCAAATATGAAGAAATTTTACTTATTTTGTGGCAAAATTGAAGAAATTTCACATATTTTAGGGAAAAAAGGCAGAAATTTTCTTTATTTTGGGGCAAAAAGGCAGAAATTCCTAATATTTTGTGGCAAAAATGCAGAAAATCCCCTTATTTCGAGGTAAAAAGGCTGAAATTCCCCTTATTTGGGGGCAAAAAGGCAGAAATTTCCCTAATTTTGGGGCAAAATTGCAGAAATTTCACTTACTTCAGGGTAATAAGTCAGAAATTTTCTTTATTTTGGGGCAAAAAAGACAGAAATTCCCTTTGTCTTGGGGGATAAAAGACAGAAATTCCACTTATTTAAAGGCCAAAAAGCAGAAATTTCCCTTATTTTGGAGCAAAAATGAAGAAATTTCCCTTTTTTATGGCAAAAAGTTATGCATTCTTCTTATTTTCAGGCAAAAAGGCAGAAATTCCCCATATTTTGGAGCATAATTGCAGAAATTCCCCTAATTGTGGGGCAAAAATGCAGAAAATCTCTATATGTTGGGGCAAAAAGCCAGAAATTCTCCTTATTTTGGGGCAAAACTAAGAAATTCCACTTATTTTGGGGCAAAATTCCAGAAATTTTCCTTATTTTGGGGCAAAATTGCATAAATTTCACTTATTTTGGGGCAAATATGAAGAAATTTCACATATTTTAGGGAAAAAAGGCAGAAATTTTCTTTATTTTGGGGCAAAAAGGCAGAAATTCCTAATATTTTGTGGCAAAAATGCAGAAATTCCCTTTATTTCGAGGTAAAAAGGCTGAAATTCCCCTTATTTGGGGGCAAAAAGGCAGAAATTTCCCTTATTTTGGGGCAAAATTGCAGAAATTTCACTTACTTCAGGGTAATAAGTCAGAATTTTTCCTTTTTTGGTGCAAAAATACAAAAATTCCATTTGTTTTGGGGGGAAAAGACAGAAATTCCACTTATTTAGAGGCAAAAAAGCAGAAATTCCCCTTATTTGGAGCAAAAATGAAGAAATTTCCCTTTTTTATTGCAAAAAGTTATGCATTCTTTTTATTTTCGGGCAAAAAGGCAGAAATTCCCCGTATTTTGGAGCAAAATTGCAGAAATTCCCCTAATTGTGGGGCAAAGAGGCAAAAATTGCCTATATGTTGGGGCAAAAAGACAGAAATTCTCCTTATTTTGGGGCAAAACTCAGAAATTCCACTTATTTTGGGGCAAAATTCGAGAAATTTCCCTTATTTTGGGGCAAAATTGCAGAAATTTCACTTATTTTGGGGCAAAATTGCAGAAATTTCACTTATTTTAGGGAAAAAAAGCAGAAATTTTTCTTATTTTGGGGCAAAAATGTAGAAATTTCTAATATTTTGTGGCAAAAATGCAGAAATTCCCCTTATTTTGAGGTAAAAAGGCTGAAATTCCCCTTATTTGGGGGCAAAAAGCAGAAATTCCCCTTATTTTGAGGTAAAAAGGCTGAAATTCCCCTTATTTGGGGGCAAAAAGGCAGAAAGTTCCCTTATTTTGGGGCAAAATTTCAGAAATTTCACTTACTTCAGGGTAATAAGTCAGAATTTTTCCTTATTTTGGGGCAAAAAAGACAGAAATTCTCTTTGATTTGGGGGAAAAATACAGAAATTCCACGTATTTAGAGGCAAAAAAGCAGAAATTCCTCTTATTTTGTAGCAAAAATGAAGAAATTTCCCATTTTTATGGCAAAAAGGTATGCATTCTTCTTATTTTCGGGCAAAAAGGCAGAAATTCCCTGTATTTTGGAGCAAAATTGCAGAAATTCCCCTAATTGTGGGGCAGAAAGGCAGAAATTGCCTATATGTTGGGGAAAAAACAGAAATTCTCCTTATTTTGGGGAAAAACTCAGAAATTCCACTTATTTTGGGGCAAAATTCCAGAAATTTCCCTTATTGTGGGGCAAAATTGCAGAAATTTCACTTATTTTGGGGCAAAATTGCAGAAATTTCACTTATTTCAGGGAAAAAAAGCAGAAATTCTCTTATTTTGGGGCAAAAAGGCAGAAATTCCTAATATTTTGTGGCAAAAATGCAGAAATTCCACTTATTTTGGGGCAAAAAGCAAAAATTTCCTTTATTTTGGGGCAAAATTGCAGAAATTTCACTTATTTCTGGGTAATAATTCAGAAATTTTCCTTATTTTGGGGCAAAAAATACAGGAATTCCCTATGTTTTGGGGGAAAAAAAACAGAAATTTCATTTATTTAATGGTAAAAAAGCAGACATTCCCCTTATTTTGGAGCAAAAATGAAGAAATTTCCCTTTTTTATGGCAAAAAGTTATGCATTCTTCTTATTTTCGGGCAAAAAGTCAAAAATTCCCCGTATTTTGGAGCAAAATTGCAGAAATTCCCCTAATTGTGAGGGAAAAAGGCAGAAATTCTTTATATGTTGGGGCAAAAAGACAGAAATTCTCCTTATTTTGGGGCAAAATTCAGAAATTCCACTTATTTTGGGGCAAAATTCCAGAAATTTCCCTTATTTTGGGGCAAAATTGCAGAAATTTCACTTATTTTGGGGCAAAATTGCAGAAATTTCACTTATTTCAGGGAAAAAAAGCAGAAATTTTCTTATTTTGGGGCAAAAAGGCAGAAATTCCTAATATTTTGTGGCAAAAATGCAGAAATTCCACTTATTTTGGGGCAAAAAGCAAAAATTTCCTTTATTTTGGGGCAAAATTGCAGAAATTTCACTTATTTCAGGGTAATAAGTCAGAAATTTTCCTTATTTTGGGGCAAAAAATACAGGAATTCCCTATGTTTTGGGGGAAAAAAAACAGAAATTTCATTTATTTAAAGGTAAAAAAGCAGACATTCCCCTTATTTTGGAGCAAAAATGAAGAAATTTCCCTTTTTTATGGCAAAAAGTTATGCATTCTTCTTATTTTCGGGCAAAAAGTCAAAAATTCCCCGTATTTTGGAGCAAAATTGCAGAAATTCCCCTAATTGTGAGGGAAAAAGGCAGAAATTCTTTATATGTTGGGGCAAAAAGACAGAAATTCTCCTTATTTTGGGGCAAAATTCAGAAATTCCACTTATTTTGGGGCAAAATTCCAGAAATTTCCCTTATTTTGGGGCAAAATTGCAGAAATTTCACTTATTTTGGGCTAAAATTGCAGAACTTTCACTTATTTTGGGGCAAAATTTCAGAAATTTCACTTATTTCAGAGAAAAAAAGCAGAAATTTTCCTGATTTGGGGGCAAAAATGCAGAAATTCCTAATATTTTGTGGCAAAAATTCAGAAATTCCTCTTATTTTAGGTAAAAAGGCTGAAATTCCCCTTATTTGGGGGCAAAAAGTCAGAATTTTCCCTTATTTTGGGGCAAAATTGCAGAAATTTTACTTAGTTCAGGGTAATAAGACAGAATTTTTCCTTATTTTGGGGCAAAAAAGACAGTAATTCCCTTTGTTTTGGGGAAAAAAGACAGAAATTCCACTTATTTAGAGGCAAAAAAGCAGAAATTCTCTTTATTTTGGAGCAAAAATGAAGAAATTTCCCTTTTTTATGGCAAAAAGGTATGCATTCTTCTTATTTTTGGGCAAAAAGGCAGAAATTCTCCGTATTTTGGAGCAAAATTGCAGAAATTCCTCTAATTGTGAGGCAAAAAGGCAGAAATTGCCTATATGTTGGGGCAAAAAGACAGAAATTCTCCTTATTTTGGGGCAAAACTCAGAAATTCCACTTATTTTGGGGAAAAATTTCAGAAATTTCCCTTATTTTGGGGCAAAATTGCAGAAATTTCACTTATTTTGGGGCAAAATTTCAAAATTTCACTTATTTCAGAGAAAAAAAGCAGAAATTTTCTTATTTTGGGGCAAAAAGGCAGAAATTCCTAATATTTTGTGGCAAAAATGCAGAAATTCCCCTTATTTTGAGGTAAAAAGCCTGAAATTCCCTTTATTTGGGGGCAAAAAGGCAAAAATTTCCTTTATTTTGGGGCAAAATTGCAGAAATTTCACTTATTTCAGGGTAATAAGTCAGAAATTTTCCTTATTTTGGGGCAAAAAAGACAAAAATTCCCTTTGTTTTGGGGGAAAAAGACGGAAATTCCACTTATTTAGAGGCAAAAAAGCAGAAATTCCCCGTATTTTGGAGCAAAATTGCAGAAATTCCTTTAATTGTGGGACAAAAATGCAGAAATTCTCTATATATTGGGGCAAAAAGACAGAAATTCTCCTTATTTTGTGTCAAAACTAAGAAATTCCACTTATTTTGGGGCAAAATTCCAGAAATTTTCCTTATTTTGGGGCAAAATTGCAGAAATTTCACTTATTTTGGGGCAAATATGAAGAAATTTTACCTATTTTGTGGCAAAATTGAAGAAATTTCACATATTTTAGGGAAAAAAGGCAGAAATTTTCTTTATTTTGGGGCAAAAAGGCAGAAATTCCTAATATTTTGTGGCAAAAATGCAGAAAATCCCCTTATTTCGAGGTAAAAAGGCTGAAATTCCCCTTATTTGGGGGCAAAAAGGCAGAAATTTCCCTTATTTTGGGGCAAAATTGCAGAAATTTCACTTACTTCAGGGTAATAAGTCAGAATTTTTCCTTTTTTGGTGCAAAAATACAAAAATTCCATTTGTATTGGGGGAAAAAGACAGAAATTCCACTTATTTAGAGGCACAAAAGCAGAAATTCCCCTTATTTGGAGCAAAAATGAAGAAATTTCCCTTTTTTATGGCAAAAAGTTATGCATTCTTTTTATTTTCGGGCAAAAAGGCAGAAATTCCCCGTATTTTGGAGCAAAATTGCAAAAATTCCCCTAATTGTGGGGCAAAGAGGCAGAAATTGCCTATATGTATGGGCAAAAAGACAGAAATTCTCCTTATTTTGGGGCAAAACTCAGAAATTCCACTTATTTTGGGGCAAAATTCGAGAAATTTGCCTTATTTTGGGGCAAAATTGCAGAAATTTCACTTATTTTGGGGCAAAATTGCAGAAATTTCACTTATTTCAGGGAAAAAAAGCAGAAATTTTTCTTATTTTGGGGCAAAAATGTAGAAATTTCTAATATTTTGTGGCAAAAATGCAGAAATTCCCCTTATTTTGAGGTAAAAAGGCTGAAATTCCCCTTATTTGGGGGCAAAAGGCAGAAATTCCCCTTATTTTGAGGTAAAAAGGCTGAAATTCCCCTTATTTGGGGGCAAAAAGGCAGAAAGTTCCCTTATTTTTGGGCAAAATTTCAGAAATTTCACTTACTTCAGGGTAATAAGTCAGAATTTTTCCTTATTTTGGGGCAAAAAAGACAGAAATTCTCTTTGTTTTGGGGTAAAAAGACAGAAATTCCACTTATTTAGAGGCAAAAAAGCAGAAATTCCTCTTATTTTGGAGCAAAAATGAAGAAATTTCCCATTTTTATGGCAAAAAGGTATGCATTCTTCTTATTTTCGGGCAAAAAGGCAGAAATTTCCTGTATTTTGGAGCAAAATTGCAGAAATTCCCCTAATTGTGGGGCAGAAAGGCAGAAATTGCCTATATGTTGGGGAAAAAACAGAAATTCTCCTTATTTTGGGGAAGAACTCAGAAATTCCACTTATTTTAGGGCAAAATTCCAGAAATTTCCCTTATTGTGGGGCAAAATTGCAGAAATTTCACTTATTTTGGGGCAAAATTACAGAAATTTCACTTATTTCAGGGAAAAAAATCAAAAATTTTCTTATTTTGGGGCAAAAAAGCAGAAATTCCTAATATTTTGTGGCAAAAATGCAGAAATTCCCCTTATTTTGAGGTAAAAAGGCTGAAATTCCCTTTATTTGGGGGCAAAAAGGCAGAAATTTCCCTAATTTTGGGGCAAAATTGCAGAAATTTCACTTATTTCAGGGTAATAAGTCAGAAATTTTCCTTATTTTGGGGCAAAAAAGACAAAAATTCCCTTTGTTTTGGGGGAAAAAGACCGAAATTCCACTTATTTAGAGGCAAAAAAGCAGAAATTCCCCTTATTTTGGAGCAAAAATGAAGAAATTTCCCTTTTTTATGGCAAAAAGTTATGCATTCTTCTTATTTTCGGGCAAAAAGGCAGAAATTCCCCGTATTTTGGAGCAAAATTGCAGATATTCCTTTAATTGTGGGACAAAAATGCAGAAATTCTCTATATATTGGGGCAAAAAGACAGAAATTCTCCTTATTTTGTGTCAAAACTAAGAAATTCCACTTATTTTGGGGCAAAATTCCAGAAATTTTCTTTATTTTGGGGCAAAATTGCAGAAATTTCACTTATTTTGGGGCAAATATGAAGAAATTTTACTTATTTTGTGGCAAAATTGAAGAAATTTCACATATTTTAGGGAAAAAAGGCAGAAATTTTCTTTATTTTGGGGCAAAAAGGCAGAAATTCCTAATATTTTGTGGCAAAAATGCAGAAAATCCCCTTATTTTGAGGTAAAAAGGCTGAAATTCCCTTTATTTGGGGGCAAAAAGGCAGAAATTTCCCTTATTTTGGGGCAAAATTGCAGAAATTACACTTACTTCAGGGTAATAAGTCAGAATTTTTCCTTTTTTGGTGCAAAAATACAAAAATTCCATTTGTTTTGGGGGGAAAAGACAGAAATTCCACTTATTTAGAGGCACAAAAGCAGAAATTCCCCTTATTTGGAGCAAAAATGAAGAAATTTCCCTTTTTTATGGCAAAAAGTTATGCATTCTTTTTATTTTCGGGCAAAAAGGCAGAAATTCCCCGTATTTTGGAGCAAAATTGCAGAAATTCCCCTAATTGTGGGGCAAAGAGGCAGAAATTGCCTATATGTATGGGCAAAAAGACAGAAATTCTCCTTATTTTGGGGCAAAACTCAGAAATTCCACTTATTTTGGGGCAAAATTCGAGAAATTTGCCTTATTTTGGGGCAAAATTGCAGAAATTTCACTTATTTTGGGGCAAAATTGCAGAAATTTCACTTATTTCAGGGAAAAAAAGCAGAAATTTTTCTTATTTTGGGGCAAAAATGTAGAAATTTCTAATATTTTGTGGCAAAAATGCAGAAATTCCCCTTATTTTGAGGTAAAAAGGCTGAAATTCCCCTTATTTGGGGGCAAAAAGCAGAAATTCCCCTTATTTTGAGGTAAAAAGGCTGAAATTCCCCTTATTTGGGGGCAAAAAGGCAGAAAGTTCCCTTATTTTGGGGCAAAATTTCAGAAATTTCACTTACTTCAGGGTAATAAGTCAGAATTTTCCCTTATTTTGGGGCAAAAAAGACAGAAATTCTCTTTGTTTTGGGGGAAAAAGACAGAAATTCCACTTATTTAGAGGCAAAAAAGCAGAAATTCCTCTTATTTTGGAGTAAAAATGAAGAAATTTCACTTTTTTATGGCAAAAAGGTATGCATTCTTCTTATTTTCGGGCAAAAAGGCAGAAATTTCCTGTATTTTGGAGCAAAATTCCAGAAATTTCCCTTATTGTGGGGCAAAATTGCAGAAATTTCACTTATTTTGGGGCAAAATTACAGAAATTTCACTTATTTCAGGGAAAAAAAGCAAAAATTTTCTTATTT
The DNA here is from genome assembly GCF_963924665.1 of Micromys minutus. Lineage (NCBI taxonomy): Eukaryota > Metazoa > Chordata > Mammalia > Rodentia > Muridae > Micromys > Micromys minutus. The sequence continues at coordinate 1,952,052 of NW_027667262.1, forward strand.
TGGGGCAAAAAGGCAGAAATTCCTAATATTTTGTGGCAAAAATGCAGAAATTCCCCTTATTTTGAGGTAAAAAGGCTGAAATTCCCCTTATTTTGGGGCAAAAAGGCAAAAATTTCCTTTATTTTGGGGCAAAATTGCAGAAATTTCACTTATTTCAGGGTAATAAGTCAGAAATTTTCCTTATTTTGGGGCAAAAAATACAGGAATTCCCTATGTTTTGGGGGAAAAAAACAGAAATTTCATTTATTTAAAGGTAAAAAAGCAGACATTCCCCTTATTTTGGAGCAAAAATGAAGAAATTTCACTTTTTTATGGCAAAAAGTTATGCATTCTTCTTATTTTCGGGCAAAAAGGCAAAAATTCCCCGTATTTTGGAGCAAAATTGCAGAAATTCCCCTAATTGTGGGGCAAAAATGCAGAAATTCTTTATATATTGGGGCAAAAAGACAGAAATTTTCCTTATTTTGGGGCAAAACTCAGAAATTCCACTTATTTTGGGGCAAAATTCCAGAAATTTCCCTTAATTTGGGGCAAAATTGCAGAAATTTCACTTATTTTGGGCTAAAATTGCAGATCTTTCACTTATTTTGGGGCAAAATTTCAGAAATTTCACTTATTTCAGAGAAAAAAGGCAGAAATTTTCCTTAATTTGGGGCAAAAATGCAGAAATTCCTAATATTTTGTGGCAAAAATTCAGAAATTCCTCTTATTTTAGGTAAAAAGGCTGTAATTCCCCTTATTTGGGGGCAAAAAGTCAGAAATTTCCCTTATTTTGGGGCAAAATTGCAGAAATTTTACTTAGTTCAGGGTAATAAGATAGAATTTTTCCTTATTTTGGGGCAAAAAAGACCGTAATTCCCTTTGTTTTGGGGAAAAAAGACAGAAATTCCACTTATTTATAGGCAAAAAAGCAGAAAATCTCCTTATTTTAGAGCAAAAATGAAGAAATTTCCCTTTTTTATGGCAAAAAGATATGCATTCTTCTTATTTTTGGGCAAAAAGGCAGAAATTCTCCGTATTTTGGAGCAAAATTGCAGAAATTCCCCTAATTGTGAGGCAAAAAGTCAGAAATTGCCTATATGTTGGGGCAAAAAGACAGAAATTCTCCTTATTTTGGGGCAAAACTCAGAAATTCCACTTATTTTGGGGAAAAATTTCAGAAATTTCCCTTATTTTGGGGCAAAATTGCAGAAATTTCACTTATTTTAGGGCAAAATTGCAAAATTTCACTTATTTCAGAGAAAAAAAGCAGAAATTTTCTTATTTTGGGGCAAAAAGGCAGAAATTCCTAATATTTTGTGGCAAAAATGCAGAAATTCCCCTTATTTTGAGGTAAAAATGCTGAAATTCCCTTTATTTGGGGGCAAAAAGGCAAAAATTTCCTTTATTTTGGGGCAAAATTGCAGAAATTTCACTTATTTCAGGGTAAAAAGTCAGAAATTTTCCTTATTTTGGGGCAAAAAAGACAGGAATTCCCTTTGTTTTGGGGGAAAAAGACAGAAATTCCACTTATTTAGAGGCAAAAAAGCAGAAATTCCCATTATTTTGGAGCAAAAATGAAGAAATTTCCCTTTTTTATGTCAAAAAGTTATGCATTCTTCTTATTTTCGGGCAAAAAGGCAGAAATTCCCTGTATTTTGGAGCAAAATTGCAGAAATTCCCTTAATTGTGGGACAAAAATGCAGAAATTCTCTATATATTGGGGCAAAAAGACAGAAATTCTCCTTATTTTGTGTCAAAACTCAGAAATTCCACTTATTTTGGGGCAAAATTCCAGAAATTTCCCTTAATTTGGGGCAAAATTGCAGAAATTTCACTTATTTTTGGGCAAAATTGCAGAAATTTCACTTATTTTGTGGCAAAATTGCAGAAATTTAAATTATTTCAGAGAAAAAAGACAGAAATTTTTCTTATTATGGGGCAAAAAGGCAGAAATTCCTAATATTTTGTGACAAAAATGCAGAAATTCTCCTTATTTTGAGGTAAAAAGGCTGAAATTCCCCTTATTTGGAGGCAAAAAGGCAGAAATTTCCCTAATTTTGGGGCAAAATTGCAGAAATTTCACTTACTTCAGGGTAATAAGTCAGAATTTTTCCTTATTTTGGGGCAAAAAAGACAGAAATTCCCTTTGTCTTTGGGGAAAAAGACAGAAATTCCACTTATTTAAAGGCCAAAAAGCAGAAATTCCCCTTATTTTGGAGCAAAAATGAAGAAATTACCCTTTTTTATGGCAAAAAGTTATGCATTCTTCTTATTTTCGGGCAAAAAGGCAGAAATTCCCCTAATTGTGGGGCAAAAATGCAGAAAATCTCTATATGTTGGGGCAAAAAGACAGAAATTCTCTTTATTTTGGGGCAAAACTAAGAAATTCCACTTATTTTGGGGCAAAATTCCAGAAATTTTCCTTATTTTGGGGCAAAATTGCAGAAATTTCACTTATTTTGGGGCAAATATGCAGAAATTTTACATATTTTGTAACAAAATTGCAGAAATTTCACTTATTTCAGGGAAAAAAGGCAGAAATTTTCCTTATTTTGGGGCAAAATTGCAGAAATTCTTAATATTTTGTGGCAAAAATGCAGAAATTCCCCTTATTTCGAGGTAAAAAGGCTGAAATTCCCCTTATTTGGGGGCAAAAGTCAGAAATTTCCCTTATTTTGGGGCAAAATTGCAGACATTTCACTTATTTTGGGGCAAAATTGCAGAAATTTCACTTATTTCAGGGAAAAAAACAGAAATTTTCTTATTTTGGGGCAAAAAGGCAGAAATTCCTAATATTTTGTGGCAAAAATGCAGAAATTCCCCTTATTTTAAGGTAAAAAGGCTGAAATTCCCCTTATTTGGGGGCAATAAGGCAAAAATTTCTTTTATTTTCGGGCAAAATTGCAGAAATTTCACTTATTTAAGGGTAATAAGTCAGAAATTTTCTTTATTTTGGGGCAAAAAAGACAGGAATTCCCTTTGTTTTGGGGGATAAACACAGAAATTCCACTTATTTAGAGGCAAAAAAGCAGAAATTCCCCTTATTTTAGAGCAAAAATGAAGAAATTTCTTTTTTATGGCAAAAATGTATGCATTCTTCTTATTTTCGGGCAAAAAGGCAGAAATTCCCCGTATTTTGGAGCAAAATTGCAGAAATTCCCCTAATTGTGGGGCAAAAAGGCAGAAATTCTCTATATGTTGGGGCAAAAAGACAGAAATTCTTCTTATTTTGGGGAAATACTCAGAAATTCCACTTATTTGGGGGCAAAATTCCAGAAATTTCCCTTATTTTGGGACAAAATTGCAGAAATTTAACATATTTTGGGGCAAAATTGCAGAAATTTCACTTTTTTCAGGGAAAAAAATGAGAAATTATCTTATTTTGGGGCAAAAAGGCAGAAATTCCTAATGTTTTGTTCCAATAATGAAGAAATTCCCCTTATTTTGAGATATAAAGGCTGAAATTCCCCTTATTTGGGGGCAAAAATGCAGAAATTCACCATATTTTGAGGTAAAAAGGCGGAAATTCCCCTTATTTGGAGGCAAAAAGGCAGAAATTTCCCTTATTTTTTGGCAAAATTGCAGAAATTTCACTTACTTCAGGGTAATAAGTAAGAATTTTTCCTTATTTTGGTGCAAAAATACAAAATTCCCTTTGTTTTGGAGGAAAAAGACAGAAATTCCAATTATTTAGAGGCAAAAAAGCAGAAATTCCTTTTATTTTGGAGCAAAAATAAAGAAATTTCCTTTTTATGGCAAAAAGGTATGCATTCTTCTTATTTTCGGGCAAAAAGGCAGAAATTCTCCGTATTTTGAAGCAATATTGCAGAAATTCCTCTAATTGTGGGGTAAAAAGGCAGAAATTGCCTATATGTTGGGCTAAAAAGACAGAAATTCTCCTTATTTTGCGGCAAAACTCAGAAATTCCACTTATTTTGGAGCAAAATTCTAGAAATTTCCCTTATTTTGGGGCAAAATTGCAGAAATTTCACTTACTTCAGGGTAATAAGTCAGAATTTTTCCTTATTTTGGTGCAAAAATACAAAAATTCCCTTTGTTTTGGGGGAAAAAGACAGAAATTCCACTTATTTAGAGGCAAAAATGCAGAAATTCCCCTTATTATGTAGCAAAAATGAAGAAATTTCCCTTTTTTATGGCAAAAAGTTATGCATTCTTCTTATTTTCAGGCAAAAAGGCAGATATTCCCCATATTTTGGAGCAAAATTGAAGAAATTCCCCTAAATGTTGGGCAAAGAGGCACAAATTGCCTATATGTTGGGGCAAAAAGACAGAAATTCTCCTTATTTTGGGGCAAAATTCCAGAAATTACCTTATTTTGGGGCAAAATTGCAGAAATTTCACTTATTTTGGGGCAAAATTGCAGAAATTTCACTTATTTTGGGGCAAAATTGCAGAAATTTCACTTATTTCAGGGAAAAAAGGCAGAAATTTTCCTTATTTTGTGCAAAAAGGCAGAAATTCCTAATATTTTGTGGTAAAAATGCAGAAATTCCCCTTATTTTGAGGTAAAAAGACTGAAATTCCCCTTATTTGGGGGGAAAAAGGCAGAAATTTCCCTTATTTTGGGGCAAAATTGAAGAAATTTCACTTACTACAGAGTAAGAAGTCAGAATTTTTCTTTATTTTAGGGCAAAAAAGACAGAAATTCCCTTTGTTTTGAGGGAAAAAAACAGAAATTCCACTTATTTAGAGGCAAAAAAATAGAAATTCCCTTTATTTGGAAGCAAAATAGAAGAAATTACATTTTTGATGGCAAAAAGGTATGCATTCTTCTTATTTTCGGGCAAAAAGGCAGAAATTCCCCGTCTTTTGGAGCAAAATTGCTGAAATTCCCCTAATTGTGGGGCAAAAAGGCAAAAATTTCCTATAAGTTGGGGCAAAAAGACAGAAATTCTCCTTATTTTGAAGGAAAACTCAGAAATTCCTCTTATTTTGAAGCAAAATTTCAGAAATTTCTCGTATTTTAGGACAAAATTGCAGAAATTTCACTTATTTTGGGGCAAAATTGCAGAAATTTCAATATTTTCAGGAAAAAAAAGCAGAAATTTTCTTATTTTGGGGCAAAAATGCAGAAATTCCTAATATTTTGTGACAAAAATGCGGATATTCCCCTTATTTTGAGGTAAAAAGGCTGAAATTCCCCTTATTTGGGGGCAAAAATGCAGAAATTCCCCTTATTTTGAGGTAAAAAGGCTGAAATTCCCCTTATTTGGGGGCAAAAAGGCAGAAATTTCCCTTATTTTGGGGCAAAATTGCAGAAATTTCACTTACTTCAGGGTAATAAGTCAGAATTTTTCCTTATTTTTGGCAAAAAAGACAGAAATTCTCTTTATTTTGGGGGAAATAGACAGAAATTCCACTTATTTAGAGGCAAAAAAGCAGAAATTCCTTTTATTTTGGAGCAAAAATGAAGAAATTTCCCATTTTTTGGCAAAAAGGTATTCATTCTTCTTATTTTCGGGCAAAAAGGCAGAAATTACCCGTATTTTAGAGCAAAATTACAGAAATTTCCCTAATTGTGTGGCAAAAAAACAGAAATTCTCTATATGTTTGGGCAAAAATACAGAAATTCTCTTTATTTTGGGGAAAAACACAAAAATTCCACTTATTTTGGGGCAAAATTCTTGAAATTTCCCTTATTTTGGTGCAAAATTGCAGAAATTTTACTTACTTCAGGTTAATAAGTCAGAATTTTTCCTTATTTTGGGGCAAAAAAGACAGAAATTCCCTTTGTTTTGGGGGAAAAAGACAAAAATTCCACATATTTAGAGGCAAAAAAGCAGAAATTCCCCTTAATTTGGAGCAAAAATGAAGAAATTTCCCTTTTTTATACCAAAAAGGTATGCATTCTTCTTATTTTCGTGCAAAAAGGGAGAAATTCCACGTATTTTGGAGCAAAATTGCAGAAATTCCCCTAATTGTGGGGCAAAAAGGCAGAAATTGCCTATATGTTGGGGCAAAAAAACAGAAATTCTCCTTATTTTGGGGCAAAACTCAGAAATTCCACTTATTTTGGGGCAAAATTCCAGAAATTTCCCTTATTTTGGGGCAAAATTGCAAAAATTTCACTTATTTTGGGGCAAAATTGCAAAATTTCACTTATTTCAGAGTAAAAAAGCAGAAATTTTCTTATTTTGGGGCAAAAAGGCAGAAATTCCTAATATTTTGTGGCAAAAATGCAGAAATTTCCCTTATTTTGAGGTAAAAAGGCTGAAATTCCCTTTATTTGAGGGCAAAAGGCAAAAATTTCCTTTATTTTGGGGCAAAATTGCAGAAATTTCACTTATTTCAGGGTAATAAGTCAGAAATTTTCCTTATTTTGGGGCAAAAAAGACAGGAATTCCCTTTGTTTTGGGGGAAAAAGACAGAAATTCCACTTATTTAGAGGCAAAAAAGCAGAAATTCCCCTTATTTTGGAGCAAAAATGTAGAAATTTCCCTTTTTTATGGCAAAAAGTTATGCATTCTTATTATTTTCGGGCAAAAAGGCAGAAATTCCCTGTATTTTGGAGCAAAATTGCAGAAATTCCCTTAATTGTGGGACAAAAATGCAGAAATTCTCTATATATTGGGGCAAAAAGACAGAAATTCTCCTTATTTTGTGTCAAAACTCAGAAATTCCACTTATTTTGGGGAAAATTCCAGAAATTTCCCTTAATTTGGGGCAAAATTGCAGAAATTTCACTTAATCTTGGGCAAAATTGCAGAAATTTCACTTATTTTGGGGCAAAATTGCAGAAATTTCACTTATTTCAGAGAAAAAAGACAGAAATTTTCCTTATTTTGAGGCAAAAAGGCAGAAATTCCTAATATTTTGTGACAAAAATGCAGAAATTCTTCTTGTTTTGAGGTAAAAAGGCTGAAATTCCCCTTATTTGGAGGCAAAAAGGCAGAAATTTCCCTAATTTTGGGGAAAAATTGCAGAAATTTCACTTACTTCAGGATAAAAGTCAGAATTTTTCCTTATTTTGGGGCAAAAAAGACAGAAATTCCCTTTGTCTTGGGGGAAAAAGACAGAAATTCCACTTATTTAAAGGCCAAAAAGCAGAAATTCCCCTTATTTTGGAGCAAAAATGAAGAAATTTACATTTTTTATGGCAAAAAGTTATGCTTTCTTCTTATTTTCGGGGAAAAAGGCAGAAATTCCCCGTATTTTGGAGCAAAATTGCAGAAATTCCCCTAATTGTGGGGCAAAAATGCAGAAAATCTCTATATGTTGGGGCAAAAAGACAGAAATTCTCCTTATTTTGGGGCAAAACTAAGAAATTCCACTTATTTTGGGGCAAAATTCCAGAAATTTTCTTTATTTTGGGGCAAAATTGCAGAAATTTCACTTATTTTGGGGCAAATATGAAGAAATTTTACTTATTTTGTGGCAAAATTGCAGAAATTTCACATATTTTAGGGAAAAAAGGCAGAAATTTTCTTTATTTTGTGGCAAAGAGGCAAAAATTCCTAATATATTGTGGCAAAAATGCAGAAATTCCCCTTATTTCGAGGTAAAAAGGCTGAAATTCCCCTTATTTGGGGGCAAAAAGGCAGAAATTTTCCTTATTTTGGGGCAAAATTGCAGAAATTTCACTTACTTCAGGGTAATAAGTCAGAATTTTTCCTTATTTTGGGGCAAAAAGACAGAAATTCCCTTTGTTTTGGGGGAAAAAAACAGAAATTCCACTTATTTAGTGGCAAAAAAGCAGAAATTCCCCTTTTTGGAGCAAAAATTAAGAAATTTCCCTTTTTTATGTCAAAAAGGTATGCATTCTTCTTATTTTCGGGCAAAAGGCAGAAATTCCCCGTATTTTGGAGCAAAATTGAAGAAATTCCCCTAATTGTGGGGCCAAAAGGCAGAAATTGGCTATATGTTGGGGCAAAAAGACAGAAATTCTCCTTATTTTGGGGCAAAACTCAGAAATTCCACTTTTTTTTGGGCAAAATTCCAGAAATTTCCCTTATTTTGGGGCAAAATTGCAGACATTTCACTTATTTTGGGGCAAAATTGCAGAAATTTCACTTATTTAAGGAAAAAAAGCAGAAATTTTCTTATTTTGGGGCAAAAAGGCAGAAATTCCTAATATTTTGTGGCATAAATGCAGAAATTCCCTTTATTTTGAGGTAAAAAGGCTGAAATTCCCCTTATTTGGGGGCAATAAGGCAAAAATTTCCTTTATTTTTGGGGCAAAATTGCAGAAATTTCACTTATTTAAGGGTTATAAGTCAGAAATTTCCTTTATTTTGGGACAAAAAAGACAGGAATTCCCTTTGCCTTGGGGGAAAAAGACAGAAATTCCACTTATTCAGAGGCAAAAAAGCAGAAATTCCCCTTATTTTGGAGCAAAAATGAAGAAATTTCCTTTTTTTATGGCAAAAAGTTATGCATTCTTCTTATTATTGGGCAAAAAAGCAGAAATTCCCCGTGTTTTTGAGCAAAATTGCAGAAATTCCCCTAATTGTGGGGCAAAAATGCATAAAATCTCTATATGTTGGGGCAAAAAGACCGAAATTCTCTTTATTTTGGGGCAAAACTCATAAATTCCACTTATTTTGGGGCAAAATTACAGAAATTTTCCTATTTTTGGGGCAAAATTGCAGAAATTTCACTCATTTTGGGGCAAATATGCAGAAATTTTACATATTTTGTAACAAAATTGCAGAAATTTCACTTATTTCAGGGAAAAATGCAGAAATTTTTCTGAATTTTGGGGCAAAAAGGCAGAAATTCCTAATATTTTGTGGCAAAAATGCAGAAATTCCCCTTATTTCGAGGTAAAAAGGCTGAAATTCCCCTTATTTGGGGGCAAAAGGCAGAAATTTCCCTTATTTTGGGGCAAAATTGCAGAAATATCACTTACTTCAGGGTAATAAGTCAGAATTTTTCCTTATTTTGGGGCAAAAAAGACAGAAATTCCCTCTGTTTTGAGGGAAAAAGAAAGAAATTCCACTTATTTAGAGGCAGAAAAGCAGAAATTCCCCTTTTTAGATCAAAAATGAGGAAATTTTTTTTTTTATGGCAAAAAGGTATGCATTCTTCTTATTTTCAAGCAAAAAGGCAGAAATTCCCCGTATTTTGGAGCAAAATTGGAGAAATTCCCCTAATTGTGGGGCAAAAAGGCAGAAATTGCCTATATGTTGGGGCAAAAAAACAGAAATTCTCCTTATTTTGGGGCAAAACTCAGAAATTCCACATATTTTTGGGCAAAATTCCAGAAATTTCCCTTATTTTGGGGCAAAATTGCAGACATTTCACTTATTTTGGGGCAAAATTGCAGAAATTTCACATATTTTCGGGAAAAAGGCAGAAATTTTCTTTATTTTTGGGCAAAGAGGCAGAAATTCCTAATATTTTTGGCAAAAATGCAGAAATTCCCCTTATTTTAAGGTAAAAAGACTGAAATTCCCCTTATTTGGGGGCAAAAAGGCAGAAATTTCCCTTATTTTGGGGCAAAATTGAAGAAATTTCACTTACTACAGGGTAATAAGTCAGAATTTTTCCTTATTTTAGGGCAAAAAAGACAGAAATTCCCTTTGTTTTGAGGGAAAAAGACAGAAATTCCACTTATTTAGAGGCAACAAAATAGAAATTCCCTTTATTTTGAAGCAAAATAGAAGAAATTACATTTTTGATGGCAAAAAGGTATGCATTCTTCTTATTTTCGGGCAAAAAGGCAGAAATTCCCCGTCTTTTGGAGCAAAATTGCTGAAATTCCCCTAATTGTGGGGCAAAAAGGCAGAAATTTCCTATATGTTGGGGCAAAAAGACAGAAATTCTCCTTATTTTGAAGCAAAACTCAGAAATTCCTCTTATTTTGAAGCAAAATTCCAGAAATTTCCCTTATTTTAGGACAAAATTGCAGAAATTTCACTTATATTGGGGCAAAATTGCAGAAATTTCAATTATTTCAGGGAAAAAAAGCAGAAATTTTCTTATTTTGGGGCAAAAAGGAAGAAATTCCTAATATTTTGTGGCAAAAATGCGGAAATTCCCCTTATTTTGAGGTAAAAAGGCTGAAAATCCCCTTATTTGGGGGCAAAAATGCAGAAATTTTACTTACTTCAGGTTAATAAGTCAGAATTTTTCCTTATTTTGGGACAAAAATGACAGAAATTCTCTTTGTTTTGGGGGAAAAAGACAAAAATTCCACTTATTTAGAGGCAAAAAGCAGAAATTCCCCTTAATTTGGAGCAAAAATGAAGAAATTTCCCTTTTTTATGGCAAAAAGGTATGCATTCTTCTTATTTTCGTGCAAAAAGGGAGAAATTCCACGTATTTTGGAGCAAAATTGCAGAAATTCCCCTAATTGTGGGGCAAAAAGGCAGAAATTGCCTATATGTTGGGGCAAAAAAACAGATATTCTCCTTATTTTGGGGCAAAACTCAGAAATTCCACTTATTTTGGGGCAAAATTCCAGAAATTTCCCTTATTTTGGGGCAAAATTGCAGAAATTTCACTTATTTTGGGGCAAAATTGCAAAATTTCACTTATTTCAGAGTAAAAAAGTAGAAATTTTCTTATTTTGGGGCAAAAAGGCAGAAATTCCTAATATTTTGTGGCAAAAATGCAGAAATTCCCCTTATTTTGAGGTAAAAAGGCTGAAATTCCCTTTATTTGAGGGCAAAAGGCAAAAATTTCCTTTATTTTGGGGCAAAATTGCAGAAATTTTACTTATTTCAGGGTAATAAGTCAGAAATTTTCCTTTTTTTGGGGGCAAAAAAGACAGGAATTCCCTTTGTTTTGGGGGAAAAAGACAGAAATTCCACTTATTTAGAGGCAAAAAAGCAGAAATTCCCCTGATTTTGGAGCAAAAATGAAGAAATTTCCCTTTTTTATGGCAAAAAGTTATGCATTCTTCTTATTTTCGGGCAAAAAGGCAGAAATTCCCTGTATTTTGGAGCAAAATTGCAGAAATTCCCTTAATTGTTGGACAAAAATGCAGAAATTCTCTATATATTGGGGCAAAAAGACAGAAATTCTCCTTATTTTGTGTCAAAACTCAGAAATTCCACTTATTTTGGGGCAAAATTCCAGTAATTTCCCTTAATTTGGGGCAAAATTGCAGAAATTTCACTTATTTTTGGGCAAAATTGCAGAAATTTCACTTATTTTGGGGCAAAATTGCAGAAATTTCACTTATTTCAGAGAAAAAAGACAGAAATTTTCCTTATTTTGGGGCAAAAACGCAGAAATTCCTAATATTTTGTGACAAAAATGCAGAAATTCTCCTTGTTTTGAGGTAAAAAGGCTGAAATTCCCCTTATTTGGAGGCAAAAAGGCAGAAATTTCCTTAATTTTGGTGAAAAATTGCAGAAATTTCACTTACTTCAGGGTAATAAGTCAGAAATTTTCCTTATTTTGGGGCAAAAAAGACAGAAATTCCCTTTGTCTTGGGGGAAAAAGACAGAAATTCCACTTATTTAAAGGCCAAAAAGCAGAAATTCCCCTTATTTGGAGCAAAAATGAAGAAATTTCCATTTTTTATGGCAAAAAGTTATGCATTCTTCTTATTTCGGGGAAAAAGGCAGAAATTCCCCGTATTTTGGAGCAAAATTGCAGAATTTCTCCTAATTGTGGGGTAAAAATGCAGAAAATCTCTATATGTTGGGGCAAAAAGACAGAAATTCTCCTTATTTTGGGGCAAAACTAAGAAATTCCACTTATTTTGGGGCAAAATTCCAGAAATTTTCCTTATTTTGGGGCAAAATTGCAGAAATTTCACTTATTTTGGGGCAAATTTGAAGAAATTTTACTTATTTTGTGGCAAAATTGCAGAAATTTCACATATTTTAGGGAAAAAAGGCAGAAATTTTCTTTATTTTGGGGCAAAAATGCAGAAATTCCTAATATTTTCTGGCAAAAATGCAGAAATTTCCCTTATTTCGAGGTAAAAAGGCTGAAATTCCCTTTATTTGGGGGCAAAAAGGGAGAAATTTCCCTTATTTTGTGGCAAATTTGCAGAAATTTCACTTACTTCAGGGTAATAAGTCAGAATTTTTCCTTATTTTGGGGCAAAAAGACAGAAATTCCCTTTGTTTTGGGGGAAAAAACATAAATTCCACTTATTTAGAGGCAAAAAAGCAGAAATTCCCCTTTTTGGAGCAAAAACTAAGAAATTTCCCTTTTTTATGGCAAAAGGTATGCATTCTTCTTATTTTCGGGCAAAAGGCAGAAATTCCCCGTATTTTGGAGCAAAATTGAAGAAATTCCCCTAATTGTGGGGCCAAAAGGCAGAAATTGCCTATATGTTGGGGCAAAAAGACAGAAATTCTCCTTATTTTGGGGCAAAACTCAGAAATTCCACTTATTTTGGGGCAAAATTCCAGAAATTTCCCTTATTTTGGGGCAAAATTGCAGACATTTCACTTATTTTGGGGCAAAATTGCAGAAATTTCACATACTTCAGGGTAATAAGTCAGAAATTTTCCTTATTTTGGGGCAAAAAAGACAGAAATTCCCTTTGTCTTGGGGGAAAAAGACAGAAATTCTACTTATTTAAAGGCCAAAAAGCAGAAATTCCCCTTATTTTGGAGCAAAAATGAAGAAATTTCCATTTTTTATGGCAAAAAGTTATGCATTCTTCTTATTTTCGGGGAAAAAGGCAGAAATTCCCCGTATTTTGGAGCAAAATTGCAGAATTTCTCCTAATTGTGGGGCAAAAATGCAGAAAATCTCTATATGTTGGGGCAAAAAGACAGAAATTCTCCTTATTTTGGGGCAAAACTAAGAAATTCCACTTATTTTGGGGCAAAATTCCAGAAATTTTCTTTATTTTGGGGCAAAATTGCAGAAATTTCACTTATTTTGGGGCAAATTTGAAGAAATTTTACTTATTTTGTGGCAAAATTGCAGAAATTTCACATATTTTAGGGAAAAAAGGCAGAAATTTTCTTTATTTTGGGGCAAAAATGCAGAAATTCCTAATATTTTGTGGCAAAAATGCAGAAATTTCCCTTATTTCGAGGTAAAAAGGCTGAAATTCCCCTTATTTGGGGGCAAAAAGGCAGAAATTTCCCTTATTTTGGGGCAAATTTGCAGAAATTTCACTTACTTCAGGGTAATAAGTCAGAATTTTTCCTTATTTTGGGGCAAAAAGACAGAAATTCCCTTTGTTTTGGGGGAAAAAAACAGAAATTCCACTTATTTAGAGGCAAAAAAGCAGAAATTCCCCTTTTTGGAGCAAAAACTAAGAAATTTCCCTTTTTTATGGCAAAAGGTATGCATTCTTCTTATTTTCGGGCAAAAGGCAGAAATTCCCCGTATTTTGGAGCAAAATTGAAGAAATTCCCCTAATTGTGGGGCCAAAAGGCAGAAATTGCCTATATGTTTGGGCAAAAAGACAGAAATTCTCCTTATTTTGGGGCAAAACTCAGAAATTCCACTTATTTTGGGGCAAAATTCCAGAAATTTCCCTTATTTTGGGGCAAAATTGCAGACATTTCACTTATTTTGGGGCAAAATTGCAGAAATTTCACTTATTTAAGGAAAAAAAAGCAGAAATTTTCTTATTTTGGGGCAAAAAGGCAGAAATTCCTAATATTTTGTGGCATAAATGCAGAAATTCCCTTTATTTTGAGGTAAAAAGGCTGAAATTCCCCTTATTTGGGGTCAATAAGGCAAAATTTCCTTTATTTTGGGGCAAAATTGCAGAAATTTCACTTATTTAAGGGTTATAAGTCAGAAATTTTCTTTATTTTGGGACAAAAAAGACAGGAATTGCCTTTGCCTTGGGGGAAAAAGACAGAAATTCCACTTATTCAGAGGCAAAAAAGCAGAAATTCCCCTTATTTTGGAGCAAAAATGAAGAAATTTCCCTTTTTTATGGCAAAAAGGTATGCATTCTTCTTATTATCGGGCAGAAAAGCAGAAATTCTCCGTATTTTTGAGCAAAATTGCAGAAACTCCCCTAATTGTGGGGCAAAAATGCAGAAAATCTCTATATGTTGGAGCAAAAAGACCAAACTTCTCTTTATTTTGGGGCAAAACTCAGAAATTCCACTTATTTTGGGGCAAAATTACAGAAATTTTCCTTTTTTGGGGGCAAAATTGCAGAAATTTCACTTATTTTTGGGCAAATATAGAGAAATTTTACATATTTTGTAACAAAATTGCAGAAATTTCACTTATTTCAGGGAAAAAAGGCAGAAATTTTCCTTATTTTGTGGCAAAAAGGCAGAAATTACTAATATATTGTGGCAAAAATGCAGAAATTCCCCTTATTTCGAGGTAAAAAGGCTGAAATTCCTCTTATTTGGGGGCAAAAAGGCAAAAATTTCCTTTATTTTGGGGAAAAGTGCAGAAATTTCACTTACTTCAGGGTAATAAGTCAGAAATTTTTATTATTTTGGGGAAAAAAAGACAGGAATTCCCTTTGTTTTGGAGGATAAAGACAGAAATTCCACTTATTTAGAGGCAAAAAAGCAGAAATTCCCCTTATTTTAGAGCAAAAATGAAGAAATTTCTTTTTTATGGCAAAAATGTATGCATTCTTCTTATTTTCGGACAAAAAGGAAGAAATTCTCCGTATTTTGGAGCAAAATTGCAGAAATTTACAAATTGTGTGGCAAAAAGGCAGAAATTCTCTATATGTTGGGGCAAAAAGACAGAAATTCTTCTTATTTTGGGGAAATACTCAGAAATTCCACTTATTTGGGGGAAAAATTCCAGAAATTTCTCTTATTTTGGGACAAAATTGCAGAAATTTAACATATTTTGGGGCAAAATTGCAGAAATTTCACTTTTTTCAGGGAAAAAAATGAGAAATTTTCTTATTTTGGGGCAAAAAGGCAGAAATTCCTAATGTTTTGTGGAAATAATGCAGAAATTCTCCTTATTTTGAGATATGAAGGCTGAAATTCCCCTTATTTGGGGGCAAAAATGCAGAAATTCACCATATTTTGAGGTAAAAAGGCTGAAATTCCCCTTATTTGGAGGCAAAAATTCAGAAATTTCCCTTATTTTTTGGCAAAATTGCAGAAATTTCACTTACTTCAGGGTAATAAGTCAGAATTTTTCCTTATTTTGGTGCAAAAACACAAAAATTCCCTTTGTTTTGGGGGAAAAAGACAGAAATTCCACTTATTTAGAGGCAAAAAAGCAGAAATTCCTTTTATTTTGGAGCAAAAATAAAGAAATTTCCTTTTTATGGCAAAAAGGTATGCATTCTTCTTATTTTCGGGCAAAAAGGCAGAAATTCCCCGTATTTTGGAGCAAAATTGCAGAAATTCCCGTAATTGTGGGGCAAAAAGGCAGAAATTCTCGATATGCTGGGGCAAAAAACAGAAATTCTCCTTATTTTGGGGCAAAACTCAGAAATTTCACTTATTTTGGGGCAAAATTGCAGAAATTTCACTTATTTCAGAGAAAAAAGACAGAAATTTTCCTTATTTTGGGGCAAAAAGGCAGAAATTCCTAATATTTTGTGACAAAAATGCAGAAATTCCCCTTATTTTGAGGTAAAAAGGCTAAAATTCTCCTTATTTGGGGGCAAAAAGGCACTAATTTCCCTAATTTTGGTGCAAGATTGCAGAAATTTCACTTACTTCAGGGTAATAAGTCAGAATTTTTTCTTATTTTGGGGCAAAAAATACAGAAATTCCCTTTGTTTTGGGGAAATAAGAGAGAAATTCCACTTATTTAGAGGCAAAAAGCAGAAATTCCCCTTATTTTGGAGCAAAAATGAAGAAATTTCCCTTTTTTATGGCAAAAAAGTATGCATTCTTCTTATTTTCATGCAAAAAGCAGAAATTCTCCGTATTTTGGAGAAAAATTGCAGAAATTCCTCTAATTGTGGGGCAAAAAGGCAGAAATTGCCTATATGTTGGGCTAAAAAGACAGAAATTCTCCTTATTTTGCGGCAAAACTCAGAAATTCCACTTATTTTGGGGCAACATTCCAGAAATTTCCTTTATTTTGGGGCAAAATTGCAGAAATTTCACTTATTTTGGGGCAAAATTGGAGAAATTACACTTATTTCAGGGTAGTAAGTCAGAAATTTTCCTTATTTTGGGGCAAAAAAGACAGGAATTTTCTTTGTTTTGGGGGAAAAAGACAGAAATTCCACTTATTTAGAGGCAAAAAATCAGAAATTCCCCTTATTTTGGAGCAAAAATGAAGAAATTTCAATTTTTTATGGCAAAAAGGTATGCATTCTTCTTATTTTCGGGCAAAAAGGCAGAAATTCCCCGTATTTTGGAGCAAAATTTCAGAAATTCCCCTAATTGTGGGGCAAAAATGCAGAAATTCCCTTTAGTTAGGGCAAAAAGACAGAAATTCTCCTTATTTTGGGGCAAAACTCAGAAATTCCACTTATTTTGTGGCAAAATTGCAGAAATTTCCCTTATGTCAGGGTAATAAGTAAGAAATTTTCCTTATTTTGGGGCCAAAAAACAGAAATTCCCTTCGTTTTGGGGGAAATATACAGAAATTCCACTTATTTAGAGGCAAAAAGGCAGAAATTCCTAATATTTTGTGGCAAAAATGCAGAAATTCCCCTTATTTTGAGGTTAAAAGGCTGAAATTCCCTTTATTTGTGAGTAAAAAAACAGAAATTTCCCTTATTTTGGGGCAAAATTGCAGAAATTTCACATATTTCAGGGTAATAAGTAAGAAATTTTCCTTATTTTGGGGCAAAAAAGACAGAAATTCCCTTTGTTTTGGAGGAAAAAGACAGAAATTCCACTTAATTAGATGCAAAAAAGCAGAAATTCCCTTTATTTTGGAGCAAAAATGAAGAAATTTCCCTTTTTTATGGCAAAAAGCCATGCATTCTTCTTATTTTCGGGCAAAAAGGCAGAAATTCCCCATATTTTGGAGCAAAATTGCAGAAATTCCCCTAATTTGTCGGGCAAAAAGGCAGAAATTCCCTAAATGTTGGGGCAAAAAGACAGAAATTCTCCTTATTTTGTGCAAAACTCAGAAATTCCACTTATTTCGAAGCAAAATTCCAGAAATTTCACATATATTGGTGCAAAATTGCAGAAATTACACTTATTTTGGGGCAAAATTGCAGAAATTTCACTTATTTCAAAAAAAAAAGAAGAAATTTTTTTTATTTTGGGGTAAAAAGGCAGAAATTTCTTTTATTTTGGTACAAAATTGCAGAAATTTTTCTTATTTTGGAGCAAAAAGGCAGATATTTTCCATATTTTGGGGCAAAAATGCAGAAATTCCCCTTATTTTGAGTAAAAAGGCTGAAATTCCCCTTAATTGGGGGCAAACAGGCAGAAATTTCCTTATTTTGGGGCAAAATTGCAAAAATTTCACTTATTTCAGGGTAATCAGTCAGAAATTTTCCTTATTTTGGGGCAAAAAGACAGAAATTCCCTGTTTTTGGAGAAAAAGACAGATATTCCACTTTTTTAGAGGCAAAAAAGCAGAAATTCCTTTTATTTTGGAGCAAAAAAAAAGAAATTTCTCTTTTTGGTGGCAAAAGGTATACATTCCCCTTATTTTCAGGCTAAAAAGCAAAAATTCCCCGTATTTTGGAGCAAAATTGCAGAAATTCCCCTAATTGTGGGGCAAAAAGGCAGAAATTCCCTATATGTTAGGGCAAAAAAAAAGAAATTCTTTTTATTTTGGGGCAAAACTCAGAAATTCCACTTATTTTGGAGCAAAATTCCAGAAATTTCCCATATTTTGGGGCAAAATTGCAGAAATTTCACTTATTTTGGGGCAAAATTGCAGAAATTTCACTTATTTCAGTGAAAAAAGGCAGAAATTTTTCTTATTTTGGGGCAAAAAGGCAGAAATTCCTAATATTTTGTGGCAAAAATGCAGAAATTCCCCTTATTTTGAGGTAAAAATGCTGAAATTCCCCTTATTTGGGGGCAAAAAAGCAGAAATTTCCCTTATTTTGGGGCAAAATTGCAGAAATTTCACTTATTTTAGGGTAATAAGTCAGAAATTTTCCTTATTTTGGGCAAAAAAGACAGAAATTCCCTTTGTTTTGGGTGAAAAATACACAAATTCCACTTATTTAGAGGCAAAAAAGCAGAAATTCCCCTTATTTTGGTTCAAAATTGCAGAAATTTCACTTACTTCAGGGTAATAAGTCAGAAATTTTCCTTATTTGGGGGCAAAAAAGACAGAAATTACCTTTGTTTTGGGGGAAAAAGACAGAAATTCCACTTATATAGAGGCAAAAATGCAGAATTCCCCTTATTTTGGAGAAAATTGCAGAAATTTTCCTAATTGTGGTGCAAAAAGGCAGAAATTCCCTATATGTTTGAGCAAAAAGACAGAAATTCTCTTTATTTGGGAGCAAAACTCAGAAATTCCACTTATTTTGGGGCAAAATTCCAGAGATTTCCCTTATTTTGGGGCAAAATTGCAGAAATTTCACTTATGGCAGGGAAAAAAGGCAGAAAATTTCCTTATTTTGTGGCAAAAAGGCAGAAATTCCTAATATTTTGTGGCAAAAATGCAGATATTCCCCTTTATTTTGAGGTAAAAAGGCTGAAATTCCCCTTATTTGGGGGCAAAAAGGCAGGAATTTCCCTTATTTTGGGGCAAAATTGCAGAAATTTCACTTATTTCAGTGTAATAAGTCAGAAATTTTCCTTATTTTGGGGCAAAAAATCAGAAATTCCCTTTGTTTTGGGGGAAAAAGACAGAAATTCCACTTATTTAGAGGCATAAAAGCAGAAATTCCCCTCATTTTTGAGCAAAAATGAAGAAATTTCCCTTTTTTATGGCAAAAAGGTATGCATTCTTATTATTTTCGGACAAAAAAGGCAGAAATTCCCCGTATTTTGGAGCAAAATTGCAGAAATTCCTCTAATTGTGGGGCAAAAAGGCAGAAATTCCCTATATGTTGGGGCAAAAAGACAGAAATTCTCCTTATTTTAGGGCAAAACTCAGAAATTTAACTTATTTTGGGGCAAAATTGCAGAAATTTCACTTATTTCATAAAAAAAGCAGAAATTTTCTTATTTTGGAGCCAAAAGGCAGAAATTTCTTTTATTTTGTTACAAAATTGCAGAATTTTTTCTTATTTTGGGGCAAAAAGGCAGAAATTACCCATATTTTGAGGCAAAAATGCAGAAATTTTTTTTTATTTTGAGTTAAAAGGCTGAAATTCCCCTTATTTGGGGGCAAAAAGGCAGAAATTTCCTTATTTTGGGGCAAAATTGCAGAAATTTCACTTATTTCAGTGAAAAATGGCAGAAATTTTCCTTATTTTGGGGCATAAAGGCAGAAATTCCTAATATTTTGTGGCAAAAATGCAGAAATTCCCCTTATTTTGAGGTAAAAATGCTGAAATTCCCCTTATTTGGGGGCAAAAAAGCAGAAATTTCCCTTATTTTGGGGCAAAATTGCAGAAATTTCACTTATTTTAGGGTAATAAGTCAGAAATTTTCTTTTTTTTGGGCAAAAAAGACAGAAATTCCCTTTGTTTTAGGGGAAAAATACATAAATTCCACTTATTTAGAGGCAAAAAAGCAGAAATTCCCCTTATTTTGGTTCAAAATTGCAGAAATTTCACTTACTTCATGGTAATAAGTCAGAAATTTTCCTTATTTGGGGGCAAAAAAGACAGAAATTACCTTTGTTTTGGGGGAAAAAGACAGAAATTCCACTTATTTAGAGGCAAAAAGCAGAATTCCCTTTATTTTGGAGCAAAAATGAAGACATTTCCCTTTTTTATAGAAAAAGTTATGAATTCTTCTTATTTTCGGGCAAATAGGCAGAAATTCCCCGTATTTTGGAGCAAAATTGCAGAAATTCCCCTAATTGTGGGGCAAAAAGGCCGAAATTCCCTATATGTTGGGGCAAAAAGACAGAAATTCTTCTTATTTGTGGGCAAAACTCAGAAATTCCACTTATTTTGGGGCAAAATTCCAGAGATTTCCCATATTTGGGGGCAAAATTGCAGAAATTTTACTTATGGCAGGGAAAAAAGGCAGAAAATTTCCTTATTTTAGGGCAAAAAGGCAGAAATTCCTAATATTTTGTGGCAAAAATGCAGAAATTCCCCTTATTTTGAGGTAAAAGGGTGAAATTCATCTTTATTGGGGGTAAAAAGGCAGAAATTTCCCTTATTTTGGGGCAAAATTGCAGAAATTTCACTTATTTCAGGGTAATAAGTCAGAAAATTTCCTTATTTTGGTGCAAAAAGGACAGAAATTCCCCTTGTTTTGGGGGAAAAAGACAGAAATTCCACATATTTAGAGGCCAAAAAGCAGAAATTCCCCTTATTTTGGAGCAAAATTACAGAAATTTCCCTGTTTTATGGAAAAAGGTATGCATTCTTCTTATTTTCGGGCAAAAAGGCAGAAATTCCCCGTATTTTGGAGCAAAATTGCAGAAATTAACCTAATTGTGGGGCAAAAATGCAGAAATTCCCTATATGTTGGGGCAAAAAGACAGAAATTCTCCTTATTTTGGGGAAACTCCGAAATTCCACTCATTTTGGGGCAAAATTCCAGAAATTTCCCTTATTTTGGGGCAAAATTGCAGAAATTTCACTTATTTTGTGGCAAAATTAGAGAAATTTCACTTATTTCAGGAAAAAAAAGCAGAAATTTTTCTTATTTTGGGCAAAAAGACAGAAATTTCCCATATTTTGGGGCAAATATGCAGAAATTCCCATTCATTTTGAGGTAAAAAGGCTGAAATTCCCCTTATTTGGGGGCAAAAAGGCAGAAATTTCCCTTATTTTGAGGCAAAATTGCAGAAATTTCACTTATTTCAGGGTAATAAGTCAGAAATTTTCCTTATTTTGGGGCAAAAAAGACAGAAATTCCCTTTGTTTTGGGGGAAAAAGACAGAAATTCCACTTATTTAGAGTCATAAAAGCAGAAATTCCCCTCATTTTGGAGCAAAAATGAAGAAATTTTTCTTTTTTATGGCAAAAAGGTATGCATTCTTATTATTTTCGGACAAAAAAGGCAGAAATTCCCCGTATTTTGGAGCAAAATTGCAGAAATTCCCCTAATTGTGGTACAAAAAGGCAGAAATTCCCTATGTGTTGGGGCAAAAAGAGAGAAATTCTTTTTATTTTAGGGCAAAACTCAGAAATTTAATTTATTTTGGGGCAAAATTGCAGAAATTTCACTTATTTCATAAAAAAAGCAGAAATTTTCTTATTTTGGGGCAAAAAGGCAGAAATTTCTCTTATTTTGGGGCAAAATTGCAGAAATTTCACTTATGTAAGGGTAATAAGTCAGAAATTTTTCTTATTTTGGGGCCAAAAAACAGAAATTCCCATTGTTTTGGGGGAAAAAGTCAGAAATTCCACTTATTTAGAGGCAAAAATGCAGAAATTCCTAATATTTTGTGGCAAAAATGCAGAAATTCCCCTTATTTTGAGGTAAAAAGCTGAAATTCCCTTTATTTGGGTGCAAAAAGGCCGAAATTTTCTCTTATTTTGGGGAAAAATTGCAGAAATTTCACTTATTTCAGGGTAATAAGTCAGAAATTTTCCTTATTTTGGGGCAAAAAAGACAGAAATTCCCTTTGTTTTGGGGGAAAAAGACAGAAATTCCACTTATTTAGATGCAAAAAAGCAGAAATTCCCTTTATTTTGGAGCAAAAATGAAGAAATTTCCCTTTTTATGGCAAAAAGCTATGCATTCTTCTTATTTTCGGGCAAAAAGGCAGAAATTCCCCATATTTTGGAGCAAAATTGCAGAAATTCCCCTAATTGTGGGGCAAAAAGGCAGAAATTCCCTAAATGTTGGGGCAAAAAGACAGAAATTCTCCTTATTTTGGGGCAAAACTCAGAAATTCCACTTATTTCGGAGCAAAATTCCAGAAATTTCACTTATATTGGGGCAAAATTGCAGAAATTACACTTATTTTGGGGCAAAATTGCAGAAATTTCACTTATTTCAAAAAAAAGCAGAAATTCTCTTATTTTGGGGCAAAAAGGCAGAAATTCCTAATATTTTGTGGCTAAAATGCAGAAATTCCTTTTATTTTGAGGTAAAAATCCTGAAATTCCCCTTATTTGGGGGCAAAAAAGCAGAAATTTCCCTTATTTTGGGGCAAAATTGCAGAAATTTCACTTATTTCAGGGTAATAAGTCAGAAATTTTCTTTATTTTGGACAAAAAAGACAGAAATTCCCTTTGTTTTGGGGAAAAAATACATAAATTGCACTTATTTAGAGGCAAAAAAGCAGAAATTCCCCTTATTTTGGTTCAAAATTGCAGAAATTACACTTACTTCAGGGTAATAAGTAAAAAATTTTCCTTATTTGGGGGCAAAAAAGACAGAAATTACCTTTGTTTTGGGGGAAAAAGACAGAAATTCCACTTATTTAGTGGCAAAAAAGCAGAATTCCCCTTATTTTGGAGCAAAAATGAAGAAATTTCCCTTTTTTTGCCAAAAAGTTATGCATTCTTCTTATTTTCGGGCAAAAATGCAGAAATTCCCCGTATTTTGGAGCAAAATTGCAGAAATTCCCCTAATTCTGGGGCAAAAAGGCAGAAATTCCTTATATGTTTGGGCAAAAAGACAAAAATTCTCCTTATTTGGGGGCAAAACTCAGAAATTCCACTTATTTTGGGGCGAAATTCCAGAGATTTCCCTTATTTGGGGGCAAAATTGCAGAAATTTCACTTATGACAGGGAAAAAAGGCAGAAATTTTCCTTATTTTGGGGCAAAAAGCAGAAATTCCTAATATTTTGTGGCAAAAATGCAGAAATTCCCCTTATTTTGAGGTAAAAGGGTGAAATTCCTCTTATTTGGGATCAAAAAGGCAGAAATTTCCCTTATTTTGGGGCAAAATTGCAGAAATTTCACTTATGTCAGTGTAATAAGTCAGAAATTTTCCTTATTTTGTGGCCAAAAAACAGAAATTCCCTTTGTTTTGGGGGAAAAAGACAGAAATTCCACTTATTTAGAGGCAAAAATGCAGAAATTCCTAATATTTTGTGGCAAAAATGCAGAAATTCCCCTAATTTTGAGGTAAAATCTGAAATTCCCCTTATTTGGAAGCAAACAGGCAGAAATTTCCCTTATTTTGGGGAAAAATTGCAGAAATTTCACTAATTTCAGGGTAATAAGTCAGAAATTTTCCTTATTTTGGGGCAAAAAAGACAGAAATTCCCTTTGTTTTGGGGGAAAAAACAGAAATTCCACTTATATGGATGCAAAAAAGCAAATATTCCCTTTATTTTGGAGAAAAATTAAGAAATTTCCCTTTTTTATGGCAAAAAGCTATGCATTCTTCTTATTTTCGGGCAAAAAGGCAAAAATTCCCCATATTTTGGAGCAAAATTGTAGAAATTCCCCTAATTGTGGGGCAAAAAGGCAGAAATTTTCTAAATGTTGGGGCAAAAAGACAGAAATTCTCCTTATTTTGTGGCAAAACTCAGAAATTCCACTTATTTCGGAGCAAAATTCCAGAAATTTCACTTATATTGGGGCAAAATTGCAGAAATTACACTTATTTCAAAAAAAAGCAGAAATTTTCTTATTTTGGGGCAAAAAGGAAGAAATTTCATTTATTTTGGTACAAAATTGCAGAAATTTTTCTTATTTTGGAGCAAAAAGGCAGAAATTTTCCATATTTTGGGGCAAAAATGCAGAAATTCCCCTTATTTTGAGTAAAAAGGCTGAAATTCCCCTTAATTGGGGGCAAAAAGGCAGAAATTTCCTTATTTTGGGGCAAAATTGCAGAAATTACACTTATTTCAGGGTAATCAGTCAGAAATTTTCCTTATTTTGGGGCAAAATTGCAGAAAATTCACTTATTTTGGGGCAAAATTGCAGAAATTTCACTTTTTTCAGTGAAAAAAAGCAGAAATTTTCTTTATTTTGGAGCAAAAAGGCAGAAATTCCTAATATTTTGTGGCAAAAATACAGAAATTCCCCTTATTTTGAGGTAAAAATGCTGAAATTCCCCTTATTTGGGGGCAAAAAGCAGAAATTTCCCTTATTTTGGGGCAAAATTGCAGAAAGTTCACTTATTTCAGGGTAATAAGTCTGAAATTTTCCTTATTTTGGGAAAAAAAGACAGAAATTCCCTTTGTTTTGGGGGAAAAATACATAAATTGCACTTATTTAGAGGCAAAAAAGCAGAAATTCCCCTTATTTTGGTTCAAAATTGCAGAAATTACACTTACTTTAGTGTAATAAGTAAAAAATTTTCCTTATTTGGGGGCAAAGAAGACAGAAATTACCTTTGTTTTGGGGGAAAAAGACAGAAATTCCACTTATTTAGAGGCAAAAAAGCAGAATTCCCCTTATTTTGGAGCAAAAATGAAGAAATTTCCCTTTTTTATGCCAAAAAGTTATGCATTCTTCTTATTTTCGGGCAAAAATGCAGAAATCCCCGTATTTTGGAGCAAAATTGCAGAAATTCCCCTAATTGTGGGGCAAAAAGGCAGAAATTCCCTATATGTTGGGCTAAAAAGACCGAAATTCTCCTTATTTGGGGGCAAAACTCAGAAATTCCACTTATTTTGGGGCGAAATTCCAGAGATTTCCCTTATTTGGGGGCAAAATTGCAGAAATTTCACTTATGACAGGGAAAAAAGGCAGAAATTTTCCTTATTTTGGGGCCAAAATGCAGAAATTCCTAATATTTTGTGGCAAAATGCAGAAATTCCCCTTATTTTGAGGTAAAAGGGTGAAATTCCTCTTATTTGGGATCAAAAAGGCAGAAATTTCCCTTATTTTGGGGCAAAATTGCAGAAATTTCACTTATGTCAGGGTAATAGGTCAGAAATTTTCCTTATTTTGGGGCCAAAAAACAGAAATTCCCTTTGTTTTGGGGGAAAAAGACAGAAATTCCACTTATTTAGAGGCAAAAATGCAGAAATTCCTAATATTTTGTGGCAAAAATGCAGAAATTCCCCTTATTTTGAGGTAAAATCTGAAATTCCCCTTATTTGGAAGCAAAAAGGCAGAAATTTCCCTTATTTTGGGGAAAAAATTCAGAAATTTCACTTATTTAAGTGTAATAAGTCAGAAATTTTCCTTATTTTGGGGCAAAAAAGACAGAAATTCCCTTTGTTTTGGGGGGAAAAGACAGAAATTCCACTTATTTAGATGCAAAAAAGCAGAAATTCCCTTTATTTTGGAGAAAAAATAAAGAAATTTCCCTTTTTTATGGCAAAAAGCTATGCATTCTTCTTATTTTCGGGCAAAAAGGCAAAAATTCCCCATATTTTGGAGCAAAATTGCAGAAATTCCCCTAATTGTGGGGCAAAAAGGCAGAAATTCCCTAAATGTAGGGGCAAAATGACAGAAATTCTCCTTATTTTGGGGCAAAACTCAGAAATTCCACTTATTTCGGAGCAAAATTCCAGAAATTTCACTTATATTGGGGCAAAATTGCAGAAATTACACTTATTTCAAAAAAAAGCAGAAATTTTCTTATTTTGGGGCAAAAAGGAAGAAATTTCATTTATTTTGGTACAAAATTGCAGAAATTTTTCTTATTTTGGAGCAAAAAGGCAGAAATTTTCCATATTTTGGGGCAAAAATGCAGAAATTCCCCTTATTTTGAGTAAAAAGGCTGAAATTCCCCTTAATTGGGGGCAAAAAGGCAGAAATTTCCTTATTTTGGGGCAAAATTGCAGAAATTACACTTATTTCAGGGTAATCAGTCAGAAATTTTCCTTATTTTGGGACAAAATTGCAGAAAATTCACTTATTTTGGGGCAAAATTGCAGAAATTTCACTTTTTTCAGTGAAAAAAAGCACAAATTTACCTTATTTTGGAGCAAAAAGGCAGAAATTCCTAATATTTTGTGGCAAAAATGCAGAAATTCCCCTTATTTTGAGGTAAAAATGCTGAAATTCCCCTTTTTTGGGGCAAAAAGCAGAAATTTCCCTTATTTTGGGGCAAAATTGCAGAAAGTTCACTTATTTCAGGGTAATAAGTCAGAAATTTTCCTTATTTTGGGCAAAAAAGACAGAAATTCCCTTTGTTTTGGGGTAAAAATATATAAATTCCTCTTATTTAGAGGCAAAAAAGCAGAAATTCCCCTTATTTTGGTTCAAAATTGCAGAAGTTTCACTTACTTCAGGGTAATAAGTCAGAAATTTTCCTTATTTTGGGGCAAAAAAGACAGAAATTACCTTTGTTTTGGGGGAAAAAGACAGAAATTCCACTTATTTAGAGGCAAAAAAGCAGAATTCCCCTTATTTTGGAGCAAAAATGAAGAAATTTCCCTTTTTTATGCCAAAAAGTTATGCATTCTTCTTATTTTCGGGCAAAAATGCAGAAATTCCCCGTATTTTGGAGCAAAATTGCAGAAATTCCCCTAATTGTGGGGCAAAAAGTCAGAAATTCCCTAAATGTTGGGGCAAAAAGACAGAAATTCTCCTTATTTTGGGGCAAAACTCAGAAATTCCACTTATTTCGGAGCAAAATTCCAGAAATTTCACTTATATTGGGGCAAAATTGCAGAAATTACACTTATTTTGGGGCAAAATTGCAGAAATTTCACTTATTTCAAAAAAAAGCAGAAATTCTCTTATTTTGGGGCAAAAAGGCAGAAATTTCTTTTATTTTGGTACAAAATTGCAGAAATTTTTCTTATTTTGGAGCAAAAAGGCAGAAATTTTCCATATTTTGGGGCAAAAATGCAGAAATTCCCCTTATTTTGAGTTAAAAGGCTGAAATTCCCCTTAATTGAGGGCAAAAAGGCAGAAATTTCCTTATTTTGGGGCAAAATAGCAAAAATTTCACTTATTTCAGGGTAATCAGTCAGAAATTTTCCTTATTTTGGGGCAAAAAGACAGAAATTCCTTTTGTTTTTGGGGAAAAAGACAGATATTCCACTTTTTTAGAGGCAAAAAAGGAGAAATTTCTTTTTATTTTGGAGCAAAAATAAAGAAATTTCTCTTTTTTGTGGCAAAAGTTATGCATTCCCCTTATTTTCTGGCTAAAAAGCAGAAATTCCCCGTATTTTGGAGCAAAATTGCAGAAATTCCCCTAATTGTGGGGCAAAAAGGCAGAAAATCCCTATATGTTAGGGCAAAAAAACAAAAATTCTCTTTATTTTGGTGGCAAAACTCAGAAATTCCACTTATTTTGGGGCAAAATTCCAGAAATTTGCCTCATTTTGTGGCAAAATTGCCGAAATTTCACTTATTTTGGGGCAAAATTGCAGAAATTTCACTTATTTCAGTGAAAAAAGGCAGAAATTTTTTTATTTTGAGGCAAAAAGGCAGAAATTCCTAATATTTTGTGGCTAAAATGCAGAAATTCCTTTTATTTTGAGGTAAAAATCCTGAAATTCCCCTTATTTGGGGGCAAAAAAGCAGAAATTTCCCTTATTTTGGGGCAAAATTGCAGAAATTTCACTTATTTCAGGGTAATAAGTCAGAAATTTTCTTTATTTTGGACAAAAAAGACAGAAATTCCCTTTGTTTTGGGGAAAAAATACATAAATTGCACTTATTTAGAGGCAAAAAAGCAGAAATTCCCCTTATTTTGGTTCAAAATTGCAGAAATTTCACTTACTTCAGGGCAATAAGTAAAAAATTTTCCTTATTTGGGGGCAAAAAAGACAGAAATTACTTTTGTTTTGGGGGAAAAAGACAGAAATTCCACTTATTTAGTGGCAAAAAAGCAGAATTCCCCTTATTTTGGAGCAAAAATGTAGAAATTTCCCTTTTTTATGCCAAAAAGTTATGCATTCTTATTTTCGGGCAAAAATGCAGAAATTCCCCGTATTTTGGAGCAAAATTGCAGAAATTCCCATAATTCTGGGGCAAAAAGGCAGAAATTCCCTATATGTTGGGGCAAAAAGACAAAAATTCTCCTTATTTGGGGGCAACACTTAGAAATTCCACTTATTTTGGGGCGAAATTCCAGAGATTTCCCTTATTTGGGGGAAAAATTGCAGAAATTTCACTTATGACAGGGAAAAAAGGCAGAAATTTTCCTTATTTTGGGGCAAAAAGCAGAAATTCCTAATATTTTGTGGCAAAAATGCAGAAATTCCCCTTATTTTGAGGTAAAAGGGTGAAATTCCTCTTCTTTGGGATCAAAAATGCAGAAAATTCCCTTATTTTGGGGCAAAATTGCAGAAATTTCACTTATGTCAGGGTAATAAGTCAGAAATTTTCCTTATTTTGGGGCCAAAAAACAGAAATTCCCTTTGTTTTGGGGGAAAAAGACAGAAATTCCACTTATTTAGAGGCAAAAATGCAGAAATTCCTAATATTTTGTGGCAAAAATGCAGAAATTCCCCTAATTTTGAGGTAAAATCTGAAATTCCCCTTATTTGGAAGCAAAAAGGCAGAAATTTCCCTTATTTTGGGGAAAAATTGCAGAAATTTCACTTATTTCAGGGTAATAAGTCAGAAATTTTCCTTATTTTGGGGCAAAAAAGACAGAAATTCCCTTTGTTTTGGGGGGAAAAGACAGAAATTCCACTTATTTGGATGCAAAAAAGCAGAAATTCCCTTTATTTTGGAGAAAAATTAAGAAATTTCCCTTTTTTATGGCAAAAAGCTATGCATTCTTCTTATTTTCGGGCAAAAAGGCAAAAATTCCCCATATTTTGGAGCAAAATTGCAGAAATTCCCCTAATTGTGGGGCAAAAAGGCAGAAATTCCCTAAATGTTGGGGCAAAAAGACAGAAATTCTCCTTATTTTGGAGCAAAATTCAGAAATTCCACTTATTTCGGAGCAAAATTCCAGAAATTTCACTTATATTGGGGCAAAATTGCAGAAATTACACTTATTTCAAAAAAAAAGCAGAAATTTTCTTATTTTGGGGCAAAAAGGAAGAAATTTCATTTATTTTGGTACAAAATTGCAGAAATTTTTCTTATTATGGAGCAAAAAGGCAGAAATTTTCCATATTTTGGGGCAAAAATGCAGAAATTCCCCTTATTTTGAGTAAAAAGGCTGAAATTCCCCTTAATTGGGGGCAAAAAGGCAGAAATTTCCTTATTTTGGGGCAAAATTGCAGAAATTACACTTATTTCAGGGTAATCAGTCAGAAATTTTCCTTATTTTGGGGCAAAATTGCAGAAAATTCACTTATTTTGGGGCAAAATTGCAGAAATTTCACTTTTTTCAGTGAAAAAAAGCAGAAATTTTCCTTATTTTGGAGCAAAAATGCAGAAATTCCTAATATTTTGTGGCAAAAATGCAGAAATTCCCCTTATTTTGAGGTAAAAATGCTGAAATTCCCCTTATTTGGGGGCAAAAAGCAGAAATTTCCCTTATTTTGGGGCAAAATTGCAGAAAGTTCACTTATTTCAAGGTAATAGGTCAGAAATTTTCCTTATTTTGGGCAAAAAAGACAGAAATTCCCTTTGTTTTGGGGGAAAAATACATAAATTCCTCTTATTTAGAGGCAAAAAAGCAGAAATTCCCCTTATTTTGGTTCAAAATTGCAGAAATTTCACTTACTTCAGGGTAATAAGTCAGAAATTTTCCTTATTTTGGGGCAAAAAAGACAGAAATTACCTTTGTTTTGGGGGAAAAAGACAGAAATTCCACTTATTTAGAGGCAAAAAAGCAGAATTCCCCTTATTTTGGAGCAAAAATGAAGAAATTTCCCTTTTTTATGCCAAAAAGTTATGCATTCTTCTTATTTTCGGGCAAAAATGCAGAAATTCCCCGTATTTTGGAGCAAAATTGCAGAAATTCCCCTAATTGTGGGGCAAAAAGGCCGAAATTCCCTATATGTTGGGGCAAAAAGACAGAAATTCTCCTTATTTGGGGACAAAACTCAGAAATTCCACTTATTTTGGGGCGAAATTCCAGAGATTTCCCTTATTTGGGGGCAAAATTGCAAAAATTTCACTCATGACAGGGAAAAAAGGCAGAAATTTTCCTTATTTTGGGGCAAAAAGGCAGAAATTCCTAATATTTTGTGGCAAAAATGCAGAAATTCCCCTTATTTTGAGGTAAAAGGGTGAAATTCCTCTTATTTGGGATCAAAAAGGCAGAAATTTCCCTTATTTTGGGGCAAAATTGCAGAAATTTCACTTATGTCATGGTAATAAGTCAGAAATTTTCCTTATTTTGGGGCCAAAAAACAGAAATTCCCTTTGTTTTGGGGGAAAAAGACAGAAATTCCACTTATTTAGAGGCAAGAATGCAGAAATTCCTAATATTTTGTGGCAAAAATGCAGAAATTCCCCTTATTTTGAGGTAAAATCTGAAATTCCCCTTATTTGGAAGCAAAAAGGCAGAAATTTCCCTTATTTTGGGGAAAAAAATGCAGAAATTTCACTTATTTCAGTGTAATAAGTCAGAAATTTTCCTTATTTTGTGGCAAAAAAGACAGAAATTCTCTTTGTTTTGGTGGGAAAAGACAGAAATTCCACTTATTTAGATGCAAAAAAGCAGAAATTCCCTTTATTTTGGAGAAAAATTAAGAAATTTCCCTTTTTTATGGCAAAAAGCTATGCATTCTTCTTATTTTCGGGCAAAAAGGCAAAAATTCCCCATATTTTGGAGCAAAATTGCAGAAATTCCCCTAATTGTGGGGCAAAAAGGCAGAAATTCCCTAAATGTTGGGGCAAAAAGACAGAAATTCTCCTTATTTTGGGGCAAAACTCAGAAATTCCACTTATTTCGGAGCAAAATTCCAGAAATTTCACTTATATTGGGGCAAAATTGCAGAAATTACACTTATTTCAAAAAAAAAGCAGAAATTTTCTTATTTTGGGGCAAAAAGGCAGAAATTTCTTTTATTTTGGTACAAAATTGCAGAAATTTTTCTTATTTTGGAGCAAAAAGGCAGAAATTTTCCATATTTTGGGGCAAAAATGCAGAAATTCCCCTTATTTTGAGTAAAAAGGCTGAAATTCCCCTTAATTGGGGGCAAAAAGGCAGAAATTTCCTTATTTTGGGGCAAAATTGCAGAAATTACACTTATTTCAGGGTAATCAGTCAGAAATTTTCCTTATTTTGGGGCAAAATTGAGGAAAATTCACTTATTTTGGGGCAAAATTGCAGAAATTTCACTTTTTTCAGTGAAAAAAAGCAGAAATTTTCCTTATTTTGGAGCAAAAAGGCAGAAATTCCTAATATTTTGTGGCAAAAATGCAGAAATTCCCCTTATTTTGAGGTAAAAATGCGGAAATTCCCCTTATTTGGGGGCAAAAATCAGAAATTTCCCTTATTTTGGGGCAAAATTGCAGAAAGTTCACTTATTTCAGGGTAATAGGTCAGAAATTTTCCTTATTTTGGGCAAAAAAGACAGAAATTCCCTTTGTTTTGGGGGAAAAATACATAAATTCCTCTTATTTAGAGGCAAAAAAGCAGAAATTCCCCTTATTTTGGTTCAAAATTGCAGAATTTTCACTTACTTCAGGGTAATAAGTCAGAAATTTTCCTTATTTTGGGGCAAAAAAGACAGAAATTACCTTTGTTTTGGGGGAAAAAGACAGAAATTCCACTTATTTAGAGGCAAAAAAGCAGAATTCCCCTTATTTTGGAGCAAAAATGAAGAAATTTCCCTTTTTTATGCCAAAAAGTTATGCATTCTTCTTATTTTCGGGCAAAAATGCAGAAATTCCCCGTATTTTGGAGCAAAATTGCAGAAATTCCCCTAATTGTGGGGCAAAAAGGCCGAAATTCCCTATATGTTGGGGCAAAAAGACAGAAATTCTCCTTATTTGGGGGCAAAACTCAGAAATTCCACTTATTTTGGGGCGAAATTCCAGAGATTTCCCTTATTTGGGGGCAAAATTGCAGAAATTTCACATATGAGAGGGAAAAAAGGCAGAAATTTTCCTTATTTTAGGGCAAAAAGGCAGAAATTCCTAATATTTTCTGGCAAAAATGCAGAAATTCCCCTTATTTTGAGGTAAAATCTGAAATTCCCCTTATTTGGAAGCAAAAAGGCAGAAATTTCCCTTATTTTGGGGAAAAAATGCAGAAATTTCACTTATTTCAGGGTAATAAGTCAGAAATTTTCCTTATTTTGGGGCAAAAAAGACAGAAATTCCCTTTGTTTTGGGGGGAAAAGACAGAAATTCCACTTATTTAGATACAAAAAAGCAGAAATTCCCTTTATTTTGGAGAAAAATTAAGAAATTTCCCTTTTTTATGGCAAAAAGCTATGCATTCTTCTTATTTTCGGGCAAAAAGGCAAAAATTCCCCATATTTTAGAGCAAAATTGCAGAAATTCCCCTAATTGTGGGGCAAAAAGGCAGAAATTCCCTAAATGTTGGGGCAAAAAGACAGAAATTCTCCTTATTTTGGGGCAAAACTCAGAAATTCCACTTATTTCGGAGCAAAATTCCAGAAATTTCACTTATATTGGGGCAAAATTGCAGAAATTACACTTATTTCAAAAAAAAAAGCAGAAATTTTCTTATTTTGGGGCAAAAAGGAAGAAATTTCATTTATTTTGGTACAAAATTGCAGAAATTTTTCTTATTTTGGAGCAAAAAGGCAGAAATTTTCCATATTTTGGGGCAAAAATGCAGAAATTCCCCTTATTTTGAGTAAAAAGGCTGAAATTCCCCTTAATTGGGGGCAAAAAGGCAGAAATTTCCTTATTTTGGGGCAAAATTGCAGAAATTACACTTATTTCAGGGTAATCAGTCAGAAATTTTCCTTATTTTGGGGCAAAATTGCAGAAAATTCACTTATTTTGGGGCAAAATTGCAGAAATTTCACTTTTTTCAGTGAAAAAAAGCAGAAATTTTCCTTATTTTGGAGCAAAAAGGCAGAAATTCCTAATATTTTGTGGCAAAAATGCAGAAATTCCCCTTATTTTGAGGTAAAAATGCTGAAATTCCCCTTATTTGGGGGCAAAAAGCAGAAATTTCCTTTATTTTGGGGCAAAATTGCAGAAAGTTCACTTATTTCAGGGTAATAAGTCTGAAATTTTCCTTATTGTGGGAAAAAAGACAGAAATTCCCTTTGTTTTGGGGGAAAATACATAAATTCCTCTTATTTAGAGGCAAAAAAGCAGAAATTCCCCTTATTTTGGTTCAAAATTGCAGAAATTTCACTTACTTCAGGGTAATAAGTCAGAAATTTTCCTTATTTTGGGGCAAAAAAGACAGAAATTACCTTTGTTTTGGGGGAAAATGACAGAAATTCCACTTATTTAGAGGCAAAAAAGCAGAATTCCCCTTATTTTGGAGCAAAAATGAAGAAATTTCCCTTTTTATGCCAAAAAGTTATGCATTCTTCTTATTTTCGGGCAAAAATGCAGAAATTCCCCGTATTTTGGAGCAAAATTGCAGAAATTCCCCTAATTGTGGGGCAAAAAGGCAGAAATTCCCTATATGTTGGGGCAAAAAGACAGAAATTCTCCTTATTTGGGGGCAAAACTCAGAAATTCCACTTATTTTGGGGCGAAATTCCAGAGATTTCCCTTATTTGGGGGCAAAATTGCAAAAATTTCACTCATGACAGGGAAAAAAGGCAGAAATTTTCCTTATTTTGGGGCAAAAAGGCAGAAATTCCTAATATTTTGTGGCAAAAATGCAGAAATTCCCCTTATTTTGAGGTAAAAGGGTGAAATTCCTCTTATTTGGGATCAAAAAGGCAGAAATTTCCCTTATTTTGGGGCAAAATTGCAGAAATTTCACTTATGTCATGGTAATAAGTCAGAAATTTTCCTTATTTTGGGGCCAAAAAACAGAAATTCCCTTTGTTTTGGGGGAAAAAGACAGAAATTCCACTTATTTAGAGGCAAGAATGCAGAAATTCCTAATATTTTGTGGCAAAAATGCAGAAATTCCCCTTATTTTGAGGTAAAATCTGAAATTCCCCTTATTTGGAAGCAAAAAGGCAGAAATTTCCCTTATTTTGGGGAAAAAATGCAGAAATTTCACTTATTTCAGTGTAATAAGTCAGAAATTTTCCTTATTTTGGGGCAAAAAAGACAGAAATTCCCTTTGTTTTGGGGGGAAAAGACAGAAATTCCACTTATTTAGATGCAAAAAAGCAGAAATTCCCTTTATTTTGGAGAAAAATTAAGAAATTTCCCTTTTTTATGGCAAAAAGCTATGCATTCTTCTTATTTTCGGGCAAAAAGGCAAAAATTCCCCATATTTTGGAGCAAAATTGCAGAAATTCCCCTAATTGTGGGGCAAAAAGGCAGAAATTCCCTAAATGTTGGGGCAAAAAGACAGAAATTCTCCTTATTTTGGGGCAAAACTCAGAAATTCCACTTATTTCGGAGCAAAATTCCAGAAATTTCACTTATATTGGGGCAAAATTGCAGAAATTACACTTATTTCAAAAAAAAGCAGAAATTTTCTTATTTTGGGGCAAAAAGAAAGAAATTTCATTTATTTTGGTACAAAATTGCAGAAATTTTTCTTATTTTGGAGCAAAAAGGCAGAAATTTTCCATATTTTGGGGCAAAAATGCAGAAATTCCCCTTATTTTGAGTAAAAAGGCTGAAATTCCCCTTAATTGGGGGCAAAAAGGCAGAAATTTCCTTATTTTGGGGCAAAATTGCAGAAATTACACTTATTTCAGGGTAATCAGTCAGAAATTTTCCTTATTTTGGGGCAAAATTGCAGAAAATTCACTTATTTTGGGGCAAAATTGCAGAAATTTCACTTTTTTCAGTGAAAAAAAGCAGAAATTTTCCTTATTTTGGAGCAAAAAGGCAGAAATTCCTAATATTTTGTGGCAAAAATGCAGAAATTCCCCTTATTTTGAAGTAAAAATGCGGAAATTCCCCTTATTTGGGGGCAAAAAGCAGAAATTTCCCTTATTTTGGGGCAAAATTGCAGAAAGTTCACTTATTTCAGGGTAATAGGTCAGAAATTTTCCATATTTTGGGCAAAAAAGACAGAAATTCCCTTTGTTTTGGGGGAAAATACATAAATTCCTCTTATTTAGAGGCAAAAAAGCAGAAATTCCCCTTATTTTGGTTCAAAATTGCAGAAATTTCACTTACTTCAGGGTAATAAGTCAGAAATTTTCCTTATTTTGGGGCAAAAAAGACAGAAATTACCTTTGTTTTGGGGGAAAAAGACAGAAATTCCACTTATTTAGAGGCAAAAAAGCAGAATTCCCCTTATTTTGGAGCAAAAATGAAGAAATTTCCCTTTTTTATGCCAAAAAGTTATGCATTCTTCTTATTTTCGGGCAAAAATGCAGAAATTCCCCGTATTTTGGAGCAAAATTGCAGAAATTCCCCTAATTGTGGGGCAAAAAGGCAGAAATTCCCTATATGTTGGGGCAAAATGACAGATATTCTCCTTATTTGGGGGCAAAACTCAGAAATTCCACTTATTTTGGGGCGAAATTCCAGAGATTTCCCTTATTTGGGGGCAAAATTGCAGAAATTTCACATATGACAGGGAAAAAAGGCAGAAATTTTCCTTATTTTGGGGCAAAAAGGCAGAAATTCCTAATATTTTCTGGCAAAAATGCAGAAATTCCCCTTATTTTGAGGTAAAATCTGAAATTCCCCTTATTTGGAAGAAAAAAGGCAGAAATTTCCCTTATTTTGGGGAAAAAATGCAGAAATTTCACTTATTTCAGGGTAATAAGTCAGAAATTTTCCTTATTTTGGGGCAAAAAAGACAGAAATTCCCTTTGTTTTGGGGGGAAAAGACAGAAATTCCACTTATTTAGATGCAAAAAAGCAGAAATTCCCTTTATTTTGGAGAAAAATTAAGAAATTTCCCTTTTTTATGGCAAAAAGCTATGCATTCTTCTTATTTTCGGGCAAAAAGGCAAAAATTCCCCATATTTTAGAGCAAAATTGCAGAAATTCCCCTAATTGTGGGGCAAAAAGGCAGAAATTCCCTAAATGTTGGGGCAAAAAGACAGAAATTCTCCTTATTTTGGGGCAAAACTCAGAAATTCCACTTATTTCGGAGCAAAATTCCAGAAATTTCACTTATATTGGGGCAAAATTGCAGAAATTAAACTTATTTCAAAAAAAAAGCAGAAATTTTCTTATTTTGGGGCAAAAAGGAAGAAATTTCATTTATTTTGGTACAAAATTGCAGAAATTTTTCTTATTTTGGAGCAAAAAGGCAGAAATTTACCATATTTTGGGGCAAAAATGCAGAAATTCCCCTTATTTTGAGTATAAAGGCTGAAATTCCCCTTAATTGGGGGCAAAAAGGCAGAAATTTCCTTATTTTGGGGCAAAATTGCAGAAATTACACTTATTTCAGGGTAATCAGTCAGAAATTTTCCTTATTTTGGGGCAAAATTGCAGAAAATTCACTTATTTTGGGGCAAAATTGCAGAAATTTCACTTTTTTCAGTGAAAAAAAGCAGAAATTTTCCTTATTTTGGAGCAAAAAGGCAGAAATTCCTAATATTTTGTGGCAAAAATGCAGAAATTCCCCTTATTTTGAGGTAAAAATGCTGAAATTCCCCTTATTTGGGGGCAAAAAGCAGAAATTTCCTTTATTTTGGGGCAAAATTGCAGAAAGTTCACTTATTTCAGGGTAATAAGTCAGAAATTTTCCTTATTTTGGGCAAAAAAGACAGAAATTCCCTTTGTTTTGGGGGAAAAATACATAAATTCCTCTTATTTAGAGGCAAAAAAGCAGAAATTCCCCTTATTTTGGTTCAAAATTGCAGAATTTTCACTTACTTCAGGGTAATAAGTCAGAAATTTTCCTTATTTTGGGGCAAAAAAGACAGAAATTACCTTTGTTTTGGGGGAAAAAGACAGAAATTCCACTTATTTAGAGGCAAAAAAGCAGAATTCCCCTTATTTTGGAGCAAAAATGAAGAAATTTCCCTTTTTTATGCCAAAAAGTTATGCATTCTTCTTATTTTCGGGCAAAAATGCAGAAATTCCCCGTATTTTGGAGCAAAATTGCAGAAATTCCCCTAATTGTGGGGCAAAAAGGCAGAAATTCCCTATATGTTGGGGCAAAAAGACAGAAATTCTCCTTATTTGGGGGCAAAACTCAGAAATTCCACTTATTTTGGGGCGAAATTCCAGAGATTTCCCTTATTTGGGGGCAAAATTGCAAAAATTTCACTCATGACAGGGAAAAAAGGCAGAAATTTTCCTTATTTTGGGGCAAAAAGGCAGAAATTCCTAATATTTTGTGGCAAAAATGCAGAAATTCCCCTTATTTTGAGGTAAAAGGGTGAAATTCCTCTTATTTGGGATCAAAAAGGCAGAAATTTCCCTTATTTTGGGGCAAAATTGCAGAAATTTCACTTATGTCAGGGTAATAAGTCAGAAATTTTCCTTATTTTGGGGCCAAAAAACAGAAATTCCCTTTGTTTTGGGGGAAAAAGACAGAAATTCCACTTATTTAGAGGCAAGAATGCAGAAATTCCTAATATTTTGTGGCAAAAATGC
Source organism: Micromys minutus (assembly GCF_963924665.1). NCBI lineage: Eukaryota > Metazoa > Chordata > Mammalia > Rodentia > Muridae > Micromys > Micromys minutus. Next base: position 1,989,240 of record NW_027667262.1, read on the forward strand.
AGAAATTCCCCTTATTTTGAGGTAAAATCTGAAATTCCCCTTATTTGGAAGCAAAAAGGCAGAAATTTCCCTTATTTTGGGGAAAAAATGCAGAAATTTCACTTATTTCAGTGTAATAAGTCAGAAATTTTCCTTATTTTGGGGCAAAAAAGACAGAAATTCCCTTTGTTTTGGGGGGAAAAGACAGAAATTCCACTTATTTAGATGCAAAAAAGCAGAAATTCCCTTTATTTTGGAGAAAAATTAAGAAATTTCCCTTTTTTATGGCAAAAAGCTATGCATTCTTCTTATTTTCGGGCAAAAAGGCAAAAATTCCCCATATTTTGGAGCAAAATTGCAGAAATTCCCCTAATTGTGGGGCAAAAAGGCAGAAATTCCCTAAATGTTGGGGCAAAAAGACAGAAATTCTCCTTATTTTGGGGCAAAACTCAGAAATTCCACTTATTTCGGAGCAAAATTCCAGAAATTTCACTTATATTGGGGCAAAATTGCAGAAATTACACTTATTTCAAAAAAAAAGCAGAAATTTTCTTATTTTGGGGCAAAAATGCAGAAATTCCCCTTATTTTGAGTAAAAAGGCTGAAATTCCCCTTAATTGGGGGCAAAAAGGCTGAAATTTCCTTATTTTGGGGCAAAATTGCAGAAATTACACTTATTTCAGGGTAATCAGTCAGAAATTTTCCTTATTTTGGGCAAAAAAGACAGAAATTCCCTTTGTTTTGGGGGAAAAATACATAAATTCCACTTATTTAGAGGCAAAAAAGCAGAAATTCCCTTTATTTTGGTTCAAAATTGCAGAAATTTCACTTACTTCAGGGTAATAAGTCAGAAATTTTCCTTATTTTGGGGCAAAAAAGACAGAAATTACCTTTGTTTTGGGGGAAAAAGACAGAAATTCCACTTATTTAGAGGCAAAAAAGTAGAATTCCCCTTATTTTGGAGCAAAAACGAAGAAATTTCACTTTTTAATGCAAAAAGTTATGCATTCTTCTTATTTTCGGGCAAAAAGGCAGAAATTCCCCGTATTTTGGAGCAAAATTGCAGAAATTCCCCTAATTGTGTGGCAAAAAGGCAGAAATTCCCTATATGTTGGGGCAAAAAGACAGAAATGCTCCTTATTTGGGGGCAAAACTCAGAAATTCCACTTATTTTGGGGCAAAATTACAGAGATTTCCCTTATTTTGGGGCAAAATTGCAGAAATTTCACTTATGGCAGGGAAAAAAGGCAGAAAATTTCATTATTTTGGGGCAAAAGTCAGAAATTCCTAATATTTTGTGGCAAAAATTCAGAAATTCCCCTTATTTTGAGGTAAAAGGATGAAATTTCTCTTATTTGGGGGCAAAAGGCAGAAATTTCCCTTATTTTGGGGCAAAATTGCAGAAATTTCACTTATTTCAGGGTAATAAGTCAGAAAATTTCCTTATTTTGGTGCAAAAAAGACAGAAATTCCCCTTGTTTTGGGGGAAAAAGACGGAAATTCCACATATTTAGAGGCAAAAAAGCAGAAATTCCCCTTATTTTGGAGTAAAATTACAGAAATTTCCCTTTTTTACGGAAAAAGGTATGCATTCTTCTTATTTTCGGGCAAAAAGGCAGAAATTCCCCGTATTTTGGAGCAAAATTGCAAAAATTAATCTAATTGTGGGGCAAAAATGCAGAAATTCCCTATATGTTGGGGCAAAAAGACAGAAATTCTCCTTATTTTGGGGAAACTCAGAAATTCCACTCATTTTGGGGCAAAATTCCAGAAATTTCCCTTATTTTGGGGCAAAATTGCAGAAATTTCACTTATTTTGTGGCAAAATTAGAGAAATTTCATTTATTTCAGAGAAAAAAAAGCAGAAAATTTCTTATTTTGGGGCAAATAGGCAGAAATTTCCCATATTATGGGGCAAACATGCAGAAATTCCCCTTCATTTTGAGGTAAAAAGGCTGAAAATCCCCTTATTTGGGGGTAAAAATGCAGAAATTTTCCTTATTTTGGGGCAAAATTTCAGAAATTCCCCTAATTGTGGGGCAAAAAGGCAGAAATTCCCTAAATGTTAGGGCAAAAAGACAGAAATTCTCCTTATTTTGGGGCAAAACTCAGAAATTCCACTTATTTCGGAGCAAAATTCCAGAAATTTCACTTATATTGGGGCAAAATTGCAGAAATTACACTTATTTTGGGGCAAAATTGCAGAAATTTCACTTATTTCAAAAAAAAAGCAGAAATTTTCTTATTTTGGGGCAAAAAGGCAGAAATTTCTTTTATTTTGGTACAAAATTGCAGAAATTTTTCTTATTTTGGAGCAAAAAGGCAGAAATTTTCCATATTTTGGGGCAAAAATGCAGAAATTCCCCTTATTTTGAGTAAAAAGGGTGAAATTCCCCTTAATTGGGGGCAAAAAGGCAGAAATTTCCTTAATTTGGGGCAAAATTGTAAAAATTTCACTTATTTCAGGATAATCAGTCAGAAATTTTGCTTATTTTGGGGCAAAATTCCAGAGATTTCCCTTATTTTGGGGCAAAATTGCAGAAATTTCACTTATGGCAGGGAAAAAAAACAGAAAATTTCATTATTTTGGGGCAAAAAGTCAGAAATTCCTAATATTTTGTGGCAAAAATGCAGAAATTCCCCTTATTTTGAGGTAAAAGGGTGAAATTCCTCTTATTTGGGGGCAAAAAGGCAGAAATTTCCCTTATTTTTGGGCAAAATTGCAGAAATTTCACTTATTTCAGGGTAATAAGTCAGAAATTTTCCTTATTTTGGGCAAAAAAGACAGAAATTCCCTTTGTTTTGGGGGAAAAATACATAAATTCCACTTATTTAGAGGCAAAAAAGCAGAAATTCCCCTTATTTTGGAGCAAAATTACAGAAATTTCCCTTTTTTATGGAAAAAGGTATGCATTCTTCTTATTTTCGGGCAAAAAGGCAGAAATTCCCCGTATTTTGGAGCAAAATTGCAGAAATTAACCTAATTGTGGGGCAAAATTGCAGAAATTCCCTATATGTTGGGGCAAAAAGACAGAAATTCTCCTTATTTTGGGGAAACTCAGAAATTCCACTCATTTTGGGGCAAAATTCCAGAAATTTCCCTTATTTTGGGGCAAAATGCAGAAATTTCACTTATTTTGTGGCAAAATTAGAGAAATTTCACTTATTTCAGGGAAAAAAAGCAGAAATTTTTTTTTTGGTGAAAAAGGCAGAAATTTCCCATATTTTGGTACAAAATTGCAGAAATTTTTCTTATTTTGGGCAAAAAGGCAGAAATTTCCCATATTTTGGGGCAAACATGCAGAAATTCCCCTTCATTTTGAGGTAAAAAGGCTGAAATTCCCCTTATTTGGGGGTAAAAAGGCAGAAATTTCCCTTATTTTGGGGCAAAATTGCAGAAATTTCACTTATCTCAGGGTAATAAGTCAGAAATTTTCCTTATTTTGGGGCAAAAAATACAGAATTTCCTTTTGTTTTGCGGGAAAAAGACAGAAATTCCACGTATTTAGAGGTATAAAAGCAGAAATTCCCCTCATTTTGGAGCAAAAATGAAGAAATTTCCCTTTTTTATGGCAAAAAGGTATGCATTCTTATTATTTTCGGACAAAAATGGCAGAAATTCTCCGTATTTTGGAGCAAAATTGCAGAAATACCCCTAATTGTGGGGCAAAAAGGCAGAAATTCCCTATATTTTGGGGCAAAAAGACAGAAATTCTCCTTATTTTAGGGCAAAATTCAGAAATTTAACTTATTTTTGAGCAAAATTGCAGAAATTTCACTTATTTCATAAAAAAAGGAGAAATTTTCTTATTTTGGAGCCAAAAGGCAGAAATTTCTTTTATTTTGTTACAAAATTGCAGAATTTTTTCTTATTTTGGGGCAAAAAGCAGAAATTTCCCATATTTTGGGGCAAAAATGCAGAAATTTTTTTTATTTTGAGTTTAAATGCTGAAATTCCCCTTATTTGGGGGCAAAAAGGCAGAAATTTCTCTTATTTTGGAACAAAATTGCAGAAATTTCACTTATGTCAGGGTAATAAGTCAGAAATTTTCCTTTTTTGGGGCCAGAAAACAGAAATTCCCTTTGTTTTGGGGGAAAAAGACAGAAATTCCACTTATTTAGAGGCAAAAATGCAGAAATTCCTAATATTTTGTGGCAAAAATGCAGAAATTCCCCTTATTTTGAGGTAAAAAGCTGAAATTCCCCTTATTTGGGAGCAAAAAGGCAGAAATTTCCCTTATTTTGGGGAAAAATTGCAGAAATTTCACTTATTTCAGGGTAATAAGTCAGAAATTTTCCTTATTTTGGGGCAAAAAAACAGAAATTCCCTTTGTATTGGGGGACAAAGACAGAAATTCCACATATTTAGAGGCATAAAAGTAGAAATTCCCCTTCTTTTGGAGCAAAAATGAAGAAATTTTCCTTTTTTATGGCAAAAAGGTATGGATTCTCCTTATTTTCGGGCAAAAAGGCAGAAATTCCCCGTATTTTGGAGCAAAATTGCAGAAATTCCCCTAATTGTGGGGCAAACAGGAAGAAATTCCTTATATGTTGGGGCAAAAAGACAGAAATTCTCCTTTTTTGGGTCAAAACTCAGAAATTCCACATATTTCCGGGCAAAATTCCAGAAATTTCACATATTTTGGGGCAAAATTGGAGAAATTTCACTTATTTTGGGGCAAAATTTCAGAAATTTCACTTATTTCAGAAAAAAAAATCAGAAATTTTCTTATTGGGAAGCAAAAAGGCACAAATTTCTTTTTTATTTTGTTACAAAATTGCAGAAATTTCCCTTATTTTGGGACAAAATTGCAGAAATTTCCCTTATTTTGGGGCAAAATTGCAGAAATTTCACTTATTTCAGGAAAAAAAGGCAGAAATTTTCCTTATTTTGAGGCAAAAAAGCAGAAATTCCTAATATTTTGTGGAAAAAATGCAGAAATTCTCCTTATTTTGAGGTAAAAGGGTGAAATTCCTCTTATTTGGGAGCAAAAAGTCAGAAATTTCCCTTATTTTGGGGCAAAATTGCAGAAATTTCACTTATTTCAGGGTAATAAGTCAGAATTTTTTTTTAATTTGGTGCAAAAAAGACAGAAATTCCCTTTGTTTTGGCGGAAAAAGACAGAAATTCCACATATTTAGAGGCAAAAAAGCAGAAATTCCCCTTATTTTGGAGCAAAATTACAGAAATTTCCCTTTTTTATGGCAAAAAGGTATGCATTCTTCTTATTTTCGGGCAAAAATGCAGAAATTCCTTGTATTTTAGAGCAAAATTGCAGAAATTAACCTAACTGTGGGGCAAAAAGGCAGAAATTCCCTATATGTTGGGGCAAAAAGACAAAAATTCTCCTTATTTTGGGGCAAAACTCAGAAATTCCACTTATTTTGGGGCAAAATTCCAGAAATTTCCCTTATTTGGGGCAAAATTGCAGAAATTTCACTTATTTTGGGGCAAAATTGAAGAAATTTCACTTATTTCAAGGAAAAAAAGCAGAAATTATCTTATTTTGGGGCAAAAAGGCAGAAATTTCTAATATTTTGGTACAAAATCGCAGAAATTTTTCTTATTTTGGGCAAAAAGGCAGAAATTTTCCATATTTTGGGGCAAAAATGCAGAAATTCCCCTTATTTTGAATAAAAAGGCTGAAATTCCCCTTAATTGGGGGCAAAAGGCAGAAATTTCCTTAATTTGGGGCAAAATTGTAAAAATTTCACTTATTTCAGGATAATCAGTCAGAAATTTTGCTTATTTTGGGGCAAAATTGCAGAAAATTTACTTATTTTGGGGCAAAATTGCAGAAATTTCACTTATTTAAGTGAAAAAAGGCAGACATTTTCCTTATTTTGGGGCAAAAAGGCAGAAATTCCTAATATTTTGTGGCAAAAATGCAGAAGTTCCCGTTATTTTGAGGTAAAAATGCTGAAATTCCCCTTATTTGGGGGCAAGAAAGCAGAAATTTCCCTTATTTTGGGGCAAAATTGAAGAAAGTTCATTTATTTCAGGGTAATAAGTCAGAAATTTTCCTTATTTTGGGCAAAAAAGACAGAAATTCCCTTTGTTTTGGGGGAAAAATACATAAATTCCACTTATTTAGAGGCAAAAAAGCAGAAATTCCCCTATTTTGGTTCAAAATTGCAGAAATTTCACTTACTTCAGGGTAATAAGTCAGAAATTTTCCTTATTTAGGGGCAAAAAAGACAGAAATTACCTTTGTTTTGGGGGAAAAAGACAGAAATTCCACTTATTTAGAGGCAAAAAAGCAGAATTCCCCTTATTTTGGAGCAAAAATGAAGAAATTTCCATTTTTTATGGCAAAAAGTTATGCATTCTTCTTATTTTCGGGCAAAAAGGCAGAAATTCCCCGTATTTTGGAGCAAAATTGAAGAAATTCCCCTAATTGTGGGGCAAAAAGGCAGAAATTCCCTATATGTTGGGGCAAAAAGCCAGAAATTCTCCTTATTTGGGGGCAAAACTCAGAAATTACACTTATTTTGGGGCAAAATTCCAGAGATTTCCCTTATTTTGGGGCAAAATTGCAGAAATTTCACTTATGGCAGGGAAAAAAAACAGAAAATTTCATTATTTTGGGGCAAAAAGTCAGAAATTCCTAATATTTTGTGGCAAAAATGCAGAAATTCCCCTTATTTTGAGGTAAAAGGGTGAAATTCCTCTTATTTGGGGGCAAAAAGGCAGTAATTTCCCTTATTTTTGGGCAAAATTGCAGAAATTTCACTTATTTCAGGGTAATAAGTCAGAAATTTTCCTTATTTTGGGCAAAAAAGACAGAAATTCCCTTTGTTTTGGGGAAAAAATACATAAATTCCACTTATTTAGAGGCAAAAAAGCAGAAATTCCCCTTATTTTGGAGCAAAATTACAGAAATTTCCCTTTTTTATGGAAAAAGGTATGCATTCTTCTTATTTTCGGGCAAAAAGTCAGAAATTCCCCGTATTTTGGAGCAAAATTGCAGAAATTAACCTAATTGTGGGGCAAAAATGCAGAAATTCCCTATATGTTGGGGCAAAAAGACAGAAATTCTCCTTATTTTGGGGAAACTCAGAAATTCCACTCATTTTGGGGCAAAATTCCAGAAATTTCCCTTATTTTGGGGCAAAATTAGAGAAATTTCACTTATTTCAGGGAAAAAAAGAAGAAATTTTCTTATTTTGGTGAAAAAGGCAGAAATTTCCCATATTTTGGTACAAAATTGCAGAAATTTTTCTTATTTTGGGCAAAAAGGCAGAAATTTCCCATATTTTGGGGCAAACATGCAGAAATTCCCCTTCATTTTGAGGTAAAAAGGCTGAAATTCCCCTTATTTGGGGGTAAAAAGGCAGAAATTTCCCTTATTTTGGGGCAAAATTGCAGAAATTTTACTTATCTCAGGGTAATAAGTCAGAAATTTTCCTTATTTTGGGGCAAAAAATACAGAATTTCCTTTTGTTTTGCGGGAAAAAGACAGAAATTCCATGTATTTAGAGGTATAAAAGCAGAAATTCCCCTCATTTTGGAGCAAAAATGAAGAAATTTCCCTTTTTTATGGCAAAAAGGTATGCATTCTTATTATTTTCGGACAAAAATGGCAGAAATTCTCCGTATTTTGGAGCAAAATTGCAGAAATACCCCTAATTGTGGGGCAAAAAGGCAGAAATTCCCTATATTTTGGGGCAAAAAGACAGAAATTCTCCTTATTTTAGGGCAAAATTCAGAAATTTAACTTATTTTTGAGCAAAATTGCAGAAATTTCACTTATTTCATAAAAAAAGGAGAAATTTTCTTATTTTGGAGCCAAAAGGCAGAAATTTCTTTTATTTTGTTACAAAATTGCAGATTTTTTTCTTATTTTGGGGCAAAAAGGCAGAAATTTCCCATATTTTGGGGCAAAAATGCAGAAATTTTTTTTTATTTTGAGTTTAAATGCTGAAATTCCCCTTATTTGGGGGGAAAAAGGCAGAAATTTCTCTTATTTTGGAACAAAATTGCAGAAATTTCACTTATGTCAGGGTAATAAGTCAGAAATTTTCCTTTTTGGGGGCCAGAAAACAGAAATTCCCTTTGTTTTGGGGGAAAAAGACAGAAATTCCACTTATTTAGAGGCAAAAATGCAGAAATTCCTAATATTTTGTGGCAAAAATGCAGAAATTCCCCTTATTTTGAGGTAAAAAGCTGAAATTCCCCTTATTTGGGAGCAAAAAGGCAGAAATTTCCCTTATTTTGGGGAAAAATTGCAGAAATTTCACTTATTTCAGGGTAATAAGTCAGAAATTTTCCTTATTTTGGGGCAAAAAAACAGAAATTCCCTTTGTTTTGGGGGAAAAATACATAAATTCCACTTATTTAGAGGCAAAAAAGCAGAAATTCCCCTTATTTTGGAGCAAAATTACAGAAATTTCCCTTTTTTATGGAAAAAGGTATGAATTCTTCTTATTTTCGGGCAAAAAGGCAGAAATTCCCCGTATTTTGGAGCAAAATTGCAGAAATTAACCTAATTGTGGGGCAAAAATGCAGAAATTCCTTATATGTTGGGGCAAAAAGACAGAAATTCTCCTTATTTTGGGGAAACTCAGAAATTCCACTCATTTTGGGGCAAAATTCCAGAAATTTCCCTTATTTTGGGGCAAAATGCAGAAATTTCACTTATTTTGTGGCAAAATTAGAGAAATTTCACTTATTTCAGGGAAAAAAATCAGAAATTTTTTTTGGTGAAAAAGGCAGAAATTTCCCATATTTTGGTACAAAATTGCAGAAATTTTTCTTATTTTGGGCAAAAAGGCAGAAATTTCCCATATTTTGGGGCAAACATGCAGAAATTCCCCTTAATTTTGAGGTAAAAAGGCTGAAATTCCCCTTATTTGGGGGTAAAAAGGCAGAAATTTCCCTTATTTTGGGGCAAAATTGCAAAAATTTCACTTATCTCAGGGTAATAAGTCAGAAATTTTCCTTATTTTGGGGCAAAAAATACAGAATTTCCTTTTGTTTTGCGGGAAAAAGACAGAAATTCCACGTATTTAGAGGTATAAAAGCAGAAATTCCCCTCATTTTGGAGCAAAAATGAAGAAATTTCCCTTTTTTATGGCAAAAAGCTATGCATTCTTATTATTTTCGGACAAAAATGGCAGAAATTCTCCGTATTTTGGAGCAAAATTGCAGAAATACCCCTAATTGTGGGGCAAAAAGGCAGAAATTCCCTATATTTTGGGGCAAAAAGACAGAAATTCTCCTTATTTTAGGGCAAAATTCAGAAATTTAACTTATTTTTGAGCAAAATTGCAGAAATTTCACTTATTTCATAAAAAAAGGAGAAATTTTCTTATTTTGGAGCCAAAAGGCAGAAATTTCTTTTATTTTGTTACAAAATTGCAGAATTTTTTCTTATTTTGGGGCAAAAAGCAGAAATTTCCCATATTTTGGGGCAAAAATGCAGAAATTTTTTTTATTTTGAGTTTAAATGCTGAAATTCCCCTTATTTGGGGGCAAAAAGGCAGAAATTTCTCTTATTTTGGAACAAAATTGCAGAAATTTCACTTATGTCAGGGTAATAAGTCAGAAATTTTCCTTTTTTGGGGCCAGAAAACAGAAATTCCCTTTGTTTTGGGGGAAAAAGACAGAAATTCCACTTATTTAGAGGCAAAAATGCAGAAATTCCTAATATTTTGTGGCAAAAATGCAGAAATTCCCCTTATTTTGAGGTAAAAAGCTGAAATTCCCCTTATTTGGGAGCAAAAAGGCAGAAATTTCCCTTATTTTGGGGAAAAATTGCAGAAATTTCACTTATTTCAGGGTAATAAGTCAGAAATTTTCCTTATTTTGGGGCAAAAAAACAGAAATTCCCTTTGTATTGGGGGACAAAGACAGAAATTCCACATATTTAGAGGCATAAAAGTAGAAATTCCCCTTCTTTTGGAGCAAAAATGAAGAAATTTTCCTTTTTTATGGCAAAAAGGTATGGATTCTTCTTATTTTCGGGCAAAAAGGCAGAAATTCCCCGTATTTTGGAGCAAAATTGCAGAAATTCCCCTAATTGTGGGGCAAACAGGCAGAAATTCCTTATATGTTGGGGCAAAAAGACAGAAATTCTCCTTATTTTGGGTCAAAAGCCAGAAATTCCACATATTCCGGGCAAAATTCCAGAAATTTCACATATTTTGGGGCAAAATTGGAGAAATTTCACTTATTTTGGGGCAAAATTTCAGAAATTTCACTTATTTCAGAAAAAAAATCAGAAATTTTCTTATTGGGAAGAAAAAAGGCACAAATTTCTTTTATTTTGTTACAAAATTGCAGAAATTTCCCTTATTTTGGGACAAAATTGCAGAAATTTCCCTTATTTTGGGGCAAAATTGCAGAAATTTCACTTATTTCAGGAAAAAAAGGCAGAAATTTTCCTTATTTTGAGGCAAAAAAGCAGAAATTCCTAATATTTTGTGGAAAAAATGCAGAAATTCTCCTTATTTTGAGGTAAAAGGGTGAAATTCCTCTTATTTGGGAGCAAAAAGTCAGAAATTTCCCTTATTTTGGGGCAAAATTGCAGAAATTTCACTTATTTCAGGGTAATAAGTCAGAAATTTTTTTTAATTTGGTGCAAAAAAGACAGAAATTCCCTTTGTTTTGGCGGAAAAAGACAGAAATTCCACATATTTAGAGGCAAAAAAGCAGAAATTCCCCTTATTTTGGAGCAAAATTACAGAAATTTCCCTTTTTTATGGCAAAAAGGTATGCATTCTTCTTATTTTCGGGCAAAAATGCAGAAATTCCTTGTATTTTAGAGCAAAATTGCAGAAATTAACCTAACTGTGGGGCAAAAAGGCAGAAATTCCCTATATGTTGGGGCAAAAAGACAGAAATTCTCCTTATTTTGGGGCAAAACTCAGAAATTCCACTTATTTTGGGGCAAAATTCCAGAAATTTCCCTTATTTGGGGCAAAATTGCAGAAATTTCACTTATTTTGGGGCAAAATTGAAGAAATTTCACTTATTTCAAGGAAAAAAAGCAGAAATTATATTATTTTGGGGCAAAAAGGCAGAAATTTCTCATATTTTGGTACAAAATTGCAGAAATTTTTCTTATTTTGGGCAAAAAGGCAGAAATTTTCCATATTTTGGGGCAAAAATGCAGAAATTCCCCTTATTTTGAATAAAAAGACTGAAATTCCCCTTAATTGGGGGCAAAAAGGCAGAAATTTCCTTAATTTGGGGCAAAATTGTAAAAATTTCACTTATTTCAGGATAATCAGTCAGAAATTTTGCTTATTTTGGGGCAAAATTGCAGAAAATTTACTTATTTTGGGGCAAAATTGCAGAAATTTCACTTATTTCAGTGAAAAAAGGCAGACATTTTCCTTATTTTGGGGCAAAAAGGCAGAAATTCCTAATATTTTGAGGCAAAAATGCAGAAGTTCCCGTTATTTTGAGGTAAAAATGCTGAAATTCCCCTTATTTGGGGGCAAGAAAGCAGAAATTTCCCTTATTTTGGGGCAAAATTGAAGAAAGTTCATTTATTTCAGGGTAATAAGTCAGAAATTTTCCTTATTTTGGGCAAAAAAGACAGAAATTCCCTTTGTTTTGGAGGAAAAATATATAAATTCCACTTATTTAGAGGCAAAAAAGCAGAAATTCCCCTATTTTGGTTCAAAATTGCAGAAATTTCACTTACTTCAGGGTAATAAGTCACAAATTTTCCTTATTTTGGGGCAAAAAAGACAGAAATTACCTTTGTTTTGGGGGAAAAAGACAGAAATTCCACTTATTTAGAGGCAAAAAAGCAGAATTCTCCTTATTTTGGAGCAAAAATGAAGAAATTTCCATTTTTTATGGCAAAAAGTTATGCATTCTTCTTATTTTCGGGCAAAAAGGCAGAAATTCCCCGTATTTTGGAGCAAAATTGAAGAAATTCCCCTAATTGTGGGGCAAAAAGGCAGAAATTCCCTATATGTTGGGGCAAAAAGCCAGAAATTCTCCTTATTTGGGGGCAAAACTCAGAAATTACACTTATTTTGGGGCAAAATTCCAGAGATTTCCCTTATTTTGGGGCAAAATTGCAGAAATTTCACTTATGGCAGGGAAAAAAAACAGAAAATTTCATTATTTTGGGGCAAAAAGTCAGAAATTCCTAATATTTTGTAGCAAAAATGCAGAAATTCCCCTTATTTTGAGGTAAAAGGGTGAAATTCCTCTTATTTGGGGGCAAAAAGGCAGAAATTTCCCTTATTTTTGGGCAAAATTGCAGAAATTTCACTTATTTCAGGGTAATAAGTCAGAAATTTTCCTTATTTTGGGCAAAAAAGACAGAAATTCCCTTTGTTTTGGGGAAAAAATACATAAATTCCACTTATTTAGAGGCAAAAAAGCAGAAATTCCCCTTATTTTGGAGCAAAATTACAGAAATTTCCCTTTTTTATGGAAAAAGGTATGCATTCTTCTTATTTTCGGGCAAAAAGGCAAAAATTCCCCGTATTTTGGAGCAAAATTGCAGAAATTAACCTAATTGTGGGGCAAAAATGCAGAAATTCCCTATATGTTGGGGCAAAAAGACAGAAATTCTCCTTATTTTGGGGAAACTCAGAAATTCCACTCATTTTGGGGCAAAATTCCAGAAATTTCCCTTATTTTGGGGCAAAATTGCAGAAATTTCACTTATTTTGTGGCAAAATTAGAGAAATTTCACTTATTTCAGGGAAAAAAAGCAGAAAATTTCTTATTTTGGTGAAAAAGGCAGAAATTTCCCATATTTTGGTACAAAATTGCAGAAATTTTTCTTATTTTGGGCAAAAAGGCAGAAATTTCCCATATTTTGGGGCAAACATGCAGAAATTCCCCTTCATTTTGAGGTAAAAAGGCTGAAATTCCCCTTATTTGGGGGTAAAAAGGCAGAAATTTCCCTTATTTTGGGGCAAAATTGCAGAAATTTCACTTATCTCAGGGTAATAAGTCAGAAATTTTCCTTATTTTGGGGCAAAAAATACAGAATTTCCTTTTGTTTTGCGGGAAAAAGACAGAAATTCCACGTATTTAGAGGTATAAAAGCAGAAATTCCCCTCATTTTGGAGCAAAAATGAAGAAATTTCCCTTTTTTATGGCAAAAAGGTATGCATTCTTATTATTTTCGGACAAAAATAGCAGAAATTCTCCGTATTTTGGAGCAAAATTGCAGAAATACCCCTAATTGTGGGACAAAAAGACAGAAATTCCCTATATTTTGGGGCAAAAAGACAGAAATTCTCCTTATTTTAGGGCAAAATTCAGAAATTTAACTTATTTTTGAGCAAAATTGCAGAAATTTCACTTATTTCATAAAAAAAGGAGAAATTTTCTTATTTTGGAGCCAAAAGGCAGAAATTTCTTTTATTTTGTTACAAAATTGCAGATTTTTTTCTTATTTTGGGGCAAAAAGGCAGAAATTTCCCATATTTTGGGGCAAAAATGCAGAAATTTTTTTTATTTTGAGTTTAAATGCTGAAATTCCCCTTATTTGGGGGCAAAAAGGCAGAAATTTCTCTTATTTTGGAACAAAATTGCAGAAATTTCACTTATGTCAGGGTAATAAGTCAGAAATTTTCCTTTTTTGGGGCCAGAAACCAGAAATTCCCTTTGTTTTGGGGGAAAAAGACAGAAATTCCACTTATTTAGAGGCAAAAATGCAGAAATTCCTAATATTTTGTGGCAAAAATGCAGAAATTCCCCTTATTTTGAGGTAAAAAGCTGAAATTCCCCTTATTTGGGAGCAAAAAGGCAGAAATTTCCCTTATTTTGGGGAAAAATTGCAGAAATTTCACTTATTTCAGGGTAATAAGTCAGAAATTTTCCTTATTTTGGGGCAAAAAAACAGAAATTCCCTTTGTATTGGGGGACAAAGAGAAATTCCACATATTTAGAGGCATAAAAGTAGAAATTACCCTTCTTTTGGAGCAAAAATGAAGAAATTTTCCTTTTTTATGGCAAAAAGGTATGGATTCTTCTTATTTTCGGGCAAAAAGGCAGAAATTCCCCGTATTTTGGAGCAAAATTGCAGAAATTCCCCTAATTGTGGGGCAAACAGGCAGAAATTCCTTATATGTTGGGGCAAAAAGACAGAAATTCTCCTTATTTTGGGTCAAAAGCCATAAATTCCACATATTTCCGGGCAAAATTCCAGAAATTTCTCATATTTTGGGGCAAAATTGGAGAAATTTTACTTATTTTGGGGCAAAATTGCAGAACTTTCACTTATTTCAATGAAAAAAGGCAGAAATTTTCCTTATTTTGGGGCAAAAAGGCAGAAATTCCTAATATTTTGTGGCAAAAATGCAGAAATTCCTGTTATTTTGAGGTAAAAAGGCTGAAATTCACCTTATTTGGGGGCGAAAAGAAGAAATTCCCCTTCTTTTGGGGCAAAGTTGCAGAAATTTCACTTACTTCAGGGTAATAAGTCTGAAATTTTCTTTATTTTGAGGCAAAAAAACAGAAATTACATTTGTTTTGGGGGAAAAAGACAGAAATTCCACATATTTTGAGGCAAAAAAGCAGAAATTCCCCTTATTTTGGAGCAAAAATGAAGAAATTTCCATTTTTTATGGCAAAAAGGTATGCATTCTTCTTATTTTCGGACAAAAAGGCAGAAATTCCCCGTTTTTGGATCAAAATTGCAGAAATTCCCCTAATTGTGGGGCAAAAAGACAGAAATTCTCCTTATTTTGGGGCAAAACTCAGAAATTCCACTTATTTTGGGGCAAAATTCCAGAAATTTCTTTTATTTTGGGGCAAAAGTGCAGAAATTTCACTTATTTAGGGGCAAAATTGCAGAAATTTCATTTATTTCAGGGAAAAAAGCAGAAATTTTCTTATTTTGGGAAAAAGGCAGAAATTTTCCAAATTTTGTGGCAAAAATGCAGAAATTCTCCTTATTTTGAGCTAAAAATGCTTAAATTCCCCTTATTTGGGTGGAAAAAGTCAGAAATTTCCCACATTTTGCGGCAAAATTGCAGAAATTTCACTTATTTCAGGGTAATAAGTCAGAAATTTTCCTTATCTTGTTGCAAAAAAGACAGAAATTCCTTTTTTTGTGGGAAAAAGACAGAAATTCCACTTATTTAGAGGCAAAAAGCAGAAATTCCCTTTATTTTGAAGCAAAAATGAAGAAATTTCTTTTTTTTTGTGGCAAAATGTATACATTCCCCTTCTTTTCGGGCTAAAAACAGAAAATCCCCGTATTTTGGGCAAAATTGCAGAAATTCCCCTAATTGTGGGGCAAAAAGGCAGAAATTCTCTATATGTTAGGGGAAAAAGACAGAAATTCTCCTTATTTTGGTTCAAAACTCAGAAATTCCACTTATTTTGGGGCAAAATTCCAGAAATTTTCCTTATTTTGGGGCAAAATTGCAGAAATTTCACTTATTTTGGGGCAAAATTGCAAAAATTTCACTTATTTCAGGGAAAAAAGGCAGAAATTTTCTTTATTTTGGGGCAAAAAGGCCAAAATTCCTAATATTTTGTGGCAAAAATGCAGAAATTCCCCTTATTTTGAGGTAAAAAGGCTGAAATTCCCCTTATTTGGGGGCAAAAAGGCAGAAATTTCCCTTATTTTGGGGCAAAATTGCAGAAATTTCACTTATTTCAGGGTAATAAGTCAGAAATTTTCCTTATTTTGGGGCAAAAAAGACAGAAATTCCCTTTGTTTTCGGGTAAAAAGACAGAAATTCCACTTATTTAGAGGCAAAAAAGCAGAAATTCTTTTTATTTTGGAGCAAAAATGAAAAAAATTCCCCTTATTATGGCAAAAAGGTATGCATTCTTTGTATTTTAGGGCAAAAAGGCAGAAATTCCCTGTATTTTGGAGCAAAATTGCAGAAATTCCCCTAATTGTGGGGCAAAAAGGCAGAAATTTCCTATATGTTGTGGCAAAGAGACAGAAATTCTACTTATTTTTGGTCAAAACTCAGAAATTACACTTATTTTGGGGCAAAATTCCAGAAATTTCCCTTATTTTGGGGCAAAAAAGACAGAAATTCCCCTTATTTTCGAGAAAAATTGCTGAAATTTCTCTTTTTTATGGCAAAAAGTTATGCATTCTTTTTATTTTCGTGCAAAATGCAGAAATTTTCTGTATTTTGGAGCAAAATTGCAAAATTCCCCTAATTGTGAAGCAAAAAAGCAGAAATTTCCTATATGTTGGGGCAAAAAGACAGAAATCCTCCTTATTTTGGGGCAAAACTCAGAAATTCCACTTATTTTGGGGCAAAATTCCAGAAATTTCCCTTATTTTGGGGCAAAATTGCAGAAATTTCACTTATTTCAGAAAAAAAAGCAGAAATTTTTTATTTGGAAGCAAAAAGGCAGAAATTTCTTTTATTTTGCTACAAAATTGCAGAAATTTTTCTTATTTTGAAGCAAAAAAAAAGAAATTGCTAATATTTTGTGGCAAAAATGATGAAATTCCCCTTATTTTGAGGTAAAAAGGCTGAAATTCCTTTTATTTTGGGGCAAAAAGCAGAAAATTCTCTTATTTTGAGGCAAAATTGCAGAAATTTCACTTATTTCAGAGGAATAAGTCAGAAATTTTCTTTATTTTGGAGCAAAAAAGACAGAAATTCCCTTTGTTTTGAGGGAAAAAGACAAAAATTCCACTTATTTAGAGGCAAAAAAGCAGAAATTCCCCTTATTTTGGAGCAAAAATGAAGAAATTTCCCTTTTTTGTGGCAAAAGGTATACATTCCCCTTATTTTCGGGCTAAAAAGCAGAAATTCCCCGTATTTTGGAGCAAAATTGCAGAAATTCCCCTAATTGTGGGGCAAAAAGGCAGAAATTCCTTATATGTTGGGGCAAAAAGAAAGACATTCTCCTTATTTTGGGGCAAAACTCAGAAATTCCACTTATTTTGGGGCAAAATTCCAGAAATTTCCCTAATTTTGGGGCAAAATTGCAGAAATTTCACTTATTTTGGGGTAAAATTGCAGAAATTTCACTTATTTCAGTGAAAAAAGCAGAAATTTTCCTCATTTTGGAACAAAAATGCAGAAATTCCTAATATTTTGTGGCAAAAATGCAGAAATTCCACTTATTTTGAGGTAAAAAGGCTGAAATTCCCCTTATTTGGGCTCAAAAAGGCAGAAATTTCCCTTATTTTGGGGCAAAATTGCAGAAATTTCACTTATTTCAGGGTAATAAATCAGAAATTTTCTTTATTTTGGGGCAAAAAAGACAGAAATTTCCTTTGTTCTGGGGGAAAAAGATAGAAATTCCACTTATTTAGAGGCAAAATGCAGAAATTCCCCTTATTTTGGAGCAAAATTGCAGAAATTTTCCTTTTTTATGGTAAAAAGGTATGCATTCTTATTTTTTTTGGTCAAAATGGCAGAAATTCCCCGTATTTTGGAGCATAATTGCAGAAATTCCCCTAATTGTGAAGCAAAAAGTCAGAAATTTCCTATATGTTGGGGCAAAAAGACAGAAATCCTCCTTATTTTGGGGCAAAACTCAGAAATTCCACTTATTTTGGGGCAAAATTCCAGAAATTTCCCTTATTTTGGGGCAAAATTGCAGAAATTTCACTTATTTTGAGGCAAAATTGAAGAAATTTCACTTATTTCAGGGAAGAAAAGCAGAAATTTTCTTATTTTGTCGCAAAAAGGAAGAAATTTCTTTTATTTTTGTACAAAATTGCAGAAATTTTTCTTATTTTGTGCAAAAAGGCAGAAATTTTCCATATTTTGGGGCAAAAATGCAGAAATTCCCCTTATTTTGAGGTAAAAAGGCTGAAATTCCCTTTATTTGGGGACAAAAAGGCAGAAATTTCCCTTATTTTGGTACAAAATTAGAGAAATTTTATTTATTTCAGAAAAAAAATGCAGAAATTTTCTTATTTTGGGGCAAAAAGGCAGAAATTTTTTTTATTTTGTTACAAAATTGCAGAATTTATTCTTATTTTGGGGCAAAAAAGCAGAAATTTCCCATATTTTGGGGCAATAATTCAGAAATTGCCCTTATTTTGAGGTAAAAAGGCTGAAATTCCCCATATTTGGGTCAAAAAGGCAGAAATTTCTCTTATTTTGGGGCAAATTGCAGAAATTTCACTTATTTCAGAGTAATAAGTCAGAAATTTTCCTTAATTTGGGGCAAAAAAGACTGAAATTCCCTTTGTTTTGGGGAAAAAAGACAGAAATTCCACTTATTTAGAGGCAAAAAAGCAGAAATTTCCCTTATTTTGGAGCAAAAATGAATAAATTTCCCTTTTTTATGGCAAAAAGGTATGCATTCTTCTTATTTTCGGGCAAAAAAGCAGAAATTTCCCGTATTTTGGAGCAAAATTGCAGAAATTCCCCTATTTGTGGGGCAAAAAGCCAGAAATTCCCTATATGTTGGGGCAAAAAGACAGAAATTCTCCTTATTTTGAGGCAAAAGTCAGACATTCCACATATTTTGGGGCAAAATTCCAAAAATTTCCCTTATTTTGGGGCAAAATTGAAGAAATTTCACTTATTTTTTGCAAAATTGAAGAAATTTCACTTATTTCAGGGATAAAAAGCAAAAATTTTTTTTATTTTGGGGCAAAATTGCAGAAATTTCACTTATTTTGGGGCAAAATTGCAGAAATTTCATTTATTTCAGGGAAAAAAAGCAGAAATTTTTTTAATTTGGCGCAAAAAGTCAGAAATATCCCATATTTTGGGGCAAAAATGCAGAAATTCCCCTTATTTTGAGGTAAAAAGGCTGAAATTCCCCTTATTTGGGGGCAAAAAAGCAGAAATTTCACTTATTTTGGGGCAAAATTGCAGAAATTTCACTTATTTCAGGGAAAAAAAGCAGAAATTTTCTTATTTTGTGGCAAAAAAAAAAGAAATTTCTTCTATTTTGGTACAAAATTGCAGAAATTTTTATTTTGGGCAAAAGGCAGAAATTTTCCATATTTTGGAGCAAAAATGCAGAAATTCCCCTTATTTTGAGGTAAAAAGGCTGAAATTCCCCTTATTTGGGGGCAAAAAGGCAGAAATTTTCCTTATTTTGGGGCAAAATTGCAGAAATTTCACTTATTTCAGTGAAAAAAGCAGAAATTTTCCTTATTTTGAAACAAAAATGCAGAAATTCCTAATATTTTGTGGCAAAAATGCAGAAATTCCACTTATTTTGAGGTAAAAAGGCTGAAATTCCCCTTATTTGGGCGCAAAAAGGCAGAAATTTCCCTTATTTTGGGGCAAAATTGCAGAAATTTCACTTATTTCAGGGTAATAAGTCAGAAATTTTCTTTATTTTGGGGCAAAAAAGACAGAAATTTCCTTTGTTCTGGGGGAAAAAGATAGAAATTCCACTTATTTAGAGGCAAAATGCAGAAATTCCCCTTATTTTGGAGCAAAATTGCAGAAATTTTCCTTTTTTATGGCAAAAAGGTATGCATTCTTCTTTTTTTTGGTCAAAATGGCAGAAATTCCCCGTATTTTGGAGCAAAATTGCAGAAATTCCCCTAATTGTGAAGCAAAAAGGCAGAAATTTCCTATATGTTGGGGCAAAAAAACAGAAATCCTCCTTATTTTGGGGCAAAACTCAGAAATTCCACTTATTTTGGGGCAAAATTCCAGAAATTTCCCTTATTTTGGGGCAAAATTGCAGAAATTTCACATATTTTGAGGCAAAATTGGAGAAATTTCACTTATTTCAGGGAAGAAAAGCAGAAATTTTCTTATTTTGTGGCAAAAAGTAAGAAATTTCTTTTATTTTTGTACAAAATTGCAGAAATTTTTCTTATTTTGTGCAAAAAGGCAGAAATTTTCCATATTTTGGGGCAAAAATGCAGAAATTCCCCTTATTTTGAGGTAAAAAGACTGAAATTCCCCTTATTTAGGGCCAAAAAGGCAGAAATTTCCCTTATTTTGGTACAAAATTACAGAAATTTTATTTATTTCAGAAAAAAAATGCAGAAATTTTCTTATTTTGGGGCAAAAAGGCAGAAATTTCTTTTATTATGTTACAAAATTGCAGAATTTATTCTTATTTTTGGGCAAAAAAGCAGAAATTTCCCATATTTTGGGGCAATAATTCAGAAATTGCCCTTATTTTGAGGTAAAAAGGCTGAAATTCCCCTTATTTGGGTCAAAAAGGCAGAAATTTCTCTTATTTTGGGGCAAATTGCGGATATTTCACTTATGTCAGGGTAATAAGTCAGAAATTTTCCTTATTTTGGGGCGAAAAAGACTGAAATTCCCTTTGTTTTGGGGAAAAAAGACAGAAATTCCACTTATTTAGAGGCAAAAAAGCAGAAATTTCCCTTATTTTGGAGCAAAAATGAATAAATTTCCCTTTTTTATGGCAAAAAGGTATGCATTCTTCTTGTTTTCGGGCAAAAAAGCAGAAATTTCCCGTATTTTGGAGCAAAATTGCAGAAATTCGCCTTATTGTGGGGCAAAAAGCCAGAAATTCCCTATATGTTGGGGCAAAAAGACAGAAATTCTCCTTATTTTGAGGCAAAAGTCAGACATTCCACATATTTTGGGGCAAAATTCCAAAAATTTCCCTTATTTTGGGGCAAAATTGAAGAAATTTCACTTATTTTTTGCAAAATTGAAGAAATTTCACTTATTTCAGGGATAAAAAGCAAAAATTTTTTTTATTTTGGGGCAAAATTGCAGAAATTTCACTTATTTTGGGGCAAAATTGCAGAAATTACATTTATTTCAGGGAAAAAAAGCAGAAATTTTTTTAATTTGGCGCAAAAAGTCAGAAATATCCCATATTTTGGGGCAAAAATGCAGAAATTCCCCTTATTTTGAGGTAAAAAGGCTGAAATTCCCCTTACTTGGGGGCAAAAAAGCAGAAATTTCACTTATTTTGGGGCAAAATTGCAGATATTTAACTTATTTCAGGGACAAAAGCAGAAATTTTCTTATTTTGTGGCAAAAAAAAAGAAATTTCTTCTATTTTGGTACAAAATTGCAGAAATTTTTATTTTGGGCAAAAGGCAGAAATTTTCCATATTTTGGGGCAAAAATGCAGAAATTCCCCTTATTTTGAGGTAAAAAGGCTGAAATTCCCCTTATTTGGGGGCAAAAAGGCAGAAATTTCCCTTATTTTGGGGCAAAATTGCAGAAATTTCACCTATTTCAGGGTAATAAGTCAGAAATTTTCTTTATTTTGGGGCAAAAAAGACAGAAATTCCCTTTGTTTATGGGGAGAAATACAGAAATTTCACTTATTTAGAGGCAAAAAAGCAGAAATTCCCCATATTTTGGTAGCAAAAATGAAGAAATTTCCTTTTTTTATGGCAAAAAGTTATGCATCCTTCTAATTTTCGGACAAAAAAGGCAGAAATTCCCCTTTTTTTGGATCAAAATTGCAGAAATTCTGCTAATTGTGGGGAAAAAAGGCAGAAATTCCCTATATGTTGGGGCAAAAAGACAGAAATTCTCCTTATTTTGGGGCAAAACTCAGAAATTTAACTTATTTTAGGACAAAATTGCAGAAATTTCATTTATTTCAGAAAAAAAGCAGAAATTTTCTTATTTTGGGGCAAAAAGGCAGAAATTTCCAAATTTTGGGGCAAAAATGCAGAAATTCCCTTTATTTTGAGGTAAAAAGGCTGAAATTCCCCTTATTTTGGGACAAAAAGTCAGAAATTTCTGTTATTTTATGGCAAAATTGCAGAAATTTCACATATTTCAGGGTAATAAGTCAGAAATTTTCCTTATTTTGGGGCAAGAAAGACAGAAATTCCCTTTGTTTTGGAAGAAAAAGACAGAAATTCCACCTATTTAGAGGCAAAAATCTGAAATTCACATTATTTTGGAGAAAAATGAGGAAATTTTCTTTTTTATTTCAAAAAGGTATGCATTTTTCTTATTTTCGGGCAAAAAAGCAGAAATTTCCCGTATTTTGGAGCAAAATTGCAGAAAATCCCCTAATTGTGGGGCAAAAAGGCAGAAATTCCCTATATGTTAGGGCAAAAGGGCAGAAATCCTCCTTATTTTGGGGCAAAACTCAGAAATTCCACTGATTTTGGAGCAAAATTCCAGAAATTTCCTTTATTTTGGGGCAAAATTGCAGAAATTTCACTTATTTCAGAAAAAAAAAGGAGAAATTTTCTTTTTTGGAAGCAAAAAGGCAGAAATTTCTTTTATTTTGCTACAAAATTGCAGAAATTTTTCTTATTTTGGGGCAAAAAGGCAGAAATTGCTAATATTTTGTGGCAAAAATGCAGAAATTCCACTTATTTTGAGGAAAAAAGGCTGAAATTCCCCTTATTTGGGGACAAAAGGGCAGAAATTTCCCTTATTTTGGGGCAAAATTGCAGAAATTTCACTTATTTCAGTGTAATAAGTCAGAAATTTTTCTTATTTTGGGGCAAAAAAGACAGAAATTCCCTTTGTTTTGGGGGAAATAGATAGAAATTCCACTTATTTAAAGGCAAAATGCAGAAAATCCCCTTATTTTGGAGCAAAATTGCAGAAATTCCCCTAATTGTGAAGCAAAAAGGCAGAAATTTCCTATATGTTGGGGCAAAAAGACAGAAAGCCTCCTTATTTTGGGGCCAAACTCAGAAATTCCACTTACTTTGGGGCAAAATTCCAGAAATTTCCCTTATTTTGGGGCAAAATTGCAGAAATTTCACTTATTTTGGGGCAAAATTGCAGAAATTTCACTTATTTCAGAGAAAAAAAGCAGAAATTTTCTTATTTTGTGGCAGAAACTAAGAAATTTCTTTTATTTTGGTACAAAATTGCAGAAATTTTTCTTATTTTGGGCAAAAAGGCAGAAATTATCCTTATTTTGGGGCAAAAATGCAGAAATTCACCTTATTTTGAGGTAAAAAAGCCGAATTTCTCCTTATTTGGGGGTAAAAAGCCAGAAATTTCCTTTATTTTGGGGCAAAATAGCAGAAATTTCACTTATTTCAGGGTAATAAGTCAGAAATTTTCTTTATTATGGGGCAAAAAAAACAGAAATTCCCTTTGTTTTGAGGGAGAAAGACAGAAATTCCACTTATTTAAAGGCAAAAAAGCAGAAATTTCCTTAATTTGGAGCAAAAATGAAGAAATTTCCTTTTTTTATGGCAAAAAGGTATGCATTCTTCTTATTTTCGACAAAAAAGGCAGAAATTCCCCTTTTTTTGGATCAAAATTGCAGAAATTCTGCAAATTGTGGGGAAAAAAGGCAGAAATTCCCGATATGTTGGGGCAAAAAGACAGAAATTCTCTTTATTTTGGGGCAAAACTCAGAAATTTAACTTATTTTAGGACAAAATTGCAGAAATTTCATTTATTTCAGAAAAATAGCAGAAATTTTCTTATTTTGGGGCAAAAAGGCAGAAATTTCCAAATTTTGGGGCAAAAAGGCAGAAATTCCCTTTATTTTGAGGTAAAAAGGCTGAAATTCCCCTTATTTTGGGACAAAAAGGCAGAAATTTCTCTTATTTTAGGGCAAAATTGCAGAAATTTCACATATTTCAGGGTAATAAGTCAGAAATTTTCCTTATTTTCGGGCAAGAAAGACAGAAATTCCCTTTGTTTTGGGGGAAAAAGACAGAAATTCCACCTATTTAGAGGCAAAAATCAGAAATTCCCATTATTTTGGAGAAAAATGAGGAAATTTTCTTTTTTTTTTTCAAAAAGGTATGCATTTTTCTTATTTTCGGGCAAAAAAGCAGAAATTTCTCGTATTTTGGAGCAAAATTGCAGAAATTCCCCTAATTGTGGGGCAAAAAGGCAGAAATTCCCTATATGTTAGGGCAAAAGGGTAGAAATCCTCCTTATTTTGGGGCAAAACTCAGAAATTCCACTTATTTTGGAGCAAAATTTCAGAAATTTCCCTTATTTTGGGGCAAAATTGCAGAAATTTCATTTATTTCAGACAAAAAAAGCAGAAATTTTCTTATTTTGGGGCAAAAAGGCAGAAATTTCTTTTATTTTGTTACAAAATTATAGAAATTTTTCTTATTTTTGGGCAAAAAAGCAGAAATTTCCCATAAATTGGGGCAAAAATGCAGAAATTCCCCTTATTTTGAGGTAAAAAGGCTGAAATTCCCCTTATTTTGGGTCAAAAAGGCAGAAATTTCTCTTATTTTGGGGCAAAATTGCAGAAATTGCACTTATTTCATGGTAATAAGTCAGAAATTTTCCTTATTTTGGGGCAAAAAAGACAGAAATTCCCTTTGTTTTGGGGGAGAAAGACAGAAATTCCACTTATTTAGAGGCATAAAAGCAGAAATTCCCCTTATTTTAGAGCAAAAATGAAGAAATTTCCCTTTTTTATGGCAAAAAGATATGCATTCTTCTTATTTTCGGACATAAAGGCAGAAATTCCCCGTATTATGGAGCAAAATTGCAGAAATTCCCCTAATTGTGGGGCAAAAAGGCAGAAATTCTCTATATGTTGGGGCAAAAAGACAGGAATTCTCCTTATTTTGAGGCAAAACTCAGAAATTCCACATATTTTGGGGCAAAATTCCAAAAATTTCCCATATTTTGGGGCAAAACTGCAGAAATTTCACTTATTTTGGAGAAAAAATTGAAGAAATTTCACTTATTTCATGGAAAAAAGCAGAAATGTTTCTATTTGGGGGCAAAATTGCACAAATTTCGCTTATTTTGGGGCAAAATTGCAGAAATTTCACTTATTTCAGGGAAAAAAAGCAGAAATTTTCTTAATTTGGGGTAAAAAGGCTGAAATTCCCCTTATTTGGAGGCAAAAAGGCAATAATTTCACCCATTTTGGGGCAAAAAGCCAGAAATTCCCTTTATGTTGGGGCAAAAAGACAGAAATTCTCCTTATTTTGAGGCAAAACTCAGAAATTCCACATATTTTGGGGTAAAATTCCAAAAATTTCCCTTATTTTGGAGCAAAATTGCAGAAATTACACTTATTTCAGGGAAAAAAACAGAAATTTTTCTAATTTGGGGCAAAAAAGCAGAAATTTCCCATATTTTGGGGCAAAAATGCAGAAATTCCCCTTATTTTGAGGTAAAAGGGCTGAAATTCCCCTTATTTGGGGGCAAAAAGGCAGAAATTACACTTATTTTGGGGCAAAATTGCAGAAATTTCAATTATTTCAGGGAAAAAAAGCAGAAATTTTCTTATTTTGTGGCAAAAAGTAAGAAATTTCTTTAATTTTAATACAAAATTGCAGAAATTTTTCTTATTTTGAACAAAAAAGAAGAAATTATCCATATTTTGGGGCAAAAATGCAGAAATTCCCATTATTTTGAGGTAAAAAGGCTGAAATTCCCTTATTTGGTTGCAAAAAGGCAGAAATTTCCATTACTTTTGGGCAAAATTGCAGAAATTTCACTTATTTCAGGGTAATAAGTCAGAAATTATCTTTATTTTGGGGCAAAAAAGACAGAAATTCCCTTTGTTTTGGGGGAAAAAGACAGAAATTCCACATATTTAGAGGCAAAAAAGAAGAAATTCCCCTTATTTTGGAGCAAAATTGCAAAAATTTCTCTTTTTTATGGCAAAAAGTTATTCATTCTTCTTATTTTCGGGCAAAATGGCAGAAATTCATTGTATTTTGGAGCAAAATTGCAGAAATTCCCCTAATTGTGGGGCAAAGGGGAAGAAATTCCCTATATGTTGGGGCAAAAAGACAGATATTCTCCTCATTTTGGCGCAAAACTCAGAAATTTCACTTATTTTGGGCAAAATTTCAGAAATTTGACTTATTTCAGGGAAAAAAGCAGAAATTTTCTTATTTTGGGGCAAAAAGGCAGAAATTTCCCATATAATGGGGAAAAAATGCAGAAATTTTCCTTATTTTGAGGTAAAAATGCTGAAATTCCCCTTATTTGGGGGAAAAAAGGCTGAAATTTCTCTTATTTTGGAGCAAAATTGCAAAAATTTCACTTATTTCAGGGTAATAAGTCAGAAATTTTCTTTATTTTGGGGCAAAAAAGACAGAAATTCCCTTTGTTTTGGGGGAAAAAGACAGAAATTCCACTTATTTAGAGGCAAAAAAGCAGAAATTCTCCTTATTTTGGAGCAGAAATGAAGAAATTTCCTTTTTTTATGACAAAAGGTATGCATTCTTCTTATTTTCAGGCAAAAAGGCAGAAATTCCTCGTATTTTGGAGCAAAAATGCAAAAATTCCCCTAATTGTCGGGCAAAAAGGAAGAAATTACCTATATGTTGGGGCATAAAGACAGAAATTCTCCTTATTTTGGGGAAAAACTCAGAAATTCCACTTATTTTGGGGCAAAATTCCCGATATTTCCCTTATTTTGGGGCAAAATTGCAGAAATTTCACTTATTTTGAGGCAAAATTGCAGAAATTTCACTTATTTTGGGGCAAAATTGCAGAAATTTCACGTATTTCAGAAAAAAAAAGCAGAAATTTTCTTATTTAAAAAAAAAGGCAGAAATTTCTTTTATTTTGCTACAAAATTGCAGAAATTTTTCTTATTTTGGGGCAAAAAGGAAGAAAATCCTAATATTTTGTGGCAAAAATGCAGAAATTCCCCTTATTTTGAGGTAAAAAGGCTGAAATTCCCCTTATTTGGGTGCAAAAAGGCAAAAATTTCCCTTATTTTGAGGCAAAATTGCAGAAATTTCACTTATTTCAGGGTAATAAGTCAGAAATTTTCCTTATTTTGGGGCAAAAAAGACACTAATTCCCTTTGTTTTGGGGGAAAAAGACAGAAATTCCACTTATTTAGAGGCAAAAATGCAGAAATTCCCCTTGTTTTGGGGGAAAAAGACAGAAATTCCACATATTTAGAGGCAAAAAAGCAGAAATTCCCCTTATTTTGGAGCAAAAATGGAGAAATTTCTCTTTTTCATGGAAAAAAGGTATGCATTCTTCTTATTTTCGGACAAAAAGGCAGAAATTCCCTGTATTTTGGATTTAAATTGCAGAAATTCCCCTAATTGTGGGGAAAAAAGGCAGAAATTCCCTATATGTTGGGGCAAAAAGACAGAAATTCTCCTTATTTTTGGCAAAATTCAGAAATTTAACTTATTTTGAGGCAAAATTGCAGAAATTTCATTTATTTCAGAAAAAAAGCAGAAATTTTCTTATTTTGGGGCAAAAAGGCAGAAATTTCTTTTATTTTGTTACAAAATTGCAGAAATCTTTCTTAATTTGGGCAAAAGGCAGAAATTTCCCATATTTTGGGGCAAAAATTCAGAAATTCCCCATATTTTAAGGTAAAAAAGCTGAAATTCCCCTTATTTGGGGTCAAAAAGGCGGAAATTTCTTTTAATTTGGGGCAAAATTTTAGAAATTTCCCTTATTTTGGGGCAAAATTGCAGAAATTTCACTTATTTTGGGGCAAAATTGCAGAAATTTCACTTATTTCAGGGAAAAAGTCAAAATTTTTCCTTATTTTTGGGCAAAAGAACAGAAATTCCTAATATTCTGTGGCAAAAATGCAGAAATTCCCCTTATTTTGAGGTAAAAAGTCTGAAATTTCCCTTATTTGGGAGCAAAAAGGCAGAAATTTCCCTTATTTTGGGGCAAAATTGCAGAAATTTCACTTATTTCAGGGTAATAACTCAGAAATTTTACTTATTTTGGAGCAAAAAGACAGAAATTCCCTTTGTTTTGGGGGAAAAAGACAGTAATTCCACATATTTAGAGGCAAAAAAGCAGAAATTCCCCTTATTTTGGAGAAAAATTGCAAAAATTTCCCTTTTTTATGGCAAAAAGGTATGCATTCTTCTTATTTTCTGGCAAAAAGGAAGAAATTCCCCGTATTTTAGAGCAAAACTGCAGAAATTCCCCTAATTGTGGGGCAAAAAGGCAGAAATTCTCTATATGTTAGGGCAAAAAGACAGAAATTCTCCATATTGTGGGGCAAAATTCAAAAATTCCACTTATTTTCGGGCAAAATTCCAGAAATTTCCCTTATTTTGGTGCAAAATTGCAGAAATTTCACTTATTTTGGTGCAAAATTGCAGAAATTTCACTTATTTCAGGGAAAAAAGGCAGAAATTTTTCTTATTATGGAGCAAAAAGGCAAAAATTTCTAATATTTTCTGGCAAATATGCAGAAATTCCTCTTATTTTGAGGTAAAAATCCTGAAATTCCTTTTATTTGGGGGCAAAAAGGCAAATACTTCCATTATTTTGGGGCAAAATTGCAGAAATTTCACTTATTTCAGGGTAATAAGTCAGAAATTTTTCTTATTTTGGGGCAAAAAAGACAGAAATTCCCTTACTTTTGAGGGAAAAGGACAGAAATTCCACTTATTTAGAGGCAAAAAAGCAGAAATTCCCCTTATTTTGTAGCAAAAATGAAGAAATTTCTCTTTTTTATGGAAAAAAGGTTCGCATTCTTCTTATTTTCAGGCAAAAAGGGAGAAATTCCTCGTATTGTGGAGCAAAATTGCAGAAATTAACCTAATTGTGGGGCAAAAAGGCAGAAATTCCCTATAAGTTGGGGCAAAAAGACAGAAATTCTTTTTATTTTAAGGCAAAACTCAGAAATTTAACGTATTTTGGGGCAAAATTGCAGAAATTTCACTTATTTCAGAAAAAAAAAGCAGAAATTTTCTTATTTGGGGGCCAAAAGTCAGAAATTTCTTTTATTTTGTTACAAAATTGCAGAATTTTTTCTTATTTTGGGGCAAAAAGGAAGAAATTTCCCATATTTTGGGGCAAAAATGCAGAAATTTCACTTATTTCAGGATAATAAGTCAGAAATTTTCCTTATTTTGGGGCAAAAAAGAAAGAAATTCCTTTTGTTTTGGGGAAAAAAAGACAGATATTCCACTTATTTAGATGCAAAAAAGGAGAAATTCCCCTTATTTTGGAGCAAAAATGAAGAAATTTCCCTTTTTTATGGCAAAAAGCTATGCATTCTTCTTATTTTCGGGCAAAAAGGAAGAAATTCCCCATATTTTGGAGCAAATTGCACAAATTCCCCTAATTGTTGGGCAAAAAGGCAGAAATTCCCGATATGTTGGGGCAAAAAGACAGAAATTCTCCTTATTTTGCAGCAAACTCAGAAATTCCACTTATTTTGGGGCAAACTTCCAAAAATTTTCCTTATTTTAGGGCAAAATTGCAGAAATTTCACTTATTTGGGGGCAAAATTGCAGAAATTTCACTTATTTCAGGAAAAAAAAGCAGAAATTTTCTTATTTTGGGGCAAAAAGGCAGAAATTTTCCATATTTTGGGGCAAAAATGCAGAAATTCCCCTTATTTTGAGGTAAAAAGTCTGAATTTCCCATTATTTGGCAGCAAAAAGGCAGAAATTTCCCTTATTTCAGGGTAATAAGTCAGAAATTTTCCTTATTTTGGGGCAAAAAAAAACAGAAATTCCCTTTTTTGGGGGGGAAAAAGACAGAAATTCCACTTATTTAGAGGTAAAAATGCAGAAATTCCTTTTATTTTGGAGCAAAAATGAAGAAATTTCTTCTTTTTATGGCAAAAAAGTATGCATTCTTCTTATTTTCTGACAAAAAAGGCAGAAATTCCCCGTATTTTGTAGCAAAATTGCAGAAATTCCCATAAATGTGGGGCAAAAAGACAGAAATTCCCTATATGTTGGAGCAAAAAGACAGAAATTCTCGTTATTTTGGGGCAAAACTCAGAAATTTCACTTATTTTGGGGCAAAATTGCAGAAATTTCACTTATTTCAGAAAAAAAAGCAGAATTTTTTTTATTGAGGCAAAAAGGCTGAAATTTCTTTATTTTGGTACAAAATTGTAGAAATTTTTCTTATTTAGGGGCAAAAAGGCAGAGATTTCCCATATTTTGGGGCAAAAATGCAGAAATTTCCCTTATTTTGAGGTAAAAAGGCTGAAATTCCCCTTATTTGGGGGCAAAATTGCAGAAATTTCACTTATTTCAGGGTAATAAGTCAGATATTTTCCTTATTTTGGGGCAAAAAAGACAGAAATTCTTTTTTTTTGGGGGGGGGGGGAAGACAGAAATTCCACTTATTTAGAGGCAAAAATGCAGAAATTCCCCTTATTTTGGAGCAAAAATGAAGAAATTTCCCTTTTTTATGGAAAAAAGGTATGGATTCTTCTTATTTTCGGACAAAAAGGCAGAAATTCCCCGTATTTTGGAGCAAAATTGCAGAAATTTTCCTTTTTTATGGCAAAAAGGTGTGCATTCTTCTTATTTTCCGGCAAAGAGGCATAAATTCCCCGTATTTTGGAGCAAAATTGCAGAAATTCCCCTAATTGTGGGGCAAAAAGGCAGAAATTTCCTATATGTTGGGGCAAAAAGACAGAAATCCTCCTTACTTTGGGGCAAAACTCAGAAATTCCACTTATTTTGGGGCAAAATTCCAGAAATTTCCCTAATTTTGGGGCAAAATTTCAGAAATTTTGCTTATTTTGGGGCAAAATTGCACAAATTTCACTTATTTCAGGAAAAAAAAGCAGAAATTTTCTTATTTTGTGGCAAAAAGGCAGAAATTTCTTTTATTTTGATACAAAATTGCAGAAATTTTTCTTATTTTGGGCAAATAGGAAGAAATTTTCCATATTTTGGGGCAAAAATGCAGAAATTCCTTTTATTTTGGGTAAAAAGGCTGAAATTCCCCTTATTTGGGGGCAAAAAGGCAGAAATTTCCCTTATTTTGGGGCAAAATTGCAGAAATTTCACTTATTTCAGGGTAATAAGTCAGAAATTTTCCTTATTTTGGGGCAAAAAAGAGAGAAATTCCCTTTTTTGGGGGGGAAAAACAGAAATTCCACTTATTTAGATGCAAAAAGGAGAAATTCCCCTTATTTTGGAGCAAAAATGAAGAAATTTCCCTTTTTTATGGAAAAAAGGTATGCATTCTTCTTATTTTCGGACAAAAAGGCAGAAATTCCCATATTTTGGAGCAAAATTGCAGAAATTCCCCTAATTGTGGGGCAAAAAGGCAGAAATTTTCTATATGTTGGGGCAAAAAGACAGAAATCGTACTTATTTTGGGGCAAAACTCAGAAATTCCACTTATTTTGGGGCAAAATTCCAGAAATTTCCATTATTTTGGGGAAAGATTGCAGAAATTTCTCTTATTTTGGGGAAAAATTGCAGAAATTTCACTTATATCAGGGGAAAAAAACAGAAATTTTTGTATTTTGTGGCAAAAAGGCAGAAATTTTCCATATTTTGGGGCAAAAATGCAGAAAATCTTCTTATTTTGAGGTAAAAAGGCTGAAATTCCCCTTATTTGGGGGCAAAAAGGCAGAAATTTCCCTTATTTTGAGGCAAAATTGCAGAAATTTCACTTATTTCAGGGTAATAAGTCAGAAATTTTCCTTATTTTGGGGCAAAAAAGACAGAAATTACCTTTGTTTTGGGGGGAAAAGACAGAAATTCCACTTATTTAGAGGCAAATGCAGAAATTCACCTTATTTTAGAGCAAAATGAAGAAATTTCTTTTTAAGTCAAAAAGGTATGCATTCTTCTTATTTTCCGAAAAAAAGGCAGAAATTCCCAGTATTTTGGAGCAAAATTGCAGAAATTCCCCTAATTGTGGGGCAAAAAGGCAGAAATTCCCTATATGTTGGGGCAAAAAGTCATAAATCCTCCTTATTTTGGGGCAAAACTCAGAAATACCACTTATTTTGGGGCAAAATTCCAGAAATTTCCCTTATTTTGGGGCAAAATTGCAGAAATTTCACTTATTTTGGGCAAAATTGCAGAAATTTCACTTATTTCAGAAAAACAGCAGAAATTTTCCTTATTTTGGGGCAAAAAGGCAGAAATTTCTTTTATTTTGGTACAAAATTGAAGAAATTTTTCTTATTTTGGAGCAAAAACGCAGAAATTTCCCATATTTTGGGGCAAAAATGCAGAAAATTTATTTATTTTGTGGTAAAAAGGCTGAAATTCCCCTTATTTGGGGGCAAAAAGGGAGAAATTTTTCTTATTTTGAGGCAAAATTGCAGAAATTTCACTTATTTCAGGGTAATAAGTCAGAAATTTTCCTTATTTTGGGGCAAAAAATACAGAAATTCCCTTTGTTTTGGGGGAAATAGACAGAAATTCCACTTATTTAGAGGCAAAAAAGCAGAAATTCCCCTTATTTTGGAGCAAAAATGAGGAAATTTCTCTTTTTTGTGGCAAAATGTATACATTCCCCTTATTTTCGGACTAAAAATCAGAAATTCCCCGTATTTTGGAGCAAAATTCTAGAAATTCCTCTAATTGTGGGGCAAAAAGGAAGAAATTTCATTATTTTGTGGCAAAATTGCAAAAATTTCACTTATTTCAGGATAATAAGTCAGAAATTTTCCTTATTTTGGGGCAAAAAGGCAGAAATTCCTAATATTATGTGGCAAAAATGCAGAAATTCCCTTTATTTTGAGGTAAAAAGGCTGAAATTCCCCTTATTTGGGGGCAAAAAGGCAAAAATTTTCCTTATTTTGGGGCAAAATTGCAGAAATTTCACTTACTTCAGGGTAATAAGTCAGAAATTTTCCTTATTTAGGGGCAAACAATACAGATATTACCTTTGTTTTGGGGTGAAAAAGACAGAAATTCCACTTATTTAGAGGCAAAAAAGCAGAAATTCCCCTTATTTTGGAGCAAAAATGAAGAAATTTCCCTTTCTTATGGCAAAAAGTTATGCATTCTTCTTATTTTCGGGCAAAAAGGCAGAAATTCCCCGTATTTTGGGGCAAAATTGCAGAAATTCCCCTAATTGTGGGGCAAAAAGGCAGAAATTCTCTATATGTTGGGGCGAAAAGACAGAAATTCTCCTTATTTTGGGGCAGAACTCAGAAATTCCACTTATTTTGGGGCAAAATTCCAGAGATTTCCCTTATTTTGGGGCAAAATTGCAGAAATTTCACTTATTTTGGGGCAAAATTTCAGAAATTTCACTTATTTCAAAAAAAAGCAGAAATTTTCTTATTTTGGAGCAAAAAGGCAAAAATTTCTTTTATTTTGGTACAAAATTGCAGAAATTTTTCTTATTTTGGAGCAAAAAGGCAGAAATTTCCCATATTTTGGGGCAAAAATGCAGAAATTCCTCTTATTTTGAGGAAAAAGGCTTTAATTCCCCTTAATTATGGGCAAAAAGGCAGAAATTTCCTTATTTTGGGGCAAAATTGCAAAAATTTCACTTATTTCAGGGTAATAAGTAAGAAATTTTCCTTAATTTGGGGCAAAAAGGCAGAAATTCCTAATATTTTGTGGAAAAAATGCAGAAATTCTTCTTATTTTGAGGTAAAAAGGCTGAAATTCCCCTTATTTGGGGGCAAAAAGCAGAAATTTCACAAATTTTTGGGCAAAATTGCAGAAATTTGACTTATTTCAGGGTAATAAATCAGAAATTTCCCTTATTTTGGGGCAAAATAGACAGAAATTCCCTTTGTTTTGGGGGAAAAAACAGAAATTCCAATTATTTAGAGGAAAAAAGCAGAAATTCCCCTTATTTTGGAGCAAAAATGAAAAAATTTCACTTTTTTATAGCAAAAAGGTATGCATTCTTCTTATTTTCATACAAAAAGGCAGAAATTCCCCGTATTATGGAGCAAAATTGCAGAAATTCCCCTAATTGTGGGGCAAAAAGGCAGAAATTCCTTATATGTTGGGGCAAAAAGACAGAAATTCTCTTTATTTTGTGGCAAAACTCAGAAATTTCACTTATTTTTGGGCAAAATTGCAGAAATTTCAGTTATTTAAGAAAAAAAAAGCAGAAATTTTCTTATTTTGGGGCAAAAAGGCAAAAATTTCTTTAATTTTGGTACAAAATTGCAGATTTTTTTCTTATTTTGGGGCAAAAATGAAGAAATTTCCCTTTGTTGTGGCAAAAGGTATACATTCCCCTTATTTTCGGGCTAAAAATCAGAAATTCCCCGTATTTTGGAGCAAAATTCTAGAAATTCCCCTAATTGTGGGGCAAAAAGGCAGAAATTTCCTATATGTTAGGGCAAAAAGACAGAAATTTTCCTTATTTTGAAGCAAAACTCAGAAATTCCACTTATTTTGGGGCAAAATTTCAGAGATTTCCCTTATTTTGGGGCAAAATTCCAGAAATTTCCCTTATTTTGGGGCAAAATTTCAGAAATTTCACTTATTTCAGTGAAAAAAGGCTGAAATTTTCCTTATTTTGGGGCAAAAACGCAGAAATTCCTAATATTTTGTGGCAAAATGCAGAAATTCCCCTTTTTTTAGGTAAAAAGAATGAAATTCCCCTTATTTGGGGGCAAAAAGGCAGAAATTTCCCTTATTTTGGGGCAAAATTGCAGAAATTTCACTTATTTCAGAATAATAAGTCAGAAATTTTTCTTATTTTGGGCAAAAAAGACAGAAATTCCCTTTGTTTTGGGAGAAAAATACATAAATTCCACTAATTTAGAGGCAAAAAAGCAGAAATTCTCCTTATTTTGGGGCAAAATTGCAGAAATTTCACTTACTTCAGGGTAATAAGTCACAAATTTTTCATATTTTGGTGCAAAAAAGACAGAAATTACCTTTGTTTTGGGGAAAAAAGACAGAAATTTCACTTATTTAGAGGCAAAAAAGCAGAAATTCCCCTTATTTTGGAGCAAAAATGAACAAATTTCCCTTTTTTATGGCAAAAAATTATGCATTCTTCTTATTTTCGGGCAAAAAGGCAGAAATTCCCCGTATTTTGGAGCAAAATTGCAGAAATTCCCCTGATTGTGGGGCAAAAAGGCAGAAATTCCCTATATGTTGGGGCAAAAAGACAGAAATTCTCCTTATTTTGGGGCAGAACTCAGAAATTCCACTTATTTTGGGGCAAAATTCCAGAGATTTCCCTTATTTTGGGGCAAAATTGCAGAAATTTCACTTATTTTGGGGCAAAATTTCAGAAATTTCACTTATTTCAGGGAAAAAAGGCAGAAATTTTCCTTATTTCGGGGCAAAAAGGCAGAAATTCCTAATATTTTGTGGCAAAAATGCAGAAATTCCCCTTATTTTGAGGTAAAAAGGCTGAAATTCCCATTATTTGAGAGCAAAAAGGCAGAAATTTCTATTATTTTGGGGCAAAATTGCAGAAATTTCACTTATTTCAGGGTAATAAGTCAGAAATTTTTCTTATTTTGGGGCAATAAATACAGAAATTCCCTTTGTTTTGGGGGAAAAAGACAGAAATTCCACTTATTTAGATGCAAAAAAGCAGAAATTCCCCTTATTTTGGAGTAAAAATGAAGAAATTTCCCTTTTTTATGGCAAAAAGCTATGCATTCTTCTTATTTTCGGGCAAAAAGGCAGAAATTCCCCATATTTTGGAGCAAAATTGCAGAAATTCCCCTAATTGTGGGGCAAAAAGGAAGAAATTATCTATATGTTGGGGCAAAAAGACAGAAATTCTCCTTATTTTGGGGCAAAACTTAGAAATTCCACTTATTTTGGAGCAAAATTCCAGAAATTCCACTTATTTTGGGGCAAAATTGCCGAAATTTCACTTATTTTCGGGCAAAATTGCAGAAATTTCACTTATTTCAAAAAAAAAGCAGAAATTTTCTTATTTTGGAGCCAAAAGGCAGAAATTTCCCATATTTTGGGGCAAAAATGCAAAAATTCCTTTTATTTTGAGGAAAAAGGTTGAAATTCCCCTTAATTGGGGGCAAAAAGGCAGAAATTTCCTTATTTTTGGGCAAAATTACAAAAATTTCACTTATTTC
Source organism: Micromys minutus (assembly GCF_963924665.1). Lineage (NCBI taxonomy): Eukaryota > Metazoa > Chordata > Mammalia > Rodentia > Muridae > Micromys > Micromys minutus. The sequence goes on from NW_027667262.1 coordinate 2,024,722, forward strand.
ATTGTAATAAGACAGAAATTTTCCTTATTTTGGGGAAAAAAGACAGAAATTCCCTTTGTTTTGGGGGAAAAAGACAGAAATTCCACTTATTTAGATGCAAAAAAGCAGAAATTCCCCTTATTTTGGAGCAAAAATGAAGAAATTTCCCTTTTTTATGGCAAAAAGCTATGCATTCTTCTTATTTTCGAGCAAAAAGGCAGAAATTCCCCATATTTTGGAGCAAAATTGCAGAAATTCCCCTAATTGTGGGGCAAAAAGGCAGAAATTCCCTATATGTTGGGGCAAAAAGACAGAAATTCTCCTTATTTTGGGGCAAAACTTAGAAATTCCACTTATTTTGGAGCAAAATTCCAGAAATTCCTCTTATTTTGGGGCAAAATTGCCGAAATTTCACTTATTTTCGGGCAAAATTGCAGAAATTTCACTTATTTCAAAAAAAAAGCAGAAATTTTCTTTTTTTGTAGCCAAAAGGCAGAAATTTCCCATATTTTGGGGCAAAAATGCAGAAATTCCTTTTATTTTGAGGAAAAAGGTTGAAATTCCCCTTAATTGGGGGCAAAAAGGCAGAAATTTCCTTATTTTTGGTCAAAATTACAAAAATTTCACTTATTTCAGTGTAATAAGTAAGAAATTTTCCTTATTTTGGGGAAAAAAGACAGAAATTCCCTTTGTTTTTGGGGAAAAAGACAGAAATTCCACTTTTTTAGAGGCAAAAAATAGAAATTCCTTTTATTTTGGAGCAAAAATGAAGAAATTTCCCTTTTTTGTGGCAAAAGTTATACATTCCCCTTATTTTCAGGCTAAAAAGCAGAAATTCCCCGTATTTTAGAGCAAAATTGCAGAAATTCCCCTAATTGTGGGGCAAAAAGGCAGAAATTCCCTATATGTTAGGGCAAAAAACAGAAATTCTTCTTATTTTGGGTCAAAACTCAGAAATTCCACTTATTTTGGGGAAAAATTCCAGAGACTTCCCTTATTTTGGGGCAAAATTGCAGAAATTTCAGTTATTTTGGGGCAAAATTGCAGAAATTTCACTTAATTCAGTGAAAAAATGCAGAAATTTTCCTTATTTTGGGGCAAAAAGGCAGAAATTCCTAATATTTTGTGGCAAAAATGCAGAAATTCCCCTTATTTTCAGGTAAAAAGGCTTAAATTCCCCTTATTTGGGGGCAAAATGCAGAAATTTCCCTTATTTTTGGGCAAAATTGCAGAAATTTCACTTATTTAAGGTTAATAAGTCTGAAATTTTCCTTATTTTGGGCAAAAAAAAACCCAAAAATTCCCTTTGATTTGGGGGAAAAATACATATATTCCAATTATTTAGAGGCAAAAAAGCAGAAATTCCCTTTATTTTGGGGCAAAATTGCAGAAATTTTACTTACTTCAGTGTAATAAGTCAGAAATTTTCCTTATTTTGGGGCAAAAAAGACAGAAATTACCTTTTTTTTAAGGGAAAAAACAGAAATTCCACTTATTTAGAGGCAAAAACGCAGAAATTCCCCTTATTTTGGAGCAAAAATGAAGAAATTTCTCTTTTTTATGGGAAAAATTTATGCAATCTTCTTATTTTCGGACAAAAAGGCAGAAATTCCCTGTATTTTGGAGCAAAATTGCAGAAATTTCACTTATTTCAGGGTAATAAGTCAGAAATTTTCCTTATTTTGGGGCAAAAAAAGACAGAAATTCCCTTTGTTTTGTTGGAAAAAGACAGAAATTCCACTTATTTAGAGGCATAAAAGCAGAAATTCCCCTCATTTTGGAGCAAAAATGAAGAAATTTTCCTTTTTTATTGCAAAAAGGTATGCATTCTTATTATTTTCGGGCAAAAAAGCAGAAATTCTCCGTATTTGGAGGCAAAAATGTAGAAATTTCTCTTATTTTGAGGTAAAAGGCTGAAATTCCCCTTATTTGGTGGCAAAAATGCAGAAATTTCTCTGATTTTGGGGCAAAATTGCAGAAATTTCACTTATTTCAGGGTAATTAGTCAGAAATTTTCCTGATTTTGGAGGCAAAAAACAGAAATTCCCTTCGTTTTGAAGGAAAAAGACAGAAATTCCACTTTTTAGAGGCAAAATAGCAGAAATTCCGCTTATTTTGGAGCAAAAATGAAGAAATTTCACTTTTTAAGGGCAAAAAAATATGCATTCTTCTTATTTTTAAGCAAAAATGCAGAAATTCCCCTTATTTTGGAGCAAAATGCAGAAATGCCCCAAATTGTGGGGCAAAAAGGCAGAAATTCCCTATATGTTGTGGCAAAAAGACAGAAATTCTCCTTATTTAGGGGCAAAACTCAGAAATTCCACTTATTTTGGGGCAAAATTCCAATAATTTCCCTTATTTTGGGGCAAAATTGCAGAAATTTCAATTATTTTGGGCAAAATTGCAGAAATTTCACTTATTTCAGAAAAAAAACAGAAATTTTCTTATTTTGGGGCAAAAAGGCAGAAATTTCTTTTATTTTGGTACAAAATTGCAGAAATTTTTCTTTTTTTGGGGCAAAAAGGCAGAAATTTCCCATATTTTGAGGTAAAAAGGCTGAAATTCCCCTTATTTTGAGGTAAAAAGGCTGAAATTCCCCTTATTTGAGAGCAAAAAGGCAGAAATTTCCATTATTTTGGGGCAAAATTGCAGAAATTTCACTTATTTCAGGGTAATAAGTCAGAAATTTTCCTTATTTTGGGGCAAAAAAGACAGAAATTCCCTTTGTTTTGGGGGAAAAAGACAGAAATTTCACTTAGTTAGATGCAAAAAAGCAGAAATTCCCATTATTTTGGAGAAAAAATGAAGAAATTTCGTTTTTATATGGCAATAAGCTATGCATTCTTCTTATTTTCGGGAAAAAATGCACAAATTCCCCATATTTTGGAGCAGAATTGCAGAAATTCCCCTAATTGTGGGGCAAAAAGGCAGAAATTCCCCTAATTGTGGGGCAAAAAAACAGAAATTCTCTTTATTTTGGGTCAAAACTCAGAAATTCCATTTATTTTGGAGGAAAATTCCAGAAATTTCAATTATTTCGGGGCAAAATTGCAGAAATTTCAGTTATTTTGGGGCAAAATTTCAGCAATTTCACTTATTTAAAAAAAAGCAGAAATTTTCTTATTTTGGAGCAAAAAGGCAGAAATTTCCCATATTTTCGGGCAAAAATGCAGAAATTCTTTTTATTTCGAGGAAAAAGGCTGAAATTCCCCTTAATTGGGGGCAAAAAGGCAGAAATTTTCTTATTTTGGGGCAAAGTTGCAAAATTTCACTCATTTCATGGTAATAAGTCAGAAATTTTCCTTATTTTGGGGCAAAAAGACAGAAATTCCCTTTGTTTTGGGGGAAAAAGACTGAAATTGCACTTTTTTAGAGGCAAAAAAGCAGAAATTCCTTTTATTTTGGAGCAAAAATGAAGAAATTTCCCTTTTTTGTGGCAAAAGGTATACATTCCCCTTATTTTCAGGCTAAAAAGCAGAAATTCCCCGTATTTTGGAGCAAAATTGCAGAAATTCCCCTAATTGTGGGGCAAAAATGCAGAAATTCCTTATATGTTAGAGCAAAAAAACAGTAATTCTCCTTATTTTGGGGCAAAACTCATAAATTCCACTTATTTTGGGGCAAAATTCCAGAAATTTCCCTTATTTTGGGGCAAAATTGCAGAAATTTCACTTATTTTGGGGCAAAATTGCAGAAATTTCACTTATTTCAGTGAAAAAAGGCAGAAATTTTCCTTATTTTGGGGCAAATAGGCAGAAATTCCTAATATTTTGTGGCAAAAATGCAGAAATTCCCCTTATTTTGAGGTAAAAAGGCTGAAATTTCCCTTATATAGGGGCAAAAAGGCAGAAATTTCCCTTATTTTGGGGCAAAATTGCAGAAATTTCACTTATTTCAGGGTAATAAGTCAGAAATTTTCCTTATTTTGGGCAAAAAAAACCCCAGAAATTCCCTTTGTTTTGGGGGAAAAAGACAGAAATTCCACTTATTTAGAGGCAAAAAAGCAGAAATTCCCCTTATTTTGGAAAAAAATGAAGAAATTTCACTTTTTAAGGGCAAAAAGTTATGCATTCTTCTTATTTTCGGGCAAAAAGGCAGAAATTCCCCGTATTTTGGAGCAAAATTGCAGAAATTCCCTTAATTGTGGGGCAAAAAGACAGAAATTCTCCTTATTTTGTGTCAAAACTCAGTAATTCCACTTATTTTGGTTCAAAATTTCAGTAATTTCACTTATTTTGGGGCAAAATTGCAGAAATTTCACTTATTTCAGGGTAATAAGTCAGAAATTTTCTTTATTTTGGGGCAAAAAAGACAAATTCCCTTTGTTTTGGTGGAAAAAGACAGAAATTCCACTTATTTAGAGGCAAAAAAGCAGAAATTCCCCTCATTTTGGAGCCAAAAATAGAAATTTCCCTTTTTTATGGCAAAAAGGTATGCATTCTTATTATTTTCGGACAAAAAAGGCAGAAATTCCCCGTATTTTGGAGCAAAATTGCAGAAATTCCTCTAATTGTGGGGCAAAAAGGCAGAAATTCCCTATATGTTGGGGCAAAAAATACAGAAATTCTTTTTATTTTAGGGAAAAACTCAGAAATTTAACTTATTTTGGGGCAAAATTGCAGAAATTTCACTTATTTCAGAAATAAAAGCAGAAATTTTCTTATTTTGGGGCCAAAAGGCAGAAATTTCTTTTATTTTGTTACAAAATTGCAGAATTTTTTCTTATTTTGGGGCATAAAGGCAGAAATTTCCCATATTTTGGGGCAAAAATGCAGAAATTTCTCTTATTTTGTGGTAAAAGGCTGAAATTCCCCTTATTTGGGGGCGAAAAAGCAGAATTTTCTCTTATTTTGGGGTAAAATTGCAGAAATTTCACTTACTTCAGGGTAATAAGTCAGAAATTTTCCTTATTTTGGGGCCAAAAAAAAGGAATTCCCTTTGTTTTGGTAGAAAAAGACAGAAATTCCACTTTTTTATAGGCAAAAAAGCAGAAATTCCCCTTATTTTGGACAAAAATGAAGAAATTTCACTTTTTAAGGGCAAAAAGTTATGCATTCTTCTTATTTTTGGGCAAAAAGGCAGAAATTCCCCTTATTTTGGAGCAAAATTGCAGAAATTTCCCAAATTGTGGGGCAAAAAGGCAGAAATTCCCTATATGTTGGGGCAATAAGACAGAAATTCTCCTTATTTTGGGGCAAAACTCAGAAATTCCACTTATTTCGGAGCAAAATTCCAGAAATTTCACTTATTTTGGGGCAGAATTGCAGAAATTAAAATTATTTTGGGGCAAAATTGCAGAAATTTCACTTATTTCAATAAAAAGCAGAAATTTTCTTATTTTGGGGCAAAAAGGCAGAAATTCTCTTTGTTTTTGAGGAAAAAGAAAGAAATTCTACTTTTTTAGAGGCAAAAAAGCTGAAATTCCTTTTATTTTGGAGCAAAAATGAAGAAATTTCCCTTTTTTGTGGCAAAAGGTATACATTCCCCTTATTTTCAGGCTAAAAAGCAGAAATTCCCTGTATTTTGGAGCAAAATTGCAGAAATTCCCCTAATTGTGGGGCAAAAATGCAGAAATTCCCTATATGTTAGTGCAAAAAACAGAAATTCTCCTTATTTTAGGGCAAAACTCAGAAATTCCACTTATTTTGGGGCAAAATTCCAGAATTTCCCTTATTTTGGGGCAAAATTGCAGAAATTTCACTTATTTTGAGGAAAAATTGCAGAAATTTCACTTATTTCAGTGAAAAAAGGCAGAAATTTCCCATATTTTGGGGCAAAAATGCAGAAATTTCTCTTATTTTGAGGTAAAAGGCTGAATCCCCCTTATTTGGGAGCAAAAAGGCAGAAATTTCTCTTATTTTGGGGTAAAATTGCAGAAATTTCACTTATTTCAGGGTAATAAGTCAGAAATTTTCCTTATTTTGGGGCCAAAAAACAGAAATTCCCTTTGTTTTGGGAGAAAAACACAGAAATTCCACTTTTTTAGAGGCAAAAAAGCAGAAATTTCCCTTATTTTGGAGCAAAAATGAAGAAATTTCACTTTTTAAGGGCAAAAAGGTATGCATTCTTCTTATTTTTGGGCAAAAAGGCAGAAATTCCCCTTATTTTGGAACAAAATTGAAGAAATTTCTCAAATTGTTGGGCAAAAAGGCAGAAATTCCCTATATGTTGGGGCAAAAAGACAGAAATTCTCCTTATTTTGGGGCAAAACTCAGAAATTCCACATATTTTGGAACAAAATTCCAGAAATTTCACTTATTTTGGGGCAAAATTCAGAAATTACAATTATTTTGGGGCAAAATTGCAGAAATTTCACTTATTTCAAAAAAAAAAGCAGAAATTTTCTTATTTTGGGGCAAAAAGGAAGAAATTTCCCATATTTAGGGGCAAAAATGCAGAAATTTCTTTTATTTTGAGGAAAAAGGCTGAAATTCTCCTTAATTTAGGGAAAAAAGGCAGATATTTCCTTATTTTGGGGCAAAATTGCAAAAATTTCCCTTATTTCAGGGTAATAAGTCAGAAATTTTCCTTATTTTGGGGCAAAAAGACAGAAATTCCCTTTTTTTTGGGGAAAAAGACAGAAATTGCACTTTTTTAGAGGCAAAAAAGCAGAAATTCCTTTTATTTTGGAGCAAAAATGAAGAAATTTCCCTTTTTTGTGGCAAAAGGTATACATTCCCCTTATTTTCAGGCTAAAAAGCAGAAATTCCTTGTATTTTGGAGCAAAATTGAAGAAATTCCACTAATTGTGGGGCAAAAATGCAGAAAATCCCTATATGTTAGGGCAAAAAAACAGAAATTCTCTTTATTTTGGTGGCAAAACTCAGAAATTCCACTTTTTTTGGGGCAAAATTCCAGAAATTTGCCTCATTTTGGGGCAAAATTGCCGAAATTTCACTTATTCTGCGGCAAAATTGCAGAAATTTCACTTATTTCATTGAAAAAAGGCAGAAATTTTCCTTATTTTGGGGCAGAAAGTCAGAAATTCCTAATATTTTGTGGCAAAAATGCAGAAATTCCCCTTATTTTGAGGTAAAAAGGCTGAAATTTCCCTTATATGGGGGCAAAAAGGCAGAAATTTCACTTATTTTGGGACAAATTTGCAGAAATTTCACTTATTTCAGGGTAATAAGTCAGAAATTTTCCTTATTTTGGGCAAAAAAAGACAGAAATTCCCTTTGTTTTGGGGGAAAAATACATAAATTCCACTTATTTAGAGGCAAAAAAGCAGAAATTCCTTTTATTTTGGCCAAAATTGCAAAAATTTCACTTACTTCAGGGTAATAAGTCAGAAAATTTCCTTATTTTGGGGCAAAAAAGACAGAAATTACCTTTGTTTTGGGGGAAAAAGACAGAAATTCCACTTATTTAGAGGCAAAAAAGCAGAAATTCCCCTTATTTTGGAGCAAAAATGAAGAAATTTCCCTTTTTTATGGGAAAGAGTTATGCATTCTTCTTATTTTCGGGCAAAAAGGCAGAAATTCCCCGTATTTTGGAGCAAAATTGCAGAAATTCCCCTAATTGTGGGGCAAAAATACAGAAATTCTCCTTATTTTGGATCAAAACTCAGAAATTCCACTTATTTTGGGTCAAAATTTCAATAATTTCACTTATTTTGGGGCAAAATTGCAGAAATTTCACTTATTTCAGGGTAATAAGTCAGAAATTTTCCTTATTTTGGGGCAAAAAAGACAAATTCTCTTTGTTTTGGGGGAAAAAGACAGAAATTCCACTTATTTAAAGGCAATAAAGCAGAAATGCCCCTCATTTTGGAGCAAAAAGCAGAAATTTCCCTTTTTTATGGCAAAAAGGTATGCATTCTTATTATTTTCGGACAAAAAATGCAGAAATTCCCCGTATTTTGGAGCAAAATTGCAGAAATTCCTCTAATTGTGGGGCAAAAAGGCAGAAATTCCCTATATGTTGGGGCAAAAAGACAGAAATTCTCCTTATTTTAGGGAAAAATTCTGAAATATAACTTATTTTGGGGCAAAATTGCAGAAATTTCACTTATTTCAGAAATAAAAGCAGAAATTTTCTTATTTTGGGGCCAAAAGGCAGAAATTTCTTTTATTTTGTTACAAAATTGCAGAATTTTTTCTTATTTTGGGGCAAAAAGTCAGAAATTTCCCATATTTTGGGGTAAAAATGCAGAAATTTCTCTTATTTTGAGGTAAAAGGCTGAAATTCCCCTTATTTGGGGGCAAAAAGTCAAAAATTTCTCTTATTTTGGGGCAAAATTGTAGAAATTTCACTTATTTTGGGGCAAAATTGCAGAAATTTCACTTATTTCAAAAAAAAGCAGAAATTTTCTTATTTTGGAGCAAAAAGGCAGAAATTTCCCATATTTTGGGACAAAAATGCAGAAATTCCTTTTATTTTGAGGAAAAAGGCTGAAATTCCCCTTAATTGGGGGCAAAAAGGCAGAAATTTCCTTATTTTGGGGCAAAACTGCAAAAATTTCACTTATTTCAGGGTAATAAGTCAGAAATTTTTTTTATTTTGGGGCAAAAAGACAGAAATTCCCTTTGTTTTTGGAGAAAAATACATAAATTCCACTTATTTAGAGGCAAAAAAGCAGAAATTCCTTTTATTTTGGCCAAAATTGCAAAAATTTCACTTACTTCAGGGTAATAAGTCAGAAAATTTCCTTATTTTGGGGCAAAAAAGACAGAAATTACCTTTGTTTTGGGGGAAAAAGACAGAAATTCCACTTATTTAGAGGCAAAAAAGCAGAAATTCCCCTTATTTTGGAGCAAAAATGAAGAAATTTCCCTTTTTTATGGGAAAGAGTTATGCATTCTTCTTATTTTCGGGCAAAAAGGCAGAAATTCCCCGTATTTTGGAGCAAAATTGCAGAAATTCCCCTAATTGTGGGGCAAAAATACAGAAATTCTCCTTATTTTGGATCAAAACTCAGAAATTCCACTTATTTTGGGTCAAAATTTCAATAATTTCACTTATTTTGGGGCAAAATTGCAGAAATTTCACTTATTTCAGGGTAATAAGTCAGAAATTTTCCTTATTTTGGGGCAAAAAAGACAAATTCTCTTTGTTTTGGGGGAAAAAGACAGAAATTCCACTTATTTAAAGGCAATAAAGCAGAAATGCCCCTCATTTTGGAGCAAAAAGCAGAAATTTCCCTTTTTTATGGCAAAAAGGTATGCATTCTTATTATTTTCGGACAAAAAATGCAGAAATTCCTCGTATTTTGGAGCAAAATTGCAGAAATTCCTCTAATTGTGGGGCAAAAAGGCAGAAATTCCCTATATGTTGGGGCAAAAAGACAGAAATTCTCCTTATTTTAGGGAAAAATTCTGAAATATAACTTATTTTGGGGCAAAATTGCAGAAATTTCACTTATTTCAGAAATAAAAGCAGAAATTTTCTTATTTTGGGGCCAAAAGGCAGAAATTTCTTTTATTTTGTTACAAAATTGCAGAATTTTTTCTTATTTTGGTGCAAAAAGTCAGAAATTTCCCATATTTTGGGGCAAAAACGCAGAAATTTCTCTTATTTTGAGGTAAAAGGCTGAAATTCCCCTTATTTGGGGGCAAAAAGTCAAATATATCTCTTATTTTGGGGCAAAATTGCCGAAATTTCACTTATTTTGGGGCAAAATTGCAGAAATTGTACTTATTTCAAAAAAAAGCAGAAATTTTCTTATTTTGGAGCAAAAAGGCAGAAATTTCCCATATTTTGGGGCAAAAATGCAGGAATTCATTTTATTTTGAAGAAAAAGGCTGAAATTCCCCTCAATTGGGGTCAAAAATGCAGAAATTTCCTCATTTTGGGGCAAAATAGAAAAAACTTCACTTATTTCAGGGTAATAAGTCAGAAATTTTACTTATTTTGTGGCAAAAATACAGAAATTCCCTTTGTTTTTGGGCAAAAAGACAGAAATTCCACTTTTTTAGAGGCAAAAAAGCAGAAATTCCATTTTTTGGAGCAAAAATGAAGAAATTTCCCTTTTTTGTGGCAAAAGGTATACATTCCCCTTATTTTCAGGCTAAAAAGCAGAAATTCCCCGTATTTTGGAACAAAATTGCAGAAATTCCCCTAATTGTGGTGCAAAAATGCAGAAATTCCCTATATGTTAGTGCAAAAAACAGAAATTCTCCTTATTTTAGGGCAAAACTCAGAAATTCCACTTATTTTGGGGCAAAATTCCAGAAATTTCCCTTATTTAGGGGCAAAATTGCAGAAATTTCACTTATTTTGGGGCAAAATTGCAGAAATTTCACTTATTTCAGTGAAAAAAGGCAGAAATTTCCTATATTTTGGAGCAAAAATGCAGAAATTTCTGTTATTTTGAGGTAAAAGGCTGAAATTCCCCTTATTTGGGTGTAAAAAGGCAGAAATTTCTCTTATTTTGGGGTAAAATTGCAGAAATTTCACTTATTTCAGGGTAATAAGTCAGAAAATTTCCTTATTTTGGGGCCAAAAAACAGAAATTCCCTTTGTTTTGGGAGAAAAAGACAGAAATTCCACTTTTTTAGAGGCAAAAAAGCAGAAATTCCCCTTATTTTGGAGCAAAAATAAAGAAATTTCACTTTTTAAGGGCAAAAAGGTATGCATTCTTCTTATTTTTGGGCAAAAAGGCAGAAATTCCCCATATTTTGGAGCAAAATTGCAGAAATTTCCCAAATTGTGGGGTAAAAAGGCAGAAATTCCCTATATGTTGGGGCAAAAAGACAGAAATTCTCCTTATTTTGGGGCAAAACTCAGAAATTCCACTTATTTTGAAGCAAAATTTCAGAAATTTCACTTATTTTGGGGCAAAATTGGAGAAATTAAAATTATTTTGGAGCAAAATTGCAGAAATTTCACTTATTTAAAAAAAAAAGCAGAAATTTTCTTATTTTGGGGCAAAAAGGCAGAATTTTTTTTTATTTTGGTACAAAATTGCAGAAATTTTTCTTATTTTGGAATAAAAAGGCAGAAATTTCTCATATTTTGGGGCAAAAATGCAGAAATTCCCTTTATTTTGAGGAAAAAAGCTGAAATTCCCCTTAATTGGGGGCAAAAAGGCAGAAATTTCCTTATTTTGGGGCAAAATTGCAAAAATTTCACTTATTTCAGGGTAATAAGTCAGAAATTTTCCTTATTTTGGGGCAAAAAGACAGAAATTCTCTTTGTTTTTGAGAAAAAAGACAGAAATTCCACTTTTTTAGAGGCAAAAAAGCAGAAATTCCTTTTATTTTGGAGCAAAAATGAAGAAATTTCTCTTTTTTGTGGCAAAAGGTATACATTCCCCTTATTTTCAGGCTAAAAAGCAGAAATTCCCTGTATTTTGGAGCAAAATTGCAGAAATTCCCCTAATTATGGGGCAAAAAGGCAGAAATTCCCTATATGTTAGTGCAAAAAACAGAAATTCTCCTTATTTTAGGGCAAAACTCAGAAATTCCAATTATTTTGGAGCAAAATTCCACAAATTTCACTTATTTTGGGGCAAAATTGCAGAAATTACAATTATTTTGGGGCTAAATTGCAGAAATTTCACAAATTTCAAAAAAAAGCAGAAATTTTCTTATTTTGGGGCAAAAAGGCAGAAATTTCCCATATTTTGGGGCAAAAATGCAGAAATTCCTTTTATTTTGAGGAAAAAGGCTGAAATTCCCCTTAATTTGGGGCAAAAAGGCAGAAATTTTATTATATTGGGGCAAAATTGCAAAAATTTCACTTATTTCAGGGTAATAAGTCAGAAATTTTCCTTATTTTGGGGCAAAAAGACAGAAATTCCCTTTGTTTTTGGGGAAAAACAGAAATTGCACTTTTTTAGAGGCAAAAAAGCAGAAATTCCTTTTATTTTGGAGCAAAAATGAAGAAATTTGTCTTTTTTGTGGCAAAAGGTATACATTCCCTTTATTTTCAGGCTAAAAAGCAGAAATTCCCCGTATTTTGGAGCAAAATTGCAGAAATTCCACTAATTGTGGGGCAAAAATGCAGAAATTCCCTATATGTTAGGGCAAAAAAACAGAAATTCTCCTTATTTTGGTGGCAAAACTCAGAAATTCCACTTATTTTCGGGCAAAATTCCAGAAATTTGCCTCATTTTGGGGCAAAATTGCCGAAATTTCACTTATTTTGGGGCAAAATTGCAGAAATTTCACTTATTTCAGTGAAAAAAGGCAGAAATTTTCCTTATTTTGTGGCAAAAAGTCAGAAATTCCTAATATTTTGTGGCAAAAATGCAGAAATTCCCCTTATTTTGAGGTAAAAAGGCTGAAATTTCCCTTATATGGGGGCAAAAAGGCAGAAATTTCACTTATTTTGGGACAAATTTGCAGAAATTTCACTTATTTCAGGGTAATAAGTCAGAAATTTTCCTTATTTTGGGCAAAAAAAGACAGAAATTCCCTTTGTTTTGGGGGAAAAATACATAAATTCCACTTATTTAGAGGCAAAAAAGCAGAAATTCCTTTTATTTTGGCCAAAATTGCAAAAATTTCACTTACTTCAGGGTAATAAGTCAGAAAATTTCCTTATTTTGGGGCAAAAAAGACAGAAATTACCTTTGTTTTGGGGGAAAAAGACAGAAATTCCACTTATTTAGAGGCAAAAAAGCAGAAATTCCACTTATTTTGGAGCAAAAATGAAGAAATTTCCCTTTTTTATGGGAAAGAGTTATGCATTCTTCTTATTTTCGGGCAAAAAGGCAGAAATTCCCCGTATTTTGGAGCAAAATTGCAGAAATTCCCCTAATTGTGGGGCAAAAATACAGAAATTCTCCTTATTTTGGATCAAAACTCAGAAATTCCACTTATTTTGGGTCAAAATTTCAATAATTTCACTTATTTTGGGGCAAAATTGCAGAAATTTCACTTATTTCAGGGTAATAAGTCAGAAATTTTCCTTATTTTGGGGCAAAAAAGACAAATTCTCTTTGTTTTGGGGGAAAAAGACAGAAATTCCACTTATTTAAAGGCAATAAAGCAGAAATGCCCCTCATTTTGGAGCAAAAAGCAGAAATTTCCCTTTTTTATGGCAAAAAGGTATGCATTCTTATTATTTTCGGACAAAAAATGCAGAAATTCCCCGTATTTTGGAGCAAAATTGCAGAAATTCCTCTAATTGTGGGGCAAAAAGGCAGAAATTCCCTATATGTTGGGGCAAAAAGACAGAAATTCTCCTTATTTTAGGGAAAAATTCTGAAATATAACTTATTTTGGGGCAAAATTGCAGAAATTTCACTTATTTCAGAAATAAAAGCAGAAATTTTCTTATTTTGGGGCCAAAAGGCAGAAATTTCTTTTATTTTGTTACAAAATTGCAGAATTTTTTCTTATTTTGGGGCAAAAAGTCAGAAATTTCCCATATTTTGGGGTAAAAATGCAGAAATTTCTCTTATTTTGAGGTAAAAGGCTGAAATTCCCCTTATTTGGGGGCAAAAAGTCAAAAATTTCTCTTATTTTGGGGCAAAATTGTAGAAATTTCACTTATTTTGGGGCAAAATTGCAGAAATTTCACTTATTTCAAAAAAAAGCAGAAATTTTCTTATTTTGGAGCAAAAAGGCAGAAATTTCCCATATTTTGGGACAAAAATGCAGAAATTCCTTTTATTTTGAGGAAAAAGGCTGAAATTCCCCTTAATTGGGGGCAAAAAGGCAGAAATTTCCTTATTTTGGGGCAAAACTGCAAAAATTTCACTTATTTCAGGGTAATAAGTCAGAAATTTTTTTTATTTTGGGGCAAAAAGACAGAAATTCCCTTTGTTTTTGGAGAAAAAGACAGAAATTCCACATTTTTAGAGGCAAAAAAGCTGAAATTCCTTTTATTTTGGAGCAAAAATGATGAAATTTCCCTTTTTTGTGGCAAAAGGTATACATTCCCCTTATTTTCAGGCTAAAAAGCAGAAATTCCCTGTATTTTGGAGCAAAATTGCAGAAATTCCCCTAATTGTGGGGCAAAAATGCAGAAATTCCCTATATGTTAGTGCAAAAAACAGAAATTCTCCTTATTTTAGGGCAAAACTCAGAAATTCCACTTATTTTGGGGCAAAATTCCAGAAATTTCCATTATTTTGGGGCAAAATTGCAGAAATTTCACTTATTTTGAGGAAAAATTGCAGAAATTTCACTTATTTCAGTGAAAAAAGGCAGAAATTTCTCATATTTTGGGGCAAAAATGCAGAAATTTCTCTTATTTTGAGGTAAAAGGCTGAATCCCCCTTGTTTGTGAGCAAAAAGGCAGAAATTTCTCTTATTTTAGGATAAAATTGCAGAAATTTCACTTATTTCAGGGTAATAAGTCAGAAATTTTCCTTATTTTGGGGCCCAAAAACAGAAATTCCCTTTGTTTTGGGAGAAAAACACAGAAATTCCACTTTTTTAGAGGCAAAAAAGCAGAAATTTCCCTTATTTTGGAGCAAAAATGAAGAAATTTCACTTTTTAAGGGCAAAAAGGTATGCATTCTTCTTATTTTTGGGCAAAAAGGCAGAAATTCCCCTTATTTTGGAACAAAATTGAAGAAATTTTTCAAATTGTTGGGCAAAAAGGCAGAAATTCCCTATATGTTGGGGCAAAAAGACAGAAATTCTCCTTATTTTGGGGCAAAACTCAGAAATTCCACATATTTTGGAACAAAATTCCAGAAATTTCACTTATTTTGGGGCAAAATTCAGAAATTACAATTATTTTGGGGCAAAATTGCAGAAATTTCACTTATTTCAAAAAAAAAGCAGAAATTTTCTTATTTTGGGGCAAAAAGGAAGAAATTTCCCATATTTTGGGGCAAAAATGCAGAAATTTCTTTTATTTTGAGGAAAAAGGCTGAAATTCTCCTTAATTTAGGGAAAAAAGGCAGATATTTCCTTATTTTGGGGCAAAATTGCAAAAATTTCACTTATTTCAGGGTAATAAGTCAGAAATTTTCCTTATTTTGGGGCAAAAAGACAGAAATTCCCTTTTTTTTGGGAAAAAGACAGAAATTGCACTTTTTTAGAGGCAAAAAAGCAGAAATTCCTTTTATTTTGGAGCAAAAATGAAGAAATTTCCCTTTTTTGTGGCAAAAGGTATACATTCCCCTTATTTTCAGGCTAAAAAGCAGAAATTCCCCGTATTTTGGAGCAAAATTGCAGAAATTCCACTAATTGTGGGGCAAAAATGCAGAAAATCCCTATATGTTAGGGCAAGAAAACAGAAATTCTCTTTATTTTGGTGGCAAAACTCAGAAATTCCACTTATTTTGGGGCAAAATTCCAGAAATTTGCCTCATTTTGGGGCAAAATTGTCGAAATTTCACTTATTCTGCGGCAAAATTGCAGAAATTTCACTTATTTCAGTGAAAAAAGGCAGAAATTTTCCTTATTTTGGGGCAAAAAGTCAGAAATTCCTAATATTTTGTGGCAAAAATGCAGAAATTCCCCTTATTTTGAGGTAAAAAGGCTGAAATTTCCCTTATATGGGGGCAAAAAGGCAGAAATTTCCCTTATTTTGGGACAAATTTGCAGAAATTTCACTTATTTCAGGGTAATAAGTCAGAAATTTTCCTTATTTTGGGCAAAAAAAGACAGAAATTCCCTTTGTTTTGGGGGAAAAATACATAAATTCCACTTATTTAGAGGCAAAAAAGCAGAAATTCCTTTTATTTTGGCCAAAATTGCAAAAATTTCACTTACTTCAGGGTAATAAGTCAGAAAATTTCCTTATTTTGGGGCAAAAAAGACAGAAATTACCTTTGTTTTGGGGGAAAAAGACAGAAATTCCACTTATTTAGAGGCAAAAAAGCAGAAATTCCCCTTATTTTGGAGCAAAAATGAAGAAATTTCCCTTTTTTATGGGAAAGAGTTATGCATTCTTCTTATTTTCGGGCAAAAAGGCAGAAATTCCCCGTATTTTGGAGCAAAATTGCAGAAATTCCCCTAATTGTGGGGCAAAAATACAGAAATTCTCCTTATTTTGGATCAAAACTCAGAAATTCCACTTATTTTGGGTCAAAATTTCAATAATTTCACTTATTTTGGGGCAAAATTGCAGAAATTTCACTTATTTCAGGGTAATAAGTCAGAAATTTTCCTTATTTTGGGGCAAAAAAGACAAATTCTCTTTGTTTTGGGGGAAAAAGACAGAAATTCCACTTATTTAAAGGCAATAAAGCAGAAATGCCCCTCATTTTGGAGCAAAAAGCAGAAATTTCCCTTTTTTATGGCAAAAAGGTATGCATTCTTATTATTTTCGGACAAAAAATGCAGAAATTCCCCGTATTTTTGGGCAAAATTGCAGAAATTCCTCTAATTGTGGGGCAAAAAGGCAGAAATTCCCTATATGTTGGGGCAAAAAGACAGAAATTCTCCTTATTTTAGGGAAAAATTCTGAAATATAACTTATTTTGGGGCAAAATTGCAGAAATTTCACTTATTTCAGAAATAAAAGCAGAAATTTTCTTATTTTGGGGCCAAAAGGCAGAAATTTCTTTTATTTTGTTACAAAATTGCAGAATTTTTTCTTATTTTGGGGCAAAAAGTCAGAAATTTCCCATATTTTGGGGTAAAAATGCAGAAATTTCTCTTATTTTGAGGTAAAAGGCTGAAATTCCCCTTATTTGGGGGCAAAAAGTCAAAAATTTCTCTTATTTTGGGGCAAAATTGTAGAAATTTCACTTATTTTGGGGCAAAATTGCAGAAATTTCACTTATTTCAAAAAAAAGCAGAAATTTTCTTATTTTGGAGCAAAAAGGCAGAAATTTCCCATATTTTGTGACAAAAATGCAGAAATTCCTTTTATTTTGAGGAAAAAGGCTGAAATTCCCCTTAATTGGGGGCAAAAAGGCAGAAAATTCCTTATTTTGGGGCAAAACTGCAAAAATTTCACTTATTTCAGGGTAATAAGTCAGAAATTTTTTTTATTTTGGGGCAAACAGACAGAAATTCCCTTTGTTTTTGGAGAAAAATACATAAATTCCACTTATTTAGAGGCAAAAAAGCAGAAATTCCTTTTATTTTGGCCAAAATTGCAAAAATTTCACTTACTTCAGGGTAATAAGTCAGAAAATTTCCTTATTTTGGGGCAAAAAAGACAGAAATTACCTTTGTTTTGGGGGAAAAAGACAGAAATTCCACTTATTTAGAGGCAAAAAAGCAGAAATTCTCCTTATTTTGGAGCAAAAATGAAGAAATTTCCCTTTTTTATGGGAAAGAGTTATGCATTCTTCTTATTTTCGGGCAAAAAGGCAGAAATTCCCCGTATTTTGGAGCAAAATTGCAGAAATTCCCCTAATTGTGGGGCAAAAATACAGAAATTCTCCTTATTTTGGATCAAAACTCAGAAATTCCACTTATTTTGGGTCAAAATTTCAATAATTTCACTTATTTTGGGGCAAAATTGCAGAAATTTCACTTATTTCAGGGTAATAAGTCAGAAATTTTCCTTATTTTGGGGCAAAAAAGACAAATTCTCTTTGTTTTGGGGGAAAAAGACAGAAATTCCACTTATTTAAAGGCAATAAAGCAGAAATGCCCCTCATTTTGGAGCAAAAAGCAGAAATTTCCCTTTTTTATGGCAAAAAGGTATGCATTCTTATTATTTTCGGACAAAAAATGCAGAAATTCCCCGTATTTTGGAGCAAAATTGCAGAAATTCCTCTAATTGTGGGGCAAAAAGGCAGAAATTCCCTATATGTTGGGGCAAAAAGACAGAAATTCTCCTTATTTTAGGGAAAAATTCTGAAATATAACTTATTTTGGGGCAAAATTGCAGAAATTTCACTTATTTCAGAAATAAAAGCAGAAATTTTCTTATTTTGGGGCCAAAAGGCAGAAATTTCTTTTATTTTGTTACAAAATTGCAGAATTTTTTCTTATTTTGGTGCAAAAAGTCAGAAATTTCCCATATTTTGGGGCAAAAACGCAGAAATTTCTCTTATTTTGAGGTAAAAGGCTGAAATTCCCCTTATTTGGGGGCAAAAAGTCAAATATATCTCTTATTTTGGGGCAAAATTGCCGAAATTTCACTTATTTTGGGGCAAAATTGCAGAAATTGTACTTATTTCAAAAAAAAAGCAGAAATTTTCGTATTTTGGAGCAAAAAGGCAGAAATTTCCCATATTTTGGGGCAAAAATGCAGGAATTCATTTTATTTTGAAGAAAAAGGCTGAAATTCCCCTCAATTGGGGTCAAAAATGCAGAAATTTCCTCATTTTGGGGCAAAATAGCAAAAACTTCACTTATTTCAGGGTAATAAGTCAGAAATTTTACTTATTTTGTGGCAAAAATACAGAAATTCCATTTGTTTTTGGGCAAAAAGACAGAAATTCCACTTTTTTAGAGGCAAAAAAGCAGAAATTCCATTTTTTGGAGCAAAAATGAAGAAATTTCCCTTTTTTGTGGCAAAAGGTATACATTCCCCTTATTTTCAGGCTAAAAAGCAGAAATTCCCCGTATTTTGGAACAAAATTGCAGAAATTCCCCTAATTGTGGTGCAAAAATGCAGAAATTCCCTATATGTTAGTGCAAAAAACAGAAATTCTCCTTATTTTAGGGCAAAACTCAGAAATTCCACTTATTTTGGGGCAAAATTCCAGAAATTTCCCTTATTTAGGGGCAAAATTGCAGAAATTTCACTTATTTTGGGGCAAAATTGCAGAAATTTCACTTATTTCAGTGAAAAAAGGCAGAAATTTCCTATATTTTGGAGCAAAAATGCAGAAATTTCTGTTATTTTGAGGTAAAAGGCTGAAATTCCCCTTATTTGGGTGTAAAAAGGCAGAAATTTCTCTTATTTTGGGGTAAAATTGCAGAAATTTCACTTATTTCAGGGTAATAAGTCAGAAAATTTCCTTATTTTTGGGCCAAAAAACAGAAATTCCCTTTGTTTTGGGAGAAAAAGACAGAAATTCCAGTTTTTTAGAGGCAAAAAAGCAGAAATTCCCCTTATTTTGGAGCAAAAATAAAGAAATTTCACTTTTTAAGGGCAAAAAGGTATGCATTCTTCTTATTTTTGGGCAAAAAGGCAGAAATTCCCCATATTTTGGAGCAAAATTGCAGAAATTTCCCAAATTGTGGGGTAAAAAGGCAGAAATTCCCTATATGTTGGGGCAAAAAGACAGAAATTCTCCTTATTTTGGGGCAAAACTCAGAAATTCCACTTATTTTGAAGCAAAATTTCAGAAATTTCACTTATTTTGGGGCAAAATTGCAGAAATTACAATTATTTTGGAGCAAAATTGCAGAAATTTCACTTATTTAAAAAAAAAAAGCAGAAATTTTCTTATTTTGGGGCAAAAAGGCAGAATTTTTTTTTATTTTGGTACAAAATTGCAGAAATTTTTCTTATTTTGGAATAAAAAGGCAGAAATTTCTCATATTTTGGGGCAAAAATGCAGAAATTCCCTTTATTTTGAGGAAAAAAGCTGAAATTCCCCTTAATTGGGGGCAAAAAGGCAGAAATTTCCTTATTTTGGGGCAAAATTGCAAAAATTTCACTTATTTCAGGGTAATAAGTCAGAAATTTTCCTTATTTTGGGGCAAAAAGACAGAAATTCTCTTTGTTTTTGAGAAAAAAGACAGAAATTCCACTTTTTTAGAGGCAAAAAAGCAGAAATTCCTTTTATTTTGGAGCAAAAATGAAGAAATTTCTCTTTTTTGTGGCAAAAGGTATACATTCCCCTTATTTTCAGGCTAAAAAGCAGAAATTCCCTGTATTTTGGAGCAAAATTGCAGAAATTCCCCTAATTATGGGGCAAAAAGGCAGAAATTCCCTATATGTTAGTGCAAAAAACAGAAATTCTCCTTATTTTAGGGCAAAACTCAGAAATTCCACTTATTTTGGAGCAAAATTCCACAAATTTCACTTATTTTGGGGCAAAATTGCAGAAATTACAATTATTTTGGGGCTAAATTGCAGAAATTTCACAAATTTCAAAAAAAAGCAGAAATTTTCTTATTTTGGGGCAAAAAGGCAGAAATTTCCCATATTTTGGGGCAAAAATGCAGAAATTCCTTTTATTTTGAGGAAAAAGGCTGAAATTCCCCTTAATTTGGGGCAAAAAGGCAGAAATTTTATTATATTGGGGCAAAATTGCAAAAATTTCACTTATTTCAGGGTAATAAGTCAGAAATTTTCCTTATTTTGGGGCAAAAAGACAGAAATTCCCTTTGTTTTTGGGGAAAAACAGAAATTGCACATTTTTAGAGGCAAAAAAGCAGAAATTCCTTTTATTTTGGAGCAAAAATGAAGAAATTTGTCTTTTTTGTGGCAAAAGGTATACATTCCCTTTATTTTCAGGCTAAAAAGCAGAAATTCCCCATATTTTGGAGCAAAATTGCAGAAATTCCCCTAATTTTGGGGCAAAAATGCAGAAATTCCCTATATGTTAGCGCAAAAAAACAGAAATTCTCTTTATTTTGGGGCAAAACTCAGAAATTCCACTTATTTTGGGGCAAAATTCCAGAAATTTCTCTTATTTTGGGGCAAAATTGCCGAAATTTCACTTATTTTGGGGCAAAATTGCAGAAATTTCACTTATTTCAGTGAAAAAAGGCAGAAATTTCCCATATTTTGGGGCAAAAATGAAGAAATTTCACATATATTGAGGTAAAAGGCTGAAATCCCCCTTATTTGGGAGAAAAAAGGCAGAAATTTCACTTATTTCAGGGTAATAAGTCAGAAATTTTCCTTATTTTGGGGACAAAAAACAGAAATTCCCTTTGATTTGGGAGAAAAAGACAGAAATTCCACTTTTTTAGAGGCAAAAAAGCAGAAATTCCCCTTATTTTGGAGTAAAAATGAAGAAATTTCACTTTTTAAGGGCAAAAAGGTATGCATTCTTCTTATTTTTGGGCAAAAAGGCAGAAATTCCCCTTATTTTTGAGCAAAATTGCAGAAATTTCCCAAATTGTGGGGCAAAAAGGCAGAAATTCCCTATATGTTTGGGCAAAAAGACAGAAATTCTCCTTAATTTGGGGCAAAACTAAGAAATTCCACTTATTTTGGAGCAAAATTCCAGAAATTTCACTTATTTTAGGACAAAATTGGAGAAATTACAATTATTTTGGGGCAAAATTGCAGAAATTTCACTTATTTCAAAAAAAAAAGCAGAAATTTTCTTATTTTGGGGCAAAAAGGCAGAAATTTCCCATATTTTGAGGCAAAAATGCAGAAATTCCTTTTATTTTGAGGAAAAAGGCTGAAATTCCCCTTAATTTAGGGCAAAAAGGCAGAAATTTCCTTATTTTGGGCAAAATTGGAAAATTTCACTTATTTCAGGGTAATAAGTCAGAAATTTTCCTTATTTTGGTGCAAAAAGACAGAAATTCCCTTTGTTTTTGGAGAAAAAGACAGAAATTGCACTTTTTTAGAGGCAAAAAAGCAGAAATTCCTTTTATTTTGGAGCAAAAATGAAGAAATTTCCCTTTTTTGTGGCAAAAGGTATACATTCCCTTTATTTAGAGGCTAAAAAGCAGAAATTCCTCGTATATTGGAGCAAAATTGCAGAAATTCCCCTAATTGTGGGGCAAAAATGCAGAAATTCCCTATATGTTAGTGCAAAAAAACAGAAATTCTCCTTATTTTGGGGCAAAACTCAGAAATTCCACTTATTTTGGGGCAAAATTCCAGAAATTTCCCTTATTTTGGGGCAAAATTGCCGAAATTTCACTTATTTTGGGGCAAAATTGCAGAAATTTCACTTATTTCAGTGAAAAAGGCAGAAAATTTCCTTATTTCGGGACAAAAAGGCAAAAATTCCTAATATTTTGTGGCAAAAATGCACAAATTCCCCTTAATTTGAGGTAAAAAGGCTGAAATTTCCCTTATATGGCGGCAAAAAGGCAGAAATTTCCCTTATTTTGGGGCAAAATTGCAGAAATTTTACTTATTTCAGGGTAATAAGTCAAAAATTTTCCTTATTTTGGGCAAAAAAAGACGGAAATTCCCTTTGTTTTGGGAGAAAAATACATAAATTCCACTTATTTAGAGGCAAAAATGCAGAAATTCCCCTTATTTTGGAGCAAAAATGAAGAAATTTCCCTTTTTTATGGGAAAAAGTTATGCATTCTTCTTATTTTCGGACAAAAATGTAGAAATTCCCTGTATTTTTGAGCAAAATTGTAGAAATTCCCCTAATTGTGCGGCAAAATGACAGAAATTCTCCTTATTTTGGGTCAAAACTCAGAAATTCCACTTATTTTGGGTCAAAATTTCGATAATTTCACTTATTTTGGGGCAAAATTGCAGAAATATCACTTATTTCAGGGTAATAAATCAGAAATTTTCCTTATTTTGGGGCAAAATACAAATTCCCTTTGTTTTGGGGGAAAAAGACAGAAATTCCACTTATTTAGAGGCAATAAAGCAGAAATTCCCCTCATTTTGGAGCAAAAAGCAGAAATTTCCCTTTTTTATGGCAAAAAGGTATGCATTCTTATTATTTTCGGACAAAAAATGAAGAAATTCCCTGTATTTTGGAGCAAAATTGCAGAAATTCCTCTAATTGTGGGGCAAAAAGGCAGAAATTCCCTATATGTTGGGGCAAAAAGAAAGAAATTCTCCTTATTTTAGGGAAAAACTCAGAAATTTAACTTATTTTGGGGCAAAATTGCAGAATTTCACTTATTTCAGATATAAAAGCAGAAATTTTCTTATTTTGGGGCCAAAAGGCAGAAATTTCTTTTATTTTGTCACAAAATTGCAGAATTTTTTCTTATTTTGGGGCAAAAAGGCAGAAATTTCTTCATTTTGGGGCAAAATTGCAAAAACTTCACTTGTTTCAGGGTAATAAGTCAGAAATATTCCTTATTTTGGAGCAAAAAGACAGAAATTCCCTTTGTTTTTGGGGAAAAAGACAGAAATTCCACTTTTTTAGAGGCAAAAAAGCAGAAATTCCTTTTATTTTGGAGCAAAAATGAAGAAATTTCCTTTTTTGTGGCAAAAGGTATACATTCCCCTTATTTTCAGGCTAAAAAGCAGAAATTCCTTGTATTTTGGAGCAAAATTGCAGAAATTCCCCTAATTGTGGGGCAAAAATGCAGAAATTCCCTATATGTTAGTGCAAAAAACAGAAATTCTTCTTATTTTAGGGCAAAACTCAGAAATTCCACTTATTTTGGGGCAAAATTCCAGAAATTTCCCTCATTTTGGGGCAAAATTTCCGAAATTTCACTTATTTTGGGGCAAAATTGCAGAAATTTCACTTATTTCAGTGAAAAAAGGCAGAAATTTCCCATATTTTGGGGCAAAAATGCAGAAATTTCTCTTATTTTGAGGTAAAAGGCTGAAATTCCCCTTATTTGGGGCAAAAAGGCAGAAATTTCTCTTATTTTGGGGTAAAATTGCAGAAATTTCACTTATTTCAGGGTAATAAGTCAGAAATTTTCCTTATTTTGGGGCCAAAAAACAGAAATTCCCTTTGTTTTGGGAGAAAAAGACAGAAATTCCACTTTTTTAGAGGCAAAAAAGCAGATATTCCCCTTATTTTGGAGCAAAAATGAAGGAATTTCACTTTTTAAGGGCAAAAAGGTATGCATTCTTCTTATTTTTGGGCAAAAAGGCAGAAATTCCCCATATTTTGGAGCAAAATTGCAGAAATTTCCCAAATTTTGGGGCAAAAGGCAGAAATTCCCTATATGTTGGGGCAAAAAGACAGAAATTCTCCTTATTTTGGGGCAAAACTCAGAAATTCCACTTATTTTGGAGCAAAATTCCAGAAATTTCACTTATTTTGGGGCAAAATTGCAGAAATTACAATTATTTTGGGGCAAAATTGCAGAAATTTCACTTATTTCAAAAAAAAGCAGAAATTTTCTTATTTTGGGGCAAAAAGGCAGAAATTTTTTTATTTTGGTACAAAATTGCAGAAATTTTTCTTATTTTGGTGTAAAAAGGCAGAAATTTCTTTTATTTTGCGGCAAAAATGCAGAAATTCCCTTTATTTTGAGGAAAAAGACTGAAATTCCCCTTAATTGGGGGCAAAAAGGCAGAAATTTCTTTATTTTGGGGCAAAATTGCAAAAATTTCACTTATTTCAGGGTAATAAGTCAGAAATTTTCCTTATTTTGGGGCAAAAAACAGAAATTCTCTTTGTTTTTGAGGAAAAAGACAGAAATTCCACTTTTTTAGAGGCAAAAAAGGAGGAATACCTTTTATTTTGGAACAAAAATGAAGAAATTTCTTTTTTTTGTGGCAAAAAGGATACATTCCCCTTATTTTCAGGCTAAAAAGCAGAAATTCCCCGTATTTTGGAGCAAAATTGCAGAAATTCCCCTAATTATGGGGCAAAAAGGCAGAAATTCCCTATATGTTAGGGCAAAAAACAGAAATTCTACTTATTTTGGGGCAAAACTCAGAAATTCCACTCTTTGGGGGCAAAATTCCAGAAATTTCCCTTATTTTGGGGCAAAATTGCAGAAATTTCACTGATTTTGGGCCAAAATTGCAGAAATTTCACTTATTTCAGTTGAAAAAGGGAGAAATTTTTCTTATTTTGGGAAAAAAAGACAGAAATTCCCTTTGTTTTGGGGGAAAAATACATAAATTCCACTTATTTAGAGGCAAAAAAGCAGAAATTTCTCTTATTTTGGGGCAAAATTGCAGAAATTTCACTTACTTCAGGGTAATAAGTCAGAAATTTTTCTTATTTTGGGGCAAAAAAGACAGAAATTATTTTTGTTTTGGAGGAAAAAGACAGAAATTCCACTTATTTAGAGGCAAAAAAGCAGAAATTCCCATTATTTTGGAGCAAAAATGAAGAAATTTTTTTATGGCAAAAAGTTATGCATTCTTCTTATTTTCTGGCAAAAAGGCAGAAATTCCCCATATTTTGGAGCAAAATTGCAGAAATTCCCCTAATTGTTGGGCAAAAGGCAGAAATTCCCTATATGTTTGGGTAAAAAGACAGAAATTCTCCTTATTTTGGGGCAAAGCTAAGAAATTCTTCTTTTTTTGGGGCAAAAAACCAGAAATTTCCCTTATTTTGGGGCAAAATTGCAGAAATTTCACTTATTTTGGGGCAAAATTGCAGAAATTTCACTTATTTCAGTGAAAAAAGGCAGAAATTTTTCTTATTTTGGGGCAAAAAGGCAGAAATTCCTAATATATTGTGGCAAAAATGCAGAAATTCCCCTTATTTTGAGGTAAAAAGGCTGAA
Organism: Micromys minutus; assembly: GCF_963924665.1. Lineage (NCBI taxonomy): Eukaryota > Metazoa > Chordata > Mammalia > Rodentia > Muridae > Micromys > Micromys minutus. Next base: position 2,049,782 of record NW_027667262.1, read on the forward strand.
ATTTCCCTTATATGGGGGCAAAAAGGCAGAAATTTCCCTTGTTTTGGGGCAAAATTGCAGAAATTTCACTTATTTCAGCGTAATAAGTCAGAAATTTTCATTATTTTGGGCAAAAAAGACAGAAATTCCCTTTGTTTTGGGGGAAAAATACATAAATTCCACTTATTTAGAGGCAAAAATGCAGAAATTCCTTTTATTTTGGCCAAAATTGCTGAAATTTCACTTACTTCAGGGTAATAGGTCAGAAAATTTTCTTATTTTGGGGCAAAAAAGTCAGTAATTACCTTTGTTTTGGGGGAAAAAGACAGAAATTCCACTTATTTAGAGGCAAAAAAGCAGAAATTCCCCTTATTTTGGAGGAAAAATGAAGAAATTTCCGTTTTTTATAAGAAAAAGTTATGCATTCTTTTTATTTTCTGGCAAAAAGGCAGAAATTCCATGTCTTTTGAAGCAAAATTGCAGAAATTCCCCTAATTGTGGGGCAAAAAGACAGAAATTCTCCTTATTTTGGGTCAAAACTCAGAAATTCCACTTATTTTGGGTCAAAATTTCAATAATTTCACTTATTTTGGGCAAAATTGCAGAAATTTCACTTATTTCAGGGTAATAAGTCAGAAATTTTCCTTATTTTGGGACAAAAAAGACAAATTCCCTTTGTTTTGGGGGAAAAAAACAGAAATTCCACTTATTTAGAGGCAATAAAGCAGAAATTCCCCTCATTTTGGAGCAAAAAGAAGAAATTTCCCTTTTTTATGGCAAAAAGGTATGCATTCTTATTATTTTCGGACAAAAAAGGCAGAAATTCCCCGTATTTTGGAACAAAATTGCAGAAATTCCTCTAATTGTGGGGCAAAAAGGCAGAAATTTCTCTTATTTTGGGGTAAAATTGCAAAAATTTCACTTATTTCAGGAAAATAAGGCAGAAATTTTCCTTATTTTGGGGCAAAAAGGCAGAAATTCCTAATATTTTGTGGCAAACATGCAGAACTTCCCCTTATTTTGAGGTAAAAAGGCTGAAATTCCCCTTATTTGGGAGCAAAATTCCAGAAATTTCCCTTATTTTGGGGCAAAATTGCAGAAATTTCACTTATTTCAGGGTAATAAGTCAGAAATTTTCCTTATTTTGGGGCAAAAAAGACAGAAATTCCCTTTGTTTTGGGGGAAAAAGACAGAAATTCCACTTATTTAGATGCAAAAAAGCAGAAATTCCCTTTATTTTAGAGCAAAAATGAAGAAATTTCCCTTTTTTATGGCAAAAAGTTACGCATTCTTCTTATTTTCGGGCAAATAGGCAGAAATTCCACATATTTTGGAGCAAAATTGCAGAAATTCCCCTAATTGTGGGGCAAAAGGGCAGAAATTCCCTATATGTTTGAGCAAAAAGACAGAAATTCTCTTTATTTGAGGGCAAAACTCAGAAATTCCACTTATTTTGGGGCAAAATTCCAGAGATTTCCCTTGTTTTGGGGCAAAATTGCAGAAATTTCACTTATGGCAGGGAAAAAAGGCAGAAAATTTCCTTATTTTGGGGCAAAAAGGCAGAAATTCCCCGTATTTTGGAGCAAAATTGCAGAAATTAACCTAATTGTGGGGCAAAAAGGCAGAAATTCCCTATATGTTGGGGCAAAAAGACAGAAATTCTCCTTATTTTGGGGCAAAACTCAGAAATTCCACTTATTTTGGGGCAAAATTCCAGAAATTTCTTTAATTTTGGGGCCAAATTTCAGAAATTTCACTTATTTTGCAGCAAAATTGGAAAAATTTCACCTATTTCAGGGAAAAAAAGCAGAAATTTTCTTATTTTGGGGCAAAAAGGCAGAAATTTCCTTATTTTGGGGCAAAATTGCAGAAATTTCACTTATTTAAATAAAAAGCAGAAATTTTCTTATTTTGGGGCAAAAAGGCAGAAATTTCTTTTATTTTGGTACAAAATTGCAGAAATTTTTCTTATTTTGGAGCAAAAAGGCAGAAATTTCCCATATTTTGGTACAAAATTGCAGAAATTTTTCTTATTTTGGGCAAAAAGGCAGAAATTTCCTTATTTTGAGGCAAAAATGCAGAAATTCCCATTATTTTGAGGAAAAAGGCTGAAATTCCACTTAATTGGGGGCAAAAAGGCAAAAATTTCCTTATTTCGGGGCAAAATTGCATAAATTTCACTTATTTCAGGGTAATAATTCAGAAATTTATCTTATTTTGGGGCAAAAAGACAGAAATTCCCTTGTTTTTTGGGGAAAAACACAGAAATTCCACTTTTTTAGAGGCAAAAAAGCAGAAATTTTTTTTATTTTGGAGCAAAAATGAAGAAATTTCCTTTTTCTGTGGCAAAAGGTATACATTCCTATTATTTTCAGGCTAAAATGCAGAAATTCCCTGTATTTTGGAGCAAAATTGCAGAAATTCCCCTAATTGTGGGGCATAAAGGCAGAAATTCCCTTTATGTTAGTGCAAAAAACAGAAATTCTCCTTATTTTGGGGCAAAACTCAGAAATTCCACTTATTTTGGGGCAAAATTCCAGAAATTTCCCTTATTTTGGGGCAAAATTGCAGAAATTTCACTTATTTTGCGGCAAAAAGGCAGAAATTCCTAATATTTTGTGGCAAAAATGCAGAGATTCTCCTTATTTTGAGGTAAAAAGGCTGAAATTCTCCTTATTTGGGGGCAAAAATGCAGAAATTTCCGTTATTTTGGGGCAAAATTGCAGAAATTTCACTTATTTCAGGGTAATAAGTCAGAAATTTTCCATATTTTGTACAAAAAAAGACAGAAATTCCCTTTGTTTTGGGGGAAAAATACATATATTCCACTTATTTAGAGGCAAAAAAGCAGAAATTCCTCTTATTTTGGGGCAAAATTGCAGGAATTTTACTTACTTCAGGGTAATACGTCAGAAATTTTCTTTTTTGGGGGCAAAAAAGACAGAAATTACCTTTGTTTTGGGGAAAAAAGACAGAAATTCCACTTATTTAGAGGCTAAAAAGCAGAAATTTCCCTTATTTTGGAGCAAAAATGAAGAAATTTCCCTTTTTTATGGGAAAAAGTTATGCATTCTTCTTATTTTCGGGCAAAAATGCAGAAATTACCTGTATTTTGGAGCATATTGCAGAAATTCCCCTAATTGTGGGGCAAAAATTCAGAAATTCCCTATATTTTGGGACAAAAAGACAGAAATTCTCCTTATTTTGGGGCAAAACTCAGAAATTCCATTCATTTTGGTGCAAAATTCCAGAAATTTCCCTTATTTTGGGGCAAAATTGCAGAAATTTCTCTTATTTTGGGGTAAAATTGCAGAAATTTCACTTATTTCAGAAAAAAAGCAGAAATTTTCTTATTTTGGGGCAAAAAGGCAGAAATTTCCCATATTTTGGGGCAAAAATGCAAAAATTCCCCTTATTATGAGGTAAAAAGGCTGAAATTCCCCTTATTTGGGGGCAAAAAGGCAGAAATTTCCCATATTTTGGGGCAAAAATGCAGAAATTCCCATTATTTTGAGGACAAAAGTCTGAAATTCCCTTTATTAGGGGCAAAAAGGCAGAAATTTCCTTTATTTTGGGGCAAAATTGCAGAAATTTAATTTATTTCAGGGTAATAAGTCAGAAATTTTCCTTATTTTGGGGCAAAAAAGACAGAAATTCCCTTTGTTTAGGGGGAAAAAGACAGAAATTCCACTTATTTAGAGGCAAAAAAGCAGAAATTCCCCTTATTTTGGAGCAAAAATGAAGAAATTTCCTTTTTTATGGTAGAAAGGTTTGCATTCCTCTTATTTTTGGGCAAAGAAGCAGAAATTCCCCATATTTTGGAGCAAAATTTCAGAAATTCCCCTAATTGTGGGGCAAAAAGGCAGAAATTTCCTTATTTTGGGGCAAAATTGCAAAAATTTCACTTTTTTCAGGGTAATAATTCAGAAATTTTTCTTATTTTGGGGCAAAAAGACAGAAATTTTCTTGGTTTTTGGAGAAAAAGACAGAAATTCCACTTTTTTAAAGGCTAAAAAGCAGAAATTCCCATTATTTTGGAGCAAAAATGAAGAAATTTCCTTTTTCTGTGGCAAAAGGTATACATTCCCCTTATTTTCAGGCTAAAAAGCAGAAATTCCCTGTATTTTGGAGCAAAATTGCAGAAAATCCCCTAATTGTGGGGCATAAAGGCAAAAATTCCTTATATGTTAGGGCAAAAAACAGAAATTCTCCTTATTTTGGGGCAAAACTCATAAATTCCACTTATTTTGGGGAAAATTCCAGAAATTTCCCTTATTTTGGGGCAAAATTGCAGAAATTTCACTTATTTTGGGGCAAAATTGAAAAAATTTCACTTATTTCAGTGAAAAAAGGCAGAAATTTTGCTCATTTTGGGGCAAAAAGTCAGAAATTCCTAATATTTTGTGGCCACAATGCAGAAATTCCCCTTATTTTGAGGTAAAAAGGCTGAAATTCCCCTTATTTGGGGGCAAAAAGGCAGAAATTTCCTTAATTTTGGGGCAAAATTGCAGAAATTTCACTTATTTCAGGGTAATAAGTCAGAAATTTTCCTTATTTTGGGCATAAAAAGACAGAAATTAACTTTGTTTTGGGGGAAAAATACATAAATTCCACTTATTTAGAGGCAAAAATGCAGAAATTCCTTTTATTTTGGCCAAAATTGCTGAAATTTCACTTACTTCAGGGTAATAGGTCAGAAAATTTTCTTATTTTGGGGCAAAAAAGTCAGTAATTACCTTTGTTTTGGGGGAAAAAGACAGAAATTCCACTTATTTAGAGGCAAAAAAGCAGAAATTCCCCTTATTTTGGAGGAAAAATGAAGAAATTTCCGTTTTTTATAAGAAAAAGTTATGCATTCTTTTTATTTTCTGGCAAAAAGGCAGAAATTCCATGTCTTTTGAAGCAAAATTGCAGAAATTCCCCTAATTGTGGGGCAAAAAGACAGAAATTCTCCTTATTTTGGGTCAAAACTCAGAAATTCCACTTATTTTGGGTCAAAATTTCAATAATTTCACTTATTTTGGGCAAAATTGCAGAAATTTCACTTATTTCAGGGTAATAAGTCAGAAATTTTCCTTATTTTGGGACAAAAAAGACAAATTCCCTTTGTTTTGGGGGAAAAAAACAGAAATTCCACTTATTTAGAGGCAATAAAGCAGAAATTCCCCTCATTTTGGAGCAAAAAGAAGAAATTTCCCTTTTTTATGGCAAAAAGGTATGCATTCTTATTATTTTCGGACAAAAAAGGCAGAAATTCCCCGTATTTTGGAACAAAATTGCAGAAATTCCTCTAATTGTGGGGCAAAAAGGCAGAAATTTCTCTTATTTTGGGGTAAAATTGCAAAAATTTCACTTATTTCAGGAAAATAAGGCAGAAATTTTCCTTATTTTGGGGCAAAAAGGCAGAAATTCCTAATATTTTGTGGCAAACATGCAGAACTTCCCCTTATTTTGAGGTAAAAAGGCTGAAATTCCCCTTATTTGGGAGCAAAATTCCAGAAATTTCCCTTATTTTGGGGCAAAATTGCAGAAATTTCACTTATTTCAGGGTAATAAGTCAGAAATTTTCCTTATTTTGGGGCAAAAAAGACAGAAATTCCCTTTGTTTTGGGGGAAAAAGACAGAAATTCCACTTATTTAGATGCAAAAAAGCAGAAATTCCCTTTATTTTAGAGCAAAAATGAAGAAATTTCCCTTTTTTATGGCAAAAAGTTACGCATTCTTCTTATTTTCGGGCAAATAGGCAGAAATTCCACATATTTTGGAGCAAAATTGCAGAAATTCCCCTAATTGTGGGGCAAAAGGGCAGAAATTCCCTATATGTTTGAGCAAAAAGACAGAAATTCTCTTTATTTGAGGGCAAAACTCAGAAATTCCACTTATTTTGGGGCAAAATTCCAGAGATTTCCCTTGTTTTGGGGCAAAATTGCAGAAATTTCACTTATGGCAGGGAAAAAAGGCAGAAAATTTCCTTATTTTGGGGCAAAAAGGCAGAAATTCCCCGTATTTTGGAGCAAAATTGCAGAAATTAACCTAATTGTGGGGCAAAAAGGCAGAAATTCCCTATATGTTGGGGCAAAAAGACAGAAATTCTCCTTATTTTGGGGCAAAACTCAGAAATTCCACTTATTTTGGGGCAAAATTCCAGAAATTTCTTTAATTTTGGGGCCAAATTTCAGAAATTTCACTTATTTTGCAGCAAAATTGGAAAAATTTCACCTATTTCAGGGAAAAAAAGCAGAAATTTTCTTATTTTGGGGCAAAAAGGCAGAAATTTCCTTATTTTGGGGCAAAATTGCAGAAATTTCACTTATTTAAATAAAAAGCAGAAATTTTCTTATTTTGGGGCAAAAAGGCAGAAATTTCTTTTATTTTGGTACAAAATTGCAGAAATTTTTCTTATTTTGGAGCAAAAAGGCAGAAATTTCCCATATTTTGGTACAAAATTGCAGAAATTTTTCTTATTTTGGGCAAAAAGGCAGAAATTTCCTTATTTTGAGGCAAAAATGCAGAAATTCCCATTATTTTGAGGAAAAAGGCTGAAATTCCACTTAATTGGGGGCAAAAAGGCAAAAATTTCCTTATTTCGGGGCAAAATTGCATAAATTTCACTTATTTCAGGGTAATAATTCAGAAATTTATCTTATTTTGGGGCAAAAAGACAGAAATTCCCTTGTTTTTTGGGGAAAAACACAGAAATTCCACTTTTTTAGAGGCAAAAAAGCAGAAATTTTTTTTATTTTGGAGCAAAAATGAAGAAATTTCCTTTTTCTGTGGCAAAAGGTATACATTCCTATTATTTTCAGGCTAAAATGCAGAAATTCCCTGTATTTTGGAGCAAAATTGCAGAAATTCCCCTAATTGTGGGGCATAAAGGCAGAAATTCCCTTTATGTTAGTGCAAAAAACAGAAATTCTCCTTATTTTGGGGCAAAACTCAGAAATTCCACTTATTTTGGGGCAAAATTCCAGAAATTTCCCTTATTTTGGGGCAAAATTGCAGAAATTTCACTTATTTTGCGGCAAAAAGGCAGAAATTCCTAATATTTTGTGGCAAAAATGCAGAGATTCTCCTTATTTTGAGGTAAAAAGGCTGAAATTCTCCTTATTTGGGGGCAAAAATGCAGAAATTTCCGTTATTTTGGGGCAAAATTGCAGAAATTTCACTTATTTCAGGGTAATAAGTCAGAAATTTTCCATATTTTGTACAAAAAAAGACAGAAATTCCCTTTGTTTTGGGGGAAAAATACATATATTCCACTTATTTAGAGGCAAAAAAGCAGAAATTCCTCTTATTTTGGGGCAAAATTGCAGGAATTTTACTTACTTCAGGGTAATACGTCAGAAATTTTCTTTTTTTGGGGCAAAAAAGACAGAAATTACCTTTGTTTTGGGGAAAAAAGACAGAAATTCCACTTATTTAGAGGCTAAAAAGCAGAAATTTCCCTTATTTTGGAGCAAAAATGAAGAAATTTCCCTTTTTTATGGGAAAAAGTTATGCATTCTTCTTATTTTCGGGCAAAAATGCAGAAATTACCTGTATTTTGGAGCATATTGCAGAAATTCCCCTAATTGTGGGGCAAAAATTCAGAAATTCCCTATATTTTGGGACAAAAAGACAGAAATTCTCCTTATTTTGGGGCAAAACTCAGAAATTCCATTCATTTTGGTGCAAAATTCCAGAAATTTCCCTTATTTTGGGGCAAAATTGCAGAAATTTCTCTTATTTTGGGGTAAAATTGCAGAAATTTCACTTATTTCAGAAAAAAAGCAGAAATTTTCTTATTTTGGGGCAAAAAGGCAGAAATTTCCCATATTTTGGGGCAAAAATGCAAAAATTCCCCTTATTATGAGGTAAAAAGGCTGAAATTCCCCTTATTTGGGGGCAAAAAGGCAGAAATTTCCCATATTTTGGGGCAAAAATGCAGAAATTCCCATTATTTTGAGGACAAAAGTCTGAAATTCCCTTTATTAGGGGCAAAAAGGCAGAAATTTCCCTTATTTTGGGGCAAAATTGCAGAAATTTAATTTATTTCAGGGTAATAAGTCAGAAATTTTCCTTATTTTGGGGCAAAAAAGACAGAAATTCCCTTTGTTTAGGGGGAAAAAGACAGAAATTCCACTTATTTAGAGGCAAAAAAGCAGAAATTCCCCTTATTTTGGAGCAAAAATGAAGAAATTTCCTTTTTTATGGTAGAAAGGTTTGCATTCCTCTTATTTTTGGGCAAAGAAGCAGAAATTCCCCATATTTTGGAGCAAAATTTCAGAAATTCCCCTAATTGTGGGGCAAAAAGGCAGAAATTTCCTTATTTTGGGGCAAAATTGCAAAAATTTCACTTTTTTCAGGGTAATAATTCAGAAATTTTTCTTATTTTGGGGCAAAAAGACAGAAATTTTCTTGGTTTTTGGAGAAAAAGACAGAAATTCCACTTTTTTAAAGGCTAAAAAGCAGAAATTCCCATTATTTTGGAGCAAAAATGAAGAAATTTCCTTTTTCTGTGGCAAAAGGTATACATTCCCCTTATTTTCAGGCTAAAAAGCAGAAATTCCCTGTATTTTGGAGCAAAATTGCAGAAAATCCCCTAATTGTGGGGCATAAAGGCAAAAATTCCTTATATGTTAGGGCAAAAAACAGAAATTCTCCTTATTTTGGGGCAAAACTCATAAATTCCACTTATTTTGGGGAAAATTCCAGAAATTTCCCTTATTTTGGGGCAAAATTGCAGAAATTTCACTTATTTTGGGGCAAAATTGAAAAAATTTCACTTATTTCAGTGAAAAAAGGCAGAAATTTTGCTCATTTTGGGGCAAAAAGTCAGAAATTCCTAATATTTTGTGGCCACAATGCAGAAATTCCCCTTATTTTGAGGTAAAAAGGCTGAAATTCCCCTTATTTGGGGGCAAAAAGGCAGAAATTTCCTTAATTTTGGGGCAAAATTGCAGAAATTTCACTTATTTCAGGGTAATAAGTCAGAAATTTTCCTTATTTTGGGCATAAAAAGACAGAAATTAACTTTGTTTTGGGGGAAAAATACATAAATTCCACTTATTTAGAGGCAAAAAAGTAGAAATTCCCCTTATTTTGGGGCAAAATTGCAGAAATTTCACTTACTTCAGGGTAATAAGTCAGAAATTTTCCTTATTTTCTGGCAAAAAGACAGAAATTCCCTTTGTTTTGGGGGAAAAATACATAAATTCCACTTATTTAGAGGCAAAAAAGCAGAAATTCCCTTTATTTTAGGGCAAAATTGCAAAAATTTCACTTATTTCAGTGAAAAAAGGCAGAAATTTTCCTTATTTAGAGGCAAAAAGGCAGAAATTCCTAATATTTTGTGGAAAAATGCAGAAATTATCCCTTATTTTGAGGTAAAAAGGCTGAAATTCCCCTTATTTGGGAGCAAAAAGGCAGAAATTTCCCTTATTTTGGGGCAAGATTGCAGAAATTTCACTTATTTCAGGGTAATAAGTCAGAAATTTTCCTTATTTTGGGGCAAAAAAGACAGAAATTCCCTTTTTTTGGTGGGAAAAGGGAATTCCACTTATTTAGATGCAAAAAAGCAGAAATTCCCCTTATTTTGGAGCAAAAATAAAGAAATTTCCCTTTTTTTATTGCAAAAAGCTATGCATTCTTCTTATTTTCGGGCAAAAAGGCAGAAATTCCCCATATTTTGGAGCAAAATTGCAGAAATTCCCCTAATTGTGGGGCAAAAAGGCAGAAATTCCCTATATGTTGGGGCAAAAACAGAATTTCTCCTTATTTTGGGGCAAAACTTAGAAATTCCACTTATTTCGGAGCAAAATTCCAGAAATTTCACTTATTTTGGGGCAAAATTGCAGAAATTACACTTATTTTGGGGCAAAATTGCAGAAATTTCACTTATTTCAAAAAAAAAAGCAGAAATTATCTTATTTTGGGGCAAAAAGGCAGAAATTTCTTCTATTTTGGTACAAAATTGCAGAAATTTTTTTTATTTGGATCAAAAAGGCAGAAATTTCTTATATTTTGGGGCAAAAATGAAGAAATTCCCCTTATTTTGAGGAAAAAGGCTGAAATTCCAGTTAATTGGGGGCAAAAAGGCAGAAATTTCCTTATTTTGGGGCAAAATTTCAAAAATTTCACTCATTTTAGGGTAATCCGTCAGAAATTTTTCTTATTTTAGGGCAAAAAGAAAGAAATTCCCTTTGGTTTTGGGGAAAAATATAGAAATTCCACTTTTTTAGAGGCAAAAAAGCAGAAATTCGTTTTATTTTGGAGCAAAAATGAAGAAATTTCTCTTTTTTGTGGCAAAAGGTATACATTCCCCTTATTTTCAGGCTAAAAAGCAGAAATTCCCCGTATTTTGGAGCAAAATTGCAGAAATTCTCCTAATTGTGGGGCAAAAAGGCAGAAATTCCATATATGTTAGGGCAAAAAACAGAAATTCTTTTTATTTTGGGGCAAAACTCAGAAATTCCACTTATGTTGGGGCAAAATTCCAGAAATTTCCCTTATTTTGGGGCAAAATTGCAGAAATTTCACTTATTTCAGGGAAAAAAAGCAGAAATTTTTTTATTTTGGGGCAAAAAGGCAGAAATTTCCAATATTTTGGTACAAAATTGCAGAAATTTTTCTTAATTTGGGCAAAAAGGCAGAAATTTCCCATATTTTGGGGCAAACATGCAGAAATTCCCCTTATTTTGAGGGAAAAAGGCTGAAATTCCCCTTATTTGGAAGTAAAAAGGCACAAATTTCCCTTGTTTTGGCGGCAAAATTGCAGAAATTTCACTTATTTCAGAGTAATAAGTCAGAAATTTTCCTTATTTTCGGGCAAAAAAGACCGAAATTCCCTTTGTTTTGGGGGAAAAATACATAAATTCCACTTATTTAGAGGCAAAAAGCAGAAATTCTTTTTATTTTGGGGCAAAATTGCAAAAATTTCACTTATTTCAGTGAAAAAAGGCAGAAATTTTCCTTATTTAGAGCTAAAAAGGCAGAAATTCTTAATATTTTGTGGAAAATGCAGAAATTCCCCTTATTTTGAGGTTAAAAGGCTAAAATTCCCCTTATTTGGGAGCAAAAAGGCAGAAATTTCTTTTATTTTGGGGCAAAATTGCAGAAATTTCACTTATTTCAGGGTAATAAGTCAGAAATTTTCCTTTCTTTGGGGCAAAAAAGACAGAAATTCCCTTTATTTTGGGGGAAAAAAAATTCCACTTATTTAGATGCAAAAAAAGCAGAAATTCCCCTTATTTTGGAGCAAAAATGAAGAAATTTCCCTTTTTATGGCAAAAAGCTATGCATTCTTCTTATTTTCGTGCAAAAAGGCAGAAATTCCCCATATTTTGGAGCAAAATTGCAGAAATTCCCCTAATTGTTGGGCAAAAAGGCAGAAATTCCCTATATGTTGGGGCAAAAACAGAAATTCTCTTTATTTTGGGGCAAAACTTAGAAATTCCTCTTATTTCGGAGGAAAATTTCAGAAATTTCACTTATTTTGGGGAAAAGTTGCAGAAATTTCACTTATTTCAGGGAAAAAAAGCAGAAATTTTCTTATTTTGGGGCAAAAAGGCAGAAATTTCCCATATTTTGGTACACAATTGCAGAAATTTTTCTTATTTTGGGCAAAAAAGCAGAAATTTCCCATATTTTGGGGCAAACATTCAGAAATTCCCCTTATTTTGAGGTAAAAAGGGTGAAATTCCCCTTATTTGGGGGTAAAAAGGCAGAAATTTCCCTTATTTTGGGGCAAAATTGCAGAAATTTCACTTATTTCAGGGTAATAAGTCAGAAATTTTCTATATTTTGGGGAAAAAAAGACAGAAATTCCCTTTGTTATGGGGAAAAAAGACAGAAATTCCACTTATTTAGAGGCATAAAAGCAGAAATTCCCCTCATTTTGGAGCAAAAATGAAGAAATTTCACTTTTTTATGTCAAAAAGCTATGCATTCTTCTTATTTTCGACAAAAAAGGCATAAATTCCTCGTATTTTGGAGCAAAATTGCAGAAATTCCCCTAATTGTGGGGCAAAAAGGCAGAAATTCCCTATATGTTGGGGCAAAAAGACAGAAATTCTTTTTATTTTAAGGCAAAACTCAGAAATTTAATGTATTTTGGGGCAAAATTGCAGAAATTTCACTTATTTCAGAAAAAAAAGCAGAAATTTTCTTATTTTGGGGCCAAAAGTCAGAAATTTCTTTTATTTTGTTACAAAATTGCAGAATTTTTTCTTATTTTGGGGCAAAAAGGAAGAAATTTCCCATATTTTGTGGCAAAAATGCAGAAATTTCTCTTATTTTGAGGTAAAAGGCTGAAAATCCCCTTATTTGGGGGCAAAAAGGCAGAAATTTCTCTTATTTTGGGGCAAAATTGCAGAAATTTCACTTATGTCAGGGTAATAAGTCACAAAATTTCCTTATTTTGGGACCAAAAAATAAAAATTCCCTTTGTTTTGGGGGAAAAAGACAGAAATTCTTCTTCTTTAGAGGCAAAAAGACCGAAATTCCTAATATTTTGTGGCAAAAATGCAGAAATTCCCCTTATTTTGAGGTAAAAAGGCTGAAATTCCCCTTATTTGGGAGCAAAAAGGCAGAAATTTCCATTAGTTTGGGGCAAAATTGCAGAAATTTCACTTATTTCAGGGTAATAAGTCAGAAATTTTCCTTATTTTGGGGCAAAAAAGACAGAAATTCCTTTTGTTTTGGGGGAAAAAGACAGAAATTCCACTTATTTAGATGCAAAAAGCAGAAATTCCCTTTACTTTGGAGCAAAAATGAAGAAATTTCCCTTTTTTTATTGCAAAAAGCTATGCATTCTTCTTATTTTCGGGCAAATAGGCAGAAATTCCCTATATGTTAGGGCAAAAAGACAGAAATTCTCCTTATTTTGGGGCAAAACTCAGAAATTCCACTTATTTTGGAGCAAAATTCCAGAAATTTCACTTATTTTGGGGCAAAATTGCAGAAATTTCACTTATTTCAGGAAAAAAAGGCAGAAATTTTCCTTATTTTAGGGCAAAAAGCCAGAAATTCCTGATATTATGTGACAAAAATGCAGAAATTCCCCTTATTTTGAGGTAAAAGGCTAAAATTCCCCTTATTTGGGGGCAAAAAGGCAGAAAATTCCCTTATTTTGGGGCAAAATTGCAGAAATTTCACTTATTTCAGAGTAATAAGTCAGAAATTTTCCTTATTTTGGGCAAAAAAACAGAAATTCCCTTTGTTTTGGGGGAAAAATACATAAATTCCACTTATTTAGAGGCAAAAAAGCAGAAATTCCCCTTATTTTGGGGGCAAAATTGCAGAAATTTCACTTACTTCAGGGTAATAAGTCAGAAATTCTCCTTATTTTAGGGCAAAAAAGACAGAAATTACCTTTGTTTTGGGGAAAAAAGACAGAAATTCCACTTAATTAGAGGCAAAAAAGCAGAAATTCCCCTTATTTTGGATCAAAAATGAAGAAATTTCCCTTTTTTATGGCAAAAAGTTATGCATTCTTCTTATTTTCGGGCAAAAGGCAGAAATTCCCCGTATTTTGGAGCAAAATTGCAGAAATTCCCCTAATTGTGGGGCGAAAATGCAAAAATTCCCTATATGTTGGGGCAAAAAGACAGAAATTCTCCTTATTTGGGGGCAAAACTCAGAAATTCCACTTATTTGGGGGCAAAAATCCAGAGATTTCCCATATTTTGGGGCAAAATTGCAGAAATTTCACTTATTTTGGGGCAAAATTGCAGAAATTTTACTTATGGCAGGGACAAAAGGCAGAAATTTTCCTTATTTTGGGGCAAAAATGCAGAAATTCCTAATATTTTGTGGCAAAAATGCAGAAATTCCCATTATTTTGAGGTAAAACGGTGTAATTCCTCTTATTTGGGGGCAAAAAGGCAGAAATTCCCCGTATTTTGGAGCAAAATTGGAGAAATTAACCTAAATGTGGGGCAATAAGGCAGAAATTCCCTATATGTTGGGGCAAAAAGACAGAAATTCTCCTTATTTTGGGGCAAAACTCAGAAATTCCACTTATTTTGGGGCAAAATTCCAGAAATTTCCCTAATTTTGGGACAAAATTGCAGAAATTTCACTTATTTTGCGGCAAAATTGGAAAAATTTCACCTATTTCAGGGAAAAAAAGCAGAAATTTTCTTATTTTGGGGCAAAAAGGCAGAAATTTCCCATATTTTGGTACAAAATTGCAGAAATTTTTCTTATTTTGGGCAAAAAGGAAGAAATTTCCTAAATTTTGAGGCAAAAATGCAGAAATTCCCCTTATTTTGAGGAAAAAGGCTGAAATTCCCCTTAATTGGGGGCAAAAAGGCAGAAATTTCCTTATTTTGGGGCAAAATTGCAGAAATTTCACTTATTTAAATAAAAAGCAGAAATTTTCTTATTTTGGGGCAAAAAGGCAGAAATTTCTTTTATTTTGGTACAAAATTGCAGAAATTTTTCTTATTTTGGAGCAAAAAGGCAGAAATTTCCCATATTTTGGTACAAAATTGCAGAAATTTTCCTTATTTTGGGCAAAAAATGCAGAAATTCCCATTATTTTGAGGAAAAAGGCTGAAATTCCACTTAATTGGGGGCAAAAAGGCAGAAATTTCCTTATTTCGGGGCAAAATTGCAAAAATTTCACTTATTTCAGGGTAATAATTCAGAAATTTATCTTATTTTGGGGCAAAAAGACAGAAATTCCCTTGTTTTTTGTGGAAAAAGACAGAAATTCCACTTTTTTAGAGGCAAAAAAGCAGAATTTTTTTTATTTTGGAGCAAAAATGAAGAAATTTCCTTTTTCTGTGGCAAAAGGTATACATTCCTCTTATTTTCAGGCTAAAAAGCAGAAATTCCCTGTATTTTGGAGCAAAATTGCAGAAATTCCCCTAATTGTGGGGCATAAAGGCAGAAATTCCCTATATGTTAGGGCAAAAAACAGAAATTCTCCTTATTTTGGGGCAAAACTCAGAAATTCCACTTATTTTGGGGCAAAATTCCAGAAATTTCCCTTATTTTGGGGCAAAATTGCAGAAATTTCACTTATTTTGGGGCAAAATTGCAAAAATTTCACTTATTTCAGTGAAAAAAGGCAGATATTTTCCTTATTTTGGGGCAAAAAGTCAGAAATTCCTAATATTTTGTGGACAAAATGCAGAAATTCCCCTTATTTTGAGGTAAAAAGGCTGAAATTCCACTTATTTGTGGGCAAAAATGCAGAAATTTCTATTATTTTGGGGCAAAATTGCAGAAATTTCACTTATTTAAGGGTAATAAGTCAGAAATTTTCCTTATTTTGGGCAAAAAAATACAGAAATTCCCTTTGTTTTGGGGGAAAAATACATAAATTCCACTTATTTAGAGGCAAAAAAGCAGAAATTCCCCTTATTTTGGGGCAAAATTGCAGAAATTTCACTTACTTCAGGGTAATAAGTCAGAAATTTTCCTTATTTTCGGGCAAAAAGACAGAAATTCCCTTTGTTTTGGGGGAACAATACATAAATTCCACTTATTTAGAGGCAAAAAAGCAGAAATTCCCTTTATTTTGGGAAAAAATGCAAAAATTTCACTTATTTCAGTGAAAAAAAGAAGAAATTTTACTTATTTAGAGGCAAAAAGGCAAAAATTACTAATATTTTGTGGAAAAATGCAGAAATTCCCCTTATTTTGAGGTAAAAAGGCTGAAATTCCCCTTATTTGGGAGCAAAAAGGCAGAAATTTCCCTTATTTTGGGGCAATATTGCAGAAATTTCACTTATTTCAGGGTAATAAGTCAGAAATTTTTCTTATTTTGGGGCAAAAAAGACAGAAACTCCCTTTGTTTTGGGGGAAAAAGGAATTCCACTTATTTAGATGCAAAAAAAGCAGAAATTCCTCTAATTTTGGAGCAAAATGAAGAAATTTCCCTTTTTTATGGCAAAAAGCTATGCATTCTTCTTATTTTCGGGCAAAAAGGCAGAAATTCCCCATATTTTGGAGCAAAATTGCAGAAATTTCCCTAATTGTGGGGCAAAAAGGCAGAAATTCCCTATATGTTGGGGCAAAAAACAGAAATTCTCTTTATTTTGGGGCAAAACTTAGAAATTCCACTTATTTCGGAGCAAAATTCCAGAAATTTCACTTATTTTGGGGCAAAATTGCAGAAATTACACTTATTTTGGGGCAAAATTGCAGAAATTTCACTTATTTCAAAAAAAAAAAGCAGAAATTATATTATTTTGGGGAAAAAAGGCAGAAATTTTTTTTTATTTTGGTACAAAATTGCAGAAATTTTTCTTATTTTGGAGCAAAAAGGCAGAAATTTCTTATATTTTGGGGCAAAAATGCAGAAATTCCCCTTATTTTGAGAAATAAGGCTGAAATTCCAGTTAATTGGGGGCAAAAAGGCAGAAATTTCCTTATGTTGAGGCAAAATTGCAAAAATTTCACTTATTTCAGGGTAATCAGTCAGAAATTTTCCTTATTTTGGGGCAAGAAGAAAGAAATTCCCTTTGGTTTTGGGGAAAAAGATAGAAATTCCACTTTTTTAGAGGCAAAGAAGCAGAAATTCCTTTTATTTTGGAGCAAAAATGAAGAAATTTCTCTTTTTTGTTGCAAAAGTTATACATTCCCCTTATTTTCAGGCTAAAAAGCAGAAATTCCCCGTATTTTGGAGCAAAATTGCAGAAATTCTCCTAATTGTGGGGCAAAAGGGCAGAAATTCCCTATATGTTAGGGCAAAAATCAGAAATTCTCCTTAATTTGGGGCAAAACTCAGAAATTCGACTTATTTTGGGGCAAAATTCCAGAAATTTCCCTTATTTTGGGGAAAAATTGCAGAAATTTCACTTATTTCAGGGAAAAAAAGCAGAAATTTTCTTATTTTGGGGCAAAAAGGCAGAAATTTCCCATATTTTGGTACAAAATTGCAGAAATTTTTCTTATTTTGGGCAAAAAGGCAGAAATTTCCCATATTTTGGGGCAAACATGCAGAAATTCCTTTTATTTTGAGGTAAAAAGGTTGAAATTTCCCTTATTTGGGGGTAAAAAGGCAGAAATTTCCCTTATTTTGGGGCAAAATTGCAGAAATTTCACTCATTTTAGGGTAATAAGTCTGAAATTTTCTTTATTTTGGGGCAAAAAAGACAGAAATTCCCTTTGTTATGGGGGAAAAAGACAGAAATTCCACTTATTTAGAGGCATAAAAGCAGAAATTCCCCTCATTTAGGAGCAAAAATGAAGAAATTTCACTTTTTTATGGCAAAAAGCTATGCATTCTTCTTATTTTCTAACAAAAAAGGCAGAAATTCCTCGTATTTTGGAGCAAAATTGCAGAAATTCCCCTAATTGTTGGGCAAAAAGGCAGAAATTCCCTATAAGTTGGGGCAAAAAGACAGAAATTCTACTTATTTTAGGGCAAAACTCAGAAATTTAACTTATTTTGGGGCAAAATTGCAGAAATTTCACTTATTTCAGAAAAAAAAAGCAGAAATTTTCTTATTTTGGGGCCAAAAGGCAGAAATTTCTTTTATTTTGTTACAAAATTGCAGAATTTTTTCTTATTTTGGGGTAAAAAGTCAGAAATTCCTAATATTTTGTGGACAAAATGCAGAATTTCCCCTTATTTTGAGGTATAAAGGCTGAAATTCCCCTTATTTGTGTGCAAAAATGCAGAAATTTCTATTATTTTGGGGCAAAATTGCAGAAATTTCACTTATTATGGGTAATAAGTCAGAAATTTTCCTTATTTTGGGCAAAAAAAGACAGAAATTCCCTTTGTTTTGGGGGAAAAATACATAAATTCCACTTATTTAGAGGCAAAAAAGCAGAAATTCCCCTTATTTTGGGGCAAAATTGCAGAAATTTCACTTACTTCAGGGTAATAAGTCAGAAATTTTCCTTATTTTCGGGCAAAAAGACAGAAATTCCCTTTGTTTTGGGGGAACAATACATAAATTCCACTTATTTAGAGGCAAAAAAGCAGAAATTCCCTTTATTTTGGGAAAAATTGCAAAAATTTCACTTATTTCAGTGAAAAAAAGAAGAAATTTTACTTATTTAGAGGCAAAAAGGCAGAAATTACTAATATTTTGTGGAAAAATGCAGAAATTCCCCTTATTTTGAGGTAAAAAGGCTGAAATTCCCCTTATTTGGGAGCAAAAAGGCAGAAATTTCCCTTATTTTGGGGCAAGATTGCAGAAATTTCACTTATTTCAGGGTAATAAGTCAGAAATTTTTCTTATTTTGGGGCAAAAAAACCAGAAATTCCCTTTGTTTTGAGGGAAAAAGGAATTCCACTTATTTAGATGCAAAAAAAGCAGAAATTCCTCTAATTTTGGAGCAAAATGAAGAAATTTCCCTTTTTTATGGCAAAAAGCTATGCATTCTTCTTATTTTCGGGCAAAAAGGCAGAAATTCCCCATATTTTGGAGCAAAATTGCAGAAATTTCCCTAATTGTGGGGCAAAAAGGCAGAAATTCCCTATATGTTGGGGCAAAAATAGAAATTCTCTTTATTTTGGGGCAAAACTTACAAATTCCACTTATTTCGGAGCAAAATTCCAGAAATTTCACTTATTTTGGGGCAAAATTGCAGAAATTACACATATTTTGGGGCAAAATTGCAGAAATTTCACTTATTTCAAAAAAAAAAGCAGAAATTATATTATTTTGGGGCAAAAAGGCAGAATTTTTTTTATTTTGGTACAAAATTGCAGAAATTTTTCTTATTTTGGAGCAAAAAGGCAGAAATTTCTTATATTTTGGGGCAAAAATGCAGAAATTCCCCTTATTTTGAGAAATAAGGCTGAAATTCCAGTTAATTGGGGGCAAAAAGGCAGAAATTTCCTTATGTTGGGGCAAAATTGCAAAAATTTCACTTATTTCAGGGTAATCAGTCAGAAATTTTCCTTATTTTGGGGCAAGAAGAAAGAAATTCCCTTTGGTTTTGGGGAAAAAGATAGAAATTCCACTTTTTAGAGGCAAAGAAGCAGAAATTCCTTTTATTTTGGAGCAAAAATGAAGAAATTTCTCTTTTTTGTTGCAAAAGGTATACATTCCCCTTATTTTCAGGCTAAAAAGCAGAAATTCCCCGTATTTTGGAGCAAAATTGCAGAAATTCTCCTAATTGTGGGGCAAAAGGGCAGAAATTCCTTATGTTAGGGCAAAAAACAGAAATTCTCCTTAATTTGGGGCAAAACTCAGAAATTCGACTTATTTTGGGGCAAAATTCCAGAAATTTCCCTTATTTTGGGGAAAAATTGCAGAAATTTCACTTATTTCAGGGAAAAAAAGCAGAAATTTTCTTATTTTGGGGCAAAAAGGCAGAAATTTCCCATATTTTGGTACAAAATTGCAGAAATTTTTCTTATTTTGGGCAAAAAGGCAGAAATTTCCCATATTTTGGGGCAAACATGCAGAAATTCCTTTTATTTTGAGGTAAAAAGGTTGAAATTTCCCTTATTTGGGGGTAAAAAGGCAGAAATTTCCCTTATTTTGGGGCAAAATTGCAGAAATTTCACTCATTTTAGGGTAATAAGTCTGAAATTTTCTTTATTTTGGGGCAAAAAAGACAGAAATTCCCTTTGTTATGGGGGAAAAAGACAGAAATTCCACTTATTTAGAGGCATAAAAGCAGAAATTCCCCTCATTTAGGAGCAAAAATGAAGAAATTTCACTTTTTTATGGCAAAAAGCTATGCATTCTTCTTATTTTCTAACAAAAAAGGCAGAAATTCCTCGTATTTTGGAGCAAAATTGCAGAAATTCCCCTAATTGTTGGGCAAAAAGGCAGAAATTCCCTATAAGTTGGGGCAAAAAGACAAAAATTCTACTTATTTTAGGGCAAAACTCAGAAATTTAACTTATTTTGGGGCAAAATTGCAGAAATTTCACTTATTTCAGAAAAAAAAAGCAGAAATTTTCTTATTTTGGGGCCAAAAGGCAGAAATTTCTTTTATTTTGTTACAAAATTGCAGAATTTTTTCTTATTTTGGGGTAAAAAGTCAGAAATTCCTAATATTTTGTGGACAAAATGCAGAATTTCCCCTTATTTTGAGGTATAAAGGCTGAAATTCCCCTTATTTGTGTGCAAAAATGCAGAAATTTCTATTATTTTGGGGCAAAATTGCAGAAATTTCACTTATTATGGGTAATAAGTCAGAAATTTTCCTTATTTTGGGCAAAAAAAGACAGAAATTCCCTTTGTTTTGGGGGAAAAATACATAAATTCCACTTATTTAGAGGCAAAAAAGCAGAAATTCCCCTTATTTTGGGGCAAAATTGCAGAAATTTCACTTACTTCAGGGTAATAAGTCAGAAATTTTCCTTATTTTCGGGCAAAAAGACAGAAATTCCCTTTGTTTTGGGGGAACAATACATAAATTCCACTTATTTAGAGGCAAAAAAGCAGAAATTCCCTTTATTTTGGGAAAAATTGCAAAAATTTCACTTATTTCAGTGAAAAAAAGAAGAAATTTTACTTATTTATAGGCAAAAAGGCAGAAATTACTAATATTTTGTGGAAAAATGCAGAAATTCCCCTTATTTTGAGGTAAAAAGGCTGAAATTCCCCTTATTTGGGAGCAAAAAGGCAGAAATTTCCCTTATTTTGGGGCAAGATTGCAGAAATTTCACTTATTTCAGGGTAATAAGTCAGAAATTTTTCTTATTTTGGGGCAAAAAAACCAGAAATTCCCTTTGTTTTGGGGGAAAAAGGAATTCCACTTATTTAGATGCAAAAAAAGCAGAAATTCCTCTAATTTTGGAGCAAAATGAAGAAATTTCCCTTTTTTATGGCAAAAAGCTATGCATTCTTCTTATTTTCGGGCAAAAAGGCAGAAATTCCCCATATTTTGGAGCAAAATTGCAGAAATTTCCCTAATTGTGGGGCAAAAAGGCAGAAATTCCCTATATGTTGGGGCAAAAATAGAAATTCTCTTTATTTTGGGGCAAAACTTACAAATTCCACTTATTTCGGAGCAAAATTCCAGAAATTTCACTTATTTTGGGGCAAAATTGCAGAAATTACACAT
Organism: Micromys minutus; assembly: GCF_963924665.1. Lineage (NCBI taxonomy): Eukaryota > Metazoa > Chordata > Mammalia > Rodentia > Muridae > Micromys > Micromys minutus. The sequence continues at coordinate 2,070,734 of NW_027667262.1, forward strand.
ATTTTGGGGCAAAATTGCAGAAATTTCACTTATTTCAAAAAAAAAGCAGAAATTATATTATTTTGGGGCAAAAAGGCAGAATTTTTTTTATTTTGGTACATAATTGCAGAAATTTTTCTTATTTTGGAGCAAAAAGGCAGAAATTTCTTATATTTTGGGGCAAAAATGCAGAAATTCCCCTTATTTTGAGAAATAAGGCTGAAATTCCAGTTAATTGGGGGCAAAAAGGCAGAAATTTCCTTATGTTGGGGCAAAATTGCAAAAATTTCACTTATTTCAGGGTAATCAGTCAGAAATTTTCCTTATTTTGGGGCAAGAAGAAAGAAATTCCCTTTGGTTTTGGGGAAAAAGATAGAAATTCCACTTTTTAGAGGCAAAGAAGCAGAAATTCCTTTTATTTTGGAGCAAAAATGAAGAAATTTCTCTTTTTTGTTGCAAAAGGTATACATTCCCCTTATTTTCAGGCTAAAAAGCAGAAATTCCCCGTATTTTGGAGCAAAATTGCAGAAATTCTCCTAATTGTGGGGCAAACGGGCAGAAATTCCTTATGTTAGGGCAAAAAACAGAAATTCTCCTTAATTTGGGGCAAAACTCAGAAATTCGACTTATTTTGGGGCAAAATTCCAGAAATTTCCCTTATTTTGGGGAAAAATTGCAGAAATTTCACTTATTTCAGGGAAAAAAAGCAGAAATTTTCTTATTTTGGGGCAAAAAGGCAGAAATTTCCCATATTTTGGTACAAAATTGCAGAAATTTTTCTTATTTTGGGCAAAAAGGCAGAAATTTCCCATATTTTGGGGCAAACATGCAGAAATTCCTTTTATTTTGAGGTAAAAAGGTTGAAATTTCCCTTATTTGGGGGTAAAAAGGCAGAAATTTCCCTTATTTTGGGGCAAAATTGCAGAAATTTCACTCATTTTAGGGTAATAAGTCAGAAATTTTCTTTCTTTTGGGACAAAAAAGACAGAAATTCCCTTTGTTATGGGGGAAAAAGACAGAAATTCCACTTATTTAGAGGCATAAAAGCAGAAATTCCCCTCATTTTGGAGCAAAAATGAAGAAATTTCACTTTTTTATGGCAAAAAGCTATGCATTCTTCTTATTTTCTAACAAAAAAGGCAGAAATTCCTCGTATTTTGGAGCAAAATCGCAGAAATTCCCCTAATTGTGGGGCAAAAAGGCAGAAATTCCCTATAAGTTGGGGCAAAAAGACAGAAATTCTACTTATTTTAGGGCAAAACTCAGAAATTGAACGTATTTTGGGGCAAAATTGCAGAAATTTCACTTATTTCAGAAAAAAAAAGCAGAAATTTTCTTATTTTGGAGCCAAAATGCAGAAATTTCTTTTATTTTGTTACAAAATTGCAGAATTTTTTCTTATTTTGGGGCAAAAAGGCCGAAATTTCCCATATTTTGGGGTAAAAATGCAGAAATTTCTCTTATTTTGAGGTAAAAGGCTGAAAATCCCCTTATTTGGGGGCAAAAAGGCAGAAATTTCTCTTATTTTGGGGCAAAATTGCAGAAATTTCACTTATGTCAGGGTAATAAGTCAGAAATTTTCCTTAATTTGGGACCAAAAAATAGAAATTCTTTTCCTTTTGGGGAAAAAAGACAGAAATTCCACTTCTTTAGAGGCAAAAAGACAGAAATTCCTAATATTTTGATGCAAAAATGCAGAAATTCCCCTTATTTTGACATAAAAAGGCTGAAATTCCCCTTATTTGGGAGCCAAAAGGCAGAAATTTCCATTATTTTGGGGCAATATTGCAGAAATTTCACTTAATTCAGGGTAATAAGTCAGAAATTTTCCTTATTTTGGGGCAAAAAATACAAATTCCCTTTGTTTTGGGAGAAAAAGACAGAAATTTCACTTATTTAGATGCAAAAAAGCAGAAATTCCCCTTATTTTGGAGAAAAAAATGAAGAAATTTCTCTTTTTTGTGGCAAAAGGTATACATTCCCCTTATTTTCAGGCTAAAAAGCAGAAATTCCCTTTATTTTGGAGCAAAATTGCAGAAATTCCCCTAATTGTGGGGCATAAAGGCAGAAATTCCCTATATGTTAGGGCAAAAAACAGAAATTCTCCTTATTTTGGGGCAAAACTCAGAAATTCCACTTATTTTGGGGCAAAATTCCAGAAATTTCCCTTATTTTGGGGCAAAATTGCAGAAATTTCACTTATTTTGGGGCAAAATTGCGAAAATTTCACTTATTTCAGTGAAAAAAGGCAGAAATTTTCCTTATTTTGGGGAAAAGTCAGAAATTCCTAATATTTTGTGGACAAAATGCAGAAATTAACCTTATTTTGAGGTAAAAATGCTGAAATTCCCCTTATTTGGGGGCAAAAATGCAGAAATTTCTATTATTTTGGGGCAAAATTGCAGAAATTTCACTTATTTCAGGGTAATAAGTCAGAAATTTTCCTTATTTTGGGCAAAAAAAGACAGAAATTCCCTTTGTTTTGGGGGGAAAATACATAAATTCCACTAATTTAGAGGCAAAAAAGCAGAAATTCTCCTTATTTTGGGGCAAAATTGCCGAAATTTTACTTACTTCAGGGTAATAAGTCAGAAATTTTCCTTATTTTCGGGCAAAAAGACAGAAATTCCCTTTGTTTTGGGGGAACAATACATAAATTCCACTTATTTAGAGGCAAAAAAGCAGAAATTCCCTTTATTTTGGGGCGAAATTGCAAAAATTTCACTTATTTCAGTGAAAAAAAACAGAAATTTTCCTTATTTTGTGGCAAAAAGTCAGAAATTCCTAATATTTTGTGGACAAAATGCAGAATTTCCCCTTATTTTGAGGTAAAAAGGCTGAAATTCCCCTTTTTTGTGGGCAAAAATGCAGAAATTTCTATTATTTGGGGGCAAAATTGCAGAAATTTCACTTATTTAAGGGTAATAAGTCAGAAATTTTCCTTATCATCGGGCAAAAAAAAACAGAAATTCCTTTTGTTTTGGGGGAACAATACATAAATTCCACTTATTTAGAGGCAAAAAAGCAGAAATTCCCTTTATTTTGGGAAAAATTGCAAAAATTTCACTTATTTCAGTGAAAAAAGGAAGAAATTTTACTTATTTAGAGGCAAAAAGTCAGAAATTACTAATATTTTGTGGAAAAATGCAGAAATTCCCCTTATTTTGAGGTAAAAAGGCTGAAATTCCCCTTATTTGGGAGCAAAAAGGCAGAAATTTCCCTTATTTTGGGGCAAGATTGCAGAAATTTCACTTATTTCAGGGTAATAAGTCAGAAATTTTTCTTATTTTGGGGAAAAAAGAAAGAAATTCCCTTTGTTTTGGGGGAAAAAGGAATTCCACTTATTTAGATGCAAAAAAAGCAGAAATTCCCCATATTTTGGAGCAAAAATGAAGAAATTTCCCTTTTTTATGGCAAAAAGCTATGCATTCTTCTTATTTTCGGGCAAAAAGGCAGAAATTCCCCATATTTTGGAGCAAAATTGCAGAAATTTCCCTAATTGTGGGGCAAAAAGGCAGAAATTCCCTATATGTTGGGGCAAAAAACAGAAATTCTCTTTATTTTGGGGAAAAACTTAGAAATTCCACTTATTTCGGAGCAAAATTCCAGAAATTTCACTTATTTTGGGGCAAAATTGCAGAAATTACACATATTTTGGGGCAAAATTGCAGAAATTTCACTTATTTCAAAAAAAAAGCAGAAATTATATTATTTTGGGGCAAAAAGGCAGAAAGTTTTTATTTTGGTACAAAATTGCAGAAATTTTTCTTATTTTGGAGCAAAAAGGCAGAAATTTCTTATATTTTGCGGCAAAAATGCAGAAATTCCCCTTATTTTGAGAAATAAGGCTGAAATTCCAGTTAATTGGGGGCAAAAAGGCAGAAATTTCCTTATGTTGGGGCAAAATTGCAAAAATTTCACTTATTTCAGGGTAATCAGTCAGAAATTTTCCTTATTTTGGGGCAAGAAGAAAGAAATTCCCTTTGGTTTTGGGGAAAAAGATAGAAATTCCACTTTTTAGAGGCAAAGAAGCAGAAATTCCTTTTATTTTGGAGCAAAAATGAAGAAATTTCTCTTTTTTGTTGCAAAAGGTATACATTCCCCTTATTTTCAGGCTAAAAAGCAGAAATTCCCCGTATTTTGGAGCAAAATTGCAGAAATTCTCCTAATTGTGGGGCAAAAGGGCAGAAATTCCTTATGTTAGGGCAAAAAACAGAAATTCTCCTTAATTTGGGGCAAAACTCAGAAATTCGACTTATTTTGGGGCAAAATTCCAGAAATTTCCCTTATTTTGGGGAAAAATTGCAGAAATTTCACTTATTTCAGGGAAAAAAAGCAGAAATTTTCTTATTTTGGGGCAAAAAGGCAGAAATTTCCCATATTTTGGTACAAAATTGCAGAAATTTTTCTTATTTTGGGCAAAAAGGCAGAAATTTCCCATATTTTGGGGCAAACATGCAGAAATTCCTTTTATTTTGAGGTAAAAAGGTTGAAATTTCCCTTATTTGGGGGTAAAAAGGCAGAAATTTCCCTTATTTTGGGGCAAAATTGCAGAAATTTCACTCATTTTAGGGTAATAAGTCTGAAATTTTCTTTATTTTGGGGCAAAAAAGACAGAAATTCCCTTTGTTATGGGGGAAAAAGACAGAAATTCCACTTATTTAGAGGCATAAAAGCAGAAATTCCCCTCATTTAGGAGCAAAAATGAAGAAATTTCACTTTTTTATGGCAAAAAGCTATGCATTCTTCTTATTTTCTAACAAAAAAGGCAGAAATTCCTCGTATTTTGGAGCAAAATTGCAGAAATTCCCCTAATTGTTGGGCAAAAAGGCAGAAATTCCCTATAAGTTGGGGCAAAAAGACAGAAATTCTACTTATTTTAGGGCAAAACTCAGAAATTTAACTTATTTTGGGGCAAAATTGCAGAAATTTCACTTATTTCAGAAAAAAAAAGCAGAAATTTTCTTATTTTGGGGCCAAAAGGCAGAAATTTCTTTTATTTTGTTACAAAATTGCAGAATTTTTTCTTATTTTGGGGTAAAAAGTCAGAAATTCCTAATATTTTGTGGACAAAATGCAGAATTTCCCCTTATTTTGAGGTATAAAGGCTGAAATTCCCCTTATTTGTGTGCAAAAATGCAGAAATTTCTATTATTTTGGGGCAAAATTGCAGAAATTTCACTTATTATGGGTAATAAGTCAGAAATTTTCCTTATTTTGGGCAAAAAAAGACAGAAATTCCCTTTGTTTTGGGGGAAAAATACATAAATTCCACTTATTTAGAGGCAAAAAAGCAGAAATTCCCCTTATTTTGGGGCAAAATTGCAGAAATTTCACTTACTTCAGGGTAATAAGTCAGAAATTTTCCTTATTTTCGGGCAAAAAGACAGAAATTCCCTTTGTTTTGGGGGAACAATACATAAATTCCACTTATTTAGAGGCAAAAAAGCAGAAATTCCCTTTATTTTGGGAAAAATTGCAAAAATTTCACTTATTTCAGTGAAAAAAAGAAGAAATTTTACTTATTTATAGGCAAAAAGGCAGAAATTACTAATATTTTGTGGAAAAATGCAGAAATTCCCCTTATTTTGAGGTAAAAAGGCTGAAATTCCCCTTATTTGGGAGCAAAAAGGCAGAAATTTCCCTTATTTTGGGGCAAGATTGCAGAAATTTCACTTATTTCAGGGTAATAAGTCAGAAATTTTTCTTATTTTGGGGCAAAAAAACCAGAAATTCCCTTTGTTTTGGGGGAAAAAGGAATTCCACTTATTTAGATGCAAAAAAAGCAGAAATTCCTCTAATTTTGGAGCAAAATGAAGAAATTTCCCTTTTTTATGGCAAAAAGCTATGCATTCTTCTTATTTTCGGGCAAAAAGGCAGAAATTCCCCATATTTTGGAGCAAAATTGCAGAAATTTCCCTAATTGTGGGGCAAAAAGGCAGAAATTCCCTATATGTTGGGGCAAAAATAGAAATTCTCTTTATTTTGGGGCAAAACTTACAAATTCCACTTATTTCGGAGCAAAATTCCAGAAATTTCACTTATTTTGGGGCAAAATTGCAGAAATTACACATATTTTGGGGCAAAATTGCAGAAATTTCACTTATTTCAAAAAAAAAGCAGAAATTATATTATTTTGGGGCAAAAAGGCAGAATTTTTTTTATTTTGGTACATAATTGCAGAAATTTTTCTTATTTTGGAGCAAAAAGGCAGAAATTTCTTATATTTTGGGGCAAAAATGCAGAAATTCCCCTTATTTTGAGAAATAAGGCTGAAATTCCAGTTAATTGGGGGCAAAAAGGCAGAAATTTCCTTATGTTGGGGCAAAATTGCAAAAATTTCACTTATTTCAGGGTAATCAGTCAGAAATTTTCCTTATTTTGGGGCAAGAAGAAAGAAATTCCCTTTGGTTTTGGGGAAAAAGATAGAAATTCCACTTTTTAGAGGCAAAGAAGCAGAAATTCCTTTTATTTTGGAGCAAAAATGAAGAAATTTCTCTTTTTTGTTGCAAAAGGTATACATTCCCCTTATTTTCAGGCTAAAAAGCAGAAATTCCCCGTATTTTGGAGCAAAATTGCAGAAATTCTCCTAATTGTGGGGCAAACGGGCAGAAATTCCTTATGTTAGGGCAAAAAACAGAAATTCTCCTTAATTTGGGGCAAAACTCAGAAATTCGACTTATTTTGGGGCAAAATTCCAGAAATTTCCCTTATTTTGGGGAAAAATTGCAGAAATTTCACTTATTTCAGGGAAAAAAAGCAGAAATTTTCTTATTTTGGGGCAAAAAGGCAGAAATTTCCCATATTTTGGTACAAAATTGCAGAAATTTTTCTTATTTTGGGCAAAAAGGCAGAAATTTCCCATATTTTGGGGCAAACATGCAGAAATTCCTTTTATTTTGAGGTAAAAAGGTTGAAATTTCCCTTATTTGGGGGTAAAAAGGCAGAAATTTCCCTTATTTTGGGGCAAAATTGCAGAAATTTCACTCATTTTAGGGTAATAAGTCAGAAATTTTCTTTCTTTTGGGACAAAAAAGACAGAAATTCCCTTTGTTATGGGGGAAAAAGACAGAAATTCCACTTATTTAGAGGCATAAAAGCAGAAATTCCCCTCATTTTGGAGCAAAAATGAAGAAATTTCACTTTTTTATGGCAAAAAGCTATGCATTCTTCTTATTTTCTAACAAAAAAGGCAGAAATTCCTCGTATTTTGGAGCAAAATCGCAGAAATTCCCCTAATTGTGGGGCAAAAAGGCAGAAATTCCCTATAAGTTGGGGCAAAAAGACAGAAATTCTACTTATTTTAGGGCAAAACTCAGAAATTGAACGTATTTTGGGGCAAAATTGCAGAAATTTCACTTATTTCAGAAAAAAAAAGCAGAAATTTTCTTATTTTGGAGCCAAAATGCAGAAATTTCTTTTATTTTGTTACAAAATTGCAGAATTTTTTCTTATTTTGGGGCAAAAAGGCCGAAATTTCCCATATTTTGGGGTAAAAATGCAGAAATTTCTCTTATTTTGAGGTAAAAGGCTGAAAATCCCCTTATTTGGGGGCAAAAAGGCAGAAATTTCTCTTATTTTGGGGCAAAATTGCAGAAATTTCACTTATGTCAGGGTAATAAGTCAGAAATTTTCCTTAATTTGGGACCAAAAAATAGAAATTCTTTTCCTTTTGGGGAAAAAAGACAGAAATTCCACTTCTTTAGAGGCAAAAAGACAGAAATTCCTAATATTTTGATGCAAAAATGCAGAAATTCCCCTTATTTTGACATAAAAAGGCTGAAATTCCCCTTATTTGGGAGCCAAAAGGCAGAAATTTCCATTATTTTGGGGCAATATTGCAGAAATTTCACTTAATTCAGGGTAATAAGTCAGAAATTTTCCTTATTTTGGGGCAAAAAATACAAATTCCCTTTGTTTTGGGAGAAAAAGACAGAAATTTCACTTATTTAGATGCAAAAAAGCAGAAATTCCCCTTATTTTGGAGAAAAAAATGAAGAAATTTCTCTTTTTTGTGGCAAAAGGTATACATTCCCCTTATTTTCAGGCTAAAAAGCAGAAATTCCCTTTATTTTGGAGCAAAATTGCAGAAATTCCCCTAATTGTGGGGCATAAAGGCAGAAATTCCCTATATGTTAGGGCAAAAAACAGAAATTCTCCTTATTTTGGGGCAAAACTCAGAAATTCCACTTATTTTGGGGCAAAATTCCAGAAATTTCCCTTATTTTGGGGCAAAATTGCAGAAATTTCACTTATTTTGGGGCAAAATTGCGAAAATTTCACTTATTTCAGTGAAAAAAGGCAGAAATTTTCCTTATTTTGGGGAAAAGTCAGAAATTCCTAATATTTTGTGGACAAAATGCAGAAATTAACCTTATTTTGAGGTAAAAATGCTGAAATTCCCCTTATTTGGGGGCAAAAATGCAGAAATTTCTATTATTTTGGGGCAAAATTGCAGAAATTTCACTTATTTCAGGGTAATAAGTCAGAAATTTTCCTTATTTTGGGCAAAAAAAGACAGAAATTCCCTTTGTTTTGGGGGGAAAATACATAAATTCCACTAATTTAGAGGCAAAAAAGCAGAAATTCTCCTTATTTTGGGGCAAAATTGCCGAAATTTTACTTACTTCAGGGTAATAAGTCAGAAATTTTCCTTATTTTCGGGCAAAAAGACAGAAATTCCCTTTGTTTTGGGGGAACAATACATAAATTCCACTTATTTAGAGGCAAAAAAGCAGAAATTCCCTTTATTTTGGGGCGAAATTGCAAAAATTTCACTTATTTCAGTGAAAAAAAACAGAAATTTTCCTTATTTTGTGGCAAAAAGTCAGAAATTCCTAATATTTTGTGGACAAAATGCAGAATTTCCCCTTATTTTGAGGTAAAAAGGCTGAAATTCCCCTTTTTTGTGGGCAAAAATGCAGAAATTTCTATTATTTGGGGGCAAAATTGCAGAAATTTCACTTATTTAAGGGTAATAAGTCAGAAATTTTCCTTATCATCGGGCAAAAAAAAACAGAAATTCCTTTTGTTTTGGGGGAACAATACATAAATTCCACTTATTTAGAGGCAAAAAAGCAGAAATTCCCTTTATTTTGGGAAAAATTGCAAAAATTTCACTTATTTCAGTGAAAAAAGGAAGAAATTTTACTTATTTAGAGGCAAAAAGTCAGAAATTACTAATATTTTGTGGAAAAATGCAGAAATTCCCCTTATTTTGAGGTAAAAAGGCTGAAATTCCCCTTATTTGGGAGCAAAAAGGCAGAAATTTCCCTTATTTTGGGGCAAGATTGCAGAAATTTCACTTATTTCAGGGTAATAAGTCAGAAATTTTTCTTATTTTGGGGAAAAAAGAAAGAAATTCCCTTTGTTTTGGGGGAAAAAGGAATTCCACTTATTTAGATGCAAAAAAAGCAGAAATTCCCCATATTTTGGAGCAAAAATGAAGAAATTTCCCTTTTTTATGGCAAAAAGCTATGCATTCTTCTTATTTTCGGGCAAAAAGGCAGAAATTCCCCATATTTTGGAGCAAAATTGCAGAAATTTCCCTAATTGTGGGGCAAAAAGGCAGAAATTCCCTATATGTTGGGGCAAAAAACAGAAATTCTCTTTATTTTGGGGAAAAACTTAGAAATTCCACTTATTTCGGAGCAAAATTCCAGAAATTTCACTTATTTTGGGGCAAAATTGCAGAAATTACACATATTTTGGGGCAAAATTGCAGAAATTTCACTTATTTCAAAAAAAAAGCAGAAATTATATTATTTTGGGGCAAAAAGGCAGAAAGTTTTTATTTTGGTACAAAATTGCAGAAATTTTTCTTATTTTGGAGCAAAAAGGCAGAAATTTCTTATATTTTGCGGCAAAAATGCAGAAATTCCCCTTATTTTGAGAAAAAAGGCTGAAATTCCAGTTAATTGGGGGCAAAAAGGCAGAAATTTCCTTATGTTGAGGCAAAATTGCAAAAATTTCACTTATTTCAGGGTAATCAGTCAGAAATTTTCCTTATTTTGGGGCAAGAAGAAAGAAATTCCCTTTGGTTTTAGGGAAAAAGATAGAAATTCCACTTTTTTAGAGGCAAAGAAGCAGAAATTCCTTTTATTTTGGAGCAAAAATGAAGAAATTTCTCTTTTTTGTTGCAAAAGTTATACATTCCCCTTATTTTCAGGCTAAAAAGCAGAAATTCCCCGTATTTTGGAGCAAAATTGCAGAAATTCTCCTAATTGTGGGGCAAAAGGGCAGAAATTCCCTATATGTTAGGGCAAAAATCAGAAATTCTCCTTAATTTGGGGCAAAACTCAGAAATTCCACTTATTTTGGGGCAAAATTCCAGAAATTTCCCTTATTTTGGGGAAAAATTGCAGAAATTTCACTTATTTCAGGGAAAAAAAGCAGAAATTTTCTTATTTTGGGGCAAAAAGGCAGAAATTTCCCATATTTTGGTACAAAATTGCAGAAATTTTTCTTATTTTGGGCAAAAAAGCAGAAATTTCCCATATTTTGGGGCAAACATGCAGAAATTCCTTTATTTTGAGGTAAAAAGGGTGAATTCCCCATATTTGGGGGTAAAAAGGCAGAAATTTCCCTTATTTTGGGGCAAAATTGCAGAAATTTCACTCATTTTAGGGTAATAAGTCAGAAATTTTCTTTATTTTGGGGCAAAAAAGACAGAAATTCCCTTTGTTATGGGGGAAAAAGACAGAAATTCCACTTATTTAGAGGCATAAAAGCAGAAATTCCCCTCATTTTGGAGCAAAAATGAAGAAATTTCCCTTTTTTATGGCAAAAAGGTATGCATTCTTATTATTTTTGGACAAAGAAGGCAGAAATTCCTCGTATTTCGGAGCAAAATTGCAGAAATTCCCCTAATTGTGGGGTAAAAAGGCAGAAATTCCCTATATGTTGGGGCAAAAGACAAAATTCTCCTTATTTTAGGGCAAAACTCAGAAATTTAACTTATTTTGGGGCAAAATTGCAGAAATTTCACTTATTTCAGAAAAAATAGCAGAAATTTTCTTATTTTGGGGCCAAAAGTCAGAAATTTCTTGTATTTTGTTACAAAATTGCAGAATTTTTTCTTTTTTGGGGCAAAAAGGCAGAAATTTCCCATATTTTGGGGCAAAAATGCAGAAATTTCTTTTATTTTGAGGTAAAAGGCTGAAATTCCTTTTATTTGGGGGCAAAAAGGCAGAAATTTCTCTTATTTTGGGGTAAAATTGCAGAAATTTCACTTATGTCAGGGTAATAAGTCAGGAATTTCCTTTATTTTGGGGCCAAAAAACAGAAATTCCCTTTGTTTTGGGGGAAAAATACAGAAATTCCACTTATTTAGAGGCAAAAAGGCAGAAATTCCTAATATTTTGTGGCAAAAATGCAGAAATTCCCCTTATTTTGAGGTTAAAAGGCTGAAATTCCCTTTATTTGGGAGCAAAAAGGCAGAAATTTCTCTTATTTGGGGGCAAAATTGCAGAAATTTCACTTATTTCAGAAAAAATAGCAGAAATTTTTTTATTTTGGGGCCAAAAGTCAGAAATTTCTTTTATTTTGTTACAAAATTGCAGAATTTTTTCTTATTTTGGGGCAAAAAGGCAGAAATTTCCCATATTTTGGGGCAAAAATGCAGAAATTTCTTTTATTTTGAGGTAAAAGGCTGAAATTCCTTTTATTTGGGGGCAAAAAGGCAGAAATTTCTCTTATTTTGGGGCAAAATTGCAGAAATTTCACTTATGTCAGGGTAATAAGTCAGGAATTTCCTTTATTTTGGGGCCAAAAAACAGAAATTCCCTTTGTTTTGGGGGAAAAATACAGAAATTCCACTTATTTAGAGGCAAAAAGGCAGAAATTCCTAATATTTTGTGGCAAAAATGCAGAAATTCCCCTTATTTTGAGGTTAAAAGGCTGAAATTCCCTTTATTTGGGAGCAAAAAGGCAGAAATTTCTCTTATTTTGGGGCAAAATTGCAGAAATTTCACTTATTTCAGGGTAATAAGTCAGAAATTTTCCTTATTTTGGGGCAAAAAAGACAGAAATTCCCTTTGTTTTGGGGGAAAAAGACAGAAATTCCACTTATTTAGATGCAAAAAAGCAGAAATTCCCTTTATTTTGGAGCAAAAATGAAAAAATTTCCCGTTTTTATGGCAAAAAGCTATGCATTCTTCTTATTTTCGAGCAAAAAGGCCGAAATTCCCCATATTTTGGAGCAAAATTGCAGAAATTCCTCTAATTGTGGGGCAAAAAGGCAGAAATTCCCTAAATGTTGGGGCAAAAAGACAGAAATTCTCCTTATTTTGGGGCAAAACTCAGAAATTCCACTTATTTTGGAGCAAAATTCCAGAAATTTCACTTATATTGGGGCAAAATTGCAGAAATTACACTTATTTTGGGGCAAAATTGCAGAAATTTCACTTATTTCAAAAAAAAAGCAGAAATTTTTTTATTTTGGGGCAAAAAGGCAGAAATTTCTTTTATTTTGGTACAAAATTGCAGAAATTTTTCTTATTTTGGAGCAAAAAGGCAGAAATTTTCCATATTTTGGGGCAAATATGCAGAAATTCCCCTTATTTTGAGTAAAAAGCCTGAAATTCCCCTTAATTGGGGGCAAAAAGGCAGAAATTTCCTTATTTTGAGGCAAAATTGCAAAAATTTCACTTATTTCAGGGTAATCAGTTAGAAATTTTCCTTATTTTGGGGCAAAAAGACAGAAATTCCCTTTGTTTTTGGGGAAAAAGACAGATATTCCATTTTTTAGAAGCAAAAAATCAGAACTTTCTTTTTATTTTGGAGCAAAAATAAAGAAATTTCTCTTTTTTGTGGCAAAAGATATACATTCCCCTTATTTTCAGGCTAAAAAGCAGAAATTCCCCGTATTTTGGAGCAAAATTGCAGAAATTCCCCTAATTGTGGGGCAAAAAGGCAGAAATTCCCTATATGTTAGGGCAAAAAAAAAGAAATTCTCCTTATTTTGGGGCAAAACTCAGAAATTCCACTTATTTTGGGGCAAAATTCCAGAAATTTCCCTTATTTTGGGGCAAAATTGCAGAAATTTCACTTATTTCAGTGAAAAAAGGCAGAAATTTTTTTTATTTTGGGGCAAAAAGGCAGAAATTCCTAATATTTTGTGGCAAAAATGCAGAAATTCCTTTTATTTTGAGGTAAAAATGCTGAAATTCCCCTTATTTGGGGGCAAAAAAGCAGTAATTTCCCTTATTTTGGGGCAATATTGCAGAAATTTCACTTATTTCAGGGTAATAAGTCAGAAATTTTCCTTATTTTGGGGCAAAAAGACAGAAATTCCCTTTGTTTTGGGGACAAAATGCATAAATTCCACTTATTTAGAGGCAAAAAAGCAAAAATTCCCCTTATTTTGGTTCAAAATTGCAGAAATTTCACTTACTTCAGGGTAATAAGTCAGAAATTTTCCTTATTTGGGGGCAAAAAAGACAGAAATTACTTTTGTTTTGGGGGAAAAAGACAGAAATTCCACTTATTTAGAGGCAAAAAAGCAGAATTTCCCTTATTTTGGAGCAAAAATGAAGAAATTTCCCTTTTTTATGGCAAAAAGTTATGCATTCTTCTTATTTTCGGGCAAAAAGGCAGAAATTCCCCGTATTTTGGAGCAAAATTGCAGAAATTCTCCTAATTGTGGGGCCAAAAGGCAGAAATTCCCTATATGTTGGGGCAAAAAGACAGAAATTCTCCTTATTTGGGGGCAAAACTCAGAAATTCCACTTATTTTGGGGCAAAATTCCAGAGATTTCCCTTATTTTGGGGCAAAATTGCAGAAATTTCACTTATGGCAGAGAAAAAAGGCAGAAATTTTCCTTATTTGGGGCAAAAAGGCAGAAATTCTTAATATTTTGTAGCAAAAAGGCAGAAATTCCCCTTATTTTGAGGTAAAAGGGTGAAATTCCTCTTATTTGGGATCAAAAAGGCAGAAATTTCCCTTATTTTGTGGCAAAATTGCAGAAATTTCACTTATTTCAGGGTAATAAGTCAGAAAATTTCCTTATTTTGGTGCAAAAAAGACAGAAATTCCCCTTCTTTTGGGGGAAAAAGACCGAAATTCCACATATTTAGAGGCCAAAAAGCAGAAATTCCCCTTATTTTGGAGCAAAATTACAGAAATATCCCTTTTTTATGGAAAAAGGTATGCATTCTTCTTATTTTTGGGCAAAAAGGCAGAAATTCCCCGTATTTTGGAGCAAAATTGCAGAAATTAACCTAATTGTGGGGCAAAAATGCAGAAATTCCCTATATGTTGGGGCAAAAAGACAGAAATTCTCCTTATTTTGGGGAAACTCAGAAATTCCATTCATTTTGGGGCAAAATTCCAGAAATTTCCCTTATTTTGTGGCAAAAGTGCAGAAATTTCACTTATTTTGTGGCAAAATTAGAGAAATTTCACTTATTTCAAGAATAAAAAGCAGAAATTTTCTTATTTTGGGGCAAAAAAGCAGAAATTTCCCATATTTTGGTACAAAATTGCAGAAATTTTTCTTATTTTGGGCAAAAAGGCAGAAAATTCCCATATTTTGGGGCAAACATGCAGAAATTCCCCTTCATTTTGAGGTAAAAATGCTGAAATTCCCCTTATTTGGTGGTAAAAAGGCAGAAATTTCCCTTATTTTGGGGCAAAATTGCAGAAATTTCACTTATTTCAGGGTAATAAGTCAGAAATTTTCCTTATTTTGGGGCAAAAAAGACAGAAATTCCCTTTGTTTTGGGAGAAAAAGACAGAAATTCCACATATTTAGAGGCATAAAAGCAGAAATTCCCCTCATTTTGGAGCAAAAATGAAGAAATTTCCCTTTTTTATGGCAAAAAGGTATGCATTCTTAATATTTTCGGAAAAAAAAGGCAGAAATTCCCCGTATTTTTGAGCAAAATTGCAGAAATTCCCCTAATTGTGGGGCAAAAAGGCAGAAATTCCCTATATGTTGGGGCAAAAAGACAGAAATTTTCCTTATTTTAGGGCAAAACTCAGAAATTTAACTTATTTTGGGGCAAAATTGCAGAAATTTCACTTATTTCATAAAAAAGCAGAAATTTTCTTATTTTGGAGCCAAAAGGCAGAAATTTCTTTTATTTTGTTACAAAATTGCAGAATTTTTTCTTATTTTGGGGCAAAAAGGCAGAAATTTCTTATATTTTGGGGCAAAAATGCAGAATTTTTTTTTTATATTTTGAGTTAAAAGGCTGAAATTCCCCTTATTTGGGGTCAAAAAGGCAGAAATTTTCCTTATTTTGGGGCAAAATTGCAGAAATTTCACTTATTTCAGGGTAATAAGTCAGAAATTTTCCTTATTTTGGGGCAAAAAAGACAGAAATTCCCTTTGTTTACGGACAAAATACAGAAATTCCACTTATTTAGAGGCATGAAAGCAGAAATTCCCCTCATTTTGGAGCAAAAATGAAGAAATTTCCCTTTTTTATGGCAAAAAGGTATGCATTCTTATTATTTTCGGACAAAAAAGGCAGAAATTCTCCGTATTTTTGAGCAAAATTGAAGAAATTCCCCTAATTGTGGGGCAAAAAGGCAAAAATTCCCTATATGTTGGGGCAAAAAGACAGAAATTCTCCTTATTTTAGGGCAAAACTCAGAAATTCCACTTATTTTGGGGCAAAATTGCAGGAATTTCACTTATTTCATAAAAAAAGCAGAAATTTCCTTATTTTGGAGCCAAAAGGCAGAAATTTCTTTTATTTTGTTACAAAATTGCAGAATTTTTTCTTATTTTGAGGCAAAAAGGCAGAAATTTACCATATTTTGGGGCAAAAATGCTGAAATTCCCCTTATTTTGAGTAAAAAGGCTAAAATTCCCCTTAATTAAGGGCAAAAAGGCAGAAATTTCCTTATTTTGGGGCAAAATTGCAAAAATTTCACTGATTTCAGGGTAATCAGTCAGAAATTTTCCTTATTTTGGGGCAAAAAACAGAAATTCCATTTGTTTTTGGGGAAAAAGACAGATATTCCACTTTTTTAGAGGCAAAAAAGTAGAAATACCTTTTATTTTGGAGCAAAAATAAAGAAATTTCTCTTTTTTGTGGCAAAAGGTATACATTCCCCTCATTTTCAGGCTAAAAAGCAGAAATTCCCCGTATTTTGGAGCAAAATTGCAGAAATTCCCCTAATTGTGGGGCAAAAAGGCAGAAATTCCCTATATGTTAGGGCAAAAAAAAAAAATTCTCCTTATTTTGGGGCAAAACTCAGAAATTCCACTTATTTTGGGGCAAAATTCCAGAAATTTCTTTTATTTTGGGGCAAAATTGCAGAAATTTCACTTATTTTGGGGCAAAATTGCAGAAATTTCACTTATTTCAGTGAAAAAAGGCAGAAATTTTCCTTATTTTGGGGCATAAAGGCAGAAATTCTTAAAATTTTGTGGCAAAAATGCAGAAATTCCCCTTATTTTGAGGTAAAAATGCTGAAATTCCCTTTATTTTGGGGGCAAAAAAGCAGAAATTTCCCTTATTTTGGGGCAAAATTGCAGAAATTTCACTTATTTCAGGGTAATAAGTCAGAAATTTTCCTTATTTTGGGCAAAAAAGACAGAAATTCTCTTTGTTTTGGGGGAAAAATACATAAATTTCACTTATTTAGAGGCAAAAAAGCAGAAATTCCCCTTATTTTGGGGCAAAATTGCAGAAATTTCACTTACTTCAGGGTAATAAGTCAGAAATTTTCTTTATTTTGGGGCAAATAGACAGAAATTACCTTTGTTTTGGGGGAAAAAGACAGAAATTCCACTTATTTAGAGGCAAAAAAGCAGAATTCCCCTTATTGTGGAGCAAAAATGAAGAAATTTCCATTTTTATGGCAAAAAGCTATGCATTCTTCTTATTTTCAGGCAAAAAGGCAGAAATTCCCCATATTTTTGAGCAATATTGCAGAAATTCCCCTAATTGTGGGGCAAAAGGCAGAAATTCCCTATATGTTGGGGCAAAAAGACAGAAATTCTCCTTATTTTGGGGCAAAACTCAGAAATTCCACTTATTTTGGAGCAAAATTCAAGAAATTTCACTTATTTTGGGGCAAAATTGCAGAAATTTCACTTATTTTGGGGCAAAATTGCAGAAATTTCACTTATTTAAAAAAAAGCAGAAATTTTTTTCATTTTGGGGCAAAAAAGCAGAAATTTCTTTTATTTTGGTACAAAATTGCAGAAATTTTTCTTATTTTGGAGCAAAAAGGCAGAAATTTCCCATATTTTGGGACAAAAATGCAGAAATTCCCCTTATTTTGAGGAAAAACGCTGAAATTCCCCTTATTTGGGGGCAAAAGGTCAGAAATTTCCTTATTTTAAGGCAAAATTGCAAAAATTTCACTTATTTCAGGGTAATAAGTCAGAAATTTTTCTTATTTTGGGGCAAAAAGACAGAAATTCCCTTTGTTTTTTCGGAAAAAGACAGAAATTCCACTTTTTTAGAGGCAAAAAAGCAGAAATTTTTTTTATTTTGGAGCAAAAATGAAGAAATTTCCCTTTTTTGTGGCAAAAGGTATAAATTCCCCTTATTTTCAGGCTAAAAAGCAGAAATTCCCTGAATTTTGGAGCAAAATTACAGAAATTCCCCTAATTGTGGGGCAAAAATGCAGAAAATCCCTATATGTTAGGGCAAAAACAGAAATTCTCCTTATTTTTGGGCAAAACTCTGAAATTCCACTTATTTTGGGGCAAAATTCCAGAAATTTCCCTTATTTTGTGGCAAAATTGCAGAAATTTCACTTATTTTGGGGCAAAATTGCAAAAATTTCACTTATTTCAGTGAAAAAGGCAGAATTTTTTTTTTATTTTGGGGCAAAAGGCAGAAATTCCTAATATTTTGTGGCACAAATGCAGAAATTCCCCTTATTTTGAGGTAAAAAGGCTGAAATTCCTCTTATTTGGGGGCAAAAAGGAAGAAATTTCCCTTATTTTGAAGCAAAATTGCAGAAATTTCACTTATTTCAGGGCAATAAGTCAGATATTTTCCTTATTTTGGGCAAAAAAAGACAGAAATTCCATTTGTTTTCGGCGGAAAATACATAAATTCCACTTATTTAGAGGCAAAAAAGCTGAAATTCCCCTTATTTTGGGGCAAAATTTCAGAAATTTCACTTACTTCAGGGTAATAAGTCAGAAATTTTCCTTATTTTGGGGCAAAAAAGACAGAAATTTCTTTGTTTTGAAAGAAAAAAACAAAAATTCCACTTATTTAGAGGTAAAAAAGCAGAAATTCCCCTTATTTTGGAGCAAAATTACAGAAATTTCTCTTTTTTATGCCAAAAAGGTATGCATTCTTCTTATTTTCGGGCAAAAAGGCAGAAATTCCCCGTATTTTGGAGCAAAATTGCAGAAATTAACCTAATTGTGGGGCAAAAAGGCAGAAATTCCCTATATGTTGGGGCAAAAAACAGAAATTCTCCTTATTTTGGGGCAAAACTCAGAAATTTCACTTATTTTGGGGCAAAATTCCAGAAATTTCCCTTATTTTGGGGCAAAATTGGAGAAATTTCACTTATTTTGCGGAAAAATTGGAGAAATTTCACTTATTTAAAAAAAAAAAAACAGAAATTTTTTTATTTTGGGGCAAAAAGGCAGAAATTTCCCATATTTTGGTACAAAATTGCCAAAATTTTTCTTTTTTTGTGCAAAAAGTTAGAAATTTCCCATATTTTGGGGCAAACATCCAAAAATTCCCCTTCATTTTAAGTAAAAAGGCTGAAATTCCCCTTATTTGGGGGTAAAAACGCAGAAATTTCCCTTATTTTGGGGCAAAATTGCAGAAATTTCACTTATTTCAGGGTAAGAAGTCAGAAATTTTCCTTATTTTGGGGCAAAAAAGACAGAAATTCCCTTTGTTTTGAAGGAAAAAGACAGAAATTCCACTTATTTAGAGGCATAAAAGCAGAAATTCCCCTCATTTTGGAGCAAAAATGAAGAAATTTCCCTTTTTTATAGCAAAAAGGTATGCATTCTTATTATTTTCGGACAAAAAAGGCAGAAATTCCCCGTATTTCGGAGCAAAATTGCAGAAATTCCCCTAATTGTGGGGTAAAAAGGCAGAAATTCCTTATATGTTGGGGCAAAAGACAAAAATTCTCCTTATTTTTGGGCAAAACTCAGAAATTTAACTTATTTTGGGGCAAAATTGCAGAAATTTCACTTATTTCAGAAAAAATAGCAGAAATTTTCTTATTTTGGGGCCAAAAGTCAGAAATTTCTTTTATTTTGTTACAAAATTGCAGAATTTTTTCTTATTTTGGGGCAAAAAGGCAGAAATTTCCCATATTTTGGGGCAAAAATGCAGAAATTTCTTTTATTTTGAGGTAAAGGGGTGAAATTCCTTTTATTTGGGGGCAAAAAGGCAGAAATTTCTCTTATTTTGGGGCAAAATTGCAGAAATTTCACTTATGTCAGGGTAATAAGTCAGGAATTTCCTTTATTTTGGGGCCAAAAAACAGAAATTCCCTTTGTTTTGGGGGAAAAATACAGAAATTCCACTTATTTAGAGGCAAAAAGGCAGAAATTCCTAATATTTTGTTGCAAAAATGCAGAAATTCCCCTTATTTTGAGGTTAAAAGGCTGAAATTCCCTTTATTTGGGAGCAAAAAGGCAGAAATTTCCCTTATTTGGGGGCAAAATTGCAGAAATTTCACTTATTTCAGAAAAAATAGCAGAAATTTTCTTATTTTGGGGCCAAAAGTCAGAAATTTCTTTTATTTTGTTACAAAATTGCAGAATTTTTTCTTATTTTGGGGCAAAAAGGCAGAAATTTCCCATATTTTGGGGCAAAAATGCAGAAATTTTTTTTATTTTGAGGTAAAAGGCTGAAATTCCTTTTATTTGGGGGCAAAAAGGCAGAAATTTCTCTTATTTTGGGGCAAAATTGCAGAAATTTCACTTATGTCAGGGTAATAAGTCAGGAATTTCCTTTATTTTGGGGCCAAAAAACAGAAATTCCCTTTGTTTTGGGGGAAAAATACAGAAATTCCACTTATTTAGAGGCAAAAAGGCAGAAATTCCTAATATTTTGTGGCAAAAATGCAGAAATTCCCCTTATTTTGAGGTTAAAAGGCTGAAATTCCCTTTATTTGGGAGCATAAAGGCAGAAATTTCTCTTATTTTGGGGCAAAATTGCAGAAATTTCACTTATTTCAGGGTAATAAGTCAGAAATTTTCCTTATTTTGGGGCAAAAAAGACATAAATTCCCTTTGTTTTGGGGGAAAAATAATTCCACTTATTTAGATGCAAAAAAGCAGAAATTCCCTTTATTTTGGAGCAAAAATGAAAAAATTTCCCTTTTTTATGGCAAAAAGCTATGCATTCTTCTTATTTTTGAGCAAAAAGGCAGAAATTCCCCATATTTTGGAGCAAAATTGCAGAAATTCCTCTAATTGTGGGGCAAAAAGGCAGAAATTCCCTAAATGTTGGGGCAAAAAGACAGAAATTCTCCTTATTTTGGGGCAAAACTCAGAAATTCCACTTATTTCGGAGCAAAATTCCAGAAATTTCACTTATATTGGGGCAAAATTGCAGAAATTACACTTATTTTGGAGCAAAATTGCAGAAATTTCACTTATTTCAAAAAAAAAGCAGAAATTTTTTTATTTTGGGGCAAAAAGGCAGAAATTTCTTTTATTTTGGTACAAAATAGCAGAAATTTTTCTTATTTTGGAGCAAAAAGGCAGAAATTTTCCATATTTTGGGGCAAATATGCAGAAATTCCCCTTATTTTGAGTAAAAAGGCTGAAATTCCCCTTAATTGGGGGCAAAAAGGCAGAAATTTTCTTATTTTGGGGCAAAATTGCAAAAATTTCACTTATTTCAGGGTAATCAGTCAGAAATTTTCCTTATTTTGGGGCAAAAAGACAGAAATTCCCTTTGCTTTTGGGGAAAAAGACAAATATTCCACTTTTTTAGAGGCAAAAAAGCAGAACTTTCTTTTTATTTTGGAACAAAAATAAAGAAATTTCTCTTTTTTGTGGCAAAAGATATACATTCCCCTTATTTTCAGGCTAAAAAGCAGAAATTCCCCGTATTTTGGAGCAAAATTGCAGAAATTCCCCTAGTTGTGGGGCAAAAAGGCAGAAATTCCCTATATGTTAGGGCAAAAAAAAGAATTTCTCCTTATTTTGGGGCAAAACTCAGAAATTCCACTTATTTTGGGGCAAAATTCCAGAGATTTCCCTTATTTTGGGGCAAAATTTCAGAAATTTCACTTACTTCAGGGTAATAAGTCAGAAATTTTCCTTATTTTGGGGCAAAAAAGACAGAAATTTCTTTGTTTTGAAAGAAAAAAACAAAAATTCCACTTATTTAG
Source organism: Micromys minutus (assembly GCF_963924665.1). Lineage (NCBI taxonomy): Eukaryota > Metazoa > Chordata > Mammalia > Rodentia > Muridae > Micromys > Micromys minutus. The sequence goes on from NW_027667262.1 coordinate 2,092,014, forward strand.
ATGTAAAAAAGCAGAAATTCCCCTTATTTTGGAGCAAAATTACAGAAATTTCTCTTTTTTATGCCAAAAAGGTATGCATTCTTCTTATTTTCGGGCAAAAAGGCAGAAATTCCCCGTATTTTGGAGCAAAATTGCAGAAATTAACCTAATTGTGGGGCAAAAAGGCAGAAATTCCCTATATGTTGGGGCAAAAAACAGAAATTCTCCTTATTTTGGGGCAAAACTCAGAAATTTCACTTATTTTGGGGCAAAATTCCAGAAATTTCCCTTATTTTGGGGCAAAATTGCAGAAATTTCACTTATGGCAGGGAAAAAAGGCAGAAATTTTCCTTATTTTGGGGCAAAAAGGCAGAAATTCCTAATATTTTGTAGCAAAAAGGCAGAAATTCCCCTTATTTTGAGGTAAAAGGGTGAAATTCCTCTTATTTGGGATCAAAAAGGCAGAAATTTCCCTTATTTTGTGGCAAAATTGCAGAAATTTCACTTCTTTCAGGGTAATAAGTCAGAAAATTTCCTTATTTTGGTGCAAAAAAGACAGAAATTCCCCTTCTTTTGGGGCAAAAAGACCGAAATTCCACATATTTAGAGGCCAAAAAGCAGAAATTCCCCTTATTTTGGAGCAAAATTACAGAAATTTCCTTTTTATATGGAAAAAGGTATGCATTCTTCTTATTTTCGGGCAAAAAGGCAGAAATTCCCCGTATTTTGGAGCAAAATTGCAGAAATTAACCTAATTGTGGGGCAAAAATGCAGAAATTCCCTATATGTTGGGGCAAAAAGACAGAAATTCTCCTTATTTTGGGGAAACTCAGAAATTCCACTCATTTTGGGGCAAAATTCCAGAAATTTCCCTTATTTTGTGGCAAAAGTGCAGAAATTTCACTTATTTTGTGGCAAAATTAGAGAAATTTCACTTATTTCAGGGAAAAAAAGCAGAAATTTTCTTATTTTGGGGCAAAAAAGCAGAAATTTCCCAAATTTTGGTAAAAATTGCAGAAATTTTTCTTATTTTGGGCAAAAAGTCAGAAAATTCCCATATTTTGGGGCAAACATGGAGAAATTCCCCTTCATTTTGAGGTAAAAATGCTGAAATTCCCCTTATTTGGGGGTAAAAAGGCAGAAATTTCACTTATTTTGGGGCAAAATTGCAGAAATTTCACTTATTTCAGGGTAATAAGTCAGAAATTTTCCTTATTTTGGGGCAAAAAAGACAGAAATTCCCTTTGTTTAGGGAGAAAAAGACAGAAATTCCACTTATTTAGAGGCATAAAAGCAGAAATTCCCCTCATTTTGGAGCAAAAATGAAGAAATTTCCCTTTTTTATGGCAAAAAGGTATGCATTCTTATTATTTTTGGACAAAAAAGGCAGAAATTCCCCGTATTTTTGAGCAAAATTGCAGAAATTCCCCTAATTGTGGGGCAAAAAGGCAGATATTCCCTATATGTTGGGGCAAAAAGACAGAAATTCTCCTTATTTTAGGGCAAAACTCAGAAATTTAACTTATTTTGGGGCAAAATTGCAGAAATTTCACTTATTTCATAAAAAAGCAGAAATTTTCTTATTTTGGAGCCAAAAGGCAGAAATTTCTTTTATTTTGTTACAAAATTGCAGAATTTTTTTCTTATTTTGGGGCAAAAAGGCAGAAATTTCTTATATTTTAGGGCAAAAATGCAGAAATTTTTTTTTATTTTGAGTTAAAAGGCTGAAATTCCCCTTATTTGGGGTCAAAAAGGCAGAAATTTCCCTTATTTTGGGGCAAAATTGCAGAAATTTCACTTATTTCAGTGTAATAAGTCAGAAATTTTCCTTATTTTGGAACAAAAAAGACAGAAATTCCCTTTGTTTTTGGAGAAAAAGACACAAATTCCACTTATTTAGAGGCATAAAAGCAGAAATTCCCCTCATTTTGGAGCAAAAATGAAGAAATTTCCCTTTTTTATGGCAAAAAGGTATGCATTCTTAATATTTTCGGACAAAAAAGGCAGAAATTCCCCGTATTTTGGAGCAAAATTGCAGAAATTCCCCTAATTGTGGGGCACAAAGGCAGAAATTCCCTATATGTTGGGGCAAAAAGACAGAAATTCTCCTTATTTTAGGGAAAAACTCAGAAATTTAACTTATTTTGGGGCAAAAATGCAGGAATTTCTCTTATTTCATAAAAAAAGCAGAAATTTCCTTATTTTGGAGCCAAAAGGCAGAAATTTCTTTTATTTTGTTACAAAATTGCAGAATTTTGTCTTATTTTGGGGCAAAAAGGCAGAAATTTCCCATATTTTGGGGCAAAAATGCAGAAATTTTTTTTTATTTTGAGTTAAAAGGCTGAAATTCTCCTTATTTGGGGGCAAAAAGGCAGAAATTTCTCTTATTTTGGGGCAAAATTGCAGAAATTTCACTTATTTCAGGGTAATAAGTCAGAAATTTTCCTTATTTTGGGGCCAAAAAACAGAAATTCCCTTTGTTTTGGGAGAAAAAGACAGAAATTCCACTTATTTAGAGGCAAAAACGCAGAAATTCCTAATATTTTGTGGCAAAAATGCAGAAATTCCCCTTATTTTGAGGTAAAAAGCTGAAATTTCCGTTATTTGGGAGCAAAAAGGCAGAAATTTCCCTTATTTTGGGGAAAAATTGCAGAAATTTCACTTATTTCAGGGTAATAAGTCAGAATTTTTCCTTATTTTGGGGCAAAAAAGACAGAAATTCCCTTTGTTTTGTGGGAAAAAGACAGAAATTCCACTTATTTAAATGCAAAAAAGCAGAAATTCCCTTTATTTTGGAGCAAAAATGAAGAAATTTCCTTTTTTTATGGCAAAAAGCTATGCATTCTTCTTATTTTCGCGCAAAAAGGCAGAAATTCCCCATATTTTGGAGCAAAATTGTAGAAATTCCCCTAATTGTTTGGCAAAAAGGCAGAAATTCCCTAAATGTTGGGGCAAAAAGACAGAAATTCTCCTTATTTTGGGGCAAAACATAGAAATTCCACTTATTTTGGAGCAAAATTCCAGAAATTTCACTTATATTGGGGCAAAATTGCAGAAATTACACTTATTTTGGGGCAAAATTGCAGAAATTTCACTTATTTCAAAAAAAAGCAGAAATTTTCTTTTTGGGGCAAAAAGGCAGAAATTTCTTTTATTTTGGTATGAAATTGCAGAAATTTTTCTTATTTTGGAGCAAAAAGGCAGAAATTTTCCATATTTTGGGGCAAAAATGCAGAAATTCCCTTTATTTTGAGTAAAAATGCTGAAATTCCCCTTATTTGGGGGCAAAAAGGCAGAAATTTCCTAATTTTGGGGCAAAATTGCAAAAATTTCACTTATTTCAGGGTAATCAGTCAGAAATTTTCCTTATTTTGGGGCAAAAAGACAGAAATTCCCTTTGTTTTTGGGGAAAAAGACAGATATTCCACTTTTTTAGAGGCAAAAAAGCAGAACTTTCTTTTTATTTTGGAGCAAAAATAAAGAAATTTCTCTTTTTTGTGGCAAAAGGTATACATTCCCCTTATTTTCAGGCTAAAAACCAGAAATTCCCCGTATTTTGGAGCAAAATTGCAGAAATTCCCCTAATTGTGGGGCAAAAAGGCAGAAATTCCTTATATGTTGGGGCAAAAAAAAGAAATTCTCCTTATTTTTGGGCAAAACTCAGAAATTCCACTTATTTTGGCGCAAAATTCCAGAAATTTCCCTTATTTTTGGGCAAAATTGCAGAAATTTCACTTATTTTGGGGCAAAATTGCAGAAATTTCACTTATTTCAGTAAAAAAGGCAGAAATTTTCCTTATTTTGGGGCAAAAAGCAGAAATTCCTAATATTTTGTGGCAAAAATGCAGAAATTCCCCTTATTTTGAGGTAAAAATGCTGAAATTCCCCTTATTTGGAGGCAAAAAAGCAAAAATTTCCCTTATTTTGGGGCAAAATTGCAGAAATGTCACTTATTTCAGGGTAATAAGTCAGAAATTTTCCTTATTTTGGGCAAAAAATCAGAAATTCCCTTTGTTTTGGGGGAAAAATACATAAATTCCACTTATTTAGAGGCAAAAAAGCAGAAATTCCCCTTATTTTGGAGCAAAATTACAGAAATTTCCCTTTTTTATGGAAAAAGGTATACATTCTTCTTATTTTCGGGCAAAAAGGCAGAAATTCCCCATATTTTGGAGCAAAATTACAGAAATTAACCTAATTGTGGGGCAAAAATGCAGAAATTCCCTATATGTTGGGGCAAAAAGACAGAAATTCTCCTTATTTTTGGGAAACTCAAAAATTCCACTCATTTTGGGGCAAAATTCCAGAAATTTCCCTTATTTTGGGGCAAAATTGCAGAAATTTCACTTATTTTGTGGCAAAATAAGAGAAATTTCACTTATTTCAGGGAAAAAAAGCAGAAATTTTCTTATTTTGGGGAAAAAGGCAGAAATTTCCCATATTTTGGTACAAAATTGCAGAAATTTTTCTTATTTTGGGCAAAAAGGCAAAAATTTCCCATATTTTGGGGCAAACATGCAGAAATTCCCCTTCATTTTGAGGTAAAAAGGCTGAAATTGCAGAATTTTTTCTTATTTTGGGGCAAAAAGGCAGAAATTTCCCATATTTTGGGGCAAAAATGCAGAAATTTTTTTTTATTTTGAGTTAAAAGGCTGAAATTCCCCTTATTTGGGGGCAAAAAGGCAGAAATTTCTTTTATTTTGGAACAAAATTGCAGAAATTTCACTTATGTCAGGGTAATAAGTCAGAAATTTTCCTTATTTTGGGGCCAGAAAACAGAAATTCTTTTTCTTTTGGGGGAAAAAGACAGAAATTCCACTTATTTAGAGGCAAAAATGCAGAAATTCCTAATATTTTGTGGCAAAAATGAAATTTCCATTTTTATGGCAAAAAGCTGTGCATTCTTCTTATTTTCGGGCAAAAAGGCAGAAATTCCCCATATTTTGGAGCAAAATTGCAGAAATTCCCCTAATTGTGGGGCAAAAAGACAGAAATTCTCCTTATTTTGGGGCAAAACTCAGAAATTCCACTTATTTTTGAGCAAAATTCCAGAAATTTCACTTATCTTGGGGCAAAATTGCAGAAATTTCACTTATTTTGCGGCAAAATTGCAGAAATTTCACTTATTTAAAAAAAAGCAGAAATTTTCTTATTTTGGGGCAAAAAGGCAGAAATTTCTTTTATTTTGGTACAAAATTGCAGAAATTTTTCTTATTTTGGAGCAAAAAGGCAGAAATTTCCCATATTTTGGGGCAAAAATGCAGAAATTCCCCTTATTTTGAGGAAAAAGGCTGAAATTCCCCTTAATTGGGGGCAAAAAGGCAGAAATTTCCTTATTTTGTTGGAAAATTGCAAAAATTACACTTATTTCAGGGTAATAAGTCAGAAATTTTCCTTATTTTGGGGCACAAAGACAAAAATTCCCATTGTTTTTGGGCAAAAAGACAGAAATTCCACTTTTTTAGAGGCAAAAAAGCAGAAATTCCCCGTATTTTGGGGCAAAATTGCAGAAATTTCACTTACTTCAATGTAATAAGTCAGAAATTTTCCTTATTTTGGGGCAAAAAAGACAGAAATTACCTTTGTTTTGGGGGAAAAATACATAAATTCCACTTATTTAGAAGCAAAAAAGCAGAAATTCCCCGTATTTTCGGGCAAAATTGCAGAAATTTCACTTACTTCAATGTAATAAGTCAGAAATTTTCTTTATTTTGGGGCAAAAAAGACAGAAATTACCTTTTCTTGGGGGGAAAAAGACAGAAATTCCACTTATTTAGAGGCAAAAAAGCAGAAATTCCCCTTATTTTGGAGCAAAATTACATAAATTTCCCCTTTTTATGGCAAAAAGGTATGCATTCTTCTAATTTTCAGGCAAAAAGGCAGAAATTCCCCGTATTTTGGAGCAAAATTGCAGAAATTAACCTAATTGTGGGGCAAAAAGGCAGAAATTCCCTATATGTTGGGGCAAAAAGACAGAAATTCTCTATATTTGGGGGCAAAACTCAGAAATTCCACTTATTTTGGGGCAAAATTCCAGAGATTTCCCTTATTTTGGGTCAAAATTGCAGAAATTTCACTTATTTTGGGGCAAAATTGCAGAAATTTCACTTATGGCAGAAAAAAAAGGCAGAAATTTTCCCTATTTTGGGGCAAAAGGCAGAAATTCCTAATATTTTGTGGCAAAAATGCAGAAATTCTCCTTCTTTTGAGGTAAAAGGGTGAAATTCCTCTTATTTGGCGGCAAAAGGCAGACATTTCCCTTATTTTAGGGCAAAATTGCAGAAATTTCACATATTTCAGGGTAATAAGTCAGAAAATTTCTTTATTTTGGTGCAGAAAAGACAGAAATTCTCTTTGTTTTGGGGGAAAAAGACGGAAATTCGACATACTTAGAGGCAAAAAAGCAGAAATTCCCCTTATTTTGGAGCAAAATTACAGAAATTTCCTTTTTTTATGGCAAAAAGGTATGCATTCTTCTTATTTTCAGGCAAAAAAGCAGAAATTCCCTGTATTTTGGAGCAAAATTGCAGAATTTAACCTAATTGTGGGGCAAAAATGCAGAAATTCCCTAAATGTTGGGGCAAAAAGACAGAAATTCTCCTTATTTTGGGGCAAAACTCAGAAATTCCACTCATTTTGGAGCAAAATTCCAGAAATTTCCCTTATTTTGGGGCAAAATTGCAGAAATTTCATTTATTTTGTGGCAAAATTGGACAAATTTCACTTATTTCAGGGAAAAAAAGCAGAAATTTTCTTATTTTGGGGCAAAAAGGCAGAAATTTCCCATATTTTGGTACAAAATTGCAGAAATTTTTCTTATTTTGGGCAAAAAGGCAGAAATTTCCCATATTTTGGGGCAAACATGCAAAAATTCCCCTTCATTTTGAGGTAAAATGCTGAAATTTCCCTTATTTGGGGGTAAAAAAGCAGAAATTTCCCTTATTTTGGGGCAAAATTGCAGAAATTTCACTTATTTCAGGGTAATAAGTCAGAAATTTTCCTTATTTTGGGGCAAAAAAGAGAGAAATTCCCTTTGTTTTAGGGGAAAAAGACAGAAATTCCACTTATTTAGAGGCATAACAGCAGAAATTCCCTCTCATTTTAGAGCAAAAATGAAGAAATTTCCCTTTTTTATGGCAAAAAGGTATGCATTCTTATTATTTTCGTACAAAAAAGGAAGATATTCCCCGTATTTTGGAGCAAAATTGCAGAAATTCCCCTAATTGTGGGGCAAAAAGGCAGAAATTCCCTATATGTAGGGGCAAAAAACTGAAATTCTCCTTATTTTAAGGCAAAACTCAGAAATTTAACTTATTTGGGGGCAAAATTGCAGAAATTTCACTTATTTCAGAAAAAAAAGCAGAAATTTCCTTATTTTGGGGCAAAAAGGCAGAAATTTCCCATATTGTGGGGCAAAAATGCAGAAATTTCTCTTATTTTGAGGCAAAAGGCTGAAATTTCCCTATTTGGGGGCAAAAAGGCAGAAATTTCTCTTATTTTGGGGCAAAATTGCAGAAATTTCACTAATGTCAGTGTAATAAGTCAGAAATTTTCTTTATTTTGGGGCCCTAAAACAGAAATTCCCTTTGTTTTGGGGGAAATAGACAGAAATTTCACTTATTTAGAGGCAAAAAGGCAGAAATTCCTAATATTTTGTGGCAAAAATGCAGAAATTCCCCTTATTTTGAGGTAAAAAGGCTGAAATTTCTCTTATTTGGGAGCAAAAAGGCAGAAATTTCCCTTATTTTGGGAAAAAATTGCAGAAATTTCACTAATTTCAGGGTAATAAGTCAGAAACTTTCCTTATTTTGGGGCAAAAAAGACAGAAATTCCCTTTGTTTTGGGGGAAAAAGACAGAAATTCCACTTATTTAGATGCAAAAAGCAGAAATACCTCTTACATTGGAGCAAGATTACAGAAATTTCCCGTTATCATGGCAAAAAGGTATGCATTCTTCTTATATTCGGGTAAATAGGCAGAAATTCCCCGTATTTTGGAGCAAAATTGCATAAATTCCCCTAATTGTGAGGCAAAAAGTCAGAAATTCGCTATATGTTGATGCAAAAAGACAGAAATTCTCCTTATTTTGGGTCAAAACTCAGAAATTCCACTTATTTTGGGGCAAAATTCCAGAAATTTCACTTATTTTGGGGCAAAATTGCAAAAATTTCTCTTATTTTGTGGCAAGATTGCAGAAATTTCACTTATTTCAGAAAAAAAAGCATAAATTTTTATATTTGGAAGCAAAAAGGCAGAAATTTCTATTATGTTGGTACAAAATTGCAGAAGTTTTTCTTATTTTGGGGCAAAAAGGCAGAAATTTCCCATATTTTGGGGCAAAAATGCAGAAATTCCCCTCTTTTTGAGGTACAAAGGATGAAATTCCCCTTATTTTGGGGCAAAAAGGCAGATATTTTTCTTATTTCGTGGCAAAATTGCAGAAATTTCACTTATTTCAGGGAAAAAAGGCAGAAATTTTCCTTATTTTGGGGCAAAAATGCAGAAATTCCTTTTATTTTGAGGTAAAAAGGCTGAAATTCTCCTTATTTGGGGGCAAAAATGCAGAAATTTCTCTTATTTTGGGGCAAAATTGCAGAAATTTCACTTATGTCAGTGTAATAAGTCAGAAATTTTTTTTTATTTTGGGGCAAAAAAGACAGAAATTACCTTTGTTTTGGGGGAAAAAGACAGAAATTCAACTTATTTAGAGGCAAAAAAGCAGAAATTCCCCTTATTTTGTAGCAAAAATGAAGAAATTTCCCTTTTTTATGGCAAAAAGTTATGCATTCTTCTAATTTTGAAGCAAAAAGGCAGATATTTCCCGTATTTTGGAGCAAAATTGCAGAAATTCCTCTAATTGTGGGGCAAAATGGCAGAAATTCCCTATATGTTGGGGCATAAAGACAGAAATTTTTCTTATTTTGGGGCAAAACTCAGAAATTCCACATATTTTGCGGCAAAATTCCAGAAATATCTCATATTTTGGGGCAAAATTACAGAAATTTCACTTATTTTGGGGCAAAATTTCAGAAATTTCACTTATTTCAGAAAAAAAAGCAGAAATTTTCTTATTTGGAAGCAAAAAGGCAGAAATTTCTTTTATTTTGGTACAAAATTGCAGAAATTTCCCTTATTTTGCGGCAAAATTGCAAAATTTTCCTTATTTTGGGGCAAAATTGCAGAAATTTCACTTAATTCAGGAAAAAAAGGGAGAAATTTCCCTTATTTTGATGCAAAAAAGCAGAAATTCCTAATATTTTGTGGCAAAAATGCAGAAATTTTCCTTATTTTGAGGTAAAAGGGAGAAATTCCTCTTAATTGGGAGCAAAAAGGCAGAAATTTCCCTTATTTTGGGGCAAAATTGCAGAAATTTCACTTATTTCAGGGTAATAAGTCAGAAATTTTCCTTATTTTGGGGCAAAAAAGACAGAAATTCCACATATTTAGAGGCAAAAAAGCAGAAATTCCCCTTATTTTGGAGCAAAATTACAGAAATTTCCCTATTTTATGGCAAAAAGGTATGCATTCTTCTTATTTTCGGGCAAAAATGCAGAAATTCCCCGTATTTTGGAGCAAAATTACAGAAATTAGCCTAATTGTGGGGCAAAAAGGCAGAAATTCCTTATATGTTAGGGCAAAAAGACAGAAATTCTCCTTATTTTGGGGCAAAACTCAGAAATTCCACTTATTTTGGGGCAAAATTCCAGAAATTTCCCTTATTTTGGGGCAAAATTCAGAAATTTCACTTATTTTGGGGCAAAATTGAAGAAATTTCAATTATTTCAAGGAAAAATAGCAGAAATTATCTTATTTTGGGGCAAAAAGGCAGAAATTTCTCATATTTTGGTACAAAATTGCAGAATTTTTTCTTATTTTGGGCAAAAAAGCAGAAATTTCCCATATTTTGGGGCAAAAATGCAGAAATTCCCATTATTTTGAGGTAAAAAGGCTGAAATTCCTCTTATTTGGGGGTAAAAAGGCAGAAATTTTCTTTATTTTGGGGCAAAATTGCAGAAATTTCACTTATTTCAGGGTAATAAGTCAGAAATTTTCCTTATTTTGGGGCAAAAAAAACAGAAATTCCCTTTGTATTGGGGGAAAAAGACAGAAATTCCACTTTTTTAGAGGCATATAAGCAGAAATTCCCCTCATTTTGGAGCAAAAATGAAGAAATTTCCCTTTTTTATGGCCAAAAGTTATGCATTCTTATTATGTTCAGACAAAAAAGGCAGAAATTCCCTTTATTTTGGAGCAAAATTGCAGAAATTCCCCTAATTGTGGGGCAAAAAGGTAGAAATTCCCTATATGTTGGGGCAAAAAGACAGAAATTCTCCTTATTTTAGGGCAAAACTCAGAAATTTAACTTATTATGTGGCAAAATTGTCAGAAATTTCACTTATTTCAGAAAAAAAGCAGAAATTTTCTTATTTTGGGGCCAAAAGGCAGAAATTTTTTTTATTTTGTTACAAAATTGCAAATTTTTTTCTCTTATTTTGGGGAAAAAAGACAGAAATTCCTTTTTTTTGGAGAAAAAGACCGAAATTCCACTTTTTTAGAGGCAAAAAAGCAGGAATTCCCCTTATTTTGGAGCAAAAATGAAGAAATTTTCCAAATTGTGGGGCAAAAAGGAAGAAATTCCCTATATGTTGGGGCAAAAATACAGAAATTCTCCTTATTTTGGGGCAAAACTCAGAAATTCCACTTATTTTGGGGCAAAATTCCAATAATTTCGCTTATTTTGGGGCAAAATTGCAGAAATTTCACTTATTTCAGAAAAAAAAAGCAGAAATTTTCTTATTTCAGGGCAAAATTGCAGAAATTTCACTTATTTTGGGGCAAAATTGCAGAAATTTCACTTATTTCAGGGAAAAAAGCAGAAATTGTCTTATTTTGTGGCAAAAAGGCAGAAATTTCCCATATTTTGTGGCCAAAATGCAGAAATTCCCCTTATTTTGAGGTAAAAAGGCTGAAATTCCCCTTATTTGGGGGCAAAAAGGCAGAAATTTCCATTATTTTGAGGAAAAATTGTAGAAATTTCACTTATTTCATGGTAATAAGTCAGAAATTTTCCTTATTTTGGGGCAAAAAAGACAGAAAATCCCTTTGTTTTGGGGGAAAAAAACAGAAATTCCTCTTATTTAGAGGCAAAAAACAGAAATTCCCCTTATTTTGAAGCAAAAATTAAGAAATTTCTTTTTTTTGTGGCAAAAGGTAGACATTATTCTTTTTTTCGGGTTAAAAAGCAGAAATTCCCCGTATTTTGGAGCAAAATTGCAGAAATTCCCCTAATTTTGGGGCAAAAAGGAAGAAATTCCCTATGTGTTGGGGCAAAAAGACAGAAATTCTACTTATTTTGGGGCAAAACTCAGAAATTCCTCTTATTTTGGGGCAAAATTCCAGAAATTTCCCCTATTTTGAAGCAAAATTGCAGAAATTTCACTTATTTTGGGGCAAAATTGCAGAAATTTCACATATTTCAGGGGAAAAAAAGCAGAAATTTTCTTTTTTTGGGGCAAAAAAGCAGAAATTACCTATATTTTGGTACAAAATTGCAGAAATTTTTCTTATTTTGGGCAAAAAGTCAGAAATTTCCCATATTGTGGCAAAAATGCAGAAATTTCCCTTATTTTGGGGCAAAATTGCAGAAATTTCACTTATTTCAGGGTAATAAGTCAGAAATTTTCCTTATTTTGGGGCAAAAAGACAGAAATTCCCTTTGTTTTGTAGGAAAAAGACAGAAATTCCACTTATTTAGAGGCTAAAAAGCAGAAATTCCCTTTATTTTGGAGCAAAAATGAAGAAATTTCTCTTTTTTATGGCAAAAATGTATGCATTCTTCTTATTTTCGGGCAAAAAGGCAGAAATTCCCCGTATTTTGGAGCAAAATTTCAGAAATTCCCCTAATTGTGAGGCAAAAAGGCAGAATTTCCCTATATGCTGGGGCAAAAAGACAAAAATTCTACTTATTTTGGGGCAAAACTCAGTAATTCCACTTATTTTGTGTCAAAATTCCAGAAATTTCCCTTATTTTGGGGCAAAATTTCAGAAATTTCACTTATTTTGTGGCAAAATTGCAGAAATTTGACTTATTTCAGAGAAAAAAGGCAGAAATTTTCTTTATTTTGGGGCAAAAAGGCAGAAATTCCTAATATTTTGTGGCAAAAATGCAGAAATTACCCTTATTTTGAGGTAAAAAGGCTGAAATTCCCTTAAGTTGGGGGCAAAAAGGCAGAAATTTCCCTTATTTGGGGCAAAATTGCAGAAATTTCACTTACTTCAAGGTAATAAGTCAGAAATTTTCCTTATTTTGGGGCAAAAAAGACAGAAATTACATTTGTTTCGGGGGAAAAAGACAGAAATTCCACTTATTTAGAGGCAAAAAAGCAGAAATTCCCCTTATTTTGGAGAAAAATTGCAGAAATTTTCCTTTTTCATGGGAAAAAGTTATGCATTCTTCTTATTTTCAGGATAAAAAGGAGAAATTTTGCGTATTTTGGAGCAAAATTGCAGAAATTCCTTTAATTGTAGGTCAAAAAAGCAGAAATTCCTTATATCTTGTGGCATAAAGACAGAAATTCTCTTTATTTTGGGGCAAAACTCAGAAATTCCACTTATTTTGGGGCAAAACTCCAGAAATTTCCCTTATTTTGGGGCAAAATTGCAGAAATTTCACTTATTTTGTGGCAAAATTGCAGAAATTTTACTTATATAAGGGAAAAAAGCAGAAATTTTTTATTTTGGGGCAAAAAGGCAGAAATTTCATTTATTTTGGTACAAAATTGCAGAAATTTTTTTATTTTGGGCCAAAAGGGAGAAATGTCTCATATTTTGGGGCAAAAATGCAAAAATTCCCCTTATTTTGAGGTAAAAAGGCTGAAATTCCCCTTATTTGGGGGCAAAAAGCAGAAATTTCCCTCATTTTGGGGCAAAATTGCAGAAATTTCAATTATTTTGGGGCAAAATTGCAGAAATTTCACTTATTTCAGGGAAAAAAGCAGAAATTTTCTTATTTTGTGGCTAAATGGCAAAAATTTCACTTATTTTGGGGCAAAATTGCAGAAATTTCACATATTTCAGGGAAAAAAGGCAGAAATTTTCCTTATTGTGGAGCAAAAAGGCCGAAATTCCTAATATTTTGTGGCAAAAATGCAGAAATTCCCCTTATTTTGAGGTAAAAAGGCTGAAATTCCCCTTATTTGGGGGCAAAAAGGCAAAAATTTCTCTTATTTTGGGGCAAAATTGCACAAATTTCACATATTTCAGAATAATAAGTCAGAAAATTTCCTTATTTTGGTGCAAAAAAGACAGAAATTCCCTTTGTTTTGGGGGAAAAAGACAGAAATTCCTCTTATTTAGAGGCAAAAATTAGAAATTCCCCTTATTTTGAAGCAAAAATTAAGAAATTTCTTTTTTTTGTGGCAAAAGGTATACATTCCCCTTCTTTATGGGCTAAAAAGCAGAAATTCCCTGTATTTTGGTGCAAAATTGCAGAAATTCCCCTAATTTTGGGTCAAAAAGGCAGAAATTCCCTATATGTTGGGGCAAAAAGACAGAAATTCTCCTTATTTTGGGGCAAAACTCAGAAATTCCACTTGTTTTGGGGCAAAATTCCAGAAATTTCCCTTATTTTGGGGCAAAATTGCAGAAATTTCACTTATTTTGGGGCAAAATTGCAGAAATTTCACATCTTTCAGTGAAAAAAAAGCAGAAATTTTCTTATTTTGGGGCAAAAAAGCAGAAATTACCTATATTTTGTTACAAAATTGCAGAAATTTTTCTTATTTTGGGCAAAAAGTCAGAAATTTCACATATTGTGGCAAAAATGCAGAAATTCCCCTTATTTGGGAGCAAAAAGGAAGAAATTTCCCTTATTTTGGGGCAAAATTGAAGAAATTTCACTGATTTCAGGGTAATAAGTCAGAAATTTTCCTTATTTTGGGGCAAAAAGTCAGAAATTCCCTTTGTTTTGTGAGAAAAAGACAGAAATTCCACTTATTTAGAGGGAAAAAAGCAGAAATTCCCCTTATTTTGGAGCAAAATTGCAGAAATTCCCCTAATTGTGGGGCAAAAAACCAGAAATTCCCTATATGTTGGGGCAAAAAGACAGAAATTCTACTTATTTTGGAGCAAAACTCAGAAATTCCACTTATTTTGGGCTAAAATTCCAGAAATTTCCCTTATTTTGGGGAAAAATTGCAGAAATTTCACTTATTTTGTGGCAAAATTGCAGAAATTTGACTTATTTCAGAGAAAAAAGACAGAAATTTTCCTTATTTTGGGGCAAAAAGGCAGAAATTCCTAATACTTTGTGGCAAAAATGCAGAAATTACCCTTATTTTGAGGTAAAATAGCTGAAATTCCCCTTATTTGGGGGCAAAAAGGCAGAAATTTCCCTTATTTCGAGCAAAATTGCAGAAATTTCACTTACGTCAAGGTAAGGATTCAGAAATTTTCCTTATTTTGGGGCAAAAAAGACAGAAATTCCCTTTGTTTTGGGGGAAAAAGACAAAAATTCCACTTACTTAGAGGCAAAAAAGCAGAAATTCCCCTTATTTTGCAGAAAAATTGCAGAAATTTCTCTTTTTTATGGCAAAAAGATATGCATTCTTATTATTTTCGGGCTAAAAAGCAGAAATTTCCCGTATTTTGGAGCAAAATTGCAGAAATTCCTCTAATTGTGGGTCAAAAAGGCAGAAATTCCCTATATCTTGGTGCATAAAGACAGAAATTCTCCTTATTTTGGGCAAAACTCAGAAATTCCACTTATTTTGGAGCAAAATTCAAGAAATTTCCATTATTTTGGGGCAAAATTGCAGAAATTTCAATTATTTTGGGGCAAAATTGCAGAAATTTCACTTATTTAAGAGAAAAAAAGCAGAAATTTTTTATTTTGGGGCAAAAAGGCAGAAATTTCTTTTATTTTGGTACAAAATTGCAGAAATTTTTCTTATTTTGGGCAAAAAGGCAGAAATTTCCCATATTTTGTGGCAAAAATGCAGAAATTCCCTTTATTTTGAGGTAAAAAGGCTGAAATTCCCCTTATTTGGGGGCAAAAAGGCAGAAATTTCCCTTATTTTGAGGCAAAATTGTAGAAATTCACTTATTTCAGGGTAATAAGTCAGAAATTTTCTTTATTTTGGGGCAAAAAAGACAGAAATTCCCTTTGTTTTGGGGGAAAAAACAGAAATTCCTCTTATTTAGAGGCAAAAAACAGAAATTCCCCTTATTTTGAAGCAAAAATGAAGAAATTTCTTTTTTTTGTGGCAAAAGGTATACATTCCCCTTCTTTTCGGGTTAAAAAGCAGAAATTCCGTATTTTGGAGCAAAATTGCAGAAATTCCTCTAATTTTGGGGCAAAAAGGCAGAAATTCCCTATATGTTGGGGCAAAAAGACAGAAATTCTTCTTATTTTGGGGCAAAACTCAGAAATTCCACTTATTTTGGGGCAAAAATCCAGAAATTTCCCTTATTTTGGGGCAAAATTGCAGAAATTTCACTTATTTTGGGGCAAAAATGCAGAAATTTCATTTATTTCAGGGGAAAAAAGCAGAAATTTTCTTATTTTGGGGCAAAAAAGCAGAAATTACCTATATTTTGGTACAAAATTGCAGAAATTTTTCTTATTTTGGGCAAAAAGTCAGAAATTTCCCATATTGTGGCAAAAATTCAGAAATTCCCCTTATTTGGGGGCAAAAAGAAAGAAATTTTTCTTATTTTGGGGCAAAATTGCAAAATTTCACTGATTTCAGGGTCAGAAATTTTCCTTATTTTGGGGCAAAAACACAGAAATTCCCTTTGTTTTGTGGGAAAAAGACAGAAATTCCACATATTTAGAGGCGAAAAAGCAGAAATTCCCCTTATTTTGGAGCAAAAATGAAGAAATTTCACTTTTTTATGGCAAAAAGGTATGCATTCTTCTTATTTTCGGGCAAAAAGGCAGAAATTCCCCGTATTTTGGAGCAAAATTGCAGAAATTCCCCTAATTTTGGGGCAAAAATGCAGAAATTACCTATATGTTGCGGCAAAAAGACAGAAATTCTACATATTTTGGGGAAAAACTCAGAAATTCCACTTATTTTGAGGCAAAATTCCAGAAATTTCCTTTATTTTGGGGCAAAATTGCAGAAATTTCACTTATTTTGTGGCAAAATTTCAGAAATTTGACTTATTTCAGAGACAAAAGGCAAAAATTTTCCTTATTTATGGGCAAAAATGCAGAAATTACCTATATATTGCGGCAAAAAGACAGAAATTCTACATATTTTGGGGAAAAACTCAGAAATTCCACTTATTTTGGGGCAAAGTTACAGAAATTTTACTTATTTTGGGGCAAAATTCCAGAAATTTCCCTTATTTTGGGGCTAAATTGCAGAAATTTCACTTATTTTGGGGCAAAATTGCAGAAATTTCACTTATTCTGGAGCAAAATTGCAGAAATAGCACTTATTTATAAAAAAAAAAGCAGAAATTTTTTATTTTGGGGCAAAAAAGCAGAAATTGCTTTTATTTTGGTACAAAATTGCAGAAATTTTTTTTATTTTGGGCAAAAAGGCAAAAATTTCTCATATTTTGGGGCAAAAATGCAAAAATTCCCATTATTTTGAGGTAAAAAGGCTGAAATTCCTTTTATTTGGGGGCAAAAAGCAGAAATTTCCCTTATTTTGGGGCAAAATTGCAGAAATTTCAATTATTTTGGGGCAAAATTGCAGAAATTTCACTTATTTCAGGGAAAAAAATGCAGAAATTTTTTTATTTTGTGGTAAAATTGCAAAAATTTCACTTATTTTGGGGCAAAATTGAAGAAATTTCACATATTTCAGGGAAAAAGGCAGAAATTTTCCTTATTTTGGGGCAAAAAAGACAAAAATTCTTTTTGTTTTGGGGGAAAAATACAGAAATTCCACTTATTTAGAGGCATAAAAGCAGAAATTCCCTTCATTTTGGAGCAAAAATGAAGAAACTTCCCTTTTTTATGGCAAAAAGGTATGCATTCTTATTATTTTCGGACAAAAAAGGCAGAAATTCCCCGTATTTTGGAGCAAAATTGCAGAAATTCCCCTAATTGTGGCGCAAAAAGGCAGAAATTCCTTATATGTTGGGGCAAAAAGACAGAAATTCTCATTTTAGGGCAAAACTCAGAAATTTAACTTTTTTGGGGGCAAAATTGCAGAAATATCACTTATTTCATAAAAAAAGCAGAATTTTTCTTATTTTGGGGCCAAAGGCAGAAATTTCTTTTATTTTGTTACAAAATTGCAGAATTTTTTCTTATTTTGGGGCAAAAAGGTAGAAATTTCCCATATTTTGGGGCAAAAATGCAGAAATTTCTCTTATTTTGAGGTAAAAGGCTGAAATTCCCCTTATTTGGGGGCAAAAGGCAAAAATTTCTCTAATTTTGGGGCAAAATTGCAGAAATTTCACTTATTTCAGGGTAATAAGTCAGAAATTTTCCTTATTTTTGGGCCAAAAAACAGAAATTCCCTTTGTTTTGGGGAAAAAAGACAGACATTCCACTTTTTTAGAGACAAAAAAGCAGAAATTCCCCTTATTTTGGAGCAAAAATGAAGAAATTTTACTTTTTAAGGGCAAAAAGGTATGCATTCTTCTTATTTTTGGGCAAAAAGGCAGAAGTTCCCCTTATTTTGGAGCAAAATGCAGAAATTCCCCAAATTGTGGGGCAAAAAGGCAGAAATTCCCTTCATGTTGGGGCAAAAAGACAGAAATTCTCCTTATTTTGGGGCAAAACTCAAAAATTCCACAGATTTTGGGGCAAAATTACAATAATTTCTCTTATTTTGGGACAAAATTATTTGGGGCATAATTGCAGAAATTTCACTTATTTCAAAAAAAGCAGAAATTTTCTTATTTTGGGGCAAAAAGGCAGAAATTTCTTTTATTTTGGTACAAAATTGCAGAAATTTTTCTTATTTTGGGGCAAAAAGGCAGAAATTTCTCATATTTTGAGTCAAAAATGCAGAAAGTCCCCTTATTTTGAGGTAAAAATGCTGAAATTCCCCTGATTTGGGGGCAAAAAGGCAGAAATTTCTCTTATTTTGAAGCAAAATTGCAGAAATTTCACTTATTTCAGGGTAATAACTCAGAAGTTTTCCTTATTTTGGGTCATAAAAGACAGAAATTTTTTTTGTTTTGAGGGAAAAAGACAGAAATTCCACTTATTTGGAGGCAAAAAGGCAGAAATTCCTAAAATTTTGTGGCAAAAATGCAGAAATTCCCCTTATTTTGAGGCAAAAAGGCAGACATTTCCCTTATTTTGGGGCAAAATTGCAGAAATTTCACTTATTTCAGGGTAATAAGTCAGAAATTTTTCTTATTTTGGAGCAAAAAAGCAGAAATTCCTAATCTTTTGTGGCAAAAATGCTGAAATTCCCCTTATTTTGAGGTAAAAAGGCTGAAATTCCCCTTATTAGGGGGCAAAAATGCAGAAAATTCCCTTATTTTGGGGCAAAATTGCAGAAATTTCACTTATTTTTGGGCAAAATTGCAGAAATTTCACTTATGGCAGGGAAAAAAGGCAGAAATTTTCCTTATTTTGGGGCAAAAAGGCAGAAATTTTTAATATTTTGTGGCAAAAATGCAGAAATTCCCTTTATTTTGAGGTAAAAGGGTGAAATTCCTCTTATTTGAGGGCAAAAAGGCAGAAATTTCCCTTATTTTGGGGCAAAATTGCAGAAATTTCACTTATTTCAGGGAAAAAATGCAGAAATTTTTCTTATTTTGGGGCAAAAAAGAAGAAATTCCTAATCTTTTGTGGCAAAAATGCAGAAATTCTCCTTATTTTGAGGTAAAAAGGCTGAAATTCTCCTTATTTGGGGGCAAAAATAAAGAAATTTTTCTTAATTTGGGGCAAATTGCAGAAATTTCACTTATGTCAGTGTAATAAGTCAGAAATTTTTTTTATTTAGGGGCAAAAAAACAGAAATTCCCTTTGTTTTGTGGGAAAAAGACAGAAATTCCACTAATTTAGAGGCAAAAAAAGCAAAAATTCCCCTTATTTTGGAGCAAAAATGAAGAAATTTCCCTTTTTTATGGCAAAAAATGTATGCATTCTTCTTATTTTGGGGCAAAAAGGCAGAAATTTCCCGTATTTTGGAGCAAAATTGCAGAAATTCCTCTAATCGTGGGGCAAAAAGGCAGAAATTCCCTATATGTTGAAGCATAAAGACAGAAATTCTCCTTATTTTGGGGCAAAACTCAGAAATTCCAATTATTTTGTGGCAAAATTCCAGAAATTTCCCTTATTTTGGGGCAAAATTGCAGAAATTTCACTTATTTAAGGGAAAAAATGCAGAAATTTTCTTATTTTGGGGCAAAAAGGCAGAAATTTCTTTTATTTTGGTACAAAATTGCAGAAATTTTTTTTATTTTGGGCAAAAAGGCAGAAATTTCCCATATTTTGAGGCAAAAATGCAGAAATTTCACTTATTTCAGGGAAAAAGGCAGAAATTTTCCTTATTTTGGGGCAAAAAATACAGAAATTCCCTTTGTTTTGGGGGAAAAAGACAGAAATTCCACTTATTTAAATGCAAAAAAGCAGAAATTCTCCTTATTTTGAAGCAAAAATGAAGAAATTTCACTTTTTTATGGCAAAAAGCTATGCATTCTTCTTATTTTCGGGCAAAAAGGCAGAAATTCCCTATATTTTGGAGCAAAATTGCAGAAATTCCCCTAAATGTGGGGCAATAAGGCAGAAATTCCCTATATGTTGGGGCAAAAAGAAAGAAATTCTCATTATTTTGGGGCAAAACTCAGAAATTCCACTTATTTTGGAGCAAAATTCCAGAAATTTAACTTATTTGGGGGCAAAATTGCAGAAATTTCATTTATTTTGGGGTAAAATTGCAGAAATTACACTTATTTCAAAAAAAAGCAGAAATTTTCTTATTTTGGGGCAAAAAGGCAGAAATTTCTTTCATTTTGGTACAAAATTGCAGAATTTTTTTTTTATTTTGGAGAAAAAAGGCAGAAATTTCCCATATTTTGGAGCATAATTGCAGAAATTTCACTTATTTTGGGGCAAAATTGCATAAATTTCACTTATTTCAGTGAAAAAAGGCAGAAATTTTCCTTATTTTGGGGCAAAAAGGCAGAAATTCCTAATATTTTGTGGCAAAAATGCAGAAATTCCCCTTATTTTGAGGTAAAAAGGCTGAAATTCCCCTTATTTGGGGGCAAAAAGGCAGAAATTTCCCTTCTCTTGGGGCAAAATTGCAGAAATTTCACTTATTTCAGGGTAATAAGTCAGAAATTTTTCTTATTTTGGGCAAAAAAAGACAGAAATTCCCTTAGTTTTGGGGGAAAAATACATAAATTCCACTTATTTAGAGGCAAAAAAGCAGAAATTCCCCTTATTTTGGGGCAAAATTGCAGAAATTTCACTTACTTCAGGGTAATAATTCAGAAATTTTCCTTATTTTGGGGCAAAAAAACAGAAATTACCTTTGTTTTTGGGGGAAAAGACAGAAATTCCACTTATTTAGGGGCAAAAATGCAGAAATTCCGTTTATTTTGGAGCAAAATTACAGAAATTTCTCTTTTTTATGGCAAAAAGGTATGCATTCTTCTTATTTTTGGGCAAAAAGGCAGAACTTCCTCGTATTTTGGAGCAAAATTGCTGAAATTCCCTTAATTGTGGGGCAAAAAGGCAGAAATTCCCTATATGTTGGGGCAAAAAGACAGAAATTCTACTTATTTTGGGTCAAAACTCAGAAATTCCACTTATTTTCGGGCAAAATTCCAAAAATTTCACTTATTTTGGTGCAAAATTGCAGAAATTCCCTATATTTTGGAGCAAAATTGCAGAAATTCCCCTACATGTGGGGCAAAAAGGCAGAAATTCCTTATATGTTGGGGCAAAAAGAAAGAAATTCTCATTATTTTAGGGCAAAACTCAGAAATTCCACTTATTTTGGAGCAAAATTCCAGAAATTTAACTTATTTGGGGGCAAAATTGCAGAAATTTCATTTATTTTGGGGTAAAATTGCAGAAATTTCACTTATTTCAAAAAAAAGCAGAAATTTTCTTATTTTGGGGCAAAAAGGCAGAAATTTCTTTTATTTTGGTACAAAATTGCAGAATTTTTTTTTATTTTGGAGAAAAAAGGCAGAAATTTCCCATATTTTGGAGCATAATTGCAGAAATTTCACTTATTTTGGGGCAAAATTGCATAAATTTAACTTATTTCAGTGAAAAAAGGCAGAAATTTTCCTTATTTTAGGGCAAAAAGGCAGAAATTCCTAATATTTTGTGGCAAATATGCAGAAATTCCCCTTATTTTGAGGTAAAACGGCTGAAATTCCCCTTATTTGGGGGCAAAAAGGCAGAAATTTCCCTTCTCTTGGGGCAAAATTGCAGAAATTTCACTTATTTCAGGGTAATAAGTCAGAAATTTTTCTCATTTTGGGCAAAAAAAGACAGAAATTCCCTTTGTTTTGGGGGAAAAAATACATAAATTCCACTTATTTAGAGGCAAAAAAGCAGAAATTCCCCTTATTTTGGGGCAAAATTGCAGAAATTTCACTTACTTCAGGGTAATAAGTCAGAAATTTTCCTTATTTTGGGGCAAAAAAACAGAAATTACCTTTGTTTTGGGGGGAAAAGACAGAAATTCCACTTATTTAGGGGCAAAAATGCAGAAATTCCCCTTATTTTGGAGCAAAATTACAGAAATTTCTCTTTTTTATGGCAAAAAGGTATGCATTCTTCTTATTTTTGGGCAAAAAGGCAGAACTTCCTCGTATTTTGGAGCAAAATTGCTGAAATTCCCCTAATTGTGGGGCAAAAAGGCAGAAATTCCCTATATGTTGGGGAAAAAAGACAGAAATTCTACTTATTTTGGGTCAAAACTCAGAAATTCCACTTATTTTGGGGCAAAATTCCAAAAATTTCACTTATTTTGGTGCAAAATTGCAGAAATTTCACTTATTTTGGGGCAAAATTGCAGAAATTTCACTTATTTCAGAAAAAAAAGCAGAAATTTTTATATTTGGAAGCAAAAGCGCAGAAATTTCTTTTATTTTGGTACAAAATTGCAGAAATTTTTTATATTTTGGGGCAAAAAGGCAGAAATTTCCCATATTTTGGGGCAAAAATGCAGAAATTCCCCTTTTTTTGAGGTTAAAAGGATGAAATTCCCCTTATTTGAAGGCAAAAAGGCAGACATTTTCCTTATTTTGGGGCAAAATTGCAGAAATTTCACGTATTTTTGGGCAAAATTGCAGAAATTTCACTTATGGCAGGGAAAAAAGGCAGAAATTTTCCTTATTTTGGGGCAAAAAGGCAGAAATTTTTAATATTTTGTGGCAAAAATGCAGAAATTCCCTTTATTTTGAGGTAAAAGGGTGAAATTCCTCTTATTTGAGGGCAAAAAGGCAGAAATTTCCCTTATTTTGGGGCAAAATTGCAGAAATTTCACTTATTTCAGGGAAAAAATGCAGAAATTTTTCTTATTTTGGGGCAAAAAAGAAGAAATTCCTAATCTTTTGTGGCAAAAATGCAGAAATTCTCCTTATTTTGAGGTAAAAAGGCTGAAATTCTCCTTATTTGGGGGCAAAAATAAAGAAATTTTTCTTAATTTGGGGCAAATTGCAGAAATTTCACTTATGTCAGTGTAATAAGTCAGAAATTTTTTTTATTTAGGGGCAAAAAAACAGAAATTCCCTTTGTTTTGTGGGAAAAAGACAGAAATTCCACTAATTTAGAGGCAAAAAAAGCAAAAATTCCCCTTATTTTGGAGCAAAAATGAAGAAATTTCCCTTTTTTATGGCAAAAAATGTATGCATTCTTCTTATTTTGGGGCAAAAAGGCAGAAATTTCCCGTATTTTGGAGCAAAATTGCAGAAATTCCTCTAATCGTGGGGCAAAAAGGCAGAAATTCCCTATATGTTGAAGCATAAAGACAGAAATTCTCCTTATTTTGGGGCAAAACTCAGAAATTCCAATTATTTTGTGGCAAAATTCCAGAAATTTCCCTTATTTTGGGGCAAAATTGCAGAAATTTCACTTATTTAAGGGAAAAAATGCAGAAATTTTCTTATTTTGGGGCCTAAAGGCAGAAATTTCTTTTATTTTGGTACAAAATTGCAGAATTTTTTTTTATTTTGGGCAAAAAGGCAGAAATTTCCCATATTTTGAGGCAAAAATGCAGAAATTTCACTTATTTCAGGGAAAAAGGCAGAAATTTTCCTTATTTTGGGGCAAAAAATACAGAAATTCCCTTTGTTTTGGGGGAAAAAGACAGAAATTCCACTTATTTAAATGCAAAAAAGCAGAAATTCTCCTTATTTTGAAGCAAAAATGAAGAAATTTCACTTTTTTATGGCAAAAAGCTAGGCATTCTTCTTATTTTCGGGCAAAAAGGCAGAAATTCCCTATATTTTGGAGCAAAATTGCAGAAATTCCCCTAAATGTGGGGCAATAAGGCAGAAATTCCCTATATGTTGGGGCAAAAAGAAAGAAATTCTCATTATTTTGGGGCAAAACTCAGAAATTCCACTTATTTTGGAGCAAAATTCCAGAAATTTAACTTATTTGGGGGCAAAATTGCAGAAATTTCATTTATTTTGGGGTAAAATTGCAGAAATTTCACTTATTTCAAAAAAAAGCAGAAATTTTCTTATTTTGGGGCAAAAAGGCAGAAATTTCTTTTATTTTGGTACAAAATTGCAGAATTTTTTTTTATTTTGGAGAAAAAAGGCAGAAATTTCCCATATTTTGGAGCATAATTGCAGAAATTTCACTTATTTTGGGGCAAAATTGCATAAATTTCACTTATTTCAGTGAAAAAAGGCAGAAATTTTCCTTATTTTGGGGCAAAAAGGCAGAAATTCCTAATATTTTGTGGCAAAAATGCAGAAATTCCCCTTATTTTGAGGTAAAAAGGCTGAAATTCCCCTTATTTGGGGGCAAAAAGGCAGAAATTTCCCTTCTCTTGGGGCAAAATTGCAGAAATTTCACTTATTTCAGGGTAATAAGTCAGAAATTTTTCTTATTTTGGGCAAAAAAAGACAGAAATTCCCTTTGTTTTGGGGGAAAAATACATAAATTCCACTTATTTAGAGGCAAAAAAGCAGAAATTCCCCTTATTTTGGGGCAAAATTGCAGAAATTTCACTTACTTCAGGGTAATAATTCAGAAATTTTCCTTATTTTGGGGCAAAAAAACAGAAATTACCTTTGTTTTTGGGGGAAAAGACAGAAATTCCACTTATTTAGGGGCAAAAATGCAGAAATTCCGTTTATTTTGGAGCAAAATTACAGAAATTTCTCTTTTTTATGGCAAAAAGGTATTCATTCTTCTTATTTTTGGGCAAAAAGGCAGAACTTCCTCGTATTTTGGAGCAAAATTGCTGAAATTCCCTTAATTGTGGGGCAAAAAGGCAGAAATTCCCTATATGTTGGGGCAAAAAGACAGAAATTCTACTTATTTTGGGTCAAAACTCAGAAATTCCACTTATTTTCGGGCAAAATTCCAAAAATTTCACTTATTTTGGTGCAAAATTGCAGAAATTCCCTATATTTTGGAGCAAAATTGCAGAAATTCCCATACATGTGGGGCAAAAAGGCAGAAATTCCTTATATGTTGGGGCAAAAAGAAAGAAATTCTCATTATTTTGGGGCAAAACTCAGAAATTCCACTTATTTTGGAGCAAAATTCCAGAAATTTAACTTATTTGGGGGCAAAATTGCAGAAATTTCATTTATTTTGGGGTAAAATTGCAGAAATTTCACTTATTTCAAAAAAAAAGCAGAAATTTTCTTATTTTGGGGCAAAAAGGCAGAAATTTCTTTTATTTTGGTACAAAATTGCAGAATTTTTTTTTATTTTGGAGAAAAAAGGCAGAAATTTCCCATATTTTGGAGCATAATTGCAGAAATTTCACTTATTTTGGGGCAAAATTGCATAAATTTAACTTATTTCAGTGAAAAAAGGCAGAAATTTTTCTTATTTTAGGGCAAAAAGGCAGAAATTCCTAATATTTTGTGGCAAATATGCAGAAATTCCCCTTATTTTGAGGTAAAACGGCTGAAATTCCCCTTATTTGGGGGCAAAAAGGCAGAAATTTCCCTTCTCTTGGGGCAAAATTGCAGAAATTTCACTTATTTCAGGGTAATAAGTCAGAAATTTTTCTCATTTTGGGCAAAAAAAGACAGAAATTCCCTTTGTTTTGGGGGAAAAAATACATAAATTCCACTTATTTAGAGGCAAAAAAGCAGAAATTCCCCTTATTTTGGGGCAAAATTGCAGAAATTTCACTTACTTCAGGGTAATAAGTCAGAAATTTTCCTTATTTTGGGGCAAAAAAACAGAAATTACCTTTGTTTTGGGGGGAAAAGACAGAAATTCCACTTATTTAGGGGCAAAAATGCAGAAATTCCCCTTATTTTGGAGCAAAATTACAGAAATTTCTCTTTTTTATGGCAAAAAGGTATGCATTCTTCTTATTTTTGGGCAAAAAGGCAGAACTTCCTCGTATTTTGGAGCAAAATTGCTGAAATTCCCCTAATTGTGGGGCAAAAAGGCAGAAATTCCCTATATGTTGGGGCAAAAAGACAGAAATTCTACTTATTTTGGGTCAAAACTCAGAAATTCCACTTATTTTGGGGCAAAATTCCAAAAATTTCACTTATTTTGGTGCAAAATTGCAGAAATTTCACTTATTTTGGGGCAAAATTGCAGAAATTTCACTTATTTCAGAAAAAAAAGCAGAAATTTTTATATTTGGAAGCAAAAGCGCAGAAATTTCTTTTATTTTGGTACAAAATTGCAGAAATTTTTTATATTTTGGGGCAAAAAGGCAGAAATTTCCCATATTTTGGGGCAAAAATGCAGAAATTCCCCTTTTTTTGAGGTTAAGAGGATGAAATTCCCCTTATTTGAAGGCAAAAAGGCAGACATTTTCCTTATTTTGGGGCAAAATTGAAGAAATTTCACTTATTTCAGTGAAAAAAGGCAGAAATTTTCCTTATTTTGGGGCAAAAAGGCAGAAATTCCTAATATTTTGTGGCAAAAATGCAGAAATTCCTGTTATTTGGAGGTAAAAAGGCTGAAATTCACCTTATTTGGGGGCAAAAAGCAGAAATTTCCCTTCTTTTGGGGCAAAATTGGAGAAATTTCACTTATTTCAGGGTAATAAGTCAGAAATTTTCCTTATTTTGGGCAAAAAAAAAAAAGAAATTCCCTTTGTTTTGGGGGAAAAATACATAAATTCCACTTATTTAGAGGCAAAAAAACAGAAATTCCCCTTATTTTGGGGCAAAATTGCAGAAATTTCACTTACTTCATGGTAATAAGTCAGAAATTTTCTTTATTTTGAGGCAAAATAACAGAAATTACCTTTGTTTTGGGGGAAAAAGACAGAAATTCCACTTATTTAGAGGCAAAAAAGCAGAAATTCCCCTTATTTTGGAGCAAAAATGAAGAAATTTCCCTTTTTTATGGCAAAAAGTTATGCATTATTCTTATTTTCGGGCAAAAAAGCAGAAATTCCCCGTATTTTGGAGCAAAATTGCAGAAATTCTTCTAATTGTGGGGCAAAAAGGCAGAAATTCCCTATATGTTGGGGCAAAAAGACAGAAATTCTCCTTATTTTGGGTCAAAACTCAGAAATTCCACTTATTTTGGGGCAAAATTCCAGAAATTTCACTTATTTTGGGGCAAAATTGCAGAATTTTCACTTATTTTGGGGCAAAATTGCAGAAATTTCACTTATTTCAGAAAAAAAGGCAGAAATTTTTATATTTGGAAGCAAAAAGGCAGAAATTTCTTTTATTTTGGTACAAAATTGCAGAAATTTTTCTTATTTTGGGGCAAAAAGGCAGAAATTTCCCATATTTTGGGGCAAAAATGCAGAAATTCCCCTTTTTTTGAGGTAAAATAGATGAAATTCCCCTTATTTGGGGGCAAAAAGGCAGACATTTCCCTTATTTTGGGGCAAAATTGCAGAAATTTCACTTATTTCAGGGTAATAAGTCAGAAATTTTTTTTATTTTGGGGCAAAAAAGGAGAAATTCCTAATCTTTTGTGGCAAAAATGCTGAAATTCCCCTTATTTTGAGGTAAAAAGGCTGAAATTCCCCTTATTAGGGGGCAAAAATGCAGAAATTTCCCTTATTTTGGGGCAAAATTGCAGAAATTTCACTTATTTTTGGCAAAATTGCAGAAATTTCACTTATGGCAGGGAAAAAAGGCAGAAATTTTCCTTATTTTGGGGCAGAAAGGCAGAAATTTTTAATATTTTGTGGCAAAAATGCAGAAATTCCCTTTATTTTGAGGTAAAAGGGTGAAATTCCTCTTATTTGAGGGCAAAAAGGCAGAAATTTCCCTTATTTTGGGGCAAAATTGCAGAAATTTCACTTATTTCAGGGAAAAAATGCAGAAATTTTTCTTATTTTGGGGCAAAAAAGAAGAAATTCCTAATCTTTTGTGGCAAAAATGCAGAAATTCTCCTTATTTTGAGGTAAAAAGGCTGAAATTCCCCTTATTTGGGGGCAAAAATAAAGAAATTTCCGTTATTTTGGGGCAAATTGCAGAAATTTCACTTATGTCAGTGTAATAAGTCAGAAATTTTTTTTATTTAGGGGCAAAAAAACAGAAATTCCCTTTGTTTTTTGAGAAAAAGACAGATATTCCACTAATTTAGAGGCAAAAAAAGCAAAAATTCCCCTTATTTTGGAGCAAAAATGAAGAAATTTCCTTTTTTTATGGCAAAAAATGTATGCATTCTTCTTATTTTGGGGCAAAAAGGCAGAAATTTCCCGTATTTTGGAGCAAAATTGCAGAAATTCCTCTAATCGTGGGGCAAAAAGGCAGAAATTCCCTATATGTTGAAGCATAAAGACAGAAATTCTCCTTATTTTGGGGCAAAACTCAGAAATTCCAATTATTTTGCGGCAAAATTCCAGAAATTTCCCTTATTTTGGGGCAAAATTGCAGAAATTTCACTTATTTAAGGGAAAAAAAGCAGAAATTTTCTTATTTTGGGGCCTAAAGGCAGAAATTTCTTTTATTTTGGTACAAAATTGCAGAAATTTTTTTTATTTTGGGCAAAAAGGCAGAAATTTCCCATATTTTGAGGCAAAAATGCAGAAATTTCACTTATTTCAGGGAAAAAGGCAGAAATTTTCCTTATTTTGGGGCAAAAAATACAGAAATTCCCTTTGTTTTGGGGGAAAAAGACAGAAATTCCACTTATTTAAATGCAAAAAAGCAGAAATTCTCCTTATTTTGGAGCAAAAATGAAGAAATTTCACTTTTTTATGGCAAAAAGCTATGCATTCTTCTTATTTTCGGGCAAAACGGCAGAAATTCCCTATATTTTGGAGCAAAATTGCAGAAATTCCCCTAAATGTGGGGCAATAAGGCAGAAATTCCCTATATGTTGGGGCAAAAAGAAAGAAATTCTCATTATTTTGGGGCAAAACTCAGAAATTCTACTTATTTTGGAGCAAAATTCCAGAAATTTAACTTATTTGGGGGCAAAATTGCAGAAATTTCTTTTATTTTGGGGTAAAATTGCAGAAATTTCACTTATTTCAAAAAAAAGCAGAAATTTTCTTATTTTGGGGCAAAAAGGCAGAAATTTCTTTTATTTTGGTACAAAATTGCAGAATTTTTTTTTTATTTTGGAGACAAAAGGCAGAAATTTCCCATATTTTGGAGCATAATTGCAGAAATTTCACTTATTTTGGGGCAAAATTGCATAAATTTCACTTATTTCAGTGAAAAAAGGCAGAAATTTTCCTTATTTTGGGGCAAAAAGGCAGAAATTCCTAATATTTTGTGGCAAAAATGCAGAAATTCCCCTTATTTTGAGGTAAAAAGGCTGAAATTCCCCTTATTTGGGGGCAAAAAGGCAGAAATTTCCCTTCTCTTGGGGCAAAATTGCAGAAATTTCACTTATTTCAGGGTAATAAGTCAGAAATTTTTCTTATTTTGGGCAAAAAAAGACAGAAATTCCCTTTGTTTTGGGGGAAAAATACATAAATTCCACTTATTTAGAGGCAAAAAAGCAGAAATTCCCCTTATTTTGGGGCAAAATTGCAGAAATTTCACTTACTTCAGGGTAATAATTCAGAAATTTTCCTTATTTTGGGGCAAAAAAACAGAAATTACCTTTGTTTTTGGGGGAAAAGACAGAAATTCCACTTATTTAGGGGCAAAAATGCAGAAATTCCGTTTATTTTGGAGCAAAATTACAGAAATTTCTCTTTTTTATGGCAAAAAGGTATGCATTCTTCTTATTTTTGGGCAAAAAGGCAGAACTTCCTCGTATTTTGGAGCAAAATTGCTGAAATTCCCTTAATTGTGGGGCAAAAAGGCAGAAATTCCCTATATGTTGGGGCAAAAAGACAGAAATTCTACTTATTTTGGGTCAAAACTCAGAAATTCCACTTATTTTCGGGCAAAATTCCAAAAATTTCACTTATTTTGGTGCAAAATTGCAGAAATTCCCTATATTTTGGAGCAAAATTGCAGAAATTCCCCTACATGTGGGGCAAAAAGGCAGAAATTCCTTATATGTTGGGGCAAAAAGAAAGAAATTCTCATTATTTTGGGGCAAAACTCAGAAATTCCACTTATTTTGGAGCAAAATTCCAGAAATTTAACTTATTTGGGGGCAAAATTGCAGAAATTTCATTTATTTTGGGGTAAAATTGCAGAAATTTCACTTATTTCAAAAAAAAGCAGAAATTTTCTTATTTTGGGGCAAAAAGGCAGAAATTTCTTTTATTTTGGTACAAAATTGCAGAATTTTTTTTTATTTTGGAGAAAAAAGGCAGAAATTTCCCATATTTTGGAGCATAATTGCAGAAATTTCACTTATTTTGGGGCAAAATTGCATAAATTTAACTTATTTCAGTGAAAAAAGGCAGAAATTTTCCTTATTTTAGGGCAAAAAGGCAGAAATTCCTAATATTTTGTGGCAAATATGCAGAAATTCCCCTTATTTTGAGGTAAAACGGCTGAAATTCCCCTTATTTGGGGGCAAAAAGGCAGAAATTTCCCTTCTCTTGGGGCAAAATTGCAGTAATTTCACTTATTTCTGGGTAATAAGTCAGAAATTTTTCTCATTTTGGGCAAAAAAAGACAGAAATTCCCTTTGTTTTGGGGGAAAAAATACATAAATTCCACTTATTTAGAGGCAAAAAAGCAGAAATTCCCCTTATTTTGGGGCAAAATTGCAGAAATTTCACTTACTTCAGGGTAATAAGTCAGAAATTTTCCTTATTTTGGGGCAAAAAAACAGAAATTACCTTTGTTTTGGGGGGAAAAGACAGAAATTCCACTTATTTAGGGGCAAAAATGCAGAAATTCCCCTTATTTTGGAGCAAAATTACAGAAATTTCTCTTTTTTATGGCAAAAAGGTATGCATTCTTCTTATTTTTGGGCAAAAAGGCAGAACTTCCTCGTATTTTGGAGCAAAATTGCTGAAATTCCCCTAATTGTGGGGCAAAAAGGCAGAAATTCCCTATATGTTGGGGCAAAAAGACAGAAATTCTACTTATTTTGGGTCAAAACTCAGAAATTCCACTTATTTTGGGGCAAAATTCCAAAAATTTCACTTATTTTGGTGCAAAATTACAGAAATTTCACTTATTTTGGGGCAAAATTGCAGAAATTTCACTTATTTCAGAAAAAAAAGCAGAAATTTTTATATTTGGAAGCAAAAGCGCAGAAATTTCTTTTATTTTGGTACAAAATTGCAGAAATTTTTTATATTTTGGGGCAAAAAGGCAGAAATTTCCCATATTTTGGGGCAAAAATGCAGAAATTCCCCTTTTTTTGAGGTTAAGAGGATGAAATTCCCCTTATTTGAAGGCAAAAAGGCAGACATTTTCCTTATTTTGGGGCAAAATTGAAGAAATTTCACTTATTTCAGTGAAAAAAGGCAGAAATTTTCCTTATTTTGGGGCAAAAAGGCAGAAATTCCTAATATTTTGTGGCAAAAATGCAGAAATTCCTGTTATTTGGAGGTAAAAAGGCTGAAATTCACCTTATTTGGGGGCAAAAAGCAGAAATTTCCCTTCTTTTGGGGCAAAATTGGAGAAATTTCACTTATTTCAGGGTAATAAGTCAGAAATTTTCCTTATTTTGGGCAAAAAAAAAAAAGAAATTCCCTTTGTTTTGGGGGAAAAATACATAAATTCCACTTATTTAGAGGCAAAAAAACAGAAATTCCCCTTATTTTGGGGCAAAATTGCAGAAATTTCACTTACTTCATGGTAATAAGTCAGAAATTTTCTTTATTTTGAGGCAAAATAACAGAAATTACCTTTGTTTTGGGGGAAAAAGACAGAAATTCCACTTATTTAGAGGCAAAAAAGCAGAAATTCCCCTTATTTTGGAGCAAAAATGAAGAAATTTCCCTTTTTTATGGCAAAAAGTTATGCATTATTCTTATTTTCGGGCAAAAAAGCAGAAATTCCCCGTATTTTGGAGCAAAATTGCAGAAATTCTTCTAATTGTGGGGCAAAAAGGCAGAAATTCCCTATATGTTGGGGCAAAAAGACAGAAATTCTCCTTATTTTGGGTCAAAACTCAGAAATTCCACTTATTTTGGGGCAAAATTCCAGAAATTTCACTTATTTTGGGGCAAAATTGCAGAATTTTCACTTATTTTGGGGCAAAATTGCAGAAATTTCACTTATTTCAGAAAAAAAGGCAGAAATTTTTATATTTGGAAGCAAAAAGGCAGAAATTTCTTTTATTTTGGTACAAAATTGCAGAAATTTTTCTTATTTTGGGGCAAAAAGGCAGAAATTTCCCATATTTTGGGGCAAAAATGCAGAAATTCCCCTTTTTTTGAGGTAAAATAGATGAAATTCCCCTTATTTGGGGGCAAAAAGGCAGACATTTCCCTTATTTTGGGGCAAAATTGCAGAAATTTCACTTATTTCAGGGTAATAAGTCAGAAATTTTTTTTATTTTGGGGCAAAAAAGGAGAAATTCCTAATCTTTTGTGGCAAAAATGCTGAAATTCCCCTTATTTTGAGGTAAAAAGGCTGAAATTCCCCTTATTAGGGGGCAAAAATGCAGAAATTTCCCTTATTTTGGGGCAAAATTGCAGAAATTTCACTTATTTTTGGCAAAATTGCAGAAATTTCACTTATGGCAGGGAAAAAAGGCAGAAATTTTCCTTATTTTGGGGCAAAAAGGCAGAAATTTTTAATATTTTGTGGCAAAAATGCAGAAATTCCCTTTATTTTGAGGTAAAAGGGTGAAATTCCTCTTATTTGAGGGCAAAAAGGCAGAAATTTCCCTTATTTTGGGGCAAAATTGCAGAAATTTCACTTATTTCAGGGAAAAAATGCAGAAATTTTTCTTATTTTGGGGCAAAAAAGAAGAAATTCCTAATCGTTTGTGGCAAAAATGCAGAAATTCTCCTTATTTTGAGGTAAAAAGGCTGAAATTCCCCTTATTTGGGGGCAAAAATAAAGAAATTTCCCTTATTTTGGGGCAAATTGCAGAAATTTCACTTATGTCAGTGTAATAAGTCAGAAATTTTTTTTATTTAGGGGCAAAAAAACAGAAATTCCCTTTGTTTTTTGAGAAAAAGACAGAAATTCCACTAATTTAGAGGCAAAAAAAGCAAAAATTCCCCTTATTTTGGAGCAAAAATGAAGAAATTTCCTTTTTTTATGGCAAAAAATGTATGCATTCTTCTTATTTTGGGGCAAAAAGGCAGAAATTTCCCGTATTTTGGAGCAAAATTGCAGAAATTCCTCTAATCGTGGGGCAAAAAGGCAGAAATTCCCTATATGTTGAAGCATAAAGACAGAAATTCTCCTTATTTTGGGGCAAAACTCAGAAATTCGAATTATTTTGCGGCAAAATTCCAGAAATTTCCCTTATTTTGGGGCAAAATTGCAGAAATTTCACTTATTTAAGGGAAAAAAAGCAGAAATTTTCTTATTTTGGGGCCTAAAGGCAGAAATTTCTTTTATTTTGGTACAAAATTGCAGAAATTTTTTTTATTTTGGGCAAAAAGGCAGAAATTTCCCATATTTTGAGGCAAAAATGCAGAAATTTCACTTATTTCAGGGAAAAAGGCAGAAATTTTCCTTATTTTGGGGCAAAAAATACAGAAATTCCCTTTGTTTTGGGGGAAAAAGACAGAAATTCCACTTATTTAAATGCAAAAAAGCAGAAATTCTCCTTATTTTGGAGCAAAAATGAAGAAATTTCACTTTTTTATGGCAAAAAGCTATGCATTCTTCTTATTTTCGGGCAAAAAGGCAGAAATTCCCTATATTTTGGAGCAAAATTGCAGAAATTCCCCTAAATGTGGGGCAATAAGGCAGAAATTCCCTATATGTTGGGGCAAAAAGAAAGAAATTCTCATTATTTTGGGGCAAAACTCAGAAATTCCACTTATTTTGGAGCAAAATTCCAGAAATTTAACTTATTTGGGGGCAAAATTGCAGAAATTTCTTTTATTTTGGGGTAAAATTGCAGAAATTTCACTTATTTCAAAAAAAAGCAGAAATTTTCTTATTTTGGGGCAAAAAGGCAGAAATTTCTTTTATTTTGGTACAAAATTGCAGAATTTTTTTTTTATTTTGGAGACAAAAGGCAGAAATTTCCCATATTTTGGAGAATAATTGCAGAAATTTCACTTATTTTGGGGCAAAATTGCATAAATTTAACTTATTTCAGTGAAAAAAGGCAGAAATTTTCCTTATTTTAGGGCAAAAAGGCAGAAATTCCTAATATTTTGTGGCAAATATGCAGAAATTCCCCTTATTTTGAGGTAAAACGGCTGAAATTCCCCTTATTTGGGGGCAAAAAGGCAGAAATTTCCCTTCTCTTGGGGCAAAATTGCAGTAATTTCACTTATTTCTGGGTAATAAGTCAGAAATTTTTCTCATTTTGGGCAAAAAAAGACAGAAATTCCCTTTGTTTTGGGGGAAAAAATACATAAATTCCACTTATTTAGAGGCAAAAAAGCAGAAATTCCCCTTATTTTGGGGCAAAATTGCAGAAATTTCACTTACTTCAGGGTAATAAGTCAGAAATTTTCCTTATTTTGGGGCAAAAAAACAGAAATTACCTTTGTTTTGGGGGGAAAAGACAGAAATTCCACTTATTTAGGGGCAAAAATGCAGAAATTCCCCTTATTTTGGAGCAAAATTACAGAAATTTCTCTTTTTTATGGCAAAAAGGTATGCATTCTTCTTATTTTTGGGCAAAAAGGCAGAACTTCCTCGTATTTTGGAGCAAAATTGCTGAAATTCCCCTAATTGTGGGGCAAAAAGGCAGAAATTCCCTATATGTTGGGGCAAAAAGACAGAAATTCTACTTATTTTGGGTCAAAACTCAGAAATTCCACTTATTTTGGGGCAAAATTCCAAAAATTTCACTTATTTTGGTGCAAAATTACAGAAATTTCACTTATTTTGGGGCAAAATTGCAGAAATTTCACTTATTTCAGAAAAAAAAGCAGAAATTTTTATATTTGGAAGCAAAAGCGCAGAAATTTCTTTTATTTTGGTACAAAATTGCAGAAATTTTTTATATTTTGGGGCAAAAAGGCAGAAATTTCCCATATTTTGGGGCAAAAATGCAGAAATTCCCCTTTTTTTGAGGTTAAGAGGATGAAATTCCCCTTATTTGAAGGCAAAAAGGCAGACATTTTCCTTATTTTGGGGCAAAATTGAAGAAATTTCACTTATTTCAGTGAAAAAAGGCAGAAATTTTCCTTATTTTGGGGCAAAAAGGCAGAAATTCCTAATATTTTGTGGCAAAAATGCAGAAATTCCTGTTATTTGGAGGTAAAAAGGCTGAAATTCACCTTATTTGGGGGCAAAAAGCAGAAATTTCCCTTCTTTTGGGGCAAAATTGGAGAAATTTCACTTATTTCAGGGTAATAAGTCAGAAATTTTCCTTATTTTGGGCAAAAAAAAAAAAGAAATTCCCTTTGTTTTGGGGGAAAAATACATAAATTCCACTTATTTAGAGGCAAAAAAACAGAAATTCCCCTTATTTTGGGGCAAAATTGCAGAAATTTCACTTACTTCATGGTAATAAGTCAGAAATTTTCTTTATTTTGAGGCAAAATAACAGAAATTACCTTTGTTTTGGGGGAAAAAGACAGAAATTCCACTTATTTAGAGGCAAAAAAGCAGAAATTCCCCTTATTTTGGAGCAAAAATGAAGAAATTTCCCTTTTTTATGGCAAAAAGTTATGCATTATTCTTATTTTCGGGCAAAAAAGCAGAAATTCCCCGTATTTTGGAGCAAAATTGCAGAAATTCTTCTAATTGTGGGGCAAAAAGGCAGAAATTCCCTATATGTTGGGGCAAAAAGACAGAAATTCTCCTTATTTTGGGTCAAAACTCAGAAATTCCACTTATTTTGGGGCAAAATTCCAGAAATTTCACTTATTTTGGGGCAAAATTGCAGAATTTTCACTTATTTTGGGGCAAAATTGCAGAAATTTCACTTATTTCAGAAAAAAAGGCAGAAATTTTTATATTTGGAAGCAAAAAGGCAGAAATTTCTTTTATTTTGGTACAAAATTGCAGAAATTTTTCTTATTTTGGGGCAAAAAGGCAGAAATTTCCCATATTTTGGGGCAAAAATGCAGAAATTCCCCTTTTTTTGAGGTAAAATAGATGAAATTCCCCTTATTTGGGGGCAAAAAGGCAGACATTTCCCTTATTTTGGGGCAAAATTGCAGAAATTTCACTTATTTCAGGGTAATAAGTCAGAAATTTTTTTTATTTTGGGGCAAAAAAGGAGAAATTCCTAATCTTTTGTGGCAAAAATGCTGAAATTCCCCTTATTTTGAGGTAAAAAGGCTGAAATTCCCCTTATTAGGGGGCAAAAATGCAGAAATTTCCCTTATTTTGGGGCAAAATTGCAGAAATTTCACTTATTTTTGGCAAAATTGCAGAAATTTCACTTATGGCAGGGAAAAAAGGCAGAAATTTTCCTTATTTTGGGGCAAAAAGGCAGAAATTTTTAATATTTTGTGGCAAAAATGCAGAAATTCCCTTTATTTTGAGGTAAAAGGGTGAAATTCCTCTTATTTGAGGGCAAAAAGGCAGAAATTTCCCTTATTTTGGGGCAAAATTGCAGAAATTTCACTTATTTCAGGGAAAAAATGCAGAAATTTTTCTTATTTTGGGGCAAAAAAGAAGAAATTCCTAATCTTTTGTGGCAAAAATGCAGAAATTCTCCTTATTTTGAGGTAAAAAGGCTGAAATTCCCCTTATTTGGGGGCAAAAATAAAGAAATTTCCCTTATTTTGGGGCAAATTGCAGAAATTTCACTTATGTCAGTGTAATAAGTCAGAAATTTTTTTTATTTAGGGGCAAAAAAACAGAAATTCCCTTTGTTTTTTGAGAAAAAGACAGAAATTCCACTAATTTAGAGGCAAAAAAAGCAAAAATTCCCCTTATTTTGGAGCAAAAATGAAGAAATTTCCTTTTTTTATGGCAAAAAATGTATGCATTCTTCTTATTTTGGGGCAAAAAGGCAGAAATTTCCCGTATTTTGGAGCAAAATTGCAGAAATTCCTCTAATCGTGGGGCAAAAAGGCAGAAATTCCCTATATGTTGAAGCATAAAGACAGAAATTCTCCTTATTTTGGGGCAAAACTCAGAAATTCGAATTATTTTGCGGCAAAATTCCAGAAATTTCCCTTATTTTGGGGCAAAATTGCAGAAATTTCACTTATTTAAGGGAAAAAAAGCAGAAATTTTCTTATTTTGGGGCCTAAAGGCAGAAATTTCTTTTATTTTGGTACAAAATTGCAGAAATTTTTTTTATTTTGGGCAAAAAGGCAGAAATTTCCCATATTTTGAGGCAAAAATGCAGAAATTTCACTTATTTCAGGGAAAAAGGCAGAAATTTTCCTTATTTTGGGGCAAAAAATACAGAAATTCCCTTTGTTTTGGGGGAAAAAGACAGAAATTCCACTTATTTAAATGCAAAAAAGCAGAAATTCTCCTTATTTTGGAGCAAAAATGAAGAAATTTCACTTTTTTATGGCAAAAAGCTATGCATTCTTCTTATTTTCGGGCAAAAAGGCAGAAATTCCCTATATTTTGGAGCAAAATTGCAGAAATTCCCCTAAATGTGGGGCAATAAGGCAGAAATTCCCTATATGTTGGGGCAAAAAGAAAGAAATTCTCATTATTTTGGGGCAAAACTCAGAAATTCCACTTATTTTGGAGCAAAATTCCAGAAATTTAACTTATTTGGGGGCAAAATTGCAGAAATTTCTTTTATTTTGGGGTAAAATTGCAGAAATTTCACTTATTTCAAAAAAAAGCAGAAATTTTCTTATTTTGGGGCAAAAAGGCAGAAATTTCTTTTATTTTGGTACAAAATTGCAGAATTTTTTTTTTATTTTGGAGACAAAAGGCAGAAATTTCCCATATTTTGGAGAATAATTGCAGAAATTTCACTTATTTTGGGGCAAAATTGCATAAGTTTCACTTATTTCAGTGAAAAAAGGCAGAAATTTTCCTTATTTTGGGGCAAAAAGGCAGAAATTCCTAATATTTTGTGGCAAAAATGCAGAAATTCCCCTTATTTTGAGGTAAAAATGCTGAAATTCCCCTTATTTGGGGGCAAAAAGGCAGAAATTTCCCTTCTCTTGGGGCAAAATTGCAGAAATTTCACTTATTTCAGGGTAATAAGTCAGAAATTTTTCTTATTTTGGGCAAAAAAAGAGAAATTCCCTTTGTTTTGGGGGAAAAATACATAAATTCCACTTATTTAGAGGCAAAAAAGCAGAAATTCCCCTTATTTTGGGGCAAAATTGCAGAAATTTCACTTACTTCAGGGTAATAAGTCAGAAATTTTCCTTATTTTGGGGCAAAAAAACAGAAATTACCTTTGTTTTGGGGGGAAAAGACAGAAATTCCACTTATTTAGGGGCAAAAATGCAGAAATTCCCCTTATTTTGGAGCAAAATTACAGAAATTTCTCTTTTTTATGGCAAAAAGGTATGCATTCTTCTTATTTTTGGGCAAAAAGGCAGAACTTCCTCGTATTTTGGAGCAAAATTGCTGAAATTCCCCTAATTGTGGGGCAAAAAGGCAGAAATTCCCTATATGTTGGGGCAAAAAGACAGAAATTCTACTTATTTTGGGTCAAAACTCAGAAATTCCACTTATTTTGGGGCAAAATTCCAAAAATTTCACTTATTTTGGTGCAAAATTGCAGAAATTTCACTTATTTTGGGGCAAAATTGCAGAAATTTCACTTATTTCAGAAAAAAAGCAAAAATTTTTATATTTGGAAGCAAAAACGCAGAAATTTGTTTTATTTTGGTACAAAATTGCAGAAATTTTTTATATTTTGGGGCAAAAAGGCAGAAATTTCCCATATTTTGGGGCAAAAATGCAGAAATTCCCCTTTTTTTGAGGTTAAAAGGATGAAATTCCCCTTATTTGGGGGCAAAAAGGCAGACATTTCCCTTATTTTGGGGCAAAATTGAAGAAATTTCACTTATTTCAGTGAAAAAAGGCAGAAATTTTCCTTATTTTGGGGCAAAAAGGCAGAAATTCCTAATATTTTGTGGCAAAAATGCAGAAATTCCCGTTATTTTGAGGTAAAAAGGCTGAAATTCACCTTATTTGGGGGCAAAAAGCAGAAATTTCCCTTCTTTTGGGGCAAAATTGGAGAAATTTCACTTATTTCATGGTAATAAGTCAGAAATTTTCCTTATTTTGGGCAAAAAAATAAGAAATTCCCTTTGTTTTGGGGGAAAAATACATAAATTCCACTTATTTAGAGGCAAAAAAACAGAAATTCCCCTTATTTTGGGGCAAAATTGCAGAAATTTCACTTACCTCATGGTAATAAGTCAGAAATTTTCTTTATTTTGAGGCAAAATAACAGAAATTACCTTTGTTTTGGGGGAAAAATACAGAAATTCCACTTATTTAGAGGCAAAAAAGCAGAAATTCCCATTATTTTGGAGCAAAAATGAAGAAATTTCCCTTTTTTTATGGCAAAAAGTTATGCATTCTTCTTATTTTCGGGCAAAAAAGCAGAAATTCCCCGTATTTTGGAGCAAAATTGCAGAAATTCTTCTAATTGTGGGGCAAAAAGGCAGAAATTCCCTATATGTTGGGGCAAAAAGACAGAAATTCTCCTTATTTTGGGTCAAAACTCAGGAATTCCACTTATTTTGGGGCAAAATTCCAGAAATTTCACTTATTTTGGGGCAAAATTGCAGAAATTTCACTTATTTTGGGGCAAAATTGCAGAAATTTCACTTATTTCAGAAAAAAAAGGCAGAAATTTTTATATTTGGGAGCAAAAAGGCAGAAATTACTTTTATTTTGGTACAAAATTGTATAAATTTTTCTTATTTTGGGGCAAAAAGGCAGAAATTTCCCATATTTTGGGGCAAAAATGCAGAAATTCCCCTTTTTTTGAGGTAAAAAATATGAAATTTCCCTTATTTTGGGGCAAAAAGGCAGACATTTCCCTTATTTTGGGGCAAAATTGCAGAAATTTCACTTATTTCAGGGTAATAAGTCAGAAATTTTTCTTATTTTGGGGCAAAAAAGCAGAAATTCCTAATCTTTTGTGGCAAAAATGCTGAAATTCCCCTTATTAAGAGGTAAAAAGGCAGAAATTCCCCTTATTAGGGGGCAAAAATGCAGAAATTTCCCTTATTTTGGGGAAAAATTGCAGAAATTTCACTTATATTTGGGCAAAATTGCAGAAATTTCACTTATGGCAGGGAAAAAATGCAGAAATTTTCCTTATTTTGAGGCAAAAAGGCAGAAATTTTTAATATATTGTGGAAAAAATGCAGAAATTCCCTTTATTTTGAGGTTAAAGGGTGAAATTCCTCTTATTTGAGTGCAAAAAAGGGAGAAATTTCCCTTATTTTGGGGCAAAATTGCAGAAATTTCACTTATTTCAGGGAAAAAAGGCAGAAATTTTTCTTATTTTGGGGCAAAAAGCAGCAATTCCTAATCTTTTGTGGCAAAAATGCAGAAATTCTCCTTATTTTGAGGTAAAAAGGCTGAAATTCCCCTTATTTGGGGGCAAAAATAAAGAAATTTCCCTTATTTTGGGGCAAATTGCAGAAATTTCACTTATGTCAGTGTAATAAGTCAGAAATTTTTTATATTTAGGGGCCAAAAACCAGAAATTCCATTTGTTTTTGGGGAAAAAGACAGAAATTCCACTAATTTAGAGGCAAAAAAAGCAAAAATTCTTCTTATTTTGGAGCAAAAATGAAGAAATTTCCCTTTTTTATGGGAAAAAGGTATGCATTCTTCTTATTTTGGGGCAAAAAGGCAGAAATTTCCCGTATTTTGCAGCAAAATTTCAGAAATTCCTCTAATTGTGGGGCAAAAAGGCAGAAATTCCCTATATGTTGAAGCATAAAGACAGAAATTCTCCTTATTTTAGGGCAAAACTCAGAAATTCCAATTATTTTGCGGCAAAATTCCAGAAATTTCCATTATTTTGGGGCAAAATTGCAGAAATTCCTCTTATATAAGGAAAAAAAAGCAGAAATTTTCTTATTTTGGGGCAAAAAGGCAGAAATTTCTTTTATTTTGGTACAAAATTGCAGAAATTTTTCTTATTTTGGAGAAAAAAGGCAGAAATTTCCCATATTTTGGGGCATAATTGCAGAAATTTCACTTATTTTGGGGCAAAATTGCATAAATTTCACTTATTTCAGTGAAAAAAGGCAGAAATTTTCCTTATTTTGGGGCAAAAACGCAGAAATTCCTAACATTTTGTGGCAAAAATGCAGAAATTCCCCTTATTTTGAGGTAAAAAGGCTGAAATTCACCTTATTTGGGGGCAAAAAAGCAGAAATTTCCCTTCTCTTGGGGTAAAATTGCAGAAATTTCACTTATTTCAGGGTAATAAGTCAGAAATTTTTTCTATTTTGGGCAAAAAAAGACAGAAATTTCCTTTGTTTTGGGGGAAAAATACATAAATTCCACTTATTTAGAGGCAAAAAAGCAGAAATTCCCCTTATTTTGGGACAAAATTGCAGAAATTTCACTTACTTCAGGTTAATAAGTCAGAAATTTTAATTATTTTGGGGCAAAAAAACAGAAATTACCTTTTTTTGGGGGGGAAAAGACAGAAATTCCACGTATTTAGAGGCAAAAATGCAGAAATTCCCCTTATATTGGAGCAAAATTACAGAAATTTCCCTTTTTTATGGCAAAAAGGTATGCATTCTTCTTATTTTCGGGCAAAAAGGCAGAAATTCCCCGTATTTTGGAGCAAAATTGCAGAAATTAACTAAATTGTGGGGCAAAAATGCAGAAATTCCCTATATGTTGGGGCAAAAAGACAGAAATTCTCATTATTTTGGGGCAAAACTCAGAAATTCCACTCATTTTGGAGCAAAATTTCAGAAATTTCCCTTATTTTGGGGCAAAATTCCAGAAATTTAACTTATTTGGGGGCAAAATTGCAGAAATTTCACTTATTTTGGGGCAAAATTGCAGAAATTTCACTTATTTTGGGGCAAAATTGCAGAAATTTCACTTATTTCAAAAAAAAAAAGCAGAAATTTTTAT
This sequence comes from Micromys minutus, assembly GCF_963924665.1. Lineage (NCBI taxonomy): Eukaryota > Metazoa > Chordata > Mammalia > Rodentia > Muridae > Micromys > Micromys minutus. The sequence goes on from NW_027667262.1 coordinate 2,133,537, forward strand.
ATTTGGAAGCAAAAAGGCAGAAATATCTTTTATTTTGGTACAAAATTGCAGAAATTTTTTCATATTTTGGGGCAAAAAGGCAGAAATTTCCCATATTTTGGGGCAAAAATGCAAAATTCCCCTTTTTTGAGGTAAAAAGGATGAAATTCCCCTTATTTGGGGGCAAAAAGGCAGACATTTCCCTTATTTTGGGGCAAAATTGAAGAAATTTCACTGATTTCAGGGAAAAAAGGCAGAAATTTTCCTTTTTTGGGGCAAAAATGCAGAAATTCCTAATCTTTTGTGGCAAAAATGCAGAAATTCCTTTTATTTTGAGGTAAAAAGGCTGAAATTCCCCTTATTTGGGGGCAAAAATGCAGAAATTTCCCTTATTTTGGGGCAAAATTGCAGAAATTTCACTTATGTCAGTGTAATAAGTCAGAAATTTTTTTTATTTAGGGGCAAAAAAGACAGAAATTCCCTTTTTTGGGGGGGAAAAAGACAGAAAATCCACTAATTTAGAGGCAAAAAAAGCAGAAATTCCCCTTATTTTGGAGCAAAAATGAAGAAATTTCCATTTTTATGGCAAAAAGGTATGCATTCTTCTTATTTTGGGGCAAAAAAGAAGATATTTCTGTATTTTGGAGCAAAATTGCAGAAATTCTTCTAATTGTGGGGCAAAAATGCAGAAATTCCCTATATGTTGGGGCATAAAGACAGAAATTCTCCTTATTTTGGGGCAAAACTCAGAAATTCTAATTATTTTGCGGCAAAATTCCAAAAATTTCTCTTATTTTGGGGCAAAATTGCAGAAATATCACTTATTTTGGGAAAAATTGCAGAAATTTCACTTATTTAAGGGAAAAAAGCAGAAATTTTCTTATTTTGGGGCAAAAGGCAGAAATTTCTATTATTTTGGTACAAAATTGCAGAAATTTTTTTTATTTTGGAGCAAAAAGGCAGATATTTCCCATATTTTGGGGCAAAAATGCAGAAAATCCTCTTATTTTGAGGAAAAAGGCTGAAATTCCCCTTAATTGGGGGCAATAAGGCAGAAATTTCCTTATTTGGGGGCAAAATTGCAAAAATTTAACTTATTTCAGGGTAATAAGTCAGAAATATTTTTTATTTTGGGGCAAAAAGAGAGAAATTCCCTTAGTTTTTGAGAAAAAAAGACAGAAATTCCACTTTTTTAGAGGCAAAAAAGCAGAAATTCCTTTTATTTTGGAGCAAAAATGAAGAAATTTTTCTTTTTTGGGACAAAAGGTATACAATCCCTTTATTTTCAGGCTAAAAAGCAGAAATTCCCTGTATTTTGGAGCAAAATTGCAGAAATTCCCCTAATTGTGGAGCAAAAAGGCAGAAATTCCCTATATGTTAGGGCAAAAAACAGAAATTATACTTATTGTGGGGCAACACTCAGAAATTCCACTTATTTTGGGGCAAAATTCCAGAAATTTCCCTTATTTTGGGGCAAAATCGCAGAAATTTCACTATTTTGGGGCAAAATTGCAGAAATTTAACTTATTTCAGGGAAAAAAGGCAGAAATTTTCCTTATTTTGGGGCAAAAAGGCAGAAATTCCTAATATTTTGTGGCAAAAATGCAGAAATTCCCCTTATTTTGAGGTAAAAAGGCTGAAATTCACCTTATTTGGGGGCTAAAAGGCAGAAATTTCCCTTCTTTTTAGGCAAAATTGCAGAAATTTCACTTATTTCAGGGTAATAAGTCAGAAATTTTTTTTATTTTGTGCAAAAAAAGACAGAAATTCCTTTTGTTTTGGGGTAAAAATACATAAATTCCACTTATTTAGAGGTAAAAAAGCAGAAATTCCCCTTATTTTGGGGCAAAATTGCAGAAATTTCACTTACTTCAGGGTAATAAGTCAGAAATTTTCCTTATTTTGGGGCAAAAAACCAGAAATTACCTTTGTTTTGGGGGAAAAAGACAGAAATTCCACTTATTTAGAGGCAAAAAAGCAGAAATTCCCCTTATTTTGGAGCAAAATTACAGAAATTTCCCTTTTTTATGGCAAAAAGTTATGCATTCTTCTTATTTTCGGGCAAAAAGGCAGAAATTCCCCGTATTTTGGTGCAAAATTGCTGAAATTCCCCTAATTGTGGGGCGAAAAGACAGAAATACCCTATATGTTTGGGCAAAAAGACAGAAATTCTACTTATTTTTGGGTCAAAACTCAGAAATTCCACTTATTTTGGGGCAAAATTCCAGAAATTTCACTTATTTTGGGGCAAAATTGCAGAAATTTCACTTATTTCAGAAAAAAAAGCAGAAATTTTTATATTTGGAAGCAAAAAGACAGAAATTTCTTTTATTTTGGTACAAAATTGCAGAAATTTTTCTTATTTCGGGGCAAAAAGGCAGAAATTTCCCATATTTTGGGGCAAAAATGCAGAAATTTCCCTTTTTTTGAGGTAAAAAGGATGAAAATCCCCTTATTTGAGGGCAAAAAGGCAGACATTTCCCTTATTTTGGTGCAAAATTGAAGAAATTTCACTTATTTCAGGAAAAAAAGTCAGAAATTTTCATATTTTGCGGCAAAAATGCAGAAATTCCTAATCTTTTGTGGTAAAAATGCAGAAATTCCTTTTATTTTGAGGTAAAAAGGCTTAAATTCCCCTTATTTGGGGGCAAAAATTCAGAAATTTCCCTTATTTTGGGGCAAAATTTCAGAAATTTCACTTATGTCAGTGTAATAAGTCAGAATTTTTTTTTTATTTAGGGGCAAAAAAGACAGAAATTCCCTTTGTTTTGGGGTAAAAAGACAGAAATTCCACTAATTTAGAGGCAAAAAAAATCAGAAATTCCCCTTATTTTGGGGCAAAATTGCAGAAATTTTACTTATTTTGGGGAAAATTGCAGAAATTTCACTTATTTAAGGGAAAAAAGCAGAAATTTTCTTATTTTGGGGTAAAAAGGCAGAAATTTCTTTTATTTTGCTACAAAATTGCAGAAATTTTTTTTATTTTGGGCAAAAGCAGAAATTTCCCATATTTTGGGGCAAAAATGCAGAAATTTCACTTATTTCAGGAAAAAATAGCAGAAATTTTCCTTATTTTGAGGCAAAAAAGAGAGAAATTCCCTTTGTTTTGGTGGAAAAAGACAGAAATTCCACTTATTTAGATGCAAAAAAGCAGAAATTCCCCTTATTTTGGAGCAAAAATGAAGAAATTTCCTTTATATATGGCAAATAGCTATGCATTCTTTTTATTTTCGGACAAAAAGGCAGAAATTCCCCATATTTTGGAGCAAAATTGCAGAAATTCCCCTAATTGTGGGGCAAAAAGGCAGAAATTCCCTATATGTTGGGGCAAAAAGACAGAAATTCTCATTATTTTGGGGCAAAACTCAGAAATTCCACTTATTTTGGAGCAAAATTCCAGAAATTTAACTTATTTGGGGGCAAAATTGCAGAAATTTCATTTATTTTGGGGCAAAATTGCAGAAATTTCACTTATTTCAAAAAAAGCAGAAATTTTCTTATTTTGGGGCAAAAAGGCAGAAATTTCTTTTATTTTGGTACAAAATTGCAGAAATTTTTTTTATTTTGGAGCAAAGAGGCGGAAAATTCCCATATTTTGGGGCAAAAATGCAGAAATTCCCCTTATTTTGAGGAAAAAGGCTGAAATTCTTCTTAATTGGGGGCAATAAGGCAGAAATTTCCTTATTTTGGGGCAAAATTGCAAAAATTTAACTTATTTCAGGGTAATAAGTCAGAAATTTTTCTTATTTTTGGGCAAAAAGACAGAAATTCCATTTGTTTTTGAGAAAAAAAAGACAGAAATTTTACTCTTTTAGAGGCAAAAAAGTAGAAATTCCTTTTATTTTGGAGCAAAAATGAAGAAATTTCCCTTTTTTGTATCAAAAAGTATACATTCCCTTTATTTTTAGGCTAAAAAGCTGAAATTCCCCGTATTTTGGAGCAAAATTGCAGAAATTCTCCTAATTGTGGGGCAAAAAGGCAGAAATTCCCAATATGTTAGGGCAAAAAACAGAAATTCTCCTTATTGTGGGGAAAAACTCACAAATTCCACTTATTTTGGGGCAAAATTCCAGAAATTTCCCTTAATTTGGGGCAAAATTGCAGAAATTTCTTTTATTTTGGTACAAAATTGCAGAAATTATTTTATTTTGGAGAAAAAAGGCAGAAATTTCCCATATTTTGGGGCATAATTGCATAAATTTCACTTATTTCAGTGAAAAAAGGCAGAAATTTTCCTTATTTTGGGGCAAAAAGGCAGAAATTCCTAATATTTTGTGGCAAAAATGCAGAAATTCCCCTTATTTTGAGGTAAAAATGCTGAAATTCACCTTATTTGGAGGCAAAGAGGCAGAAATTTCCCTTCTTTTTGGGCAAAATTGCAGAAATTTTACTTATTTCAGGGTAATAAGTCAGAAATTTTTCTTATTTTGGGCAAAAAAGACAGAAATTCCCTTTGTTTTCGGGGAAAAATACATAAATTCCACTTATTTAGAGGCAAAGAAGCAGAAATTCCCCTTATTTTGGGGCAAAATTGCAGAAATTTCACTTACTTCAGGGTAATAAGTCAGAAATTTTCCTTATTTTGGGGCAAAAAAACAGAAATTACCTGTGTTTTGGGGGAAAAAGACAGAAATTCCACTTATTTAGAGGCAAAAAAGCAGAAATTCCCCTTATTTTGGAGCAAAATTACAAAAATTTCCCTTTTTTATGGCAAAAAGTTATGCATTCTTCTTATTTTCGGGCAAAAAGGCAGAAATTCCACGTTTTTTGGAGCAAAATTGCTGATTCCCCTAATTGTGGGGCAAAAAGGCAGAAATTCCCTATATGTTGGGGCAAAAAGACAGAAATTCTACTTATTTTTGGGTCAAACCTCAGAAATTCCACTTATTTTGGGGCAAAATTCCAGAAATTTCAATTATTTTGGGGCAAAATTGCAGAAATTTCACTTATTTTGGGGCAAAATTGCAGAAATTTCAATTATTTCAGAAAAAAAAGCAGAAATTTTTATATTTGGAAGCAAAAAGGCAGAAATTTCTTTTATTTTGGTACAAAATTGCAGAAATTTTTCTTATTTTGGGGCAAAAAGGCAGAAATTTCCCATATTTTGGGGCAAAAATCAGAAATTCCCCTTTTTTGAGGTAAAAAGGATGAAATTCCCCTTATTTGGGGGCAAACTGCAGACATTTCCCTTATTTTGGGGCAAAATTGAAGAAATTTCACTTATTTCAGGGAAAAAAGGCAGAAATTTTCATATTTTGGGGCAAAAATGCAGAAATTCCTAATCTTTTGTGGCAAAAATGCAGAAATTCTCTTTATTTTGAGGTAAAAAGGCTGAAATTCCCCTTATTTGGGGGCAAAAATTCAGAAATTTCCCTTATTTTGGGGCAAAATTGCAGAAATTTCACTTATGTCAGTGTAATAAGTCAGAAATTTTTTTTTATTTAGGGGCAAAAAAGACAGAAATTCTCTTTGTCTTGGGGTAAAAAGACAGAAATTCCACTAATTTTGAGGCAAAAAAAATCAGAAATTCCCCTTATTTTGGAGCAAAAATGAAGAAATTTCCATTTTTATGGCATAAACGTATGCATTCGTCTTATTTTGGGGCAAAAAGGCAGAAATTTCTCGTATTTTGGAGCAAAATTGCAGAAATTCCTCTAATTGTGGGGCAAAAAGGCAGAAATTCCCTATATGTTGGGGCATAAAGACAGAAATTCTCCTTATTTTGGGACAGAACTCAGAAATTCCAATTATTTTGCGACAAAATTCCAGAAATTTCTCTTATTTTCGGGCAAAATTGCAGAAATTTCACTTATTTTGGGGAAAATTGCAGTAATTTCACTTATGTAAGGGAAAAAAAGCAGAAATTTTCTTATTTTGGGGTAAAAAGGCAGAAATTTCTTTTATTTTGGTACAAAATTGCAGAAATTTTTTTTATTTTGGGCAAAAGCAGACATTTCCCATATTTTGGGGCAAAAATGCAGAAATTTCACTTATTTCAGGAAAAAATAGCAGAAATTTTCCTTATTTTGGGGCAAAAAAGAGAGAAATTCCCTTTGTTTTGGTGGAAAAAGACAGAAATTCCACTTATTTGGATGCAAAAAAGCAGAAATTCCCCTTATTTTGGAGCAAAAATGAAGAAATTTCTTTTTTATATGGCAAAAAGCTATGCATTCTTCTTATTTTCGGGCAAAAAGGCAGAAATTCCCCATATTTTGGAGCAAAATTGCAGAAATTCCCCTAATTGTGGGGCAAAAAGGCAGAAATTCCCTATATGTTGGGGCAAAAAGACAGAAATTCTCATTATTTTGGGGCAAAACTCAGAAATTCCAGTTATTTTGGAGCAAAATTCCAGAAATTTTACTTATTTTAGGGCAAAATTACAGAAATTTCAATTATTTTGGGGCAAAATTGCAGAAATTTCACTTATTTCAAAAAGAAGCAGAAATTTTCTTATTTTGGGGCAAAAAGGCAGAAATTTCTTTTATTTTGGTACAAAATTGCAGAAATTTTTTTTATTTTGGAGCAAAGAGGCGGAAAATTCCCATATTTTTGGGCAAAAATGCAGAAATTCCTTTTATTTTGAGGAAAAAGTCTGAAATTCCCTTTAATTGGGGGCAATAAGGCAGAAATTTCCTTATTTTTGGGCAAAATTGCAAAAATTTAACTTATTTCAGAATAATAAGTCAGAAATTTTTCTTATTTTGGGGCAAAAAGACAGAAATTCCCTTTGTTTTTGATAAAAAAAAGACAGAAATTCCACTTTTTTAGAGGCAAAAAAGTAGAAATTCCTTTTATTTTGGAGCAAAAATGAAGAAATTTCCCTTTTTTGTGGCAAAAAGTATACAGTCCCTTTATTTTCAGGCTAAAAAGCAGAAATTCCCCGTATTTTGGAGCAAAATTGCAGAAATTTCCCTAATTGTGGGGCAAAAAGGCAGAAATTCCCAATATGTTAGGGCAAAAAACAGAAATTCTCCTTATTGTGGGGAAAAACTCACAAATTCCACTTATTTTGGGGCAAAATTCCAGAAATTTTCCTTATTTTGGGGCAAAATTGCAGAAATTTCACTTATTTTGGGGCAAAATTGCAGAAATTTCACTTATTTCAGTGAAAAAAGGCAGAAATTTTCCTTATTTTGGGGCAGAAAGGCAGAAATTCCTAATATTTTGTGGCAAAATTGCAGAAATTCCTCTTATTTTGAGGTAAAAATGCTGAAATTCACCTTATTTGGAGGCAAAGAGGCAGAAATTTCCCTTCTTTTTGGGCAAAATTGCAGAAATTTTACTTATTTCAGGGTAATAAGTCAGAAATTTTTCTTATTTTGGGCAAAAAAAGACAGAAATTCCCTTTGTTTTCGGGGAAAAATACATAAATTCCACTTATTTAGAGGCAAAAAAGCAGAAATTCCCCTTATTTTGGGGCAAAATTGCAGAAATTTCACTTACTTCAGGGTAATAAGTCAGAAATTTTCCTTATTTTGGGGCAAAAAAACAGAAATTACCTTTGTTTTGGGGGAAAAAGACAGAAATTCCACTTATTTAGAGGCAAAAAAGCAGAAATTCCCCTTATTTTGGAGCAAAATTGCAAAAATTTCCCTTTTTTATGGCAAAAAGTTATGCATTCTTCTTATTTTCGGGCAAAAAGGCAGAAATTCCACGTATTTTGGAGCAAAATTGCTGATTCCCCTAATTGTGGGGCAAAAAGGCAGAAATTCCCTATATGTTGGGGCAAAAAGACAGAAATTCTACTTATTTTTGGGTCAAACCTCAGAAATTCCACTTATTTTGGGGCAAAATTCCAGAAATTTCAATTATTTTGGGGCAAAATTGCAGAAATTTCACTTATTTTGGGGCAAAATTGCAGAAATTTCAATTATTTCAGAAAAAAAAGCAGAAATTTTTATATTTGGAAGCAAAAAGGCAGAAATTTCTTTTATTTTGGTAAAAAATTGCAGAAATTTTTCTTATTTTTGGGCAAAAAGGCAGAAATTTCCCATATTTTGGGGCAAAAATCAGAAATTCCCCTTTTTTTGAGGTAAAAAGGATGAAATTCCCCTTATTTGGGGGCAAACTGCAGACATTTCCCTTATTTTGGGGCAAAATTGAAGAAATTTCACTTATTTAAGGGAAAAAAGGCAGAAATTTTCATATTTTGGGGCAAAAATGCAGAAATTCCTAATCTTTTGTGGCAAAAATGCAGAAATTCTCTTTATTTTGAGGTAAAAAGGCTGAAATTCCCCTTATTTGGGGGCAAAAATTCTGAAATTTCCCTTATTTTGGGGCAAAATTGCAGAAATTTCACTTATGTCAGTGTAATAAGTCAGAAATTTTTTTTTATTTAGGGGCAAAAAAGACAGAATTTCTCTTTGTCTTGGGGTAAAAAGACAGAAATTCCACTAATTTTGAGGCAAAAAAAATCAGAAATTCCCCTTATTTTGGAGCAAAAATGAAGAAATTTCCATTTTTATGGCATAAACGTATGCATTCGTCTTATTTTGGGGCAAAAAGGCAGAAATTTCTCGTATTTTGGAGCAAAATTGCAGAAATTCCTCTAATTGTGGGGCAAAAAGGCAGAAATTCCCTATATGTTGGGGCATAAAGACAGAAATTCTCCTTATTTTGGGACAGAACTCAGAAATTCCAATTATTTTGCGACAAAATTGCAGAAATTTCACTTATTTTGGGGAAAATTGCAGTAATTTCACTTATGTAAGGGAAAAAATGCAGAAATTTTCTTATTTTGGGGTAAAAAGGCAGAAATTTCTTTTATTTTGGTACAAAATTGCAGAAATTTTTTTTATTTTGGGCAAAAGCAGACATTTCCCATATTTTGGGGCAAAAATGCAGAAATTTCACTTATTTCAGGAAAAAATAGCAGAAATTTTCCTTATTTTGGGGCAAAAAAGAGAGAAATTCCCTTTGTTTTGGTGGAAAAAGACAGAAATTCCACTTATTTGGATGCAAAAAAGCAGAAATTCCCCTTATTTTGGAGCAAAAATGAAGAAATTTCCTTTTTATATGGCAAAAAGCTATGCATTCTTCTTATTTTCGGGCAAAAAGGCAGAAATTCCCCATATTTTGGAGCAAAATTGCAGAAATTCCCCTAATTGTGGGGCAAAAAGGCAGAAATTCCCTATATGTTGGGGCAAAAAGACAGAAATTCTCATTATTTTGGGGCAAAACTCAGAAATTCCAGTTATTTTGGAGCAAAATTCCAGAAATTTTACTTATTTTAGGGCAAAATTACAGAAATTTCAATTATTTTGGGGCAAAATTGCAGAAATTTCACTTATTTCAAAAAGAAGCAGAAATTTTCTTATTTTGGGGCAAAAAGGCAGAAATTTCTTTTATTTTGGTACAAAATTGCAGAAATTTTTTTTATTTTGGAGCAAAGAGGCGGAAAATTCCCATATTTTTGGGCAAAAATGCAGAAATTCCTTTTATTTTGAGGAAAAAGTCTGAAATTCCCTTTAATTGGGGGCAATAAGGCAGAAATTTCCTTATTTTTGGGCAAAATTGCAAAAATTTAACTTATTTCAGAATAATAAGTCAGAAATTTTTCTTATTTTGGGGCAAAAAGACAGAAATTCCCTTTGTTTTTGATAAAAAAAAGACAGAAATTCCACTTTTTTAGAGGCAAAAAAGTAGAAATTCCTTTTATTTTGGAGCAAAAATGAAGAAATTTCCCTTTTTTGTGGCAAAAAGTATACAGTCCCTTTATTTTCAGGCTAAAAAGCAGAAATTCCCCGTATTTTGGAGCAAAATTGCAGAAATTTCCCTAATTGTGGGGCAAAAAGGCAGAAATTCCCAATATGTTAGGGCAAAAAACAGAAATTCTCCTTATTGTGGGGAAAAACTCACAAATTCCACTTATTTTGGGGCAAAATTCCAGAAATTGTCCTTATTTTGGGGCAAAATTGCAGAAATTTCACTTATTTTGGGGCAAAATTGCAGAAATTTCACTTATTTCAATGAAAAAAGGCAGAAATTTTCTTTTTTTTGGGGCAAAAAGGCAGAAATTCCTAATATTTTGTGGCAAAACTGCAGAAATTTTCCTTATTTTGAGGTAAAAATGCTGAAATTCACCTTATTTGGAGGCAAAGAGGCAGAAATTTCCCTTCTTTTTGGGCAAAATTTCAGAAATTTCACTTATTTCAGGGTAATAAGTCAGAAATTTTTCTTATTTTGGGCAAAAAAAGACAGAAATTCTCTTTGTTTTCAGGGAAAAATACATAAATTCCACTTATTTAGAAGCAAAGAAGCAGAAATTCCCCTTATTTTGGGGCAAAATTGCAGAAATTTCACTTACTTCAGGGTAATAAGTCAGAAATTTTCCTTATTTTGGGGCAAAAAAACAGAAATTACCTTTGTTTTGGGGGAAAAAGACAGAAATTCCACTTATTTAGGGGCAAAAAAGCAGAAATTTCCCTTATTTTGGAGCAAAAATGAAGAAATTTCCCTTTTTTATGGCAAAAAGTTATGCATTCTTCTTATTTTCGGCCAAAAAAGCAGAAATTCCCCGTATTTTGGAGCAAAATTGCAGAAATTCCCCTAATTGTCGGGCAAAAAGACAGAAATTCCCTATATGTTGGGGCAAAAAGACAGAAATTCTCCTTACTTTGGGTCAAAACTCAGAAATTCCATTTATTTTGCGGCAAAATTCCAGAAATTTCACTTATTTGGGTGCAAAATTGCAGAAATTTCACTTATTTTGGGGCAAAAGTGCAGAAATTTCAATTATTTCAGAAAAAAGGCAGAAATTTTTATATTTGGAAGCAAAAAACCAGAAATTTCTTTTATTTTGGTACAAAATTGCAGAAATTTTTCTTATTTTGGGGTAAAAAGGCAGAAATTTCCCATATTTTGGGGCAAAAATGCAGAAATTCCCTTTATTTTGAGGTAAAAGGGTGAAATTCCTCTTATTTGAGTGCAAAAAGGCAGAAATTTCCCCTATTTTGGGGCAAAATTGCAGAAATTTCACTTATTTCAGGGAAAAAAGGCAGAAATTTTTCTTATTTTGGGGCAAAAAGCAGAAATTCCTAATCTTTTGTGGCAAAAATGCAGAAATTCTCCTTATTTTTAGGTAAAAATGCTGAAATTCCCCTTATTTGGGGGCAAAAATAAAGAAATTTCCCTTATTTTGGGGCAAATTGCAGAAATTTCACTTATGTCAGTGTAATAAGTCAGAAATTTTTTTTATTTAGGGGCAAAAAAACAGAAATTCTCTTTGTTTTGGGGGAAAAAGACAGAAATTCCACTAATTTAGAGGCAAAAAAATCAAAAATTCTCCTTATTTTGGAGCAAAAATGAAGAAATTTCCCTTTTTTTATGGCAAAAAGGTGTGCATTCTTCTTATTTTGGGGCAAAAAGGCAGAAATTTCCCGTATTTTGGAGCAAAATTGCAGACATTCCTCTAATCGTTGGGCAAAAAGGCAGAAATTCCCTATATGTTGAAGCATAAAGACAGAAATTCTCCTTATTTTGGGGCAAAACTCAGAAATTCCAATTATTTTGCGGCAAAATTCCAGAAATTTCCCTTATTTTGGGGCAAAATTGCAGAAATTTCACTTATTTAAGGGAAAAAAAGCAGAAATTTTCTTATTTTGGGGCAAAAAGGCAGAATTTTCTTTTATTTTGGTACAAAATTGCAGAAATTTTTTTTATTTTGGGCAAAAAGGCAGAAATTTCCCATATTTTGAGGCAAAAATGCAGAAATTTCACTTATTTCAGGGAAAAAAGGCAGAAATTTTCCTTATTTTGGGGCAAAAAATACAGAAATTCCCTTTGTTTTTGGGGAAAAAGACAGAAATTCCACTTATTTAAATGCAAAAAAGCAGAAATTCCCCTTATTTTGGAGCAAAAATGAAGACATTTCGCTTTTTTATGGCAAAAAGCTATGCATTCTTCTTATTTTCGGGCAAAAAGGCAGAAATTCCCTATATTTTGGAGCAAAATTGCAGAAATTCCCCTAAATGTGGGGCAAAAAGGCAGAAATTCCCTATATGTTGGGGCAAAAAGAAAGAAATTCTCATTATTTTGGGGCAAAACTCAGAAATTCCACTTATTTTGGAGCAAAATTCCAGAAATTTAACTTATTTGGGGGCAAAATTGCAGAAATTTCATTTATTTTGGGGCAAAATTGCAGAAATTTCACTTATTTCAAAAAAAAGCAGAAATTTTCTTATTTTGGGGCAAAAAGGCAGAAATTTCTTTTATTTTGGTACAAAATTGCAGAAATTATTTTATTTTGGAGAAAAAAGGCAGAAATTTCCCATATTTTGGGGCATACTTGCATAAATTTCACTTATTTCAGTGAAAAAAGGCAGAAATTTTCCTTATTTTGGGGCAAAAAGGCAGAAATTCCTAATATTTTGTGGCAAAAATGCAGAAATTCCCCTTATTTTGAGGTAAAAATGCTGAAATTCACCTTATTTGGAGGCAAAGAGGCAGAAATTTCCCTTCTTTTTGGGCAAAATTGCAGAAATTTTACTTATTTCAGGGTAATAAGTCAGAAATTTTTCTTATTTTGGGCAAAAAAAGACAGAAATTCCCTTTGTTTTCGGGGAAAAATACATAAATTCCACTTATTTAGAGGCAAAGAAGCAGAAATTCCCCTTATTTTGGGGCAAAATTGCAGAAATTTCACTTACTTCAGGGTAATAAGTCAGAAATTTTCCTTATTTTGGGGCAAAAAAACAGAAATTACCTGTGTTTTGGGGGAAAAAGACAGAAATTCCACTTATTTAGAGGCAAAAAAGCAGAAATTCCCCTTATTTTGGAGCAAAATTACAGAAATTTCCCTTTTTTATGGCAAAAAGTTATGCATTCTTCTTATTTTCGGGCAAAAAGGCAGAAATTCCACGTATTTTGGAGCAAAATTGCTGATTCCCCTAATTGTGGGGCAAAAAGGCAGAAATTCCCTATATGTTGGGGCAAAAAGACAGAAATTCTACTTATTTTTGGGTCAAACCTCAGAAATTCCACTTATTTTGGGGCAAAATTCCAGAAATTTCAATTATTTTGGGGCAAAATTGCAGAAATTTCACTTATTTTGGAGCAAAATTGCAGAAATTTCAATTATTTCAGAAAAAAAAGCAGAAATTTTTATATTTGGAAGCAAAAAGGCAGAAATTTCTTTTATTTTGGTACAAAATTGCAGAAATTTTTCTTATTTTGGGGCAAAAATGCAGAAATTTCCCATATTTTGGGGCAAAAATCAGAAATTCCCCTTTTTTGAGGTAAAAAGGATGAAATTCCCCTTATTTGGGGGCAAACTGCAGACATTTCCCTTATTTTGGGGCAAAATTGAAGAAATTTCACTTATTTCAGGGAAAAAAGGCAGAAATTTTCATATTTTGGGGCAAAAATGCCGAAATTCCTAATCTTTTGTGGCAAAAATGCAGAAATTCTCTTTATTTTGAGGTAAAAAGGCTGAAATTCCCCTTATTTGGGGGCAAAAATTCAGAAATTTCCCTTATTTTGGGGCAAAATTGCAGAAATTTCACTTATGTCAGTGTAATAAGTCAGAAATTTTTTTTTATTTAGGGGCAAAAAAGACAGAAATTCTCTTTGTCTTGGGGTAAAAAGACAGAAATTCCACTAATTTTGAGGCAAAAAAAATCAGAAATTCCCCTTATTTTGGAGCAAAAATGAAGAAATTTCCATTTTTATGGCATAAACGTATGCATTCGTCTTATTTTGGGGCAAAAAGGCAGAAATTTCTCGTATTTTGGAGCGAAATTGCAGAAATTCCTCTAATTGTGGGGCAAAAAGGCAGAAATTCCCTATATGTTGGGGCATAAAGACAGAAATTCTCCCTATTTTGGGACAGAACTAAGAAATTCCAATTATTTTGCCACAAAATTCCAGAAATTTCTCTTATTTTCGGGCAAAATTGCAGAAATTTCACTTATTTTGGGGAAAATTGCAGTAATTTCACTTATTTAAGGGAAAAAAAGCAGAAATTTTCTTATTTTGGGGTAAAAAGGCAGAAATTTCTTTTATTTTGGTACAAAATTGCAGAAATTTTTTTATTTTGGGCAAAAGCAGAAATTTCCCATATTTTGGGGCAAAAATGCAGAAATTTCACTTATTTCAGGAAAAAATAGCAGAAATTTTCCTTATTTTGGGGCAAAAAAGAGAGAAATTCCCTTTGTTTTGGTGGAAAAAGACAGAAATTCCACTTATTTGGATGCAAAAAAGCAGAAATTCCCCTTATTTTGGAGCAAAAATGAAGAAATTTCTTTTTTATATGGCAAAAAGCTATGCATTCTTCTTATTTTCGGGCAAAAAGGCAGAAATTCCCCATATTTTGGAGCAAAATTGCAGAAATTCCCCTAATTGTGGGGCAAAAAGGCAGAAATTCCCTATATGTTGGGGCAAAAAGACAGAAATTCTCATTATTTTGGGGCAAAACTCAGAAATTCCAGTTATTTTGGAGCAAAATCCCAGAAATTTTACTTATTTTAGGGCAAAATTACAGAAATTTCAATTATTTTGGGGCAAAATTGCAGAAATTTCACTTATTTCAAAAAGAAGCAGAAATTTTCTTATTTTGGGGCAAAAAGGCAGAAATTTCTTTTATTTTGGTACAAAATTGCAGAAATTTTTTTTATTTTGGAGCAAAGAGGCGGAAAATTCCCATATTTTTGGGCAAAAATGCAGAAATTCCTTTTATTTTGAGGAAAAAGTCTGAAATTCCCTTTAATTGGGGGCAATAAGGCAGAAATTTCCTTATTTTTGGGCAAAATTGCAAAAATTTAACTTATTTCAGAATAATAAGTCAGAAATTTTTCTTATTTTGGGGCAAAAAGACAGAAATTCCCTTTGTTTTTGAGAAAAAAAAGACAGAAATTCCACTTTTTTAGAGGCAAAAAAGTAGAAATTCCTTTTATTTTGGAGCAAAAATGAAGAAATTTCCCTTTTTTGTGGCAAAAAGTATACAGTCCCTTTATTTTCAGGCTAAAAAGCAGAAATTCCCCGTATTTTGGAGCAAAATTGCAGAAATTTCCCTAATTGTGGGGCAAAAAGGCAGAAATTTGCAGAAATTTCACTTATATCAGTGTAATAAGTCAGAAATTTTTTTTATTTAGGGGCAAAAAAACAGAAATTCTCTTTGTTTTGGGGGAAAAAGACAGAAATTCCACTAATTTAGAGGCAAAAAAATCAAAAATTCTCCTTATTTTGGAGCAAAAATGAAGAAATTTCCCTTTTTTTATGGCAAAAAGGTGTGCATTCTTCTTATTTTGGGGCAAAAAGGCAGAAATTTCCCGTATTTTGGAGCAAAATTGCAGACATTCCTCTAATCGTTGGGCAAAAAGGCAGAAATTCCCTATATGTTGAAGCATAAAGACAGAAATTCTCCTTATTTTGGGGCAAAACTCAGAAATTCCAATTATTTTGCGGCAAAATTCCAGAAATTTCCCTTATTTTGGGGCAAAATTGCAGAAATTTCACTTATTTAAGGGAAAAAAAGCAGAAATTTTCTTATTTTGGGGCAAAAAGGCAGAATTTTTTTTTATTTTGGTACAAAATTGCAGAAATTTTTTTTATTTTGGGCAAAAAGGCAGAAATTTCCCATATTTTGAGGCAAAAATGCAGAAATTTCACTTATTTCAGGGAAAAAAGGCAGAAATTTTCCTTATTTTGGGGCAAAAAATACAGAAATTCCCTTTGTTTTTGGGGAAAAAGACAGAAATTCCACTTATTTAAATGCAAAAAAGCAGAAATTCCCCTTATTTTGGAGCAAAAATGAAGACATTTCGCTTTTTTATGGCAAAAAGCTATGCATTCTTCTTATTTTCGGGCAAAAAGGCAGAAATTCCCTATATTTTGGAGCAAAATTGCAGAAATTCCCCTAAATGTGGGGCAAAAAGGCAGAAATTCCCTATATGTTGGGGCAAAAAGAAAGAAATTCTCATTATTTTGGGGCAAAACTCAGAAATTCCACTTATTTTGGAGCAAAATTCCAGAAATTTAACTTATTTGGGGGCAAAATTGCAGAAATTTCATTTATTTTGGGGCAAAATTGCAGAAATTTCACTTATTTCAAAAAAAAGCAGAAATTTTCTTATTTTGGGGCAAAAAGGCAGAAATTTCTTTTATTTTGGTACAAAATTGCAGAAATTATTTTATTTTGGAGAAAAAAGGCAGAAATTTCCCATATTTTGGGGCATACTTGCATAAATTTCACTTATTTCAGTGAAAAAAGGCAGAAATTTTCCTTATTTTGGGGCAAAAAGGCAGAAATTCCTAATATTTTGTGGCAAAAATGCAGAAATTCCCCTTATTTTGAGGTAAAAATGCTGAAATTCACCTTATTTGGAGGCAAAGAGGCAGAAATTTCCCTTCTTTTTGTGCAAAATTGCAGAAATTTTACTTATTTCAGGGTAATAAGTCAGAAATTTTTCTTATTTTGGGCAAAAAAAGACAGAAATTCCCTTTGTTTTCGGGGAAAAATACATAAATTCCACTTATTTAGAGGCAAAGAAGAAGAAATTCCCCTTATTATGGGGCAAAATTGCAGAAATTTCACTTACTTCAGGGTAATAAGTCAGAAATTTTCCTTATTTTGGGGCAAAAAAACAGAAATTACCTTTGTTTTGCGGGAAAAAGACAGAAATTCCACTTATTTAGAGGCAAAAAAGCAGAAATTCCCCTTATTTTGGAGCTAAATTACAGAAATTTCCCTTTTTTATGGCAAAAAGTTATGCATTCTTCTTATTTTCAGGCAAAAAGGCAGAAATTCCACGTATTTTGGAGCAAAATTGCTGATTCCCCTAATTGTGGGGCGAAAAGGCAGAAATTCCCTATATGTTGGGGCAAAAAGACAGAAATTCTACTTATTTTTGGGTCAAACCTCAGAAATTCCACTTATTTTGGGGCAAAATTCCAGAAATTTCAATTATTTTGGGGCAAAATTGCAGAAATTTCACTTATTTTGGGGCAAAATTGCAGAAATTTCAATTATTTCAGAAAAAAAAGCAGAAATTTTTATATTTGGAAGCAAAAAGGCAGCAATTTCTTTTATTTTGGTACAAAATTGCAGAAATTTTTCTTATTTTGGGGCAAAAAGGCAGAAATTTCCCATATTTTGGGGCAAAAATCAGAAATTCCCCTTTTTTTGAGGTAAAAAGGATGAAATTCCCCTTATTTGGGGGCAAACTGCAGACATTTCCCTTATTTTGGGGCAAAATTGAAGAAATTTCATTTATTTCAGGGAAAAAAGGCAGAAATTTTCATATTTTGGGGCAAAAATGCAGAAATTCCTAATCTTTTGTGGCAAAAATGCAGAAATTCTCTTTATTTTGAGGTAAAAAGGCTGAAATTCCCCTTATTTGGGTGCAAAAATTCAGAAATTTCCCTTATTTTGGGGCAAAATTGCAGAAATTTCACTTATGTCAGTGTAATAAGTCAGAAATTTTTTTTTATTTAGGGGCAAAAAGGACAGAAATTCTCTTTGTTTTGGGGTAAAAAGACAGAAATTCCACTAATTTTGAGGCAAAAAAAATCAGAAATTCCCCTTATTTTGGAGCAAAAATGAAGAAATTTCAATTTTTATGGCATAAACGTATGCATTCGTCTTATTTTGGGGCAAAAAGGCAGAAATTTCTCGTATTTTGGAGCGAAATTGCAGAAATTCCTCTAATTGTGGGGCAAGAAGGCAGAAATTCCCTATTTGTTGGGGCATAAAGACAGAAATTCTCCTTATTTTGGGACAGAACTAAGAAATTCCAATTATTTTGCGACAAAATTCCAGAAATTTCTCTTATTTTCGGGCAAAATTGCAGAAATTTCACTTATTTTGGAAAAAATTGCAGTAATTTCACTTATTTAAGGGAAAAAAAGCAGAAATTTTCTTATTTTGGGGTAAAAAGGCAGAAATTTCTTTTATTTTGGTACAAAATTGCAGAAATTTTTTTTATTTTGGGCAAAAGCAGAAATTTCCCATATTTTGGGGCAAAAATGCTGAAATTTCACTTATTTCAGGAAAAAATAGCAGAAATTTTCCTTATTTTGGGGCAAAAAAGAGAGAAATTCCCTTTGTTTTGGTGGAAAAAGACAGAAATTCCACTTATTTGGATGCAAAAAAGCAGAAATTCCCCTTATTTTGGAGCAAAAATGAAGAAATTTCCTTTTTATATGGCAAAAAGCTATGCATTCTTCTTATTTTCGGGCAAAAAGGCAGAAATTCCCCATATTTTGGAGCAAAATTGCAGAAATTCCCCTAATTGTGGGGCAAAAAGGCAGAAATTCCCTATATGTTGGGGCAAAAAGACAGAAATTCTCATTATTTTGGGGCAAAACTCAGAAATTCCAGTTATTTTGGAGCAAAATTCCAGAAATTTTACTTATTTTAGGGCAAAATTACAGAAATTTCAATTATTTTGGGGCAAAATTGCAGAAATTTCACTTATTTCAAAAAGAAGCAGAAATTTTCTTATTTTGGGGCAAAAAGGCAGAAATTTCTTTTATTTTGGTACAAAATTGCAGAAATTTTTTTATTTTGGAGCAAAGAGGCGGAAAATTCCCATATTTTTGGGCAAAAATGCAGAAATTCCTTTTATTTTGAGGAAAAAGTCTGAAATTCCCTTTAATTGGGGGCAATAAGGCAGAAATTTCCTTATTTTTGGGCAAAATTGCAAAAATTTAACTTATTTCAGAATAATAAGTCAGAAATTTTTCTTATTTTGGGGCAAAAAGACAGAAATTCCCTTTGTTTTTGAGAAAAAAAAGACAGAAATTCCACTTTTTTAGAGGCAAAAAAGTAGAAATTCCTTTTATTTTGGAGCAAAAATGAAGAAATTTCCCTTTTTTGTGGCAAAAAGTATACATTCCCTTTATTTTCAGGCTAAAAAGCAGAAATTCCCCGTATTTTGGAGCAAAATTGCAGAAATTTCCCTAATTGGGGGGCAAAAAGGCAGAAATTTGCAGAAATTTCACTTATGTCAGTGTAATAAGTCACAAATTTTTTTTATTTAGGGGCAAAAAAACAGAAATTCTCTTTGTTTTTGGGGAAAAAGACAGAAATTCCACTAATTTAGAGGCAAAAAAATCAAAAATTCTCCTTATTTTGGAGCAAAAATGAAGAAATTTCCCTTTTTTATGGCAAAAATGTGTGCATTCTTCTTATTTTGGGGCAAAAAGGCAGAAATTTCCCGTATTTTGGAGCAAAATTGCAGACATTCCTCTAATCGTTGGGCAAAAAGGCAGAAATTCCCTATATGTTGAAGCATAAAGACAGAAATTCTCCTTATTTTGGGGCAAAACTCAGAAATTCCAATTATTTTGCGGCAAAATTCCAGAAATTTCCCTTATTTTGGGGCAAAATTGCAGAAATTTCACTTATTTAAGGGAAAAAAAGCAGAAATTTTCTTATTTTGGGGCAAAAAGGCAGAATTTTCTTTTATTTTGGTACAAAATTGCAGAAATTTTTTTTATTTTGGGCAAAAAGGCAGAAATTTCCCATATTTTGAGGCAAAAATGCAGAAATTTCACTTATTTCAGGGAAAAAAGGCAGAAATTTTCCTTATTTTGGGGCAAAAAATACAGAAATTCCCTTTGTTTTTGGGGAAAAAGACAGAAATTCCACATATTTAAATGCAAAAAAGCAGAAATTCCCCTTATTTTGGAGCAAAAATGAAGAAATTTCGCTTTTTTATGGCAAAAAGCTATGCATTCTTCTTATTTTCGGGCAAAAAGGCAGAAATTCCCTATATTTTGGAGCAAAATTGCAGAAATTCCCCTAAATGTGGGGCAAAAAGGCAGAAATTCCCTATATGTTGGGGCAAAAAGAAAGAAATTCTCATTATTTTGGGGCAAAACTAAGAAATTCCACTTATTTTGGAGCAAAATTCCAGAAATTTAACTTATTTGGGGGCAAAATTGCAGAAATTTCTTTTATTTTGGGGCAAAATTTCAGAAATTTCACTTATTTCAAAAAAAAGCAGAAATTTTCTTATTTTGGGGCAAAAAGGCAGAAATTTCATTTATGTTGGTACAAAATTGCAGAAATTATTTTATTTTGGAGAAAAAAGGCAGAAATTTCCCATATTTTGGGGCATAATTGCAGAAATTTCACTTATTTTGGGGCAAAATTGCATAAATTTCACTTATTTCAGTGAAAAAAGGCAGAAATTTTCCTTATTTTGGGGCAAAAAGGCAGAAATTCCTAATATTTTGTGGCAAAAATGCAGAAATTCTCCTTATTTTGAGGTAAAAATGCTGAAATTCACCTTATTTGGAGGCAAAGAGGCAGAAATTTCCCTTCTTTTTGGGCAAAATTGCAGAAATTTTACTTATTTCAGGGTAATAAGTCAGAAATTTTTCTTATTTTGGGCAAAAAAAGACAGAAATTCCCTTTGTTTTCGGGGAAAAATACATAAATTCCACTTATTTAGAGGCAAAGAAGCAGAAATTCCCCTTATTTTGGGGCAAAATTGCAGAAATTTCACTTACTTCAGGGTAATAAGTCAGAAATTTTCCTTATTTTGGGGCAAAAAAACAGAAATTTCCTTTGTTTGGCGGGAAAAAGACAGAAATTCCACTTATTTAGAGGCAAAAAAGCAGAAATTCCCCTTATTTTGGAGCTAAATTACAGAAATTTCCCTTTTTTATGGCAAAAAGTTATGCATTCTTCTTATTTTCAGGCAAAAAGGCAGAAATTCCACGTATTTTGGAGCAAAATTGCTGATTCCCCTAATTGTGGGGCGAAAAGGCAGAAATTCCCTATATGTTGGGGCAAAAAGACAGAAATTCTACTTATTTTGGGTCAAACCTCAGAAATTCCACTTATTTTGGGGCAAAATTCCAGAAATTTCAATTATTTTGGGGCAAAATTGCAGAAATTTCACTTATTTTGGGGCAAAATTGCAGAAATTTCAATTATTTCAGAAAAAATAGCAGAAATTTTTATATTTGGAAACAAAAAGGCAGAAATTTCTTTTATTTTGGTACAAAATTGCAGAAATTTTTCTTATTTTGGGGCAAAAAGGCAGAAATTTCCCATATTTTGGGGCAAAAATCAGAAATTCCCCTTTTTTTGAGGTAAAAAGGATGAAATTCCCCTTATTTGGGGGCAAACTGCAGACATTTCCCTTATTTTGGGGCAAAATTGAAGAAATTTCATTTAATTCAGGGAAAAAAGGCAGAAATTTTCATATTTTGGGGCAAAAATGCAGAAATTCCTAATCTTTTGTGGCAAAAATGCAGAAATTCTCTTTATTTTGAGGTAAAAAGGCTGAAATTCCCCTTATTTGGGTGCAAAAATTCAGAAATTTCCCTTATTTTGGGGCAAAATTGCAGAAATTTCACTTATGTCAGTGTAATAAGTCAGAAGTTTTTTTTTATTTAGGGGCAAAAAAGACAGAAATTCTCTTTGTTTTGGGGTAAAAAGACAGAAATTCCACTAATTTTGAGGCAAAAAAAATCAGAAATTCCCCTTATTTTGGAGCAAAAATGAAGAAATTTCCATTTTTATGGCATAAACGTATGCATTCGTCTTATTTTGGGGCAAAAAGGCAGAAATTTCTCGTATTTTGGAGCAAAATTGCAGAAATTCCTCTAATTGTGGGGCAAAAAGGCAGAAATTCCCTATATGTTGGGGCATAAAGACAGAAATTTTCCTTATTTTGGGACAGAACTCAGAAATTCCAATTATTTTGCGACAAAATTCCAGAAATTTCTCTTATTTTCGGGCAAAATTGCAGAAATTTCACTTATTTTGGGGAAAATTGCAGTAATTTCACTTATTTAAGGGAAAAAAAGCAGAAATTTTCTTATTTTGGGGTAAAAAGGCAGAAATTTCTTTTATTTTGGTACAAAATTGCAGAAATTTTTTTTATTTTGGGCAAAAGCAGAAATTTCCCATATTTTGGGGCAAAAATGCAGAAATTTCACTTATTTCAGGAAAAAATAGCAGAAATTTTCCTTATTTTGGGGCAATAAAGAGAGAAATTCCCTTTGTTTTGGTGGAAAAAGACAGAAATTCCACTTATTTGGATGCAAAAAAGCCGAAAATCCCCTTATATTGGAGCAAAAATGAAGAAATTTCTTTTTTATATGGCAAAAAGCTATGCATTCTTCTTATTTTCGGGCAAAAAGGCAGAAATTCCCCATATTTTGGAGCAAAATTGCAGAAATTCCCCTAATTGTGGGGCAAAAAGGCAGAAATTCCCTATATGTTGGGGCAAAAAGACAGAAATTCTCATTATTTTGGGGCAAAACTCAGAAATTCCAGTTATTTTGGAGCAAAATTCCAGAAATTTTACTTATTTTAGGGCAAAATTACAGAAATTTCAATTATTTTGGGGCAAAATTGCAGAAATTTCACTTATTTCAAAAAGAAGCAGAAATTTTCTTATTTTGGGGCAAAAAGGCAGAAATTTCTTTTATTTTGGTACAAAATTGCAGAAATTTTTTTTATTTTGGAGCAAAGAGGCGGAAAATTCCCATATTTTTGGGCAAAAATGCAGAAATTCCTTTTATTTTGAGGAAAAAGTCTGAAATTCCCTTTAATTGGGGGCAATAAGGCAGAAATTTCCTTATTTTTGGGCAAAATTGCAAAAATTTAACTTATTTCAGAATAATAAGTCAGAAATTTTTCTTATTTTGGGGCAAAAAGACAGAAATTCCCTTTGTTTTTGAGAAAAAAAAGACAGAAATTCCACTTTTTTAGAGGCAAAAAAGTAGAAATTCCTTTTATTTTGGAGCAAAAATGAAGAAATTTCCCTTTTTTGTGGCAAAAAGTATACATTCCCTTTATTTTCAGGCTAAAAAGCAGAAATTCCCCGTATTTTGGAGCAAAATTGCAGAAATTTCCCTAATTGTGGGGCAAAAAGGCAGAAATTCCCAATATGTTAGGGCAAAAAACAGAAATTCTCCTTATGGTGGGGAAAAACTCACAAATTCTACTTATTTTGGGGCAAAATTCCAGAAATTTTCCTTATTTTGGGGCAAAATTGCAGAAATTTCACTTATTTTGGGGCAAAATTGCAGAAATTTCACTTATTTCAGTGAAAAAAGGCAGAAATTTTCCTTATTTTGGGGCAAAAAGGCAGAAATTCCTAATATTTTGTGGCAAAACTGCAGAAATTCACCTTATTTTGAGGTAAAAATGCTGAAATTCACCTTATTTGGAGGCAAAGAGGCAGAAATTTCCCTTCTTTTTGGGCAAAATTGCAGAAATTTCACTTATTTCAGGGTAATAAGTCAGAAATTTTTCTTATTTTGGGCAAAAAAAGACAGAAATTCTCTTTGTTTTCGGGGAAAAATACATAAATTCCACTTATTTAGAAGCAAAGAAGCAGAAATTCCCCTTATTTTGGGGCAAAATTGCAGAAATTTCACTTACTTCAGGGTAATAAGTCAGAAATTTTCCTTATTTTGGGGCAAAAAAACAGAAATTACCTTTGTTTTGCGGGTAAAGACAGAAATTCCCCTTATTTAGAGGCAAAAATGCAGAAATTCCTCTTATTTTGGAGCAAAATTACAGAAATTTCCCTTTTTTATGGCAAAAAGGTATGCATTCTTCTTATTTTCGGGCAAAAAGGCAGAAATTCCATGTATTTTGGAGCAAAATTGCTGAAATTCCCCTAATTGTGGGGCAAAAAGGCAGAAATTCCCTATATGTTGGGGCATAAAGACAGAAATTCTACTTATTTTGTGTCAAAAATCAGAAATTCCACTTATTTAGGGGCAAAATTCAAAAATTTCACTTATTTTCAGGCAAAATTGCAGAAATTTCACTTATTTTGGGGCAAAATTGCAGAAATTTCACTTATTTCAGAAAAAAAAGCAGAAATTTTTATATTTGGAAGCAAAAAGGCAGAAATTTCTTTTATTTTGGTACAAAATTGCAGAAATTTTTTATATTTTGGGGCAAAAAGCAGAAATTTCCCATATTTTGGGGCAAAAATGCAGAAATTTATCTTTTTTTGAGGTAAAAAGTATGAAATTCCCCTTATTTGGGGGCAAAAAGGCAGACATTTCCTTTATTTTGGGGCAAAATTGAAGAAATTTCACTTATTTCAGTGAAAAAAGGCAGAAATTTTCCTTATTTTGGGGCAAAAAGGCAGAAATTCCTAATATTTTGTGGCAAAAATGCAGAATTTCCCGTTATTTTAAGGTAAAACGGCTGAAATTCACCTTAATGGGGGGAAAAAGAAGAAATTTCCCTTTTTGGGGGGCAAAATTGCAGAAATTTCACTTATTTCAGGGTAATAAGTCAGAAATTTTCCTTATTTTGGGCAAAAAAAGACAGAAATTCCCTTTTTTTTGGGGGGAAAAATACATAAATTCCACTTATTTAGAGGCAAAAAAACAGAAATTCCCCTTATTTTGGGGCAAAATTACAGAAATTTCACTTATTTCATGGAAATAAGTCAGAAATTTTCTTTATTTTGAGGCAAAAAAACAGAAATTACCTTTGTTTTCTGGGAAAAAGACAGAAATTCCACTTATTTAGAGGCAAAAAAGCAGAAATTCCCCTTATTTTGGAGCAAAATTGCAGTAATTTCCCTTTTTTATGGCAAAAAGTTATGCATTCTTCTTATTTTCGGGCAAAAAAGCAGAAATTCCCCGTATTTTGGAGCAAAATTGCAGAAATTCTTCTAATTGTGGGGCAAAAAGGCAGAAATTCCCTATATTTTGGGGCAAAAAGACAGAAATTCTTCTTATTTTGGGTCAAAACTCAGAAATTCCACTTATTTTGGGGCAAAATTCCAAAAATTTCACTTATTTTGGGGCAAAATTGCAGAAATTTCACTTATTTTGGGGCAAAATTGCAGAAATTTCACTTATTTCAGAAAAAAAGGCAGAAATTTTTATATTTGGAAGCAAAAAGGCAGAAATTTCTTTTATTTTGGTACAAAATTGCAGAAATTTTTCTTATTTTGGGGCAAAAAGGCAGAAATTTCCCTTTTTTTGAGGTAAAAAGGATGAAATTCCCCTTATTTGGGGGCAAAAAGGCAGACATTTCCCTTATTTTGGGGCAAAATTGCAGAAATTTCACTTATTTCAGGGTAATAAGTCAGAAATTTTTTCTATTTTGGGCAAAAAAAGACAGAAATTCCCTTTGTTTTGGGGGAAAAATACATAAATTCCACTTATTTAGAGGCAAAAAAGCAGTAATTCCCCTTATTTTGGGGCAAAATTGCAGAAATTTCACTTACTTCGGTAATAAGTCAGAAATTTTCCTTATTTTGGGGCAAAAAAACAGAAATTACCTTTGTTTTGGGGGGAAAAGACAGAAATTCCACTTATTTAGGGGCAAAAATGCAGAAATTCCCCTTATTTTGGAGCAAAATTACAGAAATTTCCCTTTTTTATGGCAAAAAGGTATGCATTCTTCTTATTTTCAGGCAAAAAGGCAGAAATTCCCCGTATTTTGGAGCAAAATTGCAGAAATTAACCAAATTGTGGGGCAAAAATGCAGAAATTCCCTATATGTTGGGGCAAAAAGACAGAAATTCTCTTTATTTTGGGGCAAAACTCAGAAATTCCACTCATTTTGGGGCAAAATATCAGAAATTTCCCTTATTTTGGGGCAAAATTCCAGAAATTTAACTTATTTGGGGGCAAAATTGCAGAAATTTCACTTATTTTGGGGCAAAATTGCAGAAATTTCACTTATTTTGGGGCAAAATTGCAGAAATTTCACTTATTTCAGAAAAAAAAAGCAGAAATTTTATATTTGGAAGCAAAAAGGCAGAAATATCTTTTATTTTGGTATAAAATTGCAGAAATTTTTTCATATTTTGGGCCAAAAAGGCAGAAATTTCCCATATTTTGGGGCAAAAATTCAGAAATTCCCCCTTTTTGAGGTAAAAACAATGAAATTCCCCTTATTTGGGGGCAAAAAGGAAGACATTTCCCTTATTTTTGGGCAAAATTGAAGAAATCTCACTTATTTCAGAGAAAAAAGGCAGAAATTTTCCTTTCTTGGGGCAAAAATGCAGAAATTCCTAATCTTTTGTGGCAAAAATACAGAAATTCCTTTTATTTTGAGGTAAAAAGGCTGAAATTCCCCTTATTTGGGGGCAAAAATGCAGAAATTTCCCTTATTTTGGGGCAAAATTGCAGAAATTTCACTTATGTCAGTGTAATAAGTCAGAAATTTTTTTTATTTAGGGGCAAAAAAGACAGAAATTCCCTTTTTTGGGGGGGAAAAAGACAGAAAATCCACTAATTTAGAGGCAAAAAAAGCAGAAATTCCCCTTATTTTGGAGCAAAAATGAAGAAATTTCCATTTTTATGGCAAAATGTATGCATTCTTCTTATTTTGGGGCAAAAAGGAAGATATTTCTGTATTTTGGAGCAAAATTGCAGAAATTCCTCTAATTGTGGGGCAAAAATGCAGAAATTCCCTATATGTTGGGGCATAAAGACAGAAATTCTTCTTATTTTGGGGCAAAACTCAGAAATTCCAATTATGCGGCAAAATTCCAAAAATTTCTCTTATTTTGGGGTAAAATTGCAGAAATTTCAATTATTTTGGGAAAAATTGCAGAAATTTCACTTATTTAAGGGAAAAAAAGCAGAAATTTTCTTATTTTGGGGCAAAAAGGCAGAAATTTCTTTTATTTTGGTACAAAATTGCAGAAATTTTTTTTTATTTTGGAGCAAAAAGGCAGAAATTTCCCATATTTTGGGGCAAAAATGCAGAAATTCCTCTTATTTTGAGGAAAAAGGCTGAAATTCCCCTTAATTGGGGGCAATAAGGCAGTAATTTCCTTATTTTGGGGCAAAATTGCAAAAATTTAACTTATTTCAGGGTAATAAGTCAGAAATTTTTTTTTATTTTGGGGCAAAAAGAGAGAAATTCCCTTTGTTTTTGAGAAAAAAAAGACAGAAATTCCACTTTTTTAGAGGCAAAAAAGCAGAAATTCCTTTTATTTTGGAGCAAAAATGAAGAAATTTTTCTTTTTTGTGGCAAAAGGTATACAATCCCTTTATTTTCGGCTAAAAAGCATAAATTCCCCGTATTTTGGAGCAAAATAGCAGAAATTCCCCTAATTGTGGGGCAAAAAGGCAGAAATTCCCTATATGTTAGGGCAAAAAACAGAAATTCTACTTATTGTGGGGCAAAACTCAGAAATTCCACTTATTTTGGGGCAAAATTCCAGAAATTTCCCTTATTTTGGGGCAAAATCGCAGAAATTTCACTATTTTGGGGCAAAATTGCAGAAATTTAACTTATTTCAGGGAAAAAAGGCAGAAATTTTCCTTATTTTGGGGCAAAAAGGCAGAAATTCCTAATATTTTGTGGCAAAAATGCAGAAATTCCCCTTATTATGAGGTAAAAAGGCTGAAATTCACCTTATTTGGGGGCAAAAAGGCAGAAATTTCCCTTATTTTGGGACAAATTTGCAGAAATTTCACTTATTTCAGGGTAATAAGTCAGAAATTTTTCTAATTTTGGGCAAAAAAAGACAGAAATTCCCTTTGTTTTGGGTCAAAAATACATAAATTCTACTTATTTAGAGGCAAAAAAACAGAAATTCCCCTTATTTTGGGGCAAAATTACAGAAGTTTCACTTATTTCATGGAAATAAGTCAGAAATTTTCTTTATTTTGAGGCAAAAAAACAGAAATTACCTTTGTTTTCTGGGAAAAAGACAGAAATTCCACTTATTTAGAGGCAAAAAAGCAGAAATTCCCCTTATTTTGGAGCAAAATTGCAGTAATTTCCCTTTTTTATGGCAAAAAGTTATGCATTCTTCTTATTTTCGGGCAAAAAAGCAGAAATTCCCCGTATTTTGGAGCAAAATTGCAGAAATTCTTCTAATTGTGGGGCAAAAAGGCAGAAATTCCCTATATTTTGGGGCAAAAAGACAGAAATTCTTCTTATTTTGGGTCAAAACTCAGAAATTCCACTTATTTTGGGGCAAAATTCCAAAAATTTCACTTATTTTGGGGCAAAATTGCAGAAATTTCACTTATTTTGGGGCAAAATTGCAGAAATTTCACTTATTTCAGAAAAAAAGGCAGAAATTTTTATATTTGGAAGCAAAAAGGCAGAAATTTCTTTTATTTTGGTACAAAATTGCAGAAATTTTTCTTATTTTGGGGCAAAAAGGCAGAAATTTCCCTTTTTTTGAGGTAAAAAGGATGAAATTCCCCTTATTTGGGGGCAAAAAGGCAGACATTTCCCTTATTTTGGGGCAAAATTGCAGAAATTTCACTTATTTCAGGGTAATAAGTCAGAAATTTTTTCTATTTTGGGCAAAAAAAGACAGAAATTCCCTTTGTTTTGGGGGAAAAATACATAAATTCCACTTATTTAGAGGCAAAAAAGCAGAAATTCCCCTTATTTTGGGGCAAAATTGCAGAAATTTCACTTACTTCGGTAATAAGTCAGAAATTTTCCTTATTTTGGGGCAAAAAAACAGAAATTACCTTTGTTTTGGGGGGAAAAGACAGAAATTCCACGTATTTAGAGGCAAAAATGCAGATATTCCCCTTATTTTGGAGCAAAATTACAGAAATTTCCCTTTTTTATGGCAAAAAGGTATGCATTCTTCTTATTTTCAGGCAAAAAGGCAGAAATTCCCGGTATTTTGGAGCAAAATTGCAGAAATTAACCAAATTGTGGGGCAAAAATGCAGAAATTCCCTATATGTTGGGGCAAAAAGACAGAAATTCTCCTTATTTTGGGGCAAAACTCAGAAATTCCACTCATTTTGGGGCAAAATATCAGAAATTTCCCTTATTTTGGGGCAAAATTCCAGAAATTTAACTTATTTGGGGGCAAAATTGCAGAAATTTCACTTATTTTGGGGCAAAATTGCAGAAATTTCACTTATTTTGGGGCAAAATTGCAGAAATTTCACTTATTTCAGAAAAAAAAAGCAGAAATTTTTATATTTGGAAGCAAAAAGGCAGAAATATCTTTTATTTTGGTATAAAATTGCAGAAATTTTTTCATATTTTGGGCCAAAAAGGCAGAAATTTCCCATATTTTGGGGCAAAAATTCAGAAATTCCCCCTTTTTGAGGTAAAAACGATGAAATTCCCCTTATTTGGGGGCAAAAAGGAAGACATTTCCCTTATTTTTGGGCAAAATTGAAGAAATTTCACTTATTTCAGAGAAAAAAGGCAGAAATTTTCCTTTCTTGGGGCAAAAATGCAGAAATTCCTAATCTTTTGTGGCAAAAATGCAGAAATTCCTTTTATTTTGAGGTAAAAAGGCTGAAATTCCCCTTATTTGGGGGCAAAAATGCAGAAATTTCCCTTATTTTGGGGCAAAATTGCAGAAATTTCACTTATGTCAGTGTAATAAGTCAGAAATTTTTTTTATTTAGGGGCAAAAAAGACAGAAATTCCCTTTTTTGGGGGGGAAAAAGACAGAAAATCCACTAATTTAGAGGCAAAAAAAGCAGAAATTCCCCTTATTTTGGAGCAAAAATGAAGAAATTTCCATTTTTATGGCAAAATGTATGCATTCTTCTTATTTTGGGGCAAAAAGGAAGATATTTCTGTATTTTGGAGCAAAATTGCAGAAATTCCTCTAATTGTGGGGCAAAAATGCAGAAATTCCCTATATGTTGGGGCATAAAGACAGAAATTCTTCTTATTTTGGGGCAAAACTCAGAAATTCCAATTATGCGGCAAAATTCCAAAAATTTCTCTTATTTTGGGGTAAAATTGCAGAAATTTCAATTATTTTGGGAAAAATTGCAGAAATTTCACTTATTTAAGGGAAAAAAAGCAGAAATTTTCTTATTTTGGGGCAAAAAGGCAGAAATTTCTTTTATTTTGGTACAAAATTGCAGAAATTTTTTTTTATTTTGGAGCAAAAAGGCAGAAATTTCCCATATTTTGGGGCAAAAATGCAGAAATTCCTCTTATTTTGAGGAAAAAGGCTGAAATTCCCCTTAATTGGGGGCAATAAGGCAGTAATTTCCTTATTTTGGGGCAAAATTGCAAAAATTTAACTTATTTCAGGGTAATAAGTCAGAAATTTTTTTTTATTTTGGGGCAAAAAGAGAGAAATTCCCTTTGTTTTTGAGAAAAAAAAGACAGAAATTCCACTTTTTTAGAGGCAAAAAAGCAGAAATTCCTTTTATTTTGGAGCAAAAATGAAGAAATTTTTCTTTTTTGTGGCAAAAGGTATACAATCCCTTTATTTTCGGCTAAAAAGCATAAATTCCCCGTATTTTGGAGCAAAATAGCAGAAATTCCCCTAATTGTGGGGCAAAAAGGCAGAAATTCCCTATATGTTAGGGCAAAAAACAGAAATTCTACTTATTGTGGGGCAAAACTCAGAAATTCCACTTATTTTGGGGCAAAATTCCAGAAATTTCCCTTATTTTGGGGCAAAATCGCAGAAATTTCACTATTTTGGGGCAAAATTGCAGAAATTTAACTTATTTCAGGGAAAAAAGGCAGAAATTTTCCTTATTTTGGGGCAAAAAGGCAGAAATTCCTAATATTTTGTGGCAAAAATGCAGAAATTCCCCTTATTATGAGGTAAAAAGGCTGAAATTCACCTTATTTGGGGGCAAAAAGGCAGAAATTTCCCTTATTTTGGGACAAATTTGCAGAAATTTCACTTATTTCAGGGTAATAAGTCAGAAATTTTTCTAATTTTGGGCAAAAAAAGACAGAAATTCCCTTTGTTTTGGGTCAAAAATACATAAATTCTACTTATTTAGAGGCAAAAAAACAGAAATTCCCCTTATTTTGGGGCAAAATTACAGAAGTTTCACTTATTTCATGGAAATAAGTCAGAAATTTTCTTTATTTTGAGGCAAAAAAACAGAAATTACCTTTGTTTTCTGGGAAAAAGACAGAAATTCCACTTATTTAGAGGCAAAAAAGCAGAAATTCCCCTTATTTTGGAGCAAAATTGCAGTAATTTCCCTTTTTTATGGCAAAAAGTTATGCATTCTTCTTATTTTCGGGCAAAAAAGCAGAAATTCCCCGTATTTTGGAGCAAAATTGCAGAAATTCTTCTAATTGTGGGGCAAAAAGGCAGAAATTCCCTATATTTTGGGGCAAAAAGACAGAAATTCTTCTTATTTTGGGTCAAAACTCAGAAATTCCACTTATTTTGGGGCAAAATTCCAAAAATTTCACTTATTTTGGGGCAAAATTGCAGAAATTTCACTTATTTTGGGGCAAAATTGCAGAAATTTCACTTATTTCAGAAAAAAAGGCAGAAATTTTTATATTTGGAAGCAAAAAGGCAGAAATTTCTTTTATTTTGGTACAAAATTGCAGAAATTTTTCTTATTTTGGGGCAAAAAGGCAGAAATTTCCCTTTTTTTGAGGTAAAAAGGATGAAATTCCCCTTATTTGGGGGCAAAAAGGCAGACATTTCCCTTATTTTGGGGCAAAATTGCAGAAATTTCACTTATTTCAGGGTAATAAGTCAGAAATTTTTTCTATTTTGGGCAAAAAAAGACAGAAATTCCCTTTGTTTTGGGGGAAAAATACATAAATTCCACTTATTTAGAGGCAAAAAAGCAGAAATTCCCCTTATTTTGGGGCAAAATTGCAGAAATTTCACTTACTTCGGTAATAAGTCAGAAATTTTCCTTATTTTGGGGCAAAAAAACAGAAATTACCTTTGTTTTGGGGGGAAAAGACAGAAATTCCACGTATTTAGAGGCAAAAATGCAGATATTCCCCTTATTTTGGAGCAAAATTACAGAAATTTCCCTTTTTTATGGCAAAAAGGTATGCATTCTTCTTATTTTCAGGCAAAAAGGCAGAAATTCCCGGTATTTTGGAGCAAAATTGCAGAAATTAACCAAATTGTGGGGCAAAAATGCAGAAATTCCCTATATGTTGGGGCAAAAAGACAGAAATTCTCCTTATTTTGGGGCAAAACTCAGAAATTCCACTCATTTTGGGGCAAAATATCAGAAATTTCCCTTATTTTGGGGCAAAATTCCAGAAATTTAACTTATTTGGGGGCAAAATTGCAGAAATTTCACTTATTTTGGGGCAAAATTGCAGAAATTTCACTTATTTTGGGGCAAAATTGCAGAAATTTCACTTATTTCAGAAAAAAAAAGCAGAAATTTTTATATTTGGAAGCAAAAAGGCAGAAATATCTTTTATTTTGGTATAAAATTGCAGAAATTTTTTCATATTTTGGGCCAAAAAGGCAGAAATTTCCCATATTTTGGGGCAAAAATTCAGAAATTCCCCCTTTTTGAGGTAAAAACGATGAAATTCCCCTTATTTGGGGGCAAAAAGGAAGACATTTCCCTTATTTTTGGGCAAAATTGAAGAAATTTCACTTATTTCAGAGAAAAAAGGCAGAAATTTTCCTTTCTTGGGGCAAAAATGCAGAAATTCCTAATCTTTTGTGGCAAAAATGCAGAAATTCCTTTTATTTTGAGGTAAAAAGGCTGAAATTCCCCTTATTTGGGGGCAAAAATGCAGAAATTTCCCTTATTTTGGGGCAAAATTGCAGAAATTTCACTTATGTCAGTGTAATAAGTCAGAAATTTTTTTTATTTAGGGGCAAAAAAGACAGAAATTCCCTTTTTTGGGGGGGAAAAAGACAGAAAATCCACTAATTTAGAGGCAAAAAAAGCAGAAATTCCCCTTATTTTGGAGCAAAAATGAAGAAATTTCCATTTTTATGGCAAAATGTATGCATTCTTCTTATTTTGGGGCAAAAAGGAAGATATTTCTGTATTTTGGAGCAAAATTGCAGAAATTCCTCTAATTGTGGGGCAAAAATGCAGAAATTCCCTATATGTTGGGGCATAAAGACAGAAATTCTTCTTATTTTGGGGCAAAACTCAGAAATTCCAATTATGCGGCAAAATTCCAAAAATTTCTCTTATTTTGGGGTAAAATTGCAGAAATTTCAATTATTTTGGGAAAAATTGCAGAAATTTCACTTATTTAAGGGAAAAAAAGCAGAAATTTTCTTATTTTGGGGCAAAAAGGCAGAAATTTCTTTTATTTTGGTACAAAATTGCAGAAATTTTTTTTATTTTGGAGCAAAAAGGCAGAAATTTCCCATATTTTGGGGCAAAAATGCAGAAATTCCTCTTATTTTGAGGAAAAAGGCTGAAATTCCCCTTAATTGGGGGCAATAAGGCAGTAATTTCCTTATTTTGGGGCAAAATTGCAAAAATTTAACTTATTTCAGGGTAATAAGTCAGAAATTTTTTTTTATTTTGGGGCAAAAAGAGAGAAATTCCCTTTGTTTTTGAGAAAAAAAAGACAGAAATTCCACTTTTTTAGAGGCAAAAAAGCAGAAATTCCTTTTATTTTGGAGCAAAAATGAAGAAATTTTTCTTTTTTGTGGCAAAAGGTATACAATCCCTTTATTTTCGGCTAAAAAGCATAAATTCCCCGTATTTTGGAGCAAAATAGCAGAAATTCCCCTAATTGTGGGGCAAAAAGGCAGAAATTCCCTATATGTTAGGGCAAAAAACAGAAATTCTACTTATTGTGGGGCAAAACTCAGAAATTCCACTTATTTTGGGGCAAAATTCCAGAAATTTCCCTTATTTTGGGGCAAAATCGCAGAAATTTCACTATTTTGGGGCAAAATTGCAGAAATTTAACTTATTTCAGGGAAAAAAGGCAGAAATTTTCCTTATTTTGGGGCAAAAAGGCAGAAATTCCTAATATTTTGTGGCAAAAATGCAGAAATTCCCCTTATTATGAGGTAAAAAGGCTGAAATTCACCTTATTTGGGGGCAAAAAGGCAGAAATTTCCCTTATTTTGGGACAAATTTGCAGAAATTTCACTTATTTCAGGGTAATAAGTCAGAAATTTTTCTAATTTTGGGCAAAAAAAGACAGAAATTCCCTTTGTTTTGGGTCAAAAATACATAAATTCTACTTATTTAGAGGCAAAGAAGCAGAAATTCCCCTTATTTTGGGGCAAAATTGCAGAAATTTCACTTACTTCAGGGTAATAAGTCAGAAATTTTCCTTATTTTGGGGCAAAAAAACAGAAATTACCTTTGTTTTGGGGGAAAACGACAGAAATTCCACTTATTTAGAGGCAAAAAAGCAGAAATTCCCCTTATTATGTAGCATAAATGAAGAAATTTCCCTTTTTTATGGCAAAAAGTTATGCATTCTTCTTATTTTCGGGCAAAAAACCAGAAATTCCCCGTATTTTGGAGTAAAATTGCAGAAATTCCCCTAATTGTGGGGCAAAAAGGCAGAAATTCCCTATATGTTGGGGCAAAAAGACAGAAATTCTCCTTATTTTGGGTCAATTCTAAGAAATTCCACTTATTTTGGGGCAAAATTCCAGAAATTTCACTTATTTTGGGGCAAAATTGCAGAAATTTCACTTATTTTGGGGCAAAATTGCAGAAATTTCACTTATTTCAGAAAAAAAAGCAGAAATTTTTATATTTGGAAGCAAAAACGCAGAAATTTCTTTTATTTTGGTACAAAATTGCAGAAATTTTTCTTATTTTGGGGCAAAAAGGCAGAAATTTCCCATATTTTGGGGCATAATTGCAGAAATTTCAATTATTTTGAAGCAAAATTGCAGAAATTTCACTTATTTCAGTCAAAAAATGCAGAAATTTTCCTTATTTTTGGGCAAAAAGGCAGAAATTCCTAATATTTTGTGGCAAAAATGCAGAAATTCTCCTTATTTTGAGGTAAAAAGGCTGAAATTCATCTTATTTGGGGGCAAAAAGGCAAAAATTTCTCTTCTCTTGGGGCAAAATTGCAGAAATTTCACTTATTTCAGGGTAATAAGTCAGAAATTTTTCTTTATTTTGTGCAAAAAAAGACAGAAATTTCTTTTGTTTTGGGGTAAAAATACATAAATTCCACTTATTTAGAGGTAAAAAAGCAGAAATTCCCCTTATTTTGGGGCAAAATTGCAGAAATTTCACTTACTTCAGGGTAATAAGTCAGAAATTTTCCATATTTTGGGGCAAAAAAACAGAAATTACCTTTGTTTTTGGGGAAAAAGACCGAAATTCCACTTATTTAGAGGCAAAAAAGCAGAAATTCCCCTTATTTTGGAGCAAAATTACAGAAATTTCCCTTTTTTATGGCAAAAAGTTATGCATTCTTCTTATTTTCGGGCAAAAAGGCAGAAATTCCCCGTATTTTGGAGCAAAATTGCTGAAATTCCCCTAATTGTGGGGCGAAAAGGCAGAAATTCCCTATATGTTTGGGCAAAAAGACAGAAATTCTACTTATTTTTGGGTCAAAACTCAGAAATTCCACTTATTTTGGGGCAAAATTCCAGAAATTTCACTTATTTTGGGGCAAAATTGCAGAAATTTCACTTATTTCAGAAAAAAAAGCAGAAATTTTTATATTTGGAAGCAAAAAGACAGAAATTTCTTTTATTTTGGTACAAAATTGCAGAAATTTTTCTTATTTCGGGGCAAAAAGGCTGAAATTTCCCATATTTTGGGGCAAAAATGCAGAAATTTCCCTTTTTTTGAGGTAAAAAGGATGAAAATCCCCTTATTTGGGGGCAAAAAGGCAGACATTTCCCTTATTTTGGGGCAAAATTGAAGAAATTTCACTTATTTCAGGGAAAAAAGGCAGATATTTTCATATTTTGCGGCAAAAATGCAGAAATTCCTAATC
This sequence comes from Micromys minutus, assembly GCF_963924665.1. Taxonomy (NCBI): domain Eukaryota; kingdom Metazoa; phylum Chordata; class Mammalia; order Rodentia; family Muridae; genus Micromys; species Micromys minutus. Next base: position 2,169,063 of record NW_027667262.1, read on the forward strand.
TTTTGTGGCAAAAATGCAGAAATTCCTTTTATTTTGAGGTAAAAAGGCTGAAATTCCCCTTATTTGGGGGCAAAAATTCAGAAATTTCCCTTATTTTGGGGCAAAATTGCAGAAATTTCACTTATGTCTGTGTAATAAGTCAGATTTTTTTTTTTATTTAGGGGCAAAAAAGACAGAAATTCCCTTTTTTTGGGGTAAAAAGACAGAAATTCCACTAATTTAGAGGCAAAAAAATCAGAAATTCCCCTTATTTTGGAGCAAAAATGAAGAAATTTCCATTTTTATGGCAAAAACGTATGCATTCGTCTTATTTTGGGGCAAAAAAGCAGAAATTTCTCGTATTTTGGAGCAAAATTGCAGAAATTCCTCTAATTGTTGGGCAAAAAGGCAGAAATTCCCTATATGTTGGGGCATAAAGACAGAAATTCTCTTTATTTTGGGGCAGAACTCAGATATTCCAATTATTTTGCGACAAAATTCCAGAAATTTCTCTTATTTTCGGGCAAGATTGCAGAAATTTCACTTATTTTGGGGAAAATTGCAGAAATTTCACTTATTTAAGGGAAAAAAAGCAGAAATTTTCTTATTTTGGGGGAAAAAGTCAGAAATTTCTTTTATTTTGGTACAAAATTGCAGAAATTTTTTTTATTTTGGGCAAAAGCAGAAATTTCCCATATTTTGGGGCAAAAATGCAGAAATTTCACTTATTTCAGGAAAAAATAGCAGAAATTTTCCTTATTTTGGGGCAAAAAAGAGAGAAATTCCCTTTGTTTTGGTGGAAAAAGACAGAAATACCACTTATTTAGATGCAAAAAAGCAGAAATTCCCCTTATTTTGGAGCAAAAATGAAGAAATTTCCTTTTTCTATGGCAAAAAGCTATGCATTCTTTTTATTTTTGAGCAAAAAGGCAGAAATTCCCCATATTTTGGAGCAAAATTACAGAAATTCCTCTAATTGTGGGGCAAAAAGGCAGAAATTCCCTATATGTTGGGGCAAAAAGACAGAAATTCTCATTATTTTGGGGCAAAACTCAGAAATTCCACTTATTTTGGAGCAAAATTCCAGAAATCTCACTTATTTTAGGGCAAAATTGCAGAAATTTCAGTTATTTTGGGGCAAAATTGCAGAAATTTCACTTATTTAAAAAAAAAAGCAGAAATTTTCTTATTTTGGGGCAAAAAGGCAGAAATTTCTTTTATTTTGGTACAAAATTGCAGAAATTTTTTTTATTTTGGAGCAAAGAGGCAGAAAATTCCCATATTTTGGGGCAAAAATGCAGAAATTCCCCTTATTTTGAGGAAAAAGGCTGAAATTCTTCTTAATTGGGGGCAATAAGGCAGAAATTTCTTTATTTTGGGGCAAAATTGCAAAAATTTAACTTATTTCAGGGTAATAAGTCAGAAATTTTTCTTATTTTGGGGCAAAAAGACAGAAATTCCCTTTGTTTTTGAGAAAAAAAGAAAGAAATTCCACTCTTTTAGAGGCAAAAAAGTAGAAATTCCTTTTATTTTGGAGCAAAAATGAAGAAATTTCCCTTTTTTGTGGCAAAAAGTATACATTCCCTTTATTTTCAGGCTAAAAAGCTGAAATTCCCGGTATTTTGGAGCAAAATTGAAGAAATTCCCCTAATTGTGGGGCAAAAAGGCAGAAATTCCCAATATGTTAGGGCAAAAAACAGAAATTCTCCTTATTGTGGGGAAAAACTCACAAATTCCACTTATTTTGGGGCAAAATTCCAGAATTTTCCCTTATTTTGTGGCAAAATTGCCGGAATTTCACTTATTTTGGGGCAAAATTGCAGAAATTTCACTTATTTCAGTGAAAAAAGGCAGAAATTTTACTTATTTTCGGGCAAAAAGGCAGAAATTCCTAATATTGTGTGGCAAAAATGCAGAAATTCCCCTTATTTTGAGGTAAAAATGCTGAAATTCACCTTATTTGGAGGCAAAGAGGCAGAAATGCCCTTTCTTTTTGGGCAAAATTGCAGAAATTTCACTTATTTCAGGGTAATAAGTCAGAAATTTTTCTTATTTTGGGCAAAAAAAGACAGAAATTCCCTTTGTTTTCGGGGAAAAATACATAAATTCCACTTATTTAGAAGCAAAGAAGCAGAAATTCCCCTTATTTTGGGGCAAAATTGCAGAAATTTCACTTACTTCTGGGTAATAAGTCAGAAATTTTCCTTATTTTGGGGCAAAAATACAGAAATTACCTTTGTTTTGGGGGAAAAAGACAGAAATTCCACTTATTTAGAGGCAAAAAAGCAGAAATTTCCCTTATTTTGGAGCAAAAATAAATTTCCCTTTTTTATGGCAAAAAGTTATGCATTCTTCTTATTTTCGGGCAAAAAGGCAGAAATTCCCCGTATTTTGGAGCAAAATTGCTGAAATTCCCCTAATTGTGGGGCGAAAAGGCAGAAATTCCCTATATGTTGGGGCAAAAAGACAGAAATTCTACTTATTTTTGGGTCAAAACTCAGAAATTCCACTAATTTTGGAGCAAAATTCCAGAAATTTCACTTATTTTGGGGCAAAATTGCAGAAATTTCACTTATTTCAGAAAAAAAGCAGAAATTTTTATATTTGGAAGCAAAAAAACAGAAATTTCTTTTTTTTGGTACAAAATTGCAGAAATTTTTCTTATTTTGGGGCAAAAAGGCAGAAATTTCCCATATTTTGGGGCAAAAATGCAGAAATTCCCTTTTTTTGAGGTAAAAAGGATGAAATTCCCCTTATTTGGGGGCAAAAAGGCAGACATTTCCCTTATTTTGGGGCAAAATAGCAGAAATTTAACTTATTTCAGGAAAAACAGGCAGAAATTTTCTTTATTTTGGGGCAAAAAGCTGAAATTCCTAATCTTTTGTGGCAAAAATGCAGAAATTCCCTTTATTTTGAGGTAAAAAGGCTGAAATTCCCCTTATTTGGGGGCAAAAATGCAGAAATTTCCCTTATTTTCGGGCAAAATTGCAGAAATTTTACTTATGTCAGTGTAATAAGTCAGAAATTTTTTTTATTTAGGGGCAAAAAAGAACAGAAATTCCCTTTGTTTTGGGGGAAAAAGACAGAAAATCCACTAATTTAGAGGCAAAAAAAGCAGAAATTCCCCTTATTTTGGAGCAAAAATGAAGAAATTTTCTTTTTTATGGCTAAAAGGTATGCATTATTCTTATTTTGGGGCAAAAAGGCAGAAATTTCCCGTATTTTGGAGCAAAATTGCAGAAATTCCTCTAATAGTGGGGCAAAAAGGCAGAAATTCCCTATATGTTGGGGCATAAAGACAGAAATTCTCTTTATTTTTGGGCAAAACTCAGAAATTCCAATTATTTTGCGGCAAAATTCCAGAAATTTCTCTTATTTTGGGGCAAAATTGCAGAAATTTTACTTATTTTGGGGAAAATTGCAGAAATTTCACTTATTTAAGGGAAAAAGAGCAGAAATTTTCTTATTTTGGGGCAAAAAGCCAGAAATTTCTTTTATTTTGGTACAAAATTTCAGAAATTTTTTGTATTTTGGGCAAAAAGGCAGAAATTTCCCATATTTTGGGGCAAAAATGCTGAAATTTCACTTATTTCAGGAAAAAAATGCAGAAATTTTCCTTATTTTGGGGCAGAAAAGACAGAAATTCTCTTTGTTTTGGGGGAAAAGACAGAAATTCCACTTATTTAGATGCAAAAAAGCAGAAATTCCCCTTATTTTGGAACAAAAATGAAGAAATTTCCTTTTTCTATGGCAAAAAGCTATGCATTCTTCTTATTTTCGGGCAAAAAGGCATAAATTCCCCATATTTTGGAGCAAAATTGCAGAAATTCCCCTAATTGTGGGGCAAAAAGGCAGAAATTCCCTATAATTTGGGGAAAAAAGGCAGAAATTGACTATATGTTGGGGCAAAAAGACAGAAATTCTCCTTATTTTGGGTCAAAACTCAGAAATTCCACTTATTTTGGGGCAAAATTCCAGAAATTTCACTTATTTTGGGGCAAAATTGCAGAAATTTCACTTATTTTGGGGCAAAATTGCAGAAATTTCACTTATTTCAGAATAAAAGGCAGAAATTTTTATATTTGGAAGCAAAAAGGCAGAAATTTCTTTTATTTTGGTACAAAATTGCAGAAATTTTTTATATTTTGGAGCAAAAAGGCAGAAATTTCCCATATTTTGTGGCAAAAATGCAGAAATTCCCCTTTTTTGAGGTAAAAAGGATGAAATTCCCCTTATTTGGGGGCAAAAAGGCAGACATTTCCCTTATTTTGGGGTAAAATTGAAGAAATTTCACTTATTTCAGGGTAATAAGTCAGAAATTTTTCTTATTTTGGGGCAAAAAAGCAGAAATTCCTAATCTTTTGGGCAAAAATGCTGAAATTCCCCTTATTTTGAGGTAAAAAGGCTGAAATTCCCCTTATTAGGGGGCAAAAATGCAGAAATTTCCCTTATTTTGGGGCAAAATTGCAGAAATTTCCCTTATTTTTGGGCAAAATTGCAGAAATTTCCCTTATTTTGGGGCAAAATTGCAGAAATTTCACTTATTTCAGGGAAAAATGCAAAAATTTTTCTTATTTTGGGGCAAAAAAGCAGAAATTCCTAATCTTTTGTGGCAAAAATGCAGAAATTCTTTTTATTTTGAGGTAAAAAGGCTGAAATTCCCCTTATTAGGGGGCAAAAATGCAAAAATTTCCCTTATTTTGGGGAAAAATTGCAGAAATTTCACTTATATTTGGACAAAATTGCAGAAATTTCACTTATGGCAGGGAAAAAATGCAGAAATTTTCCTTATTTTGGGGCAAAAAGGCAGAAATTTTTAATATTTTGTGGCAAAAATGCAGAAATTCCCTTTATTTTGAGGTAAAAGGGTGAAATTCCTCTTATTTGAGTGCAAAAAGGCAGAAATTTCCCTTATTTTGGGGCAAAATTGCAGAAATTTCACTGATTTCAGGGAAAAAAGGCAGAAATTTTTCTTATTTTGGGGCAAAAAGCAGAAATTCCTAATCTTTTGTGGCAAAAATGCAGAAATTCTCCTTATTTTGAGGTAAAAAGGCTGAAATTCCCCTTATTTGGGGGCAAAAATAAAGAAATTTCCCTTATTTTGGGGCAAATTGCAGAAATTTCACTTATGTCAGTGTAATAAGTCAGAAATTTTTTTTATTTAGGGGCAAAAAAACAGAAATTCCCTTTGTTTTGGGGGAAAAAGACAGAAATTCCACTAATTTAGAGGCAAAAAAAGCAAAAATTCCCCTTATTTTGGAGAAAAAATGAAGAAATTTCCCTTTTTTATGGCAAAAAAGGTATGCATTCTTCTTATTTTGGGGCAAAAAGGCAGAAATTTCCCATATTTTGGAGCAAAATTGCAGAAATTCCTCTAATCATAAGGCAAAAAGGCAGAAATTTCCTATATGTTGAAGCATAAAGACAGAAATTCTCCTTATTTTGGGGCAAAACTCAGAAACTCCAATTATTTTGCGGCAAAATTCCAGAAATTTCCCTTATTTTGGGGCAAAATTGCAGAAATTTCACTTATTTAAGGGAAAAAAGCAGAAATTTTCTTATTTTGGGGCAAAAAGGCAGAAATTTCTTTTATTTTGGTACAAAATTGCAGAAATTTTTTTTATTTTGGGCAAAAAGGCAGAAATTTACATTATTTTGAGGCAAAAATGCAGAAATTTCACTTATTTCAGGGAAAAAGGCAGAAATTTTTCTTATTTTGGGGCAAAAAATACAGAAATTCCCTTTGTTTTGGCGGAAAAAGACAGAAATTCCACTTATTTAAATGCAAAAAAGCAGAAATTCTCCTTATTTTGGAGCAAAAATGAAGAAATTTCACTTTTTTATGGCAAAAAGCTATGCATTCTTCTTATTTTCGGGCAAAAAAGCAGAAATTCCCTATATTTTGGAGCAAAATTGCAGAAATTCCCCTAAATGTGGGGCAAAAAGGCAGAAATTCCCTATATGTTGGGGCAAAAAGAAAGAAATTCTCATTATTTTGGGGCAAAACTCAGAAATTCCACTTATTTTGGAGCAAAATTCCAGAAATTTAACTTATTTGGGGGCAAAATTGCAGAAATTTAATTTTTTTTGGGGTAAAATTGCAGAAATTTCACTTATTTCATAAAAAAAGCAGAAATTTTCTTATTTTGGGGCAAAAAGGCAGAAATTTCTTTTATTTTGGTACAAAATTGCAGAAATTTTTTTTATTTTGGAGAAAAAAGGCAGAAATTTCCCATATTTTGAAGCATAATTGCAGAAATTTCACTTATTTTGGGGCAAAATTGCATAAATTTCACTTATTTCAGTGAAAAAAGGCAGAAATTTTCCTTATTTTGGGGCAAAAAGGCAGAAATTCCTAATATTTGTGGCAAAAATGCAGAAATTCCCCTTATTTTGAGGTAAAAAGGCTGAAATTCCCCTTATTTGGGGGCAAAAAGGCAGAAATTTCCCTTCTCTTAGGGCAAAATTGCAGAAATTTCACTTATTTCAGGGTAATAAGTCAGAAATTTTTCTCATTTTGGGCAAAAAAAGACAGAAATTCCCTTTGTTTTGGGGGAAAAATACATAAATTCCACTTATTTAGAGGCAAAAAAGCAGAAATTCCCCTTATTTTGGGGCAAAATTACAGAAATTTCACTTACTTCAGGGTAATAAGTCAGAAATTTTCCTTATTTTGGGGCAAAAAAACAGAAATTACCTTTGTTTTGGGGGGAAAAGACAGAAATTCCACTTATTTAAGGGCAAAAATGCAGAAATTCCCCTTATTTTGTAGCAAAATTACAGAAATTTCTCTTTTTTATGGCAAAAAGGTTTGCATTCTTCTTATTTTTGGGCAAAAAGGCAGAAATTCCTCGTATTTTGGAGCAAAATTGCTGAAATTCCCTTAATTGTGGGGCAAAAAGGCAGAAATTCCCTATATATTGGGGCAAAAAGACAGAAATTCTACTTATTTTGGGTCAAAACTCAGAAATTCCACTTATTTTGGGGCAACATTCCAAAAATTTCACTTATTTTGGTGCAAAATTGCAGAAATTTCACTTATTTTGGGGCAAAATTGCAGAAATTTCACTTATTTCAGAAAAAAAAGCAGAAATTTTTATATTTGGAAGCAAAAACGCAGAAATTTCTTTTATTTTGGTACAAAATTGCAGAAATTTTTTATATTTTGGGGCAAAAAGGCAGAAATTTCCCATATTTTGGGGCAAAAATGCAGAAATTCCCCTTTTTTTGAGGTAAAAAGGATGAAATTCCCCTTATTTGGGGGCAAAAAGGCAGACATTTCCCTTATTTTGGGGCAAAATTGAAGAAATTTCACTTATTTCAGTGAAAAAAGGCAGAAATTTTCCTTATTTTGGGGCAAAAAGGCAGAAATTTCTAATATTTTGTGGCAAAAATGCAGAAATTCCCGTTATTTAGAGGTAAAAAGGCTGAAATTCACCTTATTTGGGGGCAAAAAGCAGAAATTTCCCTTCTTTTGGGGCAAAATTGCAGAAATTTCACTTATTTCAGGGTAATAAGTCAGAAATTTTCCTTATTTTGGGCAAAAAAAAAAAAGAAATTCCCTTTGTTTTGGGGGAAAAATACATAAATTCCACTTATTTAGAGGCAAAAAAACAGAAATTCCCCTTATTTTGAGGCAAAATTGCAGAAATTTCACTTACTTCATGGTAATAAGTCAGAAATTTTCTTTATTTTGAGGCAAAAAAACAGAAATTAACTTTGTTTTGGGGGAAAAAGACAGAAATTCCACTTATTTAGAGGCAAAAAAGCAGAAATTCCCATTATTTTGGAGCAAAAATGAAGAAATTTCCCTTTTTTATGGCAAAAAGTTATGCATTCTTCTTATTTTCGGGCAAAAAAGCAGAAATTCCCCGTATTTTGGAGCAAAATTGCAGAAATTCTTCTAATTGTGGGGCAAAAAAGCAGAAATTCCCTATATGTTGGGGCAAAAAGACAGAAATTCTCCTTATTTTGGGTCAAAACACAGAAATTCCACTTATTTTGGGGCAAAATTCCAGAAATTTCACTTATTTTGGGGCAAAATTGCAGAAATTTCACTTATTTTGGGGCAAAATTGCAGAAATTTCACTTATTTCAGAAAAAAAGGCAGAAATTTTTATATTTGGTAGCAAGAAGGCAGAAATTACTTTTATTTTGGTACAAAATTGCATAAATTTTTCTTATTTTGGGGCAAAAAGGCAGAAATTTCCCATATTTTGGGGCAAAAATGCAGAAATTCCCCTTTTTTTGAGGTAAAAAAGATGAAATTCCCCTTATTTGGGGGCAAAAAGGCAGACATTTCCCTTATTTTGGGGCAAAATTGCAGAAATTTCACTTTTTTCAGGGTAATAAGTCAGAAATTTTTCTTATTTTGGGGCAAAAAAGCAGAAATTCCTAATCTTTTGTGGCAAAAATGCTGAAATTCCCCTTATTTTGAGGTAAAAAGGCTGAAATTCCCCTTATTAGGGGGCAAAAATGCAAAAATTTCCCTTATTTTGGGGAAAAATTGCAGAAATTTCACTTATATTTGGACAAAATTGCAGAAATTTCACTTATGGCAGGGAAAAAATGCAGAAATTTTCCTTATTTTGGGGCAAAAAGGCAGAAATTTTTAATATTTTGTGGCAAAAATGCAGAAATTCCCTTTATTTTGAGGTAAAAGGGTGAAATTCCTCTTATTTGAGTGCAAAAAGGCAGAAATTTCCCTTATTTTGGGGCAAAATTGCAGAAATTTCACTGATTTCAGGGAAAAAAGGCAGAAATTTTTCTTATTTTGGGGCAAAAAGCAGAAATTCCTAATCTTTTGTGGCAAAAATGCAGAAATTCTCCTTATTTTGAGGTAAAAAGGCTGAAATTCCCCTTATTTGGGGGCAAAAATAAAGAAATTTCCCTTATTTTGGGGCAAATTGCAGAAATTTCACTTATGTCAGTGTAATAAGTCAGAAATTTTTTTTATTTAGGGGCAAAAAAACAGAAATTCCCTTTGTTTTGGGGGAAAAAGACAGAAATTCCACTAATTTAGAGGCAAAAAAAGCAAAAATTCCCCTTATTTTGGAGAAAAAATGAAGAAATTTCCCTTTTTTATGGCAAAAAAGGTATGCATTCTTCTTATTTTGGGGCAAAAAGGCAGAAATTTCCCATATTTTGGAGCAAAATTGACGAAATTCCTCTAATCGTAAGGCAAAAAGGCAGAAATTCCCTATATGTTGAAGCATAAAGACAGAAATTCTCCTTATTTTGGGGCAAAACTCAGAAACTCCAATTATTTTGCGGCAAAATTCCAGAAATTTCCCTTATTTTGGGGCAAAATTGCAGAAATTTCACTTATTTAAGGGAAAAAAAGCAGAAATTTTCTTATTTTGGGGCAAAAAGGCAGAAATTTCTTTTATTTTGGTACAAAATTGCAGAAATTTTTTTTATTTTGGGCAAAAAGGCAGAAATTTACATTATTTTGAGGCAAAAATGCAAAAATTTCACTTATTTCAGGGAAAAAGGCAGAAATTTTTCTTATTTTGGGGCAAAAAATACAGAAATTCCCTTTGTTTTGGCGGAAAAAGACAGAAATTCCACTTATTTAAATGCAAAAAAGCAGAAATTCTCCTTATTTTGGAGCAAAAATGAAGAAATTTCACTTTTTTATGGCAAAAAGCTATGCATTCTTCTTATTTTCGGGCAAAAAAGCAGAAATTCCCTATATTTTGGAGCAAAATTGCAGAAATTCCCCTAAATGTGGGGCAAAAAGGCAGAAATTCCCTATATGTTGGGGCAAAAAGAAAGAAATTCTCATTATTTTGGGGCAAAACTAAGAAATTCCACTTATTTTGGAGCAAAATTCCAGAAATTTAACTTATTTGGGGGCAAAATTGCAGAAATTTAATTTATTTTGGGGTAAAATTGCAGAAATTTCACTTATTTTATAAAAAAAGCAGAAATTTTCTTATTTTGGGGCAAAAAGGCAGAAATTTCTTTTATTTTGGTACAAAATTGCAGAAATTTTTTTTATTTTGGAGAAAAAAGGCAGAAATTTCCCATATTTTGGAGCATAATTGCAGAAATTTCACTTATTTTGGGGCAAAATTGCATAAATTTCACTTATTTCAGTGAAAAAAGGCAGAAATTTTCCTTATTTTGGGGCAAAAAGGCAGAAATTCCTAATATTTGTGGCAAAAATGCAGAAATTCCCCTTATTTTGAGGTAAAAAGGCTGAAATTCCCCTTATTTTGGGGCAAAAACGCAGAAATTTCCCTTCTCTTAGGGCAAAATTGCAGAAATTTCACTTATTTCAGGGTAATAAGTCAGAAATTTTTCTCATTTTGGGCAAAAAAAGACAGAAATTCCCTTTGTTTTGGGGGAAAAATACATAAATTCCACTTATTTAGAGGCAAAAAAGCAGAAATTCCCCTTATTTTGGGGCAAAATTACAGAAATTTCACTTACTTCAGGGTAATAAGTCAGAAATTTTCCTTATTTTGGGGCAAAAAAACAGAAATTACCTTTGTTTTGGGGGGAAAAGACAGAAATTCCACTTATTTAGGGGCAAAAATGCAGAAATTCCCCTTATTTTGGAGCAAAATTACAGAAATTTCTCTTTTTTATGGCAAAAAGGTTTGCATTCTTCTTATTTTTGGGCAAAAAGGCAGAAATTCCTCGTATTTTGGAGCAAAATTGCTGAAATTCCCCTAATTGTGGGGCAAAAAGGCAGAAATTCCCTATATATTGGGGCAAAAAGACAGAAATTCTACTTATTTTGGGTCAAAACTCAGAAATTCCACTTATTTTGGGGCAACATTCCAAAAATTTCACTTATTTTGGTGCAAAATTGCAGAAATTTCACTTATTTTGGGGCAAAATTGCAGAAATTTCACTTATTTCAGAAAAAAAAGCAGAAATTTTTATATTTGGAAGCAAAAACGCAGAAATTTCTTTTATTTTGGTACAAAATTGCAGAAATTTTTTATATTTTGGGGCAAAAAGGCAGAAATTTCCCATATTTTGGGGCAAAAATGCAGAAATTCCCCTTTTTTTGAGGTAAAAAGGATGAAATTCCCCTTATTTGGGGGCAAAAAGGCAGACATTTCCCTTATTTTGGGGCAAAATTGAAGAAATTTCACTTATTTCAGTGAAAAAAGGCAGAAATTTTCCTTATTTTGGGGCAAAAAGGCAGAAATTTCTAATATTTTGTGGCAAAAATGCAGAAATTCCCGTTATTTAGAGGTAAAAAGGCTGAAATTCACCTTATTTGGGGGCAAAAAGCAGAAATTTCCCTTATTTTTGGGGCAAAATTGCAGAAATTTCACTTATTTCAGGGTAATAAGTCAGAAATTTTCCTTATTTTGGGCAAAAAAAAAAAGAAATTCCCTTTGTTTTGGGGGAAAAATACATAAATTCCACTTATTTAGAGGCAAAAAAACAGAAATTCCCCTTATTTTGAGGCAAAATTGCAGAAATTTCACTTACTTCATGGTAATAAGTCAGAAATTTTCTTTATTTTGAGGCAAAAAAACAGAAATTAACTTTGTTTTGGGGGAAAAAGACAGAAATTCCACTTATTTAGAGGCAAAAAAGCAGAAATTCCCATTATTTTGGAGCAAAAATGAAGAAATTTCCCTTTTTTATGGCAAAAAGTTATGCATTCTTCTTATTTTCGGGCAAAAAAGCAGAAATTCCCCGTATTTTGGAGCAAAATTGCAGAAATTCTTCTAATTGTGGGGCAAAAAGGCAGAAATTCCCTATATGTTGGGGCAAAAAGACAGAAATTCTCCTTATTTTGGGTCAAAACACAGAAATTCCACTTATTTTGGGGCAAAATTCCAGAAATTTCACTTATTTTGGGGCAAAATTGCAGAAATTTCACTTATTTTGGGGCAAAATTGCAGAAATTTCACTTATTTCAGAAAAAAAGGCAGAAATTTTTATATTTGGTAGCAAGAAGGCAGAAATTACTTTTATTTTGGTACAAAATTGCATAAATTTTTCTTATTTTGGGGCAAAAAGGCAGAATTTTCCCATATTTTGGGGCAAAAATGCAGAAATTCCCCTTTTTTTGAGGTAAAAAAGATGAAATTCCCCTTATTTGGGGGCAAAAAGGCAGACATTTCCCTTATTTTGGGGCAAAATTGCAGAAATTTCACTTTTTTCAGGGTAATAAGTCAGAAATTTTTCTTATTTTGGGGCAAAAAAGCAGAAATTCCTAATCTTTTGTGGCAAAAATGCTGAAATTCCCCTTATTTTGAGGTAAAAAGGCTGAAATTCCCCTTATTAGGGGGCAAAAATGCAAAAATTTCCCTTATTTTGGGGAAAAATTGCAGAAATTTCACTTATATTTGGACAAAATTGCAGAAATTTCACTTATGGCAGGGAAAAAATGCAGAAATTTTCCTTATTTTGGGGCAAAAAGGCAGAAATTTTTAATATTTTGTGGCAAAAATGCAGAAATTCCCTTTATTTTGAGGTAAAAGGGTGAAATTCCTCTTATTTGAGTGCAAAAAGGCAGAAATTTCCCTTATTTTGGGGCAAAATTGCAGAAATTTCACTGATTTCAGGGAAAAAAGGCAGAAATTTTTCTTATTTTAGGGCAAAAAGCAGAAATTCCTAATCTTTTGTGGCAAAAATGCAGAAATTCTCCTTATTTTGAGGTAAAAAGGCTGAAATTCCCCTTATTTGGGGGCAAAAATAAAGAAATTTCCCTTATTTTGGGGCAAATTGCAGAAATTTCACTTATGTCAGTGTAATAAGTCAGAAATTTTTTTTATTTAGTGGCAAAAAAACAGAAATTCCCTTTGTTTTTGGGGAAAAAGACAGAAATTCCACTAATTTAGAGGCATAAAAAGCAAAAATTCTCCTTATTTTGGAGCAAAAATGAAGAAATTTCCCTTTTTTATGGCAAAAAGTTATGCATTCTTCTTATTTTGGGGCAAAAAGGCAGAAATTTCCCGTATTTTGGAGCAAAATTGCAGAAATTCCTCTAATCGTGGGGCAAAAAGGCATAAATTCCCTATATGTTGAAGCATAAAGACAGAAATTCTCCTTATTTTGGGGCAAAACTCAGAAATTCCAATTATTTTGCGGCAAAATTCCAGAAATTTCCCTTATTTTGGGGCAAAATTGCAGAAATTTCATTTATTTTGGGGCAAAATTGCAGAGATTTCACTTATTTCAAAAAAAAAGCAGAAATTTTCTTATTTTGGGGCAAAAAGGCAGAAATTTCTTTTATTTTGGTACAAAATTGCAGAAATTTTTCTTATTTTGGAGAAAAAAGGCAGAAATTTCCCATATTTTGGGGCATAATTGCAGAAATTTCACTTATTTTGGGGCAAAATTGCATAAATTTCACTTATTTCAGTGAAAAAAGGCAGAAATTTTCATTATTTTGGGGCAAAAAGGCAGAAATTCCTAATATTTTGTGGCAAAAATGCAGAAATTCCCCTTATTTTGAGGTAAAAAGGCTGAAATTCACCTTATTTGGGGGCAAAAAGGCAGAAATTTCCCTTCTCTTGGGGCAAAATTGCAGAAATTTCACTCATTTCAGGGTAATAAATCAGAAATTTTTTCTATTTTGGGCAAAAAAAGACAGAAATTCCCTTTCTTTTTGGGGAAAAATACATAAATTCCACTGATTTAGAGGCAAAGAAGCAGAAATTCCCCTTATTTTGGGGCAAAATTGCAGAAATTTCACTTACTTCAGGGTAATAAGTCAGAAATTTTCCTTATTTTGTGGCAAAAAATACAGAAATTACCTTTGTTTTCGGGGAAAAAGACAGAAATTCCACATATTTAGAGGCAAAAATGCAGAAATTCCCCTTATTTTGGAGCAAAATTACAAAAATATCCCTTTTTTATGGCAAAAAGGTATGCATTCTTCTTATTTTCGGGCAAAAAGGCAGAAATTGCCGTATTTTGGAGCAAAATTGCAGAAATTAACCAAATTGTGGGGCAAAAATGCAGAAATTCCCTATATGTTGGGGCAAAAAGACAGAAATTCTCCTTATTTTGGGGCAAAACTCAGAAATTCCACTCATTTTGGGGCAAAATTTCAGAAATTTCCCTTATTTTGGGGCAAAATTCCAGAAATTTAACTTATTTGGGGGCAAAATTGCAGAAATTTCACTTATTTTGGGGCAAAATTTCAGAAATTTCACTTATTTTGGGGCAAAATTGCAGAAATTTCACTTATTTCAGAAAAAAAAGCAAAAATTTTTATATTTGGAAGCAAAAAGGCAGAAATATCTTTTATTTTGGTACAAAATTGCAGAAATTTTTTCATATTTTGTGGCAAAAAGGCAGAAATTTCCCATATTTTGGGGCAAAAATGCAGAAATTCCCCTTTTTTTGAGGTAAAAAGGATGAAAATCCCCTTATTTGGGGGCAAAAAGTCAGACATTTCCCTTATTTTGGGGCAAAATTGAAAAAATTTCACTTATTTCAGAGAAAAAAGTCAGAAATTTTCATATTTTGCGGAAAAAATGCAGAAATTCCTAATCTTTTGTGGCAAAAATGCAGAAATTCCTTTTATTTTGAGGTAAAAAGGCTGAAATTCCCCTTATTTGGGGGCAAAAATGCAGAAATTTCCCTTATTTTGGGGCAAAATTGCAGAAATTTCACTTATGTCAGTGTAATAAGTCAGAAATTTTTTTTATTTAGGGGCAAAAAAGACAGAAATTCCCTTTTTGGGGGGGGAAAAAGACAGAAAATCCACTAATTTAGAGGCAAAAAAAGCAGAAATTCCCCTTATTTTGGAGCAAAAATGAAGAAATTTCCATTTTTATGGCAAAAAGGTATGCATTCTTCTTATTTTGGGACAAAAAAGAAGATATTTCTGTATTTTGGAGAAAAATTGCAGAAATTCCTCTAATTGTGAGGCAAAAATGCAGAAATTCCCTATATGTTGGGGCATAAAGACAGAAATTCTTCTTATTTTGGGGTAAAACTCAGAAATTCCAATTATTTTGCGGCAAAATTCCAAAAATTTCTCTTATTTTGGGGCAAAATCGCAGAAAATTCACTATTTTGGGGCAAAATTGCAGAAATTTAACTTATTTCAGGGAAAAAAGGCAGAAATTTTCCTTATTTTGGGGCAAAAAGGCAGAAATTCCTAATATTTTGTGGCAAAAATGCAGAAATTCCCCTTATTTTGAGGTAAAAAGGCTGAAATTCACCTTATTTGGGGGCAAAAAAGCAGAAATTTCCCTTCTTTTTAGGCAAAATTGCAGAAATTTCACTTATTTCAGGGTAATAAGTCAGAAATTTTTCTAATTTTGGGCAAAAAAAGACAGAAATTCCCTTTGTTTTGGGTCAATAATACATAAATTCTACTTATTTAGAGGCAAAGAAGCAGAAATTCCCCTTATTTTGGGGCAAAATTGCAGAAATTTCACTTACTTCAGGGTAATAAGTCAGAAATTTTCCTTATTTTGGGGCAAAAAACCAGAAATTACCTTTGTTTTGGGGGAAAAAGACAGAAATTCCACTTATTTAGAGGCAAAAAAGCAGAAATTCCCCTTATTATGGAGCATAAATGAAGAATTTTCCCTTTTTTATGGCAAAAAGTTATGCATTCTTCTTATTTTCGGGCAAAAAAGCAGAAATTCCCCGTATTTTGGAGCAAAATTGCTGAAATTCCCCTAATTGTGGGGCAAAAAGGCAGAAATTCCCTATATGTTGGGGCAAAAAGAAAGAAATTCTCCTTATTTTGGGTCAAAACTAAGAAATTCCACTTATTTTGGGGCAAAATTCCAGAAATTTCACTTATTTTGGGGCAAAATTGCAGAAATTTCACTTATTTTGGGGCAAAATTGCAGAAATTTCACTTATTTCAGAAAAAAAAGCAGAAATTTTTATATTTGGAAGCAAAAAGGAAGAAATTTCTTTTATTTTGGTACAAAATTGCATAAATTTTTCTTATATTGGGGCAAAAGGGCAGAAATTTCCCATATTTTGGGGCATAATTGCAGAAATTTCACTTATTTTGAAGCAAATTTGCAGAAATTTCACTTATTGCAGTGAAAAAATTCAGAAATTTTCCTTATTTTGGGGCAAAAAGGCAGAAATTCCTAATATTTTGTGGCAAAAATGCAGAAATTCCCCTTATTTTGAGGTAAAAAGGCTGAAATTCATCTTATTTGGGGGCAAAAAGGCAGAAATTTCTCTTCTCTTGGGGCAAAATTGCAGAAATTTCACTTATTTCAGGGTAATAAGTCAGAAATTTTTTTTTATTTTTTGCAAAAAAAGACAGAAATTCCTTTTGTTTTGGGGTAAAAATACATAAATTCCACTTATTTAGAGGTAAAAAAGCAGAAATTCCCCTTATTTTGGGGCAAAATTGCAGAAATTTCACTTACTTCAGGGTAATAAGTCAGAAATTTTCCTTATTTTGGGGCAAAAATACAGAAATTACCTTTGTTTTGGGGAAAAAAGACAGAAATTCCACTTATTTAGAGGCACAATGAATAATTTTTCCTTATTTTGGAGCAAAATTACAGAAATTTCCCTTTTTTATGGCAAAAAGTTATGCATTCTTCTTTTTTTCGGGCAAAAAGGCAGAAATTCCCCGTATTTTGGAGCAAAATTGCTGAAATTTTCCTAATTGTGGGGCGAAAAGGCCGAAATTCCCTATATGTTTGGGCAAAAAGACAGAATTTCTACTTATTTTTGGGTCAAAACTCAGAAATTCCTCTTATTTTGGGGCAAAATTCCAGAAATTTCACTTATTTTGGGGCAAAATTGCAGAAATTTCACTTATTTTGGGGCAAAATTGCAGAAATTTCACTTATTTCAGAAAAAAAAGCAGAAATTTTTATATTTGGAAGCAAAAAGTCAGAAATTTCTTTTATTTTGGTACAAAATTGCAGAAATTTTTCTTATTTTGGGGCAAAAAGGCAGAAATTTCCCATATTTTGGGGCAAAAATCAGAATTTCCCCTTATTTTGAGGTAAAAAGGATGAAATTCCCCTTATTTGGGGGCAAAATGCAGACATTTCCCTTATTTTGGGGCAAAATTGAAGAAATTTCAATTATTTCAGGGAAAAAAAGGCAGAAATTTTCATATTTTGTGGCAAAAATGCAGAAATTCCTAATCTTTTGTGGCAAAAATGCAGAAATTCCTTTTATTTTGAGGTAAAAAGTCTGAAATTCTCCTTATTTGGGGGCAAAAATTCAGAAATTTCCCTTATTTTGGGGCAAAATTGCAGAAATTTCACTTATGTCAGTGTAATAAGTCAGAAATTTTTTTTTATTTAGGGGCAAAAAAGACAGAAATTCCCTTTGTTTTGGGGTAAAAAGACAGAAATTCCACTAATTTAGAGGCAAAAAAAATCAGAAATTCCCCTTATTTTGGAGCAAAAATGAAGAAATTTCCATTTTTATGGCAAAAACGTATGCATTCGTCTTATTTTGGGGCAAAAAGGCAGAAATTTCTCGTATTTTGGAGCAAAATTGCAGAAATTCCTCTAATTGTGGGGCAAAAAGGAAGAAATTCCCTATATGTTGGGGCATAAAGACAGAAATTCTCCTTATTTTGAGACAGAACTCAGAAATTCCAATTATTTTGCGACAAAATTCCAGAAATTTCTCTTATTTTCGGGCAAAATTGCAGAAATTTCACTTATTTTGTGGAAAATTGCAGAAATTTCACTTATTTAATGGAATAAAAGCAAAAATTTTATTATTTTGGGGTAAAAAGGCAGAAATTTCTTTTATTTTGGTACAAAATTGCAGAAATTTTTTTTATTTTGGGCAAAAGCAGAAATTTCCCATATTTTGGGGCAAAAATGCAGAAATTTCACTTATTTCAGGAAAATATAGCAGAAATTTTCCTTATTTTGGGGCAAAAAAGAGAGAAATTCCCTTTGTTTTGGTGGAAAAAGACAGAAATTCTACATATTTCGATGCAAAACAGCAGAAATTCCCCATATTTTGGAGCAAAATTGCAGAAATTCCCCTAATTGTGGGGCAAAAAGGCAGAAATTCCCTATATGTTGGGGCAAAAAGACAGAAATTCTCATTATTTTGGGGCAAAACTCAGAAATTCCACTTATTTTGGAGCAAAATTCCAGAAATTTCAATTATTTTAGGGCAAAATTGCAGAAATTTCACTTATTTTGGGGCAAAATTGCAGAAATTTCACTTATTTCAAAAAAAAGCAGAAATTTTCTTATTTTGGGGCAAAAAGGCAGAAATTTCTTTTATTTTGGTACAAAATAGCAGAAATTTTTCTTATTTTGGAGCAAAGAGGCGGAAAATTCCCATATTTTTGGGCAAAAATGCAGAAATTCCTTATATTTTGAGGAAAAAGTCTGAAATTCCCTTTAATTGGGGGCAATAAGGCAGAAATTTCCTTATTTTGAGGCAAAATTGCAAAAATTTAACTTATTTCAGGGTAATAAGTCAGAAATTTTTCTTATTTTGGGGCAAAAAGACAGAAATTCCCTTTGTTTTTGAGGAAAAAAAGACAGAAATTCCACTTTTTTAGAGGCAAAAAAGTAGAAATTCCTTTTATTTTGGAGCAAAAATGAAGAAATTTCCCTTTTTTGTGACAAAAAGTATACATTCCCTTTATTTTCAGGCTAAAAAGCAGAAATTCCCCGTATTTTGGAGCAAAATTGCAGAAATTTCCCTAATTGTGGGGCAAAAAGGCAGAAATTCCCAATATGTTAGGGCAAAAAACAGAAATTCTCCTTATTGTGGGGAAAAACTCAAAAATTCCACTTATTTTGGGGCAAAATTCCAGAAATTTCCCTTATTTTGGGGCAAAATTGCAGAAATTTCACCTATTTTGGGGCAAAATTGCAGAAATTTCACTTATTTCAGTGAAAAAAGGCAGAAATTTTCCTTATTTTGGGGCAAAAAGGCAGAAATTCCTAATATTTTGTGTCAAAACTGCAGAAATCCCCCTTATTTTGAGGTAAAAATGCTGAAATTCACCTTATTTGGAGGCAAAGAGGCAGAAATTTCCCTTCTTTTTGGGCAAAATTGCAGAAATTTCACTTATTTTGGGGCAAAATTGCAGAAATTTCACTTATTTCAGAAAAAAAGCAGAAATTTTTATATTTGGAAGCAAAAAAACAGAAATTTCTTTTATTTTGGTACAAAATTGCAGAAATTTTCCTTATTTTGGGGCAAAAAGGTAAAAATTTCCCATATTTTGGGGCAAAAATGCAGAAATTCCCCTTTTTTTGAGGTAAAAAGGATGAAATTCTCCTTATTTGGGGGCAAAAAGGCAGACATTTCCCTTATTTTGGTGTAAAATTGCAGAAATTTAACTTATTTCAGGAAAAAAAGGCAGAAATTTTCTTTATTTTGGTGCAAAAAAGCTGAAATTCCTAATCTTTTGTGGCAAAAATGCAGAAATTCCCTTTATTTTGAGGTAAAAAGGCTGAAATTCCCCTTATTTGGGGGCAAAAATGCAGAAATTTCCCTTATTTTCGGGCAAAATTGCAGAAATTTTACTTATGTCAGTGTAATAAGTCAGAAATTTTTTTTATTTAGGGGCAAAGAAGAACAGAAATTCCCTTTGTTTTGGGGGAAAAAGACAGAAATTCCACTAATTTAGAGGCAAAAAAAGCAGAAATTCCCCTTATTTTGGAGCAAAAATGAAGAAATTTTTATTTTTATGGCAAAAAGGTATGCATTATTCTTATTTTGGGGCAAAAAGGCAGAAATTTCCTGTATTTTGGAGCAAAATTGCAGAAATTCCTCTAATAGTGGGGCAAAAAGGCAGAAATTCCCTATATGTTGGGGCATAAAGACAGAAATTCTCTTTAGTTTTGGGCAAAACTCAGAAAATCCAATTATTTTGCGGCAAAATTCCAGAAATTTCTCTTATTTTGGGGCAAAATTGCAGAAATTTTACTTATTTTGGGGAAAATTGCAGAAATTTCACTTATTTAAGGGAAAAAAAGCAGAAATTTTCTTATTTTGGGGCAAAAAGCCAGAAATTTCTTTTATTTTGGTACAAAATTGCAGAAATTTTTTTGTATTTTGGGCAAAAAGGCAGAAATTTCCCATATTTTGGGGCAAAAATGCTGAAATTTCACTTATTTCAGGAAAAAAATGCAGAAATTTTCCTTATTTTGGGGCAGAAAAGACAGAAATTCCCTTTGTTTTGGGGGAAAAAGACAGAAATTCCACTTATTTAGATGCAAAAAAGCAGAAATTCCCCTTATTTTGGAGCAAAAATGAAGAAATTTCCTTTTTCTATGGCAAAAAGCTATGCATTCTTCTTATTTTCGGGCAAAAAGGCAGTAATTCCCCATATTTTGGAGCAAAATTGCAGAAATTCCCCTAATTGTGGGGCAAAAAGGCAGAAATTCCCTATAATTTTGGGCAAAAAGACAGAAATTCTCCTTATTTTGGGTCAAAACTCAGAATTTCCACTTATTTTGGGGCAAAATTCCAGAAATTTCACTTATTTTGGGGTAAAATTGCAGATATTTCACTTATTTTGGGGCAAAATTGCAGAAATTTCACTTATTTCAGAAAAAAAAGCAGAAATTTTTATATTTGGAAGCAAAAAAACAGAAATTTCTTTTATTTTGGTACAATATTGCAGAAATTTTTCTTATTTTGGGGCAAAAAGGCAGAAATTTCCCATATTGTGGGGCAAAAATGCAGAAATTCCCCTTTTTTGAGGTGAAAAGGATGAAATTCCCCTTATTTTGGGGCAAAAAGGCAGACATTTCCCTTATTTTGGGGCAAAATTGCAGAAATTTCACTTATTTCAGGAAAAAAAGGCAGAAATTTTCTTTATTTTGGGGCAAAAAAGCTGAAATTCCTAATCTTTTGAGGCAAAAATGCAGAAATTCCCTTTATTTTGAGGTAAAAAGGCTGAAATTCCCCTTATTTGGGGGCAAAAATGCAGAAATTTTCCTTATTTTCGGGCAAAATTGCAGAAATTTCACTTATGTCAGTGTAATAAGTCAGAAATTTTTTTTTTATTTAGGGGCAAAAAAGAACAGAAATTCCCTTTGTTTTGGGGGGAAAAGACAGAAATTCCACTAATTTAGAGGCAAAAAAAGCAGAAATTCCCCTTATTTTGGAGCAAAAATGAAGAAATTTCCATTTTTATGGCAAAAAGGTATGCATTATTCTTATTTTGGGGCAAAAAGGCAGAAATTTCCCGTATTTTGGAGCAAAATTGCAGAAATTCCTCTAATAGTGGGACAAAAAGGCAGAAATTCCCTATATGTTGGGGCATAAAGACAGAAATTCTCTTTATTTTTTGGCAAAACTCAGAAATTCCAATTATTTTGCGGCAAAATTCCAGAAATTTCTCTTATTTTGGGGCAAAATTGCAGAAATTTTACTTATTTTGGGGAAAATTGCAGAAATTTCACTTATTTAAGGGAAAAAAAGCAAAATTTTTCTTATTTTAGGGCCAAAAGCCAGAAATTTCTTTTATTTTGGTACAAAATTGGAGAAATTTTTTGTATTTTGGGCAAAAAGGCAGAAATTTCCCATATTTTGTTGAAAAAATGCTGAAATTTCACTTATTTCAGGAAAAAAATGCAGAAATTTTCCTTATTTTGGGGCAAAAAATACAGAAATTCCATTTGTTTTGGGGGAAAAAGACAGAAATTCCACTTATTTAGATGCAAAAAAGCAGAAATTCCCCTTATTTTGGAGCAAAAATGAAGAAATTTCCTTTTTCTATGGCAAAAAGCTATGCATTCTTCTTATTTTCGGGCAAAAAGGCAGAAATTCCCCATATTTTGGAGCAAAATTGCAGAAATTCCCCTAATTGTGGGGCAAAAAGGCAGAAATTCCCTATAATTTGGGGCAAAAAGACAGAAATTCTCCTTATTTTGGGTCAAAACTCAGAAATTCCACTTATTTTGTTGCAAAATTCCAGAAATTTCACTTATATTGGGGCAAAATTGCAGAAATTTCACTTATTTTGGGGCAAAATTGCAGAAATTTCACTTATTTCAGAAAAAAAACAGAAATTTTTATATTTGGAAGCAAAAAAACAGAAATTTCTTTTATTTTGGTACAAAATTGCAGAAATTTTTCCTATTTTGGGGCAAAAAGGCAGAAATTTCCCATATTTTGGGGCAAAAATGCAGAAATTCCCCTTTTTTTGAGGTAAAAAGGATGAAATTCCCCTTATTTGGGGGCAAAAAGGCAGACATTTCCTTTATTTTGGGGCAAAATTGCAGAAATTTCACTTATTTCAGGAAAAAAAGGCAGAAATTTTCTTTATTTTGGGGCAAAAAAGCTGAAATTCCTAATCTTTTGTGGCAAAAATGCAGAAATTCCCCTTATTTTGAGGTAAAAAGGCTGAAATTCACCTTATTTGGGGGCAAAAATGCAGAAATTTCCCTTATTTTCGGGCAAAATTGCAGAAATTTCACTTATGTCAGTGTAATAAGTCAGAAATTTTTTTTATTTAGGGGCAAAAAAGAACAGAAATTCCCTTTGTTTTGGGGGGAAAAGACAGAAATTCCACTAATTTAGAGGCAAAAAAAGCAGAAATTCCCCTTATTGTGGAGCAAAAATGAAGAAATTTCCATTTTTATGGCAAAAAGGTATGCATTATTCTTATTTTGGGGCAAAAAGGCAGAAATTTCCCGTATTTTGGAGCAAAATTGCAGAAATTCCTCTAATAGTGGGACAAAAAGGCAGAAATTCCCTATATGTTGGGGCATAAAGACAGAAATTCTTTTTATTTTTGGGCAAAACTCAGAAATTCCAATTATTTTGCGGCAAAATTCCAGAAATTTCTCTTATTTTGGGGCAAAATTGCAGAAATTTTACTTATTTTGGGGAAAATTGCAGAAATTTCACTTATTTAAGGGAAAAAAAGCAGAAATTTTCTTATTTTGGGGCAAAAAGCCAGAAATTTCTTTTATTTTGGTACAAAATTGGAGAAATTTTTTGTATTTTGGGCAAAAAGGCAGAAATTTCCCATATTTTGGGGCAAAAATGCTGAAATTTCACTTATTTCAGGAAAAAAAATGCAGAAATTTTCCTTATTTTGGGGCAAAAAAGACAGAAATTCCATTTGTTTTGGGGGAAAAAGACAGAAATTCCACTTATTTAGATGCAAAAAAGCAGAAATTCCCCTTATTTTGGAGCAAAAATGAAGAAATTTCCTTTTTCTATGGCAAAAAGCTATGCATTCTTCTTATTTTCGGGCAAAAAGGCAGTAATTCCCCATAATTTGGAGCAAAATTGCAGAAATTCCCCTAATTGTGGGGCAAAAAGGCATAAATTCCCTATATGTTGTGGCAAAAAGACAGAAATTCTCATTATTTTGGGGCAAAACTCAGAAATTCCACTTATTTTGGAGCAAAATTCCAGAAATTTCACTTATTTTAGGGCAAAATTGCAGAAATTTCACTTATTTTGGGGCAAAATTGCAGAAATTTCACTTATTTCAAAAAAAAAGCAGAAATTTTCTTATTTTGGGGCAAAAAGGCAGAAATTTTATTTATTTTGGTACAAAATTGCAGAATTTTTTTTATTTTGGAGCAAAGAGGCGGAAAATTCCCATATTTTGGGGCAAAAATGCAGAAATTCCCCTTATTTTGAGGAAAAAGGCCGAAATTCACCTTAATTGGGGGCAATAAGGCAGAAATTTCCTTATTTTGAGGCAAAATTGCAAAAATTTAACTAATTCAGGGTAATAAGTCAGAAATTTTCCTTATTTTGGGGTAAAAGACAGAAATTCCCTTTGTTTTTGGGGAAAAAGACAGAAATTCCACTTTTTTAGAGGCAAAAAAGCAGAAATTCCTTTAATTTGGAGCAAAAATGAAGAAATTTCCCTTTTTTGTGGCAAAAGGTATACATTCCCCTTATTTTGAGGCTAAAACGCAGAAATTCCTCCTATTTTGGAGCAAAATTGCAGAAATTCCGCTAATTGTGGGGCAAAAAGGCAGAAATTCCCTATATGTTAGGGCAAAAAACAGAAATACTCCTTATTTTGGTGCAAAACTCAGAAATTCCACTTATTTGGGGCAAAATTCCAGAAATTTCCCTTATTTTGGCGCAAAATTGCAGAAATTTCACTTATTATGGGGCAAAATTGCAGAAATTTCACTTATTGCAGTGAAAAAAGGCAAAAATTTTCCTTATTTTAGGGCAAAAAGGCAGAAATACCTAATATTTTGTGGCAAAAATGCAGAAATTCTTCTTATTTTGAGGTAAAAAGGCTGAAATTCCCCTTATTTGGCTGCAAAAAAGCAGAAATTTCCCTTCTTTTGCGGCAAAAGTGCAGAAATTTCACTTATTTCAGGGTAATAAGTCAGAAATTTTCCTTATTTTGGGCAAAAAAAAGACAGAAATTCCCTTTGTTTTGAGGGAAAAAGACAGAAATTCCACTTATTTAGAGGCAAAAAAACAGAAATTCCCCTTATTTTGGAGCAAAAATGAAGAAATTTCCCTTTTTTTGGCAAAAAGGTATGCATTCTTCTTATTTTCGGGCAAAAAGGCAGAAATTCCCCGTATTTTGGAGCAAAATTTCAGAAATTCCCCTAATTGTGGGGCAAAAAGTCAAAAATTCCCTATATTTTGGGACAAAAAGACAGAAATTCTTCTTATTTTGGGTTAAAACTCAGAAATTCCACTTATTTTGAGGCAAAATTGCAGAAATTTCACTTATTTTGGGGCAAAATTGCAGAAATTTCACTTATTTCAAAAAAAAAGCAGAAATTTTTATATTTGGAAGCAAAAAGGCAGAAATTTTTTTTATTTTGGTACAAAATTGCAGAAATTTTTCTTATTTTGGGGCAAAAAGTCAGAAATTTCCCATATTTTGGGGCAAAAATGCAGAAATTCCCCTTTTTTGAGGTAAAAAGGATGAAATTCCCCTTATTTGGGGGCAAAAAGGCAGACATTTCCCTTATTTTGGAGCAAAATTGCAGAAATTTCACTTATTTCAGAGAAAAAAGACAGAAATTTTTTTTATTTTGGGGCAAAAAGGCAGAAATTCCTAATCTTTTGTGGCAAAAATGCAGAAATTCCCCTTATTTTGAGGTAAAAAGTCTGAAATTCCCCTTATTTGGGGGCAAAAATGCAGAAATTTCCCTTATTTTGGGGCAAAATTGCAGAAATTTCACTTATGTCAGTGTAATAAGTCAGAAATTTTTTTTATTTTGGGGCAAAAAAGACAGAAATTCCTTTTGTTTTGGGGGAAAAAGACAGAAATTCCACTTATTTAGAGGCAAAAAAAGCAGAAATTCCCCTATTTTGTAGCAAAAATGAAGAAATTTCTCTTTTTTATGGCAAAAAGGTGTGCATTCTTCTTATTTTGAGGAAAAAAGGCAGAAATTTCCTGTATTTTGGAGCAAAATTGCAGAAATTCCTCTAATTGTGGGGCAAAAAGGCAGAAATTCCCTATATGTTGGGGCATAAAGACAGAAATTCTCTTTATTTTTGGGCAAAACTCAGAAATTCCACTAGTTTTGCGGCAAAATTTCAGAAATTTTGCTTATTTTGGGGCAAAATTGCAGAAATTTCACTAATTTTGGGGCAAAATTGCAGAAATTTCACTTATTTAAGGGAAAAAAAGCAGAAATTTTCTTATTTTGGGGCAAAAAAGCAGAAATTTCTTTTAGTTTGGTACAAAATTGCAGAAATTTCCCTTATTTTGGGGCAAAATTGCAGAAATTTCACTTCTTTTGGGGCAAAATTGCAGAAATTCCACTTATTTCAGGGAAAAAAGGCAGAAATTTCCCTTCTATTGGGGCAAAATTGCAATAATTCCCCTAATTGTGAGGCAAAAAGGCAGAAATTCCCTATATGTTGGGGCAAAAAACAGATATTCTCCTTATTTTGGGTCAAAACTCAAAAATTCCACTTATTTTGTGGCAAAATTCCAGAAATTTCACTTATTTTGGGGTAAAATTGTACAAAGTTCACTTATTTAGGGCAAAAACAGAAATTCTCCTTATTTTGGGTCAAAACTCAAAAATTCCACTTATTTTGTGGCAAAATTCCAGAAATTTCACTTATTTTGGGGCAAAATTGTAGAAATTTCACTTATTTTGTGGCAAAATTGCAGAAATTTTACTTATTTTGGGGCAAAACTGCAGAAATTTAACTTATTTCAGGGAAAAAAGGCAGAAATTTTCCTTATTTTGTGGCAAAAATGCAGAAATTCCCTTTATTTTGAGGTAAAAGGGTGAAATTCCCCTTATTTGGGGGCAAAAATGCAGAAATTTCCCTTATTTTGGGACAAAATTGCAGAAATTTCACTTATTTCAGGGTAATAAGTCAGAAAATTTCTTTATTTTGGTGCAAATAAGACAGAAATTCCCTTTGTTTTGGGAGAAAAAGACAGAAATTCCACATATTTAGAGGCAAAAAAGCAGAAATTCCTCTTATTTTGGAGCAAAATTACAGAAATTTCCCTTTTTTATGGCAAAAAGGTATGAATTCTTCTTATTTTCGGGCAAAAAGGCAGAAATTCCCCATATTTTGGAGCAAAATTGCAGAAATTCCCCTAATTGTGGGGCAAAAAGGAAGAAATTCCATATATGTTGGGGCAAAAAGACAGAAATTCTCATTATTTTGGGGCAAAACTCAGAAATTCCACTTATTTTGGGGCAAAATTCCAGAAATTTCCCTTATTTTGGGGCAAAATTGCAGAAATTTCACTTATTTTGGGGCAAAATTGGAGAAATTTCACTTATTTCAGGGAAAAAAAGCAAAATTTTCTTATTTTGGGGCAAAAAGGCAGAAATTTCCCATATTTTGGTACAAAATTGCTGAAATTTTTCTTATTTTGGGCAAAAAGGCAGAAATTTCCCATATTTTGGGGTAAAAATGCAGAAATTCCCCTTATTTTGAGGTAAAAAGGCTGAAATTCCCATTATTTAGGGGTAAAAAGGCAGAAATTTCCATTATTTCGGGGCAATAGTGCAGAAATTTCACTTATTTCAGGGTAATAAGTCAGAAATTTTTTTTATTTTGAGGCAAAAAAGACAGAAATTCCCTTTGTTTTGGGGGAAAAATACAGAAATTCCACTTATTTAGAGGCATAAAAGCAGAAATTCCCCTCATTTTGGAGCAAAAATGAAGAAATTTCCCTTTTTTATGGCAAAAAGTTATGCAATCTTATTATTTTCGGACAAAAAAGGCAGAAATTCCACGTATTTTGGAGCAAAATTGCAGAAATTCCCCTAATTGTGGGGCAAAAAGGCAGAAATTCCCTATATGTTGGGGCAAAAAGACAGAAATTCTCCTTATTTTAGGGCAAAACTCAGAAATTTAACTTATTTTGGGGCAAAATTGCAGAAATTTCACTTATGTCAGGAAAAAAAGCAGAAATTTTCTTATTTTGGGGCCAAAAGGCAGAAATTTCCAATATTTGGGGGCAAAAATGCAGAAATTTCACTTATTTTGAGGTAAAAGGCTGATATTCTCCTTATTTGGGACCAAAAAGGCAGAAATTTCTCTTATTTTGGGGAAAAATTACAGAAATTTCACTTATTTCAGGGTAATAAGTCAGAAATTTTCCTTATTTTGGGCCCAAAAACAGAAATTCCCTTTGTTTTGGGGGAAAAAGGCAGAAATTCCACATTTTAGAGGCAAAACGCAGAAATTTCCCATATTTTGGAGCAAAAATGAAGAAATTTCACTTTTTAAGGGCAAAAACTTATGTATTCTTATTAATTTTGGGCAAAATGGCAGAAATTCCCATTATTTTGGAGCAAAATTGCAGAAATTCCCCAAATTGTGGGGCAAAAAAGCAGAAATTCCCTATATGTTGGGGCAAGAAGACAGAAATTGTCCTTATTTTGGGGCAAAACTCAGATATTCCACTTATTTTGGGGCAAAATTCCAGAAATTTCTCTTATTTTGGGGGAAAATTGCAGAAATTTCACTTATTTTGGGGCAAAATTGCAGAAATTTCACTTATTTCAGGGAAAAAAGGCAGAAATTTTCCTTATTTTGTGGATAAAAGGCAGAAATTCCTAATATTTTTGGCAAAAATGCAGAAATTCCTTTTATTTTGAGGTAAAAAGGCTGAAATTCCCCTTATTTGGGGGCAAAAAGGCAGAAATTTTCCTTATTATGGGTCAAAATTGCAGAAATTTCACTTATTTCAGGGTAATAAGTCAGAAATTTTCCTTATTTTGGGGCAAAAAGTACAGAAATTCCCTTTGTTTTGGGGGAAAAAGACAGAAATTCCACTTATTTAGAGGCAAAAAAGCAGAAATTCCCCTTATTTTGGAGCAAAATTGCAGAAATTTTCCTTTTTTATGGCAAAAAGTTATGCATTCTTCTTATTTTCGGGCAAAAAAGCAGAAATTCCCTGTATTTTGCAGCAAAATTTCAGAAATTTCCCTAATTGTGGGGCAAAAAGCAGAAATTCCCTATATGTTGTGGCAAAAAGACAGAAATTCTATTTATTTTGTGTCAAAACTCAGAAATTCCACTTATTTTGGGGGAAAATTCCAGAAATTTCCTTTATTTTGGGGCAAAATTGCTGAAATTTCACTCATTTTGGGGCAAAATTGCAGAAATTTCAATTATTTCAGGGAAAAAAAGAAGAAATTTTCTTATTTTGGGGCGAAAAACAGAAATTTCTTTTATTATGGTACAAAATAGCAGAAATTTTTCTTATTTTGGGCAAAAAGGCAGAAATTTCCCATATTTTGGGTCAAAAATGCAGAAATTACCCTTATTTTGAGGTAAAAAGGCTGAAATTCCTTTTATTTGGGGGCAAAAAGTAAGAAATTCCCCTTATTTTGGAACAAAAAGCAGACATTTACATTATTTTGAGGAAAAAATTTAGAAATTTAACTTATTTCAGGGCAAAAAGTCAGAAATTTTCCTTATTTTGGGGCAAAAAGGCAGAAATTCTTAATATTTTGTTGCAAAAATACAGAAATTCCTATTATTTTGAGGTAAAAAGGCTGAAATTCTTCATATTTGGGTGCCAAAAGGCAGATATTTCCCTTAATTTGGGGCAAAATTGCAGAAATTTCACTTATTTTGGGGCAAAATTGCAGAAATTTCACTTATTTCAAAAAAAAAGCAGAAATTTTTATATTTGGAAGCAAAAAGGCAGAAATTTTTTTTATTTTGGTACAAAATTGCAGAAATTTTTCTTATTTTGGGGCAAAAAGTCAGAAATTTCCCATATTTTGGGGCAAAAATGCAGAAATTCCCCTTTTTTGAGGTAAAAAGGATGAAATTCCCCTTATTTGGGGGCAAAAAGGCAGACATTTCCCTTATTTTGGAGCAAAATTGCAGAAATTTCACTTATTTCAGAGAAAAAAGACAGAAATTTTTTTTATTTTGGGGCAAAAAGGCAGAAATTCCTAATCTTTTGTGGCAAAAATGCAGAAATTCCCCTTATTTTGAGGTAAAAAGTCTGAAATTCCCCTTATTTGGGGGCAAAAATGCAGAAATTTCCCTTATTTTGGGGCAAAATTGCAGAAATTTCACTTATGTCAGTGTAATAAGTCAGAAATTTTTTTTATTTTGGGGCAAAAAAGACAGAAATTCCTTTTGTTTTGGGGGAAAAAGACAGAAATTCCACTTATTTAGAGGCAAAAAAAGCAGAAATTCCCCTATTTTGTAGCAAAAATGAAGAAATTTCTCTTTTTTATGGCAAAAAGGTGTGCATTCTTCTTATTTTGAGGAAAAAAGGCAGAAATTTCCTGTATTTTGGAGCAAAATTGCAGAAATTCCTCTAATTGTGGGGCAAAAAGGCAGAAATTCCCTATATGTTGGGGCATAAAGACAGAAATTCTCTTTATTTTTGGGCAAAACTCAGAAATTCCACTAGTTTTGCGGCAAAATTTCAGAAATTTTGCTTATTTTGGGGCAAAATTGCAGAAATTTCACTAATTTTGGGGCAAAATTGCAGAAATTTCACTTATTTAAGGGAAAAAAAGCAGAAATTTTCTTATTTTGGGGCAAAAAAGCAGAAATTTCTTTTAGTTTGGTACAAAATTGCAGAAATTTCCCTTATTTTGGGGCAAAATTGCAGAAATTTCACTTCTTTTGGGGCAAAATTGCAGAAATTCCACTTATTTCAGGGAAAAAAGGCAGAAATTTCCCTTCTATTGGGGCAAAATTGCAATAATTCCCCTAATTGTGAGGCAAAAAGGCAGAAATTCCCTATATGTTGGGGCAAAAAACAGATATTCTCCTTATTTTGGGTCATAACTCAAAAATTCCACTTATTTTGTGGCAAAATTCCAGAAATTTCACTTATTTTGGGGTAAAATTGTACAAAGTTCACTTATTTAGGGCAAAAACAGAAATTCTCCTTATTTTGGGTCAAAACTCAAAAATTCCACTTATTTTGTGGCAAAATTCCAGAAATTTCACTTATTTTGGGGCAAAATTGTAGAAATTTCACTTATTTTGTGGCAAAATTGCAGAAATTTTACTTATTTTGGGGCAAAACTGCAGAAATTTAACTTATTTCAGGGAAAAAAGGCAGAAATTTTCCTTATTTTGTGGCAAAAATGCAGAAATTCCCTTTATTTTGAGGTAAAAGGGTGAAATTCCCCTTATTTGGGGGCAAAAATGCAGAAATTTCCCTTATTTTGGGACAAAATTGCAGAAATTTCACTTATTTCAGGGTAATAAGTCAGAAAATTTCTTTATTTTGGTGCAAATAAGACAGAAATTCCCTTTGTTTTGGGAGAAAAAGACAGAAATTCCACATATTTAGAGGCAAAAAAGCAGAAATTCCTCTTATTTTGGAGCAAAATTACAGAAATTTCCCTTTTTTATGGCAAAAAGGTATGAATTCTTCTTATTTTCGGGCAAAAAGGCAGAAATTCCCCATATTTTGGAGCAAAATTGCAGAAATTCCCCTAATTGTGGGGCAAAAAGGAAGAAATTCCATATATGTTGGGGCAAAAAGACAGAAATTCTCATTATTTTGGGGCAAAACTCAGAAATTCCACTTATTTTGGGGCAAAATTCCAGAAATTTCCCTTATTTTGGGGCAAAATTGCAGAAATTTCACTTATTTTGGGGCAAAATTGGAGAAATTTCACTTATTTCAGGGAAAAAAAGCAAAATTTTCTTATTTTGGGGCAAAAAGGCAGAAATTTCCCATATTTTGGTACAAAATTGCTGAAATTTTTCTTATTTTGGGCAAAAAGGCAGAAATTTCCCATATTTTGGGGTAAAAATGCAGAAATTCCCCTTATTTTGAGGTAAAAAGGCTGAAATTCCCATTATTTAGGGGTAAAAAGGCAGAAATTTCCATTATTTCGGGGCAATAGTGCAGAAATTTCACTTATTTCA
Organism: Micromys minutus; assembly: GCF_963924665.1. Taxonomy (NCBI): domain Eukaryota; kingdom Metazoa; phylum Chordata; class Mammalia; order Rodentia; family Muridae; genus Micromys; species Micromys minutus. The sequence goes on from NW_027667262.1 coordinate 2,200,257, forward strand.
GGGTAATAAGTCAGAAATTTTTTTTATTTTGAGGCAAAAAAGACAGAAATTCCCTTTGTTTTGGGGGAAAAATACAGAAATTCCACTTATTTAGAGGCATAAAAGCAGAAATTCCCCTCATTTTGGAGCAAAAATGAAGAAATTTCCCTTTTTTATGGCAAAAAGTTATGCAATCTTATTATTTTTGGACAAAAAAGGCAGAAATTCCACGTATTTTGGAGCAAAATTGCAGAAATTCCCCTAATTGTGGGGCAAAAAGGCAGAAATTCCCTATATGTTGGGGCAAAAAGACAGAAATTCTCCTTATTTTAGGGCAAAACTCAGAAATTTAACTTATTTTGGGGCAAAATTGCAGAAATTTCACTTATGTCAGGAAAAAAAGCAGAAATTTTCTTATTTTGGGGCCAAAAGGCAGAAATTTCCAATATTTGGGGGCAAAAATGCAGAAATTTCACTTATTTTGAGGTAAAAGGCTGATATTCTCCTTATTTGGGACCAAAAAGGCAGAAATTTCTCTTATTTTGGGGAAAAATTACAGAAATTTCACTTATTTCAGGGTAATAAGTCAGAAATTTTCCTTATTTTGGGCCCAAAAACAGAAATTCCCTTTGTTTTGGGGGAAAAAGGCAGAAATTCCACATTTTAGAGGCAAAACGCAGAAATTTCCCATATTTTGGAGCAAAAATGAAGAAATTTCACTTTTTAAGGGCAAAAACTTATGTATTCTTATTAATTTTGGGCAAAATGGCAGAAATTCCCATTATTTTGGAGCAAAATTGCAGAAATTCCCCAAATTGTGGGGCAAAAAAGCAGAAATTCCCTATATGTTGGGGCAAGAAGACAGAAATTGTCCTTATTTAGGGGCAAAACTCAGATATTCCACTTATTTTGGGGCAAAATTCCAGAAATTTCTCTTATTTTGGGGGAAAATTGCAGAAATTTCACTTATTTTGGGGCAAAATTGCAGAAATTTCACTTATTTCAGGGAAAAAAGGCAGAAATTTTCCTTATTTTGTGGATAAAAGGCAGAAATTCCTAATATTTTTGGCAAAAATGCAGAAATTCCTTTTATTTTGAGGTAAAAAGGCTGAAATTCCCCTTATTTGGGGGCAAAAAGGCAGAAATTTTCCTTATTATGGGTCAAAATTGCAGAAATTTCACTTATTTCAGGGTAATAAGTCAGAAATTTTCCTTATTTTGGGGCAAAAAGTACAGAAATTCCCTTTGTTTTGGGGGAAAAAGACAGAAATTCCACTTATTTAGAGGCAAAAAAGCAGAAATTCCCCTTATTTTGGAGCAAAATTGCAGAAATTTTCCTTTTTTATGGCAAAAAGTTATGCATTCTTCTTATTTTCGGGCAAAAAAGCAGAAATTCCCTGTATTTTGCAGCAAAATTTCAGAAATTTCCCTAATTGTGGGGCAAAAAGCAGAAATTCCCTATATGTTGTGGCAAAAAGACAGAAATTCTCTTTATTTTGTGTCAAAACTCAGAAATTCCACTTATTTTCGGGGAAAATTCCAGAAATTTCCTTTATTTTGGGGCAAAATTGCTGAAATTTCACTCATTTTGGGGCAAAATTGCAGAAATTTCAATTATTTCAGGGAAAAAAAGAAGAAATTTTCTTATTTTGGGGCGAAAAACAGAAATTTCTTTTATTATGGTACAAAATAGCAGAAATTTTTCTTATTTTGGGCAAAAAGGCAGAAATTTCCCATATTTTGGGTCAAAAATGCAGAAATTACCCTTATTTTGAGGTAAAAAGGCTGAAATTCCTTTTATTTGGGGGCAAAAAGTAAGAAATTCCCCTTATTTTGGAACAAAAAGCAGACATTTACATTATTTTGAGGAAAAAATTTAGAAATTTAACTTATTTCAGGGCAAAAAGTCAGAAATTTTCCTTATTTTGGGGCAAAAAGGCAGAAATTCTTAATATTTTGTTGCAAAAATACAGAAATTCCTATTATTTTGAGGTAAAAAGGCTGAAATTCTTCATATTTGGGTGCCAAAAGGCAGATATTTCCCTTAATTTGGGGCAAAATTGCAGAAATTTCACTTATTTTGGGGCAAAATTGCAGAAATTTCACTTATTTCAGAAAAAAAAGCAGAAATTTTCTTATTTTGGGGCAAAAAGGCAGAAATTTCTTTTATTTTGGTACAAAATTGCAGAAATTTTTCTTCTTTTGAGACAAAAGTGCAGAAATTTTCCTTATTTTGGGGCAAAAATGCAGAAATTCCCCTTATTTTGAGGTAAAAAGACTGAAATTCCCCTTATTTGGCAGCAAAAAGGCAGAAATTTCTCTTATTTTGGGGCAAAATTGCAGAAATTTCACTTATTTCAGGGAAATAAGTCAGAAATTTTCCTTATTTTGGGTCAAAAAAGACTGAAATTCCCTTTGTTTTGGGGGAAAAAGACAGAAATTCCACATATTTAGAGGCAAAAAAGCAGAAATTCCTCTTATTTTGGAGCAAAAATGAAGAAATTTCCCTTTTTTATGGAAAAAAGGTATGCATTCTTCTTATTTTCGTGCAAAAAGGCAGAAATTCCCCGTATTTTAAAGCAAAATTGCAGAAATTCCTATAATTGTGAGGCAAAAAGGCAGAAATTCCCAATATGTTGGGGAAAAAAGACAAAATTCTCCTTATTTTGGGGCAAAACTCAGAAATTCCACTTATTTTGGTGCAAAATTCCAGAAATTTTCCATATTTTGGGGTAAAATTGCAGAAATTTCACTTATTTTGGGGCAAAATTGCAGAAATTTTAATTATTTCAGGGATAAAAAGCAGAAATTTTCTTATTTTGGGGCAAAAAAAAATTTCTTTTATTTTGGTACAAAATTGCTGACATTTTTCTTATTTTGGGCAAAAAGGCAGAAATTTCCCATATTTTGGGTCAAAAATGCAGAAATTCCCCTTATTTTGTGGTAAAAAGGCTGAAATTCCCCTTATTTGGGGGCAAAAAGTAAGAAATTCCCCTTTTTTGGGGCAAAAAGCAGACATTTCCCTTATTTTGGGAAAAAATTTTAGAAATTTAACTTATTTCAGAGCAAAAAGTCAGAATTTTTTTTTTATTTTGGGGCAAAAAGCAGATATTCCTAATATTTTGTGGCAAAAATGCAGAAATTCCTTTTTTTGAGATAAAAAGGCTGAAATTCCCCTTATTTGGGGGCAAAGAGGCAGAAATTTCCCTTATTTTGGGGTAAAATTGCAGAAATTTCACTTACTTCAGGGTAATAAGTAAGAAATTTTTTTTTATTTTGTGGCAAAAAGGACAGAAATTCCCTTTGTTTTGGGGGAGAAAGACAGAAATTCCACTTATTTAGAGGCAAAAAGCAGAAATTCCCCTTATTTTGGAGCAAAAATGAAGAAATTTCCCTTTTTTATGGCAAAAAGGTATGCAGTCTTTTTATTTTGGACAAAAAAACAGAAAATCCCCGTATTTTGGAGCAAAATTACAGAAATTCCCCTAATTGTGGTGTAAAAAGGCAGAAATTCCCTATATGTTGGGGCAAAAAGACAGAAATTCTCCTTCTTTTGGGGTAAAACTGAGAAATTCCACTTAATTTGGGGCAAAATTCCAGAAATTTCTCTTATTTTGGGGCAAAATTGCAGAAATTTCACTTATTTTGTGGCAAAATTGCAGAAATTTCACTTATTTCAGAAAAAAAGCAGAAATTTTCTTATTTTGTTGCAAAAAGCAGAAATTTATATTATTTTGGTACAAAATTGCAGTAATTTTTCTTATTTTGAGACAAAAAAGCAGAAATTTTCCATATTTTGGGACAAAAATGCAGAAATTCCCATTATTTTGAGTTAAAGAGACTGAAATTCCCCTTATTTGAGGGCAAAAAGGCAGAAATTTCCCTTATTTTGAGGCAAAATTGCAGAAATTTCACTTATTTCAGGGTAATAAGTCAGAAATTTTCTTTATTTTGGGGCAAAAAAGACAGAAATTCGCTTTGTTTTGGGGGAAAAAGACAGAAATTCCACTTACATAGAGGAAAAAAAGCAGAAATTCCCCTTATTTTGGAGCAAAAATGAAGAAATTTTTCTTTTTTGTGGCAAAAGGTATACATTCCCCTTATTTTCGGGCTAAAAAGCAGAAATTCCCCGTATTTTGCAGCAAAATTGCAGAAATTCCCCAAATTGTGGGGCAAAAAGGCAGAAATTCCCTATATGTTGGGGCAAAAAGACAGAAATTCTCCTTATTTTGGGGCAAAACTCAGAAATTCCACTTATTTTGGGGCAAAATTCCAGAAATTTCTCTTATTTGGGGCAAAATTACAGAAATTTATCTTTTTTTGGGGCCAAATGGCAGAAATTTCACTTATTTCAGGGAAAATAGGCAGAAATTTTCCTTATTTGTGGATAAAAGGCAGAAATTCCTAATATTTTTGGCAAAAATGCAGAAATTCCTTTTATTTTGAGGTAAAAAGGCTGAAATTCCCCTTATTTGGGGGCAAAAAGGCAGAAATTTTCCTTATTATGGTTCAAAATTGCAGAAATTTCACTTATTTCAGGGTAATAAGTCAGAAATTTTCCTTATTTTGGGGCAAAAAGTACAGAAATTCCCTTTGTTTTGGGGGAAAAAGACAGAAATTCCACTTATTTAGAGGCAAAAAAGAAGAAATTCCCCTTATTTTGGAGCAAAATTGCAGAAATTTTCCTTTTTTATGGCAAAAAGGTATGCATTCTTCTTATTTTTGGGCAAAAAGGCAGAAATTCCCTGTATTTTGCAGCAAAATTTCAGAAATTTCCCTAATTGTGGGGCAAAAAGCAGAAATTCCCTATATGTTGTGGCAAAAAGACAGAAATTCTCTTTATTTTGTGTCAAAACTCAGAAATTCCACTTATTTTCGGGGAAAATTCCAGAAATTTCCCTTATTTTGGGGCAAACTTGCAGAAATTTCACTCATTTTGGGGCAAAATTGCAGAAATTTCAATTATTTCAGGGAAAAAAAGAAGAAATTTTCTTATTTTGGGGCGAAAAACAGAAATTTCTTTTATTATGTTACAAAATAGCAGAAATTTTTCTTATTTTGGGCAAAAAGGCAGAAATTTCCCATATTTTGGGTCAAAAATGCAGAAATTACCCTTATTTTGAGGTAAAAAGGCTGAAATTCCTTTTATTTGGGGGCAAAAAGTAAGAAATTTTCCTTATTTTGGAACAAAATCAGACATTTACATTATTTTGGGGAAAAAATTTAGAAATTTAACTTATTTCAGGGCAAAAAGTCAGAAATTTTCCTTATTTTGGGGCAAAAAGGCAGAAATTCTTAATATTTTGTTGCAAAAATACAGAAATTCCTATTATTTTGAGGTAAAAAGGCTGAAATTCTTCATATTTGGGTGCCAAAAGGCAGAAATTTCCCTTATTTTGGGGCAAAATTGCAGAAATTTCACTTATTTTGGGGCAAAATTGCACAAATTTCACTTATTTCAAAAAAAAGCAGAAATTTTCTTATTTTGGGGCAAAAAGGCAGAAATTTATTTTGTACAAAATTGCAGAAATATTTCTTATTTTGGGACAAAAAGTCAGAAATTCCCCTTATTTGGAGGCAAAAAGGCAGAAATTTCTCTTATTTTGGGGCAAAATTGCAGAAATTTCACTTATTTCAGGGAAATAAGTCAGAAATTTTCCTTATTTTGGGGCAAAAATGCAGAAATTCCCCTTATTTTGAGGTAAAAAGACTGAAATTCCTTTTATTTGGCAGCAAAAAGGCAGAAATTTCTCTTATTTTGGGGCAAAATTGCAGAAATTTCACTTATTTCAGGGAAATAAGTCAGAAATTTTCCTTACTTTGGGGCAAAAAAGAATGAAATTCCCTTTGTTTTGGGGGAAAAAGACAGAAATTCCACATATTTAGAGGCAAAAAAGCAGAAATTCCTCTTATTTTGGAGCAAAAATGAAGAAATTTCCCTTTTTTATGGAAAAAAGGTATGCATTCTTCTTATTTTCGTGCAAAAAGGCAGAAATTCCCCGTATTTTAAAGCAAAATTGCAGAAATTCCTATAATTGTGAGGCAAAAAGGCAGAAATTCCCAATATGTTGGGGAAAAAAGACAGAAATTCTCCTTATTTTGGGGCAAAACTCAGAAATTCCACTTATTTTGGTGCAAAATTCCAGAAATTTTCCATATTTTGGGGTAAAATTGCAGAAATTTCACTTATTTTGGGGCAAAATTGCAGAAATTTTAATTATTTCAGGGATAAAAAGCAGAAATTTTCTTATTTTGGGGCAAAAAAAAAGAAATTTCTTTCATTTTGGTACAAAATTGCTGACATTTTTCTTATTTTGGGCAAAAAGGCAGAAATTTCCCATATTTTGGGACAAAACTGCAGAAATTCCCCTTATTTTGTGGTAAAAAGGCTGAAATTCCCTTTATTTGGGGGCAAAAATAAGAAATTCCCTTTTTTGGGGCAAAAAGCAGACATTTCCCTTATTTTGGGAAAAAATTTTAGAAATTTAACTTATTTCAGAGCAAAAAGTCAGAATTTTTTTTTTATTTTGGGGCAAAAAGCAGATATTCCTAATATTTTGTGGCAAAAATGCAGAAATTCCTTTTTTTGAGATAAAAAGGCTGAAATTCCCCTTATTTGGGGGCAAAAAGGCAGAAATTTCCCTTATTTTGGGGTAAAATTGCAGAAATTTCACTTACTTCAGGGTAATAAGTAAGAAATTTTTTTTATTTTGTGGCAAAAAAGACAGAAATTCCCTTTGTTTTGGGGGAGAAAGACAGAAATTCCACTTATTTAGAGGCAAAAAGCAGAAATTCCCCTTATTTTGGAGCAAAAATGAAGAAATTTCCCTTTTGTATGGCAAAAAGGTGTGCAGTCTTCTTATTTTGGACAAAAAAACAGAAAATCCCTGTATTTTGGAGCAAAATTACAGAAATTCCCCTAATTGTGGGGTAAAAAGGCAAAAATTCCCTATATGTTGGGGCAAAAAGACAGAAATTCTCCTTATTTTGGGGTAAAACTCAGAAATTCCACTTAATTTGGGGCAAAATTTTAGAAATTTCCCTTATTTTGGGGCAAAATTGCAGAAATTTCACTTATTTTGTGGCAAAATTGCAGAAATTTCACTTATGTCAGAAAAAAAAGCAGAAATTTTCTTATTTTGTTGCAAAAAGGCAGAAATTTATTTTATTTTGGTATAAAATTGCAGTAATTTTTCTTATTTTGAGACAAAAAGGCAGAAATTTTCCATATTTTGGGGCAAAAATGCAGAAATTCCCATTATTTTGAGGTAAAGAGACTGAAATTCCCCTTATTTGAGGGCAAAAAGGCAGAAATTTCCCTTATTTTGAGGCAAAATTGCAGAAATTTCACTTATTTCAGGGTAATAAGTCAGAAATTTTCTTTATTTTGGGGCAAAAAGACAGAAATTCTCTTTGTTTTGGGGGAAAAAGACAGAAATTCCACTTATTTAGAGGCAAAAAAGCAGAAATTCCCCTTATTTTGGAGCAAAAATGAAGAAATTTTTCTTTTTTGTGGAAAAAGGTATACATTCCCCTTATTTTCGGGCTAAAAAGCAGAAATTCCCCGTATTTTGCAGCAAAATTACAGAAATTCCCCTAATTGTGAGGCAATAAGTCAGAAATTCCCTACATGTTGGGGCAAAAAGACAGAAATTCTCCTTATTTTGGGGCAAAACTCAGAAATTCCACTTATTTTGGGGCCAAATTCCAGAAATTTCCCTTATTTGGGGCAAAATTACAGAAATTTAACTTTTTTTGGGGCAAAATTGCGGAAATTTCACTTATTTCAGGGAAAAAAGGCAGAAATTTTCCTTATTTTGTGGATAAAAGGCAGAAATTCCTAATATTTTTGGCAAAAATGCAGAAATTCCTTTTATTTTGAGGTAAAAAGGCTGAAATTCCCCTTATTTGGGGGCAAAAAGGCAGAAATTTTCCTTATTATGGGTCAAAATTGCAGAAATTTCACTTATTTCAGGGTAATAAGTCAGAAATTTTCCTTATTTTGGGGCAAAAAGTACAGAAATTCCCTTTGTTTTGGGGGAAAAAGACAGAAATTCCACTTATTTAGAGGCAAAAAAGAAGAAATTCCCCTTATTTTGGAGCAAAATTGCAGAAATTTCCCTTTTTTATGGCAAAAAGGTATGCATTGTTCTTATTTTCGGGCAATAAGGCAGAAATTCCCTGTATTTTGCAGCAAAATTTCAGAAATTTCCCTAATTGTGGGGCAAAAAGCAGAAATTCCCTATATGTTGTGGCAAAAAGACAGAAATTCTCTTTATTTTGTGTCAAAACTCAGAAATTCCACTTATTTTGGGGGAAACTTCCAGAAATTTCCCTTATTTTGGGGCAAACTTGCAGAAATTTCACTCATTTTGGGGCAAAATTGCAGAAATTTCAATTATTTCAGGGAAAAAAAGAAGAAATTTTCTTATTTTGGGGCGAAAAACAGAAATTTCTTTTATTATGGTACAAAATAGCAGAAATTTTTCTTATTTTGGGCAAAAAGGCAGAAATTTCCCATATTTTGGGTCAAAAATGCAGAAATTAACCTTATTTTGAGGTAAAAAGGCTGAAATTCCTTTTATTTGGGGGCAAAAAGTAAGAAATTCCCTTTATTTTGGAACAAAAAGCAGACATTTACATTATTTTGGGGAAAAAATTTAGAAATTTAACTTATTTCAGGGCAAAAAGTCAGAAATTTTCCTTATTTTGAAGCAAAAAGGCAGAAATTCTTAATATTTTGTGGCAAAAATACAGAAATTCCTATTATTTTGAGGTAAAAAGGCTGAAATTCTTCATATTTCGGTGCCAAAAGGCAGAAATTTCCCTTATTTTGGGGCAAAATTGCACAAATTTCACTTATTTCAGAAAAAAAGCAGAAATTTTCTTATTTTGGGGCAAAAAGGCAGAAATTTATTTTATTTTGTACAAAATTGCAGAAATATTTCTTATTTTGGGACAAAAAGGCAGAAATTCCCCTTATTTGGGGGCAAAAAGGCAGAAATTTCCCTTATTTTGAGGCAAAATTGCAGAAATTTCACTTATTTCAGGGTATTAAGTCAGAAATTTTCCTTATTTTGGGGCAAAAAAGACAGAAATTCCCTTTGTTTTGGGGGAAAAAGACAGAAATTCCACTTATTTAGGGGTAAAAAGCAGAAATTCCCCTTATTTTGGAGCAAAAATGAAGAAATTTCCATTTTTTGTGGCAAAAGGTATACAATCCCTTTATTTTCGGGCTAAAAAGCAGAAATTCACTGTATTTTGGAGCAAAATTGCAGAAATTTCCCTAATTGTAGGGCAAAAAGGCAGAAATTCCTTATATGTTAGGGCAAAATACAGAAATTCTTCTTATTTTGAGGCAAAACTAAGAAATTCCATTTATTTTGGGGCATAATTCCAGAAATTTCCCTTATTTTGGGGCAAAATTGCAGAAATTTTACTTATAATGGGGCAAAATTGCAGAAATTTCACATATTTCAGAGACAAAAGGCAGAAATTTTCTTTATTTTGGGGCAAAAAGGCAGAAATTCCCCTTATTTTGAGTTAAAAAAGCTGAAATTCCCCTTATTTTGGGGCAAAAAGGCTGAAATTTCTCTTATTTTGGGGCAAAATTGCAAAAATTTCACATATTTCAGGGTAATAAGTCAGAAATTTTCCTTATTTTGGGGCAAAAAGAACAGAAATTCCCTTTGTTTTGGGGGAAAAAGACAGAAATTCCACTTATTTAGAGGCAAAAAAGCAGAAATCCTCCTTATTTTGGAGCAAAATTGCAGATTGTTCCTTTTTTTATGGCAAAAAGGTATGCATTCTTCTTATTTTCGGGCAAAAAGGAAGAAATTTCCTGTATTTTGGAGCAAAATTTCAGAAATTCCCCTAATTGTGGGGAAAAAGGCAGAAATTCCCTATATTTTTTGGCAAAAAGACAGAAATTCTCCTTATTTTGGGGCAAAACTCGAAAATTCCTCTTATTTTGTGGCAAAATTCCCGAAATTTCTTTTATTTTGGGGCAAAATTGCAGAAATTTCACTTATTTTGTGGCAAATTGCAGAAATTTCACTTATTTCAGAAAAAAAAGCATAAATTTTCTTATTTTGTTGCAAAAAGGCAGAAATTTATTTTATTTTGATACAAAATTGCAGAAAATTTTCTTATTTTGGGACAAAAAGGCAGAAATTTCCCATATTGTGGTGCAAAATGCAGAAATTCCCCTTATTTTGAGTTAAAAAGACTGAAATTCCCCTTATTTGGGGGCAAAAAGGCAGAAATTTCCCTTATTTTGAGGCTAAATTGCAGAAATTTCACTTATTTCATGGTAATACGTCAGAAATTTTCCTTATTTTGGGGCAAAAAAAGACAGAAATTCCCTTTGTTTTGGGGGAAAAAAGAGAAATTCCACTTATTTAGAGGCAAAAAAGCAGAAATTCCCCTTATTTCAGAGCAAAAATGAAGAAATTTCCATTTTTTGTGGCAAAAGGTATACATTCCCCTTATTTTCGGGCTAAAAAGCAGAAATTCCCCGTATTTTGGAGCAAAATTGCAGAAAATCCCCTAATTGTGGGGCAAAAAGGCAGAAATTCCTTATATGTTAGGGCAAAAAGACAGAAATTCTTTTTATTTTGAGGCAAAACTCAGAAATTCCACTTATTTTGGGGCAAAATTCCAGAAATTTCCCTTATTCGGGGCAAAATTACAGAAATTTAACTTTTTTGGGGGCAAAATTGCAGAAATTTCACTTATTTCAGGGAAAAAAAAGCAGAAATTTTTCATATTTTGTGGCAAAAAGGCAGAAATTCCTAATATTTTTGGCAAAAATGCAGAAATTCCTTTTATTTTGAGGTAAAAAGGCAGAAATTCCCCTTATTTGGGGGCAAAAAGGCAGAAATTTTCCTTATTATGGGTCAAAATTGCAGAAATTTCACTTATTTCAGGGTAATAAGTCAAAATTTTTCCTTATTTTGGAGCAAAAGTACAGAAATTCCCTTTGTTTTGGGGGAAAAAGACAGAAATTCCACTTATTTAGAGGCAAAAAGCAGAAATTCCCTTTATTTTGGAGCAAAATTGCAGAAATTTCCCTTTTTTATGGCAAAAAGGTATGCATTCTTCTTATTTACGTGCAAAAAGGCAGAAATTCTATGTATTTTGCAGCAAAATTGCAGAAATTTCCCTAATTGTGGGGCAAAAAGGCAGAAATTCCCTATATGTTGGGGCAAAAAGACAGAAATTCTCCTTATTTTAGGTCAAAACTCAGAAATTCCACTTATTTTGGGGGAAAATTCAAGAAATTTCTTTTATTTTGGGGCAAAATTGCAGGAATTTCACTCATTTTGGGGCAAAATTGCAGAAATTTCAATTATTTCAGGGAAAAAATAAGAAATTTTCTTATTTTGCGGCGAAAAAACAGAAATTTCTTTTATTATGGTACAAAATAGCAAAAATTTTTCTTATTTTGGGAAAAAAGGCAGAAATTTCCCATATTTTGGGTCAAAAATGCAGAAATTCCCATTATTTTGAGGTAAAAAGGCTGAAATTCCTTTTATTTGGGGGCAAAAAGTAAGAAATTCCCCTTATTTTGGAACAAAAAGCAGACATTTACATTATTTGGGGGAAAAATTTAGAAATTTAACTTATTTCAGGGCAAAAAGTCAGAAATTTTCCTTATTTTGGGGCAAAAAGGCAGAAATTCTTAATATTTTGTGGCAAAAATACAGAAATTCCTATTATTTTGAGGTAAAAAGGCTGAAATTCTTCATATTTGGGTGCCAAAAGGCAGAAATTTCCCTTATTTTGGGGCAAAATTGCAGAAATTTCACTTATTTTGGGGCAAAATTTCACAAACTTCACTTATTTCAAAAAAAAAAGCAGAAATTTTCTTATTTTGGGGCAAAAAGGCAGAAATTTCTTTTATTTTGTACAAAATTGCAGAAATATTTCTTATTTTGGGACAAAAGGCAGAAATTCCCCTTATTTGGGGGCAAAAAGGCAGAAATTTCCCTTATTTTGAGTCAAAATTGCAGAAATTTCACTTATTTCAGGGTATTAAGTCAGAAATTTTCTTTATTTTGGGGCAAAAAAGACAGAAATTCCCTTTGTTTTGGGGAAAAAAGACAGAAATTCCACTTATTTAGGGGCAAAAAGCAGAAATTCCCCTTATTTTGGAGCAAAAATGAAGAAATTTCCCTTTTTTGTGGCAAAAGATATACATTCCCCTTATTTTCGGGCTAAAAAGCAGAAATTCCCTGGATTTTGGAGCAAAATTGCAGAAATTCCCCTAATTGTGGGGCAAAAAGGCAGAAATTCCTTATATGTTAGGGCAAAAAGACAGAAATTCTTCTTATTTTGAGGCAAAACTCAAAAATTCCATTTATTTTGGGGCATAATTCCAGAAATTTCCCTTATTTTGGGGCAAAATTGCAGAAATTTCACTTATTATGCGGCAAAATTGCAGAAATTTCACTCATTTTGGGGCAAAATTGTAGAAATTTCAATTATTTCAGAAAAAAAAAGCAGAAATTTTCTTATTTTGGGGCAAATACAGAAATTTCTTTTATTATGGTACAAAATAGCAGAATTTTTTCCTATTTTGAACAAAAAGGCAGAAATTTCCCATATTTTGGGTCAAAAATGCAGAAATTCCCCTTATTTTGAGGTAAAAAGGTAGAAATTCCTTTTATTTGAAGGCAAAAAGTAAGAAATTCCCTTTATTTTGGAACAAAAAGCAGACATTTCCATTATTTTGGGGAAAAAATTAAGAAATATAACTTATTTCAGGGCAAAAAGTCAGAAATTTTCCTTATTTTCGGGCAAAAAGGCAGAAATTCTTAATCGTTTGTGGCAAAAATACAGAAATTCCTATTATTTTGAGGTAAAAAGCCTGAAATTCCCTTATTTGGGGGCCAAAAGGCAGAAATTTCCCTTACTTCGGGGCAAAATTGCAGAAATTTCACTTACTTCAGGGTAATAAGTCAGAAATTTTCCTTATTTTGGGGCAAAAAAGACAGAAAATCCCTTTGTTTGGGGGAAAAAGAGAAATTCCACTTATTTAGAGGCAAAAAAGCAGAAATCCTCCTTATTTTGGAGCAAAATTGCAGATTCTTCCCTTTTTTATGGCAAAAAGGTATGCATTCTTATTTTCGGGCAAAAAGGAAGAAATTTCCTGTATTTTGGAGCAAAATTGCAGAAATTCCCCTAATTTTTGGGCAAAAAGGCAGAAATTCCCTATATTTTTTGGCAAAAAGACAGAAATTCTCCTTATTTTGGGGCAAAACTCGAAAATTCCTCTTATTTTGGGGAAAAATTCCAGAAATTTCTTTTATTTTGGGGCAAAATTGCAGAAATTTCACTTATTTTGTGGCAAATTGCAGAAATTTCACTTATTTCAAAAAAAAGCAGAAATTTTCTTATTTTGTGGCAAAAAGGCAGAAATTTATTTTATTTTGATACAAAATTGCAGAAAAATTTCTTATTTTGGGACAAAAAGGCAGAAATTTCCCATATTTTGGGGCAAAAATGCAGAAATTCCTCTTATTTTGAGTTAAAAAGACTGAAATTCGCCTTATTTGGGGGCAAAAAGGCAGAAATTTTCCTTATTTTGAGGCTAAATTGCAGAAATTTCACTTATTTCAGGGTAATAAGTCAGAAATTTTCCTTATTTTGGGGCAAAAAAAGACAGAAATTCCCTTTGTTTTGGGGGAAAAAAGAGAAATTCCACTTATTTAGAGGCAAAAAAGCAGAAATTCCCCTTATTTCGGAGCAAAAATGAAGAAATTTCCATTTTTTGTGGCAAAAGGTATACATTCCCCTTATTTTCGGGCTAAAAAGCAGAAATTCCCCGTATTTTGGAGCAAAATTGCAGAAATTCCCCTAATTGTGGAGCAAAAGGGCAGAAATTCTTTATATGTTAGGGCAAAAAGAAAGAAATTCTCCTTATTTTGAGGCAAAACTCAGAAATTCCACTTATTTTGAGGCAAAATTCCAGAAATTTCCCTTATTTTGGGGCAAAATTGCAGAAATTTCACTTATTTTGGGGAAAAATTGCAGAAATTTCACTTATTTCATGGAAAAAAGCAGAAATTTCCTTATTTTGGGCCAAAACTTAGAAATTTCCAATATCTTGGAGCAAAATTGCAAAAATTCCCTTTATTTTGAGGTAAAAAGGCTGAAATTCCCCGTATTTGGTGGCAAAAAGGCAGAAATTTCCCTTATTTTGGAGCAAAATTGCAGAAATTTTACTTATGTCAGGGTAATAAGTCAGAAATTTTCCTTATTTTGGGGCAAAAAAGACAGAAATACCCTTTGTTTTGGGGAAAAAAGACAGAAATTCCACTTATTTAAAGGCAAAAATGCAGAAATTCCATTTATTTTGGAGCAAAAATGAAGAAATTTCCTTTATTTATGGCAAAAAGGTATGCATTCTTCTTATTTTCGTACAAAAAAAAAAAGAAAACCCCCGTATTTTGGAGCAAAATTGCAAAATTCCCCTAATTGTTGGGCAAAAAAGCAGAAATTCCCTATATGTTGGGGCAAAAAGACAGAAATTCTCCTTATTTTGGGGCAAAACTCAGAAATTCCACTTATTTTGAAGCAAAATTCCAGAAATTTCCCTCATTTTGGGGCAAAATTGCAATAATGTCAATTATTTTGGAGCAAAATTGAAGAAATTTCACTTATTTCAGAAGAAAAAAGCAGAAATTTTCTTATTTTGTGGCAAAAAGGCAGAAATTTCTTTTATTTTGGTACAAAATTGCAGAAATTTTTCTTATTTTGAGGCAAAAAGGCAGAAATTTTCCATATTTTGGGGCAAAAATGCAGAAATTCCCCTTATTTTGAGGTAAAAAGGCTGAAATTCCCCTTATTTGGGGGCAAAACTTAAGAAATTCCCATTATTTTGGGGCAAAAAGCAAACATTTCTCTTATTTTGGGAAAAAATTTTAGAAATTTAACTTATTTCAGGGCAAAAATTTAGAAATTTTCTTTATTTTGGGGCGAAAAGGCAGAAATTCCTAATATTTTTGGCAAAAATGCAGAAATTCCCTTTATTTAGAGGTAAAAAGGCTGAAATTCCCCTTATTTGGGGGCAAAAAAGCAGAAATTTCCCTTATTTTGCGGCAAAATTGCACAAATTTCACTTACTTCAGGGTAATAAGTCAGAAATTTTCCTTAATTTGGGGCAAAAAAGACAGAAATTCCCTTTGTTTTGGGGGAGAAAGACAGAAATTCCACTTATTTAGAGGCAAAAAAGCAGAAATTCTCCCTATTTTGGAGCATAAATGGAGAAATTTCCCTTTTTATGACATAAAGGTATGCATTCTTCTTATTTTCAGGCAAAAAGGCAGAAATTCCCCGTATTTTGCAGCAAAAATGCAGAAATTCCCCTAATTGTCGGGCAAAAAGGCAGAAATTCCGTATATGTTGGGCCAAATAGACAGAAATTCTCCTTATTTTGGGGCAAAACTCAAAAATTCCACTTATTTTGGAGCAAAATTTCAGAAATTTCCCTTATTTTGGGGCTAAATTACAGAAATTTAACTTATTTTGGGGCAAAAATTGCAGAAATTTCACTTACTTCAGGGAAAAAAAGCAGAAATTTTCCTTATTTTGTGGCAAAAAGGCAGAAATTCCTAATATTTTGGCAAAATTGCAAAAATTCCCCTTATTTTAAGGTAAAAATGTTTAAATTTCTCTTATTTGGGGGCAAAAAGGCAGAAATTTCCCTTATTTTGGGGCAAAATTGCAGAAATTTCACTTATTTCAGGGTAATAAGTCAGAAATTTTCCTTATTTTGGGACAAAAAATACAGAAATTCCCTTTGTTTTGGGGGAAAAAACAGAAATTCCACTTATTTAGAGGCAAAACAGCAGAAATTCCCCTTATTTTGGAGCAAAATTGCAGAAATTTCCCTTTTTTATAGCAAAAAGATATGCATTCTTCTTTTTTTCGGGCAAAAAAACAGAAATTCCTCGTATTTTGGAGCAAAATTGCAGAAATTCCCCTAATTGTGGGGCAAAAAGGCAGAAATTCCCTATATGTTGGGGCAAAAAGACAGAAGTTCTCCTTATTTTAGGGCAAAACACAGAAATGCCACTTATTTTGGGGGAAAATTCCAGAAATTTCCCTTATTTTGGGGCAAAATTTCAGAAATTTCACTCATTTTGGGGCAAAATTGCAGAAATTTCAATTATTTCAGGGAAAAAAAGCAGAAATTTACTTATTTTGGGGCAAATACAGAAATTTCTTTTATTATGGTACAAAATAGCAGAATTTTTTCTTATTTTGAACAAAAAGGCAGAAATTTCCCATATTTTGGGTCAAAAATACAGAAATTCCCCTTATTTTGATGTAAAAAGGTAGAAATTCCTTTTATTTGAAGGCAAAAAGTAAGAAATTCCCTTTATTTTGGAACAAAAAGCAGACATTTCCATTATTTTGGGGAAAAAATTAAGAAATATAACTTATTTCAGGGCAAAAAGTCAGAAATTTTCCTTATTTTCGGGAAAAAAGGCAGAAATTCTTAATTGTTTGTGGCAAAAATACAGAAATTCCTATTATTTTGAGGTAAAAAGCCTGAAATTCCCTTAATTGGGGGCCAAAAGGCAGAAATTTCCCTTACTTTGGGGCAAAATTGCAGAAATTTCACTTACTTCAGGGTAATAAGTCAGAAATTTTCCTTATTTTGGGGCAAAAAAGACAGAAATTCCCTTTGTTTTGGGGGAAAAAGACAGAAATTCCACTTATTTATAGGCAAAAAAGCAGAAATTCCCCTTATTTTGGAGCAAAAATGAAGAAATTTTCCTTTTCTGTGGCAAAAGTTATACATTCCACTTTTTTTTCAAGCTAAAAAGCAGAAATTCCCCGTATTTTGGAGCAAAATTGCAGAAATTCCCCTAATTGTGGGGCAAAAAGGCAGAAATTCCTTATATGTTAGGGCAAAAAGACAGAAATTCTCCTTATTTTGGGGCAAAACTCAGAAATTCCACTTATTTTGGGGCAAAATTCCAGAAAATTCCTTTATTTTCGGGCAAAATTGCAGAAATTTCACTTATTTCAGAAAAAAAAGCAGAAATTTTCTTATTTTGGGGCAAAAAGGCAGAAATTTCTTTTATTTTGGTACAAAATTTCAGAAATTTTTCATCTTTTGGGACAAAAAGGCAGAAATTTTCCTTATTTTGGGGCAAAAATGCAGAAATTCCCATTATTTTGAGGTAAAAAGACTGAAATTCCCCTTATTTGGCAGCAAAAAGGCAGAAATTTCTCTTATTTTAGGGCAAAATTGCAGAAATTTCACTTATTTCAGGGAAATAAGTCAGAAATTTTCCTTATTTTGGGTCAAAAAAGACTGAAATTCCCTTTGTTTTGGGGGAAAAAGACAGAAATTCCACATATTTAGAGGCAAAAAAGCAGAAATTCCTATTATTTTGGAGCAAAAATGAAGAAATTTCCCTTTTTTATGGAAAAAAGGTATGCATTCTTCTTATTTTCGTGCAAAAAGGCAGAAATTCCCCGTATTTTAAAGCAAAATTGCAGAAATTCCTATAATTGTGAGGCAAAAAGGCAGAAATTCCCAATATGTTGGGGAAAAAAGACAGAAATTCTTCTTATTTTGGGGCAAAACTCAGAAATTCCACTTATTTTGGTGCAAAATTCCAGAAATTTTCCATATTTTGGGGTAAAATTGCAGAAATTTCACTTATTTTGGGGCAAAATTGTAGAAATTTTAATTATTTCAGAGATAAAAAGCAGAAATTTTCTTATTTTGGGGCAAAAAGTACAGAAATTCCCTTTGTTATGGGGGAAAAAGACAGAAATTCCACTTATTTAGAGGCAAAAAAGCAGAAATTCCCCTTATTTTGGAGCAAAATTGCAGAAATTTCCCTTTTTTATGGCAAAAAGGTATGCATTCTTCTTATTTTCGGGCAAAAAGGCAGAAATTCCCTGTATTTTGCAGCAAAATTGCAGAAATTTCCCTAATTGTGGGGCAAAAAGGCAGAAATTCCCTATATGTTTGGGCAAAAAGACAGAAATTCTTCTTATTTTGGGTCAAAACTCAGAAATTCCACTTATTTTGGGGGAAAATTCAAGAAATTTCCCTTATTTTGGGGCAAAATTGCAGAAATTTCACTCATTTTGGGGCAAAATTGCAGAAATTTCAATTATTTCAGGGAAAAAAAGAAGAAATTTTCTTATTTTGGGGCGAAAAAACAGAAATTTCTTTTATTATGTTACAAAATAACAGGAATTTTTCTTATTTTGGGCAAAAAGGCAGAAATTTCCCATATTTTGGTTCAAAATGCAGAAATTCCCCTTATTTTGAGGTAAAAAGGCTGAAATTCCTTTTATTTGGGGGCAAAAAGTATGAAATTCCCTTTATTTTGGAACAAAAAGCAGACATTTACATTATTTTGGGGAAAAAATTTAGAAATTTAACTTATTTCAGGGCAAAAAGTAAGAAATTTTCCTTATTTTGGGGCAAAAAGGCAAAAATTCTTAATATTTTGTGGCAAAAATACAGAAATTCCTATTATTTTGAGGTAAAAAGGCTGAAATTCTTGATATTTGGGTGCAAAAAGGCAGATATTTCCCTTATTTTGGGGCAAAATTGCAGAAATTTCACTTATTTTAGGGCAAAATTGCACAAATTTCACTTATTTCAGAAAAAAAGCAGAAATTTTCTTATTTTGGGGAAAAAAGGCAGAAATTTCTTTTATTTTGTACAAAATTGCAGAAATATTTCTTATTTTGGGACAAAAAGGCAGAAATTCCCCTTATTTGGGGGCAAAAAGGCAGAAATTTCCCTTATTTTGAGGCAAAATTGCAGAAATTTCACTTATTTCAGGGTATTAAGTCAGAAATTTTCCTTATTTTGGGGCAAAAAAGACAGAAATTCCCTTTGTTTTGGGGGAAAAAGACAGAAATTCCACTTATTTAGGGGTAAAAAGCAGAAATTCCCCTTATTTTGGAGCAAAAATGAAGAAATTTCCATTTTTTTGTGGCAAAAGGTATACATTCCCCTTATTTTCGGGCTAAAAAGCAGAAATTCCCTGTATTTTGGAGCAAAATTGCAGAAATTCCCCTAATTGTGGGGCAAAAAGGCAGAAATTCCTTTTATGTTAGGGCAAAAAGACAGAAATTCTTCTTATTTTGAGGCAAAACTCAGAAATTCCATTTATTTTGGGGCATAATTCCAGAAATTTCCCTTATTTTGGGGCAAAATTGCAGAAATTTCACTTATTATGGACCAAAATTGCAGAAATTTCACATATTTCAGAGACAAAAGGCAGAAATTTTCTTTATTTTGGGGCAAAAACGCAGAAATTCCCCATAGTTTAAGGTAAAAAAGCTGAAATTCCTCTTATTTGGGGGCAAAAAGGCTGAAATTTCTCTTATTTTGGGGCAAAATTGCAGAAATTTAACATATTTCAGGGTAATATGTCAGAAATTTTCCTTATTTTGGGGCAAAAAAGACAGAAATTCCCTTTGTTTTGGGGGAAAAATAGAAATTCCACTTATTTAGAGGCAAAAAAGCAGAAAACCTCCTTATTTTGGAGCAAAATTGCAGATTGTTCCCTTTTTTATGGCAAAAAGGTATGCATTCTTCTTATTTTCGGGCAAAAAGGAAGAAATTTCCTGTATTTTGGAGCAAAATTGCAGAAATTCTTCTAATTGTGGGGCAAAAAGGCAGAAATTCCCTATATTTTTTGGCAAAAAGACAGAAATTCTCCTTATTTTGGGGAAAAACTCGAAAATTCCTCTTATTTTGGGGCAAAATTCCAGAAATTTCTTTTATTTTGGGGCAAAATTGCAAAAATTTTACTTATTTTGTGGCAAATTGCAGAAATTTCACTTATTTCAGAAAAAAAAAGCAGAAATTTTCTTATTTTGTGGCAAAAAGGCAGAAATTTATTTTATTTTGATACAAAATTGCAGAAAATTTTCTTATTTTGGGCAAAAAGGCAGAAATTACTCAAATTTTGGGGCAAAAATGCAGAAATTCCCCTTATTTTGAGTTAAATAGACTGAAATTCCCCTTATTTGGGAGCAAAAAGGCAGAAATTTCCATTATTTTGATGCTAAATTGCAGAAATTTCACTTATTTCAGGGTAATAAATCAGAAATTTTCCTTATTTTCGGGCAAAAAACACAGAAATTCCCTTTGTTTTGGGGGAAAAAGAGATAAATTCCACTTATTTAGAGGCAAAAAAGCAGAAATTCTCCTTATTTCGGAGCAAAAATAAAGAAATTTCCCTTTTTTGTGGCAAAAGGTATACATTCCCCTTATTTTCGGGCTAAAAAGAAGAAATTCCTTGTATTTTGGAGCAAAACTGCAGAAATTCTCCTAATTGTGGGGCAAAAAGGCAGAAATTCCCTATATGTTGGGGCAAAAAGACAGAAATTCTCCTTATTTTGGGGCAAAACTCAGAAATTCCACTTATTTTGGGGCAAAATTCCAGAAATTTCCCTTATTTTGAGGCAAAATTGCAGAAATTTCACTTATTTTGGGGCAAAATTGCAGAAATTTAACTTATTTCAGGAAAAAAAAGCAGAAAATTTCTAATTTCGGGGCAAAATTGAAGAAATTTCACTTATTTTGAGGCAAAATTGCAGAAATTTCGCTTATTTCAGGGAAAAAATGCAGAAATTTTCTTATTTTGGGGCAATAAGGCAGAAATTTTTCTTATTTGGGGGTAAAATGCAGAAATTCCCCTTATTTTGAGGTAAAAAGGCTGAAATTCCCCTTATTTGGGGACAAAAAGGCAGAAATTTCCCTTAATTTGTGGCTAAATTGCAGAAATTTCACTTATTTCAGGGTAATAAGTCAGAAATTTTCCTTATTTTGGGGCAAAAAAACAGAAATTACCTTTTTTTGGGGGGGGGAAATACAGAAATTCCACTTATTTAGAGGCAAAAAAGCAGAAATTCCCCTTATTTTGGAGCAAAAATGAAGAAATTTCCCTTTTTTATGGCAAAAAGGTATGCATTCTTCTTAATTTCGGACAAAAAGGCAGAAATTCCCCGTATTTTGGAGCAAACCTGCAGAAATTCCCCTAATTGTTGGGCAAAAAGGCAGAAATTCCCTATATGTTGGGGCAAAAAGACAGAAATTCTCCTTATTTTGGGGCAAAACTCAGAAATTCCACTTATTTTGGGGCAAAATTCCAGAAATTTCCCTTATTTTGAGGCAAAATTGCAGAAATTTCACTTATTTTGGGGCAAAATTGCAGAAATTTCACTTATTTCAGGGAAAAAAGCAGAAATTTTCTTATTTTGGGGCAAAAAGGCAGAAATTTCTCATATTTTGTGGCAAAAATGCAGAAATTCCCCTTATTTTGAGGTAAAAAGGCTGAAATTCACCTTATTTGGGGGCAAAAAGACAGAAATTTCCCTTATTTTGAGACAAAATTGTAGAAATTTCACTTATTTCATGGTAATAAGTCAGAAATTTTCCTTATTTTGGGTAAGAAAGACAGAAATTCCCTTTGTTTTGGGGAAAAAAGACAGAAATTCCACTTATTTAGAGGCAAAAAGCAGAAATTCCCCTTTATTTTTAAGCAAAAATTAAGAAATTGCTTTTTTTGTGGCAAAAGGTATACATTCCTTTCCTTTTCGGGCTAAAAAGCAGAAATTCCCCGTGTTTTGGAGCAAAATTGCAGAAATTCCCCTAATTTTTGGGCAATAAAGCAGAAATTCCCTATATGTTAGGGGAAGAAAGAAGAAATTCTTTTTATTTTGGGACAAAACTCAGAAATTCCACTTATTTTGGGGCAAAATTCCAGAAATTTCCCTTATTTTGGGGCAAAATCGCAGAAATTTCACTTGTTTTGGGGCAAAATTGCAGAAATTTCAATTATTTCAGGAAAAAAAGGCAGGAATTTTCCTTATTTTGGGGCAAAAAGGCAGAAATTCCTAAATTTGTGGCAAAAATGCAGAAATTCTCCTTATTTTGAGGTAAAAAGGCTGAAATTCCCCTTATGTGGGGGCAAAAATGTAGAAATTTCCCTTATTTTGGGGCAAAATTGCAGAAATTTCACTTATGTCAGGGTAATAATTCAGAATGTTTTTTTATTTTGGGGCAAAAAAGACAGAAATTTCCTTTGTTTTGGGGGAAAAAGACAGAAATTCCACTTATTTAGAGGCAAAAAAAGCAGAAATTCCCCTTATTTTGGAGCAAAAATGAAGAAATTTCCCTTTTTTATGGCAAAAAGGTATGCATTCTTCTTATTTTGGGGCAAAAAGGCAGAAATTTCTCGTATTTTGGAGCAAAATTGCAGAAATTCCTCTAATTGTGGGGCAAAAAAGCAGAAATTCCCTATATGTTGGGGCATAAAGACAGAAATTCTCCTTATTTTGGGGCAAAACTCAGAAATTCCACTATTTTTGCGGCAAAATTCCAGAAATTTCGCTTATTTTGGGGCAAAATTCAGAAAATCACTTATTTTGGGGCAAAATTGCAGAAATTTCACTTATTTAAGAGAAAAAAAGCAGAAATTTTCTTATTTTGGGGCAAAAAAGCAGAAATTTCTTTTATTTTGGTACAAAATTGCAGAAATTTCCCATATTTTGGGGCAAAATTGCAAAAATTTCACTTATTTTGGGGTAAAATTGCCGAAATTCCACTTATTTCAGGGAAAAAAGGCAGAAATTTCTCTTCTTTTGAGGCAAAGTTGCAGAAATTCCCCTAATTGTGAGGCAAAAAGGCAGAAATTCCCTATATGTTGGGACAAAAAAACAGAAATTCTCATTATTTTGGGTCAAAACTCAGAAATTCCACTTATTTTGGGGCAAAATTCCAGAAATTTCACTTATTTTAGGGCAAAATTGTAGAAATTTCACTTATTTTGGGGCAAAATTTCAGCAATTTCACATATTTCAGAAAAAAAAAGAAGAAATTTTCTTATTTGGAAGCAAAAAGGCAGAAATTTCTTTTATTTTGGTACAAAATTGCAGCAATTTCCCTTATTTGGGGGCAAAATTGCAGAAATTTCACTTATTTTGGGGCAAAATTGCAGAAATTTCACTTATTTCAGGAAAAAAAGGCAGAAATTTTCCTTATTATGGGGCAAAAATGCAGAAATTCCTAATATTTTGTGGCAAAAATGCAGAAATTCCCTTTATTTTGAGGTAAAAGGGTGAAATTACCCTTATTTGGGGGCAAAAAGGCAGAAATTTCCCCTATTTTTGGACAAAATTGCAGAAATTTCACTTATTTCAGGGTAATAAGTCAGAAAATTTCCTTATTTTGGTGCAAATAAGACAGAAATTCCCTTTGTTTTGGGGGAAAAAGACAGAAAATCCACATATTTAAAGGCAAAAAAGCAGAAATTCCCCTTATTTTGGAGCAAAATAACAGAAATTTCCTTTTTTTATGGCAAAAAGTTATGAATTTTTCTTATTTTCGGGCAAAAAGGCAGAAATTCCCCGTATTTTGGAGCAAAATTGCAGAAATTAACCTACTTGTGGGGCAAAAAGGGAGAAATTCCCTATATGTTGGGGCAAAAATACAGAAATTCTCCTTATTTTGGGGCAAAACTCAGAAATTCCACTTATTTTGGGGCAAAATTTTAGAAATTTCCCTTATTTTGGGGCAAAATTGCAGAAATTTCATTTATTTTGGGGCAAAATTGGAGAAATTTCACTTATTTCAAGGAAAAAAAGCAAAATTTTTTTATTTTGGGGCAAATAGGCAGAAATTTCCCATATTTTGCTACAAAATTGCTGAAATTTTTCTTATTTTGGGGAAAAAGGCAGAAATTTCCCATATTTTGGGGTAAAAATGCAGAAATTCCCTTTATTTTGAGGTAAAAAGGCTGAAATTCCCCTTATTTGGGGGTAAAAAGGCAGAAATTTCCATTATTTTGGGGCAAAAGTGCAGAAATTTCACTATTTCAGGGTAATAAGTAAGAAATTTTCTTTATTTTGGGGCAAAAAAGACAGAAATTCCCTTTGTTTTGGGGGAAAAAGACAGAAATTCCACTTATTTAGAGGCATAAAAGCAGAAATTCCCCTCATTTTGGAGCAAAAATGAAGGAATTTCCCTTTTTTATGCCAAAAAGTTATGCAATCTTATTATTTTCGGACAAAAAAGGCAGAAATTCCCCGTATTTTGGAGCAAAATTGCAGAAATTCCCCTAATTGTGGGGCAAAAAGGCAGAAATTCCCTATATGTTGGGGCAAAAAGACAGAAATTCTCCTTATTTTAGGGCAAAACTCAGAAATTTAACTTATTTTGGGGCAAAATTGCAGAAATTTCACTTATGTCAGGAAAAAAAGCAGAAATTTTCTTATTTTGGGGCCAAAAGGCAGAAATTTCCTTAATTTTGTTACAAAATTGCAGAATTTTTTCTTATTTTGGGGCAAAAAGGCAGAAATTTCCAATATTTTGGGGCAAAAATGCAGAAATTTCACTTATTTTGAGGTAAAAGGCTGAAATTCTCCTTATTTGGGAGCAAAAAGGCAGAAATTTCTCTTATTTTGGGGCAAAATTGCAGAAATTTCACTTATTTCAGGGTAATAAGTCAGAAATTTTCCTTATTTTGGGCCTAAAAACAGAAATTCCCTTTGTTTTGGGGGAAAAAGGCAGAAATTCCACTTATTTAGAGGCATAAAAGCAGAAATTTCCCTCATTTTGGAGCAAAAATGAAGAAATTTCCCTTTTTTATGGCAAAAAGTTATGCAATCTTATTATTTTCGGACAAAAAAGGCAGAAATTCCCCGTTTTGGAGCAAAATTGCAGAAATTCCCATAATTGTGGGGAAAAAAGGCAGAAATTCCCTATATGTTGGTGCAAAAAGACAGAAATTCTCGTTATTTTAGGGCAAAACTCAGAAATTTAACTTATTTTGGGCAAAATTGCAGAAATTTCACTTATTTCAAAAAAAAAAAAGCAGAAATTTTCTTCTTTTGGGGCCAAAAGGAAGAAATTTCTTTAATTTTGTCACAAAATTGCTGAATTTTTTCTTATTTTGGGGCAAAAGAGCAGAAATTTCCCATATTATGGGGCAAAAATGCAGAAATTTCACTTATTTTGAGGTAAAAGGCTGAAATTCCCCTTATTTGGGGGCAAAAAGGCAGAAATTTCTCTTATTTTGGGGCAAAATTGCAGAAATTTCACTTATTTCAGGGTAATAAGTCAGAAATATTTCTTATTTTGGGGCCAAAATACAGAAATTCCCTTTGTTTTGGGGGAAAAAGGGAGAAATTCCACTTTTTTAGAGGCAAAAAAGCAGAAATTCCCCTTATTTTGGAGCAAAAATGAAGAAATTTCACTTTTTAAGGGCAAAAAGGTATGCATTCTTCTTATTTTTGGGCAAAAAGGCAGAAATTCCCCTTATTTTGGAGCAAAATTGCAGAAATTCCCCAAATTTTGGGGCAAAAAGGCAGAAATTCCCTATGTGTTGGGGCAAAAAGACAGAAATTCTCCTTATTTTGGGGCAAATCTCAAATATTCCACTTATTTTGGGGCAAAATTCCAGAAATTTCACTGATTTTAGGGCAAAATTGTAGAAATTTCACTTATTTTTGGGCAAAATTGTAGAAATTTCACACATTTCAGAAAAAAAAGAAGAAATTTTCTTATTTGGAAGCAAAAAGGCAGAAATTTCTTTTATTTTGTTACAAAATTGCAGAAACTTCCCATATTTTGGGACAAATTGCAGAAATTTTACTTATTTTGGTGCAAAACTGCAGAAATTTCACTTATTTCAGGGAAAAAAGGCAGAAATTTTCCTTATTTTGGGGCAAAAATGCAGAAATTCCTAATATTTTGTAGCAAAAATGCAGAAATTCCCTTTATTTTGAGGTAAAAGGGTGAAATTCCCCTTATTTGGGGGCAAAAAGGCATAAATTTCCCTTATTTTGGGACAAAATTGCAGAAATTTCACTTATTTAAGGTTAATAAGTCAGAAAATTTCCTTATTTTGGTGCAAATAAGACAGACATTCCCTTTGCTTTGGGGGAAAAAGACAGAATTTCCACATATTTAGAGGCAAAAAAGCAGAAATTCCCCTTATTTTGGAGCAAAATAACAGAAATTTCCCTTTTTTATGGCAAAAAGGTATGAATTCTTCTTATTTTCGGGCAAAAAGGCAGAAATTCCCCTTTATTTTGGAGAAAAATTGCAGAAATTAACCTACTTGTGGGACAAAAAGGCAGAAATTTCCTATATGTTGGGCAAAAAGACAGAAATTCTCCTTATTTTGGGGCAAAACTCAGAAATTCCACATATTTTGGAACAAAATTCCAGAAATTTCCCTTATTTTGGGGCAAAATTGCAGAAATTTCACTTATTTTGGGGCAAAATTGCAGAAATTTCACTTATTTCAGTGAAAAAAGGAAGAAATTTTCCTTATTTTGGGGCAAAAAGGCAGAAATTCTTAATATTTTGTGGCAAAAATGCAGAAATTCCCCTTATTTTGAGGTAAAAAGGCTGAAATTCACCTTATTTGGGGGCAAAAATGCAGAAATTTCCCTTATTTTCGGGCAAAATTGCAGAAATTTCACTTATGTCAGTGTAATAAGTCAGAAATTTTTTTTATTTAGGGGCAAAAAAGAACAGAAATTCCCTTTGTTTTGGGGGAAAAAGACAGAAATTCCACTAATTTAGAGGCAAAAAAAGCAGAAATTCCTCTTATTTTGGAGCAAAAATGAAGAAATTTCCATTTTTATGGCAAAAAGGTATGCATTATTCTTATTTTGAGGCAAAAAGGCATAAGTTTCCCTTATTTTGGGACAAAATTGCAGAAATTTCACTTATTTAAGGGTAATAAGTCAGAAAATTTCCTTATTTTGGTGCAAATAAGACAGAAATTCCCTTTTTTGGGGGGAAAAAGACAGAATTTCCACATATTTAGAGGCAAAAAAGCAGAAATTCCCCTTATTTTGGAGCAAAATAACAGAAATTTCTCTTTTTTATGGCAAAAAGGTATGAATTCTTCTTATTTTCGGGCAAAAAGGCAGAAATTCCCTGTATTTTGGAGCAAAATTGCAGAAATTAACCTACTTGTGGGACAAAAAGGCAGAAATTTCCTATATGTTGGGCAAAAAGACAGAAATTCTCCTTATTTTGGGGCAAAACTCAGAAATTCCACATATTTTGGAACAAAATTCCAGAAATTTCCCTTATTTTGTGGCAAAATTGCAGAAATTTCACTTATTTTGGGGCAAAATTGCAGAAATTTCACTTATTTCAGTGAAAAAAGGAAGAAATTTTCCTTATTTTGGGGCAAAAAGGCAGAAATTCTTAATATTTTGTGGCAAAAATGCAGAAATTCCCCTTATTTTGAGGTTAAAAGGCTGAAATTCACCTTATTTGGGGGCAAAAATGCAGAAATTTCCCTTATTTTCGGGCAAAATTGCAGAAATTTCACTTATGTCAGTGTAATAAGTCAGAAATTTTTTTTATTTAGGGGCAAAAAAGAACAGAAATTCCCTTTGTTTTGGGGGAAAAAGACAGAAATTCCACTAATTTAGAGGCAAAAAAAGCAGAAATTCCCCTTATTTTGGAGCAAAAATGAAGAAATTTCCATTTTTATGGCAAAAAGGTATGCATTATTCTTATTTTGGGGCAAAAAGGCAGAAATTTCCCGTATTTTGGAGCAAAATTGCAGAAATTCCTTTAATTGTGGGGCAAAAAGGCAGAAATTCCCTATATGTTGGGGCATAAAGACAGAAATTCTCTTTATTTTTGGGCAAAACTCAGAAATTCCAATTATTTTGCGGCAAAATTCCAGAAATTTCTCTTATTTTGGGGCAAAATTGCAGAAATTTTACTTATTTTGAGGAAAATTGCAGAAATTTCACTTATTTAAGGGAAAAAAAGCAAAAATTTTCTTATTTTGGGGCAAAAAGGCAGAAATTTCTTTTATTTTGGTACAAAATTGCAGAAATTTTTCTTATTTTGGGCAAAATTGCAGAAATTTCACTTATTTTGGGGCAAAATTGCAGATATTCCACTTATTTCAGGAAAAAAAGGCAGAAATTTCCCTTCTATTGGGGCAAAATTGCAATAATTCCCCTAATTGTGAGGCAAAAAGGCAGAAATTCCCTATATGTTGGGACTAAAAACAGAAATTCTCCTTATTTTGGGTCAAAACTCAAAAATTCAACTTATTTTGTGGCAAAATTCCAGAAATTTCACTTATTTTGGGGCAAAATTGTAGAAATTTCACTTATTTTGTGGCAAAATTTCAGAAATTTCATATATTTCAGAAAAAAAAGAAGAAATTTTCTTATTTGGAAGCAAAAAGGCAGAAATTTCTTTTATTTTGGTACAAAATTGCAGAAATTTTTCATATTTTGGGGCAAAATTGCAGAAATTTTACTTATTTTGGGGCAAAACTGCAGAAATTTAACTTATTTCAGGGAAAACAGGCAGAAATTTTCCTTATTTTGTGGCAAAAATGCAGAAATTCCCTTTATTTTGAGGTAAAAGGGTGAAATTCCCCTTATTTGGGGGCAAAAGGCAGAAATTTCCCTTATTTTGGGACAAAATTGCAGAAATTTCACTTATTTCAGGGTAATAAGTCAGAAAATTTCTTTATTTTGGTGCAAATAAGACAGAAATTCCCTTTGTTTTGGGGGAAAAAGACAAAAATTCCACATATTTAGAGGCAAAAAAGCAGAAATTCCTCTTATTTTGGAGCAAAATTACAGAAATTTCCCTTTTTTATGGCAAAAAGGTATGAATTCTTATTTTCGGGCAAAAAGGCAGAAATTCCCCATATTTTGGAGCAAAATTGCAGAAATTAACCTACTTGTAGGGCAAAAAGGCAGAAATTCCCTATATGTTGGGGCAAAAAGTCAGAAATTCTCATTATTTTGGGGCAAAACTCAGAAATTCCACTTATTTTGGGGCAAAATTCCAGAAATTTCCCTTATTTTGGGGCAAAATTGCAGAAATTTCACTTATTTTGGGGCAAAATTGGAGAAATTTCACTTATTTCAGGGAAAAAAAGCAAAATTTTCTTATTTTGGGGCAAAAAGGCAGAAATTTCCCATATTTTGGTACAAAATTGCTGAAATTTTTCTTATTTTGGGCAAAAAGGCAGAAATTTCCCATATTTTGGGGTAAAAGTGCAGAAATTCCCCTTATTTTGAGGTAAAAAGGCTAAAATTCCCATTATTTAGAGGTAAAAAGGCAGAAATTTCCATTATTTTGGCGCAATAGTGCAGAAATTTCACTTATTTCAGGGTAATAAGTCAGAAATTTTCTTTATTTTGGGGCAAAAAAGACAGAAATTCCCTTTGTTTTGGGGGAAAAAGACAGAAATTCCACTTATTTAGAGGCATAAAAGCAGAAAATCCCCTCATTTTGGAGCAAAAATGAAGGAATTTCCCTTTTTTATGGCAAAAAGTTATGCAATCTTATTATTTTCGGACAAAAAAGGCAGAAATTCCCCGTATTTTGGAGCAAAATTGCAGAAATTCTCCTAATTGTGGGGCAAAAAGGCAGAAATTCCCTATATGTTGGGGCAAAAAGACAGAAATTCTCCTTATTTTAGGGCAAAACTCAGAAATTTAACTTATTTTGGGGCAAAATTGCAGAAATTTCACTTATGTCAGGAAAAAAAGCAGAAATTTTCTTATTTTGGGGCCAAAAGGCAGAAATTTCCTTAATTGTGTTACAAAATTGCAGAATTTTTTCTTATTTTGGGGCAAAAAGGCAGAAATTTCCAATATTTTGGGGCAAAAATGCAGAAATTTCACTTATTTTGAGGTAAAAGGCTGAAATTCTCCTTATTTGGGAGCAAAAAGGCAGAAATTTCTCTTATTTTGGGGCAAAATTGCAGAAATTTCACTTATTTCAGGGTAATAAGTCAGAAATTTTCCTTATTTTGGGCCCAAAAACAGAAATTTCCTTTGTTTTGTGGGAAAAAGGCAGAAATTCCACTTATTTAGAGGCATAAAAGCAGAAATTTCCCTCATTTTGGAGCAAAAATGAAGAAATTTCCCTTTTTTATGGCAAAAAGTTATGCAATCTTATTATTTTCGGACAAAAAAGGCAGAAATTCCACGTTTTGGAGCAAAATTGCAGAAATTCCCATAATTGTGTGGAAAAAAGGCAGAAATTCCCTATATGTTGGGGCAAAAAGACAGAAATTCTCGTTATTTTAGGGCAAAACTCAGAAATTTAACTTATTTTGGGGCAAAATTGCAGAAATTTCACTTATTTCAAAAAAAAGCAGAAATTTTCTTCTTTTGGGGCCAAAAGGCAGAAATTTCTTTAATTTTGTTACAAAATTGCTGAATTTTTTCTTATTTTGGGGCAAAAAAGCAGAAATTTCCCATATTTTGGGGCAAAAATGCAGAAATTTCACTTATTTTGAGGTAAAAGGCTGAAATTCCCCTTATTTGGGGGCAAAAAGGCAGAAATTTCTCTTATTTTGGGGCAAAATTGCAGAAATTTCACTTATTTCAGGGTAATAAGTCAGAAATATTTCTTATTTTGGGGCCAAAATACAGAAATTCCCTTTGTTTTGGGGGAAAAAAGGAGAAATTCCACTTTTTTAGAGGCAAAAAAGCAGAAATTCATCTTATTTTGGAGCAAAAATGAAGAAATTTCACTTTTTAAGGGCAAAAAGGTATGCATTCTTCTTATTTTTGGGCAAAAAGGCAGAAATTCCCCTTATTTTGGAGCAAAATTGCAGAAATTCCCCAAATTTTGGGGCAAAAAGGCAGAAATTCCCTATGTGTTGGGGCAAAAAGACAGAAATTCTCCTTATTTTGTGGCAAATCTCAAATATTCCACTTATTTTGGGGCAAAATTCCAGAAATTTCACTGATTTTAGTGCAAAATTGTAGAAATTTCACTTATTTTTGGGCAAAATTTCAGAAATTTCACATATTTCAGAAAAAAAAGAAGAAATTTTCTTATTTGGAAGCAAAAAGGCAGAAATTTCTTTTATTTTGGTACAAAATTGCAGAAATTTCCCATATTTTGGGACAAATTGCAGAAATTTTACTTATTTTGGTGCAAAACTGCAGAAATTTCACTTATTTCAGGGAAAAAAGGCAGAAATTTTCCTTATTTTGGGGCAAAAATGCAGAAATTCCTAATATTTTGTAGCAAAAATGCAGAAATTCCCTTTATTTTGAGGTAAAAGGGTGAAATTCCCCTTATTTGGGGGCAAAAAGGCATAAATTTCCCTTATTTTGGGACAAAATTGCAAAAATTTCACTTATTTAAGGGTAATAAGTCAGAAAATTTCCTTATTTTGGTGCAAATAAGACAGAAATTCCCTTTGTTTTGGGGGAAAAAGACAGAATTTCCACATATTTAGAGGCAAAAAAGCAGAAATTCCCCTTATTTTGGAGCAAAATTACAGAAATTTCCCTTTTTTATGGCAAAAAGGTATGAATTCTTCTTATTTTCGGGCAAAAAGGCAGAAATTCCCCGTATTTTGGAGCAAAATTGCAGAAATTAACCTACTTGTGGGGCAAAAAGGCAGAAATTTCCTATATGTTGGGCAAAAAGACAGAAATTCTCCTTATTTTGGGGCAAAACTCAGAAATTCCACATATTTTGGAACAAAATTCCAGAAATTTCCCTTATTTTGGGGCAAAATAGCAGAAATTTCACTTATTTTGGGGCAAAATTGCAGAAATTTCACTTATTTCAGTGAAAAAAAAAAGAAATTTTCCTTATTTTGGGGCAAAAAGGCAGAAATTCTTAATATTTTGTGGCAAAAATGCAGAAATTCCCCTTATTTTGAGGTAAAAAGGCTGAAATTCACCTTATTTGGGGGCAAAAATGCAGAAATTTCCCTTATTTTCGGGCAAAATTGCAGAAATTTCACTTATGTCAGTGTAATAAGTCAGAAATTTTTTTTATTTAGGGGCAAAAAAGAACAGAAATTCCCTTTGTTTTGGGGGAAAAAGACAGAAATTCCACTAATTTAGAGGCAAAAAAAGCAGAAATTCCCCTTATTTTGGAGCAAAAATGAAGAAATTTCCATTTTTATGGCAAAAAGGTATGCATTATTCTTATTTTGGGGCAAAAAGGCAGAAATTTCCCGTATTTTGGAGCAAAATTGCAGAAATTCCTTTAATTGTGGGGCAAAAAGGCAGAAATTCCCTATATGTTGGGGCATAAAGACAGAAATTCTCTTTATTTTTGGGCAAAACTCAGAAATTCCAATTATTTTGCGGCAAAATTCCAGAAATTTCTCTTATTTTGGGGCAAAATTGCAGAAATTTTAATAATTTTGAGGAAAATTGCAGAAATTTCACTTATTTAAGGGAAAAAAAGCAAAAATTTTCTTATTTTGGGGCAAAAAGGCAGAAATTTCTTTTATTTTGGTACAAAATTGCAGAAATTTTTCTTATTTTGGGCAAAATTGCAGAAATTTCACTTATTTTGGGGCAAAATTGCAGATATTCCACTTATTTCAGGAAAAAAAGGCAGAAATTTCCCTTCTATTGGGGCAAAATTGCAATAATTCCCCTAATTGTGAGGCAAAAAGGCAGAAATTCCCTATATGTTGGGGCAAAAAACAGAAATTCTCCTTATTTTGGGTCAAAACTCAAAAATTCCAATTATTTTGTGGCAAAATTCCAGAAATTTCACTTATTTTGGGGCAAAATTGTAGAAATTTCACTTATTTTGTGGCAAAATTTCAGAAATTTCACATATTTCAGAAAAAAAAGAAGAAATTTCCTTATTTGGAAGCAAAAAGGCAGAAATTTCTTTTATTTTGGTACAAAATTGCAGAAATTTCTTATATTTTGGGGCAAAATTGCAGAAATTTTACTTATTTTGGGGCAAAACTGCAGAAATTTAACTTATTTCAGGGAAAAAAGGCAGAAATTTTCCTTATTTTGTGGCAAAAATGCAGAAATTCCCTTTATTTTGAGGTAAAAGGGTGAAATTCCCCTTATTTGGGGGCAAAAGGCAGAAATTTCCCTTATTTTGGGACAAAATTGCAGAAATTTCACTTATTTCAGGGTAATAAGTCAGAAAATTTCTTTATTTTGGTGCAAATAAGACAGAAATTCCCTTTGTTTTGGGGGAAAAAGACAAAAATTCCACATATTTAGAGGCAAAAAAGCAGAAATTCCTCTTATTTTGGAGCAAAATTACAGAAATTTCCCTTTTTTATGGCAAAAAGGTATGAATTCTTCTTATTTTCGGGCAAAAAGGCAGAAATTCCCCATATTTTGGAGCAAAATTGCAGAAATTAACCTACTTGTAGGGCAAAAAGGCAGAAATTCCCTATATGTTGGGGCAAAAAGACAGAAATTCTCATTATTTTGGGGCAAAACTCAGAAATTCCACTTATTTTGGGGCAAAATTCCAGAAATTTCCCTTATTTTGAGGCAAAATTGCAGAAATTTCACTTATTTTGGGGCAAAATTGGAGAAATTTCACTTATTTCAGGGAAAAAAAGCAAAATTTTCTTATTTTGGGGCAAAAAGGCAGAAATTTCCCATATTTTGGTACAAAATTGCTGGAATTTTTCTTATTTTGGGCAAAAAGGCAGAAATTTCCCATATTTTGGGGTAAAAATGCAGAAATTCCCCTCATTTTGAGGTAAAAAGGCTGAAATTCCCATTATTTAGGGGTAAAAAGGCAGAAATTTCCATTATTTTGGGGCAATAGTGCAGAAATTTCACTTATTTCAGGGTAATAAGTCAGAAATTTTCTTTATTTTGGGGCAAAAAAGACAGAAATTTCCTTTGTTTTGGGGGAAAAAGACAGAAATTCCACTTATTTAGAGGCATAAAAGCAGAAATTCCCCTCATTTTGGAGCAAAAATGAAGGAATTTCCCTTTTTTATGGCAAAAAGTTATGCAATCTTATTATTTTCGGACAAAAAAGGCAGAAATTCCCCGTATTTTGGAGCAAAATTGCAGAAATTCCCCTAATTGTGGGGCAAAAAGGCAGAAATTCCCTATATGTTGGGTCAAAAAGACAGAAATTCTCCTTATTTTAGGGCAAAACTCAGAAATTTAACTTATTTTGGGGCAAAATTGCAGAAATTTCACTTATGTCAGGAAAAAAAGCAGAAATTTTCTTATTTTGGGGCCAAAAGGCAGAAATTTCTTTAATTTTGTTACAAAATTGCAGAATTTTTTCTTATTTTGGGGCAAAAAGGCAGAAATTTCCAATATTTTGGGGCAAAAATGCAGAAATTTCACTTATTTTGAGGTAAAAGGCTGAAATTCTCCTTATTTGGGAGCAAAAAGGCAGAAATTTCTCTTATTTTGGGGCAAAATTGCAGAAATTTCACTTATTTCAGGGTATTAAGTCAGAAATTTTCCTTATTTTGGGCCCAAAAACAGAAATTCCCTTTGTTTTGAGGGAAAAAGGCAGAAATTCCACTTTTTTAGAGGCAAAACGCAGAAATTTCCCTTATTTTGGAGCAAAAATGAAGAAATTTCACTTTTTAAGTGCAAAAAGGTATGTATTCTTCTTATTTTTGGGCAAAAAGGCAGAAATTCCCCTTATTTTGGAGCAAAATTGCAGAAATTCCCCAAATTGTGGGGCAAAAAGGCAGAAATTTCCTATATGTTGGGGCAAAAAGACAGAAATTCTTCTTTTTTTGGGGCAAAACTCAGATATTCCACTTATTTTGGGGCAAAATTCCAGAAATTTCTCTTATTTTGGGGAAAAATTGCAGAAATTTCACTTATTTTGGGGAAAATTGCAGAAATTTAACTTATTTCAGGAAAAAAGCAGAAATTTTCTAATTTCGGGGCAAAATTGAAGAAATTTCACTTATTTTGGGGAAAAATTGCAGAAATTTCGCTTATTTCAGGGAAAAAATGCAGAAATTTTCTTATTTTGGGGCAATAAGGCAGAAATTTTTCTTATTTTGGGGTAAAATGCAGAAATTCCTCTTATTTGGAAGTAAAAAGGCTGAAATTCCCCTTATTTGGGGACAAAAAGGCAGAAATTTCCCTTAGTTTGTGGCTAAATTGCAGAAATTTCACTTATTTCAGGGTAATAAGTCAGAAATTTTCCTTATTTTGGGGCAAAAAAACAGAAATTACCTTTTTTTGGGGGGAAAAATACAGAAATTCCACTTATTTAGAGGCAAAAAAGCAGAAATTCACCTTATTTTGGAGCAAAAATGAAGAAATTTCCCTTTTTTATGGCAAAAATGTATGCATTTTTCTTATTTTCGAACAAAAAGGCAGAAATTCCCCGTATTTTGGAGCAAAACTGCAGAAATTCTCCTAATTGTGGGGCAAAAAGGCAGAAATTCCCTATATGTTGGGGCAAAAAGACAGAAATTCTCCTTATTTTGGGGCAAAACTCAGATATTCCACTTATTTTGGGGCAAAATTCCATAAATTTCCCTTATTTTGAGGCAAAATTGCAGAAATTTCACTTATTTTGGGGCAAAATTGCAGAAATTTAACTTATTTCAGGAAAAAAAAGCAGAAATTTTCTAATTTCGGGGCAAAATTGAAGAAATTTCACTTATTTTGGGGCAAAATTGCAGAAATTTCGCTTATTTCAGGGAAAAAATGCAAAAATTTTCTTATTTTGGGGCAATAAGGCAGAAATTTTCCTTATTTAGGGGTAAAATGCAGAAATTCCCCTTATTTTGAGGTAAAAAGGCTGAAATTCCCCTTATTTGGGGACAAAAAGGCAGAAATTTCCCTTAATTTGTGGCTAAATTGCAGAAATTTCACTTATTTCAGGGTAATAAGTCAGAAATTTTCCTTATTTTGGGGCAAAAAAACAGAAATTACATTTTTTTGGGGGGAAAATACAGAAATTTCACTTATTTAGAGGCAAAAAAGCAGAAATTCCCCTTATTTTGGAGCAAAAATGAAGAAATTTCCCTTTTTTATGGCAAAAAGGTATGCATTCTTCTTATTTTCGGACAAAAAGGCAGAAATTCCCCGTATTTTGGAGCAAAACTGCAGAAATTCCCCTAATTTTGGGGCAAAAAGGCAGAAATTCCCTATATGTTGGGGCAAAAAGACAGAAATTCTCCTTATTTTGGGGCAAAACTCAGAAATTCCACTTATTTTGGGGCAAAATTCCAGAAATTTCCCTTATTTTGAGGCAAAATTGCAGAAATTTCACTTATTTTGGGGCAAAATTGCAGAAATTTCACTTATTTCAGGGAAAAAAGCAGAAATTTTCTTATTTTGGGGCAAAAAGGCAGAAATTTCTCATATTTTGTGGCAAAAATGCAGAAATTCCCCTTATTTTGAGGTAAAAAGGCTGAAATTCCCCTTATTTGGGGGCAAAAAGGCAGAAATTTCCCTTATTTTGAGACAAAATTGTAGAAATTTCACTTATTTCATGGTAATAAGTCAGAAATTTTCCTTATTTTGGGTAAGAAAGACAGAAATTCCCTTTGTTTTGGGGAAAAAATACAGA
The DNA here is from genome assembly GCF_963924665.1 of Micromys minutus. Classification (NCBI taxonomy): domain Eukaryota; kingdom Metazoa; phylum Chordata; class Mammalia; order Rodentia; family Muridae; genus Micromys; species Micromys minutus. The sequence goes on from NW_027667262.1 coordinate 2,236,564, forward strand.
AATTCCACTTATTTAGAGGCAAAAAGCAGAAATTCCCCTTTATTTTTAAGCAAAAATTAAGAAATTGCTTTTTTTGTGGCAAAAGGTATACATTCCTTTCCTTTTCGGGCTAAAAAGCAGAAATTCCCCGTGTTTTGGAGCAAAATTGCAGAAATTCCCCTAATTTTGGGGCAATAAAGCAGAAATTCCTATATGTTAGGGGAAGAAGGAAGAAATTCTCCTTATTTTTGGACAAAATTCAGAAATTCCACTTATTTTGGGGCAAAATTCCAGAAATTTCCCTTATTTTGGGGCAAAATCGCAGAAATTTCACTTGTTTTGGGGCAAAATTGCAGAAATTTCAATTATTTCAGGGAAAAAAGGCAGAAATTTTCCTTATTTTGGGGCAAAAAGGCAGAAATTCCTAATATTTTGTGGCAAAAATGCAGAAATTCTCCTTATTTTGAGGTAAAAAGGCTGAAATTCCCCTTATGTGGGGGCAAAAATGTAGAAATTTCCCTTATTTTGGGGCAAAATTGCAGAAATTTCACTTATGTCAGGGTAATAATTCAGAATTTTTTTTATTTTGGGGAAAAAAGACAGAAATTCCCTTTGTTTTGGGGGAAAAAGACAGAAATTCCACTTATTTAGAGGCAAAAAAAGCAGAAATTCCCCTTATTTTGGAGCAAAAATGAAGAAATTTCCCTTTTTTATAGCAAAAAGGTATGCATTCTTCTTATTTTGGGGCAAAAAGGCAGAAATTTCTCGTATTTTGGAGCAAAATTGCAGAAATTCCTCTAATTGTGGGGCAAAAAAGCAGAAATTCCCTATATGTTAGGGCATAAAGACAGAAATTCTCCTTATTTTGGGGCAAAACTCAGAAATTCCACTGGTTTTGCGGCAAAATTCCAGAAATTTCGCTTATTTTGGGGCAAAATGAAGAAAATCACTTATTTTGGGGCAAAATTGCAGAAATTTCACTTATGTCAGGGTAATAATTCAGAATTTTTTTTATTTTGGGGCAAAAAAGACAGAAATTCCCTTTGTTTTGGGGGAAAAAGACAGAAATTCCACTTATTTAGAGGCAAAAAAAGCAGAAATTCCCCTTATTTTGGAGCAAAAATGAAGAAATTTCCCTTTTTTATAGCAAAAAGGTATGCATTCTTCTTATTTTGGGGCAAAAAGACAGAAATTTCTCGTATTTTGCAGCAAAATTGCAGAAATTCCTCTAATTGTAGGGCAAAAAAGCAGAAATTCCCTATATGTTGGGGCATAAAGACAGAAATTCTCCTTATTTTGGGGCAAAACTCAGAAATTCCACTAGTTTTGCGGCAAAATTCCAGAAATTTCGCTTATTTTGGGGCAAAATTGCAGAAAATCACTTATTTTGGGGCAAAATTGCAGAAAATTCACTTATTTAAGAGAGAAAAAGCAGAAATTTTCTTATTTTGGGGCAAAAAAGCAGAAATTTCTTTTATTTTGGTACAAAATTGCAGAAATTTCCCTTATTTTGGGGCAAAATTGCAGAAATTCCACTTATTTCAGGGAAAAAAGGCAGAAATTTCTCTTCTTTTGAGGCAAAATTGCAGAAATTCCCCTAATTGTGAGGCAAAAAGGCAGAAATTCCCTATATGTTGGGGCAAAAAAACAGAAATTCTCCTTATTTTGGGTCAAAACTCAGAAATTCCACTTATTTTGGGGCAAAATTTCAGAAATTTCACTTATTTTGGGGCAAAATTGTAGAAATTTCACTTATTTTCGGGCAAAATTTCAGCAATTTCACATATTTCAGAAAAAAAAATAAGAAATTTTCTTATTTGGAAGCAAAAAGGCAGAAATTTCTTTTATTTTGGTACAAAATTGCAGCAATTTCCCTTATTTGGGGGCAAAATTGCAGAAATTTCACTTATTTTGGGGCAAAATTGCAGAAATTTCACTTATTTTAGGGAAAAAAGGCAGAAATTTTCCTTATTTTGGGGCAAAAATGCAGAAATTCTTAATATTTTGTGGCAAAAATGCAGAAATTCCTTTTATTTTGAGGTAAAAGGGTGAAATTCCCCTTATTTGGGGGCAAAAAGGCAGAAATTTCCCTTATTTTGGGACAAAATTTCAGAAATTTCACTTATTTCAGGGTAATAAGTCAGAAAATTTCCTTATTTTGGTGCAAATAAGACAGAAATTCCCTTTGCTTTGGTGGGAAAAGACTGAAATTCCACATATTTAGAGGCAAAAAGCAGAAATTCCCCTTATTTTGGAGCAAAATTACAGGAATTTCCCTTTTTATGGCAAAAAGGTATGAATTCTTATTTTCGGGCAAAAAGACAGAAATTCCCTGTATTTTGGAGCAAAATTGCAGAAATTAACCAACTTGTGAGGCAAAAAGGCAGAAATTCCCTATATGTTGGGGCTAAAAGACAGAAATTCTCCTTATTTTGGGACAAAACTCAGAAATTCCACTTATTTTGGGGCAAAATACCTGAAATTTCCCTTATTTTGGGGCAAAATTGCAGAAATTTCACTTGTTTTGGGGCAACATTTCAGAAATTTCACTTATTTCATGGAAATAAGGCAGAAATTTTCCTTATTTTGGGGCAAAAAGGCAGAAATTCCTAATATTTTGTGGCCAAAATGCAGAAATTCCCCTTATTTTGAGGTAAAAGGCTAAAATTCCCCTTATTTGGGGGCAAAAAGGCAGAAATTTCCTTTATTTTGGGGCAAAATTGCAGAAATTTCATGGATTTCAGGGTAATAAGTCAGAAATTTTCCTTATTTTGGGGCAAAAAGACAGAAATTCTCTTTGTTTTTGGGGAAAAAGACAGAAATTCTACTTATTTAGTGGCAAAAAAGCAGAAATTCCCTTTATTTTGGAGCAAAATTGCAGTAATTTCCCTTTTTTATGGCAAAAAGGTGTGCTTTCTTCTTATTTTCGGGCAAAAAGGCAGAAATTCCCCGTATTTTGGAGCAAAATTGCAGAAATTAACCTAATTGTGGGGCAAAAAGGCAGAAATTCCCTATATGTTGGGGCAAAAAGACATAAATTCTCCTTATTTTGGGGCAAAACTCAGAAATTCCACTTATTTTGGGGCAAAAATCCAGAAATTTCCCTTATTTTGGGGCAAAATTGCAGAAATTTCACTTATTTTGGGGCAAAATTGCAGAAATTTCACATATTTCAGGCAAAAAAAAGCAGAATTTTTTTTTATTTTGGGGCCAAAAAGCAGAAATTACCTATATTTTGGTACTAAATTGCAGAAATTTTTCTTATTTTAGGCAAAAAGTCAGAAATTTCACATATTTTGTGGCAAAAATGCAGAAACTCCCCTAATTTTTAGGTAAAAAGGCTGAAATTCCCATTATCTGGGGGCAAAAAGGCAGAAATTTCCCTTATTTCGGGGAAAAATTGCAGTAATTTCACTGATTTCAGGGTAATAAGTCAGAAATTTTCCTTATTTTGGGGCAAAAAGACAGTAATTCCCTTTGTTTTGGGGGGAAAAGACAGAAATTCCACTTATTTAGAGGCAAAAAAGCAGAAATTCCCCTTATTTTGGAGCAAAAATGAAGAAATTTCCCTTTTTAATGGCAAAAAGGTATGCATTCTTCTTATTTTCGGGCAAAAAAGCAGAAATTCCCCGTATTTTGGAGCAAAATTGCAGAAATTCCCCTAATTGTGGGGCAAAAAGGCAAAAATTCCCTATATGTTGGGGCAAAAAGACAGAAATTCTCCTTATTTTGGGGCAAAACTCAGAAATTCCACTTATTTTGGGGCAAAATTCAAGAAGTTTCCCTTATTTTGGGGCAAAATTGCAGCAATTTCACTTATTTTGGGGCAAAATTGCAGAAATTTGACTTATTTCAGAGAAAAAAGACAGAAATTTTCCTTATTTTGGGGCAAAAGGGCAGAAATTCCTAATATTTTGTGGCAAAAATGCAGAAATTACTCTTATTTTGAGGTAAAAAGGCTGAAATTCCCCTTATTTGAAGGGAAAGAGGCAGAAATTTCCTTTATTTTGGGGCAAAATTGCAGATTTTCATTTATTTCAGGGTAAAAATTCCAAAAATTTCCCTTATTTTGGGGCAAAATTGTAGAAATTTTACTTATTTAAGGGAAAAATGCAGAAATTTTTTTATTTTGGGGCAAAAAGGCAGAAATATCTTTTATTTTGGTACAAAATTGCAAATTTTTTTTTTTATTTTGGGCAAAAAGGCAGAAATTTCCCATAGTTTGGGGCAAAAATGCAAAAATTCCTCTTATTTTGAGGTAAAAAGGCTGAAATTCCCCTTATTTGGGGGCAAAAAACAGAAATTTCCCTTATTTTGGGGCAAAATTGCAGAAATTACACCTATTTTGGGGCAAAATTGCAGAAATTTCACTTATTTCAGGGAAAAAAGCAGAAATTTTCTTATTTTGTGGCAAAATTTCAAAAATTTCACTTATTTTGGGGCAAAATTGCAGAAATTTCACATATTTCAGGGAAAAAAGGGAGAAATTTTTCTTATTTTGGGGCAAAAAGGCAGAAATTCCTAATATTTTGTGGCAAAAATTCAGAAATTCCTCTTATTTTGAGGTAAAAAGGCTGAAATTCTTCTTATTTGGGAACAAAAAGGCAGAAATTTCCCTTATTTTCGGGCAAAATTGCAGAAATTTCACTTATTTCAGGAACAAAAGACAGAAATTTTCTTATTTTGGGGCAAAAAGGCAGAAATTGCCCATATTTTGGGGCAAAAATGCAGAAATTCCCCTTATTTTGAGGTAAAAAGGCTGAAATTCCCCTTATTTGGGGGCAAAAATGGAGAAATTTCCCTTATTTTGGGGCAAAATTGCAGAAATTTCACTTATGTCAGGGTAATAAGTCAGAAATTTTTTTTATTTTGGGGCAAAAAAGACAGAAATTCCCTTTGTTTTGGGGGAAAAATACAGAAATTCCACTTATTTAGAGGCAAAAAAAGCAGAAATTTTCCTTATTTTGGAGCAAAAATGAAGAAATTTCCCTTTTTTATGGCAAAAAGGTATGCATTCTTCTTATTTTGGGGCAAAAAGGCAGAAATTTCCCGTATTTTGGAGCAAAATTGCAGAAATTCCTCTAATTGCGGGGCAAAAAGGGAGAAATTCCCTATATGTTGGGGCATAAAGACAGAAATTCTCCTTATTTGGGGGCAAAACTCAGAAATTCCACTTATTTTGCGGCAAAATTCCAGAAATTTCGCTTATTTTGGGGCAAAATTGCAGAAAATCACTTATTTTGGGGCAAAATTGCAGAAATTTCACTTATTTAAGGGAAAAAAAGCAGAAATTTTCTTATTTTGGGGCAAAAATGCAGAAATTTCTTTTATTTTGGTACAAAATTGCAGATATTTTTCTTATTTTGGGGCAAAATTGCAGAAATTTCACTTATTTTGGGGCAAAATTGCAGAAATTCCACTTATTTCAGGGAAAAAAGGCAGAAATTTCTATTCTTTTGAGGCAAAATTGCAGAAATTCCCCTAATTGTAAGGCAAAAAGGCAGAAATTCCCTATATGTTGGGGCAAAAAATCAGAAATTCTCCTTATTTTGGGTCAAAACTCAGAAATTCAACTTATTTTGGGGCAAAATTCCAGAAATTTCACTTATTTTGGGGCAAAATTGTAGAAATTTCACTTATTTTGGGGCAAAATTTCAGAAATTTCACATATTTCAGAAAAAAAAAGAAGAAATTTTCTTATTTGGAAGCAAAAAGGCAGAAATTTTTTTTATTTTGGTACAAAATTGCAGAAATTTCCCTTATTTTGGGGCAAAATTGCAGAAATTTCACTTTCTTTTGGGGCAAAATTGCAGAAATTTCACTTATTTCAAGGAAAAAAGGCAGAAATTTTCCTTATTTTGGGGCAAAATGCAGAAATTCCTAATATTTTTTGGCAAAAATGCAGAAAATCCCTTTATTTTGAGGTAAAAGGGTGAAATTCCTCTTATTTGGGGGCAAAAAGGCAGAAATTTCCCTTATTTTGGGACAAAATTTCAGAAATTTCACTTATTTCAGGGTAATAAGTCAGAAAATTTCCTTATTTTGGTGCAAATAATAAAGAAATTCCCTTTATATTGGGGGGAAAAGACAGAAATTCCAAATATTTAGAGGCAAAAAAGCAGAAATTCCCCTTATTTTGGAGCAAAATTACAGGAATTTCCCCTTTTTATGGCAAAAAGGTATGAATTCTTATTTTCGGGCAAACACGCAGAAATTCCTTGTATTTTGGAGCAAAATTGCAGAAATTAACCTACTTGTAGGGCAAAAAGGCAGAAATTCCCTATATATTGGGGCTAAAAGACAGAAATTCTCCTTATTTTGGGACAAAACTCAGAAATTCCACTTATTTTGGGGCAAAATTGCAGAAATTTCACTTGTTTTGGGGCAACATTGCAGAAATTTCACTTATTTCATGGAAAAAAGGCAGAAATTTTCCTTATTTTGGGGCAAAAAGGCAGAAATTCCTAATATTTTGTGGCAAAAATGCAGAAATTTCCCTTATTTTGAGGTAAAAGGCTAAAATTCACCTTATTTGGGGGCAAAAAGGCAGAAATTTCCTTTATTTTGGGGCAAAATTGCAGAAATTTCACTGATTTCAGGGTAATAAGTAAGAAATTATCTTTATATTGGGGCAAAAAGACAGAAATTCTTTTTGTTTTGGGGTAAAAAGACAGAAATTCTACTTATTTAGAGGCAAAAAAGCAGAAATTTCCTTTATTTTGGAGCAAAATTGCAGTAATTTCCCTTTTTTATGGCAAAAAGGTGTGCTTTCTTCTTATTTTCGGGCAAAAAGGCAGAAATTCCCCATATTTTGGAGCAAAATTGCAGAAATTAACCTAATTGTGGGACAAAAAGGCAGAAATTCCCTATATGTTGGGGCAAAAAGACATAAATTCTCCTTATTTTGGGGAAAAACTCAGAAATTCCACTTATTTTGGGGAAAAATCCAGAAATTTCCCTTATTTTGGGGCAAAATTGCAGAAATTTCACTTATTTTGGGGCAAAATTGCAGAAATTTCACATATTTCAGGCAAAAAAAAGCAGAAATTTTTTTATTTTGGGGCCAAAAAGCAGAAATTACCTATATTTTGGTACTAAATTGCAGAAATTTTTCTTATTTTAGGCAAAAAGTCAGAAATTTCACATATTTTGTGGCAAAAATGCAGAACCTCCCCTAATTTTTAGGTAAAAAAGCTGAAATTCCCATTATTTGGGGCAAAAAGGCAGAAATTTTCCTTATTTTGGGGCAAAATTGCAGTAATTTCACTGATTTCAGTGTAATAAGTCAGAAATTTTCCTTATTTTGGGGCAAAAAGACAGAAATTCCCTTTGTTTTGGGGGAAAAAGACAGAAATTCCACTTATTTAGAGGCAAAAAAGCAGAAATTTCCCTTATTTTGGAGCAAAAATGAAGAAATTTCTCTTTTTATGGCAAAAAGGTATGCATTCTTCTTATTTTCAGACAAAAACGCAGAAATTCCCCGTATTTTGGAGCAAAATTGCAGAAATTCCCCTAATTGTGGGGCAAAAAGGCCGAAATTCCATATATGTTGGGGCAAAAAGACAGAAATTCTCCTTATTTTGAGGCAAAACTCAGAAATTCCACTTATTTTGGGGCAAAATTCAAGTAGTTTCCCATATTTTGGGGCAAAATTGCAGCAATTTCACTTATTTTGGGGCAAAATTGCAGAAATTTGACTTATTTCAGAAAAAAAGACAGTAATTTTCCTTATTTTGGGGCAAAAGGGCAGAAATTCCTAATATTTTGTGGCAAAAATGCAGAAATTACCCTTATTTTGGGGCAAAATTGCAGATATTTCACTTACTTCAGGGTGAAAATTCCAGAAATTTCCCTTATTTTGGGGCAAAATTGTAGAAATTTTACTTATTTAAAGGAAAAATGCAGAAATTTTTTTATTTTTGGGGAAAAAGGCACAAATTTCTTTTATTTTGGTACAAAATTGCAAAATTATTTTTTTTTGGGCAAAAAGGCAGAAATTTCCCATATTTTGGGGCAAAAATGCAAAAATTCTCCTTATTTTGAGGTAAAAAGGCTGAAATTCCCCTTATTTGGGGGCAAAAAGCAGAAATTTCCTTACTTTGGGGCAAAATTGCAGAAATTTCACCTATTTTGGGGCAAAATTGCAGAAATTTCACTCATTTCAGGGAAAAAAGCAGAAATTTTCTTATTTTGTGGCAAAATTGCAAAATTTCACTTATTTTGGGGCAAAATTGCAGAAATATCACATATTTCAGAGAAAAAAGGTAGAAATTTTTCTTATTTTGGGGCAAAAAGGCAGAAATTTCCCATATTTTGGTACAAAATTGCTGAAATTTTTCTTATTTTGGGCAAAAAGGCAGAAATTTCCCATATTTTGGGGTAAAAATGCAGAAATTCCCCTTATTTTGAGGTAAAAAGGCTGAAATTCCCATTATTTAGGGGTAAAAAGGCAGAAATTTCCATTATTTTGGGGCAATAGTGCAGAAATTTCACTTATTTCAGGGTAATAAGTCAGAAATTTTCTTTATTTTGGGGCAAAAAAGACAGAAATTCCCTTTGTTTTGGGGCAAAAAGACAGAAATTCCACTTATTTAGAGGCATAAAAGCAGAAATTCCCCTCATTTTGGAGCAAAAATGAAGGAATTTCCCTTTTTTATGGCAAAAAGTTATGCAATCTTATTATTTTCAGACAAAAAAGGCAGAAATTCCCCGTATTTTGGAGCAAAATTGCAGAAATTCCCCTAATTGTGGGGCAAAAAGGCAGAAATTCCCTATATGTTGGGGTAAAAAGACAGAAATTCTCCTTATTTTAGGGCAAAACTCAGAAATTTAACTTATTTTGGGGCAAAATTGCAGAAATTTCACTTATGTCAGGAAAAAAAGCAGAAATTTTCTTATTTTGGGGCCAAAAGGCAGAAATTTCTTTAATTTTGTTACAAAATTGCAGAATTTTTTCTTATTTTGGGGCAAAAAGGCAGAAATTTCCAATATTTTGGGGCAAAAATGCAGAAATTTCACTTATTTTGAGGTAAAAGGCTGAAATTCTCCTTATTTGGGAGCAAAAAGGCAGAAATTTCTCTTATTTTGGGGCAAAATTGCAGAAATTTCACTTATTTCAGGGTAATAAGTCAGAAATTTTCCTTATTTTGGGCCCAAAAACAGACATTCCATTTGTTTTGGGGGAAAAAGCAGAAATTCCACTTTTTTAGAGGCAAAACGCAGAAATTTCCCTTATTTTGGAGCAAAAATGAAGAAATTTCACTTTTTAAGTGCAAAAAGGTATGTATTCTTCTTATTTTTGGGCAAAAAGGCAGAAATTCCCCTTATTTTGGAGCAAAATTGCAGAAATTCCCCAAATTGTGGGGCAAAAAGGCAGAAATTTCCTATATGTTGGGGCAAAAAGACAGAAATTCTTCTTATTTTGGGGCAAAACTCAGATATTCCACTTATTTTGGGGCAAAATTCCAGAAATTTCTCTTATTTTGGGGGAAAATTGCAGAAATTTCACTTATTTTGGGGAAAATATCAGAAATTTAACTTATTTCAGGAAAAAAAAGCAGAAATTTTCTAATTTCTGGGCAAAATTGAAGAAATTTCACTTATTTTGGGGCAAAATTGCAGAAATTTCGCTTATTTCAGGGAAAAAATGCAGAAATTTTCTTATTTTGGGGCAATAAGGCAGAAATTTTTCTTATTTTGTGGTAAAATGCAGAAATTCCCCTTATTTTGAGGTAAAAAGGCTGAAATTCCCCTAATTTGGGGACAAAAAGGCAGAAATTTCCCTTAGTTTGTGGCTAAATTGCAGAAATTTCACTTATTTCAGGGTAATAAGTCAGAAATTTTCCTTATTTTGGGGCAAAAAAACAGAAATTACCTTTTTTGGGGGGGAAAAATACAGAAATATCACTTATTTAGAGGCATAAAAGCAGAAATTCCCCTCATTTTGGAGCAAAAATGAAGAAATTTCCCTTTTTTATGGCAAAAAGGTATGCATTCTAATTATTTTCGAACAAAAAGGCAGAAATTCCCCGTATTTTGGAGCAAAACTGCAGAAATTCTCCTAATTGTGGGGCAAAAAGGCAGAAATTCCCTATATGTTGGGGCAAAAAGACAGAAATTCTCCTTATTTTGGTGCAAAACTCAGAAATTCCACTTATTTTGGGGCAAAATTCCAGAAATTTCCCTTATTTTGAGGCAAAATTGCAGAAATTTCACTTATTTTGGGGCAAAATTGCAGAAATTTAACTTATTTCAGGAAAAAAAAGCAGAAATTTTCTAATTTCGGGGCAAAATTGAAGAAATTTCACTTATTTTGGGGCAAAATTGCAGAAATTTCGCTTATTTCAGGGAAAAAATGCAGAAATTTTTTTATTTTGTGGCAAAAAGGCAGAAATTTTTCTTATTTAGTGGTAAAATGCAGAAATTCCCCTTATTTTGAGGTAAAAAGGCTGAAATTCCCCTTATTAGGGGACAAAAAGGCAGAAATTTCCCTTAATTTGTGGCTAAATTGCAGAAATTTCACTTATTTCAGGGTAATAAGTCAGAAATTTTCCTTATTTTGGGGCAAAAAAACAGAAATTACATTTTTTGGGGGGGGGAAATACAGAAATTCCACTTATTTAGAGGCAAAAAAGCAGAAATTCCCCTTATTTTGGAGCAAAAATGAAGAAATTTCCCTTTTTTATGGCAAAAAGGTATGCATTCTTCTTATTTTCGGACAAAAAGGCAGAAATTCCCCCTATTTTGGAGCAAAACTGCAGAAATTCTCCTAATTGTGGGGCAAAAAGGCAGAAATTCCCTATATGTTGGGGCAAAAAGACAGAAATTCTCCTTATTTTGGGGCAAAACTCAGAAATTCCACTTATTTTGGGGCAAAATTCCAGAAATTTCCCTTATTTTGAGGCAAAATTGCAGAAATTTCACTTATTTTGGGGCAAAATTGCAGAAATTTAACTTATTTCAGGAAAAAAAAGCAGAGATTTTCTAATTTCGGGGCAAAATTGAAGAAATTTCACTTATTTTGGGGCAAAATTGCAGAAATTTCGCTTATTTCAAGGAAAAAATGCAGAAATTTTTTTATTTTGGGGCAAAAAGGCAGAAATTTTTCTTATTTAGGGGTAAAATGCAGAAATTCCCCTTATTTTGAGGTAAAAAGGCTGAAATTCCCCTTATTAGGGGACAAAAAGGCAGAAATTTCCCTTAATTTGTGGCTAAATTGCAGAAATTTCACTTATTTCAGGGTAATAAGTCAGAAATTTTCCTTATTTTGGGGCAAAAAAACAGAAATTACATTTTTTGGGGTGGGGGGAAATACAGAAATTCCACTTATTTAGAGGCAAAAAAGCAGAAATTCCCCTTAATTTGGAGCAAAAATGAAGAAATTTCCCTTTTTATGGCAAAAAGGTATGCATTCTTCTTATTTTCGGACAAAAAGGCAGAAATTCCCCGTATTTTGGAGCAAAACTGCAGAAATTCCCCTAATTGTGGGGCAAAAAGGCAGAAATTCCCTATATGTTGGGGCAAAAAGACAGAAATTCTCCTTATTTTGGGGCAAAACTCAGAAATTCCACTTATTTTGGGGCAAAATTCCAGAAATTTCCCTTATTTTGAGGCAAAATTGCAGAAATTTCACTTATTTTGGGGCAAAATTGCAGAAATTTCACTTATTTCAGGGAAAAACGCAGAAATTTTCTTATTTTGGGGCAAAAAGGCAGAAATTTCTCATATTTTGTGGCAAAAATGCAGAAATTCCCCTTATTTTGAGGTAAAAAGGCTGAAATTCACCTTATTTGGGGGCAAAAAGGCAGAAATTTCCCTTATTTTGAGACAAAATTGTAGAAATTTCACTTATTTCATGGTAATAAGTCAGAAATTTTCCTTATTTTGGGTAAGAAAGACAGAAATTCCCTTTGTTTTGGGGAAAAAATACAGAAATTCCACTTATTTAGAGGCAAAAAGCAGAAATTCCCCTTTATTTTTAAGCAAAAATTAAGAAATTGCTTTTTTTGTGGCAAAAGGTATACATTCCTTTCCTTTTCGGGCTAAAAAGCAGAAATTCCCCGTGTTTTGGAGCAAAATTGCAGAAATTCCCCTAATTTTGGGGCAATAAAGCAGAAATTCCCTGTATGTTAGGGGAAGAAGAAAGAAATTCTCCTTATTTTTGGACAAAACTCAGAAATTCCACTTATTTTGGGGCAAAATTCCAGAAATTTCCCTTATTTTGGGGCAAAATCGCAGAAATTTCACTTGTTTTGGGGCAAAATTGCAGAAATTTCAATTATTTCAGGAAAAAAAGGCAGAAATTTTCCTTATTTTGGGGCAAAAAGGCAGAAATTCCTAATATTTTGTGGCAAAAATGCAGAAATTCTCCTTATTTTGAGGTAAAAAGGCTGAAATTCCCCTTATATGGGGGCAAAAATGTAGAAATTTCCCTTATTTTGGGGCAAAATTGCAGAAATTTCACTTATGTCAGGGTAATAATTCAGAATTTTTTTTATTTTGGGGCAAAAAAGACAGAAATTCCCTTTGTTTTGGGGGAAAAAGACAGAAATTCCACTTATTTAGAGGCAAAAAAAGCAGAAATTCCCCTTATTTTGGAGCAAAAATGAAGAAATTTCCCTTTTTTATAGCAAAAAGGTATGCATTCTTCTTATTTTGGGGCAAAAAGACAGAAATTTCTCGTATTTTGCAGCAAAATTGCAGAAATTCCTCTAATTGTAGGGCAAAAAAGCAGAAATTCCCTATATGTTGGGGCATAAAGACAGAAATTCTCCTTATTTTGGGGCAAAACTCAGAAATTCCACTAGTTTTGCGGCAAAATTCCAGAAATTTCGCTTATTTTGGGGCAAAATTGCAGAAAATCACTTATTTTGGGGCAAAATTGCAGAAAATTCACTTATTTAAGAGAGAAAAAGCAGAAATTTTCTTATTTTGGGGCAAAAAAGCAGAAATTTCTTTTATTTTGGTACAAAATTGCAGAAATTTCCCTTATTTTGGGGCAAAATTGCAGAAATTCCACTTATTTCAGGGAAAAAAGGCAGAAATTTCTCTTCTTTTGAGGCAAAATTGCAGAAATTCCCCTAATTGTGAGGCAAAAAGGCAGAAATTCCCTATATGTTGGGGCAAAAAAACAGAAATTCTCCTTATTTTGGGTCAAAACTCAGAAATTCCACTTATTTTGGGGCAAAATTTCAGAAATTTCACTTATTTTGGGGCAAAATTGTAGAAATTTCACTTATTTTCGGGCAAAATTTCAGCAATTTCACATATTTCAGAAAAAAAAATAAGAAATTTTCTTATTTGGAAGCAAAAAGGCAGAAATTTCTTTTATTTTGGTACAAAATTGCAGCAATTTCCCTTATTTGGGGGCAAAATTGCAGAAATTTCACTTATTTTGGGGCAAAATTGCAGAAATTTCACTTATTTTAGGGAAAAAAGGCAGAAATTTTCCTTATTTTGGGACAAAAATGCAGAAATTCTTAATATTTTGTGGCAAAAATGCAGAAATTCCTTTTATTTTGAGGTTAAAGGGTGAAATTCCCCTTATTTGGGGGCAAAAAGGCAGAAATTTCCCTTATTTTGGGACAAAATTTCAGAAATTTCACTTATTTCAGGGTAATAAGTCAGAAAATTTCCTTATTTTGGTGCAAATAAGACAGAAATTCCCTTTGCTTTGGTGGGAAAAGACTGAAATTCCACATATTTAGAGGCAAAAAGCAGAAATTCCCCTTATTTTGGAGCAAAATTACAGGAATTTCCCTTTTTATGGCAAAAAGGTATGAATTCTTATTTTCGGGCAAAAAGACAGAAATTCCCTGTATTTTGGAGCAAAATTGCAGAAATTAACCAACTTGTGAGGCAAAAAGGCAGAAATTCCCTATATGTTGGGGCTAAAAGACAGAAATTCTCCTTATTTTGGGACAAAACTCAGAAATTCCACTTATTTTGGGGCAAAATACCTGAAATTTCCCTTATTTTGGGGCAAAATTGCAGAAATTTCACTTGTTTTGGGGCAACATTTCAGAAATTTCACTTATTTCATGGAAATAAGGCAGAAATTTTCCTTATTTTGGGGCAAAAAGGCAGAAATTCCTAATATTTTGTGGCAAAAATGCAGAAATTCCCCTTATTTTGAGGTAAAAGGCTAAAATTCCCCTTATTTGGGGGCAAAAAGGCAGAAATTTCCTTTATTTTGGGGCAAAATTGCAGAAATTTCATTAATTTCAGGGTAATAAGTCAGAAATTTTCCTTATTTTGGGGCAAAAAGACAGAAATTCTCTTTGTTTTAGGGAAAAAAGACAGAAATTCTACTTATTTAGTGGCAAAAAAGCAGAAATTCCCTTTATTTTGGAGCAAAATTGCAGTAATTTCCCTTTTTTATGGCAAAAAGGTGTGCTTTCTTCTTATTTTCGGGCAAAAAGGCAGAAATTCCCCGTATTTTGGAGCAAAATTGCAGAAATTAACCTAATTGTGGGGCAAAAAGGCAGAAATTCCCTATATGTTGGGGCAAAAAGACAGAAATTCTCCTTATTTTGGGGCAAAACTCAGAAATTCCACTTATTTTGGGGCAAAATTCCAGAAATTTCCCTTATTTTGAGGCAAAATTGCAGAAATTTCACTTATTTTGGGGCAAAATTGCAGAAATTTCACTTATTTCAGGGAAAAAAGCAGAAATTTTCTTATTTTGGGGCAAAAAGGCAGAAATTTCTCATATTTTGTGGCAAAAATGCAGAAATTCCCCTTATTTTGAGGTAAAAAGGCTGAAATTCACCTTATTTGGGGGCAAAAAGGCAGAAATTTCCCTTATTTTGAGACAAAATTGTAGAAATTTCACTTATTTCATGGTAATAAGTCAGAAATTTTCCTTATTTTGGGTAAGAAAGACAGAAATTCCCTTTGTTTTGGGGAAAAAATACAGAAATTCCACTTATTTAGAGGCAAAAAGCAGAAATTCCCCTTTATTTTTAAGCAAAAATTAAGAAATTGCTTTTTTTGTGGCAAAAGGTATACATTCCTTTCCTTTTCGGGCTAAAAAGCAGAAATTCCCCGTGTTTTGGAGCAAAATTGCAGAAATTCCCCTAATTTGGGGCAATAAAGCAGAAATTCCCTGTATGTTAGGGGAAGAAGAAAGAAATTCTCCTTATTTTTGGACAAAACTCAGAAATTCCACTTATTTTGGGGCAAAATTCCAGAAATTTCCCTTATTTTGGGGCAAAATCGCAGAAATTTCACTTGTTTTGGGGCAAAATTGCAGAAATTTCAATTATTTCAGGAAAAAAAGGCAGAAATTTTCCTTATTTTGGGGCAAAAAGGCAGAAATTCCTAATATTTTGTGGCAAAAATGCAGAAATTCTCCTTATTTTGAGGTAAAAAGGCTGAAATTCCCCTTATATGGGGGCAAAAATGTAGAAATTTCCCTTATTTTGGGGCAAAATTGCAGAAATTTCACTTATGTCACGGTAATAATTCAGAATTTTTTTTATTTTGGGGCAAAAAAGACAGAAATTCCCTTTGTTTTGGGGGAAAAAGACAGAAATTCCACTTATTTAGAGGCAAAAAAAGCAGAAATTCCCCTTATTTTGGAGCAAAAATGAAGAAATTTCCCTTTTTTATAGCAAAAAGGTATGCATTCTTCTTATTTTGGGGCAAAAAGACAGAAATTTCTCGTATTTTGCAGCAAAATTGCAGAAATTCCTCTAATTGTAGGGCAAAAAAGCAGAAATTCCCTATATGTTGGGGCATAAAGACAGAAATTCTCCTTATTTTGGGGCAAAACTCAGAAATTCCACTAGTTTTGCGGCAAAATTCCAGAAATTTCGCTTATTTTGGGGCAAAATTGCAGAAAATCACTTATTTTGGGGCAAAATTGCAGAAAATTCACTTATTTAAGAGAGAAAAAGCAGAAATTTTCTTATTTTGGGGCAAAAAAGCAGAAATTTCTTTTATTTTGGTACAAAATTGCAGAAATTTCCCTTATTTTGGGGCAAAATTGCAGAAATTCCACTTATTTCAGGGAAAAAAGGCAGAAATTTCTCTTCTTTTGAGGCAAAATTGCAGAAATTCCCCTAATTGTGAGGCAAAAAGGCAGAAATTCCCTATATGTTGGGGCAAAAAAACAGAAATTCTCCTTATTTTGGGTCAAAACTCAGAAATTCCACTTATTTTGGGGCAAAATTTCAGAAATTTCACTTATTTTGGGGCAAAATTGTAGAAATTTCACTTATTTTCGGGCAAAATTTCAGCAATTTCACATATTTCAGAAAAAAAAATAAGAAATTTTCTTATTTGGAAGCAAAAAGGCAGAAATTTCTTTTATTTTGGTACAAAATTGCAGCAATTTCCCTTATTTGGGGGCAAAATTGCAGAAATTTCACTTATTTTGGGGCAAAATTGCAGAAATTTCACTTATTTTAGGGAAAAAAGGCAGAAATTTTCCTTATTTTGGGGCAAAAATGCAGAAATTCTTAATATTTTGTGGCAAAAATGCAGAAATTCCTTTTATTTTGAGGTAAAAGGGTGAAATTCCCCTTATTTGGGGGCAAAAAGGCAGAAATTTCCCTTATTTTGGGACAAAATTTCAGAAATTTCACTTATTTCAGGGTAATAAGTCAGAAAATTTCCTTATTTTGGTGCAAATAAGACAGAAATTCCCTTTGCTTTGGTGGGAAAAGACTGAAATTCCACATATTTAGAGGCAAAAAGCAGAAATTCCCCTTATTTTGGAGCAAAATTACAGGAATTTCCCTTTTTATGGCAAAAAGGTATGAATTCTTATTTTCGGGCAAAAAGACAGAAATTCCCTGTATTTTGGAGCAAAATTGCAGAAATTAACCAACTTGTGAGGCAAAAAGGCAGAAATTCCCTATATGTTGGGGCTAAAAGACAGAAATTCTCCTTATTTTGGGACAAAACTCAGAAATTCCACTTATTTTGGGGCAAAATACCTGAAATTTCCCTTATTTTGGGGCAAAATTGCAGAAATTTCACTTGTTTTGGGGCAACATTTCAGAAATTTCACTTATTTCATGGAAATAAGGCAGAAATTTTCCTTATTTTGGGGCAAAAAGGCAGAAATTCCTAATATTTTGTGGCAAAAATGCAGAAATTCCCCTTATTTTGAGGTAAAAGGCTAAAATTCCCCTTATTTGGGGGCAAAAAGGCAGAAATTTCCTTTATTTTGGGGCAAAATTGCAGAAATTTCATTAATTTCAGGGTAATAAGTCAGAAATTTTCCTTATTTTGGGGCAAAAAGACAGAAATTCTCTTTGTTTTAGGGAAAAAAGACAGAAATTCTACTTATTTAGTGGCAAAAAAGCAGAAATTCCCCTTATTTTGGAGCAAAATTGCAGTAATTTCCCTTTTTTATGGCAAAAAGGTGTGCTTTCTTCTTATTTTCGGGCAAAAAGGCAGAAATTCCCCGTATTTTGGAGCAAAATTGCAGAAATTAACCTAATTGTGGGGCAAAAAGGCAGAAATTCCCTATATGTTGGGGCAAAAAGACATAAATTCTCCTTATTTTGGGGCAAAACTCAGAAATTCCACTTATTTTGGGGCAAAAATCCAGAAATTTCCCTTATTTTGGGGCAAAATTGCAGAAATTTCACTTATTTTGGGGCAAAATTGCAGAAATTTCACATATTTCAGGCAAAAAAAAGCAGAATTTTTTTTTATTTTGGGGCCAAAAAGCAGAAATTACCTATATTTTGGTACTAAATTGCAGAAATTTTTCTTATTTTAGGCAAAAAGTCAGAAATTTCACATATTTTGTGGCAAAAATGCAGAAACTTCCCTTATTTTGGGGAAAAATTGCAGTAATTTCACTGATTTCAGGGTAATAAGTCAGAAATTTTCCTTATTTTGGGGAAAAAAGACAGAAATTCCCTTTGTTTTGGGGGGAAAAGACAGAAATTCCACTTATTTAGAGGCAAAAAAGCAAAAATTCCCCTTATTTTGGAGCAAAAATGAAGAAATTTCCCTTTTTAATGGCAAAAAGGTATGCATTCTTCTTATTTTCGGGCAAAAAAGCAGAAATTCCCCGTATTTTGGAGCAAAATTGCAGAAATTCCCCTAAATGTGGGGCAAAAAGGAAAAAATTCCCTATATGTTGGGGCAAAAAGACAGAAATTCTCCTTATTTTGGGGCAAAACTCAGAAATTCCACTTATTTTGGGGCAAAATTCAAGAAGTTTCCCTTATTTTGCGGCAAAATTGCAGCAATTTCACTTATTTTGGGGCAAAATTGCAGAAATTTGACTTATTTCACAGAAAAAAGACAGAAATTTTCCTTATTTTGGGGCAAAAGAGCAGAAATTCCTAATATTTTGTGGCAAAAATGCAGAAATTACTCTTATTTTGAGGTAAAAAGGCTGAAATTCCCCTTATTTGGAGGGAAAAAGGCAGAAATTTCCCTTATTTTGGGGCAAAATTGCAGATTTTCATTTATTTCAGGGTAAAAATTCAAAAATTTCCCTTATTTTGGGGCAAAATTGTAGAAATTTTACTTATTTAAGGGAAAAATGCGGAAATTTTTTTATTTTGGGGCAAAAAGGCAGAAATTTCTTTTATTTTGGTACAAAATTGCAATTTTTTTTTTTATTTTGGGCAAAAAGGCAGAAATTTCCCATATTTTGGGGCAAAAATGCAAAAATTCCCCTTATTTTGAGGTAAAAAGGCTGAAATTCCCCTTATTTGGGGGCAAAAAGCAGAAATTTCCCTTATTTTGGGGCAAAATTGCAGAAATTTCACCTATTTTGGGGCAAAATTGCAGAAATTTCACTTATTTCAGGGAAAAAAGCAGAAATTTTCTTATTTTGTGGCAAAATTTCAAAAATTTCACTTATTTTGGGGCAAAATTGCAGAAATTTCACATATTTCAGGGGAAAAAAGAGAGAAATTTTTCTTATTTTGGGGCAAAAAGGCAAAAATTCCTAATATTTTGTGGCAAAAATTCAGAAATTCCTCTTATTTTGAGGTAAAAAGGCTGAAATTCTTCTTATTTGGGGGCAAAAAGGCAGAAATTTCCCATATTTTGGGGCAAAAATGCAGAAATTCCCCTTATTTTGAGGTAAAAGGCTGAAATTCCCCTTATTTGGGGGCAAAAATGGAGAAATTTCCCTTATTTTGGGGCAAAAATGCAGAAATTCCCCTTATTTTGAGGTAAAAAGGCTGAAATTCCCCTTATTTGGGGGCAAAAATGGAGAAATTTCCCTTATTTTGGGGCAAAATTGCAGAAATTTCACTTATGTCAGGGTAATAAGTCAGAAATTTTTTTTATTTTGGGGCAAAAAAGACAGAAATTCCCTTTGTTTTGGGGGAAAAAGACAGAAATTCCACTTATTTAGAGGCAAAAAAGCAGAAATTTTCCTTATTTTGGAGCAAAAATGAAGAAATTTCCCTTTTTTATGGCAAAAAAGTATGCATTCTTCTTATTTTGGGGCAAAAAGGCAGAAATTTCCCGTATTTTGGAGCAAAACTGCAGAAATTCTCCTAATTGTGGGGCAAAAAGGCAGAAATTCCCTATATGTTGGGGCAAAAAGACAGAAATTCTCCTTATTTTGGGGCAAAACTCAGAAATTCCACTTATTTTGGGGCAAAATTCCAGAAATTTCCCTTATTTTGAGGCAAAATTGCAGAAATTTCACTTATTTTGGGGCAAAATTGCAGAAATTTAACTTATTTCAGGAAAAAAAAGCAGAAATTTTCTAATTTCGGGGCAAAATTGAAGAAATTTCACTTATTTTGGGGCAAAATTGCAGAAATTTCGCTTATTTCAGGGAAAAAATGCAGAAATTTTTTTATTTTGGGGCAAAAAGGCAGAAATTTTTCTTATTTAGGGGTAAAATGCAGAAATTCCCCTTATTTTGAGGTAAAAAGGCTGAAATTCCCCTTATTTGGGGACAAAAAGGCAGAAATTTCCCTTAATTTGTGGCTAAATTGCAGAAATTTCACTTATTTCAGGGTAATAAGTCAGAAATTTTCCTTATTTTGGGGCAAAAAAACAGAAATTACATTTTTTGGGGGGGGGGAAATACAGAAATTCCACTTATTTAGAGGCAAAAAAGCAGAAATTCCCCTTATTTTGGAGCAAAAATGAAGAAATTTCCCTTTTTTATGGCAAAAAGGTATGCATTCTTCTTATTTTCGGACAAAAAGGCAGAAATTCCCCGTATTTTGGAGCAAAACTGCAGAAATTCCCCTAATTGTGGGGCAAAAAGGCAGAAATTCCCTATATGTTGGGGCAAAAAGACAGAAATTCTCCTTATTTTGGGGCAAAACTCAGAAATTCCACTTATTTTGGGGCAAAATTCCAGAAATTTCCCTTATTTTGAGGCAAAATTGCAGAAATTTCACTTATTTTGGGGCAAAATTGCAGAAATTTCACTTATTTCAGGGAAAAACGCAGAAATTTTCTTATTTTGGGGCAAAAAGGCAGAAATTTCTCATATTTTGTGGCAAAAATGCAGAAATTCCCCTTATTTTGAGGTAAAAAGGCTGAAATTCACCTTATTTGGGGGCAAAAAGGCAGAAATTTCCCTTATTTTGAGACAAAATTGTAGAAATTTCACTTATTTCATGGTAATAAGTCAGAAATTTTCCTTATTTTGGGTAAGAAAGACAGAAATTCCCTTTGTTTTGGGGAAAAAATACAGAAATTCCACTTATTTAGAGGCAAAAAGCAGAAATTCCCCTTTATTTTTAAGCAAAAATTAAGAAATTGCTTTTTTTGTGGCAAAAGGTATACATTCCTTTCCTTTTCGGGCTAAAAAGCAGAAATTCCCCGTGTTTTGGAGCAAAATTGCAGAAATTCCCCTAATTTTGGGGCAATAAAGCAGAAATTCCCTGTATGTTAGGGGAAGAAGAAAGAAATTCTCCTTATTTTTGGACAAAACTCAGAAATTCCACTTATTTTGGGGCAAAATTCCAGAAATTTCCCTTATTTTGGGGCAAAATCGCAGAAATTTCACTTGTTTTGGGGCAAAATTGCAGAAATTTCAATTATTTCAGGAAAAAAAGGCAGAAATTTTCCTTATTTTGGGGCAAAAAGGCAGAAATTCCTAATATTTTGTGGCAAAAATGCAGAAATTCTCCTTATTTTGAGGTAAAAAGGCTGAAATTCCCCTTATGTGGGGGCAAAAATGTAGAAATTTCCCTTATTTTGGGGCAAAATTGCAGAAATTTCACTTATGTCAGGGTAATAATTCAGAATTTTTTTTATTTTGGGGCAAAAAAGACAGAAATTCCCTTTGTTTTGGGGGAAAAAGACAGAAATTCCACTTATTTAGAGGCAAAAAAAGCAGAAATTCCCCTTATTTTGGAGCAAAAATGAAGAAATTTCCCTTTTTTATAGCAAAAAGGTATGCATTCTTCTTATTTTGGGGCAAAAAGGCAGAAATTTCTCGTATTTTGCAGCAAAATTGCAGAAATTCCTCTAATTGTAGGGCAAAAAAGCAGAAATTCCCTATATGTTGGGGCATAAAGGCAGAAATTCTCCTTATTTTGGGGCAAAACTCAGAAATTCCACTAGTTTTGCGGCAAAATTCCAGAAATTTCGCTTATTTTGGGGCAAAATTGCAGAAAATCACTTATTTTGGGGCAAAATTGCAGAAAATTCACTTATTTAAGAGAGAAAAAGCAGAAATTTTCTTATTTTGGGGCAAAAAAGCAGAAATTTCTTTTATTTTGGTACAAAATTGCAGAAATTTCCCTTATTTTGGGGCAAAATTGCAGAAATTTCACTTATTTTGGGGCAAAATTGCAGAAATTCCACTTATTTCAGGGAAAAAAGGCAGAAATTTCTCTTCTTTTGAGGCAAAATTGCAGAAATTCCCCTAATTGTGAGGCAAAAAGGCAGAAATTCCCTATATGTTGGGGCAAAAAAACAGAAATTCTCCTTATTTTGGGTCAAAACTCAGAAATTCCACTTATTTTGGGGCAAAATTTCAGAAATTTCACTTATTTTGGGGCAAAATTGTAGAAATTTCACTTATTTTCGGGCAAAATTTCAGCAATTTCACATATTTCAGAAAAAAAAATAAGAAATTTTCTTATTTGGAAGCAAAAAGGCAGAAATTTCTTTTATTTTGGTACAAAATTGCAGCAATTTCCCTTATTTGGGGGCAAAATTGCAGAAATTTCACTTATTTTGGGGCAAAATTGCAGAAATTTCACTTATTTTAGGGAAAAAAGGCAGAAATTTTCCTTATTTTGGGGCAAAAATGCAGAAATTCTTAATATTTTGTGGCAAAAATGCAGAAATTCCTTTTATTTTGAGGTAAAAGGGTGAAATTCCCCTTATTTGGGGGCAAAAAGGCAGAAATTTCCCTTATTTTGGGACAAAATTTCAGAAATTTCACTTATTTCAGGGTAATAAGTCAGAAAATTTCCTTATTTTGGTGCAAATAAGACAGAAATTCCCTTTGCTTTGGTGGGAAAAGACTGAAATTCCACATATTTAGAGGCAAAAAGCAGAAATTCCCCTTATTTTGGAGCAAAATTACAGGAATTTCCCTTTTTATGGCAAAAAGGTATGAATTCTTATTTTCGGGCAAAAAGACAGAAATTCCCTGTATTTTGGAGCAAAATTGCAGAAATTAACCAACTTGTGGGGCAAAAAGGCAGAAATTCCCTATATGTTGGGGCTAAAAGACAGAAATTCTCCTTATTTTGGGACAAAACTCAGAAATTCCACTTATTTTGGGGCAAAATACCTGAAATTTCCCTTATTTTGGGGCAAAATTGCAGAAATTTCACTTGTTTTGGGGCAACATTTCAGAAATTTCACTTATTTCATGGAAATAAGGCAGAAATTTTCCTTATTTTGGGGCAAAAAGGCAGAAATTCCTAATATTTTGTGGCAAAAATGCAGAAATTCCCCTTATTTTGAGGTAAAAGGCTAAAATTCCCCTTATTTGGGGGCAAAAAGGCAGAAATTTCCTTTATTTTGGGGCAAAATTGCAGAAATTTCATTAATTTCAGGGTAATAAGTCAGAAATTTTCCTTATTTTGGGGCAAAAAGACAGAAATTCTCTTTGTTTTAGGGAAAAAAGACAGAAATTCTACTTATTTAGTGGCAAAAAAGCAGAAATTCCCTTTATTTTGGAGCAAAATTGCAGTAATTTCCCTTTTTTATGGCAAAAAGGTGTGCTTTCTTCTTATTTTCGGGCAAAAAGGCAGAAATTCCCCGTATTTTGGAGCAAAATTGCAGAAATTAACCTAATTGTGGGGCAAAAAGGCAGAAATTCCCTATATGTTGGGGCAAAAAGACATAAATTCTCCTTATTTTGGGGCAAAACTCAGAAATTCCACTTATTTTGGGGCAAAAATCCAGAAATTTCCCTTATTTTGGGGCAAAATTGCAGAAATTTCACTTATTTTGGGGCAAAATTGCAGAAATTTCACATATTTCAGGCAAAAAAAAGCAGAATTTTTTTTTATTTTGGGGCCAAAAAGCAGAAATTACCTATATTTTGGTACTAAATTGCAGAAATTTTTCTTATTTTAGGCAAAAAGTCAGAAATTTCACATATTTTGTGGCAAAAATGCAGAAACTTCCCTTATTTTGGGGAAAAATTGCAGTAATTTCACTGATTTCAGGGTAATAAGTCAGAAATTTTCCTTATTTTGGGGAAAAAAGACAGAAATTCCCTTTGTTTTGGGGGGAAAAGACAGAAATTCCACTTATTTAGAGGCAAAAAAGCAAAAATTCCCCTTATTTTGGAGAAAAAATGAAGAAATTTCCCTTTTTAATGGCAAAAAGGTATGCATTCTTCTTATTTTCGGGCAAAAAAGCAGAAATTCCCCGTATTTTGGAGCAAAATTGCAGAAATTCCCCTAAATGTGGGGCAAAAAGGAAAAAATTCCCTATATGTTGGGGCAAAAAGACAGAAATTCTCCTTATTTTGGGGCAAAACTCAGAAATTCCACTTATTTTGGGGCAAAATTCAAGAAGTTTCCCTTATTTTGCGGCGAAATTGCAGCAATTTCACTTATTTTGGGGCAAAATTGCAGAAATTTGACTTATTTCAGAGAAAAAAGACAGAAATTTTCCTTATTTTGGGGCAAAAGGGCAGAAATTCCTAATATTTTGTGGCAAAAATGCAGAAATTACTCTTATTTTGAGGTAAAAAGGCTGAAATTCCCCTTATTTGGAGGGAAAAAGGCAGAAATTTCCCTTATTTTGGGGCAAAATTGCAGATTTTCATTTATTTCAGGGTAAAAATTCAAAATTTTCCCTTATTTTGGGGCAAAATTGTAGAAATTTTACTTATTTAAGGGAAAAATGCGGAAATTTTTTTATTTTGGGGCAAAAAGGCAGAAATTTCTTTTATTTTGGTACAAAATTGCAATTTTTTTTTTATTTTGGGCAAAAAGGCAGAAATTTCCCATATTTTGGGGCAAAAATGCAAAAATTCCCCTTATTTTGAGGTAAAAAGGCTGAAATTCCCCTTATTTGGGGGCAAAAAGCAGAAATTTCCCTTATTTTGGGGCAAAATTGCAGAAATTTCACCTATTTTGGGGCAAAATTGCAGAAATTTTACTTATTTCAGGAAAAAAGCAGAAATTTTCTTATTTTGTGGCAAAATTTCAAAAATTTCACTTATTTTGGGGCAAAATTGCAGAAATTTCACATATTTCAGGGGAAAAAAGAGAGAAATTTTTCTTATTTAGGGGCAAAAAGGCAAAAATTCCTAATATTTTGTGGCAAAAATTCAGAAATTCCTCTTATTTTGAGGTAAAAAGGCTGAAATTCTTATTATTTGGGGGCAAAAAGGCAGAAATTTCCCATATTTTGGGGCAAAAATGCAGAAATTCCCCTTATTTTGAGGTAAAAGGCTGAAATTCCCCTTATTTGGGGGCAAAAATGGAGAAATTTCCCTTATTTTGGGGCAAAAATGCAGAAATTACCCTTATTTTGAGGTAAAAAGGCTGAAATTCCCATTATTTGGGGGCAAAAATGGAGAAATTTCCCTTATTTTGGGGCAAAATTGCAGAAATTTCACTTATGTCAGGGTAATAAGTCAGAAATTTTTTTTATTTTGGGGCAAAAAAGACAGAAATTCCCTTTGTTTTGGGGGAAAAAGACAGAAATTCCACTTATTTAGAGGCAAAAAAGCAGAAATTTTCGTTATTTTGGAGCAAAAATGAAGAAATTTCCCTTTTTTATGGCAAAAAAGTATGCATTCTTCTTATTTTGGGGCAAAAAGGCAGAAATTTCACGTATTTTGGAGCAAAACTGCAGAAATTCTCCTAATTGTGGGGCAAAAAGGCAGAAATTCCCTATATGTTGGGGCATAAAGACAGAAATTCTCCTTATTTTGGGGCAAAACTCAGAAATTCCACTTATTTTGGGGCAAAATTCCAGAAATTTCCCTTATTTTGAGGCAAAATTGCAGAAATTTCACTTATTTTGGGGCAAAATTGCAGAAATTTAACTTATTTCAGGAAAAAAAGCAGAAATTTTCTAATTTCGGGGCAAAATTGAAGAAATTTCACTTATTTTGGGGCAAAATTGCAGAAATTTCGCTTATTTCAGGGAAAAAATGCAGAAATTTTTTTATTTTGGGGCAAAAAGGCAGAAATTTTTCTTATTTAGGGGTAAAATGCAGAAATTCCCCTTATTTTGAGGTAAAAAGGCTGAAATTCCCCTTATTTGGGGACAAAAAGGCAGAAATTTCCCTTAATTTGTGGCTAAATTGCAGAAATTTCACTTATTTCAGGGTAATAAGTCAGAAATTTTCCTTATTTTGGGGCAAAAAAACAGAAATTACATTTTTTGGGGGGGGGGAAATACAGAAATTCCACTTATTTAGAGGCAAAAAAGCAGAAATTCCCCTTATTTTGGAGCAAAAATGAAGAAATTTCCCTTTTTTATGGCAAAAAGGTATGCATTCTTCTTATTTTCGGACAAAAAGGCAGAAATTCCCCGTATTTTGGAGCAAAACTGCAGAAATTCCCCTAATTGTGGGGCAAAAAGGCAGAAATTCCCTATATGTTGGGGCAAAAAGACAGAAATTCTCCTTATTTTGGGGCAAAACTCAGAAATTCCACTTATTTTGGGGCAAAATTCCAGAAATTTCCCTTATTTTGAGGCAAAATTGCAGAAATTTCACTTATTTTGGGGCAAAATTGCAGAAATTTCACTTATTTCAGGGAAAAACGCAGAAATTTTCTTATTTTGGGGCAAAAAGGCAGAAATTTCTCATATTTTGTGGCAAAAATGCAGAAATTCCCCTTATTTTGAGGTAAAAAGGCTGAAATTCACCTTATTTGGGGGCAAAAAGGCAGAAATTTCCCTTATTTTGAGACAAAATTGTAGAAATTTCACTTATTTCATGGTAATAAGTCAGAAATTTTCCTTATTTTGGGTAAGAAAGACAGAAATTCCCTTTGTTTTGGGGAAAAAATACAGAAATTCCACTTATTTAGAGGCAAAAAGCAGAAATTCCCCTTTATTTTTAAGCAAAAATTAAGAAATTGCTTTTTTTGTGGCAAAAGGTATACATTCCTTTCCTTTTCGGGCTAAAAAGCAGAAATTCCCCGTGTTTTGGAGCAAAATTGCAGAAATTCCCCTAATTTTGGGGCAATAAAGCAGAAATTCCCTGTATGTTAGGGGAAGAAGAAAGAAATTCTCCTTATTTTTGGACAAAACTCAGAAATTCCACTTATTTTGGGGCAAAATTCCAGAAATTTCCCTTATTTTGGGGCAAAATCGCAGAAATTTCACTTGTTTTGGGGCAAAATTGCAGAAATTTCAATTATTTCAGGAAAAAAAGGCAGAAATTTTCCTTATTTTGGGGCAAAAAGGCAGAAATTCCTAATATTTTGTGGCAAAAATGCAGAAATTCTCCTTATTTTGAGGTAAAAAGGCTGAAATTCCCCTTATATGGGGGCAAAAATGTAGAAATTTCCCTTATTTTGGGGCAAAATTGCAGAAATTTCACTTATGTCAGGGTAATAATTCAGAATTTTTTTTTATTTTGGGGCAAAAAAGACAGAAATTCCCTTTGTTTTGGGGGAAAAAGACAGAAATTCCACTTATTTAGAGGCAAAAAAAGCAGAAATTCCCCTTATTTTGGAGCAAAAATGAAGAAATTTCCCTTTTTTATAGCAAAAAGGTATGCATTCTTCTTATTTTGGGGCAAAAAGACAGAAATTTCTCGTATTTTGCAGCAAAATTGCAGAAATTCCTCTAATTGTAGGGCAAAAAAGCAGAAATTCCCTATATGTTGGGGCATAAAGACAGAAATTCTCCTTATTTTGGGGCAAAACTCAGAAATTCCACTAGTTTTGCGGCAAAATTCCAGAAATTTCGCTTATTTTGGGGCAAAATTGCAGAAAATCACTTATTTTGGGGCAAAATTGCAGAAAATTCACTTATTTAAGAGAGAAAAAGCAGAAATTTTCTTATTTTGGGGCAAAAAAGCAGAAATTTCTTTTATTTTGGTACAAAATTGCAGAAATTTCCCTTATTTTGGGGCAAAATTGCAGAAATTCCACTTATTTCAGGGAAAAAAGGCAGAAATTTCTCTTCTTTTGAGGCAAAATTGCAGAAATTCCCCTAATTGTGAGGCAAAAAGGCAGAAATTCCCTATATGTTGGGGCAAAAAAACAGAAATTCTCCTTATTTTGGGTCAAAACTCAGAAATTCCACTTATTTTGGGGCAAAATTTCAGAAATTTCACTTATTTTGGGGCAAAATTGTAGAAATTTCACTTATTTTCGGGCAAAATTTCAGCAATTTCACATATTTCAGAAAAAAAAATAAGAAATTTTCTTATTTGGAAGCAAAAAGGCAGAAATTTCTTTTATTTTGGTACAAAATTGCAGCAATTTCCCTTATTTGGGGGCAAAATTGCAGAAATTTCACTTATTTTGGGGCAAAATTGCAGAAATTTCACTTATTTTAGGGAAAAAAGGCAGAAATTTTCCTTATTTTGGGGCAAAAATGCAGAAATTCTTAATATTTTGTGGCAAAAATGCAGAAATTCCTTTTATTTTGAGGTTAAAGGGTGAAATTCCCCTTATTTGGGGGCAAAAAGGCAGAAATTTCCCTTATTTTGGGACAAAATTTCAGAAATTTCACTTATTTCAGGGTAATAAGTCAGAAAATTTCCTTATTTTGGTGCAAATAAGACAGAAATTCCCTTTGCTTTGGTGGGAAAAGACTGAAATTCCACATATTTAGAGGCAAAAAGCAGAAATTCCCCTTATTTTGGAGCAAAATTACAGGAATTTCCCTTTTTATGGCAAAAAGGTATGAATTCTTATTTTCGGGCAAAAAGACAGAAATTCCCTGTATTTTGGAGCAAAATTGCAGAAATTAACCAACTTGTGAGGCAAAAAGGCAGAAATTCCCTATATGTTGGGGCTAAAAGACAGAAATTCTCCTTATTTTGGGACAAAACTCAGAAATTCCACTTATTTTGGGGCAAAATACCTGAAATTTCCCTTATTTTGGGGCAAAATTGCAGAAATTTCACTTGTTTTGGGGCAACATTTCAGAAATTTCACTTATTTCATGGAAATAAGGCAGAAATTTTCCTTATTTTGGGGCAAAAAGGCAGAAATTCCTAATATTTTGTGGCAAAAATGCAGAAATTCCCCTTATTTTGAGGTAAAAGGCTAAAATTCCCCTTATTTGGGGGCAAAAAGGCAGAAATTTCCTTTATTTTGGGGCAAAATTGCAGAAATTTCATTAATTTCAGGGTAATAAGTCAGAAATTTTCCTTATTTTGGGGCAAAAAGACAGAAATTCTCTTTGTTTTAGGGAAAAAAGACAGAAATTCTACTTATTTAGTGGCAAAAAAGCAGAAATTCCCTTTATTTTGGAGCAAAATTGCAGTAATTTCCCTTTTTTATGGCAAAAAGGTGTGCTTTCTTCTTATTTTCGGGCAAAAAGGCAGAAATTCCCCGTAT
Organism: Micromys minutus; assembly: GCF_963924665.1. Taxonomy (NCBI): domain Eukaryota; kingdom Metazoa; phylum Chordata; class Mammalia; order Rodentia; family Muridae; genus Micromys; species Micromys minutus. Next base: position 2,265,456 of record NW_027667262.1, read on the forward strand.
TTTGGAGCAAAATTGCAGAAATTAACCTAATTGTGGGGCAAAAAGGCAGAAATTCCCTATATGTTGGGGCAAAAAGACATAAATTCTCCTTATTTTGGGGCAAAACTCAGAAATTCCACTTATTTTGGGGCAAAAATCCAGAAATTTCCCTTATTTTGGGGCAAAATTGCAGAAATTTCACTTATTTTGGGGCAAAATTGCAGAAATTTCACATATTTCAGGCAAAAAAAAGCAGAATTTTTTTTTATTTTGTGGCCAAAAAGCAGAAATTACCTATATTTTGGTACTAAATTGCAGAAATTTTTCTTATTTTAGGCAAAAAGTCAGAAATTTCACATATTTTGTGGCAAAAATGCAGAAACTTCCCTTATTTTGGGGAAAAATTGCAGTAATTTCACTGATTTCAGGGTAATAAGTCAGAAATTTTCCTTATTTTGGGGAAAAAAGACAGAAATTCCCTTTGTTTTGGGGGGAAAAGACAGAAATTCCACTTATTTAGAGGCAAAAAAGCAAAAATTCCCCTTATTTTGGACCAAAAATGAAGAAATTTCCCTTTTTAATGGCAAAAAGGTATGCATTCTTCTTATTTTCGGGCAAAAAAGCAGAAATTCCCCGTATTTTGGAGCAAAATTGCAGAAATTCCCCTAAATGTGGGGCAAAAAGGAAAAAATTCCCTATATGTTGGGGCAAAAAGACAGAAATTCTCCTTATTTTGGGGCAAAACTCAGAAATTCCACTTATTTTGGGGCAAAATTCAAGATGTTTCCCTTATTTTGCGGCAAAATTGCAGCAATTTCACTTATTTTGGGGCAAAATTGCAGAAATTTGACTTATTTCAGAGAAAAAAGACAGAAATTTTCCTTATTTTGGGGCAAAAGGGCAGAAATTCCTAATATTTTGTGGCAAAAATGCAGAAATTACTCTTATTTTGAGGTAAAAAGGCTGAAATTCCCCTTATTTGGAGGGAAAAAGGCAGAAATTTCCCTTATTTTGGGGCAAAATTGCAGATTTTCATTTATTTCAGGGTAAAAATTCAAAAATTTCCCTTATTTTGGGGCAAAATTGTAGAAATTTTACTTATTTAAGGGAAAAATGCGGAAATTTTTTTATTTTGGGGCAAAAAGGCAGAAATTTCTTTTATTTTGGTACAAAATTGCAATTTTTTTTTATTTTGGGCAAAAAGGCAGAAATTTCCCATATTTTGGGGCAAAAATGCAAAAATTCCCCTTATTTTGAGGTAAAAAGGCTGAAATTCCCCTTATTTGGGGGCAAAAAGCAGAAATTTCCCTTATTTTGGGGCAAAATTGCAGAAATTTCACCTATTTTGGGGCAAAATTGCAGAAATTTCACTTATTTCAGGGAAAAAAGCAGAAATTTTCTTATTTTGTGGCAAAATTTCAAAAATTTCACTTATTTTGGGGCAAAATTGCAGAAATTTCACATATTTCAGGGGAAAAAAGAGAGAAATTTTTCTTATTTTGGGGCAAAAAGGCAAAAATTCCTAATATTTTGTGGCAAAAATTCAGAAATTCCTCTTATTTTGAGGTAAAAAGGCTGAAATTCTTCTTATTTGGGGGCAAAAAGGCAGAAATTTCCCATATTTTGGGGCAAAAATGCAGAAATTCCCCTTATTTTGAGGTAAAAGGCTGAAATTCCCCTTATTTGGGGGCAAAAGTGGAGAAATTTCCCTTATTTTGGGGCAAAAATGCAGAAATTCCCCTTATTTTGAGGTAAAAAGGCTGAAATTCCCCTTATTTGGGGGCAAAAATGGAGAAATTTCCCTTATTTTGGGGCAAAATTGCAGAAATTTCACTTATGTCAGGGTAATAAGTCAGAAATTTTTTTTATTTTGGGGCAAAAAAGACAGAAATTCCCTTTGTTTTGGGGGAAAAAGACAGAAATTCCACTTATTTAGAGGCAAAAAAGCAGAAATTTTCCTTATTTTGGAGCAAAAATGAAGAAATTTCCCTTTTTTATGGCAAAAAAGTATGCATTCTTCTTATTTTGGGGCAAAAAGGCAGAAATTTCCCGTATTTTGGAGCAAAACTGCAGAAATTCTCCTAATTGTGGGGCAAAAAGGCAGAAATTCCCTATATGTTGGGGCAAAAAGACAGAAATTCTCCTTATTTTGGGGCAAAACTCAGAAATTCCACTTATTTTGGGGCAAAATTCCAGAAATTTCCCTTATTTTGAGGCAAAATTGCAGAAATTTCACTTATTTTGGGGCAAAATTGCAGAAATTTAACTTATTTCAGGAAAAAAAAGCAGAAATTTTCTAATTTCGGGGCAAAATTGAAGAAATTTCACTTATTTTGGGGCAAAATTGCAGAAATTTCGCTTATATCAGGGAAAAAATGCAGAAATTTTTTTATTTTGGGGCAAAAAGGCAGAAATTTTTCTTATTTAGGGGTAAAATGCAGAAATTCCCCTTATTTTGAGGTAAAAAGGCTGAAATTCCCCTTATTAGGGGACAAAAAGGCAGAAATTTCCCTTAATTTGTGGCTAAATTGCAGAAATTTCACTTATTTCAGGGTAATAAGTCAGAAATTTTCCTTATTTTGGGGCAAAAAAACAGAAATTACATTTTTTGGGGGGGGGTAATACAGAAATTCCACTTATTTAGAGGCAAAAAAGCAGAAATTCCCCTTATTTTGGAGCAAAAATGAAGAAATTTCCCTTTTTTATGGCAAAAAGGTATGCATTCTTCTTATTTTCGGACAAAAAGGCAGAAATTCCCCGTATTTTGGAGCAAAACTGCAGAAATTCCCCTAATTGTGGGGCAAAAAGGCAGAAATTCCCTATATGTTGGGGCAAAAAGACAGAAATTCTCCTTATTTTGGGGCAAAACTCAGAAATTCCACTAGTTTTGCGGCAAAATTCCAGAAATTTCCCTTATTTTGAGGCAAAATTGCAGAAATTTCACTTATTTTGGGGCAAAATTGCAGAAATTTCACATATTTCAGGCAAAAAAAAGCAGAATTTTTTTTTATTTTGGGGCCAAAAAGCAGAAATTACCTATATTTTGGTACTAAATTGCAGAAATTTTTCTTATTTTAGGCAAAAAGTCAGAAATTTCACATATTTTGTGGCAAAAATGCAGAAACTTCCCTTATTTTGGGGAAAAATTGCAGTAATTTCACTGATTTCAGGGTAATAAGTCAGAAATTTTCCTTATTTTGGGGAAAAAAGACAGAAATTCCCTTTGTTTTGGGGGGAAAAGACAGAAATTCCACTTATTTAGAGGCAAAAAAGCAAAAATTCCCCTTATTTTGGAGCAAAAATTAAGAAATTTCCCTTTTTAATGGCAAAAAGGTATGCATTCTTCTTATTTTCGGGCAAAAAAGCAGAAATTCCCCGTATTTTGGAGCAAAATTGCAGAAATTCCCCTAAATGTGGGGCAAAAAGGAAAAAATTCCCTATATGTTGGGGCAAAAAGACAGAAATTCTCCTTATTTTGGGGCAAAACTCAGAAATTCCACTTATTTTGGGGCAAAATTCAAGATGTTTCCCTTATTTTGCGGCAAAATTGCAGCAATTTCACTTATTTTGGGGCAAAATTGCAGAAAATTGACTTATTTCAGAGAAAAAAGACAGAAATTTTCCTTATTTTGGGGCAAAAGGGCAGAAATTCCTAATATTTTGTGGCAAAAATGCAGAAATTACTCTTATTTTGAGGTAAAAAGGCTGAAATTCCACTTATTTGGAGGGAAAAAGGCAGAAATTTCCCTTATTTTGGGGCAAAATTGCAGATTTTCATTTATTTCAGGGTAAAAATTCAAAAATTTCCCTTATTTTGGGGCAAAATTGTAGAAATTTTACTTATTTAAGGGAAAAATGCGGAAATTTTTTTATTTTGGGGCAAAAAGGCAGAAATTTCTTTTATTTTGGTACAAAATTGCAATTTTTTTTTATTTTGGGCAAAAAGGCAGAAATTTCCCATATTTTGGGGCAAAAATGCAAAAATTCCCCTTATTTTGAGGTAAAAAGGCTGAAATTCCCCTTATTTGGGGGCAAAAAGCAGAAATTTCCCTTATTTTGGGGCAAAATTGCAGAAATTTCACCTATTTTGGGGCAAAATTGCAGAAATTTCACTTATTTCAGGGAAAAAAGCAGAAATTTTCTTATTTTGTGGCAAAATTTCAAAAATTTCACTTATTTTGGGGCAAAATTGCAGAAATTTCACATATTTCAGGGGAAAAAAGAGAGAAATTTTTCTTATTTTGGGGCAAAAAGGCAAAAATTCCTAATATTTTGTGGCAAAAATTCAGAAATTCCTCTTATTTTGAGGTAAAAAGGCTGAAATTCTTCTTATTTGGGGGCAAAAAGGCAGAAATTTCCCATATTTTGGGGCAAAAATGCAGAAATTCCCCTTATTTTGAGGTAAAAGGCTGAAATTCCCCTTATTTGGGGGCAAAAATGGAGAAATTTCCCTTATTTTGGGGCAAAAATGCAGAAATTCCCCTTATTTTGAGGTAAAAAGGCTGAAATTCCCCTTATTTGGGGGCAAAAATGGAGAAATTTCCCTTATTTTGGGGCAAAATTGCAGAAATTTCACTTATGTCAGGGTAATAAGTCAGAAATTTTTTTTATTTTGGGGCAAAAAAGACAGAAATTCCCTTTGTTTTGGGGGAAAAAGACAGAAATTCCACTTATTTAGAGGCAAAAAAGCAGAAATTTTCCTTATTTTGGAGCAAAAATGAAGAAATTTCCCTTTTTTATGGCAAAAAACTATGCATTCTTCTTATTTTGGGGCAAAAAGGCAGAAATTTCCCGTATTTTGGAGCAAAACTGCAGAAATTCTCCTAATTGTGGGGCAAAAAGGCAGAAATTCCCTATATGTTGGGGCAAAAAGACAGAAATTCTCCTTATTTTGGGGCAAAACTCAGAAATTCCACTTATTTTGGGGCAAAATTCCAGAAATTTCCCTTATTTTGAGGCAAAATTGCAGAAATTTCACTTATTTTGGGGCAAAATTGCAGAAATTTAACTTATTTCAGGAAAAAAAAGCAGAAATTTTCTAATTTCGGGGCAAAATTGAAGAAATTTCACTTATTTTGGGGCAAAATTGCAGAAATTTCGCTTATTTCAGGGAAAAAATGCAGAAATTTTTTTATTTTGGGGCAAAAAGGCAGAAATTTTTCTTATTTAGGGGTAAAATGCAGAAATTCCCCTTATTTTGAGGTAAAAAGGCTGAAATTCCCCTTATTAGGGGACAAAAAGGCAGAAATTTCCCTTAATTTGTGGCTAAATTGCAGAAATTTCACTTATTTCAGGGTAATAAGTCAGAAATTTTCCTTATTTTGGGGCAAAAAAACAGAAATTACATTTTTTGGGGGCGGGGTAATACAGAAATTCCACTTATTTAGAGGCAAAAAAGCAGAAATTCCCCTTATTTTGGAGCAAAAATGAAGAAATTTCCCTTTTTTATGGCAAAAAGGTATGCATTCTTCTTATTTTCGGACAAAAAGGCAGAAATTCCCCGTATTTTGGAGCAAAACTGCAGAAATTCCCCTAATTGTGGGGCAAAAAGGCAGAAATTCCCTATATGTTGGGGCAAAAAGACAGAAATTCTCCTTATTTTGGGGCAAAACTCAGAAATTCCACTTATTTTGGGGCAAAATTCCAGAAATTTCCCTTATTTTGAGGCAAAATTGCAGAAATTTCACTTATTTTGGGGCAAAATTGCAGAAATTTCACTTATTTCAGGGAAAAACGCAGAAATTTTCTTATTTTGGGGCAAAAAGGCAGAAATTTCTCATATTTTGTGGCAAAAATGCAGAAATTCCCCTTATTTTGAGGTAAAAAGGCTGAAATTCACCTTATTTGGGGGCAAAAAGGCAGAAATTTCCCTTATTTTGAGACAAAATTGTAGAAATTTCACTTATTTCATGGTAATAAGTCAGAAATTTTCCTTATTTTGGGTAAGAAAGACAGAAATTCCCTTTGTTTTGGGGAAAAAATACAGAAATTCCACTTATTTAGAGGCAAAAAGCAGAAATTCCCCTTTATTTTTAAGCAAAAATTAAGAAATTGCTTTTTTTGTGGCAAAAGGTATACATTCCTTTCCTTTTCGGGCTAAAAAGCAGAAATTCCCCGTGTTTTGGAGCAAAATTGCAGAAATTCCCCTAATTTTGGGGCAATAAAGCAGAAATTCCCTGTATGTTAGGGGAAGAAGAAAGAAATTCTCCTTATTTTTGGACAAAACTCAGAAATTCCACTTATTTTGGGGCAAAATTCCAGAAATTTCCCTTATTTTGGGGCAAAATCGCAGAAATTTCACTTGTTTTGGGGCAAAATTGCAGAAATTTCAATTATTTCAGGAAAAAAAGGCAGAAATTTTCCTTATTTTGGGGCAAAAAGGCAGAAATTCCTAATATTTTGTGGCAAAAATGCAGAAATTCTCCTTATTTTGAGGTAAAAAGGCTGAAATTCCCCTTATGTGGGGGCAAAAATGTAGAAATTTCCCTTATTTTGGGGCAAAATTGCAGAAATTTCACTTATGTCAGGGTAATAATTCAGAATTTTTTTTATTTTGGGGCAAAAAAGACAGAAATTCCCTTTGTTTTGGGGGAAAAAGACAGAAATTCCACTTATTTAGAGGCAAAAAAAGCAGAAATTCCCCTTATTTTGGAGCAAAAATGAAGAAATTTCCCTTTTTTATAGCAAAAAGGTATGCATTCTTCTTATTTTGGGGCAAAAAGGCAGAAATTTCTCGTATTTTGCAGCAAAATTGCAGAAATTCCTCTAATTGTAGGGCAAAAAAGCAGAAATTCCCTATATGTTGGGGCATAAAGACAGAAATTCTCCTTATTTTGGGGCAAAACTCAGAAATTCCACTAGTTTTGCGGCAAAATTCCAGAAATTTCGCTTATTTTGGGGCAAAATTGCAGAAAATCACTTATTTTGGGGCAAAATTGCAGAAAATTCACTTATTTAAGAGAGAAAAAGCAGAAATTTTCTTATTTTGGGGCAAAAAAGCAGAAATTTCTTTTATTTTGGTACAAAATTGCAGAAATTTCCCTTATTTTGGGGCAAAATTGCAGAAATTTCACTTATTTTGGGGCAAAATTGCAGCAATTTCCCTTATTTGGGGGCAAAATTGCAGAAATTTCACTTATTTTGGGGCAAAATTGCAGAAATTTCACTTATTTTAGGGAAATAAGGCAGAAATTTTCCTTATTTTGGGGCAAAAATGCAGAAATTCTTAATATTTTGTGGCAAAAATGCAGAAATTCCTTTTATTTTGAGGTTAAAGGGTGAAATTCCCCTTATTTGGGGGCAAAAAGGCAGAAATTTCCCTTATTTTGGGACAAAATTTCAGAAATTTCACTTATTTCAGGGTAATAAGTCAGAAAATTTCCTTATTTTGGTGCAAATAAGACATAAATTCCCTTTGCTTTGGTGGGAAAAGACTGAAATTCCACATATTTAGATGCAAAAAGCAGAAATTCCCCTTATTTTGGAGCAAAATTACAGGAATTTCCCTTTTTATGGCAAAAAGGTATGAATTCTTATTTTCGGGCAAAAAGACAGAAATTCCCTGTATTTTGGAGCAAAATTGCAGAAATTAACCAACTTGTGAGGCAAAAAGGCAGAAATTCCCTATATGTTGGGGCTAAAAGACAGAAATTCTCCTTATTTTGGGACAAAACTCAGAAATTCCACTTATTTTGGGGCAAAATACCTGAAATTTCCCTTATTTTGGGGCAAAATTGCAGAAATTTCACTTGTTTTGGGGCAACATTTCAGAAATTTCACTTATTTCATGGAAATAAGGCAGAAATTTTCCTTATTTTGGGGCAAAAAGGCAGAAATTCCTAATATTTTGTGGCAAAAATGCAGAAATTCCCCTTATTTTGAGGTAAAAGGCTAAAATTCCCCTTATTTGGGGGCAAAAAGGCAGAAATTTCCTTTATTTTGGGGCAAAATTGCAGAAATTTCATTAATTTCAGGGTAATAAGTCAGAAATTTTCCTTATTTTGGGGCAAAAAGACAGAAATTCTCTTTGTTTTAGGGAAAAAAGACAGAAATTCTACTTATTTAGTGGCAAAAAAGCAGAAATTCCCTTTATTTTGGAGCAAAATTGCAGTAATTTCCCTTTTTTATGGCAAAAAGGTGTGCTTTCTTCTTATTTTCGGGCAAAAAGGCAGAAATTCCCCGTATTTTGGAGCAAAATTGCAGAAATTAACCTAATTGTGGGGCAAAAAGGCAGAAATTCCCTATATGTTGGGGCAAAAAGACATAAATTCTCCTTATTTTGGGGCAAAACTCAGAAATTCCACTTATTTTGGGGCAAAAATCCAGAAATTTCCCTTATTTTGGGGCAAAATTGCAGAAATTTCACTTATTTTGGGGCAAAATTGCAGAAATTTCACATATTTCAGGCAAAAAAAAGCAGAATTTTTTTTTTATTTTGGGGCCAAAAAGCAGAAATTACCTATATTTTGGTACTAAATTGCAGAAATTTTTCTTATTTTAGGCAAAAAGTCAGAAATTTCACATATTTTGTGGCAAAAATGCAGAAACTTCCCTTATTTTGGGGAAAAATTGCAGTAATTTCACAGATTTCAGGGTAATAAGTCAGAAATTTTCCTTATTTTGGGGAAAAAAGACAGAAATTCCCTTTGTTTTGGGGGGAAAAGACAGAAATTCCACTTATTTAGAGGCAAAAAAGCAAAAATTCCCCTTATTTTGGAGCAAAAATGAAGAAATTTCCCTTTTTAATGGCAAAAAGGTATGCATTCTTCTTATTTTCGGGCAAAAACGCAGAAATTCCCCGTATTTTGGAGCAAAATTGCAGAAATTCCCCTAAATGTGGGGCAAAAAGGAAAAAATTCCCTATATGTTGGGGCAAAAAGACAGAAATTCTCCTTATTTTGGGGCAAAACTCAGAAATTCCACTTATTTTGGGGCAAAATTCAAGATGTTTCCCTTATTTTGCGGCAAAATTGCAGCAATTTCATTATTTTGGGGCAAAATTGCAGAAATTTGACTTATTTCAGAGAAAAAAGACAGAAATTTTCCTTATTTTGGGGCAAAAGGGCAGAAATTCCTAATATTTTGTGGCAAAAATGCAGAAATTACTCTTATTTTGAGGTAAAAAGGCTGAAATTCCCCTTATTTGGAGGGAAAAAGGCAGAAATTTCCCTTATTTTGGGGCAAAATTGCAGATTTTCATTTATTTCAGGGTAAAAATTCAAAAATTTCACTTATTTTGGGGCAAAATTGTAGAAATTTTACTTATTTAAGGGAAAAATGCGGAAATTTTTTTATTTTGGGGCAAAAAGGCAGAAATTTCTTTTATTTTGGTACAAAATTGCAATTTTTTTTTATTTTGGGCAAAAAGGCAGAAATTTCCCATATTTTGGGGCAAAAATGCAAAAATTCCCCTTATTTTGAGGTAAAAAGGCTGAAATTCCCCTTATTTGGGGGCAAAAAGCAGAAATTTCCCTTATTTTGGGGCAAAATTGCAGAAATTTCACCTATTTTGGGGCAAAATTGCAGAAATTTCACTTATTTCAGGGAAAAAAGCAGAAATTTTCTTATTTTGTGGCAAAATTTCAAAAATTTCACTTATTTTGGGGCAAAATTGCAGAAATTTCACATATTTCAGGGGAAAAAAGAGAGAAATTTTTCTTATTTTGGGGCAAAAAGGCAAAAATTCCTAATATTTTGTGGCAAAAATTCAGAAATTCCTCTTATTTTGAGGTAAAAAGGCTGAAATTCTTCTTATTTGGGGGCAAAAAGGCAGAAATTTCCCATATTTTGGGGCAAAAATGCAGAAATTCCCCTTATTTTGAGGTAAAAGGCTGAAATTCCCCTTATTTGGGGGCAAAAGTGGAGAAATTTCCCTTATTTTGGGGCAAAAATGCAGAAATTCCCCTTATTTTGAGGTAAAAAGGCTGAAATTCCCCTTATTTGGGGGCAAAAATGGAGAAATTTCCCTTATTTTGGGGCAAAATTGCAGAAATTTCACTTATGTCAGGGTAATAAGTCAGAAATTTTTTTTATTTTGGGGCAAAAAAGACAGAAATTCCCTTTGTTTTGGGGGAAAAAGACAGAAATTCCACTTATTTAGAGGCAAAAAAGCAGAAATTTTCGTTATTTTGGAGCAAAAATGAAGAAATTTCCCTTTTTTATGGCAAAAAAGTATGCATTCTTCTTATTTTGGGGCAAAAAGGCAGAAATTTAACTTATTTCAGGAAAAAAAAGCAGAAATTTTCTAATTTCGGGGCAAAATTGAAGAAATTTCACTTATTTTGGGGCAAAATTGCAGAAATTTCGCTTATTTCAGGGAAAAAATGCAGAAATTTTTTTATTTTGGGGCAAAAAGGCAGAAATTTTTCTTATTTAGGGGTAAAATGCAGAAATTCCCCTTATTTTGAGGTAAAAAGGCTGAAATTCCCCTTATTAGGGGACAAAAAGGCAGAAATTTCCCTTAATTTGTGGCTAAATTGCAGAAATTTCACTTATTTCAGGGTAATAAGTCAGAAATTTTCCTTATTTTGGGGCAAAAAAACAGAAATTACATTTTTTGGGGGGGGGGGAAATACAGAAATTCCACTTATTTAGAGGCAAAAAAGCAGAAATTCCCCTTATTTTGGAGCAAAAATGAAGAAATTTCCCTTTTTTATGGCAAAAAGGTATGCATTCTTCTTATTTTCGGACAAAAAGGCAGAAATTCCCCGTATTTTGGAGCAAAACTGCAGAAATTCCCCTAATTGTGGGGCAAAAAGGCAGAAATTCCCTATATGTTGGGGCAAAAAGACAGAAATTCTCCTTATTTTGGGGCAAAACTCAGAAATTCCACTTATTTTGGGGCAAAATTCCAGAAATTTCCCTTATTTTGAGGCAAAATTGCAGAAATTTCACTTATTTTGGGGCAAAATTGCAGAAATTTCACTTATTTCAGGGAAAAACGCAGAAATTTTCTTATTTTGGGGCAAAAAGGCAGAAATTTCTCATATTTTGTGGCAAAAATGCAGAAATTCCCCTTATTTTGAGGTAAAAAGGCTGAAATTCACCTTATTTGGGGGCAAAAAGGCAGAAATTTCCCTTATTTTGAGACAAAATTGTAGAAATTTCACTTATTTCATGGTAATAAGTCAGAAATTTTCCTTATTTTGGGTAAGAAAGACAGAAATTCCCTTTGTTTTGGGGAAAAAATACAGAAATTCCACTTATTTAGAGGCAAAAAGCAGAAATTCCCCTTTATTTTTAAGCAAAAATTAAGAAATTGCTTTTTTTGTGGCAAAAGGTATACATTCCTTTCCTTTTCGGGCTAAAAAGCAGAAATTCCCCGTGTTTTGGAGCAAAATTGCAGAAATTCCCCTAATTTTGGGGCAATAAAGCAGAAATTCCCTGTATGTTAGGGGAAGAAGAAAGAAATTCTCCTTATTTTTGGACAAAACTCAGAAATTCCACTTATTTTGGGGCAAAATTCCAGAAATTTCCCTTATTTTGGGGCAAAATCGCAGAAATTTCACTTGTTTTGGGGCAAAATTGCAGAAATTTCAATTATTTCAGGAAAAAAAGGCAGAAATTTTCCTTATTTTGGGGCAAAAATGCAGAAATTCCTAATATTTTGTGGCAAAAATGCAGAAATTCTCCTTATTTTGAGGTAAAAAGGCTGAAATTCCCCTTATGTGGGGGCAAAAATGTAGAAATTTCCCTTATTTTGGGGCAAAATTGCAGAAATTTCACTTATGTCAGGGTAATAATTCAGAATTTTTTTTATTTTGGGGCAAAAAAGACAGAAATTCCCTTTGTTTTGGGGGAAAAAGACAGAAATTCCACTTATTTAGAGGCAAAAAAAGCAGAAATTCCCCTTATTTTGGAGCAAAAATGAAGAAATTTCCCTTTTTTATAGCAAAAAGGTATGCATTCTTCTTATTTTGGGGCAAAAAGGCAGAAATTTCTCGTATTTTGCAGCAAAATTGCAGAAATTCCTCTAATTGCAGGGCAAAAAAGCAGAAATTCCCTATATGTTGGGGCATAAAGAGAGAAATTCTCCTTATTTTTGGGCAAAACTCAGAAATTCCACTAGTTTTGCGGCAAAATTCCAGAAATTTCGCTTATTTTGGGGCAAAATTGCAGAAAATCACTTATTTTGGGGCAAAATTGCAGAAAATTCACTTATTTAAGAGAGAAAAAGCAGAAATTTTCTTATTTTGGGGCAAAAAAGCAGAAATTTCTTTTATTTTGGTACAAAATTGCAGAAATTTCCCTTATTTTGGGGCAAAATTGCAGAAATTTCACTTATTTTGGGGCAAAATTGCAGAAATTCCACTTATTTCAGGGAAAAAAGGCAGAAATTTCTCTTCTTTTGAGGCAAAATTGCAGAAATTCCCCTAATTGTGAGGCAAAAAGGCAGAAATTCCCTATATGTTGGGGCAAAAAAACAGAAATTCTCCTTATTTTGGGTCAAAACTCAGAAATTCCACTTATTTTGGGGCAAAATTTCAGAAATTTCACTTATTTTGGGGCAAAATTGTAGAAATTTCACTTATTTTCGGGCAAAATTTCAGCAATTTCACATATTTCAGAAAAAAAAATAAGAAATTTTCTTATTTGGAAGCAAAAAGGCAGAAATTTCTTTTATTTTGGTACAAAATTGCAGCAATTTCCCTTATTTGGGGGCAAAATTGCAGAAATTTCACTTATTTTGGGGCAAAATTGCAGAAATTTCACTTATTTTAGGGAACAAAGGCAGAAATTTTCCTTATTTTGGGGCAAAAATGCAGAAATTCTTAATATTTTGTGGCAAAAATGCAGAAATTCCTTTTATTTTGAGGTAAAAGGGTGAAATTCCCCTTATTTGGGGGCAAAAAGGCAGAAATTTCCCTTATTTTGGGACAAAATTTCAGAAATTTCACTTATTTCAGGGTAATAAGTCAGAAAATTTCCTTATTTTGGTGCAAATAAGACAGAAATTCCCTTTGCTTTGGTGGGAAAAGACTGAAATTCCACATATTTAGAGGCAAAAAGCAGAAATTCCCCTTATTTTGGAGCAAAATTACAGGAATTTCCCTTTTTATGGCAAAAAGGTATGAATTCTTATTTTCGGGCAAAAAGACAGAAATTCCCTGTATTTTGGAGCAAAATTGCAGAAATTAACCAACTTGTGGGGCAAAAAGGCAGAAATTCCCTATATGTTGGGGCTAAAAGACAGAAATTCTCCTTATTTTGGGACAAAACTCAGAAATTCCACTTATTTTGGGGCAAAATACCTGAAATTTCCCTTATTTTGGGGCAAAATTGCAGAAATTTCACTTGTTTTGGGGCAACATTTCAGAAATTTCACTTATTTCATGGAAATAAGGCAGAAATTTTCCTTATTTTGGGGCAAAAAGGCAGAAATTCCTAATATTTTGTGGCAAAAATGCAGAAATTCCCCTTATTTTGAGGTAAAAGGCTAAAATTCCCCTTATTTGGGGGCAAAAAGGCAGAAATTTCCTTTATTTTGGGGCAAAATTGCAGAAATTTCATTAATTTCAGGGTAATAAGTCAGAAATTTTCCTTATTTTGGGGCAAAAAGACAGAAATTCTCTTTGTTTTAGGGAAAAAAGACAGAAATTCTACTTATTTAGTGGCAAAAAAGCAGAAATTCCCTTTATTTTGGAGCAAAATTGCAGTAATTTCCCTTTTTTATGGCAAAAAGGTGGGCTTTCTTCTTATTTTCGGGCAAAAAGGCAGAAATTCCCCGTATTTTGGAGCAAAATTGCAGAAATTAACCTAATTGTGGGGCAAAAAGGCAGAAATTCCCTATATGTTGGGGCAAAAAGACATAAATTCTCCTTATTTTGGGGCAAAACTCAGAAATTCCACTTATTTTGGGGCAAAAATCCAGAAATTTCCCTTATTTTGGGGCAAAATTGCAGAAATTTCACTTATTTCAGGGAAAAACGCAGAAATTTTCTTATTTTGGGGCAAAAAGGCAGAAATTTCTCATATTTTGTGGCAAAAATGCAGAAATTCCCCTTATTTTGAGGTAAAAAGGCTGAAATTCACCTTATTTGGGGGCAAAAAGGCAGAAATTTCCCTTATTTTGAGACAAAATTGTAGAAATTTCACTTATTTCATGGTAATAAGTCAGAAATTTTCCTTATTTTGGGTAAGAAAGACAGAAATTCCCTTTGTTTTGGGGAAAAAATACAGAAATTCCACTTATTTAGAGGCAAAAAGCAGAAATTCCCCTTTATTTTTAAGCAAAAATTAAGAAATTGCTTTTTTTGTTGCAAAAGGTATACATTCCTTTCCTTTTCGGGCTAAAAAGCAGAAATTCCCCGTGTTTTGGAGCAAAATTGCAGAAATTCCCCTAATTTTGGGGCAATAAAGCAGAAATTCCCTGTATGTTAGGGGAAGAAGAAAGAAATTCTCCTTATTTTTGGACAAAACTCAGAAATTCCACTTATTTTGGGGCAAAATTCCAGAAATTTCCCTTATTTTGGGGCAAAATCGCAGAAATTTCACTTGTTTTGGGGCAAAATTGCAGAAATTTCAATTATTTCAGGAAAAAAAGGCAGAAATTTTCCTTATTTTGGGGCAAAAAGGCAGAAATTCCTAATATTTTGTGGCAAAAATGCAGAAATTCTCCTTATTTTGAGGTAAAAAGGCTGAAATTCCCCTTATGTGGGGGCAAAAATGTAGAAATTTCCCTTATTTTGGGGCAAAATTGCAGAAATTTCACTTATGTCAGGGTAATAATTCAGAATTTTTTTTATTTTGGGGCAAAAAAGACAGAAATTCCCTTTGTTTTGGGGGAAAAAGACAGAAATTCCACTTATTTAGAGGCAAAAAAAGCAGAAATTCCCCTTATTTTGGAGCAAAAATGAAGAAATTTCCCTTTTTTATAGCAAAAAGGTATGCATTCTTCTTATTTTGGGGCAAAAAGGCAGAAATTTCTCGTATTTTGCAGCAAAATTGCAGAAATTCCTCTAATTGTAGGGCAAAAAAGCAGAAATTCCCTATATGTTGGGGCATAAAGACAGAAATTCTCCTTATTTTGGGGCAAAACTCAGAAATTCCACTAGTTTTGCGGCAAAATTCCAGAAATTTCGCTTATTTTGGGGCAAAATTGCAGAAAATCACTTATTTTGGGGCAAAATTGCAGAAAATTCACTTATTTAAGAGAGAAAAAGCAGAAATTTTCTTATTATGGGGAAAAAAAGCAGAAATTTCTTTTATTTTGGTACAAAATTGCAGAAATTTCCCTTATTTTGGGGCAAAATTGCAGAAATTTCACTTACTTTGGGGCAAAATTGCAGAAATTCCACTTATTTCAGGGAAAAAAGGCAGAAATTTCTCTTCTTTTGAGGCAAAATTGCAGAAATTCCCCTAATTGTGAGGCAAAAAGGCAGAAATTCCCTATATGTTGGGGCAAAAAAACAGAAATTCTCCTTATTTTGGGTCAAAACTCAGAAATTCCACTTATTTTGGGGCAAAATTTCAGAAATTTCACTTATTTTGGGGCAAAATTGTAGAAATTTCACTTATTTTCGGGCAAAATTTCAGCAATTTCACATATTTCAGAAAAAAAATAAGAAATTTTCTTATTTGGAAGCAAAAAGGCAGAAATTTCTTTTATTTTGGTACAAAATTGCAGCAATTTCCCTTATTTGGGGGCAAAATTGCAGAAATTTCACTTATTTTGGGGCAAAATTGCAGAAATTTCACTTATTTTAGGGAAAAAAGGCAGAAATTTTCATTATTTTGGGGCAAAAATGCAGAAATTCTTAATATTTTGTGGCAAAAATGCAGAAATTCCTTTTATTTTGAGGTAAAAGGGTGAAATTCCCCTTATTTGGGGGCAAAAAGGCAGAAATTTCCCTTATTTTGGGACAAAATTTCAGAAATTTCACTTATTTCAGGGTAATAAGTCAGAAAATTTCCTTATTTTGGTGCAAATAAGACAGAAATTCCCTTTGCTTTGGTGGGAAAAGACTGAAATTCCACATATTTAGAGGCAAAAAGCAGAAATTCCCCTTATTTTGGAGCAAAATTACAGGAATTTCCCTTTTTATGGCAAAAAGGTATGAATTCTTATTTTCGGGCAAAAAGACAGAAATTCCCTGTATTTTGGAGCAAAATTGCAGAAATTAACCAACTTGTGGGGCAAAAAGGCAGAAATTCCCTATATGTTGGGGCTAAAAGACAGAAATTCTCCTTATTTTGGGACAAAACTCAGAAATTCCACTTATTTTGGGGCAAAATACCTGAAATTTCCCTTATTTTGGGGCAAAATTGCAGAAATTTCACTTGTTTTGGGGCAACATTTCAGAAATTTCACTTATTTCATGGAAATAAGGCAGAAATTTTCCTTATTTTGGGGCAAAAAGGCAGAAATTCCTAATATTTTGTGGCAAAAATGCAGAAATTCCCCTTATTTTGAGGTAAAAGGCTAAAATTCCCCTTATTTGGGGGCAAAAAGGCAGAAATTTCCTTTATTTTGGGGCAAAATTGCAGAAATTTCATTAATTTCAGGGTAATAAGTCAGAAATTTTCCTTATTTTGGGGCAAAAAGACAGAAATTCTCTTTGTTTTAGGGAAAAAAGACAGAAATTCTACTTATTTAGTGGCAAAAAGCAGAAATTCCCTTTATTTTGGAGCAAAATTGCAGTAATTTCCCTTTTTTATGGCAAAAAGGTGGGCTTTCTTCTTATTTTCGGGCAAAAAGGCAGAAATTCCCCGTATTTTGGAGCAAAATTGCAGAAATTAACCTAATTGTGGGGCAAAAAGGCAGAAATTCCCTATATGTTGGGGCAAAAAGACATAAATTCTCCTTATTTTGGGGCAAAACTCAGAAATTCCACTTATTTTGGGGCAAAAATCCAGAAATTTCCCTTATTTTGGGGCAAAATTGCAGAAATTTCACTTATTTCAGGGAAAAACGCAGAAATTTTCTTATTTTGGGGCAAAAAGGCAGAAATTTCTCATATTTTGTGGCAAAAATTCAGAAATTCCCCTTATTTTGAGGTAAAAAGGCTGAAATTCACCTTATTTGGGGGCAAAAAGGCAGAAATTTCCCTTATTTTGAGACAAAATTGTAGAAATTTCACTTATTTCATGGTAATAAGTCAGAAATTTTCCTTATTTTGGGTAAGAAAGACAGAAATTCCCTTTGTTTTGGGGAAAAAATACAGAAATTCCACCTATTTAGAGGCAAAAAGCAGAAATTCCCCTTTATTTTTAAGCAAAAATTAAGAAATTGCTTTTTTTGTTGCAAAAGGTATACATTCCTTTCCTTTTCGGGCTAAAAAGCAGAAATTCCCCGTGTTTTGGAGCAAAATTGCAGAAATTCCCCTAATTTTGGGGCAATAAAGCAGAAATTCCCTGTATGTTAGGGGAAGAAGAAAGAAATTCTCCTTATTTTTGGACAAAACTCAGAAATTCCACTTATTTTGGGGCAAAATTCCAGAAATTTCCCTTATTTTGGGGCAAAATCGCAGAAATTTCACTTGTTTTGGGGCAAAATTGCAGAAATTTCAATTATTTCAGGAAAAAAAGGCAGAAATTTTCCTTATTTTGGGGCAAAAAGGCAGAAATTCCTAATATTTTGTGGCAAAAATGCAGAAATTCTCCTTATTTTGAGGTAAAAAGGCTGAAATTCCCCTTATGTGGGGGCAAAAATGTAGAAATTTCCCTTATTTTGGGGCAAAATTGCAGAAATTTCACTTATGTCAGGGTAATAATTCAGAATTTTTTTTATTTTGGGGCAAAAAAGACAGAAATTCCCTTTGTTTTGGGGGAAAAAGACAGAAATTCCACTTATTTAGAGGCAAAAAAAGCAGAAATTCCCCTTATTTTGGAGCAAAAATGAAGAAATTTCCCTTTTTTATAGCAAAAAGGTATGCATTCTTCTTATTTTGGGGCAAAAAGGCAGAAATTTCTCGTATTTTGCAGCAAAATTGCAGAAATTCCTCTAATTGTAGGGCAAAAAAGCAGAAATTCCCTATATGTTGGGGCATAAAGACAGAAATTCTCCTTATTTTGGGGCAAAACTCAGAAATTCCACTAGTTTTGCGGCAAAATTCCAGAAATTTCGCTTATTTTGGGGCAAAATTGCAGAAAATCACTTATTTTGGGGCAAAATTGCAGAAAATTCACTTATTTAAGAGAGAAAAAGCAGAAATTTTCTTATTATGGGGAAAAAAAGCAGAAATTTCTTTTATTTTCGTACAAAATTGCAGAAATTTCCCTTATTTTGGGGCAAAATTGCAGAAATTTCACTTACTTTGGGGCAAAATTGCAGAAATTCCACTTATTTCAGGGAAAAAAGGCAGAAATTTCTCTTCTTTTGAGGCAAAATTGCAGAAATTCCCCTAATTGTGAGGCAAAAAGGCAGAAATTCCCTATATGTTGGGGCAAAAAAACAGAAATTCTCCTTATTTTGGGTCAAAACTCAGAAATTCCACTTATTTTGGGGCAAAATTTCAGAAATTTCACTTATTTTGGGGCAAAATTGTAGAAATTTCACTTATTTTCGGGCAAAATTTCAGCAATTTCACATATTTCAGAAAAAAAATAAGAAATTTTCTTATTTGGAAGCAAAAAGGCAGAAATTTCTTTTATTTTGGTACAAAATTGCAGCAATTTCCCTTATTTGGGGGCAAAATTGCAGAAATTTCACTTATTTTGGGGCAAAATTGCAGAAATTTCACTTATTTTAGGGAAAAAAGGCAGAAATTTTCATTATTTTGGGGCAAAAATGCAGAAATTCTTAATATTTTGTGGCAAAAATGCAGAAATTCCTTTTATTTTGAGGTAAAAGGGTGAAATTCCCCTTATTTGGGGGCAAAAAGGCAGAAATTTCCCTTATTTTGGGACAAAATTTCAGAAATTTCACTTATTTCAGGGTAATAAGTCAGAAAATTTCCTTATTTTGGTGCAAATAAGACAGAAATTCCCTTTGCTTTGGTGGGAAAAGACTGAAATTCCACATATTTAGAGGCAAAAAGCAGAAATTCCCCTTATTTTGGAGCAAAATTACAGGAATTTCCCTTTTTATGGCAAAAAGGTATGAATTCTTATTTTCGGGCAAAAAGACAGAAATTCCCTGTATTTTGGAGCAAAATTGCAGAAATTAACCAACTTGTGGGGCAAAAAGGCAGAAATTCCCTATATGTTGGGGCTAAAAGACAGAAATTCTCCTTATTTTGGGACAAAACTCAGAAATTCCACTTATTTTGGGGCAAAATACCTGAAATTTCCCTTATTTTGGGGCAAAATTGCAGAAATTTCACTTGTTTTGGGGCAACATTTCAGAAATTTCACTTATTTCATGGAAATAAGGCAGAAATTTTCCTTATTTTGGGGCAAAAAGGCAGAAATTCCTAATATTTTGTGGCAAAAATGCAGAAATTCCCCTTATTTTGAGGTAAAAGGCTAAAATTCCCCTTATTTGGGGGCAAAAAGGCAGAAATTTCCTTTATTTTGGGGCAAAATTGCAGAAATTTCATTAATTTCAGGGTAATAAGTCAGAAATTTTCCTTATTTTGGGGCAAAAAGACAGAAATTCTCTTTGTTTTAGGGAAAAAAGACAGAAATTCTACTTATTTAGTGGCAAAAAAGCAGAAATTCCCTTTATTTTGGAGCAAAATTGCAGTAATTTCCCTTTTTTATGGCAAAAAGGTGGGCTTTCTTCTTATTTTCGGGCAAAAAGGCAGAAATTCCCCGTATTTTGGAGCAAAATTGCAGAAATTAACCTAATTGTGGGGCAAAAAGGCAGAAATTCCCTATATGTTGGGGCAAAAAGACATAAATTCTCCTTATTTTGGGGCAAAACTCAGAAATTCCACTTATTTTGGGGCAAAAATCCAGAAATTTCCCTTATTTTGGGGCAAAATTGCAGAAATTTCACTTATTTCAGGGAAAAACGCAGAAATTTTCTTATTTTGGGGCAAAAAGGCAGAAATTTCTCATATTTTGTGGCAAAAATGCAGAAATTCCCCTTATTTTGAGGTAAAAAGGCTGAAATTCACCTTATTTGGGGGCAAAAAGGCAGAAATTTCCCTTATTTTGAGACAAAATTGTAGAAATTTCACTTATTTCATGGTAATAAGTCAGAAATTTTCCTTATTTTGGGTAAGAAAGACAGAAATTCCCTTTGTTTTGGGGAAAAAATACAGAAATTCCACTTATTTAGAGGCAAAAAGCAGAAATTCCCCTTTATTTTTAAGCAAAAATTAAGAAATTGCTTTTTTTGTTGCAAAAAGTATACATTCCTTTCCTTTTCGGGCTAAAAAGCAGAAATTCCCCGTGTTTTGGAGCAAAATTGCAGAAATTCCCCTAATTTTGGGGCAATAAAGCAGAAATTCCCTGTATGTTAGGGGAAGAAGAAAGAAATTCTCCTTATTTTTGGACAAAACTCAGAAATTCCACTTATTTTGGGGCAAAATTCCAGAAATTTCCCTTATTTTGGGGCAAAATCGCAGAAATTTCACTTGTTTTGGGGCAAAATTGCAGAAATTTCAATTATTTCAGGAAAAAAAGGCAGAAATTTTCCTTATTTTGGGGCAAAAAGGCAGAAATTCCTAATATTTTGTGGCAAAAATGCAGAAATTCTCCTTATTTTGAGGTAAAAAGGCTGAAATTCCCCTTATGTGGGGGCAAAAATGTAGAAATTTCCCTTATTTTGGGGCAAAATTGCAGAAATTTCACTTATGTCAGGGTAATAATTCAGAATTTTTTTTATTTTGGGGCAAAAAAGACAGAAATTCCCTTTGTTTTGGGGGAAAAAGACAGAAATTCCACTTATTTAGAGGCAAAAAAAGCAGAAATTCCCCTTATTTTGGAGCAAAAATGAAGAAATTTCCCTTTTTTATAGCAAAAAGGTATGCATTCTTCTTATTTTGGGGCAAAAAGGCAGAAATTTCTCGTATTTTGCAGCAAAATTGCAGAAATTCCTCTAATTGTAGGGCAAAAAAGCAGAAATTCCCTATATGTTGGGGCATAAAGACAGAAATTCTCCTTATTTTGGGGCAAAACTCAGAAATTCCACTAGTTTTGCGGCAAAATTCCAGAAATTTCGCTTATTTTGGGGCAAAATTGCAGAAAATCACTTATTTTGGGGCAAAATTGCAGAAAATTCACTTATTTAAGAGAGAAAAAGCAGAAATTTTCTTATTATGGGGAAAAAAAGCAGAAATTTCTTTTATTTTGGTACAAAATTGCAGAAATTTCCCTTATTTTGGGGCAAAATTGCAGAAATTTCACTTACTTTGGGGCAAAATTGCAGAAATTCCACTTATTTCAGGGAAAAAAGGCAGAAATTTCTCTTCTTTTGAGGCAAAATTGCAGAAATTCCCCTAATTGTGAGGCAAAAAGGCAGAAATTCCCTATATGTTGGGGCAAAAAAACAGAAATTCTCCTTATTTTGGGTCAAAACTCAGAAATTCCACTTATTTTGGGGCAAAATTTCAGAAATTTCACTTATTTTGGGGCAAAATTGTAGAAATTTCACTTATTTTCGGGCAAAATTTCAGCAATTTCACATATTTCAGAAAAAAAATAAGAAATTTTCTTATTTGGAAGCAAAAAGGCAGAAATTTCTTTTATTTTGGTACAAAATTGCAGCAATTTCCCTTATTTGGGGGCAAAATTGCAGAAATTTCACTTATTTTGGGGCAAAATTGCAGAAATTTCACTTATTTTAGGGAAAAAAGGCAGAAATTTTCATTATTTTGGGGCAAAAATGCAGAAATTCTTAATATTTTGTGGCAAAAATGCAGAAATTCCTTTTATTTTGAGGTAAAAGGGTGAAATTCCCCTTATTTGGGGGCAAAAAGGCAGAAATTTCCCTTATTTTGGGACAAAATTTCAGAAATTTCACTTATTTCAGGGTAATAAGTCAGAAAATTTCCTTATTTTGGTGCAAATAAGACAGAAATTCCCTTTGCTTTGGTGGGAAAAGACTGAAATTCCACATATTTAGAGGCAAAAAGCAGAAATTCCCCTTATTTTGGAGCAAAATTACAGGAATTTCCCTTTTTATGGCAAAAAGGTATGAATTCTTATTTTCGGGCAAAAAGACAGAAATTCCCTGTATTTTGGAGCAAAATTGCAGAAATTAACCAACTTGTGGGGCAAAAAGGCAGAAATTCCCTATATGTTGGGGCTAAAAGACAGAAATTCTCCTTATTTTGGGACAAAACTCAGAAATTCCACTTATTTTGGGGCAAAATACCTGAAATTTCCCTTATTTTGGGGCAAAATTGCAGAAATTTCACTTGTTTTGGGGCAACATTTCAGAAATTTCACTTATTTCATGGAAATAAGGCAGAAATTTTCCTTATTTTGGGGCAAAAAGGCAGAAATTCCTAATATTTTGTGGCAAAAATGCAGAAATTCCCCTTATTTTGAGGTAAAAGGCTAAAATTCCCCTTATTTGGGGGCAAAAAGGCAGAAATTTCCTTTATTTTGGGGCAAAATTGCAGAAATTTCATTAATTTCAGGGTAATAAGTCAGAAATTTTCCTTATTTTGGGGCAAAAAGACAGAAATTCTCTTTGTTTTAGGGAAAAAAGACAGAAATTCTACTTATTTAGTGGCAAAAAAGCAGAAATTCCCTTTATTTTGGAGCAAAATTGCAGTAATTTCCCTTTTTTATGGCAAAAAGGTGGGCTTTCTTCTTATTTTCGGGCAAAAAGGCAGAAATTCCCCGTATTTTGGAGCAAAATTGCAGAAATTAACCTAATTGTGGGGCAAAAAGGCAGAAATTCCCTATATGTTGGGGCAAAAAGACATAAATTCTCCTTATTTTGGGGCAAAACTCAGAAATTCCACTTATTTTGGGGCAAAAATCCAGAAATTTCCCTTATTTTGGGGCAAAATTGCAGAAATTTCACTTATTTTGGGGCAAAATTGCAGAAATTTCACATATTTCAGGCAAAAAAAAAGCAGAATTTTTTTTTTATTTTGGGGCCAAAAAGCAGAAATTACCTATATTTTGGTACTAAATTGCAGAAATTTTTCTTATTTTAGGCAAAAAGTCAGAAATTTCACATATTTTGTGGCAAAAATGCAGAAACTTCCCTTATTTTGGGGAAAAATTGCAGTAATTTCACTGATTTCAGGGTAATAAGTCAGAAATTTTCCTTATTTTGGGGAAAAAAGACAGAAATTCCCTTTGTTTTGGGGGGAAAAGACAGAAATTCCACTTATTTAGAGGCAAAAAAGCAAAAATTCTTCTTATTTTGGAGCAAAAATGAAGAAATTTCCCTTTTTAATGGCAAAAAGGTATGCATTCTTCTTATTTTCGGGCAAAAAAGCAGAAATTCCCCGTATTTTGGAGCAAAATTGCAGAAATTCCCCTAAATGTGGGGCAAAAAGGAAAAAATTCCCTATATGTTGGGGCAAAAAGACAGAAATTCTCCTTATTTTGGGGCAAAACTCAGAAATTCCACTTATTTTGGGGCAAAATTCAAGAAGTTTCCCTTATTTTGGGGCAAAATTGCAGCAATTTCACTTATTTTGGGGCAAAATTGCAGAAATTTGACTTATTTCAGAGAAAAAAGACAGAAATTTTCCTTATTTTGGGGCAAAAGGGCAAAAATTCCTAATATTTTTTGGCAAAAATGCAGAAATTACTCTTATTTTGAGGTAAAAAGGCTGAAATTCCCCTTATTTGGAGGGAAAAAGGCAGAAATTTCCATTATTTTGAGGCAAAATTGCAGATTTTCATTTATTTCAGGGTAAAAATTCAAAAATTTCCCTTATTTTGGGGCAAAATTGTAGAAATTTTACTTATTTAAGGGAAAAATGCAGAAATTTTTTTATTTTGGGGCAAAAAGGCAGAAATTTCTTTTATTTTGGTACAAAATTGCAATTTTTTTTTTATTTTGGGCAAAAAGGCAGAAATTTCCCATATTTTGGGGCAAAAATGCAAAAATTCCCCTTATTTTGAGGTAAAAAGGCTGAAATTCCCCTTATTTGGGGGCAAAAAGCAGAATTTTCCCTTATTTTGGGGCAAAATTGCAGAAATTTCACCTATTTTGTGGCAAAATTGCAGAAATTTCACTTATTTCAGGGAAAAAAGCAGAAATTTTCTTATTTTGTGGCAAAATTTCAAAAATTTCACTTATTTTGGGGCAAAATTGCAGAAATTTCACATATTTCAGGGGAAAAAAGAGAGAAATTTTTCTTATTTTGGGGCAAAAAGGCAAAAATTCCTAATATTTTGTGGCAAAAATTCAGAAATTCCCCTTATTTTGAGGTAAAAAGGCTGAAATTCTTCTTATTTGGGGGCAAAAAGGCAGAAATTTCCCATATTTTGGGGCAAAAATGCAGAAATTCCCCTTATTTTGAGTTAAAAAGGCTGAAATTCCCCTTATTTGGGGGCAAAAATGGAGAAATTTCCCTTATTTTGGGGCAAAAATGCAGAAATTCCCCTTATTTTGAGGTAAAAAGGCTGAAATTCCCCTTATTTGGGGGCAAAAATGGAGAAATTTCCCTTATTTTGGGGCAAAATTGCAGAAATTTCACTTATGTCAGGGTAATAAGTCAGAAATTTTTTTTATTTTGGGGCAAAAAAGACAGAAATTCCCTTTGTTTTGGGGGAAAAAGACAGAAATTCCACTTATTTAGAGGCAAAAAAAGCAGAAATTTTACTTATTTTGGAGCAAAAATGAAGAAATTTCCCTTTTTTATGGCAAAAAAGTATGCATTCTTCTTATTTTGGGGCAAAAAGGCAGAAATTTCCCGTATTTTGGAGCAAAATTGCAGAAATTCCTCTAATTGTGGGGCAAAAAGGGAGAAATTCCCTATATGTTGGGGCATAAAGACAGAAATTCTCCTTATTTTGGGGCAAAACTCAGAAATTCCACTTATTTTGCGGCAAAATTCCAGAAATTTCGCTTATTTTGGGGCAAAATTGCAGAAAATCACTTATTTTGGGGCAAAATTGCAGAAATTTCACTTATTTAAGGGAAAAAAAGCAGAAATTTTCTTATTTTGGGGCAAAAATGCAGAAATTTCTTTTATTTTGGTACAAAATTGCAGATATTTTTCTTATTTTGGGGCAAAATTACAGAAATTTCTCTTATTTTGGGGCAAAATTGCAGAAATTCCCCTAATTGTAAGGCAAAAAGGCAGAAATTCCCTATATGTTGGGGCAAAAAATCAGAAATTCTTCTTATTTTGGGTCAAAACTCAGAAATTCAAATTATTTTGGGGCAAAATTCCAGAAATTTTTCTTATTTTGGGGCAAAATGCAGAAATTCCTAATATTTTGTGGCAAAAATGCAGAAATTCCCTTTATTTTGAGGTAAAAGGGTGAAATTCCTCTTATTTGGGGGCAAAAAGGCAGAAATTTCCCTTATTTTGGGACAAAATTTCAGAAATTTCACTTATTTCAGGGTAATAAGTCAGAAAATTTCCTTATTTTGGTGCAAATAAAACAGAAATTCCCTTTGTATTGGGGGGAAAAGACAGAAATTCCACATATTTAGAGGCAAAAAAGCAGAAATTCCTCTTATTTTGGAGCAAAATTACAGGAATTTCCCCTTTTTATGGCAAAAAGGTATGAATTCTTATTTTCGGGCAAACGGGCAGAAATTCCCCGTATTTTGGAGCAAAATTGCAGAAATTAACCTACTTGTGGGGCAAAAAGGCAGAAATTCCCTATATGTTGGGCTAAAAGACAGAAATTCTCCTTATTTTGGGACAAAACTCAGAAATTCCACTTATTTTCGAGCAAAATTGCAGAAATTTCACTTGTTTTGGGGCAACATTGCAGAAATTTCACTTATTTCATGGAAAAAAGGCAGAAATTTTCCTTATTTTGGGGCAAAAAGGCAGAAATTCCTAATATTTTGTGGCAAAAATGCAGAAATTCCCCTTATATTGAGGTAAAAGGCTAAAATTCCCCTTATTTGGGGGCAAAAAGGCAGAAATTTCCTTTATTTTGGGGCAAAATTGCAGAAATTTCACTGATTTCAGGGTAATAAGTAAGAAATTATCTTTATATTGGGGCAAAAAGACAGAAATTCTCTTTGTTTTGGGGTAAAAAGACAGGAATTCTACTTATTTAGAGGCAAAAAAGCAGAAATTCCCTTTATTTTGGAGCAAAATTTTAGTAATTTCCCTTTTTTATGGCAAAAAGGTGTGCTTTCTTCTTATTTTCGGGCAAAAAGGCAGAAATTCCCCATATTTTGGAGCAAAATTGCAGAAATTAACCTAATTGTGGGGCAAAAAGGCAGAAATTCCCTATATGTTGGGGCAAAAAGACATAAATTCTCCTTATTTTGGGGCAAAACTCAGAAATTCCAATTATTTTGGGGAAAAATCCAGAAATTTCCCTTATTTTGGGGCAAAATTGCAGAAATTTCACTTATTTTGGGGCAAAATTGCAGAAATTTCACATATTTCAGGCAAAAAAAAGCAGAAATTTTTTTTATTTTGGGGCCAAAAAGCAGAAATTACCTATATTTTGGTACTAAATTGCAGAAATTTTTCTTATTTTAGGCAAAAAGTCAGAAATTTCACATATTTTGTGGCAAAAATGCAGAACCTCCCCTAATTTTTAGGTAAAAAAGCTGAAATTCACATTATTTGGGGCAAAAAGGCAGAAATTTCTCTTATTTTGGGGCAAAATTGCAGTAATTTCACTGATTTCAGGGTAATAAGTCAGAAATTTTCCTTATTTTGGGGCAAAAAGACAGAAATTCCCTTTGTTTTGGGGGAAAAAGACAGAAATTCCACTTATTTAGAGGCAAAAAAGCAGAAATTTCCCTTATTTTGGAGCAAAAATGAAGAAATTTCCCTTTTTATGGCAAAAAGGTATGCATTCTTCCTATTTTCAGACAAAAACGCAGAAATTCCCCGTATTTTGGAGCAAAATTGCAGAAATTCCCCTAATTGTGGGGCAAAAATGCAGAAATTCCCTATATGTTGGGGCAAAAAGACAGAAATTCTCCTTATTTTGGGGCAAAACTCAGAAATTCCACTTATTTTGGGGCAAAATTCAAGTAGTTTCCCATATTTTGGGGCAAAATTGCAGCAATTTCACTTATTTTGGGGCAAAATTGCAGAAATTTGACTTATTTCAGAAAAAAAAGACAGGAATTTTCCTTATTTTGGGGCAAAAGGGCAGAAATTCCTAATATTTTGTGGCAAAAATGCAGAAATTACCCTTATTTTGGGGCAAAATTGCAGAAATTTCACTTACTTCAGGGTGAAAATTCCAGAAATTTCCCTTATTTGGGGGCAAAATTGTAGAAATTTTACTTATTTAAGGGAAAAATGCAGAAATTTTTTTATTTTTGGGCAAAAAGGCACAAATTTCTTTTATTTTGGTACAAAATTGCAAAATTTTTTTTTTGAGCAAAAAGGCAGAAATTTCCCATATTTTGGGGCAAAAATGCAAAAATTCCCCTTATTTTGAGGTAAAAAGGCTGAAATTCCCCTTATTTGGGGGCAAAAAGCAGAAATTTCCCTTATTTTGGGGCAAAATTGCAGAAATTTCACCTATTTTGGGGCAAAATTGCAGAAATTTCACTCATTTCAGGGAAAAAAGCAGAAATTTTCTTATTTTGTGGCAAAATTGCAAAAATTTCACTTATTTTGAGGCAAAATTGCAGAAATATCACATATTTCAGGGAAAAAAGGTCGAAATTTTTCTTATTTTGGGGCAAAAAGGCAGTAATTCCTAATATTTTGTGGCAAAAATTCAGAAATCCCCCTTATTTTGAGGTAAAAGGGCTGAAATTCTTCTTATTTGGGGGAAAAAAGGCAGAAATTTCCCTTATTTTGGGGCAAAATTGCAGAAATTTCACTTATTTCAGTGACAAAAGACAGAAATTTTCTTATTTTGGGGCAAAAAGGCAGAAATTTCCCATTATTGGGGCAAAAATGCAGAAATTCCCCTTATTTTGAGGTAAAAAAGCTGAAATTCCCCTTATTTGGGGGCAAAAATGGAGAAATTTCCCTTATTTTTGGGCAAAATTGCAGAAATTTCACTTATGTCAGGGTAATAAGTCAGAAATTTTTTTTATTTTGGGGCAAAAAAGACAGAAATTCCCTTTGTTTTGGGGGAAAAAGACAGAAATTCCACTTATTTAGAGGCAAAAAAAGCAGAAATTCCCTGTATTTTGGAGCAAAAATGAAGAAATTTCCCTTTTTTATGGCAAAAAGGTATGCATTCTTCTTATTTTGGGGCAAAAAGGCAGAAATTTCCCGTATTTTGGAGCAAAATTGCAGAAATTCCTCTAATTGTGGGGCAAAAGGAAGAAATTCCCTATATGTTGGGGAATAAAGACAGAAATTCTCCTTATTTTGTGGCAAAACTCAGAAATTCCAATTATTTTGCGGCAAAATTCCAGAAATTTCGCTTATTTTGGGGCAAAATTGCAGAAAATCACTTATTTTGGGGCAAAATTGCAGAAATTTCACTTATTTAAGGGAAAAAAAGCAGAAATTTTCTTATTTTGGGTGAAAAAGCAGAAATTTATTTTATTTGGTACAAAATTGCAGAAATTTCCCTTATTTTGGGGCAAAATTGCAGAAATTTCACTTATTTTGGGGCTAAATTGCAGAAATTCCACTTATTTCAGGGAAGAAAGGCAGAAATTTCTCTTCTTTTGAGGCAAAATTGCAGAAATTCCCCTAATTGTGAGGCAAAAAGGCAGAAATTCCATATATGTTCGGGCAAAAAAACAGAAATTCTCCTTATTTCGGGTCAAAACTCAGAAATTCCACTTATTTTGGGGCAAAATTCCAGAAATTTTACTTATTTTGGGGCAAAATTGTAGAAATTTCACTCATTTTGGGGCAAAATTTCAGAAATTTCATATATTTCAGAAAAAAAAGAAGAAATTTTCTTATTTGGAAGCAAAAAGGCAGAAATTTCTTTTATTTTGGTACAAAATTGCAGAAATTTCCATTATTTTGGGGCAAAATTGCAGAAATTTCACTTGTTTTGGGGCAAAATTGCAGAAATTTCACTTATTTCAGGGAAAAAAGGCAGAAATTTTCCTTATTTTGGGGCAAAAATGCAGAAATTCATAAAATTTTGTGGCAAAAATGCAGAAATTCCCTTTATTTTGAGGTAAAAGTGTGAAATTCCCCTTATTTGGGGGCAAAAAGGCAGAAATTTCCCTTATTTTGGGACAAAATTTCAGAAATTTCACTTATTTCAGGGTAATAAGTCAGAAAATTTCCTTATTTTGGTGCAAATAAGACAGAAATTCCCTTTGTTTTGGGGGGAAAAGACAGAAATTCCACATATTTAGAGGCAAAAAAGCAGAAATTCCCCTTATTTTGGAGCAAAATTACAGGAATTTCCCCTTTTTATGGCAAAAAGGTATGAATTCTTATTTTCGGGCAAAAAGGCAGAAATTCCCCGTATTTTAGAGCAAAATTGCAGAAATTAACCTACTTGTGGGGCAAAAAGGCAGAAATTCCCTATATGTTGGGGCTAAAAGACAGAAATTCTCTTTATTTTGGGACAAAACTCAGAAATTCCACTTATTTTGGGGCAAAATTGCAGAAATTTCACTTGTTTTGGGGCAACATTGCAGAAATTTCACTTATTTCATGGAAAAAAGGCAGAAATTTTCATTATTTTGGGGCAAAAAGGCAGAAATTCCTAATATTTTGTGGCAAAAATGCAGATATTCCCCTTATTTTGAGGTAAAAGGATAAAATTCCCCTTATTTGGGGGCAAAAAGGCAGAAATTTCCTTTATTTTAGGGCAAAGTTGCAGAAATTTCACTGATTTCAGGGTAATAATTAAGAAATTATCTTTATTTTGGGGCAAAAAGACAGAAATTCTCTTTGTTTTGGGGTAAAAAGACAGAAATTCTACTTATTTAGAGGTAAAAAAGCAGAAATTCCCTTTATTTTGGAGCAAAATTGCAGTAATTTCCCTTTTTTATGGCAAAAAGGTGTGCTTTCTTCTTATTTTCAGGCAAAAAGGCAGAAATTACCCGTATTTTGGAGCAAAATTACAGAAATTAACCTAATTGTGGGGCAAAAAGGCAGAAATTCCCTATATGTTGGGGCAAAAAAACATAAATTCTCCTTATTTTAAGGCAAAACTCAGAAATTCCATTTATTTTGGGGCAAAAATCCAAAAATTTCCCTTATTTTGGGGCAAAATTGCAGAAATTTCACATATTTCAGGCAAAAAAAAGCAGAAATTTTTTTTTATTTTGGGGCCAAAAAGCAGAAATTACCTATATTTTGGTACTAAATTGCAGAAATTTTTCTTATTTTAGGCAAAAAGTCAGAAATTTCACATATTTTGTGGCAAAAATGCAGAAACTCCCCTAATTTTTAGGTAAAAAGGCTGAAATTCCCATTATTTGGGGGCAAAAATGCAGAAATTTCCCTTATTTTGGGGAAAAATTGCAGTAATTTCACTGATTTCAGGGTAATAAGTCAGAAATTTTCCTTATTTTGGGGCAAAAAGACAGAAATTCCCTATGTTTTGGGGGAAAAAGACAAAAATTCCACTTATTTAGAGGCAAAAAAGCAAAAATTCCCCTTATTTTGGAGCAAAAATGAAGAAATTTCTCTTTTTAATGGCAAACAGGTATGCATTCTTCTTATTTTCGGGCAAAAAAGCAGAAATTCCCCGTATTTTGGAGCAAAATTGCAGAAATTCCCCTAATTGTGGGGCAAAAATGCAAAAATTCCCTATATGTTGGGGCAAAAAGACAGAAATTCTCCTTATTTTGGGGCAAAACTCAGAAATTCCACTTATTTTGGGGCAAAATTCAAGAAGTTTCCCTTATTTTGGGGCAAAATGCAGCAATTTCACTTATTTCAGAGAAAAAAGACAGAAATTTTCCTTATATTGGGGCAAAAGGGCAGATATTCCTAATATTTTGTGGCAAAAATGCAGAAATTACCCTTATTTTGAGGTAAAAAGGCTGAAATTCCCCTTATTTGGAGGGAAAAAGGCAGAAATTTCCCTTATTTTGGGGCAAAATTGCAGAAATTTTACTTACTTCAGGGTAAAAATTCCAGAAATTTCCATTATTTTGGGGCAAAATTGTAGAAATTTTACTTATTTAAGGGAAAAATGCAGAAATTTTTTTTATTTTGGGGCAAAAAGGCAGAAATTTCTTTTATTTTGGTACAAAATTGCAATTTTTTTTTTAATTTTGGGCAAAAAGGCAGAAATTTCCCATATTTTGGGGCAAAAATGCAAAAATTCCCCTTATTTTGAGGTAAAAAGGCTGAAATTCCCCTTATTTGGGGGCAAAAAGCACAAATTTCCCTTATTTTGGGGCAAAATTGCAGAAAGTTCACCTATTTTGGGGCAAAATTGCAGAAATTTCACTCATTTCAGGGAAAAATGCAGAAATTTTCTTATTTGTGGCAAAATTGCAAAAATTTCACTTATTTTGGGGCAAAATTGCAGAAATTTCACATATTTTAGGGAAAAAAGGTAGTAATTTTTCTTATTTTGGGGCAAAAGGGCAGAAATTCCTAATATTTTGTGGCAAAAATTCAGAAATACCATTATTTTGAGGTAAAAAGGCTGAAATTCTTCTTATTTGGGGGCAAAAGGTCAGAAATTCCTAATATTTTGTGGCAAAAATTCAGAAATTCCATTATTTTGAGGTAAAAAGGCTGAAATTCTTCTTATTTGGGGGCAAAAAGGCAGAAATTTCCCATATTTTGGGGCAAAAATGCAGAAATTCCCCTTATTTTGAGGTAAAAATGCTTAAATTCCCCTTATTTGGGGGCAAAATTGAGAAATTTCCTTTATTTTGTGGCAAAATTGCAGAAATTTTACTTATGTCAGGGTAATAAGTCAGAAATTTTTTTTATTTTGATGCAAAAATGACAGAAATTCCCTTTGTTTTGAGGGAAAAAGACAGAAATTCCACTTATTTAGAGGCAAAAAAAGCAGAAATTCCCCTTATTTTGGAGCAAAAATGAAGAAATTTCCCTTTTTTATGGCAAAAAGTTATGCATTCTTTTTATTTTGGGGCAAAAAGGCAGAAATTTCCCGTATTTTGGAGCAAAATTGCAGAAATTCCTCTAATTGTGGAACAAAAAGGCAGAAATTTCCTATATGTTGGGGCATAAAGACAGAAATTCTCCTTATTTTGGGGCAAAACTAAGAAATTCCACTTATTTTGCGGCAAAATTCCAGAAATTTCGCTTATTTTGGGGCAAAATTGCAGAAATTTCACTTATTTAAGGGAAAAAAAGCAGAAATTTTCTTATTTTGGGGCAAAAAAGCAGAAATTTCTTTCATTTTGGTACAAAATTGCAGAAATTTCTTTTATTTTGGGGCAAAATTGCAGAAATTTCACTTATTTTGGGGCTAAATTGCAGAAATTCCACTTATTTCAGGGAAAAAAGGCAGAAATTTCTCTTCTTTTGAGGCAAAATTGCCGAAAATCCCCTAATTGTGAGGCAAAAAGGCAGAAATTCCCTATATGTTGGGGCAAAAAAACAGAAATTCTCCTTATTTTGGGTCAAAACTCAGAAATTCAACTCTTTTTGGGGCAAAATTCCAGAAATTTTACTTATTTTGGGGCAAAATTGTAGAAATTTCACTTATTTTGGGGCAAAATTTCAGAAATTTCACATATTTCAGAAAAAAAAGAAGAAATTTTCTTATTTGGAAGCAAAAAGGCAGAAATTTCCCTTATTTTGGGGCAAAATTGCAGAAATTTCACTTATTTCAGGGAAAAAAGGCAGAAATTTTCCTTATTTTGGGGCAAAAATGCAGAAATTCATAAAATTTTGTGGCAAAAATGCAGAAATTCCCTTTATTTTGAGGTAAAAGTGTGAAATTCCCCTTATTTGGGGGCAAAAAGGCAGAAATTTCCCTTATTTTGGGACAAAATTTCAGAAATTTCACTTATTTCAGGGTAATAAGTCAGAAAATTTCCTTATTTTGGTGCAAATAAGACAGAAATTCCCTTTGTTTTGGGGGGAAAAGACAGAAATTCCACATATTTAGAGGCAAAAAAGCAGAAATTCCCCTTATTTTGGAGCAAAATTACAGGAATTTCCACTTTTTATGGCAAAAAGGTATGAATTCTTATTTTCGGGCAAAAAGGCAGAAATTCTCCGTATTTTGGAGCAAAATTGCAGAAATTAACCTACTTGTGGGGCAAAAAGTCAGAAATTCCCTATATGTTGGGCTAAAAGACAGAAATTCTCCTTATTTTGGGACAAAACTCAGAAATTCCACTTATTTTGGGGCAAAATTGCAGAAATTTCACTTGTTTTGGGGCAACATTGCAGAAATTTCACTTATTTCATGAAAAAAGGCAGAAATTTTTCTTATTTTGGGGCAAAAAGGCAGAAATTCCTAATATTTTGTGGCAAAAATGCAGAAATTCCCCTTATTTTGAGGTAAAAGGCTAAAATTCCCCTTATTTGGGAGCAAAAAGGCAGAAATTTCCTTTATTTTGGGGCAAAATTGCAGAAATTTCACTGATTTCAGTGTAATAAGTCAGAAATTTTCCTTATTTTGGGGCAAAAATACAGAAATTCTCTTTGTTTTGGGAGAAAAAGACAGAAATTCTATTTATTTAGAGGCAAAAAAGCAGAAATTCCCTTTATTTTGGAGCAAAATTGCAGTAATTTCCCTTTTTTATGGCAAAAAGGTGTGCTTTCTTCTTATTTTCGGGCAAAAAGGCAGAAATTCCCTGTATTTTGGAGCAAAATTGCAGAAATTAACCTAATTGTGGGGCAAAAATGCAGAAATTCCCTATATGTTGGGGCAAAAAGACAGAAATTCTACTTATTTTGGGGCAAAACTCAGAAATTCCACTTATTTTGGGGCAAAATTGCAGAAATTTCACATATTTCAGGCAAAAAAAAGCAGAAATTTTTTTTATTTTGGGGCAAAAAAGCAGAAATTACCTATATTTTTGTACAAAATTGCAGAAATTTTTGTTATTTTAGGCAAAAAGTCAGAAATTTCCCATATTTTGTGGCAAAAATGCAGAAACCCCCCTTATTTTTAGGTAAAAAGGCTGAAATTCCCATTATTTGGGGACAAAAAGGCAGAAATTTCCATTATTTTGGGGCAAAATTGCAGTAATTTCACTGATTTCAGGGTAATAATTCAGAAATTTTCCTTATTTAGGGGCAAAAAGACAGAAATTCCCTTTGTTTTTGGGGAAAAAGACAGAAATTCCACTTATTTAGAGGCAAAAAAGCAAAAATTCCTTTTATTTTGGAGCAAAAATGTAGAAATTTCTTTTTTTTATGGCCAAAAGGTATGCATTCTTTTTATTTTCGGGCAAAAAGGCAGAAATTCCTCGTATTTTGGAGCAAAATTGCAGAAATTCCCCTAATTGTGGGGCAAAAAGGCAAAAATTCCCTATATGTTGGGGCAAAAAGACAGAAATTCTACTTATTTTGGGACAAAACTCAGAAATTCCACTTATTTTTGGGCAAAATTCAAGAAGTTTCCCTTATTTTGGGGCAAAATTGCAGCAATTTCACTTATTTTGGGGCAAAATTGCAGAAATTTGACTTATTTCAGAGAAAAAAGACAGAAATTTTCCTTATTTTGTGGCAAAAGGGCAGAAATTCCTAATATTTTGTGGCAAAAATGCAGAAATTACCCTTATTTTGAGGTAAAAAGGCTGAAATTCCCCTTATTTGGGGGAAAAAAGGCAGAAATTTCTTTTATTTTGGGGCAAAATTGCAGAAATTTCACTTACATCAGGGTAAAAATTCCAGAAATTTCCCTTATTTTGTGGCAAAATTGTAGAAATTTAACTTATTTAAAAGAAAAAAAGCAGAAATTTTTTTATTTTGGGGCAAAAAGGCAGAAATTTCTTTTATTTTGGTACAAAATTGCAAAAATTTTTTTTATTTTGGGCAAAAAAGCAGAAATTTCCCATATTTTGGGGCAAAAAAGCAAAAATTCCCCTTATTTTGAGGTAAAAAGGCTGAAATTCCTCTTATTTAGGGGCAAAAAGCAGAAATTTCCCTTTTTTTGGGGCAAAATTGCAGACATTTCACCTATTTTGGGGCAAAATTTCAGAAATTTCACTTATTTCAGGGAAAAAAGCAGAAATTTTCTTACTTTGTGGCAAAATTGCAAAAATTTCACTTATTTTGGGGCAAAATTGCAGAAATTCTTAATATTTTGTGGCAAAAATTCAGAAATTCCCCTTATTTTGAGGTAAAAAGGCTGAAATTCCCCTTATTTGGGTGCAAAAAGGCAGAAATTTCCCTTATTTTGGGGCAAAATTGCAGAAATTTCACTTATTTCAGGGACAAAAGACAGAAATTTTCTTATTTTGGGGCAAAAATGCAGAAATTTCCCATATTTTGTGGCAAAAATGCAGAAACCCCCCTTATTTTTAGGTAAAAAGGCTGAAATTCCCATTATTTGGGGACAAAAAGGCAGAAATTTCCATTATTTTGGGGCAAAATTGCAGTAATTTCACTGATTTCAGGGTAATAATTCAGAAATTTTCCTTATTTAGGGGCAAAAAGACAGAAATTCCCTTTGTTTTTGGGGAAAAAGACAGAAATTCCACTTATTTAGAGGCAAAAAAGCAAAAATTCCTTTTATTTTGGAGCAAAAATGTAGAAATTTCTTTTTTTTATGGCCAAAAGGTATGCATTCTTTTTATTTTCGGGCAAAAAGGCAGAAATTCCTCGTATTTTGGAGCAAAATTGCAGAAATTCCCCTAATTGTGGGGCAAAAAGGCAAAAATTCCCTATATGTTGGGGCAAAAAGACAGAAATTCTACTTATTTTGGGACAAAACTCAGAAATTCCACTTATTTTTGGGCAAAATTCAAGAAGTTTCCCTTATTTTGGGGCAAAATTGCAGCAATTTCACTTATTTTGGGGCAAAATTGCAGAAATTTGACTTATTTCAGAGAAAAAAGACAGAAATTTTCCTTATTTTGTGGCAAAAGGGCAGAAATTCCTAATATTTTGTGGCAAAAATGCAGAAATTACCCTTATTTTGAGGTAAAAAGGCTGAAATTCCCCTTATTTGGGGGAAAAAAGGCAGAAATTTCTTTTATTTTGGGGCAAAATTGCAGAAATTTCACTTACATCAGGGTAAAAATTCCAGAAATTTCCCTTATTTTGTGGCAAAATTGTAGAAATTTAACTTATTTAAAAGAAAAAAAGCAGAAATTTTTTTATTTTGGGGCAAAAAGGCAGAAATTTCTTTTATTTTGGTACAAAATTGCAAAATTTTTTTTTATTTTGGGCAAAAAAGCAGAAATTTCCCATATTTTGGGGCAAAAAAGCAAAAATTCCCCTTATTTTGAGGTAAAAAGGCTGAAATTCCTCTTATTTAGGGGCAAAAAGCAGAAATTTCCCTTTTTTTGGGGCAAAATTGCAGACATTTCACCTATTTTGGGGCAAAATTTCAGAAATTTCACTTATTTCAGGGAAAAAAGCAGAAATTTTCTTACTTTGTGGCAAAATTGCAAAAATTTCACTTATTTTGGGGCAAAATTGCAGAAATTCTTAATATTTTGTGGCAAAAATTCAGAAATTCCCCTTATTTTGAGGTAAAAAGGCTGAAATTCCCCTTATTTGGGTGCAAAAAGGCAGAAATTTCCCTTATTTTGGGGCAAAATTGCAGAAATTTCACTTATTTCAGGGACAAAAGACAGAAATTTTCTTATTTTGGGGCAAAAATGCAGAAATTTCCCATATTTTGTGGCAAAAATGCAGAAACCCCCCTTATTTTTAGGTAAAAAGGCTGAAATTCCCATTATTTGGGGACAAAAAGGCAGAAATTTCCATTATTTTGGGGCAAAATTGCAGTAATTTCACTGATTTCAGGGTAATAATTCAGAAATTTTCCTTATTTAGGGGCAAAAAGACAGAAATTCCCTTTGTTTTTGGGGAAAAAGACAGAAATTCCACTTATTTAGAGGCAAAAAAGCAAAAATTCCTTTTATTTTGGAGCAAAAATGTAGAAATTTCTTTTTTTTATGGCCAAAAGGTATGCATTCTTTTTATTTTCGGGCAAAAAGGCAGAAATTCCTCGTATTTTGGAGCAAAATTGCAGAAATTCCCCTAATTGTGGGGCAAAAAGGCAAAAATTCCCTATATGTTGGGGCAAAAAGACAGAAATTCTACTTATTTTGGGACAAAACTCAGAAATTCCACTTATTTTTGGGCAAAATTCAAGAAGTTTCCCTTATTTTGGGGCAAAATTGCAGCAATTTCACTTATTTTGGGGCAAAATTGCAGAAATTTGACTTATTTCAGAGAAAAAAGACAGAAATTTTCCTTATTTTGTGGCAAAAGGGCAGAAATTCCTAATATTTTGTGGCAAAAATGCAGAAATTACCCTTATTTTGAGGTAAAAAGGCTGAAATTCCCCTTATTTGGGGGAAAAAAGGCAGAAATTTCTTTTATTTTGGGGCAAAATTGCAGAAATTTCACTTACATCAGGGTAAAAATTCCAGAAATTTCCCTTATTTTGTGGCAAAATTGTAGAAATTTAACTTATTTAAAAGAAAAAAAGCAGAAATTTTTTTATTTTGGGGCAAAAAGGCAGAAATTTCTTTTATTTTGGTACAAAATTGCAAAATTTTTTTTTATTTTGGGCAAAAAAGCAGAAATTTCCCATATTTTGGGGCAAAAAAGCAAAAATTCCCCTTATTTTGAGGTAAAAAGGCTGAAATTCCTCTTATTTAGGGGCAAAAAGCAGAAATTTCCCTTTTTTTGGGGCAAAATTGCAGACATTTCACCTATTTTGGGGCAAAATTTCAGAAATTTCACTTATTTCAGGGAAAAAAGCAGAAATTTTCTTACTTTGTGGCAAAATTGCAAAAATTTCACTTATTTTGGGGCAAAATTGCAGAAATTCTTAATATTTTGTGGCAAAAATTCAGAAATTCCCCTTATTTTGAGGTAAAAAGGCTGAAATTCCCCTTATTTGGGTGCAAAAAGGCAGAAATTTCCCTTATTTTGGGGCAAAATTGCAGAAATTTCACTTATTTCAGGGACAAAAGACAGAAATTTTCTTATTTTGGGGCAAAAATGCAGAAATTTCCCATATTTTGGGGCAAAAATGCAGAAATTCCCTTTATTTTGAGGTAAAAAGGCTGAAATTCCCCTTATTTGGGGGCAAAAAGGCAGAAATTTCCCTTATTTTGGGGCAAAATTGCAGAAATTTCACTTATTTCAGGGTAATAAGTCTGAAAATTTCCTTATTTTGGGTCAAAAAAGAGAGAAATTCCCTTTTTTTGAGAGAAAAAGACAGAAATTCCATTTATTTAGAGGCAAAAAGCAGAAATTACCCTTATTTTGGAGCAAAAATGAAGAAATTTCCCTTTTTTATGGCAAAAAGGTATGCATTCTTCTTATTTTCGGACAAAAAGGCAGAAATTTTCCGTATTTTGGAGCAAAATTGCAGATATTCCCCTAATTGTGGGGCTAAAAGGCAGAAATTCCCTATATGTTGGGGCAAAAAGACAGAAATTCTCTTTATTTTGGGGCAAAACTCAGAAATTTCACTTATTTTGGGGCAAAATTGCAGAAATTTCACTTATTTCAGAAAGAAAAGCAGAAATTTTCTTATTTTGGGGCAAAAAGACAGAAATTTCTTTTATTTTGGTAGAAAATTGAAAAAAATTTTCTAATTTTGGGGCAAAAAGGCAGAAACTCCTAATATTTTGTGGCAAAAATGCAGAAATTTCCATTATTTTGAGGTAAAAAGGCTGAAATTCCCCTTATTTGGGTGCTAGAAGGCAGAAATTTCCCTTATTTAAGGAAAAATTGCAGAAATTTCTCTTATTTCAGGGTAATAATTCAGAAATTTCCTTCTTTTGGGCAAAAAATACAGAAATTCCCTTTGTATTCGGGGAAAAAGTCAAAAATTCCACTTATTTAGAGGCAAAAATGCAGAAATTCCCCTTCTTTTGGCGCAAATATGAAAAAATTTTTCTTTTTTATGGCAAAAAGGTATGCATTCTTCTTATTTTCGGGGAAAAAGGCAGAAATTCCTCGTATTTTGGAGCAAAATTGCAGAAATTCCCCTAATTGTGGGGCAAAAAGACAGAAATTCTCCTTATTTTGAGGCAAAACTCAGAAATTCCACTTATTTTGGGGCAAAATTTTAGAAATTTCCATTATTTTGGGGCAAAATTCCAGAAATTTCCATTATTTTGGGGCAAAATTGCAGGAATTTCACTTAATTCAGGGTAATAAGTCAGAAATTTCCCATATTTTTAGGCAAAAATGCAGAAATTTTACTTATTTTGAGGTAAAAAGGCTGAAATTCTCCTTATTTTGGAACAAAAAGGCAGAAATTTCACTTATTTTGGGGCAAAATTGCAGAAATTTCACTTGCTACAAAGAAAAAAGGCAGAAATTTTCCTTATTTTGGGGCAAAAAGGCAGGAATTCCTAATATTTTGTGGCAAAAATGCAGAAATTCCCCTTATTTTGAGGTAAAAAGGCTGAAATTCCCCTTATTTGGAGGCAAAAAGGCAGAAATTTCCCTTATTTTGGGGCAAAATTGCAGAAATTTCACTTATTTCAGGGTAATAAGTCAGAAATTTTCCTTATTTTGGGGCAAAAAAAACAGAAATTCCCTTTGTTTTGGGGGAAAAATACAGAAATTCCACTTATTTAGAGGCTAAAAAGCAGAAATTCACCTTATTTTGGAGCAAAAATGAAGAAATTTCCCTTTTTTATGGCAAAAGTTATGCATTCTTCTTATTTTCGGGCAAAAAGGCAGAAACTCCCCGTATTTTGGAACAAAATTGCAGAAATTCCCCTAATTTTGGGGCAAAAAGGCAGAAATTCCCTATGTGTTGGGGAAAAAAGACAGAAATTCTCCTTATTTTGGTGCAAAACTCAGAAATTCCACTTATATTGGGGCAAAATTCCAGAAACTTTTATAATTTTGGGGCAAAATGGCAGAAACTTCACTTATTTTGGTGCAAAATTGCAGAAATTTTACTTATTTCTGGGAAAAAAGGCAGAAATTTTCTTTATTTTTGGGCTAAAAGGCAGAAATTCCTAATATATTGTGGCAAAAATGCAGAAATTACCCTTATTTTGAGGTAAAAATGCTGAAATTCCCCTTTTTTGGTGGCAAAAGCAGAAATTTTTTTAATTTTGGGGCAAAAGTGCAGAAATTTCACTTACTTCAGAGTAATAAGTCAGAAATTTTCCTTATTTTGGGGCAAAATTGCAGCAATTTCACTAATTTCAGGGTAATAAGTCAGAAATTTTTTTTTATTTTGGGGCAAAAATGACAGAAATTTCCTTTGTTTTGAAGGAAAAAGACAGAAATTCTACTTATTTTGAGGCAAAAATCAGAATTTCCTCTTATTTTGGAGCAAAAATGAATTAATTTCACTTTTTTATCGCAAAAAGGTATGCATTCTTCTTATTTTCGGGCAAAAAGGCAGAAATTCCTTGTATTTTGGAGCAAAATTGCAGAAATTCCTTCAATTGTGGGGCAAAAAGGCAGAAATTCCCTATATGTTGGGGCAAAAAGACAGAAATTCTCCTTATTTTGGGGCAAAACTCAGAAATTTCACTTATTTTAGAGCAAAATTCCAGAAATTTCTTTTATTTTGGGGCAAAATTGCAGAAATTTGACTTATTTTGGGGCAACATTGCAGAAATTTCACTTATTTCAGGGTAATAAGTCAGAAATTTTCCTTATTTTGGGGCAAAAAAAACAGAAATTCCCTTTGTTTTGTGGGAAAAAGACAGAAATTCCACTTATTTAGAGGCAAAAAAGCAGAAATTCGCCTTTTTTTGGAGCAAAACTGCAGAAATTCCCTTAATTGTGGGGCAGAAAGGCAGAAATTCTCTATATCTTGGGGCAAAAAGACAGAAATTCTCCTTATTTTGGGGCAAAATTCAGAAATTTCACTTAATTTTGGGCAAAATTCCAGAAATTTCACTTATTTTAGGGCAAAATTGCAGAAATTTCACTTATTTTGCGGCAAAATTGCAGAAATTTCACTTATTTCAGGGAAAAAAAGTGAAATTTTTTTATTTTTGGGCAAAAAGGCAGAAATTCCTAATATTTTGTGGCAAAAATGCCAAAATTCCCCTTATGTTGAGGTAAAAATGCTGAAATTCCACTTATTTGGGGGCAAAAATGCAGAAATTTTCCTTATTTTGTGGCAAAATTGCACAAATTACACTTATTTCAGGGTAATAAGTCACAAATTTTTCTTATTTTGGGGCAAAAAAGACAGAAATTCTCTT
This sequence comes from Micromys minutus, assembly GCF_963924665.1. Taxonomy (NCBI): domain Eukaryota; kingdom Metazoa; phylum Chordata; class Mammalia; order Rodentia; family Muridae; genus Micromys; species Micromys minutus. Next base: position 2,306,602 of record NW_027667262.1, read on the forward strand.
TGTTTTGGGGGAAAAAGACAGAAATTCCACGTATTTAGAGGCAAAAAAGCAGAAATTCCCCTTATTTTTGAGCAAAAATGAAGAAATTTCCTTTTTCTATGGCAAAAATATATGCATTCTTCTTATTTTCGGGCAAAAAGGCAGAAATTCCCTGTATTTTGCAGCAAAATTGCAGAAATTCCTTTAATTTTGGAGAAAATGCAAAAATTCCCTATATGTTAGGGCAAAAAGACAGAAATTCTACTTATTTTGGGGCAGAACTCAGAAATTCTACTTATTTTGGGGCAAAATTCCAGAAATTTCTCTTATTTTGGGGAAAAATTGCACAAATTTTACTTATTTTGTGGCAAAATTGCAGAAATTTCACTTATTTCAGTGAAAAAAAGGCAGAAATTTTCCTTATTTTGGGGAAAAAAGGAAAAAATTCCTAATATTTTGTGACAAAAAAGTAGAAATTTCCCTTATTTTGAGGTAAAAAGGCTGAAATTCCCCTTATTTGGTTGCAAAAAGGCAGAAATTTCCCTTATTTTGCGGCAAAATTGCAGAAATTTCACTTATTTCAGGGTAATAAGTCAGAAATTTTCCTTAATTTGGGGCAAAAGAGACAGAAATTCCCTTTGTTTTCGGGGAAAAAGACAGAAATTCCACTTATTTAGAGGCAAAAGAGCAGAAATACCCCTAATTTGGGGCAAAAATGAAGAAATTTCCCTTTTTTATGGCAAAAAGCTATGCATTCTTCTTATTTTCGGGCAAAAAGGCAGAAATTTCCCGGATTTTTGAGCAATATTGCAGAAATTCCCCTAATTGTGGGGCAAAGAGGCAGAAATTCCCTATATGTTGGGGCAAAAAGACAGAAATTCTCCTTATTTTGGGGAGAAACTCAGAAATTCCACTTATTTTGAGGCAAATATCAGAAATTTCCCTTATTTTGGGGGCAAAATTGGAGAAATTTGACTTATTTTGGGGCAAAATTGCAGACATTTTTCTTATTTCAGAAAAAAAGCAGAAATTTTCTTATTTTGGGGCAAAAAGGCAGAAATTTCTTTTATTTTGGTACAAAATTGCAGAAATTTTTCGTATTTTGGGGCAAAAAGACAGAAATTTCCCATATTTTGGGGCAAAAATGCAGAAATTCCCCTTATTCTATGTAAAAAAGCTGAAATTTCCCTTATTTTGGGGCAAAATTGCAGAAATTTCACTTATTTCAGGGTACTAAGTCAGAAATTTTCCTTATTTTGGGGCAAATAAGACAGAAATTTCCTTTGTTTTAGGGGAAAAAGTCTGAATTTCCACTTATTTAGAGGCAAAAAACCAGAAATTCCCCTTATTTAGGAGTAAAAATGAAAAAATTTCCTTTTTTGTGGCAAAAAGGTATGCATTCTTCTTATTTTTCAGGAAAAAAGGCAGAAATCCCTGTATTTTGGAGCAAAATTGCAGAAATTCCCGTAATTGTGAGGCAAAAAGGCAGAAATTCCCTATATGTTGAGGCAAAAAAACAGAAATTCTCCTTATTTTAGGGCAAAACTCAGAAATTCCACTTATTTTGGGGCAAAATTCCAGAAATTTCCCTAATTTTGTGGAAAAATTGCAGAAATTTGACTTACTTTGAGGCAAAATTGCAGAAATTTCACTTATTTCAGAAAAAATGCAGAAATTTTCTTATTTTGGGGCAAAAAGGCAGATATTTCTTTTATTTTGGTATAAAATTGCAGAAATTTTTTGTATTTTGGGGCAAAAGGCAGAAATTGCCCATATTTTGGGGCAAAAATGCAGAAATTCCCCTTATTTTGAGGTAAAAAAGCTGAAATTCCCCTTATGTGGGGGCAAAAACGCAGAAATTTCCCTTATTTTGGGGCAAAATTGCAGAAATGTCACTTATTTCAGGGTAATAAGTCAGAAATTTTCCTTATTTTGGGGCAAAAAAGACAGAAATTCCCTTTGTTTTGGGGGAAAAAGACTTAATTTCCACTTATTTAGAGGCAAAAATGCAGAAGTTGCCCTTATTTTGGTGCAAAAATGAAGAAATTTCCCTTTTTTGTATCAAAAACTTATGCATTCTTCTTATTTTTGGCAAAAAGGCAAAAATTCCCCGAATTTTGTAGCAAAATTGCAGTAATTCCCCTAATTGTGGGGCAAAAAGGCAGAAATTCCCTATATGTTGGGGCAATAAGACAGAAATTCTCCTTATTTTAGCGCAAAACTCAGAAATTCCACTTATTTTAGGGCGAAATTTCAGAAATTTTCCTTAATTTGGGGCAAAATTGCAGAAAATTCACTTACTTTGGGGCAAAATTGCAGAAATTTCACTTATTTCAGAAAAAAAGCAGAAATTTTCTTATTTTGTGGAAAAAAGGCAGAAATTTCTTTTATTTTGGTATAAAATTGCAGAAATTTTTTGTATTTTGGGGCAAAAAGGCAGAAATTTCCCATATTGTGTTGCAAAAATGCAGAAATACCCCTTATTTAGAGGTATAAATGCTGAAATTCCCCTTATTGGGGGGAAAAAGGCAGAAATTTCCCTTATTTTGGGGCAAAATTGCAGAAATTTCACTTATTTCAGGGTAATAAGTCAGAAATTTTCATTATTTTGGAGCAAAAAAGACAGAAATTCCCTTTGTTTTGCGGGAAAAAGACTGAATTTCCACTTACTTAGAGGAAAAAAAGCAGAAATTCTCTTTATTTTGGAGCAAAAATGAAGAAATTTCTTTTTTTTTTGTGGCAAAAAGGTATGCATTCTTCTTATTTTCGGGCAAAAAGGCAGAAATATTCCGTATTTTGGAGCAAAATTGCAGAATTTCCCCTAATTGTGGGGCAAAAAGGCAGAAATTCCTTATATGTTGGGTCAAAAATTCAGAAATTCTCCTTATTTTGGGGCAAAACTCAGAAATTTCACTTATTTTGGGGCAAAATTGAAGAAATTTCACTTATTTCAGAAAAAAAATTTTTCTTATTTTGTGGCAAAAAGGCAGAAATTTCTTTTATTTTGGTACAAAATTGCAGAAATTTTTCTTATTTTGGGGGAAAAAGGCAGAAATTTCCCTTATTTTGGAGCAAAAAGGCAGAAATTTCCCTTATTTTGGGGCAAAATGGCAGAAATTTCACTTATTTCAGGGTAATAAGTAAGAAATTTTCCTTATTTTTGTGCAAAAAAGACAGAAATTTGCTTTGTTTTGGGGAAAAAAACAGAAATTCCACTTTTAGAGGCAAAAGAGCAGAAATTCTCCTTATTTTGGAGTAAATATGAAGAAATTTCCCTTTTTCATGGCAATAAGTTATGCATTCTTCTCATTTTTGGGCAAAAAGGCAGAAATTCCCCGTATTTTGGAGCAAAATTGCAGAAATTCCCCTAATTGTTTGGAAAAAGGCAAAAATTCCCTATATGTTGGGGCAAAAAGACAGAAATTCTCCTTATTGTTGGGCAAAACTCAGAAATTCCAATTATTTTGGGGCAAAATTCCAGAAATTTCCCTTATTTAGGTGCAAAATTGCAGAAATTTGACTTATTTTGGGGCAAAATTGCAGAAATTTCACTTATTTCAGAAAAAAAGCAGAAATTTTCTTATTTTGGTGTAAAAAAGCAGAAATTTCTTTTATTTTAGTACAAAATTGCAGAAATTTTTTTTATTTTGTTGAAAAAAGGCAGAAATATCCCTTATTTTGTGGCAAAAATTCATAAATTCCCCTTATTTTGAGGTAAAAAGGCTGAAATTCTACTTATTTGGTTGCAAAAAGGCAGAAATTTCTCTTATTTTGGGGCAAAATTGCAGAAATTTCACTTATTTCAGGGTAATAAGTCAGAAATTTTCCTTATTTTGGGGCAAAAAAGACAGAAATTCCCTTTGTTTTGGGGGAAAAAGACTTAATTTCCACTTATTTAGTGGCAAAAAAGCAGAAGTTACTCTTATTTTAGAGCAAAAATGAAGAAATTTCCTTTTTTTGTGGCAAAAAGGTATGCATTCTTCTTATTTTCGGGCAAAAAGGCAGAAATTTCCTGTATTTTGGAGCAAAATTGCAGAAATTCTCCTAATTGTGGGGCAAAAAGGCAGAAAGTCCTTATATGTTGGGGCAAAAAGACAGAAATTCTCCTTATTTTGGGGCAAAACTCAGAAATTTCACTTATTTTGGGGCAAAATTGCAGAAATTTCACTTATTTCAGAAAAAAAATTTTCTTATTTTGGGGAAAAATGCAGAAATTTCTTTTATTTTGGTACAAAATTGCAGAAATATTTCTTATTTTGGGTGAAAAAGGCAGAAATTTTCCTTATTTTGGGGCAAAAGGCAGAAATTTCCCCTATTTTGGGGCAAAATTGCAGAAATTTCACTTATTTCAGTGTAATAAGTCAGAAATTTTCCTTATTTTGGGGCAAAAAAGGCAGAAATTCCCTTTGTTTTCGGAGAAAAAGATAGAAATTCCACTAATTTAGAGGCAAAAAAGCAGAAATTCCCCTTATTTTGGAGCAAAACTGCAGAAATTCCCCTAATTGTAGGGCAAAAAAGCAGAAATTCCCTATATGTTGGGGCAAAAAGACAGAAATTCTCCTTATTTTGGGGCAAAACTCAGAAATTACACTTATTTTGGGGCAAAATTCCAGAAATTTTACTTATTTTCGGGCAAAATTGCAGAAATTTCACTTATTTTTTGGGCAAAATTGCAGAAATTTCACTTATTTCAGGAAAAAAAAGCAAAAATTTTCCTTATTTTGGAACAAAAAGGCAGGAATTCCTAATATTTTGTAGCAAAAATGCCGAAATTACCCTTATTTTGAGGTAAAAGGCTGAAATTGCCCTTATTTGGGGGCAAAAAGGCAGAAATTTCCCATATATTGCGGCAAAATTGCACAAATTTCACTTATTTCAGGGTAATAAGTCAAAAATTTTCATTATTTTGGGGCATAAAAGACAGGAATTCCCTTTGTTTTGGGGGAAAAAGACAGAAATTCCACTTATTTAGAGGCAAAAAAGCAGAAATTCCCCTTATTTTGGAGCAAAAATGAAGAAATTTCCCTTTTTTATAAAAAAAAAGTATGCATTCTTCTTATTTTCGAGCAAAAAGGCAGAAATTCCCCGTATTTTGGAGCAAAATTGCAGAACTTCACCTAATTTTGGGCAAAAACGCAGAAATTCCCTATATGTTAGGGTAAAAAGACAGAATTTCTACTTATTTTGGGGCAAAACTCAGAAATTCCACTTATTTTGGGGCAAAATTCCAGAAATTTATTTTATTTTGGGGCAAAATTGCAGAAATTTCACTTATTTTGGGGCAAAATTGCAGAAATTTTACTTATTTCAAGGAAAAAAGGCAGAAATTTTCCTTATTTTGGGGCAAAAAGGCAGAAATTCCCCTTATTTTGAGGTAAAAAGGCTGAAATTCCCCGTATTTGGGGGCAAAAAGGCAGAAATTTTCCTTATTTTGGGGCAAAATTGCAGAAATTTCACTTATTTCAGGGTAATAAGTAAGAAATATTCCTTATTTTGGGGCAAAAAAGACAGAAATTCCTTTTGTTTTGGGAAAAAAAGACAGAAATTCCACTTTTAGAGGCAAAAAAGCAGAAATTCTCCTTATTTTAGAGTAAAAATGAAGAAATTTCCGTTTTTTATGGCAAAAAGTTATGCATTCTTCTCATTTTTGGGCAAAAAGGCAGAAATTCTTGTATTTTGGAGCAAAATTGCAGAAATCCCCCTAATTGTTGGGCAAAAAGGGAGAAATTCCCTATATGTTGGGGCAAAAAGACAGAAATTCTCCTTATTTTTGGGCAAAACTCAGAAATTCCACTTATTTTGGGGCAAAATTCCAGAAATTTCCCTTATTTAGTGGAAAATTGCAGAAATTTGACTTATTTTGGGGCAAAATTGCAGAAATTTCACTTATTTCAGAAAAACAAAGCAGAAATTTTCTTATTTTGGGGCAAAAAAGCAGAAATTTCTTTTATTTTGGAACAAAATTTCAGAAATTTTTCTTATTTTGGGGAAAAAAGGCAGAAATTTCCCTTATTTTGGGGCAAAAATGCATAAATTCCCCTTATTTTGAGGTAAAAATTTTGAAACTATCCTTATTTGGGTGCAAAAAGGCAGAAATTTCCTTTATTTTGAGGCAAAATTGCAGAAATTTCAATTATTTCAGGGTTAATAGCAGAAATTTTCCTTATTTTGGGGCAAAAAAGACAGAAATTCCCTTTGTTTTGTGGGAAAAAGAAAGAAATTCCACTTATTTAGAGGCAAAACAGCAGAAATTCCCATTATTTTGGAGCAAAACTGCAGAAAGTCCCCTAATTGTGGGGCAAAAAGGCAGTAATTCCCTATATGGTGGGGGAAAAAGACAGAAATTCTTTTTATTTTGTGGCAAAACTCAGAAATTCCACTTATTTTGGGGCAAAATTCCAGAAATTTCACATATATTGGGGCAAAATTGCAAAAATTTCACTTATTTTGGGGCAAAATTGCAGAAACTTCACTTATTTCAGGGAAAAAAGGCAGAAATTTTCCTTATTTTGGGGCAAAAGGCAGAAAATCCTAATATTTTGTGGCAAAAATTCAGAAATTCCCCTACTTTTAAGGTAAAAAGGCTGAAATTTCTTTATTTGGGGGCAAAAAAGCAGAAATTTCACTTATTTTGGGGCAAAACTCAGAAATTTCACTTATTTTTGGGCAAAATTTCAGAAATTTCACTTATTTCAGAAAAAAAAGCAGAAATTTTTTTATTTTGGGGCAAAAAGGCAGAAATTTCTTTAGTATTGGTACAAAATTACAGAAATTTTTCTAATTTTGCTGGAAAAAGGCAGATATTTCCCGAATTGTGGGGCAAAAAGGCAGAAATTCCCTATATGTTAGGGCAAAAAGACAGAAATTATTCTTATTTTGGGGCAAAGCTCAGATATTTCACTTATTTTGGGGCACTATTGCAGAAATTTCACTTATTCTGTGGCAAAATTGCAGAAATTTCACTTATTTCGAGGAAAAAAGTCAGAAATTTTCCTTATTTTGGGGCAAAAAAGACAGAAATTCCCTTTGTTTTGGGGGAAAAAGACAGAAATTCCACTTATTTAGAGGCAAAAAAGCAGAAAATCCCCTTATTTTGGAGCAAAAATGAAGAAATTTCCCTTTTTTATAGAAAAAAGGTATGCATTCTTATTAATTTTGGGCAAAAAGGCAGAAATTCCCCGAATTGTGGGGCAAAAAGGCAGAAATTCCCTATATGTTGGGGCAAAAAGAAAGAAATTCTCCTTATTTTGGGGCAAAACTCAGAAATTTCACTTATTTTGGGGCAATATTGCAGAAATTTCACTTATTTCAGAAAAAAAGCAGAAATTTCCTTATTTTGAAGCAAAAAGGCAGAAACTTCTTTTATTTTGATACAAAATTGCAGAATTTTTTTTATTTTGGGGCAAAAATGCTGAAATTTCCCATATTTTGTGGCAAAAATGCAGAAATTCCCCTTATTTTGAGGTAAAAAGGCTGAAATTCCCCTTATTTGGGGGCAAAAAGGCAGAAATTTCTCTTATTTGTGGCAAAATTGCAGAAATTTCACTTATTTCAGGGAAAAAAGTCAGAATTTTTTTTTATTTTGGGGCAAAAAATACAGAAATTCCCTTTGTTTTGGGGGAAAAAGTCAGAAATTTCACTTATTTATAGGCAAAAAAGAAGAAATTCCACTTATTTTAAAACAAAAATGAAGAAATTTCCCTTTTTATGGCAAAAATGTATGCATTCTTCTTATTTTTGGGCAAAAAAGCAGAAATTCCCCGTATTTTAGAGCAAAATTGCAGAAATTCCCCTAATTGTGGGGCAAAAAGGCAGAAATTCCCTATATGTTAGGGCAAAAACACAGAAATTCTCTTTATTTTGGGGCAAAACTCAGAAATTCCACTTATTTTGGGGCAAAATTCCAGAAATTTCACATATTTTGGCGCAAAATTGCAGAAATTTCACTTATTTCAGGGAAAAATTCAGAAATTTTCCTTATTTTGGGGCAAAAAGACAGAAATTCCCTTTGTTTTGTGGGAAAAAGACAGAAATTCCACGTATTTAGAGGCAAAAAAGCAGAAATTCCTCTTATTTTGGAGCATAAATGAAGAAATTTCCCTTTTTTTATGGAAAAAGATATGCATTCTTATTATTTTTGGGCAAAAAGGCAGAAATTCCCCGTATTTTGGAGAAAAATTGCAGAAATTCCCCTAATTGTGGAGCAAAAAGGCAGAAATTCCCTATATGTTGGGGCAAAAAGACAGAAATTCTCCTTATTTTCGGTCAAAACTCAGAAATTCCACTTATTTTGGGGCAATATTGCAGAAATTTCACTTATTTAAGAAAAAAAAGCAGAAATTTCCTTATTTTGAGGCAAAAAGGCAGAAATTTCTTTTATTTTGGTACAAAATTGCAGAAATTTTTTTTTATTTTGGGGCAAAAAGGCAGAAATTTCCCATATTTTGTGGCAAAAATGCAGAAATTCCCCTTATTTGAGGGAAAAAGGCTGAAATTTCCCTTATTTGGGGGCAAAAAGGCAGAAATTTCCCTTATTTGGAGCAAAATTGCAGAAATTTCACTTATTTCAGTGTAATAAATCAGAAATTTTCTTTATTTTGTTTCAAAAAATACAGAAATTCCCTTTGTTTTGGGGGAAAAAAAAGACAGAAATTCCACTCATTTATAGGCAAAAAAGCAGAAATTGTCCTTATTTTAAAGCAAAAATGAAGGAATTTCCCTTTTTTATGGCAAAAAGGTATGCATTCTTCTTATTTTCGGGCAAAAAGGCGGAAATTACTCGTATTTTGGAGCAAAATTGTAGAAATTCCCCTAATTGTGGGGCAAAAAGGTAGAAATTCCCTATATGTTGGGGCAAAAATACAGAAATTCTCCTTATTTTGGGCCAAAACTCAGAAATTCCACTTATTTTGGGGCAAAATTCCAGAAATTTCCCTTATTTTGGGGCAAAATTCCAGAAATTTCCCTTATTTTGGGGCAAAATTGCAAAAATTTAACTTATTTTGGGGCAAAATTGCAGAAATTTCACTTATTTCATGGAAAAAATGCAGAAATTTTCTTTATTTTGGGGCAAAAAGGCAGAAATTCCTAATATTTTGTGGCAAAAATGCAGAAATTCCCCTTATTTTGAGGTAAAAATGCTGAAATACCCGTATTTGGGGGCAAAAAGACAGAAATTTCCATTATTTTGGGGCAAAATTGCAGAAATTTCACTTATTTCAGGGTAATAAGTCAGAAATTTTTCTTATTTTGGAGCAAAAAAGACAGTAATTCCCTTTGTTTTGGGGGAAAAAGACAGAAATTCCACTTATTTAGAGGCAAAAAAGAAATACTCCTTATTTTGGAGCAAAACTGCAGAAATTTCCCTAATTGTGGGGCAAAAAGGCAGAAATTCCCTATATGTTGGGGCAAAAAGACAGAAATTCTCCTTATTTTGGGGCAAAACTCAGAAATTCCACTTATTTTGGGGCAAACTTCCAGAAATTTCACTTATTTTGAGGCAAAATTGCAGAACTTTCACTTATTTTGGGGCAAAATTGCAGAAATTTCATTTATTTCAGAAAAAAAGCAGAAATTTTCTTTTTTGGGGGCAAAAAGGCAGAAATTTTTTTTATTTTGGTACAAAATTGCAGAAATTTTTCTTATTTTGGTACAAAAAGGCAGAAATATCCCATATTTTGTAGCAAAATGCAAACATTCCCCTTTTTTTGAGGTTAAAGGCTGAAATTCCCTTATTTGAGGGCAAAAAAGCAGAAATTTCACTTATTTTGGGGCAAAATTGCAGAAATTTCACTTATTTCAGGGAAAAAAGTCAGAATTTTTTTTTATTTTGGGGCAAAAAAGACAGAAATTCCCTTTGTTTTCGGGGAAAAAGACAGAAATTCCACTTATTTAGAGGCAAAAAGCAGAAATTCCCCTTATTTTGAAGCAAAAATGAAGAAATTTCCCTTTTTTATGGCAAAAAGGTATGCATTCTGCTTATTTTCGGGCAAAAAGGCAGAAATTCCTCGTATTTTTGAGCAAAATTGCAGAAATTCCCCTAATTGGGGGGCAAAAATGCAGAAATTCCCTATATGTTGGGGCAAAAAGAGAGAAATTCTCCTTATTTTGGGGCAAAACTCAGAAATTTCACTTATTTTGGGGCAAAATTGCAGAAATTTCACTTATTTTAAGGCAAAATTGCAGAAATTTCATTTATTTCAGAAAAAAAAGAGAAACTTTCTTCTTTGGGGGCAAAAAGGCAGAAATTTTTTTATTTTGGTACAAAATTGCAGAAATTTTTTTATTTTGGGGCAAAAATTCAGAAATATCCCATATTTTGGGGCAAAATGCAGACATTCCTTTTATTTTGAGGTAAAAAGGCTGAAATTCCCTTATTTGGGGGCAAAAAAGCAGAAATTTCACTTATTTTGGGGCAAAATTGCAGAAATTTCACTTATTTCAAGGAAAAAAGTCAGAAATTTTTTTTATTTTGGGGCAAAAATAACAGAAATTCCCTTTGTTTTGGGGGAAAACGACAGAAATTCCACTTATTTAGAGGCAAAAAGCAGAAATTCCCCTTATTTTGAAGCAAAAATGAAGAAATTTCCCTTTTTTATGGCAAAAAGGTATGCATTCTGCTTATTTTCGGGCAAAAAGGCAGAAATTCCTCGTATTTTTGAGCAAAATTGCAGAAAATCCCCTAATTGGGGGGCAAAAATGCAGAAATTCCCTATATGTTGGGGCAAAAAGAGAGAAATTCTCCTTATTTTGGGGCAAAACTCAGAAATTCCACTTATTTTGGGGCAAAATTCCAGAAATTTCCTTTATTTTGGGGCAAAATTGCAGAAATTTAACTTCTTTCAGGGAAAAAACTCAGAAATTTTCCTTATTTTGGGGCAAAAAGGCAGAAATTCCTAATATTTTGTGACAAAAATGCAGAAATTCCTCTCATTTTGAGGTAAAAAAGCTGAAATTCCCTTTTGTTGAAGGCAAAAAGGCAGAAATTTTTCTTATTTTGGGGCCAAATTGCAGAAATTTCACTTATTTCAGGGTAATAAGTCAGAAATTTTCCTTATTTTGGGGCAAAAAAGACAGAAATTCCTTTTGTTTTGGGGGAAAAAGACTGAAATTTCACTTATTTAGAGGCAAAAAAGCAGAAATTCCCCTTATTTTGGAGCAAAAATGAGGGAATTTCCCTTTTTTATGGCAAAAAGGTATGCATTCTTCTTATTTTCAGGCAAAAAGGCAATAATTCCCCGTATTTTGGAGCAAAATTGCAGAAATTCTCCGTATTTTGGGGCAAAACTCAGAAATTCCACTTATTTTGGGGCAAATTTCCAGAAATTTCACTTATTTTGGGGCAAAATTGTAGAAATTTCACTTATTTTGGGGCAAAATTGCAGAAATTTCATTTATTTCAGAAAAAAAGCAGAAATTTCTTTATTTTGAGGCAAAAAGGCAGAAATTTCTTTTATTTTGGTACAAAATTGCAGAATTTTTTTTTATTTTGTGGCAAAAAAGCAGAAATTTTCCATATTTTGGGGCAAACATGCAGAAATTCCTATTATTTTGAGGTAAAAAGGCTGAAATTCCCCTGATTTGGGGGCAAAAACAGAAATTTCTCTTATTTGGGGCAAAATTGCAGAAATTTCACTTATTTCAGGGTAATAAGGCAGAAATTTTCCTTATTTTGGGTCAAAAAATAAAGAAATTCCTTTTGTTTTGGGGGAAAAATAAAAAAATTTCACTTATTTAGAGGCAAAAAAGCAGAAATTCCCCTTCTTTTGGAGTAAAAATAAAGAAATTTCTTTTTTTATGGCAAAAAGGTATGCATTCTTATTATTTTCGGGCAAAAAGGCAGAAATTCCCTGTATTTTGGAGCAAAATTGCAGAAATTCCCCTAATTGTGGGGCAAAAAGGCAGAAATTCCCTATATGTTAGGGCAAAAAGACAGAAAGTCTCCTTATTTTGGGCAAAACATATTAATTCCACTTATTTTGGGGCAAAATTCCAGAAATTTCCCTTATTTTGTGGCAAAATTCCAGAAATTTCCCTTATTTTGGGGCAAAATTGCAGAAATTTCACTAATTTTGGGGCAAAATTGCAGAAATTTCACTTATTTCAGGGAAAAAAGGCAGAAATTTTCCTTATTTTGGGGCAAAAATTCAGAAATTCCTAATATTTTGTGGCACAAATGCAGAAATTCCCCTTATTTTGAGGTAAAGAAGCTGAAATTCCCTTTTTTGGGGGCAAAAAGTCAGAAATTTTCCTTATTTTCGGGCAAAATTGCAGAAATTTCACTTATTTCAGGGTAATAAGTCAGAAATTTTCCTTATTTTGGGGCAAAAAAAGACAGAAATGCCTTTTGTTTTGGGAGAAAGAAACTGAAATTTCATTTATTTAGAGGCAAAAAAGCAGAAATTCTCCTTATTTTGGAGCAAAAATGAAGAAATTTTTCTTTTTTATGGCAAAAAGGTATGCATTCTTCTTATTTTCGGGCAAAAAGGCAGAAATTCCCCGTATTTTGGAGCAAAATTGCAGAAGCTTTTTGTATTTTGGGGCAAAACTCAGAAATTCCACTTATTTTGGTGCAAAATTCCAGAAATTTCCCTTATTTTGGGACAAAATTCCAGAAAAATCCCTTATTTTGGGACAAAATTGCAGAAATTTCATTTATTTTGGGGCAAAATTGCAGAAATTTCACTTACTTCAGGGAAAAAAGGCATAAATTTTCCTTATTTTGGGGCAAAAAGGCAGAAATATCTAATATTTTGTGGCAAAAATGCAGAAATTCCCCTTATTTTGAGGTAAAAAGTCCGAAATTTCCCGTATTTTGGGATAAAAAGGCAGAAATTTTCCTTATTTTGGGGCAAAATTGCAGAAATTTCACTCATTTCAGGGTAGTAAGTCAGAAATTTTCCTTATTTTTGAGAAAAAAGACAGAAATTCCCATTTTTTGGGGGGAAAAACAGAAATTCCACTTATTTAGAGGCAAAAAAGCAGAAATTCCCTTATTTTGGAGCAAAACTGCAGAAATTTCCCTAATTGGGGGGCAAAAAGGCAGAAATTCCCTATATGTTAGGGCAAAAAGACAGAAATTCTCCTTATTTTGGGGCAAAACTCAGAAATTCCACTTATTTTGGGGCAAAATTCCAGAAATTTCACTTATTTTGGGGCAAAATTGCAGAAATTTCACTTATTTTGGGGCAAAATTGCAGAAATTTCATTTATTTCAGAGAAAAAAGCACATTTTCTTATTTGGAGGCAAAAAGGCAGAAATTTCTTTTATTTTGGTACAAAATTTCAGAAATTTTTTTTATTTTGGGGCAAAAAGGCAGAAATTTCCCATATTTTGGGGCAAAATGCAGAAATTCTTCTTATTTTGAAGTAAAAAGGCTGAAATTCCCTTATTTGGGGGCAAAAAAGCAGAAATTTCACTTATTTTGGGGCAAAATTGCAGAAATTTCACTTATTTCAGGGTAATAAGTCAGAAATTTTCTTTATGTTGGGGCAAAAAAGACAGAAATTCCCTTTGTTTTGTGTGGATAAAGACAGAAATTCCACATATTTAGAGGCCAAAAGCAGAAATTCCCCTTATTTTGGAGCAAAAATGAAGAAATTACCCCTTTTTATGGCAAAAAAGGTATGCATTCTTCTTATTTTCGGGCAAAAAGGCAGAAATTCCCCGTATTTTGGAGCAAAATTGCAGAAATTCCCCTTATTGGGGGGCAAAAAGGCAGAAATTCCCTATATGTTGGTGCAAAAAGACAGAAATTCTTCTTATATTGGGGCAAAACTCAGAAATTTCACTTATTTTGGGGCAAAATTGCAGAAATTTCACTGATTTCAGAAAAAAAGCAGAAATTTCCTTATTTTGAGTCAAAAAGGCAGAAATTTCTTTTATTTTGGTACAAAATTGCAGAATTTTTTTTTTTATTTTGGGGCAAAAAGGCAGAAATTTCCCATATTTTGGGGCAAAAATGCAGAAATTCCCCTTATTTTGAGGTAAAAAGGCTGAAATTCTCCTTATTTGGGGACAAAAAGGCAGAAATTTCTCTTATTTGGGGAAAAATTGCAGAAATTTCACTTATTTCAGGGTAATAAGTCAGAAATTTTTCTTATTTTGGGGCAAAAAAAGACAGAAATTCCTGTTTTTGGGATAAAATACAGAAATTTCACTTTTAGAGGCAAAAAAGCAGAAATTTCCCTTATTTTGAAGCAAAAATGAAGAAATTTCCCTTTTTTATGGCAAAAAGGTATACATTCTTCTTATTTTCGGGCAAAAAGGCAGAAATTCCCCGTATTTTGAAGCAAAATTGTAGAAATTCCTCTAATTGTGTGGCAAAAATGCAGAAATTCTTTATATGTTGGAGAAAAAAAACAGAAATTTATCTTATTTTGGGGCAAAACTCAGAAATTCCACTTAATTTGGGGAAAAATTCCAGAAATTTCCCTTATTTTGGGGCAAAATTCCAGAAATTTACATTATTTTGGGGCAAAATTGCAGAAATTTCACTTATTTTGGGGCAAAATTTCAGAAATTTCACTTATTTCAGGAAAAAAGGCAGAAATTTTCCTTATTTTGGGGCAAAAAGGCAGAAATTCCTAATATTTTGTGGCAAAAATGCAGAAATTCCCATTACTTTGAGGTAAAAAGGCTGAAATTCCCCTCATTTGGGGGCAAAAAGGTAGAAATTTTCTAAATTTTGGAGCAAAATTGCAGAAATTTCACTTATTTCAGGGTAATAAGTCAGAAATTTTCCTTATTTTGGGGCAAAAAAGACAGAAATTTTCCTTGTTTTGGGGGAAAAAGACTGAAATTTCACTTATTTAGAGGCAAAAAAGGAGAAATTCCCCTTATTTTGGAACAAAACTGCAGAAATTTCCCTAATCGTGGGGCAAAAATGCAGAAATTCCCTATATGTTGGGGCAAAAGGAAAGAAATTCTCCTTATTTTGGGGCAAAACTCAGAAATTCCACTTATTTTGCAGCAAAATTGCAGAAATTTCACTTATTTTGGGGCAAAATTGCAGAAATTTCACTTATTTTGAGGCAAAATTGCACAAATTTCATTTATTTCAGAAAAAAAGCAGAAATTTGATTATTTAAGAGCAAAAAGGCAGAAATTACTTTTATTTTGGTACAAAATTGAAGAAATTTTTCTTATTTTGGGGCAAAAAGGCAGAAATTTTTTATATTTTGGGGCAAAAAAGCAGAATTTCCCCTTATTTTGAGGTAAAAAGGCTAAAATTCTCTTATTTGGGGGCAAAAAAGCAGAAATTTCACTTATTTTGGGGCAAAATTGCAGAAATTTCACTTATTTCAGGGAAAAAATTCAAAAATTTTCCTTATTTTGCGGCAAAATTTCAGAAATTTCACTTATTTCAGGGTAATAAGTCAGAAATTTTCCTTATTTTTGGACAAAAAAGACAGAAATTCCCTTTGTTTTGGGGGAAAAAACAGAAATTCCACTTATTTAGAGGCAAAAAAGCAGAAATTCCCCTTAATTTTGAGCAAAACTGCAGAAATTTCCCTAATTGTGTGGCAAAAAGGCAGAAATTCCCTATATGTTAGGGCAAAAAGACAGAAATTCTCCTTATTTTGGGGCAAAACTCAGAAATTCCACTTATTTTGGGGCAAAATTCCAGAAATTTCACTTATTTTGGGGCAAAATTGCAGAAATTTCACTTATTTTGGGGCAAAATTGCAGAAATTTCATTTATTTCAGAAAAATAGCAGATTTTTTTATTTGGGGGCAAAAAGGCAGAAATTTCTTTTATTTTGGTACAAAATTTCAGAAATTTTTTTTAATTTGGGGCAAAAATTCAGAAATTTCTCATATTTTGGGGCAAAATTCAGAAATTCTTCTTATTTTGAAGTAAAAAGGCTGAAATTCCCTTATTTGGGGGCAAAAAAGCAGAAATTTCACTTATTTTGGGGCAAAATTGCAGAAATTTCACTTATTTCAGGGTAATAAGTCAGAAATTTTCTTTATGTTGGGGCAAAAAAGACAGAAATTCCCTTTGTTTTGGGGGGATAAAGACAGAAATACCACTTATTTAGAGTCAAAAAGCAGAAATTCCCCTTATTTTGGAGCAAAAATGAAGAAATTTCCCTTTTTTATGGCAAAAAAGGTATGCATTCTTCTTATTTTTGGGCAAAAAGGCAGAAATTCCCCGTATTTTGGAGCAAAATTGCAGAAATTCCCCTAATTGGGGGGCAAAAAGGCAGAAATTCCCTATATATTGGGGCAAAAAGACAGAAATTCTTCTTATATTGGGGCAAAACTCAGAAATTTCACTTATTTTGGGGCAAAATTGCAGAAATTTCACTTATTTCAGAAAAAAAAGCAGAAATTTCCTTATTTTGAGTCAAAAAGGCAGAAATTTCTTTTATTTTGGTACAAAATTGCAGAATTTTTTTTTATTTTGGGGCAAAAAGGCAGAAATTTCCCATATTTTGGGGCAAAAATGCAGAAATTCCCCTTATTTTGAGGTAAAAAGGCTGAAATTCTCCTTATTTGGGGGCAAAAAGGCAGAAATTTCTTTTATTTGGGGAAAAAGTGCAGAAATTTCACTTATTTCAGGGTAATAAGTCAGAAATTTTCCTTATTTGGGGCAAAAAAGACAGAAATTCCCTTTGTTTTGGGGATAAAATACAGAAATTTCACTTATTTAGAGGCAAAAAAGCAGAAATTCCCCTTATTTTGAAGCAAAAATTAAGAAATTTCCCTTTTTTATGGCAAAAAGGTATACATTCTTCTTATTTTTGGGCAAAAAGGCAGAAATTCCCCGTATTTTGAAGCAAAATTGTAGAAATTCCTCTAATTGTGGGGCAAAAATTCAGAAATTCCCTATATGTTGGAGCAAAAAGACAGAAATTCTTCTTAATTTGGGGCAAAACTCAGAAATTCCACTTAATTTAGGGCAAAATTCCAGAAATTTCCCTTATTTTGGGGCAAAATTTCAGAAATTTCACTTATTTCAGGGAAAAAAGGCAGAAATTTTCCTTATTTTGGGGCAAAAAGTCAGAAATTCCTAATATTTTGTGGCAAAAATGCAGAAATTCCCCTTATTTTGAGGTAAAAAAGCTGAAATTCCCCTTATTAGGGGTCAAAAATTCAGAAATTTTCTTTATTTTGGAGCAAAATTGCAGAAATTTCACTTATTTCAGGGTAATAAGTCAGAAATTTTCCTTATTTTGGGGCAAAAAAGACAGAAATTTCCTTTGTTTAAGGATAAAAAGACTGAAATTTCACTTATTTAGAGGCAAAAAAGCAGAAATTCCCCTTATTTTGGAACAAAACTGCAGAAATTTCCCTAATCGTGGGGCAAAAAGGCAGAAATTCCCTATATTTTGGGGCAAAAGGACAGAAATTCTCCTTATTTTGGGGCAAAACTCAGAAATTCCACTTATTTTGGGGCAAAATTGAGGAAATTTCACTTATATCACTTATTTTGAGGCAAAATTGTAGAAATTTCATTTATTTCAGAAAAAAAGCAGAAATTTGCTTATTTGTAGGACAAAAAGGCAGAAATTACTTTTATTTTGGTACAAAATTGAAGAAATTTTTCTTATTTTGGGGCAAAAAAGCAGAATTTCCCCTTATTTTGAGGTTAAAAGGCAGAAATTTCCCATATTTTAAGACAAAAATGCAGAAAGTCTCTTTATTTTGAGGTAAAAAGGCTGAAATTCCCCTTATTTGGGGGCAAAAAGGCAGAAATTTCCTTTATTTTGGGGCAAAATTGCAGAAATTTCACTTATTTCAGGGTAATAAGTCAGAAATTTTCCTTATTTTTGGACAAAAAAGACAGAAATTCCCTGTGTTTTGAAGGAAAAAACAGAAATTCCACTTATTTAGAGGCAAAAAAGCAGAAATTCCCCTTATTTTGGAGCAAAACTGCAGAAATTTCTCTAATTGTGGGGCAAAATACCAGAAATTTCACTTATTTTTGGGCAAAATTGCAGAAATTTTACTTATTTTGGGGCAAAATTGCAGAAATTTCATTTATTTCAGAAAAATAGCAGATTTTCTTATTTGGGGGCAAAAAGGCAGAAATTTCTTTTATTTTGGTACAAAATTGCAGAAATTTTTCTTATTTTGGGGCAAAAAGGCAGAAATTTCCCATATTTTGGGGCAAAATGCAGAAATTCCCCTTATTTTGAGGTAAAAAGGCTGAAATTCCCTTATTTGGGGGCAAAAAAGCAGAAATTTCACTTATTTTGGGGCAAAATTGCAGAAATTTTACATATTTCAGGGAAAAAAGTCAGAAATTTTCCTTATGTTGGGGCAAAAAAGACAGAAATTCCCTTTGTTTTGGGGGAAAAAAAACAGAAATTCCACTTATTTAGAGGCAAAAGGCAGAAATTCCCTTTAATTTGGAGCAAAAATGAAGAAATTTCCCTTTTTTATGGCAAAAAAGGTATGCATTCTTCTTAATTTTTGGGAAAAAAGGCAGAAATTCCCCGTATTTTGGAGCAAAATTGCAGAAATTCCCCTATTGGGGGACAAAAGCCCGAAATTCCCTATATGTTGGGGCAAAAAGACAGAAATTCTTCTTATTTTGGGGCAAAACTCAGAAATTTCACTTATTTTGGGGCAAAATTGCAGAAATTTCACGTATTTCAGAAAAAAAAAGCAGAAATTTCTTTTATTTTGGTACAAAATTGCAGAAATTTTTTTTATTTTGGGGCAAAAAGAAAGAAATTTCCCATATTTTGGGGGAAAATGCAGAAATTTCCCTTATTTTGAGGTAAAAAGGCTGAAATGCTCCATATTTGGGGGCAAAAAGGCAGAAATTTCTCTTATTTGGGGCAAAATTGCCGAAATTTCACTTATTTCAGGGTAATAAGTCAGAAATTTTCCTTATTTTGGGGCAAAAAAGACAGAAATTCCCTTTGTTTTGGGGATAAAATACAGAAATTTCACCTATTTAGAGGCAAAAAAGCAGAAATTCCCCTTATTTTGGAGCAAAAATGAAGAAATTTCCCTTTTTTATGGCAAAAAGGTATACATTCTTCTTATTTTCGGGCGAAAAGGCAGAAATTCCCCGTATTTTCGAGCAAAATTGTAGAAATTCCCCTAATTGTGGGGCAAAAAGGCAGAAATTCCCTATATGTTGGAGCAAAAAGACAGAAATTCTTCTTATTTTGGGGCAAAACTCAGAAATTCCACTTAATTTGGGGCAAAATTCCAAAAATTTCCCTTATTTTGGGGCAAAATTGCATAAATTTCACTTATTTTTGGGCAAAATTTCAGAAATTTCACTTATTTTGGGGCAAAATTTTAGAAATTTCACTTATTTCAGAAAAAAAAGGCAGAAATTTTCCTTATTTTGGGGCAAAAAGGCAGAAATTCCTAATATTTTGTGGCAAAAATTCAGAAATTCCCCTTATTTTGAGGTAAAAAAGCTGAAATTCCCCTTATTTGGGGGCAAAAAGGCAAAAATTTTCCTTATTTTGGGGCAAAATTGCAGACATTTCACTTATTTCAGGGTAATAAGTCAGAAATTTTCCTTATTTTGGGGCAAAAAAGACAGAAATTCCCTTTGATTTGGGGGAAAAAGACTGAAATTTCACTTATTTAGAGGCAAAAAAGCAGAAATTCCCCTTATTTTGAAACAAAACTGCAGAAATTTCCCAAATCGTGGGGCAAAAAGGCAGAAATTCCCTATATGTTAAGGCAAAAGAACAGAAATTCTTTTTATTTTGGGGCAAATCTCAGAAATTCCACATATTTTGGGGCAACATTACAGAAATTACCCTTATTTTGGAACAATATTGCAGAAATTTCACTTATTTTGGGGCAAAATTGCTGAAATTTTTCTTATTTTGGGCAAAAAGGCAGAAATTTCCCATATTTTGGGTCAAAAATGCAGAAATTCCCCTTATTTTGAGGTAAAAAGGCTGAAATTCCCCTTATTTGGGAACAAAAATTAAGAAATTCCCCTTATTTTGGGGCAAAAAGCAGACATTTCTTTTATTTTGGGGAAAAATTTTAGAAATTTAACTTATTTCAGGGCAAAAGTCAGAAATTTTCTTTATTTTGGGGCAAAAACGCAGAAATTCCTAATATTTTGTTGCAAAAATGCAGAAATTCTCCTTCTTTTGAGGTAAAAAGACTGAAATTCTCCTTATTTGGGGGCAAAAAAGCAGAAATTTCCCTTATTTTTGGGCAAAATTGCAGAAATTTCACTTATTTCAGGGTAATAAATCAGAAATTTTCCTTATTTTGGGGCAAAAAAGACAGAAATTCCCTTTATTTGGGGGAAAAATACAGAAATTCCATTTATTTAGAGGAAAAAAATCAGAAATTCCCCTTATTTTGTGGCAAAAAGCAGACATTTCCCTTATTTTGGGGAAAAATTTAGAAATTTAACTTATTTCTGGGCAAAAGGTCAGAAATTTTTTTTATTTTGGGCAAAAAGGCAGAAATTCCTAATATTTTGTGGCAAAAATGCAGAAATTCCACTTATTTTGAGGTAAAAAGCTGAAATTCCCCTTATTTGGGGGCAAAAAGGCAGAAATTTCCCTTATTTTGGGGCAAAATTGTAGAAATTTCACTTATTTCAGAATAATAAATCAGAAATTTTCCTTATTTTGGGGCAAAAAAGACAGAAATTTTTTTTGTTTGGGGGAAAAAGACAGATATTCCACTTATTTAGAGGCCAAAAATCAGAAATTCCTCTTATTTTGGAAAAAAATTGCAGAAATTTCCCTTTTTTATGGCAAAAAGGTATGAATTCTTCTTATTTTCGGGCAAAAAGGCAGAAATTCCCCGTATTTTGGAGCAAAATTGCAGAAATTCCCCTAATTGTGGGGCAAAAAGGTAGAAATTCCCTATATGTTGGAGCAAAAATACAGAAATTCTCTTTAATTTGGGGCAAAACTCGAACATTCCACTTATTTTGGGGCAAAATTTTAGAAATTTCTCTTATTTTGGGGCAAAATTGCAGAAATTTCACTTATTTCAGGGAAAAAAACAGAAATTTTCTTATTTTGGGGCAAAAAGGCAGAAATTTTCCTTATTTTGAGGTAAAAAGTCTGTAATTCCCCTTATTTTGGGGCAAAAAGGCAGAAATTTCCCTTATTTTGGGGCAAAATTGCAGAAATTTCACTTATTTCAAGGTAATAAGTCAGAAATTTTCCTTATTTTGGGGCAAAAAAAACAGAAATTCCCTTTGTTTTGGGGGAAAAAGACAGAAATTCCACTTATTTAGAGGCAAAAAAGCAGAAATTCCCCTCATTTTGGAGCAAAAATGAAAAAATTTCCATTTTATGGCAAAAAGTTATGCATTCTTCTTATTTTTGGACAAAAAGGCAGAAATTCGCCGTATTTTGGAGCAAAATTGCAGAAATTCCCCAAATTGTGGGGCAAAAAGGCAGAAATTCCCTATATGTTGGGGCAAAAAGACAGAAATTCTACTTATTTTGGGGCAAAACTCAGAAATTACACTTATTTTGGGGCAAAATTACAGAAATTTCCCTTATTTTGAGGCAAAATTGCAGAAATTTCACTTATTCTGGGGCAAAATTTTAGAAATTTCACTTATTTCAGAAAAAAAAGGCAGAAATTTTCCTTATTTTGGGGCAAAAAGGCAGAAATTCCTAATATTTTGTGGCAAAAATTCAGAAATTCCCCTTATTTTGAGGTAAAAAAGCTGAAATTCCCCTTATTTGGGGGCAAAAAGGCAAAAATTTTCCTTATTTTGGGGCAAAATTGCAGACATTTCACTTATTTCAGGGTAATAAGTCAGAAATTTTCCTTATTTTGGGGCAAAAAAGACAGAAATTCCCTTTGATTTGGGGGAAAAAGACTGAAATTTCACTTATTTAGAGGCAAAAAAGCAGAAATTCCCCTTATTTTGAAACAAAACTGCAGAAATTTCCCAAATCGTGGGGCAAAAAGGCAGAAATTCCCTATATGTTAAGGCAAAAGAACAGAAATTCTTTTTATTTTGGGGCAAATCTCAGAAATTCCACATATTTTGGGGCAACATTACAGAAATTACCCTTATTTTGGAACAATATTGCAGAAATTTCACTTATTTTGGGGCAAAATTGCTGAAATTTTTCTTATTTTGGGCAAAAAGGCAGAAATTTCCCATATTTTGGGTCAAAAATGCAGAAATTCCCCTTATTTTGAGGTAAAAAGGCTGAAATTCCCCTTATTTGGGAACAAAAATTAAGAAATTCCCCTTATTTTGGGGCAAAAAGCAGACATTTCTTTTATTTTGGGGAAAAATTTTAGAAATTTAACTTATTTCAGGGCAAAAGTCAGAAATTTTCTTTATTTTGGGGCAAAAACGCAGAAATTCCTAATATTTTGTTGCAAAAATGCAGAAATTCTCCTTCTTTTGAGGTAAAAAGACTGAAATTCTCCTTATTTGGGGGCAAAAAAGCAGAAATTTCCCTTATTTTTGGGCAAAATTGCAGAAATTTCACTTATTTCAGGGTAATAAATCAGAAATTTTCCTTATTTTGGGGCAAAAAAGACAGAAATTCCCTTTATTTGGGGGAAAAATACAGAAATTCCATTTATTTAGAGGAAAAAAATCAGAAATTCCCCTTATTTTGTGGCAAAAAGCAGACATTTCCCTTATTTTGGGGAAAAATTTAGAAATTTAACTTATTTCTGGGCAAAAGGTCAGAAATTTTTTTTATTTTGGGCAAAAAGGCAGAAATTCCTAATATTTTGTGGCAAAAATGCAGAAATTCCACTTATTTTGAGGTAAAAAGCTGAAATTCCCCTTATTTGGGGGCAAAAAGGCAGAAATTTCCCTTATTTTGGGGCAAAATTGTAGAAATTTCACTTATTTCAGAATAATAAATCAGAAATTTTCCTTATTTTGGGGCAAAAAAGACAGAAATTTTTTTTGTTTGGGGGAAAAAGACAGATATTCCACTTATTTAGAGGCCAAAAATCAGAAATTCCTCTTATTTTGGAAAAAAATTGCAGAAATTTCCCTTTTTTATGGCAAAAAGGTATGAATTCTTCTTATTTTCGGGCAAAAAGGCAGAAATTCCCCGTATTTTGGAGCAAAATTGCAGAAATTCCCCTAATTGTGGGGCAAAAAGGTAGAAATTCCCTATATGTTGGAGCAAAAATACAGAAATTCTCTTTAATTTGGGGCAAAACTCGAACATTCCACTTATTTTGGGGCAAAATTTTAGAAATTTCTCTTATTTTGGGGCAAAATTGCAGAAATTTCACTTATTTCAGGGAAAAAAACAGAAATTTTCTTATTTTGGGGCAAAAAGGCAGAAATTTTCCTTATTTTGAGGTAAAAAGTCTGTAATTCCCCTTATTTTGGGGCAAAAAGGCAGAAATTTCCCTTATTTTGGGGCAAAATTGCAGAAATTTACTTATTTCAAGGTAATAAGTCAGAAATTTTCCTTATTTTGGGGCAAAAAAAACAGAAATTCCCTTTGTTTTGGGGGAAAAAGACAGAAATTCCACTTATTTAGAGGCAAAAAAGCAGAAATTCCCCTTATTTTGGAGCAAAAATGAAGAAAATTTCCATTTTATGGCAAAAAGTTATGCATTCTTCTTATTTTCGGACAAAAAGGCAGAAATTCGCCGTATTTTGGAGCAAAATTGCAGAAATTTCCCAAATTGTGGGGCAAAAAGGCAGAAATTCCCTATATGTTGGGGCAAAAAGACAGAAATTCTCCTTATTTTGGGGCAAAACTCAGAAATTACACTTATTTTGGGGCAAAATTACAGAAATTTCCCTTATTTTGAGGCAAAATTGCAGAAATTTCACTTATTCTGGGGCAAAGTTGCAGAAATTTCACTTATTTCAGGGAAAAAAACAGAAATTTTCTTATTTTGAGGCAAAAAGGCAGAAATTTTTTATTTTGGTACAAAATTGCAGAAATTTTTCTTATTTTGAAGCAAAAAGGCAGAAATTTCCCATATTTTGGGGCAAAAATCCAGAAATTCTTCTTATTTTGAGGTAAAAAGGCTGTAATTCCCCTTATTTGGGAGCAAAAAGGCAGAAATTTCTTTTATTTTGGGGCAAAATTGCAGAAATTAAACTTATTTCAGGGAAAAAAGCAGAAATTTTCTTATTTTGGGGCAAAAAGGCAGACATTTCTATTATTTTTGTACAAAATTGCAGAAATTTTTTTTATTTTGGGCAAAAAGGCAGAAATTTCCCATATTTTGGGTCAAAAATGCAGAAATTTCCCTTATTTTGAGGTAAAAAGGCTGAAATTCCCCTTATTTGGGGGCAAAAATTAAGAAATTCCCTTTATTTGGGGGAAAAAAGCAGACAATTCTCTTATTTTGGGGAAAAATTTTAGAAATTTAACTTATTTCAGGGCAAAAAGTCAGAAATTTTTTTTATTTGGACAAAAAGGCAGAAATTCCTAATATTTTGTGGCAAAAAAGCAGAAATTCCCCTTATTTTGGGGTAAAAACCTGAAATTCCTTTTATTTGGGGGAAAAAGGCAGAAATTTCCCTTATTTTGAGGCAAAATTGCAGAAATTTCACTTATTTCAGGGTAATAAGTCAGAAATTTTCTTTATTTTGGGGCAAAAAAGACAGAAATTCCCTTTGTTTTGGGGGAAAAAGACAGAAATTCCACTTATTTAGAGGCAAAAAGCAGAAATACCCCTTATTATGGAGCAAAAATGAAGAAATTTCCCTTTTTATGGCAAAAAGGTATGCATTCTTCTTATTTTCGGGCAAAAAGGCAGAAATTCCCCGTATTTTGGAGCAAAATTGCAGAAATTCCCCTAATTGTGGGGCAAAAAGGTAGAAATTCCCTATATGTTGGAGCAAAAATACAGAAATTCTCTTTATTTTGGGGCAAAACTCGAACATTCCACTTATTTTGGGGCAAAATTTTAGAAATTTCCCTTATTTTGGGGCAAAATTGCAGAAATTTCACTTATTTCAGGGAAAAAAACAGAAATTTTCTTATTTTGGGGCAAAAAGGCAGAAATTTTCCTTATTTTGAGGTAAAAAGTCTGTAATTCCCCTTATTTTGGGGCAAAAAGGCAGAAATTTCCCTTATTTTGGGGCAAAATTGCAGAAATTTCACTTATTTCAAGGTAATAAGTCAGAAATTTTCCTTATTTTGGGGCAAAAAAAACAGAAATTCCCTTTGTTTTGGGGGAAAAAGACAGAAATTCCACTTATTTAGAGGCAAAAAAGCAGAAATTCCCCTCATTTTGGAGCAAAAATGAAAAAATTTCCATTTTATGGCAAAAAGTTATGCATTCTTCTTATTTTTGGACAAAAAGGCAGAAATTCGCCGTATTTTGGAGCAAAATTGCAGAAATTCCCCAAATTGTGGGGCAAAAAGGCAGAAATTCCCTATATGTTGGGGCAAAAAGACAGAAATTCTCCTTATTTTGGGGCAAAACTCAGAAATTACACTTATTTTGGGGCAAAATTACAGAAATTTCCCTTATTTTGAGGCAAAATTGCAGAAATTTCACTTATTCTGGGGCAAAGTTGCAGAAATTTCACTTATTTCAGGGAAAAAAGCAGAAATTTTCTTATTTTGAGGCAAAAAGGCAGAAATTTTTTATTTTGGTACAAAATTGCAGAAATTTTTCTTATTTTGAAGCAAAAAGGCAGAAATTTCCCATATTTTGGGGCAAAAATCCAGAAATTCTTCTTATTTTGAGGTAAAAAGGCTGTAATTCCCCTTATTTGGGGGCAAAAAGGCAGAAATTTCTTTTATTTTGGGGCAAAATTGCAGAAATTTAACTTATTTCAGGGAAAAAAGCAGAAATTTTCTTATTTTGGGGCAAAAAGGCAGACATTTCTTTTATTTTTGTACAAAATTGCAGAAATTTTTCTTATTTTGGGCAAAAAGGCAGAAATTTCCCATATTTTGGGTCAAAAATGCAGAAATTTCCCTTATTTTGAGGTAAAAAGGCTGAAATTCCCCTTATTTGGGGGCAAAAATTAAGAAATTCCCTTTATTTGGGGGAAAAAAGCAGACAATTCTCTTATTTTGGGGAAAAATTTTAGAAATTTAACTTATTTCAGGGCAAAAAGTCAGAAATTTTTTTTATTTGGACAAAAAGGCAGAAATTCCTAATATTTTGTGGCAAAAAAGCAGAAATTCCCCTTATTTTGGGGTAAAAACCTGAAATTCCTTTTATTTGGGGGAAAAGGCAGAAATTTCCCTTATTTTGAGGCAAAATTGCAGAAATTTCACTTATTTCAGGGTAATAAGTCAGAAATTTTCCTTATTTTGGGGCAAAAAAGACAGAAATTCCCTTTGTTTTGGGGGAAAAAGACAGAAATTCCACTTATTTAGAGGCAAAAAGCAGAAATACCCCTTATTATGGAGCAAAAATGAAGAAATTTCCCTTTTTATGGCAAAAAGGTATGCATTCTTCTTATTTTCGGGCAAAAAGGCAGATATTCCCCGTATTTTGGAGCAAAATTGCTGAAATTCCCCTAATTGTGGGGCAAAAAGGCAGAAATTCCCTATATGTTGGGGCAAAAAGACAGAAATTCTCATTATTTTGGGGAAAAACTCAGAAATTCCACTTATTTTGGGGCAAAATTGAAGAAATTTCACTTATTTCAGGAAAAAAAAAGAAATTTTCTTATTTTAAGGCAAAAAGGCAGAAATTTCCCATATTTTAGGGCAAAAATGCAGAAATTCCTCTTATTTTGAGGTAAAAAGGCTGAAATTCCCCTTATTTGGGGGCAAAAAGGCAGAAATTTCCCATATTTTGGAGCAAAAATCCAGAAATTCCCCTTATTTTGAGGTAAAAAGGCTGAAATTCCCCTTATTTGGGGGCAAAAAGGCAGAAATTTCTCTTATTTTGGGGCAAAATTGCAGAAATTTAACTTATTTCAGGGAAAAAAAGCAGAAATTTTCTTATTTTGGTAAAAAAGGCAGAAATTTCTTTTGTTTTGGTACAAAATTGCAGAAATTTTTCTTATTTTGGGCAAAAAGTCAGAAATTTTCCATATTTTGGGTCAAAAATGCAGAAATTCCCCTTATTTTGAGGTAAAAAGGCTGAAATTTCCCTTATTTGGTGGCAAAAAGTAAGAAATTCCCCTTATTTGGGCCAAAAAGCAGACATTTCCCTTATTTTGGGGAAAAATTTTAGAAATTTTCCTTATTTTGGGCAAAAAGGCAGAAATTCCTAATATTTTGTGGCAAAAATTCAGAAATTCCCCTTATTTTGAGGTAAAAAGCTGAAATTCCCCTTATTTGGGGGCAAAAAGGCAGAAATTTCCCTTATTTTGGGGCAAAATTGTAGAAATTTCACTTATTTCAGAATAATAAATCAGAAATTTTCCTTATTTTGGGGCAAAAAAGACAGAAATTTTTTTTGTTTGGGGGAAAAAGACAGATATTCCACTTATTTAGATGCCAAAAATCAAAATTCCCCTTATTTTGGAGCAAAATTGCAGAAATTTCCCTTTTTTATGGCAAAAAGGTTTGAATTCTTCTTATTTTCGGTCAAAAAGGCAGAAATTCCCCGTATTTTGGAGCAAAATTGCAGAAATTCCCCTAATTGTGGGGCAAAAAAGTAGAAATTCCCTATATGTTGGAGCAAAAATACAGAAATTCTCTTTATTTTGGGGCAAAACTCGAACATTCCACTTATTTTGGGGCAAAATTCCAGAAATTTCCCTTATTTTGGGGCAAAATTGCAGAAATTTCACTTATTTCAGGGAAAAAAACAGAAATTTTCTTATTTTGGGGCAAAAAGGCAGAAATTTTCCTTATTTTGTGGTAAAAAGTCTGTAATTCCCCTTATTTTGGCGCAAAAAGGCAGAAATTTCCCTTATTTTGGGGCAAAATTGCAGAAATTTCACTTATTTCAAGGTAATAAGTCAGAAATTTTCCTTATTTTGGGGCAAAAAAAACAGAAATTCCCTTTATTTTGAGGTAAAAAGGCTGAAATTCCCCTTATTTGGGGGCAAAAAGGCAGAAATTTCTCTTATTTTGGGGCAAAATTGCAGAAATTTAACTTATTTCAGGGAAAAAAAGCAGAAATTTTCTTATTTTGGGGCAAAAAGGCAGAAATTTCTTTTATTTTGTTACAAAATTGCAGAAATTTTTCTTATTTTGGGCAAAAAGTTAGAAATTTCCCATCTTTTGGGTCAAATATGAAGAAATTCCCCTTATTTTGAGGTAAAAAGTCTGAAATTTCCCTTATTTGGTGGCAAAAAGTAAGAAATTCCCCTTATTTGGGCCAAAAAGCAGACATTTCACTTATTTTGGGGAAAAATTTTAGAAATTTAACTTATTTCAGGGCAAAAAGGCAGAAATTCCTAATATTTTGTGGCAAAAATGCAGAAATTTCCCTTATTTTGAGGTAAAAAACTGAAATTCCCCTTATTTGGGGGCAAAAAGGCAGAAATTTCCCTTATTTTGGGGCAAAATTGCAGAAATTTCACTTATTTCAGGGTAATAAGTCAGAAATTTTCCTTATTTTGGGGCAAAAAAGACAGAAATTCCTTTTGTTTTGGGGGAAAAAGACAGAAATTCCACTTATTTAGTGGCAAAAAAGCAGAAATTCTCCTTATTTTGGAGCAAAAATGAAGAAAATTCCGTTTTTATGGCAAAAAGGTATGAATTCTTCTTATTTTCGGCAAAAAGGCAGATATTCCCCGTATTTTGGAGCAAAATTGCTGAAATTCCCCTAATTGTGGGGCAAAAAGGCAGAAATTCCCTATATGTTGAGGCAAAAATACAGAAATACTCTTTATGTTGGGGCAAAACTCAGAAATTCCACTAAGTTTGGGGCAAAATTT
The DNA here is from genome assembly GCF_963924665.1 of Micromys minutus. NCBI lineage: Eukaryota > Metazoa > Chordata > Mammalia > Rodentia > Muridae > Micromys > Micromys minutus. The sequence goes on from NW_027667262.1 coordinate 2,335,311, forward strand.
CAGAAATTTCACTTACTTCAGGGAAAAAAGGCAGAAATTATCCTTAATTTGGGGCAAAAAGGCAGAAATACCTAATATTTTGTGGCAAAAATGCAGAAATTCCCTTTATTTTGAGGTAAAAAAGGTGAAATTCCCCTTATTTGTGGACAAAAATGCAAAAATTTTCCTTATTTTTGTGCAAAATTGCAGAAATTTCACTTATTTCAGGGTAATAAGTCAGAAATTTTTCTTATTTTGGTGCAAAAAAGACAGAAAATCCCTTTGTTTTGGGGGAAAAAGACAGAAATTCCACTTATTTAGTGGCAAAAAAGCAGAAATTCCCCTTATTTTGAAGCAAAAATGAAGAAATTTCCCCTTTTTAAGGCAAAAAGGTATGCATTCTTCTTATTTTCGGGCAAAAAGGCAGAAAATCCCCGTATTTTAAAGCAAAATTGCAAAAATTCCCCTAATTGTGGGGGAAAAATGCAGAAATTCCCTATATGTTGGGGCAAAAAGACAGAAATTCACCTTATTTTGGGGCAAAATTCAGAAATTCCACTTATTTTGGGGCAACATTCCAGAAATTTCCCTTATTCTGGGGAAAAATTGCAGAAATTTCACTTCTTTTGGGCAAAATTGAAGAAATTTCACTTATTTCAGGGAAAAAAAAGAAATTTTGTTATTTTGTGGCAAAAAGGCAGAAATTCCCCTTATTTTGAGGTAAAAATGCTGAAATTCCCCTTATTTGGGGGCAAAAAGGCAGAAATATCCCTTATTTTAGGGCAAAATTGCAGAAATTTCACTTATTTCAGGGTAATAAGTCAGAAAATCCCCGTAATTTGGGGCAAAAAAGACAGAAAGTCCCTTTGTTTTTGGGGAAAAAGACAGAAATTTCACATATTTAGATGCAAAAAGGCAGATATTTCCTTTATTTTGGAGCAACAAATATGAAATTTCCCTTTTTATGGCAAAAAGGTATGCATTCCCATTATTTTCGGGCAAAAAGGCAGAAATTCCCCGTATTTCGGAGCAAAATTGCAGAAATTCCCCTAAATTTGGGGAAAAAGGCAGAAGTTCCCTTTATTTTGGGGCAAAAATCATAAATTCCTCTTATTTTGGGGCAAAATTCAAGAAATTTCCTTTATTTTGGGGCAAAATTGCAGGAATTTACCTTATTTGGGGCAAAATTGCAGAAATTTTTCTTATTTGGGGCAAAATTGCAGAAATTTCACTTATTTTCAGGTAAAAAGGCTGAAATTTCCTTTATTTTGGGGCAAAAAGAGAGAAATTCCCCTTATTTTGGGGCAAAATTGCAGAAATTTCCCTTATTATTGGGAAAAATTGCAGAAATTTTCTTTATTTTAGGGCAAAATTGCAGAAATTTCACTTATTTCAGAGAAAAAAAGCAAAAATTTTTCTTATTTGGGGCAAAAAGGTGGAAATTCCCATTATTTTGTGGCAAAAAGGCAGAAATTCACCTTATTTTGGGGTAAAATTGCAGAAATTTCACATATTTCTGGGCAAAAAGGCGAAAATTTCCCTTATTTTGGGGCAAAATTGCAGAAATTTCACTTAATTCAGGGTAATAAGTCAGAAATTCTACTTATAGTGAGGCAAAAACACAGAAATTCCCTTTGTTTTGAGGGAAAAAAACATAAATTCCACTTATTTAGAGGCAAAAAGGCAGAAATTTCCCTTATTTGGAGCAAAAATGAAGAAATTTCCCTTTTTTATGGCAAAAAGTTATGCATTTCTCTTTTTTTGGGCAAAAAGGCAGAAATTCCTCGTATTTTAGAGCAAAATTGCAAAAATTTCCCTAGTTGTGGGGCAAAAAGACAGAAATTCCCTATATGTTGGGGCAAAAAGACAGAAATTATTTTTATTTTGGGGCAAAACTCAGAAATTCCACTTATTTTGGGGCAAAATTCCAGAAATTTCCCTTATTTTGGGGCAAAATTGCAGAAATTTCACTTTTTTGGGGGCAAAATTGCAGAAATTTCACTTATTTCAGGGAAAAAAGGCAGAAATTATCTTTATTTTGGGGCAAAAAGGCAAAAATTCCTAATATTTTGTGGCAAAAATGCAGAAATTCTCCTTATTTTGAGGTAAAAAAGCTGAAATTCCCCTTATTTTGGGGCAAAAATGCAGAAATTTTCCTTATTTTGGGGCAAAATTGCAGAAATTTCACTTATTTCAGGGTAATAAGTCAGAAATTTTCTTTATTTTGGGGCAAAAAAGGCAGAAAATTCCTTTTTTTTGGGGAAAAAGACAGAAATTCCAATTATTTAGAGGCAAAAAAGCAGAAATTCCCTTTATTTTGGAGCAAAAATGAAGAAATTTCCCTTTTTAAGGCAAAAAGTTATGCATTCTTCTTATTTTCGGGCAAAAATGCAGAAATTCCTCGTATTTTGGAGCAAAATTGCAGAAATTCTCCTAATTCTGGGGCAAAAATGCAGAAATTCCATATATGTTGGGGCAAAAAGACAGAAATTCTACTTATTTTGGGGAAAAACTAAGATATTCCATTTATTTTGGGGCAAAATTCCAGAAATTTCCATTATTCTGGGGCAAAATTGCTGAAATTTCACTTATTTTGGGGCAAAATTGCAGAAATTTTAATTATTTCAGGGAAAAAAGGCAGAAATTTTTCTTATTTTTAGGCAAAAAGGCAGAAATTCCCTTTATTTTGAGGTAAAAATGCTGAAATTCCCTTTATTTGGGGGAAAAAAGGCAGAAATTTCCCTTATTTTGGGGCAAAATTGCAGAAATTTCACTTATTTTAGGGTAATAAGTCAAAAATTCCTCTTATTTTGGGGCAAAAAAGACAGAAATTCCCTTTGTTTTGGAGGAAAAAGACAGAAATTCCACTTATTTAGAGGCGAAAAGGCAGAAATTCCCCTTATTTTGGAGCAAAAATGAAGATATTTACCTTTTTATGGCAAAAAGGTATGCATTCCCCTTACTTCGGGATAAAAAACAGAAAATCCCCTTATTTTGAAGCAAAATTGCAGAAATTATCATAATTTTCAGGCAAAAAGGCAGAAATTCTTCTTATTTTGGGGCAAAAAAAGAAAGTCTCCTTTTTTTGGGAACAAACAGTCAGAAATTCCCTTTATTTTGGGGCAAGATTGCAGAAATTTCCTTTACATTGGGGCAAAATTGCAGAAATTTCCCTTATTTTGGGGCAAATTTGCAGAAATTTCACTTATTTCAGGGTAATAAGTCAGAAATTTCCCTTATTTTAGGGCAAAAAACTGAGAAATTCCCTTTGTTTTGAGGGAAAAAGACAGAAATTCCACTTATTTAGAGGCAAAAAGGCAGAAATTCCCCTTATTTTGGAGCAAAAATGAAGAAATTTCTTTTTTTATGGCAAAAAGGTATGCATTCCCATTATTTTCGGGCAAAAAGGCAGAAATTCCCCGTATTTTGGAGCACAATTTGAGAAATTCTTCTAATTTTAGGGCAAAAGGCAGAAATTCCCTTTATTTTGGGGCAAAAATCAGAAATTCCCCTTCTTTTGGGGCAAAATTCAGAAATTTTTTTTTATTTTGGGGCAAAATTGCAGGAATTTACTTATTTTGGGGCAAAATTGAAGTAATTTCCCTTATTTGGGGAAAAATTGCAGAAATTTCACTTATTTTCAGGTAAAAAAGCTGAAATTTCCTTTATTTTGGGGCAAAAAGAGAGAAATTTCCCTTATTTTGGGGCAAAATTGCAGAAATTTCCCTTATTATAGGGAAAAATTGCAGAAATTTCCCTTATTTTAGGACAAAAAGGCAGAAATTCCCCTTATTTTGGAGCAAAATTGCAGAAAATCCCCTAGACGTGGGGCAAAAGGAAAGAAATTCCCTATACGTTGGGGCAAAAAGACAGAAATTTTCCTTATTTTGGGGCAAAACTTAGAAATTCCACTTATTTTGGGGCAAAATTCCAGAAATTTTTCTTATTTCACGGCAAAAAGGCAGAAATTTCGCTTATTTTGGGGCAAAATTGCAGAAATTTCACTTATTTCAGGGTAATAAGTCAAAAATTCCCCCTTATTTTGGGGCAAAAAATACAGAAATTCCCGTTGTTTTGAAGTAAAAAGATAGAAATTCCACTTATTTAGAGGCAAAAAAAAAAGAAATTCCCCTTATTTTGGAGCAAAAATGAAGAAATTTCCCTTTTTTATGGCAAAAAGGTATGCATTTCCCTTATTTTTGGGAAAAAAGGAAGAAATTCCCTGTATTTTGGAGCAAAATTGCAGAAATTCCCCTAATTGTGGGGCAAAAGGCAGAAATTCCCTATATGTTGGGGCAAAAAGACAGAAATTCTCCCTATTTTGAGACAAAACTCAGAAATTCCAATTCTTTTGGGGCAAAATTCCAGAAATTTCCCTTATTTTGGGGAAAAATTGCAGAAATTTCACTTATTTTGGGGCAAAATTGCAGAAATTTCCCTTATTTTGGGGCAAAATTGCAGAAATTTCACTTATTTTGGGGCAAAATTGCAGTAATTTCGAATATTTCAGGGAAAAAAGGCAGAATTTTTTTTATTTTGGGGCAAAAAGGCAGAAATTCCTAATATTTTGTGGCAAAAATGCAGAAATTCCCCTTATTTTGAGATAAAAAGGCTGAAATTCCCCTTATTTGGGGGCAAAAAGGCAGAAATTTCACTTATTTAGAGGCAAAAAGACAGAAATTCTTTTTATTTTGTGGCAAAACTTAGAAATTCCACTTATTTTGGGGCAAAATTCCAGAAATTTCCCTTATTTTGGAGCAAAATTGCAGAAATTTCACTTATTTTGGGGCAAAATTGCAGAAATTTCACTTATTTCAGAGAAAAAGGCAAAAATTTTCCTTATTTTGGGGCAAAAAGTCAGAAATTCCTAATATTTTGTGGCAAAAATGCAATAATTCTCCTTATTTTGATGTAAAAAGCCTGAAATTCCCCTTATTTGGTGGCAAAGAGGCAGAAATTTCCCTTATTTTGGAGCAAAATTGGAAAAATTTCACTTATTTCAGGATAATAATTCAGAAATTCCCCTTATTTTGGGGCAAAAAAGACAGAAATTCCCTTTGTTTTGGGGGAAAAAGACAGAAATTCCACTTATTTAGAGGCAAAAAGGCAGAAATTCCCCTTATTTTGGAGCAAAAATTAAGAAATTTACCTTTTTATGGCAAAAAGGTATGCATTCCCCTTACGTTCGGGATAAAAAGCAGAAATTCCCCTTATTTTGAAGCAAAATTTCAGAAATTCTCATAATTTTCAGGCAAAAAGGCAAAAATTCTCCTTATTTTTGGGCAAAAAGACAGAAGATCTCCTGTGTTCGGGAGCAAACATCTAGAAATTCCCCTTATTTTGAGGCAAAATTGCAGAAATTTCCTTTATATTGTGGCAAAATTGCAGAAATTTCCCTTATTTTGTAGCAAAATTGCAGAAATTTCACTTACTTCAGGGTAATAAGTCAGAAATTCCCCTTATTTTGGGGCAAAAAAGAAAGAAATTCTCTTTGTTTTGGGGGAAAAAGACAGAAATTCCACTTATTCAGAGGCAAAAAGGCAGAAATTCCCTTTATTTTGGAGCAAAAATGAAGAAATTTCCCTTTTTATGGCAAAAAGGTATGCATTCCCATTATTTTCAGGCAAAAAGGCAGAAATTCCCCGTATTATAGAGCAAAATTGCAGAAAATCCCCTAATTTTGGGGCAAAAGGCAGAAATTCCCTTAATTTTGGGGAAAAATCAGAAATTCCCTTTATTTTGGGGCAAAATTCCAGAAATTTCCTTTATTTTGGGGCAAAATTGCAGGAATTTACCTTATTTTGAGGCAAAATTGCAGAAATTTCCCTTATTTGGGGCAAAATTTCAGACATTTCACTTATTTTCAGGTAAAAAGGCTGAAATTTCCTTTGTTTTGGGGCAAAAAGGAAGAAATTCCCCTTATTTTGGGGCAAAATTGCAGAAATCTCCCTTATTATGGGAAAAATTGCAAAAATTTCCCTTATTTTAGGGCAAAATTGCAAAATTTCACTTATTTCAGGGAAAAAAGGCAAAAATTTTTCTTATTTTTGGGCAAAAAGGCAGATATTCCCATTATTTTGGGGCAAAAAAGCAGAAATTCACCTTATTTAGGGGTAAAATTGCAGAAATTTCACATATTTCAGGGAAAAAAGGTAGAAATTCCCCTTATTTTGAGGCAAAAAATACAAAAATTTCCTTTGTTTTGAGGGAAAAGGACAGAAAATCCACTTATTAAGAGGGAAAAAGGCAGAAATTTCCCTTATTTTGGAGCAAAAATGAAGAAATTTCCCTTTTTTATGGCAAAAAGTTATGCATTCCCCTTATTTTCAGGCAAAAAGGCAGAAAATCCCCGTATTTTGGAGCAAAATTGCAGAAATTCCCCTAGTTGTGGGGCAGAAAGATAGAAATTCCCTATATATTGGGGCAAAAAGACAGAAATTCTCCTTATTTTGGGGCAAAACTCAGAAATTCCACTTATTTTGGGGCAAAGTTCCAGAAATTTCTCTTATTTTGGGGCAAAATTGCAGAAATTTCACTTATTTTGGGGCAAAATTGCAGAAATTTCACTTATTTCAGGGAAAAAAGGCAGAAATTTTCTTTTTTGGGGGGCAAAAAAACAGAAATTCCTAATATTTTTTGGCAAAAATGCAGAAATTCTCCTTATTTTGAGGTAAAAAGGCTGAAATTTTCCATATTTGGTGGCAAAAAGGCAAAAATTTCCCTTATTTTTGGCAAAATTGCAGAAATTTCACTTATTTCAGGGTAATAAGTTAGAAATTTTTCTTATTTTGGTGCAAAAAAGACAGAAAATCCCTTTGTTCTTGGGGAAAAAGACAGAAATTCCACTTATTTAGAGGCAAAAAAGCAGGAATTCCCCTTATTTTGAAGCAAAAATGAAGAAATTTCCCTTTTTTATGGCAAAAAGTTATGCATTCTTCTTATTTTCTGGCAAAAAGGCAGAAATTCCTCGTATTTTGGAGCAAAATTGCGGAAATTCCCCTAATTGTGGGGCAAAAATGCAGAAATTCCCTATATGTTGGGGCAAAAAGACAGAAATTCTCCTTATTTTGGGGCAAAACTCAGAAATTCCACTTATTTTGGGGCAAAATTCCAGAAATTTCACTTATTCTGGGGCAAAATTGCAGAAATTTTACTTATTTTGTGGCAAAATTGCAGAAATTTTACTTATTTCAGGGAAAAAAGGTAGAAATTTTCATTATTTTGGGTCAAAAAGGCAGGATTTCTCCTTATTTTGAGGTAAAAAGGCTGAAATTCCCCTTATTTGAGGGCAAAGAGTCAGAAATTTTCCTTATTTTGGGGCAAAATTGCAGAAATTTCACTTATTTCAGGGTAATAAGTCAGAAATTTCACTTATTTTAGGGCAAAAAAGACAGAAATTCCCTTTGTTTTGGGGGAAAAATACAGAAATTCCACTTATTGAGAAGCAAAAAGGCAGAAATTCCCCTTATTTTGTAGCAAAAATGAAGAAATTTCCCTTTTTTATGGCAAAAAGTTATGCATTCTTCTTATTTTCTGGCAAAAAGGCAGAAATTCCTCGTATTTTGGAGCAAAATTGCGGAAATTCCCCTAATTGTGGGGCAAAAATGCAGAAATTCCCTATATGTTGGGGCAAAAAGACAGAAATTCTCCTTATTTTGGGGCAAAACTCAGAAATTCCACTTATTTTGGGGCAAAATTCCAGAAATTTCACTTATTCTGGGGCAAAATTGCAGAAATTTTACTTATTTTGTGGCAAAATTGCAGAAATTTTACTTATTTCAGGGAAAAAAGGTAGAAATTTTCATTATTTTGGGTCAAAAAGGCAGGATTTCTCCTTATTTTGAGGTAAAAAGGCTGAAATTCCCCTTATTTGAGGGCAAAGAGTCAGAAATTTTCCTTATTTTGGGGCAAAATTGCAGAAATTTCACTTATTTCAGGGTAATAAGTCAGAAATTTCACTTATTTTAGGGCAAAAAAGACAGAAATTCCCTTTGTTTTGGGGGAAAAATACAGAAATTCCACTTATTGAGAAGCAAAAAGGCAGAAATTCCCCTTATTTTGTAGCAAAAATGAAGAAATTTCCCTTTTTTATGGCAAAAAGTTATGCATTCCCCTTATTTTCAGGCAAAAAGGCAGAAATTCCTTGTATTTTGGAGCAAAATTGCAGAAATTCCCCTAATTGTGGTGCAAAAAGGCAGAAATTCCCTATATGTTGGGGCAAAAAGACAGAAATTCTCTTTATTTTGGGGCAAAACTCAGAAATTCCACTTATTTTGGGGCAAAATTTCAGAAATTTCACTTACTTCAGGGAAAAAAGGCAGAAATTTTCCTTAATTTGGGGCAAAAGGCAGAAATTCCTAATATTTTGTGGCAAAAATGCAGAAATTCCCCTTATTTTGAGGTAAAAAGGGTGAAATTCCCCTTATTTGTGGACAAAAAGACAAAATTTTTCCTTATTTTTGGGCAAAATTGCAGAAATTTCACTTATTTCAGGGAAATAAGTCAGAAATTTTTCTTATTTTGGTGCAAAAAAGACAGAAAATCCCTTTGTTTTGGGGGGAAAAAGACAGAAATTCCACTTATTTAGAGGCAAAAAAGCAGAAATTCCCCTTATTTTGAAGCAAAAATGAAGAAATTTCCTTTTTTTAAGGCAAAAAGGTATGCATTCTTCTTATTTTCGGGCAAAAAGGCAGAAAATCCCCGTATTTTAAAGCAAAATTGCAAAAATTCCCCTAAATGAGGGGGAAAAATGCAGAAATTCCCTATATGTTGGGGAAAAAAGACAGAAATTCTCCTTATTTTGGGGCAAAACTCAGAAATTCCACTTATTTTGGGGCAAAATTCCAGAAATTTCCCTTATTATTAGGAAAAATTGCAGAAATTTTCTTTATTTTAGGGCAAAATTGCAGAAATTTCACTTATTTCAGAGAAAAAAAGCAAAAATTTTTCTTATTTTGGGGCAAAAAGGCGGAAATTCCCATTATTATGTGGCAAAAAGGCAGAAATTCACCTTATTTTGGGGCAAAATTGCAGAAATTTCACTTAATTCAGGGTAATAAGTCAGAAATTCCACATATATTGAGGCAAAAAAGACAAAAATTCCCTTTGTTTTGAGGGAAAAAAACATAAATTCCACTTATTTAGAGGCAAAAAGGCAGAAATTTCCCTTATTTGGAGCAAAAATAAAAAAAATTTCCCTTTTTTATGGCAAAAAGTTATGCATTTCCCTTTTTTTCAGGCAAAAAGGCAGAAATTCCTTGTATTTTGGAGCAAAATTACAGAAATTCACCTAGTTGTGGGGCAAAAAGACAGAAATTCCCTATATGTTGGGGCAAAAAGACAGAAATTCTTTTTATTTTGGGGCAAAACTCAGAAATTCCACTTATTTTGGGGCAAAATTCCAGAAATTTCCCTTATTTTGGGGCAAAATTGCAGAAATATCACTTTTTTTCGGGCAAAATTGCAGAAATTTCACTTATTTTAGGGAAAAAAGGCAGAAATTATTTTTATTTTGGGGCAAAAAACAAAAATTCCTAATATTTTGTGGCAAAAATGCAGAAATTCCCCTTATTTTGAGGTAAAAAGGCTGAAATTCCCCTTATTTTGGGGCAAAAATGCAGAAATTTTCCTTATTTTGGGGCAAAATTGCAGAAATTTCACTTATTTCAGGGTAATAAGTCAGAAATTTTCCTTATTTTGGGGCAAAAAAGGCAGAAAATCCCTTTGTTTTGGGGGAAAAAGACAGAAATTCCACTTATTTAGAGGCAAAAAAAGCAGAAATTCCCTTTATTTTGGAGCAAAAATGAAGAAATTTCCCTTTTTTAAGGCAAAAAGTTATGCATTCTTCTTATTTTCGGGCAAAAATGCAGAAATTCCTCGTATTTTGGAGCAAAATTGCAGAAATTCTCCTAATTGTGGGGCAAAAATGCAGAAATTCCCTATATGTTGGGGCAAAAAGACAGAAATTCTACTTATTTTGTGGCAAAACTAAGAAATTCCATTTATTTTGGGGCAAAATTCCAGAAATTTCCCTTATTCTGGGGCAAAATTGCAGAAATTTCACTTATTTTGGGGCAAAATTGCAGAAATTTTACTTATTTCAGGGAAAAAAGGCAGAAATTTTTCTTATTTTTAGGCAAAAAGGCAGAAATTCCCGTTATTTTGAGGTAAAAATGCTGAAATTCCCTTTATTTGGGGGAAAAGAGGCAGAAATTTCCCTTATTTTGGGGCAAAATTGCAGAAATTTCACTTATTTCAGGGTAATAAGTCAGAAATTCCCCTTATTTTGGGCAAAAAAGACAGAAATTCCCTTTGTTTTGGAGGAAAAAGACAGAAATTCCACTTATTTAGAGGCGAAAAGGCAGAAATTCCCTTTATTTTGGAGCAAAAATGAAGATATTTACCTTTTTATGGCAAAAAGGTATGCATTCCCCTTACTTCGGGATAAAAAGCAGAAAATCCCCGTATTTTGAAGCAAAATTGCAGAAATTCTCATAATTTTCAGGCAAAAAGGCAGAAATTCTTCTTATTTTGGGGCAAAAAAAGAAAATATCCTTTTTTTGGGAACAAACAGTCAGAAATTTTCTTTATTTTGGGGCAAGATTGCAGAAATTTCCATTACATTGGGGCAAAATTGCAGAAATTTCCCTTATTTTGGGGCAAATTTGCAGAAATTTCCCTTATTTCAGGGTAATAAGTCAGAAATTCCCCCTTATTTTGGGGCAAAAAATACAGAAATTCCCGTTGTTTTGGGGGAAAAAGATAGAAATTCCACTTATTTAGAGGCAAAAAAGAAGAAATTCCCCTTATTTTGGAGCAAAAATGAAGAAATTTCCCTTTTTTATGGCAAAAAGTTATGCATTTCCCTTATTTTTGGGAAAAAAGGCAGAAATTCCCCGTATTTTGGAGCAAAATTGCAGAAATTCCCCTAATTGTGGGGCAAAAGGCAGAAATTCCCTATATGTTGGGGCAAAAAGACAGAAATTCTCCTTATTTTGGGGCAAAACTCAGAAATTCCACTTCTTTTGGGGCAAAATTCCAGAAATTTCCCTTATTTTGGGGCAAAATTGCAGAAATTTCACTTATTTTGGGGCAAAATTGCAGAAATTTTACTTATTTCAGGGAAAAAAGTCAGAAATTTTCCTTATTTTAAGGCAAAAAAACAGAAATTCCTAATATTTTGTGGCAAAAATGCAGAAATTCCTCTTATTTTGAGGTAAAAAGGCTGAATTACCCTTATTTGAGGGCAAAAAGGCAGAAATTTCCCTATTTTGGGGCAAAATTGCAGAAATTTCACTTATTTCATGGTAATGAGTCAGAAATTTCCCTTATTTTGGGGCAAAAAAGAGAGAAATTCCCTTTGTTTTGTGGGGAAAAGACAGAAATTCCACTTATTTAGAGGCAAAAAGGCAGAAATTCCCCTTATTTTGGAGCAAAAATGAAGAAATTTCATTTTTAATGGCAAAAAGGTATGCATTCCTATTATTTTCGGGCAAAAAGGCAGAAATTCCCCGTATTTTGGAGCAAAATTGCAGAAAATCCCCTAATTTTGGGGCAAAAATCAGAAAATCTCTTTATTTTGGGGCAAAATTCAAGAATTTTCCTTTATTTTGGGGCAAAATTGGAGGAATTTACCTTATTTTTGGGCAAAATTGCAGAAATTTCACTTATTTGGGGCAAAATTGCAGAAATTTCACTTATTTTCAGAAAAAAGGGCTGATATTTCCTTTATTTTGGGGCTAAAAGTGAGAAATTCCTCTTATTTTCGGGCAAAATTGCAGAAATTTCTATTATTATGGGGAAAAATTGCAGAAATTTTCCTTATTTTAGTGCAAAATTGGAGAAATTTCACTTATTTCAAAGAAAAAAAGCAAAATTTTTTCTTATTTTGGGGCAAAAAGGCAGAAATTCCCATTATTATGGGGCAAAAACGCAGAAATTCGACTTATTTTGGGGTAAAATTGCAGAAATTCCCCTAATTTTGGGGGAAAAGGCAGAAATTCCCTTTATTTTGGGGCAAAAATCATAAATTCCCCTTATTTTGGGGCAAAATTCAAAAAATGTCCATTAATTTGTGGCAAAAAGGCAGAAATTCACCTTATTTTGGGGAAAAATTGCAGAAATTTCACATATTTCAGGGCAAAAAGGCAGAAATTTCCCTTATTTTGGGGCAAAATTGCAGAAATTTTACATATTTCAGTGTAATAAGTCAGAAATTCCCCTTATTTTGAGGCAAAAAATACAGAAATTCCCTTTGTTTTGAGGGAAAAAGACAGAAATTCCACTTATTTAGAGGCAAAAAGGCAGAAATTTTCCTTATTTTGGAGCAAAAATGAAAATTTCCCTTTTTTATGGCAAAAAGTTATGCATTCCCTTGATTTTCGGGAAAAAGGCAGAAATTCCCCGTATTTTGGAGCATAATTGCAGAAATTCTTCTAGTTGTGGTGCATAAAGAAAGAAATTCCCTATATGTTGTGGGAAAAGACAGAAATTCTCCTTATTTTGGGGCAAAACTCAGAATTTCCACTTATTTTGGGGCAAAATTCCAGAAATTTCCCTTTTTTGGGGCAAAATTGCAGAAATTTCACTTATTTTGGGGCGAAATTGCAGCAATTTCACTTATTTCTGGGAAAAAGGGCAGAAATTTTTCCTTATTTTGGGGCAAAAAGGCAGAAATTTCTAATAATTTGTGGCAAAAATGCAGAAATTCCCCTTATTTTGAGGTAAAAAGGCTGCAATTCCCATTATTTGGGGGCAAAAAGGCAGAAATTTCCCTTATTTTGGGGCAAAATTGCAGAAATTTCACTTATTTAGAGGCAAAAAGACAGAAATTCTTCTTATTTCGGGGCAAAACTTAGAAATTCCACTTATTTTTGGGCAAAATTCCAGAAATTTCCCTTATTTTGGGGCAAAATTGCAGAAATTTCACTAATTTTGGGGCAAAATTGCAGCAATTTCACTTATTTCACGGAAAAAAGGCACAAATTTTCCTTATTTTGGGGCAAAAAGGCAGAAATTCCTAATATTTTGTGGCAAAAATGCAGAAATTCCCCTTATTTTGAGGTAAAAAGCCTGAAATTCCCCTTATTTGGGGGCTAAGAGGCAGAAATTTCCCTTATTTTGGGGAAAAATTGCAGAAATTTTACTTATTTCAGGGAAAAAAGTTAGAAATTTTCCTTATTTTGGGTCAAAAACGCAGGAATTCCCCTTATTTTGAGGTAAAAATGCTGAAATTCCCCCTTATTTGAAGGCAAAGAGGCAGAAATTTCTTTTATTTTGGGGCAAAATTGCAGAAATTTCACTTATTTTAGGGTAATAAGTCAGAAATTCCCCTTATTTTGGGGCAAAAAAGACAGAAATTCCCTTTGTTTTGGAGGAAAAGACAGAAATTCCACTTATTTAGAGGCAAAAAGGCAGAAATTTCCCTTATTTTGGAGCAAAAATGAAGAAATTTACCTTTTTATGGCAAAAAGGTATGCATTCCACTTACTTTTGGGATAAAAAGCAGAAATTCCCCGTATTTTGAAGCAAAATTGCAGAAATTCTCATAATTTTCGGGCTAAAAGGCAGAAATTCTCCTTATTTTGGGGCAAAAAGACAGAAAATCTCCTTTTTTCGGGAGCTCACAGTCAGAAATTTTCCTTATTTTGGGGCAAAATTACAGAAATTTCCTTTACATTGGGGCAAAATTGCAGAAATTTCTCTTATTTTGGGGCAAAATTGCAGAAATTTCACTTATTTCAGGGTAATAAGTCAGAAATTCCCGTTATTTTGGAACAAAAAAAGACAGAAATTCCCTTTGTTTTGGAGGAAAAGACAGAAATTCCACTTATTTAGACGCAAAAAGGCAGAAATTTCACTTATTTTGGAGCAAAAATGAAGAAATTTACCTTTTTATGGCAAAAAGGTATGCATTCCCCTTGCTTTCGGGATAAAAAGCAGAAATTCCCCGTATTTTGAAGCAAAATTGCAGAAATTCTCATAATTTTCGGGCAAAAAGGCAGAAATTCTCCTTATTTTGGGGCAAAAAGACAGAAAATCTCCTTTTTTCGGGAGCTCACAGTCAGAAATTTTCCTTATTTTGGGGCAAAATTACAGAAATTTCCTTTACATTGGGGCAAAATTGCAGAAATTTCTCTTATTTTGGGGCAAAATTGCAGAAATTTCACTTATTTCAGGGTAATAAGTCAGAAATTCCCGTTATTTTGGAACAAAAAAAGACAGAAATTCCCTTTGTTTTGGAGGAAAAGACAGAAATTCCACTTATTTAGACGCCAAAAGGCAAAAATTTCCCTTATTTTGGAGCAAAAATGAAGAAATTTACCTTTTTATGGCAAAAAGGTATGCATCCCCCTTACTTTCGGGATAAAAAGCAGAAATTCCCCGTATTTTGAAGCAAAATTGCAGAAATTCTCATAATTTTCAGGCAAAAAGGCAGAAATTCTTCTTATTTTGGAGAAAAGACAGAAAATTTCCTTTTTCGGGAGCAAACAGTCAGAAATTTCCCTTATTTTGGAGGAAAATTGCTAAAATTTCTTTTACATTGGGGCAAAATTGCAGAAATTTTTTTTAATTTGGAGCAAAATTGCAGAAATTCCCCTTTTTGTGGGGCAAAAAGGCAGAAATTCCCTATATGTTGGGGAAAAAAGACAGAAATTCTCCTTATTTTGGGGCAAAACTCAGAAATTCCACTTATTTTTGGGCAAAATTCCAGAAACTTCCCTTATTTTGGGGAAAAATTGCAGAAATTTCACTTATTTTAGGGCAAAATTGGAGAAATTTCACTTATTTCAGGGAAAAAAGGCAGAAATTTTCCTTATTTTGGGGCAAAAATGCAGAAATTCCTAATATTTTGTGGCAAAAATGTAGAAATTCCCTTTATTTTGAGGTAAAAAGGCTGAAATTCTTTTTATTTGGGGGCAAAAAGGCAGAAATTTCTCTTATTTTGGGGCAAAAAGACAGAAATTCCTTTTATTTTGTGGCAAAAAGGCAGAAATTTCATTTATTTTGGGGCAAAATTGCAGAAATTTCACTTATTTCAGGGCATAATTCAAAAATTCCTTTTATTTTGGGGCAAAAAGACAGAAATTCCATTTATTTTTTGGTACAAAGGCAGAAATTTCACTTACTTTGAAGTAAAAAGGCAGAAATTCCTCTTATTTTGGGGCAAAAATGAAGAAATTTCTTTTTTTGTGGTAAAAGGTATACATTCCCCTTACATTCGGGATAAAAAGCAGAAATTCCCCGTATTTAGAAGCAAAATTGCAGAAATTCTCATAATTTTCGGGCAAAAAGAGAGAAATTCCCTAATTTTGGGGCAAAAGGCAGAAATTTCTTTTATTTTGGGGCCAAAATCAGAAATTCTTCTTCTTTTGGGGCAAAATTCAAGAAATTTCCTTTATTTTAGGACAAAATTACAGGAATTTACCTTATATGGGGCAAAATTGAAGAAATTTCCCTTATTTGGGGCAAAATCGCAGAAATTTCACTTATTTTCAGGTAAAAAAGCTGAAATTTCCTATATTTTGGGGCAAAAAGGGAGAAATTCCCCTTATTTTGGGGCAAAATTGCAGAAATTTTCCTTATTATTGAGAAAAATTGCAGAAATTTTCCTTATTTTAGGGCAAAATTGCAGAAATTTCACTTATTTCAGAGAAAAAAAGCAAAAATTTTTCTTATTTTGGGGCAAAAAGGCAGAAATTCTCATTAATTTGTGGCAAAAAGGCAGAAATTCACCTTATTTTGGGGTAAAATTGCAGAAATTTCA
The DNA here is from genome assembly GCF_963924665.1 of Micromys minutus. Classification (NCBI taxonomy): domain Eukaryota; kingdom Metazoa; phylum Chordata; class Mammalia; order Rodentia; family Muridae; genus Micromys; species Micromys minutus. Next base: position 2,351,056 of record NW_027667262.1, read on the forward strand.
CATATTTCAGGACAAAAAGCAGAAATTTCCCTTATTTTGGGGCAAAATTGCAAAAATTTCACTTATTTCAGTGTAATAAGTCAGAAATTCCCCTTATGTTGAGGCAAAAGAGACAGAAATTTCCTTTGTTTTGAGGGAAAAAGACAGAAATTCCACTTATTTAGAGGCAAAAAGGCAGAAATTTCTCTTATTTTGGAGCAAAAATGAAGAAATTTCCCTTTTTTATGGCAAAAAGTTATGCATTCCCCTTATTTTCGAACAAACAGGCAGAAATTCCTCGGATTTTGGAGCATAATTGCAGAAATTCCCCTTGTTGTGGTGCAGAAAGACAGAAATTCCCTATATGTTGGAGAAAAAAGACAGAAATTCTCCTTATTTTGGGGCAAAACTCAGAAATTCCACTTATTTTGAAGCAAAATTCTAGAAATTTCCCTTTTTTTGGAACAAAATTGCAGAAATTTCCTTTATTTGGGGGCAAAATTGCAGAAATTTCACTTATTTTGGGGCAAAATTGCAGAAATTTCACTTATTTCAGGGGAAAAAGGCAGAAATTTTCTTTATTTTGGGGCAAAAAGGCAGAAATTCCTAATATTTTCTGGCAAAAATGCAGAAATTCCCCTTATTTAGAGGTAAAAAGGCTGAAATTCTTCTTATTTGAGGGCAAAAAGGCAGAAATTTCCCTTATTTTGGTGCAAAATTGCAGAAATTTCAATTATTTAGAGGCAAAAAGACAGAAATTCTCCTTATTTTGGGGCAAAACTTAGAAATTCCACTTATTTTGGGGCAAAATTCCAGAAATTTCCCTCATTTTGGGCCAAAATGGCAGAAATTTCACTTATTTTGGGGCAAAAATGCAGAAATTTAAATTATTTCACAGAAAAACGGCACAAATTTTCCTTATTTTGGGGCAAAAAGTCAGAAATTCCTAATATTTTGTGGCAAAAATGCAGAAATTCTTCTTATTTTGAGGTAAAAGGGCTGAAATTCCCCTTATTTGGGGGCAAAGAGGCAGAAATTTCCCTTATTTTGGGGCAAAATTAGAGAAATTTCACTTATTTCAGGGTAATAATTTAGAAATTCCCCTTATTTTGGGGCAAAAAATACAGAAATTCCCTTTGTTTTGGGGGAAAAAGACAGAAATTCCACTTATTTAAAGGCAAAAAGGCAGAAATTCCCCTTATTTTGGAGCAAAAATGAAGAAATTTACCTTTTTATGGCAAAAAGGTATGCATTCCCCTTACTTTCGGAATAAAAAGCAGAAATTCCCCGTATTTTGAAGCAAAATTGCAGAAATTCTCATAATTTTCGGGCAAAAAGGCAGAAATTCTCCTTATTTTGGGGCAAAAAGACAGAAGATCTCCTTTTTTCGGGAGCAAACATTCAGAAATTCCCCTTATTTTGGGGCAAAATTGCAGAAATTACCTTTACATTGGGGCAAAATTGCAGAAAGTTCCCTTATTTGGGGGCAAAATTGCAGAAATTTCACTTACTTCAGGGTAATAAGTCAGAAATTCCCCTTATTTTGGGGCAAAAAAGACAGAAATTCTTTTTGTTTTAGGGGAAAAAGACAGAAATTCCACTTATTTAGAGGCAAAAAGGCAGAAATTCCCTTTATTTTGGAGCAAAAATGAAGAAATTTCCTTTTTTATGGCCAAAAGTTATACATTCCCATTATTTTCAGGCAAAAAAGCAGAAATTCTCGTATTTTGGAGCAAAATTGCAGAAATTCCCCTAATTTTGGGACAAAAGGCAGAAATTCCCTTTATTTTGGGGCAAAAATCAGAAATTCCTCTTATTTTGGGGAAAAATTCCAGAAATTTCCTTTATTTTGGGGCAAAATTGCAGGAATTTACCTTATTTTGGGGCACAATTGCAGAAATTTCCCGTATTTGGGGCAAAATTTCAGAAATTTCACTTATTTTCAGGTAAAAGGGCTGAAATTTCCTTTGTTATGGGGCACAAAGGAAGAAATTCCCCTTATTTTGGGACAAAATTGCAGAAATCTCCCTTATTATGGGAAAAAATTGCAAAAATTTCCCTTATTTTAGGGGAAAATTGCAGAAATTTCACTTATTTCAGAGAAAAAAAGCAAAAATTTTTCTCATTTTGGGGCAAAAAGGCAGAAATTCCCATTATTTTGGGGCAAAAAAGCAGAAATTCACCTTATTTAGGGGTAAAATTGCAGAAATTTAACATATTTCAGGGCAAAAAGGCAGAAATTCCCATTATTTTTGGGCAAAAAACCAGAAATTCACCTTATTTAGGGGTAAAATTGCAGAAATTTCACATATTTCAGGGCAAAAAGGCAGAAATTCTTTGTATTTTGGAGCAAAATTGCAGAAATTCCCCTAGATGTGAGGCAAAAAGACAGAAATTCCCTATATGTTGGTGCAAAAAGACAGAAATTCTTCTTATTTTGGGGCAAAATTTAGAAATTCCACTTATTTTGGGGCAAAATTCCAGAAATTTTCCTTATTTTGGGGCAAAATTGCAAAATTTCAGTTATTTTGGGGCAATATTGCAGAAATTTCACTTATTTTAGGGATAAAAGGCAGAAATTTTCCTTATTTTGGGGCAAAAAGTCAGAAATTCCTAATAATTTGTGGCAAAAATGCAGAAATTCTCCTTATTTTGAGGTATAAAGGCTGAAATTCCCATTATTTCAGGGCAAAATTGCAGAAATTCCCCTAGTTGTGGGGCAAAAAGACAGAAATTCCCTATATGTTGGGGCAAAAAGACAGAAATTCTCCTTATTTTGGGGCAAAACTCAGAAATTCCACTTATTTTGGGGCAAAATTGCAGAAATTTCACTTATTTCAGGGAAAAAAAACAGAATTTTTTTTTATTTTGTGGCAAAAAGGCAGAAATTCCTAATATTTTGTGGAAAAATGCAGAAATTCCCCTTATTTTGAGGTAAAAAGGGTGAAATTCCCTTTATTTGTGGGCAGAAAGGCAAAAATTTCCCTTATTTTGGGGCAAAATTGCAGAAATTTCACTTATTTTAGGGTAATAAGTCAGAAATTCCCCTTATTTTGGGGCAAAAAAGACAGAAATTCCCTTTGTTGTGGGGGAAAAAGACAGAAATTCCACTTATTGATTAGCAAAAAGGCAGAAATTCCACTTATTTTGGAGCAAAAATGAAGAAATTTCCCCTTTTATGGAAAAAAGGTATGCATTCCCATTATTTTCAGGCAAAAAGGCAGAAATTCCCCGTATTTTGGAGCAAAATTGCAGAAATTCCCCTAATTTTGGGGCAAAATTGCAGAAATTTCACTTATTTTGTGGCAAAATTGCAGAAATTTTACTTATTTCAGGGAAAAAAGTTAAATTTTCCTTATTTTGGGTCAAAAAGGCAGGAATTCCCCTTATTTTGAGGTAAAAAAGCTGAAATTCCACTTATTTGAGGGCAAAGAGGCAGAAATTTCCCTTATTTTGGGCCAAAATTGCAGAAATTTCACTTATTTCAGGGTAATAAGTCAGAAATTCCCCTTATTTTTGGGGCAAAAAAGACAGAAATTCCCTTTATTTTTGAGGAAAAGACAGAAATTCCACTTATTTAGAGGCAAAAAGGCAGAAATTTCTCTGATTTTGGAGAAAAAATGATGAAATTTACCTTTTTATGGCGAAAAGGTATGCATTCCCCTTACTTTCGGGATAAAAAGCAGAAATTCCCCGTAATTTGAAGCAAAATTGCAGAAATTCTCATAATTTTTGGGCCAAAAGGCAGAAATTCTTTTTATTTTGGGAAAAAAAGACAGAAAATCTTTTTTTGGGAGCAAACAGTCAGAAATTTCCCTTATTTTGGGGCAAAATTGCAGAAATTTCCTTTACATTGGAACAAAATTGCAGAAATTTCCCTTATTTTGGGGCAAAATTGCAGAAATTTCACTTATTTCAGGGTAATAAGTCAGAAATTCCCCTTATTTTGTGGCAAAAAAGACAGAAATTCCCTTTGTTTTGGGGGAAAAAGACAGAAATTCCACTTATTTAGAGGCACAAAGGCAGAAATTCCCCTTATTTTGGAGCAAAAATGAAGAAATTTCCCTTTTTTATGGCAAAAAGTTATGCATTCCCTTTATTTTTGGGAAAGGGAAGAAATTCCCTGTATTTTGGAGCAAAATTTCAGAAATTCCCCTAATTGTGGGGCAAAAAGGCAGAAATTCCCTATATGTTGGGGAAAAAAGACAGAAATTCTCCTTACTTTGGGGAAAAACTCAGAAATTCCACATATTTTTGGGCAAAATTCCAGAAATTTCCCTTATTTTGGGGAAAAATTGCAGAAATTTCACTTATTTTAGGGCAAAATTAGAGAAATTTCACTTACTTCAGGGAAAAAAGGCAGAAATTTTCCTTATTTTTGGGCAAAAATGCAGAAATTCTTAATATTTTGTAGCAAAAATTTAGAAATTTCCCTTATTTTGAGGTAAAAAGGCTGAAATTCCTTTTATTTGGGGGCAAAAAGGCAGAAATTTCTTTTATTTTGGGGGAAAATTGCAGAAATTTCACTTATTTAGAGGCAAAAAGACAGAAATTCTCCTTATTTTGGGGCAAAACTTAGAAATTCCACTTATTTTGGGGCAAAATTCCAGAAATTTCCATTATTTTGGGGCATAATTGCAGAAATTTCACTTATTTTGGGGCAAAATTGCAGAAATTTCACTTATTTCAAGGAAAAATGGCACAAATTTTCCTTATTTTGGGGCAAAAAATCAGAAATTCCTAATATTTTGTGGCAAAAATGCAGAAATTCCCCTTATTTTGAGGTAAAAAGGCTAAAATTCCCATTATTTGGGGGCAAAGAGGCAGAAATTTCCCTTATATTGGGGCAAAATTGGAGAAATTTCACTTATTTCAGGTTAATAATTCAGAAATTCCTCTTATTTTGGGGCAAAAAAGACAGAAAATCCCTTTGTTTTGGGGGAAAAAGACAGAAATTCCACTTATTTAGAGGCAAAAAGGCAGAAATTCCCCTTATTTTGGAGCAAAAATGAAGAAATTTATCTTTTTATGGCAAAAAGGTATGCATTCCCCTTACTTTCGGGATAAAAAGCAGAAATTCCCCGTATTTTGAAGCAAAATTGCAGAAATTCTAATAATTTTCGGGCAAAAAGGCAGAAATTTTCCCTATTTTGGGGCAAAAAGACAGAAGATCTCCTTTTTTCGGGAGCAAACTGTCAGCAATTCCCCTTATTTTTGGGCAAATTTGCAGAAATTTCCTTTACATTGGGGCAAAATTGCAGAAATTTCCCATATTTTGGAGCAAAATTGCAGAAATTCCCCTAGTTGTGGGGCAAAAAGACAGAAATTCCCTATATGTTGGGGCAAAAATACAGAAATTCTCCTAATTTTGGGGCAAAACATAGAAATTCCACTTATTTTGGGGCAAAATTCCAGAAATTTTCCTTATTTTGGGGCAAAATTGCAGAAATTTCACTTATTATGGGGCAAAATTGCAGAAATTTCACTTATTTCAGACACAAAAGGCAGAAATTTTCTTTATTTTGAGGCAAAAAGTCATAAATTCCTAATATTTTGTGGCAAAAAATGCAGAAATTCCCCTTAATTTGAGGTATAAAGGCTGAAATTCCTCTTATTTCAGGGCAAAAAGGCAGAAATTTTCCTTATTATGGGGCAAAATTGCAGAAATTTCACTTATTTTAGGGTAATAAGTCAGAAATTCCCCTTATTTTGGGGCAAAAAAGACAGAAATTCCCTTTGTTTTGGGGGGAAAAGACAGAAATTCCACTTATTGAGAAGCAAAAAGGCAGAAATTCCACTTATTTTAGAGCAAAAATGAAGAAATTTCTTTTTTTAAGGCAAAAAGGTATGCATTCCCATAATTTTCAGGCAAAAAGGCAGAAATTCCCCTTATTTTGGAGTAAATAACAGAAATTCCCCTAATTTTGGCGCAAAAGGCAGAAATTCCCTTTATTTTAAAGCAAAAATCAGAAATTCCCCTTATTTTGGGGCAAAATTCCAGAAATTTTATTTATTTTGCGGCAAAATTGCAGGAATTTACCTTATTTTGGGGCAAAATTGCAGAAATTTCCCTTATTTGGGGCAAAATTTCAGAAATTTCACTTATTTTCAGGTAAAAAGTCTGAAATTTTCTTTGTTTTGTGGTAAAAAGAAAGAAATTCCCCTTAATTTGGGATAAAATTGCAGAAATCTCCCTTATTATGGGAAAAAATTGCAAAAATTTCCCTTATTTTAGGGGAAAATTGCAGAAATTTCACTTATTTCAGAGATAAAAAGCAAGAATTTTTCTTATTATGGGGCAAAAAGGCAGAAATTCCCATTATTTTGGGGCAAAAAAGCAGAAATTCACCTTATTTAGGGGTAAAATTGCAGAAATTTCACATATTTCAGGGCAAAAAGGCAGAAATTCCCTGTCTTTTGGAGCAAAATTGCAGAAATTCCCCTAGTTGTGGGGCAAAAAGACAGAAATTGCCTATATGTTTGGGCAAAAAGACAGAAATTCTTCTTATTTTGGGGCAAAACTTAGAAATTCCACTTATTTTGGGGCAAAATTCCAGAAATTTTCCTTATTTTGGGGCAAAATTGCAGAAATTTCACTTATTTCAGGGAAAAAAGGCAGAAATTTTGCTTATTTTGGGGCAAAAATCAGAAATTCCTAATATTTTGTGGCAAAAATGCAAAAATTCCTAATATTTTGTGGTAAAAATGCAGAAATTCCCCTTATTTTGAGGTATAAAGGCTGAAATTCCTCTTATTTCAGGGCAAAAAGGCAGAAATTTCCCTTCTTTTGGGGCAAAATTGCAGAAATTTCACTTATTATAAAGTAATAAGTCAAAAATTCCCCTTATTTTGGGGCAAAAAGAAAGAAATTCCCTAAGTTTTGGGGGAAAAAGACAGAAATTCCACTTATTGAGAAGCAAAAAGGCAGAAATTCCCCGTATTTTGGAGCAAAATTGCAGAAATTCCCCTAATTATGGTGCAAAAAGGCAGAAATTCCCTATATGTTGGGGCAAAAAGACAGAAATTCTCCTTATTTTGGGGCAAAACTCAGAAATTCCACTTATTTTGGGGCAAAATTGCAGAAATTTCCCTTATTTCAGGGAAAAAAGGCAGAAATATTCTTTATTTTGGGGCAAAAATGCAGAAATTCCTAATATTTTGTGGCAAAAATGCAGAAATTCCACTTATTTTTATGTAAAAAGGCTGAAATTCCCCTTATTTGTGGGCAGAAAGGCAAAAATTTCCCTTATTTTGGGGCAAAATTGCAGAAATTTCACTTATTTCAGGGTAATAAGTCAGAAATTTTTTTTATTTTGGGGCAAAAAGGACAGAAAATCCCTATGTTTTGGGGGGAAAAGACAGAAATTCCACTTATTTAGAGGCAAAAAAGCAGAAATTCCCCTTATTTTGAAGCAAAAATGAAGAAATTTCCCTTTTTTAAGGCAAAAAGGTATGCATTCTTCTTATTTTCGAGCAAAAAGGCAGAAATTCCCTGTATTTTGGAGCAAAATTGCAAAAATTCCCCTAATTGTGGGGCAAAAATGCAGAAATTCCCTATATGTTGGGGCAAAAAGACAGAAATTCTCCTTATTTTGGGGCAAAACTAAGAAATTCCACTTATTTTGGGGCAAAATTCCAGAAATTTCCCCTATTTTGGGGCAAAATTGCAGAAATTTCACTTATTTTGGGCAAAATTGCAGAAATTTTTCTTATTTCATGGGAAAAAAGAATTTGTTATTTTGGGGCAAAAAGGCAGAAATTCCTCTTATTTTGAGGTAAAAAGGCTGAAATTCCCTATATTTGGGGGCAAAAAGGAAGAAATTTCTCTTATTTTGGGGGAAAATTGCAGAAATTTCACTTATTTCAGGGTAATAAGTCAGAAATTTTCCTTATTTTGGGGCAAAAAAGACAGAAAATCCCTTTGTTTTGTTGGAAAAAGACAGAAATTCCACTTATTTAGAGGCAAAAAGGCAGAAATTTCCCTTATTTTGGAGCAAAAATGAAGAAATTTACCTTTTTTCTGGCAAAAAGGTATGCATTCCCCTTATTTTCTGGCAAAAAGGCAGAAATTCCCCGTATTTTGGAGCAAAATTGCAGAAATTCCCCTAATTGTGGGGCAAAAATGCAGAAATTCCTTATATGTTGGGGCAAAAAGACAGGAATTCTCCTTATTTTGGGGCAAAACTCAGAAATTCCACTTATTTTGGTGCAAAATTCCAGAAATTTTCCTTATCCTGGGGCAAAATTGCAGAAATTTCACTTATTTTTGGGCAAAATTGCAGAAATTTTACTTATTTCAGGGAAAAAAGTTAGAAATTTTCCTTATTATGGGCCAAAAAGACAGAAATTCCCTTTGTTTTGGAGGAAAAGACAGAAATTCCACTTATTTAGAGGCAAAAAGGCAGAAATTTCCCTTATTTTGGAGCAAAAATGAAGAAATTTACCTTTTTTCTGGCAAAAAGTTATGCATTCCCCTTATTTTCTGGCAAAAAGGCAGAAATTCCCCGTATTTTGGAGCAAAATTGCAGAAATTCCTCTAATTGTGGTGCAAAAATGCAGAAATTCCCTATATGTTGGTGCAGAAAGACAGAAATTCTCCTTATTTTGGGGCAAAACTCAGAAATTCCACTTATTTTGGGGCAAAATTGCAGAAATTTCACTTATTTCAGGGAAAAAAGGCAGAAATATTCTATATTTTGGGGCAAAAAGGCAGAAATTCCTAATATTTTGTGGCAAAAATGCAGAAATTCCACTTATTTTGAGGTAAAAAGGCTGAAATTCCCCTTATTTGTGGGCAGAAAGGCAAAAATTTTCCTTATTTTGGGGAAAAATTGCAGAAATTTCACTTATTTCAGGGTAATAAGTCAGAAATTTTTTTTTATTTTGGGGCAAAAAAGACAGAAAATCCCTTTGTTTTGGGGGGAAAAGACAGAAATTCCACTTATTTAGAGGCAAAAAAGCAGAAATTCCTCTTATTTTGAAGCAAAAATGAAGAAATTTCCCTTTTTTAAGGCAAAAAGGTATGCATTCTTCTTATTTTCGGGCAAAAAGGCAGAAATTCCCCGTATTTTGGAGCAAAATTTCAAAAATTCCCCTAATTGTGGGGCAAAAATGCAGAAATTCCTAATATGTTGGGGCAAAAAGACAGAAATTCTCCTTATTTTGGGGCAAAACTCAGAAATTCCACTTATTTTGGGGCAAAATTCCAGAAATTTTACTCATTCTGGGGCAAAATTGCAGAAATTTCACTTATTTTGGGCAAAATTGATGAAATTTCCCTTATTTTGGAGCAAAAATGAAGAAATTTCCATTTTTTATGGCAAAAAGATATGCATTCCCCTTATTTTCGGGGAAAAAGACAGAAATTCCCTGTATTTTGGAGCATAATTGCAGAAATTCCCCTAGTTGTTGTGCAGAAAGACAGAAATTCCCTATATGTTGGGGCAAAAAGACAGAAATTCTCCTTATTTTGGGGCAAAACTCAGAAATTCCACTTATTTTGGGGCAAAATTCCAGAAATTTCCCTTATTTTGTGGCAAAATTGCAGAAATTTCACTTATTTTGGGGCAAAATTGTAGAAATTTCACTTATTTCAGGGAAAAAAGGCAGAAATTTTCTTTATTTAGGGGCAAAAAGGCAGAAATTCCTAATATTTTCTGGCAAAAATGCAGAAATTCCCCTTATTTTGAGGTAAAAAGGCTGAAATTCCCCTTATTTGGGGGCAAAAATGCAGAAATTTCCCTTATTTTGGGGCAAAATTGCAGAAATTTCACTTATTTAGAGGCAAAAAGACAGAAATTCTCCTTATTTTGGGGCAAAACTTAGAAATTCCACTTATTTTGGGGCAAATTCCAGAAATTTCCCTTATTTTGGGGCAAAATTGCAGAAATTTCACTTATTTTGTGGCAAAATTGCAGAAATTTCACTTATTTCAGGGAAAAAATGCACAAATTTTCCTTATTTTTGGGGCAAAAAGTCAGAAATTACTAAAATTTTTGGCAAAAATGCAGAAATTCCCCTTATTTGGGGGCAAAGAGGCAGAAATTTCCCTTATTTTGGGACAAAATTGCAGAAATCTCCCTTATTATGGGAAAAAATTGCAAAAATTTCCCTTATTTTAGGGGAAAATTGCAGAAATTTCACTTATTTCAGAGAAAAAAAGCAAAAATTTTTCTCATTTTGGGGCAAAAAGGCAGAAATTCCCATTATTTTGGGGCAAAAAAGCAGAAATTCACCTTATTTAGGGGTAAAATTGCAGAAATTTAACATATTTCAGGGCAAAAAGGCAGAAATTCCCCGTATTTTGGAGCAAAATTGCAGAAATTCCCCTAGTTGTGGGGCAAAAAGACAGAAATTCCCTATATGTTGGGGCAAAAAGACAGAAATTCTCCTTATTTTGGGGCAAAACTTAGAAATTCCACTTATTTTGGAAGAAAATTCCAGAAATTTTCCTTGTTTTGGGGCAAAATTGCAGAAATTTCACTTATTTTGGGGCAAAATTGCAGAAATTTCACTTATTTTAGGGTAATAATTCAAAAATTCCCCTTATTTTGGGGCAAAAAGACAGAAATTCCCTTAGTTTTGAGGGAAAAAGACAGAAATTCCACTTATTGAGAAGCAAAAAGGCAGAAATTCCCCTTATTTTGGAGCAAAAATGAAGAAATTTTCCTTTTTTATGGCAAAAAGTTATGCATTCCCCTTATTTTCGGGCAAAAAGGCAGAAATTCCCCTATTTTGGAGCAAAATTTCAGAAATTCCCCTAATTGTGGTGCAAAAAGGCAGAAATTCCCGATATGTTGGGGCAAAAAGACAGAAATTCTCTTTATTTTGGGGCAAAACTCAGAAATTCCACTTATTCTGGGGCAAAATTGCAGAAATTTCACTTATTTCAGGGAAAAAAAACAGAAATTTTCTTTATTTTGGTGCAACAAGGCAGAAATTCCTAATATTTTGTGGCAAAAATGCAGAAATTTCTCTTATTTTGAGGTAAAAAGGCTGAAATTCCCCTTATTTGTGGGCAGAAAGGCAAAAATTTCTCTTATTTTGGGGCAAAATTGCAGAAATTTCATTATTTCAGGGTAATAAGTGAGAAATTTTTCTTATTTTGGGGCAAAAAAGACAGAAAATCCCTTTGTTTTGGGGGGAAAAGACAGAAATTCAACTTATTTAGAGGCAAAAAAACAGAAATTCCCCTTATTTTGGAGCAAAAATGAAGAAATTTCCCTTTTTTAAGGCAAAAAGGTATGCATTCTTTTTATTTACGGGCAAAACGGCAGAAAATTCCCATATTTTGGAGCAAAATTGCAGAAATTCCCCTAATTGTGGGGCAAAAATGCAGAAATTCCCTATATGTTGCGGCAAAAAGACAGAAATTCTCCTTATTTTGGGGCAAAACTCAGAAATTTCACTTATTTTGGGCAAAATTGCAGAAATTTCCCTTATTTCATGGAAAAAAAATATTTTGTTATTTTGGGGCAAAAATGCAGAAATTCCCCTTATTTTGAGGTAAAAAGGCTGAAATTTCCCTTATTTGGGGGCAAAAAGGCAGAAATTTCCCTTATTTTGGGGCAAAATTGCAGAAATTTCACTTATTTCAGGGTAATAAGTCAGAAATTTTCCTTATTTTGGGGCAAAAAAGACAGAAAATCCCTTTGTTTTGGGGGAAAAAGACAGAAATTCCACTTATTTAGAGGCAAAAAAGCAGAAATTCCCTTTATTTTGGAGCAAAAATGAAGAAATTTCTCTTTTTTAATGCAAAAAGTTATGCATTGTTCTTATTTTCGGGCAAAAAGGCAGAAATTCCTCGTATGTTGGAGCAAAATTGCAGAAATTCCCCTAATTGTGGGGCAAAAATGCAGAAATTTCTTATATGTTGGGGCAAAAAACAGAAATTCTCCTTATTTTGAGGCAAAACTCAGAAATTCCACTTATTTTGGTGCAAAATTCCAGAAATTTTCCTTATTCTGGGGCAAAATTGCAGAAATTTCACTTATTTTGTGGCAAAATTGCAGAAATTTTACTTATTTCAGGAAAAAAATTTAGAAATTTTCCTTATTTTGGGTCAAAAAGGCAGGAATTTTCCTTATTTTGAGGTAAAAAGGCTGAAATTCCCCTTATTTGAGGGCAAAGAGGCAGAAATTTCCCTTATTTTGGGGCAAAATTGCAGAAATTTCACTTATTTCAGGGTAATAAGTCAGAAATTCCCCTTATCTTGGAGCAAAAAAGACAGAAATTCCCTTTGTTTTGGAGGAAAAGACAGAAATTCCACTTTTTTAAAGGCAAATAGGCAGAACTTTCCCTTATTTTGGAGCAAAAATGAAGAAATTTACCTTTTTATGGCAAAAAGGTATGCATTCCCCTTACTTTCGGGATAAAAAGCAGAAATTCCCCGTATTTTGAAGCAAAATTGCAGAAATTCTCATAATTTTCGGGCAAAAAGGCAGAAATTCTCCTTATTTTGGGGCAAAAAGACAGAAAATCTCCTATTTTCGGGAGCCAACTGTCAGAAATTTCCCTTATTTTGGGGCAAAATTGCAGAAATTTCCTTTACATTGGGGCAAAATTGCAGAAATTTCCTTTTTTTGTGGCAAAATTTCAGAAATTTCACTTAATTCAGGGTAATAAGTCAGAAATTCCCATTATTTTGGGGCAAAAAAGACAAAAATTCCCTTTGTTTTGGGGGAAAAAGACAGAAATTCTACCTATTTATAGGCAAAAAGACAGAAATTCCCCTTATTTTGGAGCAAAAATGAAGAAATTTCATTTTTTATGGCAAAAAGTTATGCATTCCCTTTATTTTTGGGAAAAGGCAGAAATTCCCCGTATATTGAAGCAAAATTGCAGAAATTCCCCTAATTGTGGGGCAAAAAGGCAGAAATTCCCTATATGTTGGGGAAAAAAGACAGAAATTCTACTTATTTTGGCACAAAACTCAGAAATTCCACTTATTTTTGGGCAAAATTCCAGAAATTTTCCTTATTTTATGAAAAAATTGCAGAAATTTCACTTATTTTAGGGCAAAATTGGAGAAATTTCACTTATTTCAGGGAAAAAAGGCAGAAATTTTCCTTATTTTGGGGCAAAAAGGCAGAAATTTTTAATATTTGGTGTCAAAAATGTAGAAATTCCCCTTATTTTGAGGTAAAAAGGCTGTAACTCCTTTTATTTGGGGGCAAAAAGGCAGAAATTTCCCTTATTTTGGGGCAAAAAGGCAGAAATTCCTTATATTTTGTGGCAAAAAGGCAGAAATTTCATTTATTTTGGGGCAAAATTGCAGAAATTTCACTTATTTCAGGGCATAATTCAAAAATTCCTTTTATTTTGGGGCAAAAAGACAGAAATTCCATTTATTTTTTGGTACAAAGGCAGAAATTTCACTTACTTTGAAGTAAAAAGGCAGAAATTCCTCTTATTTTGGGGCAAAAATGAAGAAATTTCCTTTTTTGTGGTAAAAGGTATACATTCCCCTTACATTCAGGATAAAAAGCAGAAATTCCCCGTATTTTGAAGCAAAATTGCAGAAATTCTCATAATTTTCGGGCAAAAAGGGAGAAATTCCCTAATTTTGGAGCAAAAGGCAGAAATTCCTTTTATTTTGGGGCAAAAATCAGAAATTCCCCTTCTTTTGGGGCAAAATTCAAGAAATTTCCTTTATTTTGGGGCAAAATTACAGACATTTACATTATTTTGCAGCAAAATTGAAGAAATTTCCCTTATTTGGGGCAAAATTGCAGAAATTTCACTTATTTACAGGTAAAAAGGCTGAAATTTCCTTTATTTTGGGGCAAAAAGGGAGAAATTCCACTTATTTTGAAGCAAAATTGCAGAAATTTCCCTTAATTTAAGGCAAAATTGCAGAAATTTCACTTATTTTAGAGAAAAAAAGCAAAAATTTTTCTTATTTTGGGGCAAAAAGGCAGAAATTCCCATTATTTTGGGGAAAAAAAGACAGAAATTCTTTTTGTTTTGGGGGAAAAAGACAGAAATTCCACTTATTTAGAGGCAAAAACGCAGAAATTCTTCTTATTTTGGAGCAAAAATGAAGAAATTTACCTTTTTATGGCAAAAAGGTATGCATTCCCCTTACTTTCGGGATAAAAGCAGAAATTCCCCGTATTTTGAAGCACAATTGCAGAAATTCTCATAATTTTCGGGCAAAAAGGCAGAAATTCTCTTTATTTGGGGGCAAAAAGACAGAAAATCTCCTTTTTTTGGGAACAAACAGTCAGAAATTTCCTATATTTTGGGGCAAAATTGCAGAAATTTCACTTATTTCAGGGTAATAAGTCAGAAATTCCCCTTATTTTGGGGCAAAAAAGACAGAAATTCCCTTTGTTTTGGGGGAAAAAGACAGAAATTCCACTTATTTAGAGGTAAAAAGGCAGAAATTCCCTTTATTTTGGAGATAAATTGAAGAAATTTTCCTTTTTATGGAAAAAAAGGTATGCATTTCCATTATTTTTGGGCAAAAAGGCAGAAATTCCCCGTATTTTTGAGCAAAATTGCAGAAATTCCACTAATTTTGTGGCAAAATTCTAGAAATTTCCTTTATTTAGAGGCAAAATTCCAGAAATTTCCTTATTTTGGGGCAAAATTGCAGGATTTTACCTTATTTTGGGGCAAAATTGCAGAAATTTCCCTTATTTGGGTCAAAATTGCAGACATTTCAGTTATTTTCAGGTAAAAAGGCTGAAATTTCTTTTATTTTGGGGCAAAAAGGGAGAAATTCCCCTTATTTTGAGGCAAAATTGCAGAAATTTTCCTTATTATGGGGAAATATTGCAGAAATTTTTCTCAATTTAAGGCAAAATTGCAGAAATTTCACTTATTTTACAGAAAAAAAGCAAAAATTTCTCTTATTTTGAGGCAAAAAGGCAGAAATTCCCATTATTTTGGGGCAAAAAGGCAGAAATTCACCTTATTTTGGGGTAAAATTGCAGAAATTTCACATATTTCAGGGCAAAAAGGCAGAAATTTCCCTTAATTTGGGGCAAAAAAGACAGAAATTTTCTTTGTTTTGGGGGAAAAAGACAGAAATTCCACTTATTTAGAGGCAAAAAGGCAAAAATTCCTCTTATTTTGGAGCAAAAATGAAGAAATTTCCCTTTTTTTATGGCAAAAAGTTATGCATTCCCCTTATTTTCGGGCAAAAAGGCAGAAATTCCTTGTATTTTAGAGCAAAATTGCAGAAATTCCCCTAATTGTGAGGCAAAAATGCAGAAATTCCCTATATGTTGGGGCAAAAAGACAGAAATTCTCCTTATTTTGGGGCGAAACTCAGAAATTCCACATATTTTGGGGCAAAATTTAAAAAATTCCCCTTATTTTGGGGCAAAATTGCAGAAATTTGACTTATTTTAGGGCAAAATAGCAGAAATTTCACTTATTTCAGGAAAAAAAGGCAGAAATTTTCCTTATTTTGGAGCAAAAAGTCAGAAATTCCTAATATTTTGTGGCAAAAATGCAGAAATTCCTCTTATTTTGAGGTGAAAAGGCTGAAATTCCCCTTATTTGGGGGCAAAAAGGCAGAAATTTCCCTTATTCTGGGGCAAAATTGCAGTCAGAAATTTTCTTGATTTTGGGGCAAAAAAGACAGAAAATCTTTTTGTTTTGGAGGAAAAAACAGAAATTCCACTTATTTAGAGTCAAAAAAGCAGAAATTCCCCTTATTTTGGAGTAAAAATGTAGAAATTTCCCCTTTTTAAGGCAAAAAGGTATGCATTCCTTTTATTTTCGGGCAAAAAGGCTGATATTCCTCGTATTTTGGAGCAAAATTGCAGAAATTCCCCTAATTTTGGGGCAAAAATGCAGAAATACCTTATATGTTGAGGAAAAAAGGCAAAAATTCTCCTTATTATGGGGCAAAACTCAAAAACTCCACTTATTTTGGGGCAAAATTCCAGAAATTTCCTTTATTCTGGTGCAAAATTGCAGAAATTTCACTTATTTTCAGGTAAAAATGCTGAAATTTCCTTTATTTAGGGCAAAAAGGGAGAAATTCCCCTTATTTTGCGGCAAAAAGGCAGAAATTTTCCTTATTTTGAGGTAAAAAGCCTGAAATTCCCCTTATTTGGGGGCAAAGAGGCAGAAATTTCCTTTATTTTGGGCCAAAATTGCAGAAATTTTACTTATTTCATAGTAATTAGTCAGAAATTCCCCTTATTTTGGGGCAAAAATGACAGAAATTCCTTTTGTTTTGTGGGAAAAAGAGAGAAATTCCACTTATTTAGAGGCAAAAAGCAGAAATTCCCCTTATTTCGGAGCAAAAATGAAGAAATTCACCTTTTTATGGCAAAAAGGTATGCATTCCCCTTACTTTCGGTATAAAAGCAGAAATTACCCGTATTTTGAAGCAAAATTGCAGAAATTCTCATAATTTTCGGGCAAAAAGACAGAAATTCTCCTTATTTTGGGGCAAAAAGAAGAAAAATTCCTTTTTTTTGGGAACAAACAGTCAGAAATTCCTCTTATTTTGGGGCATAATTGCATAAATTTCCTTTACATTGGGGCATAATTGCAGAAATTTTCCTTATTTTGGGGCAAAATTGCAGAAATTTTACTTATTTCAGGGTAATATGTCAGAAATTCCCCTTATTTTGGGGCAAAAAAGACAGAAATTCCCTTTGTTTTGGGGGAAAAAAACAGAAATTCCACTTATTTAGAGGCAAAAAGGCAGAAATTCCCTTTATTTTGGAGCAAAAATGAAGAAATTTCCCTTTTCATGGAAAAAAAGGTATGCATTCCCATTATTTTCGGGCAAAAAGGCAGAAATTCCCTGTATTTTGTAGAAAAATTGCAGAAATTCCCCTAATTTTGGGGCAAAAGGCAAAAATTCTTTTTATTTTGGGGCAAAATTTCAGAAATTTCCTGTATTTTGGGGAAAAATTGCAATAATTTACCTTATTTTGGGGCACAATTTCAGAAATTTCCATTATTTGGGGCAAAATTGCAGAAATTTCAGTTATTTTCAGGTAAAAAGTGTGAAATTTCCTTTATTTTGGGGCAAAAAGGGAGAAATTCCCCTTATTTTGGGGCAAAATTGCAGATATTTCCCTTATTATGGGGAAAAATTGCAGAAATTTCCCTTATTTTAGGCCAAAATTTCAGAAATTTCACTTATTTCAAAGGAAAAAAGCAAAAATTTTTCTTATTTTGGGGCAAAAAGGCAGAAATTCCCATTATTTTGTGGCAAAAAAGCAGAAAATCACCTTTTTTGGGGGTAAAATTGCTGAAATTTCACATATTTCAGGGCAAAAAGGCAGAAATTTCCCTTATTTTGGGGCAAAAAAGACAGAAATTCCCTTTGTTTTGGGGGAAAAAGACAGAAATTCTACTTATTTAGAGGCAAAAAGGCAGAAATTCCCCTTATTTTGGAGCAAAAATAAAGAAATTTCCCTTTTTTATGGCAAAAAGTTATGCATTCCGCTTATTGTCGGGCAAAAATGCAGAAATTCCCCGTATTTTGGAGCAAAATTGCAGAAATTCCCCTAATTGTGGGGCAAAAATGCAGAAATTCCCTATAAGTTGGGGCAAAAAGACAGAAATTCTCCTTATTTTGTTGCAAAACTCAGAAATTCCACTTATTTTGGGGCAAATTTCCAGAAATTCCTCTTATTTTGGGGCAAAATTGCAAAATTTCACTTATTTTAGGGCAAAATTGCAGAAATTTCACTTATTTCAGGGAAAAAAAGCAGAAATTTTCTTTATTTTGGGGCAAAAAGGCAGAAATTCCTAATATTTTGTGGCAAAAATGCAGAAATTCCCCTTATTTTGAGGTTAAAAAGCTGAAATTCCCCTCTTTGTGGGCAAAATGGCAGAAATTTCCCTTATTTTGGGGCAAAATTGCAGAAATTTTACTTATTTCAGGGTAATAAGTCAGAAATTTTCTTGATTTTGGGGCAAAAAAGACATAAAATCTCTTTTTTTTGGAAAAAAACCAGAAATTCCACATATTTAGAGGCAAAAAAACAAATTCCCCTTATTTTGAGGCAAAATGAAGAAATTTCCCTTTTTTAAGGCAAAAAGGTATGCATTCTTCCTATTTTCGGGCAAAAAGGCAGTAATTCCCTGTATTTTGGAGCAAAATTGCAGAAATTCCCATAATTGTGGGGCAAAAATGAAGAAATTCCCTCTATGTTGGGGCAAAAAGACAGAAATTCTCCTTATTTTGGGGCAAAACTCAGAAATTCCACATATTTTGGGGCAAAATTCCAGAAATTTCCTATATTCTGGGGCAAAATTGCAGAAATTTCACTTATTTGGGGGCAAAATTGCAGAAATTTCACTTATTTCATGGAAAAAAGGCAGAAATTTTCCTTATTTTGGGGCAAAAGGGCAGAAATTCCCCTTATTTTGAGGTAAAAAGCCTGAAATTCCCCTTATTTGGGGGCAAAAATGAAGAAATTTCCTTTATTTTGGGGCAACATTGCAGAAATTCTCCTTTTTTTGGAGCAAAAATGAAGAAATTTCCCTTTTTATGGCAAAAAGTTATGCATTCCCATTATTTTCGGGCAAATAGGCAGAAATTCCTCGTATTTTGGAGCAAAATTGCAGAAATTCCCTTTGTTTTGGGGGAAAAATACAGAAATTCCACTTATTTTAGGGCAAAAAAGACAGAAATTCCCTTTGTTTTGGGGGAAAAAGACAGAAATTCCACTTATTTAGAGGCAAAAAAGCAGAAATTCCCCTTATTTTGGAGCAAAAATGAAGAAATTTACCTTTTTATGGCAAAAAGGTATGCATTTTTCTTATTTTCGTGATAAAAGCAGAAATTCCCCGTATTTTGAAGCAAAATTGCAGAAATTCTCATAATTTTCGAGCAAAAAGGCAGAAATTCTCCTTATTTTGGGGCAAAAAGGCACAAAATCTCCTTTTTTTGGGAACAAACAGTCAGAAATTCCCCTTATTTTGGGGCAAAATTGCAGAAAATTCACTTATGTCAGGGTAATAAGTGAGAAATTCTCCTTATTTTGCAGCAAAAAAGACAGAAAATCCCTTTTTTTGGGGGAAATAGACAGAAATTCCACTTATTTAGAGACAAAAATACAGAAATTCCCATTTTTTTGGAGCAAAAATGAAGAAATTTCCCTTTTTTATGGCAAAAAGGTATGCATTCCCATTATTTTCCGGGAAAAAGGCAGAAATTCCTCGTATTTTGGAGCAAAATTGCAGAAATTCCCTTAATTTTGGGGCAAAAGGCAGAAAATCCCTTTATTTTGGGGCCAAAATCAGAAATTCCCATTATTTTGGGGCAAAATTCAAGAAATTTCCTCTATTTTGGGGCATAATTGCAGGAATTTACCTTATTTTGGAGGAAAATTGCAGAAATTTTCCTTATATGAAGCAAAATTACAGAAATTTCACTTATTTTCAGGTAAAAAGGCTAAAACTTCCTTTATTTTGGGGCAAAATAGGAGAAATACCCCTTATTATGGGTCAAAATTGCAGAAATTTCCCTTATTATGTTGAAATATTGCAGAAATTTCCCTTAATTTAAAGCAAAATTGCAGAAATTTCACTTATTTCAGAGAAAAAAAGAAAAAATTTTTCTTATTTTGGGGCAAAAAGGCAGAAATTCCCATTATTTTGGGGCAAAATGCAGAAATTGACCTTATTTTAAGGTAAAATTGCAGAATTTTCACTTATTTTGGGGCAAAATTGCCGAAATTTCACTTATTTCAGGGAAAAAAGGCAGAAATTTCACTTATTTCAGGGAAAAAAGGCAGAAATTTTCGATATTCTGGGGCAAAAATGCAGAAATTCCCCTTATTTTGAGGTAAAATGGCTGAAATTCTTTTTATTTGGGGGCAAAAAGGCAGAAATTTCCCTTATTTTGGGGCAAAATTGCAGAAATTTCACTTATTTCAGGGTAATGAGTCAGAAATTCCCCTTATTTTGGGTCAAAAAAGAGAGAAATTCCCTGTGTTTTGTGAGAAAAAGACAGAAATTCCACTTATTTAGAGGCAAAAAGGCAGAAATTCCCCTTATTTTGGAGCAAAAATGAAGAAATTTCATTTTTTATGGCAAAAAGGTGTGCATTCCCATTATTTTCGGGCAAAAAGGCAGAAATTTCCGTAATTTTGGAGCAAAATTGCAGAAATTCCCCTAATTTTGGGGCAAAAGGCAGAAATTCCCTTTATTTTGGGGCAAAAATCAGAAAATCCCTTTATTTTGGGGCAAAATTCAAGAAATTTCCTTTATTTTGGGGCAAAATTGGAGGAATTTACCTTATTTTAAGGCAAAATTGCAGAAATTTCCCTTATTTGGGGCAAAATTGCAGAAATTTAACTTATTTTCAAAAAAAGGCTGAAATTTCCTTTATTTTGGGGCAAAAAGGGAGAAATTTCCCTTATTTTGGGGCAACATTGCAGAAATTTCCCTTATTATGGGGAAAAATTGCAGAAATTTTTCTTATTTTAGGGCAAAATTGCAGAAATTTCACTTATTTCAGAGAAAAAAAGCAAAAATTTTTCTTATTTTGTGACAAAAATGCAGAAATTCCCATTATTTTGGGGCAAAAAGGCAAAAATTCGACTTATTTTGGGGTAAAATTGCAGAAATTTCACATATTTCAGGGCAAAAAGGCAGAAATTTCCTTTATTGTGGGGCAAAATTGCAGAAATTTCACATATTTCATGGTAATAAGTCAGAAATTCCCCTTATTTTGGGGCAAAAAAGACAAAAATTCTCTTTGTTTTGGGGGAAAAAGACAGAAATTCCACTTATTTAGAGGCAAAAAGGAAGAAATTCCCATTATTTTTGAGCAAAAATGAAGAAATTTCCCTTTTTTATGGCAAAAAGTTATGCATTCCCCTTATTTTCGAACAAAAAGGCAGAAATTCCTTGTATTTTGGAGCAAAATTGCAGAAATTCCTCTAATTGTGGGGCAAAAATTCAGAAATTCCCAATATGTTGGGGCAAAAAGACAGAAATTCTCCTTATTTTGGGGCATAACTCAGAAATTCCA
This sequence comes from Micromys minutus, assembly GCF_963924665.1. Taxonomy (NCBI): domain Eukaryota; kingdom Metazoa; phylum Chordata; class Mammalia; order Rodentia; family Muridae; genus Micromys; species Micromys minutus. The sequence goes on from NW_027667262.1 coordinate 2,372,000, forward strand.
CTTATTTTGTGAAAAATTCCAAAATTTCTCTTATTTTGGGGCAAAATTGCAAAAATTTCACTTATTTCAGGGAAAAAAGGCAGAAATTTTCCTTATTTTGGGGCAAAAATGCAGAAATTCTTAATATTTTGTGGCAAAAATGCAGAAATTCCCTTTATTTTGAGGGAAAAAGGCTGAAATTCCCCTTATTTGGGGGCAAAAAGGCAGAAATTTCCCTTACTTTGGGGCAAAAAGACAGTAATTCCTTTTATTTTGTGGCAAAAAGTCAGAAATTTCTTTTATTTTGGGGCAAAATTGCAGAAATATCACTTATTTCAGGGCCTAATTCAAAAATTCCTTTTATTTTGGGGCAAAAAGACAGAAATTCCATTTATTTTTGGTTAAAAAGGGAGAAATTTCACTTATTTTGAGGTAAAGAGCAGAAATTCCTCTTATTTTGGGGCAAAAATGAAGAAATTTCCTTTTTTTGTGGCAAAAGGTATACATTCCCCTTACTTTCGGGATAAAAAGCAGAAATTCCCCGTATTTTGAAGCAAAATTGCAGAAATTTTCATAATTTTCAGGCAAAAAAGCAGAAATTCTCTTTATTTTAGGGCAAAAAGACAGAAAATCTCCTTTTTTCGGAAGCAAACAGTCAGAAATTCCCCTTATTTTGGGGCAAAATTGCAGAAATTTCCTTTATATTGGGGCAAAATTTCAGAAATTTCCCTTATTTTGGGGTTAAATTGCAGAAATTTCACTTATTTCAGGGTAATAAGTCAGAAATTCCCCTTAATTTGGGGCAAAAAAGACAGAAATTCCCTTTGTTTTGGGGGAAAAAACAGAAATTCCACTTAGTTAGAGGCAAAAATGCAGAAATTCCCCTTATTTTGGAGCAAAAATGAAGAAATTTTCCTTTTTATGGCAAAAAGGTATGCATTCCCATTATTTTCGTGCAAAAAGGCAGAAATTCTCCGTATTTTGGAGCAAAATTGCAGAAATTCCCCTAATTTTGGGTCAAAAGGCAGAAATTCCCTTTATTTTGGGGCAAAAATCAGAAATTCCCCTTATTTGGGGGCAAAATTCAAGATATTTCCTTTATTTTGGGGCAAAATTGCAGGAATTTACCTTATTTTGGGGCAAAATTGCAGAATTTTCCTTTATTTGGGGCAAAATTGCATAAAATTCACTTATTTTCAGGTAAAAAGGCTGAAATTTCCTTTATTTTGGGGCAAAAAAAGAGAAATTCCCCTTATTTTGGGGCAAAATTGCAGAAATTTCCCTTGTTATGGGAAAAAATTGCAGAAATTTCCCTTATTTTAGGGCAAAATTGAAGAAATTTCACTTATTTTAGAGAAATAAAGCAAAAAAGTTTCTTATTTTGGGGCAAAAATGCAGAAAATCCCATTATTTTAGGGCAAAAAGGCAGAAATTCACCTATTTTGGGGTAAAATTGCAGAAATTTCACATATTTCAGGGCAAAATGGCAGAAATTTCTTTTATTTTGGGGCAAAATTTCAGAAATTTCACTTATTTCAGGGTAATAAGTCAGAAATTCCACCTTATTTTGGGGCAAAAAATACAGAAATTCCTTTTGTTTTGGAGGAAAAAGACAGAAATTCCACTTATTTAGAGGCAAAAAGGCAGAAATTCCCCTTATTTTGGAGCAAAAATGAAGAAATTTCCCTTTTTTATGGCAAAAAGATATGCATTTCTTTTATTTTTGGGAAGAAAGGCAGAAATTCCCCGTATTTTGGAGAAAAATTGCAGAAATTCCCCTAATTGTTGGGCAAAAGGCAGAAATTCCCTTTATTTTGGGGCAAAAATCAGAAAATCCCTTTATTTTGGGGCAAAATTCAAGAAATTTCCTTTATTTTGGGGCAAAATTGGAGGAATTTACCTTATTTTGGGGCAAAATTGCAGAAATTTCTTTTATTTGGGGCAAAATTGCAGAAATTTAACTTATTTTCAGAAAAAAAGCCTGAAATTTCCTTTATTTTGGGGCAAAAAGGGAGAAATTCCCCTTATTTTGGGGCTAAATTGCAGAAATTTCCCTTATTATGTGGAAAAATTGCAGAAATTTTCCTTATTTTAGAGCAAAATTGCAGAAATTTCACTTATTTCAGAGAAAAAAAGCAAAAATTTTTCTTATTTTGGGACAAAAATTCAGAAATTCCCATTATTTTGGGGCAAAAAGGCAGAAATTCGACTTCATTTGTGGTAAAATTGCAGAAATTTCACATATTTCAGGGCAAAAAGGCAGAAATTTCCCTTATTTTGGGGCAAAATTGCAGAAATTTCACTTATTTCATGGTAATACATCAGAAATTCCCCATATTTTGGGGCAAAAAAAGACAAAAATTCCCTTTGTTTTGGGGAAAAAGACAGAAATTCCACTTATTTAGAGGCAAAAAGGCAGAAATTCTCATTATTTTGGAGCAAAAATAAAGAAATTTCCCTTTTTTATGGCAAAAAGTTATGCATTCCCCTTATTTTCGGGCAAAAAGGCAGCAATTCCCCGTATTTTGAAGTAAAATTGCAGAAATACCCCTAATTGTGGGGCAAAAATGCATAAATTCCCAATATGTTGGGGCAAAAAGACAGAAATTCTCCATTTTTTTTGGGCATAACACAGAAATTCCACTTATTTTGTGGAAAAATTCCAAAATTTTTCTTTTTTTGGGGCAAAATTGCAGAAATTCTTAATATTTTGTGGCAAAAATGCAGAAATTCCCTTTATTTTGAGGGAAAAAGGCTGAAATTCCCCTTATTTGGGGGCAAAAAGGCAGAAATTTTCCTTAATTTAGGGCAAAAAGACAGTAATTCTCCTTATTTTGTGGCAAAAAGTCAGAAATTTCTTTTATTTTGGGGCAAAATTGCAGAAATATCACTTATTTCAGGTCCTAATTCAAAAATTCCTTTTATTTTGGGGCAAAAAGACAGAAATTCCATTTATTTTTGGTTAAACAGGGAGAAATTTCACTTATTTTGAGGTAAAAAGCAGAAATTCCTCTTATTTTGGGGCAAAAATGAAGAAATTTCCCTTTTTTGTGGCAAAAGGTATACATTCCCCTTACTTTCGGGATAAAAAGCCGAAATTCCCCGTATTTTGAAGCAAAATTGCAGAAATTTTCATAATTTTCGGGCAAAAAAGCAGAAATTCTCCTTATTTTAAAGCAAAAAGTCAGAAAATCTCCTTTTTTCGAGAGCAAACAGTCAGAAATTCCCCTTATTTTGGGGCAAAATTGCAGAAATTTCCTTTACATTGGGGCAAAATTGCAGAAATTTCACTTATTTCAGGGTAATAAGTCAGAAATTCCCCTTATTTTGGGGCAAAAAAGACAGAAATTTCCTTTGTTTTGGGGGAAAAAGACAGAAATTCCACTTAGTTAGAGGCAAAAATGCAGAAATTCCCCTTATTTTGGAGCAAAAATGAAGTAATTTTCCTTTTTATGGCAAAAAGGTATGCATTCCCATTATTTTCGTGCAAAAAGGCAGAAATTCCCCGTATTTTGAAGCAAAATTGCAGAAATTCCCCTAATTTTGGGTCAAAAGGCAGAAATTCCCTTTATTTTTGGGCAAAAATCAGAAATTACTTTATTTTGGGGCAAAATTCAAGAAATTTCCTTTATTTTGGGGCAAAATTGCAGGAATTTACCTTATTTTGGGGCAAAATTGCAGAAATTTCTTTTATTTGGGGCAAAATTGAATAAAATTCACTTATTTTCAGGTAAAAAGGCTGAAATTTCCTTTATTTTGGGGCAAAAAAAGAGAAATTCCTTTTATTTTGGGGCAAAATTGCAGAAATTTCTCTTGTTATGGGAAAAAATTGCAGAAATTTCCCTTATTTTAGGGCAAAATTGCAGAAATTTCACTTATTTCAGAGAAATAAAGCTAAAATGTTTCTTATTTTGAGGCAAAAAGGCAGAAATTCCCATTATTTTAGGGCAAAAAGGCAGAAATTCCCCTTATTTTATGTAAAATTGCAGAAATTTTACATATTTCAGGGCAAAAAGGCAGAAATTTTTTTATTTTGGGGCAAAATTGCAGAAATTTCACTTATTTCAGTGTAATAAGTCAGAAATTCCCTCTTATTTTGGGGCAAAAAATACAGAAATTCCCGTTGTTTTGGGCGAAAAAGACAGAAATTCCACTTATTTAGAGGCAAAAAGGCAGAAATTCCCTTTATTTTGCAGCAAAAATTAAGAAATTTCCCTTTTTTATGGCAAAAAGATATGCATTTCCCTTATTTTGGGAAAAAAGGCAGAAATTCCCCGTATTTTGGAGCAAAATTGCAGAAATTCCCCTAATTGTGGGGCAAAAGGCAGAAATTCCCTATATGTTGGGGCAAAAAGACAGAAATTCTCCTTATTTTTGGGCAAAACTCAGAAATTCCACTTCTTTTGGGGCAAAATTCCAGAAATTTCTCTTATTTTGGGGCAAAATTGCAGAAATTTCACTTATTTTGGGGCACAATTGCAGAAATTTCACTTATTTCTGAGAAAAAAGTCAGAAATTTTTTTATTTTGGGGCAAAACACAGAAATTCCTAATATTTTGTGGCAAAAATGCAGAAATTCCTCTTATTTTGAGGTAAAAAGGCTGAATTACCCTAATTTGGGGGCAATAAGACAGAAATTTCCCTTATTTTGGAGCAAAATTGCAGAAATTTCACTTATTTCAGGGTAATGAGTCAGAAATTCCCCTTATTTTGGGGCAAAAAAGAGAGAAATTCCCTTGTTTTGTGGGAAAAAGACAGAAATTCCACTTATTTAGAAGCAAAAATACAGAAATTCCCCTTATTTTGGAGCAAAAATGAAGAAATTTCATTTTTATGGCAAAAAGGTATGCATTCCCATTATTTTCGGGCAAAAAGGCAGAAATTCCCTGTATTTTGGAGCAAAATTGCAGAAATTCCCCTAATTTTGGGGCAAAAGGCAGAAATTCCCTTTATTTTGGGGCAAAAATCAAAAAATCTCTTTATTTTGGGGCAAAATTCAAGAAATTTCCTTTATTTTGGGGCAAAATTGGAGGAATTTACCTTATTTTTGGGCAAAATTGCAGAAATTTCCCTTATTTGGGACAAAATTGCAGAAATTTCACTTATTTTCAGGAAAAAGGGCTGATATTTCTTTTATTTTGGGGCAAAAAGAAAGAAATTCCTCATATTTTGGGGCAAAATTGCAGAAATTTCTCTTATTATGGGGAAAAATTTCAGAAATTTTACTTATTTGAGGGCAAAATTGCAGAAATTTCACTTATTTCAGAGAAAAAAAGCAAAAATTTTTCTTATTTTGAGGCAAAAAGGCAGAAATTCCCATTATTTTGGGGCAAAAAGGCAGAAATTTGACTTATTTTGGGGTAAAATTGCAGAAATTCCCCTAATTTTGGGGCAAAAGGCAGAAATTCCCTTTATTTTGGGGTAAAAATCATAAATTCCCATTATTTTGTGGCAAAATTCAAGAAATTTCCTTTAATTTGGGGCAAAATTGCAGAAATTTACATTATTTTGGGGCAAAATTGCAGAAATTTTCCTTATTTTAGGGCAAAATTGCAGAAAGTTCACTTATTTCAGAGAAAAAAAGCAAAAATTTTTCTTATTTTTGGGCAAAAAGGCAGAAATTCCCATTAATTTGTGGCAAAAAGGCAGAAATTCACCTTATTTTGGGGTATAATTGCAGAAATTTCACATATTTCAGGGCAAAAAGGCAGAAATTTCCCTTATTTTGGGGCAAAATTGCAGAAATTTCACTTATTTCAGTGTAATAAGTCAGAAATTCCCCTTATTTTGAGGCAAAAAAGACAGAAATTCCCTTTGTTTTGAGGGAAAAAGACTGAAATTCCACTTATTTAGAGGCAAAAAGGCAGAAATTTCCCTTCTTTTGGAGCAAAAATGAAGAAATTTCCCTTTTTTATGGCAAAAAGGTATGCATTCACCTTATTTTCGGGCAAAAAGGCAGAAATTGCCCGTATTTTGTAGAATAATTGCAGAAATTCTCCTAGTTGTGGTGCAGAAAGACAGAAATTCCCTATATGTTGGGGCAAAAAGACAGAAATTCTCCTTATTTTGGGGCAAAACTCAGAAATTCCACTTATTTTGGGGCAAAATTCCAGAAATTTCCCTTATTTTGGGGCAAAATTGCAGAAATTTCACTTATTTTGGGGCAAAATTGCAGAAATTTCACTTATTTCAGGGAAAAAAGGCAGAATTTTTCTTTATTTTGGGGCAAAAAGGCAGAAATTCCTAATATTTTCTGGCAAGAATTTAGAAATTCCCCTTATTTTGAGGTAAAAAGGCTGAAATTCCCCGTATTTGGAGGCAAAAAGGCAGAAATTTCCCTTATTTTGGGGCAAAATTGCAGAAATTTCACTTATTTCAGGGTAATGAGTCAGAAATTCCCCTTATTTTGGGGCAAAAAAGAGAGAAATTCCCTTGTTTTGTGGGAAATAGACAGAAATTCCACTTATTTAGAGGCAAAAAGGAAGAAATTCCCCTTATTTTGGAGCAAAAATGAAGAAATTTCATTTTTTATGGCAAAAAGGTATGCATGCCCATTATTTTCGGTCAAAAAGGCAGAAATTCCCCGTATTTTGGAGCAAAATTGCAGAAATTCCTCTAATTTTGGGGCAAAAGGCAGAAATTCCCTTTATTTTGGGGCAAAAATCAGAAAATCTGTTTATTTTGGGGCTAAATTCAAGAAATTTCCTTTATTTTGGGGCAAAATTGGAGGAATTTACCTTATTTTTGGGCCAAATTGCAGAAATTTCCTTTATTTGGGGCAAAATTGCAGAAATTTCACTTATTTTCAGGAAAAAGGGCTGATATTTCCTTTATTTTGGGGCAAAAAGGGAGAAATTCCTCTTATTTTGGGGCAAAATTGCAGAGATTTCTCTTATTATGGGGAAAAATTGCACAAATTTTCCTTATTTAAGGGCAAAATTGCAGAAATTTCACTTATTTCAGAGAAAAAAAGCAAAAATTTTTCTTGTTTTGGGGCAAAAAGGCAGAAATTCCCATTATTTTGGGGCAAAAATGCAGAAATTTGACATATTTTGTGGTAAAATTGCAGAAATTCCCCTAATTTTGGGGCAAAAGGACGAAATTCCCTTTATTTTGGGGCAAAAATCATAAATTCCCCTTATTTTGGGGCAAAATTCAAGAAATTTCCTTTAATTTGGGGCAAAAGTGCAGGTATTTACCTTATTTTGGGGCAAAATTGCAGAAATTTTTCTTATTTGGGGCAAAATTGCAGAAACTTCAATTATTTTCAGGTAAAAAGGCTGAAATTTCCTTTATTTTCGGGCAAAAACGGAGAAATTCCCCTTATTTTGGGGCAAAATTGAAGAAATTTCCTTTATTATTGGGAAAAATTGCAGAAATTTTTCTTATTTTAGGGCAAAATTGCAGAAATTTCACTTATTTCAGAGAAAAAACGCAATAAATTTTCTTATTCTGGGGCAAAAAGGCAGAAATTCCCATTAATTTGTAGAAAAAAGGCAGAAATTCACCTTATTTTGGGGTAAAATTTCAGAAAATTCACATATTTCAAGGCAAAAAGGCAGAAATTTCCCTTATTTTGGAGCAAAAATGAAGAAATTTCCCTTTTTTATGGCTAAAAGTTATGCATTCCCCTTATTTTCGGGCAAAAAGGCAGAAATTTCCCGTATTTTGGAGCATAATTGCAGAAATTTCACTAGTTGTGGTGCAGAAAGAAAGAAATTCCCTATATGTTGGGGCAAAAAGACAGAAATTCTCCTTATTTTGGGGCAAAACTCAGAAATTCCACTAATTTTGGGGCAAAATCCCAGAAATTTCCCTTATTTTGGGGCAAAATTGCAAAAATTTCACTATTTTGGGGCAAAATTGCAGAAATTTCAATTATTTCAGGGAAAAAAGGCAGAAATTTTCTTTATTTTGGGGCAAAAATGCAGAAATTCCTAATATTTTGTGGCAAAAATGCAGAAATTCCCCTTATTTTGAGGTAAAAAGGCTGAAATTCATTTATTTGGGGGCAAAAAGGCAGAAATTTCCCTTATTTTGGGGGAACATTGCAGAAATATCAATTATTTAGAGGCAAAAAGACAGAAATTCTCCTTATTTTGGGGCAAAACTTAGAAATTCCACATATTTTAAGGCAAAATTCCAGAAATTTCCCTTATTTTGGGGAAAAATTGCAGAAATTTCACTTATTTTGGGGCAAAATTGTAGAAATTTCACTTATTTTGGGGCAAAATTGCAGAAATTTCACTTATTTCAGAGAAAAAAGGCACAAATTTTCCTTATTTTGGGGCAAAAAGTAAGAAATTCCTAATATTTTGTGGCAAAAATGCAGAAATTCCCCTTATTTTGAGGTAAAAAGGCTGAAATTCCCCTTATTTGGGGGCAAAGAGGCAGAAATTTCCCTTATTTTTTGGCAAAATTGGAGAAATATCACTTATTTGAGGGTAATAATTCAGAAATTCCCATTATTTTGGGGCAAAAAAGACCGAAAGTCCCTTTGTTTTGGGGGAAAAAGACAGAAATTCCACTTATTTAGAGGCAAAAAGGCAGGAATTCTCGGTATTTTGGAGCAAAATTGCAGAAATTTGCCTTATTTTAGGGCAAAATTGCAGAAATTTCACTTATTTCAGAGAAAAAAGCAAAAATTTCTCTTATTTTGGGGCAAAAAGGCAGAAATTCCCATTATTTGTGGCAAAAAGGCAGAAATTCACCTTATTTTGGGGTATAATTGCAGAAATTTAACATATTTCAGGGCAATAAGGCAGAAATTTCCCTTATTTTCGGGCAAAATTGCAGAAATTTCACTTATTTCAGTGTAATAAGTCAGAAATTCCCCTTATTTTGAGGCAAAAAGACAGAAATTCCCTTTGTTTTGAGGAAAAAAGACAGAAATTCCACTTATTTAGAGGCAAAAAGGCAGAAATTTCCCTTCTTTTGGAGCAAAAATGAAGAAATTTTTATTTTTTATGGCAAAAAGGTATGCATTCCCCTTATTTTCGGGCTATAGAGGAGAAATTCCCCGTATTTTGGAGCATAATTGCAGAAATTCCCCTAGTTGTGGTGCAGAAAGACAGAAATTCCCTATATGTTGGGGCAAAAAGACAGAAATTCTTCTTATTTTGGGGCAAAACTCAGAAATTCCACTTATTTTGGGGCAAAATTGCAGAAATTTCCTTTATTTTGGGGCAAAATTGGAGAAATTTCACTTATTTTGGGGCAAAATTGCAGAAATTTCACTTATTTCAGGGAAAAAAGGCAGAAATTTTCTTTATTTTGGGGCAAAAAGGGAGAAATTCCTAATATTTTCTGGCAAAAATGCAGAAATTCCTCTTATTTTGAGGTAAAAAGGCTGAAATTCCCCTTATTTGGGGGCAAAAAGCAGAAATTTCTCTTATTTTGGGGCAAAATTGCAGAAATTTCACTTATTTAGAGGCCAAAAGAAAGAAATTCTCTTTATTTTGGGGCAAAACTTGGAAATTCCACTTATTTTGGGGCAAAATTCTGGAAATTTCCCTTATTTTGGGGCAAAATTGCAGAAATTTCACTTATTTTGGGGCAAAATTGCAAAGATTTCACTTATTTCATGGAAAAAAGTCACAAATTTTCCTTATTTTGGGGCAAAAAGTCAGAAATTCCTAATATTTTGTGGCAAAAATGCAGAAATCCCCCTTATTTTGAGGTAAAAAGGCTGAAATTCCCCTTATTTGGGGGCAAAGAGGCAGAAATTTCCCTTATTTTGGGGCAAAATTGGAGAAATTTCACTTATTTCAGGGTAATAATTCAGAAATTCCCCTTATTTTAAGGCAAAAAAACAGAAATTCTTTTTGTTTTGGGGGAAAGAGACAGAAATTCCACTTATTTAGAGGCAAAAAGGCAGAAATTCTCCGTATTTTGGAGCAAAAATGAAGAAATTTACCTTTTTATGGCAAAAAGGTATGCATTCCCCTTACTTTCGGGATAAAAAGCAGAAATTCCCCGTATTTTGAAGCAAAATTGCAGAAATTCTCATAATTATCGGGCAAAAAGGCTGAAATTCTCCTCATTTTGGGGCAAAAAGACAGAAGATCTCCTTTTTTCGGGAGCAAACTGTCAGAAATTCCCTTTATTTTTGGGCAAAATTGCAGAAATTTCCTTTACATTGGGACAAAATTGCAGAAATTTTCCTTATTTTGGGGCAAAATTGCAGAAATTTCACTTACTTCAGAGTAATAAGTCAGAAATTCCCCTTATTTTGGGACAAAAAAGACAGAAATTCTCTTTGTTTTGGGGGAAAAAGACAGAAATTCCACTATTTAGAGGCAAAAAGGCAGAAATTCCCCTTATTTTGGAGCAAAAATGAAGAAATTTCCCTTTTTATGGCAAAAAGGTATGCATTCCCATTATTTTCAGGCAAAAAGGCAGAAATTCCCCGTATTTTGGAGCAAAATTGCAGAAATTCCCCTAATTTTGGGGAAAAAGGCAGAAATTCCCTTTATTTTGTGGCAAAAATCAGAAATTCCCCATATTTTAGGGCAAAATTCCAGAAATTTCCTATTTTTGGGGCAAAATTGCAGGAATTTACTATATTTTGAGGCTAAATTGCAGAAATTTCTCTTATATGGGGCAAAATTTCAGAAATTTCACTTATTTTCAGGTAAAAAGGCTGAAATTTCCTTTGTTTTGGGGCAAAAAGGAAGAAATTCTTCTTATTTTGGGGCAATATTGCAGAAATCTCTCTTATTATGGGAAAAAATTGCAAAAATTTCCATTATTTTAGGGGAAAATTGCAGAAATTTCACTTATTTCAGAGAAAAAAAGCAAATTTTTTTTTTATTTTGGGGCAAAAGGCAGAAATTCCCATTATTTTGGGGCAAAAAAGCAGAAATTCACCTTATTTAAGGGTAAAATTGCAGAAATTTCACATATTTCAGGGCAAAAATGCAGAAATTCCCCGTATTTTGGAGCAAAATTGGAGAAATTCCCCTAGTTGCGGGGCAAAGAGACAGAAATTTCCTATATGTTGGGGCAAAAAGACAGAAATTCTCCTTATATTGGGGCAAAACTTAGAAATTCCACATATTTTGGGACAAAATTCCAGAAATTTTCCTTATTTTGGGGCAAAATTGCAGATTTCACTTATTTTGGGGAAAAATTGCAGAAATTTCACTTATTTCAGGGAAAAAAGGCAGAAATTTTCCTTATTTTGGGGCATAAAGTCATAAATTCCTAATATTTTGAGGCAAAAATGCAGAAATTCCCCTTATTTTGAGGTATAAAGTCTGAAATTCCCCTTATTTTAGGGCAAAAAAGCAGAAATTTCCTTTATTTTGGGGCAAAATTGCAGAAATTTCACTTATTTTAGGGTAATAAGTCAGGAATTCCCCTTATTTTGGGGCAAAACACAGAAAATCTTCTTTTTTCGGGAGCAAACAGTCAGAAATTTCCCTTATTTTGGGGCAAAATTGCAGAAATTTCCTTTAAATTGGGGCAAAATTCCAGAAATTTCCCTTATTTTGGGGCAAAATTGCAGAAATTTCACATATTTCAGGGTAATAAGTTAGAAATTCCTGTTATATTGGGGCAAAAAAGACAGAAATTCCCTTTGTTTTGGGGGAAAAAGACAGAAATTCCACTTATTTAGAGGCAAAAAAGCAGAAATTCCCCTTATTTTGGAGCAAAAATGAAGAAATTTCTTTTTTTATGGCCAAAAGTTATTTATTTTCTTTATTTTTGGGAAAAGGCAGAAATTCCCCGTATTTTGGAGCAAAATTGCAGAAATTCCCCTAATTTGGGGCAAAAAGGCAGAAATTCCCTATATGTTGGGGAAAAAGACAGAAATTATCCTTATTTTGGGGCAAAACTCAGAAATTCTACTTATTTTTGGGCAAAATTCCAGAAATTTCCCTTATTTTGGAGAAAAATTGCAGAAATTTCACTTATTGTAGGGCAAAATTGGAGAAATTTCACTTATTTCAAGGAATAAAGGCAGAAATTTTCCTTATTTTGGGGTAAAAATGCAGAAATTCTTAATATTTTGTAGCAAAAATGTAGAAATTCCCCTTATTTTGAGGTAAAAAGGCTGAAATTCCATTTATAAGGGGGCAAAAAGGCAGAAATTTCCCTTATTTTGGGGCAAAAGACAGAAATTCCTTTTATTTTGTGACAAAAGGCAGACATTTATTTTGGGGCAAAATTGCAGAAATTTCACTTATTTCAAGGCATAATTCAAAAATTCCTTTTATTTGGGGGAAAAAGACAGAAATTCCATTTATTTTTTGGTACAAAGGCAGAAATTTCACTTACTTTGAATTAAAATGCAGAAATTACGCTTATTTTGGGGCAAAAATGAAGAAATTTCCTTTTTTGTGGTAAAAGGTATACATTGCTCTTACATTCGGGATAAAAAGCAGAAATTCCCCGTATTTTGAAGCAAAATTGCAGAAATTCTAATAATTTTCGGGCAAAAAGGGAGAAAATCCCTAATTTTGGGGCAAAAGGCAGAAATTCCTTTTATTGTGGGACAAAAATAAGAAATTCCCCTTCTTTTGGGGCAAAATTCAAGAAATTTCCTTTATTTTGTGGCGAAATTACAGGAATTTACCTTATTTTGGGGCAAAATTGAAGAAATTTCCCTTATTTGGGGCAAAATTGCAGAAATTTCACTTATTTTCAGGTAAAAAGGCTGAAATTTCCTTCATTTTAGGGCAAAAAGGGAGAAATTCCCCTTATTTTGGGGCAAAATTGCAGAAATTTCCCTTATTATTGGGAAAAATTGCAGAAATTTTCCTTATTTTAGGGCAAAATTGCAGAAATGTCACTTATTTCAGAGAAAAAAAGCAAAATTTTTTCTTATTTTGGGGCAAAAAGGCAGAAATTCCCATTAATTTGTGGCAAAAAGGCAGAAATTCACATTATTTTGGGGTAAAATTGCAGAAATTTCACATATTTCTGGGCAAAAAGGCAGAAATTTCCCTTATTTTGGGCCAAAATTGCAGAAATTTCACTTATTTCAGTGTAATAAGTCAGAAATTCCCCTTATTTTGAGGCAAAAAAGACAGAAATTCCCTTTGTTTTGAGGGAAAAATACAGAAATTCCACTCATGTAGAGGCAAAAATGCAGAAATTTCCCTTATTTTGGAGAAAAATGAAGAAATTTCCCTTTTTTATGGCAAAAAGTTATGCACTCCCCTTATTTTCGCGCAAAAAGTCAGAAATTCCCCGTATTTTGGAGCATAATTGCAGAAATTCCCCTAGTTGTTGTGCAGAAAGACAGAAATTCCTTATATGTTGGGGCAAAAAGACAGAAATTCTTATTTTGGGGCAAAACTTAGAAATTCCACTTATTTTGGGGCAAAATTCCAGAAATTTCCCTTATTTTGAGGCAAAATTGCAGAAATTTCACTTATTTTGGGGCAAAATTGCAGAAATTTCACTTATTTTAGGGAAAAAAGGCACAAATTTTCTTTATTTTGGGGCAAAGATTCAGAAATTCCTAATATTTTCTGGCAAAAATGCAGAAATTCCCCTTATTTTGAGGTAAAACGGCTAAAATTCCCCTTATGTGGGGGCAAAAAGGCAAAAATTTCCCTTATTTTGGGGAAAAATTGCAGAAATTTCACTTATTTAGAGGCAGAAAGACAGCAATTCTCCTTATTTTGGGGCAAAACTTAGAAATTCCACTTATTTTGGGGCAAAATTCCAGAAATTTCCCTTATTTTGGGGCAAAATTGCAGAAATTTCACTTATTTTGGGGCAAAATTGCAGAAATTTCACTTATTTTAGGGAAAAAAGACACAAATTTTCCTTATTTTGGGGCAAAGATTCAGAAATTCCTAATATTTTCTGGCAAAAATGCAGAAATTCCCTTTATTTTGAGGTAAAATGCTGAAATTCCTTTTATTTGGGAGCAAAGAGGCAGAAATTTCCCTTATTTTGGGGCAAAATTGGAGAAATTTCACTTATTTCAGGGTAATAATTCAGAAATTCCCCTTATTTTGGGGCAAAAAAGACAGAAATTCCCTTTGTTTTGGGGGAAAAAGACAGAAATTCCACTTATTTAGAGGCAAAAGGCAGAAATTCCCTTTATTTTAGAGCAAAAATGAAGAAATTTACCTTTTTATGGCAAAAAGGTATGCATTCCCCTTACTTTCGGGATAAAAAGCAGAAATTCCCCGTATTTTGAAGCAAAATTGCAGAAATTCTCATAATGTTCGGGCAAAAAGGCAGAAATTCTCCTTATTTTGGGGCAAAAATACAGAAGATCTCCTTTTTTCGGGAGCAAACATTCAGAAATTCCCCTTATTTTGCGGCAAAATTGCAGCAATTTCCTTTACATTGGGGCAAAACTAAAGAAATTTCCCTTATTGTGGGGCAAAATTGCAGAAATTTCACTTACTTCAGGGTAATAAGTCAGAAATTCCCCTTATTTTCGGGCAAAAAAGACAGAAATTCTTATTTTGGGGGGGAGAAAATAACAGAAATTTTACTTATTTAGAGGAAAATAGGCAGAAATTCCATTTATTTTGGAGCAAAAATGAAGAAATGTCGCTTTTTATGGCAAAAAAATATGCATTCCCATTATTTTCAGGCAAAAAGGCAGAAATTCCCCATATTTTGGAGCAAAATTGCAGAAATTCCCCTAATTTTGGGGCAAAATGCAGAAATTCCCTTTATTTTGGGGCAAAAATTAGAAATTCCCCTTATTTTGGGGGCAAAATTGCAGAAATTTCACTTATTTCAGGTAATAAGTCAGAAATTCCCCTTATTTTGAGGCAAAAAAGACAGAAATTCCCTTTGTTTTGAGGGAAAAAGACAGAAATTCCACTTATTTAGAGGCAAAAATGCAGAAATTTCCCTTATTTTGGAGCAAAAATGAAGAAATTTTTCTTTTTTATGGCAAAAAGTTATGCATTCCCCTTATTTTCTGGCAAAAAGGCAGAAATTCCCCGTATTTTGGAGCATAATTGCAGAAATTCCCCTAGTTGTGGTGCAGAAAGACAGAAATTCCCCATATGTTGGGGCAAAAAGACAGAAATTCTCCTTATTTTTGGGCAAAACTCAGATATTCCACATATTTTTGGGCAAAATTCCAGAAATTTCCCTTATTTTGGGGCAAAATTGCAGAAATTTCACATATTTTGGGGCAAAATTGCAGAAATTTCACTTATTTCAGAGAAAAAAGGCAGAAATTTTCTTTATTTTGGGGCAAAAAGGAAGAAATTCCTAATATTTTCTGGCAAAAATGCAGAAATTCCTCTTATTTTGAGGTAAAAAGGCTGAAATTCCATTTATAAGGGGGCAAAAAGGCAGAAATTTCCCTTATTTTGGGGCAAAATTGGAGAAATTTAACTTATTTAGAGGGAAAAATACAGAAATTCTCCTTATTTTGGGGCAAAACTTAGAAATTCCACTTATTTTGGGGCAAAATTCCAGAAATTTCCCTTATTTTGGGGAAAAATTGCAGAAATTTCACTTATTTTGGGGCAAAATTGCAGAAATTTCACATATTTCAGGGCAAAAATGCAGAAATTTTCCTTATTTTGGAACAAAATTGCAGAAATTTCACTTATTTCAGTGTAACAAGTCAGAAATTCCCCTTATTTTGAGGCAAAAAAGACAGAAATGCCTTTTGTTTTGAGGGAAAAAGACAGAAATTCCACTTATTTAGAGGCAAAAATGCAGAAATTTCGCTTACATTGGAGCAAAAATGAAAAAATTTCCTTTTTTTATGGCAAAAAGTTATGCATTCCCCTTATTTTCAGGCAAAAAGGCAGAAATTCCCCGTATTTTGGAGCATAATTGCAGAAATTCCCCTAGTTGGGGTGCAGAAAGACAGAAATTCCCTATATGTTGGGGCAAAAAGACAGAAATTCTCCTTATTTTGGGGCAAAACTCAGAAATTCCACTTATTTTGGGGCAAAATTCCAGAAATTTCCCTTATTTTGGGGCAAAATTGCAGAAATTTCAATTATTTTGAGGCAAAATTGCAGAAATTTCACTTATTTCAGGGAAAAAAGGCAGAAATTTTCTTTATTTTGGGGAAAAAGGCAGAAATTCCTAATATTTTCTGGCAAAAATGCAGAATTTCCCCTTATTTTGAAGTAAAAAGGCTGAAATTCCCCTTATTTGGGGGCAAAAAGGCAGAAATTTCCCTTATTTTGGGGCAAAATTGCAGAAATTTCACTTATTTAGAGGCAAAAAGACAGCAATTCTCCTTATTTTGGGGCAAAACTTAGAAATTCCACTTATTTTGGAGCAAAATTCCAGAAATTTCCCTTATTTTGGGGCAAAAAGTCAGAAATTCCTAATATTTTGTGGCAAAAATGCAGAAATTCCCCTTATTTTGAGGTAAAAGGGCTGAAATTCCCCTTATTTGGGGGCAAAGAGGCAGAAATTTCCCTTATTTTGGGGCAAAATTGGAGAAATTTCACTTATTTCAGGGTAATAATTCAGAAATTCCCCTTATTTTGGGGCAAAAAATACAGAAATTCCCTTTGTTTTGGGGGAAAAAAAAACAGAAATTCCACTTATTTAGAGGCAAAAAGGCAGAAATTCCCCTTATTTTGGAGCAAAAAAGGAAGAAATTTACCTTTTTATGGCAAAAAGGTATGCATTCCCCTTACTTTCGGGATATAAAGCAGAAATTCCACGTATTTTGAAGCAAAATTGCAGAAATTCTCATAATTTTTGGGCAAAAAGTCAAAAATTCTCCTTATTTTGGGGCAAAAAGACAGAAGATCTCCTTTTTTCGGGAGCAAACATTCAGAAATTCCCTCTTTTTGGGGCAAAATTGCAGAAATTTTATTTACATTGGGGTAAAATTGAAGAAATTTCCCTTATTTTGGGGCAAAATTGCAGAAATTTCACTTACTTTAGGGTAATAAGTAAGAAATTCCCCTTATTTTGGGGCAAAAAAGACAGAAATTCTCTTTGTTTTGGGGGAAAAAGACAGAAATTCCACTTATTTAGAGGCAAAAAGGCAGAAATTCCCTTTATTTTGGAGCAAAAATGAAGAAATGTTTCTTTTTTAAGGGCAAAAAGGTATGCATACCCATTATTTTCAGGCAAAAAGGCAGAAATTCATCGTATTTTGGAGCAAAATTGCAGAAATTCCCCTAATTTTGGGGCAAAAGGCAGAAATTCCCTTTATTTTGGGGAAAAATCAGAAATTTCCCGTGTTTTGGTGAAAAATTCCAGAAATTTCCATTATTTTGGGGCAAAAATGCAGGAATTTACCTTATTTTGGGGCAAAATTTCAGAAATTTCCCTTATTTGGGGCAAAATTTCAGAAATTTCACTTATTTTCAGGTAAAAAGGCTGAAATTTCCTTTGTTTTGGGGCAAAAAGGAAGAAACTCCCCTTATTTTGGGGCAAAATTGCAGAAATCTCCCTTATAATGGGAAAAAATTGCAAAAATTTCCCTTATTTTAGAAGAAAATTGCAGAAATTTCACTTATTTCAGAGAAAAAAAGCAAAAATTTTTCTTATTTTGGGGCAAAAATGCAGAAATTCACATTATTTTGGGGCAAAAAAACAGAAATTCACCTTATTTAGGGGTAAAATTGCAGAAATTTCACATATTTCAGGGCAAAAAGGCAGAAATTCCCCGTATTTTGGAGCAAAATTGCAGAAATTCCCCTTGTTGTGGGGCAAAAACACAGAAATTCGCTACATGTTGGGGCAAAAAACAAAAATTCTCATTATTTTGCGGCCAAACTTAGAAATTCCACTTATTTTAGGGCAAAATTCCAGAAATTTTCCTTATTTTGGGGCAAAATTGCCAAATTTCACTTATTTTGGGGCAAAATTGCAGAAATTTCAATTATTTCAGGGAAAAAAGGCAGAAATTTTCCTTATTTTGGAGCAAAAAGTCAGAAATTCCTAATATTTTGTGGCAAAATGCAGATATTCCCCTTATTTTGAGGTATAAAGGCTGAAATTCCCCTTATTTGGGGGCAAAGAGGCAGAAATTTCCCTTATTTTGGGGCAAAATTGCAGAAATTTCACTTATTTTAGAGTAATAAGTCAGAAATTCCCCTTATTTTGGGGCAAAAAAAAAGAAATTCCCTTTGTTTTGGGGGGAAAAAACAGATATTCCACTTATTGAGAAGCAAAAAGGCAGAAATTCCCCTTATTTTGGAGCAAAAATGAAGAAATTTCCCTTTTTTATGGCAAAAAGTTATGCATTCCCCTTATTTTCGGGCAAAAAGGCAAAAATTCCATGTATTTCGGAGCAAAATTGCAGAAATTCCTCTAATTGTGGTGCAAAAAGGCAGAAATTCCCTTTATGTTGTGGCAAAAAGACAGAAATTCTCCTTATTTTGGGGCAAAACTCAGAAACTCCACTTATTTTGGGGCAAAATTGCAGAAATTTCACTTATTTCAGGGAAAAAGGCAGAAATTTTCTTTATTTTGGGGCAAAAATGCAGAAATTCCTAATATTTTGTGGCAAAAATGCAGGAATTCACCTCGTTTTGAGGTAAAAAGGCTGAAATTCCCCTTATTTGTGGGCAGAAAGGCAAAAATTTTCCCTTATTTTTGGGCAAAATTGCAGAAATTTCATTTATTTCAGGGTAATAAGTCAGAAATTTTTCTTATTTTGGGGCAAAAAAGACAGAAAATCCCTTTGTTTTGAAGGAATATCCTAAATTCCACTTATTTAGAGGCAAAAAAGCAGAAATTCCCCTTATTTGAAGCAAAAATGAAGAAATTTCCCTTTTTTAAGGCAAAAAGGTATGCATTCTTCTTATTTTCGGGCAAAAAGGCAGAAATTCCCCGTATTTTGGAGCAAAATTGCAAAAATTCCTTTAATTGTGGGGCAAAAATGCAGAAATTCCCTATATGTTGGGGCAAAAAGACAGAAATTCTCCTTATTTTGGGGCAAAACTCAGAAATTCCACTTATTTTGGGGCAAAATTCCAGAAATTTCCCTTATTCTGGGGCAGAATTGCAGAAATTTCACTTATTTTCGGCAAAATTGCAGAAATTTCCCTTATTTCATGGAAAAAAAAGAAATTTTGTTATTTTGGAGCAAAAAGACAGAAATTCCCCTTATTTTGGAGCAAAAATGAAGAAATTTACCTTTTTATGGCAAAAAGGTATGCATTCCCCTTACTTTCGGGATAAAAGCAGAAATTCCCCGTATTTTGAAGCAAAATTGCAGAAATTCTCATAATTTTCGGGCAAAAAGGCAGAAATTCTCCTTATTTGGGGGCAAAAAGACAGAAAATCTAATTTTTTTGGGAACAAACAGTCAGAAATTTCCATTATTTTGGGGCAAAATTGCAGAAATTTCATTTACATTGGGGCAAAATTTCAGAAATTTCCCTTATTTTGGTGCAAAATTGCAGAAATTTCACTTATTTCAGGGTAATAAGTCAGAAATTCTACTTATTTTGGGGCAAAACTCAGAAATTCCACGTATTTTGGGGCAAAATTCCAGAAATTTCCCTTATTTTGGGGCAAAATTGCAGAAATTTCACTTATTTCAGAGAAAAAAAGCAAAAATTTTTCTTATTTTGGGGCAAAAAGGCAGAAATTCCCATTATTTTGGGGCAAAAAGGCAGAAATTCACCTTATTTTGCGGTAAAATTGCAGAAATTTCACATATTTCATGGCAAAAAGGCAGAAATTTCCCTTAATTTGGGGCAAAAAAGACAGAAATTCCCTTTGTTTTGGGGGAAAAGACAGAAATTCCACTTATTTAGAGGCAAAAAGGCAAAAATTCCCCTTATTTTGAGCAAAAATGAAGAAATTTCCATTTTTTATGGCAAAAAGTTATGCATTCCCCTTTTTTTCGGGCAAAAAGGCAGCAATTCCCCGTATTTTGGAGTAAAATTGCAGAAATTCCCCTAATTGTGGGGCAAAAATGCAGAAATTCCCTATATGTTGGGGCAAAAAGACAGAAATTCTCCTTATTTTGGGGCAAAACTCAGAAGTTCCACTTATTTTGGGGAAAAATTCCAGAAATTCCCCTATATTTTGGGGCAAAATTGCAGAAATTTCACTTATTTTAGGGCAAAATTGCAGAAATTTCACTTATTTCAGAGAAAAAAGGCAGAAATTTTCCTTATTTTGGAGCAAAAAGGCAGAAATTCCTAATATTTTGTGGCAAAAATGCAGAAATTTCTTTTATTTTGAGGTAAAAAAGCTGAAATTCTTCTTATTTGGGGGCAAAAAAGGCAGAAATTTCCCTTATTTTGGGGCAAAATTGCAGAAATTTCACTTATTTCAGGGTAATAAGTCAGAAATTTTCTTGATTTTGGGGCCAAAAAACAGAAAATCCCTTTGTTTTGGAGGAAAAAGCAGAAATTCCACTTAGTTAGAGGCAAAAAAGCAGAAATTTCCCTTATTTTGGAGCAAAAATGAAGAAATTTCCCTTTTTTAAGGCAAAAAGGTATGCATTCCCCTTATTTTCGGTCAAAAAGGCAGAAATTCCTCGTATTTTGGAGCAAAATTGCAGAAATTCCCCTAATTGTGGGGCAAAAATGCAGAAATTCCCTATATGTTGGGGCAAAAAACAGAAATTCTCCTTATTTTGGGGCAAAACTCAGAAATTCCACTTATTTTGGGGCAAAATTCCCGAAATTTCCTTTATTCTGGGGCAAAATTGCAGAAATTTCACTAATTTTGGGGCAAAATTGCAGAAATTTCACTTATTTCAGGGAAAAAAGGCAGAAATTTTCCTTATTTTCGGGCAAAAAGGCAGAAATTCCCCTTATTTTGAGGTAAAAAGGCTGAAATTCCCTTATTTGAGGGCAAAGAGGCAGAAATTTTCCTTATTTTGGGGCAAAATTGCAGTAATTTCACTTATTTCAGGGTAAAAAGTCAGAAATTCCCCTTATTTTAAGGCAAAAAAAAGAAATTTCCTTTGTTTTGGAGGAAAAGACAGAAATTCCACTTATTTAGAGGCAAAAAGGCAGAAATTTCCCTTATTTTGGAGCAAAAATGAAGAAATTTACCTTTTTATGGCAAAAAGGTATGCATTCCCCTTACTTTCGGGATAAAAAGCAGAAATTCCCCGTATTTTGAAGCAAAATTGCAGAAATTATCATAATTTTCGGGCAAAAAGGCAGAAATTCTCCTTATTTTGGGGCAAAAAGACAGAAAATCTCCTTTTTGCGGGAGCAAAGAGTCAGAAATTTCCCTTATTTTGGGGCAAAATTGCAGAAATTTCCTTTACAATGGGGCAAAATTGCAGAAATTTCCCTATTTTGGGGCAAAATTACAGAAATTTCACTTATTTCAAGGTAATAAGTCAGAAATTCCCGTTATTTTGGGGCAAAATAGACAGAAATTCCCTTTGTTTTGGGGGAAAACACAGAAATTCCACTTATTTAGAGGTAAAAAGGCAGAAATTCTCCTTATTTTGGAGCAAAAATGAAGAAATTTCCCTTTTTTATGGCAAAAAGTTATGCATTCCCTTTATTTTTGGGAAAAGGCAGAAATTCCCGTATTTTGGAGCAAAATTGCAGAAATTCTCCTAATTGTGGGGCAAAAAGGCAGAAATTCCCTATATGTTGGGGAAAAAGACAGAAATTCTCCTTATTTTGTGCAAAACTCAGAAATTCCACTTATTTTTTGGGCAAAATTCCAGAAATTTCCCTTATTTTGGGAAAAAATTGCAGAAATTTCACTTATTTTAGGGCAAAATTGGAGAAAATTCACTTATTTCAGGGAAAAAAGACAGAAATTTTCCTTATTTTGTGGCAAAAATGCAGAAATTCTTAATATTTTGTGGCAAAAATATAGAAATTCCCCTTATTTTGAGGTAAAAAGGCTGAAATTCCTTTTATTTGGGGGCAAAAAGGCAGAAATTTCCCTTATTTTGGGGCAAAAAGACAGAAATTCCTTCTATTTTGTGGCAAAAAGGCAGAAATTTCATTTATTTTGGGGCAAAATTGCAGAAATTTCACTTATCTCAGGGCATAATTCAAAAATTCCTTTTATTTTGGGGCAAAAAGACAGAAATTCCATTTATTTTTTTGTACAAAGGCAGAAATTTCACTTACTTTGAAGTAAAAAGGCAGAAATTCCTCTTAATTTGGAGAAAAAATGAAGAAATTTCCTTTTTTGTGGTAAAGGGTATACATTCCTCTTACATTCGGGATAAAAAGCAGAAATTCCCCGTATTTTGAAGCAAAATTGCAGAAATTCTCATAATTTTTGGGCAAAAAGGGAGAAATTCCCTAAATTTGGGGCAAAAGGCAGAAATTCCTATTATTGTGCGGCAAAAATCAGAAATTCCCCTTCCTTTGGGGCAAAATTCAAGGAATTTCCTTTTTTTGGGGCATAATTACAGGAATCTACCTTATTTTAGGGAAAAATTGAAGAAATTTCCCTTATTTGGGGCAAAATTGCAGAAATTTCACTTATTTTCAGGTAAAAATGCTGAAATTTCCTTTATTTTGTGGCAAAAAGGGAGAAATTCCTCTTATTTTGGAGCAAAATTGCAGAAATTTCCCTTATTATGGGGAAATATTGCAGAAATTTCCCTTAATTTAAGGCAAAATTGCAGAAATTTCACTTATTTCAGAGAAAAAAAGAAAAAATTTTTCTTATTTTGGGGCAAAAAGGCAGAAATTCCCATTATTTTGGGGCAAAAAAGACAGAAATTCACTTTGTTTTGGGGGGAAAAGACAGAAATTCCACTTATTTAGAGGCAAAAAGGCAGAAATTCCCCTTATTTTGGAGCAAAAATGAAGAAATTTCCCTTTTTATGGCAAAAAGGTATGCATTCCCCTTACTATTGGGATAAAAGCAGAAATTCCCCGTATTTTGAAGCAAAATTGCAGAAATTCTCATAATTTTCGGGCAAAAAGGCAGAAATTCTCCTTATTTTGGGGCAAAAAGACAGAAAATCTCCTTTTTGCGGGAGCAAAGAGTCAGAAATTTCCCTTATTTTGGGGCAAAATTGCAGAAATTTCCTTTACAATGGGGCAAAATTGCAGAAATTTCCCTATTTTGGGGCAAAATTACAGAAATTTCACTTATTTCAAGGTAATAAGTCAGAAATTCCCGTTATTTTGGGGCAAAATAGACAGAAATTCCCTTTGTTTTGGGGGAAAACACAGAAATTCCACTTATTTAGAGGTAAAAAGGCAGAAATTCTCCTTATTTTGGAGCAAAAATGAAGAAATTTCCCTTTTTTATGGCAAAAAGTTATGCATTCCCTTTATTTTTGGGAAAAGGCAGAAATTCCCGTATTTTGGAGCAAAATTGCAGAAATTCTCCTAATTGTGGGGCAAAAAGGCAGAAATTCCCTATATGTTGGGGAAAAAGACAGAAATTCTCCTTATTTTGTGCAAAACTCAGAAATTCCACTTATTTTTTGGGCAAAATTCCAGAAATTTCCCTTATTTTGGGAAAAAATTGCAGAAATTTCACTTATTTTAGGGCAAAATTGGAGAAAATTCACTTATTTCAGGGAAAAAAGGCAGAAATTTTCCTTATTTTGTGGCAAAAATGCAGAAATTCTTAATATTTTGTGGCAAAAATATAGAAATTCCCCTTATTTTGAGGTAAAAAGGCTGAAATTCCTTTTATTTGGGGGCAAAAAGGCAGAAATTTCCCTTATTTTGGGGCAAAAAGACAGAAATTCCTTCTATTTTGTGGCAAAAAGGCAGAAATTTCATTTATTTTGGGGCAAAATTGCAGAAATTTCACTTATCTCAGGGCATAATTCAAAAATTCCTTTTATTTTGGGGCAAAAAGACAGAAATTCCATTTATTTTTTTGTACAAAGGCAGAAATTTCACTTACTTTGAAGTAAAAAGGCAGAAATTCCTCTTAATTTGGAGAAAAAATGAAGAAATTTCCTTTTTTGTGGTAAAGGGTATACATTCCTCTTACATTCGGGATAAAAAGCAGAAATTCCCCGTATTTTGAAGCAAAATTGCAGAAATTCTCATAATTTTTGGGCAAAAAGGGAGAAATTCCCTAAATTTGGGGCAAAAGGCAGAAATTCCTATTATTGTGCGGCAAAAATCAGAAATTCCCCTTCCTTTGGGGCAAAATTCAAGGAATTTCCTTTTTTTGGGGCATAATTACAGGAATCTACCTTATTTTAGGGAAAAATTGAAGAAATTTCCCTTATTTGGGGCAAAATTGCAGAAATTTCACTTATTTTCAGGTAAAAATGCTGAAATTTCCTTTATTTTGTGGCAAAAAGGGAGAAATTCCTCTTATTTTGGAGCAAAATTGCAGAAATTTCCCTTATTATGGGGAAATATTGCAGAAATTTCCCTTAATTTAAGGCAAAATTGCAGAAATTTCACTTATTTCAGAGAAAAAAAGAAAAAATTTTTCTTATTTTGGGGCAAAAAGGCAGAAATTCCCATTATTTTGGGGCAAAAAAGACAGAAATTCACTTTGTTTTGGGGGGAAAAGACAGAAATTCCACTTATTTAGAGGCAAAAAGGCAGAAATTCCCCTTATTTTGGAGCAAAAATGAAGAAATTTCCCTTTTTATGGCAAAAAGGTATGCATTCCCCTTACTATTGGGATAAAAGCAGAAATTCCCCGTATTTTGAAGCAAAATTGCAGAAATTCTCATAATTTTCGGGCAAAAAGGCAGAAATTCTCCTTATTTTGGGGCAAAAAGACAGAAAATCTCCTTTTTGCGGGAGCAAAGAGTCAGAAATTTCCCTTATTTTGGGGCAAAATTGCAGAAATTTCCTTTACAATGGGGCAAAATTGCAGAAATTTCCCTATTTTGGGGCAAAATTACAGAAATTTCACTTATTTCAAGGTAATAAGTCAGAAATTCCCGTTATTTTGGGGCAAAATAGACAGAAATTCCCTTTGTTTTGGGGGAAAACACAGAAATTCCACTTATTTAGAGGTAAAAAGGCAGAAATTCTCCTTATTTTGGAGCAAAAATGAAGAAATTTCCCTTTTTTATGGCAAAAAGTTATGCATTCCCTTTATTTTTGGGAAAAGGCAGAAATTCCCGTATTTTGGAGCAAAATTGCAGAAATTCTCCTAATTGTGGGGCAAAAAGGCAGAAATTCCCTATATGTTGGGGAAAAAGACAGAAATTCTCCTTATTTTGTGCAAAACTCAGAAATTCCACTTATTTTTTGGGCAAAATTCCAGAAATTTCCCTTATTTTGGGAAAAAATTGCAGAAATTTCACTTATTTTAGGGCAAAATTGGAGAAAATTCACTTATTTCAGGGAAAAAAGGCAGAAATTTTCCTTATTTTGTGGCAAAAATGCAGAAATTCTTAATATTTTGTGGCAAAAATATAGAAATTCCCCTTATTTTGAGGTAAAAAGGCTGAAATTCCTTTTATTTGGGGGCAAAAAGGCAGAAATTTCCCTTATTTTGGGGCAAAAAGACAGAAATTCCTTCTATTTTGTGGCAAAAAGGCAGAAATTTCATTTATTTTGGGGCAAAATTGCAGAAATTTCACTTATCTCAGGGCATAATTCAAAAATTCCTTTTATTTTGGGGCAAAAAGACAGAAATTCCATTTATTTTTTTGTACAAAGGCAGAAATTTCACTTACTTTGAAGTAAAAAGGCAGAAATTCCTCTTAATTTGGAGAAAAAATGAAGAAATTTCCTTTTTTGTGGTAAAGGGTATACATTCCTCTTACATTCGGGATAAAAAGCAGAAATTCCCCGTATTTTGAAGCAAAATTGCAGAAATTCTCATAATTTTTGGGCAAAAAGGGAGAAATTCCCTAAATTTGGGGCAAAAGGCAGAAATTCCTATTATTGTGCGGCAAAAATCAGAAATTCCCCTTCCTTTGGGGCAAAATTCAAGGAATTTCCTTTTTTTGGGGCATAATTACAGGAATCTACCTTATTTTAGGGAAAAATTGAAGAAATTTCCCTTATTTGGGGCAAAATTGCAGAAATTTCACTTATTTTCAGGTAAAAATGCTGAAATTTCCTTTATTTTGTGGCAAAAAGGGAGAAATTCCTCTTATTTTGGAGCAAAATTGCAGAAATTTCCCTTATTATGGGGAAATATTGCAGAAATTTCCCTTAATTTAAGGCAAAATTGCAGAAATTTCACTTATTTCAGAGAAAAAAAGAAAAAATTTTTCTTATTTTGGGGCAAAAAGGCAGAAATTCCCATTATTTTGGGGCAAAAAAGACAGAAATTCACTTTGTTTTGGGGGAAAAAGACAGAAATTCCACTTATTTAGAGGCAAAAAGGCAGAAATTCCCCTTATTTTGGAGCAAAAATGAAGAAATTTACCTTTTTATGGCAAAAAGGTATGCATTCCCCTTACTATTGGGATAAAAGCAGAAATTCCCCGTATTTTGAAGCAAAATTGCAGAAATTCTCATAATTTTCGGGCAAAAAGGCAGAAATTCTCCTTATTTGAGGGCAAAAAGACAGAAAATCTTTTTTTTTTTTGGGAACAAACTGTCAGAAATTTCCCTTATTTTGGGACAAAATTGCAGAAATTTCTTTTACATTGGGGCAAAATTTCAGAAATTTCCCTTATTTTTGGGCAAAATTGCAGAAATTTCACTTATTTCATGGTAATAAGTCAGAAATTCCTCTTATTTTGGGGCAAAAAAGACAGAAATTCCCTTTGTTTTGGGGGAAAAGACAGAAATTCCACTTATTTAGAGGCAAAAAGGCAGAAATTCCCTTTATTTTAAAGCAAAAATGAAGAAATTTCCCTTTTTATGGAAAAAAAATATGCATTCCCATTATTTTCGGGCAAAAAGGCAGAAATTCCCCGTATTTTGGAGCAAATTGCAGAAATTCCCCTAATTTTGGGGCAAAAGGCAAAAATTCCCTTTATTTTGGGGCAAAAATCAGAAATTCCCCTTATTTTGGGGCAAAATTCCAGAAATTTCCCTTATTTTGGGAAAAAATTGCAGAAATATCACTTATTTTAGGGCAAAATTGGAGAAATTTCACTTATTTCAGGAAAAAAATGCAGAAATTTTCCTTATTTTGTGGCAAAAATGCAGAAATTCTTAATATTTTGTGGCAAAAATATAGAAATTCCCCTTATTTTGAGGTAAAAAGGCTGAAATTCCTTTTATTTGGGGGCAAAAAGGCAGAAATTCCTTTTATTTGGGGGCAAAAAGACAGAAATTCCTTCTATTTTGTGGCAAAAAGGCAGAAATTTCATTTATTTTGGGGCAAAATTGCAGAAATTTCACTTATTTCAGGGCATAATTCAAAAATTCCTTTTATTTTGGGGCAAAAAGACAGAAATTCCATTTATTTTTTTGTACAAAGGCAGAAATTTCACTTACTTTGAAGTAAAAAGGCAGAAATTCCTCTTAATTTGGAGCAAAAATGAAGAAATTTCCTTTTTTGTGGTAAAGGGTATACATTCCTCTTACATTCGGGATAAAAAGCAGAAATTCCCCGTATTTTGAAGCAAAATTGCAGAAATTCTCATAATTTTCGGGCAAAAAGGGAGAAATTCCCTAATTTTGGGGCAAAAGTCAGAAATTCCTTTTATTGTGGGGCAAAAATCAGAAATTCCCCTTCTTTTGGGGCAAAATTCAAGAAATTTCCTTTCTTTGGGGCAAAATTACAGGAATCTACCTTATTTTAGGTCAAAATTGAAGAAATTTCCCTTATTTGGGGCAAAATTGCAGAAATTTCACTTATTTTCAGGTAAAAATGCTGAAATTTCCTTTATTTTGTGGCAAAAAGGGAGAAATTCCTTTTATTTTGGAGCAAAATTGCAGAAATTTCCCTTTTTATGGGGAAATATTGCAGAAATTTCCCTTAATTTAAGGCAAAATTGCAGAAATTTCACTTATTTCAGAGAAAAAAAGAAAAAATTTTTTTTATTTTGGGGCACAAAGGCAGAAATTCCCATTATTTTGGGGCAAAAAAGACAGAAATTCACTTTGTTTTGGGGGAAAAAGACAGTAATTCCACTTATTTAGAGGCAAAAGGCAGAAATTCCCCTTATTTTGGAGCAAAAATGAAGAAATTTACCTTTTTATGGCAAAAAGGTTTGCATTCTCCTTACTTTCGGGATAAAAGCTGAAATTCCCCATATTTGGAAGCAAAATTGCAGAAATTCTCATAATTTTCGGGCAAAAGGGCAGAAATTCTCCTTATTTGGGGGCAAAAAGACAGAAAATCTTTTTTTTTGGGAACAAACAGTCAGAAATTTCCCTTATTTTGGGGCAAAATTGCAGAAATTTCTTTTACATTGGGGCAAAATTTCAGAAATTTCCCTTATTTTGGGGCAAAATTGCAGAAATTTCACTTATTTCAGGGTAATAAGTCAGAAATTCCCCTTATTTGGGGGCAAAATTCCAGAAATTTCCCTTATTTTGAGGCAAAATTGCAGAAATTTCACTTATTTTGGGGCAAAATTGCAGAAATTTCACTTATTTTAGGGAAAAAAGGCACAAATTTTCTTTATTTTGGGGCAAAGATTCAGAAATTCCTAATATTTTCTGGCAAAAATGCAGAAATTCCCCTTATTTTGAGGTAAAACGGCTAAAATTCCCCTTATGTGGGGGCAGAAAGGCAAAAATTTCCCTTATTTTGGGGAAAAATTGCAGAAATTTCACTTATTTAGAGGCAAAAAGACAGCAATTCTCCTTATTTTGGGGCAAAACTTAGAAATTCCACTTATTTTGGGGCAAAATTCCAGAAATTTCCCTTAATTTGGGGCAAAATTGCAGAAATTTCACTTATTTTGGGGCAAAATTGCAGAAATTTCACTTATTTTAGGGAAAAAAGGCACAAATTTTCCTTATTTTGGGGCAAAGATTCAGAAATTCCTAATATTTTCTGGCAAAAATGCAGAAATTCCCTTTATTTTGAGGTAAAATGCTGAAATTCCCCTTATTTGGGAGCAAAGAGGCAGAAATTTCCCTTATTTTGGGGCAAAATTGGAGAAATTTCACTTATTTCAGGGTAATAATTCAGAAATTTCCCTTATTTTGGGGCAAAAAAGACAGAAATTCCCTTTGTTTTGGGGGAAAAAGACAGAAATTCCACTTATTTAGAGGCAAAAGGCAGAAATTCCCTTTATTTTAGAGCAAAAATGAAGAAATTTACCTTTTTATGGCAAAAAGGTATGCATTCCCCTTACTTTCGGGATAAAAAGCAGAAATTCCCCGTATTTTGAAGCAAAATTGCAGAAATTCTCATAATGTTCGGGCAAAAAGGCAGAAATTCTCCTTATTTTGGGGCAAAAATACAGAAGATCTCCTTTTTTCGGGAGCAAACATTCAGAAATTCCCCTTATTTTGCAGCAAAATTGCAGCAATTTCCTTTACATTGGGGCAAAACTAAAGAAATTTCCCTTATTGTGGGGCAAAATTGCAGAAATTTCACTTACTTCAGGGTAATAAGTCAGAAATTCCCCTTATTTTCGGGCAAAAAAGACAGAAATTCTTTTTTTGGGGGGGAGAAAAAGACAGAAATTTTACTTATTTAGAGGAAAATAGGCAGAAATTCCATTTATTTTGGAGCAAAAATGAAGAAATGTCCCTTTTTATGGCAAAAAAATATGCATTCCCATTATTTTCAGGCAAAAAGGCAGAAATTCCCCATATTTTGGAGCAAAATTGCAGAAATTCCCCTAATTTTGGGGCAAAATGCAGAAATTCCCTTTATTTTGGGGCAAAAATTAGAAATTCCCCTTATTTTGGGGGCAAAATTGCAGAAATTTCACTTATTTCAGGTAATAAGTCAGAAATTCCCCTTATTTTGAGGCAAAAAAGACAGAAATTCCCTTTGTTTTGAGGGAAAAAGACAGAAATTCCACTTATTTAGAGGCAAAAATGCAGAAATTTCCCTTATTTTGGAGCAAAAATGAAGAAATTTTTCTTTTTTATGGCAAAAAGTTATGCATTCTTCTTATTTTCTGGCAAAAAGGCAGAAATTCCCCGTATTTTGGAGCATAATTGCAGAAATTCCCCTAGTTGTGGTGCAGAAAGACAGAAATTCCCCATATGTTGGGGCAAAAAGACAGAAATTCTCCTTATTTTTGGGCAAAACTCATATATTCCACATATTTTTGGGCAAAATTCCAGAAATTTCCCTTATTTTGGGGCAAAATTGCAGATATTTCACTTATTTTGGGGCAAAATTGCAGAAATTTCACTTATTTCAGAGAAAAAAGGCAGAAATTTTCTTTATTTTGGGGCAAAAAGGAAGAAATTCCTAATATTTTCTGGCAAAAATGCAGAAATTCCTCTTATTTTGAGGTAAAAAGGCTGAAATTCCATTTATAAGGGGGCAAAAAGGCAGAAATTTCCCTTATTTTGGGGCAAAATTGGAGAAATTTAACTTATTTAGAGGGAAAAATACAGAAATTCTCCTTATTTTGGGGCAAAACTTAGAAATTCCACTTATTTTGGGGCAAAATTCCAGAAATTTCCCTTATTTTGGGGCAAAATTGCAGAAATTTCACATATTTCAGGGCAAAAATGCAGAAATTTTCCTTATTTTGGAACAAAATTGCAGAAATTTCACTTATTTCAGTGTAACAAGTCAGAAATTCCCCTTATTTTGAGGTAAAAAAGACAGAAATGCCTTTTGTTTTGAGGGAAAAAGACAGAAATTCCACTTATTTAGAGGCAAAAATGCAGAAATTTCGCTTACATTGGAGCAAAAATGAAGAAATTTCCTTTTTTTATGGCAAAAAGTTATGCATTCCCCTTATTTTCAGGCAAAAAGGCAGAAATTCCCCGTATTTTGGAGCATAATTGCAGAAATTCCCCTAGTTGCGGTGCAGAAAGACAGAAATTCCCTATATGTTGGGGCAAAAAGACAGAAATTCTCCTTATTTTGGGGCAAAACTCAGAAATTCCACTTATTTTGGGGCAAAATTCCAGAAATTTCCCTTATTTTGGGGCAAAATTGCAGAAATTTCAATTATTTTGAGGCAAAATTGCAGAAATTTCACTTATTTCAGGGAAAAAAGGCAGAAATTTTCTTTATTTTGGGGAAAAAGGCAGAAATTCCTAATATTTTCTGGCAAAAATGCAGATTTCCCCTTATTTTGAAGTAAAAAGGCTGAAATTCCCCTTATTTGGGGGCAAAAAGGCAGAAATTTCCCTTATTTTGGGGCAAAATTGCAGAAATTTCACTTATTTAGAGGCAAAAAGAAAGCAATTCTCCTTATTTTGGGGCAAAACTTAGAAATTCCACTTATTTTGGAGCAAAATTCCAAAAATTTCCCTTATTTTGGGGCAAAAAGTCAGAAATTCCTAATATTTTGTGGCAAAAATGCAGAAATTCCCCTTTATTTTGAGGTAAAAAGGCTGAAATTCCCCTTATTTGGGGGCAAAGAGGCAGAAATTTCCCTTATTTTGGGGCAAAATTGGAGAAATTTCACTTATTTCAGGGTAATAATTCAGAAATTCCCCTTATTTTGGGGCAAAAAAGACAGAAATTCCCTTTGTTTTGGGGGAAAAAAACAGAAATTCCACTTATTTAGAGGCAAAAAGGCAGAAATTCCCCTTATTTTGGAGCAAAAATGAAGAAATTTACCTTTTTATGGCAAAAAGGTATGCATTCCCCTTACTTTCGGGATATAAAGCAGAAATTCCACGTATTTTGAAGCAAAATTGCAGAAATTCTCATAATTTTTGGGCAAAAAGTCAAAAATTCTCCTTATTTTGGGGCAAAAAGACAGAAGATCTCCTTTTTTCGGGAGCAAACATTCAGAAATTCCCTTTTTTTGGGGCAAAATTGCAGAAATTTTATTTACATTGGGGTAAAATTGAAGAAATTTCCCTTATTTTGGGGCAAAATTGCAGAAATTTCACTTACTTTAGGGTAATAAGTAAGAAATTCCCCTTATTTTGGGGCAAAAAAGACAGAAATTCTCTTTGTTTTGGGGGAAAAAGACAGAAATTCCACTTATTTAGAGGCAAAAAGGCAGAAATTCCCTTTATTTTGGAGCAAAAATGAAGAAATGTTTCTTTTTTAAGGGCAAAAAGGTATGCATACCCATTATTTTCAGGCAAAAAGGCAGAAATTCATCGTATTTTGGAGCAAAATTGCAGAAATTCCCCTAATTTTGGGGCAAAAGGCAGAAATTCCCTTTATTTTGGGGAAAAATCAGAAATTTCCCGTGTTTTGGTGAAAAATTCCAGAAATTTCCATTATTTTGGGGCAAAAATGCAGGAATTTACCTTATTTTGGGGCAAAATTTCAGAAATTTCCCTTATTTGGGGCAAAATTTTAGAAATTTCACTTATTTTCAGGTAAAAAGGCTGAAATTTCCTTTGTTTTGGGGCAAAAAGGAAGAAACTCCCCTTATTTTGGGGCAAAATTGCAGAAATCTCCCTTATAATGAGAAAAAATTGCAAAAATTTCCCTTATTTTAGGGGAAAATTGCAGAAATTTCACTTATTTCAGAGAAAAAAAGCAAAAATTTTTCTTATTTTGGGGCAAAAATGCAGAAATTCCCATTATTTTGGGGCAAAAAAACAGAAATTCACCTTATTTAGGGGTAAAATTGCAGAAATTTCACATATTTCAGGGCAAAAAGGCAGAAATTCCCCGTATTTTGGAGCAAAATTGCAGAAATTCCCCTTGTTGTGGGGCAAAAAGACAGAAATTCCCTACAGGTTGGGGCAAAAAACAGAAATTCTCATTATTTTGCGGCCAAACTTAGAAATTCCACTTATTTTAGGGCAAAATTCCAGAAATTTTCCTTATTTTGGGGCAAAATTGCCAAATTTCACTTATTTTGGGGCAAAATTGCAGAAATTTCAATTATTTCAGGGAAAAAAGGCAGAAATTTTCCTTATTTTAGAGCAAAAAGTCAGAAATTCCTAATATTTTGTGGCAAAATGCAGATATTCCCCTTATTTTGAGGTATAAAGGCTGAAATTCCCCTTATTTGGGGGCAAAGAGGCAGAAATTTCCCTTATTTTGGGGCAAAATTGCAGAAATTTCACTTATTTTAGAGTAATAAGTCAGAAATTCCCCTTATTTTGGGGCAAAAAAAAAGAAATTCCCTTTGTTTTGGGGGGAAAAGACAGATATTCCACTTATTGAGAAGCAAAAACGCAGAAATTCCCCTTATTTTGGAGCAAAAATGAAGAAATTTCCCTTTTTTATGGCAAAAAGTTATGCATTCCCCTTATTTTCGGGCAAAAAGACAAAAATTCCCCGTATTTTGGAGCATAATTGCAGAAATTCCCCTAGTTGTGGTGCAGAAAGACAGAAATTCCCCATATGTTGGGGCAAAAAGACAGAAATTCTCCTTATTTTTGGGCAAAACTCATATATTCCACATATTTTTGGGCAAAATTCCAGAAATTTCCCTTATTTTGGGGCAAAATTGCAGATATTTCACTTATTTTGGGGCAAAATTGCAGAAATTTCACTTATTTCAGAGAAAAAAGGCAGAAATTTTCTTTATTTTGGGGCAAAAAGGAAGAAATTCCTAATATTTTCTGGCAAAAATGCAGAAATTCCTCTTATTTTGAGGTAAAAAGGCTGAAATTCCATTTATAAGGGGGCAAAAAGGCAGAAATTTCCCTTATTTTGGGGCAAAATTGGAGAAATTTAACTTATTTAGAGGGAAAAATACAGAAATTCTCCTTATTTTGGGGCAAAACTTAGAAATTCCACTTATTTTGGGGCAAAATTCCAGAAATTTCCCTTATTTTGGGGAAAAATTGCAGAAATTTCACTTATTTTGGGGCAAAATTGCAGAAATTTCACATATTTCAGGGCAAAAATGCAGAAATTTTCCTTATTTTGGAACAAAATTGCAGAAATTTCACTTATTTCAGTGTAACAAGTCAGAAATTCCCCTTATTTTGAGGCAAAAAAGACAGAAATGCCTTTTGTTTTGAGGGAAAAAGACAGAAATTCCACTTATTTAGAGGCAAAAATGCAGAAATTTCGCTTACATTGGAGCAAAAATGAAGAAATTTCTTTTTTTTATGGCAAAAAGTTATGCATTCCCCTTATTTTCAGGCAAAAAGGCAGAAATTCCCCGTATTTTGGAGCATAATTGCAGAAATTCCAATAGTTGCGGTGCAGAAAGACAGAAATTCCCTATATGTTGGGGCAAAAAGACAGAAATTCTCCTTATTTTGGGGCAAAACTCAGAAATTCCACTTATTTTGGGGCAAAATTCCAGAAATTTCCCTTATTTTGGGGCAAAATTGCAGAAATTTCAATTATTTTGAGGCAAAATTGCAGAAATTTCACTTATTTCAGGGAAAAAAGGCAGAAATTTTCTTTATTTTGGGGAAAAAGGCAGAAATTCCTAATATTTTCTGGCAAAAATGCAGAATTTCCCCTTATTTTGAAGTAAAAAGGCTGAAATTCCCCTTATTTGGGGGTAAAAAGGCAGAAATTTCCCTTATTTTGGGGCAAAATTGCAGAAATTTCACTTATTTAGAGGCAAAAAGACAGCAATTCTCCTTATTTTGGGGCAAAACTTAGAAATTCCACTTATTTTGGAGCAAAATTCCAAAAATTTCCCTTATTTTGGGGCAAAAAGTCAGAAATTCCTAATATTTTGTGGCAAAAATGCAGAAATTCCCCTTATTTTGAGGTAAAAAGGCTGAAATTCCCCTTATTTGGGGGCAAAGAGGCAGAAATTTCCCTTATTTTGGGGCAAAATTGGAGAAATTTCACTTATTTCAGGGTAATAATTCAGAAATTCCCCTTATTTTGGGGCAAAAAAGACAGAAATTCCCTTTGTTTTGGGGGAAAAAAACAGAAATTCCACTTATTTAGAGGCAAAAAGGCAGAAATTCCCCTTATTTTGGAGCAAAAATGAAGAAATTTACCTTTTTATGGCAAAAAGGTATGCATTCCCCTTACTTTCGGGATATAAAGCAGAAATTCCACGTATTTTGAAGCAAAATTGCAGAAATTCTCATAATTTTTGGGCAAAAAGTCAAAAATTCTCATTATTTTGGGGCAAAAAGACAGAAGATCTCCTTTTTTCGGGAGCAAACATTCAGAAATTCCCTTTTTTTGGGGCAAAATTGCAGAAATTTTATTTACATTGGGGTAAAATTGAAGAAATTTCCCTTATTTTGGGGCAAAATTGCAGAAATTTCACTTACTTTAGGGTAATAAGTAAGAAATTCCCCTTATTTTGGGGCAAAAAAGACAGAAATTCTCTTTGTTTTGGGGGAAAAAGACAGAAATTCCACTTATTTAGAGGCAAAAAGGCAGAAATTCCCTTTATTTTGGAGCAAAAATGAAGAAATGTTTCTTTTTTAAGGGCAAAAAGGTATGCATACCCATTATTTTCAGGCAAAAAGGCAGAAATTCATCGTATTTTGGAGCAAAATTGCAGAAATTCCCCTAATTTTGGGGCAAAAGGCAGAAATTCCCTTTATTTTGGGGAAAAATCAGAAATTTCCCATGTTTTGGTGAAAAATTCCAGAAATTTCCATTATTTTGGGGCAAAAATGCAGGAATTTACCTTATTTTGGGGCAAAATTTCAGAAATTTCCCTTATTTGGGGCAAAATTTCAGAAATTTCACTTATTTTCAGGTAAAAAGGCTGAAATTTCCTTTGTTTTGGGGCAAAAAGGAAGAAACTCCCCTTATTTTGGGGCAAAATTGCAGAAATCTCCCTTATAATGAGAAAAAATTGCAAAAATTTCCCTTATTTTAGGGGAAAATTGCAGAAATTTCACTTATTTCAGAGAAAAAAAGCAAAAATTTTTCTTATTTTGGGGCAAAAATGCAGAAATTCCCATTATTTTGGGGCAAAAAAACAGAAATTCACCTTATTTAGGGGTAAAATTGCAGAAATTTCACATATTTCAGGGCAAAAAGGCAGAAATTCCCCGTATTTTGGAGCAAAATTGCAGAAATTCCCCTTGTTGTGGGGCAAAAAGACAGAAATTCCCTACAGGTTGGGGCAAAAAACAGAAATTCTCATTATTTTGCGGCCAAACTTAGAAATTCCACTTATTTTAGGGCAAAATTCCAGAAATTTTCCTTATTTTGGGGCAAAATTGCCAAATTTCACTTATTTTGGGGCAAAATTGCAGAAATTTCAATTATTTCAGGGAAAAAAGGCAGAAATTTTCCTTATTTTAGAGCAAAAAGTGAGAAATTCCTAATATTTTGTTGCAAAATGCAGATATTCCCCTTATTTTGAGGTATAAAGGCTGAAATTCCCCTTATTTGGGGGCAAAGAGGCAGAAATTTCCCTTATTTTGGGGCAAAATTGCAGAAATTTCACTTATTTTAGAGTAATAAGTCAGAAATTCCCCTTATTTTGGGGCAAAAAAAAAGAAATTCCCTTTGTTTTGGGGGGAAAAGACAGATATTCCACTTATTGAGAAGCAAAAAGGCAGAAATTCCCCTTATTTTGGAGCAAAAATGAAGAAATTTCCCTTTTTTATGGCAAAAAGTTATGCATTCCCCTTATTTTCGGGCAAAAAGGCAAAAATTCCATGTATTTCGGAGCAAAATTGCAGAAATTCCTCTAACTGTGGTGCAAAAAGGCAGAAATTCCCTTTATGTTGTGGCAAAAAGACAGAAATTCTCCTTATTTTGGGGCAAAACTCAGAAACTCCACTTATTTTGGGGCAAAATTGCAGAAATTTCACTTATTTCAGGGAAAAAGGCAGAAATTTTCTTTATTTTGGGCAAAAATGCAGAAATTCCTAATATTTTGTGGCAAAAATGCAGGAATTCCCCTCGTTTTGAGGTAAAAAGGCTGAAATTCCCCTTATTTGTGGGCAGAAAGGCAAAAATTTTCCCTTATTTTTGGGCAAAATTGCAGAAATTTCATTTATTTCAGGGTAATAAGTCAGAAATTTTTCTTATTTTGGGGCAAAAAAGACAGAAAATCCCTTTGTTTTGAAGGAAAATCCTAAATTCCACTTATTTAGAGGCAAAAAAGCAGAAATTCCCCTTATTTGAAGCAAAAATGAAGAAATTTCCCTTTTTTAAGGCAAAAAGGTATGCATTCTTCTTATTTTCGGGCAAAAAGGCAGAAATTCCCCGTATTTTGGAGCAAAATTGCAAAAATTCCTTTAATTGTGGGGCAAAAATGCAGAAATTCCCTATATGTTGTGGCAAAAAGACAGAAATTCTCCTTATTTTGGGGCAAAACTCAGAAATTCCACTTATTTTGGGGCAAAATTCCAGAAATTTCCCTTATTCTGGGGCAGAATTGCAGAAATTTCACTTATTTTCGGCAAAATTGCAGAAATTTCCCTTATTTCATGGAAAAAAAAGAAATTTTGTTATTTTGGAGCAAAAAGGCAGAAATTCCCCTTATTTTGGAGCAAAAATGAAGAAATTTACCTTTTTATGGCAAAAAGGTATGCATTCCCCTTACTTTCGGGATAAAAGCAGAAATTCCCCGTATTTTGAAGCAAAATTGCAGAAATTCTCATAATTTTCGGGCAAAAAGGCAGAAATTCTCCTTATTTGGGGGCAAAAAGACAGAAAATCTAATTTTTTTGGGAACAAACAGTCAGAAATTTCCATTATTTTGGGGCAAAATTGCAGAAATTTCATTACATTGGGGCAAAATTTCAGAAATTTCCCTTATTTTGGTGCAAAATTGCAGAAATTTCACTTATTTCAGGGTAATAAGTCAGAAATTCTACTTATTTTGGGGCAAAACTCAGAAATTCCACGTATTTTGGGGCAAAATTCCAGAAATTTCCCTTATTTTGGGGCAAAATTGCAGAAATTTCACTTATTTCAGAGAAAAAAAGCAAAAATTTTTCTTATTTTGGGGCAAAAAGGCAGAAATTCCCATTATTTTGGGGCAAAAAGGCAGAAATTCACCTTATTTTGCGGTAAAATTGCAGAAATTTCACATATTTCATGGCAAAAAGGCAGAAATTTCCCTTAATTTGGGGCAAAAAAGACAGAAATTCCCTTTGTTTTGGGGGAAAAGACAGAAATTCCACTTATTTAGAGGCAAAAAGGCAAAAATTCCCCTTATTTTGAGCAAAAATGAAGAAATTTCCATTTTTTATGGCAAAAAGTTATGCATTCCCCTTTTTTTCGGGCAAAAAGGCAGCAATTCCCCGTATTTTGGAGTAAAATTGCAGAAATTCCCCTAATTGTGGGGCAAAAATGCAGAAATTCCCTATATGTTGGGGCAAAAAGACAGAAATTCTCCTTATTTTGGGGCAAAACTCAGAAGTTCCACTTATTTTGGGGAAAAATTCCAGAAATTCCCCTATATTTTGGGGCAAAATTGCAGAAATTTCACTTATTTTAGGGCAAAATTGCAGAAATTTAACTTATTTCAGAGAAAAAAGGCAGAAATTTTCCTTATTTTGGAGCAAAAAGGCAGAAATTCCTAATATTTTGTTGCAAAAATGCAGAAATTTCTTTTATTTTGAGGTAAAAAAGCTGAAATTCTTCTTATTTGGGGGCAAAAAAGGCAGAAATTTCCCTTATTTTGGGGCAAAATTGCAGAAATTTCACTTATTTCAGGGTAATAAGTCAGAAATTTTCTTGATTTTGGGGCCAAAAAACAGAAAATCCCTTTGTTTTGGAGGAAAAAGCAGAAATTCCACTTAGTTAGAGGCAAAAAAGCAGAAATTTCCCTTATTTTGGAGCAAAAATGAAGAAATTTCCCTTTTTTAAGGCAAAAAGGTATGCATTCCCCTTATTTTCGGTCAAAAAGGCAGAAATTCATCGTATTTTGGAGCAAAATTGCAGAAATTCCCCTAATTGTGGGGCAAAAATGCAGAAATTCCCTATATGTTGGGGCCAAAATACAGAAATTCTCCTTATTTTGGGGCAAAACTCAGAAATTCCACTTATTTTGGGGCAAAATTCCCGAAATTTCCTTTATTCTGGGGCAAAATTGCAGAAATTTCACTAATTTTGGGGCAAAATTGCAGAAATTTCACTTATTTCAGGGAAAAAAGGCAGAAATTTTCCTTATTTTCGGGCAAAAAGGCAGAAATTCCCCTTATTTTGAGGTAAAAAGGCTGAAATTCCCTTATTTGAGGGCAAAGAGGCAGAAATTTTCCTTATTTTGGGGCAAAATTGCAGAAATTTCACTTATTTCAGGGTAATAAGTCAGAAATTCCCCTTATTTTAAGGCAAAAAAAAGAAATTTCCTTTGTTTTGGAGGAAAAGACAGAAATTCCACTTATTTAGAGGCAAAAAGGCAGAAATTTCCCTTATTTTGGAGCAAAAATGAAGAAATTTACCTTTTTATGGCAAAAAGGTATGCATTCCCCTTTACTTTCGGGATAAAAAGCAGAAATTCCCCGTATTTTGAAGCAAAATTGCAGAAATTCTCATAATTTTCGGGCAAAAAGGCAGAAATTCTCCTTATTTGGGGGCAAAAAGACAGAAAATCTCCTTTTTGCGGGAGCAAAGAGTCAGAAATTTCCCTTATTTTGGGGCAAAATTGCAGAAATTTCCTTTACAATGGGGCAAAATTGCAGAAATTTCCCTATTTTGGGGCAAAATTACAGAAATTTCACTTATTTCAAGGTAATAAGTCAGAAATTCCCGTTATTTTGGGGCAAAATAGACAGAAATTCCCTTTGTTTTGGGGGAAAACACAGAAATTCCACTTATTTAGAGGTAAAAAGGCAGAAATTCTCCTTATTTTGGAGCAAAAATGAAGAAATTTCCCTTTTTTATGGCAAAAAGTTATGCATTCCCTTTATTTTTGGGAAAAGGCAGAAATTCCCGTATTTTGGAGCAAAATTGCAGAAATTCTCCTAATTGTGGGGCAAAAAGGCAGAAATTCCCTATATGTTGGGGAAAAAGACAGAAATTCTCCTTATTTTGTGCAAAACTCAGAAATTCCACTTATTTTTTGGGCAAAATTCCAGAAATTTCCCTTATTTTGGGAAAAAATTGCAGAAATTTCACTTATTTTAGGGCAAAATTGGAGAAAATTCACTTATTTCAGGGAAAAAAGGCAGAAATTTTCCTTATTTTGTGGCAAAAATGCAGAAATTCTTAATATTTTGTGGCAAAAATATAGAAATTCCCCTTATTTTGAGGTAAAAAGGCTGAAATTCCTTTTATTTGGGGGCAAAAAGGCAGAAATTTCCCTTATTTTGGGGCAAAAAGACAGAAATTCCTTCTATTTTGTGGCAAAAAGGCAGAAATTTCATTTATTTTGGGGCAAAATTGCAGAAATTTCACTTATCTCAGGGCATAATTCAAAAATTCCTTTTATTTTGGGGCAAAAAGACAGAAATTCCATTTATTTTTTTGTACAAAGGCAGAAATTTCACTTACTTTGAAGTAAAAAGGCAGAAATTCCTCTTAATTTGGAGAAAAAATG
Source organism: Micromys minutus (assembly GCF_963924665.1). NCBI lineage: Eukaryota > Metazoa > Chordata > Mammalia > Rodentia > Muridae > Micromys > Micromys minutus. The sequence continues at coordinate 2,412,153 of NW_027667262.1, forward strand.
AAGAAATTTCCTTTTTTGTGGTAAAGGGTATACATTCCTGTTACATTCGGGATAAAAAGCAGAAATTCCCCGTATTTTGAAGCAAAATTGCAGAAATTCTCATAATTTTTGGGCAAAAAGGAAGAAATTCCCTAAATTTGGGGCAAAAGGCAGAAATTCCTATTATTGTGCGGCAAAAATCAGAAATTCCCCTTCCTTTGGGGCAAAATTCAAGGAATTTCCTTTTTTTGGGGCATAATTACAGGAATCTACCTTATTTTAGGGAAAAATTGAAGAAATTTCCCTTATTTGGGGCAAAATTGCAGAAATTTCACTTATTTTCAGGTAAAAATGCTGAAATTTCCTTTATTTTGTGGCAAAAAGGGAGAAATTCCTCTTATTTTGGAGCAAAATTGCAGAAATTTCCCTTATTATGGGGAAATATTGCAGAAATTTCCCTTAATTTAAGGCAAAATTGCAGAAATTTCACTTATTTCAGAGAAAAAAAGAAAAAATTTTTCTTATTTTGGGGCAAAAAGGCAGAAATTCCCATTATTTTGGGGCAAAAAAGACAGAAATTCACTTTGTTTTGGGGGAAAAAGACAGAAATTCCACTTATTTAGAGGCAAAAAGGCAGAAATTCCCCTTATTTTGGAGCAAAAATGAAGAAATTTCCATTTTTATGGCAAAAAGGTATGCATTCCCCTTACTATTGGGATAAAAGCAGAAATTCCCCGTATTTTGAAGCAAAATTGCAGAAATTCTCATAATTTTCGGGCAAAAAGGCAGAAATTCTCCTTATTTTGGGGCAAAAAGACAGAAAATCTCCTTTTTGCGGGAGCAAAGAGTCAGAAATTTCCCTTATTTTGGGGCAAAATTGCAGAAATTTCCTTTACAATGGGGCAAAATTGCAGAAATTTCCCTATTTTGGGGCAAAATTACAGAAATTTCACTTATTTCAAGGTAATAAGTCAGAAATTCCCGTTATTTTGGGGCAAAATAGACAGAAATTCCCTTTGTTTTGGGGGAAAACACAGAAATTCCACTTATTTAGAGGTAAAAAGGCAGAAATTCTCCTTATTTTGGAGCAAAAATGAAGAAATTTCCCTTTTTTATGGCAAAAAGTTATGCATTCCCTTTATTTTTGGGAAAAGGCAGAAATTCCCGTATTTTGGAGCAAAATTGCAGAAATTCTCCTAATTGTGGGGCAAAAAGGCAGAAATTCCCTATATGTTGGGGAAAAAGACAGAAATTCTCCTTATTTTGTGCAAAACTCAGAAATTCCACTTATTTTTTGGGCAAAATTCCAGAAATTTCCCTTATTTTGGGAACAAATTGCAGAAATTTCACTTATTTTAGGGCAAAATTGGAGAAAATTCACTTATTTCAGGGAAAAAAGGCAGAAATTTTCCTTATTTTGTGGCAAAAATGCAGAAATTCTTAATATTTTGTGGCAAAAATATAGAAATTCCCCTTATTTTGAGGTAAAAAGGCTGAAATTCCTTTTATTTGGGGGCAAAAAGGCAGAAATTTCCCTTATTTTGGGGCAAAAAGACAGAAATTCCTTCTATTTTGTGGCAAAAAGGCAGAAATTTCATTTATTTTGGGGCAAAATTGCAGAAATTTCACTTATCTCAGGGCATAATTCAAAAATTCCTTTTATTTTGGGGCAAAAAGACAGAAATTCCATTTATTTTTTTGTACAAAGGCAGAAATTTCACTTACTTTGAAGTAAAAAGGCAGAAATTCCTCTTAATTTGGAGAAAAAATGAAGAAATTTCCTTTTTTGTGGTAAAGGGTATACATTCCTCTTACATTCGGGATAAAAAGCAGAAATTCCCCGTATTTTGAAGCAAAATTGCAGAAATTCTCATAATTTTTGGGCAAAAAGGGAGAAATTCCCTAAATTTGGGGCAAAAGGCAGAAATTCCTATTATTGTGCGGCAAAAATCAGAAATTCCCCTTCCTTTGGGGCAAAATTCAAGGAATTTCCTTTTTTTGGGGCATAATTACAGGAATCTACCTTATTTTAGGGAAAAATTGAAGAAATTTCCCTTATTTGGGGCAAAATTGCAGAAATTTCACTTATTTTCAGGTAAAAATGCTGAAATTTCCTTTATTTTGTGGCAAAAAGGGAGAAATTCCTCTTATTTTGGAGCAAAATTGCAGAAATTTCCCTTATTATGGGGAAATATTGCAGAAATTTCCCTTAATATCAGGCAAAATTGCAGAAATTTCACTTATTTCAGAGAAAAAAAGAAAAAATTTTTCTTATTTTGGGGCAAAAAGGCAGAAATTCCCATTATTTTGGGGCAAAAAAGACAGAAATTCACTTTGTTTTGGGGGAAAAAGACAGAAATTCCACTTATTTAGAGGCAAAAAGGCAGAAATTCCCCTTATTTTGGAGCAAAAATGAAGAAATTTACCTTTTTATGGCAAAAAGGTATGCATTCCCCTTACTATTGGGATAAAAGCAGAAATTCCCCGTATTTTGAAGCAAAATTGCAGAAATTCTCATAATTTTCGGGCAAAAAGGCAGAAATTCTCCTTATTTGAGGGCAAAAAGACAGAAAATCTTTTTTTTTTTTTTTTGGGAACAAACTGTCAGAAATTTCCCTTATTTTGGGACAAAATTGCAGAAATTTCTTTTACATTGGGGCAAAATTTCAGAAATTTCCCTTATTTTTGGGCAAAATTGCAGAAATTTCACTTATTTCAGGATAATAAGTCAGAAATTCCCCTTATTTTGGGGCAAAAAAAACAGAAATTCCCTTTGTTTTGGGGGAAAAAGAGAAATTCCACTTATTTAGAGGCAAAAAGGCAGAAATTCCCTTTATTTTAAAGCAAAAATGAAGAAATTTCCCTTTTTATGGAAAAAAAATATGCATTCCCATTATTTTCGGGCAAAAAGGCAGAAATTCCCCGTATTTTGAAGCAAATTGCAGAAATTCCCCTAATTTTGGGGCAAAAGGCAAAAATTCCCTTTATTTTGGGGCAAAAATCAGAAATTCCCCTTATTTTGGGGCAAAATTCCAGAAATTTCCCTTATTTTGGGAAAAAATTGCAGAAATTTCACTTATTTTAGGGCAAAATTGGAGAAATTTCACTTATTTCAGGAAAAAAATGCAGAAATTTTCCTTATTTTGTGGCAAAAATGCAGAAATTCTTAATATTTTGTGGCAAAAATAAAAATTCCCCTTATTTTGAGGTAAAAAGGCTGAAATTCCTTTTATTTGGGGGCAAAAAGGCAGAAATTCATTTTATTTGGGGGCAAAAAGAAAGAAATTCCTTCTATTTTGTGGCAAAAAGGCAGAAATTTCATTTATTTTGGGGCAAAATTGCAGAAATTTCACTTATTTCAGGGCATAATTCAAAAATTCCTTTTATTTTGGGGCAAAAAGACAGAAATTCCATTTATTTTTTTGTACAAAGGCAGAAATTTCACTTACTTTGAAGTAAAAAGGCAGAAATTCCTCTTAATTTGGAGCAAAAATGAAGAAATTTCCTTTTTTGTGGTAAAGGGTATACATTCCTCTTACATTCGGGATAAAAAGCAGAAATTCCCCGTATTTTGAAGCAAAATTGCAGAAATTCTCATAATTTTCGGGCAAAAAGGGAGAAATTCCCTAATTTTGGGGCAAAAGTCAGAAATTCCTATTATTGTGGGGCAAAAATCAGAAATTCCCCTTCTTTTGGGGCAAAATTCAAGAAATTTCCTTTCTTTGGGGCAAAATTACAGGAATCTACCTTATTTTAGGGCAAAATTGAAGAAATTTCCCTTATTTGGGGCAAAATTGCAGAAATTTCACTTATTTTCAGGTAAAAATGCTGAAATTTCCTTTATTTTGTGGCAAAAAGGGAGAAATTCCTTTTATTTTGGAGCAAAATTGCAGAAATTTCTCTTTTTATGGGGAAATATTGCAGAAATTTCCCTTAATTTAAGGCAAAATTGCAGAAATTTCACTTATTTCAGAGAAAAAAAGAAAAAAATTTTTTTATTTTGGGGCACAAAGGCAGAAATTCCCATTATTTTGGGGCAAAAAAGACAGAAATTCACTTTGTTTTGGGGGAAAAAGACAGAAATTCCACTTATTTTGAGGCAAAAAGGCAGAAATTCCCCTTATTTTGGAGCAAAAATGAAGAAATTTACCTTTTTATGGCAAAAAGGTTTGCATTCTCCTTACTTTCGGGATAAAAGCTGAAATTCCCCGTATTTGGAAGCAAAATTCTAGAAATTCTCATAATTTTCGGGCAAAAGGGCAGAAATTCTCCTTATTTGGGGGCAAAAAGACAGAAAATCTTTTTTTTTGGGAACAAACAGTCAGAAATTTCCCTTATTTTGGGGCAAAATTGCAGAAATTTCTTTTACATTGGGGCAAAATTTCAGAAATTTCCCTTATTTTGGGGCAAAATTGCAGAAATTTCACTTATTTCAGGGTAATAAGTCAGAAATTCCCCTTATTTTGGGGCAAAAAAGACAGAAATTCTTTTTGTTCTGGGGGAAAAAGACAGAAATTCCACTTATTTAGAGGCAAAAAGGCAGAAATCCCCTTTATTTTAAAGCAAAAATGAAGAAATTTCCCTTTTTATGGAAAAAAGGTATGCATTCCCATTATTTTCGGGTAAAAAGGCAGAAATTCCCCGTATTTTGGAGCAAAATTGCAGAAATTCCTCTAATTTTGGGGCAAAAGGCAAAAATTCCCTTTATTTTGGGACAAAATTCAAGAAATTTCCTTTATTTTGGGGCAAAATTGCAGGAATTTACATTATATTGGAGCAAAATTGCAGAAATTTCCCTTATATGGGGAAAAATTGCAGAAATTTCACTTATTTTCAGGTAAAAAGGCTGAAATTTCCTTTATTTTGGGGCAAAAAGGGAGAAATTCCCCTTATTATGGGGCAAAATTGAAGAAATTTCCCTTATTATAGGGAAATATTGCAGAAATTTCTCTTAATTTAAAGCAAAATTGCAGAAATTTCACTTATTTCAGAAAAAAAAAGCAGAAATTTTTCTTATTTTGGGGCAAAAAGGCAGAAATTCCCATTATTTTGGGGCAAAATGAAGAAATTCACCTTATTTTGGGGGAAAATTGCAGAATTTTCACATATTTCAGGGCAAAAAGGCAGACATTTCCCTTATTTTGGGGCAAAAAAGACAGAAATTCCTTTTGTTTTGGGGGAAAAAGGCAGAAATTCCACTTATTTAGAGGCAAAAATGCAGAAATTCCTCTTATTTTGGAGCAAAAATGAAGAAATTTCCCTTTTTTATGGCAAAAAGTTATGCATTTCCCTTATTTTTTAGAAAAAAGGCAGAAATTTCCCGTATTTTGGAGCAAAATTGCAGAAATTTCCCTTATAATGTGGAAATATTGCAGAAATTTCTCTTAATTTAAAGCAAAATTGCAGAAATTCCACTTATTTAGAGGCAAAAAGACAGAAATTCCCCTTATTTTGGAGCTAAAATGAAGAAATTTCATTTTTTATGGCAAAAAGTTATGCATTCCCATTATTTTCGGGCAAAAACGCAGAAGTTCCTTGTATTTTGGAGCAAAATTGCAGAAATTTCACTTATTTCAGGGTAATAAATCAGAAATTTTCCTTATTTTGGGGCAAAAAAGACAGAAATTCTCTTTGTTTTGGGAAAAAAGATAGAAATTCCACTTATTTAGAGGTAAAAACGCAGAAATTATTCTTATTTTGGAGCAAAAATGAAGAAATTTCCCTTTTTTATGGCAAAAGGTTATGCATTCCCTTTATTTTCAGGCATAAAGGCAGAAATTCCCTCTATTTTGGAGCAAAATTGCAGAAATTTCCCTAATCGTGGTACAAAAAGGCAGAAATTTCCTATATGTTGGGGCAAAAAGACAGAAATTCTCCTTATTTGGGGCAAAACTCAGAAATTCCACTTATTTTGGGGCAAAATTGCAGAAATTTCCAATATTTTGGGGCAAAATTGCAGAAATTTCACTTATTTCAGGGAAAAAAGGCAGAAATTTTCCTTATTTTGGGGAAAAAGTCAGAAATTCCTAATATTTTGTGGCAAAAATGCAGAAATTCCCTTTATTTTGAGGTAAAAATGCTGAAATTCCCCTCTTTTGGGGGCAAAAAGGTAGAAATTTCCCTTATTTTGCGGCAAAATTGCAGAAATTTCACTTATTTCAGGGTAATAAGTCAGAAATTTTTCTTATTTTGGGGCAAAAAGACAGAAAATCCCTTTGTTTTGGGGTAAAAAGACAGATATTCCACTTATTTAGAGGCAAAAAGGCAGAAATTCCCCTTTTTTTGAGCAAAAATGAAGAAATTTCCCTTTTTATGGCAAAAAAGTATGCATTCCCATTATTTTTGGGCAAAAAGGCAGAAATTTACAGTATTTTGGATAAAAATTGCAGAAATTCCCTTAATTTTGGGGCAAAAGGCAGAAATTCCCTTTATTTTGAGGCCAAAATCAGAAATTCTCCATATTTTGGGGCAAAATTCAAGAAATTTCCTTTATTTTGGGGCAAAATTGCAGGAATTTACCTTATTTTGGAGCAAAGTTGCAGAAATTTCCCTTATATGGGGCAAAATTGAAGAAATTTCACTTATTTTCAGGTAAAAAGGCTGAAATTCCTTTTATTTGGGGGCAAAAAGGCAGAAATTTTCCTTATTTTGGGGCAAAAAGACAGAAATTCTTCTTATTGTGTGGCAAAAAGGCAGAAATTTCTTTTATTTTGAGGCCAAATTGCAGAAATTTCACTTATTTCAGGGCATAATTCAAAAATTCCTTTTATTTTGGGGCAAAAAGACAGAAAATCCGTTTATTTTTGGGTAAAAAGGCAGAAATTTCACTTATTTTGAGGTAAAAAGGCAGAAATTCCTCTTATTTTGGGGCAAAAATGAAGAAATTTCCCTTTTTTGTGGCAAAAGGTATACATTCCCCATACTTTCGGGATAAAAAGCAGAAATTCCCCGTATTTTGAAGCAAAATTGCAGAAATTCTCCTAATTTTCAGGCAAAAAGGCAGAAATTCTCCTTATTTGGGGGCAAAAAGACAGAAAATCTAATTTTTTTGGGAACAAACAGTCAGAAATTTCCATTATTTTGGGGCAAAATTGCAGAAATTTCATTACATTGGGGCAAAATTTCAGAAATTTCCCTTATTTTGGTGCAAAATTGCAGAAATTTCACTTATTTCAGGGTAATAAGTCAGAAATTCTACTTATTTTGGGGCAAAACTCAGAAATTCCACGTATTTTGGGGCAAAATTCCAGAAATTTCCCTTATTTTGGGGCAAAATTGCAGAAATTTCACTTATTTCAGAGAAAAAAAGCAAAAATTTTTCTTATTTTGGGGCAAAAAGGCAGAAATTCCCATTATTTTGGGGCAAAAAGGCAGAAATTCACCTTATTTTGCGGTAAAATTGCAGAAATTTCACATATTTCATGGCAAAAAGGCAGAAATTTCCCCTAATTTGGGGCAAAAAAGACAGAAATTCCCTTTGTTTTGGGGGAAAAGACAGAAATTCCACTTATTTAGAGGCAAAAAGGCAAAAATTCCCCTTATTTTGAGCAAAAATGAAGAAATTTCCATTTTCTATGGCAAAAAGTTATGCATTCCCCTTTTTTTCGGGCAAAAAGGCAGCAATTCCCCGTATTTTGGAGTAAAATTGCAGAAATTCCCCTAATTGTGGGGCAAAAATGCAGAAATTCCCTATATGTTGGGGCAAAAAGACAGAAATTCTCCTTATTTTGGGGCAAAACTCAGAAGTTCCACTTATTTTGGGGAAAAATTCCAGAAATTCCCCTATATTTTGGGGCAAAATTGCAGAAATTTCACTTATTTTAGGGCAAAATTGCAGAAATTTAACTTATTTCAGAGAAAAAAGGCAGAAATTTTCCTTATTTTGGAGAAAAAAGGCAGAAATTCCTAATATTTTGTTGCAAAAATGCAGAAATTTCTTTTATTTTGAGGTAAAAAAGCTGAAATTCTTCTTATTTGGGGGCAAAAAAGGCAGAAATTTCCTTTACATTGGGGCAAAATTGCAGTAATTCTCCTAATTTTCGGGCAAAAAGACAGAAATTCTCCTTATTTTGAGGCAAAAAGACAGAAAATCTTCTTTTTTCGGGAGCAAACTGTCAGAAACTCCCCTTATTTTTGGGCAAAATTGCAGAAATTTCCTTTACATTGGGGCAAAATTGCAGAAATTTCCCTTATTTTAGGGCAAAATTGCAAAAATTTTACTTATTTCAGGGTAATAAGTAAGAAATTCCCCTTATTTTGGGCCAAAAAACACATAAATTCCCTTTGTTTTTGGGGAAAAAGACAGAAATTCCACTTATTTAGAGGCAAAAAGGCAGAAATTCCCCTTATTTTGAAGCAAAAATGAAGAAATTTCTCTTTTTATGGCAAAAAGGTATGCATTCCCATTATTTTCAGGCAAAAAGGCAGAAATTCCCCGTATTTTGGAGCAAAATTGCAGAAATTCCCCTAATTTTGGGGCAAAAGGCAGAAATTCCCTTTATTTTGAGGCAAGAATCAGAAATTCTTCGTGTTTTGGGTCAAAATTCTAGAAATTTCCTTTTTTGGGGGCAAAATTACAGGAATTTACCTTATTTTGGGGCAAAATTGCAGAAATTTCCCTTATTTTGGGCAAAATTGCAAAAATTTCACTTATTTTCAGGTAAAAAGGCTGAAATTTCCTTTATTTTAAGGGAAAAAGGGAGAAATTCCCTTTATTTTGGGGGAAAAAGGCAGAAATTCACAGTATTTTGGGATAAAATTGCAGAAATTTCACATATTTCAGGGCAAAAAAGCAGAAATTTCCCTTATTTTGGGGCAAAATTGCAGAAATTTCACTTATTTAATGGTAACAAGTCAGAAATTCCACTTATTTTGGGGCAAAAAAGACAGAAATTCCTTTTGTTTTGGAGGAAAAAGACAGAAATTCCACTTATTTAGAGGCAAAAAGGCAGAAATTCCCCTTATTTTGGAGCAAAAATGAAGAAATTTCCCTTTTTATGGCAAAAAGGTATGCATTCCCCTTACTATTGGGATAAAAGCAGAAATTCCCCGTATTTTGAAGCAAAATTGCAGAAATTCTCATAATTTTCAGGCAAAAAGGCAGAAATTCTCTTTATTTTGTGGCAAAAGGCAGAAATTTCTTTTATTTTGGGGCCAAATTGCAGAAATTTCACTTATTTCAGGGCATAATTCAAAAATTCCTTTTATTTTGGGGCAAAAAGACAGAAAATCCGTTTATTTTTGGGTAAAAAGGCAGAAATTTCATTTATTGTGAGGTAAAAAGGCAGAAATTTCTCTTATTTTGGGGCAAAAATGAAGAAATTTCCCTTTTTTGCGGCAAAAGGTATACATTCCCCTTACTTTCGGGATAAAAAGCAGAAATTCCCCATATTTTGAAGCAAAATTGCAGAAATTCTCCTAATTTTCGGGCAAAAAGACAGAAATTCTCCTTATTTTGGGGCAAAAAGACAGAAAATCTTCTCTTTTCGGGGGCAAACTGTCAGAAATTCCCCTTATTTTTGGGCAAAATTGCAGAAATTTCTTTTACATTGTGGCAAAATTGCAGAAATTTCCCTTATTTTAGGGCAAAATTGCAAAAATTTCACTTATTTCAGTGTAATAAGTAAGAAATTCCCCTTATTTTGGGGCAAAAAATACAGAAATTCTCTTTGTTTTTGGGGAAAAAGACAGAAATTCCACTTATTTAGAGGCAAAAAGGCAGAAATTCCCCTTATTTTGAAGCAAAAATGAAGAAATTTCCCTTTTTATGGCAAAAAGGTATGCATTCCCCTTACTATTGGGATAAAAGCAGAAATTCCCCGTATTTTGAAGCAAAATTGCAGAAATTCTCATAATTTTTGGGGAAAAAGACAGAAATTCTCCTAATTTTGGGGCTAAAAGACAGAAAATCTTCTTATTTCGGGGGCAAACTGTCAGAAATTTCACTTATTTCAGGGTAATAAGTCATAAATTCCCCTTATTTTGGGGCAAAAAAGACAGAAATTCCTTTTGTTTTGGGGGAAAAAGACAGAAATTCCACTTATTTAGAGGCAAAAAGGCAGAAATTCCTCTTATTTTGAAGCAAAAATGAAGAAATTTCTCTTTTTATGGCAAAAAGGTATGCATTCCCATTATTTTCAGGCAAAAAGGCAGAAATTCCCCGTATTTTGGAGCAAAATTGCAGAAATTCCCCTATTTTTGGGGCAAAAGGCAGAAATTCCCTTTATTTTGGGGCAAAAATCAGAAATTCCCCGTGTTTTATGGCAAAATTCTAGAAATTTCCTATTTTTGGGGGCAAAATTACAGGAATTTACCTTATTTTGGGGCAAAATTTCAGAAATTTTCCTTATTTGGGGCAAAATTGCAGAAATTTCAGTTATTTTCAGGTAAAAAGACTGAAATTTCCTTTATTTTGGTGCAAAAAGGGAGAAATTCCCTTTCTTTTGGGGCAAAAAGGCAGAAATTCACCGTATTTTGGGGTAAAATTCCAGAAATTTCACATATTTCAGGGCAACAATGCAGAAATTTCCCTTATTTTGGGGGAAAATTGCAGAAATTTGCTTTACATTGTGGCAAAATTGCAGAAATTTCCCTTATTTTGGGGAAAAATTGCAGAAATTTCACTTATTTCAGGGTAATAAGTCAGAAATTAATCTTATTTTGGGGCAAAAAGACAGAAATTCCCTTTGTTTTGAAGGAAAAAGACAGAAATTCCACTCATTTAGAGGCAAAAAGGCAGAAATTCCCCTTATTTTGGAGCAAAAATGAAGAAATTTTATTTTTATGGCAAAAAGGTATGCATTCTCATTAATTTCGGAAAAAAAGGCAGAAATTCCCCGTATTTTGGAGCAAAATTGCAGAAATTTCCCTAATTTTGGGGAAAAGGCAGAAATTCCTTTTATTTTGGGGCAAAAATCAGAAAATCCCTTCATTTTGGGGCAAAATTCAAAAAATTTCCTTTATTTTGGGGCAAAATTAAAGAAATTTACCTTATTTTGGGGCAAAATTGCAGAAATTTCACTTATTTTCAGGAAAAAAGGCTGAAATTTCCTTTATTTTGGGGCAAAAAGGGAGAAATTCCTCTAATTTTGAGGCAAAATTGCAGAAATTTCCCTTATTGTGGGGAAAAATGGCAGAAATTTTCCTTATTTTAGGGCAAAATTGCAAAATTTCACTTATTTCAGAGAAAAAAAGCAAAAATTTTTCTTATTTTGGGGCAAAAAGGCAGAAATTCGACTTATTTTGGGGTAAAATTGCAGAAATTTCACATATTTCAAGGTAAAAAGGCAGAAATTTCCCTTATTTTGAGGCAAAATTGCAGAAATTTCACTTATTTCATGGTAATAAGTCAGAAATTCCCCTTATTTTGGGGAAAAAAAGACAGAAATTCCCTTTGTTTTGGGGGAAAAAATACAGAAATTCCACTTATTTAGAGGCAAATTGCAGAAATTCCCCTTATTTTGGAGCAAAAATGAAGAAATTTTCCTTTTTATGGCAAAAAGGTATGCATTCCCATTATTTTCGGGCAAAAAACAGAAATTCCCCGTATTTTGGAGCAAAATTGCAGAAATTCCCAAATTTTGGGGCAAAAGGCATAAATTCCCTTTATTTTGGGGCAAAAATCAGAAATTCCCCTTATTTTGGGGCAAAATTCAAGAAATTTACTTTCTTTTGGGGCAAAATTTCAGGAATTTTCCTTATTTTGGTGCAAAATTGCACAAATTTCCCTTATTTGGGGCAAAATTGCAGAAAATTCAGATATTTTCAGGTAAAAAGTCTGAAATTTTCTTTATTTTAGGGCAAAAAGGGAGAAAATCCCCTTATTTTGGGGCAAAATTGCAGAAATTTCCCTTGTTATAGGAAAAAATTGCAGAAATTTACCTTATATTAGGGCAAAATTGCAGAAATTTCAATTATTTCGGAGAAATAAAGCAAAAATGTTTCTTATTTTGAAGCAAAAAGACAGAAATTCCCATTATTTTAGTGCAAAAAGGCAGAAATTCACATTATTTTGGGGTAAAATTGCAGAAATTTCACATATTTCAGGGCAAAAAGGCAGAAATTTCCATTGTTTTGGGGCAAAATTGCAGAAATTTCACTTATTTCAGAGTAATAAGTCAGAAATTCCCCTTATTTTGGGGCAAAAAAGACAGAAATTCCCGTTGTTTTGGGGGGAAAAGACAGAAATTCTACTTATTTAGAGGCAAAAAGGCAGAAATTCCCCTTATTTTAAAGAAAAAATGAAGAAATTTTCCTTTTTTATGGCAAAAAGTTATGCATTTCCCTTATTTTTGGGAAAAAAGGCAGAAATTCCCCGTATTTTGGAGCAAAATTGAAGAAATTCCCCTAATTGTGGGGCAAAAAGGCAGAAATTCACTATATGTTTTGGCAAAAGACAGAAATTCTCCTTATTTTGGGGCAAAACTCAGAAATTCCACTTCTTTTGGGGCAAAATTCCAGAAATTTCCCTTATTTTGGGGCAAGATTGCAGAAATTTCTCTTATTTAGGGGCAAAATTGCAGAAATTTGACTTATTTCAGGGAAAAAAGGCAGAAATTTTTTTTTATTTTGTGGTAAAAAAACAGAAATTCCTAATATTTTGTGGCAAAAATGCAGAAATTCCTCTTATTTTGAGGTAAAAAGGCTGAATTCCCCTTATTTGGGGGCAAAAAGGCAAAAATTTCCCTTATTTTGGGGTAAAATTGCAGAAATTTCACTTATTTCAGGGTAATAAGTCAGAAAATTTCCTTATTTTGGGGCAAAAAAGACAGAAAATCCCTTTGTTTTGGTGGAAAAAGACAGAAATTCCACTTATTTAGAGGCAAAAAAGCAGAAATTCTCCTTATTTTGGAGCAAAAATGAAGAAATTTTTTTTAAGGCAAAAAGTTATCTATTCTTTTTATTTATGGGCAAAAATAAAGAAATTTCCCGTATTTTGGGGCAAAATTCCAGAAATTTCCCTTATTATTGGGCAAAATTGCAGAAATTTCACTTATTTTAGGGCAAAATTGCAGAAATTTCACTTATTTCAGTGAAAAAAGGCAGAAATTTCCCTTATTTTGGGGCAAAACGGCAGAAATTCTCCTTATTTTGAGGTAAAAAGGCTGAAATTCCCCTTATTTGAGGGCAAAAAGACAGAAATTTTCCTTATATTGGGGCAAAATTGCAGAAATTTCACATATTTCAGGGTAATAAGTCAGAAATTCCCCTTATTTTGGGGCAAAAAAGACAGAAATTTCCTTTGTTTTGGGGGAAATGGCAGAAATTCCACATATTTAGAGGCAAAAAGGCAAAAATTTCTCTTATTTTGGAGCAAAAATGAAGAAATTTACCTTTTTATGGCAAAAAGGTATGCATTCCCATTATTTTCGGGCAAAAAGGCAGAAATTCTCTGTATTTTGGAGCAAAATTGCAGAAATTCCCCTAATTTTGGGGCAAAAGCCAGAAATTCTTTTTATTTTGGGGCAAAAATCAGAAATTCCTCTTATTTTGGCGTAATTCCAGAAATTTCCTCTATTTTGGGGCAAAATTGCAGGAATTTACATTATTTTGGGGCAAAATTGCAGAAATTTCCTTTTTTTGGGGCAAAATTGCAGAAATTTCACTTATTTTCAGGTGAAAAGGCTGAAATTTCCTTTATTTTGGGGCAAAAAAGAGAAATTCTCTTTATTTTGGGGCAAAATTTCAGACATTTCCCTTATTATAGAAAATAATTGCAGAAATTTCCATTATTTTAGGGCAAAATTGCAGAAATTTCACTTATTTCAGAGAAAAAAAGCAAAATTTTTTCTTATTTTGGAGCAAAAAGGCAGAAATTCTCATTATTTTGGAGGAAAAAGGAGGAAATTCACCGTATTTTGGGGTAAAATTGCAGAAATTTCACATATTTTAGGGCAAAAAGGCAGAAATGTCCCTTATTTTGGGGCAAAATTGCAGTAATTTCACTTATTTTAGGGTAATAAATCAGAAATTCCCTTTATTTTGGGGCAAAAAAGACAGAAATTCCCTTTGTTTTGGCGGAAAAAGACAGAAATTCCACTTATTTAGAGGCAAAAAGGCAGAAATTCCCCTTATTTTGGAGCAAAAATTAAGAAATTTCCCATTTTTATGGCAAAAGGTTATGCATTCCCTTTATTTTCGGGCAAAAAGACAGAAATTCCTCGTATTTTGGATTAAAATTGCAGAAATTCCCCTAATTGTGGGGCAAAAGGCAGAAATTCCCTATATGTTTGGGCAAAAAAACGGAAATTCTCCTTATTTTGGGGCAAAACTCAGAAATTCCATTTATTTTGGGGCAAAATTCAAAAAATTTCACTTATTTTGGGGCAAAATTGCAGAAATTTCACTCATTTTGGGGCAAAATTTCAGAAATTTCACTTATTTCTGAGAAAATGCAAAAATTTTTTTTATTTTTTGGGCAAAAGGCAGAAATTCCCATTATTTTGCGGCAAAAAGGCAGAAATTCACCTTATTTTGGGGTAAAATTGCAGAAATTTCACATATTTCAGGGCAAAAAGCAGAAATTTCCCTTATTTTGGGGCAAAAATGCAGAAATTCTTAATATTTTGTGGAAAAAATGCAGAAATTTTCCTTATTTTGAGGTAAAAAGGCTGAAATTCCTCTTATTTGGGAGCAAAAAGGCAGAAATGCCCTTATTTTCGGGCAAGAAGACAGTAATTCCCCTTATTTTGTGGCAAAAAGGCAGAAATTTCTTTTATTTTGGGGCAAAATTGCAGATATATCACTTATTTCAGGGAATAATTCAAAAATTCCTTTTTTTGGGGCAAAAAGACATAAATTCCATTTATTTTTGGGTAAAAAGGGAGAAATTTCTCTTATTTTGAGGTAAAAAGGCAGAAATTCCTCTTATTTTGGGGCAAAAATGAAGAAATTTCCCTTTTTTGTGGTAAACGTTATACATTCCCCTTACTTTCGGGATAAAAAGCAGAAATTCCTCGTATTTTGAAGCAAAATTGCAGAAATTCTCATAATTTTCAGGCAAAAAGGCAGAAATTCCCCTAATTTTGGGGCAAAAGAAGAAATTCCCTTTATTTTGAGGCAAAAATCAGAAATTCCCTTTCTTTTGGGGCAAAATTCAAGAAATTTCCTTTATTTTGGTGCAAAATTGCAGGAATTTACCTTATTTTGGGGCAAAATTGCAGAAATTTCCATTATTTGGGGCAAAATTGCAGAACTTTCATTTATTTTCAGGTAAAAAGGCTGAAATTACCTTAATTTTCAGGCAAAAAGTGAGAAATTCCCCTTATTTTGGGGCAAAATTGCAGAAATTTCCCTTATTATGGGAAATATTGCAGAAATTTTTCTTAATTTAAGGCAAAATTGCAGAAATTTCACTTATTTCAGAGAAAAAAAGCAAAAATTTTTCTTATTTTGGGGCAAAAAGGCAGAAATTCCCATTATTTTGGGGCAAAAAGGCAGAAATTTCCTTTTTTGGGGGCAAAATTGCAGAAATTTCACTTATTTTCAGGTGAAAAGGCTGAAATTTCCTTTATTTTGGGGCAAAAAAGAGAAATTCTCATTATTTTGGGGCAAAATTGCAGACATTTCCCTTATTATAGAAAATAATTGCAGAAATTTCTCTTATTTTAGGTCAAAATTGCAGAAATTTCACTTAGTTCAGAGAAAAAAAGCAAAAATTTTTCTTATTTTGGGGCAAAAAGGAAGAAATTCTCATTATTTTGGGGGAAAAAGGAGGAAATTCACCGTATTTTGGGGTAAAATTGCAGAAATTTCACATATTTCAGGGCAAAAAGGCAGAAATTTCCCTTATTTGGGGGCAAAATTGCAGAAATTTCACTTATTTCAGGGTAATAAGTCAGAAAATTTCCTTATTTTGGGGCAAAAAAGACAGAAAATCCCTTCGTTTTGGTGGAAAAAGACAGAAATTCCACTTATTTAGAGGCAAAAAAGCAGAAATTCTCCTTATTTTGGAGCAAAAATGAAGAAATTTCCTTTTTTTAAGGCAAAAAGTTATCCATTCTTTTTATTTATGGGCAAAAATAAAGAAATTTCCCGTATTTTGGGGCAAAATTCCAGAAATTTCCCTTATTCTTGGGCTAAATTGCAGAAATTTTACTTATTTTAGGGCAAAATTGCAGAAATTTCACTTATTTCAGTGAAAAAAGGCAAAAATTCCCCTTATTTTGAGGTGAAAATGCTGAAATTCCCCTTATTATGGGGCAAAAAGGCAGACATTTCCCTTATTTGGGGACAAAATTGCAGAAATTTCACTTATTTCAGGGTAATAAGTCAGAAAATTTCCTCATTTTGTGGCAAAAAAGACAGAAAATCCCTCTGTTTTGGAGGAAAAAGACAGAAATTCAACTTATTTAGAGGCAAAAAAGCAGAAATTCCCCTTATTTTGGAGCAAAAATGAAGAAATTTCCCTTTTTTAAGGCAAAAAGGTATGCATTCTTTTTATTTACGGGCAAAACGGCAGAAATTTCCCATATTTTGGAGCAAAATTGCAGAAATTCCCCTAATTGTGGGGCAAAAATGCAGAAATTCCCTATATGTTGGGGCAAAAAGACAGAAATTCTCCTTATTTTGGGGCAAAACTCAGAAATTCCACTTATTTTGGGGCAAAATTCCAGAAACTTCCCTTATTCTTTGGCAAAATTGCTGAAATTCCCCGTATTTTGGAGCAAAATTGCAGAAATTCCCCTAATTGTGGGGCAAAAATGCAGAAATTCCCAATATGTTGTGGCAAAAACCTAGAAATTCTCCTTATTTTGGGGCAAAACTCAGAAATTCCACTTATTTTGGGGCAAAATTCCAGAAATTTCCTTTATTTCGGTGCAAAATTGCAGAAATTTCTCTTATTTAGGGGCAAAATTGCAGAAATTTTACTTATTTCAGGAAAAAAAGACAGAAATATTCCTTATTTTGGGGCAAAAAGGCAGAAATTCGTAATATTTTGTGGCAAAAATGCAGAAATTTCCCTTATTTTGAGGTGAAAAGGCTGAAATTCCCCTTATTTGAGGGCAAAAAGGCAGAAATTTCCCTTATTTTGGGACAAAATTGCAGAAATTTCACTTATTTCAGGGTAATAAGTCAGAAAATTTCCTTATTTTGGGGCAAAAAAGACAGAAAATCCCTTTGTTTTGGTGGAAAAAGACAGAAATTCCACTTATTTAGAGGCAAAAAAGCAGAAATTCCCCTTATTTTGGAGCAAAAATGAAGAAATTTCCCTTTTTTAAGGCAAAAAGGTATGCATTCTTTTTATTTACGGGCAAAACGGCAGAAATTTCCCATATTTTGGAGCAAAATTGCAGAAATTCCCCTAATTGTGGGGCAAAAATGCAGAAATTCCCTATATGTTGGGGCAAAAAGACAGAAATTCTCCTTATTTTGGGTCAAAACTCAGAAATTCCACTTATTTTGGGGCAAAATTCCAGAAATTTCCCTTATTCTTTGGCAAAATTGCTGAAATTCCCCGTATTTTGGAGCAAAATTACAGAAATTCCCCTAATTGTGGGGCAAAAATGCAGAAATTCCCTATATGTTGTGGCAAAAACACAGAAATTCTCCTTATTTTGGGGCAAAACTCAGAAATTCCACTTATTTTGGGGCAAAATTCCAGAAATTTCCTTTATTTCGGTGCAAAATTGCAGAAATTTCTCTTATTTAGGGGCAAAATTGCAGAAATTTTACTTATTTCAGGAAAAAAAGACAGAAATATTCCTTATTTTGGGGCAAAAAGGCAGAAATTCGTAATATTTTGTGGCAAAAATGCAGAAATTTCCCTTATTTTGAGGTGAAAAGGCTGAAATTCCCCTTATTTGAGGGCAAAAAGGCAGAAATTTCCCTTATTTTGGGACAAAATTGCAGAAATTTCACTTATTTCAGGGTAATAAGTCAGAAAATTTCCTTATTTTGGGGCAAAAAAGACAGAAAATCCCTTTGTTTTGGTGGAAAAAGACAGAAATTCCACTTATTTAGAGGCAAAAAAGCAGAAATTCCCCTTATTTTGGAGCAAAAATGAAGAAATTTCCCTTTTTTAAGGCAAAAAGGTATGCATTCTTTTTATTTACGGGCAAAACGGCAGAAATTTCCCATATTTTGGAGCAAAATTGCAGAAATTCCCCTAATTGTGGGGCAAAAATGCAGAAATTCCCTATATGTTGCGGCAAAAAGACAGAAATTCTCCTTATTTTGGGGCAAAACTCAGAAATTCCACTTATTTTGGGGCAAAATTCCAGAAATTTCCCTTATTCTTTGGCAAAATTGCTGAAATTCCTCGTATTTTGGAGCAAAATTGCAGAAATTCCCCTAATTGTGGGGCAAAAATGCAGAAATTCCCTATATGTTGTGGCAAAAACACAGAAATTCTCCTTATTTTGGGGCAAAACTCAGAAATTCCACTTATTTTGGGGCAAAATTCCAGAAATTTCCTTTATTTCGGTGCAAAATTGCAGAAATTTCTCTTATTTAGGGGCAAAATTGCAGAAATTTTACTTATTTCAGGAAAAAGAGACAGAAATATTCCTTATTTTGGGGCAAAAAGGCAGAAATTCGTAATATTTTGTGGCAAAAATGCAGAAATTTCCCTTATTTTGAGGTGAAAAGGCTGAAATTCCCCTTATTTGAGGGCAAAAAGGCAGAAATTTCCCTTATTTTGGGACAAAATTGCAGAAATTTCACTTATTTCAGGGTAATAAGTCAGAAAATTTCCTTATTTTGGGGCAAAAAAGACAGAAAATCCCTTTGTTTTGGTGGAAAAAGACAGAAATTCCACTTATTTAGAGGCAAAAAAGCAGAAATTCCCCTTATTTTGGAGCAAAAATGAAGAAATTTCCCTTTTTTAAGGCAAAAAGGTATGCATTCTTTTTATTTACGGGCAAAACGGCAGAAATTTCCCATATTTTGGAGCAAAATTGCAGAAATTCCCCTAATTGTGAAGCAAAAAGGCAGAAATTCCCTATATGTTGCGGCAAAAAGACAGAAATTCTCCTTATTTTGGGGCAAAACTCAGAAATTCCACTTATTTTGGGGCAAAATTCCAGAAATTTCCCTTATTCTTGGGCAAAATTGCAGAAATTCCCAATTTTTGGGGCAAAAGGCATAAATTCCCTTTATTTTGGGGCAAAAAATCAGAAATTCCCCTTATTTTGGGGCAAAATTCAAGAAATTTACTTTCTTTTGGGGCAAAATTTCAGGAATTTTCCTTATTTTGGTGCAAAATTGCACAAATTTCCCTTATTTGGGGCAAAATTGCAGAAAATTCAGATATTTTCAGGTAAAAAGGCTGAAATTTTCTTTATTTTGGGGCAAAAAGGGAGAAAATCCCCTTATTTTGGGGCAAAATTGCAGAAATTTCCCTTGTTATGGGAAAAAATTGCAGAAATTTACCTTATATTAGGGCAAAATTGCAGAAATTTCAATTATTTCGGAGAAATAAAGCAAAAATGTTTCTTATTTTGAAGCAAAAAGACAGAAATTCCCATTATTTTAGTGCAAAAAGGCAGAAATTCACCTTATTTTGGGGTAAAATTGAAGAAATTTCACATATTTCAGGGCAAAAAGGCAGAAATTTCCATTGTTTTGGGGCAAAATTGCAGAAATATCACTTATTTCTGAGTAATAAGTCAGAAATTCCCCTTATTTTGGGGCAAAAAAGACAGAAATTTCCGTTGTTTTGAGGGAAAAAGACAAATTCTACTTATTTAGAGGCAAAAAGGCAGAAATTCCCCTTATTTTAAAGAAAAAATGAAGAAATTTTCCTTTTTTATGGCAAAAAGTTATGCATTTCCATTATTTTTGGGAAAAAAGGCAGAAATTCCCCGTATTTTGGAGCAAAATTGAAGAAATTCCCCTAATTGTGGGGCAAAAAGGCAGAAATTCACTATATGTTTTGGCAAAAGACAGAAATTCTCCTTATTTTGGGGCAAAACTCAGAAATTCCACTTCTTTTGGGGCAAAATTCCAGAAATTTCCCTTATTTTGGGGCAAAATTGCAGAAATTTCTCTTATTTAGGGGCAAAATTGCAGAAATTTGACTTATTTCAGGGAAAAAAGGCAGAAATTTTTTTTATTTTGTGGTAAAAAAAACAGAAATTCCTAATATTTTGTGGCAAAAATGCAGAAATTCCTCTTATTTTGAGGTAAAAAGGCTGAATTCCCCTTATTTGGGGGCAAAAAGGCAGAAATTTCCCTTATTTAGGGGTAAAATTGCAGAAATTTCACTTATTTCAGGGTAATAAGTCAGAAAATTTCCTTATGTTGGGGCAAAAAAGACAGAAAATCCCTTTGTTTTGGTGGAAAAAGACAGAAATTCCACTTATTTAGAGGCAAAAAAGCAGAAATTCTCCTTATTTTGGAGCAAAAATGAAGAAATTTCCTTTTTTTAAGGCAAAAAGTTATCTATTCTTTTTATTTATGGGCAAAAATAAAGAAATTTCCCGTATTTTGGGGCAAAATTCCAGAAATTTCCCTTATTCTTGGGCAAAATTGCAGAAATTACACTTATTTTAGGGCAAAATTGCAGAAATTTCACTTATTTCAGTGAAAAAAGACAGAAATTTCCCTTATTTTGGGGCAAAACGGCAGAAATTCTCCTTATTTTGAGGTAAAAAGGCTGAAATTCCCCTTATTTGGGGGCAAAAAGGCAGAAATTTCCCGTATATTGGGGCAAAATTGCAGAAATTTCACATATTTCAGGGTAATAAGTCAGAAATTCCCCTTATTTTGGGGCAAAAAAGACAGAAATTTCCTTTGTTTTGGGGGAAATGGCAGAAATTCCACATGTTTAGAGGCAAAAAGGCAAAAATTTCTCTTATTTTGGAGCAAAAATGAAGAAATTTACCTTTTTATGGCAAAAAGGTATGCATTCCCATTATTTTCGGGCAAAAAGGCAGAAATTCCCCTTATTTTGGAGCCAAATTGCAGAAATTCCTCTAATTTTGGGGCAAAAGCCAGAAATTCCCTTTATTTTAGGGCAAAAATCAGAAATTCCCATTATTTTGGGGCAAAATTCCAGAAATTTCCTTTATTTTGGGGCAAAATTGCAGGAATTTACTTTATTTTGGGGCAAAATTGCAGAAATTTTCTTTATTTGGGGCAAAATTGCAGAAATTTCACATATTTTCAGGTAAAAAGGCTGAAATTTCCTTTATTTTGGGGCAAAAAGGAAGAAATTCCCCTTATTTTGGGGCAAAATTGCAGAAATTTCCCTTATTATGCGATAAAATTGCAGAAATTTCACTTATTTTAGGGTAAAATTGCAGAAATTTCACTTATTTCAGAGAAAAAAAGCAAAAATTTTTCTTATTTTGGGGCAAAAAGGCAGAAATTCCCATTATTTTGTGACAAAAAGGCAGAAATTCACCTTAATTTGGTGTAAAATTGCAGAAATTTCACATATTTCAGGGCAAAAAGGCAGAAATTTCCCTTATTTTGGGGCAAAATTGCAGAAATTTCACTTATTTCAGGGTAATAACTCAGAAATTCCCCTTATTTTGGGTCAAAAAAGACAGAAATTCCCTTTGTTTTGTGGGAAATGACAGAAATTCCACTTATTTAGAGGCAAAAAGGCAGAAATTCCCCTTATTTTGGAGCAAAAATGAAGAAATTTCCCTTTTTTATGGCAACAAGTTATGCATTCCCCTTATTTTCGGGCAAAAGGGCATAAATTCCCCGTATTTTGGAGCAAAATTGAAGAAATTCCCCTAATTGTGGGGCAAAAAGGCAGAAATTCCCTATATGTTGGGGCAAAAAGATAAAAATTCTCCTTATTTTGGGACAAAACTCAGAAATTCAAATTTTGGTGCATATTCCAGAAATTTCTTTTATTTTGGGGCAAAATTGCAGAAATTTCACTTATTGTGGGGCAAAATTGCAGAAATTTAACTTATTTCAGGGTAAAAAGGCAGAAATTTTTTTTTATTTTGGGGCAAAAAGGCAGAAATTCCTAATATTTTGTGCCAAAATTCAAAAATTCCCCTTATTTTGAGGTAAAAATGCTAAAATTCCCCTTATTTGGGGGCAAAAAAGAAGAAATTTCCCTTATTTTTGGGCAAAATTGCAGAAATTTCACTTATTTCAGGGTAATAAGTCAGAAATTCCCCTTATTTTGGGGCAAAAATGACAGAAATTCCCTTTGTTTTGGGGGAAATGACAGAAATTCCACTTATTTAGAGGCAAAAAGGCAGAAATTTCCCTTATTTTGGAGCAAAAATGAAGAAATTTACCTTTTTATGGCAAAAAGGTATGCATTCCCATTATTTTCAGGCAAAAAGGCAGAAATTCCCCGTATATTGGAGCAAAATTGCAATAATTCCCTTAATTTTGTGGCAAAAGCCAGAAATTCTCTTTATTTTGGGGCAAAAATCAGAAATTCCCCTTATTTTGGGGCAAAATTCAAAAAATTTCCTTTATCTTTGGGCAAAATTGCAGGAATTTACCTTATTTGGGGGAAAATTTCAGAAATTTCTTTTATTTGGGGCAAAATTGCAGAAATTTTACTTATTTTCTGGTAAAAAGGCTGAAATTTTCATTATTTTGTGGAAAAAAGGGAGAAATTCCCCTTATTTTGGGGCAAAATTGCAGAAATTTCACTTATTTCAGGATAATGAGTCAGAAATTCCTTTTATTTTGGGGCAAAAAATAGAGAAATTCCCTTTGTTTTTTGGGAAAAAGACAGAAATTCCACTTTTTAGGGGTAAAAAGGCAGAAATTCCCCTTATTTTGGAGCAAAAATGAAGAAATTTCCCTTTTTGTGGCAAAAAAATATACATTACCCTTACACTCGGGATAAAAAGCAGAAATTCCCCGTATTTTGAAGCAAAATTGCAGAAATTCTCATAATTTTCGGGCAAAAAGGCCGAAATTCTTTTTATTTTGGGGCAAAAAGACAGAAAATCTTTTTTATTGGGAGCAAACAGTGAGAAATTCTCCTTATTTTGGGGCAAAATTGCAGAAATTTCCTTTACATTGGGGCAAAATTGCAGAAATTTGACTTATTTCAGGGAAAAAAGACAGAAATTTTCCTTATTTTGGGGCAAAAAGGCAGAAATTCCTAATATTTTGTGGCAAAAATGCAGAAATTCCCCTTATTTTGAGGTGAAAAGGCTGAAATTCCCCTTATTTTGGGGCAAAAAAGCAGAAATTTCCCTTATTTTGGGACAAAATTGCAGAAATTTCAGTTATTTCAGGTTATAAGTCAGAAAATTTTCTTATTTTGGGGCAAAAAAGACCGAAAATCCCTTTGTTTTGGAGGAAAAAGACAGAAATTCCACTTATTTAGAGGCAAAAAAGCAGAAATTCCTCTTATTTTGGAGCAAAAATGAAGAAATTTCCTTTTTTAAACCAAAAAGGTATGCATTCTTTTTATTTACGGGCAAAAAGGCAGAAATTTTCCGTATTTTGGAGCAAAATTGCAGAATTTCCCCTAATTATGTGGCAAAAATGCAGAAATTCCCTAGATGTTGGGGCAAAAAGACTGAAATTCTCTTTATTTTGGGGCAAAACTCAGAAATTCCACTTATTTTGGGGCAAAATTCCAGAAATTTCCCTTATTTTTGGGCAAAATTGCAGAAATTTCACTTATTTTAGGGCAAAATTGCAGAAAATTCACTTATTTCAGTGAAAAAAGGCAGAAATTTCCCTTATTTTGGGGCAAAACGGCAGAAATTCTCCTTATTTTGAGGTAAAAAGGCTGAAATTCCCCGTATTTGAGGGCAAAAAGGCAGAAATTTCCCTTATATTGGGGCAAAATTGCAAAAATTTCACATATTTCAGGGTAATAAGTCAGAAATTCCCCTTATTTTGGGGCAAAAAAGACAGAAATTTCCTTTGTTTTGGGGGAAATGGCAGAAATTCCACATGTTTAGAGGCAAAAAGGCAAAAATTTCTCTTATTTTGGAGCAAAAATGAAGAAATTTACCTTTTTATGGCAAAAAGGTATGCATTCCCATTATTTTCGGGCAAAAAGGCAGAAATTCCCCTTATTTTGGAGCCAAATTGCAGAAATTCCTCTAATTTTGGGGCAAAAGCCAGAAATTCCCTTTATTTTAGGGCAAAAATCAGAAATTCCCACTATTTTGGGGCAAAATTCCAGAAATTTCCTTTATTTTGGGGCAAAATTGCAGGAATTTTCTTTATTTTGGGGCAAAATTGCAGAAATTTTCTTTATTTGGGGCAAAATTGCAGAAATTTCACATATTTTCAGGTAAAAAGGCTGAAATTTCCTTTATTTTGGGGCAAAAAGGGAGAAATTCCCCTTATTTTGGGGCAAAATTGCAGAAATTTCCCTTATTATGCGATAAAATTGCAGAAATTTCACTTATTTTAGGGTAAAATTGCAGAAATTTCACTTATTTCAGAGAAAAAAAGCAAAAATTTTTCTTATTTTGGGGCAAAAAGGCAGAAATTCCCATTATTTTGTGACAAAAAGGCAGAAATTCACCTTAATTTTGTGTAAAATTGCAGAAATTTCACATATTTCAGGGCAAAAAGGCAGAGATTTCCTTTATTTTGGGGCAAAATTGCAGAAATTTCACTGATTTCAGGGTAATAAGTCAGAAATTCCCTTTATTTTGGGGCAAAAAAGACAGAAATTCCCTTTGTTTTGGCGGAAAAAGACAGAAATTCCACTTATTTAGAGGCAAAAAGGCAGAAATTCCCCTTATTTTGGAGCAAAAATTAAGAAATTTCCCTTTTTTATGGCAACAAGTTATGCATTCCCCTTATTTTCGGGCAAAAAGACAGAAATTCCCCGTAATTTGGAGCAAAATTGCAGAAATTCCCCTAATTGTGGGGCAAAAAGGCAGAAATTCCCTATATGTTGGGGCAAAAAGACAAAAATTCTTCTTATTTTGGAGCAAAACTCAGAAATTCCAAATTTTGGTGCAAAATTCCAGAAATTTCCCTTATTTTGGGGCAAAATTGCAGAAATTTTACTTATTTCAGAGTAATGAGTCAGAAATTCCTTTTACTTTCGGGCAAAAAATAAAGAAATTCCCTTTGATTTTTGGGAAAAAGACAGAAATTCCACTTATTTAGAGGCAAAAAGGCAGAAATTCCCCTTATTTTGGAGCAAAAATGAAGAAATTTCTTTTTTTTTTTGTGGCAAAAAATATATATTCCCCTTACTTTCGGGATAAAAAGCAGAAATTCCCAGTATTTTGAAGCAAAATTGCAGAAATTCTCATAATTTTCGGAAAAAAAGGCAGAAATTCTCTTTATTTTGTGGCAAAAAGACAGAAAATCTTCTTTTTTCGGGAGCAAACGGTCAGAAATTTTCCTCATTTTGGGGCAAAATTGCAGAAATTTCCTTTACATTGGAGCAAAATTGCAGAACTTTCCCTTATTAAGGGAAAAAATTGCAGAAATTTCCCTTATTTTAGGGCAAAATTGCAGAAATTTCACTTATTTCAGAGAAAAAAGCAAAAATTTTTCTTATTTTGGGGTAAAAAGGCAGAAATTCCCATTATTTTGGGGCAAAAAGGCAGAAATTCACCTTATTTTGGGGTAAAATTGCAGAAATTTCACATATTTCAGGGCAAAAAGGCAGAAATTTCCCTTATTTTGGGGCAAAATTGCAGAAATTTCACTTATTTCAGGTTAATAAGTCAGAAATTCCCCTTATTTTGGGTCAAAAAAGACAGAAATTCCCTTTGTTTTGGGGGAAATGACAGAAATTCCACATATTTAGAGGCAAAAAGGCAGAAATTCCCCTTAATTTGGAGCAAAAATGAAGAAATTTGCCTTTTTTATGGCAACAAGTTATGCATTCCCCTTATTTTCAGGCAAAAGGGCATAAATTCCCCGTATTTTGGAGCAAAATTGTAGAAATTCCCCTAATTGTGGGGCAAAAAGGCAGTAATTCCCTATATGTTGGGGCAAAAAGATAAAAATTCTCCTTATTTTTGGACAAAACTCAGAAATTCAAATTTTGGTGCAAATTCCAGAAATTTCTTTTATTTTGGGGCAAAATTGCAGAAATTTCACTTATTTGGGGGCAAAATTGCAGAAATTTAACTTATTTCAGTGTAAAAAGGCAGAATTTTTTTTATTTTGGGGCAAAAAGGCAGAAATTCCTAATATTTTGTGCCAAAATTCAAAAATTCCCCTTATTTTGAGGTAAAAATGCTAAAATTCCCCTTATTTGGGGGCCCAAAAGAAGAAATTTCCCTTATTTTTGGGCAAAATTGCAGAAATTTCACTTATTTCAGGGTAATAAGTCAGAAATTCCCCTTATTTTGGGGCAAAAATGACAGAAATTCCCTTTGTTTTGGGGGAAATGACAGAAATTCCACTTATTTAGAGGCAAAAAGGCAGAAATTTCCCTTATTTTGGAGCAAAAATGAAGAAATTTACCTTTTTATGGCAAAAAGGTATGCATTCCCATTATTTTCAGGCAAAAAGGCAGAAATTCCCTGTATATTGGAGCAAAATTGCAATAATTCCCTTAATTTTGTGGCAAAAGCCAGAAATTCCCTTTATTTTGGGGCAAAAATCAGAAATTCCCCTTATTTTGGGGCAAAATTCAAAAAATTTCCTTTATTTTTGGGCAAAATTGCAGGAGTTTACCTTATTTTGGGGCAAAATTGCAGAAATTTCCTTTATTTGGGGCAAAATTGCAGAAATTTCACTTATTTTCTGGTAAAAAGGCTGAAATTTCCATTATTTTGGGGCAAAAAGGGAGAAATTTTCCTTATTTTGGGGCAAAATTGCAGAAATTTCCCTTATTATGCAATAAAATTGCAGAAATTTCACTTATTTTAGGGCAAAATTGCAAAAATTTCACTTATTTCAGAAAAAAAAAGCAAAAATTTTTTTTATGTTGGGGCAAAAAGGCAGAAATTCCCATTATTTTGGGGCAAAAAGGCAGAAATTCACCTTATTTTGGGGTAAAATTTCAGAAATTTCACATATTTCAGGGCAAAAAGGCAGAAATTTCCCTTATTTTGGGGCAAAATTGCAGAATTTTCACTTATTTCAGGGTAATAAGTCAGAAATTCTTCTTATTTTTGGGCAAAAAGACAGAAATTCCCATTGTTTTGGAGTAAAAAGACAGAAATTCCACTTATTTAGAGGCAAAAAGGCAGAAATTACCCTTATTTTGGAGAAAAAATGAAGAAATTTCCCTTTTTTATGGCAACAAGTTATGCATTCCCCTTATTTTCGGGCAAAATGACAGAAATTCCCCGTATTTTTGAGCAAAATTGCAGAAATTCCCCAAATTGTTGGGCAAAAAGGCAGAAATTCCCTATATGTTGGGGCAAAAAGACAAAAATTCTCCTTATTTTGGGGCAAAACTCAGAAATTCCAAATTTTGGTGCAAAATTCCAGAAATTACCCTTATTTTGGGGCAAAATTGCAGAAATTGCACTTATTTTGGGGCAAAATTGCAGAAATTTCACTTATTTCAGGGGAAAAAGGCAGAAATTTTTCTTATTTTGTGGCAAAACTCAGAAATTCCTAATATTTTATGCCAAAATTAAAAAATTCCCCTCAATTTGAGGTAAAATGCTAAAATTCCCCTAATTTGCGAGCAAAAAGTCAGAAATTTCCCTTATTTTTGGGCAAAATTGCAGAAATTTCACTTATTTCAGGGTAATGAGTCAGAAATTCCTCTTATTTTGGGGCAAAAAATAGAGAAATTCCCTTCGTTTTTTGGGAAAAAGACAGAAATTCCACTTATTAGGGGTAAAAAGCAGAAATTTCCCTTATTTTAGAGCAAAAATAAAGAAATTTCCCTTTTTGTGGCAAAAAAATATACATTACCCTTACACTCGGGATAAAAAGCAGAAATTCCCCGTATTTTGAAGCAAAATTGCAGAAATTCACATAATTTTCGGGCTAAAAGGCCGAAATTCTCCTTATTTTGGGGCAAAAAGACAGAAAATCTTTTTTTTCGGGAGCAAACAGTGAGAAATTCTCCTTACTTTGGGGCAAAATTGCAGAAATTTCCTTTACATTGGGGCAAAATTGCAGAAATTTGACATATTTCAGGGAAAAAAGAAATTTTCCTTATTTTGGGGCAAAAAGGCAGAAATTCCTAATATTTTGTGGCAAAAATGCAGAAATTCCCCTTTATTTTGAGGTGAAAAGGCTGAAATTCCCCTTATTTTGGGGCAAAAAAGCAGAAATTTCCCTTATTTTGGGACAAAATTGCAGAAATTTCACTTATTTCAGGTTATAAGTCGGAAAATTTCCTTATTTTGGGGCAAAAAAGACCGAAAATCCCTTTGTTTTGGAGGAAAAAGACAGAAATTCCACTTATTTGAAGGCAAAAAAGCAGAAATTTCCCTTATTTTGGAGCAAAAATGAAGAAATTTCCTTTTTTAAACCAAAAAGGTATGCATTCTTTTTATTTACGGGCAAAAAGGCGGAAATTTTCAGTATTTTGGAGCAAAATTGCAGATATTCCCCTAATTATGGGGCAAAAATGCAGAAATTCCCTAGATGTTGGGGCAAAAAGACTGAAATTCATTTTATTTTGGGGCAAAACTCAGAAATTCCACTTATTTTGGGGCAAAATTCCAGAAATTTCCCATATTCTTGGGCAAAATTGCAGAAATTTCACTTATTTCAGGGCAAAATTGCAGAAATTTCACTTATTTCAGTGAAAAAAGGCAGAAATTTCCCTTATTTTGGGGCAAAACGGCAGAAATTCTTCGTATTTTGAGGTAAAAAGGCTGAAATTCCCCTTATTTGCGGGCAAAAAGACAGAAATTTCTATTATATTGGGGCAAAATTGCAGAAATTTCACATATTTCAGGGTAATAAGTCAGAAATTCCCCTTATTTTGGGGCAAAAAAGACAGAAATTTCCTTTGTTTTGGGGGAAATGGCAGAAATTCCAAATATTTAGAGGCAAAAAGGCAAAAATTTCTCTTATTTTGGAGCAAAAATGAAGAAATTTACCTTTTATGGCAAAAAGGTATGCATTCCCATTATTTTCGGGCAAAAAGGCAGAAATTCCCCTTATTTTGGAGCAAAATTGCAGAAATTCCTCTAATTTTCGGGCAAAAGCCAGAAATTCCCTTTATTTTAGGGCAGAAATCAGAAATTCCCATTATTTTGGGGCAAAATTCCAGAAATTTCCTTTATTTTGGGGCAAAATTGCAGGAATTTACCTTATTTTGGGGCAAAATTGAAGAAATTTTCTTTATTTGGGGCAAAATTGCAGAAATTTCACATATTTTCAGGTAAAAAGGCTGAAATTTCCTTTATTTTGGGGCAAAAAGGGAGAAATTCCCCTTATTTTGGGGCAAAATTGCAGAAATTTCCCTTATTTTAGGGCAAAATTGCAGAAATTTTACTTATTTCAGAGAAAAAAAAACAAAAATTTTTGTTTTTTGGGGGCAAAAAGGCAGAAATTCCCATTATTTTGGGGAAAAAAACAGAAATTCACCTTATTTTGGGGTAAAATAACAGAAATTTCACATATTTCAGGGCAAAAAGGAAGAAATTTTCCTTATTCTGAGGAAAAATTGAAGAAATTTAACTTATTTCAGGGTAATAAGTCAGAAATTCCCCTTATTTTGGGGCAAAAAAGACAGAAATTCCCTTTGTTTTCGGGGAAAACGACAGAAATTCCATTATCTAGAGAAAAAAAGGCAGAAATTCCCCTTATTTTGGAGCAAAAATAAAGAAATTTCCCTTTTTATGGCAAAAAGGTATGCATTCCCATTATTTTCAGGCAAAAAGGCAGAAATTACCCGTATTTTGGAGCAAAATTGAAGAAATTCCCCTAATTTTGGGGCAAAAGGCAGAAATTCCTTTTATTTTGAGGCAAAAATCAGAAATTCCCCTCATTTTGGGGCAAAATTCTAGAAATTTCCTTTTTTGGGGGGCAAAATTGCAGGAATTTACCTTATTTTTGGGCAAAATTGCAGAAATTTCTCTTATTTGGGGCAAAAATGCAGAAATTTCACTTATTTTCAGGTAAAAAGACAGAAATTTCCTTTATTTTGGCGCAAAAAGGGAGAAATTCCCTTTATTTTGGGGTAAAATTGCAGACATTTTCCTTATTATGGGGAAAAATTGCAGAAATTTCCCTTATTTTAGGGCAAAATTGAAGAAATTTCACTTATTTCAGAGAAAAAAAGCAAAAATTTTTCTTATTTTTGGGAAAAAAGGCAGAAATTCTCATTATTTTGGGGCAAAAAGGCAGAAATTCACCTTATATTAAGGTAAAATTGCAGAAATTTCACATATTTCAGGGCAAAAATGCAGAAATTTCTCTTATTTTGGGGCAAAATTGCAGAAATTTTCCTTATTTTGGGGCAAAAATTCAAGAAATTTCACTTATTTCAGGGTAATGAGTCAGAAATTCCTCTTATTTTGGGGCAAAAAAGAAAGAAATTCCCTTTGTTTTTTGAAAAAAAAAACAGAAATTCCAGTTATTTAGAGGCAAAAAGCACAAATTCCCCTTATTTTGGAGCAAAAATGAAGAAATTTCCCTTTTTTTGTGGCAAAAAATATACATTCCTCTTACTTTCGGGATAAAAAGCAGAAATTCCCCGTATTTTGAAGCAAAATTGCAGAAATTCTCATAATTTTCGGGCAAAAAGGCAGAAATTCTCATTATTTTGGGGCAAAACGACAGAAAATCTCCTTTTTTTCGGGAGCAAACAGTCAGAAATTCTACTTATTTTGGGGCAAAATTGCAGAAATTTCCTTTACATTGGGGCAAAATTGCAGAAATTTCCCTTATTATGGGAAAAAATTGCAGAATTTCCCTTATTTTAGGGTATAATTGCAGAAATTTTACTTATTTCAGAAAAAAAAAGCAAAAATTTTTCTTATTTTTGGGCAAAAAGGCAGAAATTCCCATTATTTTGGGGCAAAAAAACAGATATTCACCTTATTTTGGGGTAAAATTGCAGAAATTTCACATATTTCAGGGCAAAGAGGCAGAAATTTACCTTATTCTGTGGCAAAATTGCAGAAATTTCACTTATTTCTGGGTAATAAGTCAGAAATTCCTTTTATTTTGGGGCAAAAAGGACAGAAATTCCCTTTGTTTTCGGGGAAAAACACAGAAATTCCACGTATCTAGAGGCAAAAATGCAGAAATTCCCCTTATTTTGGAGCAACAATGAAAAAATTTCCCTTTTTATTGCAAAAAGGTATGCATTCCCATTATTTTCAGGAAAAAAGGCAGAAATTCCCCGTATTTTGGAGCAAAATTGAAGAAATTCCCCTAATTTTGGGGCAAAAGGCAGAAATTCCCTTTATTTTGGGGCAAAATTCTAGAAATTTCCTTTTTTTGCGGGCAAAATTGCAGGAATTTACCTTATTTTGGGGCAAAATTTCAGAAATTTCACTTATTTCAGAGAAAAAAAGCAAAAATTTTTCTTATTTTGGGGCAAAAAGGCAGAAATTCTCATTATTTTGGGGCAAAAAGGCAGAAATTCACCTTATTTTGGGGTAAAATTGCAGAAATTTCACATATTTCAGGGTAAAAACGCAGAAATTTCCCTTATCCTGGGGCAAAATTGCAGAAATTTCACTTATTTTAGGGTAATAAGTCAGAAAATCCCCTTATTTTGGGGCAAAAAAGACAGAAATTCCTTATGTTTTGGGGGAAAAAGACAGAAATTCCACTTATTTAGAGGCAAAAACCCAGAAATTCTCCTTATTTTGGAGCAAAAATTAAGAAATTTCCCTTTTTTATGGCAACAAGTTATGCATTCCCCTTATTTTCAGGCAAAAAGACAGAAATTTCCTGTATTTTGGAGCAAAATTGCAGAAATTCCTCTTATTGTGGGGCAAAAAGGCAGAAATTCCCTATATGTTGGGGCAAAAAGACAAAAATTCTCCTTATTTTGGGGCAAAACTCAGAAATTCCACTTTTTTTAGTGCGAAATTCTAGAAATTTCCCTTATTTTGGGGCAAAATTGGAGAAATTTCACTTATTTTGGGGCAAAATTGCAGAAATTTCACTTATTTCAGAGAAAAAAGGCAGAAATTTTACTTATTTTGGAGCAAAAATGTAGAAATTCCTAATATTTTGTGCCAAAATTCATAAAATCCCTTTATTTTGAGGTAAAAATGCTGAAATTCCCCTTATTTGGGGGCAAAAAAGCAGAAATTTCTCTTATTTTGGGGCAAATTTGCAGAAATTTCACTTATTTCAGGGTAATGAGTCAGAAATTCCTTTTATTTTGAGGCAAAAAAGAGAGAAATTCCCTTTGATTTTTGGGAAAAAGACAGAAATTCCACTTATTTAGAGGCAAAAAAGCAGAAATTCCCCTTATTTTGGAGCAAAAATGAAGAAATTTCCCTTTTTTGTGGCAAAAAATATACATTCCCCTTACTTTCGGGATAAAAAGCAGAAATTCCCCGTATTTTGAAGCAAAATTGCAGAAATTCTCCCAATTTTCAGGCAAAAAGGCAGAAATTCTCCTTATTTTGGGGCAAAAATACAGAAAATCTCCTTTTTTCGGGAGCAAACAGTAAGAAATTCTCCTTATTTTGGGGCAAAATTGAAGAAATTTCCTTTACATTGGGGCAAAATTACAGAAATTTCCCTTATTAAGGGAAAAAATTGCAGAAATTTCCCTTATTTTAGGGCAAAATTGCAGAAATTTTACTTATATCAGAGAAAAAAGCAAAAATTTTTCTTTTTGGGGCAAAAAGGCAGAAATTTCCATTATTTTGGGGCAAAAAAACAGAAATTCACTTTATTTTGGGTAAAATTGCAGAAATTTCACATATTTCAGGGCAAAGAGGCAGAAATTTTCCTTATTTTGGGGCAAAATTGCAGAAATTTCTCTTATTTCAGGGTAATAAGTCAGAAATTCCCCTTATTTTGGGGCAAAAAAGACAGAAATTCCCTTTGTTTTGGGGAAAAAGACAGAAATTCCACTTATCTAGAGGCAAAAAGGCAGAAATTCCCTTTATTTTGGAGCAAAAATGAAGAAATTTCCCTTTTTATGGCAAAAAGGTATGCATTCCCATTATTTTCAGGAAAAAAGGCAGAAATTCCCCGTATTTTGGAGCAAAATTGAAGAAATCCCCCTAATTTGGGGGCAAAAGGCAGAAATTCCTTTTATTTTGAGGCAAAAATCAGAAATTCCCCTTATTTTGTGGCAAAATTCTAGAAATTTCCTTTTTGGGGGGCAAAATTGCAAGAATTTACCTTATTTTTGGGCAAAATTGCAGAAATTTTTCTTATTTTGGGGCAAAATTGCAGAAATTTCACTTATTTCAGGGTAATGAGTCAGAAATTCCTTTTATTTTGGGGCACAAAAGGGAGAAATTCCCTTTCTTTTTTGGAAAGAAGACAGAAATTCCAGTTATTTAGAGGCAAAAAGCGGAAATTCTCCTTATTTTGGAACAATAATGAAGAAATTTCCCTTTATTGTGGCAAAAAATATACATTTTCCTTACTTTCGGTATAAAAAGCAGAAATTCCCTGTATTTTGAAGCAAAATTGCAGAAATTCTCATAATTTTCGGGCAAAAAGGCAGAAATTCTACTTATTTTGGGGCAAAAAGACAGAAAATCTCCTTCTTTCGGGAGCAAATAGTCAGAAATTCTCAATATTTTGGGGCAAAATTGCAGAAATTTCCTTTACATTGGGGCAAAATTGCAGAAATTTCCATTATTATGGGAAAAATTGCAGAAATTTCCCTTATTTTAGGGCAAAATTGCAGAAATTTTACTTATTTCAGAGAAAAAAAGCAAAAATTTTTCTTATTTTGGGGCAAAAAGGCAGAAATTCCCATTATTTTGGGGCAAAAAAACAGAAATTCACCTTATTTTGGGGTAAAATTGCAGAAATTTCACATATTTCAAGGCAAAAATGCAGAAATTTTCTTTATGCTGGGGCAAAATTGCAGAAATTTCACTTATTTCATGGTAATAAGTCAGAAATTCCCCTTATTTTGTGGCAAAAAAGACAGAAATTTTCTTTGTTTTTGGGGGAAAAAGACAGAAATTCCACTTATTTAGAGGCAAAAGGCAGAAATTCCCTTTATTTTGGAGCAAAAATAAAGAAATTTCCCTTTTTTATGGCAACAAGTTATGCATTCCCCTTATTTTCGGGCAAAAAGAGAGAAATTCCATGTATTTTGGAGCAAAATTGCAGACATTCCCCTAATTGTGGGGCAAAAAGGAAGAAATTTCCTATATGTTTGGGCAAAAAGACAAAAATTCTCCTAATTTTGGGGCAAAACTCAGAAATTCCAAATTTTTGTGCAAAATTCCAGAAATTTCCCTTATTTTGGGGCATAATTGCAGAAATTTCAATTATTTTGGGGCAAAATTGCAGAAATTTCACTTATTTCAGGGAAAAAAGGCAGAAATTTTATTTATTTTGGGTCAAAAAGACAGAAATTCCTAATATTTTTTGCCAAAATTCAGAAATTCCCCTTATTTTGAGGTAAAAATGCTGAAATTCCCCTTATTTGAGGGCAAAATGCAGAAATTTCCCTTACTTTGGGGCAAAATTGCAGAAATTTCACTTATTTCAGGGTATTGAGTCAGAAATTCCTTTTATTTTAAGGCAAAAAAGAGAGAAATTCCTTTTGATTTTTGGGAAAAGACAGAAATTCCACTTATTTAGAGGCAAAAAGACAGAAATTCCCCTTATTTTGGAGCAAAAATGAAGAAATTTCCCTTTTTTGTGGCAAAAAATATACATTCACCTTACTTTCGGGATAAAAAGCAGAAATTCCCCGTATTTTGAAGCAAAATTGCAGAAATTCTTATAATTTTCGGGCAAAAAGGCAGAAATTCTCCTTATTTTGGTGCAAAAAGGCAGAAAATCTCCTTTTTTTCGGGAGCAAACAGTCAGAAATTCTACTTATTTTGGGGCAAAATTGCAGAAATTTCCTTTACATTGGGGCAAAATTGCAGAAATTTTACTTATTTCAGAGAAAAAAAGCAAAAATTTTTCTTATTTTGGGGCAAAAAGGCAGAAATTCTCATTATTTTGGGGCAAAAAAAAGAAATTCACCTTATTTTAGGGTATAATTGCAGAAATTTCACATATTTCAGGGCAAAAAGGCAGAAATTTACCTTATCCTGGGGCAAAATTGCAGAAATTTCACTTATTTCAGGGTAATAAGTCAGAAATTCCCTTTATTTTGGGGCAAAAATGACAAAAATTCCCTTTGTTTTCAGGGAAAAAGACAGAAATTCCACTTATCTAGAGGCACAAAGGCAGAAATTCCCCTTATTTTGGAGCAACAATGAAGAAATTTCCCTTTTTATTGCAAAAACCTATGCATTCCCATTATTTTCAGGCAAAAAGGCAGAAATTCCCCGTATTTTGGAGCAAAATTGCAGAAATTCCCCTAATTTTTGGGCAAAAGGCAGAAATTCCCTTTATTTTGTGGCAAAAATCAGAAATTCCCCTTATTTTGGGGCAAAATTCTAGAAATTTCTTTTTTTGGGGAGCAAAATTGCAGGAATTTACCTTATTTTGGGGCAAAATTGCAGAAATTTCCTTTATTTGGGGCAAAATTGCAGAAATTTCACTTATTTTCAGGTAAAAAGGAAGAAATTTCCTTTATTTTGGGGCAAAAAGGGAGAAATTCCCTTTATTTTTTGGCAAAATTGCAGACATTTTCCTTATTATGTGGAAAAATTGCAGAAATTTCCCTTATTTAGGGCAAAATTGCAGAAATTTCACTTATTTCAGAGAAAAAAAGCAAAATTTTTTTTTATTTTGGGGCAAAAAGGCAGAAATTCTCATTATTTTGGGGCAAAAAGGCAGAAATTCACCTTATTTTAAGGTAAAATTGCAGAAATTTCACATATTTCAGGGCAAAAAGGCAGAAATTTCCCTTATCCTGGGGCAAAATTGCAGAAATTTTCCTTATTTTGGGGCAAAAATTCAAGAAATTTCACTTATTTCAGGGTAATGAGTCAGAAATTCCTCTTATTTTGGGGCAAAAAAGAAAGAAATTCCCTTGGTTTGTTGAAAAAAAAAACAGAAATTCCAGTTATTTAGAGGCAAAAAGCAGAAATTCCCCTTATTTTGGAGCAAAAATGAAGAAATTTCCCTTTTTTGTGGCAAAAAAAATACATTCCCCATACTTTCGGGATAAAAAGCAGAAATTTCCCGTATTTTGAAGCAAAATTGCAGAAATTCTCATAATTTTCGGGCAAAAAGGCAGAAATTCTCCTTATTTTGGGGCAAAACGACAGAAAATCTCCTTTTTTTGGGGAGCAAACAGTCAGAAATTCTACTTATTTTGGGGCAAAATTGCAGAAATTTCCTTTACATTGGGGCAAAATTGCAGAAATTTCCCTTATTATGGGAAAAAATTGCAGAATTTCCCTTATTTTAGGGTATAATTGCAGAAATTTTACTTATTTCAGAAAAAAAAAGCAAAAATTTTTCTTATTTTGGGGCAAAAAGGCAGAAATTCCCATTATTTTGGGGCAAAAAAAAGATATTCACCTTATTTTGGGGTAAAATTGCAGAAATTTCACATATTTCAGGGCAAAAAGGCAGAAATTTACCTTCTCCTGTGGCAAAATTGCAGAAATTTCACTTATTTCTGGGTAATAAGTCAGAAATTCCTCTTATTTTGGGGCAAAAAGGACAGAAATTCCCTTTGTTTTCGGGGAAAAACACAGAAATTCCACGTATCTAAAGGCAAAAATGCAGAAATTACCCTTATTTTGGAGCAACAATGAAGAAATTTCTTTTTTTATTGCAAAAAGGTATGCATTCCCATTATTTTCAGGCAAAAAGGCAGAAATTCCCCGTATTTTGGAGCAAAATTGAAGAAATTCCCCTAATTTTGGGGCAAAAGGCAGAAATTCCCTTTATTTTGGAGCAAAATTCTAGAAATTTCCTTTTTTTGCGGGCAAAATTGCAGGAATTTACCTTATTTTGGTGCAAAATTGCAGAAATTTCACTTATTTCAGAGAAAAAAAGCAAAAATTTTTCTTATTTTGGGGCAAAAAGTTAGAAATTCTCATTATTTTGGGGCAAAAAGGCAGAAATTCACCTTATTTTGGGGTAAAATTGCAGAAATTTCACATATTTCAGGGTAAAAACGCAGAAATTTCCCTTATCCTGGGGCAAAATTGCAGAAATTTCACTTATTTTAGGGTAATAAGTCAGAAAACCCTATTATTTTGGGGCAAAAAAGACAGAAATTCCCTTTGTTTTGGGGGAAAAAGACAGAAATTCCACTTATTTAGAGGCAAAAAGGCAGAAATTCTCCTTATTTTGGAGCAAAAATGAAGAAATTTCCCTTTTTTTTTTTGCAACAAGTTATTTATTCCCCTTATTTTCGGGCAAAAAGAAAGAAATTTCCCGTATTTTGGAGCAAAATTGCAGAAATTCCCCTAATTGTGGGGCAAAAAGGCAGAAATTCCCTATATGTTGGGGCAAAAAGACAAAAATTCTCCTTATTTTGGGGCAAAACTCAGAAATTCCACTTATTTTGGGGCAAAATTCCAGAAATTTCCCTTATTTTGGGGCAAAATTGGAGAAATTTCACTTATTTTGGGGCAAAATTGCAGAAATTTCACTTATTTCAGAGAAAAAAGGCAGAAATTTTACTTATTTTGGAGCAAAAATGTAGAAATTCCTAATATTTTGTGCCAAAATTCATAAAATCCCTTTATTTTGAGGTAAAAATGCTGAAATTCCCCTTATTTGGGGGCAAAAAAGCAGAAATTTCTCTTATTTTGGGGCAAATTTGCAGAAATTTCACTTATTTCAGGGTAATGAGTCAGAAATTCCTTTTATTTTGAGGCAAAAAAGAGAGAAATTCCCTTTGATTTTTGGGAAAAAGACAGAAATTCCACTTATTTAGAGGCAAAAAAGCAGAAATTCCCCTTATTTTGGAGCAAAAATGAAGAAATTTCCCTTTTTTGTGGCAAAAAATATACATTCCCCTTACTTTCGGGATAAAAAGCAGAAATTCTCCGTATTTTGAAGCAAAATTGCAGAAATTCTCCCAATTTTCGGGCAAAAAGGCAGAAATTCTCCTTATTTTGGGGCAAAAATACAGAAAATCTCCTTTTTTCGGGAGCAAACAGTATGAAATTCTCCTTATTTTGGGGCAAAATTGAAGAAATTTCCTTTACATTGGGGCAAAATTACAGAAATTTC
Organism: Micromys minutus; assembly: GCF_963924665.1. Classification (NCBI taxonomy): domain Eukaryota; kingdom Metazoa; phylum Chordata; class Mammalia; order Rodentia; family Muridae; genus Micromys; species Micromys minutus. The sequence continues at coordinate 2,450,190 of NW_027667262.1, forward strand.
CCTTATTAAAAGAAAAAATTGCAGAAATTTCCCTTATTTTAGGGCAAAATTGCAGAAATTTTACTTATATCAGAGAAAAAAGCAAAAATTTTTCTTTTTGGGGCAAAAAGGCAGAAATTTCCATTATTTTGGGGCAAAAAAACAGAAATTCACTTTATTTTGGGTAAAATTGCAGAAATTTCACATATTTCAGGGCAAAGAGGCAGATATTTTCCTTATTTTGGGGCAAAATTGCAGAAATTTCTCTTATTTCAGGGTAATAAGTCAGAAATTCCCCTTATTTTGGGGCAAAAAAGACAGAAATTCCCTTTGTTTTGGGGAAAAAGACAGAAATTCCACTTATCTAGAGGCAAAAAGGCAGAAATTCCCTTTATTTTGGAGCAAAAATGAAGAAATTTCCCTTTTTATGGCAAAAAGGTATGCATTCCCATTATTTTCAGGAAAAAAGGCAGAAATTCCCCGTATTTTGGAGCAAAATTGAAGAAATCCCCCTAATTTGGGGGCAAAAGGCAGAAATTCCTTTTATTTTGAGGCAAAAATCAGAAATTCCCCTTATTTTGTGGCAAAATTCTAGAAATTTCCTTTTTGGGGGGCAAAATTGCAAGAATTTACCTTATTTTTGGGCAAAATTGCAGAAATTTTTCTTATTTTGGGGCAAAATTGCAGAAATTTCACTTATTTCAGGGTAATGAGTCAGAAATTCCTTTTATTTTGGGGCACAAAAGGGAGAAATTCCCTTTCTTTTTTGGAAAGAAGACAGAAATTCCAGTTATTTAGAGGCAAAAAGCGGAAATTCTCCTTATTTTGGAACAATAATGAAGAAATTTCCCTTTATTGTGGCAAAAAATATACATTTTCCTTACTTTCGGTATAAAAAGCAGAAATTCCCTGTATTTTGAAGCAAAATTGCAGAAATTCTCATAATTTTCGGGCAAAAAGGCAGAAATTCTACTTATTTTGGGGCAAAAAGACAGAAAATCTCCTTCTTTCGGGAGCAAATAGTCAGAAATTCTCAATATTTTGGGGCAAAATTGCAGAAATTTCCTTTACATTGGGGCAAAATTGCAGAAATTTCCATTATTATGGGAAAAATTGCAGAAATTTCCCTTATTTTAGGGCAAAATTGCAGAAATTTTACTTATTTCAGAGAAAAAAAGCAAAAATTTTTCTTATTTTGGGGCAAAAAGGCAGAAATTCCCATTATTTTGGGGCAAAAAAACAGAAATTCACCTTATTTTGGGGTAAAATTGCAGAAATTTCACATATTTCAAGGCAAAAATGCAGAAATTTTCTTTATGCTGGGGCAAAATTGCAGAAATTTCACTTATTTCATGGTAATAAGTCAGAAATTCCCCTTATTTTGTGGCAAAAAAGACAGAAATTTTCTTTGTTTTTGGGGGAAAAAGACAGAAATTCCACTTATTTAGAGGCAAAAGGCAGAAATTCCCTTTATTTTGGAGCAAAAATAAAGAAATTTCCCTTTTTTATGGCAACAAGTTATGCATTCCCCTTATTTTCGGGCAAAAAGAGAGAAATTCCATGTATTTTGGAGCAAAATTGCAGACATTCCCCTAATTGTGGGGCAAAAAGGAAGAAATTTCCTATATGTTTGGGCAAAAAGACAAAAATTCTCCTAATTTTGGGGCAAAACTCAGAAATTCCAAATTTTTGTGCAAAATTCCAGAAATTTCCCTTATTTTGGGGCATAATTGCAGAAATTTCAATTATTTTGGGGCAAAATTGCAGAAATTTCACTTATTTCAGGGAAAAAAGGCAGAAATTTTATTTATTTTGGGTCAAAAAGACAGAAATTCCTAATATTTTTTGCCAAAATTCAGAAATTCCCCTTATTTTGAGGTAAAAATGCTGAAATTCCCCTTATTTGAGGGCAAAATGCAGAAATTTCCCTTACTTTGGGGCAAAATTGCAGAAATTTCACTTATTTCAGGGTATTGAGTCAGAAATTCCTTTTATTTTAAGGCAAAAAAGAGAGAAATTCCTTTTGATTTTTGGGAAAAGACAGAAATTCCACTTATTTAGAGGCAAAAAGACAGAAATTCCCCTTATTTTGGAGCAAAAATGAAGAAATTTCCCTTTTTTGTGGCAAAAAATATACATTCACCTTACTTTCGGGATAAAAAGCAGAAATTCCCCGTATTTTGAAGCAAAATTGCAGAAATTCTTATAATTTTCGGGCAAAAAGGCAGAAATTCTCCTTATTTTGGTGCAAAAAGGCAGAAAATCTCCTTTTTTTCGGGAGCAAACAGTCAGAAATTCTACTTATTTTGGGGCAAAATTGCAGAAATTTCCTTTACATTGGGGCAAAATTGCAGAAATTTTACTTATTTCAGAGAAAAAAAGCAAAAATTTTTCTTATTTTGGGGCAAAAAGGCAGAAATTCTCATTATTTTGGGGCAAAAAAAAGAAATTCACCTTATTTTAGGGTATAATTGCAGAAATTTCACATATTTCAGGGCAAAAAGGCAGAAATTTACCTTATCCTGGGGCAAAATTGCAGAAATTTCACTTATTTCAGGGTAATAAGTCAGAAATTCCCTTTATTTTGGGGCAAAAAAGACAAAAATTCCCTTTGTTTTCAGGGAAAAAGACAGAAATTCCACTTATCTAGAGGCACAAAGGCAGAAATTCCCCTTATTTTGGAGCAACAATGAAGAAATTTCCCTTTTTATTGCAAAAACCTATGCATTCCCATTATTTTCAGGCAAAAAGGCAGAAATTCCCCGTATTTTGGAGCAAAATTGCAGAAATTCCCCTAATTTTTGGGCAAAAGGCAGAAATTCCCTTTATTTTGTGGCAAAAATCAGAAATTCCCCTTATTTTGGGGCAAAATTCTAGAAATTTCTTTTTTTGGGGAGCAAAATTGCAGGAATTTACCTTATTTTGGGGCAAAATTGCAGAAATTTCCTTTATTTGGGGCAAAATTGCAGAAATTTCACTTATTTTCAGGTAAAAAGGAAGAAATTTCCTTTATTTTGGGGCAAAAAGGGAGAAATTCCCTTTATTTTTTGGCAAAATTGCAGACATTTTCCTTATTATGTGGAAAAATTGCAGAAATTTCCCTTATTTAGGGCAAAATTGCAGAAATTTCACTTATTTCAGAGAAAAAAAGCAAAATTTTTTTTTATTTTGGGGCAAAAAGGCAGAAATTCTCATTATTTTGGGGCAAAAAGGCAGAAATTCACCTTATTTTAAGGTAAAATTGCAGAAATTTCACATATTTCAGGGCAAAAAGGCAGAAATTTCCCTTATCCTGGGGCAAAATTGCAGAAATTTTCCTTATTTTGGGGCAAAAATTCAAGAAATTTCACTTATTTCAGGGTAATGAGTCAGAAATTCCTCTTATTTTGGGGCAAAAAAGAAAGAAATTCCCTTGGTTTGTTGAAAAAAAAAACAGAAATTCCAGTTATTTAGAGGCAAAAAGCAGAAATTCCCCTTATTTTGGAGCAAAAATGAAGAAATTTCCCTTTTTTGTGGCAAAAAAAATACATTCCCCATACTTTCGGGATAAAAAGCAGAAATTTCCCGTATTTTGAAGCAAAATTGCAGAAATTCTCATAATTTTCGGGCAAAAAGGCAGAAATTCTCCTTATTTTGGGGCAAAACGACAGAAAATCTCCTTTTTTTGGGGAGCAAACAGTCAGAAATTCTACTTATTTTGGGGCAAAATTGCAGAAATTTCCTTTACATTGGGGCAAAATTGCAGAAATTTCCCTTATTATGGGAAAAAATTGCAGAATTTCCCTTATTTTAGGGTATAATTGCAGAAATTTTACTTATTTCAGAAAAAAAAAGCAAAAATTTTTCTTATTTTGGGGCAAAAAGGCAGAAATTCCCATTATTTTGGGGCAAAAAAACAGATATTCACCTTATTTTGGGGTAAAATTGCAGAAATTTCACATATTTCAGGGCAAAAAGGCAGAAATTTACCTTCTCCTGTGGCAAAATTGCAGAAATTTCACTTATTTCTGGGTAATAAGTCAGAAATTCCTCTTATTTTGGGGCAAAAAGGACAGAAATTCCCTTTGTTTTCGGGGAAAAACACAGAAATTCCACGTATCTAGAGGCAAAAATGCAGAAATTACCCTTATTTTGGAGCAACAATGAAGAAATTTCTTTTTTTATTGCAAAAAGGTATGCATTCCCATTATTTTCAGGCAAAAAGGCAGAAATTCCCCGTATTTTGGAGCAAAATTGAAGAAATTCCCCTAATTTTGGGGCAAAAGGCAGAAATTCCCTTTATTTTGGAGCAAAATTCTAGAAATTTCCTTTTTTTGCGGGCAAAATTGCAGGAATTTACCTTATTTTGGTGCAAAATTGCAGAAATTTCACTTATTTCAGAGAAAAAAAGCAAAAATTTTTCTTATTTTGGGGCAAAAAGGCAGAAATTCTCATTATTTTGGGGCAAAAAGGCAGAAATTCACCTTATTTTGGGGTAAAATTGCAGAAATTTCACATATTTCAGGGTAAAAACGCAGAAATTTCCCTTATCCTGGGGCAAAATTGCAGAAATTTCACTTATTTTAGGGTAATAAGTCAGAAAATCCCCTTATTTTGGGGCAAAAAAGACAGAAATTCCTTATGTTTTGGGGGAAAAAGACAGAAATTCCACTTATTTAGAGGCAAAAACCCAGAAATTCTCCTTATTTTGGAGCAAAAATTAAGAAATTTCCCTTTTTTATGGCAACAAGTTATGCATTCCCCTTATTTTCAGGCAAAAAGACAGAAATTTCCTGTATTTTGGAGCAAAATTGCAGAAATTCCTCTTATTGTGGGGCAAAAAGGCAGAAATTCCCTATATGTTGGGGCAAAAAGACAAAAATTCTCCTTATTTTGGGGCAAAACTCAGAAATTCCACTTTTTTTAGTGCGAAATTCTAGAAATTTCCCTTATTTTGGGGCAAAATTGGAGAAATTTCACTTATTTTGGGGCAAAATTGCAGAAATTTCACTTATTTCAGAGAAAAAAGGCAGAAATTTTACTTATTTTGGAGCAAAAATGCAGAAATTCCTAATATTTTGTGCCAAAATTCATAAATTCCCTTTATTTTGAGGTAAAAATGCTGAAATTCCCCTTATTTGGGGGCAAAAAGGCAGAAATTTCCCTTATTTTGGGGCAAAATTGCAGAAATTTCACTTATTTCAGGGTATTGAGTCAGAAATTCCTTTTATTTTGAGGCAAAAAAGAGAGAAATTCCCTTTGATTTTTGGGAAAAAGACAGAAATTCCACTTATTTAGAGGCAAAAAGGCAGAAATTCCCCTTATTTTGGAGCAAAAATGAAGAAATTTCCCTTTTTTGTGGCAAAAAATATACATTCCCCTTACTTTCGGGATAAAAAGCAGAAATTCCCCGTATTTTGAAGCAAAATAGCAGAAATTCTCCCAATTTTCGGGCAAAAAGGCAGAAATTCTCCTTATTTTGGGGCAAAAATACAGAAAATCTCCTTTTTTCGGGAGCAAACAGTAAGAAATTCTCATTATTTTGGGGCAAAATTGAAGAAATTTCCTTTACATTGGGGCAAAATTACAGAAATTTCCCTTATTAAGGGAAAAAATTGCAGAAATTTCCCTTATTTTAGGGCAAAATTGCAGAAATTTTACTTATATCAGAGAAAAAAGCAAAAATTTTTCTTATTTTGGGGCAAAAAGGCAAAAATTTCCATTATTTTGGGGCAAAAAAACAGAAATTCACTTTATTTTGGGTAAAATTGCAGAAATTTCACATATTTCAGGGCAAAGAGGCAGAAATTTTCATTATTCTGGGGCAAAATTGCAGAAATTTCTCTTATTTCAGGGTAATAAGTCAGAAATTCCCCCTATTTTGGGGCAAAAAGACAGAAATTCCCTTTGTTTTGGGGGAAAAAGACAGAAATTCCACTTATCTAGAGGCAAAAAGGCAGAAATTCCCTTTATTTTGGAGCAAAAATGAAGAAATTTCCCTTTTTATGGCAAAAAGGTATGCATGCCCATTATTTTCAGGAAAAAAGGCAGAAATTCCCCGTATTTTGGAGCAAAATTGAAGAAATTCCCCTAATTTTGGGGCAAAAGGCAGAAATTCCTTTTATTTTGGGGCAAAAATCAGAAATTCTCCTTATTTTGTGGCAAAATTCTAGAAATTTCTTTTTTGGGGGCAAAATTGCAAGAATTTACCTTATTTTTGGGCAAAATTGCAGAAATTTCCCTTATTTTAGGGCAAAATTGCAGAAATTTCACTTATTTCAGAGAAAAAAAGCAAAAATTTTTTTTATTTTGGGGCAAAAAGGCAGAAATTCTCATTATTTTGTTGCAAAAAGGTAGAAATTCACCTTATTTGGGGGTAAAATTGCAGAAATTTCACATATTTCAGGACAAAAAGCAGAAATTACCCTTATTTTGGGGCAAAATTGCAGAAATTTCTTTTATTTTGGGGCAAAATTGCAGAAATTTCACTTATTTCAGGGTAATGATTCAGAAATTCCTTTTATATTGGGGCACAAAAGGGAGAAATTCCCTTTCTTTTTTAGAAAGAAGACAGAAATTTCAGTTATTTAGAGGCAAAAAGCAAAAATTCTCCTTATTTTGGAACAATAATGAAGAAATTTCCCTTTATTGTGGCAAAAAATATACATTCCCCTTACTTTCGGTATAAAAAGCAGAAATTCCCCGTATTTTGAAGCAAAATTGCAGAAACTCTCAAAATTTTCGGGCAAAAATGCAGAAATTCTACTTATTTTGGGGCAAAAAGACAGAAAATCTCCTTCTTTCGGGAGCAAATAGTCAGAAATTCTCCTTATTTTGTGGCAAAATTGCAGAAATTTCTTTTACATTGGTGCAAAATTGCAGAAATTTCTATTATTATGGGAAAAAATTGCAGAAATTTCCCTTATTTTAGGGCAAAATTGAAGAAATTTTACTTATTTCAGAGAAAAAAAGCAAAAATTTTTCTTATTTTGGGGCAAAAAGGCAGAAATTCCCATTATTTTGGGGCAAAAAAAAACAGAAATTCACCTTATTTTGGGGTAAAATTGCAGAAATTTCACATATTTCAAGGCAAAAATGCAGAAATTTTCTTTATTCTGGGGCAAAATTGCAGAAATTTCACTTATTTCAGGGTAATAAGTCAGAAATTCCCCTTATTTTGGGTCAAAAAAGACAGAAATTCCCTTTGTTTTGGGGGGAAAAAGACAGAAATTCCACTTATTTAGAGGCAAAAAGGCAGAAATTCCCCTTATTTTGGAGCAAAAATGAAGAAATTTCCCTTTTTTGTGGCAACAAGTTATGCATTCCCCTTATTTTCGGGCAAAAAGAGAGAAATTCCATGTATTTTGGAGCAAAATTGCAGAAATTCCCCTAATTGAGGGGCAAAAAGGCAGAAATTTCCTATATGTTGGGGCAAAAAGACAAAAATTCTCCTAATTTTGGGGCAATACTCAGAAATTCCAAATTTTTGTGCAAAATTCCAAAATTCCCCTTATTTTGGGGCATAATGGCAGAAATTTCAATTATTTTGGGGCAAAATTGCAGAAATTTCACTTATTTCAGGGAAAAAAGGCAGAAATTTTACTTATTTTGGGGCAAAAATGCAGAAATTCCTACTATTTTGTGCTAAAATTCAGAAATTCCCTTTATTTTGAGGTTAAAATTCTGAAATACCCATTATTTGGGGGCAAAAAGGCAGAAATTTCCCTTATTTTGGGGCAAAATTGCAGAAATTTCACTTATTTCAGAGTAATGAGTCATAAATTCCTTTTATTTTAGGGCAAAAAAGAGAGAAATTCCCTTTGATTTTTAGGAAAAAAACAGAAATTTCACTTATTTAGAGGCAAAAAGGCAGAAATTCCCCTTATTTTGGAGCAAAAATGAAGAAATTTTCCTTTTTTGTGGCAAAAAATATACATTCCCCTTACTGTCGGGATAAAAAGCAGAAATTCCCCGTATTTTGAAGCAAAATTGCAGAAATTCTCATAATTTTCGGGCAAAAAGGCAGAAATTCTCCTTATTTTGAAGCAAAAAGACAGAAAATCTCCTTTTTTCGGGAGCAAACAGTCAGAAATTCTCCTTATTTTGGGGCAAAATTGCAGAAATTTCCTTTACATTGGGGCAAAATTGCAGAAATTTCCCTTATTAAGGAAAAAAATAGCAGAAATTTCCCTTATTTTAGGGCAAAATTGCAGAAATTTTACTAATTTCAGAGAATAAAAGCAAAAATTTTTCTTATTTTGGGGCAAAAAGGCAGAAATTCCCATTATTTTGAGGCAAAAAACAGAAATTCACCTTATTTTGGGGTAAAGTTGCAGAAATTTCACATATTTCAGGGTAATAAGTCAGAAATTCCCTTTATTTTGGGGCAAAAAAGACAGAAATTCCCTTTGTTTTCGGGGAAAAAGACAGAAATTCCACTTATCTAGAGGCACAAAGGCAGAAATTCCCCTTATTTTGGAGCAACAATGAAGAAATTTCCTTTTTTATTGCAAAAAGGTATGAATTCCCATTATTTTCAGGCTAAAAGGCAGAAATTCCCCATATTTTGGAGCAAAATTGAAGAAATTCCCCTAATTTTGGGCAAAAGGCAGAAATTCCCTTTATTTTGGGGCAAAAATCAGAAATTCCCCTTATTTTGGGGCAAAATTCTAGAAATTTCTTTTTTGGGGGGGGCAAAATTGCAGGAATTTACCTTATTTTGGGGCAAAATTGCAGAAATTTCCCTTATTTGGGGCAAAATTGCAGAAATTTCACTTATTTTTAGGTAAAAAGACTGAAATTTCCTTTATTTTGAGGCAAAAAGGGAGATATTCCCTTTATTTTTTGGCAAAATTGCAGACATTTTCCTTATTATGGGGAAAAAATGCAGAAATTTCCCTTATTTAGGGCAAAATTGCAGAAATTTCACTTATTTCAGAGAAAAAAAGCAAAAATTTTTCTTATTTTGGGGCAAAAAGTCAGAAATTCTCATTATTTTGGGGCAAAAAGGCAGAAATTCACATTATTTTGGGGTAAAATTGCAGAAATTTCACATATTTCAGGGCAAAAAGGCAGAAATTTTCCTTATCCTGGGGCAAAATTGCAGAAATTTAACTTATTTTAGGGTAATAAGTCAGAAAATCCCCTTATTTTGGGGCAAAAAAGACAGAAATTCCCTTTGTTTTGGGGGAGAAAGACAGAAATTCCACTTATTTAGAGGCAAAAATGCAGAAATTCTCCTTATTTTGGAGCAAAAATGAAGAAATTTCTCTTTTTTATGACAAAAATTTATGCATTCCCCTTATTTTCGGGCAAAAAGACAGAAATTTCCCGTATTTTGGAGCAAAATTGCAGAAATTCCTCTAATTGTGGGGCAAAAAGGCAGAAATTCCCTATATGTTGGGGCAAAAAGACAAAAATTCTCCTTTTTTGGGGGGCAAAACTCAGAAATTCCACTTTTTTTGGTGCGAAATTCCAGAAATTTCCCTTATTTTGGGGCAAAATTGCAGAAATTTCACTTATTTTGGGGCAAAATTGCAGAAATTTCACTTATTTCAGGGAAAAAAGGCAGAAATTTTACTTATTTTGGAACAAAAATGCAGTAATTCCTAATATTTTGTGCCAAAATTCAGAAATTCTCTTTATTTTGAGGTAAAAATGCTGAAATTCCCCTTATTTGGGGGCAAAAAGGCAGAAATTTCCCTTATTTTGGGGCAAAATTGCAGAAATTTCACTTATTTCAGGGTAATGAGTCAGAAATTCCTTTTATTTTGAGGCAAAAAAGAGAGAAATTCCCTTTGATTTTTGGGAAAAAGACAGAAATTCCACTTATTTAGAGGCAAAAAGGCAGAAATTCCCCTTATTTTGGAGCAAAAATGAAGAAATTTTCCTTTTTTGTGGCAAAAAATATACATTCCCCTTACTTTCGGGATAAAAAGCAGAAATTCCCCGTATTTTGAAGCAAAATAGCAGAAATTCTCCCAATTTTCGGGCAAAAAGGCAGAAATTCTCCTTATTTTGGGGCAAAAATACAGAAAATCTCCTTTTTTCGGGAGCAAACATAAGAAATTCTCCTTATTTTGGGGCAAAATTGAAGAAATTTCCTTTACATTGGGGCAAAATTACAGAAATTTTCTTTATTAAGGGAAAAATTGCAGAAATTTCCTCTTTTTTAGGGCAAAATTGCAGAAATTTTACTTATATCAGAGAAAAAAGCAAAAATTTTTCTTATTTTGGGGCAAAAAGGCAGAAATTCCCATTATTTTGGGGCAAAAAACAGAAATTCACTTTATTTTGGGTAAAATTGCAGAAATTTCAAATATTTCAGGGCAAAAAGGCAGAAATTTTCCTTATCCTGGGGCAAAATTGCAGAAATTTCTCTTATTTCCGGGTAATAAGTCAGAAATTCCCCTTATTTTGGGGCAAAAAAGACAGAAATTCCCTTTGTTTTGGGGGAAAAAGACAGAAATTCCACTTATCTAGAGGCACAAAGGCAGAAAGTCCCTTTATTTTGGAGCAAAAATGAAGAAATTTCCCTTTTTATTTCAAAAAGGTATGCATTCCCATTATTTTCAGGAAAAAAGGCAGAAATTCCCCGTATTATGGAGCAAAATTGAAGAAATTCCCCTAATTTTGGGGCAAAAGGCAGAAATTCCTTTTATTTTGGGGCAAAAATCAGAAATTCCCCTTATTTTGTGGCAAAATTCTAGAAATTTCTTTTTTGGGGGGCAAAATTGCAAGAATTTACCTTATTTTTGGGCAAAATTGCAGAAATTTCCCTTATTTTAGGGCAAAATTGCAGAAATTTCATTTATTTCAGAGAAAAAAAGCAAAAATTTTTTTTATTTTGGGGCAAAAAGGCAGAAATTCTCATTATTTTGTTGCAAAAAGGTAGAAATTCACCTTATTTTGGGGTAAAATTGCAGAAATTTCACATATTTCAGGACAAAAAGCAGAAATTACCTTTATTTTGGGGCAAAATTGCAGAAATTTCTTTTATTTTGGGGCAAAATTGCAGAAATTTCACTTATTTCAGGGTAATGAGTCAGAAATTCCTTGTATTTTGGGGCAAAAAAGGGAGAAATTCCCTTTCTTTTTTGGAAAGAAGACAGAAATTCCAGTTATTTAGAGGCAAAAAGCAGAAATTCTCCTTATTTTGGAACAATAATGAAGAAATTTCCCTTTATTGTGGCAAAAAATATACATTCCTCTTACTTTCGGTATAAAAAGCAGAAATTCCCCGTATTTTGAAGCAAAATTGCAGAAATTCTCAAAATTACCGGGCAAAAATGCAGAAATTCTACTTATTTTGGGGCAAAAAGACAGAAAATGTCCTTCTTTCGGGAGCAAATAGTCAGAAATTCTTATTTTGGGGCAAAATTGCAGAAATTTCCTTTACATTGGGGCAAAATTGCAGAAATTTCTATTATTATGTGAAAAAATTGGAGAAATTTCCCTTATTTTAGGGCAAAATTGCAGAAATTTTACTTATTTCAGAGAAAAAAAGCAAAAATTTTTCTTATTTTGGGGCAAAAATGCAGAAATTCCCATTATTTTGGGGCAAAAAAACAGAAATTCACCTTATTTTGGGGTAAAATTGCAGAAATTTCACATATTTCAAGGCAAAAATGCAGAAATTTTCTTTATTCTGGGGCAAAATTGCAGAAATTTCACTTATTTCAGGGTAATAAGTCAGAAATTCCCCTTATTTTGGGGCAAAAAAGACAGAAATTCCCTTTGTTTTTGGGGGAAAAAGACAGAAATTCCACTTATTTAGAGGCAAAAAGGCAGAAATTCCCCTTATTTTGGAGCAAAAATAAAGAAATTTCCCTTTTTTATGGCAACAAGTTATGCATTCCCATTATTTTCGGACAAAAAGAGAGAAATTCCATGTATTTTGGAGCAAAATTGCAGAAATTCCCCTAATTGAGGGGCAAAAAGGCAGAAATTCCCTATATGTTGGGGCAAAAAGACAAAAATTCTCCTAATTTTGGGGCAAAACTCAGAAATTCCAAATTTTTGTGCAAAATTCCAGAAATTTCCCTTATTTTGGGGCATGATTGCAGAAATTTCAATTATTTTGGGGCAAAATTGCAGAAATTTAACTTATTTCAGGGAAAAAAGGCAGAAATTTTACTTATTTTGGGTCAAAAAGACAGAAATTCCTAATATTTTGTGCCAAAATTCAGAAATTCCCCTTATTTTTAGGTAAAAATGCTGAAATTCCCAATATTTGGGGGCAAAAAGGCAGAAATTTCCTTTATTTTGGGGCAAAATTGCAGAAATTTCACTTATTTCAGGGTATTGAGTCAGAAATTTTTTTTATTTGGGGCAAAAAAGAGAGAAATTCCGTTTGATTTTTGGGAAAAAGACAGAAATTCCACTTATTAAAAGGCAAAAAGACAGAAATTCCCCTTATTTTGGAGCAAAAATGAAGAAATTTCTCTTTTTTGTGGCAAAAAATATACATTCACCTTACTTTCGGGATAAAAAGCAGAAATTCCCCGTATTTTGAAGCAAAATTGCAGAAATTCCCATAATTTTCGGGCAAAAAGGCAGAAATTCTCGTTATTTTGGTGCAAAAAGACAGAAAATCTCCTTTTTTCGGGAGCAAACAGTCAGAAATTCTACTTAATTTGGGGCAAAATTGCAGAAATTTCCTTTACATTGGGGCAAAATTGCAGAAATTTTACTTATTTCAGAAAAAAAAAGCAAAAATTTTTCTTATTTTGGGGCAAAAAGTCAGAAATTCTTATTATTTTGGTGCAAAAAAAAAGAAATTCACCTTATTTTGGGGTAAAATTGCAGAAATTTCACATATTTCAGGGAAAAAAGGGAGAAATTTACCTTATCCTGGGGCAAAATTGCAGAAATTTCACTTATTTCAGGGTAATAAGTCAGAAATTCCCCTTATTTTGGGGCAAAAAAGACAGAAATTCTCTTTGTTTTCAGGGAAAAAGACAGAAATTCCACTTATCTAGAAGCACAGAGGCAGAAATTCCCCTTATTTTGGAGCAACAATGAAGAAATTTCCCTTTTTATTGCAAAAAGGTATGCATTCCCATTATTTTCAGGCAAAAAGGCAGAAATTCCCCGTATTTTGGAGCAAAATTGAAGAAATTCCCCTAATTTTGGGGCAAAAGGCAGAAATTCCCTTTATTTTGGGGCAAAATTCTAGAAATTTCTTTTTTTGGGGAGCAAAATTGCAGGAATTTACCTTATTTTGGGACAAAATTGCAGAAATTTCCTTTATTTGGGGCAAAATTGGAAAAATTTCACTTATTTTCAGGTAAAAAGACTGAAATTTCCTTTATTTTGGGGCAAAAAGGGAGATATTCCCTTTATTTTTTGGCAAAATTGCAGACATTTTCCTTATTATGTGGAAAAATTGCAGAAATTTCCCTTATTTAGGGCAAAATTGCAGAAATTTCACTTATTTCAGAGAAAAAAAGCAAAAATTTTTCTTATTTTGGGGCAAAAAGGCAGAAATTCTCATTATTTTGGGGCAAAAAGGCAGAAATTCACCTTATTTTGGGGTAAAATTGCAGAAATTTCACATATTTCAGGGCAAAAAGGCAGAAATTTCCCTTATTTTGGGTCAAAATTGCAGAAATTTCACTTATTTTAGGGTAATAAGTCAGTAAAACCCTATTATTTTGGGGCAAAAAAGACAGAAATTCCCTTTGTTTTGGGGGAAAAAGACAGAAATTCCACTTATTTAGAGGCAAAAAGGCAGAAATTCTCCTTATTTTGGAGCAAAAATGAAGAAATTTCCCTTTTTTTTTTTGCAACAAGTTATTTATTCCCCTTATTTTCGGGCAAAAAGAAAGAAATTTCCCGTATTTTGGAGCAAAATTGCAGAAATTCCCCTAATTGTGGGGCAAAAAGGCAGAAATTCCCTATATGTTGGGGCAAAAAGACAAAAATTCTCCTTATTTTGGGGCAAAACTCAGAAATTCCACTTATTTTGGGGCAAAATTCCAGAAATTTCCCTTATTTTGGGGCAAAATTGCAGAAATTTCACTTATTTTGGGGCAAAATTGCAGAAATTTCACTTATTTCAGGGAAAAAAGGCAGAAATTTTACTTATTTTGGGGCAAAAATGAAGAAATTCCTAATATTTTGTGCCAAAATTCAGAAATTCACTTTATTTTGAGGTTAAATTCTGAAATTCCCATTATTTGGGGGCAAAAAGGCAGAAATTTCCCTTATTTTGGGGCAAAATTGCAGAAATTCCCATTATTTTGGGACAAAAAAACAGAAATTCACCTTATTTTGGGGTAAAGTTGCAGAAATTTCACATATTTCAGGGCAAAATACAGAAATTTTCCTTATTCTGGGGCAAAATTGCAGAAATTTCTCTTATTTCAGGGTAATAAGTCAGAAATTCCCTTTATTTTGGGGCAAAAAAGACAGAAATTCCCTTTGTTTTCGGGGAAATAGACAGAAATTCCACTTATCTAGAGGCACAAAGGCAGAAATTCCCCTTAATTTGGAGCAACAATGAAGAAATTTCCTTTTTTATTGCAAAAAGGTATGCATTCCCATTATTTTCAGGAAAAAAGCAGAAATTCCCCATATTCTGGGGCAAAATTGCAGAAATTTCACTTATTTTAGGGTAATAAGTCAGAAAATCTCCTTATTTTGGGGCAAAAAAGACAGAAATTCCCTTTGTTTTGGAGAAAAAAGACAGAAATTCCACTTATTTAGAGGCAAAAAGGCAGAAATTCTCCTTATTTTGGAGCAAAAATGAAGAAATTTCCCTTTTTTATGGCAACAAGTTATGCATTCCCCTTATTTTCGGGCAAAAAGACAGAAATTTCCCGTATTTTGGAGCAAAATTGCAGAAATTCTTCTAATTGTGAGGCAAAATGGCAGAAATTCCCTATATATTGGGGCAAAAAGACAAAAATTCTCCTTATTTTGGGCCAAAACTCAGAAATTCCACTTATTTTGGTGCAAAATTCCAGAAATTTCCCTTATTTTGGGGCAAAATTGCAGAAATTTCACTTATTTTGGGGCAAAATTGCAGAAATTTCACTTATTTCAGGGAAAAAAGGCAGAAATTTTACTTATTTTGGGGCAAAAATGCAGAAATTCCTAATATTTTGTGCCAAAATTCAGAAATTCCCTTTATTTTGAGGTAAAAATTCTGAAATTCCCATTATTTGGGGGCAAAAAGGCAGAAATTTCCCTTATTTTGGGGCAAACTTGCAGAAATTTCACTTATTTCAGGGTAATGATTCAGAAATTCCTTTTATTTTGGGGCAAAAAAGAGAGAAATTCCCTTTGATTTTTGTGAAAAAGACAGAAATTCCACTTATTTAGAGGCCAAAAGGCAGAAATTTCCCTTATTTTGGAGCAAAAATGAAGAAATTTCTCTTTTTTGTGGCAAAAAATATACATTCCCCTTACTTTCGGGATAAAAAGCAGAAATTCCTCGTATTTTGAAGCAAAATTGCAGAAATTCTCATAATTTTCGGGCAAAAAGGCAGAAATTCTCCTTATTTTGGGGCAAAAAGACAGAAAATCTCCTTTTTTCGGGAGCAAACAGTCAGAAATTCTCCTTATTTTGGGGCAAAATTGCAGAAATTTCCTTTACATTGGGGCAAAATTGCAGAAATTTCCCTTATTAAGTGAAAAAATTGCAGAAATTTCCCTTATTTTAGGGCAAAATTGCAGAAATTTTACTTATTTCAGAGAAAAAAAGCAAAAATTTTTCTTATTTTGGGGCAAAACGGAAGAAATTCCCATTAGTTTGGGGCAAAAAAACAGAAATTCACCTTATTTTGGGGTAAAATTGCAGAAATTTCACATATTTCAGGGCAAAAAGGCAGAAATTTTCCTTATTCTGGGGCAAAATTGCAGAAATTTCACTTATTTCATGGTAATAAGTCAGAAATTCCCCTTATTTTGGGGCAAAAAAGACATAAATTCCCTTTGTTTTTGGGAAAAAGACAAAATTCCACTTATCTAGAGGCAAAAAGGCAGAAATTCCCCTTATTTTGGAGCAAAAATGAAGAAATTTCCCTTTTAATGGCAAAAAGGTATGCATTCCCATTATTTTAAGGCAAAAAGTCAGAAATTCCCCGTATTTTGGAGCAAAATTAAAGAAATTCCCCTAATTTTGGGGCAAAAGGCAGAAATTCCTCTTATTTTGGGGCAAAAATCAGAAATTCCCCTTATTTTGGGGCAAAATTCTAGAAATTTCCTTTTTTGGGGGGCAAAATTGAAGGAATTTACCTTATTTTTGGGCAAAATTGCAGAAATTTCTCTTATTTGGGGCAAAATTGCAGAAATTTCATTTATTTTCAGGTAAAAAGACTGAATTTCCTTTATTTTGGGGCAAAAAGGGAGAAATTCCCTTTATTTTGGGGTTAAATTGCAGACATTTTCCTTATTATGGGAAAAAATTGCAGAAATTTCTTTTATTTTAGGGCAAAATTGCAGAAATTTCACTTATTTCAGAGAAAAAAAGCAAAAAATTTTTTTTATTTTGGGGCAAAAAGGCAGAAATTCTCATTATTTTGTGGCAAAAAGGCAGAAATTCACCTTATTTTGGAGTAAAATTGCAGAAATTTCACATATTTCAGGGCAAAAAGGCAGAAATTTCCCTTATTTTGGGGCAAAATTGCAGAAATTTCACTTATTTTAGGGTAATAAGTCAGAAAATTCCCTTATTTGGGGGCAAAAAAATACAGAAATTCCCTTTGTTTTGGGGAAAAAGACAGAAATTCCACTTATTTAGAGGCAAAATGGCAGAAATTCCCCTTATTTTGGAGCAAAAATGAAGAAATTTCTCTTTTTTATGGCAACAAGTTATGCATTCCCCTTATTTTCGGGCAAAAAGACAGACATTTCCCATATTTTGGAGCAAAATTGCAGAAATTCCCCTAATTGTGGGGCAAAAATGCAGAAATTCCCTATATGTTGTGGCAAAAAGACAAAAATTCTCCTTATTTTGGGGCAAAACTCAGAAATTCCACTTATTTTGGTGCAAAATTCCAGAAATTTCCCTAATTTTGGGGCAAAATTGCCGAAATATCCTTTATTTTCGGGCAAAATTGCAGAAATTTCACTTATTATAGAGAAAAAAAGCAAAAATTTTTCTTTTTTTAGGGGAAAAAAAGCAGAAATTCCCATTATTTTGGGGCAAAAATCCAGAAATTCACTTTTTTTGGGGTAAAATTGCAGAAATTTCACATATTTCAGGGCAAAAAGGCAGAAATTTCTTATATTTTCGGGCAAAATTGCAGAAATTTCACTTATTTCAGGAAAAAAGGCAGAAATTTTCTTTATTTTGGGGCAAAAATGCAGAAATTCCCCTTACTTTGAGGTAAAAAGGCTGAAATTTCCCTTATTTGGGGGCAAAAAGGCAGAAATTTCCCTAATTTTGGGGCAAAAAGACAGAAATTCTCCTTATTTTGTGGCAAAAAGGCAGAAATTTCTTTTATTTTGGGGCAAAATTTCAGAAATATCACTTATTTTAGGGCATAATTCAAAATTTTTTTTATTTTAGGGCAAAAAGACAAATATTCCATTTATTTTTGGGTAAAAAGGGAGAAATTTCACTTATTTTGAGGTAAAAGGCAGTAATTCCTCTTATTTTGGGGCAAAAATGAAGAGATTTCCCTTTTCTGTTGCAAAAGGTATACATTCCCCTTACTTTCGTGATTAAAAGCAGAAATTCCCCGTATTTTGAAGCAATATTGCAGAAATTCTCATTGTTTTCAGGCAAAAAAGCAGAAATTCTCCTTATTTTGGGGCAAAAAGACAGAAAATCTTCTTTTTTTGAGAGCAAACAGTCAAAAATTCCCATTACTTTGGGTCAAAATTGCAGAAATTTCCTTTACATTGGGGCAAAATTGCAGAAATTTCCTTTATTTTGGGGCAAAAATGCAGAAATTTCATTCATTTCAGGGTAATAAGTCAGAAATTCCTTCTATTTGGGGCAAAAAAAACAGAAATTCCCTTTGTTTTGGGAGAAAAAGACAGAAATTCCACTTATTTAGAGGCAAAAAGGCAGAAATTCCCTTTATTTTGGAGCAAAAATGAAGAAATTTCCCTTTTTATGGCAAAAAGGTATGCATTCCATTATTTTTGGGCAAAAAGGCAGAAATTCCCCGTATTATGGAGCAAAATTGCAGAAATTCCCCTAATTTTGGGGCAAAAGGAAGAAATTCCCTTTATTTTGGAGAAAAATCAGAAATTCCCCTTATTTTGGGGCAAAATTCAAGAAATTTCCTTTATTTTGGGGCAAAATTGCAGGAATTTACCTTTTTTGGGGCAAAATTGCAGAACTATCACTTATTTTCAGGTAAAAAGGCTGAAATTTCCTTTATTTTGAGGCAAAAAGAGAGAAATTCCATTTATTTTGGGGCAAAATTGCAGACATTTCCCTTATTATAGAAAAAATTGCAGAAATTTCTCTTATTTTAGGGAAAAATTGCAG
The DNA here is from genome assembly GCF_963924665.1 of Micromys minutus. NCBI lineage: Eukaryota > Metazoa > Chordata > Mammalia > Rodentia > Muridae > Micromys > Micromys minutus. The sequence continues at coordinate 2,468,599 of NW_027667262.1, forward strand.
AAATTTCACTTATTTCAGAGAAAAAAAGCAAAAATTTTTTTATTTTGGGGCAAAAAAGCAGAAATTCCCATTATTTTGGGGGAAAAAGGAAGAAATTCACCTTATTTTGGGGTAAAATTGCAGAAATTTCACATATTTCAGGGCAAAAAGGCAGAAATTTCCCTATTTTGGGGCAGAAAAGACAGAAATTCCCTGTGTTTGGGGGAAAAAGTCAGAAATTCCACTAATTTAGAGGCAAAAAGGCTGAAATTCCCCTTATTTTAGAGCAAAAATGAAAAAATTTCCCTTTTTTATGGCAAAAAGTTATGCATTCCACTGATTTTCGGGCAACAAGACAGAAATTCTTTGCATTTTGGAGCAAAATTGCAGAAATTCCCCTAATTGTGGGGCAACAATGCAGAAATTCCCTATATGTTGGGGCAAAAAGACAAAAATTCTCCTTCTTTTGGGGCAAAACTCAGAAATTCCACGTATTTTGGGGCAAAATTCCAGAAATTTCCCTTATTTTGGGGAAAAATTGCAGAAATTTCCCTTATTTTAGGGCAAAATTGCAGAAATTTCACTTATTTCAGGGAAAAAAGGCAGAAATTTTCCTTATTTTGGGGAAAAATTAAGAAATTCTTAATATTTTGTGGCAAAAATGCAGAAATTCCCCTTATTTTGAGGTAAAAAGGCTGAAATTCCCCTTATTTTGAGGTAAAAAGGCTGAAATTCCCCTTATTCGGGAGCAAAAAGGAAGAAATTTCTCTTATTTTGGGGCAAAAAGACAGAAATTCCCCTTATTTTGTGGCAAAAAGGCAGAAATTTCTTTTATTTTGGGGCAAAATTGCAGAAATATCACTTATTTCAGGGTATAATTCAAAAATTCCTTTTATTTTGTTGCAAAAAGACAGAAATTCCATTTATTTTTGGATAAAAAAGGAGAAATTTCACTTATTTTGAGGTAAAAAGGCAGAAATTCCTCTTATTTTGGGGCAAAAATTAAGAAATTTCCCTTTTTTGTGGAAGAAGGTATACATTCCCCTAACTTTCGGGATAAAAAGTAGAAATTCCCCGGATTTTGAAGCATAATTGCAGAAATTCTTATAATTTTCGGGCAAAAAAGCAGAAATTCTCCTTATTTTGGAGCAAAAATACAGAAAATCTCCTTTTTTCGGGAGCAAACAGTCAGAAATTCCCCTTATTTTGGGGCAAAATTGCAGAAATTTTACTTATTTCAGGGAAAAAAAGCAAAAATTTTTCTTATTTTGGGGCAAAAAAACCAGAAATTCCCATTATTTTGGAGCAATAAGGCAGAAATTCACCTTATTTTGTGGTAAAATTGCAGAAATTTCACATATTTCAGGGCAAAAAGGCAGAAATTTCTCTTATTTTAGGGCAAAATTGCAGTAATTTCATTTATTTCAGAGAAAAAAAGCAAAAATTTTTTTATTTTGGGGCAAAAAGGCAGAAATTCCCATTATTTTGGGGGGAAAAGGCAGAAATTTACCTTATTTTGGAGTAAAATTACAGAAATTTCACATATTTCAGGGCAAAATGGCAGAAATTTCCCTTATTTTGGGGCAAAATTGCAGATATTTCACTTATTTTAGGGTAATAAGTCAGAAATTCCCCTTATTTTGGGTTAAAAAAGACAGAAATTCCCTTTGTTTGGGGGAAAAAGACAGAAATTCCAATTATTTAGAGGCAAAAAGACTGAAATTCCCCTTATTTTGGAGCAAAAATAAAGAAATTTCCCTTTTTTATGGCAAAGAGTTATGCATTCCACTTATTTTCGGGCAACAAGACAGAAATTCCTTGCATTTTGGAGCAAAATTGCAGAAATTCCCCTAAATGTGGGGCAAAAAGGCAGAAATTTCCTATATGTTGGGGCAAAAAGACAGAAATTCTCATTATTTTGGGGCAAAATTCAGAAATTCCACGTATTTTGGGGCAAAATTCCAGAAATTTCCCTTATTTTGGGGCAAAATTGCAGAAATTTTCCTTATTTTAGGGCAAATTTGCAGAAATTTCCCTTATTTTGGGGCAAAATTGCAGAAATTCTCCTAATTGTTGGGCAAAAAGGCAGAAATTCCCTATATGTTGGGGCAAAAAGACAGAAATTCTCCTTATTTTGGGGCAAAACTCAGAAATTCCACGTATTTTGGGGCAAAATTCCAGAAATTTCCCTTATTTTGGGGCAAAATTGCAGAAATTTTCCTTATTTTAGGGCAAAATTGCAGAAATTTCACTTATTTCAGAGAAAAAAAGCAAAAATTTTTCCTATTTTGGGGCTAAAATGCAGATATTTTACTTATTTTGGGGCAAAAAGGCAGAAATTCACCTTATTTTATGGTAAAATTGCAGCAATTTCACATATTTCAGGGCAAAAAGGAGGAAATTTCCCTCATTTTGGGGCAAAATTGCAAAAATTTCACTTATTTTGGGGCAAAATTACAGAAATTTCACTTATTTCAGGGAAAAAAGGCAGAAAATTTCCTTATTTTGGAGAAAAAATTAAGAAATACTTAAAATTTTGTGGCAAAAATGCAGAATTTTTTTTAATTTTGAGGTAAAAATGCTGAAATTCCCCTTATTTTGACGTAAAAATGCTGAAATTCCCCTTAATTGGGTGCAAAAATGCAGAAATTTCTCTTAATTTGGGGCAAAAAGACAGAAATTCCCCTTATTTTGTAGCAAAAAGTCAAAAACTTCTTTTATTTTGGGGCAAAATTGCAGAAATATCACTTATTTCAGGGTATAATTCAAAAATTCCTTTTATTTTGTTGCAAAAAGACAGAAATTCCATTTATTTTTGGGTAAAAAGGAGAAATTTCACTTATTTTGAGGTAAAAAGGCAGAAATTCCTCTTATTTTGGGGCAAAAATTAAGAAATTTCCCTTTTTTTTAAAAAAGGTATACATTCCCCTTACTTTTGGGATAAAAAGCAAAAATTCCCCATAATTTGAAGCATAATTGCAGAAATTCTCATAATTTTCGGGCAAAAAAGCAGAAATTCTCCTTATTTTGGAGCAAAAATAAAGAAAATCTTCTTTTTTCGGAAGCAGTCAGAAATTCCCCTTATTTTGGGGCAAAATTGAGGAAATTTCTTTTACATTGGGGCAAAATTGCAGAAATTTCCCTTATTTTGGGGCAAAATTGCAGAAATTCCCCTAATTGTTGGGCAAAAAGTTAGAAATTCCCTATATGTTGGGGCAAAAGACAGAAATTCTCCTTATTTTGAGGCAAAACTCAGAAATTCCACGTATTTTGGGGCAAAATTCCAGAAATTTCCCTTATTTTGGGGCAAAATTGCAGAAATTTCTCTTATTTTAGGGCAAAATTGCAGAAATTTCACTTATTTCAGGGAAAAAAGGCAGAAATTTTCCTTATTTTGGGGAAAAAATTAAGAAATTCTTAATATTTTGTGGCAAAAATGCAGAAATTCCCCTTATTTTGAGGTAAAAAGGCTGAAATTCCCCTTATTTTGAGGTAAAAAGGCTGAAATTCCTCTTATTTGGGGGCAAAAAGGCAGAAATTTCTTTTATTTTGGGGCAAAATTGCAGAAATATCACTTATTTCAGGGTATAATTCAAAAATTCCTTTTATTTTGTTGCAAAAAGACAGAAATTCCAATTATTTTTGGGTAAAAAAAGAGAAATTTCACTTATTTTGAGGTAAAAAGGCAGAAATTCCTCTTATTTTGGGGCAAAAATTAAGAAATTTCCCTTTTTTGTGGAAAAAGGTATACATTCCCATTACTTTCGGGATAAAAAGTAGAAATTCCCCGTATTTTGAAGCATAATTGCAGAAATTTTTATAATTTTCGGGCAAAAAAGCAGAAATTCTCCTTATTTTGGAGCAAAAACACAGAAAATCTCTTTTTTTCGGGAGCAAACAGTCAGAAATTTCCCTTATTTTGGGGCAAAATTGCAGAAATTTCTTTTACATTCGGGCAAATTTGCAGAAATTTTCCTTATTTTGGGGCAAAATTGCAGAAATTTTCCTAATTGTTGGGCAAAAAGGCAGGAATTCCCTATATGTTGGGGCAAAAAGACAGAAATTCTCCTTATTTTGGGGCAAAACTCAGAAATTCCACGTATTTTGGGGCAAAGTTCCAGAAATTTTCCTTATTTTGGGGCAAAATTGCAGAAATTTCCTTTATTTTGGGGCAAAATTGCAGAAATTTTACTTATTTCAGGGAAAAAAATCAAAAATTTTTCTTATTTTGGGGCAAAAAAACAGAAATTTCCATTATTTTGGGGCAATAAGGCAGAAATTCACCTTATTTTGGGGTAAAATTGCAGAAATTTCACATATTTCAGGGCAAAAAGGCAGAAATTTCTCTTATTTTAGGGCAAAATTGCAGTAATTTCACTTATTTCAGAGAAAAAAAGCAAAAATTTTTTATTTTGGGGCAAAAAGGCAGAAATTCCCATTATTTTGGGGGAAAAAAGCAGAAATTCACCTTCTTTTGGGGTAAAATTACAGAAATTTCACATATTTCAGGGCAAAATGGCAGAAATTTCCCTTATTTGGGGGCTAAATTGCAGATATTTCACTTATTTTAGGGTAATAAGTCAGAAATTCCCCTTATTTTGGGTTAAAAAGACAGAAATTCCCTTTGTTTGGGGGAAAAAGACAGAAATTCCACTTATTTAGAGGCAAAATGCTGAAATTCCCCTTATTTTGGAGCAAAAATAAAGAAATTTCCCTTTTTTATGGCAAAAAGTTATGCATTCTACTTATTTTCTGGCAACAAGACAGAAATTCCTTGCATTTTGGAGCAAAATTGCAGAAATTCCCCTAATTGTGGCGCAAAAAGACAGAAATTCCCTATATGTTGGGGAAAAAGACAGAAATTCTCCTTCTTTTGGGGCAAAACTCAGAAATTCCATGTATTTTGGGGCAAAATTCCAGAAATTTCCCTTATTTTGGGGCAAAATTGCAGAAATTTTCCTTATTTTAGGGCAAAATTGCAGAAATTTCACTTATTTCAGAGAAAAAAAGCAAAAATTTTTCCTATTTTGGGGCTAAAATGCAGAAATTCCACTTATTTTGGGGCAAAAAGGCAGAAATTCACCTTATTTCAGGGTAAAATTGCAGCAATTTAATATATTTCAGGGCAAAAAGGCAGAAATTTCCCTCATTTTGGGGCAAAATTGCAGAAATTTCACTTATTTTGGTGCAAAATTGCAGAAATTTCACTTATTTCAGAAAAAAAAGGCAGAAATTTTCCTTATTTTGGGAAAAAAATTAAAAAATTCTTAATATTTTGTGGCAAAAATGCAGAAATTTTCCTTATTTTGAGGTAAAAATGCTGAAATTCCCATTATTTTGAGGTAAAAAGGCTGAAATTCCCCTTAATTGGGTGCAAAAATGCAGAAATTTCTCTTATTTTGGGGCAAAAAGACAGAAATTCCCCTTATTTTGTAGCAAAAAGGCAAAAATTTCTTTTATTTTGGGGCAAAATTGCAGAAATATCACTTATTTCAGGGTATAATTCAAAAATTCCTTTTATTTTGTTGCAAAAAGACAGAAATTCCATTTATTTTTGGGTAAAAAAGGAGAAATTTCACTTATTTTGAGGTAAAAAGGCAGAAATTCCTCTTATTTTGGGGCAAAAATTAGGAAATTTCCCTTTTTTTAAAAAAAGGTATACATTCCCCTTACTTTTGGGATAAAAAGCAAAAATTCCCTGTATTTTGAAGCATAATTGCAGAAATTCTCACAATTTTCGGGCAAAAAAGCAGAAATTCTCCTTATTTTGGAGCAAAAATACAGAAAATCTTCTTTTTTCGGAAGCAAATAGTCAGAAATTCCCATTATTTTGGGACAAAATTGCAGAAATTTCTTTTACATTGGGGCAAAATTGCAGAAATTTCACTTATTTTGGGGCAAAATTGCAGAAATTCCCCTAATTGTTGGGCAAAAAGGCAGAAATTCCCTATATGTTGGGGCAAAAAGACAGAAATTCTCCTTCTTTTGGGGCAAAACTCAGAAATTCCATGTATTTTGGGGCAAAATTCCAGAAATTTCCCTTATTTTGGGGCAAAATTGCAGAAATTTCCCTTATTTTAGAAAAAAATTGCAGAAATTTCACTTATTTCAGGGAAAAAAGGCAGAAATTTTCCTTATTTTGGGGAAAAAATTAACAAATTCTTAATATTTTGATGGAAAAATGCAGAAATTCCCCTTATTTTGAGGTAAAAAGGCTGAAATTCCCCTTATTTTGAGGTAAAAAGGCTGAAATTCCTCTTATTTAATGGCAAAAATGCAGAAATTTCTCTTATTTTGGGGCAAAAAGACAGAAATTCCCCTTATTTTGTGGCAAAAAGGCAGAAATTTCTTTTATTTTGGGGCAAAATTGCAGAAATATCAATTATTTCAGGGTATAATTCAAAAATTTCTTTTATTTTGTTGCAAAAAGACAGAAATTCCATTTAATTTTGGGTAAAAAAGGAGAAATTTCACTTATTTTGAGGTAAAAATGCAGAAATTCCTCTTATTTTTGGGCAAAAATTAAGAAATTTCCGTTTTTGTGGAAAAAGGTATACATTCCCCTAACTTTCGGGATAAAAAGTAGAAATTCCCCGTATTTTGAAGCATAATTGCAGAAATTCTTATAATTTTCGGGCAAAAAAGCAGAAATTCTCCTTATTTTGGAGCAAAAATACAGAAAATCTCCTTTTTTCGGGAGCAAACAGTCAGAAATTCCCCTTATTTTGGGGCAAAATTACAGAAATTTTACTTATTTCAGGGAAAAAAAGCAAAAAATTTTCTTATTTTGAGGCAAAAAAACAGAAATTCCCATTATTTTGGGGCAATAAGGCAGAAATTCACCTTATTTTGTGGTAAAATTGCAGAAATTTCACATATTTCAGGGCAAAAAGGCAGAAATTTCTCTTATTTTAGGGCAAAATTTCAGTAATTTCATTTATTTCAGAGAAAAAAAGCAAAAATTTTTTTATTTTGGGGCAAAAAGGCAGAAATTCCCATTATTTTGGGGGAAAAAGGCAGAAATTCACCTTATTTTGGGGTAAAATTACAGAAATTTCACATATTTCAGGGCAAAATGGCAGAAATTTCCCTTATTTTGGGGCAAAATTGCAGATATTTCACTTATTTTAGGGTAATAAGTCAGAAATTCCCCTTATTTTGAGTTAAAAAAGACAGAAATTCCCTTTGTTTGGGGGAAAAAGACAGAAATTCCACTTATTTAGAGGCAAAAAGACTGAAATTCCCCTTATTTTGGAGCAAAAATAAAGAAATTTTTCTTTTTTATGGCAAAAAGTTATGCATTCCACTTATTTTCGGGCAACAAGACAGAAATTCCTTGCATTTTGGAGCAAAATTGCAGAAATTCCCCTAAATGTGGGGCAAAAAGGCAGAAATTCCCTATATGTTGGGGCAAAAAGACAGAAATTCTCATTATTTTGGGGCAAAATTCAGAAATTCCACTTATTTTGGGACAAAATTCCAGAAATTTCCCTTATTTTGGGGCAAAATTGCAGAAATTTTCCTTATTTTAGGGCAAATTTGCAGAAATTTTTCTTATTTTGGGGCAAAATTTCAGAAATTCTCCTAATTGTTGGGCAAAAAGGCAGAAATTCCCTATATGTTGGGGCAAAAAGACAGAAATTCTCCTTATTTTGGGGCAAAACTCAGAAATTCCACGTATTTTGGGGCAAAATTCCAGAAATTTCCCTTATTTTGGGGCAAAATTGCAGAAATTTTCATTATTTAAGGCAAAATTGCAGAAATTTCACTTATTTCAGAGAAAAAAGCAAAAATTTTTCCTATTTTGGGGCTAAAATGCAGATATTTTACTTATTTTGGGGCAAAAAGGCAGAAATTCACCTTATTTTAGGGTAAAATTGCAGCAATTTCACATATTTCAGGGCAAAAAGGCAGAAATTTCCCTCATTTTGGGGCAAAATTGCAAAAATTTCACTTATTTTGGGGCAAAATTGCAGAAATTTCACTTATTTCAGGGAAAAAAGGCAGAAAATTTCCTTATTTTGGAGAAAAAATTAAGAAATTCTTAAAATTTTGTGGCAAAAATGCAGAATTTTTTTTAATTTTGAGGTAAAAATGCTGAAATTCCCCTTAATTGGGTGCAAAAATGCAGAAATTTCTCTTAATTTGGGGCAAAAAGACAGAAATTCCCCTTATTTTGTAGCAAAAAGTCAAAAATTTCTTTTATTTTGGGGCAAAATTGCAGAAATATCACTTATTTCAGGGTATAATTCAAAAATTCCTTTTATTTTGTTGCAAGAAGACAGAAATTCCATTTATTTTTGGGTAAAAAAGGAAAATTTCACTTATTTTGAGGTAAAAAGGCAGAAATTCCTCTTATTTTGGGGCAAAAATTAAGAAATTTCTCTTTTTTTTAAAAAAGGTATACATTCCCCTTACTTTTGGGATAAAAAGCAAAAATTCCCCATATTTTGAAGCATAATTGCAGAAATTCTCATAATTTTCGGGCAAAAAATCAGAAATTCTCCTTATTTTGGATCAAAAATTGAGAAAATCTTCTTTTTTCGGAAGCAGTCAGAAATTCCCCTTATTTTGGGGCAAAATTGCAGAAATTTCTTTTACATTGGGGCAAAATTGTAGAAATTCCCCTAATTGTTGGGCAAAAAGGCAGAAATTCCCTATATGTTGGGGCAAAAAGACAGAAATTCTCCTTATTTTGAGGCAAAACTCAGAAATTCCACGTATTTTGGGGCAAAATTTCAGAAATTTCCCTTATTTTGGGGCAAAATTGCAGAAATTTCTCTTATTTTAGGGCAAAATTGCAGAATTTTCACTTATTTCAGGGAAAAAAGGCAGAAATTTTCCTTATTTTGGGGAAAAAATTAAGAAATTCTTAATATTTTGTGGCAAAAATGCAGAAATTCCCCTTATTTTGAGGTAAAAAGGCTGAAATTCCCCTTATTTTGAGGTAAAAAGGCTGAAATTCCTCTTATTTGGGGGCAAAAAGGCAGAAATTTCTTTTATTTTGGGGCAGAATTGCAGAAATATCACTTATTTTAGGGTATAATTCAAAAATTCCTTTTATTTTGTTGCAAAAAGACAGAAATTCCATTTATTTTTGGGTAAGAAAAGAGAAATTTCACTTATTTTGTTGTAAAAAGGCAGAAATTCCTCTTATTTTGGGGCAAAAATTAAGAAATTTCCCTTTTTTGTGGAAAAAGGTATACATTCCCATTACTTTCGGGATAAAAAGTAGAAATTCCCCGTATTTTGAAGCATAATTGCAGAAATTCTTATAATTTTCGGGCAAAAAAGCAGAAATTCTCCTTATTTTGGAGCAAAAATACAGAAAATCTCCTTTTTTCGGGAGCAAACAGTCAGAAATTCCCCTTATTTTGGGGCAAAATTGCAGAAATTTTTTTTACATTCGGGCAAATTTGCAGAAATTTCCCTTATTTTGGGGCAAAATTGCAGAAATTTTCCTAATTGTTGGGCAAAAAGGCAGGAATTCCCTATATGTTGGGGCAAAAAGACAGAAATTCTCCTTATTTTGGGGCAAAACTCAGAAATTCCACGTATTTTGGGGCAAAGTTCCAGAAATTTTCCTTATTTTGGGGCAAAATTGCAGAAATTTCCTTTATTTTGGGGCAAAATTGCAGAAATTTTACTTATTTCAGGGAAAAAAATCAAAAATTTTTCTTATTTTGGGGCATAAAAACAGAAATTTCCATTATTTTGGGGCAATAAGGCAGAAATTCACCTTATTTTGGGGTAAAATTGCAGAAATTTCACATATTTCAGGGCAAAAAGGCAGAAATTTCTCTTATTTTAGGGCAAAATTGCAGTAATTTCACTTATTTCAGAGAAAAAAAGGAAAAATTTTTTTATTTTGGGGCAAAAAGGCAGAAATTCCCATTATTTTGGGGGAAAAAAGCAGAAATTCACCTTCTTTTGGGGTAAAATTACAGAAATTTCACATATTTCAGGGCAAAATGGCAGAAATTTCCCTTATTTTGGGGCTAAATTGCAGATATTTCACTTATTTTAGGGTAATAAGTCAGAAATTCCCCTTATTTTGGGTTAAAAAGACAGAAATTCCCTTTGTTTGGGGGAAAAAGACAGAAATTCCACTTATTTAGAGGCAAAATGCTGAAATTCCCCTTATTTTGGAGCAAAAATAAAGAAATTTCCCTTTTTTATGGCAAAAAGTTATGCATTCTACTTATTTTCTGGCAACAAGACAGAAATTCCTTGCATTTTGGAGCAAAATTGCAGAAATTCCCCTAATTGTGGCGCAAAAAGACAGAAATTCCCTATATGTTGGGGAAAAAGACAGAAATTCTCCTTCTTTTGGGGCAAAACTCAGAAATTCCATGTATTTTGGGGCAAAATTCCAGAAATTTCCCTTATTTTGGGGCAAAATTGCAGAAATTTTCCTTATTTTAGGGCAAAATTGCAGAAATTTCACTTATTTCAGAGAAAAAAAAGCAAAAATTTTTCCTATTTTGGGGCTAAAATGCAGAAATTCCACTTATTTTGGGGCAAAAAGGCAGAAATTCACCTTATTTCAGGGTAAAATTGCAGCAATTTAATATATTTCAGGGCAAAAAGGCAGAAATTTCCCTCATTTTGGGGCAAAATTGCAGAAATTTCACTTATTTTGGTGCAAAATTGCAGAAATTTCACTTATTTCAGAAAAAGGCAGAAATTTTCCTTATTTTGGGAAAAAAATTAAAAAATTCTTAATATTTTGTGGCAAAAATGCAGAAATTTTCCTTATTTTGAGGTAAAAATGCTGAAATTCCCATTATTTTGAGGTAAAAAGGCTGAAATTCCCCTTAATTGGGTGCAAAAATGCAGAAATTTCTCTTATTTTGGGGCAAAAAGACAGAAATTCCCCTTATTTTGTAGCAAAAAGGCAAAAATTTCTTTTATTTTGGGGCAAAATTGCAGAAATATCACTTATTTCAGGGTATAATTCAAAAATTCCTTTTATTTTGTTGCAAAAAGACAGAAATTCCATTTATTTTTGGGTAAAAAAGGAGAAATTTCACTTATTTTGAGGTAAAAAGGCAGAAATTCCTCTTATTTTGGGGCAAAAATTAAGAAATTTCCCTTTTTTTTAAAAAAGGTATACATTCCCCTTACTTTTGGGATAAAAAGCAAAAATTCCCTGTATTTTGAAGCATAATTGCATAAATTCTCACAATTTTCAGGCAAAAAAGCAGAAATTCTCCTTATTTTGGAGCAAAAATACAGAAAATCTTCTTTTTTCGGAAGCAAATAGTCAGAAATTCCCATTATTTTGGGGCAAAATTGCAGAAATTTCTTTTACATTGCGGCAAAATTGCAGAAATTTCCCTTATTTTGGGGCAAAATTGCAGAAATTTCCCTAATTGTTGGGCAAAAAGGCAGAAATTCCCTATATGTTGGGGCAAAAAGACAGAAATTCTCCTTCTTTTGGGGCAAAACTCAGAAATTCCATGTATTTTGGGGCAAAATTCCAGAAATTTCCCTTATTTTGGGGCAAAATTGCAGAAATTTCCCTTATTTTAGAAAAAAATTGCAGAAATTTCACTTATTTCAGGGAAAAAAGGCAGAAATTTTCGTTATTTTGGGGAAAAAATTAAGAAATTCTTAATATTTTGTGGCAAAAATGCAGAAATTCCCCTTATTTTGAGGTAAAAAGGCTGAAATTCCCCTTATTTTGAGGTAAAAAGGCTGAAATTCCTCTTATTTGGGGGCAAAAAGGCAGAAATTTCTTTTATTTTGGGGCAAAATTGCAGAAATATCACTTATTTCAGGGTATAATTCAAAAATTCCTTTTATTTTGTTGCAAAAAGACAGAAATTCCAATTATTTTTAAGTAAAAAAAGAGAAATTTCACTTATTTTGAGGTAAAAAGGCAGAAATTCCTCTTATTTTGGGGCAAAAATTAAGAAATTTCCCTTTTTTGTGGAAAAAGGTATACATTCCCATTACTTTCGGGATAAAAAGTAGAAATTCCCCGTATTTTGAAGCATAATTGCAGAAATTCTTATAATTTTCGGGCAAAAAAGCAGAAATTCTCCTAATTTTGGAACAAAAATACAGAAAATCTCCTTTTTTCGGGAGCACAGTCAAAAATTCCCCTTATTTTGGGGCAAAATTGAAGAAATTTCTTTTACATTCGGGCAAATTTGCAGAAATTTCGCTTATTTTGGGGCAAAATTGCAGAAATTCTCCTAATTGTTGTGCAAAAAGGCAGAAATTCCCTATATGTTGGGGCAAAAAGACCGAAATTCTCTTTATTTTGGGGCAAAACTCAGAAATTCCACGTATTTTGGGCTAAAGTTCCAGAAATTTTCCTTATTTTGGGACAAAATTGCAGAAATTTCCCTTATTTTGGGGCAAAATTGCAGAAATTTTACATATTTCAGGGAAAAAAATCAAAAATTTTTCTTATTTTGGGGCAAAAAAACAGAAATTCCCATTATTTTGGGGCAATAAGGCAGAAATTCACCTTATTTTGGGGTAAAATTGCAGAAATTTCACATATTTCAGGGCAAAAAGGCAGAAATTTCTCTTATTTTAGGGCAAAATTGCAGTAATTTCACTTATTTCAGAGAAAAAAAGCAAAAATTTTTTTATTTTGGGGCAAAAAGGCAGAAATTCCCATTATTTTGGGGGAAAAAGGCAGAAATTCACCTTATTTTGGGGTAAAATTACAGAAATTTCACATATTTCAGGGCAAAATGGCAGAAATTTCCCTTATTTTGGGGCAAAATTGCAGATAATTCCCCTTATTTTGGGTTAAAAAAGACAGAAATTCCCTTTGTTTGGGGGAAAAAACAGAAATTCCACTTATTTAGAGGCAAAATGCTGAAATTCCCCTTATTTTGGAGCAAAAATAAAGAAATTTCCATTTTTTATGGCAAAAAGTTATGCATTCCACTTATTTTCTGGCAACAAGACAGAAATTCCTTGCATTTTGGAGCAAAATTGCAGAAATTCCTCTAATTGTGGGGCAAAAAGACAGAAATTCCCTATATGTTGGAGCAAAAAACAGAAATTCTCCTTCTTTTGGGGCAAAATTCAGAAATTCCACGTATTTTGGGGCAAAATTCCAGAAATTTCCCTTATTTTGGGGCAAAATTGCAGAAATTTCCCTTATTTTAGGGCAAAATTGCAGAAATTTCACATATTTCAGAGAAAAAAAGCAAAAATTTTTTCTATTTTGGGGCTAAAATGCAGAAATTCCACTTATTTTGGGGCAAAAAGGCAGAAATTCACCTTATTTTAGGGTAAAATTGGAGCAATTTAATATATTTCAGGGCAAAAAGGCAGAAATTTTCCTTATTTTGGGGCAAAATTGCAGAAATTTCACTTATTTTGGTGCAAAATTGCAGAAATTTCACTTATTTCAGAAAAAAAAAGGCAGAAATTTTCCTTATTTTGGGGAAAAAATTAAGAAATTCTTAATATTTTGTGGCAAAAATGCAGAAATTCCCCTTATTTTGAAGTAAAAAGGCTGAAATTCCCCTTATTTTGAGGTAAAAAGGCTGAAATTCCCCTTATTTGGGGGCAAAAAGGCAGAAATTTCTCTTATTTTGGGGCAAAAACACAGAAATTCCCCTTATTTTGTGGCAAAAAGGAAGAAATTTCTTTTATTTTGGGGCAAAATTGCAGAAATATCACTTATTTCAGGGTATAATTCAAAAATTCCTTTTATTTTGTTGCAAAAAAACAGAAATTCCATTTATTTTTGGGTAAAAAAGGAGAAATTTCACTTATTTTGAGGTAAAAATGCAGAAATTCCTCTTATTTTGGGGCAAAAATTAAGAAATTTCCCTTTTTTGTGGAAAAAGGTATACATTCCCCTTACTTTTGGGATAAAAAGTAGAATTTCCCCGTATTTTGAAGCATAATTGCAGAAATTCTTATAATTTTCGGGCAAAAAAGCAGAAATTCTCCTTATTTTGGAGCAAAAATACAGAAAATCTCCTTTTTTCGGGAGCAAACAGTCAGAAATTCCCCTTATTTTGGGGCAAAATTGCAGAAATTTCTTTTACATTCGGGCAAATTTGCAGAAATTTCCCTTATTTTGGGGCAAAATTGCAGAAATTTCCCTAATTGTTGGGCAAAAAGGCAGAAATTCCCTATATGTTTAGGCAAAAAGACAGAAATTCTCTTTATTTTGGGGCAAAACTCAGAAATTCCACGTATTTTGGGGCAAAATTCCAGAAATTTTCCTTATTTTGGGGCAAAATTGCAGAAATTTCCCTTATTTTGGGGCAAAATTGCAGAAATTTTACTTATTTCAGAAAAAAAAAGCAAAAATTTTTCTTATTTTGGGGCAAAAATAACAGAAATTCCTATTATTTTGGGGCAATAAGGCAGAAATTCATTTTATTTTGTGGTAAAATTGCAGAAATTTCACATATTTCAGGGCAAAAAGGCAGAAATTTCTCTTATTTTAGGGCAAAATTGCAGTAATTTCACTTATTTCAGAGAAAAAAAGCAAAAATTTTTTTATTTTGGGGCAAAAAGGCAGAAATTCCCATTATTTTGAGGGAAAAAGGCAGAAATTCACCTTATTTTGGGGTAAAATTACAGAAATTTCACATATTTCAGGGCTAAATGGCAGAAATTTCCCTTATTTGGGGGCAAAATTGCAGATATTTCACTTATTTTAGGGTAATAAGTCAAAAATTCCCCTTATTTTGCATTAAAAAGACAGAAATTCCCTTTGTTTGGGGGAAAAAGACAGAAATTCCACTTATTTAGAGGCAAAAAGACTGAAATTCCCCTTATTTTGGAGCAAAAATAAAGAAATTTCCCCTTTTTATGGCAAAAAGTTATGCATTCCACTTATTTTCGGGCAACAAGACAGAAATTCCTTGCATTTTGGAGCAAAATTGCAGAAATTCCCCTAATTGTGGGGCAAAAAGGCAGAAATTCCCTATATGTTGGGGCAAAAAGACAGAAATTCTCATTATTTTGGGGCAAAACTCAGAAATTCCACGTATTTTGGGGCAAAATTCCAGAAATTTCCCTTATTTTGGGGCAAAATTGCAGAAATTTTCCTTATTATAGGGCAAAATTGCAGAAATTTCACTTATTTCAGAGAAAAAAAGCAAAAATTTTTCCTATTTTAGGGCTAAAATGCAGAAATTCCATTTATTTTGGGGCAAAAAGGCAGAAATTCACCTTATTTTAGGGTAAAATTGCAGCAATTTCACATATTTCAGGGCAAAAAGGCAGAAATTTCCCTCATTTTGGGGCAAAATTGCAGAAATTTCACTTATTTTGGGGCAAAATTGCAGAAATTTCACTTATTTCAGAAAAAAATGCAGAAATTTTCTTTATTTTGAGGTAAAAATACTGAAATTCCCCTTATTTTGAGGTAAAAAGGCTGAAATTCCCCTTAAATGGGTGCAAAAAGGCAGAAATTCCTCTTATTTTGGGGCAAAAATTAAGAAGTTTCCCTTTTTTTTTAAAAAAGGTATACATTCCCCTTACTTTTGAGATAAAAAGCAGAAATTCCCCGTATTTTGAAGCATAATTGCAGAAATTCTCATAATTTTCTGGCAAAAAAGCAGAAATTCTCCTTATTTTGGAGCAAAAATACAGAAAATCTTTTTTCGGAAGCAAACAGTCTGAAACTGCCCTTATTTTGGGGCAAAATTGCAGAAATTTCTTTTACATTGGGGCAAAATTGCAGAAATTTCCCTTATTTTGGGGCAAAATTGCAGAAATTCCCCTAATTGTTGGGCAAAAAGGCAGAAATTCCCAATATGTTGGGGTCAAAAGACAGAAATTCTCCTTCTTTTGGGGCAAAACTCAGAAATTCCACTTATTCTGGGGCAAAATTCCAGAAATTTCCCTTATTTTGGGGCAAAATTGCAGAAATTTCCCTTATTTTAGGGCAAAATTGCAGAAATTTCACTTATTTCAGGGAAAAAAGGCAGAAATTTTCCTTATTTTGGGGAAAAAATTAAGAAATTCTTAATATTTTGTGGCAAAAATGCAGAAATTCCCCTTATTTTGAGGTAAAAAGGCTGAAATTCCCCTTATTTTGAGTTAAAAAGGCTGAAATTCCCCTTATTTGGGGGCAAAAAGGCATTAATTTCTCTTATTTTGGGGCAAAAAGACAGAAATTCCCTTTATTTTGTGGCAAAAAAGGCAGAAATTTATTTATTTTGGGGCAAAATTGCAGAAATATCACTTATTTCAGGGTATAATTCAAAAATTTCTTTTATTTTGTTGCAAAAAGTCAGAAATTCCATTTATTTTTAAGTAAAAAAGGAGAAATTTCACTTATTTTGAGGTAAAAATGCAGAAATTCCTCTTATTTTGGGGAAAAAATTAAGAAATTTCCCTTTTTCGTGGAAAAAGGTATACATTCCACTTACTTTCGGGATAAAAAGTAGAAATTCCCTGTATTTTGAAGCATAATTGCAGAAATTCTTATAATTTTCGGGCAAAAAAGCAGAAATTCTCCTTATTTTGGAGCAAAAATACAGAAAATCTCCTTTTTTCAGGAGCAAACAGTCAGAAATTCCCCTTATTTTGGGGCAAAATTGCAGAAATTTTACTTATTTCAGGGAAAAAAAGCAAAAATTTTTCTTATTTTGGGGCAAAAAAACAGAAATTCCCATTATTTTGGGGCAATAAGGCAGAAATTCACCTTATTTTGGGGTAAAATTGCAGAAATTTCACATATTTCAGGGCAAAAAGGCAGAAATTTCTCTTATTTTAGGGCAAAATTGCAGTAATTTCACTTATTTCAGAGAAAAAAGGCAAAAATTTTCCTTATTTTGGGGCAAAAAGGCAAAAATTCCCATTATTTTGTGGGAAAAAGGCAGAAATTCACCTTATTTTGGGGTAAAATTACAGAAATTTCACTTATTTCAGGGAAAAAAGGCAGAAATTTCCCTTATTTTGGGGAAAAATTGCAGATATTTCACTTATTTTAGGGTAATAAATCAGAAATTCCCCTTATTTTGGGTTAAAAAAGAAAGAAATTCCCTTTGTTTGGGGGAAAAAGACAGAAATTCCACTTATTTAGAGGCAAAAATGCTGAAATTCCCCTTATTTTGGAGCGAAAATAAAGAAATTTCTTATTTTTATGGCAAAAAGGTATGCATTCCCATTATTTTCGGGCAAAAAGGCAGAAATTCCCTGTATTTTGGAGCAAAATTGCAGAAATTCCCCTAATTTTGGGGCAAAAGGCAGAAATTTCTTTTATTTTGGGGCAAAATTGCAGAAATTTTACTTATTTCAGGGCATAATTCAAAAATTCCTTTTATTTTGGGGCAAAAAGACAGAAATTCCGTTTATTTTTGGTTAAAAAGGCAGAAATTTCAATCATTTTGAGGTAAAAAGGCAGAAATTCTTTTTATTTTGGGGCAAAAATGAAGAAATTTCCCTTTTTTGTGGCAAAAAATATACATTCCCCTTACTTTTGGGATAAAAAGCAGAAATTCCCTGTATTTTGAAGCAAAATTGCAGAAATTCTCATAATTTTCGTGCAAAAAGGCAGAAATTCTCCTTATTTTGAGGCAAAAAGACAGAAAATCTCCTTCTTTCGGGAGCAAACAGTCAGAAATTCCCCTTATTTTGGGGCAAAATTGCAGAAATTTCTTTTACATTGGGGCAAAATTGCAGAAATTTCCTTTATTTTGGGCCAAAATTGCAGAAATTTCAATTATTTCAGGGTAATAAGTCAGAAATTCCCCTTATTTTGGGGCAAATAAGACAGAAATTCTCTTTGTTTTGGAGGAAAAAGACAGAAATTCCACTTATCTAGAGGCGAAAAGGCAGAAATTCTCCTTATTTTGTAGCAAAAATGAAGAAATTTTTCTTTTTATGGCAAAAAAGTATGCATTCCCATTATTTTCAGGCAAAAAGGCAGAAATTCCCCGTATTTTGGAGCAAAATTGCAGAAATTCCCCTAATTTTGGGGCAAAAGGCAGAAATTCCTTTTATTTTGGGGCAAAAATCAGAAATTCCCCTTATTTTGGGGCAAAATTCTAGAAATTTTCTTTTTTGTGGGCAAAATTGCAGGAATTTACCTTATTTTGGGGCAAAATTGCAGAAATTTCCTTTATTTGGGGCAAAATTGCAGAAATTTCACTTATTTTCAGGTAAAAAGGAAGAAATTTCCTTTATTTTGGGGCAAAAAGGGAGAAATTCCCTTTATTTTGGGGCAAAATTGCAGCCATTTTACTTATTATGGGGCAAAATTGCAAAAATTTCCCTTATTTTAGGGCAAAATTGCAGAAATTTCACTTATTTCAGAGAAAAAAAGCAGAAATTTTTCTTACTTTGGTGCAAAAAGGAAGAAATTCTTATTATTTTGGGGCAAAAAGGCAGAAATTCACATTATTTTGGGGTAAAATTGCAGAAATTTCACATATTTCAGGGCAAAAAGGCAGAAATTTCCCTTATTTTGGGGCAAAATTGCAGAAATTTCACTTATTTTAGGGTAATAAATCAGAAATTCCCCTTATTTTGGGGCAAAAAAGACAGAAATTCCCTTTGTTTTGGGGGAAAAAGACAGAAATTCCACTTATTTAGAGGCAAAATGGAAGAAATTCCACTTATTTTGGAGTAAAAATGAAGAAATTTCCCTTTTTATGGCAACAAGTTATGCATTCCCCTTGTTTTCGGGCAAAAAGACAGAAATTCCCCGTATTTTGGAGAAAAATTGCAGAAATTCCCATAATTGTGGGGCAAAAAGGCAGAAATTCCCTACATGTTGGGGCAAAAAGACAGAAATTCTCCTTATTTTGGGGCAAAAAGACAGAAATTCTCCTTATTTTGGGGCAAAACTCAGAAATTCCACTTATTTTGGGGAAAAATTCCAGAAATTTCTCTTATTTTGGGGCAAAATTGCAGAAATTTCCCTTATTTTGGGGCAAAATTACAATAATTTCACTTATTTCAGAGAAAAAATGCAAAAATTTTCTTTATTTTGGGGCAAAAATGCAGAAATTCACCTTATTTTGGGGTAAAATTGCAGAAATTTCACATATTTCAGGGCAAAAAAGCAGAAATTTACCTTATTTTGGGGCAAAATTGCAGAAATTTCACTTATTTTGAGGCAAAATTGCAGAAATTTCACTTATTTCATGGAAAAAAGGCAGAAATTTTCTTTATTTTGGGGCAAAAATGCCGAAATTCTTAATATTTTGTGGCAAAAATGCAGAAATTCCCCCCTTTTTGAGGTAAAAAGGATGAAATTCTGCTTATTTGGGGGCAAAAAGGCAGAAATTTCCCTCATTTTGGGGCAAAAAGACAGAAATTCCCCTTTTTTGTGGCAAAAAGGCAGAAATTTCTTTTATTTTAGGGCAAAATTGCAAATATATCACTTATTTCACGGCATAAATCAAAAATTCCTTTTATTTTGGGGCAAAAAGACAGAAATTCCATTTATTTTTGGGTAAAAATGGAGAAATTTCACTTATTTTGAGGTAAAAATGCAGAAATTCCCCTTATTTTGTAGCAAAAATGAAGAAATTTCCCTTTTTTATGGCAACAAGTTATGCATTCCCCTTATTTTCAGGCAAAAAGACAGAAATTTCCTGTATTTTGGAGCAAAATTGCAGAAATTCCTCTTATTGTGGGGCAAAAAGGCAGAAATTCTTCTTATTTAGGGGCAAAACTCAGAAATTTCACTTATTTTGGAGCAAAAATGAAGAAATGTTTCTTTTTTAAGGGCAAAAAGGTACGCATTCCCATTATTTTCAGGCAAAAAGGCAGAAATTCTCCGTATTTTGGAGCAAAATTGCAGAAATTCCCCTAATTTTGGGGCAAAAGGCAGAAATTCCCTGTATTTTGGGGCAAAAATAAGAAATTCCCCTTATTTTGGGGCAAAATTCTAGAAATTTCCTTTTTTTGGAAGGCAAAATTGCAGGAATTTACATTATATTGTGGCATAATTGCAGAAATTTCCCTTATTTGGGGCAAAATTGCAGAAATTTCACTTATTTTCAGGTAAAAAGGCTGAAATTTCCTTTATTTTGGGGCAAAAAGGATGAAATTCTCTTTATTTTGGGGCAAAATTGCAGACATTTCCCTTATTATGGGGAAAAAATTGCAGATATTTATCTTATTTTAGGGCAAAATTGCAGAAATTTCACTTATTTCAGAGAAAAAAAGCAAAAATTTTTCTTATTTTGGGGCAATAAGGCAGAAATTCCCATTATTGTGGGGCAAAAATGCAGAAATTCACCTTTTTTTGGGGTAAAATTGAAGAAATTTCACATATTTCAGGGCATAAAGGCAGAGAATTCCCTAATTTGGGGGCAAAATTGCAGAAATTTCACATATTTTAGGGTAATAAGTCAGAAAATCCCCTTATTTTGGGGCAAAAAGACAGAAATTCCCTTTGTTTTGGGAGAAAAAGACAGAAATTCCACTTATTTAGAGGCAAAAAGGCAGAAATTTCCTCTTATTTTGGAGCTCAAATGATGAAATTTCCCTTTTTTATGGCAAAAAGTTATGCATTCCCCTTATTTTCGGGCAAAAAGACAGAAATTTCCTGTATTTTGAGCAAAATTGCAGAAATTCCTATAATTGTGGGGCAAAAATGCAGAAATTCCCTATATGTTGGGGCAAAAAGAGAGAAATTCTCCTTATTTTGGGGCAAAACTCAGAAATTCCACTTATTTTGGGGCAAAATTCCAGAAATTTCCCTTATTTTGGGGCAAAATTGCAGAAATTTCCCTTATTTTGGGGCAAAATTGCAGAAATTTCACTTATTTCAGAGAAAAAAATCAAAAATTTTTCTTATTTTGGGGCAAAAAGGCAGAAATTCCAATTATTTTAGGGCAAAAAAGGCAGAAATTCACCTTATTTTGGGGTAAAATTGCAGCAATTTCACATATTTCAGGGCAAAAAGGCAGAAATTTCCCTTATTTTGGGGCAAAATTGCAGAAATTTCACTTATTTCAAAGAAAAAAGGCAGAAATTTTCCTTATTTTGGGGCAAAAATGCAGAAATTCTTAATATTTTGTGGCAAAAATGCAGAAATTCCTTTTATTTTGAGGTAAAAAGGCTGAAATTCCCCTTATTTGAGGGCAAAAGGCATAAATTTTCCTTATTTTGGGACAAAAAGGCAGAAATTCCCCTTATTTTGTGGCAAAAAGACAGAAATTTCTTTTATTTTGGGGCAAAATTGCAGAAATATCACTTATTTCAGGGCATAACTCAAAAATTCCTTTTATTTTGGGGCAAAAATCAAAAAATTCCATTTATTTTTGGGTAAAAAGGAAGAAATTTTACTTATTTTTATGTTAAAAGGCAGAAATTCCTCTTATTCTGGGGCAAAAATGAAGAAATTTCCCTTTTTTGTGGCAAAAGGTATACATTCCCCTTATTTTCGGGATAAAAAGCAGAAATTCCCCGTATTTTGAAGCAAAATTGCAGAAATTCTCATAATTTTCGGGCAAAAAGGCAGAAATTCTCCTTATTTTGGGGCAAAAAGACAGAAAATCTCCTTTTTTCGGCAGCAAACAGTCAGAAATTCCTTTTATTTTGGGGCAAAACTGCAGAAATTTCCTTTACATTGGTGGAAAATTGCAGAAATTTCCTTTATTTCGGGGCCAAATTGCAGAAATTTCACTTATTTCAGGGATATGAGTTAGAAATCCCCTTTATTTTGGGGCAAAAAGACAGAAATTCTCTTTTTTTGGGCTAAAAAGACAGAAATTCCACTTATTTAGAGGCAAAAAGGCAGAAATTCCCATTATTTTGGGGCAAAAAGGCAGAAATTCACCTTATTTTGGGGTAAAATTGCAGAAATTTCACATATTTCAGAGCAAACAGTCAGAAATTTCCATTATTTTGGGGAAAATTGCAGAAATTTCACTTATTTCAGGGTAATAAGTCAGAAATTCCCCTTATTTTGGGGCAAAAATAACAGAAATTCCCTTTGTTTTGGGGAAAATTGCAAAAATTCCACTTATTTAGAGGTAAAAAGGCAGAAATTCACCTTATTTTGGAGCAAAAATGAAGAAATTTCCTTTTTTTATGGCAAAAATTATGCATTCCCCTTATTTTCGGGTAAAAAGGCAGAAATTCCCCGTATTTTGGAGCAAAATTGCAGAAATTCCTTTAATTGTGGGGCAAAAGGGCAGAAATTCCCTATATGGTGGGGCAAAAAGACAGAAATTCCACTTATTTTGGGGCAAAACTCGGAAATTCCACTTATTTTGGGGCAAAATTCCAGAAATTTCCCTTATTTTGGAGCAAAATTGAGAAATTTCACTTATTTTGCGGCAAAATTGCAGAAATTTCACTTATTTCAGGGAAAAATAGCAGAAATTTTCCTTATTTTTGGGCAAAAATGCAGAAATTCTTAATATTTTTTGGCATAAATGCAGGAATTCCCTTTATTTTGAGGTAAAAAGGCTGAAATTTCTTTTATTTGGGGGCAAAAAGGCAGAAATTTCCCTTATTTTGGGGCAAAGAGACAAAAATTCCCCTAATTTTGTGGCAAAAAGGCAGAAATTTCTTTTATTTTGGGGCAAAATTGCAGAAATATCACTTTTTTCAGGGCATAACTCAAAAATTCCTTTTATTTTGGGGCAAAAAGACAGAAATTCCATTTATTTTTGGGTAAAAAGGAAGAAATTTCACTTATTTTTAGGTTAAAAGACAGAAATTCCTCTTATTCTGGGGCAAAAATGAAGAAATTTCCCTTTTTTGTGGCAAAAGGTATACTTTTCCCTTACTTTCGGGATAAAAAGCAGAAATTCCCCGTATTTTGAAGCAAAATTGCAGAAATTCTCATAATTTTCGGGCAAAAAGACAGAAATTCTCCTTATTTTGGGGCAAAAAGACAGAAAATCTCCTTTTTTCGGCAGCAAACAGTCAGAAATTCCCCTTATTTTGGGGCAAAATTGCAGAAATTTCCTTTACATTGGTGCAAAATTGCTGAAATTTCCTTTATTTTGGTGCAAAATTGCAGAAATTTCACTTATTTCAGGGTAATAAGTTAAAAATCCCCCTTATTTTGGGGCAAAAAAGACAGAAATTCCCTTTGTTTTGGGGGAAAAAGACAGAAATTCCACTTATTTAGAGGCAAAAAGGAAGATATTCCCATTATTTTGGGGCAAAAAGGCAGAAATTCACCTTATTTTGGGGTAAAATTGCAGAAATTTCACATATTTCAGGGCAAAAAGGCAGAAATTTCCCTTATTTTGGGGCAAAATTGCAGAAATTTCACTTATTTCAGGGTAATAAGTCAGAAATTCCCCTTATTTTTGGAAAAAAATAACAGAAATTCCCTTTATTTTGGGGGAAAATTGCAGAAATTCCACTTATTTAGAGGCAAAAAGGCAGAAATTCCCCTTATTTTGGAGCAAAAATGAAGAAATTTCCCTTTATATGGCAAAAAGTTATGCATTCCCCTTATTTTCGGGCAAAAAGGCAGAAATTCCCCGTATTTTGGAGCAAAATTTCAGAAATTCCCCTAATTGTGGGTGAAAAGGGCAGAAATTCCATATATAGTGGGGCAAAAAGGCAGAAATTCTCCTTATTTTGGGGCAAAACTCAGAAATACCACTTATTTTGGGACAAAATTCCAGAAATTTCCCTTATTTTGGAGCAAAATTGCAGAAATTTCACTTATTTTGGGGCAAAATTGCAGAAATTTCACTTATTTCAGGGAAAAAAGGCAGAAATTTTCTTTATTTTGGGGCAAAAATTCAGAAATTCTTAATATTTTGTGGCAAAAATGCAGGAATTCCCTTTATTTTGAGGTAAAAAGGCTGAAATTTCTTTTATTAGGGGGCAAAAAGGCAGAAATTTCCCTTATTTTGTGGCAAAAAGGCAGAAATTTCTTTTATTTTGGAGCAAAATTGAAGAAATTTCACTTATTTCAGGGCATAATTCAAAAATTCCTTTTATTTTGTTGCAAAAAGTCAGAAATTCCATTTATTTTTAAGTAAAAAAGGAGAAATTTCACTTATTTTGAGGTAAAAATGCAGAAATTCCTCTTATTTTGGGGAAAAAATTAAGAAATTTCCCTTTTTCGTGGAAAAAGGTATACATTCCACTTACTTTCGGGATAAAAAGTAGAAATTCCCTGTATTTTGAAGCATAATTGCAGAAATTCTTATAATTTTCGGGCAAAAAAGCAGAAATTCTCCTTATTTTGGAGCAAAAATACAGAAAATCTCCTTTTTTCAGGAGCAAACAGTCAGAAATTCCCCTTATTTTGGGGCAAAATTGCAGAAATTTTACTTATTTCAGGGAAAAAAAGCAAAAATTTTTCTTATTTTGGGGCAAAAAAACAGAAATTCCCATTATTTTGGGGCAATAAGGCAGAAATTCACCTTATTTTGGGGTAAAATTGCAGAAATTTCACATATTTCAGGGCAAAAAGGCAGAAATTTCTCTTATTTTAGGGCAAAATTGCAGTAATTTCACTTATTTCAGAGAAAAAAGGCAAAAATTTTCCTTATTTTGGGGCAAAAAGGCAAAAATTCCCATTATTTTGTGGGAAAAAGGCAGAAATTCACCTTATTTTGGGGTAAAATTACAGAAATTTCACTTATTTCAGGGAAAAAAGGCAGAAATTTCCCTTATTTTGGGGAAAAATTGCAGATATTTCACTTATTTTAGGGTAATAAATCAGAAATTCCCCTTATTTTGGGTTAAAAAAGAAAGAAATTCCCTTTGTTTGGGGGAAAAAGACAGAAATTCCACTTATTTAGAGGCAAAAATGCTGAAATTCCCCTTATTTTGGAGCGAAAATAAAGAAATTTCTTATTTTTATGGCAAAAAGGTATGCATTCCCATTATTTTCGGGCAAAAAGGCAGAAATTCCCTGTATTTTGGAGCAAAATTGCAGAAATTCCCCTAATTTTGGGGCAAAAGGCAGAAATTTCTTTTATTTTGGGGCAAAATTGCAGAAATTTTACTTATTTCAGGGCATAATTCAAAAATTCCTTTTATTTTGGGGCAAAAAGACAGAAATTCCGTTTATTTTTGGTTAAAAAGGCAGAAATTTCAATCATTTTGAGGTAAAAAGGCAGAAATTCTTTTTATTTTGGGGCAAAAATGAAGAAATTTCCCTTTTTTGTGGCAAAAAATATACATTCCCCTTACTTTTGGGATAAAAAGCAGAAATTCCCTGTATTTTGAATCAAAATTGCAGAAATTCTCATAATTTTCGTGCAAAAAGGCAGAAATTCTCCTTATTTTGAGGCAAAAAGACAGAAAATCTCCTTCTTTCGGGAGCAAACAGTCAGAAATTCCCCTTATTTTGGGGCAAAATTGCAGAAATTTCTTTTACATTGGGGCAAAATTGCAGAAATTTCCTTTATTTTGGGCCAAAATTGCAGAAATTTCAATTATTTCAGGGTAATAAGTCAGAAATTCCCCTTATTTTGGGGCAAATAAGACAGAAATTCTCTTTGTTTTGGAGGAAAAAGACAGAAATTCCACTTATCTAGAGGCGAAAAGGCAGAAATTCTCCTTATTTTGTAGCAAAAATGAAGAAATTTTTCTTTTTATGGCAAAAAAGTATGCATTCCCATTATTTTCAGGCAAAAAGGCAGAAATTCCCCGTATTTTGGAGCAAAATTGCAGAAATTCCCCTAATTTTGGGGCAAAAGGCAGAAATTCCTTTTATTTTGGGGCAAAAATCAGAAATTCCCCTTATTTTGGGGCAAAATTCTAGAAATTTTCTTTTTTGTGGGCAAAATTGCAGGAATTTACCTTATTTTGGGGCAAAATTGCAGAAATTTCCTTTATTTGGGGCAAAATTGCAGAAATTTCACTTATTTTCAGGTAAAAAGGAAGAAATTTCCTTTATTTTGGGGCAAAAAGGGAGAAATTCCCTTTATTTTGGGGCAAAATTGCAGCCATTTTACTTATTATGGGGCAAAATTGCAAAAATTTCCCTTATTTTAGGGCAAAATTGCAGAAATTTCACTTATTTCAGAGAAAAAAAGCAGAAATTTTTCTTACTTTGGTGCAAAAAGGAAGAAATTCTTATTATTTTGGGGCAAAAAGGCAGAAATTCACATTATTTTGGGGTAAAATTGCAGAAATTTCACATATTTCAGGGCAAAAAGGCAGAAATTTCCCTTATTTTGGGGCAAAATTGCAGAAATTTCACTTATTTTAGGGTAATAAATCAGAAATTCCCCTTATTTTGGGGCAAAAAAGACAGAAATTCCCTTTGTTTTGGGGGAAAAAGACAGAAATTCCACTTATTTAGAGGCAAAATGGAAGAAATTCCACTTATTTTGGAGTAAAAATGAAGAAATTTCCCTTTTTATGGCAACAAGTTATGCATTCCCCTTGTTTTCGGGCAAAAAGACAGAAATTCCCCGTATTTTGGAGAAAAATTGCAGAAATTCCCATAATTGTGGGGCAAAAAGGCAGAAATTCCCTACATGTTGGGGCAAAAAGACAGAAATTCTCCTTATTTTGGGGCAAAAAGACAGAAATTCTCCTTATTTTGGGGCAAAACTCAGAAATTCCACTTATTTTGGGGAAAAATTCCAGAAATTTCTCTTATTTTGGGGCAAAATTGCAGAAATTTCCCTTATTTTGGGGCAAAATTACAATAATTTCACTTATTTCAGAGAAAAAATGCAAAAATTTTCTTTATTTTGGGGCAAAAATGCAGAAATTCACCTTATTTTGGGGTAAAATTGCAGAAATTTCACATATTTCAGGGCAAAAAAGCAGAAATTTACCTTATTTTGGGGCAAAATTGCAGAAATTTCACTTATTTTGAGGCAAAATTGCAGAAATTTCACTTATTTCATGGAAAAAAGGCAGAAATTTTCTTTATTTTGGGGCAAAAATGCCGAAATTCTTAATATTTTGTGGCAAAAATGCAGAAATTCCCCCCTTTTTGAGGTAAAAAGGATGAAATTCTGCTTATTTGGGGGCAAAAAGGCAGAAATTTCCCTCATTTTGGGGCAAAAAGACAGAAATTCCCCTTTTTTGTGGCAAAAAGGCAGAAATTTCTTTTATTTTAGGGCAAAATTGCAAATATATCACTTATTTCACGGCATAAATCAAAAATTCCTTTTATTTTGGGGCAAAAAGACAGAAATTCCATTTATTTTTGGGTAAAAATGGAGAAATTTCACTTATTTTGAGGTAAAAATGCAGAAATTCCCCTTATTTTGTAGCAAAAATGAAGAAATTTCCCTTTTTTATGGCAACAAGTTATGCATTCCCCTTATTTTCAGGCAAAAAGACAGAAATTTCCTGTATTTTGGAGCAAAATTGCAGAAATTCCTCTTATTGTGGGGCAAAAAGGCAGAAATTCTTCTTATTTAGGGGCAAAACTCAGAAATTTCACTTATTTTGGAGCAAAAATGAAGAAATGTTTCTTTTTTAAGGGCAAAAAGGTACGCATTCCCATTATTTTCAGGCAAAAAGGCAGAAATTCTCCGTATTTTGGAGCAAAATTGCAGAAATTCCCCTAATTTTGGGGCAAAAGGCAGAAATTCCCTGTATTTTGGGGCAAAAATAAGAAATTCCCCTTATTTTGGGGCAAAATTCTAGAAATTTCCTTTTTTTGGAAGGCAAAATTGCAGGAATTTACATTATATTGTGGCATAATTGCAGAAATTTCCCTTATTTGGGGCAAAATTGCAGAAATTTCACTTATTTTCAGGTAAAAAGGCTGAAATTTCCTTTATTTTGGGGCAAAAAGGATGAAATTCTCTTTATTTTGGGGCAAAATTGCAGACATTTCCCTTATTATGGGGAAAAAATTGCAGATATTTATCTTATTTTAGGGCAAAATTGCAGAAATTTCACTTATTTCAGAGAAAAAAAGCAAAAATTTTTCTTATTTTGGGGCAATAAGGCAGAAATTCCCATTATTGTGGGGCAAAAATGCAGAAATTCACCTTTTTTTGGGGTAAAATTGAAGAAATTTCACATATTTCAGGGCATAAAGGCAGAGAATTCCCTAATTTGGGGGCAAAATTGCAGAAATTTCACATATTTTAGGGTAATAAGTCAGAAAATCCCCTTATTTTGGGGCAAAAAGACAGAAATTCCCTTTGTTTTGGGAGAAAAAGACAGAAATTCCACTTATTTAGAGGCAAAAAGGCAGAAATTTCCTCTTATTTTGGAGCTCAAATGATGAAATTTCCCTTTTTTATGGCAAAAAGTTATGCATTCCCCTTATTTTCGGGCAAAAAGACAGAAATTTCCTGTATTTTGAGCAAAATTGCAGAAATTCCTATAATTGTGGGGCAAAAATGCAGAAATTCCCTATATGTTGGGGCAAAAAGAGAGAAATTCTCCTTATTTTGGGGCAAAACTCAGAAATTCCACTTATTTTGGGGCAAAATTCCAGAAATTTCCCTTATTTTGGGGCAAAATTGCAGAAATTTCCCTTATTTTGGGGCAAAATTGCAGAAATTTCACTTATTTCAGAGAAAAAAATCAAAAATTTTTCTTATTTTGGGGCAAAAAGGCAGAAATTCCAATTATTTTAGGGCAAAAAACGCAGAAATTCACCTTATTTTGGGGTAAAATTGCAGCAATTTCACATATTTCAGGGCAAAAAGGCAGAAATTTCCCTTATTTTGGGGCAAAATTGCAGAAATTTCACTTATTTCAAAGAAAAAAGGCAGAAATTTTCCTTATTTTGGGGCAAAAATGCAGAAATTCTTAATATTTTGTGGCAAAAATGCAGAAATTCCTTTTATTTTGAGGTAAAAAGGCTGAAATTCCCCTTATTTGAGGGCAAAAGGCATAAATTTTCCTTATTTTGGGACAAAAAGGCAGAAATTCCCCTTATTTTGTGGCAAAAAGACAGAAATTTCTTTTATTTTGGGGCAAAATTGCAGAAATATCACTTATTTCAGGGCATAACTCAAAAATTCCTTTTATTTTGGGGCAAAAATCAAAAAATTCCATTTATTTTTGGGTAAAAAGGAAGAAATTTTACTTATTTTTATGTTAAAAGGCAGAAATTCCTCTTATTCTGGGGCAAAAATGAAGAAATTTCCCTTTTTTGTGGCAAAAGGTATACATTCCCCTTATTTTCGGGATAAAAAGCAGAAATTCCCCGTATTTTGAAGCAAAATTGCAGAAATTCTCATAATTTTCGGGCAAAAAGGCAGAAATTCTCCTTATTTTGGGGCAAAAAGACAGAAAATCTCCTTTTTTCGGCAGCAAACAGTCAGAAATTCCTTTTATTTTGGGGCAAAACTGCAGAAATTTCCTTTACATTGGTGGAAAATTGCAGAAATTTCCTTTATTTCGGGGCCAAATTGCAGAAATTTCACTTATTTCAGGGATATGAGTTAGAAATCCCCTTTATTTTGGGGCAAAAAGACAGAAATTCTCTTTTTTTGGGCTAAAAAGACAGAAATTCCACTTATTTAGAGGCAAAAAGGCAGAAATTCCCATTATTTTGGGGCAAAAAGGCAGAAATTCACCTTATTTTGGGGTAAAATTGCAGAAATTTCACATATTTCAGAGCAAACAGTCAGAAATTTCCATTATTTTGGGGAAAATTGCAGAAATTTCACTTATTTCAGGGTAATAAGTCAGAAATTCCCCTTATTTTGGGGCAAAAATAACAGAAATTCCCTTTGTTTTGGGGAAAATTGCAAAAATTCCACTTATTTAGAGGTAAAAAGGCAGAAATTCACCTTATTTTGGAGCAAAAATGAAGAAATTTCCTTTTTTTATGGCAAAAATTATGCATTCCCCTTATTTTCGGGTAAAAAGGCAGAAATTCCCCGTATTTTGGAGCAAAATTGCAGAAATTCCTTTAATTGTGGGGCAAAAGGGCAGAAATTCCCTATATGGTGGGGCAAAAAGACAGAAATTCCACTTATTTTGGGGCAAAACTCGGAAATTCCACTTATTTTGGGGCAAAATTCCAGAAATTTCCCTTATTTTGGAGCAAAATTGAGAAATTTCACTTATTTTGCGGCAAAATTGCAGAAATTTCACTTATTTCAGGGAAAAATAGCAGAAATTTTCCTTATTTTTGGGCAAAAATGCAGAAATTCTTAATATTTTTTGGCATAAATGCAGGAATTCCCTTTATTTTGAGGTAAAAAGGCTGAAATTTCTTTTATTTGGGGGCAAAAAGGCAGAAATTTCCCTTATTTTGGGGCAAAGAGACAAAAATTCCCCTAATTTTGTGGCAAAAAGGCAGAAATTTCTTTTATTTTGGGGCAAAATTGCAGAAATATCACTTTTTTCAGGGCATAACTCAAAAATTCCTTTTATTTTGGGGCAAAAAGACAGAAATTCCATTTATTTTTGGGTAAAAAGGAAGAAATTTCACTTATTTTTAGGTTAAAAGACAGAAATTCCTCTTATTCTGGGGCAAAAATGAAGAAATTTCCCTTTTTTGTGGCAAAAGGTATACTTTTCCCTTACTTTCGGGATAAAAAGCAGAAATTCCCCGTATTTTGAAGCAAAATTGCAGAAATTCTCATAATTTTCGGGCAAAAAGACAGAAATTCTCCTTATTTTGGGGCAAAAAGACAGAAAATCTCCTTTTTTCGGCAGCAAACAGTCAGAAATTCCCCTTATTTTGGGGCAAAATTGCAGAAATTTCCTTTACATTGGTGCAAAATTGCTGAAATTTCCTTTATTTTGGTGCAAAATTGCAGAAATTTCACTTATTTCAGGGTAATAAGTTAAAAATCCCCCTTATTTTGGGGCAAAAAAGACAGAAATTCCCTTTGTTTTGGGGGAAAAAGACAGAAATTCCACTTATTTAGAGGCAAAAAGGAAGATATTCCCATTATTTTGGGGCAAAAAGGCAGAAATTCACCTTATTTTGGGGTAAAATTGCAGAAATTTCACATATTTCAGGGCAAAAAGGCAGAAATTTCCCTTATTTTGGGGCAAAATTGCAGAAATTTCACTTATTTCAGGGTAATAAGTCAGAAATTCCCCTTATTTTTGGAAAAAAATAACAGAAATTCCCTTTATTTTGGGGGAAAATTGCAGAAATTCCACTTATTTAGAGGCAAAAAGGCAGAAATTCCCCTTATTTTGGAGCAAAAATGAAGAAATTTCCCTTTATATGGCAAAAAGTTATGCATTCCCCTTATTTTCGGGCAAAAAGGCAGAAATTCCCCGTATTTTGGAGCAAAATTTCAGAAATTCCCCTAATTGTGGGTCAAAAGGGCAGAAATTCCATATATAGTGGGGCAAAAAGGCAGAAATTCTCCTTATTTTGGGGCAAAACTCAGAAATACCACTTATTTTGGGACAAAATTCCAGAAATTTCCCTTATTTTGGAGCAAAATTGCAGAAATTTCACTTATTTTGGGGCAAAATTGCAGAAATTTCACTTATTTCAGGGAAAAAAGGCAGAAATTTTCTTTATTTTGGGGCAAAAATTCAGAAATTCTTAATATTTTGTGGCAAAAATGCAGGAATTCCCTTTATTTTGAGGTAAAAAGGCTGAAATTTCTTTTATTAGGGGGCAAAAAGGCAGAAATTTCCCTTATTTTGTGGCAAAAAGGCAGAAATTTCTTTTATTTTGGAGCAAAATTGAAGAAATTTCACTTATTTCAGGGCATAATTCAAAAATTCCTTTTATTTTGAGGCAAAAAGACAGAAATTCCGTTTATTTTTGGGTCAAAAGGCAGAAATTTCACTTATTTTGAGGGAAAAAGGCAGAAATCTCTCTTATTTTGGGGCAAAAATGAAGAAATTTCCCTTTTATGTGGCAAAAGGTATACATTTCCCTTACTTTTGGGATAAAAAGCAGAAATTCCCCGTATTTTGAAGCAAAATTGCAGAAATTCTCATAATTTTCGGGCAAAAAGGCAGAAATTCTTCTTATTTTGGGGCAAAAAGACAGAAAATCTTCTTTTTTCAGGAGCAAACAGTCAGAAATTCCCCTTATTTTGGGGCAAAATTGCAGAAAATTCCTTTACATTGGGGCAAAATTGCAGAAATTTCTCTTATTTTGGGGCAAAATTGCAGAAATTTCACTTACTTCAGGTAATAAGTCAGAAATTCCCCTTATTTTGGGGCAAAAAAGACAGAAATTAGCTTTGTTTTGAAGGAAAAAGACAGAAATTCCACTTATTTAGAGGCAAAAAGGCAGAAATTCTCTGTATTTTGGAGCAACATTGCAGAAATTTCCCTAATTGTGGGGCAAAAAGGCAGAAATTCCCTATATGGTGTGGCAATAAAACAGAAATTCTCATTATTTTGGGGCAAAAAGGCAGAAATTCACCTTATTTTGGGGTAAAATTGCAGAAATTTCACATATTTAAGGGCAAAAAGGCAAAAATTTCCCTTATTTTGGAGCAAAATTGCAGAAATTTCACTTATTTCAGGGAAAAAAGGCAGAAATTTTCCTTATTTTGTGGCAAAAATGCAGAAATTCCTTATATTTTGTGGCAAAAATGCAAAATTCCCCTTATTTTGTAGTAAAAAGGCTGAAATTCCCCTCATTTGTGGGCAAAAAGGCAGAAATTCACCTTATTTAGGGCAAAATTGCAGATATTTCACTTATTTAAGAGTAATAAGTCAGAAATTCCCATTATTTGGGGGCAAAAAAGTTAGAAATTCCCTTTGTTTTGGAGGAAAAAGACAGAAATTCCACTCATTTAAGGCAAAAAAGCAGAAAATCCCCTTATTTTGGAGCAAAAATGAAGAAATTTCACTTTCTTATGGCAAAAAGGTATGCATTCCCCTTATTTTCGGGCAAACAGGCAGAAATTCCCCGTATTTTGGAGCAAAATTGCAGAAATTCCCCTAATTTTGGGGCAAAAGGCAGAAATTCCCCTTATTTTGGGGCAAAATTCCAGAAATTTCCTTTATTTTGGGGCAATATTGCAGAAATTTACTTTATTTTGGTTCAAAATTGCAGAAATTTCCCTTATTTGGGGCAAAATTGCAGTAATTTTACTTATCTTCAGGTAAAAAGGCTGAAATTTCCTTTATTTTGGGGCAAAAAAGGAGAAATTCCTCTTATTTCGGGGCAAAATTGTAGAAATTTTCCTTATTATGGGGCAAAAAGGCAGAAATTCTGTAAATTATGTGACAAAAATGCAGAAATTCTCCTTATTTTGAGGTAAAAAGGCTGAAATTCCCCTTATTTGGGGGCAAAAAGGCAGAAATTTCCCTTATTTTGGGACAAAATTGCAGAAATTTTACTTATTTCAGGGTAATATGTCAGAAATTCCCCTTATTTTTGGGCAAAATAGACAGAAATTTCCTTTGTTTTGGGGGAAAAAGACAGAAATTCCACTTATTTAGAGGCAAAAAGGCAGAAATTCTCCTTATTTTGGGGCAAAAATGAAGAAATTTCCCTTTTATATGGCAAAAAGGTATGCATTCCCCTTATTTTCGGGGAAAAAGGCCGAAATTCACCGTATTTTGGAACAAATTGCAGAAATTCCCCTATTTGTGGGGCAAAAAGGCAGAAATTCCCTATATGTTGGGGCAAAAAGACAGAAATTCTCCTTATTTTGGGGCAAAACTCAGAATTTCCACTTATTTTAGGTAAAATTGCAGAAATTTCATTTATTTCAGGGAAAAATGCAGAATTTTTCCTTATTTTGGGGCAAAAAGGCAGAAATTCCTAATATTTTGTGGCAAAAACACAGAAATTCCCCATATTTTCAGGTAAAAAGGCTGAAATTCCCCATAATTGGGGGCAAAAATGCAGAAATTTCCCTTATTTTGGGTAAAAATTGCAGAAATTTTACTTATTTCAGGGTAATAATTCAGAAATTCTCCTTATTTTGGGGCAAAAAAGACAGACATTCCCTTTGTTTTGGGGGAAAAAGAAATTCCACTTATTTAGAGGCAAAAAGGGAGAAATTCCCCTTATTTTGGAGCAAAAATGAAGAAATTTCACTTTTTTATGGCAAAATGTAAGCATTCCCCTTATTTTTGGTCAAAAAGGCAGAAATTCCCCGTATTTGGGAGCAAAATTGCAAAAATTCCCCTAATTTTGAGGCAAAAGGCAAAAATTCCCATTATTTTGGGGCAAAATTCAGAAATTCCCCTTATTTTGGGGCAAAATTGCAGAAATTTCCCATATTAAGGGGAAAAATTGCAGAAATTTCCCTTATTTTAGGGCAAAATTGCAGAAATTTCCCTTATTTCAGAGAAAAAAAGCAAATGTTTTTTCTTATTTTGGGGCAAAAAAACAGAAATTCTCATTATTTTGGGGCACAAAGGCCGAAATTCACCTTATTTTGGGGTAAAATTGCAGAAATTTCACATATTTAAGGGCAAAAAGGCAAAAATTTCCCTTATTTTGGAGCAAAATTGCAGAAATTTCACTTATTTCAGGGAAATAAGTCAGAAATTTTCCTTATTTTGGGGAAAGAAAACAGAAATTCTCTTTGTTTTGGGAAAAAAGACAGAAATTCCACTTATTTAGAGGCAAAAAGGCAGAAATTCCCCTTATTTTGGAGCAAAAATGAAGAAATTTCCTTTTTCTATGGCAAAAAGGTATGCATTCCCCTTATTTTCAGGCAAAAAGGCAGAAATTCCCTGTATTTTGGAGCAAAATTGCAGAAATTTCCCTAATTGTTGGGCAAAAAGGCAGAAATTCTTCGTATTTTGGAGCAAAATTGCAGAAATTCCCCTAATTGTGGGGCAATAAGGTAGAAATTCTCTATATTTTGGGGCAAAAAGACAGAAATTCTCCTTATTTTGGGGCAAAATTCAGAAATTCCACTTATTTTGGGGCAAAATTGCAGAAATTTCACTTATTTCAGGGAAAAAAGGCAGAAATTTTCATTATTTTGGGGCAAAAATGCAGAAATTTCTTATATTTTGTGGCAAAAATAAAAAATTCCCCTTATTTTGTAGTAAAAACGCTGAAATTCCCCTCATTTGGGGGCAAAAAGGCAGAAATTTCACTTATTTCAGAGTAATAAGTCAGAAATTTCCATTATTTGGGGGCAAAAAAGTCAGAAATTCCTTTTGTTTTGGGGGAAAAAGACAGAAATTCCACTTATTTAGAGGCAAAAAGGCAGAAATTCTGTAAATTTCGTGGCAAAAATGCAGAAATTCCCCTTATTTTGAGGTAAAAAGGCTGAAATTCCCCTTATTTGGGGGTAAAAAAAGGCAGAAATTTCCCTTATTTTGGGACAAAATTGCAGAAATTCCCCTAATTTTGGGGCAAAAGGCAGAAATTCCCTTTATTTTGGGGTAAAAATCAGAAATTCCCCTTATTTTGGGGCAAAATTCCAGAAATTTCCTTTATTTTGGGGCAAAATTGCAGAAATTTCCTTTATTTGGGGCAAAATTGCAGTATATTTACTTATCTTCAGGTAAAAAGGCTGAAATTTCCTTTATTTTGGGGCAAAAAAGGAGAAATTCCTCTTATTGGGGCAAAAAAGACAGAAATTCCCTTTGTTTTGGGGGAAAAAGACAGAAATTCCACTTATTTAGAGGCAAAAAGGCAGAAATTCTCCTTATTTTGGGGCAAAAATGAAGAAATTTCCCTTTTATATGGCAAAAAGGTATGCATTCCCCTTATTTTCGGGGAAAAAGGCCGAAATTCACCATATTTTGGAAAAAAATTGCAGAAATTCCCCTATTTGTCGGGCAAAAAGGCAGAAATTCCCTATATGTTGGGGCAAAAAGACAGAAATTCTCCTTATTTTGTGGCAAAACTCAGAAATTCCACTTATTTTAGGTAAAATTGCAGGAATTTCATTTATTTCAGGGAAAAATGCAGAAATTTTCCTTATTTTGGGGCAAAAAGGCAGAAATTCCTAATATTTTGTGGCAAAAACGCAGAAATTCTCCTTATTTTCAGGTAAAAAGGCTGAAATTCCCCTTATTTGGGGGCAAAAAGGCAGAAATTTCTCTTATTTTGGGTCAAAATTGCAGAAATTTCACTTATTTCAGGGTAATAATTCAGAAATTCTCTTTATTTTGGGGCCAAAAAGACAGAAATTCCTTTTGTTTTGGGGAAAAAAGACAGAAATTCCACTTATTTAGAGGCAAAAAGGCAGAAATTCCCCTTATTTTGGAGCAAAAATGAAGAAATTTCACTTTTTTATGGCAAAATGTAAGCATTCCCCTTATTTTCGGTCAAAAAGGCAGAAATTCCTTGTATTTGGGAGCAAAATTGCAGAAATTCCCCTAATTTTGGGGCAAAAGGCAAAAATTCCCTTTATTTTGGGGCAAAAATCAGAAATTCCCCTTATTTTGGGGCAAAATTTCAGAAATTTCCTTTATTTTGGGGCTAAATTTCAGAAATTTCCCTTATTTGGGGCAAAATTGCAGAAATTTCACTTATTTTAAGGTAAAAAAACTTGATATTTAATTTATTTTGGGGCAAAAATGGAAAAATTCCTCTTATTTGGGGCAAAATTGCAGTAATTTTCCTTATTTTGGGGCAAAAAAGCAGAAATTCTGTATATTTTGTGGCAAAAAGGCAGAAATTTCCCTTATTTAGAAGTAATAAGGTTGAAATTCCCTTTATTTGGGGGCAAAAAGGATGAAATTCCCCTTATTTGGGGGCAAAAAGGCAGAAATTTGACTTATTTTGGGGCATAATTGCAGAAATTTCACTTATTTCAGGGAAAAAAGGCAGAAATTTTCCTTATTTTGGGGCAAAAAGCAGAAATTCCTAATATTTTGTGGAAAAAATGCAGTAATTCCCCATATTTTGAGGTAAAAAGGCTGGAATTTTCCTTATTTGGGGGCAAAAATGCAGAAATTTCCTTATGTTTGGGCAAAATTGCAGAAATTTCACTTATTTCAGGGAAAAAAGGCAGATATTTTCTTTATTTTGAGGCAAAAAGACAGAAGTTTTCTTTGTTTTGGGAAAAAAAGACAGAAATTCCACTTATTTAGAGGCAAAAAGGAAGAAATTCCCATTATTTTGGAGCAAAAATGAAGAAATTTCACTTTTTTTATGGCAAAAATGTATGCATTCCCCTTATTTTCAGGCAAAAAGAAAGAAATTCCCCGTATTTTGGAGCAAAATTGCAGAAATTCCCATAATTTTGGGGCAAAAGGCAGAAATTCCCTTTATTTTGGGGTAAAAATCAGAAATTCCCCTTATTTTGGGGCAAAATTCCAGGAATTTCTTTTATTTTGGGGCAAAATTGCAGAAATTTACCTTATTTTGGGCAAAATAGCAGTAATTTCACTTATATTCAGGAAAAAAGGCTGAAATTGCCTTTTTTGGGGGCAAAAAAGGAGAAATTCCCCTTATTTTGGGCAAAATTGCAAAAATTTTCCTTATGATAGGGCAAAAAGGCAGAAATTCCGTAAATTTTGTGGCAAAAATGCAGAAATTCCCCTTATTTTGAGGTAAAAAGGCTGAAATTCCCCTTATTTGGGGGCAAAAAGGCAGAAATTTTCCTTATTTTGGGACAAAATTGCAGAAATCTTACTTATTTCAGGGTAATAAGTCAGAAATTCCCCTTATTTTGGGGCAAAAAACACAGAAATTCCTTTTGTTTTTAAGGAAAAAGACAGAAATTCCACTTATTTAGAGGCAAAAAGGCAGAAATTCTCATTATTTTGGAGCAAAAATGATGAAATTTCCCTTTTATAT
The DNA here is from genome assembly GCF_963924665.1 of Micromys minutus. Lineage (NCBI taxonomy): Eukaryota > Metazoa > Chordata > Mammalia > Rodentia > Muridae > Micromys > Micromys minutus. Next base: position 2,506,064 of record NW_027667262.1, read on the forward strand.
GGCAAAAAGGTATGCATTCCCCTTATTTTCAGGCAAAAAGGCAGAAATTCCCCGTATTTTGGAGTAAAATTGCAGAAATTCCCCGAATTGTGGGGCAAAAAGGCAGAAATTCCCTATATGTTGGGGCAAAAAGTCAGAAATTCTCTTTATTTTGGGGCAATATTCAGAAATTCCACTTATTTTGGGGCAAAATTGCATAAATTTCACTTATTTCAGGGAAAAAATGCAGAAATTTCCCTTATTTTGGGGCAAAAAGGCAAAATTCCTTATATTTTGTGGCAAAAATAAAAAAATTCCCCTTATTTTGAGGTAAAAAGGCTGAAATTCTCCGTATTTGGGGGCAAAAAAGCAGAAATTTCCTTTATTTTTGGGCAAAATTGCAGAAATTTACCTTATTTTTGGGCAAAATTTCAGATATTTCCCTTATTTGGGGCAAAATTGCAGAAATTTCACTTATTTTAAGGTAAAAAGGATGATATGTTATATATTTTGGGGCAAAAAGGGAGAAATTCCCTTTATTTGGGGCAAAATTGCAGTAATTTTTTTATTTTGGGGCAAAAAGGCAGAAATTCCATATATTTTGTGGCAAAAAGGCAGAAATTTCCCTTATTTAGAGGTAATAAGGTTGAAATTCCCCTTATTTGGGGGCAAAAAGGCTGAAATTCCCCTTATTTGGGGGCAAAAAGGCAGAAATTTCCCTTATGTTGGGGCAATATTGCAGAAATTTCTCTTAATTCAGAAAAAAAAGGCCGAAATATTCTTTATTTTGGGGCAAAAAGACAGAAATTCTCTTTGTTTTGGGAAAAAAAGACAGAAATTCCACTTATTTAGAGGCAAAAAAGAAGAAATTTCATTATTTTGGAGCAAAAATGAAGAAATTTCCCTTTTTTATGGCAAAAAGGTATGCATTCCCCTTATTTTTGGGCAAAAAGGCAGAAATTCCCCTTATTTTGGGGCAAAAAGATGAAATCCCTAATTTTGGCTAAAATTGAAGAAATTTCACTTATTTCAGGAGAAAAAGGCAGAAATTCCAATTAATGTCGGGCAAAAAGGAAAAAATGACCCGTATTTTGGAGCAAAATAGCAGAAATTCCCCTAATATTGGTGCAAAAATGCAGAAATTCCCTTTATTTTGAAGGAAAAAGGCAGAAATTGTCCATATTTTGGTGCAAAAATCAGAAATTTCCCTTATTTTGAGGTAAAATGCTGAAATTCCCCTTATTTGGGGGCAAAATAGCAGAAATTTCCCTTATTATGGGGAAAAATTGCAGAAATTTCCCTTATTTTATGGCAAAATTGCAGAAATTTCACTAATTGTGGGGCAAAAAGGCAGAAATTCTCCATATTTTGGGGCAAAACTCAGAAATTCCACTTATTTTAGGGCAAAATTCCAGAAATTTCCCTTATTTTGGGGCAAAATTGCAGAAATTTCACTTATTTTGGGGCAAAATTGCAGAAATTTCACTTATTTCAGGCAAAAAAGGCAGAAATTTTCCTTATTTTGAGGCAAAAACGCAGAAATTCCTAATATTTTGTGCCAAAATTCAGAAATTCATTATATTTTGAGGTAAAAAGGCTGAAATTCCCCTTATTTGGAGGCAAAAAAATAGAAATTTCCCTTATATTGGGGGAAAATTGCAGAAATTTCACTTATTTCAAGGTAATAAGTCAGAAATTTTTCTTATTTTGGGGCAAAAAAGACAGAAATTCCCTTTGTTTTGAGGGAAAAAGACAGAAATTCCACTTATTTAGAGGCAAAGAAGCAGAAATTTCGCTTATTTTGAAGCAAAAATGAAGAAATTTCCCTTTTTTATGGCAAAAAGGTATGCATTCTTCTTATTTTCGGGGAAACAGGCAGAAATTCCCCATATTGTGGGGCAAAAGGCAGAAATTCCCATTATTTTGGGGCAAAAATCACAAATTTAACTTATTTTTAGGCAAAATTGCAGAAATTTCATTTATTTCAGGGCAAAAAGTCAGAAATTCCCCTTATTTTGGGGCAAAAAGCAGAAATTTCTTTTATTATGGTACAAAATTGAAGAAATTTTCCTTATTTTGAAACAAAAAGGCAGAAATTCCCCATATTTTTGGGCAAAAGGCAGAAATTCTTCTTATTTTAAGGTAAAATGCCGAAATTCCCCTTATTTAGAGGTAAAATGCAGAAATTCCCCAAATATTGGGGGAAAATGCAGAAATTCCCTTTATTTTGGGGCTAAAAGGAAGAAATTAACCGTATTTTGAAGCAAAATTGCAGAAATTCTCATAATTTTCGGGCAAAAAGGCAGAAATTCTTATTTTGGGGCAAATAGACAGAAAATCTCCTTTTTTAGGGAGCATAAAGTCAGAAATTTCCCTAATTTTGGGGCAAAATTGCAGAAATTTACTTTACATTGGGGCAAAATTGCAGAAATTTCCCTTATTTTGAGGCAAAATTGCAGAAATTTCACTTATTTCAGAAAAAAGGCAGAAATTTTCTTATTTTGGGGCAAAAAGAGAGTAATTTCTTTTATTTTGGTACAAAATTGCAGAAATTTTTCTTATTGTGGGGCAAAAAGGCAGAAATTCCTCATATTTTGGGGCAAAAAAGAAGAAATTCCCCTTATTTTGAGGTAAAAAGGCTGAAATTCGCATTATTTTCGGGCAAAAAGTCAGAAATTTTCCTTATTTTGGTGCAAAAAGGCAGAAATTTTGTTTATTTTTAGGGAAAAGGCAGAAATTGCACTTATTTTGAGTCAAAAAGGCAGAAAATCCCCATATTTTGGGGCAAAAATGAAGAAATTTCCCTTTTTTATGGCAAAAAGGAAAACATTTTCTTTATTTTCAGGCAAAAAGGCAGAAATTCCCCATATTTTGGAGCAAAATTGCAGAAATTCCCCTAATTTTGGGGCAAAAGCCAGAAATTCCCTTTATTTTGGGGCAAAAATCAGAAATTCCCCTTATTTTGGGGCAAAATTCCAGAAATTTTCTTTATTTTGGGGCAAAATTGCAGGAATTTACCTTTTTTTGGAACAAAATTGCAGAAATTTCTCTTATTTGGGGCAAAATTGCAGAAATTTCTCTTATTTTCAGGTTAAAAAGTCTGAAATTTCCTTTATTTTGGGCAAAAAGGGAGAAATTCCTCTTATTTTGGGGCAAAATTGCAGAAATTTTCCTTATTTTTGGGCAAAAAGGCAGAAATTCCGTATATTTTGTGGCAAAAAGGCAGAAATTTCCTTTATTTTGAGGTAATAAGGTTGAAATTTCCCTTATTTTGGGGCAAAAAAGGCAGAAATTCCCCTTATTTTGGGGTAAAATTGCAGAAATTTCAAATATTTCAGGGCAAAATGGCAGAAATTCCCCTTATTTTGGGGCAAAAAAATGAAATCCCTAATTTTTGGTGAAAATTGAAGAAATTTCACTTATTTCGGGACAAAAAGCCAGAAATTCCAATCAATTTCAGGCAAAAAGGCAGAAATGACCCGTATTTTGGAGCAAAATTGCAGAAATTCCCATAATATTGGTGCAAAAATGCAGAAATTCCCTTTATTATGAGGAAAAAAGGGGGAAATTCTCCATATTTTGGTGCAAAAATCAGTAATTTCCCTTATTTTGAGGTAAAATTCTCAAATTCCCCAAATTTTAGGGCAAAAGGCAAAAATTTCCCTTATATTGGGGCAAATTTGCAGAAATTTCACTTATTTAGGGGTAATAAGTCAGAAATTTTCCTTATTTTGAGGCAAAAAAGAAATTCCCTTTGTTTTGGGGGAAAAACAGAAATTCCACTTATTTAGAGGCAAAAAGGCAAAAGTTCCCCTTATTTTGGAGCAAAAATGAAGAAATTTCCCTTTTTTATGGCAAAAAGGTATGCATTCTTTTTATTTTCGGGCAAAAAGGCAGAAATTCCCCAAATTTTGGGGCAAAAGGCAGAAATTCCACTTATTTTGGGGCAAAATTGCAGAAATTTCCTTTATTTTGGGGCAAAATTGCAGAAATTTCACTTATTTTGGGGCAAAATTGCAGAAATTTCACTTATTTCAAGGAAAAAAGGCAGAAATTTTCCTTATTTTGGGGCAAAAATTCAGAAATTCCTAATATTTTGTGCCAAAATTTAGAAATTCCAATTATTTTGAGGTAAAAATTCTGAAATTCCCCTTATTTGGGGGCAAGAAGGCAGAAATTTCCCTTACATTGGGGCAAAATTTCAGAAATTTCACTTATTTCAGGGTAATAAGTCAGAAATTTTCCTTATATTGGGGCAAAAAAGACAGAATTTCCTTTTGTTTTGGTTGAAAAAGAAAGAAATTCCACTTATTTAGAGGCAAAAAGCAGAAATTCCCTTTATTTTGGAGCAAAAATGAAGAAATTTAACTTTTTTATGGCTAAAAGGTATGCATTCTTCTTATTTTCGGGCAAAAAGGCAGAAATTCCCCATATTTTGGGGCAAACGGCAGAAATTCCCTTTATTTTGGGGAAAAAAAGCAAACATTTCCCTTATTTTGGGGCAAAATTGCAGAAATTTCATTTATTTCAGGGCAAAAATTCAGAAATTCCCCTTATTTTGAGGCAAAAAGCAGAAATTTCTTTTATTATGGTACAAAATTGAAGAAATTTTCCTTATTTTGGAACAAAAAGGCAGAAATTCCCCATATTTTGGGGCAAAAGGCAGAAATTCTTCTTATTTTGAGGTAAAATGCAGAAATTCCCCTTATTTAGAGGTAAAATGCAGAAATTCCCCAAATATTGAGGGAAAATGCAGAAATTCCCTTAATTTTGGGGCTAAAAGGCAGAAATTAACCGTATTTTAAAGCAAAATTGCAGAAATTCTCATAATTTTCGGGCAAAAAAGCAGAAATTCTCCTTATTTTGGGGCAAAAAGACAGAAAATCTCCTTTTTTCGAGAACAAACAGTCAGAAATTCCCCTTATTTTGGGGCAAAATTGCAGAAATTTCTCTTACATTAGGGCAAAATTGCAGAAATTTCACTTATTTTGGGGCAAATTTGCAGAAATTTCACTTATTTCAGGGTAATAAGTCAGAAATTCTCCTTATTTTGATGCAAAAAAGACAGAAATTCCCTTTGTTTTGGGGGAAAAAGACAGAAATTCCACTTATTTAGAGGCAAAAAGGCAGAAATTCCCCTTATTTTGGAGCAAAAATGAAGAAATTTCCCTTTTTATGGCAAAAAGGTATGCATTCCCATTATTTTCGGGCAAAAAGGCAGAAATTCCCCGTATTTTGGAGTAAAATTGCAGAAATTCCCCAAATTGTGGGGCAAAAGGCAAAAATTCCCTTTATTTTGGGGCAAAAATAAGAAATTCCCCTTATTTTGGGGCAAAATTCAAGAAACTTCCTTTATTTTGGGGCAAAATTGTAGGAATTTACCTTATTTTGCGGTAAAATTGCAGAAATTTTCCTTATTTGGGGCAAAATTGCAGAAATTTCACTTATTTTCAGGTAAAAAGGCTGAAATTTCCTTTATTTTGGGGCAAAACGGGAAAAATTGCCCTTATTTTGGAACAAAATTGCAGAAATTTCCTTTATTATGGGAAAAAATTTCAGAAATTTCCCTTATTTTAGGGCAAAATTGCAGAAATTTCACTTATTTCAGAGAAATAAAGCAAAAATTTTTCTTATTTTGGGGCAAAAAGGCAGAAATTCCCATTATTTTGGGGCAAAAAGGCAGAAATTCACCTTATTTTGGGGTAAAATTGCAGAAATTTCACATATTTCATGGCAACAAGGCAGAAATTTCCCTTATTTTCGGGCAAAATTGCAGAAATTTCATTTATTTCAGGGCAAAAATTCAGAAATTCCCCTTAATTTGGGGCAAAAAGCAGAAATTTCTTTTAGTATGGTACAAAATTGAAGAAATTTTCCTTATTTTGGAACAAAAAGGCAGAAATTCCCCATATTTTGGGGCAAAAGGCAGAAATTCTTCTTATTTTGAGGTAAAATGCAGAAATTCTCCTTATTTAGAGGTAAAATGCAGAAATTCCCCAAATATTGGGGGAAAATGCAGAAATTCCCTTTATTTTGGGGCTAAAAGGCAGAAATTAACCATATTTTAAAGCAAAATTGCAGAAATTCTCATAATTTTCGGGCAAAAAAGCAGAAATTCTCCTTATTTTGGGGCAAAAAGACAGAAAATTTCCTTTTTTCGAGTTCAAACAGTCAGAAATTCCCATTATTTTTGGGCAAATTTGCAGAAATTTCTTTCACGTTGGGGCAAAATTGCAGAAATTTCCCTTATTTTGGGGCAAAATTGCCGAAATTTCACTTATTTCAGAGTAATAAGTCAGAAATTCTCCTTATTTTGATGCAAAAAAGACAGAAATTCCCTTTGTTTTGGGGGAAAAAGACAGAAATTCCACTTATTTAGAGGCAAAAAGGCAACAGTTCCCCTTATTTTGGAACAAAAATGAAGAAAATTTCCTTTTTTATGGCAAAAATGTATGCATTCTTCTAATTTTCGAACAAAAAGGCAGAAATTCCCCATATTTTGGGGCAAAAAGCAGAAATTCCCCTTATTTTGGGGCAAAATTGATAAATTTCCCTAATTGTGGGGCAAAAAAACAGAAATTCCTATTATTTGGGGGCAAAATGGCAGAAATTTCCCTTATTATGGGGAAAAATTGCAGAAATTTTCCATATTTTAGGGCAAAATTGCAGAAATTTCACTAATTGTGGTGCAAAAAGGCAGAAATTCTCTATATTTTGGGGCAAAACTCAGAAATTCCCCTTATTTTGGGGCAAAATTCCAGAAATTTCCCTTATTTTGGGGCAAAATTGCAGAAATTTCACTTATTTTAGGGCTAAATTGCAGAAATTTCACTTATTTTGGGGCAAAATTGCAGAAATATCACTTATTTCAGTGAAAAACGGCAGAAATTTTCCTTATTTTGGGGCAAAATGCAGAAATTCCTAATATTTTGTGCCAAAATTCAGAAATTCCTTAAATTTTGAGGTAAAAAGGCTGACATTCCCCTTATTTGGGGGCAAAAAGGTAGAAATTTCCCTTATATTGGGGCAAAATTGCAGAAATTTCACTTATTTCAAGGTAATAAGTCAAAAATTTTCCTTATTTTGGGGCAACAAAGACAGAAATTCCCTTTGTATTGGGGGAAAAAGACAGAAATTCCACTTATTTAGAGGCAAAGAAGCAGAATTTTGCTTATTTTGGAGCAAAAATGAAGAAATTTCCCTTTTTTATGGCAAAAAGTTATGCATTCTTCTTATTTTCGGGGAAACAGGCAGAAATTCCCCATATTTTGGGGCAAAAGGCAGAAATTCCCCTTATTTTGGGGCAAAAGGCACAAATTTAACTTATTTTGAACAAAATTGTAGAAATTTCATTTATTTCAAGGCAAAAAGTCAGAAATTTCACTTATTTTGGGGCAAAAAGCAGAAATTTCTTTTATTATGGTACAAAATTGAAGAAATTTTCCTTATTTCGGAACAAAAAGGCAGAAATTCTCCATATTTTGGGGCAAAAGGCAGAAATTCTTCTTATTTTGAGGTAAAATGCAGAAATTCCCCAAATATTGGGGGTAAATGCAGAAATTCCCTTTATTTTGGGGCTAAAAGAAAGAAATTAACCGTATTTTGAAGCAAAATTGCAGAAATTCTCATAATTTTCGGGAAAAATGCAAAAATTCTTATTTTGGGGCAAAAAGACAGAAAATCTCCTTTTTTCGGGAGCATAAAGTCAGAAATTTCTCTTATTTTGGGGCACAATTGCAGAAATTTCCTTTACATTGGGGCAAAATTGCAGAAATTTCCCTTATTTTGAGGCAAAATTGCAGAAATTTCCTTATTTCAGAAAAAAGGCAGAATTTTTCTTATTTTGGGGCAAAAAGGCGGAAATTCCCCATATTTTGGGGCAAAAAGGAAGAAATTCCCCTTATTTTGAGGTAAAAAGGCTGAAATTCCCCTTATTTTCGGGCAAAAAGTCAGAAATTCTCCTTATTTTGGTGCAAAAAGACAGAAATTTTGTTTATTTTTAGGGAAAAGGCAGAAATTGCACTTATTTTGAATCAAAAAGGCAGAAAATTCCCATATTTTGGGGGAAAAATGAGGAAATTTACCTTTTTTATGGCAAAAAGGTAAACATTCCCTTTATTTTCAGGCAAAAAGGCAGAAATTCCCCATATTTTGGAGCAAAATTGCAGAAATTCCTCAAATTTTGGGGCAAAAGGCAGAAATTTCCTTTATTTTGGGGCAAAATGGCAGAAATTCACCTTATTTTGAAGTAAAATTGCAGAAATTTCACATATTTCATGGCAACAAGGCAGAAATTTCCCTTATTTTGGGGCAAAATTGCAGAAATTTCATTTATTTCAGGGCAAAAATTCAGAAATTCCCCTTATTTTGGGGCAAAAAGCAGAAATTTCTTTTATTATGGTACAAAATTAAAGAACTTTTCTTTATTTTGGAACAAAAAGGCAGAAATTCCCCATATTTTGGGGCAAAAGGCAGAAATTCTTCTTATTTTGAGGTAAAATGCAGAAATTCCCCTTATTTAGAGGTAAAATGCAGAAATTCATTTTGGGGCAAAAAGGCAGATATTCCCTTTTTTTGACGGCAAAAATACAGAAATTCTTCTTATTTCGGGGCAAAAATCAGAAATTTCCCTTATTTTGGGGCAAAATTTTAGAAATTGCTTTTATTTTGGTACAGAATTTCAGAAATTTTTTTTATTTTGTGGCATAAAGGCAGAAATTTGCCATAATTTGTTGCAAAAGGGCTGAAATTCCCCGTATTTTGAGGTAAAATGCTGAAATTCCAAATATTTTGGGGTTAAAAGGCAGAAATTCCCCTCATTTTGTTGCAAAAAGGCACAAATTTCCCTTATTTTCGGGCAAAATTGCAGAAATTTCATTTATTTCAGGGCAAAAAGTCAGAAATTAATTTTATTTGGGGGCAAAAAGCAGAAATTTCTTTTATTTTGGGACATAATTGTAGAAAATTTCCTTATTTTGGAACAAAAATTCAGAAATTTCCCATATTTTGGGCAAAAGGCAGAAATTCCCCTTATTTTGGGGTAAAAAGTCTGAAATTCCCATTATTTTGGGGCAAAAAGGCAGAAATTTTTTTCCTTTGTGGCAAAAAGGCAGAAATTCCCATTAATTGGGGCAGAAAAGCAAAAATTTTCTTTATTTGGGGGCCACAAGGCAGAAATTTCTCATATTTTGTGGCAAAAAGGCAGAAATTCCCCTAATTTGAAGGTAAAATGATGAAATTCCCCTTATTTGGGAAAAAGGCAATAATTCCCCTTATTTTGGGGCAAAATTGCAGAAATTTCACTTATTTCAGGGCAAAAAGTCAGAAATTTGCTTTAATTTGGGGCAAAAAGCAGAAATTCTCCTAATTTTGGGGCCAAAAACAGAAATTTCCCTTATTTTGGGGTAAAATTGCGAAAATTTCAAATATTTCAGGGCAAAAAGGCAGAAATTCCACTTTATTTCGGGCAATAAGGCAAAAATTCCCCGTATTTGGGAGCAAAATTTCAGAAATTCCCCTTATATTTGTGCAAAAATGCAGAAATTCCCTTTATTTTGGTGCAATAAGGCAAAAATTCCCCGTATTTTGAAGCAAAATTGCACATATTCCCCCAATTTTGAGGGAAAATGCAGAAATTCACATTATTTTGGGGCAAAAAGACAGAAATTCTCTTTATTTTGGGGGCAAAATTCCAGAAATTTCCTTTATTTTGGGGCAAAATTGCAGAAATCTCCCTAATTTGGGGTCAAAATTACAGCAATTTCACCTATTTCAGGGAAAAAACGCAGAAATTTCTCTCATTTTGGGGTAAAACAGCAGAAATTACTTTTATTTTGGTACAAAATTGCAGAAAATTTTTTTATTTTGGGGCAAAAATACAGAAATTCCCCATATTTTAGGGCAAAAAGGAGAGATTCCCCTTATTATTAGGTAAAAAGGCTGAAATTCCTTTTATTTTGGGGCAAAAAGACAGAAATTCCCCTTATTTTGTGGCAAAAAAGCAGAAATTTCCCTTATTTTGAGGCAAAATTGGAGAAATTTTATTAATTTCAGGGCAAAATTCAAAAATTCCTTTTATTTTGGGGCAAAAATACAGAAATTCCGTATATTTTTGAGTAAAAAGGCAGAAATTTCACTTATTTTGACGTAAAAAGACAGAAATTCCTCTTATTTTGGGGCAAAAATACAGAAATTCCCCTTATTTTGTGGCACAAAGGCAGAAATTTTTTTTTATTTTAGGGCAAAATTGCAGAAATTTCACTAATTTCAGGGCATAATTCAAAAATTTCTTTTATTTTGGAGAAAAAAGACAGAAATTCAGTTTATTTTTGGGTAAAAAGGCAGAAAATTCACTTATTTTGAGGTAAAAAGGCAGAAATTCCTCTTATTTTGGGGCAAAAATGAAGAAAATTACCTTTTTTTGTGGCAAAAGGTATACATTACCCTTATTTTTAGGAAAAAATGCAGAAATTCTTCGTATTTTGGAGCAAAATTGAAGAAATTCCCCTAGTTGTGGGGTTAAAATGCAGAAATTCTCTGTTTGTTGGGGCAAAAAGACAGAAATTCTCCTTATTTTGCGGCAAAACTCAGAAATTCCACTTATTTTGGGGCAAAATTCCAGAAATTTTCCTTATTTTGGGGCAAAATTGCAGAAATTTCACTTATTTTGGGGCAAAATTGCAGAAATTTCACTTATTTCAGGGAAAAAAGGCAGAAATTTTCCTTATTTTGTAGCAAAAATGCAGAAATTCCTAATATTTTGTGGCAAAAATGCAGAAATTCCATTTATTTTGAGGTAAAAAGGCTGAAATTCCCTTTATTTGGGGGCAAAAAGGCAGAAATTTCCCTTACTTTTGGGCAAAAAGACAGAAATTCCCCTTTTTTGTGGCAAAAATGAAGAAATTTCTTTTTTTTAGGGCAAAATTGCAGAAATTTCACAAATTTCAGGGCATAATTCAAAAATTCCTTTTATTTTGGGGCAAAAAGACAGAAATTCCGTTTATTTTGTGGTAAAAAGGCAGAAATTTCACTTACTTTGAGGTTAAAAGGAAGAAATTCCTCTTATTTTGGGGCAAAAATAAAGAAATTTCCCTTTTTTGTGGCAAAAGGTATACATTTCCCTTATTTTCGGGAAAAAAAGCAGAAATTCCCCATATTTTGGAGCAAAATTGCAGAAATTTCTTTAATTGTGGGGCAAAAAGGCAGAAATTTCCTATATGTGGGGGCAATAAGACAGAAATTCTCCTTATTTTAGGGCAAAACTCAGAAATTCCACTTGTTTGGGGGCAAAATTCAAGAAATTTCTCTTATTTTGGGGCAAAATTGCAGAAATTTCACTTATTTTGGGGCAAAATTGCAGAAATTTTACTTATTTCAAAAAAGAAAGGCTGAAATTTTCCTTATTTTGGAGCAAAAATGCAGAAATTCCTAATATTTTGTGGCAAAAATGCAAAAATTCCCCTTATTTTGAGGTAAAAAGGCTCAAATTCCCCTTATTTGGAGGCAAAAAGCAGAAATTTCCCTTATTTTGGGGCAAAAATGCAGAAATTCTCCTTATTTTGGGGCAAAATTGCAGAAATTTCAATTATTTTGGAGAAAAATTTTTGAAATTTAACTTATTTCAGGGCAAAAAGTCGGAAATTCCCCTTATTTGGGGGCAAAAAGACAGAAATTCCATTTATTTTTGAAATAAAGTCAGAAATTACACTTATTTTGTGTCAAAAAGGCGGAAAATCCCCTTATTTTGGGATAAAAATGAAGAAATTTCCATTTTTATGGCAAAAAGGTATACATTTTCTTTATTTACGGGCAAAAAGGCAGGAATTCTCCGTATTTTGGAGAAAAATTGCAGAAATTCCCCTAATTTTTGGGCAAAAAGGCAGAAATTCCCCTTATTTTGGGGTAAAACTGCAGAAATTTCACTTATTTCGCGGAAAAAATGGCAGAAATTCCCCTTATTTTCTGCGAAAAAGGCAGAAAATCCCCGTATTTTGGAGCAAAATTTCAGAAATTCACCTTATTTTGGCGTAAAACATGCAGTAATTTTCTTTGTTTTGGGGCACAAAGGCAGAAATTCTCCTTATTTTAGGGCAAAAGGCAGAAATTCCCCTTATTTTAGGGCAAAATTGCAGAAATTTCCCTTATTTGGGGACAAAAAACAGAAATTTCCATTATTTTGGGGCAAAATTGCAAAAAATCCCTTTATTATGGGGAAAAATTGCAGAAATTTCTTTTATTTTAAGGCAAAATTGCAGAAATTTCACATATTTCAGAGAAAAAAAGCAAAAATTTTTCATATTTTGGGGCAAAAAGGCAGAAATTCCCATTATTTTGGGGCAAAAAGGTAGAAATTCACCTTATTTTGGGGTAAAATTGCAGACATTTCACATATTTCAGGGCAAAAAGGCAGAAATTCCCGTTACTTGAGGGCATAAAGGCAGAAATTCCTTTTATTTTGGGATAAAATTGCAGAAATTTTCCTTGTTTGGGGGCAAAAAGGCAGAAAATTCCCTTAATTTAGGGCAAAAAGGCAGAAATTCCCTGTATTTTAAAGCAAAATTGCAGAAATTATCTAAATATTGGAGCAAAAATGCAGAAATTCCCTTTATTTGGGGCACATCGGCAGAAGTTCCCCTTATGTTCGGTAAAAGAGGCAGAAATTCCCTGTATTTTGAAGCAAAGTTACAGAAACTCCCCTAATTTTGGGGCAAAAAGGCAGAAATTCCCCTTTTTGGGGGGCAAAAATACAGAAATTCTCCTTATTTCGGGGCAAAAATCTGAAATTTCCCTTATTTTGGGGCAAAATTTTAGAAATTTCTTTTATTTTGGTACAGAATTGCAGAAATTTTTCTTATTTTGTGGCAAAAAGGCAGAAATTCCCCATATTTTGGTGCAAAAAGGCTGAAATTCCCCTTTTTTTGAGGTAAAATGCTGAAATTCCCCATATTTTGGGGTTAAAAGGCAGAAATTCCCCTCATTTTGTGGCAAAAAGGCACAAATTTCCCTTATTTTCGGGCAAAATTGCAGAAATTTCATTTATTTCAGGGCAAAAAGTCAGAAATTACTTTTATTTTGGGGCAAAAAGCAGAAATTTCTTTTATTATGGTACAAAATTGAAGAAATTTTCATTATTTTGGAACAAAAAGTCAGAAATTCCCCATATTTTGGGCAAAAGGCAGAAATTCCCCTTATTTTGGGGTAAAAAGGCTGAAATTCCAGTTATTTTGGGGCAAAAAGGCAGACATTCCCTTTACTTTGTGGCAAAAAGGCAGAAATTCCCATTAATTGGAGCAGAAAAGCAAAAATTTTCCTTATTTGGGGGCAATAAGGCAGAAATTCCCCATATTTTGTGGCAAAAAGGCAGAAATTCCCCTTATTTGAAGGTAAAATGCTGAAATTCCCCTTATTTTGGCAAAAAGGCAGAAATTCCCCTTATTTTGGGGCAAAATTGCAGAAATTTCACTTATTTCAGGGCAAAAAGTCAGAAATTTGCCTTAATTTGGCGCAAAAAGCAGAAATTCTCCTAATTTTGAAGCCAAAAACAGAAATTCTTCTTATTTTGGGGTAAAATTGTGGAAATTTCAAATATTTCAGGGCAAAAAGGCAGAAATTCCACTTTATTTCGGGCAATAAGGCAAAAATTCCCCGTATTTGGGAGCAAAATTTCAGAAATTCCCCTTATATTGGTGCAAAAATGCAGAAATTCCCTTTATTTTGGTGCAATAAGGCAAAAAATCCCCGTATTTTGAAGCCAAATTGCACATATTCCCCTAATTTTGAGGGAAAATGCAGAAATTCACATTATTTTGGGGCAAAAAGACAGAAATTCTCTTTATTTTGGGGGCAAAATTCCAGAAATTTCCTTTATTTTGGGGCAAAATTGCAGAAATCTCCCTAATTTGGGGTCAAAATTACAGCAATTTCACTTATTTCAGGGAAAAAACGCAGAAATTTCTCTCATTTTGGGGTAAAACAGCAGAAATTACTTTTCTTTTGGTACAAAATTGCAGAAAATTTTTTTATTTTGGGGCAAAAATACAGAAATTCCCCATATTTTAGGGCAAAAAGGAGAGATTCCCCTTATTATTAGGTAAAAAGGCTGAAATTCCTTTTATTTTGGGGCAAAAAGACAGAAATTCCCCTTATTTTGTGGCAAAAAAGCAGAAATTTCCCTTATTTTGAGGCAAAATTGGAGAAATTTCATTTATTTCAGGGCAAAATTCAAAAATTCTTTTTATTTTGGGGCAAAAATACAGAAATTCCATATATTTTTGAGTAAAAAGGCAGAAATTTCACTTATTTTGATGTAAAAATGCAGAAATTCCTCTTATTTTGGGGCAAAAATGAAGAAATTTCCCTTTTTTGTGGCAAAAGGTAAACATTCCCCTTATTTTCGGGCAAAAAAGCAGAAATTCCCTGTATTTTGGAGCAAAATTGCAGAAATTCCCCTAATTGTGGGGCAAAAAGGCAGAAATTCCCTATATGTTTGGGCAAAAAGACAGAAATTCTCCTTTTTTGGGGGCAAAACTCAGAAATTTCACTTATTTTGGGGCAAAATTCCCGAAATTTTTCTTATTTTGAGATAAAATTGCAGAAATTTCAATTTTTTTGGGCCAAAATTGCAGAAATTTCACTTATTTCAGGGAAAAAAGGCAGAAATTTTTCTTATTTTGGGGCAAAAAGGCAGAAATTCCTTATATTTTGTGGCAAAAATGCAGAAATTCCCCTTCTTTTGAGGTAAAAAGGCAGAAATTTCCCTTATTTTGGGGCAAAAAAACAGAAATTCCCCTTATTTTGGGGCAAAATTACAGAAATTTCAATTATTTTGGGGAAAAATTTTTGAAATTTAACTTATTTCAGGGCAAAAATTTGGAAATTCCCCTTATTTTGGGGCAAAAAGACAGAAATTCCATTTATTTTTGGAAAAAAGTCACAAATTGCAGTTATTTTGAGTCAAAAAAGGCGGAAAATCCCCTTTATTGGGGTAAAAATGAAGAAATTTCCCTTTTTATGGCAAAAAGGTATACATTCCCTTTATTTTCGGGCAAAAAGGCAGAAATTCCCCTTATTTTGGAGCAAAATTGCAGAAATTCCCCTAATTTGGGGGCAAAAAGGCAGAAATTCCCCTTATTTTGGGGTAAAACTGCAGAAATTTCAATTATTTTGCGGCAAAAATGGCAGAAATTCCCCTTATTTTCTGCGAAAAATGCAGAATATCCCCGTATTTTGGAGCAAAATTGCAGAAATTCACCTTATTTTGGCGTAAAACATGCAGTAATTTTCTTTGTTTTGGGGCAAAAAGGCAGAAATTCTCCTTATTTTAGGGCAAAAGGCAGAAATTCCCCTTATTTTAGGGCAAAATTGCAGAAATTTCCCTTATTTGGGGACAAAAAACAGAAATTTCCTTTATTTTGGGGCAAAATTGCAAAAAATTCCTTTATTATGGGGAAAAATTGCAGAAATTTCTTTTATTTTAAGGCAAAATTGCAGAAATTTTACATATTTCAGAGAAAAAAAGCAAATTTTTTTCATATTTTGGGGCAAAAAGGCAGAAATTCCCATTATTTTTGGGCAAAAAGGTAGAAATTCACCTTATTTTGGGGTAAAATTGCAGACATTTCACATATTTCAGGGCAAGAAGACAGAAATTCCCGTTATTTGAGGGCATAAAGGCAGAAATTCCTGTTATCTTGGGATAAAATTGCAGAAATTTCCCTTGTTTGGGGGCAAAAAGGCAGAAAATCCCCTTAATTTTGGGCAAAAAGGCAGAAATTCCCTGTATTTTAAAGCAAAATTGCAGAAATTCCCTAAATATTGGAGCAAAAATGCAGAAATTCCCTGTATTTGGGGCACATCGGCAGAAGTTCCCCTTATTTTCGGGAAAAGAGGCAGAAATTCCCTGTATTTTGAAGCAAAGTTGCAGAAACTCCCCTAATTTTGGGGCAAAAAGGCAGAAATTCCCCTTTTTTGGGGGCAAAAATACAGAAATTCTCTTTATTTCGGGGCAAAAATCTAAAATTTCCCTTATTTTGGGGCAAAATTTTAGAAATTTCTTATATTTTGATACAGAATTGCAGAAATTTTTCCTATTTTGTGGCAAAAAGGCAGAAATTCCCAATATTTTGGTGCAAAAAGGCAGAAATTCCCCTTATTTTGAGGTAAAATGCTGAAATTCCCCATATTTTGGGGTTAAAAGGCATAAATTCCCCTCATTTTGGGGCAAAAAGGCACAAATTTCCCTTATTTTCGGGCAAAATTGCAGAAATTTCATTTATTTCAGGGCAAAAAGTCAGAAATTACTTTTATTTTGGGGCAAAAAGCAGAAATTTCTTGTATTTTGGTACAAAATTGAAGAAATTTTCCTTATTTTGGAACAAAAAGTCAGAAATTCCCCATATTTTGGGGAAAAGGCTGAAATTCCCCTCATTTTGTGATAGAAAGGCTGAAATTACCGTTATTTTGGGGCAAAAAGGCAGAAATTCCCTTTACTTTGTGGCAAAAAGGCAGAAATTCCCATTAATTGGGGAAGAAAAGCAAAAATTTTCTTTATTTGGGGGCAATAAGGCAGAAATTCCCCATATTTTGTGGCAAAAAGGCAGAAATTCCCCTTATTTGAAGGTAAAATGCTGAAATTCCCCTTATTTTGGCAAAAAGGCAGAAATTCCCCTTATTTTGGGGCAAAATTGCAGAAATTTCACTTATTTCAGGGCAAAAAGTCAGAAATTTGTTTTAATTTGGGGCAAAAAGCAGAAATTCTCCTAATTTTGGGGCCAAAAACAGAAATTCCCCTTATTTTGGGGTAAAATTGCGGAAATTTGAAATATTTCAGGGCAAAAAGGCAGAAATTCCACTTTATTTCGGGCAATAAGGCAAAAATTCCCCGTATTTTGGAGCAAAATTTAGGAAATTTCCTTTATATTGGTGCAAAAATACAGAAATTCCTTTTATTTTGGTGCAATAAGGCAAAAATTCCCCGTATTTTAAAGCCAAATTGCACATATTCCCCTAATTTTGAGGGAAAATGCAGAAATTCACATTATTTTGGGGCAAAAAGACAGAAATTCTCCTTATTTCAGGGCGAAAAGTCAAAAATTCCCCTTATTTTGGGGCAAAATTTCAGAAATTTCCTTTATTTTGGGGCAAAATTGCAGAAATCTCCCTAATTTTGGGGCAAAATTACAGAAATTTCACTTATTTCAGGGAAAAAACGCAGAAATTTCTCTTATTTTGGGGCAAAAAGGCAGAAATTACTTTTATTTTGGTACAAAATTGCAGAAAATTTTTTTATTTTGGGGCAAAAATACAGAAATTCCCCATATTTTAGGGCAAAAAAGAGAGATTCCCCTTATTATTAGGTAAAAAGGCTGAAATTCCTTTTATTTTGGGGCAAAAAGACAAAAATTCCCCTTATTTTATGGCAAAAAAGCAGAAATTTCCCTTATTTTGAGGCAAAATTGGAGAAATTTCATTTATTTCTGGGCAAAATTCAAAAATTCCTTTTATTTTGGGGCAAAAATACAGAAATTCCGTATATTTTTGAGTAAAAAGGCAGAAATTTCACATATTTTGACGTAAAAAGACAGAAATTCCTATTATTTTGGGGCAAAAATGAAGAAATTTCCCTTTTTTGTGGCAAAAGGTAAACATTCTCCTTATTTTTGGGCAAAAAAGCAGAAATTCCCTGTATTTTGGAGCAAAATTGCAGAAATTCCCCTAATTGTGGGGCAAAAAGGCAGAAATTCCCTATATGTTGGGGCAAAAAGACAGAAATTCTCCTTATTTTGGGGCAAAACTCAGAAATTCCACTTATTTTGGGGCAAAATTCCAGAAATTTCTTTTATTTTGGGAAAAAATTGCAGAAATTTCAATTTTTTTGGGCCAAAATTGCAGAAATTTCACTTATTTCAGGGAAGAAAGGCAGAAATTTTTCTTATTTTGGGGCAAAAAGGCAGAAATTCCATATATTTTGTGGCAAAAAATGCAGAAATTCCCCTTCTTTTGAGGTAAAAAGGCAGAAATTTCCCTTATTTTGGGGCAAAAATACAGAAATTTCCCTAATTTTGGGGCAAAATTGCAGAAATTTCAATTATTTTGGGGAAAAATTTTTGAAATTTAACTTATTTCAGGGCAAAAAGTCGAAAATTCCCCTTTATTTTGGGGCAAAAAGCCAGAAATTCCATTTATTTTTGGAAAAAAGTCAGAAATTGCACTTATTTTGAGTCAAAAAGGCGGAAAATCCCCTTATTTGGGGGTAAAAATGAAGAAATTTCCCTTTTTTATAGCAAAAAGGTATACATTCCCTTTATTTTCGGGCAAAAAGGCAGAAATTCCCCGTATTTTGGAGCAAAATTGCAGAAATTCCCCTAATTTTGAGGCAAAAACGCTGAACTTCCCCTTATTTTGGGGTAAAACTGCAGAAATTTCACTTATTTCGCGGCAAAATGGTAGAAAATCCTTTTATTTTCGGCAAAAAAAGCAGAAAATCCCCATAATTTTGAGCAAAATTGCAGAAATTCACCTAATTTTAAGGTAAAACATGCTGTAATTTTCTTTATTTTGGGGCAAAGAGGCAGAAATTCCCTTTATTTTGGGGCAAAAGGCAGAAATTCCCCTTATTTTAGTGCAAAATTTCAGAAATTTCCCTTATTTGGGGACAAAAAAACAGAAATTCCTTTTATTTTGGGGCAAAATTGTAGAAAATTCCTTTATTATGGGGAAAAATTGTAGAAATTTCTTTTATTTTAAGGCAAAATTGCAGAAATTTCACTTATTTCAGAGAAAAAAAGCAAAAATTTTTCTTATTTTAGGGCAAAATGCAGAAATTCCCATTATTTTGGGGCAAAAAGGTAGAAATTCACCTTATTTTGGGGTAAAATTGCAGACATTTCACATATTTCAGGGCAAAAAGGCAGAAATTCCCCTTATTTAGGGGCAAAAAGGCAGAAATTCCCCTTATTTTGGGATAAAATTGCAGAAATTTCCCTTGTTTGGGGGCAAAAAGGCAGAAAATCCCTTTAATTTCGGGCAAAAAGGCAGAAATTCCCCGTATTTTAGAGCAAAATTGCAGAAATTCTTATAATATTGGGGCAAAAATGCAGAAATTCCCTTTATTTGGGGCAAATCGGCAGAAGTTTCCCTTATTTTCGGGAAAAGAGGCAGAAATTCCCTGTATTTCGAAGCAAAATTGCAGAAATTTCCCTAATTTTGGGGCAAAAAGGCAAAATTTCCCTTTATTTTGGGGCAAAAATACAGAAATTCTCGTTATTTCGGGGCAAAAATCAGACATTTCCTTTATTTTGGGGAAAAATTTTAGAAATTTCTTTTATTTTGGTACAGAATTGCAGAAATTTTTCTTATTTTGTGGCAAAAAGGCAGAAATTTTCCATATTTTGGTGCAAAAAGGCTTAAATTCCCCTTTTTTTGAGGTAAAATGCTTATATTCCCCATATTTTGGGGCAAAAAGGCAGAAATTCCCCTCATTTTGGGGCAAAAAGGCACAAATTTCCCTTATTTTCGGGCCAAATTGCAGAAATTTCATTTATTTCAGGGCAAAAAGTCAGAAATTACTTTTATTTTTGGGTAAAAAGCAGAAATTTCTTTTATTTTGGTACAAAATTGAAGAAATTTTCCTTATTTTGGAACAAAAAGTCAGAAATTCCACATATTTTGGGCAAAAGGCAGAAATTCCCTTTATTTTGGGGTAAAAAGCCTTAAATTCCCGTTATTTTGGGGCAAAAAGGCAGAAATTCCCTATACTTTGTGGCAAAAAGGCAGAAATTTCCGTTAATTGGGGCAGAAAAGCAAACTTTTTTTTATTTGGGAGCAATATGGCAGAAATTCCCCATATTTTGTGGCAAAAGTCAAAAATTTTCCTTATTTTGGGGCAAAAAGACAGAAATTCCCCTTATTTTGTGGCAAAAAAGCAGAAATTTCCATTATTTTGAGGCAAAATTGGAGAAATTTCATTTATTTCAGGGCAAAATTCAAAAATTCTTTTTATTTTGGGGCAAAATTACAGAAATTCCATATATTTTTGAGTAAAAAGGCAGAAATTTCACTTATTTTGACGTAAAAAGGCAGAAATTCCTCTTATTTTGGGGAAAAATGAAGAAATTGCCCTTTTTTGTGGCAAAAGGTAAACATTCCCCTTATTTTCGGGCAAAAAAGCAGAAATTCCCAGTATTTTGGAGCAAAATTGCAGAAATTCCCCTAATTGTGGGGCAAAAAGGCAGAAATTTCCTATATGTTGGGGCAAAAAGACAGAAATTCTCCTTATTTTGGGGCAAAACTCAGAAATTCCACTTATTTTGGGGCAAAATTCCAGAAATTTCTCTTATTTTGGGACAAAATTGCAGAAATTTCAATTTTTTTGGGCCAAAATTGCAGAAATTTTACTTATTTCAGGGAAAAAAGGCAGAAATTTTTCTTATTTTGGGGCAAAAAGGCAGAAATTCCTTATATTTTGTGGCAAAAATGCAGAAATTCCCCTTCTTTTGAGGTAAAAAGGCAGAAATTTCCCTTATTTTGGGGCAAAAATACAGAAATTCCCCTTATTTTGGGGCAAAATTGCAGAAATTTCAATTATTTTGGGGAAAAATTTTTGAAATTTAACTTATTTCAGGGCAAAAAGTCGGAAATTCCCCTTATTTTGGGGCAAAAAGACAGAAATTCCATTTATTTTTGGAAAAATGTCAGACATTGCACTTATTTTGAGTCAAAAAGTCAGAAAATCCCCTTATTTTGGGGTAAAAATGAAGAAATTTCCCTTTTTTTAGCAAAAGGTATACATTCCCTTTATTTTCGGGCAAAAAGGCAGAAATTCCCCTTATTTCGGAGCAAAATTGCAGAAATTCCCCTAATTTTGGGGCAAAAAGGCAGAAATTCCCCTTATTTTGGGGTAAAACTGCAGAAATTTCACTTATTTCGTGGCAAAATGGCAGAAATTCCGCTTATTTTCTGCGAAAAAGGCAGAAAATCCCCATATTTTGGAGCAAAATTGCAGAAATTCACCTAATTTTGGCGTAAAACATGCAGTAATTTTCTTTGTTTTGGGGCAAAAAGGCAGAAATTCTCCTTATTTTGGGGCAAAAGGCAGAAATTTTCATTATTTTAGGGCAAAATTGCAGAAATTTCCCTTATTTGGGACAAAAAACAGAAATTCCCTTTATTTTGGGGCAAAATTGCAAAAAATTCCTTTATTATGGAGAAAAATTGCAGAAATTTCTTTTATTTTAAGGCAAAATTGCAGAAATTTCACATATTTCAAAGAAAAAAAGCAAAAATTTTTCATATTTTGGGGCAAAAAGGCAGAAATTGCCATTATTTTGGGGCAAAAAGGTAGAAATTCACCTTATTTTGGGGTAAAATTGCAGACATTTCACATATTTCAGGGCAAAAAGGCAGAAATTCCCGTTATTTGAGGGCATAAAGGCAGAAATTCCTTTTATTTTGGGATAAAATTGCAGATCTTTCCCTTGTTTGGGGGCAAAAAGGCAGAAAATCCCATTAATTTTGGGCAAAAAGGCAGAAATTCCCCGTATTTTAAAGCAAAATTGCAGAAATACCCTAAATATTGGGGCAAAAATGCAGAAATTTCCTTTATTTGGGGCAAATCGGCAGAAGTTCCCCTTATTTTCGGGAAAAGAGGCAGAAATTCCCTGTATTTTGAAGCAAAATTGCAGAAACTCCCCTAATTTTAGGGCAAAAAGGCAGAAATTCCCTTTTTTGGGGGGCAAAAATACAGAAATTCTCCTTATTTCGGGGCAAAAATCAGAAATTTCCTTTATTTTGGGGCAAAATTTTAGAAATTTCTTTTATTTTAGTACAGAATTGCAGAAATTTTTCTTATTTTGTGGCAAAAAGGCAGAAATTCCCCATATTTTGGTGCAAAAAGGCTGAAATTCCCCTTATTTTGAGGTTAAATGCTGAAATTCTCCATATTTTGTGGTTAAAAGGCAGAAATTCCCCTCATTTTGGGGCAAAAAGGCACAAATATCCCTTATTTTCAGGCCAAATTGCCGAAATTTCATTTATTTCAGGGCAAAAATTCAGAAATTACTTTTATTTTGGGGCAAAAAGCAGAAATTTCTTTTATTTTGGTACAAAATTGAAGAAATTTTCCTTATTTTGGAACAAAAAGTCAGAAATTCCCCATATTTTGGGCAAAAGGCAGAAATTCCCTTTATTTTGGGGTAAAAAGCCTTAAATTCCCGTTATTTTGGGGCAAAAAGGCAGAAATTCCCTTTACTTTGTGGCAAAAAGGCAGAAATTCCCATTAATTGAAGCAGAAAAGCTAAAATTTTCCTTATTTGGGGGCAATAAGGCAGAAATTCCCCATATTTTGTGGCAAAAAGGCAGAAATTCCCCTTATTTGAAGGTAAAATGCTGAAATTCCCCTTATTTTGGCAAAAAGGCAGAAATTTCCCTTATTTTGGGGCAAAATTGCAGAAATTTCACTTATTTCAGGGCAAAAAGTCAGAAATTTGCCTTAATTTGGGGCAAAAAGCAGAAATTCTCCTAATTTTGGGGCCAAAAACAGAAATTCCCCTTATTTTGGGGTAAAATTGCAGAAAATTCAAATATTTCAGGGCAAAAAGGCAGAAATTCCACTTTATTTCGGGCAATAAGGCAAAATTTCCCTGTATTTTGGAGCAAAATTTCAGAAATTCCCGTTATATTTGTGCAAAAATGCTGAAATTCCTTTTTTTTTGGTGCAATAAGGCAAAAATTCCCCGTATTTTGAAGCAAAATTGCACATATTCCCTTAATTTTGAGGGAAAATGCAGAAATTCACATTATTTTGGGGCAAAAAGACAGAAATTCTCCTTATTTCAGGGCAAAAAGTCAGAAATTTTCCTTATTTTGAGGCAAAATTCCAGAAATTTCCTTTATTTTGGGGCAAAATTGCAGAAATCTTCCTTATTTTGGGGCAAAATTACAGAAATTTCAATTATTTCAGGGAAAAAACGCAGAAATTTCTCTTATTTTGGGGCAAAAAGGCAGAAATTACTTTTATTTTGGTACAAAATTGCAGAAAATTTTTTTATTTTGGGGCAAAAATACAGAAATTCCCCATATTTTAGTGCAAAAAGGAGAGATTCCCCTTATTATTAGGTAAAAAGGCTGAAATTCCTTTTATTTTGGGGCAAAAACACAGAAATTCCCCTTATTTTGTGGCAAAAAGGCAGAAATTTCCCTTATTTTGAGGCAAATTTGGAGAAATTTCACTTATTTCAGGGCAAAATTCAAAAATTGCATTTATTTTGGGGCAAAAATACAGAAATTCTGTATATTTTTGAATAAAAAGGCAGAAATTTCACTTAGTTTGAGGGAAAAAAGCAGAAATTCCTCTTATTTAGGGGCAAAAATGAAGAAATTTCTCTTTTTTGTGGCAAAAGGTAAACATTATCTTTATTTTCGGGCAAAAAAGCAGAAATTCCCTGTATTTTGGAGCAAAATTGCAGATATTCCCCTAATTGTGGGGCAAAAAGGCAGAAATTCTCTTTATTTTGGGTCAAAACTCAGAAATTCCACTTATTTTGGGGCAAAATTCCAGAAATTTCTCTTATTTTGGGACAAAATTGCAGAAATTTCAATTTTTTTGGGCCAAAATTGCAAAAATTTCACTTATTTCAGGGAAAAAAGGCAGAAGTTTTTCTTATTTTGGGGTAAAAAAGCAAAAATTACTAATATTTTGTGGCAAAAATGCAAAATTCCCCTTATTTTCAGGTAAAAAGGCTGAAATTCCCATTATTTTCTGGCAAAAAGGCAGAAATTTCTTTTATTTTAGGGCAAAATTGCAAAAATTTCACTAATTTCATGACATAATTCAAGAATTCCTTTTATTTTGGGGCAAAAAGACAGAAATTCCGTTTATTTTTGGATAAAAAGGCAGAAATTTCACTTACTTTGTGGTAAAAAAGTGAGAAATTCCTCTTATTTTGGGGCAAAAATGAAGAAATTTCCTTTTTTTGTGGCAAAAGGTATACATTCCCCTTATTTTCGGGCAAAAAAGCAGAAATTCCCCGTATTTTAGAGCAAAACTGCAGAAATTCCCCTAATTGTGGGGCAAAAAGACAGAAATTCTCCTTATTTTGGGGCAAATCTCAGAAATTCCACTTATTTTGGGGCAAAATTCCAGAAATTTTCCTTATTTTGGGCAAAATAGCAGAAATTTCACTTATTTTGGGGCAAAATTGCAGAAATTTCACTTATTTCAGGGAAAAAGGCAGAAATTTTCCTTATTTTGGGGCAAAAAGGCAGAAATTCTTAATATTTTGTGGCAAAAATGCAGAAATTCCCCTTATTTTGAGGTATAAAGGCTGAAATTCCCCTTATTTGGGGGCAAAAAGCAGAAATTCCCCTTATTTTGTGGCAAAAAGGCAGAAATTTCTTTTATTTTGGGGCAAAATTGCAGAAGTTTCACTTATTTCAGGGCATAATTTAAAAATTCCTTTTATTTTGGGGCAAAAAGACAGAAATTCCGTTTATTTTTGGGTAAAAAGGCAGAAATTTCACTTATTTTGAGGTAAAAAGGCAGAAATTCCTCTTATTTTAGGGCAAAAATGAAGAAATTCCTTTTTTTGTGGGAAAAGGTATACATTCCTCTTACTTTCAGGATAAAAAGCAGAAATTCCCCGTATTTTGAAGCAAAATTGCAGAAATTCTCATAATTTTCGGGCAAAAAGGCAGAAATTCTCCTTATTTTGGGGCAAAAAGACAGAAAATCTCCTTCTTTCGGGAGCAAACAGTCAGAAATTTCCCTTATTTTGGGGCAAAATTGCAGAAATTTCGTTTACATTGGGGCAAAATTGCAGAAATTTCCCTTATTTTGGTGCAAAATTGCAGAAATTTCACTTATTTCAGGGTAATAAGTCAGAAATTCCCCTTATTTTGGGGCAAAAAAGACAGAAATTCCCTTTGTTTTTGGGGAAAAAATACAGAAATTTTACTTATTTAGAGGCAAAAAGGCAGAAATTTTCCTTATTTTGGAGCAAAAATGAAGAAATTTCCCTTTATATGGCAAAAAGGTATGCATTCCCATTATTTTCGGGCAAAAAGGCAATAATTCCCCGTATTTTGGAGCAAAATTGCAGAAATTCCCCTAATTTTGGGGCAAAAGGCAGAAATTCCCTTTATTTTAGGGCAAAATCAGAAATTCTTCTTATTTTGGGGCAAAATTCCAGAAATTTTTTTTATTTTGAAGCAAAATTGCAGGAATTTACCATATTTTGGGGCAAAATTGAAGAAATTTCTCATATTTGAGGCAAAATTGCCGAAATTTCACTTATTTTCAGGTAAAAAGTCAGAAATTTTCTTTATTTTGGGGCAAAAAGTGAGAAAATCCTCTTATTTTGGGGCAAAATTCCAGAAATTTCCCTTATTATGGGGAAAAATGGCAGAAATTTCCCTTATTTTAGGGCAAAATTGCAGAAATTTCACTTATTTCAGAGAAAAAAAACAAAAATTTTTCTTATTTTGGGGCAAAAAGGCAGAAATTCACCTTATTTTGGGGTAAAATTGCAGAAATTTCACATATTTCAGGACAAAAAGGCAGAAATTTCCCTTATTTTGGGGCAAAATTGCAGAAATTTCACTTATTTCAGGAAAAAAAGGCAGAAATTTTTATTATTTGGGGGCAAAAAGACAGAAATTTCGGTTATTTTGTGGCAAAAATGCAGAAATTTCTTTTATTTTGGGGCAAATTTGCAGAAATTTTACTTATTTCAGGGCATAATTCAAAAATTCTTTTTATTTTTGGGCAAAAAGACAGAAATTCCGTTTATTTTGGGGTAAAAAGGAAGAAATTTCACTTATTTTGAGGTAAAAAGGCAGAAATTCCTTTTATTTTGAGGCAAAAATGAAGAAATTTCTCTTTTTTGTTGCAAAAGGTATACATTCCCCTTACTTTCGGGATAAAAAGCAGAAATTCCCGGTATTTTGGAGCAAAATTGCAGAAATTCTGCCTATTTCGGGCAAAAATACAGATAATCTCCTTTTTCAGGAGCAAACAGTCAGAAATTCCCCATATTGTGGGGCAAAATTGCAGAAATTTTTTTTTTACATTGGGGAAATTGCAGAAATTTCCCTTATTTTAAGGCAAAATTGCAGAAATTTCACTTATTTCAGGTTAATAAGTCAGAAATTCCTCTTATATTGGGGCAAAATTGCAAAAATTTCTTTAACATTGGGGCAAAATTGCAGAAATTTCTCTTATTTTCTGTCAAAATTGCAGATATTTAACTTATTTCAGGGTAATAAGTCAGAAATTCCCCTTATTTTGGGGCAATAAAGACAGAAATTCCCTTTGTTTTGGGGGAAAATACAGAAATTTACTTATTTAGAGGCAAAAATGCAGAAATTCCCCTTATTTTGAAGCAAAAATGAAGAAATTTCCCTTTTTATGGCAAAAAGGTATGCATTCCCATTATTTTCAGGCAATAAGGCAGAAATTCCCCATATTTTGGAGCAAAATTGCAGAAATTCCCTTAATTTTTGGGCAAAAAGCAGAAATTCCCTTTATGTTAGGGCAAAAATCAGAAATTCCCCTTATTTTGGGGCAAAATTCCAGAAATTTCCTTTATTTTGGGGCAAAATTGCAGAAATTCACCTTATTTTGGGGTAAAATTGCAGAAATTTCACATATTTCAGGGCAGAAAGGCAGAAATTTCCCTTATTTTGGGGCAAAATTGCAGAAATTTCACTTATTTCAGTGTATTAAGTCAGAAATTCCCCTTATTTTGGGGCAAAAAAGACAGAAATTCCCTTTGTTTTGGGGGAAATAGACAGAAATTCCACTTATTTAGAGGCAAAAAAGCCGAAATTTTTCTTATTTTGGAGCAAAAATGAAGAAATTTTCCTCTTTTATGGCAAAAACTTATGCATTTCCTCTATTTTCGGGCAAAATGCAGAAATTCCCCGTATTTTGGAGCAAAATTACAGAAATACCTTTAATTCTGGGGCAAAAAGGCAGAAATTCCCTATATGTTTGGGCAAAAAGACAGAAATTCTCCTTATTTTGTGGCAAAACTCAGAAATTCCCCTTATTTTGGGGCAGAATTCCAGAAATTTCCCTTATTTTGGGGCAAAATTGCAGAAATTTCACTTATTTTGGGGCAAAATTGCAGAAATTTCACTTATTTCAGGGAAAAAAGGCAGAAATTTTCCTTATTTTGGGGCAAAAATGCAGAAATTCCCCTTATTTTGAGTTAAAAATGCTGAAATTCCCTTTATTTGGAGGCAAAAAGGCAGAAATTTCCCTTATTTTGGGGCAAAAAGACAGAAATTCCCCTTATTTTGTGGCAAAAACCCAGAAATTTCTTTTATTTTAGGGCAAAATTGCAAAAATTTCACTAATTTCAGGACATAATTCAAAAATTCTTTTTATTTTGGGGCAAAAAGACAGAAATTCCGTTTATTTTTGGGTAAAAAGACAGAAATTTCACTTACTTTGTTGTAAAAAGTTAGAAATTCCTCTTATTTTGGGGCAAAAATGAAGAAATTTCCCTTTTTTGTGGCAAAAGGTATACATTCCCCTTATTCTCGGGCAAAAAAGCAGAAATTCCCCGTATTTTGGAGCAAAACTGCAGAAATTCCCCTAATTGTGGGGCAAAAAGGCAGAAATTCCCTATGTGTTGGGGCAAAAAGACAGAAATTCTCTTTATTTTGGAACAAAACTCAGAAATTCCACTTATTTTGGGGCAAAATTCCAGAAATTTCCCTTATTTTGGGCAAAATAGCAGAAATTTCACTTATTTTGGGGCAAAATTGCAGAAATTTCACTTATTTCAGGGAAAAAGGCAGAAATTTTCCTTATTTTGGGGCAAAAAGGCAGAAATTCTTAATATTTTGTGGCAAAAATGCAGAAATTCCCCTTATTTTGAGGTATAAAGGCTGAAATTCCCCTTATTTGGGGGCAAAAAGGCAGAAATTCCCCTTATTTTGTGGCAAAAAGGCAGAAATTTCTTTTATTTTGGGGGCAAAATTGCAGAAGTTTCACTTATTTCAGGGCATAATTCAAAAATTCCTTTTATTTTTGGGCAAAAAGACAGAAATTCCGTTTATTTTTGGGTATAAAGGCAGAAATTTCACTTATTTTGAGGTAAAAAGGCAGAAATTCCTCATATTTTAGGGCAAAAATGAAGAAATTCCATTTTTTTGTGGGAAAAGGTATACATTCCTCTTACTTTCGGGATAAAAAGCAGAAATTCCTCGTATTTTGAAGCAAAATTGCAGAAATTCTCATAATTTTCGGGCAAAAAGGCAGAAATTCTCCTTATTTTGGGGCAAAAAGAAAGATAATCTCCTTTTTTCGGGAGCAAACAGTAAGAAATTTTCCTTATTTTGGGGCAAAATTGCAGAAATTTCCTTTACATTGGGGCAAAATTGCAGAAATTTCCCTTATTTTCGGGCAAAATTGCAGAAATTTCACTTATTTCAGGGTAATAAGTCAGAAATTCCCCTTATTTTGGGGCAAAAAAGACAGAAATTCCCTTTGTTTTGGGGGAAAAATACAGAAATTTTACTTATTTAGAGGCAAAATGCAGAAATTTTCCTTATTTTGGAGCAAAAATGAAGAAATTTCCCTTTATATGGCAAAAAGGTATGCATTCCCATTATTTTCGGGCAAAAAGGCACTAATTCCCCGAATTTTGGAGCAAAATTGCAGAAATTCCCCTAATTTTGGGGCAAAAGGCAGAAATTCTCTTTATTTTGGGGCAAAATCAGAAATCCCCCTTATTTTGGGGCAAAATTCCACAAATTTCCTTTATTTTGAAGCAAAATTGCAGGAATTTACCATATTTTGGGGCAAAATTGCAGAGATTTCTCTTATTTGGGGCAAAATTGCAGAAATTTCACTCATTTTCAGGTAAAAAGTCTGCAATTTTCTTTATTTTGGGGCAAAAAGTGAGAAAATCCTCTTATTTTGGGGCAAAATTCCAGATATTTCCCTTATTATGGGGAAAAATGGCAGAAATTTCCCTTATTTTAGGGCGAAATTGCAGAAATTTCACTTATTTCAGAGAAAAAAAACAAAAATTTTTCTTATTTTGGGGCAAAAAGGCAGAAATTCACCTTATTTTGGGGTTAAATTGCAGAAATGTCACATATTTCAGGACAAAAAGGCAGAAATTTCCCTTATTTTGGGGCAAAATTGCAGAAATTTCACTTATTTTAGGGAAAAAAGGCAGAAATTTTTTTTATTTGGGGGCAAAAAGAAAGAAATTTCGCTTATTTTGTGGCAAAAATGCAGAAATTTCTTTTATTTTGGGGTAAATTTGCAGAAATTTTACTTATTTCAGGGCATAATTCAAAAATTCTTTTTATTTTGGGGCAAAAAGACAGAAATTCCGTTTATTTTGGGGTAAAAAGGCAGAAATTTCACTTATTTTGAGGTAAAAAGGCAGAAATTCCTTTTTTTGAGGCAAAAATGAAGAAATTTCTCTTTTTTGTTGCAAAAGGTATACATTCCCCTTACTTTCGGGATAAAAAGCAGAAATTCCCCGTATTTTGGAGCAAAATTGCAGAAATTCTGCTTATTTTGGGGCAAAAATACAGAAAATCTCCTTTTTCAGGAGCAAACAGTCAGAAATTCCCCATATTGTGGGGCAAAATTGCAGAAATTTTTTTTTTACATTGGGGAAATTGCAGAAATTTCCCTTATTTTAAGGCAAAATTGCAGAAATTTCACTTATTTCAGGTTAATAAGTCAGAAATTCCTCTTATATTGGGGCAAAATTGCAAAAATTTCTTTTACATTGGGGCAAAATTGCAGAAATTTCTCTTATTTTCTGTCAAAATTGCAGATATTTCACTTATTTCAGGGTAATAAGTCAGAAATTCCCATTATTTTGGGGCAAAAAAGACAGAAATTCCCTTTGTTTTGGGGGAAATAGACAGAAATTCCACTTATTTAGAGGCAAAAAAGCCGAAATTCTTCTAATTTTGGAGCAAAAATGAAGAAATTTTCCTCTTTTATGGCAAAAACTTATGCATTTCCTCTATTTTTGGGTAAAATGCAGAAATTCCCCGTATTTTGGAGCAAAATTACAGAAATTCCTTTAATTCTGGGGCAAAAAGGCAGAAATTCCCTATATGTTGGGGCAAAAAGACAGAAATTCTCCTTATTTTGTGGCAAAACTCAGAAATTCCCCTTATTTTGGGGCAGAATTCCAGAAATTTTTATTTATTTGGGGCAAAAATGCAGAAATTTCACTTATTTTGGGGCAAAATTGCAGAAATTTCACTTATTTCAGGGAAAAAAGGCAGAAATTTTCCTTATTTTGGGGCAAAAATGCAGAAATTCCCCTTATTTTGAGTTAAAAAGGCTGAAATTCCCTTTTTTTGGGGGCAAAAAGGCAGAAATTTTCCTTATTTTGGGGCAAAAAAACAAAAATTCTCCTTATTTTGTGGCAAAAATGCAGAAATTTCTTTTACTTTGGGGCAAAATTGCAGAAATTTCACCTATTTCAGGGCATAATTCAAAAATTCCTTTTATTTTAGAGCAAAAAGTCAGAAATCCGTATATTTTTGGGTAAAAACGCAGAAATTTCACTTATTTTGAGGTAAAAAGGCGGAAATTCCTCTTATTTTGGGGCAAAAATTAAGAAATTTCCCTTTTTTTGTGGCAAAAGGTATACATTCCCCATACTTTCGGGATAAAAAGCAGAAATTCCCCGTATTTTGAAGCAAAATTGCAGAAATTCTCTCAATTTTCGTGCAAAAATGCAGAAATTCTCATTATTTTGGGGCAAAAAACAGAAAAATCTTCTTTTTCGGGAGCAAACAGTCAGAAATTCCCCTTATTTGGGGGCAAAATTGCAGAAATTTTCTTTATTTTGGGGCAAAATTGCAGAAATTCACCTTATTTTTGGGTAAAATTGCAGAAATTTCACATATTTCAGGGCAAAAAGGCAGAAATTTTCCTTATTTTGGGGCAAAATTACAGAAATTTCACTTATTTCAGTGTAATAAGTCAGAAATTCTTCTTATTTTGGGGCAAAAAAGACAGAAATTCCCTTTGTTTTGGAGGAAATAGACAGAAATTCCACTTATTTAGAGGCAAAAAAGCCGAAATTCTTCTTATTTTGGAGCAAAAATGACGAAATTTTCTTCTTTTATGGCAAAAACTTATGCATTTCCTCTATTTTCGGGCAAAATGCAGAAATTCCCCGTATTTTGGAGCAAAATTACAGAAATACCTTTAATTCTGGGGCAAAAAGGCAGAAATTCCCTATATGTTTGGGCAAAAAGACAGAAATTCTCCTTATTTTGTGGCAAAACTCAGAAATTCCCCTTATTTTGGGGCAGAATTCCAGAAATTTCCCTTATTTTGGGGCAAAATTGCAGAAATTTCACTTATTTTGGGGCAAAATTGCAGAAATTTCACTTATTTCAGGGAAAAAAGGCAGAAATTTTCCTTATTTTGGGGCAAAAATGCAGAAATTCCCCTTATTTCGAGTTAAAAGGGCTGAAATTCCCATTATTTTGGGGCAAAAAGGCAGAAATTTCCCTTATTTTGGGGCAAAAAAACAAAAATTCTCCTTATTTTGTGGCAAAAATGCAGAAATTTCTTTTACTTTGGGGCAAAATTGCAGAAATTTCAGCTATTTCAGGGCATAATTCAAAAATTTCTTTTATTTTGGGGCAAAAAGTCAGAAATCTGTTTATTTTGGGGTAAAAAGGCAGAAATTTCACTTATTTTGAGGTAAAAAGGCAGAAATTCCTCTTATTTTGGGGCAAAAGTTAAGAAATTTCCCTTTTTTGTGGCAAAAGGTATACATTCCTTTTACTTTCAGGATAAAAAGCAGAAATTCATCGTATTTTGAAGCAAAATTGCAGAAATTCTCTCAATTTTGTGCAAAAAGAAAGAAATTCTCCTTATTTTGGGGCAAAAAACAGAAAATTCTCCTTTTTCGGGAGCAAACAGTCAGAAATTTCCCTTATTTTGGGGCAAAATTGCAGAAATTTCCTTTACATTGGGGCAAAATTGCAGAAATTTTTTTTATTTTGGGGCAAAGTTGCAGAAATTTCACTTATTTCAGGGTAATAAGTCAGAAATTCCCCTTATTTTGGGGCAAAAAAGACAGTAATTCCTTTTGTTTGGGTGAAAAAAGACAGAAATTCCACTTATTTAGAGGCAAAAAGGCAGAAATTCCCTTTATTTTAAAGCAAAAATGAAGAAATTTCCCTTTTTTTTAGCAAAAAGGTATGCATTCCTATTATTTTCGGGCAAAAAGGCAGAAATTCCCCGTATTTTAGAGCAAAATTGCAGAAATTCCCCTAATTGTTTGGCAAAAGGCAGAAATTCCCTTTATTTTGGAGCAAAAATGAAGAAGTTTCCCTTTTTATAGCAAAAAGGTATGCATTCCTATTATTTTCGGGCAAAAAGGCAGAAATTCCCTATATTTTAGAGCAAAATTGCAGAAATTCCCCTAATTGTGGTGCAAAAGGCAGAAATTCCCTTTATTTTGGAGCAAAAATGAAGAAATTTACCTTTTTATGGCAAAAATTTATGAATTCCCATTATTTATGGGCAAAAAGGCAGAAATTCCCCGTATTTTAGAGCAAAATTGCAGAAATTCCCCTAATTTTGGGGCAAAAGGCAGAAATTCCCTTTATTTTGGGGCAAAAAACAAAAATTCCTCTTATTTTGGGGCAAAATTCCATAAATTTCCTTTATTTTTGGGGCAAAATTGCAGGAATTTACCTTATTTTGGGGCAAAATTGCAGAAATTTCTCTTATTTGGGGCAAAATTAAAGAAATTTAACTTATTTTCAGATAAAAAGGCTGAAATTTTATTTATTTTGCGATAAAAAGAGAGAAATAATCCTTATTTTGGGGCAAAATTGCAGAAATTTCCCTTATTATGGGGAAAAATTGCAGAAATTTCCCTTATTTTAGGGCAAAATTGCAGAAATTTCACATATTTCAGAGAAAAAAATCAAAAATTTTTTTTTTTTTGGGGCAAAAAGAGAAATTCCCATTATTTTGGGGCAAAAAGGCAGAAATTCACCTTATTTTGGGGTAAAATTGCAGAAATTTCATATATTTCAGGGCAAAAAGGCAGAAATTTCCCTTATTTTGGGGCAAAATTTCAGAATTTTCACTTATTTCAGGGTAATAAGTCAGAAATTCCCCTAATTTTGGGGCAAAAGAGACAGAAATTCCCTTTGTTTTTGGGGAAAAAGACAGAAATTCCACTTATTTAGAGGCAAAAAGGCAGAAATTTCCCTTATTTTGGAGCAAAAATGAAAAAATTTTCCTTTTTATGGCAAAAAGGTATGCATTCCCATTATGTTCAGGCAAAAAGGTAGAAATTCCCCGTATTTTGGAGCAAAATTGCTGAAATTCCTCTAATTTTGGGGCAAAATGCAGAAATTCCCTTTATGCTGAGGCAAACATCAGAAATTCCCCTTATTTTGAGGCAAAATTCCAGGAAATTCATTTATTTTGGGGCAAAATTGCAGGAATTTACCTTATTTTGGGGCAAAATTGTAGAAATTTCTCTTATTTGGTGCAAAATTGCAGAAATTTCACTTATTTTCAGGTAAAAAGGCTGAAATTTCCTTAATTTTGGGGCAAAAAGAATGAAATTCCTCTTCTTTTGGGGCAAAATTGCAGAAATTTCCCTTATTATGGGGAAAAATTGCAGAAATTTGACTTATTTCAGAGAAAAAAATCAAAAATTTTTCTTTTTTTTTGGGCAAACAGGCAGAAATCTCCATTATTTTTGGGCAAAAAGGCAGAAATTGACCTTATTTTGGGGTAAAATTACAGAAATTTCACATATTTCAGGGCAAAAATGTAGAAATTTCCCTTATTTTGGGGCAAAATTGCAGAAATTTCACTTATTTCAGGGTAATAAGTCAGAAATTCCCCTTATGTTGGGGCAAAAAAAGAGAGAAATTCTTTTTGTTTTAAGGGAAAAAGACAGAAATTCCACTTATTTAGAGTTAAAAATGCAGAAATTCCCGTTATTTTAGAGCAAAAATGAAGAAATTTCCCTTTTTATGGCAAAAAAAGTATGCATTCCCATTATTTCGGGCAAAAAGGCAGAAATTCCCCGTATTTCGGAGCAAAATTGCAGAAATTCCCCTTATTTTAGGGCAAAAGGCAGAAATTCCTTTCATTTTGGGGCAAAAATCAGAAAATCCCCTTATTTGGGGGCAAAATTCCAGAAATTTCCATTATTTGGGGTAAAATTGCAGAAATATCACTTATTTTCAGATAAAAAGGCTGAAATTTCCTTTATTTTGGGGCAAATAGGGAGAAATTCCTCTTATTTTGTGGCAAAATTGCAGAATTTTCCCTTATGGAGAAAAATTGCAGAAATTTCCCTTCTTTTAGGGCAAAATTGCAGAAATTTCACTTATTTCCGAGAAAAAAAGCAAAAATTTTTCTTATTTTGGGACAAAAAGGCAGAAATTCCCATTATTTTAGGGCAAAAAGGCAGAAATTCACTTTATTTTGGGGTAAAATTGCAGAAATTTCACATATTTTAGGGCAAAAAGGCAGAAATGTCCCTTATTTTGGGGCAAAATTGCAGAAATTTCACTTATTTCAGGGTAATAAGTCAGAAATTCCTCTTATTTTGGGGGAAAAAGGACAGAAATTCCCTTTGTTTTGGGGGAAAAAGACAGAAATTCCACTTATTTAGAGGAAAAAAAGCCGAAATTCTTCTTATTTTGGAACAAAAATGAAGAAATTTTCCTCTTTTATGCCAAAAACTTATGCATTTCCTCTATTTTCTGGCAAAATGCAGAAATTCCCCGTATTTTGGAGCAAAATTGCAGAAATTCCTCTAATTCTGGGGCAAAAAGGCAGAAAATCCCTATATGTTGGGGCAAAAAGACAGAAATTCTCCTTATTTTGGGGCAAAACTCAGAATTTCCCCTTATTTTGGGGCAAAATTGCAGAAATTTTTCTTTTTTGGTGCAAAATTGCAGAAATTTCACTTATTTTCAGGTAAAAAGGCTGAAATTTCCTTAATTTTGGGGCAAAAAGAATGAAATTCCTCTTCTTTTGGGGCAAAATTGAAGAAATTTCCCTTATTATGGGGAAAAATTGCAGAAATTTCACTTATTTCAGAGAAAAAAATCAAAAATTTTTCTTTTTTTGGGCAAAAAGGCAGAAATTTCCATTATTTTGGGGCAAAAAGGCAGAAATTGACCTTATTTTGGGGTAAAATTGCAGAAATTTCACATATTTCAGGGCAAAAAGGTAGAAATTTCCCTTTATTTTGGGGCAAAATTGCAGAAATTTCACTTATTTCAGGGTAATAAGTCAGAAATTCCCCTTATTTTTGGGCAAAAAAGACAGAAATTCCTTTTGTTTTGAGGAAAAAAGACAGAAATTCCACTTATTTAGAGTTAAAAATGCAGAAATTCCCGTTATTTTGGAGCAAAAATGAAGAAATTTCCCTTTTTATGGCAAAAAAGTATGCATTCTCATTATTTTCGGGCAAAAAGGCAGAAATTCCCCGTATTTTGGAGCAAAATTGCACAAATTCCGCTTATTTTAGAGTAAAAGGCAGAAATTCCTTTTATTTTGGGGGAAAAAATCAGAAAATCCCCTTATTTTGGGGCAAAATTCCAGAAATTTCCATTATTTGGGGTAAAATTGCAGAAATTTCACTTATTTTCAGATAAAAAGGCTGAAATTTCCTTTATTTTGTGGCAAATAGGGAGAAATTCCTCTTATTTTGGGGCAAAATTGCAGAATTTTCCCTTATGGGGAAAAATTGCAGAAATTTCCCTTCTTTTATGGCAAAATTGCAGAAATTTAACTTATTTCCGAGAAAGAAAGCAAAAATTTTTCTTATTTTGGAACAAAAAGGCAGAAATTCCCATTATTTTGGGGCAAAAAGGCAGAAATTCACTTTATTTTGGGGTAAAATTGCAGAAATTTCACATATTTTAGGGCAAAAAGGCAGAAATTTGCCTTATTTTGGGGCAAAATTGCAGAAATTTCACTTATTTCAGGGTAATAAGTCAGAAATTCCCCTTATTTTGGGGCAAAAAAGACAGAAATTCCCTTTGTTTTGGGGGAAAAAGACAGAAATTCCACTTATTTAGAGGCAAAAAAGCCGAAATTCTTCTTATTTTGGAGCAAAAATGAAGAAATTTTCCTCTTATATGCCAAAAACTTATGCATTTCCTCTATTTTCTTGCAAAATGCAGAAATTTTCCGTATTTTGGAGCAAAATTGCAGAAATTCCTCTAATTCTGGGGCAAAAAGGCAGAAAATCCCTATATGTTGGGGCAAAAAGACAGAAATTCTCCTTATTTTGGGGCAAAACTCAGAATTTCCCCTTATTTTGGGGCAAAATTCCAGAAATTTCCCTTATTTTGGGGCAAATTTGCAGAAATTTCACTTATTTTGGTGCAAAATTGCAGAAATTTCACTTATTTCAGGGAAAAACGCAGAAATTTTCCTTATTTTGGGGCAAAAATGCAGAAATTCCCCTTATTTTGAGGTAAAAAGGATGAAGTTCCCCTTATTTGGGGGCAAAAAGGCAGAAATTTCCCTTATTTGGGGGCAAAAAAACAGAAATTCTTATTTTGTGGCTAAAATGCAGAAATTTCTTTTCTTTTGGGGCAAAATTGCAGAAATTTCACTTATTTCAGGGCATAATTAAAAAATTCCTTTTATTTTGGGGCAAGAAGACAGAAATTCCGTTTATTTTTTGGGTAAAAAGGCAGAAATTTCACTTATTTTGAGGTAAAAAGGCAGAAATTTCTCTTATTTTGGGGCAAAAATGAAGAAATTTCCCTTTTTTTGTGGCAAAGGGTATACATTCCCCTTACTTTCGGGATGAAAAGCAGAAATTCCCCATATTTTGAATCAAAATTGCAGAAATTCTCTCAATTTTCGTGCAAAAAGGGAGAAATTCTCCTTATTTTGGGGCAAAAAGACAGATAATCTCCTTTTTCTGGAGCAAACAGTCAGAAATTCCCCTTATTTTAAGGCAAAATTGCAGAAATTTCCTTTACATCGGGGCAAAATTGAAAAAATTTCCCTTATTTTGGGGCAAAGATGCAGAAATTTCACTTATTGCAGGGGAATATGTCAAAAATTCCCCTTAATTTGGGGCAAAAAAGACAGAAATTTCCTTTGTTTTGGGGGCAAAAGACAGAAATTCCACTTATTAAGAGGCAAAAAGGCAGAAATTCCCTTTATTTTGAAGCAAAAATTAAAAAATTTCCCTTATTATGGCAAAAAGATATGCATTCCCATTATTTTTGGGCAAAAAGGCAGAAATTCCCCGTATTTTGGAGCAAAATTGCAGAAATTCCTTTAATTTTGGGGCAAAAGGCAGAAATTCCCTTTATTTTGGGGCAAAAATCAGAAATTCCCCTTATTTTGGGGCAAAATTTCAGAAATTTCCTGTATTTTTGAGACAAAATTGCAGGAATTTACCTTATTTTGGGGCAAAATTGCAGAAATTTTACTAATTTTCAGGTAAAAAGGCTGAAATTTCCTTTATTTTGGGGCAAAAAGGGAGAAATTCCTTTTATTTTAAGGCAAAATTACAGAAATTTCCCTTATGTTGGGAAAAATTGCAGAAATTTCCTTTATTTTAGGGCAAAATTGCAGAAATTTCACTTATTTCAGAGAAAAAAAACAAAAATTTTTCTTATTTTGGGGCAAAAAGGCAGAAATTCACATTATTTTGGGCAAAAAGTCAGAAATTCACCTTATTTTAGGGTAAAATTGCAGAAATTTCACATATTTCAGGGCAAAAAGGCAGAAATTTCTGTGATTTTGGGGCAAAATTGCAGAAATTTCACTTATTTTAGGGTAATAAGTCAAAAATTCCCCTTATTTTCGGGCAAAAAAGACAGAAATTCCCTTTGTTTTGGGGGAAAAAGACAGAAATTCCACTTATTTAGAGGCAAAAAAGCCGAAATTCTTCTTATTTTGGAGCAAAAATGAAGAAATTTTCCTCTTTTATGAAAAAAACTTATGCATTTCCTCTATTTTCTGGCAAAATGCAGAAATTCCCTGTATTTTGGAGCAAAATTGCAGAAATTCCTCTAATTCTCGGGCAAAAGGGCAGAAATTCCCTATATGTTGGGGCAAAAAGACAGAAATTCTCCTTATTTTGGGGCAAAACTCAGAATTTCCCCCTTTTGGGGGCAAAATTCCAGAAATTTCCCTTATTTTGGGGCAAAATTGCAGAAATTTCACTTATTTTGGGGCAAAATTGCAGAAATTTCACTTATTTCAGGGTAATAAGTCAGAAATTTTCCTTATTTTGGGGCAAATATGCAGAAATTCCCCTTATTTTGAGGTAAAAAGGCTGAAGTTCCCCTTATTTGGGGGCAAAAAGGCAGAAATTTCCCTTATTTGGGGGCAAAAAAACAGAAATTCTCCTTATTTTGTGGCAAAAATGCAGAAATTTCTTTTGTTTTGGGGCAAAATTGCAGAAATTTCACTTATTTCAGGGCATAATTAAAAAATTCCTTTTATTTTGGGGCAAGAAGACAGAAATTCCGTTTATTTTTTGGGTAAAAAGGCAGAAATTTCACTTATTTTGAGGTAAAAAGGCAGAAATTCCTCTTATTTTGGGGCAAAAATGAAGATATTTCCCTTTTTTGTGGCAAAAGGTATACATTCCCCTTACTTTCGGGATAAAAAGCAGAAATTCCCCGTATTTTGAAGCAAAATTGCAGAAATTCTCTCAATTTTCGTGCAAAAAGGCAGAAAATCTCCTTATTTTGGGGCAAAAAGACAGAAAATCTCCTTTTTGGGGAGCAAACAGTCAGAAATTCCCCTTATTTTGGGGCAAAATTGCAGAAATTTCCTTTACATCAGGGCAAAATTGAAAAAATTTCCCTTATTCGGGGCAAAGTTGCAGAAATTTCACTTATTGCAGGGGAATATGTCAAAAATTCCCCTTATTTTGGGGCAAAAAAGACAGAAATTTCCTTTGTTTTGGGGGCAAAAGATAGAAATTCCACTTATTAAGAGGCAAAAAGGCAGAAATTCCCTTTATTTTGGAGTAAAAATAAAAAAATTTCCCTTTTTATGGCAAAAAGGTATGCATTCCCATTATTTTCGGGCAAAAAGGCAGAAATTCCCCGTATTTTGGAGCAAAATTGCAGAAATTCCTTTAATTTTGGGGCAAAAGGCAGAAATTCCCTTTATTTTGGGGTAAAAATCAGAAATTCCCCTTATTTTGGGGCAAAATTTCAGAAATTTCCTTTATTTTTGAGACAAAATTGCTGGAATTTACATTATTTTGGGGCAAAATTGCAGAAATTTTACTAATTTTCAGGTAAAAAGGCTGAAATTTCCTTTATTTTGGGGCAAAAAGGGAGAAATTCCTTTTATTTTAAGGCAAAATTACAGAAATTTCCCTTATGTTGGGAAAAATTGCAGAAATTTCCTTTATTTTAGGGCAAAATTGCAGAAATTTCACTTATTTCAGTGAAAAAAACCAATAATTTTTCTTATTTTGGGGCAAAAAGGCAGAAATTCACATTATTTTTGGCAAAAAGTCAGAAATTCACCTTATTTTAGGGTAAAATTGCAGAAATTTCACATATTTCAGGGCAAAAAGGCAGAAATTTCCGTTATTTTGGGGCAAAATAGCAGGAATTTCACTTATTTCAGGGTAATAAGTCAAAAATTCCCCTTATTTTCGGGCAAAAAAGACAGAAATTCCCTTTGTTTTTGGGGAAAAAGACAGAAATTCCACTTATTAAGAGGCAAAAAAGCAGAAATTCTTCTTATTTTGGAGCAAAAATGAAGAAATTTTCCTTGTTCATTTTAAAAAATTATGCATTCCCCTTATTTTCGGGCAAAAAGGCAGAAATTCCCTGTATTTTGGAGCAAAATTGCAGAAATTCCCCTAATTGTAGGGCAAAAATGCAGAATTTCCCTATATGTTGGGGCAAAAAGACAGAAATTCTCCTTATTTTGGGGCAAAACTCAGAAATTCCCCTTATTTTGGGGCAAAATTCCAGAAATTTCCCTTATTCTGGGGCAAAATTGCAGAAATTTCACGTATTGTGGAGCAAAATTGCAGAAATTTTACTTATTTCAGGGAAAAAAGCAGAAATTTTCCTTATTTTGAGGCAAAAATGGCAGAAATTTCTTTTATTTTGAGGTAAAAAGGCTGAAATTCCCTTTATTTGTAGGAAAAGAGGCAGAAATTTACCTTATATTGGGGCAAAATTGCAGAAATTTCACTTATTTCAGGGTAATAATTAAGAAATTCCCCTTATTTTGGGGCAAAAAAGACAGAAATTCCCTTTGTTTTGGAGGAAAAAGACAGAAATTCCACTTATTCAGAGGCAAAAAGGCAGAAATTCCCCTTATTTTAGAGCAAAAATGAAGAAATTTACCTTTTTATGGCAAAAAGGTATGCATTCCCCTTACTTTCAGGATAAAAAGCAGAAATTCCCCGTATTTTGAAGCAAAATTGCAGAAATTCTCATAATTTTCGGGCAAAAAGGCAGAAATTCTCCTTATTTTGGGGCAAAAACAGAAAATCTCTTTTTTTGGGAACAAACAGTCAGAAATTCCCTTTATTTTGGGGCAAGATTGCAGAAATTTCCTTTACATTGGGGCAAAATTGCAGAAATTTCCCTTATTTTGGGGCAAAATTGCAGAAATTTCACTTATTTCAGGGTAATAAGTCAGAAATTCCTTTTATTTTGGAGCAAAAAAAAAAAAGAAATTCCATTTGTTTTGGGGGAAAAAGACTGAAATTCCACTTAATTATAGGCAAAAAGGCAGAAATTCCCCATATTTTGGAGCAAAAATGAAGAAATTTCCCTTTTTATGGCAAAAAGTTATGCATTCCCATTATTTTCGGGCAAAAAGGCAGAAATTCCCCGTATTTTGGAGCAAAATTGCAGAAATTCCCCTAATTTTGGGGCAAAAGGCAGAAATTCCCTTTATTTTGGGGCAAAAATCAGAAATTCCTTTTATTTTGGGTCAAAATTCAGAAATTTTTTTATTTTGGGGCAAAATTGCAGGAATTTACCTTATTTTGGGGCAAAATTGAAGAAATTTCCCTTATTTGGGGCAAAATTGCAGAAATTTCACTTATTTTCAGATAAAAAGGCTGAAATTTCCTTTATTTTGGGGCAAAAAGATAGAAATTCCACTTATTTTGGGGCAAACTTGCAGAAATTTCCTTTATTATGGGGAAAAATTGCAGAAATTTCCCTTATTTTAGGGCAAAATTGCAGAAATTTCACATACTTCAGAGAAAAAAAGCCAAAGTTTTTCTTATTTTGGGACAAAAAGGCAGAAATTCCCATTATTTTGGGGCAAAAAGGCAGAAATTCACCTTATTTAGGTGTAAAATTGCAGAAATTTCACATATTTCAGGGCAAAAAGGAAGAAATTATCTGTATTTTGGCAAAATTGCAGAAATTCCCCTAGTTATGGGGCAAAAAGACAGAAATTCCCTATATGATGAGGCAAAAAGACAGAAATTCTCTTTATTTTGGGGCAAAACTTAGAAATTCTACTTATTTTGGGGCATAATTCCAGAAATTTCGCTTATTTGTGGGCAAAATTGCAGAAATTTCACTTATTTTGGGGCAAAATTGAATTAATTTCACTTATTTCAGAGAAAAAAGGCAGAAATTTTCCTTATTTTGGGGCAAAAAGTCAGAAATCCCTAATATTTTGTGGCAAAAATGCAGAAATTCCCCTTATTTTGAGGTAAAAAGGCTGAAATTCCCCTTATTTGGGGGCAAAGAGGCAGAAATTTCCCTAATTTTGGGGCAAAATTGAAGAAATTTCACGTATTTCAGGGTAATAATTCAGAAATTCCCCTTATTTTGGGGCAAAAAAGACAGAAATTCCCTTTGTTTTGGGGGAAAAAGACAGAAATTCCACTTATTTAGAGGCAAAAGCAGAAATTTTCCTTATTTTTGAGCAAAAATGAAGAAATTTTACTTTTTATGGCAAAAAGGTATGCATTCCTATTATTTTCGGGATAAAAAGCAGAAATTCCCCGTATTTTGAAGTAAAATTGCAGAAATTCTCATAATTTTCAGGCAAAAAAGCAGAAATTCTCCTTATGTTGGGGCAAAAAGACTGAAAATCTCCTTTTTTCGGGAGAAAACAGTCAGAAATTCCTCTTATTTTGGGGCAAAATTGCAGAAAGTTCCTGTACATTTGAGCAAAATTGCAGAAATTTCCCTTATTTTGGGGCAAAATTGCAGAAATTTCACTTACTTCAGGGTAATAAGTCAGAAATTTCCCTTATTTTGGGGCAAAAAAGACAGAAATTCTCTTTGTTTTGGTTGAAAAAGACAGAAATTCCACTTATTTAGATGCAAAAAGGCAGAAATTCCTTATATTTTGGAGCAAAAATGAAGAAATTTCCCTTTTTATGGCAAAAAGGTATGCATTCCCATTAT
This sequence comes from Micromys minutus, assembly GCF_963924665.1. NCBI lineage: Eukaryota > Metazoa > Chordata > Mammalia > Rodentia > Muridae > Micromys > Micromys minutus. Next base: position 2,548,433 of record NW_027667262.1, read on the forward strand.
TTTCGTGCAAAAAGGCAGAAATTCCCCGTATTTTGGAGCAAAATTGCAGAAATTCCCTTAATTTTGGGGCAAAAGGAAGAAATTCCCTTTATTTTGGGGCAAAATTGCAGAAATTTCCCTTATTTGTGGCAAAATTTCAGAAATTTCACTTATTTTCAGGTAAAAAGTCTGAAATTTCCTTTGTTTTGGTGCAAAAAGGAAGAAATTCCCCTTATATTTTGGCAAAATTGCAGAAATCTCCCTTATTATGGGAAAAAATTGCAAAAATTTCCCTTATTTTAGGGCAAAATTGTAGAAATTTCACTTATTTCAGAGAAAAAAACAAAAATTTTTCTTATTTTGGGGCAAAAAGGCAGAAATTCACATTATTTTGGGCCAAAAAAGCAGAAATTCACCTTATTTAGGGGTAAAATTGCAGAAATTTCACATATTTCAGGGCAAAAAGGCAGAAAATACCCGTATTTTGGAGCAAAATTGCAGAAATTCCCCTAATTGTTGTGCAAAAAGGCAGAAATTCCCTATATGTTGGGGCAAAAAGACAGAAATTCTCCTTATTTTGGGGCAAAACTCAGAAATTCCAAATATTTTGGGGCAAAATTGCAGAAATTTCACTTACTTCAGAGAAAAAAGGCAGAAATTTTTCTTATTTTGGGGCAAAAAAGCAGAAATTCCTAATATTTTGTGGCAAAAATGCAGAAATTCCCCTTATTTTGAGGTAAAAAGGGTGAAATTCCCCTTATTTGTGGGCAAAAAGGCAAAAATTTTCCTTATTTTGGGGCAAAATTGCAGAAATTTCACTTATTTCAGGGTAATAAGTCAGAAATTCTTCTAGTTTTGGGGCAAAAAAGACAGAAAATCCCTTTGTTTTTGGGGAAAAAGACAGAAATTCCACTTATTTAGAGGCAAAAAAGCAGAAATTCCCCTTATTTTGAAGCAAAAATGAAGAAATTTCCCTTTTTTAAGGCAAAAAGGAATGCATTCTTCTTATTTTCGGGCAAAAAGGCAGAAATTCCCCGTATTTTGGAGCAAAATTGCAAAAATTCCCCTAATTGTGGGACAAAAATTCAGAAATTCCCTATATGTTGGGGCAAAAAGACAGAAATTCTCCCTATTTTGGGGAAAAACTCAGAAATTCCACTTATTTTGGAGCAAAATTCCAGAAATTTCCCTTATTCTGGGGCAAAATTGCAGAAATTTCACTTATTTTGGGCAAAATTGCAGAAATTTCACTTATTTCAGGGGAAAAAAAATTTGTTATTTTGGGGCAAAAAGGAAGAAATTCCCCTGATTTTGAGGTAAAAAGGCTGAAATTCCTTTTATTTGGAGGCAAAAAGGCAAAAATATCTGTTATTTTGGGGCAAAATTGCAGAAATTTCACTTATTTCTGGGTAATAAGTCAGAAATTCCCCTTAATTTGGGGCAAAAAAGATAGAAATTCCCTTTGTTTTTGGGGAAAAAGACAGAAATTCCACTTATTTAGAGGTAAAAAGGCAGAAATTCCTTTTATTTTGGAGCAACAAGGAAGAAATTTCCCTTTTTATGGCAAAAGGGTATGCATTTCCATTATTTTTGGGCATAAAGGCAGAAATTCCCCGTATTTTGAAGCAAAATTGCAGAAATTCTCCTAAATTTGGGGCAAAAGGCAGAAATTCCCTTTATTTTGGGACAAAAATCATAAATTCCCCTTATTTTGGGGCAAAATTCAAGAAATTTCCTTTGTTTTGGGGCAAAATTGCAAGAATTTATCTTATTTTAGGGCAAAATTTCAGAAATTTTTCTTATTTGGTGCAAAATTGCAGAAATTTCACTTATTTTCAGGTAAAAAGGCTGAAATTTCCTTTATTTTGTGGAAAAAAGGGAGAAATTCCTCTAATTTTGGGGCAAAATTGCAGAAATTTCCCTTATTATTGGGAAAAATTTCAGAAATTTTCCTTATTTTAGGGCAAAATTGCAGAAATTTCACTTATTTTAAGGTAAAAAGGCTGAAATTTCCTTTATTTTGTGGCAAAAAGGGAGAAATTCCTCTAATTTTGGGGCAAAATTGCAGAAATTTCCCTTATTATTGGGAAAAATTTCAGAAATTTTCCTTATTTTAGGGCAAAATTGCAGAAATTTCACTTATTTCAGAGAAAAAAAGCAAAAATTTTTCTTATTTTGGGGCAAAAAGGCAGAAATTCACATTATTTTGGGGCAAAAAGGCAGAAATTCACATTATTTTGGGGTAAAATTGCAGAAATTTCACTTATTTTGGGGCAAAATTGCAGAAATTTTACTTATTTCGGGTAAAAAAGGCAGAAATTTTCCTTATTTTGAGGCAAAAAAGGCAAAAATTTCCCTTATTTTGAGGTAAATAGGCTGAAATTCCCTTTATTTGGGGGAAAAGAGGCAGAAATTTCCCTTATTTTGGGGCAAAATTGCAGAAATTTCACTTATTTCAGGGTAATTCGTCAGAAATTCCACTTATATTGAGGCAAAAAAGACAGAAATTCTCGTTGTTTTTGGGGAAAATGACAGAAATTCTACTTATTGAGAAGCAAAAAGGCAGAAATTCCCCTTAGTTTGGAGCAAAAATGCAGAAATTTCTTTTTTTTTATGGCAAAAAGTTATGCATTCCCCTTATTTTTGGGCAAAAAGGCAGAAATTCCCCGTATTTTGGAGCAAAATTGCAGAAATTCCCATAATTGTGGTGCAAAAAGGCAGAAATTCCCTATATGTTGGGGCAAAAAGACAGAAAATGTCCTTATTTTGGAGCAAAACTCAGAAATTCCACTTATTTTGGGGCAAAATTGCAGAAATTTCACTTATTTCAGAGAAAAAAGGCAGAAATTTTTCTTATTTTGGGGCAAAAAAGCAGAAATTCCTAATATTTTGTGGCAAAAATGCAGAAATTCCCCTTATTTTGAGGTAAAAAGGGTGAAATTCCCCTTATTTGTGGGCAAAAAGGCAAAAATTTTCCTTATTTTGGGGCAAAATTGCAGAAATTTCACTTATTTCAGGGTAATAAGTCAGAAATTCTTCTTGTTTTGGGGCAAAAAAGACAGAAAATCCCTTTGTTTTTGGGGAAAAAGACAGAAATTCCACTTATTTAGAGGCAAAAAAGCAGAAATTCCCCTTATTTTGAAGCAAAAATGAAGAAATTTCTCTTTTTTAAGGCAAAAAGGAATGCATTCTTCTTATTTTCGGGCAAAAAGGCAGAAATTCCCCGTATTTTGGAGCAAAATTGCAAAAATTCCCCTAATTGTGGGGCAAAAATGCAGAAATTCCCTATATGTTGGGGCAAAAAGACAGAAATTCTCCCTATTTTGGGGAAAAACTCAGAAATTCCACTTATTTTGGAGCAAAATTCCAAAAATTTCCCTTATTCTGGGGCAAAATTGCAGAAATTTCACTTATTTTGGGCAAAATTGCAGAAATTTCACTTATTTCAGGGGAAAAAAAATTTGTTATTTTGGGGCAAATAGGCAGAAATTCCCCTGATTTTGAGGTAAAAAGGCTGAAATTCCTTTTATTTGGGGGCAAAAAGGCAAAAATATCCCTTATTTTGGGGCAAAATTGCAGAAATTTCACTTATTTCAGGGTAATAAGTCAGAAATTCCCCTTAATTTGGGGCAAAAAAGATAGAAATTCCCTTTGTTTTTGGGGAAAAAGACAGAAATTCCACTTATTTAGAGGCAAAAATGCAGAAATTCCTTTTATTTTGGAGCAACAAGGAAGAAATTTCCCTTTTTATGGCAAAACAATATGCATTTCCATTATTTTTGGGCATAAAGGCAGAAATTCCCCGTATTTTGAAGCAAAATTGCAGAAATTCTCCTAAATTTGGGGCAAAAGGCAGAAATTCCCTTTATTTTGGGACAAAAATCATAAATTCCCCTTATTTTAAGGCAAAATTCAAGAAATTTCCTTTGTTTTGGAGCAAAATTGCAGGAATTTATCTTATTTTAGGGCAAAATTTCAGAAATTTTTCTTATTTGGTGCAAAATTGCAGAAATTTCACTTATTTTCAGGTAAAAAGGCTGAAATTTCCTTTATTTTGTGGCGAAAAGGGAGAAATTCCTCTATTTTTGGGGCAAAATTGCAGAAATTTCCCTTATTATTGGGAAAAATTTCAGAAATTTTCCTTATTTTAGGGCAAAATTGCAGAAATTTCACTTATTTCAGAGAAAAAAAGCAAAAATTTTTCTTATTTTGGGGCAAAAAGGCAGAAATTCACATTATTTTAGGGCAAAAAGGCAGAAATTCACATTATTTTGGGGTAAAATTGCAGAAATTTCACTTATTTTGGGGCAAAATTGCAGAAATTTTACTTATTTCGGGTAAAAAAGGCAGAAATTTTTCTTATTTTGAGGCAAAAAAGGCAAAAATTTCCCTTATTTTGAGGTAAAAAGGCTGAAATTCCCTTTATTTGGGGGGAAAAGAGGCAGAAATTTCCCTTATTTTGGGGCAAAATTGCAGAAATTTCACTTATTTCAGGGTAATTCGTCAGAAATTCCACTTATATTGAGGCAAAAAAGACAGAAATTCTCTTTGTTTTGGGGGAAAATGACAGAAATTCTACTTATTGAGAAGCAAAAAGGCAGAAATTCCTCTTAGTTTGGAGCAAAAATGAAGAAATTTCTTTTTTGTATGGCAAAAAGTTATGCATTCCCCTTATTTTTGGGCAAAAATGCAGAAATTCCCCATATTTTGGAGCAAAATTGCAGAAATTCCCATAATTGTGGTGCAAAAAGGCAGAAATTCCCTATATGTTGGGGCAAAAAGACAGAAAATGTCCTTATTTTGGAGCAAAACTCAGAAATTCCACTTATTTTGGGGCAAAATTGCAGAAATTTCACTTATTTCAGGGAAAAAAGGCAGAAATTTTCTTTATTTTGGGGCAAAAAAGCAGAAATTCCTAATATTTTGTGGCAAAAATGCAGAAATTCCCTTTATTTTGAGGTAAAAAGGCTGAAATTCCCCTTATTTGTTGGCAAAAAGGCAAAAATTTCCCTTAATTTGGGGCAATATTGCAGAAATTTCACTTTTTTCAGGGTAATAAGTCAGAAATTTTTCTTATTTTGGCGCAAAAAAGACAGAAAATCCCTTTGTTTTGGGAGAAGAAAACAGAAATTCCACTTATTTAGAGGCAAAAAGCAGAAATTCCCCTTATTTTGAAGCAAAAATGAAGAAATTTCCCTTTTTTAAGGCAAAAAGGTATGCATTCTTCTAATTTTCGTGCAAAAAGGCAGAAATTCCCCGTATTTTGGAGCAAAATTGGAAAAATTCCCCTAATTGTGGGGCAAAAATGCAGAAATTCCCTATATGTTTGGGCAAAAAGACAGAAATTCTCCTTATTTTGGGGCAAAACTCAGAAATTCCACTTATTTTGGGGCAAAATTCCAGAAATTTCACTTATTCTGGGGCAAAATTGCAGAAATTTCACTTATTTTGGGCAAAATTGCAGAAATTTCTCTTATTTCATGGAAAAAAAGAAATTTTGTTATTTTGGGGCAAAAAGGCAGAAATTCCCCTTATTTTGAGGTAAAAAGGCTGAAATTCCCCTTATTTGGGGGCAAAAAGGCAGAAATATCCCTTATTTTGGGGCAAAATTGCAGAAATTTCACTTATTTCAGGGTAATAAGTCAGAAATTCCCCTCATTTTGGGGCAAAAAAGAAAGAAATTCCCTTTGTTTTGGGGGAAAAAGAAAGAAATTCCACTTATTTAGAGGCAAAAAGGCAGAAATTCCCCTTATTTTGGAGCAAAAATGAAGAAATTTCCCTTTTTATGGCAAAAAGGTATGCATTCCCATTATTTTCAGGCAAAAAGGCAGAAATTCCCCGTATTTTGGAGCAAAATTACAGAAATTGCCCTAAGTTTGGGGCAAAAGGCAGAAATTCCCTATATTTTGGGGCAAAAATCAGAAATTCCCCTTATTTTGGGGCAAAATTCCAGAAATATCCTTTATTTTGGGGCAAAATTGCAAAAATTTTTCTTATTTGGGGCAAAATTGCAGAAATTTCACTTATTTTCAGGTAAAAAGTCTGAAATTTCCTTTATTTTGGGGCAAAAAGGGAGAAATTCCCCTTATTTTGGGGCAAAATTGCAGAAATTTCCGATATTATTGGGAAAAATTGCAGAAATTTTCTTTATTTTAGGGCAAAATTGCAGAAATTTCACTTATTTCATAGAAAAAAAGCAAAACTTTTTCTTATTTTGGGGCAAAATGCAGAAATTCCCATTAATTTGTGGCAAAAAGGCAGAAATTCACCTTATTTTGGGGTAAAATTGCAGAAATTTCACATATTTCAGAACAAAAAGGCAGAAATTTCCCTTATTTTGGGGCAAAATTGCAGAAATTTCACTTATTTCAGTGTAGTAAGTCAGAAATTCCCCTTATTTTGAGGCGAAAAAGACAGAAATTCCCTTTGTTTTGAGGCAAAAAGACAGAAATTCCACTTATTTAGAGGCAAAAAGGCAGAAATTCCCCTTATTTTAGAGCAAAAATTAATTAATTTCCCTTTTTATGGCAAAAAGTTACGCATTCCCATTATTTTCGGGCAAAAAGGCAGAAATTCCCTGTATTTTGGAGCAAAATTGCAGAAATTCCCCTAATTTTGGGGCAAAAGGCAGAAATTCCCTTTATTTTGAGGCAAAAATCAGAAATTCCCCTTATTTTGGGGCAAAATTCCAGAAATTTCCTTTATTTTGGGGCAAAATTGCAGGAATTTACATTATTTTGGGGCAAAATTGCGGAAATTTCCCTCATTTGGGTCAAAATTTCAGAAATTTCACTTATTTTAAGGTAAAAAGTCTGAAATTTCCTTTGTTTTGGGGCAAAAAGGAAGAAATTCCCTTTATTTTGGGCAAAATTGCAGAAATCTCCCTTATTATGGAAAAAAATTGCAAAAATTTCTCTTATTTTAGGGCAAAATTGCAGAAATTTCATTTTTTTTGAGAAAAAAAGCAAAAATTTTTCTTATTTTGGGGCAAAAAGGCAGAATTTCCCATTATTTTGGGGCAAAAAAGCAGAAATTCACCTTATTTAGGTGTAAAATTGCAGAAATTTCACATATTTCATGGCAAAAAGGCAGAATTCCCCGTATTTTGGAGCAAAATTGCAGAAATTCCCCTAATTTTGGGCTAAAAAGGCAGAAAATCCCTATATGTTGGGGCAAAAAGACAGAAATTTTCCTTATTTTGGGGCAAAACTTAGAAATTCCACTTATTTTGGGGCAAAATTTCAGAAATTTCCCTTATTTTGGGGCAAAATTGCAGAAATTTCATTTATTTTGAGGCAAAATTGCAGAAATTTCACTTATTTCAAGGAAAAAAGGCAGAAATTTTCCTTATTTTGCGGCAAAAAGTCAGAAATTCCTAATATTTTGTGGCAAAAATGCAGAAATTCCCCTTATTTTGAGGTAAAAAGGCTGAAATTCCCCTTATTTCAGGGCAAAAAGGCAGAAATTTCCCTTATTTTGGGGCAAAATTGCAGAAATTTCACTTATTTTAGGGTAATAAATCAGAAATTCCCCTTATTTTGGGGCAAAAAAGACAGAAATTCTCTTTGTTTTGGGGGAAAATGACAGAAATTCTACTTATTGAGAAGCAAAAAGGCAGAAATTCCCCTTAGTTTGGAGCAAAAATGAAGAAATTTCCCTTTTTTATGGCAAAAAGTTATGGATTCCCATTATTTTTGGGCAAAAAGGCAGAAATTCCCTGTATTTTGGAGCAAAATTGCAGAAATTCCGATAATTGTGGTGCAAAAATGCAGAAAATCCCTATATGTTGGGGCAAAAAGACAGAAATTTTCCTTATTTTGGGGCAAAACTTAGAAATTCCACTTATTTTGGGGCAAAATTTCAGAAATTTCCCTTATTTTGGGGCAAAATTGCAGAAATTTCACTTATTTTGAGGCAAAATTGCAGAAATTTCACTTATTTCAAGGAAAAAAGGCAGAAATTTTCCTTATTTTGCGGCAAAAAGTCAGAAATTCCTAATATTTTGTGGCAAAAATGCAGAAATTCCCCTTATTTTGAGGTAAAAAGGCTGAAATTCCCCTTATTTCAGGGCAAAAAGGCAGAAATTTCCCTTATTTTGGGGCAAAATTGCAGAAATTTCACTTATTTTAGGGTAATAAATCAGAAATTCCCCTTATTTTGGGGCAAAAAAGACAGAAATTCTCTTTGTTTTGGGGGAAAATGACAGAAATTCTACTTATTGAGAAGCAAAAAGGCAGAAATTCCCCTTAGTTTGGAGCAAAAATGAAGAAATTTCCCTTTTTTATGGCAAAAAGTTATGGATTCCCATTATTTTTGGGCAAAAAGGCAGAAATTCCCTGTATTTTGGAGCAAAATTGCAGAAATTCCGATAATTGTGGTGCAAAAAGGCAGAAATTCCCTATATGTTGGGGCAAAAAGACAGAAAATGTCCTTATTTTAGAGCAAAACTCAGAAATTCCACTTATTTTGGGGCAAAATTGCCGAAATTTCACTTATTTCAGGGAAAAAAGGCAGAAATTTTCTTTATTTTGGGGCAAAAAAGCAGAAATTCCTAATATTTTGTGGCAAAAATGCAGAAATTCCCTTTATTTTGAGGTAAAAAGGCTGAAATTCCCCTTATTTGTTGGCAAAAAGGCAAAAATTTCCCTTAATTTGGGGCAATATTGCAGAAATTTCACTTTTTTCAGGGTAATAAGTCAGAAATTTTTCTTATTTTGGCGCAAAAAAGACAGAAAATCCCTTTGTTTTGGGAGAAGAAAACAGAAATTCCACTTATTTAGAGGCAAAAAGCAGAAATTCCCCTTATTTTGAAGCAAAAATGAAGAAATTTCCCTTTTTTAAGGCAAAAAGGTATGCATTCTTCTAATTTTCGTGCAAAAAGGCAGAAATTCCCCGTATTTTGGAGCAAAATTGGAAAAATTCTCCTAATTGTGGGGCAAAAATGCAGAAATTCCCTATATGTTTGGGCAAAAAGACAGAAATTCTCCTTATTTTGGGGCAAAACTCAGAAATTCCACTTATTTTGGGGCAAAATTCCAGAAATTTCACTTATTTTGGGGCAAAATTGCAGAAATTTCACTTATTTTGGGCAAAATTGCAGAAATTTCTCTTATTTCATGGAAAAAAAGAAATTTTGTTATTTTGGGGCAAAAAGGCAGAAATTCCCCTTATTTTGAGGTAAAAAGGCTGAAATTCCCCTTATTTGGGGGCAAAAAGGCAGAAATATCCCTTATTTTGGGGCAAAATTGCAGAAATTTCACTTATTTCAGGGTAATAAGTCAGAAATTCCCCTCATTTTGGGGCAAAAAAGAAAGAAATTCCCTTTGTTTTGGGGGAAAAAGAAAGAAATTCCACTTATTTAGAGGCAAAAAGGCAGAAATTCCCCTTATTTTGGAGCAAAAATGAAGAAATTTCCCTTTTTATGGCAAAAAGGTATGCATTCCCATTATTTTCAGGCAAAAAGGCAGAAATTCCCCGTATTTTGGAGCAAAATTAGAGAAATTGCCCTAAGTTTGGGGCAAAAGGCAGAAATTCCCTATATTTTGGGGCAAAAATCAGAAATTCCCCTTATTTTGGGGCAAAATTCCAGAAATATCCTTTATTTTGGGGCAAAATTGCAAAAATTTTTCTTATTTGGGGCAAAATTGCAGAAATTTCACTTATTTTCAGGTAAAAAGTCTGAAATTTCCTTTATTTTGGGGCAAAAAGGGAGAAATTCCCCTTATTTTGGGGCAAAATTGCAGAAATTTCCGATATTATTGGGAAAAATTGCAGAAATTTTCTTTATTTTAGGGCAAAATTGCAGAAATTTCACTTATTTCATAGAAAAAAAGCAAAACTTTTTCTTATTTTGGGGCAAAAAGGCAGAAATTCCCATTAATTTGTGGCAAAAAGGCAGAAATTCACCTTATTTTGGGGTAAGATTGCAGAAATTTCACATATTTCAGAACAAAAAGGCAGAAATTTCCCTTATTTTGGGGCAAAATTGCGAAATTTCACTTATTTCAGTGTAGTAAGTCAGAAAATCCCCTTATTTTGAGGCGAAAAAGACAGAAATTCCCTTTGTTTTGAGGGAAAAAGACAGAAATTCCACTTATTTAGGCAAAAAGGCAGAAATTCCCCTTATTTTAGAGCAAAAATTAATTAATTTCCCTTTTTATGGCAAAAAGTTACGCATTCCCATTATTTTCGGGCAAAAAGGCAGAAATTCCCTGTATTTTGGAGCAAAATTGCAGAAATTCCCCTAATTTTGGGGCAAAAGGCAGAAATTCCCTTTATTTTGAGGCAAAAATCAGAAATTCCCCCTATTTTGGGGCAAAATTCCAGAAATTTCCTTTATTTTGGGGCAAAATTGCAGGAATTTACATTATTTTGGGGCAAAATTGCGGAAATTTCCCTCATTTGGGTCAAAATTTCAGAAATTTCACATATTTTAAGGTAAAAAGTCTGAAATTTCCTTTGTTTTGGGGCAAAAAGGAAGAAATTCCCTTTATTTTGGGCAAAATTGCAGAAATCTCCCTTATTATGGAAAAAAATTGCAAAAATTTCTCTTATTTTAGGGCAAAATTGCAGAAATTTCACTTTTTTTGAGAAAAAAAGCAAAAATTTTTCTTATTTTGGGGCAAAAAGGCAGAATTTCCCATTATTTTGGGGCAAAAAAGCAGAAATTCACCTTATTTAGGTGTAAAATTGCAGAAATTTCACATATTTCATGGCAAAAAGGCAGAATTCCCCGTATTTTGGAGCAAAATTGCAGAAATTCCCCTAATTTTGGGCTAAAAAGGCAGAAAATCCCTATATGTTGGGGCAAAAAGACAGAAATTTTCCTTATTTTGGGGCAAAACTTAGAAATTCCACTTATTTTGGGGCAAAATTTCAGAAATTTCCCTTATTTTGGGGCAAAATTGCAGAAATTTCACTTATTTCAAGGAAAAAAGGCAGAAATTTTCCTTATTTTGCGGCAAAAAGTCAGAAATTCCTAATATTTTGTGGAAAAAATGCAGAAATTCCCCTTATTTTGAGGTAAAAAGGCTGAAATTCCCCTTATTTCAGGTCAAAAAGGCAGAAATTTCCCTTATTTTGGGGCAAAATTGCAGAAATTTCACTTATTTTAGGGTAATAAATCAGAAATTCCCCTTATTTTGGGGCAAAAAAGACAGAAATTCTCTTTGTTTTGGGGGAAAATGACAGAAATTCTACTTATTGAGAAGCAAAAAGGCAGAAATTCCCCTTAGTTTGGAGCAAAAATGAAGAAATTTCCCTTTTTTATGGCAAAAAGTTATGGATTCCCCTTATTTTTGGGCAAAAAGGCAGAAATTCCCTGTATTTTGGAGCAAAATTGCAGAAATTCCGATAATTGTGGTGCAAAAAGGCAGAAATTCCCTATATGTTGGGGCAAAAAGACAGAAAATGTCCTTATTTTGGAGCAAAACTCAGAAATTCCACTTATTTTGGGGCAAAATTGCAGAAATTTCACTTATTTCAGGGAAAAAAGGCAGAAATTTTCTTTATTTTGGGGCAAAAAAGCAGAAATTCCTAATATTTTGTGGCAAAAATGCAGAAATTCCCTTTATTTTGAGGTAAAAAGGCTGAAATTCCCCTTATTTGTTGGCAAAAAGGCAAAAATTTCCCTTAATTTGGGGCAATATTGCAGAAATTTCACTTTTTTCAGGGTAATAAGTCAGAAATTTTTCTTATTTTGGCGCAAAAAAGACAGAAAATCCCTTTGTTTTGGGAGAAGAAAACAGAAATTCCACTTATTTAGAGGCAAAAAGCAGAAATTCCCCTTATTTTGAAGCAAAAATGAAGAAATTTCCCTTTTTTAAGGCAAAAAGGTATGCATTCTTCTAATTTTCGTGCAAAAAGGCAGAAATTCCCCGTATTTTGGAGCAAAATTGGAAAAATTCTCCTAATTGTGGGGCAAAAATGCAGAAATTCCCTATATGTTTGGGCAAAAAGACAGAAATTCTCCTTATTTTGGGGCAAAACTCAGAAATTCCACTTATTTTGGGGCAAAATTTCAGAAATTTCCCTTATTCTGGGGCAAAATTGCAGAAATTTCACTTATTTTGGGCAAAATTGCAGAAATTTCACTTATTTCATGGAAAAAAAAGAAATTTTGTTATTTTGGGGCAAAAAGGCAGAAATTCCCCTTATTTTGAGGTAAAAAGGCTGAAATTCCCCTTATTTGGGGGCAAAAAGGCAGAAATATCCCTTATTTTGGGGCAAAATTGCAGAAATTTCACTTATTTCAGGGTAATAAGTCAGAAATTCCCCTTATTTTGGGGCAAAAAAGAAAGAAATTCCCTTTGTTTTGGGGGAAAAAGAAAGAAATTCCACTTATTTAGAGGCAAAAAGGCAGAAATTCCCCTTATTTTGGAGAAAAAATGAAGAAATTTCCCTTTTTATGGCAAAAAGGTATGCATTCCCATTATTTTCAGGCAAAAAGGCAGAAATTCCCCGTATTTTGGAGCAAAATTGGAAAAATTCTCCTAATTGTGGGGCAAAAATGCAGAAATTCCCTATATGTTTGGGCAAAAAGACAGAAATTCTCCTTATTTTGGGGCAAAACTCAGAAATTCCACTTATTTTGGGGCAAAGTTCCAGAAATTTCCTTTATTCTGGGGCAAAATTGCAGAAATTTCACTTATTTTGGGGAAAATTGCAGAAATTTCTCTTATTTCATGGAAAAAAAGAAATTTTGTTATTTTGGGGCAAAAAGGCAGAAATTCCCCTTATTTTGAGGTAAAAAGGCTGAAATTCCCCTTATTTGGGGGCAAAAAGGCAGAAATATCCCTTATTTTGCGGCAAAATTGCAGAAATTTCACTTTTTTCAGGGTAATAATTCAGAAATTCCCCTCATTTTGGGGCAAAAAAGAAAGAAATTCCTTTTGTTTTGGGGGAAAAAGAAAGAAATTCCACTTATTTAGAGGCAAAAAGGCAGAAATTCCCCTTATTTTGGAGCAAAAATGAAGAAATTTCCCTTTTTATGGCAAAAAGTATGCATTCCCATTATTTTCAGGCAAAAAGGCAGAAATTCCCCGTATTTTGGAGCAAAATTACAGAAATTGCCCTAATTTTGGGGCAAAAGGCAGAAATTCCCTATATTTTGGGGCAAAAATCAGAAATTCCCCTTATTTTGGGGCAAAATTCCAGAAATTTCCTTTATTTTGGGGCAAAATTGCAAAAATTTTTCTTATTTGGGGCAAAATTGCAGAAATTTCACTTATTTTCAGGTAAAAAGTCTGAAATTTCCTTTATTTTGGGGCAAAAAGCTAGAAATTCCCCTTATTTTGGGGCAAAATTGCAGAAATTTCCGATATTATTGGGAAAAATTGCAGAAATTTTCTTTATTTTAGGGCAAAATTGCAGAAATTTCACTTATTTCATAGAAAAAAAGCAAAACTTTTCTTATTTTGGGGCAAAAAGGCAGAAATTGCCATTAATTTGTGGCAAAAAGACAGAAATTCACCTTATTTTGGGGTAAAATTGCAGAAATTTCACATATTTCAGAACAAAAAGGCAGAAATTTCCCTTATTTTGGGGCAAAATTGCAGAAATTTCACTTATTTCAGTGTAGTAAGTCAGAAATTCCCCTTATTTTGAGGCGAAAAAGACAGAAATTCCCTTTGTTTTGAGGGAAAAAGACAGAAATTCCACTTATTTAGAGGCAAAAAGGCAGAAATTCCCCTTATTTTGGAGCAAAAATGAAGAAATTTCCCTTTTTATGGCAAAAAGTTACGCATTCCCTTTATTTTCGGGCAAAAAGGCAGAAATTCCCTGTATTTTGGAGCAAAATTGCAGAAAATTCCCTAATTTTGGGGCAAAAGGCAGAAATTCCCTTTATTTTGAGGCAAAAATCAGAAATTCCCCTTATGTTGGGGCAAAATTCCAGAAATTTCCTTTATTTTGGGGCAAAATTGCAGGAATTTACATTATTTTGGGGCAAAATTGCGGAAATTTCCCTCATTTGGGTCAAAATTTCAGAAATTTCACTTATTTTAAGGTAAAAAGTCTGAAATTTCTTTTGTTTTGGGGCAAAAAGGAAGAAATTCCCTTTATTTTGGGCAAAATTGCAGAAATCTCCTTTATTATGGAAAAAAATTGCAAAAATTTCTCTTATTTTAGGGCAAAATTGCAGAAATTTCACTTTTTTTGAGAAAAAAAGCAAAAATTTTTCTTATTTTGGGGCAAAAAGGCAGAATTTCCCATTATTTTGGGGCAAAAAAGCAGAAATTCACCTTATTTAGGTGTAAAATTGCAGAAATTTCACATATTTCATGGCAAAAAGGCAGAATTCCCCGTATTTTGGAGCAAAATTGCAGAAATTCCCCTAATTTTGGGCTAAAAAGGCAGAAAATCCCTATATGTTGGGGCAAAAAGACAGAAATTTTCCTTATTTTGGGGCAAAACTTAGAAATTCCACTTATTTTGGGGCAAAATTTCAGAAATTTCCCTTATTTTGGGGCAAAATTGCAGAAATTTCACTTATTTTGAGGCAAAATTGCAGAAATTTCACTTATTTCAGGGAAAAAAGGCAGAAATTTTCCTTATTTTGCGGCAAAATCAGAAATTCCTAATATTTTGTGGCAAAAATGCAGAAATTCCCCTTATTTTGAGGTAAAAAGGCTGAAATTCCCCTTATTTCAGGGCAAAAAGGCAGAAATTTCCCTTATTTTGGGGCAAAATTGCAGAAATTTCACTTATTTTAGGTTAATAAATCAGAAATTCCCCTTATTTTGGTGCAAAAAAGACAGAAATTCTCTTTGTTTTGGGGGAAAATGACAGAAATTCTACTTATTGAGAAGCAAAAAGGCAGAAATTCCCCTTAGTTTGGAGCAAAAATGAAGAAATTTCCCTTTTTTATGGCAAAAAGTTATGGATTCCCCTTATTTTTGGGCAAAAAGGCAGAAATTCCCTGTATTTTGGAGCAAAATTGCAGAAATTCCGATAATTGTGGTGCAAAAAGGCAGAAATTCCCTATATGTTGGGGCAAAAAGACAGAAAATGTCCTTATTTTGGAGCAAAACTCAGAAATTCCACTTATTTTGGGGCAAAATTGCAGAAATTTCACTTATTTCAGGGAAAAAAGGCAGAAATTTTCTTTATTTTGGGGCAAAAAAGCAGAAATTCCTAATATTTTGTGGCAAAAATGCAGAAATTCCCTTTATTTTGAGGTAAAAAGGCTGAAATTCCCCTTATTTGTTGGCAAAAAGGCAAAAATTTCCCTTAATTTGGGGCAATATTGCAGAAATTTCACTTTTTTCAGGGTAATAAGTCAGAAATTTTTCTTATTTTGGCCCAAAAAAGACAGAAAATCCCTTTGTTTTGGGAGAAGAAAACAGAAATTCCACTTATTTAGAGGCAAAAAGCAGAAATTCCCCTTATTTTGAAGCAAAAATGAAGAAATTTCCCTTTTTTAAGGCAAAAAGGTATGCATTCTTCTAATTTTCGTGCAAAAAGGCAGAAATTCCCCGTATTTTGGAGCAAAATTGGAAAAATTCTCCTAATTGTGGGGCAAAAATGCAGAAATTCCCTATATGTTTGGGCAAAAAGACAGAAATTCTCCTTATTTTGGGGCAAAACTCAGAAATTCCACTTATTTTGGGGCAAAATTTCAGAAATTTCCCTTATTCTGGGGCAAAATTGCAGAAATTTCACTTATTTTGGGCAAAATTGCGGAAAATTCTCTTATTTCATGGAAAAAAAAGAAATTTTGTTATTTTGGGGCAAAAAGGCAGAAATTCCCCTTATTTTGAGGTAAAAAGGCTGAAATTCCCCTTATTTGGGGGCAAAAAGGCAGAAATATCCCTTATTTTGGGGCAAAATTGCAGAAATTTCACTTATTTCAGGGTAATAAGTCAGAAATTCCCCTTATTTTGGGGCAAAAAAGAAAGAAATTCCCTTTGTTTTGGGGGAAAAAGAAAGAAATTCCACTTATTTAGAGGCAAAAAGGCAGAAATTCCCCTTATTTTGGAGAAAAAATGAAGAAATTTCCCTTTTTGTGGCAAAAAGGTATGCATTCCCATTATTTTCAGGCATAAAGGCAGAAATTCCCTGTATTTTGGAGCAAAATTGGAAAAATTCTCCTAATTGTGGGGCAAAAATGCAGAAATTCCCTATATGTTTGGGCAAAAAGACAGAAATTCTCCTAATTTTGGGGCAAAACTCAGAAATTCCACTTATTTTGGGGCAAAATTCCAGAAATTTCTATTATTCTGGGGCAAAATTGCAGAAATTTCACTTATTTTGGGGAAAATTGCAGAAATTTCTCTTATTTCATGGAAAAATAAGAAATTTTGTTATTTTGGGGCAAAAAGGCAGAAATTCCCCTTATTTTGAGGTAAAAAGGCTGAAATTCCCCTTATTTGGGGGCAAAAAGGCAGAAATATCCCTTATTTTGTTGCAAAATTGCAGAAATTTCACATATTTCAGGGTAATAAGTCAGAAATTCCCCTTATTTTGGGGCAAAATAGAAAGAAATTCCCTTTGTTTTGGGGGAAAAAGAAAGAAATTCCACTTATTTAGAGGCAAAAAGGCAGAAATTCCCCTTATTTTGGAGAAAAAATGAAGAAATTTCCCTTTTTGTGGCAAAAAGGTATGCATTCCCATTATTTTCAGGCAAAAAGGCAGAAATTCCTCGTATTTTGGAGCAAAATTGGAAAAATTCTCCTAATTGTGGGGCAAAAATGCAGAAATTCCCTATATGTTTGGGCAAAAAGACAGAAATTCTCCTTATTTTGGGGCAAAACTCAGAAATTCCACTTATTTTGGGGCAAAATTCCAGAAATTTCCCTTATTCTGGGGCAAAATTGCAGAAATTTCACTTATTTTGGGCAAAATTGCAGAAATTTCTCTTTTTTCATGGAAAAATAAGAAATTTTGTTATTTTGGGGCAAAAAGGCAGAAATTCCCCTTATTTTGAGGTAAAAAGGCTGAAATTCCCCTTATTTGGGGGCAAAAAGGCAGAAATATCCCATATTTTGGGGCAAAATTGCAGAAATTTTACTTTTTTCAGGGTAATAAGTCAGAAATTCCCCTTATTTTGGGGCAAAAAAGAAAGAAATTTCCTTTGTTTTGGGGAAAAAAGAAAGAAATTCCACTTATTTAGAGGCAAAAAGGCAGAAATTCCCCTTATTTTGGAGAAAAAATGAAGAAATTTCCCTTTTTATGGCAAAAAGGAATGCATTCCCATTATTTTCAGGCAAAAAGGCAGAAATTCCCCGTATTTTGGAGCAAAATTACAGAAATTGCCATTATTTTGGGGCAAAAGGCAGAAATTCCCTATATTTTGGGGCAAAAATCAGAAATTCCCCTTATTTTGGTGCAAAATTCCAGAAATTTCTTTTATTTTGGGGCAAAATTGCAAAAATTTTTCTTATTTGGGGCAAAATTGCAGAAATTTCACTTATTTTCAGGTAAAAAGTCTGAAATTTCCTTTATTTTGGGGCAAAAAGGGAGAAATTCCCCTTATTTTGGGGCAAAATTGCAGAAATTTCCGATATTATTGGGAAAAATTGCAGAAATTTTCTTTATTTTAGGGCAAAATTGCAGAAATTTCACTTATTTCATAGAAAAAAAGCAAAACTTTTTCTTATTTTGGGGCAAAAAGGCAGAAATTCCCATTAATTTGTGGCAAAAAGGCAGAAATTCACCTTATTTTGGGGTAAAATTGCAGAAATTTCACATATTTCAGAACAAAAAGGCAGAAATTTCCCTTATTTTGGGGCAAAATTGCAGAAATTTCACTTATTTCAGTGTAGTAAGTCAGAAATTCCCCTTATTTTGAGGCGAAAAAGACAGAAATTCCCTTTGTTTTGAGGGAAAAAGACAGAAATTCCACTTATTTAGAGGCAAAAAGGCAGAAATTCCCCTTATTTATAGCAAAAATTAATTAATTTCCCTTTTTATGGCAAAAAGTTACGCATTCCCATTATTTTCGGGCAAAAAGGCAGAAATTCCCTGTATTTTGGAGCAAAATTGCAGAAATTCCCCTAATTTTGGGCGAAAAAGGCATAAAATCCCTATATGTTGGGGCAAAAAGACAGAAATTTTCATTATTTTGGGGCAAAACTTAGAAATTCCACTTATTTTGGGGCAAAATTTCAGAAATTTCCCTTATTTTGGGGCAAAATTGCAGAAATTTCACTTATTTTGAGGCAAAATTGCAGAAATTTCACTTATTTCAGGGAAAAAAGGCAGAAATTTCCTTATTTTGGGGCAAAAAGTCAGAAATTCCTAATATTTTCTGGCAAAAATGCAGAAATTTCACTTATTTTAGGGTAATAAATCAGAAATTCCCCTTATTTCAGGGCAAAAAGGCAGAAATTTCCTTTACATTGGGGCAAAATTGCAGAAATTTCCCTTATTTTGGGGCAAAATTGCAGAAATTTCACTTACTTCAGGGTAATAAGTCAGAAATTTCCCTTATTTTGGGGCAAAAAAGACAGAAATAATCTTTGTTTTGGGGGAAAAGGACAGAAATTCCACTTATTTAGAGGCAAACAGGCAGAAATTCCCTTTATTTTGGAGCAAAAATGAAGAAATTACCCTTTTTATAGCAAAAAGGTATGCATTCCCATTATTTTCAGGCAAAAAGGCAGAAATTCCCTGTATTTTGGTGCAAAATTGCAAAATTCCCCTAATTTTGGGGCAAAAGGCATAAATTCCCTTTATTTTGGGGCTAAAATCAGAAATTACCCTTATTTTGGGGCAAAATTCCTGAAATTTCCTTTATTTTGGGGTAAAATTGCAGGAATTTACCTTATTTTAGGGCAAAATTGCAGAAATTTCCCTTATTTGGGGCAAAATTTCAGAAATTTCACTTATTTTCAGGTAAAAAGGCTGAAATTTCCTTAGTTTTGGGGCAAAAACGAAGAAATTCCCCTTATTTTGGGGAAAAATTGCAGAAATTTCACTTATTTTAGAGAAAAAAGCAAAAATTTTTCTAATTTTAGGGCAAAAAGACCGAAATTCCCATTATTTTGGGGCAAAAAATCAGAAATTCACCTTATTTAGTGGTAAAATTGCAGAAATTTCACATATTTCAGGGCAAAAAGGCAGAAATTCCCCGTATTTTGGAGCAAAATTACAGAAATTGCCCTAATTTTGGGGCAAAAGGCAGAAATTCCCTATATTTTGGGGCAAAAATCAGAAATTCCCTTTATTTTGGGGCAAAATTCCTGAAATTTCTTTTATTTTGGGGCAAAATTGCAAAAATTTTTCTTATTTGGGGCAAAATTGCAGAAATTTCACTTATTTTCAGGTAAAAAGGCTGAAATTTCCTTTATTTTGGGGCAAAAAGGGAGAAATTCCCCTTATTTTGGGGCAAAATTGCAGAAATTTCCGATATTATTGGGAAAAATTGCAGAAATTTTCTTTATTTTAGGGCAAAATTGCAGAAATTTCACTTATTTCATTTAAAAAAAGCAAAACTTTTTCTTATTTTGGGGCAAAAAGGCAGAAATTCCCATTAATTTGTGGCAAAAAGGCAGAAATTCACCTTATTTTGGGGTAAAATTGCAGAAATTTCACATATTTCAGAACAAAAAGGAAGAAATTTCCCTTATTTTGGGGCAAAATTGCAGAAATTTCACTTATTTCAGTGTAGTAAGTCAGAAATTCCCCTTATTTTTTGGCGAAAAAGACAGAAATTCCCTTTGTTTTGAGAGAAAAAGACAGAAATTCCACTTATTTAGAGGCAAAAAGGCAGAAATTCCCCTTATTTTAGAGCAAAAATTAATTAATTTCACTTTTTATGGCAAAAAGTTATGCATTCCCATTATTTTCGGGCAAAAAGGCAGAAATTCCCTGTATTTTGGAGCAAAATTGCAGAAATTCCCCTAATTTTGGGGCAAAAGGCAGAAATTCCCTTTATTTTGAGGCAAAAATCAGAAATAACCCTTATTTTGGGGCAAAATTCCAGAAATTTCCTTTATTTTGGGGCAAAATTGCAGGAATTTACATTATTTTGGGGCAAAATTGCAGAAATTTCCCTCATTTGGGTCAAAATTTCAGAAATTTCACTTATTTTAAAGTAAAAAGTCTGAAATTTCCTTTGTTTAGGGGCAAAAAGGAAGAAATTCCCTTTATTTTGGGCAAAATTGCAGAAATCTCCCTTATTATGGAAAAAAAATGCAAAAATTTCTCTTATTTTAGAGCAAAATTGCAGAAATTTCACTTTTTTTTGAGAAAAAAAGCAAAAATTTTTCTTATTTTGGGGCAAAAAGGCAGAAATTCCCATTATTTTGGGGCAAAAAGGCAGAAATTCACTTTATTTAGGTGTAAAATTGCAGAAATTTCACATATTTCATGGCAAAAAGGCAGAATTCCCCGTATTTTGGAGCAAAATTGCAGAAATTCCCCTAATTTTGGGCTAAAAAGGCAGAAAATCCCTATATGTTGGGGCAAAAAGACAGAAATTTTCCTTATTTTGGGGCAAAACTTAGAAATTCCAATTATTTTGGGGCAAAATTTCAGAAATTTCCCTTATTTTGGGGCAAAATTGCAGAAATTTCACTTATTTTGAGGCAAAATTGCAGAAATTTCACTTATTTCAGGGAAAAAAGGCAGAAATTTTCCTTATTTTGGGGCAAAAAGTCAGAAATTCCTAATATTTTGTGGCAAAAATGCAGAAATTCCCCTTATTTTGATGTAAAAAGGCTGAAATTCCCCTTATTTCAGGGCAAAAAGGCAGAAATTTCCATTATTTTGGGGCAAAATTGCAGAAATTTCACTTATTTTAGGGTAATAAATCAGAAATTCCCCTTATTTTGGGGCAAAAAAGACAGAAATTCTCTTTGTTTTGGGGGAAAATGACAGAAATTCTACTTATTGAGAAGCAAAAAGGCAGAAATTCCCCTTAGTTTGGAGCAAAAATGAAGAAATTTCCCTTTTTTATGGCAAAAAGTTATGCATTCCCCTTATTTTTGGGCAAAAAGGCAGAAATTCCCCGTATTTTGGAGCAAAATTGCAGAAATTCCGATAATTGTGGTGCAAAAAGGCAGAAATTCCCTATATGTTGGGGCAAAAAGACAGAAAATGTCCTTATTTTGGAGCAAAACTCAGAAATTCCACTTATTTTGGGGCAAAATTGCAGAAATTTCACTTATTTCAGGGAAAAAAGGCAGAAATTTTCTTTATTTTGGGGCAAAAAAGCAGAAATTCCTAATATTTTGTGGCAAAAATGCAGAAATTCCCTTTATTTTGAGGTAAAAAGGCTGAAATTCCCCTTATTTGTTGGCAAAAAGGCAAAAATTTCCCTTAATTTGGGGCAATATTGCAGAAATTTCACTTTTTTCAGGGTAATAAGTCAGAAATTTTTCTTATTTTGGCGCAAAAAAGACAGAAAATCCCTTTGTTTTGGGAGAAGAAAACAGAAATTCCACTTATTTAGAGGCAAAAAGCAGAAATTCCCCTTACTTTGAAGCAAAAATGAAGAAATTTCCCTTTTTTAAGGCAAAAAGGTATGCATTCTTCTAATTTTCGTGCAAAAAGGCAGAAATTCCCGGTATTTTGGAGCAAAATTGGAAAAATTCTCCTAATTGTGGGGCAAAAATGCAGAAATTCTCTATATGTTTTGGCAAAAAGACAGAAATTCGCCTTATTTTGGGTCAAAACTCAGAAATTCCACTTATTTTGGGGCAAAATTCCAGAAATTTCCCTTATTCTGGGGCAAAATTGCAGAAATTTCACTTATTTTGGGCAAAATTGCAGAAATTTCTCTTATTTCATGGAAAAAAAAGAAATTTTGTTATTTTGGGGCAAAAAGGCAGAAATTCCCCTTATTTTGAGGTAAAAAGGCTGAAATTCCCCTTATTTGGGGGCAAAAAGGCAGAAATATCCCTTATTTTGGGGCAAAATTGCAGAAATTTCACTTATTTCAGGGTAATAATTCAGAACTTCCCCTTATTTTGGGGCAAAAAAGAAAGAAATTCACTTTGTTTTGGGGGAAAAAAGACAGAAATTCCACTTATTTAGAGGCAACAAGGCAGAAATTCCCCTTATTTTGGAGCAAAAATGAAGAAATTTCCCTTTTTATTACAAAAAGGTATGCATTCCCATTATTTTCAGGCAAAAAGGCAGAAATTCCCCGTATTTTGGAGCAAAATTACAGAAATTGCCCTAATTTTGGGGCAAAAGGCAGAAATTCCCTATAATTTGGGGCAAAAATCAGAAATTCCCCTTATTTTGGGGCAAAATTCCAGAAATTTCCTTTATTTTGGGGCAAAATTGCAAAAATTTTTCTTATTTGGGGCAAAATTGCAGAAATTTCACTTATTTTCAGGTAAAAAGGCTGAAAATTCCTTTATTTTGGGGCAAAAAGGGAGAAATTACCCTTATTTTGGGGCAAAATTGCAGAAATGTTTGTTATTATTGGGAAAAATTGCAGAAATTTTCCTTATTTTAGGGCAAAATTGCAGAAATTTCACTTACTTCAGAGAAAAAAAGCAAAACTTTTTCTTATTTTGGGGCAAAAAGGCAGAAATTCCCATTATTTTGGGGCAAAAAGGCAGAAATTCACCTTATTTAGGGGTAAAATTGCAGAAATTTCACATATTTCAGGGCAAAAAGGAAGAAATTTTCTGTATTTTGGAGCAAAATTGCAGAAATTCCCCTAGTTGTGGGGCAAAAAGACAGAAATTCACTATATGTGGGGCAAAAAGACAGAAATTCTCTTTATTTTGTGGCAAAACTTAGAAATTCCACTTATTTTGGGGCAAAATTCCAGAAATTTCCCTTATTTTGGGGCAAAATTGCAGAAATTTCACTTATTTTGGGGCAAAATTGCCAAAATTTCACTTATTTCAGGGGAAAAAGGCAGAAATTTTCCTTATTTTGGGGCAAAAAGTCAGAAATTCCTAATATTTTGTGGCAAAAATGCAGAAATTCCCCTTATTTTGAGGTAAAAAGGCTGAAATTCCCCTTATTTGGAGGCACACAGGCAGAAATTTCCCTTTTTTTTGGGCAAAATTGGAGAAATTTCACGTATTTCAGGGTAATAATTCAGAAATTCCCCTTATTTTGGGGCAAAAAGACAGAAATTCCCTTTGTTTTGGGGGAAAAAGACAGAAATTCCACTTATTTAGAGGCAAAAAGGCAGAAATTCCCCTTATTTTGGAGCAAAAATGAAGAAATTTACCTTTATATGGCAAAAATATATGCATTCCTGTTATTTTTGGGATAAAAAGCAGAAATTCCCCGTCTTTAGAAGCAAAATTGCAGAAATTCTCTAATTTTCAGGCAAAAAGGCAGAAATTCTCCTTATTTTGTGGCAAAAAGACAGAAAATCTCCTTTTTTCGGGAGCAAACAGTCAGAAATTTCCCTTATTTTGGCGCAAAATTGCAGAAATGTCCTTTACATTGGGGCAAAATTGCAGAAATTTCCCTTATTTTGGGGCAAAATTGCAGAAATTTCACTTACTTCAGGGTAATAAGTCAAAAATTTCCCTTATTTTGGGGCAAAAAAGACAGAAATTCTCTTTGTTTTGAGGGGAAAAGACAGAAATTCCACTTATTTAGAGGCAAACAGGCAGGAATTCCCTTTATTTTGGAGCAAAAATGAAGAAATTACCCTTTTTATGGCAAAAAGGTATGCATTCCCATTATTTTCAGGCAAAAAGGCAGAAATTCACCTTATTTGGGGTAAAATTGCAGAAATTTCACATATTTCAGGGCAAAAAGGAAGAAATTTTCTGTATTTTGGAGCAAAATTGCAGAAATTCCCCTAGTTGTGGGGCAAGAAGACAGAAATTCCCTATATGTTGGGGCAAAAAGACAGAAATTATCTTTATTTTGTGGCAAAACTTAGAAATTCCACTTATTTTGGGGCAAAATTCCAGAAATTTCCCTTATTTTGGGGCAAAATTGCAGAAATTTCACTTATTTTGGGGCAAAATTGCCGAAATTTCACTTATTTCAGGGGAAAAAGGCAGAAATTTTCCTTATTTTGGGGCAAAAAGTCAGAAATTCCTAATATTTTGTGGCAAAAATGCAGAAATTCCCCTTATATTGAGGTAAAAAGGCTGAAATTCCCCTTATTTGGGGGCAAAGAGGCAGAAATTTCCCTTATTTTGGGGCAAAATTGGAGAAATATCACGTATTTCCTGGTAATAATTCAGAAATTCCCCTTATTTAGGGGCAAACAAGACAGGAATTCCCTTTGTTTTGGGGGAAAAAGACAGAAATTCCACTTATTTAGAGGCAAAAAGGCAGAAATTTCCATTATTTTGGAGCAAAAATGAAGAAATTTACCTTTTTATGGCAAAAAGGTATGCATTCCTGTTATTTTTGGGATAAAAAGCAGAAATTCCCCGTATTTAGAAGCAAAATTGCAGAAATTCTCTAATTTTCAGGCAAAAAGGCAGAAATTCTTCTTATTTTGGGCAAAAAGACAGAAAATCTCCTTTTTTCGGGAGCAAACAGTCAGAAATTTCCCTTATTTTGGCGCAAAATTGCAGAAATTTCCTTTACATTGGGGCAAAATTGCAGAAATTTCTCTTATTTTGGGGCAAAATTGCAGAAATTTCACTTACTTCAGGGTAATAAGTCAGAAATTTCCCTTATTTTGGGGCAAAAAAGACAGAAATTATCTTTGTTTTGGGGGAAAAAGACAGAAATTCCACTTATTTAGAGGCAAACAGGCAGAAATTCCCTTTATTTTGGAGCAAAAATGAAGAAATTACCCTTTTTATAGCAAAAAGGTATGCATTCTCATTATTTTCAGGCAAAAAGGCAGAAATTCCCTGTATTTTGGAGCAAAATTGCAAAATTCCCCTAATTTTGGGGCAAAAGGCAGAAATTCCCTTTATTTTGGGGCAAAAATCAGAAATTCCCCTTGTTTTGGGGCAAAATTCCTGAAATTTCCTTTATTTTGGGGCAAAATTGCAGGAATTTACCTTATTTTAGGGCAAAATTGCAGAAATTTCTTTTATTTGGGGAAAAATTTCAGAAATTTCACTTATTTTCAGGTAAAAAGGCTGAAATTTCCTTAGTTTTGGGGCAAAAACGAAGAAATTCCCCTTATTTTGGGGAAAAATTGCAGAAATTTCACTTATTTTAGAGAAAAAAAGCAAAAATTTTTCTAATTTTAGGGCAAAAAGACAGAAATTCCCATTATTTTGGGGCAAAAAATCAGAAATTCACCTTATTTAGGGGTAAAATTGCAGAAATTTCAAATATTTCAGGGCAAAAAGGCAGAAATTCCCCGTATTTTGGAGCAAAATTGCAGAAATTCCCCTAATTGTGGGGCAAAAAGGCAGAAAATCCCTATATGTTGGAGCAAAAAGACAGAAATTCTCCTTATTTTAGGGCAAAACTTAGAAATTCCACTTATTTTGGGGCAAAATTCCAGAAATTTCCCTTATTTTGGGGCAAAATTGCAGAAATTTCACTTATTTCAGGGAAAAAAGGCTGAAATTTTCTTTATTTTGTGGCAAAAAGTCAGAAATTCCTAATATTCTGTGGCAAAAATGCAGAAATTCCCCTTATTTTGAGGTATAAAGGCTGAAATTCCCCTTATTTCAGGGCAAAAAGGCAGAAATTTCCCTTATTTTGGGGCAAAATTGCAGAAATTTCACTTATTTTCAGGTAAAAAGGCTGAAATTTCCTTTATTTTGGGGCAAAAAGGGAAAAATTCCCCTTATTTTGGAGCAAAAATGCAGAAATTTCTGTTAATATTGGGAAAAATTGCAGAAATTTTCCTTATTTTAGGGCAAAATTGCAGAAATTTCACTTATTTCATAGAAAAAAAGCAATTTTTTTTATTTTGAGGCAAAAAGGCAGAAATTCCCATTAATTTGTGGCAAAAAGGAAGAAATTCACCTTATTTTGGGGTAAAATTGCAGAAATTTCACATATTTCAGAACAAAAAGGCAGAAATTTCCCTTATTTTGGGGCAAAATTGCAGAAATTTCACTTATTTCAGTGTAGTAAGTCAGAAATTCCCCTTATTTTGAGGCGAAAAAGACAGAAATTCCCTTTGTTTTGAGGGAAAAAGACAGAAATTCCACTTATTTAGAGGCAAAAAGGCAGAAATTCCCCTTATTTTGGAGCAAAAATGAAGAAATTTCCCTTTTTTACGGCAAAAAGTTATGCATTCCCTTTATTTTTGGGAAAGGGAAGAAATTCCCTGTATTTTGGAGCAAAATTGCAGAAATTCACCTAATTGTGGGGCAAAAAGGCAGAAATTCCCTGTATGTTAGGGCAAAAATACAGAAATTCTCCTTATTTTGGGGCAAAACTCAGAAATTCCACTTATTTTGGGGCAAAATTGCAGAAATTTCCCTTATTCTTGGGCAACATTGCAGAAATTTCACTTATTTTGGGGCAATATTGCAGAAATTTTACTTATTTCGGGGAAAAAGGTAGAAATTTTCCTTAATTTTGGGCCAAAAAGGCAGGAATTCCCCTTATTTTGAGGTAAAAAGGCTGAAATTCCCCTTATTTGAGGGCAAAGATTCAGAAATTTCCCTTATTTTGGGGCAAAATTACAGACATTTCATTTATTTCAGGGTATTAAGTCTGAAATTCCCCTTATTTTGGGTCAAAAAAGACAGAAATTCCCTTCGTTTTGGAGGAAAAGACAGAAATTCCACTTATTTAGAGGCAAATAGGCAGAAATTTCCTTTATTTTGGAGCAAAAATGAAGAAATTTACCTTTTTATGGCAAAAAGGTATGCATTCCCCTTACTTTCGGGATAAAAAGCAGAAATTCCCCGTATTTTGAAGCAAAATTGCAGAAATTCTCATAATTTTCGGGCAAAAAGGCAGAAATTCTCCTTATTTTGGGGCAAGAAGACAGAAAATCTCCATTTTTCGGGAGCAAAATTCAGAAATTTCCCTTATTTTGGGGCAAAAGTGCAGAAATTTCCTTTACATTGGGGCAAAATTGAGGAAATTTCCCTAATTTTGGGGCAAAATTGCAGAAATTTCACTTACTTCAGGGTAATAAGTCAGAAATTTCCCTATTTTGGGGCAACAAAGCCAGAAATTCTCTTTGTTTTGGGGGAAAAAGACAGAAATTCCACTTATTTAGAGGCAAACAGGCAGAAATTCCCTTTATTTTGGAGCAAAAATGAAGAAATTACACTTTTTATGGTAAAAAAGTTAACATTCCCATTATTTTCAGGCAAAAAGGCAGAAATTCACCTTATTTAGGGGTAAAATTGCAGAAATTTCACATATTTCAGGGCAAAAAGGAAGAAATTTTCTGTATTTTGGAGCAAAATTGCAGAAATTCCTATAGTTGTGGGGCAAAAAGACAGAAATTCCCTCTATGTTGGGGCAAAAAGACAGAAATTCTCTTTATTTTGTGGCAAAACTTAGAAATTCCACTTATTTTGGGGCAAAATTCCAGAAATTTCCCTTATTTTGGGGCAAAATTGCAGAAATTTCACTTATTTTGGGGCAAAATTGCCGAAATTTTACTTATTTCAGGGGAAAAAGGCAGAAATTTTCTTTATTTTGGGGCGAAAAGTCAGAAATTCCTAATATTTTGTGGCAAAAATGCAGAAATTCCCCTTATATTGAGGTAAAAAGGCTGAAATTCCCCTTATTTGGGGGCAAAGAAGCAGAAATTTCCCTTATTTTGGGGCAAAATTGGAGAAATTTCACGTATTTCAGGGTAATAATTCAGAAATTCCCCTTATTTTGGGGCAAAAAAGACAGAAATTCCCTTTGTTTTGGGGGAAAAAGACAGAAATTCCACTTATTTAGAGGCAAAAATGCAGAAATTCCCCTTATTTTGGAGCAAAAATGAAGAAATTTACCTTTTTATGGCAAAAAGGTATGCATTCCTGTTATTTTTGGGATAAAAAGCAGAAATTCACTGTATTTAGAAGCAAAATTGCAGAAATTCTCTAATTTTCAGGCAAAAAGGCAGAAATTCTCCTTATTTTGTGGCAAAAAGACAGAAAATCTCCTTTTTTCGGGAGCAAACAGTCAGAAATTTCCCTTATTTTGGCGCAAAATTGCAGAAATTTCCTTTACATTGGGGCAAAATTGCAGAAATTTCCCTTATTTTGGGGCAAAATTGCAGAAATTTCACTTACTTCAGGGTAATAAGTCAGAAATTTCCCTTATTTTGGGGCAAAAAAGACAGAAATTCTCTTTGTTTTGGGGGAAAAAGACAGAAATTCCACTTATTTAGAGGCAAACAGGCAGAAATTCCCTTTATTTTGGAGCAACAATGAAGAAATTACTCTTTTTATAGCAAAAAGGTTTGCATTCCCATTATTTTCAGGCAAAAAGGCAGAAATTCCCTGTATTTTGGAGCAAAATTGAAGAAATTCCCCTAATTTTGGGGCAAAAGCAGAAATTCCCTATATGTTGGGCAGAAAAGACAGAAATTCTCTTTATTTTGGGGCAAAACTCAGAAATTCCATTTATTTTGGGGCAAAATTCCAGAAATTTCCCTTATTTTGGGTCAAAATTGCAGAAATTTCACTTATTTCAGGGCATAATTCAAAAATTCCTTTTATTTTGGGGCAAAAAGACAGAAATTCCATTTATTTTTTGGTAAAAAGGCAATAATTTCATTTACTTTGAGGTAAAAAGGCAGAAATTCCTATTATTTTGGGGCAAAAATGAAGAAATTTCCCTTTTTTGTGGTAAACGGTATACATTCCTTTTACATTCGGGATAAAAAGCAGAAATTCTCCGTATTTTGAAGCAAAATTGCAGAAATTCTCATAATTTTCGGGCAAAAAGGCAGAAATTCCATAATTTTGGGGCAAAAGTCAGAAATTCCCTTAATTTTGGGGCAAAAATCAGAAATTCCCCTTCTTTTGGTGCAAAATTCAAGAAATTTCCTTTATTTTGGGGCAAAATTTCAGGAATTTACCTTATTTTGGGGCAAAATTGCAGAAATTTCAGTTATTTTCAGGTAAAAAGGCTGAAATTTCCTTTGTTTTGTGGCAAAAAGGGAGAAATTCCCCTTATTTTGGAGCAAAATTGCAGAAATTTCCCTTATTATGGGGAAATATTGCAGAAATTTCCCTTAATTTAAGGCAAAATTGCAGAAATTTAACTTATTTCAGAGAAAAAAAGCAAAATTTTTTCTTATTTTGGGGCAAACAGGCAGAGATTCCCATTATTTCGGGCAAAAAAGACAGAAATTCACTTTGTTTTGGGGGAAAAAGACAGAAATTCCACTTATTTAGAGGCAAAAAGGCTGAAATTCCCCTTATTTTGGAGCAAAAATGAAGAAATTCACCTTTTTATGGCAAAAAGGTATGCATTCCCTTACTTTCGAGATAAAAGCAGAAATTCCCCATATTTTGAAGCAAAATTGCAGAAATTCTCATAATTTTTGGGCAAAAAGGCAGAAATTCTCCTTATTTTAGGGAAAAAAGACAGAAAATCTCCTTTTTTTGGGAACAAAAAGTCAGAAATTTCCCTTATTTTGAGGCAAAATTGCAGAAATTTCCTTTACATTGGGGCAAAATTTCAGAAATTTCCCTTATTTTGGGGCAAAATTGCAGAAATTTCACTTATTTCAGGGTAATAAGTCAGAAATTCCCCTTAATTTAAGGCAAAAAGATAGAAATTCCCTTTGTTTTTGGGAAAAAAGACAGAAATTCCACTTATTTAGAGGCAAAAAGGCAGAAATTCCTTTTATTTTGGAGCAACAAGGAAGAAATTTCCCTTTTTATGGCAAAAAGGTATGCATTTCCATTATTTTTGGGCATAAAGGCAGAAATTCCCCGTATTTTGAAGCAAAATTGCAGAAATTCTCCTAAATTTGGGGCAAAAGGCAGAAATTCCCTTTATTTTGGGACAAAAACCATAAATTCCCCTTATTTTGGGGCAAAATTCAAGAAATTTCCTTTGTTTTGGGGCAAAATTGCAGGAATTTATCTTATTTTAGGGCAAAATTTCGGAAATTTTTCTTATTTGGTGCAAAATTGCAGAAATTTCACTTATTTTCAGGTAAAAAGGCTGAAATTTCCTTTATTTTGTGGAAAAAGGGAGAAATTCCTCTAATTTTGGGGCAAAATTGCAGAAATTTCCCTTATTATTGGGAAAAATTTCAGAAATTTTCCTTATTTTAGGGCAAAATTGCAGAAATTTCACTTATTTTAAGGTAAAAAGGCTGAAATTTCCTTTATTTTGTGGCGAAAAGGGAGAAATTCCTCTAATTTTGGGGCAAAATTGCAGAAATTTCCCTTATTATTGGGAAAAATTTCAGAAATTTTCCTTATTTTAGGGCAAAATTGCAGAAATTTCACTTATTTCAGAGAAAAAAAGCAAAAATTTTTCTTATTTTGGGGCAAAATGGCAGAAATTCACATTATTTTGGGGCAAAAAGCAGAAATTCACAATATTTTGGGGTAAAATTGCAGAAATTTCACTTATTTTGGGGCAAAATTGCAGAAATTTTACTTATTTCGGGTAAAAAAGGCAGAAATTTTCCTTATTTTGAGGCAAAAAAGGCAAAAATTTCCCTTATTTTGAGGTAAAAAGGCTGAAATTCCCTTTATTTGGGGGAAAAGAGGCAGAAATTTCCCTTAATTTGGGGCAAAATTGCAGAAATTTCACTTATTTCAGGGTAATTCGTCAGAAATTCCACTTATATTGAGGCAAAAAAGACAGAAATTCTCTTTGTTTTGGGGGAAAATGACAGAAATTCTACTTATTGAGAAGCAAAAAGGCAGAAATTCCCCTTAGTTTGGAGCAAAAATGAAGAAATTTTATTTTTTTAGGGCAAAAAGTTATGCATTCCCCTTATTTTTGAGCAAAAAGGCAGAATTTCCCCGTATTTTGGAGCAAAATTGCAGAAATTCCCATAATTGTGGTGCAAAAAGGCAGAAATTCCCTATATGTTGGGGCAAAAAGACAGAAAATGTCCTTATTTTGGAGCAAAACTCAGAAATTCCACTTATTTTGGGGCAAAATTGCAGAAATTTCACTTATTTCAGGGAAAAAAGGCAGAAATTTTCTTTATTTTGGGGCAAAAAAGCAGAAATTCCTAATATTTTGTGGCAAAAATGCAGAAATTCCCCTTATTTTGAGGTAAAAAGGGTGAAATTCCCCTTATTTGTGGGCAAAAAGGCAAAAATTTTCCTTATTTTGGGGCAAAATTGCAGAAATTTCACTTATTTCAGGGTAATAAGTCAGAAATTCTTCTTGTTTTGGGGCAAAAAAGACAGAAAATCCCTTTGTTTTGGGGGAAAAAGACAGAAATTCCACTTATTTAGAGGCAAAAAAGCAGAAATTCCCCCTTATTTTGAAGCAAAAATGAAGAAATTTCCCTTTTTTAAGGCAAAAAGGAATGCATTCTTCTTATTTTCGGGCAAAAAAAAGGAAATTCCCCGTATTTTGGAGCAAAATTGCAAAAATTCCCCTAATTGTGGGGCAAAAATGCAGAAATTCCCTATATGTTGGGGCAAAAAGACAAAAATTCTCCCTATTTTGGGGAAAAACTCAGAAATTCCACTTATTTTTTAGCAAAATTCCAGAAATTTCCCTTATTCTGGGGCAAAATTGCAGAAATTTCACTTATTTTGGGCATAATTGCAGAAATTTCACTTATTTCAGGGGAAAAAAAATTTGTTATTTTGGGGCAAAAAGGCAGAAATTCCCCTGATTTTGAGGTAAAAAGGCTGAAATTCCTTTTATTTGGGGGCAAAAAGGCAAAAATATCCCTTATTTTGGGGCAAAATTTCAGAAATTTCACTTATTTCAGGGTAATAAGTCAGAAATTCCCCTTAATTTGGGGCAAAAAAGATAGAAATTCCCTTTGTTTTTGGGGAAAAAGACAGAAATTCCACTTATTTAGAGGCAAAAAGGCAGAAATTCCTTTTATTTTGGAGCAACAAGGAAGAAATTTCCCTTTTTATGGCAAAAAGGTATGCATTTCCATTATTTTTGGGCATAAAGGCAGAAATTCCCCGTATTTTGAAGCAAAATTGCAGAAATTGTCCTAAATTTGGGGCAAAAGGCAGAAATTCCCTTTATTTTGGGACAAAAATCATAAATTCCCCTTATTTTGGGGCAAAATTCAAGAAATTTCCTTTGTTTTGGGGCAAAATTGCAGGAATTTATCTTATTTTAGGGCAAAATTTCAGAAATTTTTCTTATTTGGTGCAAAATTGCAGAAATTTCACTTATTTTCAGGTAAAAAGGCTGAAATTTCCTTTATTTTGTGGAAAAAGGGAGAAATTCCTCTAATTTTGGGGCAAAATTGCAGAAATTTCCCTTATTATTGGGAAAAATTTCAGAAATTTTCCTTATTTTAGGGCAAAATTGCAGAAATTTCACTTATTTTAAGGTAAAAAGGCTGAAATTTCCTTTATTTTGTGGCGAAAAGGGAGAAATTCCTCTAATTTTGGGGCAAAATTGCAGAAATTTCCCTTATTATTGGGAAAAATTTCAGAAATTTTCCTTATTTTAGGGCAAAATTTCAGAAATTTCACTTATTTCAAAGAAAAAAAGCAAAAATTTTTCTTATTTTGGGGCAAAATGGCAGAAATTCACATTATTTTGGGGCAAAAAGGCAGAAATTCACATTATTTTGGGGTAAAATTGCAGAAATTTCACTTATTTTGGGGCAAAATTGCAGAAATTTTACTTATTTCGGGTAAAAAAGGCAGAAATTTTCCTTATTTTGAGGCAAAAAAGGCAAAAATTTCCATTATTTTGAGGTAAAAAGGCTGAAATTCCCTTTATTTGGGGGAAAAGAGGCAGAAATTTCCCTTAATTTGGGGCAAAATTGCAGAAATTTCACTTATTTCAGGGTAATTCGTCAGAAATTCCACTTATATTGAGGCAAAAAAGACAGAAATTCTCTTTGTTTTGGGGGAAAATGACAGAAATTCTACTTATTGAGAAGCAAAAAGGCAGAAATTCCCCTTAGTTTGGAGCTAAAATGAAGAAATTTCTTTTTTTATGGCAAAAAGTTATGCATTCCCCTAATTTTTGAGCAAAAATGCAGAATTTCCCCGTATTTTGGAGCAAAATTGCAGAAATTCCCATAATTGTGGTGCAAAAAGGCAGAAATTCCCTATATGTTGGGGCAAAAAGACAGAAAATGTCCTTATTTTGGAGCAAAACTCAGAAATTCCACTTATTTTGGGGCAAAATTGCAGAAATTTCACTTATTTCAGGGAAAAAAGGCAGAAATTTTCTTTATTTTGGGGCAAAAAAGCAGAAATTCCTAATATTTTGTGGCAAAAATCCAGAAATTCCCTTTATTTTGAGGTAAAAAGGCTGAAATTCCCCTTATTTGTTGGCAAAAAGGCAAAAATTTCCCTTATTTTGGGGCAAAATTGCAGAAATTTCACTTTTTTCAGGGTAATAAGTCAGAAATTTTTCTTATTTTGGCGCAAAAAAGACAGAAAATCCCTTTGTTTTGGGAGAAGAAAACAGAAATTCCACTTATTTAGAGGCAAAAAGCAGAAATTCCCCTTATTTTGAAGCAAAAATGAAGAAATTTCCCTTTTTTAAGGCAAAAAGGTATGCATTCTTCTAATTTTCGTGCAAAAAGGCAGAAATTCCCCGTATTTTGGAGCAAAATTGGAAAAATTCTCCTAATTGTGGGGCAAAAATGCAGAAATTCCCTATATGTTTTGGCAAAAAGACAGAAATTCTCCTTATTTTGGGGCAAAACTCAGAAATTCCACTTATTTTGGGGCAAAATTCCAGAAATTTCCCTTATTCTGGGGCAAAATTGCAGAAATTTCACTTATTTTGGGCAAAATTGCAGAAATTTCTCTTATTTCATGGAAAAAAAAAGAAATTTTGTTATTTTGGGGCAAAAAGGCAGAAATTCCCCTTATTTTGAGGAAAAAGGCTGAAATTCCCCTTATTTGGGGGCAAAAAGGCAGAAATATCCCTTATTTTGGGGCAAAATTGCAGAAATTTCACTTATTTCAGGGTAATAAGTCAGAAATTCCCCTTATTTTGGGGCAAAAAAGAAAGAAATTCCCTTTGTTTTGGGGGAAAAAGAAAGAAATTCCACTTATTTAGAGGCAAAAAGGCAGAAATTCCCCTTATTTTAAAGCAAAAATGAAGAAATTTCCCTTTTTATGGCAAAAAGGTATGCATTCCCATTATTTTCAGGCAAAAAGGCAGAAATTCCCCGTATTTTGGAGCAAATTACAGAAATTGCCCTAATTTTGGGGCAAAAGGCAGAAATTCCCTATATTTTGGGGCAAAAATCAGAAATTCCCCTTATATTGGGGCAAAATTCCAGAAATTTCCTTTATTTTGGGGCAAAATTGCAAAAATTTTTCTTATTTGGGGCAAAATTGCAGAAATTTCACTTATTTTCTGGTAAAAAGGCTGAAATTTCCTTTATTTTGGGGCAAAAAGGGAGAAATTCCCCTTATTTTGGGGCAAAATTGCAGAAATTTTCGATATTATTGGGAAAAATTGCAGAAATTTTCTTTATTTTAGGGCAAAATTGCAGAAATTTCACTTATTTCATAGAAAAAAAGCAAAACTTTTTCTTATTTTCGGGCAAAAAGGCAGAAATTCCCATTAATTTGTGGCAAAAAGTCAGAAATTCACCTTATTTTGGGGTAAAATTGCAGAAATTTCACATATTTCAGAACAAAAAGGCAGAAATTTCCCTTATTTTGGGGCAAAATTGCAGAAATTTCACTTATTTCAGTGTAGTAAGTTAGAAATTCCCCTTATTTTGAGGCGAAAAAGACAGAAATTCCCTTTGTTTTGAGAAAAAAAGACAGAAATTCCACTTATTTAGAGGCAAAAAGGCAGAAATTCCCCTTATTTTAGAGCAAAAATTAATTAATTTCCCTTTTTATGGCAAAAAGTTATGCATTCCCATTATTTTAGGGCAAAAAAGCAGAAATTCCCTGTATTTTGGAGCAAAATTGCAGAAATTCCCCTAATTTTGGGGCAAAAGGCAGAAATTCCCTTTATTTTGAGGCAAAAATCAGAAATTCCCCTTATTTTGGGGCAAAATTCCAGAAATTTCCTTTATTTTGGGGCAAAATTGCAGGAATTTACATTATTTTGGGGCAAAATTGCAGAAATTTCCCTCATTTGGGTCAAAATTTCAGAAATTTCACTTATTTTAAGGTAAAAAGTCTGAAATTTCCTTTGTTTTGGGCCAAAAAGGAAGAAATTCCATTTATTTTGGGCAAAATTGCAGAAATCTCCCTTATTATGGAAAAAAATTGCAAAAATTTCTCTTATTTAAGGCAAAATTGCAGAAATTTCACTTTTTTTTGAGAAAAAAAGCAAAAGTTTTTCTTATTTTGGGGCAAAAAGGCAGAAT
Organism: Micromys minutus; assembly: GCF_963924665.1. Lineage (NCBI taxonomy): Eukaryota > Metazoa > Chordata > Mammalia > Rodentia > Muridae > Micromys > Micromys minutus. The sequence goes on from NW_027667262.1 coordinate 2,583,654, forward strand.
TTCCCATTATTTTGGGGCAAAAAAACAGAAATTCACCTTATTTAGGTGTAAAATTGCAGAAATTTCACATATTTCATGGCAAAAAGGCAGAATTCCCCGTATTTTGGAGCAAAATTGCAGAAATTCCCCCAATATCTGGCTAAAAAGGCAGAAAATCCCTATATGTTTGGGCAAAAAGACAGAAATTTTCCTCATTTTGGGGCAAAACTTAGAAATTCCACTTATTTTGGGGCAAAATTTCAAAAATTTCCCTTACTTTGGGGCAAAATTGCAGAAATTTCACTTATTTTGAGGCAAAATTGCAGAAATTTCACTTATTTCAGGGAAAAAAGGCAGAAATTTTCCTTATTTTGGGGCAAAAAGTCAGAAATTCCTAATATTTTGTGGCAAAAATGCAGAAATTCCCCTTATTTTGAGGTAAAAAGGCTGAAATTCCCCTTATTTCAGGGCAAATAGGCAGAAATTTCCCTTATTTTGGGGCAAAATTGCAGAAATTTCACTTATTTTAATGTAATAAATCAGAAATTCCCCTTATTTTGGGGCAAAAAAGACAGAAATTCTCTTTGTTTTGGGGGAAAATGACAGAAATTCTACTTATTGAGAAGCAAAAAGGCAGAAATTCCCCTTAGTTTGGAGCAAAAATGAAGAAATTTCCCTTTTTTATGGCAAAAAGTTATGCATTCCCCTTATTTTTTGGCAAAAAGGATGAAATTCCCCGTATTTTGGAGCAAAATTGCAGAAATTCCCATAATTGTGGTGCAAAAAGGCAGAAATTCCCTATATGTTGGGGCAAAAAGACAGAAAATGTCCTTATTTTGGAGCAAAACTCAGAAATTCCACTTATTTTGGGGCAAAATTGCAGAAATTTCACTTATTTCAGGGAAAAAAGGCAGAAATTCCCCTTATTTTGGGGCAAAAAAGAAAGAAATTCCCTTTGTTTTGGGGGAAAAAGAAAGAAATTCCACTTATTTAGAGGCAAAAAGGCAGAAATTCCCCTTATTTTGGAGCAAAAATGAAGAAATTTCCCTTTTTATGGCAAAAAGGTATGCATTCCCATTATATTCAGGCAAAAAGGCAGAAATTCCCCGTATTTTGGAGCAAATTACTGAAATTGCCCTAATTTTGGGGCAAAAGGCAGAAATTCCCTATATTTTGGGGCAAAAATCAGAAATTCCCCTTATTTTGGGGCAAAATTCCAGAAATTTCCTTTATTTTGGGGCAAAATTGCAAAAATTTTTCTTATTTGGGGCAAAATTGCAGAAATTTCACTTATTTTCTGGTAAAAAGGCTGAAATTTCCTTTATTTTGGGGCAAAAAGGGAGAAATTCCCCTTATTTTGGGGCAAAATTGCAGAAATTTCCGATATTATTGGGAAAAATTGCAGAAATTTTCTTTATTTTAGGGCAAAATTGCAGAAATTTCACTTATTTCATAGAAAAAAAGCAAAACTTTTTCTTATGTTGGGGCAAAAAGGCAGAAATTCCCATTAATTTGTGGCAAAAAGGCAGAAATTTACCTTATTTAGGGGTAAAATTGCAGAAATTTCACATATTTCAGGGCAAAAAGGAAGAAATTTTCTGTATTTTGGAGCAAAATTGCAGAAATTCCCCTAGTTGTGGGGCAAAAAGACAGAAATTCCCTATATGTTGGGCAAAAAACAGAAATTCTCCTTATCTTGTGGCAAAACTTAGAAATTCCACTTATTTTGGGGCAAAATTCCATAAATTTCCCTTATTTTGAGGCAAAATTGCAGAAATTTCACTTATTTTGGGGCAAATTTGCCAAAATTTCACTTATTTCAAGGGAAATAGGCAGAATTTTCCTTATTTTGGGGCAAAAAGTCAGAAATTCCTAATATTTTGTGGCAAAAATGCAGAAATTCCCCTTATTTTGAGGTAAAAAGGCTGAAATTCCCCTTATTTGGAGGCACAGAGGCAGAAATTTCCCTTATTTTTGGGCAAAATTGGAGAAATTTCACGTATTTCAGGGTAATAATTCAGAAATTCCCCTTATTTTGGGGCAAAAAAGACAGAAATTCCCTTTGTTTTGGGGGAAAAAGACAGAAATTCCACTTATTTAGAGGCAAAAAGGCAGAAATTCCCCTTATTTTGGAGCAAAAATGAAGAAATTTACCTTTATATGGCAAAAATATATGCATTCCTGTTATTTTTGGGATAAAAAGCAGAAATTCCCCGTATTTAGAAGCAAAATTGCAGAAATTCTCTAATTTTCAGGCAAAAAGGCAGAAATTCTCCTTATTTTGTGGCAAAAAGACAGAAAATCTCCTTTTTTCGGGAGCAAACAGTCAGAAATTTCCCTTATTTTGGCGCAAAATTGCAGAAATTTCCTTTACATTGGGGCAAAATTGCAGAAATTTCCCTTATTTTGGGGCAAAATTGCAGAAATTTCACTTACTTCAGGGTAATAAGTCAAAAATTTCCCTTATTTTGGGGCAAAAAAGACAGAAATTCTCTTTGTTTTGAGGGAAAAAGACAGAAATTCCACTTATTTAGAGGCAAACAGGCAGAAATTCCCTTTATTTTGGAGCAAAAATGAAGAAATTACCCTTTTTATGGCAAAAAGGTATGCATTCCCATTATTTTCAGGCAAAAAGGCAGAAATTCACCTTATTTGGGGTAAAATTGCAGAAATTTCACATATTTCAGGGCAAAAAGTAAGAAATTTTCTGTATTTTGGAGCAAAATTGCAGAAATTCCCCTAGTTGTGGGGCAAAAAGACAGAAATTCACTATATGTTGGGGCCAAAAGACAGAAATTCTCTTTATTTTGTGGCAAAACTTAGAAATTCCACTTATTTTGGGGCAAAATTCCAGAAATTTCCCTTATTTTGGGGCAAAACTGCAGAAATTTCACTTATTTTGGGGCAAAATTGCCGAAATTTCACTTATTTCAGGGGAAAAAGGCAGAAATTTTCCTTATTTTGGAGCAAAAAGTCAGAAATTCCTAATATTTTGTGGCAAAAATGCAGAAATTCCCCTTATTTTGAGGTAAAAAGGCTGAAATTCCCCTTATTTGGAGGCACAGAGGCAGAAATTTCCCTTATTTTTGGGCAAAATTGGAGAAATTTCACGTATTTCAGGGTAATAATTCAGAAATTCCCCTTATTTTGGGGCAAAAAAGACAGAAATTCCCTTTGTTTTTGGGAAAAAAGACAGAAATTCCACTTATTTAGAGGCAAAAAGGCAGAAATTCCCCTTATTTTGGAGCAAAAATGAAGAAATTTACCTTTATATGGCAAAAAGATATGCATTCCTGTTATTTTTGGGATAAAAAGCAGAAATTCCCCGTATTTAGAAACAAAATTGCAGAAATTCTCTAATTTTCAGGCAAAAAGGCAGAAATTTTCCTTATTTTTGGGCAAAAAGACAGAAAATCTCCTTTTTTCGGGAGCAAACAGTCAGAAATTTCCCTTATTTTGGCGCAAAATTGCAGAAATTTCCTTTACATTGGGGCAAAATTGCAGAAATTTCCCTTATTTTGGGGCAAAATTGCAGAAATTTCACTTACTTCAGGGTAATAAGTCAAAAATTTCCCTTATTTTGGGGCAAAAAAGACAGAAATTCTCTTTGTTTTGAGGGAAAAAGACAGAAATTCCACTTATTTAGAGGCAAACAGGCAGAAATTCCCTTTATTTTGGAGCAAAAATGAAGAAATTACCCTTTTTATGGCAAAAAGGTATGCATTCCCATTATTTTCAGGCAAAAAGGCAGAAATTCACCTTATTTGTGGTAAAATTGCAGAAATTTCACATATTTCAGGGCAAAAAAAAAGAAATTTTCTGTATTTTGGAGCAAAATTGCAGAAATTCCCCTAGTTGTGGGGCAAAAAGACAGAAATTCACTATATGTTGGGGCAAAAAGACAGAAATTCTCTTTATTTTGTGGCAAAACTTAGAAATTCCACTTATTTTGGGGCAAAATTCCAGAAATTTCCCTTATTTTGGGGCAAAATTGCAGAAATTTCACTTATTTTGGCGCAAAATTGCCGAAATTTCACTTATTTCAGGGGAAAAAGGCAGAAATTTTCCTTATTTTGGAGCAAAAAGTCAGAAATTCCTAATATTTTGTGGCAAAAATGCAGAAGTTCCCCTTATATTGAGGTAAAAAGGCTGAAATTTCCCTTATTTGGGGGCAAAGAAGCAGAAATTTCCCTTATTTTGGGGCAAAATTGCAGAAATTTCACATATTTCAGGGTAATAATTCAGAAATTCCCCTTATTTTGGGGGAAAAAAGACAGAAATTCCCTTTGTTTTGGGGGAAAAAGACAGAAATTCCACTTATTTAGAGGCAAAAAGGCAGAAATTCCTCTTATTTGGGAGCAAAAATGAAGAAATTTACCTTTTTATGGCAAAAAGGTATGCATTCCTGTTATTTTTGGGATAAAAAGCAGAAATTCCCCGTATTTAGAAGCAAAATTGCAGAAATTCTCTAATTTTCAGGCAAAAAGGCAGAAATTCTCCTTATTTTGGGGCAAAAAGACAGAAAATCTCCTTTTTACGGGAGCAAACAGTCAGAAATTTCCCTTATTTTGGCGCAAAATTTCAGAAATTTCCTTTACATTGGGGCAAAATTGCAGAAATTTCCCTTATTTTGGGGCAAAATTGCAGAAATTTCACTTACTTCAGGGTAATAAGTCAGAAATTTCCCTTATTTTGGGGCAACAAAGACAGAAATTCTCTTTGTTTTGGGGGAAAAAGACAGAAATTCCACTTATTTAGAGGCAAACAGGCAGAAATTCCCTTTATTTTGGAGCAAAAATGAAGAAATTACCCTTTTTATGGCAAAAAGGTATGCATTCCCATTATTTTCAGGCAAAAAGGCAGAAATTCACCTTATTTAGGGGTAAAATTGCAGAAATTTCACATATTTCAGGGCAAAAAGGAAGAAATTTTCTGTATTTTGGAGCAAAATTGCAGAAATTCCCCTAGTTGTGGGGCAAAAAGACAGAAATTCACTATATGTTGGGGCAAAAAGACAGAAATTCTCTTTATTTTGTGGCAAAACTTAGAAATTCCACTTATTTTGGGGCAAAATTCCAGAAATTTCCCTTATTTTGGGGCAAAATTGCAGAAATTTCACTTATTTTGGGGCAAAATTGCCGAAATTTCACTTATTTCAGGGGAAAAAGGCAGAAATTTTCCTTATTTTGGAGCAAAAAGTCAGAAATTCCTAATATTTTGTGGCAAAAATGTAGAAATTCCCCTTATATTGAGGTAAAAATGCTGAAATTCCCCTTATTTGGGGGCAAAGAAGCAGAAATTTCCCTTATTTTGGGGCAAAATTAGAGAAATTTCACATATTTCAGGGTAATAATTCAGAAATTCCCCTTATTTTGGGGAAAAAAAGACAGAAATTCCCTTTGTTTTGGGGGAAAAAGACAGAAATTCCACATATTTAGAGGCAAAAAGGCAGAAATTCCTCTTATTTTGGAGCAAAAATGAAGAAATTTACCTTTTTATGGCAAAAAGGTATGCATTCCTGTTATTTTTGGGATAAAAAGCAGAAATTCCCCGTATTTAGAAGCAAAATTGCAGAAATTCTCTAATTTTCAGGCAAAAAGGCAGAAATTCTCCTTATTTTAGGGCAAAAAGACAGAAAATCTCCTTTTTACGGGAGCAAACAGTCAGAAATTTCCCTTATTTTGGCGCAAAATTTCAGAAATTTCCTTTACATTGGGGCAAAATTGCAGAAATTTCCCTTATTTTGGGGCAAAATTGCAGAAATTTCACTTACTTCAGGGTAATAAGTCAGAAATTTCCCTTATTTTGGGGCAACAAAGACAGAAATTCTCTTTGTTTTGGGGGAAAAAGACAGAAATTCCACTTATTTAGAGGCAAACAGGCAGAAATTCCCTTTATTTTGGAGCAAAAATGAAGAAATTACCGTTTTTATGGCAAAAAAGTTTGCATTCCCATTATTTTCTGGCAAAAAGGCAGAAATTCACCTTATTTAGGGGTAAAATTGCAGAAATTTCACATATTTCAGGACAAAAAAGAAGAAATTTTCTGTATTTTGGAGCAAAATTGCAGAAATTCCTATAGTTGTGGGGCAAGAAGGCAGAAATTCCCTATATGTTGGGGCAAAAAGACAGAAATTCTCTTTATTTTGTGGCAAAACTTAGAAATTCCACTTATTTTGGGGCAAAATTCCAGAAATTTCCCTTATTTTGGGGCAAAATTGCAGAAATTTCACTTATTTTGGGGCAAAATTGCCGAAATTTTACTTATTTCAGGGGAAAAAGGCAGAAATTTTCTTTATTTTGGGGCGAAAAGTCAGAAATTCCTAATATTTTGTGGCAAAAATGCAGAAATTCCCCTTATATTGATGTAAAAAGGCTGAAATTCCCCTTATTTGGGTCAAAGAGGCAGAAATTTCCCTTATTTTGGGGCAAAATTGGAGAAATTTCACGTATTTCAGGGTAATAATTCAGAAATTCCCCTTATTTTGGGGCAAAAAAGACAGAAATTCCCTTTGCTTTGGGGGAAAAAGACAGAAATTCCACTTATTTAGAGGCAAAAAGGCAGAAATTTTCCTTAATTTGGAGCAAAAATGAAGAAATTTACCTTTTTATGGCAAAAAGGTATGCATTCCTGTTATTTTTGGGATAAAAAGCAGAAATTCCCCATATTTAGAAGCAAAATTGCAGAAATTCTCTAATTTTCAGGCAAAAAGGCAGAAATTCTCCTTATTTTGGGGCAAAAAGACAGAAAATCTCCTTTTTTCGGGAGCAAACAGTCAGAAATTTCCCTTATTTTGGGGCAAAATTGCAGAAATTTCCTTTACATTGGGGCAAAATTGCAGAAATTTCCCTTATTTTGGGCAAAATTGCAGAAATTTCACTTACTTCAGGGTAATAAGTCAGAAATTTCCCTTATTTTGGGGCAAAAAAGACAGGAATTCTCTTTGTTTTGGGGGAAAAAGACAGAAATTCCACTTATTTAGAGCCAAACAGGCAGAAATTCCCTTTATTTTGGAGCAAAAATGAAGAAATTACCCTTTTTATTGCAAAAAAGTATGCATTCCCATTATTTTCAGGCAAAAAGGCAGAAATTCCCTGTATTTTGGAGCAAAATTGCAGAAATTCCCCTAATTTGGGGGCAAAAAGGCAGAAATTCCCTATATGTTGGGCAGAAAACACAGAAATTCTCTTTATTTTGGGGCAAAACTCAGAAATTCCATTTATTTTGGGGCAAAATTCCAGAAATTTCCCTTATTTTGGGTCAAAATTGCAGAAATTTCACTTATTTCAGGGCATAATTCAAAAATTCCTTTTATTTTGGGGCAAAAAGACAGAAATTCCATTTATTTTTTGGTAAAAAGGCAATAATTTCATTTACTTTGAGGTAAAAAGGCAGAAATTCCTATTATTTTGGGGCAAAAATGAAGAAATTTCCCTTTTTTGTGGTAAACGGTATACATTCCTTTTACATTCAAAATAAAAAGCAGAAATTCCCCGTATTTTGAAGCAAAATTGCAGAAATTCTCATAATTTTCGGGCAAAAAGGCAGAAATTCCCTAATTTTTTGGCAAAAGTCAGAAATTCCCTTTATTTTGGGGCAAAAATCAGAAATTCCCCTTCTTTTGGTGCAAAATTCAAGAAATTTCCTTTATTTTGGGGCAAAATTTCAGGAATTTACCTTATTTTGGGGCAAAATTGCAGAAATTTCAGTTATTTTCAGGTAAAAAGGCTGAAATTTCCTTTGTTTTGTGGCAAAAAGGGAGAAATTCCCCTTATTTTGGAGCAAAATTGCAGAAATTTCCCTTATTATGGGGAAATATTGCAGAAATTTCCCTTAATTCAAGGCGAAAAGGCAGAAATTTCCCTTATTTTGGAGCAAAAATTAAGAAATTTCCCTTTTTATTGCAAAAAGGTATGCATTCCCATTATTTTCGGGCAAAAGGCAGAAATTCCCCGTATTTTGGAGCAAAATTGCAGAAATTCCCCTAATTGTGGGGCAAAAAGCAAAAATTCCTTTTATTTGCGGGCAAAAATCAGAAATTCCCCTTATTTTGGGGCAAAATTCCAGAAATTACCTTTATTTTGGGGCAAAATTGCAGAAATTTACCTTATTTTGGGGCAAAATTGCAAAAATTTCCCTTATTTGGGGCAAAATTGCAGAAATTTCAGTTATTTTCAGGTAAAAAGGCTGAAATTTTTTTTATTTTGTGGCAAAAAGGGAGAAATTCCCCTTATTTTGGGGCAATATTGCAGAAATTTCCTTTATTATGAGGAAATATTGCAGAAATTTCCCTTAATTTAAGGCAAAATTGTAGAAATTTCACTTATATCAGAGAAAAAAAGCAAAAATTTTTCTTATTTTGGGGCAAAAAGGGAGAAATTCCCATTATTTTGGGGCAAAAAGGCAGAAATTCACCTTATTTTGGGGTAAAATTGCAGAAATTTCACATATTTCAGGGCAGAAAGGCAGAAATTTCCCTTAATTTGGGGCAAAAAAGACAGAAATTTTCTTTGTTTTGGGTGAAAAAGACAGAAATTCCACTTATTTAGAGGCAAAAAGGCAAAAATTCCCCTTATTTTGGAGCAAAAATGAAGAAATTTACCTTATTTATGGCAAAAAGTTATGCATTCCCTTTATTTTTGGGCAAAATGGCAGAAATTCCTCATATTTTGGAGCAAAATTGCAGAAATTCCCCTAATTTTGGAGCAAAAATGCAGAAATTTTCTATATGTTGGGGCAAAAAGGCAAAAATTCTCCTTATTTTGGGGCAAAACTCAGAAATTCCACTTATTTTGGGGCAAAATTTCAGAAATTTCCTTTATTCTGGGGCAAAATTGCAGAAATTTCACTTATTTTCAGGTAAAAAGGCTGAAATTTCCTTTATTTTGGGGCAAGAAGAGAGAAATTCCCCTTATTTTGGGGTAAAAATGCAGAAATTCCCCTTATTTTGAGGTAAAAAGCCTGAAATTCCCCTTATTTGTGGGCAAAGAGGCAGAAATTTTCCTTATTTTGGGGCAAAATTGCAGAAATTTCACTTATTTCATAGTAAGAAGTAAGAAATTCCTCTTATTTTGGGGCAAAAATGATAGAAATTCCTTTTGTTTTGGGGGAAAAAGACAGAAATTCCAATTATTTAGAGGCAAAAAGCAGAAATTCCCCTTATTTTGGAGCAAAAATGAAGAAATTCACCTTTTTATGGCAAAAAGGTATGCATTCCCCTTACTTTCGGGATAAAAGCAGAAATTCCTCGTATTTTGAAGCAAAATTGCAGAAATTCTCATAATTTTCGGGCAAAAAGACAGAAATTCTTTTTTTGGGGGGCAAAAAGACAGAAAATCTCCTTTTTTGGGAACAAACAGTCAGAAATTTCCCTTATTTTGGGGCAAAATTGCATAAATTTCCTTTACATTGGGGCAAAATTTAAGAAATTTCCTTTATTTTGGGGCAAAATTGCAGAAATTTCACTTATTTCAGGGTAATAAGTCAGAAATTCCCCTTATTTTGTGGCAAAAAAGACAGAAATTCCTTTTGTTTTGGGGGAAGAAGACAGAAATTCCACTTATTTAGAGGTAAAAAGGCAGAAATCACCTTTATTTTGGAGCAAAAATAAAGAAATTAACCTTTTTATGGCAAAAAGGTATGCATTCCTATTATTTTCGGGCAAAAAGGCAGAAATTCCTCGTATTTTGGAGCAAAAGTGCAGAAATTCCCCTAATTTTGGGGCAAAAGGCAAAAATTCTTTTTGTTTTGGGGCAAAATTCAGAAATTCCCATTATTTTGGGGCAAAAATTCAGAAATTTCCTTTATTTTGGGGCAAAATTGCAATAATTTACCTTATTTTGGGGCACAATTTCAGAAATTTCCCTTATTCGGGGCAAAATTGCAGAAATTTTAGTTATTTTCATTTAAAAAGGGTGAAATTTCCTTTATTTTGGGGCAAAAAGTGAGAAATTCCCCTTATTTTGGGGCAAAATTGCAGAAATTTCCCTTATTATGGGGAAAAATTGCAGAAATTTCCGTGAATTTAGGCCAAAATTGCAGAAATTTCACTTATTTCAGAGGAAAAAAGCAAAAATTTTTCTTATTTTGGGGCAAAAATGCAGAAATTCTCATTATTTTGGGGCAAAAAGTCAGAAATTCACCTTATTTTGGGGTAAAATTGCAGAAATTTCACATATTTCAGGGCAAAAAGGCAGAAATATCCCTTATTTTGAGGCAAAAAAGACAGAAATTCACTTTGTTTTGGGGGAAAAAGACAGAAATTCCACTTATTGAGAAGCAAAAAGGCAGAAATTCCCCTTATTTTGGAGCAAAAATAAAGAAATTTCCCTTTTTTATGGCAAAAAGTTATGCATTCCCCTTATTTTCGGGAAAAAAGGCAGAAATTCCCCGTATTTTGGAGCAAAATTGCAGAAATTCCCCTAATTGTGGGGCAAAAATTCAGAAATTCCTTATATGTTGGGGCAAAAAGAAAGAAATTCTCCTTATTTGGGGGCAAAACTCAGAAATTCCACTTATTTTGGGGCAAAATTCCAGAAATTCCCCTTATTTTGGGGCAAAATTGCAAAATTTCACTTATTTTAGGTCAAAATTGCAGAAATTTCACTTATTTAAGGAAAAAAAGGCAGAAATTTTCTTTATTTTGGGGCAAAAAGGAAGAAATTCCTAATATTTTGTGGCAAAATGCAGAAATTCCTTTTATTTTGAGGTGAAAAGGCTGAAATTCCCCATATTTGTGGGCAAAAAGGCAGAAATTCTTTTTATTTTGGGGCAAAACTCTAAATTCCACTTATTTTGGGGCAAAATTCCAGAAATTTCCCTTATTCTGGGGCAAAATTGCAGAAATTTCACTTATTTTTGGGCAAAATTTCAGAAATTTCACTTATTTCAGGGAAAAAAGGGAGAAATTTTCCTTATTTTTGGGCAAAAAGGCAGAAATTCCCCTTATTTTGAGGTAAAAAGCCTGAAATTCCCCTTATTTGGGGGCAAAATAAAGGAATTTCCCTTATTTTGGGGCAAAATTGCTGAAATTTCACATATTTCAGGGTAATAATTCAGAAATTCCACTTATTTTAGGGTAAAAAAGACAGAAATTCCCTTTGTTTCTGAAAAAAAGACAGAAATTCCACTTATTTAGAGGCAAAAAGGCCGAAATTCCCCTTATTTCGGAGCAAAAATGAAGAAATTTACCTTTTTATGGCAAAAAGGTATGCATTCCCCTTACTTTCGGGATAAAAGCAGAAATTCCCCGTATTTTGATGCAAAATTACAGAAATTTTCATAATTTTTGAGCAAAAAGGCAGAAATTTTCCTTATTTTTGGGCAACAAGGCACAAAATCTCCTATTTTTGGAACAAACAGTCAGAAATTCCCCTTATTTTTGGGCAAAATTGCAGAAATTTCCTTTACATTGGGGCAAAATTGCAGAAATTTCGCTTATTTTGGGGCAAAATTGCAGAAATTTCACTTATGTCAGGGTAATAATTGAGAAATTCTCCTTATTTTGCGGCAAAAAAACCAGAAATTCCCTTTGTTTTGGGGGAAAAAAACAGAAATTCCACTTAATTAGAGGCAAAAATGCAGAAATTCCCCTTTTTTTGGAGCAAAAATGAAGAAATTTCCCTTTTTATGACAAAAAGGTATGCATTCCCATTATTTTCGGGCAAAAAGGCAGAAATTCCTCATATTTTGGAGCAAAATTGCAGAAATTCCCTTAATTTTGGGGCAAAAGGCAGAAATTCCCTTTATTTTGGGGCCAAAATCAGAAATTCCCAATATTTTGGGGCAAAATTCAAGAAATTTCCTCTATTTTGGGGCATAATTGCACGAATTTACCTTATTTTGGAGCAAAATTGCAGAAATTTCCTTTATATGGGGCAAAATTACAGAAATTTCACTTATTTTTAGGTAAAAAGGCTGAAACTTCATTTATTTTGGGGCAAAAAGGAAGAAATTCCCCTTATTATGGGTCAAAATTGCAGAAATTTCCCTAAATATGTTGAAATATTGCAGAAATTTCCCTTAATTTAAAGCAAAATTACAGAAATTTCACTTATTTCAGAGAAAAAAAGCAAAAATTTTTCTTATTTTGGGGCCAGAAAGCAGAAATTCCCATTATTTTGGGGGCAAAATGCCGAAATTCACCTTATTTTGGGGTAAAATTGCAGAATTTTCACATATTTCAGGGCAAAAAGGCAAATATTTCCCTTATTTTGGGGCAAAAAAGACAGAAATTCCCTTTGTTTTGGGGGAAAAAGACAGAAATTCCACTTATTTAGAGGCAAAAAGGCAGAAATTCCCCTTATTTTGGAGCAAAAATGAAGATATTTTCCTTTTTTATGGCAAAAAGTTATGCATTCCCCTTATTTTCGGGCAAAAAGGCAGATATTTCCCATATTTTGGAGCAAAATTGCAGAAATTCCCCTAATTGTGGGGCAAAAATGCAGAAATTCCCTATATGTTTGGGCAAAGAGACAGAAATTCTTTTTATTTTGGGGCAAAATTCAGAAATTTCACTTATTTGGGGCAAAATTCAAGAAATTTCCCTTATTTTGGGGCAAAATTGCTGAAATTTCACTTATTTTGGGGCAAAATTGCAGAAATTCCCTTTATTTTGAGGGAAAAAGGCTGAAATTCCCCTTATTTGTGGTCAAAAAGGCAGAAATTTCTCTTATTTTGGGGCAAAAAGACAGTAATTTCCCTTATTTTGTGGCAAAAAGGTAGAAATTTCTTTTATTTTGGGTCAAAATTGCAGAAATATCACTTATTTCAGGGCCTAATTCAAAAATTCCTTTTATCTTGGGACAAAATAAGAGAAATTCCATTTATTTTTGGTTAAAAAGGGAGAAATTTCACTTATTTTGAGGTAAAAAGCAGAAATTCTTCTAATTTTGGGGCAAAAATGAAGAAATTTCCCTTTTTTGTGGCAAAAGGTATACATTCCCCTTACTTTCGGGATAAAAAGCCGAAATTGCCCGTATTTTGAAGCAAAATTGCAGACATTTTCATAATTTTCAGGCAAAAAAGCAGAAATTCTTCTTATTTTAGGGCAAAAAGACAGAAAATCTCCTTTTTTCGGGAGCAAACAGTCAGAAATTCCCCTTATTTTGGGGCACAATTGCAGAAATTTCCTTTACATTGGGGCAAAATTTCAGAAATTTCCCTTATTTTGGGGCAAAATTGCAGAAATTTCACTTATTTCAGGGTAATAAGTCAGAAATTTTCCTTATTTTTGGGAATAAAAGACAGAAATTCCCTTTGTTTTGGGGGAAAAAGACAGAAATTCCACTTAGTTAGAGGCAAAAATGCAGAAATTCCCCTTATTTTGGAGCAAAAATGAAAAAATTTCCCTTTTTATGGCAAAAAGGTATGCATTCCCATTATTTTCGGGCAAAAAGGCAGAAATTCCCCGTATTTTGGAGCAAAATTGCAGAAATTCCCCTTATTTTGGGGCAAAAGGCAGAAATTCCCTTTATTTTGAGGCAAAAATCAGAAATTCCCCTTATTTTGGGGCAAAATTCAAGAAATTTCTTTTATTTTTGGGCAAAATTTCAGGAATTTACCTTATTTTGGGGTAAAATTGCAGACATTTCCTTTATTTGGGGCAAAATTGCATAAAATTCACTTATTTTCAGGTAAAAAGTCTGAAATTTCCTTAATTTTAGGGCAAAAAAAGAGAAATTCCCCTTATTTTGGGGCAAAATTGCAGAAAATTCCCTTGTTATGGGATAAAATTTCAGAAATTTCCCTTATTTTAGGGCAAAATTGCAGAAATTTCACTTACTTCAGAGAAATAAAGCAAAAATGTTTCTTATTTTGGGGCAAAAAGGCAGAAATTCCCATTATTTTAGGGCAAAAAGGCAGAAATTCACCTTATTTTGGTGTAAAATTGCAGAAATTTTACATATTTCAGGGCAAAAAGGCAGAAATTTCCCTTAGTTTGGGGCAAAATTGCAGAAATTTCACTTATTTCAGGGTAATAAGTCAGAAATTCCCCCTTATTTTGGGGCAAAAAATACAGAAATTCCCGTTGTTTTGGAGGAAAAAGACAGAAATTCCACTTATTTAGAGACAAAAAGGCAGAAATTCCCCTTATTTTGGAGGAAAAATGAAGAAATTTTCCTTTTTATGGCAAAAAGGTATGCATTCCCCTTATTTTCGGGCAAAAAGGCAGAAATTCCCCGTATTTTGGAGCAAAATTGCAGAAATTCCCCTAATTGTTTGGCAAAAATGCAGAAATTCCTAATATGTTTGGGCAAAAAGACAGAAATTCTCCTTATTTAAGGGCATAATTCAGAAATTCCACTTATTTTGGGGAAAAAATCCAAAATTTCTCTTATTTTGGGGCAAAATTGCACAAATTTCACTTATTTCAGGGAAAAAAGGCAGAAATTTTCCTTATTTTGGGGCAAAAATGTAGAAATTCTTAATATTTTGAGGCAAAAATGCAGAAATTCGCTTTATTTTGAGGGAAAAAGGCTGAAATTCCCCTTATTTGGGGGCAAAAAGGCAGAAATTTCCCTTATTTTGGGGCAAAAAGACAGTAATTCCCCTTATTTTGTGGCAAAAAGGTAGAAATTTCTTTTATTTCGGGGCAAAATTGCAGAAATATCACTTATTTCAGGGCCTAATTCAAAAATCCTTTTATTTTGGGGCAAAAAGAGAGAAATTCCATTTATTTTTGGTTAAAACGGGAGAAATTTCACTTATTTTGAGGTAAAAAGCAGAAATTCCTCTTATTTTGGGGCAAAAATGAAGAAATTTCCCTTTTTTGTGGCAATAGGTATACATTCCCCTTACTTTCGGGATAAAAAGCCGAAATTCCCCGTATTTTGAAGCAAAATTGCAGAAATTTTCATAATTTTCGGGCAAAAAAGCAGAAATTCTCCTTATTTTAGGGCAAAAAGACAGAAAATCTCCTTTTTTCGGGAGCAAACAGTCAGAAATTCCCCTTATTATGAGGCACAATTGCAGAAATTTCCTTTACATTGTGGCAAAATTGCAGAAATTTCCCTTATTTTGGGGCAAAATTGCAGAAATTTGACTTATTTCAGGGTAATAAGTCAGAAATTCCCCTTATTTTGGGGCAAAAAAGACAGAAATTCCCTTAATTTTGGGAGAAAAAGACAGAAATTCGACTTAGTTATTGGGAAAAATGCAGAAATTCCCCTTATTTTGGAGCAAAAATGAAGAAATTTTCCTTTTTATGGCAAAAAGGTATGCATTCCCATTATTTTCGTGCAAAAAGGCAGAAATTCCCCGTATTTTGGAGCAAAATTGCAGAAATTGCCCTAATTTTGGGGCAAAAGGCAGAAATTCCCTTTATTTTGGGGCAAAAATCAGAAATTCCCCTTATTTTGGGGCAAAATTCAAAAAATTTCCTTTATTTTGGGGCAAAATTGCAGGAATTTACCTTATTTTGGGGCAAAATTGCAGAAATTTCCTTTATTTGGGGCAAAATTGCATAAAATTCACTTATTTTCAAGTAAAAAGGCTGAAATTTCCTTTATTTTGGGGCAAAAAAAGAGAAATTCCCCTTATTTTGGGTCAAAATTGCAGAAATTTCCCTTATTATGGAAAAATTGCAGAAATTTCCATATTTTAGAGCAAAATTGCAGAAATTTCACTTATTTCAGGGTAATAAGTCAGAAATTCCCGCTTATTTTGGGGCAAAAAATGCAGAAATTCCCGTTGTTTTCGGGGAATAAGATAGAAATTCCACTTATTTAGAGGCAAAAATGCAGAAATTCCCCTTATTTTGGGGCAAAATTGCAGAAATTTCCTTTACATTGGGGCAAAATTGCAGAAATTTCCCTTATTTTGGGGCAAAATTGCAGAAATTTCACTTATTTCATGGTAATAAGTCAGAAATTCCCCTTATTTTGGGGCAAAAAAGACAAATATTCTCTTTGTTTTGGGGGAAAAAGACAGAAATTCCACTTAGTTAGAGGCAAAAATGCAGATATTCCCCTTATTTTGGAGCAAAAATGAAGAAATTTTTCTTTTTATGGCAAAAAGGTATGCATTCCCATTATTTTCTTGCAAAAAGGCAGAAATTCCCCGTATTTTGGAGCAAAATTGCAGAAATTCCCCTAATTTTGTGGCAAAAGGCAGAAATTCCCTTTATTTTGGGACTTAAATCAGACATTCCCCTTATTTTGGGGCAAAATTCAAGAAATTTCCTTTATTTTGGGGTAAAATTGCAGGAATTTTCTTTATTTTGGGGCAAAATTGCAGAAATTTCCTTAATTTGGGGCAAAATTGCATAAAATTCACTTATTTTCAGGTAAAAAGGCTGAAATTTTCTTTATTTTGGGGCAAAAAAAGAGAAATTCCCCTTATTTTGGGGCAAAATTGCAGAAATTTCCCTTGTTATGGGAAAAAATTGCAGAAATTTCCCTTATTTTAGGACAAAATTGCAGAAATTTCACTTATTTCAGAGAAATAAAGCAAAAATGTTTCTTATTTTGGGGCAAAAAGGTAGAAAATCTCATTATTTTAGGGCAAAAAGGCAGAAATTCACCTTATTTTGCGGTAAAATTGCAGAAATTTCACATATTTCAGGGCAAAAAGGCAGAAATTTCCCTTTTTTGGGGGCAAAATTGCAGAAATTTCACTTATTTCAGGGTAATAAGTCAGAAATTCCCCCTTATTTTGGGGCTAAAAATACAGAAATTCCCGTTGTTTTGGGGAAAAAAGACAGAAATTCCACTTATTTGGAGTCAAAAAGGCAGAAATTCCCCTTATTTTGGAGCAAATATGAAGAAATTTCCCTTTTTTATGGCAAAAAGATATGCATTTCCCTTATTTTTGAGAAAAAAGGCAGAAATTCCCCGTATTTTGGAGCAAAATTGCAGAAATTCCCCTAATTCTGGGGCAAAAGGCAGAAATTCCCTATATGTTGGGGCAAAAAGACAGAAATTCTCCTTATTTTGGGGCAAAACTCAGAAATTCCACTTCTTTGGGGGCAAAATTCCAGAAATTTCCCTTATTTTGGGGCAAAATTGTAGAAAATTCACTTATATTGGGGCAAAATTGCAGAAATTTCACTTATTTCAGGGGAAAAAGTCAGAAATTTTCCTTATTTTGGGGCAAAATAACAGAAATTCCTAATATTTTGTGGCAAAAATGCAGAAATTCCTCTTATTTTGAGGTAAAAAGGCTGAATTCCCCTTATTTGGGGGCAAAAAGGCAGAAATTTCCCTTATTTTGGGGCAAAATTGCAGAAATTTCACTTATTTCAGGGTAATGAGTCAGAAATTCCTCTTATTTTGGAGCAAAAAAGAGAGAAATTCCCTTTGTTTTTTGGGAAAAAGACAGAAATTCCACTTATTTAGAGGCAAAAAGGCAGAAATTCCCCTTATTTTGGAGCAAAAATGAAGAAATTTCATTTTTTATGGCAAAAAGGTATGCATTCCCATTATTTTCGGGCAAAAACGCAGAAATTTCCTGTATTTTGGAGCAAAAAGGCAGAAATTCCCCGTATTTTGGAGCAAAATTGCAGAAAATCCCCTAATTTTGGGGCAAAAATCAGAAACTCTCTTTATTTTGGGGCAAAATTCAAGAAATTCCCTTTATTTTGGGGCAAAATTGGAGGAATTTACCTTATTTTTGGGCAAAATTGCAGAAATTTCCCTTATTTGGGGCAAAATTGCAGAAATTTCACTTATTTTCAAGAATAAGGGCTGATATATCCTTTATTTTGGGGCAAAAAGGAAGAAATTTCTCTTATTTTGGGGCAAAATTGCAGAAATTTTTCTTATTTGGGGCAAAATTGCAGAAACTTCAATTATTTTCAGGTAAAAAGGCTGAAATTTCCTTTATTTTCGGGCAAAAAGGGAGAAATTCCCCTTATTTTGGGGCAAAATTGAAGAAATTTCCCTAGTTATTGAAAAAAATTGCAGAAATTTTCCTTATTTTAGGGCAAAATTGCAGAAATTTCACTTATTTCAGAGAAAAAACGCAAAAATTTTTCTTATTTTGGGGCAAAAAGGCAGAAATTCCCATTATTTTGGGGCAAAAAGGCAGAAATTGGACTTATTTTGGGGTAAAATTGCAAAAATTTCACATATTTCAGGGCAAACAGGCAGAAAATTCCCTTATTTTGGGGCAAAATTGCAGCAATTTCACTTATTTCATGGTAATAAGTCAGAAATTCCTTTTATTTTGGGGCAAAAAAGACAAAAATTCCTTTTGTTTTGGGGGAAAAAGACAGAAATTCCACTTATTTAGAGGCAAAAAGGCAGAAATTCCCATTATTTTGGAGCAAAAATGAAGAAATTTCCCTTTTTTATGGCAAAAAGTTATGCATTCCCCTTATTTTCTGGCAAAAAGGCAGAAATTCCCTGTATTTTGGAGAAAAATTGCAGAAATTCCCCTAATTGTTGGGCAAAAATGCAGAAATTCCTAATATGTTGGGGCAAAAAGACAGAAATTCTCCTTATTTAAGGGCATAATTCAAAAATTCCACTTATTTTGGGGAAAAAATCCAAAATTTCTTTTATTTTGGGGCAAAATTGCACAAATTTCACTTATTTCAGGGAAAAAAGGCAGAAATTTTCCTTATTTTGGGGCAAAAATGTAGAAATTCTTAATATTTTGTGGCAAAAATGCAGAAATTCGCTTTATTTTGAGGGAAAAAGGCTGAAATTCCCCTTATTTGGGGGCAAAAAGGCAGAAATTTCCCTTATTTTGGGGCAAAAAGACAGTAATTCCCCTTATTTTGTGGCAAAAATGTAGAAATGTCTTTTATTTCTGGGCAAAATTGCAGAAATATCACTTATTTCAGGGCCTAATTCAAAAATTCCTTTTATTTTGGGGCAAAAAGAGAGAAATTCCATTTATTTTTGGTTAAAAAGGGAGAAATTTCACTTATTTTGAGGTAAAAAGTAGAAATTCCTCTTATTTTGGGGCAAAAATAAAGAAATTTCCCTTTTTTTGTGGCAAAAGGTATACATTCCCCTTACTTTCGGGATAAAAAGCTGAAATTGCCCGTATTTTGTAGCAAAATTGCAGAAATTTTCATAATTTTCGGGCAAAAAAGCAGAAATTCTCCTTATTTTAGGGCAAAAAGACAGAAAATCTCCTTTTTTCGGGAGCAATCAGTCAGAAATTCCCCTTATTTTGGGGCAAAATTGCAGAAATTTCCTTTACATTGTGGCAAAATTGCAGAAATTTCTCTTATTTTGGGGCAAAATTGCAGAATTTTCACTTATTTCAGGGTAATAAGTCAGAAATTTCCCTTATTTTGGGGCAAAAAAGACAGAAATTCCCTATGTTTTGGGGGAAAAAGACAGAAATTCCACTTAGTTAGAGGCAAAAATGCAGAAATTCCCCTTATTTTGGAGCAAAAATGAAGAAATTTTCCTTTTTATGGCAAAAAGGTATGCATTCCCATTATTTTTGTGCAAAAAGGCAGAAATTCCCCGTATTTTGGAGCAAAATTGCAGAAATTGCCCTAATTTTGTGGCAAAAGGCAGAAATTCCCTTTATTTTGGGGCAAAAATCAGAAATTCCCCTTATTTTGGGGCAAAATTCAAAAAATTTCCTTTATTTTGGGGCAAAATTGCAGGAATTTACCTTATTTTGGGGCAAAATTGCAGAAATTTTCTTTATTTGGGGCAAAATTGCATAAAATTCACTTATTTTCAAGTAAAAAGGCTGAAATTTCCTTTATTTTGGGGCAAAAAAAGAGAAATTCCCCTTATTTTGGGGCAAAATTGCAGAAATTTCCCTTATTATGGAAAAATTGCAGAAATTTCCATATTTTAGGGCAAAATTGCAGAAATTTCACTTATTTCAGGGTAATAAGTCAGAAATTCCCGCTTATTTTGGGGCAAAAAATGCAGAAATTCCCGTTGTTTTGGGGGAATAAGATAGAAATTCCACTTATTTAGAGGCAAAAAGGCAGAAATTCCTCTTATTTTGGGGCAAAATTGCAGAAATTTCCTTTACATTGGGGCAAAATTGCAGAAATTTCCCTTATTTTGGGGCAAAATTGCAGAAATTTCACTTATTTCAGGGTAATAAGTCAGAAATTCCCCTTATTTTGGGGCAAAAAAGACAAATATTCTCTTTGTTTTGAAGGAAAAAGACAGAAATTCCACTTAGTTAGAGGCAAAAATGCAGAAATTCCCCTTATTTTGGAGCAAAAATGAAAAAATTTCCCTTTTTTATGGCAAAAAGGTATGCATTCCCATTATTTTCGGGCAAAAAGGCAGAAATTCCCCGTATTTTGGAGCAAAATTGCAGAAATTCCCCTAATTGTTGGGCAAAAATGCAGAAATTCCTAATATGTTTGGGCAAAAAGACAGAAATTCTCCTTATTTAAAGGCATAATTCAGAAATTCCACTTATTTTGGGGAAAAAATCCAAAATTTCTCTTATTTTGGGGCAAAATTGCACAAATTTCACTTATTTCAGGGAAAAAAGGCAGAAATTTTCCTTATTTTGGGGCAAAAATGTAGAAATTCTTAATATTTTGTGGCAAAAATGCAGAAATTCGCTTTATTTTGAGGGAAAAAGGCTGAAATTCCCCTTATTTGGGGGCAAAAAGGCAGAAATTTCCCTTATTTTGGGGCAAAAAGACAGTAATTCCCCTTATTTTGTGTCAAAAAGGTAGAAATTTCTTTTATTTCCAGGCAAAATTGCAGAAATATCACTTATTTCAGGGCCTAATTCAAAAATTCCTTTTATTTTGGGGCAAAAAGAGAGAAATTCCATTTATTTTTGGTTAAAAAGGGAGAAATTTCACTTATTTTGAGGTAAAAAGCAGAAATTCCTCTTATTTTGGGGCAAAAATGAAGAAATTTCCTTTACATTGTGGCAAAATTGCAGAAATTTCCCTTATTTTGGGGCAAAATTGCAGAAATTTCACTTATTTCAGGGTAATAAGTCAGAAATTCCCCTTATTTTGGGGCAAAAATGACAGAAATTCCCTTTGTTTTGGGGGAAAAAGACAGAAATTCCACTTAGTTAGAGGCAAAAATGCAGAAATTCCCCTTATTTTGTAGCAAATATAAAGAAATTTTTCTTTTTATGGCAAAAAGGTGTGCATTCCCATTATTTTCGTGCAAAAAGGCAGAAATTCCCCGTATTTTGGAGCAAAATTGCAGAAATTGCCCTAATTTTGGGGCAAAAAGAAGAAATTCCCTTTATTTTGGGGCAAAAATCAGAAATTCCCCTTATTTTGGGGCAAAATTCAAAAAATTTCCTTTATTTTGGGGCAAAATTGCAGGAATTTACCTTATTTTGGGGCAAAATTGCAGAAATTTCCTTTATTTGGGGCAAAATTGCATAAAATTCACTTATTTTCAAGTAAAAAGGCTGAAATTTCCTTTATTTTGGGGCAAAATTGCAGAAATTTCCTTTATTTGGGGCAAAATTGCAGAAATTTCCCTTATTATGGAAAAATTGCAGAAATTTCCATATTTTAGGGCAAAATTGCAGAAATTTCACTTATTTCAGGGTAATAAGTCAGAAATTCCCGCTTATTTTGGGGCAAAAAATACAGAAATTCCCGTTGTTTTGGGGGAATAAGATAGAAATTCCACTTATTTAGAGGCAAAAAGGCAGAAATTCCTCTTATTTTGGGGCAAAATTGCAGAAATTTCCTTTACATTGGGGCAAAATTGCAGAAATTTCCCTTATTTTGGGGCAAAATTGCAGAAATTTCACTTATTTCAGGGTAATAAGTCAGAAATTCCCCTTATTTTGGGGCAAAAAAGACAAATATTCTCTTTGTTTTGGGGGAAAAAGACAGAAATTCCACTTAGTTAGAGGCAAAAATGCAGAAATTTTCCTTATTTTGGAGCAAAAATGAAGAAATTTTTCTTTTTATGGCAAAAAGGTATGCATTTCCATTATTTTCTGGCAAAAGGCAGAAATTCCCCGTATTTTGGAGCAAAATTGCAGAAATTCCCCTAATTTTGGGGCAAAAGGCAGAAATTCCCCTTATTTTGGGGCAAAATTCAAGAAATTTCCTTTATTTTGGGGTAAAATTGCAGGAATTTTCCTTATTTTGGGGCAAAATTGCTGAAATTTCCTTAATTTGGGGCAAAATTGCATAAAATTCACTTATTTTCAGGTAAAAAGGCTGAAATTTTCTTTATTTTGGGGCAAAAAAAAGAGAAATTCCCCTTATTTTGGGGCAAAATTGCAGAAATTTCCCTTGTTATGGGAAAAAATTGCAGAAATTTCCCTTATTTTAGGACAAAATTGCAGAAATTTCACTTATTTCAGAGAAATAAAGCAAAAATGTTTCTTATTTTGGGGCAAAAAGGCAGAAAATCTCATTATTTTATGGCAAAAAGCAGAAATTCACCTTATTTTGCGGTAAAATTGCAGAAATTTCACATATTTCAGGGCAAAAAGGCAGAAATTTCCCTTTTTTGGGGGCAAAATTGCAGAAATTTCAGTTATTTCATGGTAATAAGTCAGAAATTCCCCCTTATTTTGGTGCTAAAAATACAGAAATTCCCGTTGTTTGGGGAAAAAAAGACAGAAATTCCACTTATTTAGAGTCAAAAAGCAGAAATTTCCCCTTGTTTTGGAGCAAATATGAAGAAATTTCCCTTTTTTATGGCAAAAAGATATGCATTTCCCTTATTTTTGAGAAAAAAGGCAGAAATTCCCCGTATTTTGGAGCAAAATTGCAGAAATTCCCCTAATTCTGGGGCAAAAGGCAGAAATTCCCTATATGTTGGGGCAAAAAGACAGAAATTCTCCTTATTTTGGGGCAAAACTCAGAAATTCCACTTCTTTTGGGGCAAAATTCCAGAAATTTCCCTTATTTTGGGGCAAAAATTGTAGAAATTTCACTTATTTTGGGGCAAAATTGCAGAAATTTCACTTATTTCAGGGAAAAAAGTCAGAAATTTTCCTTATTTTGGGGCAAAATAACAGAAATTCCTAATATTTTGTGGCAAAAATGCAGAAATTCCTCTTATTTTGAGGTAAAAAGGCTGAATTCCCCTTATTTGGGGGCAAAAAGGCAGAAATTTCCCTTATTTTGGGGCAAAATTGCAGAAATTTCACTTATTTCAGGGTAATGAGTCAGAAATTCCTCTTATTTTGGAGCAAAAAAGAGAGAAATTCCCTTTGTTTTGTGGGAAAAAGACAGAAATTCCACTTATTTAGAGGCAAAAAGGCAGAAATTCCCCTTATTTTGGAGCAAAAATGAAGAAATTTCATTTTTTATGGCAAAAAGGTATGCATTCCCATTATTTTCGGGCAAAAACGCAGAAATTCCCTGTATTTTGGAGCAAAAAGGCAGAAATTCCCCATATTTTGGAGCAAAATTGCAGAAAATCCCCTAATTTTGGGGCAAAAATCAGAAACTCTCTTAATTTTGGGGCAAAATTCAAGAAATTCTCTTTATTTTGGGGCAAAATTGGAGGAATTTACCTTATTTTTGGGGAAAAATTGCAGAAATTTCCCTTATTTGGGGCAAAATTGCAGAAATTTCACTTATTTTCAGGAATAAGGTCTGATATATCCTTTATTTTGGGGCAAAAAGGGAGAAATTTCTCTTATTTTGGGGCAAAATTGCAGAAATTTTTCTTATTTGGGGCAAAATTGCAGAAACTTCAATTATTTTCAGGTAAAAAGGCTGAAATTTCCTTTATTTTGGGGCAAAAAGGGAAAAATTCCCCTTATTTTGGGGCAAAATTGAAGAAATTTCCCTTGTTAATGAAAAAAATTGCAGAAATTTTCCTTATTTTAGGGCAAAATTGCAGAAATTTCACTTATTTCAGAGAAAAAACGCAAAAATTTTTCTTATTTTTGGGCAAAAAGGCAGAAATTCCCATTATTTTGGGGCAAAAAGGCAGAAATTGGACTTATTTTGGGGTAAAATTGCAGAAATTTCACATATTTCAGGGCAAAAAGGCAGAAATTTCCCTTATTTTGGGGCAAAATTGCAGAAATTTCACTTATTTCATGGTAATAAATCAGAAATTCCTTTTATTTTGGGGCAAAAAAGACAAAAATTCCTTTTGTTTTGAGGAAAAAGACTGAAATTCCACTTATTTAGAGGCAAAAAGGCAGAAATACCCATTATTTTGGAGCAAAAATGAAAAAATTTCCCTTTTTTATGGCAAAAAGTTATGCATTCCCCTTATTTTCGGGCAAAAAGGCAGAAATTCCCCGTATTTTGGAGCAAAATTGCAGAAATTCCCCTAATTGTTGGGCAAAAATGCAGAAATTCCTAATATGTTTGGGCAAAAAGACAGAAATTCTCTTTATTTAAAGGCATAATTCAGAAATTCCACTTATTTTGGGGAAAAAATCCAAAATTTCTCTTATTTTGGGGCAAAATTGCACAAATTTCACTTATTTCAGGGAAAAAAGGCAGAAATTTTCATTATTTTGGGGCAAAAATGTAGAAATTCTTAATATTTTGAGGCAAAAATGCAGAAATTTGCTTTATTTTGAGGGAAAAAGGCTGAAATTCCCCTTATTTGGGGGCAAAAAGGCAGAAATTTCCCTTATTTTGGGGCAAAAAGACAGTAATTCCCCTTATTTTGTGTCAAAAAGGTAGAAATTTCTTTTATTTCCGGGCAAAATTGCAGAAATATCACTTATTTCAGGGCCTAATTCAAAAATTCCTTTTATTTTGGGGCAAAAAGAGAGAAATTCCATTTATTTTTGGTTAAAAAGGGAGAAATTTCACTTATTTTGAGGTAAAAAGCAGAAATTCCTCTTATTTTGGGGCAAAAATAAAGAAATTTCCCTTTTTTGTGGCAAAAGGTATACATTCCCCTTACTTTCGGGATAAAAAGCCGAAATTCCCCGTATTTTGAAGCAAAATTGCAGAAATTTTCATAATTTTCGGGCAAAAAAGCAGAAATTCTCCTTATTTTAGGGCAAAAAGACAGAAAATCTCATTTTTTCGGGAGCAAACAGTCAGAAATTCCCCTTATTTTGGGGCACAATTGCAGAAATTTCCTTTACATTGTGGCAAAATTGCAGAAATTTCCCTTATTTTGGGGCAAAATTGCAGAAATTTCACTTATTTCAGGGTAATAAGTCAGAAATTCCCCTTATTTTGGGGCAAAAAAGACAGAAATTCCCTTTGTTTTGGGGGAAAAAGACAGAAATTCCACTTAGAGGCAAAAATGCAGAAATTCCCCTTATTTTGGAGCAAAAATGAAGAAATTTTCCTTTTTATGGCAAAAAGGTATGCATTCCCATTATTTTCGTGCAAAAAGGCAGAAATTCCCCGTATTTTGGAGCAAAATTGCAGAAATTGCCCTAATTTTGGGGCAAAAGGCAGAAATTCCCTTTATTTTGGGGCAAAAATCAGAAATTCCCCTTATTTTGGGGCAAAATTCAAAAAATTTCCTTTATTTTGGGGCAAAATTGCAGGAATTTACCTTATTTTGGGGCAAAATTGTTGAAATTTCCTTTCTTTGGGGCAAAATTGCATAAAATTCACTTATTTTCAAGTAAAAAGGCTGAAATTTCCTTTATTTTGGGGCAAAAAAGAGAAATTCCCCTTATTTTGGGTCAAAATTGCAGAAATTTCCCTTATTATGGAAAAATTGCAGAAATTTCCCTTATTTTAGGGCAAAATTGCAGAAATTTCACTTATTTCAGGGTAATAAGTCAGAAATTCCCGCTTATTTTGGGGCAAAAAATACAGAAATTCCCGTTGTTTTGGGGGAATAAGATAGAAATTCCACTTATTTAGAGGCAAAAAGGCAAAAATTCCCCTTATTTTGGGGCAAAATTGCAGAAATTTCCTTTACATTGGGGCAAAATTGCAGAAATTTCCCTTATTTTGGGGCAAAATTGCAGAAATTTCACTTATTTCAGGGTAATAAGTTAGAAATTCCCCTTATTTTGGGGCAAAAAAGACAAATATTCTCTTTGTTTTGGGGGAAAAAGACAGAAATTCCACTTAGTTAGAGGCAAAAATGCAGAAATTCCCCTTATTTTGGAGCAAAAATGAAGAAATTTTCCTATTTATGGCAAAAAGGTATGCATTCCCATTATTTTCTGGCAAAATGGCAGAAATTCCCCGTATTTTGTAGCAAAATTGCAGAAATTCCCCTAATTTTGGGGCAAAAGGCAGAAATTCCCTTTATTTTGGGAAAAAATTCAGACATTCCCCTTATTTTGGGGCAAAATTCAAGAAATTTCCTTTATTTCGGGGTAAAATTGCAGGAATTTACCTTATTTTGGGGCAAAATTGCAGAAATTTGCTTAATTTGGGGCAAAATTGCATAAAATTCACTTATTTTCAGGTAAAAAGGCTGAAATTTTTTTTATTTTGGAGCAAAAAAGAGAAATTCCCCTTATTTTGGGGCAAAATTGCAGAAATTTCCCTTGTTATGGGAAAAAATTGCTGAAATTTCTCTTATTTTAGGACAAAATTGCAGAAATTTCACTTATTTCAGAGAAATAAAGCAAAAATGTTTCTTATTTTGGGGCAAAAAGGTAGAAAATCTCATTATTTTAGGGCAAAAAGGCAGAAATTCACCTTATTTTGCGGTAAAATTGCAGAAATTTCACATATTTCAGGGCAAAAAGGCAGAAATTTCCCTTTTTTGGGGGCAAAATTGCAGAAATTTCACTTATTTCAGGGTAATAAGTCAGAAATTCCCCCTTATTTTGGGGCTAAAAATACAGAAATTCCCGTTGTTTTGGGGAAAAAAGACAGAAATTCCACTTATTTAGAGTCAAAAAGGCAGAAATTCCCCTTATTTTGGAGCAAATATGAAGAAATTTCCCTTTTTTATGGCAAAAAGATATGCATTTCCCTTATTTTTGGGAAAAAAGGCAGAAATTCTCCGTATTTTGGAGCAAAATTGCAGAAATTCCCCTAATTCTGGGGCAAAAGGCAGAAATTCCCTATATGTTGGGGCAAAAAGACAGAAATTCTCCTTATTTTGGGGCAAAACTCAGAAATTCCACTTCTTTTGGGGCAAAATTCCAGAAATTTCCCTTATTTTGGGGCAAAATTGTAGAAATTTCACTTATTTTGGGGCAAAATTGCAGAAATTTCACTTATTTCAGGGAAAAAAGTCATAAATTTTCCTTATTTTGGGGCAAAATAACAGAAATTCCTAATATTTTGTGGCAAAAATGCAGAAATTCCTCTTATTTTGAGGTAAAAAGGCTGAATTCCACTTATTTGGGGGCAAAAAGTCAGAAATTTCCCTTATTTTGGGGCAAAATTGAAGAAATTTCACTTATTTCAGGGTAATGAGTCAGAAATTCCTTTTATTTTGGGGCAAAAAAGAGAGAAATTCTCTTTGTTTTGTGGGAAAAAGACAGAAATTCCACTTATTTAGAGGCAAAAAGGCAGAAATTCCCCTTATTTTGGAGCAAAAATGAAGAAATTTCATTTTCTATGGCAAAAAGGTATGCATTCCCATTATTTTCGGGCAAAAACGCAGAAATTCCCTGTATTTTTGAGCAAAAAGGCAGAAATTCCCCGTATTTTGGAGCAAAATTGCAGAAAATCCCCTAATTTTGGGGCAAAAATCAGAAACTCTCTTAATTTTGGGGCAAAATTCAAGAAATTCCCTTTATTTTGGGGCAAAATTGGAGGAATTTACCTTATTTTTGGGCAAAATTGCAGAAATTTCCCTTATTTGGGGCAAAATTGCAGAAATTTCACTTATTTTCAGGAATAAGGGCTGATATATCCTTTATTTTGGGGCAAAAAGGGAGAAATTTCTCTTATTTTGGGGCAAAATTGCAAAAATTTCTCTTATTATGGGGAAAAATTGCAGAAATTTTCTTTATTTTAGAACAAAATTGCAGAAATTTCACTTATTTCAGAGAAAAAAAGCAAAAATTTTTCTTATTTTGGGGCAAAAAGGCAGAAATTCCCATTATTTTGGGGCAAAAAGGCAGAAATTCGACTTATTTTGGGGTAAAATTGCAGAAATTTCCCTAATTTAGGGGCAAAAGGCAGAAATTCCCTTTATTTTGGGGCAAAAATCATAAATTCCCCTTATTTTGGGACAAAATTCAAAAAATTTCCTTTAATTTGGGGCAAAATTGCAGGAATTTACCTTATTTTGGTGCAAAATTGCAGAAATTTTTCTTATTTGGGGCAAAATTGCAGAAACTTCAATTATTTTCAGGTAAAAAGGCTGAAATTTCTTTTATTTTGGGGCAAAAAGGGAGAAATTCCCCTTATTTTGGGGCAAAATTGAAGAAATTTCCCTTGTTATTGAAAAAAATTGCAGAAATTTTCCTTATTTTTGGGCAAAATTGCAGAAATTTCACTTATTTCAGAGAAAAAACGCAAAAATTTTTCTTATTTTGGGGCAAAAAGGCAGAAATTCCCATTATTTCGGGGCAAAAAGGCAGAAATTCGACTTATTTTGGGGTAAAATTGCAGAAATTTCACATATTTCAGGGCAAAAAGGCAGAAATTTCCCTTATTTTGGGGCAAAATTGCAGAAATTTCACTTATTTCAGGGTAATGAGTCAGAAATTCCTCTTATTTTGGGGCAAAAAAAAGAGAAATTCCCTTTGTTTTGTGGGAAAAAGACAGAAATTCCACTTATTTAGAGGCAAAAAGGCAGAAATTCCCCTTATTTTGGAGCAAAAATGAAGAAATTTCATTTTTTATGGCAAAAAGGTATGCATTCCCATTATTTTCGGGCAAAAACGCAGAAATTCCCTGTATTTTGGAGCAAAAAGGCAGAAATTCCCCGTATTTTGGAGCAAAATTGCAGAAAATCCCCTAATTTTGGGGCAAAAATCAGAAACTCTCTTAATTTTGGGGCAAAATTCAAGAAATTCCCTTTATTTTGGGGCAAAATTGGAGGAATTTACCTTATTTTTGGGCAAAATTGCAGAAATTTTTCTTATTTGGGGCAAAATTGCAGAAATTTCACTTATTTTCAGGAATAAGGGCTGATATATCCTTTATTTTGGGGCAAAAAGGGAGAAAATTCTCTTATTTTGGGGCAAAATTGCAAAAATTTCTCTTATTATGGGGAAAAATTGCAGAAATTTTCTTTATTTTAGAACAAAATTGCAGAAATTTCACTTATTTCAGAGAAAAAAAGCAAAAATTTTTCTTATTTTGGGGCAAAAAGGCAGAAATTCCCATTATTTTGGGGCAAAAAGGCAGAAATTCGACTTATTTTGGGGTAAAATTGCAGAAATTCCCCTAATTTAGGGGCAAAAGGCAGAAATTCCCTTTATTTTGGTGCAAAAATCATAAATTCCCCTTATTTTGGGGCAAAATTCAAGAAATTTCCTTTAATTTGGGGCAAAATTGCAGGAATTTACCTTATTTTGGGGCAAAATTGCAGAAATTTTTCTTATTTGGGGCAAAATTGCAGAAACTTCAATTATTTTCAGGTAAAAAGGCTGAAATTTCTTTTATTTTGGGGCAAAAAGAGAGAAATTCCCCTTATTTTGGGGCAAAATTGAAGAAATTTCCCTTGTTATTTAAAAAAATTGCAGAAATTTTCATTATTTTAGGGCAAAATTGCAGAAATTTCACTTATTTCAGAGAAAAAACGCAGAAATTTTTCTTGTTTTGGGGCAAAAAGGCAGAAATTCCCATTATTTCGGGGCAAAAAGGCAGAAATTCGACTTATTTTGGGGTAAAATTGCAGAAATTTCACATATTTCAGGGCAAAAAGGCAGAAATTTCCCTTATTTTGGGGCAAAATTGCAGAAATTTCACTTATTTCATGGTAATAATTCAGAAATTCCTTTTATTTTCGGGCAAAAAAGACAAAAATTCCTTTTGTTTTGGGGAAAAAGACAGAAATTCCACTTATTTAGAGGCAAAAAAGCAGAAATTCCCATTATTTTGGAGTAAAAATGAAAAAATTTCCCTTTTTTTATGGCAAAAAGTTATGCATTCCCCTTATTTTCGGGCAAAAAGGCAGAAATTCCCCGTATTTTGGAGCAAAATTGCAGAAATTCCCCTAATTGTTGGGCAAAAAATGCAGAAATTCCTAATATGTTTGGGCAAAAAGACTGAAATTCTCCTTATTTAAAGGCATAATTCAGAAATTCCACTTATTTTGGGGAAAAAATCCAAAATTTCTCTTATTTTGGGGCAAAATTGTACAAATTTCACTTATTTCAGGGAAAAAAGGCAGATATTTTCCTTATTTTGGGGCAAAAATGTAGAAATTCTAATATTTTGTGGCAAAAATGCAGAAATTCGCTTTATTTTGAGGGAAAAAGGCTGAAATTCCCCTTATTTGGGGGCAAAAAGGCAGAAATTTCCCTTATTTTGGGGCAAAAAGACAGTAATTCCCCTTATTTTGTGGCAAAAAGGTAGAAATTTCTTTTATTTCGGGGCAAAATTGCAGAAATATCACTTATTTCAGGGCCTAATTCAAAAATTCCTTTTCTTTCGGGGCAAAAAGAGAGAAATTCCATTTATTTTTGGTTAAAAAGGGAGAAATTTCACTTATTTTGACGTAAAAAGCAGAAATTCCTCTTATTTTGGGGCAAAAAAGAAGAAATTTCCCTTTTATGTGGCAAAAGGTATACATTCCCCTTACCTTCGGGATAAAAAGCCGAAATTCCCCGTATTTTGAAGCAAAATTGCAGAAATTTTCATAATTTTCGGGCAAAAAAGGAGAAATTCTCCTTATTTTAGGGCAAAAAGATAGAAAATCTCCTTTTTTCGGGAGCAAACAGTCAGAAATTCCCCTTATTTTGGGGCAAAATTGCAGAAATTTCCTTTACATTGTGGCAAAATTGCAGAAATTTCCCTTATTTTGGGGCAAAATTGCAGAAATTTCACTTATTTCAGGGTAATAAGTCAGAAATTCCCCTTATTTAGGGGCAAAAAAGACAGAAATTCCCTTTGTTTTGGGGGAAAAAAACAGAAATTCCACTTAGTTAGAGGCAAAAATGCAGAAATTCCCCTTATTTTGGAGCAAAAGTGAAGAAATTTTCCTTTTATATGGCAAAAAGGTATGCATTCCCATTATTTTCATGCAAAAAGGCAGAAATTCCCCGTATTTTGGAGCAAAATTGCAGAAATTGCCCTAATTTTGGGGCAAAAGGCAGAAATTCCCTTTATTTTGGGTCAAAAATCAGAAATTCCCCTTATTTTGGGGCAAAATTCAAAAAATTTCCTTTATTTTGCGGCAAAATTGCAGGAATTTACCATATTTTGGGGCAAAATTGCAAAAATTTCTTTTATTTGGGGCAAAATTGCATAAAATTCACTTATTTTCAAGTAAAAAGGCTGAAATTTCCTTTATTTTGGGGCAAAAAAAGAGAAATTCCCCTTATTTTGGGGCAAAATTGCAGATATTTCCCTTATTATGGGAAAATTGCAGAAATTTCCCTTATTTTAGGGCAAAATTGCAGAAATTTCACTTATTTCAGGGTAATAAGTCAGAAATTCCCGCTTATTTTGGGGCAAAAAATACAGAAATTCCCGTTGTTTTGGGGGAATAAGATAGAAATTCCACTTATTTAGAGGCAAAAAGGCAGAAATTCCCCTTATTTTGGGGCAAAATTGCAGAAATTTCCTTTACATTGGGGCAAAATTGCAGAAATTTCCCTTATTTTGGGGCAAAATTGCAGAAATTTCACTTATTTCAGGGTAATAAGTCAGAAATTCCCCTTATTTTGGGGCAAAAAAGACAAATATTCTCTTTGTTTTGGGGGAAAAAGACAGAAATTCCACTTAGAGGCAAAAATGCAGAAATTCCCCTTATTTTGGAGCAAAAATGAAGAAATTTTCCTATTTATGGCAAAAAGGTATGCATTCCCATTATTTTCTGGCAAAAAGTCAGAAATTCCCCGTATTTTGTAGCAAAATTGCAGAAATTCCCCTAATTTTGGGGCAAAAGGCAGAAATTCCCTTTATTTTGGGGCAAAATTCAGACATTCCCCTTATTTTGGGGCAAAATTCAAGAAATTTCCTTTATTTTGGGGTAAAATTGCAGGAATTTACCTTATTTTGGGGCAAAATTGCAGAAATTTGCTTAATTTGGGGCAAAATTGCATAAAATTCACTTATTTTCAGGTAAAAAGGCTGAAATTTTTTTTATTTTGGGGCAAAAAAAGAGAAATTCCCCTTATTTTGGGGCAAAATTGCAGAAATTTCCATTGTTATGGGAAAAAATTGCAGAAATTTCCCTTATTTTAGGACAAAATTGCAGAAATTTGACTTATTTCAGAGAAATAAAGCAAAAATGTTTCTTATTTTGGGGCAAAAAGGTAGAAAATCTCATTATTTTAGGGCAAAAAGGCAGAAATTCACCTTATTTTGCGGTAAAATTGCAGAAATTTCACATATTTCAGGCTAAAAAGGCAGAAATTTCCCTTATTTTGGGGCAAAATTGCAGAAATTTCAGTTATTTCATGGTAATAAGTCAAAAATTCCTTTTATTTTGGGGCAAAAAAGACAAAAATTCTTTTTGTTTTGGGGGAAAAAGACAGAAATTACACTTATTTAGAGGCAAAAAGGCAGAAATTCCCATTATTTTGGAGCAAAAATGAAAAAATTTCCCTTTTTTATGGCAAAAAGTTATGCATTCCCCTTATTTTCGGGCAAAAAGGCAGAAATTCCCCGTATTTTGGAGCAAAATTGCAGAAATTCCCCTAATTGTGGGGCAAAAATGCAGAAATTCCTAATATGTTGGGGCAAAAAGACAGAAATTCTTTTTATTTAAGGGCATAATTCAGAAATTACACTTATTTTGGGGAAAAATTCCAAAATTCCCCTTTTTTGGGGCAAAATTGCAGAAATTTCACTTATTTCAGGGAAAAAAGGCAGAAATTTTCCTTATTTTGGGGCAAAAATGTAGAAATTCTTAATATTTTGTGGCAAAAATGCAGAAATTCCTTTTATTTTGAGGGAAAAAGGCTGAAATTCCCCTTATTTGGGGGCAAAAAGGCAGAAATTTCCCTTATTTTGGGGCAAAAAGACAGTAATTCCCCTTATTTTGTGGCAAAAAGGTAGAAATTTCTTTTATTTCGGGGCAAAATTGCAGAAATATCACTTATTTCAGGGCCTAATTCAAAAATTCCTTTTCTTTTGGGGCAAAAAGAGAGAAATTCCATTTATTTTTGGTTAAAAAGGGAGAAATTTCACTTATTTTGAGGTAAAAAGCAGAAATTCCTCTTATTTTGGGGCAAAAAAGAAGAAATTACCCTTTTATGTGGCAAAAGGTATACATTCCCCTTACTTTCGGGATAAAAAGCCGAAATTCCCCGTATTTTGAAGCAAAATTGCAGAAATTTTCATAATTTTCGGGCAAAAAAGCAGAAATTCTCCTTATTTTAGGGCAAAAAGACAGAAAATCTTCTTTTTTCAGGAGCAAACAGTCAGAAATTCCCCTTATTTTGGGGCACAATTGCAGAAACTTCCTTTACATTGTGGCAAAATTGCAGAAATTTCCCTTATTTTGGGGCAAAATTGCAGAAATTTCCCTTATTTTGGGGCAAAATTGCAGAAATTTCACTTATTTCAGGGTAATAAGTCAGAAATTCCCCTTATTTTGGGGCAAAAAAGACAAATATTCTCTTTGTTTTGGGGGAAAAAGACAGAAATTCCACTTAGAGGCAAAAATGCAGAAATTCCCCTTATTTTGGAGCAAAAATGAAGAAATTTTCCTATTTATGGCAAAAAGGTATGCATTCCCATTATTTTCTGGCAAAAAGTCAGAAATTCCCCGTATTTTGTAGCAAAATTGCAGAAATTCCCCTAATTTTGGGGCAAAAGGCAGAAATTCCCTTTATTTTGGGGCAAAATTCAGACATTCCCCTTATTTTGGGGCAAAATTCAAGAAATTTCCTTTATTTTGGGGTAAAATTGCAGGAATTTACCTTATTTTGGGGCAAAATTGCAGAAATTTGCTTAATTTGGGGCAAAATTGCATAAAATTCACTTATTTTCAGGTAAAAAGGCTGAAATTTTTTTTATTTTGGGGCAAAAAAAGAGAAATTCCCCTTATTTTGGGGCAAAATTGCAGAAATTTCCATTGTTATGGGAAAAAATTGCAGAAATTTCCCTTATTTTAGGACAAAATTGCAGAAATTTGACTTATTTCAGAGAAATAAAGCAAAAATGTTTCTTATTTTGGGGCAAAAAGGTAGAAAATCTCATTATTTTAGGGCAAAAAGGCAGAAATTCACCTTATTTTGCGGTAAAATTGCAGAAATTTCACATATTTCAGGCTAAAAAGGCAGAAATTTCCCTTATTTTGGGGCAAAATTGCAGAAATTTCAGTTATTTCATGGTAATAAGTCAGAAATTCCTTTTATTTTGGGGCAAAAAAGACAAAAATTCCTTTTGTTTTGGGGGAAAAAGACAGAAATTACACTTATTTAGAGGCAAAAAGGCAGAAATTCCCATTATTTTGGAGCAAAAATGAAAAAATTTCCCTTTTTTATGGCAAAAAGTTATGCATTCCCCTTATTTTCGGGCAAAAAGGCAGAAATTCCCCGTATTTTGGAGCAAAATTGCAGAAATTCCCCTAATTGTGGGGCAAAAATGCAGAAATTCCTAATATGTTGGGGCAAAAAGACAGAAATTCTTTTTATTTAAGGGCATAATTCAGAAATTACACTTATTTTGGGGAAAAATTCCAAAATTCCCCTTTTTTGGGGCAAAATTGCAGAAATTTCACTTATTTCAGGGAAAAAAGGCAGAAATTTTCCTTATTTTGGGGCAAAAATGTAGAAATTCTTAATATTTTGTGGCAAAAATGCAGAAATTCCTTTTATTTTGAGGGAAAAAGGCTGAAATTCCCCTTATTTGGGGGCAAAAAGGCAGAAATTTCCCTTATTTTGGGGCAAAAAGACAGTAATTCCCCTTATTTTGTGGCAAAAAGGTAGAAATTTCTTTTATTTCGGGGCAAAATTGCAGAAATATCACTTATTTCAGGGCCTAATTCAAAAATTCCTTTTCTTTTGGGGCAAAAAGAGAGAAATTCCATTTATTTTTGGTTAAAAAGGGAGAAATTTCACTTATTTTGAGGTAAAAAGCAGAAATTCCTCTTATTTTGGGGCAAAAAAGAAGAAATTACCCTTTTATGTGGCAAAAGGTATACATTCCCCTTACTTTCGGGATAAAAAGCCGAAATTCCCCGTATTTTGAAGCAAAATTGCAGAAATTTTCATAATTTTCGGGCAAAAAAGCAGAAATTCTCCTTATTTTAGGGCAAAAAGACAGAAAATCTTCTTTTTTCAGGAGCAAACAGTCAGAAATTCCCCTTATTTTGGGGCACAATTGCAGAAACTTCCTTTACATTGTGGCAAAATTGCAGAAATTTCCCTTATTTTGGGGCAAAATTGCAGAAATTTCACTTATTTCAGGGTAATAAGTCAGAAATTCCTCTTATTTTGGGGCAAAAAAGACAGAAATTCCCTTTGTTTCGGGGGAAAAAGACAGAAATTCCACTTAGTTAGAGGCAAAAATGCAGAAATTCCCCTTATTTTGGAGCAAAAATGAAGAAATTTTCCTTTTTATGGCAAAAAGGTATGCATTCCCATTATTTTCGTGCAAAAAGGCAGAAATTCCCCATATTTTGGAGCAAAATTGCAGAAATTGCCCTAATTTTGGGGCAAAAGGCAGAAATTCCCTTTATTTTGGGGCAAAAATCAGAAATTCCCCTTATTTTGGGGCAAAATTCAAAAAATTTCCTTTATTTTGGGGCAAAATTGCAGGAATTTACCTTATTGTGGGGCAAAATTGCAGAAATTTCCTTTATTTGGGGCAAAATTGCATAAAATTCACTTATTTTCAAGTAAAAAGGCTGAAATTTCCTTTATTTTGGGGCAAAAAAAGAGAAATTCCCCTTATTTTGGGTCAAAATTGCAGAAATTTCCCTATTATGGTAAAATTGCAGAAATTTCCCTTATTTTAGGGCAAAATTGCAGAAATTTCACTTATTTCAGGGTAATAAGTCAGAAATTCCCGCTTATTTTGGGGCAAAAAATACAGAAATTCCCGTTGTTTTGGGGGAATAAGATAGAAATTCCACTTATTTAGAGGCAAAAAGGCAGAAATTCCCCTTATTTTGGGGCAAAATTGCAGAAATTTCCTTTACATTGGGGCAAAATTGCAGAAATTTCACTTATTTCAGGGTAATAAGTCAGAAATTCCCCTTATTTTGGGGCAAAAAAGACAAATATTCTCTTTGTTTTGGGGGAAAAAGACAGAAATTCCACTTAGTTAGAGGCAAAAATGCAGAAATTCCCCTTATTTTGGAGCAAAAATGAAGAAATTTTCCTATTTATGGCAAAAAGGTATGCATTCCCATTATTTTCTGGCAAAAAAGCAGAAATTCCCCGTATTTTGTAGCAAAATTGCAGAAATTCCCCTAATTTTGGGGCAAAAGGCAGAAATTCCCTTTATTTTGGGACAAAATTCAGACATTCCCCTTATTTTGGGGCAAAATTCAAGAAATTTCCTTTATTTTGGGGTAAAATTGCAGGAATTTACCTTATTTTGGGGCAAAATTGCAGAAATTTGCTTAATTTGGGGCAAAATTGCATAAAATTCACTTATTTTCAGGTAAAAAGGCTGAAATTTTCTTTATTTTGGGGCAAAAAAAGAGAAATTCCCCTTATTTTGGGGCAAAATTGCAGAAATTTCCCTTGTTAAGGGAAAAAATTGCAGAAATTTCCCTTATTTTAGGACAAAATTGCAGAAATTTCACTTATTTCAGAGAAATAAAGCAAAAATGTTTCTTATTTTGGGGCAAAAAGGTAGAAAATCTCATTATTTTAGGGCAAAAAAGGCAGAAATTCACCTTATTTTGCGGTAAAATTGCAGAAATTTCACATATTTCAGGGCAAAAAGGCAGAAATTTCCCTTTTTTGGGGGCAAAATTGCAGAAATTTCACTTATTTCAGGGTAATAAGTCAGAAATTCCCCCTTATTTTGGGGCTAAAAATACAGAAATTCCCGTTGTTTTGGGGAAAAGAGACAGAAATTCCACTTATTTAGAGTCAAAAAGGCAGAAATTCCCCTTATTTTGGAGCAAATATGAAGAAATTTCCCTTTTTTATGGCAAAAAGATATGCATTTCCCTTATTTTTGAAAAAAAAGGCAGAAATTCCCCGTATTTTGGAGCAAAATTGCAGAAATTCCCCTAATTCTGGGGCAAAAGGCAGAAATTCCCTATATGTTGGGGCAAAAAGACAGAAATTCTCCTTATTTTGGGGCAAAACTCAGAAATTCCACTTCTTTTAGGGCAAAATTCCAGAAATTTCCCTTATTTTGGGGCAAAATTGTAGAAATTTCACTTATTTCGAAGCAAAATTGCAGAAATTTCACATATTTCAGGGAAAAAAGTCAGAAATTTTCCTTATTTTGGGGCAAAATAACAGAAATTCCTAATATTTTGTGGCAAAAATGCAGAAATTCCTCTTATTTTGAGGTAAAAAGGCTGAATTCCCCTTATTTGGGGGCAAAAAGGCAGAAATTTCCCTTATTTTGGGGCAAAATTGCAGAAATTTCACTTATTTCAGGGTAATGAGTCAGAAATTCCTCTTATTTTGGGGCAAAAAAGAGAGAAATTCCCTTTGTTTTGTGGGAAAAAGACAGAAATTCGACTTATTTAGAGGCAAAAAGGCAGAAATTCCCCTTATTTTGGAGCAAAAATGAAGAAATTTCATTTTTTATGGCAAAAAGGTATGCATTCCCATTATTTTCGGGCAAAAACGCAGAAATTCTCTGTATTTTGGAGCAAAAAGTCAGAAATTCCCCGTATTTTGGAGCAAAATTGCAGAAAATCCCCTAATTTTGGGGCAAAAATCAGAAACTCTCTTTATTTTGGGGCAAAATTCAAGAAATTCCCTTTATTTTGGGGCAAAATTGGAGGAATTTACCTTATTTTTGGGCAAAATTGCAGAAATTTCCCTTATTTGGGGCAAAATTGCAGAAATTTCACTTATTTTCAGGAATAAGGGCTGATATATCCTTTATTTTGGGGCAAAAAGGGAGAAATTTCTCTTATTTTGGGGCAAAATTGCAAAAATTTCTCTTATTATGGGGAAAAATTGCAGAAATTTTCTTTATTTTAGAACAAAATTGCAGAAATTTCACTTATTTCAGAGAAAAAAAGCAAAAATTTTTCTTATTTTGGGGCAAAAAGGCAGAAATTCCCATTATTTTGGGGCAAAAAGGCAGAAATTCGACTTATTTTGGGGTAAAATTGCAGAAATTCCCCTAATTTAGGGGCAAAAGGCAGAAATTCCCTTTATTTTGGGGCAAAAATCATAAATTCCCCTTATTTTGGGGCAAAATTGCAGAAATTTTTCTTATTTGGGGCAAAATTGCAGAAACTTCAATTATTTTCAGGTAAAAAGGCTGAAATTTCTTTTATTTTGGGGCAAAAAGGGAGAAATTCCCCTTATTTTGGGGCAAAATTGAAGAAATTTCCCTTGTTATTGAAAAAAATTGCAGAAATTTTCCTTATTTTAGGGCAAAATTGCAGAAATTTCACTTATTTCAGAGAAAAAACGCAAAAATTTTTCTTATTTTGGGGCAAAAAGGCAGAAATTCCCATTATTTCGGGGCAAAAAGGCAGAAATTCGACTTATTTTGGGGTAAAATTGCAGAAATTTCACATATTTCAGGGTAAATAGGCAGAAATTTCCCTTATTTTGGGGCAAAATTGCAGAAATTTCACTTATTTCATGGTAATAAGTCAGAAATTCCTTTTATTTTGGGGCAAAAAAGACAAAAATTCCTTTTGTGTTGGGGAAAAAGACAGAAATTCCACTTATTTAGAGGCAAAAAGGTAGAAATTCCCATTATTTTGGAGCAGAAATGAAAAAATTTCCCTTTTTTATGGCAAAAAGTTATGCATTCCCCTTATTTTCGGGCAAAAAGGCAGAAATTCCCCGTATTTTGGAGCAAAATTGCAGAAATTCCCCTAATTGTTGGGCAAAAATGCAGAAATTCCTAATATGTTTGGGCAAAAAGACAGAAATTCTCCTTATGTAAAGGCATAATTCAGAAATTCCACTTATTTTGGGGAAAAAATCCAAAATTTCTCTTATTTTGGGGCAAAATTGCACAAATTTCACTTATTTCAGGGAAAAAAGGCAGAAATTTTCCTTATTTTGGGGCAAAAATGTAGAAATTCTTAATATTTTGTGGCAAAAATGCAGAAATTCGCTTTATTTTTAGGGAAAAAGGCTGAAATTCCCCTTATTTGGGGGCAAAAAAGCAGAAATTTCCCTTATTTTGGGGCAAAAAGACAGTAATTCCCCTTATTTTGTGGCAAAAAGGTAGAAATTTCTTTTATTTCGGGGCAAAATTGCAGAAATATCACTTAATTCAGGGCCTAATTCAAAAATTCCTTTTATTTTGGGGCAAAAAGAGAGAAATTCCATTTATTTTTGGTTAAAAAGGGAGAAATTTCACTTATTTTGAGGTAAAAAGCAGAAATTCCTCTTATTTTGGGGCAAAAATGAAGAAATTTCCCTTTTTTGTGGCAATAGGTATACAGTCCCCTTACTTTCGGGATAAAAAGCCGAAATTCCCCGTATTTTGAAGCAAAATTGCAGAAATTTTCATAATTTTCGGGCAAAAAAGCAGAAACTCTCCTTATTTTAGGGCAAAAAGACAGAAAATCTCCTTTTTTCGGGAGCAAACAGTCAGAAATTTCCCTTATTTTGGGGCACAATTGCAGAAATTTCCTTTACATTGTGGCAAGATTGCAGAAATTTCCCTTATTTTGGGGCAAAATTGCAGAAATTTCACTTATTTCAGGGTAATAAGTCAGAAATTCCCCTTATTTTGGGGCAAAAAAGACAGAAATTCCCTTTGTTTTGGGGGAAAAAGACAGAAATTCCACTTAGAGGCAAAAATGCAGAAATTCCACCTTATTTTGGAGCAAAAATGAAGAAATTTTCCTTTTTATGGCAAAAAGGTATGCATTCCCATTATTTTCGTGCAAAAAGGCAGAAATTCCCCGTATTTTGGAGCAAAATTGCAGAAATTGCCCTAATTTTGGGGCAAAAGGCAGAAATTCCCTATATTTTGGGGCAAAAATCAGATATTCCCCTTATTTTGGGGCAAAATTCAAAAAATTTCCTTTATTTTGGGGCAAAATTGCAGGAATTTACCTTATTTTGGGGCAAAATTGCAGAAATTTCCTTTATTTGGGGCAAAATTGCATAAAATTCACTTATTTTCAAGTAAAAAGGCTGAAATTTCCTTTATTTTGGGGCAAAAAAAGAGAAATTCCCCTTATTTTTTGTCAAAATTGCAGAAATTTCCCTTATTATGGAAAAATTGCAGAAATTTCCCTTAATTTAGGGCAAAATTGCAGAAATTTCACTTATTTCAGGGTAATAAGTCAGAAATTCCCGCTTATTTTGGGGCAAAAAATACAGAAATTCCCGTTGTTTTGGGGGAATAAGGTAGAAATTCCACTTATTTAGAGGCAAAAAGGCAGAAATTCCCCTTATTTTGGGGCCAAATTGCAGAAATTTCCTTTACATTGGGGCAAAATTGCAGAAATTTCCCTTATTTTGGGGCAAAATTGCAGAAATTCCTCTTATTTTGAGGTAAAAAGGCTGAATTCCCCTTATTTGGGGGCAAAAAGGCAGAAATTTCCCTTATTTTGGGGCAAAATTGCAGAAATTTCACTTATTTCAGGGTAATGAGTCAGAAATTCCTCTTATTTTGGGGCAAAAAAGAGAGAAATTCCCTTTGTTTTGTGGGAAAAAGACAGAAATTCCACTTATTTAGAGGCAAAAAGGCAGAAATTCCCCTTATTTTGGAGCAAAAATGAAGAAATTTCATTTTTTATGGCAAAAAGGTATGCATTCCCATTATTTTCGGGCAAAAACGCAGAAATTCTCTGTATTTTGGAGCAAAAAGTCAGAAATTCCCCGTATTTTGGAGCAAAATTGCAGAAAATCCCCTAATTTTGGGGCAAAAATCAGAAACTCTCTTTATTTTGGGGCAAAATTCAAGAAATTCCCTTTATTTTGGGGCAAAATTGGAGGAATTTACCTTATTTTTGGGCAAAATTGCAGAAATTTCCCTTATTTGGGGCAAAATTGCAGAAATTTCACTTATTTTCAGGAATAAGGGCTGATATATCCTTTATTTTGGGGCAAAAAGGGAGAAATTTCTCTTATTTTGGGGCAAAATTGCAAAAATTTCTCTTATTATGGGGAAAAATTGCAGAAATTTTCTTTATTTTAGAACAAAATTGCAGAAATTTCACTTATTTCAGAGAAAAAAAGCAAAAATTTTTCTTATTTTGGGGCAAAAAGGCAGAAATTCCCATTATTTTGGGGCAAAAAGGCAGAAATTCGACTTATTTTGGGGTAAAATTGCAGAAATTCCCCTAATTTAGGGGCAAAAGGCAGAAATTCCCTTTATTTTGGGGCAAAAATCATAAATTCCCCTTATTTTGGGGCAAAATTGCAGAAATTTTTCTTATTTGGGGCAAAATTGCAGAAACTTCAATTATTTTCAGGTAAAAAGGCTGAAATTTCTTTTATTTTGGGGCAAAAAGGGAGAAATTCCCCTTATTTTGGGGCAAAATTGAAGAAATTTCCCTTGTTATTGAAAAAAATTGCAGAAATTTTCCTTATTTTAGGGCAAAATTGCAGAAATTTCACTTATTTCAGAGAAAAAACGCAAAAATTTTTCTTATTTTGGGGCAAAAAGGCAGAAATTCCCATTATTTCGGGGCAAAAAGGCAGAAATTCGACTTATTTTGGGGTAAAATTGCAGAAATTTCACATATTTCAGGGTAAATAGGCAGAAATTTCCCTTATTTTGGGGCAAAATTGCAGAAATTTCACTTATTTCATGGTAATAAGTCAGAAATTCCTTTTATTTTGGGGCAAAAAAGACAAAAATTCCTTTTGTGTTGGGGAAAAAGACAGAAATTCCACTTATTTAGAGGCAAAAAGGTAGAAATTCCCATTATTTTGGAGCAAAAATGAAAAAATTTCCCTTTTTTATGGCAAAAAGTTATGCATTCCCCTTATTTTCGGGCAAAAAGGCAGAAATTCCCCGTATTTTGGAGCAAAATTGCAGAAATTCCCCTAATTGTTGGGCAAAAATGCAGAAATTCCTAATATGTTTGGGCAAAAAGACAGAAATTCTCCTTATGTAAAGGCATAA
This sequence comes from Micromys minutus, assembly GCF_963924665.1. Classification (NCBI taxonomy): domain Eukaryota; kingdom Metazoa; phylum Chordata; class Mammalia; order Rodentia; family Muridae; genus Micromys; species Micromys minutus. Next base: position 2,625,700 of record NW_027667262.1, read on the forward strand.
TTCAGAAATTCCACTTATTTTGGGGAAAAAATCCAAAATTTCTCTTATTTTGGGGCAAAATTGCACAAATTTCACTTATTTCAGGGAAAAAAGGCAGAAATTTTCCTTATTTTGGGGCAAAAATGTAGAAATTCTTAATATTTTGTTGCAAAAATGCAGAAATTCGCTTTATTTTGAGGGAAAAAGGCTGAAATTCCCCTTATTTGGGGGCAAAAAGGCAGAAATTTCCCTTATTTTGGGGCAAAAAGACAGTAATTCCCCTTATTTTGTGGCAAAAAGGTAGAAATTTCTTTTATTTCGGGGCAAAATTGCAGAAATATCACTTAATTCAGGGCCTAATTCAAAAATTCCTTTTATTTTGGGGCAAAAAGAGAGAAATTCCATTTATTTTTGGTTAAAAAGGGAGAAATTTCACTTATTTTGAGGTAAAAAGCAGAAATTCCTCTTATTTTGGGGCAAAAATGAAGAAATTTCCCTTTTTTGTGGCAATAGGTATACAGTCCCCTTACTTTCGGGATAAAAAGCCGAAATTCCCCGTATTTTGAAGCAAAATTGCAGAAATTTTCATAATTTTCGGGCAAAAAAGCAGAAATTCTCCTTATTTTAGGGCAAAAAGACAGAAAATCTCCTTTTTTCGGGAGCAAACAGTCAGAAATTTCCCTTATTTTGGGGCACAATTGCAGAAATTTCCTTTACATTGTGGCAAGATTGCAGAAATTTCCCTTATTTTGGGGCAAAATTGCAGAAATTTCACTTATTTCAGGGTAATAAGTCAGAAATTCCCCTTATTTTGGGGCAAAAAAGACAGAAATTCCCTTTGTTTTGGGGGAAAAAGACAGAAATTCCACTTAGAGGCAAAAATGCAGAAATTCCACCTTATTTTGGAGCAAAAATGAAGAAATTTTCCTTTTTATGGCAAAAAGGTATGCATTCCCATTATTTTCGTGCAAAAAGGCAGAAATTCCCCGTATTTTGGAGCAAAATTGCAGAAATTGCCCTAATTTTGGGGCAAAAGGCAGAAATTCCCTATATTTTGGGGCAAAAATCAGATATTCCCCTTATTTTGGGGCAAAATTCAAAAAATTTCCTTTATTTTGGGGCAAAATTGCAGGAATTTACCTTATTTTGGGGCAAAATTGCAGAAATTTCCTTTATTTGGGGCAAAATTGCATAAAATTCACTTATTTTCAAGTAAAAAGGCTGAAATTTCCTTTATTTTGGGGCAAAAAAAGAGAAATTCCCCTTATTTTTTGTCAAAATTGCAGAAATTTCCCTTATTATGGAAAAATTGCAGAAATTTCCCTTATTTTAGGGCAAAATTGCAGAAATTTCACTTATTTCAGGGTAATAAGTCAGAAATTCCCGCTTATTTTGGGGCAAAAAATACAGAAATTCCCGTTGTTTTGGGGGAATAAGATAGAAATTCCACTTATTTAGAGGCAAAAAGGCAGAAATTCCCCTTATTTTGGGGCAAAATTGCAGAAATTTCCTTTACATTGGGGCAAAATTGCAGAAATTTCCCTTATTTTGGGGCAAAATTGCAGAAATTTCACTTATTTCAGGGTAATATGTCAGAAATTCCCCTTATTTTGGGGCAAAAAAGACAAATATTCTCTTTGTTTTGGGGGAAAAAGACAGAAATTCCACTTAGTTAGAGGCAAAAATGCAGAAATTCCCCTTATTTTGGAGCAAAAATGAAGAAATTTTTCTATTTATGGCAAAAAGGTATGCATTCCCATTATTTTCTGGCAAAAAGGCAGAAATTCCCCGTATTTTGTAGCAAAATTGCAGAAATTCCCCTAATTTTGGGGCAAAAGGCAGAAATTCCCTTTATTTTGGGACAAAATTCAGACATTCCCCTTATTTTGGGGCAAAATTGCAGGAATTTACCTTATTTTGGGGCAAAATTGCAGAAATTTGCTTAATTTGGGGCAAAATTTCATAAAATTCACTTATTTTCAGGTAAAAAGGCTGAAATTTTCTTTATTTTGGGGCAAAAAAAGAGAAATTCCCCTTATTTTGGGGCAAAATTGCAGAAATTTCCCTTGTTATGGGAAAAAATTGCAGAAATTTCCCTTATTTTAGGACAAAATTGCAGAAATTTCACTTATTTCAGAGAAATAAAGCAAAAATGTTTCTTATTTTGGGGCAAAAAGGTAGAAAATCTCATTATTTTAGGGCAAAAAGGCAGAAATTCACCTTATTTTGCGGTAAAATTGCAGAAATTTCACATATTTCAGGGCAAAAAGGCAGAAATTTCCCTTTTTTGGGGGCAAAATTGCAGAAATTTCACTTATTTCAGGGTAATAAGTCAGAAATTCCCCCTTATTTTGGGGCTAAAAATACAGAAATTCCCGTTGTTTTGGGGAAAAAAGACAGAAATTCCACTTATTTAGAGTCAAAAAGGCAGAAATTCCCCTTATTTTGGAGCAAATATGAAGAAATTTCCCTTTTTTATGGCAAAAAGATATGCATTTCCCTTATTTTTGGGAAAAAAGGCAGAAATTCCCCGTATTTTGGAGCAAAATTGCAGAAATTCCCCTAATTCTGGGGCAAAAGGCAGAAATTCCCTATATGTTGGGGCAAAAAGACAGAAATTCTCCTTATTTTGGGGCAAAACTCAGAAATTCCACTTCTTTTGGGGCAAAATTCCAGAAATTTCCCTTATTTTGGGGCAAAATTGTAGAAATTTCACTGATTTTGGGGCAAAATTGCAGAAATTTCACTTATTTCAAGGAAAAAAGTTAGAAATTTTCTTTATTTTGGGGCAAAATAACAGAAATTCCTAATATTTTGTGGCAAAAATGCAGAAATTCCTCTTATTTTGAGGTAAAAAGGCTGAATTCCCCTTATTTGGGGGCAAAAAGGCAGAAATTTCCCTTATTTTGGGGCAAAATTGCAGAAATTTCACTTTTTCAGGGTAATGAGTCAGAAATTCCTCTTATTTTGGGGCAAAAAAGAGAGAAATTCCCATTGTTTTGTGGGAAAAAGACAGAAATTCCCCTTATTTAGAGGCAAAAAGGCAGAAATTCCCCTTATTTTGGAGCAAAAATGAAGAAATTTCATTTTTTATGGCAAAAAGGTATGCATTCCCATTATTTTCGGGCAAAAAGGCAGAAATTCCCCGTATTTTGGAGCAAAAACGCAGAAATCCCCCGTATTTTGGAGCAAAATTGCAGAAAATCACCTAATTTTGGGGCATAAATCAGAAAATCTCTTTATTTTGGGGCAAAATTCAAGAAATTTCCTTTATTTTGGGGCAAAATTGAAGGAATTTACCTTATTTTTGGGGAAAATTGCAGAATTTTCCCTTATTTGGGGCAAAATTTCAGAAATTTCACTTATTTTCAGGAAAAAGGGCTGATATTTCCTTTATTTTGGGGCAAAAAGGGAGAAATTCCTCTGTTTTGGGGCAAAATTGCAGAAATTTCTCTTATTATGGGGAAAAATTGCAGAAATTTTCCTTATTTTAGGGCAAAATTGCAGAAATTTCACTTATTTCAGAGAAAAAAAGCAAAAATTTTTTTTATTTTGGGGCAAAAAGGCAGAAATTCCCATTATTTTGGGGCAAAAAGGCAGAAATTTGACTTATTTTGGCGTAAAATTGCAGAAATTCCCCTAATTTTGGGGCAAAAGGCAGAAATTCCCTTTATTTTGGGGCAAAAATCATAAATTACCCTTATTTTGGGGCAAAATTCAAGAAATTTCCTTTAATTTGGGGCAAAATTGCAGGAATTTACCTTATTTTGGGGCAAAATTGCAGAAATTTTTCTTATTTGGGGTAAAATTGCAGAAACTTCAATTATTTTCAGGTAAAAAGGCTGAAATTTCCTTTATTTTGGGGCAAAAGGGGAGAAATTCCCCTTATTTTCGGGCAAAATTGAAGAAATTTCCCTTGTTATTGAAAATAATTGCAGAAATTTTCCTTATTTTAGGGCAAAATTGCAGAAATTTCACTTATTTCAGAGAAAAAACACAAAAATTTTTCTTATTTTGGGGCAAATAGGCAGATTTCCCTTATTTTGGGGCAAAAAGGCAGAAATTCGACTTATTTTCGGGTAAAATTGCAAAAATTTCACATATTTCAGGGCAGAAAGGCAGAAATTTCCCTTATTTTGTGGCAAAATTGCAGAAATTTCACTTATTTCATGGTAATAAGTCAGAAATTCCCCTTATTTTGGTGCAAAAAAGACAAAAATTCCTTTTGTTTTGGGGGAAAAAGACAGAAATTCAACTTATTTAGAGGCAAAAAGGCAGAAATTCCCATTATTTTGGAGCAAAAATGAAGAAATTTCCCTTTTTTATCGCAAAAAGTTATGCATTCCCCTTATTTTCGGGCAAAAAGGCAGAAATTCCCCGTATTTTGGAGCAAAATTGCAGAAATTCCCCTAATTGTGGGGCAAAAATGCAGAAATTCCTAATATGTTGGGGCAAAAAAGACAGAAATTCTTTTTATTTAAGGGCATAATTCAGAAATTCCACTTATTTTGGGGAAAAATTCCAAAATTCCCCTTTTTTGGGGCAAAATTGCAGAAATTTCACTTATTTCAGGGAAAAAAGGCAGAAATTTTCTTTATTTTGGGGCAAAAATGTAGAAATTCTTAATATTTTGTGGCAAAAATGCAGAAATTCCTTTTATTTTGAGGGAAAAAGGCTGAAATTCCCCTTATTTGGGGGCAAAAAGGCAGAAATTTCCCTTATTTTGGGGCAAAAAGACAGTAATTCCCCTTATTTTGTGGCAAAAAGGTAGAAATTTCTTTTATTTTGGGGCAAAATTGCAGAAATATCACTTATTTCAGAGCCTAATTCAAAAATTCCTTTTATTTTGGGGCAAAAAGAGAGAAATTCCAAATTTTTTTTGGTTAAAAAGGGAGAAATTTCACTTATTTTAAGGTAAAAAGCAGAAATTCCTTTTATTTTGGGGCAAAAATGAAGAAATTTTCCTTTTTTGTGGCAAAAGGTATACATTCCCCTTACTTTCGGGATAAAAAGCCGAAATTCCCCGTTTTTTTAAGCAAAATTGCAGAAATTTTCATAATTTTCGGGCAAAAAAGCAGAAATTCTCCTTATTTTAGGGCAAAAAGACAGAAAATCTCCTTTTTTTCGGGAGCAAACAGTCAGAAATTCCCCTTATTTTGGGGCAAAATTGCAGAAATTTCCTTTACATTGGGGCCAAATTGCAGAAATTTCCCTTATTTTGGGGCAAAATTGCAGAAATTTCACTTATTTCAGGGTAATAAGACAGAAATTCCCCTTATTTTGGGGCAAAAAAGACAGAAATTTTTTTTTGAGGAAAAGACAGAAATTCCACTTATTTAGAGGCAAAAAGACAGAAATTTCCCTGATTTTGGTGCAAAAATGAAGAAATTTACCTTTTTATGGCAAAAAGGTATGCATTCCCCTTTACTTTCGGGATAAAAAGCAGAAATTCCCCGTATTTTGAAGCAAAATTGCAGAAATTCTCATAATTTTCGGGCAAAAAGGCAGAAATTCTCCTTATTTTGGGGAAAAATGACAGAAAATCTCTTTTTTTTCGGGAGCAAACAGTCAGAAATTTCCCTTGTTTTGGGGCAAAATTGCAGAAATTTCCTTTACATTGGGGCAAAATTGAGAAATTTCCCTTATTTTGGGGCAAAATTGCAGAAATTTCACTTATTTCAGGGTAATAAGTCAGAAATTCCCGTTATTTTGGAGAAAAAAAGACTTAAATTCCCTTTGTTTTGGGGGAAAAGACAGAAATTCCACTTAGTTAGAGGCAAAAATGCAGAAATTCCCCTTATTTTAGAGCAAAAATGAAGAAATTTTTCTTTTTATGGCAAAAAGTTATGCATTCCCATTATTTTCTGGCAAAAAGGCAGAAATTCCCCGTATTTTGGAGCAAAATTGCAGAAATTCCTCTAATTTTGGGGCAAAAGGCAGAAATTCCCTTTATTTTGGGGCAAAAATCAGAAATTCCCCTTATTTTTGGGGCAAAATTCAAAAAATTTCCTTAATTTTGGGGCAAAATTGCAGGAATTTACCTTATTTTGGGGCAAAATTGCAGAAATTTCCTTTATTTGGGGCAAAATTGCATAAAATTCACTTATTTTCAGGTAAAAGGGCTGAAATTTCCTTTATTTCGGGGCAAAAAAAGAGATATTCCCCTTATTTGGGGGCAAAATTGCAGAAATTTTCCTTGTTATGGGAAAAAATTGCAGAAATTTCTCTTATATTAGGGCAAAATTGCAGAAATTTCACTTATTTCAGAGAAATAAAGCAAAAATGTTTTTTATTTTGGGGCAAAAAGGCAGAAATTCCCATTATTTTAAGGCAAAAAGGCAGAAATTCACCTTATTTTGGGGTAAAATTGCATAAATTTCACATATTTTAGGGCAAAAAGGCAGAAATTTCCCTTATTTTGGGGCAAAATTGCAGAAATTTCACTTATTTCAGGGTAATAAGTCAGAAATTCCCCCTTATTTTGGGACAAAAAATACAGAAATTCCCGTTGTTTTGGGGGAAAGAGATAGAAATTCCACTTATTTAGAGGCAAAAAGGCAGAAATTCCCCTTATTTTGGAGCAAATATGAAGAAATTTCCCTTTTTTATGGCAAAAAGGTATGCATTTCCCTCATTTTTGGGAAAAAATGCAGAAATTCCCCGTATTTTGGAGCAAAACTGCAGAAATTCCCCTAATTTTGGGGCAAATAGCAGAAATTCCCTATATGTTGGGGCAAAAAGACAGAAATTCTCTTTATTTTGAGGCAAAACTCAGAAGTTCCACTTCTTTTGGGGCAAAATTCCAGAAATTTCCCTTATTTTGGTGCAAAATTGCAGAAATTTCACTTATTTTGGGGCAAAATTGCAGAAATTTCACTTATTTCAGAGAAAAAAATTAGAAATTTTCCTTACTTTGGGGCAAAAAAACAGAAATTCCTAATATTTTGTTGCAAAAATGCAGAAATTCCTCTTATTTTGAGGTAAAAAGGCTGAATTCCCCTTATTTGGGGGCAAAATAGCAGAAATTTCCCTTATTTTGGGGCAAAATTGCAGAAATTTCACTTATTTCAGGGTAATGAGTCAGAAATTTCCCTTATTTTGGGGCAAAAAAGAGAGAAATTCCCTATGTTTTGTGGGAAAAAGACAGAAATTCCACTTATTTAGAGGCAAAAAGGCAGAAATTCCCCTTATTTTGTAGCAAAAATGAAGAAATTTCATTTTTTATGGCAAAAAGGTATGCATTCCCATTATTTTCAGGCAAAAAGGCAGAAATTCCCCGTATTTTGGAGCAAAATTGCAGAAAATCCCCTAATTTTTGGGCAAAAATCAGAAAATCTCTTTATTTTGGGGCAAAATTCAAGAAATTTCCTTTATTTTGGGGCAAAATTTGAGCAATTTACCTTATTTTTGGGCAAAATTGCAGAAATTTCTATTATTTGGGGCAAAATTGCAGAAATTTAACTTATTTTCAGGAAAAAAGGGAAGATATTTCCTTTATTTTGAGGCAAAAAGGGAGAAATTCCTCTTATTTTGGGGCAAAATTGCAGAAATTTCTATTATTATGGGGAAAAATTGCAGATATTTTTCCTTATTTTAGGGCAAAATTGCAGAAATTTCACTTATTTCAGAGAAAAAAAGCAAAAATTTTTCTTATTTTGGGAGCAAAAAGGCAGAAATTCTCATTATTTTGGGGCAAAAAGGCAGAAATTCGACTTATTTTGGGGTAAAATTGCAGAAATTCCCCTAATTTTGGGGCAAAAGGCAGAAATTCCCTTTATTTTGGGGCAAAAATCATAAATTCCCCATATTTTAGGCAAAATTCAAGAAATTTCCTTTAATTTGGGGCAAAATTGCAGGAATTTACCTTATATTGGGGCAAAATTGCAGAAATTTCCCTTATTTGGGGCAAAATTGCAGAAATTTCACTTATTTTCAGGAAAAAGGGCTGATATTTCCTTTATTTTGGGTCAAAAAGGGAGAAATTCCTCTTATTTTGGGGCAAAATTGCAGAAATTTCTATTATTATGGGGAAAAATTGCAGAAATTTTCCTTATTTTAGGGCAAAATTGCAGAAATTTCACTTATTTCAGAGAAAAAAAGCAAAAATTTTTCTTATTTTGGGGCAAAAAGGAAGAAATTCCCATTATTTTGGGGCAAAAAGGCAGAATTCGACTTATTTTGCGGTAAAATTGCAGAAATTCCCCTAATTTTGGGGCAAAACGCAGAAATTCCTTTTATTTTGGGGCAAAAATCATAAATTCCCCATATTTTGGGGCAAAATTCAAAAAATTTCCTTTAATTTGGGGAAAAATTGCAGGAATTTACCTTATTTTGGGGCAAAATTGCAGAAATTTTTCTTATTTGGGGCAAAATTGCAGAAACTTCATTTATTTTCAGGTAAAAAGGCTGAAATTTCCTTTATTTTGGGGCAAAAAGGGAGAAATTCCCCTTATTTTGGGGCAAAATTGAAGAAATTCCTTTTATTATTGGGAAAAATTGCAGAAATTTTCCTTATTTTAGGGCAAAATTGCAGAAATTTCACTTATTTCAGAGAAAAAAACGCAAAAAATTGTTCTTATTTTGGGGCAAAAAGGCAGAAATTCCCATTAATTTGTGGCAAAAAGGCAGAAATTCACCTTATTTTGGGGTAAAATTGCAGAAATTTCACATATTTCAGGGCAAAAAGGCAGAAATTTTCCTTATTTTGGGGGCAAAATTGCAGAAATTTTACTTATTTCAGTGTAATAAGTCAGAAATTCCCCTTATTTTGAGGCAAAAAAACAGAAATTCCCTTGTTTTGAGGGAAAAAGACAGAAATTCCACTTATTTAGAGGCAAAAAGGCAGAAATTTCCCTTATTTTAGAGCAAAAATTAAGATATTTCCCTTTTTTATGGCAAAAAGTTTTGCATTCCCTTTATTTTCGGGCAAATAGGCAGAAATTCCCCGTATTTTGGAGCATAATTGCAGAAATTCCCCTAGTTGTGGTGCAGAAAGACAGAAATTTCCTATATGTTGGGGCAAAAAGACAGAAATTCTCCTTATTTTGGAGCAAAACTCAGAACTTCCACTTATTTTGGGGCAAAATTCCAGAAATTTCCATTATTTTGGGGCAAAATTGCAGAAATTTCACTTATTTTGGGGCAAAATTGCAGAAATTTCACTCATTTCATTGAAAAAAGTCAGAAATTTTCTTTATTTTGGGGCAAAAAAGAAGAAATTCCTAATATTTTGTGGCAAAAATGCAGAAATTCCCCTTATTTTGGGGTAAAAAGGCTGCAATTCCCCTTATTTGGGGGCAAAAAGGCAGAAATTTTCTTTATTTTGGGGCAAAATTGCAGAAATTTCACTTATTTAGAGGCAAAAAGACAGAAAATCTTCTTATTTTGGGGCAAAACTTAGAAATTCCACTTATTTTGGGGCAAAATTCCAGAAATTTCCACTATTTTGGGGCAAAATTGCAGAAATTACAGTTATTTTGGGGCAAAATTGCAGAAATTTCACTTATTTCACAGAAAAAAGGCAGAAATTTTCCTTATTTTGGGGCAAAAAGTCAGAAATTCCTAATATTTTGTGGCAAAAATGCAGAAATTCCTTTTATTTTGAGGTAAAAAGGCTGAAATTACCCTTATTTGGGGTAAAGAGGCAGAAATTTCCCTTATTTTGTGGCAAAATTGGAGAAATTTTACTTATTTCAGGGTAATAATTCAGAAATTCCCCTTATTTGGGGGCAAAAAGGCAGAAATTTCCCTTATTTTCGGGAAGAATTGCAGAAATTTCACTTATTTAGAGGCAAAAAGAAAGAAATTCTCCTTATTTTGTGGCAAAACTTAGAAATTCCACTTCTTTTGGGGCAAAGTTCCAGAAATTTCCCTTATTTTGGGGCAAAATTGCAGAAATTTCACTTATTTTGGGGCAAAATTGCAGAAATTTCACTTATTTCAGAGAAAAAAGTCAGAAATTTATCTTACTTTGGGGCAAAAAAACAGAAATTCCTAATATTTTGTTGCAAAAATGCAGAAATTCCCCTTATTTTGAGGTAAAAAGGCTGAATTCCCCTTATTTGGGGGCAAAATAGCAGAAATTTCCCTTATTTTGGGGCAAAATTGCAAAAATTTCACTTATTTCAGGGTAATGAGTCAGAAATTCCCCTTATTTTGGGGCAAAAAAGAGAGAAATTCCCTATGTTTTGTGGGAAAAAGACAGAAATTCCACTTATTTAGAGGCAAAAAGGCAGTAATTCCCCTTATTTTGGAGCAAAAATGAAGACATTTCATTTTTTATGGCAAAAAGATATGCATTCCCATTATTTTCGGGCAAAAATGCAGAAATTCCCCGTATTTTGGAGCAAAACTGCAGAAATTCCCCTAATTTTGGGGCAAATAGCAGAAATTCCCTATATGTTGGGGCAAAAAGACAGAAATTCTCCTTATTTTGAGGCAAAACTCAGAAGTTCCACTTCTTTTGGGGCAAAATTCCAGAAATTTCCCTTATTTTGGTGCAAAATTGCAGAAATTTCACTTATTTTGGGGCAAAATTGCAGAAATTTCACTTATTTCAGAGAAAAAAATTAGAAATTTTCCTTACTTTGGGGCAAAAAAACAGAAATTCCTAATATTTTGTTGCAAAAATGCAGAAATTCCTCTTATTTTGAGGTAAAAAGGCTGAATTCCCCTTATTTGGGGGCAAAATAGCAGAAATTTCCCTTATTTTGGGGCAAAATTGCAGAAATTTCACTTATTTCAGGGTAATGAGTCAGAAATTTCCCTTATTTTGGGGCAAAAAAGAGAGAAATTCCCTATGTTTTGTGGGAAAAAGACAGAAATTCCACTTATTTAGAGGCAAAAAGGCAGAAATTCCCCTTATTTTGTAGCAAAAATGAAGAAATTTCATTTTTTATGGCAAAAAGGTATGCATTCCCATTATTTTCAGGCAAAAAGGCAGAAATTCCCCGTATTTTGGAGCAAAATTGCAGAAAATCCCCTAATTTTTGGGCAAAAATCAGAAAATCTCTTTATTTTGGGGCAAAATTCAAGAAATTTCCTTTATTTTGGGGCAAAATTTGAGCAATTTACCTTATTTTTGGGCAAAATTGCAGAAATTTCTATTATTTGGGGCAAAATTGCAGAAATTTAACTTATTTTCAGGAAAAAAGGGAAGATATTTCCTTTATTTTGAGGCAAAAAGGGAGAAATTCCTCTTATTTTGGGGCAAAATTGCAGAAATTTCTATTATTATGGGGAAAAATTGCAGATATTTTTCCTTATTTTAGGGCAAAATTGCAGAAATTTCACTTATTTCAGAGAAAAAAAGCAAAAATTTTTCTTATTTTGGGAGCAAAAAGGCAGAAATTCTCATTATTTTGGGGCAAAAAGGCAGAAATTCGACTTATTTTGGGGTAAAATTGCAGAAATTCCCCTAATTTTGGGGCAAAAGGCAGAAATTCCCTTTATTTTGGGGCAAAAATCATAAATTCCCCATATTTTAGGCAAAATTCAAGAAATTTCCTTTAATTTGGGGCAAAATTGCAGGAATTTACCTTATATTGGGGCAAAATTGCAGAAATTTCCCTTATTTGGGGCAAAATTGCAGAAATTTCACTTATTTTCAGGAAAAAGGGCTGATATTTCCTTTATTTTGGGTCAAAAAGGGAGAAATTCCTCTTATTTTGGGGCAAAATTGCAGAAATTTCTATTATTATGGGGAAAAATTGCAGAAATTTTCCTTATTTTAGGGCAAAATTGCAGAAATTTCACTTATTTCAGAGAAAAAAAGCAAAAATTTTTCTTATTTTGGGGCAAAAAGGAAGAAATTCCCATTATTTTGGGGCAAAAAGGCAGAATTCGACTTATTTTGCGGTAAAATTGCAGAAATTCCCCTAATTTTGGGGCAAAACGCAGAAATTCCTTTTATTTTGGGGCAAAAATCATAAATTCCCCATATTTTGGGGCAAAATTCAAAAAATTTCCTTTAATTTGGGGAAAAATTGCAGGAATTTACCTTATTTTGGGGCAAAATTGCAGAAATTTTTCTTATTTGGGGCAAAATTGCAGAAACTTCATTTATTTTCAGGTAAAAAGGCTGAAATTTCCTTTATTTTGGGGCAAAAAGGGAGAAATTCCCCTTATTTTGGGGCAAAATTGAAGAAATTCCTTTTATTATTGGGAAAAATTGCAGAAATTTTCCTTATTTTAGGGCAAAATTGCAGAAATTTCACTTATTTCAGAGAAAAAAACGCAAAAAATTGTTCTTATTTTGGGGCAAAAAGGCAGAAATTCCCATTAATTTGTGGCAAAAAGGCAGAAATTCACCTTATTTTGGGGTAAAATTGCAGAAATTTCACATATTTCAGGGCAAAAAGGCAGAAATTTTCCTTATTTTGGGGGCAAAATTGCAGAAATTTTACTTATTTCAGTGTAATAAGTCAGAAATTCCCCTTATTTTGAGGCAAAAAAACAGAAATTCCCTTGTTTTGAGGGAAAAAGACAGAAATTCCACTTATTTAGAGGCAAAAAGGCAGAAATTTCCCTTATTTTAGAGCAAAAATTAAGATATTTCCCTTTTTTATGGCAAAAAGTTTTGCATTCCCTTTATTTTCGGGCAAATAGGCAGAAATTCCCCGTATTTTGGAGCATAATTGCAGAAATTCCCCTAGTTGTGGTGCAGAAAGACAGAAATTTCCTATATGTTGGGGCAAAAAGACAGAAATTCTCCTTATTTTGGAGCAAAACTCAGAACTTCCACTTATTTTGGGGCAAAATTCCAGAAATTTCCATTATTTTGGGGCAAAATTGCAGAAATTTCACTTATTTTGGGGCAAAATTGCAGAAATTTCACTCATTTCATTGAAAAAAGTCAGAAATTTTCTTTATTTTGGGGCAAAAAAGAAGAAATTCCTAATATTTTGTGGCAAAAATGCAGAAATTCCCCTTATTTTGGGGTAAAAAGGCTGCAATTCCCCTTATTTGGGGGCAAAAAGGCAGAAATTTTCTTTATTTTGGGGCAAAATTGCAGAAATTTCACTTATTTAGAGGCAAAAAGACAGAAAATCTTCTTATTTTGGGGCAAAACTTAGAAATTCCACTTATTTTGGGGCAAAATTCCAGAAATTTCCACTATTTTGGGGCAAAATTGCAGAAATTACAGTTATTTTGGGGCAAAATTGCAGAAATTTCACTTATTTCACAGAAAAAAGGCAGAAATTTTCCTTATTTTGGGGCAAAAAGTCAGAAATTCCTAATATTTTGTGGCAAAAATGCAGAAATTCCTTTTATTTTGAGGTAAAAAGGCTGAAATTACCCTTATTTGGGGTAAAGAGGCAGAAATTTCCCTTATTTTGTGGCAAAATTGGAGAAATTTTACTTATTTCAGGGTAATAATTCAGAAATTCCCCTTATTTGGGGGCAAAAAGGCAGAAATTTCCCTTATTTTCGGGAAGAATTGCAGAAATTTCACTTATTTAGAGGCAAAAAGAAAGAAATTCTCCTTATTTTGTGGCAAAACTTAGAAATTCCACTTCTTTTGGGGCAAAGTTCCAGAAATTTCCCTTATTTTGGGGCAAAATTGCAGAAATTTCACTTATTTTGGGGCAAAATTGCAGAAATTTCACTTATTTCAGAGAAAAAAGTCAGAAATTTATCTTACTTTGGGGCAAAAAAACAGAAATTCCTAATATTTTGTTGCAAAAATGCAGAAATTCCCCTTATTTTGAGGTAAAAAGGCTGAATTCCCCTTATTTGGGGGCAAAATAGCAGAAATTTCCCTTATTTTGGGGCAAAATTGCAAAAATTTCACTTATTTCAGGGTAATGAGTCAGAAATTCCCCTTATTTTGGGGCAAAAAAGAGAGAAATTCCCTATGTTTTGTGGGAAAAAGACAGAAATTCCACTTATTTAGAGGCAAAAAGGCAGTAATTCCCCTTATTTTGGAGCAAAAATGAAGACATTTCATTTTTTATGGCAAAAAGATATGCATTCCCATTATTTTCGGGCAAAAAGGCAGAAATTCCCCGTATTTTGGAGCAAAATTGCAGAAAATCCCCTAATTTTGGGGCACAAATCAGAAAATCTCTTTATTTGGGGCAAAATTTAAGAAATTTCCTTTATTTTGGGGCAAAATTGGAGGAATTTACATTATTTTTGGGCAAAATTGCAGAAATTTCTATTATTTGGGGCAAAATTTCAGAAATTTCACTTATTTTCAGGAAAAAGGGCTGATATTTCCTTTATTTTGGGTCAAAAAGGGAGAAATTCCTCTTATTTTGGGGCAAAATTGCAGAAATTTCTCTTATTATGGGGAAAAATTGCAGAAATTTTCTTTATTTTAGGGCAAAATTGCAGAAATTTCACTTATTTCAGAGAAAAAAAGCAAAAATTTTTCTTATTTTGGGGCAAAAAGGAAGAAATTCCCATTATTTTGGGGCAAAAAGGCAGAATTCGACTTATTTTGCGGTAAAATTGCAGAAATTCCCCTAATTTGATGCAAAACGCAGAAATTCCCTTTATTTTGGGGCAAAAATCATAAATTCCCCATATTTTGGGGCAAAATTCAAAAAATTTCCTTTAATTTAAGGAATAATTGCAGGAATTTACCTTATTTTGGGGCAAAATTGCAGAAATTTTTCTTATTTGGGGCAAAATTGCAGAAACTTCATTTATTTTCAGGTAAAAAGGCTGAAATTTCCTTTATTTTGGGGCAAAAAGGGAGAAATTCCCCTTATTTTGGGGCAAAATTGAAGAAATTCCTCTTATTATTGGGAAAAATTGCAGAAATTTTCCTTATTTTAGGGCAAAATTGCAGAAATTTCACTTATTTCAGAAAAAAAAACGCAAAAAATTTTTCTTATTTTGGGGCAAAAAGGCAGAAATTCCCATTAATTTGTGGCAAAAAGGCAGAAATTCACCTTATTTTGGGGTAAAATTGCAGAAATTTCACATATTTCAGGGCAAAAAGGCAGAAATTTTCCTTATTTTGGGGCAAAATTGCAGAAATTTTACTTATTTCAGTGTAATAAGTCAGAAATTCCCCTTATTTTGAGGCAAAAAAAAAGAAATTCCCTTGTTTTGAGGAAAAAAGACAGAAATTCCACTTATTTAGGGGCAAAAAGGCAGAAATTTCCCTTATTTTGGAGCAAAAATGAAGAAATTTCCCTTTTTTATGGCAAAAAGTTATGCATTCCCTTTATTTTCGGGCAAATAGGCAGAAATTCCCCGTATTTTGGAGCATAATTGATGAAATTCCCCTAGTTGTGGTGCAGAAAGACAGAAATTCCCTATATGTTGGGGCAAAAAGACAGAAATTCTCCTTATTTTGGGGCAAAACTCAGAACATCCACTTATTTTGGGGCAAAATTCCAGAAATTTCCCTTATTTTGGGGCAAAATTGCAGAAATTTCACTTATTTTGGGGCAAAATTGCAGAAATTTCACTTATTTCAGGAAAAAAAGGCAGAAATTTTCTTTATTTTGGGGCAAAAAGGCAGAAATTCCTAATATTTTTTTGGCAAAAATGCAGAAATTCCCCTTATTTTGAGGTAAAAAGGCTGAAATTCCCCTTATTTGGGGGTAAAAAGGCAGAAATTTCCTTTATTTTCGGGAAGAATTGCAGAAATTTCACTTATTTAGAGGCAAAAAGACAGAAATTCTCCTTATTTTGTGGCAAAACTTAGAAATTCCACTTCTTTTGGGGCAAAGTTCCAGAAATTTCCCTTATTTTGGGGCAAAATTGCAGAAATTTCACTTATTTTGGGGCAAAATTGCAGAAATTTCACTTATTTCAGAGAAAAAAGTCAGAAATTTTCCTTACTTTGGGGCAAAAAAACAGAAATTCCTAATATTTTGTTGCAAAAATGCAGAAATTCCCCTTATTTTGAGGTAAAAAGGCTGAATTCCCCTTATTTGGGGGCAAAATAGCAGAAATTTCCCTTATTTTGGGGCAAAATTGCAAAAATTTCACTTATTTCAGGGTAGTGAGTCAGAAATTCCCCTTATTTTGGGGCAAAAAAGAGAGAAATTCCCTATGTTTTGTGGGAAAAAGACAGAAATTCCACTTATTTAGAGGCAAAAAGGCAGAAATTCCCATTATTTTGGAGCAAAAATGAAGACATTTCATTTTTTATGGCAAAAAAATATGCATTTCCATTATTTTCGGGCAAAAAGGCAGAAATTCCCCGTATTTTGGAGCAAAATTGCAGAAAATCCCCTAATTTTGGGGCACAAATCAGAAAATCTCTTTATTTGGGGCAAAATTCAAGAAATTTCCTTTATTTTGGGGCAAAATTGGAGGAATTTACCTTATTTTTAGGCAAAATTGAGGAAATTTCCCTTATTTGGGTCAAAATTGCAGAAATTTCACCTATTTTCAGGAAAAAGGGCTGATATTTCCTTTATTTTGGGTCAAAAAGGGAGAAATTCCTCTTATTTTGGGGCAAAATTGCAGAAATTTCTATTATTATGGGGAAAAATTGCAGAAATTTTCCTTATTTTAGGGCAAAATTGCAGAAATTTCACTTATTTCAGAGAAAAAAAGCAAAAATTTTTCTTATTTTGGGGCAAAAAGGAAGAAATTCCCATTATTTTGGGGCAAAAAGGCAGAATTCGACTTATTTTGCGGTAAAATTGCAGAAATTCCCATTATTTTGGGGCAAAAGGCAGAAATTCCCTTTATTTTGGGGCAAAAATCATAAATTCCCCATATTTTGCGACAAAATTCAAGAAATTTCCTTTAATTTGGGGCAAAAATCATAAATTCCCCATATTTTGGGGCAAAATTCAAAAAATTTCCTTTAATTTGGGGAAAAATTGCAGGAATTTACCTTATTTTGGGGCAAAATTGCATAAATTTTTCTTATTTGGGGCAAAATTGCAGAAACTTCATTTATTTTCAGGTAAAAAGGCTGAAATTTCCTTTATTTTGGGGCAAAAAGGGAGAAATTCCCCTTTTTTTGGGGCAAAATTGAAGAAATTCTTCTTATTATTGGGAAAAATTGCAGAAATTTTCCTTATTTTAGGGCAAAATTGCAGAAATTTCAATTATTTCAGAGAAAAAACGCAAAAATTTTTCTTATTTTGGGGCAAAAAGGCAGAAATTCCCATTAATTTGTGGCAAAAAGGCAGAAATTCACCTTATTTTGGGGTAAAATTGAAGAAATTTCACATATTTCAGGGCAAAAAGGCAGAAATTTCCCTTATTTTGGAGCAAAAATGAAGAAATTTCATTTTTTATGGCAAAAAGGTATGCATTCCCATTATTTTCGGGCAAAAAGGCAGAAATTCCTCGTATTTTGGAGCAAAATTGCAGAAATCTCTAATTTTGAGGCAAAAATCAGAAAATCTATTTTGGGGCAAAATTCAAGAAATTTCCTTTATTTTGGGGCAAAATTGGAGGAATTTACCTTATTTTTGGGCAAAATTGCAGAAATTTCGATTATTTGAGGCAAAATTGCAGAAATTTCACTTATTTCAGGGAAAAAAGGCAGAAATTTTCCTTATTTTAGGGCAAAAAGTCAGAAATACCTAATATTTTGTGGCAAAAATGCTGAAACTCCTCTTATTTTGAGGTATAAAGGCTGAAATTCCCCTTATTTCAGGGCGAAAAGTCAGAAATTTCCCTTATTTTGGGGCAAAATTGCAGAAATTTTACTTATTTTAGGGTAATAAGTCAGAAATTCCCCTTATTTTGGGGCAAAAAAGACAGAAATTCCCTTTGTTATGGAGGAAAAAGACAGAAATTCCACTTATTGAGAAGCAAAAAGGCAAAAATTCCCCTTATTTTGGAGCAAAAATGAAGAAATTTCCATTTTTTATGACAAAAAGGTATGCATTCCCCTTACTTTCGGGATAAAAAGCAGAAATTCCCCGTATTTTGAAGCAAAATTGCAGAAATTCTCATAATTTTCATGCAAAAAGGCAGAAATTCTCCCTTTTTTGGGGCAAAAAGACAGAAGATCTCCTTTTTTCGGGAGCAAACTATCAGAAATTCCCCTTATTTTTGGGCAAACTTGCAGATATTTCTTTTACATTGGGGCAAAATTGCAGAAATTTCTCTTATTTTAGGGCAAAATTGCAAAAATTTCACTTACTTCAGGGTAATAAGTCAGAAATTCCCCTTATTTTGGGGCAAAAAAGTCAGAAATTCTCTTTGTTTTGGGGGAAAAAGACAGAAATTCCACTTATTTAGAGGCAAAAAGGCAGAAATTCCCTTTATTTTGGAGCAAAAATTAAGAAATTTCGCTTTTTATGGCAAAAAGTTATGCATTCCCATTATTTTCAGGCAAAAAGGCAGAAATTCCCCGTATTTTAGAGCAAAATTGCAGAAATTCCCCTAATTTTGGGGCAAAAGGCAGAAATTCCCTTTATTTTGGGGCAAAATTGCAGGAATTTACCTTATTTTGGGGCAAAATTGCAGAAATTTCTCTTATTTGGGGCAAAATTTCAGAAATTTCACTTATTTTCAGGTAAAAAGGCTGAAATGTCCTATGTTTTGGGGCAAAAAAGAAGAAATTCCCCTTATTTTGGGGCAAAATTGCAGAAATCTCCCTTATTATAGGAAAAAAATTGCAAAAATTTCCCTTATTTTAAGGGAAAATTGCAGAAATTTCACTTATTTCAGAGAAAAAAAGCAAAAATTTTTCTTATTTTGGGGCAAAAAGGCAGAAATTCTCATTATTTTGGGGCAAAAAAGCAGAAATTCACCTTAGTTAGGGGTAAAATTGCAGAATTTTCTCATATTTCAGGGCAAAAAGGCAGAAATTCCCAGTATTTTGGAGCAAAATTGCAGAAATTCCCCTAGTTGTGGAGCAAAAAGACAGAAATTCCCTATATGTTGGGGCAAAAAGACAGAAATTCTCCTTATTTTGGGGCAAATTCCAGAAATTTTCCTTATTTTGGGGCAAAATTGAAGAAATTTCACTTATTTTGGGGCAAAATTGCAGAAATTTCATTTATTTCAGGGAAAAAATGCAGAAATTTTCCTTATTTTGGGGCAAAAAGTCAGAAATTCCTAATATTTTGTGGCAAAAATGCCGAAATTCCCCTTATTTTGAGGTATAAAGGCTGAAATTCCCCTTATTTCAGGGCAAAAATTCAGAAATTTCCTTTATTTTGGGGCAAAATTGCAGAAATTTCACTTATTTTAGGGTAATAAGTCAGAAATTCCCCTAATTTTGGGGCAAAAAAGACAGAAATTCCCTTTGTTTTGGGGGAAAAAGACAGAAATTCCACTTATTGAGAATCAAAAAGGCAGAAATTCCCCTTATTTTGGAGCAAAAATGAAGAAATTTCCATTTTTTATGGCAAAAAGTTATGCATTCCCCTTATTTTCCGGCAAAAAGACAGAAATTCTCCGTATTTTGGGGCAAAACTCAGAAATTCCACTTATTTTGGGGCAAAATTGCAGAAATTTCACTTATTTCAGGGAAAAAAGGCAGAAATTCTATTTATTTTGGGGCAAAAATGCAGAAATTCTTAATATTTTGTGGCAAAAATGCAGAAATTCCCCTTATTTTGAGGTAAAAAGGCTGAAATTCCCCTTATTTGTGGGCAGAAAGGCAAAAATTTCCCTTATTTTGGGGCAAAATTGCAGAAATTTCACTTATTTCAGGGTAATAAGTCAGAAATTTTTCTTATTTTGTTGCAAAAAAGAAAGATAATCCCTCTGTTTTGGAGGGAAAAGACAGAAATTCCACTTATTTAGAGGCAAAAATGCAGAAATTTACCTTATTTTGAAGCAAAAATGAAGAAATTTCCCTTTTTTAAGGCAAAAAGTTATGCATTCTTATTATTTTCGGGCAAAAAGGCAGAAATTCCCCGTATTTTGGAGCAAAATTGCAAAAATTCCCCTAATTGTGGGGCAAAAATGCAGAAATTCATATATGTTGGGGCAAAAAGACAGAAATTCTCCTTATTTTGGGGCAAAACTCAGAAATTCCACTTAATTTGGGGCAATTTCGAGAAATTTCCCTTATTCTGGGGCAAAATTGCAGAAATTTCACTTATTTTGGGCAAAATTGCAGAAATTTTCCTTATTTCATGGAAAAAAAAAGAAATTTTGTTATTTTGGGGCAAAAAGGCAGAAATTTCTCTTATTTTGACGTAAAAAGTCTGAAATTGCCCTTATTTGGGGGCAAAAAGGCAGAAATTTCCCTTATTTTGGGGCAAAATTGCAGAAATTTCACTTATTTCAGGGTAATAAGTCAGAAATTTTCCTTATTTTGGGGCAAAAAAGACAGAAAATCCCTTTGTTTTGGGGGAAAAAGACAGAAATTCCACTTATTTAGAGGCAAAAAAGCAGAAATTCCCTTTATTTTGGAGCAAAAATGAAGAAATTTCTCTTTTTTAAGGCAAAAAGTTATGCATTGTTCTTATTTTCGGGCAAAAAGGCAGAAATTCCTCGTATTATGGAGCAAAATTGCAGAAATTCCCCTAATTGTGGGGCAAAAATGCAGAAATTCCTTATATGTTGGGGCAAAAAGACAGAAATTCTCCTTATTTTGGAGCAAAACTCAGAAATTCCACTTATTTTGGGGTAAATTCCAGAAATTTCCCTTATTCTGGGGCAAAATGGCAGAAATTTCACTTATTTTGTGGCAAAATTGCAGAAATTTTACTTATTTCAGGGAAAAAAATTTAGAAATTTTCCTTACATTGGGTCAAAAAGGCAGGAATTCCCCTTATTTTGAGGTAAGAAGGCTGAAATTCCTTTAATTTGAGGGCAAAGAGGCAGAAATTTCCCTTATTTTGGGGCAAAATTGCAGAAATTTCACTTATTTCAGGGTAATAAGTCAGAAATTCCCCTTATTTTGGGGCAAAAAAGACAGAAATTCCCTTTGTTTTGGAGGAAAAGACAGAAATTCCACTTATTTAGAGGCATAAAGGCAGAAATTTCCCTTATTTTGGAGCAAAAATGAAGAAATTTACCTTTTTATGGCAAAAAGGTATGCATTACCCTTAATTTCGGGATAAAAAGCAGAAATTCCCCGTATTTTGAAGCAAAATTGCAGAAATTCTCATAATTTTCGGGCAAAAAGGCAGAAATTCTCCTTATTTTGGGGCAAAAAGACAGAAAATCTCCTTTTTTCGGGAGCAAACAGTCAGAAATTTCCCTTATTTTGGGGGAAATTTGCAGAAATTTCTTTTACATTGAGGCAAAATTGCAGAAATTTTTTTTATTTTGGGGCAAAATTGCAGAAATTTTACTTATTTCAGGGTAATAAGTCAGAAATTCCCGTTATTTTGGGGCAAAAAATACAGAAATTCCCTTTGTTTTGGGAGAAAAAGACAGAAATTCCACTTATTTAGAGGCAAAAAGGCAGAAATTCCCCTTATTTTGGAGCAAAAATGAAGAAATTTCCCTTTTTTATGGCAAAAAGTTATGCATTCGCTTTATTTTTGGGAAAAGGCAGAAATTCACCGTATTTTGTAGCAAAATTGCAGAAATTCTCCTAATTGTGGGGCAAAAAGGCAGAAATTCCCTATATGTTGGGGAAAAAAGACATAAATTCTCCTTTTTTGGGGCAAAACTCAGAAATTCCACTTATTTTTGGGCAATATTCCAGAAATTTCCATTATTTTGGAATAAAATTGCAGAAATTTCACTTATTTTAGGGCAAAATTGGAGAAATTTCACTTATTTTAGGGAAAAATGGCAGAAATTTTCTTTATTTTGGGGCAAAAATGCAGAAATTCTTAATATTTTGTGGCAAAAATGTAGAAATTCCCCTTATTTTGAGGTAAAATGGCTGATATTCCTTTTATTTGGGGGCAAAAAGGCAGAAATTTCCCTTATTTAGGGGCAAAAAGACACAAATTCCTTTTATTTTGTGGCAAAAAGGCAGAAATTTCATTTATTTTGGGGCAAAATTGCAGAAATTTTACTTATTTCAGGGCATAATTCAAAAATTCCTTTTTTTGGGGGGGCAAAAAGACAGAAATTCCATTTATTTTTTGGTACAAAGGCGGAAATTTCACTTACTTTGAAGTAAAAAGGCAGAAATTCCTCTTATTTTGGGGCAAAAATGAAGAAATTTCCTTTTTTGTGGTAAAAGGTATACATTCCCCATACATTCGGGATAAAAAGCAGAAATTCCCCGTATTTTGAAGCAAAATTGCAGAAATTCTCATAATTTTCAGGCAAAAAGGGAGAAATTCCCTAATTTTGGGGCAAAAGGCAGAAATTCCTTTTATTTTGGGGCAAAAATCAGAAAATCCCCTTCTTTTGGGGTATAATTTAAGAAATTTCCTTTATTTTGGGACAAAATTACAGGAATTTACCTTATTTTGGGGCAAAATTTAAGAAATTTCCCTTATTTGGGCCAAAATTGCAGAAATTTCACTTATTTTGGGGCAAAATTGCAGAAATTTCACTTATTTCAGGGAAAAAAGGCATAAATTTTTTTTATTTTGGGGCAAAAAGTCAGAAATTCCTAATATTTTGTGGCAAAAATGCAGAAATTCCCCTTATTTTGAGGTAAAAAGGCTGAAATTCCCTATATTTGGGGGCAAAGAGGCAGAAATTTCCCTTATTTTGGGGCAAAATTGGAGAAATTTCACTTATTTCAGGGTAATAATTGAGAAAATCCCCTTATTTTGGGGCAAAAAAGACAGAAATTTCCTTTGTTTTGGGAGAAAAAGACAGAAATTCCACTTATTTAGAGGCAAAAAGGCAGAAATTCCCCTTATTTTTAGCAAAAATGAAGAAATTTACCTTTTGATGGCAAAAAGGTATGCATTCCTCTTACTTTCGGGATAAAAAGCAGAAATTCCCTGTATTTTGAAACAAAATTGCAGTAATTCTCCTTATTTTGGGGCAAAAAGACAGAAGATCTCCATTTTTCGGGAGCAAACATTCAGAAATTCCCCTTATTTTGGGGCAAAATTGGAGAAATTTCCTTTACATTGGGGCAAAATTGCAGAAATTTCCTTTACATTGGGGCAAAATTGCAGAAATTTCCCTTATTTTGGGGCAAAATGGCAGAAATTTCACTTACTTCAGGGTAATAAGTCAGAAATTCCCCTTATTTTGGGGCAAAAAAGACAGAAATTCTCTTTGTTTTGGGGGAAAAAGACAGAAATTCCACTTATTTAGAGGCAAAAAGGCAGAAATTCCCTTTGTTTTGGAGCAAAGATTAAGAAATTTTCCTTTTTATGGCCAAAAGGTATGCATTCCCATTATTTTCAGGCAAAAAGGCAGAAATTTCCGTATTTTGGAGCAAAATTGCAGAAATTCCTCTAATTTTGGGGCAAAAGGCAGAAATTCCCTTTATTTTGGGGCAAAAATCAGAAATTCCCCTTATTTTGGGGCAAAATTCCAGAAATTTCCTTTATTTTGGGGCAAAATTGGAGGAATTTACCTTATTTTGGGGCAAAATTGCAGAAATTTCCCTTATTTGGGGCAAAATTTCAGAAATTTCACGTATTTTCAGGTAAAAAGGCTGAAATTTCCTTTGTTTTGGGGCAAAAATAAAGAAATACCCCTTATTTTGGGGCAAAATTGCAGAAATCTCCCTTATTATGGGAAAAAATTGCAAAAAATTCCCTTATTTTAGGGGAAAATTGCAGAAATTTCACTTATTTCAGAGAAAAAAAGCAAAATTTTTCTTATTTTGGGGCAAAAAGGCAGAAATTCTCATTAATTTGTGGCAAAAAGGCAGAAATTCACCTTATTTTGGAGTAAAATTGCAGAAATTTCGCATATTTCAGGGCAAAAAGGCAAAAATTTCCCTTATTTTGGGGCAAAATTGCAGAAATTTCACTTATTTCAGTGTAATAAGTCAGAAATTTCCCTTATTTTGAGGCAAAAAAGACAGAAATTTTTTTTGTTTTGAGAGAAAAAGACAGAAATTCCACTTATTTAGAGGCAAAAAGGCAGAAATTTCCCTTATTTTGGAGCAAAAATGAAGAAATTTCCCTTTTTTATGGCAAAAAGTTATGCATTCCCCTTATTTTCGGGCAAAAAGGTAGAAATTCCCCGTATTTTGGAGTATAATTGAGGAAATTCCCCTAGTTGTGCTGCAGAAAGACAGAAATTCCCTATATGTTGGGGCAAAAAGACAGAAATTCTCCTTATTTTGGGGCATAACTCAGAAATTCCACTTATTTTGGGGCAAAATTCCAGAAATTTCCCTTATTTTGGGCCACAATTGCAGAAATTTCACTTATTTTGGGCCACAATTGCAGAAATTTCACTTATTTCAGGGAAAAAAAGGCACAAATTTCCCTTATTTTGGGGCAAAAAGTCAGAAATTCCTAATATTTTGTGGCAAAAATGCAGAAATTTCCCTTATTTTGAGGTAAAAAGGATGAAATTCCCTATATTTGGGGGCAAAGAGGTAGAAATTTCCCTTATTTTGGGGCAAAATTGGAGAAATTTCCCTTATTTTGGGGCAAAATGGCAGAAATTTCACTTACTTCAGGGTAATAAGTCAGAAATTCCCCTTATTTTGGGGCAAAAAAGACAGAAATTCTCTTTGTTTTGGGGGAAAAAGACAGAAATTCCACTTATTTAGAGGCAAAAAGGCAGAAATTCCCTTAGTTTTGGAGCAAAAATGAAGAAATTTTCCTTTTTATGGCCAAACGGTATGCATTCCCATTATTTTCAGGTAAAAAGGCAGAAATTCCCGTATTTTGGAGCAAAATTGCAGAAATTCCTCTAATTTTGGGGCCAAAGGCAGAAATTCCCTTTATTTTGGGGCAAAATTCAGAAATTCCCCTTATTTTGTGGCAAAATTCCAGAAATTTCCTATTTTTGGGGCAAAATTGCAGGAATTTACTTTATTTTGGGGCAAAATTGCAGAAATTTCCCTTATTTGGGGCAAAATTTCAGAATTTTCACTTATTTTCAGGTAAAAAAACTGAAATTTCCTTTGTTTTGGGGCAAAAAGGAAGAAATTTTCCTTATTTTGAGGTAAAAAGGCTGAAATTCCCCTTATTTTGGGGCAAAAAAAAGAAATTTCCCTTATTTTGGGGCAAAATTGCAGAAATTTCACTTATTTAGAGGCAAAAAGACAGAAATTCTCCTTATTTTGGGGCAAAACTTAGAAATTCCACTTATTTTGGGCCAAAATTCCAGAAATTTCTTTTATTTTAAGTTACAATTGCAGAAATTTCACTTATTTTGGGGCAAAATTGCAGAAATTTCACTTATTTCAGGGAAAAAAGGCACAAATTTTCCTTATTTTGTGGCAAAAAGTCAGAAATTCCTAATATTTTGTGGCAAAAATGCAGAAATTCCCCTTATTTTGTAGGTAAAAAGGCTGAAATTCCCTATATTTGGGGGCAAAGAGGCAGAAATTTCCTTTATTTTGGGGCAAAATTGGAGAAATTTCACTTATTTCAGGGTAATAACTCAGAAAATCCCCTTATTTTGGGGCAAAAAAGACAGAAATTTCCTTTGTTTTTTGGGGAAAAAGACAGAAATTCCACTTATTTAGAGGCAAAAAGGCAGAAATTCCCCTTATTTTGGAGCAAAAATGAAGAAATTTACCTTTTTATGGCAAAAAGGTATGCATTCCCCTTACTTTCGGGATAAAAAGCAGAAATTCCCCGTATTTTGAAACAAAATTGCAGAAATTCTCATAATTTTCGGGCAAAAAGGCAGAAATTCTCCTTATTTTGGGGCAAAAAGACAGAAGATCTCCTTTTTTCGGGAGCAAACATTCAGAAATTCCCCTTATTTTGGGGCAAAATTGCAGAAATTTCATTTACATTGGGGCAAAATTGCAGAAATTTCCCTTGTTTTGGGGCAAAATGGCAGAAATTTCACTTACTTCAGGGTAATAAGTCAGAAATTCCCCTTATTTTGGGGCAAAAAAGACAGAAATTCTCTTTGTTTTTGGGGAAAAAGACAGAAATTCCACTTATTTAGAGGCAAAAAGGCAGAAATTCCCTTTGTTTTGGAGCAAAAATGAAGAAATTTTCCTTTTTATGGCCAAAAGTTATGCATTCCCATTATTTTCAGGCAAAAAGGCAGAAATTCCCATATTTTGGAGCAAAATTGCAGAAATTTCTCTAATTTTGGGGCAAAAGGCAGGTTTTCCCTTTATTTTGGGGTAAAAATCAGAAATTCCTCTTATTTTTGTGGCAAAATTCCAAAAAATTCCTTTATTTTGGGGCAAAATTGCAGAAATTTCCCTTATTTGGGGCAAAATTTCAGAAATTTCACTTATTTTCAGGTAAAAAGGCTGAAATTTCCTTTGTTTTGGGGTAAAAAGTAAGAAATTCCCCTTATTTTGGGGCAAAATTGCAGAAATCTCCCTTATTATGGGAAAAAATTGCAAAAAATTCACTTATTTTAGAGGAAAATTGCAGAAATTTCTCTTATTTCAGAGAAAAAAAGCAAAAATTTTTTTTATTTTGGGGCAAAAAGGCAGAAATTCACCTTATTTTGGGGTAAAATTGCAGAAATTTCGCATATTTCAGGGCAAAAAGGCAGAAATTTCCCTTATTTTGGGGCAAAATTGCAGAAATTTCACTTATTTCAGTGTAATAAGTCAGAAATTCCCCTTATTTTGAGGCAAAAAAGACAGAAATTTTTTTTGTTTTTAGGGAAAAAGACAGAAATTCCACTTATTTAGAGGCAAAAAGGCAGAAATTTCCCTTATTTTGGAGCAAAAATGTAGAAATTTCCCTTTTTTATGGCAAAAGTTATGCATTCCCCTTATTTTCGGGCAAAAAGGCAGAAATTCCCCGTATTTTGGAGCATAATTAAAGAAATTCCCCTAGTTGTGGTGCAGAAAGACAGAAATTCCCTATATGTTGGGGCAAAAAGACAGAAATTCTCCTTATTTTGGGGCATAACTCAGAAATTCAACTTATTTTGGGGCAAAATTCTAGAAATTTACCTTATTTTGGGGCAAAATTGCAGAAATTTCACTTATTTTGGGGCAAAATTGCAGAAATTTCACTTATTTCAGGGAAAAAAGGCAGAAATTTTCTTTATTTTGGGGCAAAAAGGCAGAAATTCCTTATATTTTCTGGCAAAAATGCAGAAATTCCCCTTATTTTGAGGTAAAAAGGCTGAAATTCCCCTTATTTGGGGGCAAAAAAACAGAAATTTCCCTTATTTTGGGGCAAAATTGCAGAAATTTCACTTAATTAGAGGCAAAAAGACAGAAATTCTCCTTATTTTGGGGCAAAACTTAGAAATTCTACTTATTTTGGGGCAAAATTCCAGAAATTTCCCTTATTTTGGGACAAAATTGCAGAAATTTCACTTATTTTGGGGCAAAATTTGAGAAATTTCACTTATTTCATGGAAAAAAGGCACAAATTTTCCTTATTTTGGGGCAAAAAGTCAGAAATTCCTAATATTTTGTTGCAAAAATGCAGAAATTTCCCATATTTTGAGGTAAAAAGGATGAAATTCCCTATATTTGGGGGCTAAGAGGCAGAAATTTCCCTTATTTTGGGGCAAAATTGGAGAAATTTCACTTATTTCAGGGTAATAATTTAGAAAATCCCCTTATTTGGGGGCAAAAAAGACGGAAATTTCCTTTGTTTTGGGGGAAAAAGACAGAAATTCCACTTATTTAGAGGCAAAAAGGGAGAAATTCCCCTTATTTTGGAGCAAAAATGAAGAAATTTACCTTTTTATGGCAAAAAGGTATACATTCCCCTTACTTTCGGGATAAAAAGCAGAAATTCCCCGTATTTTGAAACCAAATTGCAGAAATTCTCATAATTTTCGGGCAAAAAGGCAGAAATTCTCCTTATTTTGGGGCAAAAAGACAGAAGATCTCCATTTTTCGGGAGCAAACATTCAGAAATTCCCCTTATTTTGGGGCAAAATTGCAGAAATTTCCTTTACATTGGGGCAAAATTGCAGAAATTTCCTTTACATTGGGGCAAAATTGCAGAAATTTCCCTTATTTTGGGGCAAAATGGCAGAAATTTCACTTACTTCAGGGTAATAAGTCAGAAATTCCCCTTATTTTGTGGCAAAAAAGACAGAAATTCTCTTTGTTTTGGGGGAAAAAGACAGAAATTCCACTTATTTAGAGGCAAAAAGGCAGAAATTCCCTTTGTTTTGGATCAAAAATGAAGAAATTTTCCTTTTTATGGCCAAACGGTATGCATTCCCATTATTTTCAGGTAAAAAGGCAGAAATTCCCGTATTTTGGAGCAAAATTGCAGAAATTCCTCTAATTTTTGGGCAAAAGGCAGAAATTCCTTTATTTTGGGGCAAAAATCAGAAATTCCCCTTATTTTGGGGCAAAATTCCAGAAATTTCCTTTTTTTGGGGCAAAATTGCAGGAATTTACCTTATTTTGGGGCAAAATTGCAGAAATTTCCCTTATTTGGGGCAAAATTTCAGAAATTTCACTTATTTTCAGGTAAAAAGGCTGAAATTTCCTTTGTTTTGGGGCAAAAAGGAAGAAATTTTCCTTATTTTGGGGCAAAATTGCAGAAATCTCACTTATTATGGGAAAAAATTGCGAAAAATTTTCTTATTTTAGGGGAAAATTGCAGAAATTTCACTTATTTCAGAGAAAAAAAGCAAAAATTTTTCTTATTTTGGGGCAAAAAGGCAGAAATTCCCATTAATTTGTGGCAAAAAGGCAGAAATTCACCTTATTTTGGGGTAAAATTGCAGAAATTTCGCATAATTCAGGGCAAAAAGGCAGAAATTTCCCTTATTTTGGGGCAAAATTGCAGAAATTTCATTTATTTCAGTGTAATAAGTCAGAAATTCCCCTTATATTGAGGCAAAAAAGACAGAAATTTATTTTGTTTTGAGAGAAAAAGACAGAAATTCCACTTATTTAGAGGCAAAAAGGCAGAAATTTCCCTTATTTTGGAGCAAAAATGAAGAAATTTCCCTTTTTTATGGCAAAAAGTTATGCATTCCCCTTATTTTCGGGCAAAAAGGCAGAAATTCCCCGTATTTTGGAGTATAATTGAGGAAATTCCCCTAGTTGTGGTGCAGAAAGACAGAAATTCCCTATATGTTGGGGCAAAAAGACAGAAATTCTCCTTATTTTGGGGCATAACTCAGAAATTCCACTTATTTTGGGGCAAAATTCTAGAAATTTCCCTTATTTTGGAACAAAATTGCAGAAATTCCACTTATTTTGGGGCAAAATTCTAGAAATTTCCCTTATTTTGGAACAAAATTGCAGAAATTTCACTTATTTTGGTTCAAAATTGCAGAAATTTCACTTATTTCAGGGAAAAAAGGCAGAAATTCCCCTTATTTTGAGGTAAAAAGCCTGAAATTCCCCTTATTTGGGGGCAAAAAAACAGAAATTTCCCTTATTTTGGGGCAAAATTGCAGAAATTTCACTTATTTAGAGGCAAAAAGACAGAAATTCTCCTTATTTTGGGGCAAAACTTAGAAATTCCACTTATTTTGGGGCAAAATTCCAGAAATTTCCCTTATTTTGGGCCACAATTGCAGAAATTTCACTTATTTTGGGGCAAAATTGCAGAAATTTCACTTATTTCAGGGAAAAAAAGGCACAAATTTTCCTTATTTTGGGGCAAAAAGTCAGAAATTCCTAATATTTTGTGGCAAAAATGCAGAAATTCCCCTTATTTTGAGGTAAAAAGGATGAAATTCCCTATATTTGGGGGCAAAGAGGCAGAAATTTCCCTTATTTTGGGGCAAAATTGGAGAAATTTCACTTATTTCAGGGTAATAACTCAGAAAATCCCCTTATTTTGGGGCAAAAAAGACAGAAATTTCCTTTGTTTTGGGGGAAAAAGACAGAAATTCCACTTATTTAGAGGCAAAAAGGGAGAAATTCCCCTTATTTTGGAGCAAAAATAAAGAAATTTACCTTTTTATGGCAAAAAGGTATGCATTCCCCCTACTTTCGGGATAAAAAGCAGAAATTCCCCGTATTTTGAAACCAAATTGCAGAAATTCTCATAATTTTCGGGCAAAAAGGCAGAAATTCTCCTTATTTTGGGGCAAAAAGACAGAAGATCTCCATTTTTCGGGAGCAAACATTCAGAAATTCCCCTTATTTTGGGGCAAAATTGCAGAAATTTCCTTTACATTGGGGCAAAATTGCAGAAATTTCATTTACATTGGGGCAAAATTGCAGAAATTTCCCTTATTTTGGGGCAAAATGGCAGAAATTTCACTTACTTCAGGGTAATAAGTCAGAAATTCCCCTTATTTTGTGGCAAAAAAGACAGAAATTCTCTTTGTTTTGGGGGAAAAAGACAGAAATTCCACTTATTTAGAGGCAAAAAGGCAGAAATTCCCTTTGTTTTGGAGCAAAAATGAAGAAATTTTCCTTTTTATGGCCAAACGGTATGCATTCCCATTATTTTCAGGTAAAAAGGCAGAAATTCCCGTATTTTGGAGCAAAATTGCAGAAATTCCTCTAATTTTGGGGCAAAAGGCAGAAATTCCTTTATTTTGGGGCAAAAATCAGAAATT
The DNA here is from genome assembly GCF_963924665.1 of Micromys minutus. Taxonomy (NCBI): domain Eukaryota; kingdom Metazoa; phylum Chordata; class Mammalia; order Rodentia; family Muridae; genus Micromys; species Micromys minutus. Next base: position 2,656,060 of record NW_027667262.1, read on the forward strand.
CCCCTTATTTTGGGGCAAAATTCCAGAAATTTCCTTTTTTTGTGGCAAAATTGCAGGAATTTACCTTATTTTGGGGCAAAATTGCAGAAATTTCCCTTATTTGGGGCAAAATTTCAGAAATTTCACTTATTTTCAGGTAAAAAGGCTGAAATTTCCTTTGTTTTGGGGCAAAAAGGAAGAAATTTTCCTTATTTTGGGGCAAAATTGCAGAAATCTCACTTATTATGGGAAAAAATTGCGAAAAATTTTCTTATTTTAGGGGAAAATTGCAGAAATTTCACTTATTTCAGAGAAAAAAGCAAAAATTTTTCTTATTTTGGGGCAAAAAGGCAGAAATTCCCATTAATTTGTGGCAAAAAGGCAGAAATTCACCTTATTTTGGGGTAAAATTGCAGAAATTTCGCATAATTCAGGGCAAAAAGGCAGAAATTTCCCTTATTTTGGGGCAAAATTGCAGAAATTTCATTTATTTCAGTGTAATAAGTCAGAAATTCCCCCTATATTGAGGCAAAAAAGACAGAAATTTATTTTGTTTTGAGAGAAAAAGACAGAAATTCCACTTATTTAGAGGCAAAAAGGCAGAAATTTCCCTTATTTTGGAGCAAAAATGAAGAAATTTCCCTTTTTTATGGCAAAAAGTTATGCATTCCCCTTATTTTCGGGCAAAAAGGCAGAAATTCCCCGTATTTTGGAGCATAATTGAAGAAATTCCCCTAGTTGTGGTGCAGAAAGACAGAAATTCCCTATATGTTGGGGCAAAAAGACAGAAATTCTCCTTATTTTGGGGCATAACTCAGAAATTCCACTTATTTTGGGGCAAAATTCTAGAAATTTCATTTATTTTGGAACAAAATTGCAGAAATTCCACTTATTTTGGGGCAAAATTCTAGAAATTTCCCTTATTTTGGAACAAAATTGCAGAAATTTCACTTATTTTGGTTCAAAATTGCAGAAATTTCACTTATTTCAGGGAAAAAAGGCAGAAATTCCCCTTATTTTGAGGTAAAAAGCCTGAAATTCCCCTTATTTGGGGGCAAAAAAACAGAAATTTCCCTTATTTTGGGGCAAAATTGCAGAAATTTCACTTATTTAGAGGCAAAAAGACAGAAATTCTCCTTATTTTGGGGCAAAACTTAGAAATTCCACTTATTTTGGGGCAAAATTCCAGAAATTTCCCTTATTTTGGGCCACAATTGCAGAAATTTCACTTATTTTGGGGCAAAATTGCAGAAATTTCACTTATTTCAGGGAAAAAAAGGCACAAATTTTCCTTATTTTGGGGCAAAAAGTCAGAAATTCCTAATATTTTGTGGCAAAAATGCAGAAATTCCCCTTATTTTGAGGTAAAAAGGATGAAATTCCCTATATTTGGGGGCAAAGAGGCAGAAATTTCCCTTATTTTGGGGCAAAATTGGAGAAATTTCACTTATTTCAGGGTAATAACTCAGAAAATCCCCTTATTTTGGGGCAAAAAAGACAGAAATTTCCTTTGTTTTGGGGGAAAAAGACAGAAATTCCACTTATTTAGAGGCAAAAAGGGAGAAATTCCCCTTATTTTGGAGCAAAAATAAAGAAATTTACCTTTTTATGGCAAAAAGGTATGCATTCCCCTTACTTTCGGGATAAAAAGCAGAAATTCCCCGTATTTTGAAACCAAATTGCAGAAATTCTCATAATTTTCGGGCAAAAAGGCAGAAATTCTCCTTATTTTGGGGCAAAAAGACAGAAGATCTCCATTTTTCGGGAGCAAACATTCAGAAATTCCCCTTATTTTGGGGCAAAATTGCAGAAATTTCCTTTACATTGGGGCAAAATTGCAGAAATTTCATTTACATTGGGGCAAAATTGCAGAAATTTCCCTTATTTTGGGGCAAAATGGCAGAAATTTCACTTACTTCAGGGTAATAAGTCAGAAATTCCCCTTATTTTGTGGCAAAAAAGACAGAAATTCTCTTTGTTTTGGGGGAAAAAGACAGAAATTCCACTTATTTAGAGGCAAAAAGGCAGAAATTCCCTTTGTTTTGGAGCAAAAATGAAGAAATTTTCCTTTTTATGGCCAAACGGTATGCATTCCCATTATTTTCAGGTAAAAAGGCAGAAATTCCCGTATTTTGGAGCAAAATTGCAGAAATTCCTCTAATTTTGGGGCAAAAGGCAGAAATTCCTTTATTTTGGGGCAAAAATCAGAAATTCCCCTTATTTTGGGGCAAAATTCCAGAAATTTCCTTTTTTTGTGGCAAAATTGCAGGAATTTACCTTATTTTGGGGCAAAATTGCAGAAATTTCCCTTATTTGGGGCAAAATTTCAGAAATTTCACTTATTTTCAGGTAAAAAGGCTGAAATTTCCTTTGTTTTGGGGCAAAAAGGAAGAAATTTTCCTTATTTTGGGGCAAAATTGCAGAAATCTCACTTATTATGGGAAAAAATTGCGAAAAATTTTCTTATTTTAGGGGAAAATTGCAGAAATTTCACTTATTTCAGAGAAAAAAGCAAAAATTTTTCTTATTTTGGGGCAAAAAGGCAGAAATTCCCATTAATTTGTGGCAAAAAGGCAGAAATTCACCTTATTTTGGGGTAAAATTGCAGAAATTTCGCATAATTCAGGGCAAAAAGGCAGAAATTTCCCTTATTTTGGGGCAAAATTGCAGAAATTTCATTTATTTCAGTGTAATAAGTCAGAAATTCCCCCTATATTGAGGCAAAAAAGACAGAAATTTATTTTGTTTTGAGAGAAAAAGACAGAAATTCCACTTATTTAGAGGCAAAAAGGCAGAAATTTCCCTTATTTTGGAGCAAAAATGAAGAAATTTCCCTTTTTTATGGCAAAAAGTTATGCATTCCCCTTATTTTCGGGCAAAAAGGCAGAAATTCCCCGTATTTTGGAGCATAATTGAAGAAATTCCCCTAGTTGTGGTGCAGAAAGACAGAAATTCCCTATATGTTGGGGCAAAAAGACAGAAATTCTCCTTATTTTGGGGCATAACTCAGAAATTCCACTTATTTTGGGGCAAAATTCTAGAAATTTCCCTTATTTTGGAACAAAATTGCAGAAATTTCACTTATTTTGGTTCAAAATAGCAGAAATTTCACTTATTTCAGGGAAAAAAGGCAGAAATTCCCCTTATTTTGAGGTAAAAAGCCTGAAATTCCCCTTATTTGGGGGCAAAAAAACAGAAATTTCCCTTATTTTGGGGCAAAATTGCAGAAATTTCACTTATTTAGAGGCAAAAAGACAGAAATTCTCCTTATTTTGGGGCAAAACTTAGAAATTCCACTTATTTTGGGGCAAAATTCCAGAAATTTCCCTTATTTTGGGCCACAATTGCAGAAATTTCACTTATTTTGGGGCAAAATTGCAGAAATTTCACTTATTTCAGGGAAAAAAAAGGCAAAAATTTTCCTTATTTTGGGGCAAAAAGTCAGAAATTCCTAATATTTTGTGGCAAAAATGCAGAAATTCCCCTTATTTTGAGGTAAAAAGGATGAAATTCCCTATATTTGGGGGCAAAGAGGCAGAAATTTCCCTTATTTTGGGGCAAAATTGGAGAAATTTCACTTATTTCAGGGTAATAACTCAGAAAATCCCCTTATTTTGGGGCAAAAAAGACAGAAATTGCCTTTGTTTTGGGGGAAAAAGACAGAAATTCCACTTATTTAGAGGCTAAAAGGCAGAAATTCCCCTTATTTTGGAGCAAAAATGAAGAAATTTACCTTTTTATGGCAAAAAGGTATGCATTCCCCTTACTTTCGGGATAAAAAGCAGAAATTCCCCGTATTTTGAAACCAAATTGCAGAAATTCTCATAATTTTCGGGCAAAAAAGGAGAAATTCTCCTTATTTTGGGGCAAAAAGAATGAAGATCTCCATTTTTCGGGAGCAAACATTCAGAAATTCCCCTTATTTTGGGGCAAAATTGCAGAAATTTCCTTTACATTGGGGCAAAATTGCAGAAATTTCCTTTACATTGGGGCAAAATTGCAGAAATTTCCCTTGTTTTGGGGCAAAATGGCAGAAATTTCACTTACTTCAGGGTAATAAGTCAGAAATTCCCCTTATTTTGGGGCAAAAAAGACAGAAATTCTCTTTGTTTTGGGGGAAAAAGACAGAAATTCCACTTATTTATAGGCAAAAAGGCAGAAATTCCCTTTGTTTTGGAGCAAAAATGAAGAAATTTTCCTTTTTATGGCCAAAAGGTATGCATTCCCATTATTTTCAGGCAAAAAGGCAGAAATTCCCGTATTTTGGTGCAAAATTGCAGAAATTCCTCTAATTTTGGGGCAAAAGGAAGAAATTCCCATTATTTTGGGGCAAAAAAGGAAAATACACCTTATTTAGGGGTAAAATTGCAGAAATTTAACATATTTCAGGGCAAAAAGGCAGAAATTTCCCATATTTTGGAGCAAAATTGCAGAAATCCCCCTTGTTGTGGGGCAAAAAGACAGAAATTCCCTATATGTTGAGGCAAAAAGACAGAAATTCTCCTTATTTTGGGGCAAAACTTAGAAATTCCACTTATTTTGGGGCAAAATTCCAGAAATTTTCCTTCTTTTAGGGCAAAATTGCAAAATTTCACTTATTTTGGGGCAAAATTGCAATAATTTCTCTTATTTCAGGGAACAAAGGCAGAAATTTTTATTATTTTGAGGCAAAAAGTCAGAAATTCCTAATATTTTGTATCAAAAATGCTGAAATTCCCCTTATTTTGAGGTATAAAGCCTGAAATTCCTCTTATTTCAGGGCAAAATTGCAGAAATTCCCCTAGTTGTGGGGCAAAAAAACAGAAATTCCCTATATGTTGGGACAAAAAACAGAAATTCTCCTTATTTTGGGGCAAAACTCAGAAATTCCACTTATTTTGGGGCAAAATTGCTGAAATTTCACTTATTTCAGGGAAAAAAGGCAGAAATTTTCTTTATTTTGGGGCAAAAAGGCAGAAATTCCTAATATTTTGTGGTAAAAATGCAGAAATTCCCCTTATTTTGAGGTAAAAAGGCTGAAATTCCCATTATTTGTGGGCAGAAAGGCAAAAATTTCCCTTATTTTGGGGCAATATTGCAGAAATTTCACTTATTTCAGGGTAATAAGTCAGAAATTTCTCTTATTTTGGGGCAAAAAAGAAAGAAAATCCCTTTGTTTTGGGGGGAAAAGACAGAAATTCCACTTATTTAGAGGCAAAAAGCAGAAATTCCCCTTATTTTGAAGCAAAAATGAAGAAATTTTCCTTTTTTTAAGGCAAAAAGGTATGCATTCTTCTTATTTTCGGGCAAAAAGGCAGAAATTCCCCGTATTTTGGAGCAAAATTGCAAAAATTCCCCTAATTGTGGGGCAAAAATGCAGAAATTCCCTATATGTTGGGGCAAAAAGACAGAAATTCTCCATATTTTAGGGCAAAACTCAGAAATTCCACTTATTTTGGGGCAAAATTCCAGAAATTTCCCTTATTCTGGGGCAAAATTGCAGAAATTTCACTTATTTTAGGCAAAATTGCAGAAATTTCCCTTATTTCATGGAAAAAAAAGAAATTTTGTTATTTTGGGGCAAAAGGGCAGAAATTCCCCTTATTTTGAGGTAAAAAGGCTGAAATTCCCCTTATTTGGGGGCAAAAAGGCAGAAATATCCCTTTTTTGGGGCAAAATTGCAGAAATTTCACTTATTTCAGGGTAATAAGTCAGAAATTTTCCTTATTTTGGGGCAAAAAATACAGAAAATCCCTTTATTTTGGGGGAAAAAGACAGAAATTCCACTTATTTAGAGGCAAAAAAGCAAAAATTCCCTTTATTTTGGAGCAAAAATGTAGAAATTTCCATTTTTTAAGGCAAAAAGTTATGCATTCTTCTTATTTTCGGGCAAAAAGGCAGAAATTTCTCGTATTTTGGAGCAAAATTGCAGAAATTCCCCTAATTGTGGGGCAAAAATGCAGAAATTCCTTTTATGTTGGGGCAAAAAGACAGAAATTCTCCTTATTTTGGGGCAAAACTCAGAAATTCCACTTATTTTGGGGCAAAATTCCAGAAATTTCCCTTATTCTGGGGCAAAATTGCAGAAATTTCACTTATTTTGTGGCAAAATTGCAGAAATTTTACTTATTTCAGGGAAAAAAAGTTCGAAGTTTTTCTTATTTTGGGTCAAAAAGGCAGGAATTCCCCTTATTTTGAGGTAAAAAAGCTGAAATTCCCCTTATTTGAGGGCAAAGAGAAAGAAATTTCCCTTATTTTGGGGCAAAATTGCAGAAATTTCACTTATTTCAGGGTAATAAGTCATAAATTCCCGTTATTTTGGGGCAAAAAAGACAGAAATTCCCTTTGTTTTGGGGGAAAAAGACAGAAATTCCACTTATTTAGAGGCAACAATGCAGAAATTCCCCTTATTTTGGAGCAAAAATGAAGAAATTTCCCTTTTTTATGGCAAAAAGTTATGCATTTCCTTTATTTTTGGAAAAAGGCAGAAATTTCCCGTATTTGGGAGCAAAATTGCAGAAATTCCCCTAATTGTGGGGCAAAAAGGCAGAAATTCCCTATATGTTGGGGAAAAAAGTCAAAAATTCTTCTTATTTTGGGGCAAAACTCAGAAATTCCACTTATTTTTGGGCAAAATTCCAGATATTTCCCTTATTTTGGGGAAAAATTGCAGAAATTTCACTTATTTTAGGGCAAAATTGGAGAAATTTCACTTATTTCAGGGAAAAAAGGCAGAAATTTTCCTTATTTTGGGGCAAAAATCCAGAAATTCTTAATATTTTGTAGCAAAAATGTAGAAATTCCCCTTATTTTGAGGTAAAAAGGCTGAAATTCTTTATATTTGGGGGCAAAAAGACAGAAATTCCTTTTATTTTGTGGCAAAAAGGCAGAAATTTCATTTATTTTGGGGCAAAATTGCAGAAATTTCACTTATTTCAGGGCATAATTCAAAAATTCCTTTTATTTTGGGGCAAAAAGACAAAAATTCCATTTATTTTTTGGTACAAAGGCAGAAATTTCACTTACTTTGAAGTAAAAAGGCAGAAATTCCTCTTATTTTGGGGCTAAAATGAAGAAATTTCCTTTTTTGTGGTAAAAGGTATACATTCCCCTTACATTCGGGATAAAAATCAGAAATTCACCGTATTTTGAAGCAAAATTGCAGAAATTCTCATAATTTTCGGGCAAAAAGGGAGAAATTCCCTAATTTTGGGGAAAAGGCAGAAATTCTTTTTATTTTGGGGCAAAAATCAGAAATTCCCCTTCTTTTGGGGTAAAATTTAAGAAATTTCCTTTATTTTGAGACAAAATTACAGGAATTTACCTTATTTTGGGGCAAAATTTAAGAAATTTCCCTTATTTGGGGCAAAATTGCAGAAATTTCACATATTTTCAGGTAAAAAAGCTGAAATTTCCTTTATTTTGGGGCAAAAAATATAAAATTCCCCTTATTTTGGGGCAAAATTTCAGAAATTTTCCTTATTATTGGGAAAAATTGCAGAAATTTTCCTTATTTTAGGGCAAAATTGCAGAAATTTCACTTATTTCAGAGAAAAAAAGCAAAAAATTTTTTATTTTGGGCCAAAAAGGTTGAAATTCCCATTAATTTGTGGCAAAAAGTCACAAATTCACCTTATTTTGGGGTAAAATTGCAGAAATTTCACAAATTTTATGGCAAAAAGGCAGAAATTTCCCTTATTTTGGGGCAAAATTGCAGAAATTTCACTTATTTCAGGAAAAAAAAGGCACAAATTTTCCTTATTTTGGGGCAAAAAGTCAGAAATTCCTAATATTTTGTGGCAAAAATGCAGAAATTCCCCATATTTTGCGGTAAAAAGGCTGAAATTCCCCTTATTTGGGGGCAAAGAGGCAGAAATTTCCCTTATTTTGGGGCAAAATTGGAGAAATTTCACTTATTTCAGGGTAATAATTCAGAAATTCCCCTTATTTTGGGGCAAAAAAGACAGAAATTCCCTTTGTTTTGGGGGAAAAAGACAGAAATTCCACTTATTTAAAGGCAAAAAGGCAGAAATTTCCCTTATTTTGGAGCAAAAATGAAGAAATTTCTTTTTTTTATGGCAAAAAGTTTTGCATTCTTCTTATTTTCGGGCAAAAAGGCAGAAATTCCCCATATTTTGGAGCATAATTGCAGAAATTTCCCTAGTTGTGGTGCAGAAAGACAGAAATTCCCTATATGTTGGGGCAAAATTCTTCTTATTTTGGGGCAAAACTCAGAAATTCCACTTATTTTGGGGCAAAATTCTAGAAATTTCCCTTATTTTGGGGCAAAATTGCAGAAATTTCACTTATTTTGGGGCAAAATTGCAGAAATTTCACTTATTTCAGGGAAAAAAGGCAGAAATTTTCTTTATTTTGGGGCAAAAAGGCAGAAATTCCTAATATTTTCTGGCAAAAATGCAGAAATTCCCCTTATTTTGAGGAAAAAAAGCCTGAAATTCCCCATATTTGGGGGCAAAAAGGCAGAAATTTCCCTTATTTTGGGGCAAAATTGCAGAAATTTCATTATTTAGAGGCAAAAAGACAGAAATTCTCCTTATTTTGGGGCAAAACTTAGAAATTCCACTTATTTTGGGGCAAAATTCCAGAAATTTACTTTATTTTGGGGCAAAATTGCAGAAATTTCACTTATTTTGGGGCAAAATTGCAGAAATTTCACTTATTTCAGGGAAAAAAGGCACAAATTTTCCTTATTTTGGGGCAAAAAGTCAGAAATTCCTAATATTTTGTGGCAAAAATGCAGAAATTCCCCTTATTTTGAGGTAAAAAGGCTGAAATTCCCCTTATTTGGGGGCAAAGAGGCAGAAATTTCCCTAATTTTGGGGCAAAATTAAAGAAATTTCACATATTTCAGGGTAATAATTCAGAAATTCCTCTTATTTTAAGGAAAAAAGACAGAAATTCCCTTTGTTTTGGGGGAAAAAGACAGAAATTCCACTTATTTAGAGGCAAAAAGGCAGAAATTCCCCTTATTTTGGAGCAAAAATGAAGAAATTTACCTTTTTATGGCAAAAAGGTATGCATTCCCCTTACTTTCGGGATAAAAAGCAGAAATTCCCCGTATTTTGAAACCAAATTGCAGAAATTCTCATAATTTTAAGGCAAAAACGCAGAAATTCTCCTTATTTTGGGGCAAAAAGACAGAAGATCTCCATTTTTCGGGAGCAAACATTCAGAAATTCCCCTTATTTTGGGGCAAAATTGCAGAAATTTCCTTTACATTGGGGCAAAATTGCAGAAATTTCCTTTACATTGGGGCAAAATTTCAGAAATTTCCCTTATTTTGGGGCAAAATTGCAGAAATTTCACTTACTTCAGGGTAATAAGTCAGAAATTCCCCTTATTTTGGGGCAAAAAAGACAGAAATTCTCTTTGTTTTGGGTGAATAAGACAGAAATTCCACTTATTTAGAGGCAAAAAGGCAGAAATTCCCTTTATTTTGGAGCAAAAATGAAGAAATTTCCCTTTTTATGGCCAAAAGTTATGCATTCCCATTATTTTCAGGCAAAAAGGCAGAAATGCCCGTATTTTGGAGCAAAATTGCAGAAATTCCCCTAATTTTGGGGCAAAAGGCAGAAATTCCCTTTATTTTGGGGCAAAAATCAGAAATTCCCCTTATTTTGGGGCAAAATTCCAGAAATTTCCTTTATTTTGGGGCAAAATTGCAGGAATTTACCTTATATTGGGGCAAAATTGCAGAAATTTCTCTTATTTGGGGCAAAATTTCAGAAATTTCACTTATTTTCAGGTAAAAAGGCTGAAATTTCCTTTGTTTTGGGGTAAAAAAAAAGAAATTCCCCTTATTTTGGGGCAAAATTGCAGAAATCTGCCTTATTATGGGAAATAATTGCAAAAATTTCCCTTATTTTAGGGGAAAATTGCAGAAATTTCACTTATTTCAGAGAAAAAAAGCAAAAATTTTTCTTATTTTTGGGCAAAAAGGCAGAAATTCCCATTATTTTGAGGCAAAAAAGCAGAAATTCACCTTATTTAGGGGTAAAATTGCAGAAATTTCCCATATTTCAGGGCAAAAATGTAGAAAATCCGCGTATTTTGGAGCAAAATTGCAGAAATTCCCCTAGTTGTGGGGCAAAAAAACAAAAATTCCTTATATTTTGGGGCAGAAAGACAGAAATTCTCCTTATTTTGGGGCAAAACTCAGAAATTCCACTTATTTTGGGGCAAAATTCCAGAAATTTCACTTATTCAGTGGCAAAATTGCAGAAATTTCACTTATTTTAGGCAAAATTGCAGAAATTTCCCTTATTTCATGGAAAAAAAAAGAAATTTTGTTATTTTGGGGCAAAAAGGCAGAAATTCCTCTTATTTTGAGGTAAAAAGGCTGAAATTCCCCTTATTTGGGGGCAAAAAGGCAGAAATTTCCCTTTTTTTGGGGCAAAATTGAAGAAATTTCACTTATTTCAGGGTAATAAGTCAGAAATTTTCCTTATTTTGGGGCAAAAAAGACAGAAAATCCCTTTATTTTGGGGGAAAAAGACAGAAATTCCACTTATTTCGAGGCAAAAAAGCAGAAATTCCCTTTATTTTGGAGCAAAAATGAAGAAATTTCCCTTTTTTAAGGCAAAAAGTTATGCATTGTTCTAATTTTCGGGCAAAAAGGCAGAAATTCCTCGTATTTTGGAGCAAAATTGCAGAAATTCCCCTAATTGTGGGGCAAAAATGCAGAAATTCCTTTTATGTTGGGGCAAAAAGACAGAAATTCTCTTTATTTTGGGGCAAAACTCAGAAATTCCACTTATTTTGGGGCAAAATTCCAGAAATTTCCCTTATTCTGGGGCAAAATAGCAGAAATTTCACTTATTTTGTGGCAAATGGCAGAAATTTTACTTATTTCATGGAAAAAAGTTAGAAATTTTCCTTATTTTGGGTCAAAAAGGCAGGAATTCCCCTTATTTTGAGGTAAAAAAGCTGAAATTCGCCTTATTTGAGGGCAAAGAGAAAGAAATTTCCCTTATTTTAGGGCAAAATTGCAGAAATTTCACTTATTTCAGGGTAATAAGTCAGAAATTCCCTTTATTTTGGGGCAAAAATACAGAAATTCCCTTTATTTTGGAGGGAAAGACAGAAATTCCACTTATTTAGAGGCAAACAGGCAGAAATTTACCTGATTTTCAAGCAAAAATGAAGAAATTTACCTTTTTATGGCAAAAAGGTATGCATTCCCCTTACTTTCAGGATAAAAAGCAGAAATTCCTCGTATTTTGAAGGAAAATTGCAGAAATTCTCATAATTTTCGGGCAAAAAGGTAGAAATTTTTCTTATTTTGGGGAAAAAAGACAGAAAATCTTTTTTTTTCGGGAGCAAACAGTCAGAAATTTCCCTTATTTTGGGGCAAAATTGCAGAAATTTCCTTTACATTGGGGCAAAATTGCAGAAATTTCCCTTATTTTGGGGCAAAATTGCAGAAATTTCACTTATTTCAGGGTAATAAGTCAGAAATTCCCCTTATTTTGGGGCAAAAAAGACAGAAATTCCCTTTGTTTTGATAGAAAAGACAGAAATTCCACTTATTTAGAGGCAAAAAGGCAGAAATTTCCTTGATTTTGGAGCAAAAATGAAGAAATTTACCTTTTTATGGCAAAAAGGTATGCATTCCCCTTACTTTCGGGATAAAAAGTAGAAATTCCCCGTATTTTGAAGCAAAATTGCAGAAATTCTCATAATTTTCTGGCAAAAAGGTAGAAATTCTCCTTATTTTGGGGCAAAAAGACAGAAAATCTCCTTTTTTCGGAAGCAAACAGTCAAAAATTTCTTTTATTTTGGGGGAAAATTGCAGAAATTTCTTTTACATTGGGGCAAAGTTGCAGAAATTTTTTTTATTTTGGGGCAAAATTGCAGAAATTTCACTTATTTCAGAGTAATAAGTCAGAAATTCCCGTTATTTTGTGGCAAAAAAGACAGAAATTCCCTTTGTTTTGGGAAAAAAAGACAGAAATTCCACTTATTTAGAGGCAAAAAGGCAGAAATTCCTCTTATTTTGGAGCAAAAATGAAGAAATTTCCCTTTTTTATGGCAAAAAGTTATGCATTCCCTTTTATTTTTGGGAAAAGGCAGAAATTTCCCGTATTTGGGAGCAAAATTGCAGAAATTCCCCTAATTGTGGGGTAAAAAGGCAGAAATTCCCTATATGTTGGGGAAAAAAGTCAAAAATTCTTCTTATTTTGGGGCAAAACTCAGAAATTCCACTTATTTTTGGGCAAAATTCCAGAAATTTCCCTTATTTTGGGGAAAAATTGCAGAAATTTCACTTATTTTAGGGCAAAATTGGAGAAATTTCACTTATTTCAGGGAAAAAAGGCAGAAATTCTCCTTATTTTGGGGCAAAAAGACAGAAGATCTTCTTTTTTCGGGAGCAAACATTCAGAAATTCCCCTTATTTTGGGGCAAAATTGCAGCAATTTTTTTTACATTGGGGCAAAATTGCAGAAATTTCCCTTATTTTGGGTCAAAATTGCAGAAATTTCACTTACTTCAGGGTAATAAGTCAGAAATTCCCCTTATTTTGGGGCAAAAAAGACAGAAATTCTCTTTGTTTTGGGGAAAAAAAAACAGAAATTCCACTTATTTAGAGGCAAAAAGGCAGAAATTCCCTTTATTTTGGAGCAAAAATGAAGAAATTTCCCTTTTTATGGCCAAAAGTTATGCATTCCCATTATTTTCAGGCAAAAAGGCAGAAATTCCCCGTATTTTGGAGCAAAATTGCAGAAATTCCCCTAATTGTGGGGCAAAAAGGCAGAAATTCCCTATATGTTGAGGAAAAAAGACAGAAATTCTCCTTACTTTGGGGCAAAACTCAGAAATTCCACATATTTTTGGGCAAAATTCCAGAAATTTCCCTTATTTTGGGAAAAAATTGCAGTAATTTCACTTATTTTAGGGCAAAATTTGAGAAATTTCACTTATTTCATAGAAAAAAGGCAGATATTTTCCTTATTTTTGGGCAAAAATGCAGAAATTCTTAATATTTTGTGGCAAAAATGTAGAAATTTCCATTATTTTGAGGTAAAAAGGCTGAAATTCCCTTTATTTGGGGGGCAAAAACGCAGAAATTTCCCTTATTTTGGGGCATAATTGCAGAAATTTCCCTTATTTTGGGGCAAAATTGCAGAAATTTCACTTATTTCAGGGTAATAAGTCAGAAATTCTCCTTATTTTGGGGCAAAAAAGACAAAAATTCCCTTTATTTTGGAGGAAAAGACAGAAATTCCACTTATTTAGAGGCAAAAAGGCAGAAAGTTCCCTGATTTTGGAGCAAAAATGAAGAAATTTACCTTTTTATGGCAAAAAGGTATGCATTCCCCTTACTTTCGGGATAAAAAGCAGAAATTCCCCGTATTTTGAAACAAAATTGCAGAAATTCTCATAATTATCAAGCAAAAAGGCAGAAATTCTCCCTATTTTGGGGCAAAAACACAGAAGATCTCCTTTTTTTGGGAGCAAACAGTCAGAAATTTCCCTTATTTTGGGGCAAATTTGCAGAAATTTCCTTTACATTGGGGCAAAATTGCAGAAATTTCCCTTATTTTGGGGCAAAATTGCAGAAATTTCACTTACTTCAGGGTAATAAGTCAGAAATTCCCCTTATTTTGGGGCAAAAAAAACAGAAATTCTCTTTGTTTTGGGGGAAAAAGACAGAAATTCCACTTATTTAGAGGCAAAAAGGCAGAAATTCCCTTTATTTTGGAGCAAAAATGAAGAAATTTCCCTTTTTATGGCAAAAAGGTATGCTTTCCCATTATTTTCAGGCAAAAAGGCAGAAATTCCCCGTATTTTGGAGCAAAATTGCAGAAATTCCCCTAATTTTTGGGCAAAAGGCAGAAATTTCCTTTATTTTGGGGCAAAAATCAGAAATTCCCCTTATTTTGGGGAAAATTCCTGAAATTTCCTTTGTTTTGGGGCAAAATTGCAGGAATTTACCTTATTTTGGGGCAAAATTGTAGAAATTTTTCTTATTTGGGGCAATATTTCAGAAATTTCACTTATTTTCAGGTAAAAAGGCTGAAATTTCCTTTGTATTGGGGCAAAAAGGAAGAAATTCCCCTAATTTTGGGGCAAAATTGCAGAAATCTCCCTTACTATGGGAAAAAATTGCAAAATTTTTTTTTTTTGGGGGGAAAATTGCAGAAATTTCACATATTTCAGAGAAAAAAAGCAAAAATTTTTCTTATTTTGGGGCAAAAAGGCAGAAATTCCCATTATTTTGGGGCAAAAAAACAGAAATTTACCTTATTTAGGGGTAAAATTGCAGAAAATTCACATATTTCAGGGCAAAAATGCAGAAATTCCCCATATTTTGGAGCAAAATTTCAGAAATTCCCCGAGCTGTGGGGCAAAAAAACAGAAATTCCCTATATGTTAGGGCAAAAAGACAGAAATTCTCCTTATTTTGGGGCAAAACTTAGAAATTCCACTTATTTTGGGGCAAAATTCCAGAAATTTTCCTTATTTTAGGGGCAAAATTGCAAAATTTCACTTATTTTGGGGCAAAATTGCAGAAATTTCACTTATTTCAGGGAAAAAAGGCAGAAATTTTCCTTATTTTGGGGCAAAAAGTCAGAAATTCCTAATATTTTGTGGCAAAAATGCAGAAATTCCCCTTATTTTGAGGTATAAAGGCTGAAATTCCCCTTATTTCAGGACAAAAAGGCCGAAATTTCCCTTATTTTGGCGAAAAAATTGCAGAAATTTCACTTATTTTAGGGTAATAAGTCAGAAATTCCCCTTATTTTGGGGCAAAAAAGACAGAAATTCCCTTTGTTTTGGGGAAAAAAAAAGAAATTCCACTTATTGAGAAGCAAAAAGGCAGATATTCCACTTATTTTGGAGCAAAAATGAAGAAATTTCCCTTTTTATGGCAAAAAGTTATGCATTCCCATTATTTTCAGGCAAAAAGGCAGAAATTCCCCGTATTTTGGAGCAAAATTGCAGAAATTCCCCTAATATTGGGACAAAAGGCAGAAATTTCCTTTTTTTTTTTTGGCAAAAATCAGAAATTCCCCTTATTTTGGGGCAAAATTCCAGAAATTTCCTTTATTTTGGTGCAAAATTGCAGGAATTTACCTTATTTTGGGGCAAAATTGCAGAAATTTCCCTTATTTGGGGCAAAATTTCAGAAATTTCACTAATTTTCAGTTAAAAAGGCTGAAATTTTCTTTGTTTTGGGGCAAAAAGTAAGAAATTCCCCTTATTTTGGGGCAAAATTGCAGAAATCTCCCTTATTATAGGAAAAAATGGCCAAAATTTCCCTTATTTTAGGCGAAAATTGCAGAAATTTCCCTTATTTCAGAGAAAAAAAGCAAAAAATTTTCTTATTTTGGGGCAAAAAGGCAGAAATTCCCATTATTTTGGGGCAAAAAAGTAGAAATTCACCTTATTTAGGGGTAAAATTGCAGAAATTTCACATATTTCAGGGCAAAAAGGCAGAAATTCCCCGTATTTTGAAGCAAAATTGCAGAAATTCCTCTAGTTGTGGGGCAAAAAGACAGAAATTCCCTATATGTTGGGGCAAAAAGACAGAAATTCTTTTTATTTTGGGGCAAAACTTAGAAATTCCAGTTATTTTGGGGCAAAATTCCAGAAATTTTCCTTATTTTGGGGCAAAATTGCAAAATTTCACTTATTTTTGGGGCAAAATTGCAGAAATTTCACTTATTTCAGGGAAAAAAGGCACAAATTTTCCTTATTTTGGGGCAAAAGGTCAGAAATTCCTAATATTTTGTTGCAAAAATGCAGAAATTCCCCTTATTTTGAGGTATAAAGGCTAAAATTCCTCTTATTTCAGGACAAAAAGGCCGAAATTTCCCTTATTTTGGGGAAAAAATTGCAGAAATTTCACTTATTTTAGGGTAATAAGTCAGAAATTCCCCTTATTTTGGGGCAAAAAAGACAAAAATTCCCTTTATTTTGGAGGAAAAGACAGAAATTCCACTTATTTAGAGGCAAAAAGGCAGAAAGTTCCCTGATTTTGGAGCAAAAATGAAGTAATTTACCTTTTTATGGCAAAAAGTTATGGATTCCCATTATTTTCAGGCAAAAAGGCAGAAATTCCCCATATTTTGGAGCAAAATTGCAGAAATTCCCCTAATTTTGGGGCAAAAGGCAGAAATTCCCTTTATTTTGGGGCAAAAATCAGAAATTCCCCTTATTTGGGGGCAAAATTCCAGAAATTTCCTTTATTTTGGGGCAAAATTGCAGGAATTTACCTTATTTTGGGGCAAAATTGCAGAAATTTCTCTTATTTGGGGCAAAATTTCAGAAATTTCACTTATTTTCAGGTAAAAAGGCTGAAATTTCCTTTTTTTGGGGGGCAAAAAGGAAGAAATTCCCCTTACTTTGGGGCAAAATTGCAGAAATCTCCCTTATCATGGGAAAAAATTGCAAAAATTTCTCTTATTTTAGGGGAAAATTGCAGCAATTTCACTTATTTCAGAGAAAAAAAGCAAAAATTTTTCTTATTTTGGGGCAAAATGCAGAAATTCCGATTATTTTGGGGCAAAAAAGCAGAAATTCACCTTATTTAGGGGTAAAGTTGCAGAAATTTCACATATTTCAGGGCAAAAAGGCAGAAATTCCCCGTATTTTGGAGCAAAATTGCAGAAATTCCCCTAGTTGTGGGGCAAAATAACAGAAATTCCCTATTTGTTGGGGCAAAAAGACAGAATTTCTCCTTATTTTGGGGCAAAACTTAGAAATTCCACTTATTTTGGGGCAAAATTCCAGAAATTTTTCTTATTTTGGAGCAAAATTGCAAAATTTCACTTATTTTGGGGCAAAATTGCAGAAATTTCACTTATTTCAGGGAAAAAGGCAAAAATTTTCCTTATTTTGGGGCAAAAAGTCAGAAATTCCTAATATTTTGTGGCAAAAATGCAGAAATTCCCCTTATTTTGAGGTATAAAGGCTGAAATTCCCCTTATTTCAGGGCAAAAAGGCAGAAATTTCCCTTATTTTGGGGTAAAATTGCAGAAATTTCACTTATTTTAGGGTAATAAGTCAGAAATTCCCCTTATTTTGGGGCAAAAAAGACAGAAATTCCCTTTGTTTTCAAGGAAAAAGACAGAAATTCCACTTATTGAGAAGTAAAAAGGCAGAAATTTCTCTTATTTTGAAGCAGAAAGGAAGAAATTTCCCTTTTTATGGCAAAAAGATATGCATTCCCATTATTTTCAGGCAAAAAGGCAGAAATTCCCCGTATTTTGAAGCAAAATTGCAGAAATTCCCCTAATTTTGGGGCAAAAGGCAGAAATTCTCTTTATTTTGGGGCAAAAATCAGAAATTCCCCTTATTTTGGGGCAAAATTCCAGAAATTTCCTCTATTTTGGGGCAAAATTGCAGGAATTTATTTTATTTTGGGGCAAAATTGCAGAAATTTCCCTTATTTGGGGCAAAATTTCAGAAATTTCACTTATTTTCAGGTAAAAAGGCTGAAATTTCCTTTGTTTTGGGGCAAAAAGGAAGAAATTCCCCTTATTTTGGGGCAAAATTGCAGAAATCTCCCTTATTATGGGAAAAAATTGCAAAAATTTCCCTTAGATTAGGGGAAAATTGCAGAAATTTCACTGATTTCAGAGAAAAAAAGCAAAAATTTTTCTTTTTTTGGGCAAAAAAGCAGAAATTCACCTTATTTAGGGGTAAAATTGCAGAAATTTCACATATTTCAGGGCAAAAAGGAAGAAATTCCCCGTATTTGGAGCAAAATTGCAGAAATTCCCCTAGTTGTGGGGCAAAAAGACAGAAATTCCTTATATGTTGGGGCAAAAAGACAGAAATTCCCCTTATTTTGGGGCAAAACTTAGAAATTCCACTTATTGTGGGGCAAAATTCCAGAAATTTTCCTTATTTTGGGGCAAAATTGCAAAATTTCACTTATTTTGGGGCAAAATTGCAGAAATTTCACTTATTTCAGGGAAAAAAGGCAGAAATTTTCCTTATTTTAGGGCAAAAAGTCAGAAATTCCTAATATTTTGTTGCAAAAATGCAGAAATTCCCCTTATTTTGAGGTATAAAAGCTGAAATTCCCCTTATTTCAGGGCAAAAATGTAGAAATTTCCCTTATTTTGGGGCAAAATTGCAGAAATTTCACTTATTTTAGGGTAATAAGTCAGAAATTCCCCTTATTTTTGGGCAAAAAAAACAGAAATTCCCTTTTTTTGGGGGGAAAGACAGAAATTCCACTTATTGGGAAGCAAAAAGGCAGAAATTCCCTTTATTTTGGGGCAAAAATCAGAAATTCTCCTTATTTTGGGGCAAAATTCCAGAAATTTCCTTTATTTTGGGGCAAAAAGTCAGAAATTCCTAATATTTTGTGGCAAAAATACAGAAATTCCCCTTATTTTTAGGTATAAAGGCTGAAATTCCCTTTATTTCAGGGCAAAAAGGCAGAAATTTCCCTTATTTTGGGGCAAAATTGCAGAAATTTCACTTATTTTAGGGTAATAAGTCAGAAATTCCCCTTATTTTGGGGCAAAAAAGACAGAAATTCCCTTTGTTTTCAAGGAAAAAGACAGAAATTCCACTTATTGAGAAGCAAAAAGGCAGAAATTTCTCTTATTTTGAAGCAGAAATGAAGAAATTTCCCTTTTTATGGCAAAAAGATATGCATTCCCATTATTTTCAGGCAAAAAGGCAGAAATTCCCCGTATTTTGAAGCAAAATTGCAGAAATTCCCCTAATTTTGGGGCAAAAGGCAGAAATTCTCTTTATTTTGGGGCAAAAATCAGAAATTCCCCTTATTTTGGGGCAAAATTCCAGAAATTTCCTCTATTTTGGGGCAAAATTGCAGGAATTTATTTTATTTTGGGGCAAAATTGCAGAAATTTCCCTTATTTGGGGCAAAATTTCAGAAATTTCACTTATTTTCAGGTAAAAAGGCTGAAATTTCCTTTGTTTTGGGGAAAAAAGGAAGAAATTCCCCTTATTTTGGGGCAAAATTGCAGAAATCTCCCTTATTATGGGAAAAAATTGCAAAAATTTCCCTTAGATTAGGGGAAAATTGCAGAAATTTCACTGATTTCAGAGAAAAAAAGCAAAAATTTTTCTTATTTTAGCGCAAAAAAGCAGAAATTCACCTTATTTAGGGGTAAAATTGCAGAAATTTCACATATTTCAGGGCAAAAAGGCAGAAATTCTCCGTATTTTGGAGCAAAATTGCAGAAATTCCCCTAGTTGTGGGGCAAAAAGACAGAAATTCCTCATATGTTGGGGCAAAAAACAGAAATTCCCCTTATTTTGGGGCAAAACTTAGAAATTCCACTTATTGTGGGGCAAAATTCCAGAAATTTTCCTTATTTTGGGGCAAAATTGCAAAATTTCACTTATTTTGGGGCAAAATTGCAGAAATTTCACTTATTTCAGGGAAAAAAGGCAGAAATTTTCCTTATTTTAAAGCAAAAAGTCAGAAATTCCTAATATTTTGTTGCAAAAATGCAGAAATTCCCCTTATTTTGAGGTATAAAAGCTGAAATTCCCCTTATTTCAGGGCAAAAATGTAGAAATTTCCCTTATTTTGGGGCAAAATTGCAGAAATTTCACTTATTTTAGGGTAATAAGTCAGAAATTCCTCTTATTTTTGGGGCAAAAAAAACAGAAATTCCCTTTTTTTGGGGGAAAAGACAGAAATTCCACTTATTTAGAAGCAAAAAGGCAGAAATTCCCTTTATTTTGGGGCAAAAATCAGAAATTCTCCTTATTTTGGGGCAAAATTCCAGAAATTTCCTTTATTTTGGGGCAAAATTGCAGGAATTTACCTTATTTTGGGGCAAAATTGCAGAATTTCCATTATTTGGGGCAAAATTTCAGAAATTTCACTTATTTTCAGGTAAAAAGGCTGAAATTTCTTTTGTTTTGGGGCAAAAAGAAAAAAATTACCCTTATTTTGGGGCAAAATTACAGAAATATCCCTTATGGGAAAAAATTGCAAAAATTTCCCTTATTTTAGAGGAAAATTGCAGAAATTTCACTTATTTCAGAGAAAAAAAGCAAAAATTTTTCTTATTTTGGGGCAAAAAGGCAGAAATTCCTATTATTTTGGGACAAAAAAGCAGAAATTCACCTTATTTAGGGGTAAAATTGCAGAAATTTCACATATTTCAGGGCAAAAAGGCAGAAATTCCCCGTATTTTGGAGCAAATTTGCAGAAATTCCCCTAGTTGTTGGGCAAAATAACAGAAATTCCATATATGTTGGGGCAAAAAGACAGAATTTCTCCTTATTTTGGGGCAAAACTTAGAAATTCTACTTATTTTGGGGCAAAATTCCAGAAATTTTTCTTATTTTGGAGCAAAATTGCAAAATTTCACTTATTTTGGGGCAAAATTGCAGAAATTTCACTTATTTCAGGGAAAAAAGGCAGAAATTTTCCTTATTTTGGGGCAAAAAGTGAGAAATTCCTATTATTTTGTGGCAAAAATGCAGAAATTCCCAATATTTTGAGGTATAAAGGCTGAAATTCCCCATATTTCAGGGCAAAAAGGCAGAAATTTCCCTTATTTTGAGGTAAAATTGCAGAAATTTCACTTATTTTAGGGTAATAAGTCAAAAATTCCCCTTATTTTGGGGCAAAAATACAGAAATTCCCTTTGTTTTGGGGGAAAAAGACAGAAATTCCAATTATTTAAAGGCAAAAAGGCAGAAAGTTCCCTGATTTTGGAGCAAAAATGAAGAAATTTACCTTTTTATGGCAAAAAGTTATGGATTCCCATTATTTTCAGGCAAAAAGGCAGAAATTCCCCGTATTTTGGAGCAAAATTGCAGAAATTCCCCTAATTTTGGGGCAAAAGCCAGAAATTCCCTTTATTTTGGGGCAAAAATCAGAAATTCCCCTTATTTGGGGGCAAAATTCCAGAAATTTCCTTTATTTTGGTGCAAAATTGCAGGATTTTACCTTATTTTGGGGCAAAATTGCAGAAATTTCTCTTATTTGGGGCAAAATTTCAGAAATTTCACTTATTTTCAGGTAAAAAGCCTGAAATTTCCTTTTTTTGGGGGGCAAAAAGGAAGAAATTCCCCTTACTTTGGGGCAAAATTGCAGAAATCTCCCTTATCATGGGAAAAATTGCAAAAATTTCCCTTATTTTAGAGGAAAATTGCAGAAATTTCACTTATTTCAGAGAAAAAAAGCAAAAATTTTTCTTATTTTGGGGCAAAAGGCAGAAATTCCCATTATTTTGGGGCAAAAAAGCAGAAATTCACCTTATTTAGAGGTAAAATTGCAGAAATTTCACATATTTCAGGGCAAAAAGGCAGAAATTCCCCGTATTTTGGAGCAAAATTGCAGAAATTCCCCTAGTTGTGGGGCAAAATAACAGAAATTCCCTATTTGTTGGGGCAAAAAGACAGAATTTCTCCTTATTTTGGGGCAAAACTTAGAAATTCCACTTATTTTGGGGCAAAATTCCAGAAATTTTTCTTATTTTGGAGCAAAATTGCAAAATTTCACTTATTTTGGGGCAAAATTGCAGAAATTTCACTTATTTCAGGGAAAAAGGCAGAAATTTTCCTTATTTTGGGGCAAAAAGTCAGAAATTCCTAATATTTTGTGGCAAAAATGCAGAAATTCCTCTTATTTTGAGGTATAAAGGCTGAAATTCCCTTTATTTCAGGGCAAAAAGGCAGAAATTTCCCTTATTTTAGGGTAATAAGTCAGAAATTCCCCTTATTTTGGGGCAAAAAAGACAGAAATTCCCTTTGTTTTCAAGGAAAAAGACAGAAATTCCACTTATTGAGAAGCAAAAAGGCAGAAATTTCTCTTATTTTGAAGCAGAAATGAAGAAATTTCCCTTTTTATGGCAAAAAGATATGCATTCCCATTATTGTCAGGCAAAAAGGCAGAAATTCCCCGTATTTTGAAGCAAAATTGCAGAAATTCCCCTAATTTTGGGGCAAAAGGCAGAAATTCTCTTTATTTTGGGGCAAAAATCAGAAATTCCCCTTATTTTGGGGCAAAATTCCAGAAATTTCCTCTATTTTGGGGCAAAATTGCAGGAATTTATTTTATTTTGGGGCAAAATTGCAGAAATTTCCCTTATTTGGGGCAAAATTTCAGAAATTTCACTTATTTTCAGGTAAAAAGGCTGAAATTTCCTTTGTTTTGGGGAAAAAAGGAAGAAATTCCCCTTATTTTGAGGCAAAATTGCAGAAATCTCCCTTATTATGGGAAAAAATTGCAAAAATTTCCCTTAGATTAGGGGAAAATTGCAGATATTTCACTGATTTCAGAGAAAAAAAGCAAAAATTTTTCTTATTTTGGGGCAAAAAAGCAGAAATTCACCTTATTTAGGGGTAAAATTGCAGAAATTTCACATATTTCAGGGCAAAAAGGCAGAAATTCCCCGTATTTTGGAGCAAAATTGCAGAAATTCCCCTAGTTGTGGGGCAAAAAGACAGAAATTCCTTATATGTTGGGGCAAAAAGCCAGAAATTCCCCTTATTTTGGGGCAAAACTTAGAAATTCCACTTATTGTGGGGCAAAATTCCAGAAATTTTCCTTATTTTGGGGCAAAATTGCAAAATTTCACTTATTTTGGGGCAAAATTGCAGAAATTTCACTTATTTCAGGGAAAAAAGGCAGAAATTTTCCCTATTTTAGGGCAAAAAGTCAGAAATTCCGAATATTTTGTTGCAAAAATGCAGAAATTCCCCTTATTTTGAAGTATAAAAGCTGAAATTCCCCTTATTTCAGGGCAAAAATGTAGAAATTTCCCTTATTTTGGGGCAAAATTGCAGAAATTTCACTTATTTTAGGGTAATAAGTCAGAAATTCCCCTAATTTTGGGGCAAAAAAACCAGAAATTCCCTTTTTTTGGGGGAAAAGACAGAAATTCCACTTATTGAGAAGCAAAAAGGCAGAAATTCCCTTTATTTTGGGGCAAAAATCAGAAATTCTCCTTATTTTGGGGCAAAATTCCAGAAATTTCCTTTATTTTGGGGCAAAATTGCAGGAATTTACCTTATTTTGGGGCAAAATTGCAGAATTTCCATTATTTGGGGCAAAATTTCAGAAATTTCACTTATTTTCAGGTAAAAAGGCTGAAATTTCTTTTGTTTTGGGGCAAAAAGTAAAAATTACCCTTATTTTGGGGCAAAATTACAGAAATCTCCCTTATGGGAAAAAATTGCAAAAATTTCCCTTATTTTAGAGGAAAATTGCAGAAATTTCACTTATTTCAGAGAAAAAAAGCAAAAATTTTTCTTATTTTGGGGCAAAAAAACAGAAATTCCTATTATTTTGGGACAAAAAAGCAGAAATTCACCTTATTTAGGGATAAAATTGCAGAAATTTCACATATTTCAGGGCATAAAGGCAGAAATTCCCCGTATTTTGGAGCAAATTTGCAGAAATTCCCCTAGTTGTGGGGCAAAAAGACAGAAATTCCTTATATGTTGGGGCAAAAAGACAGAATTTCTCCTTATTTTGGGGCAAAACTTAGAAATTCTACTTATTTTGGGGAAAAATTCCAGAAATTTTTCTTATTTTGGAGCAAAATTGCAAAATTTCACTTATTTTGGGGCAAAATTGCAGAAATTTCACTTATTTCAGGGAAAAAAGGCAGAAATTTTCCTTATTTTGGGGCAAAAAGTCAGAAATTCCTAATATTTTGTGGCAAAAATGCAGAAATTCCCCTTATTTTGAGGTATAAAGGCTGAAATTCCCCATATTTCAGGGCAAAAAGGTAGAAATTTCCCTTATTTTGAGGTAAAATTGCAGAAATTTCACTTATTTTAGGGTAATAAGTCAAAAATTCCCCTTATTTTGGGGCAAAAATACAGAAATTCCCTTTGTTTTGGGGGAAAAAGACAGAAATTCCACTTATTTAGAGGCAAAAAAGCAGAAATTCCCCTTATATTGAAGGAAAAATGAAGAAATTTCCCTTTTTATGGAAAAAAGATATGCATTCCCATTATTTTCAGGCAAAAAGGCAGAAATTCCCCGTATTTTGAAGCAAAATTGCAGAAATTCCCCTAATTTTGGGGCAAAAGGCAGAAATTCCCTTTATTTTAGGGCAAAAATCAGAAATTCCCCTTATTTTGGGGCAAAATTCCAGAAATTTCCTTTATTTTGGGGCAAAATTGCAGGAATTTACCTTATTTTGGGGCAAAATTGCAGAAATTTCCCTTATTTGGGGCAAAATTTCAGAAATTTCACTTATTTTCAGGTAAAAAGGCTGAAATTTCCTTTGTTTTGGGGCAAAAAAGAAGAAATTCCCCTTATTTTGGGGCAAAATTGCAGAAATCTCCCTTATTATGGGAAAAAATTGCAAAAATTTTCCTTATTTTAGGGGAAAATTGAAGAAATTTCACATATTTCAGAGAAAAAAAGCAAAAATTTTTTTTTATTTTGGGGCAAAAAAGCAGAGATTCACCTTATTTAGTGGTAAAATTGCAGAAATTTCACATATTTCAGGGCAAAAAGGCAGAAATTCCCCGTATTTTGGAGCAAATTTGCAGAAATTCCCCTAGTTGTGGGGCAAAATAACAGAAATTCCCTATATGTTGGGGCAAAAAGACAGAATTTCTCCTTATTTTGGGGCAAAACTTAGAAATTCTACTTATTTTGGGGCAAAATTCCAGAAATTTTTTTTATTTTGGAGCAAAATTGCAAAATTTCACTTATTTTGGGGCAAAATTGCAGAAATTTCACTTATTTCAGGGAAAAAAGGCAGAAATTTTCCTTATTTTGGGGCAAAAAGTCAGAAATTCCTAATATTTTGTGGCAAAAATGCAGAAATTCCCCTTATTTTGAGGTATAAAGGCTGAAATTCCTCTTATTTTGGGGCAAAAAGGCAGAAATTTCCCTTATTTTGGGGCAAAATTGCAGAAATTTCACTTATTTTAGAGTAATAAGTCAGAAATTCCCCTTGTTTTGGGGCAAAAAAGACAGAAATTCCCTTTGTTTTCAAGGAAAAATACAGAAATTTCACTTATTTAGAGGCAAAAAGGCAGAAATTCCACTTATTTTGGAGCAAAAATGAAGAAATTTCCCTTTTTATGGCAAAAAGGTATGCATTCCCATTATTTTCAGGCAAAAAGGCAGAAATTCCCCGTATTTTGGAGCAAAATTGCAGAAATTCCCCTAGTTGTGGGGCAAAAAAACAGAAATTCCTTATATGTTGGCGCAAAAAGACAGAAATTCTCCTTATTTTGGGGCAAAACTTAGAAATTCCACTTATTGTGTGGCAAAATTCCAGAAATTTTCCTTATTTTGGGGCAAAATTGCAGAATTTCACTTATTTTGGGGCAAAATTGCAGAAATTTCACTTATTTCAGGGAAAAAAGGCAGAAATTTTCCTTATTTTAGGGCAAAAAGTCAGAAATTCCTAATATTTTGTGGCAAAAATGCAGAAATTCCCCTTATTTTGAGGTATAAAGGCTGAAATTCCCCTTATTTCAGGGCAAAAAGGCAGAAATTTCCCTTATTTTGGGGCAAAATTGCAGAAATTTCACTTATTTTAGGGTAATAAGTCAGAAATTCCCCTTATTTTGGGGCAAAAAGACAGAAATTCCCTTTGTTTTGGGGGAAAAGACAGAAATTCCACTTATTGAGAAGCAAAAAGGCAGAAATTCCCTTTATTTTGGGGCAAAAATCAGAAATTCTCCTTATTTTGGGGCAAAATTCCAGAAATTTCCTTTATTTTGGGGCAAAATTGCAGGAATTTACCTTATTTTGGGGCAAAATTGCAGAAATTTCCCTTATTTGGGGCAAAATTTCAGAAATTTCACTTATTTTCAGGTAAAAAGGCTGAAATTTCCTTTGTTTTGGGGCAAAAAAAAAATTACCCTTATTTTGGGGCAAAATTGCAGAAATCTCCCTTATTATGGGAAAAATTGCAAAAATTTCCCTTATTTTAGAGGAAAATTGCAGAAATTTCACTTATTTCAGAGAAAAAAAAACAAAAATTTTTCTTATTTTGGGGCAAAAGGCAGAAATTCCCGTTATTTTGGGGCAAAAAAGCAGAAATTCACCTTATTTAGGGGTAAAATTGCAGAAATTTCACATATTTCAGGGCAAAAAGGCAGAAATTCCCCGTATTTTGGAGCAAAATTGCAGAAATTCCCCGAGTTGTGGGGCAAAATAACAGAAATTCCATATATGTTGTGGCAAAAAGACAGAATTTCTCCTTATTTTGGGGCAAAACTTAGAAATTCTACTTATTTTGGGGCAAAATTCCAGAAATTTTTTTTATTTTGGAGCAAAATTGCAAAATTTCACTTATTTTGGGGCAAAATTGCAGAAATTTCACTTATTTCAGGGAAAAAAGGCAGAAATTTTCCTTATTTTGGGGCAAAAAGTCAGAAATTCCTAATATTTTGTGGCAAAAATGGAGAAATTCCCCTTATTTTGAGGTATAAAGGCTGAAATTCCCCTTATTTCAGGGCAAAAAGGCAGAAATTTCCCTTATTTTGGGGTAAAATTGCAGAAATTTCACTTATTTTAGGGTAATAAGTCAAAAATTCCCCTTATTTTGGGGCAAAAATACAGAAATTCCCTTTGTTTTGGGGGAAAAAGACAGAAATTCCACTTATTTAGAGGCAAAAAAGCAGAAATTCCCCTTATATTGAAGGAAAAATGAAGAAATTTCCCTTTTTATGGCAAAAAGATATGCATTCCCATTATTTTCAGGCAAAAAGGCAGAAATTCCCCGTATTTTGAAGCAAAATTGCAGAAATTCCCCTAATTTTGGGGCAAAAGGCAGAAATTCCCTTTATTTTAGGGCAAAAATCAAAAATTCCCCTTATTTTGGGGCAAAATTCCAGAAATTTCCTTTATTTTGGGGCAAAATTGCAGGAATTTACCTTATTTTGGGGCAAAATTGCAGAAATTTCCCTTATTTGGGGCAAAATTTCAGAAATTTCACTTATTTTCAGGTAAAAAGGCTGAAATTTCCTTTGTTTTGGGGCAAAAAAGAAGAAATTCCCCTTATTTTGGGGCAAAATTGCAGAAATCTCCCTTATTATGGGAAAAAATTGCAAAAATTTTCCTTATTTTAGGGGAAAATTGAAGAAATTTCACATATTTCAGAGAAAAAAAGCAAAAATTTTTTTTTATTTTGGGGCAAAAAAGCAGAGATTCACCTTATTTAGTGGTAAAATTGCAGAAATTTCACATATTTCAGGGCAAAAAGGCAGAAATTCCCCGTATTTTGGAGCAAATTTGCAGAAATTCCCCTAGTTGTGGGGCAAAATAACAGAAATTCTATATATGTTGGGGCAAAAAGACAGAATTTCTCCTTATTTTGGGGCAAAACTTAGAAATTCTACTTATTTTGGGGCAAAATTCCAGAAATTTTTTTTATTTTGGAGCAAAATTGCAAAATTTCACTTATTTTGGGGCAAAATTGCAGAAATTTCACTTATTTCAGGGAAAAAAGGCAGAAATTTTCCTTATTTTGGGGCAAAAAGTCAGAAATTCCTAATATTTTGTGGCAAAAATGCAGAAATTCCCCTTATTTTGAGGTATAAAGGCTGAAATTCCTCTTATTTTGGGGCAAAAAGGCAGAAATTTCCCTTATTTTGGGGCAAAATTGCAGAAATTTCACTTATTTTAGAGTAATAAGTCAGAAATTCCCCTTGTTTTGGGGCAAAAAAGACAGAAATTCCCTTTGTTTTCAAGGAAAAATACAGAAATTTCACTTATTTAGAGGCAAAAAGGCAGAAATTCCACTTATTTTGGAGCAAAAATGAAGAAATTTCCCTTTTTATGGCAAAAAGGTATGCATTCCCATTATTTTCAGGCAAAAAGGCAGAAATTCCCCGTATTTTGGAGCAAAATTGCAGAAATTCCCCTAGTTGTGGGGCAAAAAAACAGAAATTCCTTATATGTTGGCGCAAAAAGACAGAAATTCTCCTTATTTTGGGGCAAAACTTAGAAATTCCACTTATTGTGTGGCAAAATTCCAGAAATTTTCCTTATTTTGGGGCAAAATTGCAGAATTTCACTTATTTTGGGGCAAAATTGCAGAAATTTCACTTATTTCAGGGAAAAAAGGCAGAAATTTTCCTTATTTTAGGGCAAAAAGTCAGAAATTCCTAATATTTTGTGGCAAAAATGCAGAAATTCCCCTTATTTTGAGGTATAAAGGCTGAAATTCCCCTTATTTCAGGGCAAAAAGGCAGAAATTTCCCTTATTTTGGGGCAAAATTGCAGAAATTTCACTTATTTTAGGGTAATAAGTCAGAAATTCCCCTTATTTTGGGGCAAAAAGACAGAAATTCCCTTTGTTTTGGGGGAAAAGACAGAAATTCCACTTATTGAGAAGCAAAAAGGCAGAAATTCCCTTTATTTTGGGGCAAAAATCAGAAATTCTCCTTATTTTGGGGCAAAATTCCAGAAATTTCCTTTATTTTGGGGCAAAATTGCAGGAATTTACCTTATTTTGGGGCAAAATTGCAGAAATTTCCCTTATTTGGGGCAAAATTTCAGAAATTTCACTTATTTTCAGGTAAAAAGGCTGAAATTTCCTTTGTTTTGGGGCAAAAAAAAAATTACCCTTATTTTGGGGCAAAATTGCAGAATTCTCCCTTATTATGGGAAAAATTGCAAAAATTTCCCTTATTTTAGAGGAAAATTGCAGAAATTTCACTTATTTCAGAGAAAAAAAACAAAAATTTTTCTTATTTTGGGGCAAAAGGCAGAAATTCCCATTATTTTGGGGCAAAAAAGCAGAAATTCACCTTATTTAGGGGTAAAATTGCAGAAATTTCACATATTTCAGGGCAAAAAGGTAGAAATTCCCCGTATTTTGGAGCAAAATTGCAGAAATTCCCCTAGTTGTGGGGCAAAATAACAGAAATTCCTATATGTTGGGGCAAAAAGACAGAATTTCTCCTTATTTTGGGGCAAAACTTAGAAATTCCACTTATTTTGGGGCATAATTCCAGAAATTTTTCTTATTTTGGAGCAAAATTGCAAAATTTCACTTATTTTGGGGCAAAATTGCAGAAATTTCACTTATTTCAGGGAAAAAGGCAGAAATTTTCCTTATTTTGGGGCAAAAAGTCAGAAATTCCTAATATTTTGTGGCAAAAATGCAGAAATTCCCCTTATTTTGAGGTATAAAGGCTGAAATTCCCCTTATTTCAGGGCAAAAAGGCAGAAATTTCCCTTATTTTGGGGTAAAATTGCAGAAATTTCACTTATTTTAGGGTAATAAGTCAGAAATTCCCCTTATTTTGGGGCAAAAATACAGAAATTCCCTTTGTTTTCGGGAAGAAGACAGAAATTTCACTTATTTAGAGGCAAAAAAAGCAGGAATTCCCATTATTTTGAAGCAAAAATGAAGAAATTTCCCTTTTTATGGCAAAAAGGTATGCATTCCCATTATTTTCAGGCAAAAAGGCAGAAATTCCCCGTATTTTGGAGCAAAATTGCAGAAATTCCCCTAGTTGTGGGGCAAAAAAACAGAAATTCCTTATATGTTGGCGCAAAAAGACAGAAATTCTCCTTATTTTGGGGCAAAACTTAGAAATTCCACTTATTGTGTGGCAAAATTCCAGAAATTTTCCTTATTTTGGGGCAAAATTGCAGAATTTCACTTATTTTGGGGCAAAATTGCAGAAATTTCACTTATTTCAGGGAAAAAAGGCAGAAATTTTCCTTATTTTAGGGCAAAAAGTCAGAAATTCCTAATATTTTGTGGCAAAAATGCAGAAATTCCCCTTATTTTGAGGTATAAAGGCTGAAATTCCCCTTATTTCAGGGCAAAAAGGCAGAAATTTCCCTTATTTTGGGGCAAAATTGCAGAAATTTCACTTATTTTAGGGTAATAAGTCAGAAATTCCCCTTATTTTGGGGCAAAAAGACAGAAATTCCCTTTGTTTTGGGGGAAAAGACAGAAATTCCACTTATTGAGAAGCAAAAAGGCAGAAATTCCCTTTATTTTGGGGCAAAAATCAGAAATTCTCCTTATTTTGGGGCAAAATTCCAGAAATTTCCTTTATTTTGGGGCAAAATTGCAGGAATTTACCTTATTTTGGGGCAAAATTGCAGAAATTTCCCTTATTTGGGGCAAAATTTCAGAAATTTCACTTATTTTCAGGTAAAAAGGCTGAAATTTCCTTTGTTTTGGGGCAAAAAAAAAATTACCCTTATTTTGGGGCAAAATTGCAGAATTCTCCCTTATTATGGGAAAAATTGCAAAAATTTCCCTTATTTTAGAGGAAAATTGCAGAAATTTCACTTATTTCAGAGAAAAAAAACAAAAATTTTTCTTATTTTGGGGCAAAAGGCAGAAATTCCCATTATTTTGGGGCAAAAAAGCAGAAATTCACCTTATTTAGGGGTAAAATTGCAGAAATTTCACATATTTCAGGGCAAAAAGGTAGAAATTCCCCGTATTTTGGAGCAAAATTGCAGAAATTCCCCTAGTTGTGGGGCAAAATAACAGAAATTCCTATATGTTGGGGCAAAAAGACAGAATTTCTCCTTATTTTGGGGCAAAACTTAGAAATTCCACTTATTTTGGGGCATAATTCCAGAAATTTTTCTTATTTTGGAGCAAAATTGCAAAATTTCACTTATTTTGGGGCAAAATTGCAGAAATTTCACTTATTTCAGGGAAAAAGGCAGAAATTTTCCTTATTTTGGGGCAAAAAGTCAGAAATTCCTAATATTTTGTGGCAAAAATGCAGAAATTCCCCTTATTTTGAGGTATAAAGGCTGAAATTCCCCTTATTTCAGGGCAAAAAGGCAGAAATTTCCCTTATTTTGGGGTAAAATTGCAGAAATTTCACTTATTTTAGGGTAATAAGTCAGAAATTCCCCTTATTTTGGGGCAAAAATACAGAAATTCCCTTTGTTTTCGGGAAGAAGACAGAAATTTCACTTATTTAGAGGCAAAAAAAGCAGGAATTCCCATTATTTTGAAGCAAAAATGAAGAAATTTCCCTTTTTATGGCAAAAAGATATGCATTCCCATTATTTTCAGGCAAAAAGGCAGAAATTCCCCGTATTTTGAAGCAAAATTGCAGAAATTCCCCTAATTTTGGGGCAAAAGGCAGAAATTCCCTTTATTTTGGGGCAAAAATCAGAAATTCCCCTTATTTTGGGGCAAAATTCCAGAAATTTCCTTTATTTTGGGGCAAAATTGCAGGAATTTACCTTATTTTGGGGCAAAATTGCAGAAATTTCCCTTATTTGGGGCAAAATTACAGAAATTTCACTTATTTTCAGGTAAAAAGGCTGAAATTTCCTTTGTTTTGGGGCAAAAAATAAGAAATTCCCCTTATTTTGAGGCAAAATTGCAGAAATCTCCCTTATTATGGGAAAAAATTGCAAAAATTTCCCTTATTTTAGGGGAAAATTGAAGAAATTTCACATATTTCAGAGAAAAAAAGCAAAAATTTTTTTTATTTTGGGGCAAAAACGCAGAGATTCACCTTATTTAGGGGAAAAATTGCTGAAATTTCACATATTTCAGGGCAAAAAGGCAGAAATTCCCCGTATTTTGGAGCAAAATTGCAGAAATTCCCCTAGTTGTGGGGCAAAAAGACAGAAATTCCCTATATGTTGGGGCAAAAACAGAATTTCTCCTTATTTTGGGGCAAAACTTAGAAATTCCACCTTTTTTGGGGCAAAATTCCAGAAATTTTCCTTATTTTGGAGCAAAATTGCAAAATTTCACTTATTTTGGGGCAAAATTGCAGAAATTTCACTTATTTCAGGGAAAAAAGGCAGAAATTTTCCTTATTTTGGGGCAAAAAGTCAGAAATTCCTAATATTTTGTGGCAAAAATGCAGAAATTCCCCTTATTTTGAGGTATAAAGGCTGAAATTCCCCTTATTTCAGGGCAAAAAGGCAGAAATTTCCCTTATTTTGGGGCAAAATTGCAGAAATTTCACTTATTTTAGGGTAATAAGTCAGAAATTCCCCTTATTTTGGGGCAAAAAAGACAGAAATTCCCTTTGTTTTGGGGAAAAAAGACAGAAATTCCACTTATTGAGAAGCAAAAAGGCAGAAATTCCACTTATTTTGGAGCAAAAATGAAGAAATTTCCCTTTTTATGGCAAAAGGGTATGCATTCCCATTATTTTCAGGCAAAAAGGCAGAAATTCCCCGTATTTTGGTGCAAAATTGAAGAAATTTCCCTAATTTTGGCGCAAAAGGCAGAAATTCCCTTTATTTTGGGGCAAAAATCAGATTCCCCTTATTTTGTGGCAAAATTCCAGAAATTTCGTTTATTTTGGGGCAAAATTGCAGGAATTTACCTTATTTTGGGGCAAAATTGCAGAAATTTTTTTTTTTTGGGCAAAATTTCAAAAATTTCACTTATTTTCAGGTAAAAAGGCTGAAATTTCCTTTGTTTTGGGCAAAAAGCAAGAAATTCCTCTTATTTTGGGGCAAAATTGCAGAAATCTCCCTTATTATAGGAAAAAATGGCAAAAATTTCCCTTAATTTAGGGGAAAATTGCAGAAATTTCACTTATTTCAGAGAAAAAAAGCAAAAATTTTTCTTATTTTGGAGCAAAAAGGCAGAAATTCCCATTATTTTGGGGCAAAAAAGCAGAAATTCACCTTATTTAGGGGTAAAATTGCAGAAATTTCACATATTGCAGGGCAAAAGGGCAAAAATTCCCCGTATTTTGGAGCAAAATTGCAGAAATTACCCTAGTTGTGGGGCAAAAAGACAGAAATTCCCTATATGTTGGGGCAAAAAGACAGAAATTCTTTTTATTTTGGGGCAAAACTTAGAATTTCCACTTATTTTGGGACAAAATTCCAGAAATTTTCCTTATTTTGGGACAAAATTGCAAAATTTCACTTATTTTGGGGCAAATTGCAGAAATTTCACTTATTTAAGGGAAAAAAGTTAGAAATTTTCCTTATTTTGAGAAAAAAAGGCAGGAATTCCTAATATTTTGTGGCGAAATGCAGAAATTTTCCTTATTTTGAGGTATAAAGGCTGAAATTCCCCTTATTTCAGGGCAAAAAGGTAGAAATTTGCCTTATTTTGGGGCAAAATTGCAGAAATTTCACTTATTTTAGGGTAATAAGTCAGAAATTCCCCTTATTTTGGGCCAAAATAGACAGAAATTCCTTTTGTTTTGGGGGAAAAAGACAGAAATTCCACTTATTGAGAAGCAAAAAGGCAGAAATTCCCTTTATTTTGGAGCAAAAATGAAGAAATTTTCCTTTTTTATGGCTTAAAGTTATGCATTCCCCTTATTTTCGGGCAAAAAGGCAGAAATTCCCCTTATTTTGGAGCAAAAATGAAGAAATTCTTCTAATTGTGGTGCAAAAATGCAGAAATTCCCTATATGTTGGGGCAAAAAGAGAGAAATTCTCCTTATTTTGGGGCAAAACTCAGAAATTCCACTTATTTTGGGGCAAAATTCCAGAAATTTCCCTTATTCTGGGGAAAATTGCAGAAATTTCACTTATTTTGTGGCAAAATTGCAGAAATTTTACTTATTTCAGACAAAAAAGTTAGAAATTTTCTTTATTTTGAGAAAAAAAGGCAGGAATTCCCCTTATTTTGAGGTAAAAAGGCTGAAATTCCCCTTATTTGAGGGCAAAGAGGAAGAAATTTCCCTTATTTTGGGGCAAAATTGCAGAAATTTCACTTATTTCAGGGTAATAAGTCAGAAATTCCCCTTATTTTGGGGCAAAAAAGACAGAAATTACCTTTGTTTTAGAGGAAAAGACAGAAATTCCACTTATTTAGAGGCAAAAAGGCAGAAATTTCCATTATTTTGGAGCAAAAATGAAGAAATTGACCTTTTTATGGCAAAAAGGTATGCATTCCCCTTACTTTCGGGATAAAAAGAAGAAATTTCCCGTATTTTGAAGCAAAATTGCAGAAATTCTCATAATTTTCGGGCAAAAGGTAGAAATTCTCCTTATTTTAGGGCAAAAAGACAGTAAATCTCCTTTTTTCGGGAGCAAACAGTCAGAAATTTCCCTTATATTGGGGAAAAATTGCAGAAATTTCTTTTACATTGGGGCAAAATTGCAGAAATTTTTTTTTATTTTGGGGCAAAATTGCAGAAATTTCACTAATTTCAGGGTAATAAGTCAGAAATTCCCGTTATTTTCGGGCAAAAAACACAGAAATTCCCTTTGTTTTGGGGGAAAAAGACAGAAATTCCACTTATTTAGAGGCAAAAAGGCAGAAATTCCTATTATTTTGAAGCAAAAATAAAGAAATTTCCCTTATTTATGGCAAAAAGTTATGCATTCCCTTTATTTTTGGGAAAAGGCAGAAATTTCCCGTATTTGGGAGCAAAATTGCAGAAATTCCCCTAATTGTGGGGCAAAAAGGCAGAAATTCCCTATATGTTGGGGAAAAAAGTCAGAAATTCTTCTTATTTTGGGGCAAAACTCAGAAATTCCACTTATTTTTGGGCAAAATTCCTGAAATTTCCCTTATATTGGAGAAAAATTTCAGAAATTTCAATTATTTTAGGGCAAAATTGGAGAAATTTTACTTATTTCAGGGAAAAAATGCAGAAATTTTCCTTATTTTGGGGCAAAAATCCAGAAATTCTTAATATTTTGTGGCAAAAATGTAGAAATTCCCCTTATTTTGAGGTAAAAAGGCTGAAATTCTTTTTATTTGGGGGCAAAAAGGCAGAAATTTCCCTTATTTTGGGGCAAAAAGACAGAAATTCCTTTTATTTGGTGGCAAAATTGCAGAAATTTCATTTATTTTGGGCAAAAATTGCACAAATTTCACTTATTTCAGGGCATAATTCAAAAATTCCTTTTATTTTGGGGCAAAAAGACAGAAATTCCATTTATTTTTTGGTACAAAGGCAGAAATTTCACTTACTTTGAAGTAAAAAGGCAGAAATTCCTCTTATTTTGGGGCAAAAATGAAGAAATTTCCTTTTTTGTGGTAAAAGGTATACATTCCTTTTACATTCGGGATAAAAAGCAAAAATTCCCCGTATTTTGAAGCAAAATTGCAGAAATTCCCCTAATTTTGGGGCAAAAGGCAGAAATTCCCTTTATTTTGGGACAAAAATCAGAAATTCCCCTTATTTTGGGGCAAAATTCCAGAAATTTCCTTTATTTTGGGGCAAAATTGCAGGAATTTACCTTATTTGGGGCAAAATTGCAGAAATTTCCCTTATTTGGGGCAAAATTTCAGAAATTTCACTTATTTTCAGGTAAAAAGGCTGAAATTTCCTTTGTTTTGGGGCAAAAAGGAAGAAATTCCCCTTATTTTGGGGCAAAATTGCAGAAATCTCCCTTATTATGGGAAAAAATTGCAAAAATTTCCCTTATTTTAGGGGAAAATTGAAGAAATTTCACATATTTCAGAGAAAAAAAGCAAAAATTTTTTTTATTTTGGGGCAAAAAAGCAGAGATTCACCTTATTTAGGGGTAAAATTGCTGAAATTTCACATATTTCAGGGCAAAAAGGCAGAAATTCCCCGTATTTTGTAGCAAAATTGCAGAAATTCCCCTAGTTGTGGGGAAAAAAGTCAGAAATTCCCTATATGTTGAGGCAAAAAGACAGAAATTCTCCTTATTTTGGGGCAAAACTTAGAAATTCCACTTATTTTGGGGCAAAATTCCAGAAATTTTCCTTATTTTGGGGCAAAATTGCAAAATTTCACTTATTTTGGGGCAAAATTGCAGAAATTTCACTTATTTCAGGGAAAAAAGGCAGAAATTTTCTTTATTTTGTGGCAAAAGGTCAGAAATTCCTAATATTTTGTGGCAAAAATGCAGAAATTCTCCTTATTTTGAGGTATAAAGGCTGAAATTCCTCTTATTTTGGGGCAAAAAGGCAGAAATTTCCCTTATTTTGGGGCAAAATTGCAGAAATTTCACTTATTTTAGAGTAATAAGTCAGAAATTCCCCTTGTTTTGGGGCAAAAAAGACAGAAATTCCCTTTGTTTTCAAGGAAAAATACAGAAATTTCACTTATTTAGAGGCAAAAAGGCAGAAATTCCACTTATTTTGGAGCAAAAATGAAGAAATTTCCCTTTTTATGGCAAAAAGGTATGCATTCCCATTATTTTCAGGCAAAAAGGCAGAAATTCCCCGTATTTTGGAGCAAAATTGCAGAAATTCCCCTAGTTGTGGGTCAAAAAAACAGAAATTCCTTATATGTTGGCGCAAAAAGACAGAAATTCTCCTTATTTTGGGGCAAAACTTAGAAATTCCACTTATTGTGTGGCAAAATTCCAGAAATTTTCCTTATTTTGGGGCAAAATTGCAGAATTTCACTTATTTTGGGGCAAAATTGCAGAAATTTCACTTATTTCAGGGAAAAAAGGCAGAAATTTTCCTTATTTTAGGGCAAAAAGTCAGAAATTCCTAATATTTTGTGGCAAAAATGCAGAAATTCCCCTTATTTTGAGGTATAAAGGCTGAAATTCCCCTTATTTCAGGGCAAAAAGGCAGAAATTTCCCTTATTTTGGGGCAAAATTGCAGAAATTTCACTTATTTTAGGGTAATAAGTCAGAAATTCCCCTTATTTTGGGGCAAAAAGACAGAAATTCCCTTTGTTTTGGGGGAAAAGACAGAAATTCCACTTATTGAGAAGCAAAAAGGCAGAAATTCCCTTTATTTTGGGGCAAAAATAAGAAATTCTCATTTTGGGGCAAAATTCCAGAAATTTCCTTTATTTTGGGGCAAAATTGCAGGAATTTACCTTATTTTGGGGCAAAATTGCAGAAATTTCCCTTATTTGGGGCAAAATTTCAGAAATTTCACTTATTTTCAGGTAAAAAGGCTGAAATTTCCTTTGTTTTGGGGCAAAAAAAAATTACCCTTATTTTGGGGCAAAATTGCAGAATTCTCCCTTATTATGGGAAAAATTGCAAAAATTTCCCTTATTTTAGAGGAAAATTGCAGAAATTTCACTTATTTCAGAGAAAAAAAACAAAAATTTTTCTTATTTTGGGGCAAAAGGCAGAAATTCCCATTATTTTGGGGCAAAAAAGCAGAAATTCACCTTATTTAGGGGTAAAATTGCAGAAATTTCACATATTTCAGGGCAAAAAGGCAGAAATTCCCCGTATTTTGGAGCAAAATTGCAGAAATTCCCCTAGTTGTGGGGCAAAATAACAGAAATTCCTATATGTTGGGGCAAAAAGACAGAATTTCTCCTTATTTTGGGGCAAAACTTAGAAATTCCACTTATTTTGGGGCAAAATTCCAGAAATTTTTCTTATTTTGGAGCAAAATTGCAAAATTTCACTTATGTTGGGGCAAAATTGCAGAAATTTCACTTATTTCAGGGAAAAAGGCAGAAATTTTCCTTATTTTGGGGCAAAAAGTCAGAAATTCCTAATATTTTGTGGCAAAAATGCAGAAATTCCCCTTATTTTGAGGTATAAAGGCTGAAATTCCCCTTATTTCAGGGCAAAAAAGCAGAAATTTCCCTTATTTTGGGGTAAAATTGCAGAAATTTCACTTATTTTAGGGTAATAAGTCAGAAATTCCCCTTATTTTGGGGCAAAAATACAGAAATTCCCTTTGTTTTCGGGAAGAAGACAGAAATTCCTCTTATTTAGAGGCAAAAAAGCAGAAATTCCCCTTATTTTGAAGCAAAAATGAAGAAATTTCCCTTTTTATGGCAAAAAGATATGCATTCCCATTATTTTCAGGCAAAAAGGCAGAAATTCCCCGTATTTTGAAGCAAAATTGCAGAAATTCCCCTAATTTTGGGGCAAAAATCAGAAATTCCCCTTATTTTGGGGCAAAATTCCAGAAATTTTCTTTATTTTGGGGCAAAATTGCAGGAATTTACCTTATTTTGGGGCAAAATTGCAGAAATTTCCCTTATTTGGGGCAAAATTACAGAAATTTCACTTATTTTCAGGTAAAAAGGCTGAAATTTCCTTTGTTTTGGGGCAAAAAATAAGAAATTCCCCTTATTTTGAGGCAAAATTGCAGAAATCTCCCTTATTATGGGAAAAAATTGCAAAAATTTCCCTTATTTTAGGTGAAAATTGAAGAAATTTCACATATTTCAGAGAAAAAAAGCAAAAATTTTTTTATTTTGGGGCAAAAATGCAGAGATTCACCTTATTTAGGGGTAAAATTGCAGAAATTTCACATATTTCAGGGCAAAAAGGCAGAAATTCCCCGTATTTTGGAGCAAAATTGCAGAAATTCCCCTAGTTGTGGGGCAAAAAGACAGAAATTCCCTATATGTTGGGGCAAAAACAAAATTTCTCCTTATTTTGGGGCAAAACTTAGAAATTCCACCTTTTTTGGGGCAAAATTCCAGAAATTTTCCTTATTTTGGAGCAAAATTGCAAAATTTCACTTATTTTGGGGCAAAATTGCAGAAATTTCACTTATTTCAGGGAAAAAAGGCAGAAATTTTCCTTATTTTGGGGCAAAAAGTCAGAAATTCCTAATATTTTGTGGCAAAAATGCAGAAATTCCCCTTATTTTGAGGTATAAAGGCTGAAATTCCCCTTATTTCAGGGCAAAAAGGCAGAAATTTCCCTTATTTTGGGGCAAAATTGCAGAAATTTCACTTATTTTAGGGTAATAAGTCAGAAATTCCCCTTATTTTGGGGCAAAAAAGACAGAAATTCCCTTTGTTTTGGGGAAAAAAGACAGAAATTCCACTTATTGAGAAGCAAAAAGGCAGAAATTCCACTTATTTTGGAGCAAAAATGAAGAAATTTCCCTTTTTATGGCAAAAGGGTATGCATTCCCATTATTTTCAGGCAAAAAGGCAGAAATTCCCCGTATTTTGGTGCAAAATTGAAGAAATTTCCCTAATTTTGGCGCAAAAGGCAGAAATTCCCTTTATTTTGGGGCAAAAATCAGATTCCCCTTATTTTGTGGCAAAATTCCAGAAATTTCCTTTATTTTGGGGCAAAATTGCAGGAATTTACCTTATTTTGGGGCAAAATTGCAGAAATTTTTTTTTTGGGACAAAATTTCAAAAATTTCACTTATTTTCAGGTAAATAGGCTGAAATTTCCTTTGTTTTGGGCAAAAAGCAAGAAATTCCTTTTATTTTGGGGCAAAATTGCAGAAATCTCCCTTATTATAGGAAAAAATGGCAAAAATTTCCCTTAATTTAGGGGAAAATTGCAGAAATTTCACTTATTTCAGAGAAAAAAAGCAAAAATTTTTCTTATTTTGGAGCAAAAAGGCAGAAATTCCCATTATTTTGGGGCAAAAAAGCAGAAATTCACCTTATTTAGGGGTAAAATTGCAGAAATTTCACATATTGCAGGGCAAAAGGGCAAAAATTCCCCGTATTTTGGAGCAAAATTGCAGAAATTACCCTAGTTGTGGGGCAAAAAGACAGAAATTCCCTATATGTTGGGGCAAAAAGACAGAAATTCTTTTTATTTTGGGGCAAAACTTAGAAATTCCACTTATTTTGGGGCAAAATTCCAGAAATTTTCCTTATTTTGGGACAAAATTGCAAAATTTCACTTATTTTGGGGCAAATTGCAGAAATTTCACTTATTTAAGGGAAAAAAGTTAGAAATTTTCCTTATTTTGGGGCAAAAATTCAGAAATTCCTAATATTTTGTGGCAAAATGCAGAAATTTTCCTTATTTTGAGGTATAAAGGCTGAAATTCCCCTTATTTCAGGGCAAAAAGGTAGAAATTTGCCTTATTTTGGGGCAAAATTGCAGAAATTTCACTTATTTTAGGGTAATAAGTCAGAAATTCCCCTTATTTTGGGCCAAAATAGACAGAAATTCCTTTTGTTTTGGGGGAAAAAGACAGAAATTCCACTTATTGAGAAGCAAAAAGGCAGAAATTCCCCTTATTTTGGAGCAAAAATGAAGAAATTTTCCTTTTTTATGGCAAAAAGTTATGCATTCCCCTTATTTTCGGGCAAAAAGGCAGAAATTCCCCGTATTTTGGAGCAAAATTGCAGAAATTCTTCTAATTGTGGTGAAAAAATGCAGAAATTCCCTATATGTTGGGGCAAAAAGAGAGAAATTCTCCTTATTTTGGGGCAAAACTCAGAAATTCCACTTATTTTGGGGCAAAATTCCAGAAATTTCCCTTATTCTGGGGAAAATTGCAGAAATTTCACTTGTTTTGTGGCAAAATTGCAGAAATTTTACTTATTTCAGACAAAAAAGTTAGAAATTTTCCTTATTTTGAGAAAAAAAGGCAGGAATTCCCCTTATTTTGAGCTAAAAAGGCTGAAATTCCCCTTATTTGAGGGCAAAGAGGAAGAAATTTCCCTTATTTTGGGGCAAAATTGCAGAAATTTCACTTATTTCAGGGTAATAAGTCGGAAATTCCCCTTATTTTGGGGCAAAAAAGACAGAAATTACCTTTGTTTTGGAGGAAAAGACAGAAATTCCACTTATTTAGAGGCAAAAAGTCAGAAATTTCCATTATTTTGGAGCAAAAATGAAGAAATTGACCTTTTTATGGCAAAAAGGTATGCATTCCCCTTACTTTCGGGATAAAAAGAAGAAATTTCCCGTATTTTGAAGCAAAATTGCAGAAATTCTCATAATTTTCGGGCAAAAGGTAGAAATTCTCCTTATTTTAGGGCAAAAAGACAGTAAATCTCCTTTTTTCGGGAGCAAACAGTCAGAAATTTCCCTTATATTGGGGAAAAATTGCAGAAATTTCTTTTACATTGGGGCAAAATTGCAGAAATTTTTTTTTTATTTTGGGGCAAAATTGCAGAAATTTCACTAATTTCAGGGTAATAAGTCAGAAATTCCCGTTATTTTGGGGCAAAAAAGACAGAAATTCCCTTTGTTTTGGGGGAAAAAGACAGAAATTCCACTTATTTAGAGGCAAAAAGGCAGAAATTCCTATTATTTTGAAGCAAAAATAAAGAAATTTCCCTTATTTATGGCAAAAAGTTATGCATTCCCTTTATTTTTGGGAAAAGGCAGAAATTTCCCGTATTTGGGAGCAAAATTGCAGAAATTCCCCTAATTGTGGGGCAAAAAGGCAGAAATTCCCTATATGTTGGGGAAAAAAGTCAGAAATTCTTCTTATTTTGGGGCAAAACTCAGAAATTCCACTTGTTTTTGGGCAAAATTCCTGAAATTTCCCTTATATTGGAGAAAAATTTCAGAAATTTCAATTATTTTAGGGCAAAATTGGAGAAATTTTACTTATTTCAGGGAAAAAATGCAGAAATTTTCCTTATTTTGGGGCAAAAATCCAGAAATTCTTAATATTTTGTGGCAAAAATGTAGAAATTCCCCTTATTTTGAGGTAAAAAGGCTGAAATTCTTTTTATTTGGGGGCAAAAAGGCAGAAATTTCCCTTATTTTGGGGCAAAAAGACAGAAATTCCTTTTATTTGGTAACAAAATTGCAGAAATTTCATTTATTTTGGGCCAAAATTGCACAAATTTCACTTATTTCAGGGCATAATTCAAAAATTCCTTTTATTTTGGGGCAAAAAGACAGAAATTCCATTTATTT
Source organism: Micromys minutus (assembly GCF_963924665.1). NCBI lineage: Eukaryota > Metazoa > Chordata > Mammalia > Rodentia > Muridae > Micromys > Micromys minutus. The sequence continues at coordinate 2,697,399 of NW_027667262.1, forward strand.
TTTGGTACAAAGGCAGAAATTTCACTTACTTTGAAGTAAAAAGGCAGAAATTCCTCTTATTTTGGGGCAAAAATGAAGAAATTTCCTTTTTTGTGGTAAAAGGTATACATTCCTTTTACATTCGGGATAAAAAGCAAAAATTCCCCGTATTTTGAAGCAAAATTGCAGAAATTCTCATAATTTTCGGGCAAAAAGGGAGAAATTCCCTAATTTTGGGGCAAAAGGCAGAAATTCCGTTTATTTTGGGGCAAAAATCAGAAATTCCCCTTCTTTTGGGGTAAAATTTAAGAAATTTCCTTTATTTTTTGACAAAATTTCAGGAATTTACCTGATTTTGGGTCAAAATTGAAGAAATTTCCCTTATTCGGGGCAAAATTGCAGAAATTTCACTTATTTTCATGTAAAAAAGCTGAAATTTCCTTTATTTTGGGGCAAAAATGGAAAAATTCTCCTTATGTTGGGGCAAAATTTCAGAAATTTTCCTTATTATTGGGAAAAATTGCAGAAATTTTCCTTATTTTAGGGCAAAATTGCAGAAATTTCACTTATTTCAGAGAAAAAACGCAAAAATTATTTATTTTGGGGCAAAAAGGCAGAAATTCCCATTAATTTGTGGCAAAAAGGCAGAAATTCACCTTATTTTGGGGTAAAATTGCAGAAATTTCACATACTTCAGGGCAAAAAGGCAGAAATTTCCCTTATGTTGGGGCAAAATTGCAGAAATTTCACTTATTTCAGTGTAATAAGTCAGAAATTCCCCTTATTTTGAGGCAAAAAAGACAGAAATTTCCTTTGTTTTGAGGGAAAAAGACAGAAATTCCACTAATTTGGAGGCAAAAAGGCAGAAATTTCCCTTATTTTGGAGCAAAAATGAAGAAATTTCCCTTTTTTATTGCAAAAAGTTTTGCATTCTCCTTATTTTCGGGCAAAAAGGCAGAAATTCCCCCTATTTTGGAGCATAATTTCAGTAATTCCCCAAGTTGTGGTGCAGAAAGACAGAAATTCCCTATATGTTGGGGCAAAAAGACAGAAATTCTTCTTATTTTGGGGCAAAACTCAGAAATTCCACTTATTTTGGGGCAAAATTCTAGAAATTTCCCTTATTTTGGGGCAAAATTGCAGAAATTTCACTTATTTTGGGGCAAATTTGCAGAAATTTCACCTATTTCAGGGAAAAAAGGCAGAAATTTTCTTTATTCTGGGGCAAAAAGGCAGAAATTCCTAATATTTTCTGGCAAAATGCAGAAATTCCCCTTATTTTGAGGTAAAAAGGCTGAAATTCCCCTTATTTGGGGGCAAAAATGCAGAAATTTTTCTTATTTTGGGGCAAAATTGCAGAAATTTCACTTATTTAGAGGCAAAAAGACAGAAATTCTCCTTATTTTGGGGCAAAACTTATAAATTCCACTTATTTTGGTGCAAAATTCCAGAAATTTTCTTTATTTTGGGGCAAAATTGCAGAAATTTCACTTATTTCAGGGAAAGAAAGGCACAAATTTTCCTTATTTTGAGGCAAAAAGTCAGAAATTCCTAATATTTTGTGGCAAAAATGAAGAAATTTCCCTTTATTTTGAGGTAAAAAGGCTGAAATTCCCCTTATTTGGGGGCAAAGAGGCAGAAATTTCCCTCATTTTGGGTCAAAATTGGAGAAATTTCACTTATTTCAGGGTAATAATTCAGAAATTCCCCTTATTTTGGGGCAAAAAAGACAGAAATTCCCTTTGTTTTGGGGGAAAAAGACAGAAATTCCACTTATTTAGAGGCAAAAAGGCAGAAATTCCCCTTATTTTGGAGCAAAAATGAAGAAATTTACCTTTTTATGGCAAAAAGGTATGCATTCCCCTTACTTTTGGGATAAAAAGCAGAAATTCCCAGTATTTTGAAGCAAAATTGCTGAAATTCTCATAATTTTCGGGCAAAAAGGCAGAAATTCTCCTTATTTTGGGGCAAAAAGACAGAAGATCTCCTTTTTTTGGGAGCAAACATTCAGAAATTCCCCTTATTTTGGGGCAAAATTGCAGAAATTTCCTTTACATTGGGGCAAAATTGCAGAAATTTCCCTTATTTTGGGGCAAAATTGCAGAAATTTCACTTACTTCAGGGTAATAAGTAAGAAATTCCCCTTATTTTGGGGCAAAAAAGAAAGAAATTCTCTTTGTTTTGGGAGAAAAAGACAGAAATTCCACTTATTTAGAGGCAAAAAGGCAGAAATTCCCTTTATTTTGGAGCAAAAATTAAGAAATTTCCCTTTTTATGGCCAAAAGTTATGCATTCTCATTATTTTCAGGCAAAAAGACAGAAATTCCCGTATTTTGGAGCAAAAATCAGAAATTCCCATTATTTTGGGGCAAAATTCCAGAAATTTCCTTTATTTTGGGCAAAATTGCAGGAATTTACCTTATTTTGGGGCAAAATTGCAGAAATTTCCCTTATTTGGGGCAAAATTTCAGAAATTTCACTTATTTTCAGGTAAAAAGGCTGAAATTTCCTTTGTTTTGGGGCAAAAAGGAAGAAATTCCTCTTATTTTGGGGCAAAATTGCAGAAATCTGCCTTATTATGGAAAAAAATTGCAAAAATTTCCCTTATTTTAGAGGAAAATTGCAGAAATTTCACTTATTTCAGAGAAAAAACGCAAAAAATTTTCTTATTTTGGGGCAAAAAGGAAGAAAATCCCATTATTTTGGGGCAAAAAAGCAGAAATTCACCTTATTTAGGGGTAAAATTGCAGAAATTTCACATATTTCAGGGCAAAAAGGCAGAAAATCCCTGTATTTTGGAGCAAAATTGCAGAAATTCCCCTAGTTGTGGATCAAAAAGACAGAAATTCCCTATATGTTGGGGCAAAAAGACAGAAATTCTCCTTATTTTGGGGCAAAACTTAAAAATTCCACTTATTTTGGTGCAAAATTCCAGAAATTTTCCTTCTTTTGGGGCAAAATTGCAAAATTTCACTTATTTTGGGGCAAAATTGCAGAAATTTCACTTATTTCAGGGAAAAAAGGCAGAAATTTTCATTATTTTGGGGCAAAAAGTCAGAAATTCCTAATATTTTGTGGCAAAAATGCAGAAATTCCTTTTATTTTGAGGTATAAAGGCTGAAATTCCCCTTATTTCAGGGCAAAATTGCAGAAATTCCCCTAGTTGTGGGGCAAAAAGACAGAAATTCTCCTTATTTTGGGGCAAAACTCAGAAATTCCACTTATTTTGGGGCAAAATTCAAGAAATTTCCCTTATTCTGGGGCAAAATTGCTGAAATTTCACTTATTTTGGGCAAAATTGCAGATATTTCACTTATTTCATCGAAAAAAAAGAAATTTTGTTATTTTTGGGCAAAAAGGCAGAAATTCCTCTAAATTTGACGTAAAAAGGCTGAAATTGCCTTTATTTGGGGGCAAAAAGGCAGAAATTTCCCTTATTTTGGGGCAAAATTACAGAAATTTCACTTATTTCAAAGTAATAAGTCAGAAATTTTCCTTATTTTGGGGCCAAAAAGACAGAAAATCCCTTTGTTTTGGGGGAAAAAGACAGAAATTCCACTTATTTAGAGGCAAAAAGACAGAAATTTCCCTGATTTTGGTGCAAAAATGAAGAAATTTACCTTTTTATGGCAAAAAGGTATGCATTCCCCTTTACTTTCGGGATAAAAAGCAGAAATTCCCCGTATTTTGAAGCAAAATTGCAGAAATTCTCATAATTTTCAGGCAAAAAGGTAGAAATTCTCCTTATTTTGGGGAAAAAAGACAGAAAATCTTTTTTTTTCGGGAGCAAACAGTCAGAAATTTCCCTTATTTTGGGGCAAAATTGCAGAAATTTTTTTTTACATTGGGGCAAAATTGCAGAAATTTCTCTTATTTTGGGACAAAATTGCAGAAATTTCACTTATTTCAGGGTAATAAGTCAGAAATTCCCCTTATTTAGGGGCAATACAGACAGAAATTCCCTTTGTTTTGGAGGAAAAGACAGAAATTCCACTTATTTAGAGGCAAAAAGGCAGAAATTTCCATTATTTTGGAGCAAAAATGAAGAAATTTACCTTTTTATGGCAAAAAGGTATGCATTCCCCTTACTTTCGGGATAAAAAGCAGAAATTCCCCGTATTTTGTAGCAAAATTGCAGAAATTCTCATAATTTTCGGGCAAAAAGGTAGAAATTCTCCTTATTTTTGGGCAAAAAGACAAAAAATCTCCTTTATTCGGGAGCAAACAGTCAGAAATTTCCCTTATTTTGGGGGAAAATTGGAGAAATTTCTTTTACATTGGGGCAAAATTGCAGAAATTTTTTTTATTTTGGGGCAAAATTGCAGAAATTTCACTAATTTCAGGGTAATAAGTCAGAACTTCCCATTATTTTGGGGCAAAAAAGACTAAAATTCCTTTTGTTTTGGGGGAAAAAGACAGAAATTCCACTTATTTAGTGGCAAAAAGGCAGAAATTCCACTTATTTTGGAGCAAAAATGAAGAAATTTCCTTTTTTTATGGCAAAAAGTTATGCATTCCCTTTATTTTTGGGAAAAGGCAGAAATTTCCCATATTTAGGAGCAAAATTGCAGAAATTCCCCTAATTGTGGGGCAAAAAGGCAGAAATTCCCTATATGTTGGGGAAAAAAGACAGAAATTCTTCTTATTTTGGGGCAAAACTCAGAAATTACACGTATTTTTGGGCAAAATTCTAGAAATTTTCCTTATTTTGGGGAAAAATTGCAGAAATTTCACTTAATTTATGGCAAAATTGGAGAAATTTCACTTATTTCAGGGAAAAAAGGCAGAAATTTTCCTTATTTTGGGGCAAAAATCCAGAAATTCTTAATATTTTGTGGCAAAAATGTAGAAATTCCCCTTAGTTTGAGGTAAAAAGGTTGAAATTCTTTTTATTTGGGGGCAAAAAGGCAGAAATTCCTTTTATTTTGTGGCAAGAATGCAGAAATTTCATTTATTTTGGGCAAAATTGCACAAATTTCACTTATTTCAGGGCATAATTCAAAAATTCCTTTTATTTTGGGGTAAAAAGACAGAAATTCCATTTATTTTTTGGTACAAAGGAAGAAATTTCACTTACTTTGAAGTAAAAAGGCAGAAATTCCTCTTATTTTGGGGCAAAAATGAAGAAATTTCCTTTTTTGTGGTAAAAGGTATACATTCCCCTTACATTCGGGATAAAAAGCAAAAATTCCCCCTATTTTGAAGCAAAATTGCAGAAATTCTCATAATTTTCGGGCAAAAAGAGAGAAATTCCCTAATTTTGAGGCAAAAGGCAAAAATTCCTTTTATTTTGGGGCAAAAATCAGAAATTCCCTTTCTTTTGGGGTAAAATTTAAGAAATTTCCTTTATTTTGGGACAAAATTACAGGAATTTACCTTATTTTGGGGCAAAATTGAAGAAATTTCCCTTATTTGATGCAAAATTGCAGAAATTTTACTTATTTTCATGTAAAAAAGCTGAAATTTCCTTTATTTTGGGGCAAAAAGGGAGAAATTCCCCTAATTTTGGGGCAAAATTTCAGAAATTTTCCTTATTATTGGGAAAAATTGCAGATATTTTCCTTATTTTAGGGCAAAATTGCAGAAATTTCACTTATTTTAGAGAAAAAAAGCAAAAATTATTTATATTGGGGCAAAAAGGCAGAAATTCCCATTAATTTGTGGCAAAAAGGCAGAAATTCACCTAATTTGGTGTAAAATTGCAAAAATTTCACATATTTCAGGGCAAAAAGGCAGAAATTTCCCTTATGTTGGGGCAAAATTGCAGAAATTTCACTTATTTCAGTGTAATAAGTCAGAAATTCCCTTTATTTTGAGGCAAATAAGACAGAAATTTCCTTTGTTTTGAGGAAAAAAGACAGAAATTCCACTTATTTGGAGGAAAAAAGGCAGAAATTTCCCTTATTTTGGAGCAAAAATGAAGAAATTTCCCTTTTTTATGGCAAAAAGTTTTGCATTCTCCTTATTTTCGGGCAAAAAGGCAGAAATTCCCCCTATTTTGGAGCATAATTGCAGAAATTCACCAAGTTGTGGTGCAGAAAGACAGAAATTCCCTATATGTTGGGGCAAAAAGACAGAAATTCTTCTTATTTTGGGGCAAAACTCAGAAATTCCACTTATTTTGGGGCAAAATTCTAAAAATTTCCCTTATTTTGGGGCAAAATTGCAGAAATTTCACTTATTTTGGGGCAAAATTGCAGAAATTTCACTTATTTCAGGGAAAAAAGGCAGAAATTTTCTTTATTTTGGGGCAAAAAGGCAGAAATTCCTAATATTTTCTGGCAAAAATGCAGAAATTCCCCTTATTTTGAGGTAAAAAGGCTGAAATTCCCCTTATTTGGGGGCAAAAAGGCAGAAATTTCCCTTATTTTGGGGCAAAATTGCAGAAATTACACTTATTTAGAAGCAAAAAACAGAAATTCTCCTTATTTTGGGGCAAAACTTATAAATTCCACTTATTTTGGGGCAAAATTCCAGAAATTTCCCTTATTTTTGGGCAAAATTGCAGAAATTTCACTTATTTCAGGGAAAAAAGGCAGAAATTTTCTTTATTTTGGGGCAAAAAGGCAGAAATTCCTAATATTTTCTGGCAAAAATGCAGAAATTCCCCTTATTTTGAGGTAAAAAGCCTGAAATTCCCCTTATTTGGGGGCAAAAAGGCAGAAATTTCCCTTATTTTGGGGCAAAATTGCAGAAATTTCACTTATTTAGAGGCAAAAAGACAGAAATTCTTCTTATTTTTGGGCAAAACTTATAAATTCCACTTATTTTAGGGCAAAATTCCAGAAATTTCCCTTATTTTTGGGCAAAATTGCAGAAATTTCACTTATTTTGGGGCAAAATTGCAGAAATTTCACTTATTTCAGGGAAAAAGGCACAAATTTTCCTTATTTTGGGGCAAAAAGACAGAAGATCTCCTTTTTTCGGGAGCAAACATTCAGAAATTCCCCTTATTTTGGGGCAAAATTGCAGAAATTTCCTTTACATTGTGGCAAAATTGCAGAAATTTCCCTTATTTTGGGGAAAAATTGCAGAAATTTCACTTATTTCAGGGTAATAAGTCAGAAATTCCCCTTATTTTGGGGCAAATAAAAATTCTCTTTGTTTTGGGAGAAAAAAACAGAAATTCCACTTATTTAGAGGCAAAAAGGCAGAAATTCCCTTTATTTTGGAACAAAAATGAAGAAATTTCTCTTTTTATGGCCAAAAGTTATGCATTCCCATTATTTTCAGGCAAAAAGGCAGAAATTCCCGTATTTTGGAGCAAAATTGCAGAAATTCCCCTAATTTTGTGTCAAAAGGCAGAAATTCCCTTTATTTTGGGGCAAAAATCAAAAATTCCCCTTACTTTGGGGAAAAATTCCTGAAATTTCCTTTATTTTGGGGCAAAATTGCAGGAATTTACCTCATTTTGTGGCAAAATTGCAGAAATCTGTCTTATTATGGAAAAAAATTGCAAAAATTTCCCTTATTTTAGGGGAAAATTGCAGAAATTTCACTTATTTCAGAGAAAAAACGCAAAAATTTTTCTTATTTTGGGGCAAAAAGGCAGAAATTGCCATTATTTTGGGGCAAAAAAGCAGAAATTCACCTTATTTAGGGGTAAAATTGCAGAAACTTCACATATTTTAGGGCAAAAAGGCAGAAAATTCCCGTATTTTGGAGCAAAATTGCAGAAATTCCCCTAGTTGTGGAGCAAAAAGACAGAAATTCCCTATATGTTGGGGCAAAAAGACAGAAATTCTCCTTATTTTGGGGCAAAACTTAAAAATTCCACTTATTTTGGTGCAAAATTCCAGAAATTTTCCTTCTTTTGGGGCAAAATTGCAAAATTTCACTTATTTTGGGGCAAAATTGCAGAAATTTCACTTATTTCAGAAAAAAAAGGCAGAAATTTTCCTTATTTTGGGGCAAAAAGTCAGAAATTCCTAATATTTTGTGGCAAAAATGCAGAAATTCCCCTTATTTTGAGGTATAAAGGCTGAAATTCCCCTTATTTCAGGGCAAAATTGCAGAAATTCCCCTAGTTGTGGGGCAAAAATGCAGAAATTCCCTATATGTTGGGGCAAAAAGACAGAAATTCTCCTTATTTTGGGGCAAAACTCAGAAATTCCACTTATTTTGGGGCAAAATTCCAGAAATTTCCCTTATTCTGGGGCAAAATTGCAGAAATTTTACTTATTTTGGGCAAAATTGCAGCAATTTCCCTTATTTCATGGAAAAAAAAGAAATTTTGTTATTTTGGGGCAAAAAGGCAGTTATTCCTCTTATTTTGATGTAAAAAGGCTGAAATTGCCCTTATTTGGGGGCAAAAAGGCAGAAATTTCCCTTATTTTAGGGCAAAATTGCAGAAATTTCACTTATTTCAGGGTAATAAGTCAGAAATTTTCTTTATTTTTGGGCAAAAAAGTCAGAAAATCCCTTTGTTTTTGGGGAAAAAGACAGAAATTCCACTTATTTAGAGGCAAAAAAGCAGAAATTCCCTTTATTTTGGAGCAAAAATGAAGAAATTTCTCTTTTTTAAGGCAAAAAGTTATGCATTGTTCTTATTTTCGGGCAAAAAGGCAGAAATTCCTCGTATTTTGGAGCAAAATTGCAGAAATTCCCCTAATTGTGGGGCAAAAATGCAGAAATTCCTTTTATGTTTGGGCAAAAAGACAGAAATTCCCCTTATTTTGGGGCAAAACTCAGAAATTCCACTTATTTTGGGGCAAAATTCCAGAAATTTCCCTTATTCTGGGGCAAAATTGCAGAAATTTCACTTATTTTGTGGCAAAATTGCAGAAATTTTACTTATTTCAGGGAAAAAAGTTAGAAATTTTCCTTATTTTGGGTAAAAAATGCAGGAATTCCCCTTATTTTGAGGTAAAAAGGCTGAAATTCCCCTTATTTGAGGGCAAAGAGGAAGAAATTTCCCTTATTTTGGGGCAAAATTGCAGAAATTTCACTTATTTCAGGGTAATAAATCAGAAATTCCCCTTATTTTGGGGCAAAAAAGACAGAAATTTTTTTTTGAGGAAAAGACAGAATTTCCACTTATTTAGAGGCAAAAAGACAGAAATTTCCCTGATTTTGGTGCAAAAATGAAGAAATTTACCTTTTTATGGCAAAAAGAAATGCATTCCCCTTTACTTTCGGTATAAAAAGCAGAAATTCCCCGTATTTTGAAGCAAAATTGCAGAAATTCTCATAATTTTCGGGCAAAAAGGCAGAAATTCTCCTTATTTTGGGGAAAAATGACAGAAAATCTCCTTTTTTCGGGAGCAAACAGTCAGAAATTTCCCTTGTTTTGGGGCAAAATATCAGAAATTTCCTTTACTTTATGGCAAAATTGAGAAATTTCCTTTATTTTGGGGCAAAATTGCAGAAATTTCACTTATTTCAGGGTAATAAGTCAGAAATTCCCGTTATTTTGGAGCAAAAAAGACAGAAATTTCCTTTGTTTTGGGGGAAAAAGACAGAAATTCCACTTATTTAGAGGCAAAAAGGCAGAAATTCCCCTTATTTTGAAGCACAAATGAAGAAATTTCCCTTTTTTATGGCAAAAAGTTATGCATTCCCTTTATTTTTGGGAAAAGGCAGAAATTCCCCTTATTTTCGAGCAAAATTGCAGAAATTCCCCTAACTTTTGGGCAAAATTCCAGAAATTTCCCTTATTTTGTGGAAACATTGCAGAAATTTCACTTATTTTAGGGCAAAATTGGAGAAATTTCACTTATTTAAAGGAAAAAAGGCAGAAATTTTCCTTATTTTGGGGCAAAAAGGCAGAAATTCTTAATATTTTGTGGCTAAAATGTAGAAATTCCCCTTATTTTGAGGTAAAAAGGCTGTAATTCCTTTTATTTGGGGGCAAAAAGGCAGAAATTTCCCTTATTTTGGGGCAAAAAGACAGAAATTCCTATTATTTTGTGACAAAAAGGCAGAAATTTCATTTATTTTGGGGCAAAATTGCAGAAATTTCACTTATTTCAGGGCATAATTCAAAAATTTTTTTTATTTTGGGGCAAAAAGACAGAAATTCCATTTATTTTTTGGTACAAAGGCAGAAATTTCACTTACTTTGAAGTAAAAAGGCAGAAATTCCTCTTATTTTGGGGCAAAAATGAAGAATTTTTTTTTTGTGGTAAAAGGTACACATTCCCCTTACATTCTGGATAAAAAGCAGGAATTCCCCGTGTTTTGAAGCAAAAATGCAGAAATTCTCATAATTTTCGGTCAAAAAGGGAGAAATTCCCTAATTTTGGGGCAAAAGGCAGAAATTCCTTTTATTTTGGGGCAAAAATCAGAAATTCCCCATCTTTTGGGGCAAAATTCAAGAAATTTCCTTTATTTTGGGGCAAAATTACAGGAATTTACCTTATTTTGGGGCAAAATTGAAGAAATTTCCCTTATTGGGAGCAAAATTGCAAAAATTTCACTTATTTTCAGGTAAAAAGCCTGAAATTTCCTTTATTTTGGGGCAATAAGGGAGAAATTCCACTTATTTTGGAGCAAAATTGCAGAAATTTCCCTTATTATGGGGAAATATTGCAGAAATTTCCCTTAATTTAAGGCAAAATTGCAGAAATTTCACTTATTTCAGAAAAAAAAACAAAAATTTTTCTTATTTTGGGGCAAAAAGGCAGAAATTCCCATTATTTTGGGGCAAAAAAGACAGAAATTCCCTTTGTTTTCGGGGAAAAAGACAGAAATTCCACTTATTTAGAGGCAAAAACGCAGAAATTCCCCTTATTTTGGAGCAAAAATGAAGAAATTTACCTTTTTATGGCAAAAAGTTATGCATTCCCCTTACTTTCGGGATAAAAGCAGATATTTCCCGTATTTTGAAGCAAAATTGCAGAAATTCTCATAATTTTTGGGCAAAAAGGCAGAAATTCTCCTTATTTGGGGGCAGAAAGTCAGATAATCTCCTTTTTTTGGGAACAAACATTCAGAAATTTCCCTTATTTTGGAGAAAAATTGAAGAAATTTCACTTATTTCAGGGTAATAAGTCAGAAATTCCCCTTATTTTGGGGCAAAAAAGACAGAAATTCCCTTTGTTTTGGGGGGAAAAGACAGAAATTCCACTTATTTAGAGGCAAAAAGGCAGAAATTCCCTTTATTTTGGAGCAAAAATGAAGAAATTTTTCTTTTTATGGAAAAAAGGTATGCATTTCCATTATTTGCGGAAAAAAGAGAGAAATTCCCCGTATTTTGGAGCAAAATTGCAGGAATTCCCCTAATTATGGGGCAAAATTCTAGAAATTTCCTTTATTTTGGGGCAAAATTGCAGGAATTTACCTTATTTTGGAGCACAATTTCAGAAATTTCCCTTATTTGGGGCAAAATTGCAGAAATTTCAGTTATTTTCAGGTAAAAAGCCTGAAATTTCCTTTATTTTGGGGCAAAAAGGGAAAAATTCCCCTTATTTTGGGGCAAAATTGCAAAAATTTCCCTTATTATGGGGAAATATTGCAGAAATTTTTCTTAATTTAAGGCAAAATTGCAGAAATTTCACTTATTTCAGAGAAAAAAAGCAAAAATTTTTCTTATTTTGGGGCAAAAAGGCAGAAATTCCCATTATTTTGGGGCAAAAAGGCAGAAATTCACCTTATTTTAGAGTAAAATTGCAGAAATTTCACATATTTCAGGGCAAAAAGGCAGAAATTTCCCTTAATTTGGGGCAAAAAAGACAGAAATTCCCTTTGTTTTGGGGGAAAAATACAGAAATTCCACTTATTTAGAGGCAAAAAGGCAAAAATTCCCCTTATTTTGGAGCAAAAATGAAGAAATTTCCCTTTTTTATGGCAAAGAGTTATGCATTCCCCTTTTTTTTGGGCAAAAAGGCAGAAATTCCCAGTATTTTGGAGCAAAATTGCAGAAATTCCCCTAATTGTTGGGCAAAAATGCAGAAATTCCCTATATGTTGGGGCAAAAAGACAGAAATTCTCCTTATTTTTGGGGCAAAACTCAGAAATTCCACTTATTTTGGGGCAAAATTCCAGAAATACCCTTATTTTGGGGCAAAATGGCAGATATTTCACTTATTTTAGGACAAAATTGCAGAAATTTCACTTATTTCAGGGAAAAAAGGCAGAAAATTTCCTTATTTTGGAGCAAAAAGGCAGAAATTCCTAATATTTTGTGGCAAAAATGCAGAAATTCCCCTTATTTTGAGGTTAAAAAGCTGAAATTCCCCTTATTTGGGGGCAATAAGGCAGAAATTTCCCTTATTTTGGGGCAAAATTGGAGAAATTTCACTTATTTCAGTGTAATAAGTCAGAAATTTTCTTGATTTTGGGGCAAAAAAGACAGAAAATCCCTTTGATTTGGAGGAATAAACAGAAATTCCACTTAGTTAGAGGCAAAATCAGAAATTCCCCTTATTTTGGAGCAAAAATGAAGAAATTTACCTTTTTTAAGGCAAAAAGGTATGCATTCCCCTTATTTTTGGGCAATAAGGCAGAAATTTCCCTTATTTTGGGGCAAAATTGGAGAAATTTCACTTATTTCAGTGTAATAAGTCAGAAATTTTCTTGATTTTGGGGCAAAAAAGACAGAAAATCCCTTTGATTTGGAGGAATAAACAGAAATTCCACTTAGTTAGAGGCAAAATCAGAAATTCCCCTTATTTTGGAGCAAAAATGAAGAAATTTACCTTTTTTAAGGCAAAAAGGTATGCATTCCCCTTATTTTTGGGCAATAAGGCAGAAATTCCTCGTATTTTGGAGCAAAATTGCAGAAATTTCCCTAATTGTGGGGCAAAAATGTAGAAATTCCCTATATGTTGGGGCAAAAAGACAGAAATTCTCCTTATTTTGTGGCAAAACTCAGAAATTCCACTTATTTTGGGGCAAAATTCCAGAAATTTCATTTATTCTGGGGCAAAATTGCAGAAATTTCACTAATTTTGGGGCAAAATTGCTGAAATTTCACTTATTTCAGGGTAATAAGTCAGAAATTCCCCTTATTTTGGGGCAAAAAAGACAGAAATTTCCTGTGTTTTGGGAGAAAAAGACAGAAATTCCACTTATGTAGAGGCAAAAAGGCAGAAATTCCCTTTTTTTTGGAGCAAAAATGAAGAAATTTCCCTTTTTATGGCAAAAAGGTATTCATTCCCATTATTTTCGGGCAAAAAGGCAGAAATTCCCCGTATTTTGGACCAAAATTGCAGAAATTCCCCTAATTTTGGGGCAAAAGGCAAAAATTCCCTTTATTTGGGGGCAAAAATTAGAAATTCCCCTTATTTTGGGGCAAAATTCAAGAAATTTCCTTTATTTTGGGGCAAAATTGCAGGAATTTACCTTATTTTGGGGCAAAATTGCAGAAATTTCCCTTATTTGGGACAAAATTGCAGAAATTTCAGTTATTTTCAGGTAAAAAGGCTGAAATTTCTTTTATTTCGGGGCAAAAAGGGAGAAATTCCCCTTATTTTGGGGCAAAATTGCAGAAATTTCCCTTATTATGGGGAAATATTGCAGAAATTTTTCTTAATTTAAGGCAAAATTGAAGAAATTTCACTTCTTTCAGAGAAAAAAAGCAAAAATTTTTCTTATTTTGGGGCAAAAAGGCAGAAATTCCCATTATTTTGGGGCAAAAAGGCAGAAATTCACCTTATTTTGGGGTAAAATTGCAGAAATTTCACATATTTCAGGGCAAAAAGGTAGAAATTTCCCTTAAATTGGGGCAAAAAAGACAGAAATTTTCTTTGTTTTGGGGGAAAAAGACAGAAATTCCACTTATTTAGAGGCAAAAATGCAGAAATTCTCCTTCTTTTGGAGCAAAAATAAAGAAATTTTCCTTTTTTATGGCAAAAAGTTATGTATTCCCCTTATTTTCGGGCAAAGAAGCAGAAATTCCCCATATTTTGGAGCAAAATTTCAGAAATTCCCCTAATTGTGGGGCAAAAATGCAGAAATTCCCTATATGTTTGGGCAAAAAGACAGAAATTCTCCTTATTTTGGGGCAAAACTCAGAAATTCCACTTATTTGGGGCAAAATTCCAGAAATTTTCCTTATTTTGGGGCAAAATTGCAGAAATTTCACTTATTTTAGGGCAAAATTGCAGAAATTTCACTAATTTCAGGGAAAAAAGGAAGAAATTTTCTATATTTTAGGGCAAAAAGGCAGAAATTCCTAATATTTTGTGGCAAAAATCCAGAAATTTCCCTTATTTTGGGGCAAAATTGCAGAAATTTCACTTATTTCAGGGTAATGAGTCAGAAATTCCACTTATTTTGGGGCAAAAATGAGAGAAATTCCCTGTGTTTTGTGGGAAAAAGACAGAAATTCCACTTATTTAGAAGCAAAAAGGCTGAAATTCCCCTTATTTTGAAGCAAAAATGAAGAAATTTCATTTCTTATGGCAAAAAGGTATGCATTCCCATTATTTTCGGGCAAAAAGGCAGAAATTCTCCGGATTTTGATCAAAATTGCAGAAATTCCCCTAATTTTGGGGCAAAAGGCAGAAATTCCATTTATTTTGGGGCAAAAATCAGAAAATCCCTTTATTTTGGGGCAATATTCACGAAATTTCGTTTATTTTGGGGCAAAATTGGAGGAATTTACCTTATTTTGGGGCAAAATTGCAGAAATTTCCCTTATTAGGGTAAAAATTGCAAAAATTTTCTATATTTTAGAACAAAATTGCAGAATTTTCACTTATTTCAGAGAAAAAAAGCAAAAATTTTTCTTATTTTGGGACAAAAATGCAAAAATTCCCATTATTTTGGGGCAAAAAGGCAAAAATTCGACTTATTTTGGGGTAAAATTGCAGAAATTTCACATATTTCAGGGCAAAAAGGCAGAAATTTCTCTTATTTTGGGGCAAAATTTCGGAAATTTCACTTATTTCATGGTAATAAGTCAAAAATTCATCTTATTTTGGGGCAAAAAATACAAAAATTCCCATTGTTTTGGGGGAAAAAGACAGAAATTCCAGTTATTTAGAGGCAAAAAGACAGAAATTCCCATTATATTGGAGCAAAAATGAAGAAATTTCCCTTTTTTATGGAAAAAAGTTATGCATTTTCCTTATTTTCGGGCAAAAAAGCAGAAATTCCCCGTTTGGAGCAAAATTGCAGAAATTCCCGTAATTGTGGGGCAAAAATGCAGAAATTCCCAATATGTTGGGGCAAAAAGACAGAAATTCTCCTTATTTTGGGGCATAACTCAGAAATTCCACTTATTTTGTGGAAAAATTCCAAAATTTCTCTTATTTTGGGGCAAAATTGCAGAAATTTCACTTATTTCAGGGAAAAATGCAGAAATTTTCCTTATTTTGGGGCAAAAATGCAGAAATTCTTAATATTTTGTGGCAAAAATGCAGAAATTCCCTTTATTTTGAGGGAAAAAGGCTGTAATTCCCCTTATTTTGGGGCAAAAAGGCAGAAATTTCCTTTATTTTGGGGCAAAAAGACAGTAACTCCTTTTATTTTGTGGCAAAAAGGCAGAAATTTCTTTTATTTTGGGACAAAATTGCAGAAATATCACTTATTTCAGGGCCTAATTCAAAAATTCTTTTTATTTTGGGGCAAAAATACAGAAATTCCATTTATTTTTGGTTAAAAAGGGAGAAATTTCACTTATTTTGATGTAAAAAGCAGAAATTCCTCTTATTTTGGGGCAAAAATGAAGAAATTTCCCTTTTTTGTGGCAAAAGGTATACATTCCCCTTACTTTCGGGATAAAAAGCCGAAATTCCCCGTATTTTGAAGCAAAATTGCAGAAATTTTCATAATTTTCGGGCAAAAAAGCAGAAATTCTCCTTATTTTAGGGCAAAAAGACAGAAAATCTCCTTTTTTTGGGAGCAAACAGTCAGAAATTCCCTTTATTTTGGGGCAAAATTGCAGAAATTTCCCTTATTTTGGGGCAAAATTGCAGAAATTTCACTTATTTCAGGGTAATAAGTCAGAAATTCCCTTTATTTTGGGGCAAAAAAGACAGGAATTCCCTTTGTTTTGGGGGAATAAGACAGAAATTCCACTTAATTAGAGGCAAAAATGCAGTAATTCCCCTTATTTTGGAGCAAAAATGAAGAAATTTTCCTTTTTATGGCAAAAAGGTATGCATTCCCATTATTTTCGTGCAAAAAGGCAGAAATTCCCCGTATTTTGGAGCAAAATTGCAGAAATTCCCCTAATTTTGGGTCAAAAGGCAGAAATTCTCTTTATTTTGGGGCAAAAATCAGAAATTCCCCTTATTTTGGGGCAAAATTCAAGAAATTTCCTTTATTTTGGGGCAAAATTGCAGGAATTTACCTTATTTTGGGGCAAAATTGCAGAAATTTCCTTTATTTGGGGCACAATTGCATAAAATTCACTTATTTTCACGTAAAAAGACTGAAATTTCCTTTATTTTGGGGCAAAAAAAGAGAAATTCTTCTTATTTTGGGGCAAAATTGCAGAAATTTCCCTTGTTATGGGAAAAAATTGCAGAAATTTCCCTTATTTTAGGGCAAAATTGCAAAAATTTCACTTATTTCAGAGAAATAAAGCAAAAATGTTTCTTATTTTGGGGCAAAAAGGCTGAAATTCCCATTATTTTAGGGCAAAAAGGCAGAAATTCACCTTATTTTGTGGTAAAATTGCAGAAATTTCACATATTTCAGGGCAAAAAGGCAGAATTTTTTTTATTTTGGGGCAAAATTGCAGAAATTTCACTTATATCAGGGTAATAAATCAGAAATTCCCTCTTATTTTGGGGCAAAAAATGCAGAAATTCCCGTTGTTTTGGGGGAAAAAGACAGAAATTCCACTTATTTAGAGGCAAAAAGGCAGAAATTTCCCTTATTTTGGAGCAAAAATGAAGAAATTTCCTTTTTTTATGGCAAAAAGTTATGCATTTCCCTTTTTTTTGGGAAAAAAGGCAGAAATTCCCCGTATTTTGGAGCAAAATTGCAGAAATTCCCCTAATTTTGGAGCAAAAGGCAGAAATTCCCTTTATTTTGGGGCAAAAATAAGAAAATCCCTTTATTTTGGGGCAAAATTCAAGAAATCCCCTTTATTTTGGGGCAAAATTGGAGGAATTTCCCTTATTTTGGGGCAAAATTGCAGAAATTTCCCTTATTTGGGGCAAAATTGCAGAAATTTAACTTATTTTCAGAAAAAAATGCTGAAATTTCCTTTATTTTGCGGCAAAAAGGGAGAAATTCCCCTTATTTTGGGGCAAAATTGTAGAAATTTCCCTTATTATGTGGAAAAATTGCAGAAATTTTCCTTATTTTAGGGCAAAATTGCAGAAATTTCACTTATTTCAGAGAAATAAAGCAAAAATTTTTCTTATTTTGGGACAAAAATGCAGAAATTCCCATTATTTTGGGGCAAAAAGGCAGAAATTCGACTTATTTTGAGGTAAAATTGCAGAAATTTCACATATTTCAAAGCAAAAAGGCAGAAATTTCCCTTATTTTGGGGCAAAATTGCAGAAATTTCACTTATTTCAGTGTAATAAGTCAGAAATTCCCCTTATTTTGAGGCAAAAAAGACTGAAATTCCCTTTGTTTTTAGGGAAAAAGACAGAAATTCCACTTATTTAGTGGCAAAAAGGCAGAAATTTCCCTTATTTTGGAGCAAAAATGAAGAAATTTCCCTTTTCTATGGCAAAAAGTTATGCATTACCCTTATTTTCGAGCAAAAAGTCAGAAATTCCCCGTACTTTGGAGCATAATTGCAGAAATTCCCTTAGTTGTGGTGCAGAAAGACAGAAATTCTCTATATGTTGGGGCAAAAAGACAGAAATTCTCCTTATTTTGGGGCAAAACTCAGAAATTCCACTTATTTTGGGGCAAAATTCCAGAAATTTCCCTTATTTTGGGGCAAAATTGCAGAAATTTCAATTATTTTGGGGCAAAATTGCAGAAATTTCACTCATTTCAGGGAAAAAAGGCAGAAATTTTCCTTATTTTGGGGCAAAATTGCAAAAATTCTTAATATTTTGTGGCAAAAATGCAGAAATTCCCTTTATTTTGAGGGAAAAAGGCTGAAATTCTCCTTATTTTGGGGCAAAAAGGCAGAAATTTCTCTTATTTTGGGGCAAAAAGACAGTAATTCCCCTTATTTTGTGGCAAAAAGGCAGAAATTTCTTTTATTTTGTGGCAAAATTGCAGAAATATCACTTATTTCAGGGCCTAATTCAAAAATTCTTTTTATTTTAAGGCAAAAAGACAGAAATTCCATTTATTTTTAATTAAAAAGGGAGAAATTTCACTTATTTTGAGGTAAAAATCAGAAATTCCTCTTATTTTGGGGCAAAAATGAAGTAATTTCCCTTTTTTTGTGGCAAAAGGTATACATTCCTCTTACTTTCGGGATAAAAAGCCGAAATTCCCCGTATTTTGAAGCAAAATTGCTGAAATTTTCATAATCTTCTGGCAAAAAAGCAGAAATTCTCCTTATTTTAGGGCAAAAAGACAGAAAATCTCCTATTTTCGGGAGCAAACAGTCAGAAATTCCTCTTATTTTGGTGCAAAATTGGAGAAATTTCTTTTACATTGGGGCAAAATTGCAGAAATTTCCCTTATTTGGGGGCAAAATTGCAGAAATTTCACTAAGTTCAGGGTAATAAGTCAGAAATTCCCCTTATTTGGGGGCAAAAAAGACAGAAATTCCATTTGTTTTGGGGAAAAAGACAGAAATTCCACTTAGTTAGAGGCAAAAATGCAGAAATTCCCCTTATTTTGGAGCAAAAATGAAGAAATTTTCCTTTTTATGGCAAAAAGGTATGCATTCCCATTATTTTCGTGCAAAAAGGCAGAAATTCCCCGTATTTTGGAGCAAAATTGCAGAAATTTCCCTAATTTTGGGTAAAGCCAGAAATTCCCTTTATTTTGGGGCAAAAATCAGAAATTCCCCTTATTTTGGGGCAAAATTCAAGAAATTTCCTATATTTTGGGGCAAAATTGCAGGAATTTACCTTATTTTGGGGCAAAATTGCAGAAATTTCTTTTATTTGGGGCAAAATTGCATAAAATACACTTATTTTCAGGTAAAAATGCTGAAATTTCCTTTCTTTTGGGGCAAAAAATGAGAAATTCCCCTTATTTTGGGGCAAAATTGCAGAAATTTCTCTTGTTATGGGAAAAAATGCAGAAATTTCTCTTATTTTAGGGCAAAATTGCAGAAATTTCACTTATTTCAGAGAAATAAAGCAAAAATGTTTCTTATTTTGGGGCAAAAAGGCAGAAATTCCCATTATTTTAGGGCAAAAAGGCAGAAATTCACCTTATTTTGGGGTAAAATTGCAGAAATTTCACATATTTCATGGCAAAAAGGTAGAAATTTCTTTAATTTTGGGGCAAAATTGCAGAAATTTCACTTATTTCAGGGTAATAAGTCAGAAATTCCCCCTTATTTTGGGGCAAAAATTACAGAAATTCCCGTTATTTTGCGGGAAAAAGACAGAAATTCCACTTATTTAGAGGCAAGAAGGCAGAAATTCCCCTTATTTTGGAGCAAAAATTAAGAAATTTCCCTTTTTTATGGCAAAAAGATATGCATTTCTCTTATTTTTGGGAAAAAGGCAGAAATTCCCCGTATTTTGGAGCAAAAATTAAGAAATTTCTTTTTTTTATGGCAAAAAGGTATGCATTCCCCTTATTTTCGGGCAAAAAGGCAGAAATTCCCTGTATTTTGGAGCATAATTGCAGAAATTCCCCTAGTTGTGGTGCAGAAACACAGAAATTCCCTATATGTTGGGGCAAAAAGACAGAAATTCTCCTTATTTTGGGGCAAAACTCAGAAATTCCACTTCTTTTAGAGCAAAATTCCAGAAATTTCACTTATTTTGGGGCAAAATTGCAGAAATTTCACATATTTTGGGGCACAATTGCAGAAATTTCACTTATTTCAGGGAAAAAAGTCAGAAATTTTCCTTATTTTGTGGCAAAGAAACAGAAATTCCTAATATTTTGTGGCAAAAATGCAGAAATTCCTCTTACTTTGAGGTAAAAAGGCTGAATTCCCCTTATTTGGGGACAAAAATGCAGAAATTTCCCTTATTTTGGGGCAAAATTGCAAAAATTTCACTTATTTCAGGGTAATGAGTCAGAAATTCCCCTTATTTTGGGGCAAAAAAGAGAGAAATTCCCTTGTTTTGTGGGAAAAAGACAGAAATTCCACTTATTTAGAGGCAAAAATGCAGAAATTCCCCTTATTTTGGAGCAAAAATGAAGAAATTTCATTTTTTATGGCAAAAAGTTATTCAATCCCATTATATTCGGGTAAAAATGCAGAAATTCCCCGTAGTTTGGAGCAAAATTGCAGAAATTTCTTTAATTTTGGGGCAAAAGGCAGAAATTCCCTTTATTTTGGGGCAAAAATCTGAAAATCTCTTTATTTTGTGGCAAAATTCAAGAAATTTCCTTTATTTTGGGGCAAAATTGGAGGAATTTACCTTATTTTTGGGCAAAATTGCAGAAATTTCCCTTATTTGGGGCAAAATTGCAGAAATTTCACTTATTTTCAGGAAAAAGGGCTGATATTTCCTTTATTTTGGGGCAAAAAGGGAGAAATTCCTCTTATTTTGGGGCAAAATTGCACAAATTTCTCTTATTATGAGGAAAAATTGCAGAAATTTTCCTTATTTAAGGGCAAAATTGCAGAAATTTCACTTATTTCAGAGAAAAAAAGCAAAAATTTTTCTTATTTTGAGGCAAAAAGGCAGAAATTCCCATTATTTTGGGGCAAAAAGGCAGAAATTTGACTTATTTTGGGGTAAAATTGCAGAAATTCCCCTAATTTGGGGTAAAAGACAGAAATTCCCTTTAATTTGGGGCTAAAATCATAAATTCCCCTTATTTTGAGGCAAAATTCAAGAAATTTCCTTTAATTTGGGGCAAAATTGCAAGAATTTACCTTATTTTGGGGCAAAATTGCAGAAATTTTTCTTATTTGGAGCAAAATTGCAGAAACTTCAATTATTTTCCGGTAAAAAGACTGAAATTTCCTTTATTTTGGGGCAAAAAGGGAGAAATTCCCCTTATTTTGGGGCAAAATTGAAGAAATTTCCCTTATTATTGGGAAAAATTGCAGAAATTTTCCTTATTTTAGGGCAAAATTGCAGAAATTTCACTTATTTCAGAGAAAAAAAGCAAAAATTTTTCTTATTTTGGGGCAAAAGTGCAGAAATTCCCATTATTTTAGGGCAAAAAGGCAGAAATTCACCTTATTTTGGGGCAAAATTGCAGAAATTTCACTTATTTCAGGGTAATAAGTCAGAAATTCCCCCTTATTTTGGGGCAAAAAATACAGAAATTCCCGTTGTTTTTGGGGAAAAAGACAGAAATTCCACTTATTTAGAGGCAAGAAGGCAGAAATTCCCCTTATTTTGGAGCAAAAATTAAGAAATTTCATTTTTTTATGGCAAAAAGATATGCATTTCCCTTATTTTTGGGAAAAAAGGCAGAAATTCCCCGTATTTTGGAGCAAAAATTAAGAAATTTCTTTTTTTTATGGCAAAAAAGTATGCATTCCCCTTATTTTCGGGCAAAAAGGAAGAAATTCTCTGTATTTTGGAGCATAATTGCAGAAATTCCCCTAGTTGTGGTGCAGAAACACAGAAATTCCCTATATGTTGGGGCAAAAAGACAGAAATTCTTCTTATTTTGGGGCAAAACTCAGAAATTCCACTTCTTTTGGGGAAAAATTCCAGAAATTTCCCTTATTTTGGGGCAAAATTGCAGAAATTTCACTTATTTCAGTGTAATGAGTCAGAAATTCCCCTTATTTTGGGGCAAAAAAGACAGAAATTTCCTTTTTTTAGGGGGGAAAAAGACAGAAATTCCACTTATTTAGAGGCAAAAAGGCAGAAATTTCACTTATTTTGGAGCAAAAATGAAGAAATTTCATTTTTTATGGCAAAAAGGTATGCAATCCCATTATTTTCGGGTAAAAAGGCAGAAATTCCCCGTATTTTGGAGCAAAATTGCAGAAATTCCTCTAATTTTGGGGCAAAAAGCAGAAATTCTCTTTACTTTGGGGCAAAAATTTGAAAATCTCTTTATTTTGGGGCAAAATTCAAGAAATTTCTTTTATTTTGGGGCAAAATTGGAGGAATTTACCTTATTTTTGGGCAAAATTGCAGAAATTTCCCTTATTTTGGGCAAAATTGCAGAAATTTCACTTATTTTCAGGAAAAAGGGCTGATATTTCCTTTATTTTGTGGCAAAAGGGAGAAATTCCTCTTATTTTGGGGCAAAATTGCAGAAATTTCTCTTATTATGAGGAAAAATTGCCGAAATTTTCCTTATTTAAGGGCAAAATTGCAGAAATTTCACTTATTTCAGAGAAAAAAAGCAAAAATTTTTCTTATTTTAAGGCAAAAAGGCAGAAATTCCCATTATTTTGGGGTAAAAAGGCAGAAATTTGACTTATTTTGGGGTAGAATTGCAGAAATTCCCCTAATTTGGGGCAAAAGGCAGAAATTCCCTTTATTTTGGGGCTAAAATCATCAATTCCCTTTATTTTGGGGCAAAATTCACGAAATTTCCTTTAATTTGGGGCAAAATTGCAAGAATTTACCTTATTTTGGGGCAAAATTGCAGAAATTTTTCATATTTGGGGCAAAATTGCAGAATCTTCAATTATTTTCAGGTAAAAAGGCTGAAATATCCTTTATTTTGGGGCAAAACGGGAGAAATTCCCCTTATTTTGGGGCAAAATTGAAGAAATTTGCCATATATTGGGAAAAATTGCAGATATTTTCATTATTTTAGGGCAAAATTGCAGAAATTTCACTTATTTCAGAGATAAAACGCAAAAATATTTCTTATTTTGGGGCAAAAAGGCAAAAATTCCCATTAATTTGTGGCAAAAAGGCAGAAAGTCACCTTATTTTGGGGTAAAATTGCAGAAATTTCACATATTTCAGGGCAAAAAGGCAGAAATTTCCCTTATTTTGGAGCAAAAATGAAGAAATTTCCCTTTTTTATGGCAAAAAGTTATGCATTCCCCTTATTATCGGGCAAAAAGGCAGAAATTCCCCGTATTTTGGAGCATAATTGCAGAAATTATTCTAGTTGTGGTGCAGAAAGACAGAAATTCCCTATATGTTGGGGCAAAAAGACAGAAATTCTCCTTATTTTGGGGCAAAACTCAGAAATTCCACTTATTTTGGGGCAAAATTCCAGAAATTTCCCTTATTTTGGGGCAAAATTGCAGAAATTTCAATAATTTTGGGGCAAAATTGCAGAAATTTCACTTATTTCAGGGAAAAAAGGCAGAAATTTTCCTTATTTTGGGGCAAAAAGGCAGAAAATCCTAATATTTTGTGGCAAAAATGCAGAAATTCTCCTTATTTTGAGGTAAAAAGGCTGAAATTCCCATTATTTGGGGGCAAAAAGGCAGAAATTTTTCTCATTTGGGGCAAAATTGCAGAAATTTCACTTATTTAGAGGCAAAAAGACAGAAATTCTCCTTATTTTGGGGCAAAACTTAGAAATTCCACTTATTTTGGGGCAAAATTCCAGAAATTTCCTTTATTTTGGGGCAAAATCGCAGAAATTTCACTTATTTTGGGGCAAAATTGCAGAAATTTCACTTATTTTGGGGCAAAATTGCAGAAATTTCACTTATTTCTGGAAAAAAAGGCACAAATTTTCTTTATTTTGGGGCAAAAAGTCAGAAATTTCCAATATTTTGTGGCAAAAATGCAGAAATTCCCCTTATTTTGAGGTAAAAAGGCTGAACTTCCCCTTATTTGGGGGCAAAGAGGCAGAAATTTCCCTTATTTTGGGGCAAAATTGGAGAAATTTCACTTATTTCAGGGTAATAATTCAGAAATTACCCTTATTTCGGGGCAAAATACAGAAATTCCCTTTGTTTTGGGGGAAAAAGACAGAAATTCCACTTATTTAGAGGCAAAAAGGCAGAAATTCTCGGTATTTTGGAGCAAAATTGCAAAAATTTCCCTTATTATTGGGAAAATTGCAGAAATTTTCCTTATTTTAGGGCAAAATTGCAGAAATTTCACTTATTTCAGAGAAAAAAAGCAAAATTTTTTCTTATTTTGGGGCCAAAAGCAGAAATTCCCGTTAATTTGTGGCAAAAAGGCAGAAATTCACCTTATTTTGGGGTAAAATTTCAGAAATTTCACATATTTCAGGGCAAAAAGGCCGAAATTTCTCTTATTTTGGGGCAAAATTGCAGAAATTTCACTTATTTCAGTGTAATAAGTCAGAAATTCCCCTTATTTTGAGGCAAAAAATACAGAAATTCCCTTTGTTTTGAGGGAAAAAGACAGAAATTCCACTTATTTTGAGGCAAAAAGGCAGGAATTTCCCTTATTTTGGAGAAAAATGAAGAAATTTCCCTTGTCTATGGCAAAAAGTTATGCATTACCCTTATTTTCGGGCAAAAAGGCAGAAATTCCCCGTACTTTGGAGCATAATTGCAGAAATTACTCTAGTTGTGGTGCAGAAAGACAGAAATTCCCTATATGTTGGGGCAAAAAGACGGAAATTCTTCTTATTTTGGGGCAAAACTCAGGAATTCCACTTCTTTTGGGGCAAAATTCCAGAAATTTCCCTTATTTTGGGGAAAAATTGCAGAAATTTCACTTATTTTGGGGCACAATTGCAGAAATTTCACTTATTTCAGAGAAAAAAGTCAGAAATTTTCCTTATTTTGCGGCAAAGAAACAAAAATTCCTAATATTTTGTGGCAAAAATGCAGACATTCCTCTTATTTTGAGGTAAAAAGGCTGAATTCCCCTTATTTGGGGGCAAAAAGGCAGAAATTTCCCTTATTTTGGAGCAAAATTGCAGAAATTTCACTTATTTCAGGGTAAGGAGTCAGAAATTCCACTTATTTTGGGGCAAAAAAAAGAGAAATTCCCTTGTTTTGTGGGAAAAAAAACAGAAATTCCACTTATTTAGAGGCAAAAAGGCAGAAATTCCCCTTATTTTGGAGCAAAAATGAAGAAATTTCATTTTTTATGGCAAAAAGGTAGGCATTCCCATTATTTTCGGGCAAAAAGGCAGAAATTCCCCGTATTTTGGAGCAAAATTGCAAAAATTCCCTTAATTTTGGGGCAAAAGGCAGAAATTCCCTTTATTTTGGGGCAAAAATCAGAAAATCTCTTTATTTTGGGGCAAAATTCAAGAAATTTCCTTTATTTTGGGGCAAAATTGGAGGAATTTCCCTTATTTTGGGGCAAAATTGCAGAAATTTCACTTATTTTAGGGCAAAATTGCAGAAATTTCACTTATTTCAGGAAAAAAGGGCAGAAATTTTCTTTATTTTGGGGCAAAAAGGCAGAAATTCCTAATATTTTGTTGCAAAAATGCAGAAATTCCCCTTATTTTGAGGGAAAAAGGCTGAAATTCCCATTATTTGGGGGCAAAAAGGCAGAAATTTTTCTTATTTTGGGGCAAAATTGCAGTAATTTCACTTATTTAGAGGCAAAAAGACAGAAATTCTCCTTATTTTGGGGCAAAACTTAGAAATTCCAATTATTTTGGAGCAAAATTCCAATAATTTCCCTTATTTTGGGGCAAAATCGCAGAAATTTCACATATTTTGGGGAAAAATTGCAGAAATTTCACTTATTTTTGGGCAAAATTGCAGAAATTTCACTTATTTCAGGGAAAAAAGGCACAAATTTTCCTTATTTTGGGGCAAAAAGTCAGAAATTACTAATATTTTGTGGCAAAAAATGCTGAAATTCCCCTTATTTTGAGGTAAAAAGGCTGAAATTTTCCTTATTTGGGGGCAAAGAGGCAGAAATTTCCCTTATTTTGGGGCAAAATTGGAGAAATTTCACTTATTTCAGGGTAATAATTCAGAAATTCCCCTTATTTTGAGGCAAAAAAGACAGAAATTCCCTTTGTATTGGGGGAAAAAGACAGAAATTCCACTAATTTAGAGGCAAAAAGGCAGAAATTCTCGGTATTTTGGAGCAAAATTGCAGAAATTTCCCTTATTATTGGGAAAAATTGCAGAAATTTTCCTTATTTTAGGGCAAAATTGCAGAAATTTCACTTATTACAGAGAAAAAAAGCAAAAACTTTTCTTATTTTGGGGCTAAAAAGGCAGAAATTTTCATTAATTTGTGGCAAAAAGGCAGAAATTCAACTTTTTTTGGGTAAAATTTCAGAAATTTCACATATTTCAGGGCAAAAAGGCAGAAATTTCCCTTATTTTGGGGCAAAATTGCAGAAATTTCACTTACTTCAGGGTAATAAGTCAGAAATTTCCCTTATTTTGAGGCAAAAAAGACAGAAATTCCCTTTGTTTTGAGGGAAAAAGACAGAAATTCCACTTATTTAGAGGCAAAAAGAAAGAAATTTCCCTTCTTTTGGAGAAAAATTGAAGAAATTTCCCTTTTTTATGGCAAAAAGGTATGCATTCCCCTTATTTTCGGGCAAAAAGGCAGAAATTCCCCGTATTTTAGAGCAAAATTGCAGAAATTCCCCTAATTGTGGTGCAAAAGGCAGAAATTCCCTATATGTTGGGGCAAAAAGACAGAAATTCTCCTTATTTTGGGGCAAAATTCAGAAATTCCACTTCTTTTGGGGAAAAATTCCAGAAATTTCCCTTATTTTGGGGCACAATTGCAGAAATTTCACTTATTTCAGAAAAAAAATTCAGAAATTTTTCTTATTTTGGGGCAAAAATACAGAAATTCCTAATATTTTGTGGCAAAAATGCAGAAATTTCTCTTATTTTGAGGTAAAAAGGCTGAATTCCCCTTATTTGGGGGCAAAAAGGCAGAAATTTCCCTTATTTTGGGGCAAAATTGCAGAAATTTACTTATTTCAGGGTAATGAGTCAGAAATTCCCCTTATTTTGGGGCAAAAAAGAGAGAAATACCCTTGTTTTGTGGGAAAAAGACAGAAATTCCACTTATTTAGAGGCAAAAAGGCAGAAATTCCCCTTATTTTGGAGCAAAAATGAAGAAATTTCATTTTTTATGGCAAAAAGGTATGCATTCCCATTATTTTCGGGCAAAAAGGCAGAAATTTCCCGTATTTTGGAGCAAAATTGCAGAAATTCCCCTAATTTTGGGGCAAAAGGCAGAAATTCCATTTATTTTGGGGCAAAAATCAGAAAATCTGTATATTTTGGAGCAAAATTCAAGAAATTTCCTTTATTTTGGGGCAAAATTGAAGGAATCTACCTTATTTTTGGGAAAAATTGAAGAAATTTTCCTTATTTGGGGCAAAATTGCAGAAATTTCACTTATTTTCAGGAAGAAGTGCTGATATTTCCTTTATTTTGGGGCAAAAAGAGAGAAATTCCTCTTATTTTGGGGCAAAATTGCAGAAATTTTTCTTATTATGGGGAAAAATTGCAGAAATTTTCCTTATTTAAGGGCAAAATTGCAGAAATTTCACTTATTTCATAGAAAAAAAGCAAAAATTTTTCTTATTTTGGGGCAAAAAGGCAAAAATTCCCATTATTTTGGGGCAAAAATGCAGAAATTTGACATATTTTGTGGTAAAATTGCAGAAATTCCCCTAATTTTGGGGCAAAAGGCAGAAATTCCCTATATTTTGGGGCAAAAATCATAAATTCCCCTTATTTTTGGGCAAAATTCAAGAAATTTCCTTTAATTTGGGGCAAAATTGCAGGAATTTACCTTATTTTGGGGCAAAATTGCAGAAATTTTTTTTATTTGGTGCAAAATTGCAGAAACTTCAAATATTTTCCGGTAAAAAGGCTGAAATTTCCTTTATTTTGGGGCAAAAAGGGAGAAATTCTCCTTATTTTGGGGCAAAATTGAAGAAATTTCCCTTATTATTGGGAAAAATTGCAGAAATTTTCCTTATTTTAGGGCAAAATTGCAGAAATTTCACTTATTTCAGAGAAAAAACGCAAAAATTTTTCTTATTTTGGGGCAAAAATGCAGAAATTCCCATTAATGTGTGGCAAAAAAGCAGAAATTCACCTTATTTTGGGGTAAAATTGCAGAAATTTCACATATTTCAGGGCAAAAAGGCAGAAATTTCCATTATTTTGGAGCAAAAATGAAGAAATTTCCCTTTTTTATGGCAAAAAGTTGTGCATTCCTCTTATTTTCGGGCAAAAAGGCAGAAATTCCCCGTATTTTGGAGCATAATTGCAGAAATTTCCCTAGTTGTAGTGCAGAAAGACAGAAATGCCCTATATGTTGGGGCAAAAAGACAGAAATTCTCCTTATTTTGGGGCAAAACTCAGAAATTCCACTTATTTTGGGACAAAATTCCAGAAATTTCCCTTATTTTAGGGCCAAATTGCAGAAATTTCACTTATTTTGGGGCAAAATTGCAGAAATTTCACTTATTTCAGGGAAAAAAATGCAGAAATTTCCTTTATTTTGGAGCAAAAGGCAGAAATTCCTAATATTTTATGGCAAAAATGCAGAAATTCCCCTTATTTTGAGGTAAAAAGGCTGCAATTCCCATTATTTGGGAGAAAAAGGCATAAATTATCCTTATTTTGGGGCAATATTGCAGAAATTTCACTTATTTAGAGGCAAAAAGACAGAAATTCTCCTTATTTTGTTGCAAAACTTAGAAATTCCACTTATTTTGGACAAAAATTCCAGAAATTTTCCTTATTTTGGTGCAAAATTGCAGAAATTTCATTTATTTTGGGGCAAAATTGCAGAAATTTCACTTATTTTGGGGCAAAATTGCAGAAATTTCACTTATTTCAGAGTAAAAAGGCACAAATTTTCCTTATTTTGGGGCAAAAAGTCAGAAATTCCTAATATTTTGTGGCAAAAATGCAGAAATTCTCCTTATTTTGAGGTAAAAAGGCTGAAATTCCCCTTATTTGGGGGCAAAGAGGCAGAAATTTTCCTTATTTTGGGGCAAAATTGGAGAAATTTCACTTATTTCAGGGTAATAATTCAGAAATTCCCCTTATTTTGGAACAAAAAGACAGAAATTCCCTTTGTTTTGGGGGAATAAGACAGAAATTCCACTTATTTAGAGGCAAAAAGCAGAAATTCTCGGTATTGTGGAGCAAAATTGCAGAAATTTCCTTTATTATTGGGAAAAATAGCAGAAATTTTCTTTATTTTAGGGCAAAATTGCAGAAATTTCACTTATTTCAGAGAAAAAAAGCAAAAATTTTTTCTTATTTTGGGGCAAAAAGGCAGAAATTCCCATTAATTTGTGGCAAAAAGGCAGAAATTCACCTTATTTTGGGGTAAAATTGCAGAAATTTCACATATTTCAGGGCAAAAAGGCAGAAATTTTTCTTATTTTGGAGCAAAATTGCAGAAATTTCACTTATATCAGTGTAATAATTCAGAAATTCCCCTTATTTTGAGGCAAAAAAGACAGAAATTCACCTTGTTTTGAGGGAAAAAGACAGAAATTCCACTTATTTAGAGGCAAAAAGGCAGAAACTTTCTTTCTTTTGGAGCAAAAATGAAGAAATTTCCCTTTTTTATGGCAAAAAGTTCTGCATTCCCCTTATTTTCGGGCAAAGAGGCAAAAATTCCCTGTATTTTGGAGCATAATTGCAGAAATTCCCCTAGTTGTAGTGCAGAAAGACAGAAATTCCCTATATGTTGGTGCAAAATGACAGAAATTCTCCTTATTTTGGGGCAAAACTCAGAAATTCCACTTATTTTGGATCAAAATTCCAGAAATTTTCCTTATTTTGGAGAAAAATTGCAGAAATTTCACTTATTTTGGGGCAAGAATGCAGAAATTTCACTTATTTCAGGAAAAAAAAGGCAGAAATTTTTTTTATTTTGGGGCAAAAAGGCAGAAATTCCTAATATTTTCTGGCAAAAATGCTGAAATTCCCCTTATTTTGAGGTAAAAAGGCTGAAATTCCTGTTATTTGGGGGCAAAAAGGCAGAAATTTCCCTTATTTTCGGGCAGAATTGCAGAAATTTCACTTATTTAGAGGCCAAAATACAGAAATTCTCCTTATTTTGGGGCAAAATTAGAAATTCCACTTATTTTGGGGCAAAATTCCAGAAATTTTCCTTATTTTGGGGCAAAATCGCAGAAATTTCACTTATTTTGGGGAAAAATTGCAGAAATTTCACTTATTTTTGGGCAAAATTGCAGAAATTTCCCTTATTTCAGGGAAAAAAGGCACAAATTTTCCTTATTTTGAGGCAAAAAGTCAGAAATTCCTAATATTTTGTGGCAAAAATGCAGAAATTCCCCTTATTTTGATGTAAAAATGCTGAAATTCCCATTATTTGGGGACAAAGAGGCAGAAATTTCCCTTATTTTGGGGCAAAATTGGAGAAAAAAATTCACTTATTTCGGGGTAATAATTCAGAAATTCCCCTTATTTTGAGGCAAAAAAGACAGAAATTCCCTTTGTTTTGGGGGAAAAAGACAGAAATTCCACTAATTTAGAGGCAAAAAGGCAGAAATTCTCGGTATTTTGGAGCAAAATTGCAGAAATTTCCCTTATTATTGGGAAAAATTGCAGAAATTTTCCTTATTTTAGGGCAAAATTGCAGAAATTTCACTTATTTCAGAGAAAAAAAGCAAAAACTTTTCTTATTTTTGGGCAAAACGGCAGAAATTTTCATTAATTTGTGGCAAAAAGGCAGAAATTCAACTTATTTAGGGTAAAATTTCAGAAATTTCACATATTTCAGGGCAAAAAGGCAGAAATTTCCCTTATTTTGGGGCAAAATTGCAGAAATTTCACTTACTTCAGGGTAATAAGTCAGAAATTTCCCTTATTTTGAGGCAAAAAAGACAGAAATTCCCTTTGTTTTGAGGGAAAAAGACAGAAATTCCACTTATTTAGAGGCAAAAAGGCAGAAATTTCCCTTCTTTTGGAGCAAAAATGAAGAAATTTCCCTTTTTTATGGCAAAAAGTTATGCATTCCCCTTATTTTCGGGCAAAAAGGCAGAAATTCCCCGTATTTTGGAGCAAAATTGCAGAAATTCCCCTAATTGTGGGGCAAAAGGCAGAAATTCCCTATATGTTGGGGCAAAAAGACAGAAATTCTCCTTATTTTGGGGCAAAACTCAGAAATTCCACTTCTTTTGGGGAAAAATTCCAGAAATTTCCCTTATTTTGGGGCAAAATTGCAGAAATTTCACTTATTTTGGGGCACAATTGCAGAAATTTCACTTATTTCAGGGAAAAAAGTCAGAAATTTTCTTTATTTTGGGGCAAAAAAACAGAAATTCCTAATATTTTGTGGCAAAAATGCAGAAATTTCTCTTATTTTGAGGTAAAAAGCCTGAATTCCCCTTATTTGGGGGCAAAAAGGCAGAAATTTCCCTTATTTTGGGGCAAAATTGCAGAAATTTCACTTATTTCAGAGTAATGAGTCAGAAATTCCCCTTATTTTGGGGCAAAAAAGAGAGAAATTCCCTTGTTTTGTGGGAAAAAGACAGAAATTCCACTTATTTAGAGGCAAAAAGGCAGAAATTCTCCTTATTTTGGAGCAAAAATGAAGAAATTTCATTTTTTATGGCAAAAAGGTATGCATTCCCATTATTTTCGGGCAAAAAGGCAGAAATTCCCCGTATTTTGGAGCAAAATTGCAGAAATTCCCCTAATTTTGGGGCAAAAGGCAGAAATTCCCTTTATTTTGGGGCAAAAATCAGAAAATCTGTATATTTTGGAGCAAAATTCAAGAAATTTCCTTTATTTTGGGGAAAAATTGAAGGAATTTACCTTATTTTTGGGCAAAATTGAAGAAATTTTCCTTATTTGGTGCAAAATAGCAGAAATTTCACTTATTTTCAGGAAAAAGTGCTGATATTAACTTTATTTTGGGGCAAAAAGAGAGAAATTCCTCTTATTTTGGGGCAAAATTGCAGAAATTTTTCTTATTATGGGGAAAAATTGAAGAAATTTTCCTTATTTAAGGGCGAAATTGCAGAAATTTCACTTATTTCAGAGAAAAAAAGCAAAAACTTTTCTTATTTTGGGGCAAAAAAGCAGAAATTTTCATTAATTTGTGGCAAAAAGGCAGAAATTCAACTTATTTAGGGTAAAATTTCAGAAATTTCACATATTTCAGGGCAAAAAGGCAGAAATTTCCCTTATTTTGGGGCAAAATTGCAGAAATTTCACTTACTTCAGGGTAATAAGTCAGAAATTTCCCTTATTTTGAGGCAAAAAAGACAGAAATTCCCTTTGTTTTGAGGGAAAAAGACAGAAATTCCACGTATTTAGAGGCAAAAAGGCAGAAATTTCCCTTCTTTTGGAGCAAAAATTAAGAAATTTCCCTTTTTTATGGCAAAAAGGTATGCATTCCCCTTATTTTCGGGCAAAAAGGCAGAAATTCCCCGTATTTTGGAGCAAAATTGCAGAAATTCCCCTAATTGTGGGGCAAAAGGCAGAAATTCCATATATGTTGGGGCAAAAAGACATAAATTCTCCTTATTTTTGGGCAAAACTCAGAAATTCCACTTCTTTTGGGGAAATATTCCAGAAATTTCCCTTATTTTGGGGCAAAATTGCGGAAATTTCACTTATTTTGGGGCAAAATTGCAGAAATTTCATTTATTTTGGGGCAAAATTGCAGAAATTTCACTTATTTCAGTGTAAAAAGGCACAAATTTTCCTTATTCTGGGGCAAAAAGTCAGAAATTCCTAATATTTTGTGGCAAAAATGCAGAAATTCTCCTTATTTTGAGGTAAAAAGGCTGAAATTCCCCTTATTTGGGGGCAAAGAGGCAGAAATTTCCCTTATTTTGGGGCAAAATTGGAGAAATTTCACTTATTTCAGGGTAATAATTCAGAAATTCCCCTTATTTTGGGGCAAAAAAGACAGAAATTCCCTTTGTTTTGGGGGAATAAGACAGAAATTCCACTTATTTAGAGGCAAAAAGGCAGAAATTCTCGGTATTGTGGAGCAAAATTGCAGAAATTTCCCTTATTATTGGGAAAAATTGCAGAAATTTTCTTTATTTTTGGGCAAAATTGCAGAAATTTCACTAATTTCAGAGAAAAAAAGCAAAAATTTTTCTTATTTTGGGGCAAAAAGGCAGAAATTCCCATTAATTTGTGGCAAAAAGGCAGAAATTCACCTTATTTTGGGGTAAAATTGCAGAAATTTCACATATTTCAGGGCAAAAAGGCAGAAATTTTTCCTATTTTGGAGCAAAATTGCAGAAATTTCACTTATATCAGTGTAATAATTCAGAAATTTCCCTTATTTTGAGGCAAAAAAGACAGAAATTCACCTTGTTTTGAGGGAAAAAGACAGAAATTCCACTTATTTAGAGGCAAAAAGGCAGAAACTTTCTTTCTTTTGGAGCAAAAATGAAGAAATTTCCCTTTTTTATGGCAAAAAGTTATGCATTCCCCTTATTTTCGGGCAAAAAGGCAAAAATTCCCTGTATTTTGGAGCATAATTGCAGAAATTCCCCTAGTTGTAGTGCATAAAGACAGAAATTCCCTATATGTTGGTGCAAAATGACAGAAATTCTCCTTATTTTGGGGCAAAACTCAGAAATTCCACTTATTTTGGATCAAAATTCCAGAAATTTCCTTTATTTTGGAGAAAAATTGCAGAAATTTCACTTATTTTGGGGCAAAAATGCAGAAATTTCACTTATTTCAGGGAAAAAAAGGCAGAAATTTTTTTTATTTTGGGGCAAAAGGCAGAAATTCCTAATATTTTCTGGCAAAAATGCTGAAAATCCCCTTATTTGGAGGTAAAAAGGCTGAAATTCCTGTTATTTGGGGGCAAAAAGGCAGAAATTTCCCTTATTTTCGGGCAGAATTGCAGAAATTTCACTTATTTAGAGGCCAAAAGACAGAAATTCTCCTTATTTTGGGGCAAAATTAGAAATTCCACTTATTTTGGGGCAAAATACCAGAAATTTCCCTTATTTTGGGGCAAAATCGCAGAAATTTCACTTATTTTGGGGAAAAAGTGCAGAAATTTCACTTATTTTTGGGCAAAATTGCAGAAATTTCACTTATTTCAGGGAAAAAAGGCACAAATTTTCCTTATTTTGAGGCAAAAAGTCAGAAATTCCTAATATTTTGTGGCAAAAATGCAGAAATTCCCCTTATTTTGATGTAAAAATGCTGAAATTCCCATTATTTGGGGGCAAAGAGGCAGAAATTTCCCTTATTTTGGGGCAAAATTGGAGAAAAAAATTCACTTATTTCAGGGTAATAATTCAGAAATTCCCCTTATTTTGAGGCAAAAAAGACAGAAATTCCCTTTGTTTTGGGGGAAAAAGACAGAAATTCCACTAATTTAGAGGCAAAAAGGCAGAAATTCTCGGTATTTTGGAGCAAAATTGCAGAAATTTCCCTTATTATTGGGAAAAATTGCAGAAATTTTCCTTATTTTAGGGCAAAATTGCAGAAATTTCACTTATTTCAGAGAAAAAAAGCAAAAACTTTTCTTATTTTTGGGCAAAAATGCAGAAATTTTCATTAATTTGTGGCAAAAAGGCAGAAATTCAACTTATTTAGGGTAAAATTTCAGAAATTTCACATATTTCAGGGCAAAAAGGCAGAAATTTCCCTTATTTTGGGGCAAAATTGCAGAAATTTCACTTACTTCAGGGTAATAAGTCAGAAATTTCCCTTATTTTGAGGCAAAAAATACAGAAATTCCTTTTGTTTTGAGGGAAAAAGACAGAAATTCCACTTATTTAGAGGCAAAAAGGCAGAAATTTCCCTTCTTTTGGAGCAAAAATGAAGAAATTTCCCTTTTTTATGGCAAAAAGGTATGCATTCCCCTTATTTTCGGGCAAAAAGGCAGAAATTCCCCGTATTTTGGAGGAAAATTGCAGAAATTCCCCTAATTGTGGGGCAAAAGGCAGAAATTCCCTATATGTTGGGGCAAAAAGACAGAAATTCTCCTTATTTTGGGGCAAAACTCAGAAATTCCACTTCTTTTGGGGAAAAATTCCAGAAATTTCCCTTATTTTGGGGCAAAATTGCAGAAATTTCACTTATTTTGGGGCAAAATTGCAGAAATTTCATTTATTTTGGGGCAAAATTGCAGAAATTTCACTTATTTTGGGGCAAAATTGCAGAAATTTCACTTATTTCAGAGTAAAAAGGCACAAATTTTTTTTATTCTGGGGCAAAAAGTCAGAAATTTCTAATATTTTGTGGCAAAAATGCAGAAATTCTCCTTATTTTGAGGTAAAAAGGCTGAAATTCCCCTTATTTGGGGGCAAAGAGGCAGAAATTTCCCTTATTTTGGGGCAAAATTGGAGAAATTTCACTTATTTCAGGGTAATAATTCAGAAATTCCCCTTATTTTGGGGCAAAAAAGACAGAAATTCCCTTTGTTTTGGGGGAATAAGACAGAAATTCCACTTATTTAGAGGCAAAAAGGCAGAAATTCTCGGTATTGTGGAGCAAAATTGCAGAAATTTCCCTTATTATTGGGAAAAATTGCAGAAATTTTCTTTATTTTAGGGCAAAATTGCAGAAATTTCACTTATTTCAGAGAAAAAAAGCAAAAATTTTTCTTATTTTGGGGCAAAAAGGCAGAAATTCCCATTAATTTGTGGCAAAAAGGCAGAAATTCACCTTATTTTGGTGTAAAATTGCAGAAATTTCACATATTTCAGGGCAAAAAGGCAGAAATTTTTCTTATTTTGGAGCAAAATTGCAGAAATTTCACTTATATCAGTGTAATAATTCAGAAATTCCCCTTATTTTGAGGCAAAAAATACAGAAATTCACCTTGTTTTGAGGGAAAAAGACAGAAATTCCACTTATTTAGAGGCAAAAAGGCAGAAACTTTCTTTCTTTTGGAGCAAAAATGAAGAAATTTCCCTTTTTTATGGCAAAAAGTTATGCATTCCCCTTATTTTCGGGCAAAAAGGCAAAAATTCCCTGTATTTTGGAGCATAATTGCAGAAATTCCCCTAGTTGTAGTGCAGAAAGACAGAAATTCCCTATATGTTGGTGCAAAATGACAGAAATTCTCCTTATTTTGGGGCAAAACTCAGAAATTCCACTTATTTTGGATCAAAATTCCAGAAATTTCCCTTATTTTGGAGAAAAATTGCAGAAATTTCACTTATTTTGGGGCAAAAATGCAGAAATTTCACTTATTTCAGGGAAAAAAAGGCAGAAATTTTTTTTATTTTGGGGCAAAAAGGCAGAAATTCCTAATATTTTCTGGCAAAAATGCTGAAATTCCCCTAATTTTGAGGTAAAAAGGCTGAAATTCCTGTTATTTGGGGGCAAAAAGGCAGAAATTTCCCTTATTTTCGGGCAGAATTGCAGAGATTTCACTTATTTAGAGGCCAAAAGACAGAAATTCTCCTTATTTTGGGGCAAAATTAGAAGTTCCACTTATTTTGGGGCAAAATACCAGAAATTTCCCTTATTTTGGGGCAAAATCGCAGAAATTTCACTTATTTTGGGGAAAAATTGCAGAAATTTCACTTATTTTTGGGCAAAATTGCAGAAATTTCACTTATTTCAGGGAAAAAAGGCACAAATTTTCCTTATTTTGAGGCAAAAAGTCAGAAATTCCTAATATTTTGTGGCAAAAATGCAGAAATTCCCCTTATTTTGATGTAAAAATGCTGAAATTCCCATTATTTGGGGGCAAAGAGGCAGAAATTTCCCTTATTTTGGGGCAAAATTGGAGAAAAAAATTCACTTATTTCAGGGTAATAATTCAGAAATTCCCCTTATTTTGAGGCAAAAAAGACAGAAATTCCCTTTGTTTTGGGGGAAAAAGACAGAAATTCCACTAATTTAGAGGCAAAAAGGCAGAAATTCTCGGTATTTTGGAGCAAAATTGCAGAAATTTCCCTTATTATTGGGAAAAATTGCAGAAATTTTCCTTATTTTAGGGCAAAATTGCAGAAATTTCACTTATTTCAGAGAAAAAAAGCAAAAACTTTTCTTATTTTGGGGCAAAAAAGCAGAAATTTTCATTAATTTGTGGCAAAAAGGCAGAAATTCAACTTATTTAGGGTAAAATTTCAGAAATTTCACATATTTCAGGGCAAAAAGGCAGAAATTTCCCTTATTTTGGGGCAAAATTGCAGAAATTTCACTTACTTCAGGGTAATAAGTCAGAAATTTCCCTTATTTTGAGGCAAAAAATACAGAAATTCCCTTTGTTTTGAGGGAAAAAGACAGAAATTCCACTTATTTAGAGGCAAAAAGGCAGAAATTTCCCTTCTTTTGGAGCAAAAATGAAGAAATTTCCCTTTTTTATGGCAAAAAGGTATGCATTCCCCTTATTTTCGGGCAAAAAGGCAGAAATTCCCCGTATTTTGGAGCAAAATTGCAGAAATTCCCCTAATTGTGGGGCAAAAGGCAGAAATTCCCTATATGTTGGGGCAAAAAGACATAAATTCTCCTTATTTTTGGGCAAAACTCAGAAATTCCACTTCTTTTGGGGAAAAATTCCAGAAATTTCCCTTATTTTGGGGCAAAATTGCAGAAATTTCACTTATTTTGGGGCAAAATTGCAGAAATTTCATTTATTTTGGGGCAAAATTGCAGAAATTTCACTTATTTCAGGGAAAAAAGTCAGAAATTTTCTTTATTTTGGGGCAAAAAAACAGAAATTCCTGATATTTTGTGGCAAAAATTCAGAAATTTCTCTTATTTTGAGGTAAAAAGCCTGAATTCCCCTTATTTGGGGGCAAAAAGGCAGAAATTTCCCTTATTTTGGGGCAAAATTGCAGAAATTTCACTTATTTCAGAGTAATGAGTCAGAAACTCCCCTTATTTTGGGGCAAAAAAGAGAGAAATTCCCTTGTTTTGTGGGAAAAAGACAGAAATTCCACTTATTTAGAAGCAAAAAGGCAGAAATTCCCCTTATTTTGGAGCAAAAATGAAGAAATTTCATTTTTTATGGCAAAAAGGTATGCATTCCCATTATTTTCGGGCAAAAAGGCAGAAATTCCCCGTATTTTGGAGCAAAATTGCAGAAATTCCCCTAATTTTGGGGCAAAAGGCAGAAATTCCCTTTATTTTGGGGCAAAAATCAGAAAATCTGTATATTTTGGAGCAAAATTCAAGAAATTTCCTTTATTTTGGGGCAAAATTGAAGGAATTTACCTTATTTTTGGGCAAAATTGAAGAAATTTTCCTTATTTGGGGCAAAATAGCAGAAATTTCACTTATTTTCAGGAAAAAGTGCTGATATTTCCTTTATTTTGGGGCAAAAAGAGAGAAATTCCTCTTATTTTGTGGCAAAATTGCAGAAATTTTTCTTATTATGGGGAAAAATTGCAGAAATTTTCCTTATTTAAGGGCGAAATTGCAGAAATTTCACTTATTTCAGAGAAAAAAAGCAAAAACTTTTCTTATTTTGGGGCAAAAAGCAGAAATTTTCATTAATTTGTGGCAAAAAGGCAGAAATTCAACTTATTTAGGGTAAAATTTCAGAAATTTCACATATTTAAGGGCAAAAAGGCAGAAATTTCCCTTATTTTGGGGCAAAATTGCAGAAATTTCACTTACTTCAGGGTAATAAGTCAGAAATTTCCCTTATTTTGAGGCAAAAAAGACAGAAATTCCCTTTGTTTTGAGGGAAAAAGACAGAAATTCCACTTATTTAGAGGCAAAAAGGCAGAAATTTCCCTTCTTTTGGAGCAAAAATGAAGAAATTTCCCTTTTTTATGGCAAAAAGGTATGCATTCCCCTTATTTTCAGGCAAAAAGGCAGAAATTCCCCGTATTTTGGAGCAAAATTGCAGAAATTCCCCTAATTGTGGGGCAAAAGGCAGAAATTCCCTATATGTTGGGGCAAAAAGACAGAAATTCTCCTTATTTTGGGGCAAAACTCAGAAATTCCACTTCTTTTGGGGAAAAATTCCAGAAATTTCCCTTATTTTGGGGCAAAATTGCAGAAATTTCACTTATTTTGGGGCACAATTGCAGAAATTTCACTTATTTCAGGGAAAAAAGTCAGAAATTTTCTTTATTTTGGGGCAAAAAAACAGAAATTCCTAATATTTTGTGGCAAAAATGCAGAAATTTCTCTTATTTTGAGGTAAAAAGCCTGAATTCCCCTTATTTGGGGGCAAAAAGGCAGAAATTTCCCTTATTTTGGGGCAAAATTGCAGAAATTTCACTTATTTCAGAGTAATGAGTCAGAAATTCCCCTTATTTTGGGGCAAAAAAGAGAGAAATTCCCTTGTTTTGTGGGAAAAAGATAGAAATTCCACTTATTTAGAGGCAAAAAGCAGAAATTCCCCTTATTTTGGAGCAAAAATGAAGAAATTTCATTTTTTATGGCAAAAAGGTATGCATTCCCATTATTTTCGGGCAAAAAGGCAGAAATTCCCCGTATTTTGGAGCAAAATTGCAGAAATTCCCCTAATTTTGGGGCAAAAGGCAGAAATTCCCTTTATTTTGGGGCAAAAATCAGAAAATCTGTATATTTTGGAGCAAAATTCAAGAAATTTCCTTTATTTTGGGGCAAAATTGAAGGAATTTACCTTATTTTTGGGCAAAATTGAAGAAATTTTCCTTATTTGGGGCAAAATAGCAGAAATTTCACTTATTTTCAGGAAAAAGTGCTGATATTTCCTTTATTTTGGGGCAAAAAGAGAGAAATTCCTCTTATTTTGGGGCAAAATTGCAGAAATTTTTCTTATTATGGGGAAAAATTGCAGAAATTTTCCTTATTTAAGGGCAAAATTGCAGAAATTTCACTTATTTCAGAGAAAAAAAGCAAAAACTTTTCTTATTTTGGGGCAAAAAAGCAGAAATTTTCATTAATTTGTGGCAAAAAGGTAGAAATTCAACTTATTTAGGGTAAAATTTCAGAAATTTCACATATTTCAGGGCAAAAAGGCAGAAATTTCCCTTATTTTGGGGCAAAATTGCAGAAATTTCACTTACTTCAGGGTAATAAGTCAGAAATTTCCCTTATTTTGAGGCAAAAAAGACAGAAATTCCCTTTGTTTTGAGGGAAAAAGACAGAAATTCCACTTATTTAGAGGCAAAAAGGCAGAAATTTCCCTTCTTTTGGAGCAAAAATGAAGAAATTTCCCTTTTTTATGGCAAAAAGGTATGCATTCCCCTTATTTTCAGGCAAAAAGGCAGAAATTCCCCGTATTTTGGAGCAAAATTGCAGAAATTCCCCTAATTGTGGGGCAAAAGGCAGAAATTCCCTATATGTTGGGGCAAAAAGACAGAAATTCTCCTTATTTTGGGGCAAAACTCAGAAATTCCACTTCTTTTGGGGAAAAATTCCAGAAATTTCCCTTATTTTGGGGCAAAATTGCAGAAATTTCACTTATTTTGGGGCACAATTGCAGAAATTTCACTTATTTCAGGGAAAAAAGTCAGAAATTTTCTTTATTTTGGGGCAAAAAAACAGAAATTCCTAATATTTTGTGGCAAAAATGCAGAAATTTCTCTTATTTTGAGGTAAAAAGCCTGAATTCCCCTTATTTGGGGGCAAAAAGGCAGAAATTTCCCTTATTTTGGGGCAAAATTGCAGAAATTTCACTTATTTCAGAGTAATGAGTCAAAAATTCCCCTTATTTTGGGGCAAAAAAGAGAGAAATTCCCTTGTTTTGTGGGAAAAAGATAGAAATTCCACTTATTTAGAGGCAAAAAGCAGAAATTCCCCTTATTTTGGAGCAAAAATGAAGAAATTTCATTTTTTATGGCAAAAAGGTATGCATTCCCATTATTTTCGGGCAAAAAGGCAGAAATTCCCCGTATTTTGGAGCAAAATTGCAGAAATTCCCCTAATTTTGGGGCAAAAGGCAGAAATTCCCTTTATTTTGGGGCAAAAATCAGAAAATCTGTATATTTTGGAGCAAAATTCAAGAAATTTCCTTTATTTTGGGGCAAAATTGAAGGAATTTACCTTATTTTTGGGCAAAATTGAAGAAATTTTCCTTATTTGGGGCAAAATAGCAGAAATTTCACTTATTTTCAGGAAAAAGTGCTGATATTTCCTTTATTTTGGGGCAAAAAGAGAGAAATTCCTCTTATTTTGGGGCAAAATTGCAGAAATTTTTCTTATTATGGGGAAAAATTGCAGAAATTTTCCTTATTTAAGGGCAAAATTGCAGAAATTTCACTTATTTCAGAGAAAAAAAGCAAAAACTTTTCTTATTTTGGGGCAAAAAAGCAGAAATTTTCATTAATTTGTGGCAAAAAGGTAGAAATTCAACTTATTTAGGGTAAAATTTCAGAAATTTCACATATTTCAGGGCAAAAAGGCAGAAATTTCCCTTATTTTGGGGCAAAATTGCAGAAATTTCACTTACTTCAGGGTAATAAGTCAGAAATTTCCCTTATTTTGAGGCAAAAAAGACAGAAATTCCCTTTGTTTTGAGGGAAAAAGACAGAAATTCCACTTATTTAGAGGCAAAAAGGCAGAAATTTCCCTTCTTTTGGAGCAAAAATGAAGAAATTTCCCTTTTTTATGGCAAAAAGGTATGCATTCCCCTTATTTTCAGGCAAAAAGGCAGAAATTCCCCGTATTTTGGAGCAAAATTGCAGAAATTCCCCTAATTGTGGGGCAAAAGGCAGAAATTCCCTATATGTTGGGGCAAAAAGACAGAAATTCTCCTTATTTTGGGGCAAAACTCAGAAATTCCACTTCTTTTGGGGAAAAATTCCAGAAATTTCCCTTATTTTGGGGCAAAATTGCAGAAATTTCACTTATTTTGGGGCACAATTGCAGAAATTTCACTTATTTCAGGGAAAAAAGTCAGAAATTTTCTTTATTTTGGGGCAAAAAAACAGAAATTCCTAATATTTTGTGGCAAAAATGCAGAAATTTCTCTTATTTTGATGTAAAAAGCCTGAATTCCCCTTATTTGGGGGCAAAAAGGCAGAA
The DNA here is from genome assembly GCF_963924665.1 of Micromys minutus. Taxonomy (NCBI): domain Eukaryota; kingdom Metazoa; phylum Chordata; class Mammalia; order Rodentia; family Muridae; genus Micromys; species Micromys minutus. The sequence goes on from NW_027667262.1 coordinate 2,739,049, forward strand.
ATTTCCCTTATTTTGGGGCAAAATTGCAGAAATTTCACTTATTTCAGAGTAATGAGTCAAAAATTCCCCTTATTTTGGGGCAAAAAAGAGAGAAATTCCCTTGTTTTGTGGGAAAAAGATAGAAATTCCACTTATTTAGAGGCAAAAAGCAGAAATTCCCCTTATTTTGGAGCAAAAATGAAGAAATTTCATTTTTTATGGCAAAAAGGTATGCATTCCCATTATTTTCGGGCAAAAAGGCAGAAATTCCCCGTATTTTGGAGCAAAATTGCAGAAATTCCCCTAATTTTGGGGCAAAAGGCAGAAATTCCCTTTATTTTGGGGCAAAAATCAGAAAATCTGTATATTTTGGAGCAAAATTCAAGAAATTTCCTTTATTTTGGGGCAAAATTGAAGGAATTTACCTTATTTTTGGGCAAAATTGAAGAAATTTTCCTTATTTGGGGCAAAATAGCAGAAATTTCACTTATTTTCAGGAAAAAGTGCTGATATTTCCTTTATTTTGGGGCAAAAAGAGAGAAATTCCTCTTATTTTGGGGCAAAATTGCAGAAATTTTTCTTATTATGGGGAAAAATTGCAGAAATTTTCCTTATTTAAGGGCGAAATTGCAGAAATTTCACTTATTTCAGAGAAAAAAAGCAAAAACTTTTCTTATTTTGGGGCAAAAAAGCAGAAATTTTCATTAATTTGTGGCAAAAAGGCAGAAATTCAACTTATTTAGGGTAAAATTTCAGAAATTTCACATATTTCAGGGCAAAAAGGCAGAAATTTCCCTTATTTTGGGGCAAAATTGCAGAAATTTCACTTACTTCAGGGTAATAAGTCAGAAATTTCCCTTATTTTGAGGCAAAAAAGACAGAAATTCCCTTTGTTTTGAGGGAAAAAGACAGAAATTCCACTTATTTAGAGGCAAAAAGGCAGAAATTTCCCTTCTTTTGGAGCAAAAATGAAGAAATTTCCCTTTTTTATGGCAAAAAGGTATGCATTCCCCTTATTTTCAGGCAAAAAGGCAGAAATTCCCCGTATTTTGGAGCAAAATTGCAGAAATTCCCCTAATTGTGGGGCAAAAGGCAGAAATTCCCTATATGTTGGGGCAAAAAGACAGAAATTCTCCTTATTTTGGGGCAAAACTCAGAAATTCCACTTCTTTTGGGGAAAAATTCCAGAAATTTCCCTTATTTTGGGGCAAAATTGCAGAAATTTCACTTATTTTGGGGCACAATTGCAGAAATTTCACTTATTTCAGGGAAAAAAGTCAGAAATTTTCTTTATTTTGGGGCAAAAAAACAGAAATTCCTAATATTTTGTGGCAAAAATGCAGAAATTTCTCTTATTTTGATGTAAAAAGCCTGAATTCCCCTTATTTGGGGGCAAAAAGGCAGAAATTTCCCTTATTTTGGGGCAAAATTGCAGAAATTTCACTTATTTCAGAGTAATGAGTCAAAAATTCCCCTTATTTTGGGGCAAAAAAGAGAGAAATTCCCTTGTTTTGTGGGAAAAAGATAGAAATTCCACTTATTTAGAGGCAAAAAGCAGAAATTCCCCTTATTTTGGAGCAAAAATGAAGAAATTTCATTTTTTATGGCAAAAAGGTATGCATTCCCATTATTTTCGGGCAAAAAGGCAGAAATTCCCCGTATTTTGGAGCAAAATTGCAGAAATTCCCCTAATTTTGGGGCAAAAGGCAGAAATTCCCTTTATTTTGGGGCAAAAATCAGAAAATCTGTATATTTTGGAGCAAAATTCAAGAAATTTCCTTTATTTTGGGGCAAAATTGAAGGAATTTACCTTATTTTTGGGCAAAATTGAAGAAATTTTCCTTATTTGGGGCAAAATAGCAGAAATTTCACTTATTTTCAGGAAAAAGTGCTGATATTTCCTTTATTTTGGGGCAAAAAGAGAGAAATTCCTCTTATTTTGGGGCAAAATTGCAGAAATTTTTCTTATTATGGGGAAAAATTGCAGAAATTTTCCTTATTTAAGGGCGAAATTGCAGAAATTTCACTTATTTCAGAGAAAAAAAGCAAAAACTTTTCTTATTTTGGGGCAAAAAAGCAGAAATTTTCATTAATTTGTGGCAAAAAGGCAGAAATTCAACTTATTTAGGGTAAAATTTCAGAAATTTCACATATTTCAGGGCAAAAAGGCAGAAATTTCCCTTATTTTGGGGCAAAATTGCAGAAATTTCACTTACTTCAGGGTAATAAGTCAGAAATTTCCCTTATTTTGAGGCAAAAAAGACAGAAATTCCCTTTGTTTTGAGGGAAAAAGACAGAAATTCCACTTATTTAGAGGCAAAAAGGCAGAAATTTCCCTTCTTTTGGAGCAAAAATGAAGAAATTTCCCTTTTTTATGGCAAAAAGGTATGCATTCCCCTTATTTTCGGGCAAAAAGGCAGAAATTCCCCGTATTTTGGAGCAAAATTGCAGAAATTCCCCTAATTGTGGGGCAAAAGGCAGAAATTCCCTATATGTTGGGGCAAAAAGATATAAATTCACCTTATTTTTGGACAAAACTCAGAAATTCCACTTCTTTTGGGGAAAAATTCCAGAAATTTCCCTTATTTTGGGGCAAAATTGCAGAAATTTTACTTATTTTGGGGCAAAATTGCAGAAATTTCATTTATTTTGGGGCATAATTGCAGAAATTTCACTTATTTTGGGGCAAAATTGCAGAAATTTCACTTATTTCAGAGTAAAAAGGCACAAATTTTTTTTATTCTGGGGCAAAAAGTCAGAAATTCCTAATATTTTGTGGCAAAAATGCAGAAATTCTCCTTATTTTGAGGTAAAAAGGCTGAAATTCCCCTTATTTGGGGGCAAAGAGGCAGAAATTTCCCTTATTTTGGGGCAAAATTGGAGAAATTTCACTTATTTCAGGGTAATAATTCAGAAATTCCCCTTATTTTGGGGCAAAAAAGACAGAAATTCCCTTTGTTTTGGGGGAATAAGACAGAAATTCCACTTATTTAGAGGCAAAAAGGCAGAAATTCTCGGTATTGTGGAGCAAAATTGCAGAAATTTCCCTTATTATTGGGAAAAATTGCAGAAATTTTCTTTATTTTAGGGCAAAATTGCAGAAATTTCACTTATTTCAGAGAAAAAAAGCAAAAATTTTTCTTATTTTGGGGCAAAAATGCAGAAATTCCCATTAATTTGTGGCAAAAAGGCAGAAATTCACCTTATTTTGGGGTAAAATTGCAGAAATTTCACATATTTCAGGGCAAAAAGGCAGAAATTTTTCTTATTTTGGAGCAAAATTGCAGAAATTTCACTTATATCAGTGTAATAATTCAGAAATTCCCCTTATTTTGAGGCAAAAAAGACAGAAATTCACCTTGTTTTGAGGGAAAAAGACAGAAGTTCCACTTATTTAGAGGCAAAAAGGCAGAAACTTTCTTTCTTTTGGAGCAAAAATGAAGAAATTTCCCTTTTTTATGGCAAAAAGTTATGCATTCCCCTTATTTTCGGGCAAAAAGGCAAAAATTCCCTGTATTTTGGAGCATAATTGCAGAAATTCCCCTAGTTGTAGTGCAGAAAGACAGAAATTCCCTATATGTTGGTGCAAAATGACAGAAATTCTCCTTATTTTGGGGCAAAACTCAGAAATTCCACTTATTTTGGATCAAAATTCCAGAAATTTCCCTTATTTTGGAGAAAAATTGCAGAAATTTCACTTATTTTGTGGCAAAAATGCAGAAATTTCACTTATTTCAGGGAAAAAAAGGCAGAAATTTTTTTTATTATGGGGCAAAAGGCAGAAATTCCTAATATTTTCTGGCAAAAATGCTGAAATTCCCCTTAATTTGAGGTAAAAAGGCTGAAATTCCTGTTATTTGGGGGCAAAAAGGCAGAAATTTCCCTTATTTTCGGGCAGAATTGCAGAAATTTCACTTATTTAGAGGCCAAAAGACAGAAATTCTCTTTATTTTGGGGCAAAATTAGAAATTCCACTTATTTTGGGGCAAAATTCCAGAAATTTCCCTTATTTTGGGGCAAAATCGCAGAAATTTCACTTATTTTGGGGAAAAATTGCAGAAATTTCACTTATTTTTGGGCAAAATTGCAGAAATTTCACTTATTTCAGGGAAAAAAGGCACAAATTTTCCTTATTTTGAGGCAAAAAGTCAGAAATTCCTAATATTTTGTGGCAAAAATGCAGAAATTCCCCTTATTTTGATGTAAAAATGCTGAAATTCCCATTATTTGGGGGCAAAGAGGCAGAAATTTCCCTTATTTTGGGGCAAAATTGGAGAAAAAAATTCACTTATTTCAGGGTAATAATTCAGAAATTCCCCTTATTTTGAGGCAAAAAAGACAGAAATTTCCTTTGTTTTGGGGGAAAAAGACAGAAATTCCACTAATTTAGAGGCAAAAAGGCAGAAATTCTCGGTATTTTGGAGCAAAATTGCAGAAATTTCCCTTATTATTGGGAAAAATTGCAGAAATTTTCCTTATTTTAGGGCAAAATTGCAGAAATTTCACTTATTTCAGAGAAAAAAAGCAAAAACTTTTCTTATTTTTGGGCAAAAAGGCAGAAATTTTCATTAATTTGTGGCAAAAAGGAAGAAATTCAACTTATTTAGGGTAAAATTTCAGAAATTTCACATATTTCAGGGCAAAAAGGCAGAAATTTCCCTTATTTTGGGGCAAAATTGCAGAAATTTCACTTACTTCAGGGTAATAAGTCAGAAATTTCCCTTATTTCGAGGCAAAAAAGACAGAAATTCCCTTTGTTTTGAGGGAAAAAGACAGAAATTCCACTTATTTAGAGGCAAAAAGGCAGAAATTTCCCTTCTTTTGGAGCAAAAATGAAGAAATTTCCCTTTTTTATGGCAAAAAGGTATGCATTCCCCTTATTTTTGGGCAAAAAGGCAGAAATTCCCCGTATTTTGGAGCAAAATTGCAGAAATTCCCCTAATTGTGGGGCAAAAGGCAGAAATTCCCTATATGTTGGGGCAAAAAGACAGAAATTCTCCTTATTTTGGGGCAAAACTCAGAAATTCCACTTCTTTTGGGGAAAAATTCCAGAAATTTCCCTTATTTTGGGGCAAAATTGCAGAAATCTCACTTATTTTGGGGCAAAATTGCAGAAATTTCATTTATTTTGGGGCAAAATTGCAGAAATTTCACTTATTTTGGGGCAAAATTGCAGAAATTTCACTTATTTCAGAGTAAAAAGGCACAAATTTTCCTTATTCTGGGTCAAAAAGTCAGAAATTCCTAATATTTTGTGGCAAAAATGCAGAAATTCTCCTTATTTTGAGGTAAAAAGGCTGAAATTCCCCTTATTTGGGGGCAAAGAGGCAGAAATTTTCCTTATTTTGGGGCAAAATTGGAGAAATTTCACTTATTTCAGGGTAATAATTCAGAAATTCCCCTTATTTTGGGGCAAAAAAGACAGAAATTCCCTTTGTTTTGGGGGAATAAGACAGAAATTCCACTTATTTAGAGGCAAAAAGGCAGAAATTCTCGGTATTGTGGAGCAAAATTGCAGAAATTTCCCTTATTATTGGGAAAAATTGCAGAAATTTTCTTTATTTTAGGGCAAAATTGCAGAAATTTCACTTATTTCAGAGAAAAAAAGCAAAAATTTTTCTTATTTTGGGGCAAAAAGGCAAAAATTCCCATTAATTTGTGGCAAAAAGGCAGAAATTCACCTTATTTTGGGGTAAAATTGCAGAAATTTCACATATTTCAGGGCAAAAAGGCAGAAATTTTTCTTATTTTGGAGCAAAATTGCAGAAATTTCACTTATATCAGTGTAATAATTCAGAAATTCCCCTTATTTTGAGGCAAAAAAGACAGAAATTCACCTTGTTTTGAGGGAAAAAGACAGAAATTCCACTTATTTAGAGGCATAAAGGCAGAAACTTTCTTTCTTTTGGAGCAAAAATGAAGAAATTTCCCTTTTTTATGGCAAAAAGTTATGCATTCCCCCTATTTTCGGGCAAAAAGGCAAAAATTCCCTGTATTTTGGAGCATAATTGCAGAAATTCCCCTAGTTGTAGTGCAGAAAGACAGAAATTCCCTATATGTTGGTGCAAAATGACAGAAATTCTCCTTATTTTGGGGCAAAACTCAGAAATTCTACTTATTTTGGATCAAAATTCCAGAAATTTCCCTTATTTTGGAGAAAAATTGCAGAAATTTCACTTATTTTGGGGCAAAAATGCAGAAATTTCACTTATTTCAGGGAAAAAAGTCAGAAATTTTCTTTATTTTGGGGCAAAAAAACAGAAATTCCTAATATTTTGTGGCAAAAATGCAGAAATTTCTCTTATTTTGAGGTAAAAAGCCTGAATTCCCCTTATTTGGGGGCAAAAAGGCAGAAATTTCCCTTATTTTGGGGCAAAATTGCAGAAATTTCACTTATTTCAGAGTAATGAGTCAGAAATTCCCCTTATTTTGGGGCAAAAAAGAGAGAAATTCCCTTGTTTTGTGGGAAAAAGACAAATTCCACTTATTTAGAGGCAAAAAGCAGAAATTCCCCTTATTTTGGAGCAAAAATGAAGAAATTTCATTTTTTATGGCAAAAAGGTATGCATTCCCATTATTTTCGGGCAAAAAGGCAGAAATTCCCCGTATTTTGGAGCAAAATTGCAGAAATTCCCCTAATTTTGGGGCAAAAGGCAGAAATTCCCTTTATTTTGGGGCAAAAATCAGAAAATCTGTATATTTTGGAGCAAAATTCAAGAAATTTCCTTTATTTTGGGGCAAAATTGAAGGAATTTACCTTATTTTTGGGCAAAATTGAAGAAATTTTCCTTATTTGGGGCAAAATAGCAGAAATTTCACTTATTTTCAGGAAAAAGTGCTGATATTTCCTTTATTTTGGGGCAAAAAGAGAGAAATTCCTCTTATTTTGGGGCAAAATTGCAGAAATTTTTTTTATTATGGGGAAAAATTGCAGAAATTTTCCTTATTTAAGGGCGAAATTGCAGAAATTTCACTTATTTAAGAGAAAAAAAGCAAAAACTTTTCTTATTTTGGGGCAAAAAAGCAGAAATTTTCATTAATTTGTGGCAAAAAGGTAGAAATTCAACTTATTTAGGGTAAAATTTCAGAAATTTCACATATTTCAGGGCAAAAAGGCAGAAATTTCCCTTATTTTGGGGCAAAATTGCAGAAATTTCACTTACTTCAGGGTAATAAGTCAGAAATTTCCCTTATTTTGAGGCAAAAAAGACAGAAATTCCCTTTGTTTTGAGGGAAAAAGACAGAAATTCCACTTATTTAGAGGCAAAAAGGCAGAAATTTCCCTTCTTTTGGAGCAAAAATGAAGAAATTTCCCTTTTTTATGGCAAAAAGGTATGCATTCCCCTTATTTTCGGGCAAAAAGGCAGAAATTCCCCGTATTTTGGAGCAAAATTGCAGAAATTCCCCTAATTGTGGGGCAAAAGGCAGAAATTCCCTATATGTTGGGGCAAAAAAACATAAATTCTCCTTATTTTTGGGCAAAACTCAGAAATTCCACTTCTTTTGGGGAAAAATTCCAGAAATTTTCCTTATTTTGGGGCAAAATTGCAGAAATTTCACTTATTTTGGGGCAAAATTGCAGAAATTTCACTTATTTGAGGGAAAAAAAGCACAAATTTTTCTTATTTTGAAGAAAAAGTCAGAAATTACTAATATTTTGTGGCAAAAATGCAGCAATTCCCCTTATTTTGAGGTAAAAAGGCTGAAATTCCCCTTATTTGGTGGCAAAGAGGCAGAAATTTCCCTTATTTTGGGGCAAAATTGGAGAAATTTTACTTATTTCACGGTAATAATTCAGAAATTCCTCTTATTTTGGGGCAAATAAGACAGAAATTCCCTTTGTTTTGGGGGAAAGAGACAGAAATTCCACTTATTTAGAGGCAAAAAGGCAGAAATTCCCCTTATTTTGGAGCAAAAATGAAGAAATTTCCCTTTTTATGGCAAAAAGGTATGCATTCCCCTTACTTTCGGGATAAAAAGCAGAAATTCCCCGTATTTTGAAGCAAAATTGCAGAAATTCTCATAATTTTCGGGCAAAAAGGCTGAAATTCTCCTTATTTTGGGGGCAAAAAGACAGAAGATCTCCTTTTTTCAGGAGCAAACTCTCAGAAATTCCCCTTATTTTTGGGCAAAATTGCAGAAATTTCCTTTACATAGGGGCAAAATTGCAGAAATTTCCCTTATTTTGGGGCAAAATGGCAGAAATTTCACTTAGTTCAGGGTAAAAATCAGAAATTCCCCTTATTTTGGGGCAAAAAAGACAGAAATTCTCTTTGTTTTGGGAGAAAAAGACAGCAATTCCACTTATTTAGAGGCAAAAAGGCAGAAATTCCCTTTATTTTGGAGCAAAAATGAAGAAATTTCCCCTTTTATGGCAAAATGGTATGCATTCCCATTATTTTCAGGCAAAAAGGCAGAAATTCCCCGTATTTTGGAGCAATATTGCAGAAATTCCCCTAATTTTGGGGCAAAAGGCAGAAATTTTCTTTATTTTGGGGCAAAAATCAGAAATTCCTCTTATTTTGGGGCAAAATTCCAAAAATTTCCTTTATTTAGTGCAAAATTGCAGGAATTTACCTTATTTTGGGGCAAAATTGCAGAAATTTCTCTTATTTGGGGCAAAATTTCAGAAATTTCACTTATTTTCAGGTAAAAAGGCTGAAATTTCCTTTGTTTTGGGGCAAAAAGGAAGAAATTCCCTTTATTTTGGGGCAAAATTGCAGAAATCTCCCTTATTTGGAAAAAAATTGCAAAAAATTCCCTTATTTTAGGGGAAAATTGCATAAATTTCACTTATTTCAGAGAAAAAAAGCAAAATTTTTTTTTATTTTGGGGCAAAAAGGCAGAAATTCCCATTATTTTGGGGCAAAAAAGCAGAAATTCACCTTATTTAGGGGTAAAATTGCAAAAATTTCACATATTTCAGGGCAAAAAGGCAGAAATTCCCCGTATTTTGGAGCAAAATTGCAGAAATTCCCCTAGATGCGGGGCAAAAAGACATAAATTCTATATATGTTGGGACAAAAAGACAGAAATTCTCCTTATTTTGGGGCAAAACTCAGAAATTCCACTTCTTTTGGGGAAAAATTCCAGAAATTTCCCTTATTTTGGGGCAAAATTGCAGAAATCTCACTTATTTTGGGGCAAAATTGCAGAAATTTCATTTATTTTGGGGCAAAATTGCAGAAATTTCACTTATTTTGGGGCAAAATTGCAGAAATTTCACTTATTTCAGAGTAAAAAGGCACAAATTTTTTTTATTCTGGGGCAAAAAGTCAGAAATTCCTAATATTTTGTGGCAAAAATGCAGAAATTCTCCTTATTTTGAGGTAAAAAGGCTGAAATTCCCCTTATTTGGGGGCAAAGAGGCAGAAATTTCCCTTATTTTGGGGCAAAATTGGAGAAATTTCACTTATTTCAGGGTAATAATTCAGAAATTCCCCTTATTTTGGGGCAAAAAAGACAGAAATTCCCTTTGTTTTTGGGGGAATAAGACAGAAATTCCACTTATTTAGAGGCAAAAAGGCAGAAATTCTCGGTATTGTGGAGCAAAATTGCAGAAATTTCCCTTATTATTGGGAAAAATTGCAGAAATTTTCTTTATTTTAGGGCAAAATTGCAGAAATTTCACTTATTTCAGAGAAAAAAAGCAAAAATTTTTCTTATTTTGGGGCAAAAAGGCAGAAATTCCCATTAATTTGTGGCAAAAAGGCAGAAATTCACCTTATTTTGGGGTAAAATTGCAGAAATTTCACATATTTCAGGGCAAAAAGGCAGAAATTTTTCTTATTTTGGAGCAAAATTGCAGAAATTTCACTTATATCAGTGTAATAATTCAGAAATTCCCCTTATTTTGAGGCAAAAAAGACAGAAATTCACCTTGTTTTGAGGGAAAAAGACAGAAATTCCACTTATTTAGAGGCAAAAAGGCAAAAACTTTCTTTCTTTTGGAGCAAAAATGAAGAAATTTCCCTTTTTTATGGCAAAAAGTTATGCATTCCCCCTATTTTCGGGCAAAAAGGCAAAAATTCCCTGTATTTTGGAGCATAATTGCAGAAATTCCCCTAGTTGTAGTGCAGAAAGACAGAAATTCCCTATATGTTGGTGCAAAATGACAGAAATTCTCCTTATTTTGGGGCAAAACTCAGAAATTCTACTTATTTTGGATCAAAATTCCAGAAATTTCCCTTATTTTGGAGAAAAATTGCAGAAATTTCACTTATTTTGGGGCAAAAATGCAGAAATTTCACTTATTTCAGGGAAAAAAGTCAGAAATTTTCTTTATTTTGGGGCAAAAAAACAGAAATTCCTAATATTTTGTGGCAAAAATGCAGAAATTTCTCTTATTTTGAGGTAAAAAGCCTGAATTCCCCTTATTTGGGGGCAAAAAGGCAGAAATTTCCCTTATTTTGGGGCAAAATTGCAGAAATTTCACTTATTTCAGAGTAATGAGTCAGAAATTCCCCTTATTTTGGGGCAAAAAAGAGAGAAATTCCCTTGTTTTGTGGGAAAAAGACAAATTCCACTTATTTAGAGGCAAAAGGCAGAAATTCCCCTTATTTTGGAGCAAAAATGAAGAAATTTCATTTTTTATGGCAAAAAGGTATGCATTCCCATTATTTTCGGGCAAAAAGGCAGAAATTCCCCGTATTTTGGAGCAAAATTGCAGAAATTCCCCTAATTTTGGGGCAAAAGGCAGAAATTCCCTTTATTTTGGGGCAAAAATCAGAAAATCTGTATATTTTGGAGCAAAATTCAAGAAATTTCCTTTATTTTGGGGCAAAATTGAAGGAATTTACCTTATTTTTGGGCAAAATTGAAGAAATTTTCCTTATTTGGGGCAAAATAGCAGAAATTTCACTTATTTTCAGGAAAAAGTGCTGATATTTCCTTTATTTTGGGGCAAAAAGAGAGAAATTCCTCTTATTTTAGGGCAAAATTGCAGAAATTTTTTTTATTATGGGGAAAAATTGCAGAAATTTTCCTTATTTAAGGGCGAAATTGCAGAAATTTCACTTATTTAAGAGAAAAAAAGCAAAAACTTTTCTTATTTTGGGGCAAAAAAGCAGAAATTTTCATTAATTTGTGGCAAAAAGGTAGAAATTCAACTTATTTAGGGTAAAATTTCAGAAATTTCACATATTTCAGGGCAAAAAGGCAGAAATTTCCCTTATTTTGGGGCAAAATTGCAGAAATTTCACTTACTTCAGGGTAATAAGTCAGAAATTTCCCTTATTTTGAGGCAAAAAAGACAGAAATTCCCTTTGTTTTGAGGGAAAAAGACAGAAATTCCACTTATTTAGAGGCAAAAAGGCAGAAATTTCCCTTCTTTTGGAGCAAAAATGAAGAAATTTCCCTTTTTTATGGCAAAAAGGTATGCATTCCCCTTATTTTCGGGCAAAAAGGCAGAAATTCCCCGTATTTTGGAGCAAAATTGCAGAAATTCCCCTAATTGTGGGGCAAAAGGCAGAAATTCCCTATATGTTGGGGCAAAAAAACATAAATTCTCCTTATTTTTGGGCAAAACTCAGAAATTCCACTTCTTTTGGGGAAAAATTCCAGAAATTTTCCTTATTTTGGGGCAAAATTGCAGAAATTTCACTTATTTTGGGGCAAAATTGCAGAAATTTCACTTATTTGAGGGAAAAAAAGCACAAATTTTTCTTATTTTGAGGAAAAAGTCAGAAATTACTAATATTTTGTGGCAAAAATGCAGCAATTCCCCTTATTTTGAGGTAAAAAGGCTGAAATTCCCCTTATTTGGTGGCAAAGAGGCAGAAATTTCCCTTATTTTGGGGCAAAATTGGAGAAATTTTACTTATTTCACGGTAATAATTCAGAAATTCCTCTTATTTTGGGGCAAATAAGACAAAATTCCCTTTGTTTTGGGGGAAAGAGACAGAAATTCCACTTATTTAGAGGCAAAAAGGCAGAAATTCCCCTTATTTTGGAGCAAAAATGAAGAAATTTCCCTTTTTATGGCAAAAAGGTATGCATTCCCCTTACTTTCGGGATAAAAAGCAGAAATTCCCCGTATTTTGAAGCAAAATTGCAGAAATTCTCATAATTTTCGGGCAAAAAGGCTGAAATTCTCCTTATTTTGGGGGCAAAAAGACAGAAGATCTCCTTTTTTCAGGAGCAAACTCTCAGAAATTCCCCTTATTTTTGGGCAAAATTGCAGAAATTTCCTTTACATAGGGGCAAAATTGCAGAAATTTCCCTTATTTTGGGGCAAAATGGCAGAAATTTCACTTAGTTCAGGGTAAAAATCAGAAATTCCCCTTATTTTGGGGCAAAAAAGACAGAAATTCTCTTTGTTTTGGGAGAAAAAGACAGCAATTCCACTTATTTAGAGGCAAAAAGGCAGAAATTCCCTTTATTTTGGAGCAAAAATGAAGAAATTTCCCCTTTTATGGCAAAATGGTATGCATTCCCATTATTTTCAGGCAAAAAGGCAGAAATTCCCCGTATTTTGGAGCAATATTGCAGAAATTCCCCTAATTTTGGGGCAAAAGGCAGAAATTTTCTTTATTTTGGGGCAAAAATCAGAAATTCCTCTTATTTTGGGGCAAAATTCCAAAAATTTCCTTTATTTAGTGCAAAATTGCAGGAATTTACCTTATTTTGGGGCAAAATTGCAGAAATTTCTCTTATTTGGGGCAAAATTTCAGAAATTTCACTTATTTTCAGGTAAAAAGGCTGAAATTTCCTTTGTTTTGGGGCAAAAAGGAAGAAATTCCCTTTATTTTGGGGCAAAATTGCAGAAATCTCCCTTATTTGGAAAAAAATTGCAAAAAATTCCCTTATTTTAGGGGAAAATTGCATAAATTTCACTTATTTCAGAGAAAAAAAGCAAAATTTTTTTTTATTTTGGGGCAAAAAGGCAGAAATTCCCATTATTTTGGGGCAAAAAAGCAGAAATTCACCTTATTTAGGGGTAAAATTGCAAAAATTTCACATATTTCAGGGCAAAAAGGCAGAAATTCCCTGTATTTTGGAGCAAAATTGCAGAAATTCCCCTAGATGCGGGGCAAAAAGACATAAATTCTATATATGTTGGGACAAAAATACAGAAATTCTCCTAATTTTGGGGCAAAACTTAGAAATTCCACTTATTTTGGTGCAAAATTCCAGAAATTTTCCTTATTTTAAGGGAAAATTGCAGAAATTTCACTTATTTTGGAACAAAATTGCAGAAATTTCACTTATTTCAGAAAATAAAGGCAGAAATTTTCCTTATTTTGGGGCAAAAAGTCAGAAATTCCTAATATTTTGTGGCAAAAATGCAGAAATTCCCCTTATTTTGAGGTATAAAGTCTGAAATTCCCCTTATTTCAGGGCAAAAAGGCAGAAATTTCCATTATTTTGGGGCAAAATTGCAGAAATTTCACTTATTTTAGGGTAATAAGTCAGAAATTCCCCTTATTTTGGGGCAAAAAAGACAGAAATTCCCTTTGTTTTAGGGGAATAAGACAGAAATTCCACTTATTGAGAAGCAAAAAGGCAGACATTATCCTTATTTTGGAGCAAAAATGAAGAAATTTCCCTCTTTTATGGCAAAAAGTTATGCGTTCCCTTTTTTTTCGGGCAAAAAGGCAGAAATTCCCCATATTTTGGAGCAAAATTGCAGAAATTCTCCTAATTGTGGTGCAAAAAGGCAGAAATTTCCTATATGTTGGGGCAAAAAGACAGAAATTCTTCTTATTTTTGGGCAAAACTCAGAAATTCCACTTATTTTGGGGCAAAATTGCAGAAATTTCACTTATTTCAGGGAAAAAAGGCAGAAATTTTTTTTTTATTTTGGGGCAAAAAGGCAGAAATTCCTAATTTTTTGTGGCAAAAATGCAGAAATTCCCCTTATTTTGAGGTAAAAAGCTGAAAATCCCCTTATTTGTTGGCAGAAAGGCAAAAATTTCCATTATTTTGAGGCAAAATTGCAGCAATTTCACTTATTTCAGGGTAATAAGTCAGAAATTTTTCTTATTTTGGAACAAAAAGGACAGAAAATCCTTTTGTTTTGGGGGGAAAAGACAGAAATTCCTCTTAGATAAAGGCCAAAACAGAATTTCCCCTTATTTTGAAGCAAAAATGAAGAAATTTCCCTTTTTTAAGGCAAAAAAGTTTGCATTTTCTTATTTTCGGGCCAAAAGGCAGAAATTCCCCGTATTTTGGAGCAAAATTGCAAAAATTCCTCTAATTGTGGGGCAAAAATGTAGAAATTCCCTATATGTTGGGGCAAAAAGACAGAAATTCTCCTTATTTTGGAGCAAAACTCAGAAATCCCACTTATTTTGGGGCAAAATTCCAGAAATTTCCATTATTCTGGGGCAAAAATGCAGAAATTTCACTTATTTTGGGCAAAATTGCAGAAATTTCCCTTATTTCATGGAAAAAAAATTTTTGTTATTTTGGGGCAAAAAGGCAGAAATTACTCTTATTTTGAGGTAAAAAGGCTGAAATTCCCCTTATTTGGGGGCAAAAAGGCAAAAATTTCCCTTATTTTGGGGCAAAATTGCAGAAATTTCACTTATTTTAGGGTAATAAGTCAGAAATTTTCTTAATTTTGGGGCAAAAAAGACAGAAAATCCCTTTGTTTTGGGGGAAAAGACAGAAATTCCACTTATTTAGAGGCAAAAAAGCAGAAATTCCCTTTATTTTGGAGCAAAAATGAAGAAATTTCCCTTTTTTAAGGCAAAAAGTTATGCATTGTTCTTATTTTTGGGCAAAAAGGAAGAAATTCCTCGTATTTTGGAGCAAAATTGCAGAAATTCCTCTAATTGGGGGGCAAAAATGCAGAAATTCCTTAAATGTTGCAGCAAATTAACAGAAATTCTCCTTATTTTGGGGCAAAACTCAGAAATTCCACTTATTTTTGGGGCAAAATATCAGAAATTTCCCTTATTCTGAGGCAAAATTGCAGAAATATCACTTATTTTGTCGCAAAATTGCAGACATTTTACTTATTTCAGGGAAAAAAGTTAGAAATTTTCCTTATTTTTGGTCAAAAAGGCAGGAATTCCTTTTATTTTGAGGTAAAAAGGCTGAAATTCCCCTTATTTAAGGGAAAAGAGGCAGAAATTTCCCTGATTTTGGGGCAAAATTGCAGAAATTTCACTTATTTCAGGGTAATAAGTCAGAAATTCCCCTTATTTTGGGGCAAAAAAGACAGAAATTCCCTTTGTTTTGGAAAAAAAAGAGAGAAATTCCACTTACTTAGAGGCAAAAAGGCAGAAATTTCCCTTATTTTGGAGCAAAAATGAAGAAATTTACCTTTTTATGGCAAAAAGGTATGCATTCTTCTTATTATCGGGCCAAAAAGCAGAAATTCTTCGTATTTTGAAGGAAAATTGCAGAAATTCTCATAATTTTTGGGCAAAAAGGCAAAAATTCTCTTTACTTTGGGGCAAAAAGGCAGAAAATCTCACTTTTTCGGGAGAAAACCGTCAGAAATTTCCCTTATTTTGGGGCAAAATTGCAGAAATTTCCTTTACATTGGAGCAAAATTGCAGAAATTTCCCTTATTTTGGGGCAAAATTGGAGAAAAAAATTCACTTATTTCAGGGTAATAATTCAGAAATTCCCCTTATTTTGAGGCAAAAAAGACAGAAATTTCCTTTGTTTTGGGGGAAAAAGACAGAAATTCCACTAATTTAGAGGCAAAAAGGCAGAAATTCTCGGTATTTTGGAGCAAAATTGCAGAAATTTCCCTTATTATTGGGAAAAATTGCAGAAATTTTCCTTATTTTAGGGCAAAATTGCAGAAATTTCACTTATTTCAGAGAAAAAAAGCAAAAACTTTTCTTATTTTTGGGCAAAAAGGCAGAAATTTTCATTAATTTGTGTCAAAAAGGCAGAAATTCAACTTATTTAGGGTAAAATTTCAGAAATTTCACATATTTCAGGGCAAAAAGGCAGAAATTTCCCTTATTTTGGGGCAAAATTGCAGAAATTTCACTTACTTCAGGGTAATAAGTCAGAAATTTCCCTTATTTTGAGGCAAAAAATCCAGAAATTCCCTTTGTTTTGAGGGAAAAAGACAGAAATTCCACTTATTTAGAGGCAAAAAGGCAGAAATTTCCCTTCTTTTGGAGCAAAAATGAAGAAATTTCCCTTTTTTATGGCAAAAAGGTATGCATTCCCCTTATTTTCGGGCAAAAAGGCAGAAATTCCCCGTATTTTGGAGCAAAATTGCAGAAATTCCCCTAATTGTGGGGCAAAAGGCAGAAATTCCCTATATGTTGGGGCAAAAAGACAGAAATTCTCCTTATTTTGGGGCAAAACTCAGAAATTCCACTTCTTTTGGGGAAAAATTCCAGAAATTTCCCTTATTTTGGGGCAAAATTGCAGAAATCTCACTTATTTTGGGGCAAAATTGCAGAAATTTCATTTATTTTGGGGCAAAATTGCAGAAATTTCACTTATTTTTGGGGCAAAATTGCAGAAATTTCACTTATTTCAGAGTAAAAAGGCACAAATTTTCCTTATTCTGGGTCAAAAAGTCAGAAATTCCTAATATTTTGTGGCAAAAATGCAGAAATTCTCCTTATTTTGAGGTAAAAAGGCTGAAATTCCCCTTATTTGGGGGCAAAGAGGCAGAAATTTTCCTTATTTTGGGGCAAAATTGGAGAAATTTCACTTATTTCAGGGTAATAATTCAGAAATTCCCCTTATTTTGGGGCAAAAAAGACAGAAATTCCCTTTGTTTTGGGGGAATAAGACAGAAATTCCACTTATTTAGAGGCAAAAAGGCAGAAATTCTCGGTATTGTGGAGCAAAATTGCAGAAATTTCCCTTATTATTGGGAAAAATTGCAGAAATTTTCTTTATTTTAGGGCAAAATTGCAGAAATTTCACTTATTTCAGAGAAAAAAAGCAAAAATTTTTCTTATTTTGGGGCAAAAAGGCAGAAATTCCCATTAATTTGTGGCAAAAAGGCAGAAATTCACCTTATTTTGGGGTAAAATTGCAGAAATTTCACATATTTCAGGGCAAAAAGGCAGAAATTTTTCTTATTTTGGAGCAAAATTGCAGAAATTTCACTTATATCAGTGTAATAATTCAGAAATTCCCCTTATTTTGAGGCAAAAAACACAGAAATTCACCTTGTTTTGAGGGAAAAAGACAGAAATTCCACTTATTTAGAGGCAAAAAGGCAGAAACTTTCTTTCTTTTGGAGCAAAAATGAAGAAATTTCCCTTTTTTATGGCAAAAAGTTATGCATTCCCCCTATTTTCGGGCAAAAAGGCAAAAATTCCCTGTATTTTGGAGCATAATTGCAGAAATTCCCCTAGTTGTAGTGCAGAAAGACAGAAATTCCCTATATGTTGGTGCAAAATGACAGAAATTCTCCTTATTTTGGGGCAAAACTCAGAAATTCTACTTATTTTGGATCAAAATTCCAGAAATTTCCCTTATTTTGGAGAAAAATTGCAGAAATTTCACTTATTTTGGGGCAAAAATGCAGAAATTTCACTTATTTCAGGGAAAAAAGTCAGAAATTTTCTTTATTTTGGGGCAAAAAAACAGAAATTCCTAATATTTTGTGGCAAAAATGCAGAAATTTCTCTTATTTTGAGGTAAAAAGCCTGAATTCCCCTTATTTGGGGGCAAAAAGGCAGAAATTTCCCTTATTTTGGGGCAAAATTGCAGAAATTTCACTTATTTCAGAGTAATGAGTCAGAAATTCCCCTTATTTTGGGGCAAAAAAGAGAGAAATTCCCTTGTTTTGTGGGAAAAAGACAAATTCCACTTATTTAGAGGCAAAAAGCAGAAATTCCCCTTATTTTGGAGCAAAAATGAAGAAATTTCATTTTTTATGGCAAAAAGGTATGCATTCCCATTATTTTCGGGCAAAAAGGCAGAAATTCCCCGTATTTTGGAGCAAAATTGCAGAAATTCCCCTAATTTTGGGGCAAAAGGCAGAAATTCCCTTTATTTTGGGGCAAAAATCAGAAAATCTGTATATTTTGGAGCAAAATTCAAGAAATTTCCTTTATTTTGGGGCAAAATTGAAGGAATTTACCTTATTTTTGGGCAAAATTGAAGAAATTTTCCTTATTTGGGGCAAAATAGCAGAAATTTCACTTATTTTCAGGAAAAAGTGCTGATATTTCCTTTATTTTGGGGCAAAAAGAGAGAAATTCCTCTTATTTTGGGGCAAAATTGCAGAAATTTTTTTTATTATGGGGAAAAATTGCAGAAATTTTCCTTATTTAAGGGCGAAATTGCAGAAATTTCACTTATTTAAGAGAAAAAAAGCAAAAACTTTTCTTATTTTGGGGCAAAAAAGCAGAAATTTTCATTAATTTGTGGCAAAAAGGTAGAAATTCAACTTATTTAGGGTAAAATTTCAGAAATTTCACATATTTCAGGGCAAAAAGGCAGAAATTTCCCTTATTTTGGGGCAAAATTGCAGAAATTTCACTTACTTCAGGGTAATAAGTCAGAAATTTCCCTTATTTTGAGGCAAAAAAGACAGAAATTCCCTTTGTTTTGAGGGAAAAAGACAGAAATTCCACTTATTTAGAGGCAAAAAGGCAGAAATTTCCCTTCTTTTGGAGCAAAAATGAAGAAATTTCCCTTTTTTATGGCAAAAAGGTATGCATTCCCCTTATTTTCGGGCAAAAAGGCAGAAATTCCCCGTATTTTGGAGCAAAATTGCAGAAATTCCCCTAATTGTGGGGCAAAAGGCAGAAATTCCCTATATGTTGGGGCAAAAAAACATAAATTCTCCTTATTTTTGGGCAAAACTCAGAAATTCCACTTCTTTTGGGGAAAAATTCCAGAAATTTTCCTTATTTTGGGGCAAAATTGCAGAAATTTCACTTATTTTGGGGCAAAATTGCAGAAATTTCACTTATTTGAGGGAAAAAAAGCACAAATTTTTCTTATTTTGAGGAAAAAGTCAGAAATTACTAATATTTTGTGGCAAAAATGCAGCAATTCCCCTTATTTTGAGGTAAAAAGGCTGAAATTCCCCTTATTTGGTGGCAAAGAGGCAGAAATTTCCCTTATTTTGGGGCAAAATTGGAGAAATTTTACTTATTTCACGGTAATAATTCAGAAATTCCTCTTATTTTGGGGCAAATAAGACAGAAATTCCCTTTGTTTTGGGGGAAAGAGACAGAAATTCCACTTATTTAGAGGCAAAAAGGCAGAAATTCCCCTTATTTTGGAGCAAAAATGAAGAAATTTCCCTTTTTATGGCAAAAAGGTATGCATTCCCCTTACTTTCGGGATAAAAAGCAGAAATTCCCCGTATTTTGAAGCAAAATTGCAGAAATTCTCATAATTTTCGGGCAAAAAGGCTGAAATTCTCCTTATTTTGGGGGCAAAAAGACAGAAGATCTCCTTTTTTCAGGAGCAAACTCTCAGAAATTCCCCTTATTTTTGGGCAAAATTGCAGAAATTTCCTTTACATAGGGGCAAAATTGCAGAAATTTCCCTTATTTTGGGGCAAAATGGCAGAAATTTCACTTAGTTCAGGGTAAAAATCAGAAATTCCCCTTATTTTGGGGCAAAAAAGACAGAAATTCTCTTTGTTTTGGGAGAAAAAGACAGCAATTCCACTTATTTAGAGGCAAAAAGGCAGAAATTCCCTTTATTTTGGAGCAAAAATGAAGAAATTTCCCCTTTTATGGCAAAATGGTATGCATTCCCATTATTTTCAGGCAAAAAGGCAGAAATTCCCCGTATTTTGGAGCAATATTGCAGAAATTCCCCTAATTTTGGGGCAAAAGGCAGAAATTTTCTTTATTTTGGGGCAAAAATCAGAAATTCCTCTTATTTTGGGGCAAAATTCCAAAAATTTCCTTTATTTAGTGCAAAATTGCAGGAATTTACCTTATTTTGGGGCAAAATTGCAGAAATTTCTCTTATTTGGGGCAAAATTTCAGAAATTTCACTTATTTTCAGGTAAAAAGGCTGAAATTTCCTTTGTTTTGGGGCAAAAAGGAAGAAATTCCCTTTATTTTGGGGCAAAATTGCAGAAATCTCCCTTATTTGGAAAAAAATTGCAAAAAATTCCCTTATTTTAGGGGAAAATTGCATAAATTTCACTTATTTCAGAGAAAAAAAGCAAATTTTTTTTTTATTTTGGGGCAAAAAGGCAGAAATTCCCATTATTTTGGGGCAAAAAAGCAGAAATTCACCTTATTTAGGGGTAAAATTGCAAAAATTTCACATATTTCAGGGCAAAAAGGCAGAAATTCCCCGTATTTTGGAGCAAAATTGCAGAAATTCCCCTAGATGCGGGGCAAAAAGACATAAATTCTATATATGTTGGGACAAAAAGACAGAAATTCTCCTTATTTTGGGGCAAAACTCAGAAATTCCACTTCTTTTGGGGAAAAATTCCAGAAATTTCCCTTATTTTGGGGCAAAATTGCAGAAATCTCACTTATTTTGGGGCAAAATTGCAGAAATTTCATTTATTTTGGGGCAAAATTGCAGAAATTTCACTTATTTTGGGGCAAAATTGCAGAAATTTCACTTATTTCAGAGTAAAAAGGCACAAATTTTCCTTATTCTGGGTCAAAAAGTCAGAAATTCTTAATATTTTGTGGCAAAAATGCAGAAATTCTCCTTATTTTGAGGTAAAAAGGCTGAAATTCCCCTTATTTGGGGGCAAAGAGGCAGAAATTTTCCTTATTTTGGGGCAAAATTGGAGAAATTTCACTTATTTCAGGGTAATAATTCAGAAATTCCCCTTATTTTGGGGCAAAAAAGACAGAAATTCCCTTTGTTTTGGGGGAATAAGACAGAAATTCCACTTATTTAGAGGCAAAAAGGCAGAAATTCTCGGTATTGTGGAGCAAAATTGCAGAAATTTCCCTTATTATTGGGAAAAATTGCAGAAATTTTCTTTATTTTAGGGCAAAATTGCAGAAATTTCACTTATTTCAGAGAAAAAAAGCAAAAATTTTTCTTATTTTGGGGCAAAAAGGCAGAAATTCCCATTAATTTGTGGCAAAAAGGCAGAAATTCACCTTATTTTGGGGTAAAATTGCAGAAATTTCACATATTTCAGGGCAAAAAGGCAGAAATTTTTCTTATTTTGGAGCAAAATTGCAGAAATTTCACTTATATCAGTGTAATAATTCAGAAATTCCCCTTATTTTGAGGCAAAAAAGACAGAAATTCACCTTGTTTTGAGGGAAAAAGACAGAAATTCCACTTATTTAGAGGCAAAACGGCAGAAACTTTCTTTCTTTTGGAGCAAAAATGAAGAAATTTCCCTTTTTTATGGCAAAAAGTTATGCATTCCCCCTATTTTCGGGCAAAAAGGCAAAAATTCCCTGTATTTTGGAGCATAATTGCAGAAATTCCCCTAGTTGTAGTGCAGAAAGACAGAAATTCCCTATATGTTGGTGCAAAATGACAGAAATTCTCCTTATTTTGGGGCAAAACTCAGAAATTCTACTTATTTTGGATCAAAATTCCAGAAATTTCCCTTATTTTGGAGAAAAATTGCAGAAATTTCACTTATTTTGGGGCAAAAATGCAGAAATTTCACTTATTTCAGGGAAAAAAGTCAGAAATTTTCTTTATTTTGGGGCAAAAAAACAGAAATTCCTAATATTTTGTGGCAAAAATGCAGAAATTTCTCTTATTTTGAGGTAAAAAGCCTGAATTCCCCTTATTTGGGGGCAAAAAGGCAGAAATTTCCCTTATTTTGGGGCAAAATTGCAGAAATTTCACTTATTTCAGAGTAATGAGTCAGAAATTCCCCTTATTTTGGGGCAAAAAAGAGAGAAATTCCCTTGTTTTGTGGGAAAAAGACAAATTCCACTTATTTAGAGGCAAAAAGGCAGAAATTCCCCTTATTTTGGAGCAAAAATGAAGAAATTTCATTTTTTATGGCAAAAAGGAATGCATTCCCATTATTTTCGGGCAAAAAGGCAGAAATTCCCCGTATTTTGGAGCAAAATTGCAGAAATTCCCCTAATTTTGGGGCAAAAGGCAGAAATTCCCTTTATTTTGGGGCAAAAATCAGAAAATCTGTATATTTTGGAGCAAAATTCAAGAAATTTCCTTTATTTTGGGGCAAAATTGAAGGAATTTACCTTATTTTTGGGCAAAATTGAAGAAATTTTCCTTATTTGGGGCAAAATAGCAGAAATTTCACTTATTTTCAGGAAAAAGTGCTGATATTTCCTTTATTTTGGGGCAAAAAGAGAGAAATTCCTCTTATTTTGGGGCAAAATTGCAGAAATTTTTTTTATTATGGGGAAAAATTGCAGAAATTTTCCTTATTTAAGGGCGAAATTGCAGAAATTTCACTTATTTAAGAGAAAAAAAGCAAAAACTTTTCTTATTTTGGGGCAAAAAAGCAGAAATTTTCATTAATTTGTGGCAAAAAGGTAGAAATTCAACTTATTTAGGGTAAAATTTCAGAAATTTCACATATTTCAGGGCAAAAAGGCAGAAATTTCCCTTATTTTGGGGCAAAATTGCAGAAATTTCACTTACTTCAGGGTAATAAGTCAGAAATTTCCCTTATTTTGAGGCAAAAAAGACAGAAATTCCCTTTGTTTTGAGGGAAAAAGACAGAAATTCCACTTATTTAGAGGCAAAAAGGCAGAAATTTCCCTTCTTTTGGAGCAAAAATGAAGAAATTTCCCTTTTTTATGGCAAAAAGGTATGCATTCCCCTTATTTTCGGGCAAAAAGGCAGAAATTCCCCGTATTTTGGAGCAAAATTGCAGAAATTCCCCTAATTGTGGGGCAAAAGGCAGAAATTCCCTATATGTTGGGGCAAAAAAACATAAATTCTCCTTATTTTTGGGCAAAACTCAGAAATTCCACTTCTTTTGGGGAAAAATTCCAGAAATTTTCCTTATTTTGGGGCAAAATTGCAGAAATTTCACTTATTTGGGGGCAAAATTGCAGAAATTTCACTTATTTGAGGGAAAAAAAGCACAAATTTTTCTTATTTTGAGGAAAAAGTCAGAAATTACTAATATTTTGTGGCAAAAATGCAGCAATTCCCCTTATTTTGAGGTAAAAAGGCTGAAATTCCCCTTATTTGGTGGCAAAGAGGCAGAAATTTCCCTTATTTTGGGGCAAAATTGGAGAAATTTTACTTATTTCACGGTAATAATTCAGAAATTCCTCTTATTTTGGGGCAAATAAGACAGAAATTCCCTTTGTTTTGGGGGAAAGAGACAGAAATTCCACTTATTTAGAGGCAAAAAGGCAGAAATTCCCCTTATTTTGGAGCAAAAATGAAGAAATTTCCCTTTTTATGGCAAAAAGGTATGCATTCCCCTTACTTTCGGGATAAAAAGCAGAAATTCCCCGTATTTTGAAGCAAAATTGCAGAAATTCTCATAATTTTCGGGCAAAAAGGCTGAAATTCTCCTTATTTTGGGGGCAAAAAGACAGAAGATCTCCTTTTTTCAGGAGCAAACTCTCAGAAATTCCCCTTATTTTTGGGCAAAATTGCAGAAATTTCCTTTACATAGGGGCAAAATTGCAGAAATTTCCCTTATTTTGGGGCAAAATGGCAGAAATTTCACTTAGTTCAGGGTAAAAATCAGAAATTCCCCTTATTTTGGGGCAAAAAAGACAGAAATTCTCTTTGTTTTGGGAGAAAAAGACAGCAATTCCACTTATTTAGAGGCAAAAAGGCAGAAATTCCCTTTATTTTGGAGCAAAAATGAAGAAATTTCCCCTTTTATGGCAAAATGGTATGCATTCCCATTATTTTCAGGCAAAAAGGCAGAAATTCCCCGTATTTTGGAGCAATATTGCAGAAATTCCCCTAATTTTGGGGCAAAAGGCAGAAATTTTCTTTATTTTGGGGCAAAAATCAGAAATTCCTCTTATTTTGGGGCAAAATTCCAAAAATTTCCTTTATTTAGTGCAAAATTGCAGGAATTTACCTTATTTTGGGGCAAAATTGCAGAAATTTCTCTTATTTGGGGCAAAATTTCAGAAATTTCACTTATTTTCAGGTAAAAAGGCTGAAATTTCCTTTGTTTTGGGGCAAAAAGGAAGAAATTCCCTTTATTTTGGGGCAAAATTGCAGAAATCTCCCTTATTTGGAAAAAAATTGCAAAAAATTCCCTTATTTTAGGGGAAAATTGCATAAATTTCACTTATTTCAGAGAAAAAAAGCAAAATTTTTTTTTATTTTGGGGCAAAAAGGCAGAAATTCCCATTATTTTGGGGCAAAAAAGCAGAAATTCACCTTATTTAGGGGTAAAATTGCAAAAATTTCACATATTTCAGGGCAAAAAGGCAGAAATTCCCCGTATTTTGGAGCAAAATTGCAGAAATTCCCCTAGATGCGGGGCAAAAAGACATAAATTCTATATATGTTGGGACAAAAATACAGAAATTCTCCTAATTTTGGGGCAAAACTTAGAAATTCCACTTATTTTGGTGCAAAATTCCAGAAATTTTCCTTATTTTAAGGGAAAATTGCAGAAATTTCACTTATTTTGGAACAAAATTGCAGAAATTTCACTTATTTCAGAAAATAAAGGCAGAAATTTTCCTTATTTTGGGGCAAAAAGTCAGAAATTCCTAATATTTTGTGGCAAAAATGCAGAAATTCCCCTTATTTTGAGGTATAAAGTCTGAAATTCCCCTTATTTCAGGGCAAAAAGGCAGAAATTTCCATTATTTTGGGGCAAAATTGCAGAAATTTCACTTATTTTAGGGTAATAAGTCAGAAATTCCCCTTATTTTGGGGCAAAAAAGACAGAAATTCCCTTTGTTTTAGGGGAATAAGACAGAAATTCCACTTATTGAGAAGCAAAAAGGCAGACATTATCCTTATTTTGGAGCAAAAATGAAGAAATTTCCCTCTTTTATGGCAAAAAGTTATGCGTTCCCTTTTTTTTCGGGCAAAAAGGCAGAAATTCCCCATATTTTGGAGCAAAATTGCAGAAATTCTCCTAATTGTGGTGCAAAAAGGCAGAAATTTCCTATATGTTGGGGCAAAAAGACAGAAATTCTTCTTATTTTTGGGCAAAACTCAGAAATTCCACTTATTTTGGGGCAAAATTGCAGAAATTTCACTTATTTCAGGGAAAAAAGGCAGAAATTTTTTTTTATTTTGGGGCAAAAAGGCAGAAATTCCTAATTTTTTGTGGCAAAAATGCAGAAATTCCCCTTATTTTGAGGTAAAAAGCTGAAAATCCCCTTATTTGTTGGCAGAAAGGCAAAAATTTCCATTATTTTGAGGCAAAATTGCAGCAATTTCACTTATTTCAGGGTAATAAGTCAGAAATTTTTCTTATTTTGGAACAAAAAGGACAGAAAATCCTTTTGTTTTGGGGGGAAAAGACAGAAATTCCTCTTAGATAAAGGCCAAAACAGAATTTCCCCTTATTTTGAAGCAAAAATGAAGAAATTTCCCTTTTTTAAGGCAAAAAAGTTTGCATTTTCTTATTTTCGGGCCAAAAGGCAGAAATTCCCCGTATTTTGGAGCAAAATTGCAAAAATTCCTCTAATTGTGGGGCAAAAATGTAGAAATTCCCTATATGTTGGGGCAAAAAGACAGAAATTCTCCTTATTTTGGAGCAAAACTCAGAAATCCCACTTATTTTGGGGCAAAATTCCAGAAATTTCCATTATTCTGGGGCAAAAATGCAGAAATTTCACTTATTTTGGGCAAAATTGCAGAAATTTCCCTTATTTCATGGAAAAAAAATTTTTGTTATTTTGGGGCAAAAAGGCAGAAATTACTCTTATTTTGAGGTAAAAAGGCTGAAATTCCCCTTATTTGGGGGCAAAAAGGCAAAAATTTCCCTTATTTTGGGGCAAAATTGCAGAAATTTCACTTATTTTAGGGTAATAAGTCAGAAATTTTCTTAATTTTGGGGCAAAAAAGACAGAAAATCCCTTTGTTTTTGGGGAAAAGACAGAAATTCCACTTATTTAGAGGCAAAAAAGCAGAAATTCCCTTTATTTTGGAGCAAAAATGAAGAAATTTCCCTTTTTTAAGGCAAAAAGTTATGCATTGTTCTTATTTTTGGGCAAAAAGGAAGAAATTCCTCGTATTTTGGAGCAAAATTGCAGAAATTCCTCTAATTGGGGGGCAAAAATGCAGAAATTCCTTAAATGTTGCAGCAAATTAACAGAAATTCTCCTTATTTTGGGGCAAAACTCAGAAATTCCACTTATTTTTGGGGCAAAATATCAGAAATTTCCCTTATTCTGAGGCAAAATTGCAGAAATATCACTTATTTTGTCGCAAAATTGCAGACATTTTACTTATTTCAGGGAAAAAAGTTAGAAATTTTCCTTATTTTTGGTCAAAAAGGCAGGAATTCCTTTTATTTTGAGGTAAAAAGGCTGAAATTCCCCTTATTTAAGGGAAAAGAGGCAGAAATTTCCCTGATTTTGGGGCAAAATTGCAGAAATTTCACTTATTTCAGGGTAATAAGTCAGAAATTCCCCTTATTTTGGGGCAAAAAAGACAGAAATTCCCTTTGTTTTGGAAAAAAAAGAGAGAAATTCCACTTACTTAGAGGCAAAAAGGCAGAAATTTCCCTTATTTTGGAGCAAAAATGAAGAAATTTACCTTTTTATGGCAAAAAGGTATGCATTCTTCTTATTATCGGGCCAAAAAGCAGAAATTCTTCGTATTTTGAAGGAAAATTGCAGAAATTCTCATAATTTTTGGGCAAAAAGGCAAAAATTCTCTTTACTTTGGGGCAAAAAGGCAGAAAATCTCACTTTTTCGGGAGAAAACCGTCAGAAATTTCCCTTATTTTGGGGCAAAATTGCAGAAATTTCCTTTACATTGGAGCAAAATTGCAGAAATTTCCCTTATTTTGGGGCAAAATTGCAGAAATTTCACTTATTTCAGGGTAATAAGTCAGAAATTCCCGATATTTTGGGGCAAAAAAGACAGAAATTCCCTTTGTTTTGTGGGAAAAAGACAGAAATTCCACTTATTTAGAGGGAAAAAAGCAGAAATTCCCCTTATTTTGGAACAAAAATGAAGAAATTTTACTTTTTTATGGCAAAAAGTTATGCATTCCTTTTATTTTTGGGAAAAGGCAGAAATTCCCCGTATTTTGGATCAAAATTGCAGAAATTCCTCTAATTGTGGGGCAAAAAGGCAGAAATTCCCTATATGTTGGGGAAAAAAGACAGAAATTCTCTTTATTTTGGGGCAAAACTCAGAAATTCCACTTATTTTTGGGCAAAATTCCAGAAATTTCCCTTATTTTGTGGAAAAATTGCAGAAATTTCACTTATTTTAGGGCAAAATTGGAGAAATTTCACTTACTTCAGGAAAAAAAGGCAGAAATTTTCCTTATTTTGGGGCAAAAATGCAGAAATTCTTAATATTTTGTGGCAAAAATGTAAAAATTCCCCTTATTTTGAGGTAAAAAGGCTGAAATTCCTTTTATTTGGGGGCAAAAAGGCAGAAATTTCCCTTATTATGGGGCAAAAAGACAGAAATTCTTTTTATTTTGTGGTAAAAATGCAGAAATTTCACTTATTTCAGGGCATAATTCAAAAATTCCTTTTATTTTGGGACAAAAAGACAGAAATTCCATTTATTTTTTGGTACAAAGGCAGAAATTTCACTTACTTTGAAGTAAAAAGGCAGAAATTCCTCTTATTTAGGGACAAAAATGAAGAAATTTCCTTTTTTGTGGTAAAAGGTATACATTCCTCTTACATTCGGGATAAAAAGCAGAAATTCACCGTATTTTGAAGCAAAATTGCAGAAATTCTCATACTTTTTGGGCAAAAAGGAAGAAATTCCCTAATTTTGGAGCAAAAAGCAGAAATTCCTTTTATTTTGGGGCAAAAATCAGAAATTCCCCTTCTTTTGGGGCAAAATTCAAAAAATTTCCTTTATTTTAGGGCAAAATTACAGGAATTTACCTTATTTTGGGGCAAAATTGAAGAAATTTTCCTTATTTCGGGCAAAATTGCAGAAATTTCACTTATTTTCAGGTAAAAAGGCTGAAATTTCCTTCATTTTGGGGCAAAAAAGGAGAAATTCCCCTTATTTTGGGGCAAAATTGCAGAAATTTCCCTTATTATTGGGAAAAATTGCAGAAATTTTCCTTATTTTAGGGCAAAATTGCAGAAATTTCACTTATGTCAGAGAAAAAAGCAAAAATTTTTCTTATTTTGGGGCAAAAAGGCAGAAATTCCCATTAATTTGTGGCAAAAAGGCAGAAATTTCCCTTATTTTTGGGCAAAATTGCAGAAATTTCACTTATTTCAGTGTAATAAGTCAGAAATTCCCCTTATTTTAAGCCAAAAAGACAGAAATTCCCTTTGTTTTGAGGGAAAAAGACAGAAATTCCACTTATTTAGAGGCAAAAATGCAGAAATTTCCCTTATTTTGGAGCAAAAATGAAGAAATTTACCTTTTTTATGGCAAAAAGTTATGCATTCCCCTTATTTTCGGGCAAAAAGGCAGAAATTCCCAGTATTTTGGAGCATAATTGCAGAAATTCTGCTAGTTGTGGTGCATAAAGACAGAAATTCCCTATATGTTGGGGCAAAAAGACAGAAATTCTCCTTATTTTGGGGCAAAACTCAGAAATTCCACTAATTTAGGGCAAAATTCCAGAAATTTCCCTTATTTTGGGGCAAAATTGCAGAAATTTCACTTATTTTAGGGCAAAATTGTAGAAATTTCACTTATTTCAGGGAAAAAAGGCAGAAATTTTCTTTATCTTGGGGCAAAAAGGAAGATATTCCTAATATTCTCTGGCAAAAATGCAGAAATTCTCTTTATTTTGAAGTAAAAATGCTGAAATTCCCCTTATTTGGGGGCAAAAAGTCAGAAATTTCCCTTATTTTGTGGCAAAATTGCAGAAATTTCACTTATTTAGAGGCAAAAATACAGAAATTCTCCTTATTTTGGGGCAAAACTTAGAAATTCCACTTATTTTGGGGCAATATTCCAGAAATTTCCCTTATTTCGGGGCAACATTACAGAAAT
Organism: Micromys minutus; assembly: GCF_963924665.1. Taxonomy (NCBI): domain Eukaryota; kingdom Metazoa; phylum Chordata; class Mammalia; order Rodentia; family Muridae; genus Micromys; species Micromys minutus. The sequence goes on from NW_027667262.1 coordinate 2,767,960, forward strand.
TTCACTTATTTTGGGGCAAAATTGCAGAAATTTCACTTATTTCAGGGAAAAAAGGCACAAATTTTCCTTATTTTGGGGCAAAAAGTCAGAAATTCCTAATATTTTGTGGCAAAAATGCAGAAATTCCCCTTATTTTGAGGTAAAAAGGCTGAAATTCTTCTTATTTGGGGGCAAAGAGGCAGAAATTTCCAATATTTTGGGGCAAAATTGGAGAAATTTCACTTATTTCAGGGTAATAATTCAGAAATTCCCCTTATTTTGGGGCAAAAAAGACAGAAATTCCCTTTGTTTTGGGGGAAAAGGACAGAAATTCCACTTATTTAGAGGCAAAAAGGCAGAAATTCCCCTTATTTTGAAGCAAAAATGAAGAAATTTACCTTTTTATGGCAAAAAGTTATGCATTCCCCTTACTTTTGGGATAAAAAGCAGAAATTCCCCGTATTTTGAAGCAAAATTGCAGAAATTCTCATAATTTTCAGGCAAAAAGGCAGAAATTCTCCTTATTTTGTGGCAAAAAGACAGAAGATCTCCTTTTTTCGGGAGCAAACATTCAGAAATTCCCCTTATTTTGGGGCAAATTTGCAGAAATTTCCTTTACATTGGGGCAAAATTGCAGAAATTTCCCTTATTTTGGGGCAAAATTGCAGAAATTTCACTTACTTCAGGGTAATAAGTCAGAAATTCCCCTTATTTTGGGGCAAAAAAGACAGAAATTCTCTTTGTTTTGGGGGAAAAAGACAGTAATTCCACTTATTTAGAGGTAAAAAGGCAGAAATTCCCTTTATTTTGGAGCAAAAAGAAGAAATGTCCCTTTTAATGGCAAAAAGGTATGCATTCCCATTATTTTCAGGCAAAAAGGCAGAAATTCCTCGTATTTTGGAGCAAAATTGCAGAAATTCCCCTAATTTTGGGGCAAAACGCAGAAATTCTCTTTATTTTGGGGCAAAAATCAGAAATTCCCCTTATTTTGGGGCAAAATTGCAGAAATTTCCTTTACATTGGGGCAAAATTGCAGAAATTTCCCTTATTTAGGGGCAAAATTGCAGAAATTTCACTTACTTCAGGGTAATAAGTCAGAAATTCCCCTTATTTTGGCGCAAAAAAGACAGAAATTCTCTTTGTTTTGGGGGAAAAAGACAGAAATTCCACTTATTAAAGGCAAAAAGGCAGAAATTCCCTTTATTTTGGAGGAAAAATGAAGAAATTTCCTTTTTTTATGGCAAAAAGCTATGCATTCCCATTATTTTCAGGCAAAAAGGCAGAAATTCCCCGTATTTTTGAGCAAAATTGCAGAAATTCCCCTAATTTTGGGGCAAAATGCAGAAATTTCTTTTATTTTCGGGCAAAAATCAGAAATTCCCCTTATTTTGGGGAAAAATTGCAGAAATTTCACTTATTTTGGGGCAAAATTGCAGTAATTTCACATATTTCAGGGTAAAAAGTCTGAAATTTCCCTTATTTTAGAGCAAAATTGCAGAAATTTCACTTATTTCAGTGTAATAAGTCAGAAATTCCCCTTATTTTAAGGCAAAAAAGACAGAAATTCCCTTTCTTTTGAGGGAAAAAGACAGAAATTCCATTTACTTAGAGGCAAAAATGCAGAAATTTCCCTTATTTTGGAGCAAAAATGAAGAAATTTCCCTTTTCTATGGCAAAATGTTATGCATTCCCATTATTTTTGGGCAAAAATGCAGAAATTCCTCGTATTTTGGAGCATAATTGCAGAAATTCCTCTAGTTGTGGTGCACAAAGACAGAAATTCCCTATATGTTGGGGCAAAAAGACAGAAATTCTCCTTATTTTGGGGCAAAACTCATAAATTCTACTTATTTTGAAGAAAAATTCCAGAAATTTCCCTTATTTTGGGGCAAAATTGCAGAAATTTCACTTATTTTGGGGCAAAATTGCAGAAATTTCACTTATTTCAGGGAAAAAAGGCAGAAATTTTCCTTATTTTGGGGCAAAAAGGCAGAAATTCCTAATATTTTCTGGCAAAAATGCAGAAATTCCCCTTATTTTGAGGTAAAAAGGCTGAAAATCCCCTTATTTGGGGGCAAAAAGGCAGAAAATTCCCTTATTTTGGGGCAAAATTGCAGAAATTTTACTTATTTAGAGGCAAAAAGACAGAAATTCTCCTTATTTTGGGGCAAAACTTAGAAATTCCACTTATTTTGGGGCAAAATTCCAGAAATTTCCCTTATTTTGGGGCAAAATTGCAGAAATTTCACTTATTTTGGGGCAAAATTTCAGAAATTTCACTTATTTCAGGAAAAAAGGGCACAAATTTTCCTTATTTTGGGGCAAAAAGTCAGAAATTCCTAATATTTTGTGGCAAAAATGCAGAAATTCCCCTTATTTTGAGGTAAAAAGGCTGAAATTCCCCTTATTTGGGGGCAAAGAGGCAGAAATTTCCCTTATTTTGTGGCAAAATTGGAGAAATTTCACTTATTTCAGGGTAATAATTCAGAAATTCCCCTTATTTTGGGGCAAAAAAGACAGAAATTCCCTTTTTTTTGGGGAAAAAAACAGAAATTCCATTTATTTAGAGGCAAAAAGGCAGAAATTCCCCTCTTATGGAGCAAAAATGTAGAAATTTACCTTTTTATGACAAAAAGGTATGCATTCCCCTTACTTTCGGGATTAAAAGCAGAAATTCCCCGTATTTTGAAGCAAAATTGCAGAAATTCTCATAATTTTAGGGCAAAAAGGCAAATCCTCCTTATTTTGGGGAAAAAGACAGAAGATCTCCTTTTTGGGAGCAAACATTCAGAAATTTCCGTTATTTTGGGGCAAAATTGCAGAAATTTCCTTTACATTGGGGCAAAATTGCAGAAATTTCCCTTATTTTGGGGCAAAAATCAGAAATTCCCCTTCTTTTGGGGCAAAATTCAAGAAATTTTTTTTATTTTGGGGCAAAATTACAGGAATTTACCATATTTTGAGGCTAAATTGAAGAAATTTTCCTTATTTGGGGCAAAATTGCAGAAATTTCACTTATTTTCAGGTAAAAAGGCTGAAATTTCCTTCATTTTGGGGCAAAAAGGGAGAAATTCCCCTTATTTTGGGGCAAAATTGCAGAAATTTCCCTTATTATTGGGAAAAATTGCAGAAATTTTCCTTATTTTAGGGCAAAATTGCAGAAATTTCACTTATTTCAGGGAAAAAAAGCAAAAATTTTTCTTATTTTGGGGAAAAAGGCAGAAATTCCCATTAATTTGTGGCAAAAAGGCAGAAATTTCCCTTATTTTTAAGCAAAATTTCAGAAATTTCACTTATTTCAGTGTAATAAGTCAGAAATTCCTTTTATTTGGGAGCAAAAATGCAGAAATTTCCCTTATTTTGGGGCAAAATTGCAGAAATTTCACTTATTTAGAGGCAAAAATACAGAAATTCTCCTTATTTTGGGGCAAAACTTAGAAATTCCACTTATTTGGGGGCAAAATTCCAGAAATTTCCCTTATTTTGGGGCAACATTGCAGAAATTTCACTTATTTTCGGGCAAAATTGAAGAAATTTCACTTATTTCAGGGAAAAAAGGCACAAATTTTCCTTATTTTGGGGCAAAAAGTCAGAAATTCCTAATATTTTGTGTCAAAAATGCAGAAATTCCCCTTATTTTGAGGTAAAAAGGCTTAAATTCCTCTTATTTGGGGGCAAAGAGGCAGAAATTTTCATTATTTTGGGGCAAAATTGGAGAAATTTCACTTATTTCAGGGTAACAATTCAGAAATTCCCCTTATTTTGGGTCAAAAAAGACAGAAATTCCTTTTGTTTTGGGGGAAAAAGACAGAAATTCCACTTATTTAGAGGCAAAAAGGCAGAAATTCCCCTTATTTTGAAGAAAAAATGAAGAAATTTACCTTTTTATGGCAAAAAGATATGCATTCCCCTTACTTTTGGGATAAAAAGCAGAAATTCCCCGTATTTTGAAGCAAAATTGCAGACATTCTCATAATTTTCGGGCAAAAACGCAGAAATTCTCCTTATTATGGGGCAAAAAGACAGAAGATCTTCTTTTTTCGGGAGCAAACATTCAGAAATTCCCCTTATTTGGGGGCAAAAAAGACAGAAATTCTCTTCGTTTTGGGGGAAAAAGACAGAAATTCCACTTATTTAGAGGCAAAAAGGCAGAAATTCCCTTTATTTTGGAGCAAAAATGAAAAAATGTCCCTTTTAATGGCAAAAAGGTATGCATTCCCATTATTTTCAGGCAAAAAGGCAGAAATTCCCCATATTTTGGAGCAAAATTGCAGAAATTCCCTTTATTTTGGGGCAAAAATCAGAAATTCCCCTTATTTTGAGGCAAAATTGCAGAAATTTCACTTATTTCAGTGTAATAAGTCAGAAATTCCTCTTTTTTTTGAGGCAAAAAAGACAGAAATTCCCTTTGTTTTGAGGGAAAAATACAGAAATTCCACTTATTTAGAGGCAAAAATGCAGAACTTTCCCTTATTTTGGAGCAAAAATGAAGAAATTTCCCTTTTTTTTGGCAAAAAGTTATGCATTCCCCTTATTTTCGGGCAAAAAGGCAGAAATTCCCCGTATTTTGGAGCATAATTGCACAAATTCCCCTAGTTGTGGTGCAGAAAGACAGAAATTCCCTATATGTTGGGGCAAAAAGACAGAAATTCTCCTTATTTTGGGGCAAAACTCAGAAATTCCACTTATTTGGGGCAAAATTCCAGAAATTTCACTTATTTTGGGACAAAATTGCAGAAATTTCACTTATTTTGGGGCAAAATTGCAGAAATTTCACATATTCCAGGGGAAAAAGGCAGAAATTTTCTTTATTTTGGGGCAAAAAGGCAGAAATTCCTAATATTTTCTGGCAAAAATGCAGAAATTCCCCTTATTTTTAGGTAAAAAGTCTGAAATTCCTTTTATTTGGGGGCAAAAAGGCAGAAATTTCTTTTATTTTGGGGCAAAATTGCAGAAATTTCACTTATTTAGAGGCAAAAATACAGAAATTCTGCTTATTTTGGGGCAAAACTTAGAAATTCCACTTATTTTCCGGCAAAATTCCAGAAATTTCCCTTATTTTGGGGCAACATTGCAGAAATTTCACTTATTTTGGGGCAAAATTGCAGAAATTTCACTTATTTCAGGGAAAAAAGGCACAAATTTTCCTTATTTTGGGGCAAAAAGTCAGAAATTCCTAATATTTTGTGGCAAAAATGCAGAAATTTCCTCTTATTTTGAGGTAAAAAGGCTGAAATTCTCCTTATTTTGGGGCAAAGAGGCAGAAATTTCCATTATTTTGGGGCAAAATTGGAGAAATTTCACTTATTTCAGGGTAATAATTCAGAAATTCCCCTTATTTTGGTTAAAAAAGACAGAAATTCTTTTTGTTTTGGGGGAAAAAGACAGAAATTCCACTTATTTAAAGGCAAAAAGGCAGAAATTCCCCTTATTTTGGAGCAAAAATGAAGAAATTTACCTTTTTATGGCAAAAAGGTATGCATTCCCCTTATTTTGGGATAAAAAGCAGAAATTCCACGTGTTTTGAAGCAAAATTGCAGAAATTCTCATAATTTTCGGGCAAAAATGCAGAAATTCCCTGTATTTTGGAGCATAATTGCAGAAATTCCTCTAGTTGTGGTGCACAAAGACAGAAATTCCCTATATGTTGGGGCAAAAAGACAGAAATTCTCCTTATTTTGGGGCAAAACTCATATTCTACTTATTTTGGGGAAAAATTCCAGAAATTTCCTTTATTTTGGGGCAAAATTGCAGAAATTTCACTTATTTTGGGGCAAAATTGCAGAAATTTCACTTATTTCAGGGAAAAAAGGCAGAAATTTTCCTTATTTTGGGGCAAAAAGGCAGAAATTCATAATATTTTCTGGCAAAAATGCAGAAATTCCCCTCATTTTGAGGTAAAAAGGCTGAAATTCCCCTTATTTGGGGGCAAAAAGGCAGAAATTTCCCTTATTTTGGGGCAAAATTGCAGAAATTTCACTTATTTAGAGGCAAAAAGACAGAAATTCTCCTTATTTTGGGGCAAAACTTAGAAATTCCACTTATTTTGGGGCAAAATTCCAGAAATTTCCCTTATTTTGGGGCAAAATTGCAGAAATTTCTCTTATTTCAAGGAAAAAAGGCACAAATTTTCCTTATTTTGGGACAAAAAGTCAGAAATTCCTAATATTTTGTGGCAAAAATGCAGAAATTCCCCTTATTTTGAGGTAAAAAGGCTGAAATTCCCCTTATTTGGGGGCAAAGAGGCAGATATTTCCCTTATTTTGAGGCAAAATTGGAGAAATTTCACTTATTTCAGGGTAATAATTCAGAAATTCCCCTTATTTTGGGGCAAAAAAGACAGAAATTCCTTTTGTTTTGGGGGAAAAAGACAGAAATTCCATTTATTTAGAGGCAAAAAGGCAGAAATTCCCCTTATTTTGGAGCAAAAATGTAGAAATTTACCTTTTTATGACAAAAAGGTATGCATTCCCCTTACTTTCGGTATTAAAAGCAGAAATTCCCCGTATTTTGAAGCAAAATTGCAGAAATTCTCATAATTTTCGGGCAAAAAGGCAGAAATTCTCCTTATTTTGGGGCAAAAAGACAGAAGATCTCCTTTTTTTGGGAGCAAACATTCAGAAATTCCCGTTATTTTGCGCAAAATTGCAGAAATTTCTTTACATTGGGGCAAAATTGCAGAAATTTCCCTTATTTTGGGGCAAAAATCAGAAATTCCCCTTCTTTTGGGGCAAACTTCAAGAAATTTCCTTTATTTTGGGGCAAAATTACAGGAATTTACCTTATTTTGGGGCAAAATGGAAGAAATTTTCCTTATTTGGGGCAAAATTGCAGAAATTTCACTTATTTTCACGTAAAAAGGCTAAAATTTCCTTCATTTTGGGGCAAAAAGGGAGAAATTCCCCTTATTTTGGGGCAAAATTGCAGAAATTTCCCTTATTATTGGGAAAAATTGCAGAAATTTTCCTTATTTTAGGGCAAAATTGCAGAAATTTCACTTATTTCAGAGAAAAAAGCAAAAATTTTTCTTATTTTGGGGCAAAAAGGCAGAAATTCCCATTAATTTGTGGCAAAAAGGCAGAAATTTCCCTTATTTTAAGCAAAATTGCAGAAATTTCACTTATTTCAGTGTAATAAGTCAGAAATTCCCCTTATTTTGAGGCAAAAAAGACAGAAATTCCCTTTGTTTTGAGAAAAAAAGACAGAAATTCCACTTATTTAGAGGCAAAAATGCAGAAATTTCCCTTATTTTAGAGCAAAAATGAAGAAATTTCCATTTTTTATGGCAAAAAGTTATGCATTCCCTTCATTTTCGGGCAAAAAGGCACAAATTCCCCGTATTTTGGAGCATAATTGCAGAAATTCCGCTAGTTGTGGTGCATAAAGACAGAAATTCCCTATATGTTGGGTCAAAAAGACAGAAATTCTCCTTATTTTGGGGCAAAACTCAGAAATTACACTAATTTAGGGCAAAATTCCAGAAATTTCCCTTATTATGGGGCAAAATTGCAGAAATTTCACTTATTTTGGGGCAAAATTGTAGAAATTTCACTTATTTCAGGGAAAAAAGGCAGAAATTTTCTTTACTTTGGGGCAAAAAGGCAGAAATTCCTAATATTCTCTGGCAAAAATGCAGAAATTCCCTTTATTTTGAAGTAAAAAGGTTGAAATTCCCCTTATTTAGTGGCAAAAAGGCAGAAATTCCCCTTATTTTGGGGCAAAATTGCAGAAATTTCACTTATTTCAGTGTAATAAGTCAGAAATTCCTCTTTTTTTGAGGCAAAAAAGACAGAAATTCCCTTTGTTTTGAGGGAAAAAGACAGAAATTCCACTTATTTAGAGGCAAAAATGCAGAAATTTCCCTTATTTTGGAGCAAAAATGAAGAAATTTCCCTTTTTATGGCAAAAAGTTATGCATTCCCCTTATTTTCGGGCAAAAAGGCAGAAATTCCCCGTATTTTGGAGCATAATTGCACAAATTCCTCTAGTTGTGGTGAAGAACGACAGAAATTCCCTATATGTTGGGGCAAAAAGACAGAAATTCTCCTTATTTTGGGGCAAAATTCCAGAAATTTCCCTTATTTTGGGGCAAAATTGCAGAAATTTCCCTTATTTTTGGGCAAAATTGCAGAAATTTCACTTATTTACAGGCAAAAAACAGAAATTCTCCTTATTTTGGGGCAAAACTTAGAAATTCCACTTATTTTAGGGGACAATTCCAGAAATTTCCCTTATTTTGGGACAAAATTGCAGAAATTTCACTTATTTTGGGGCAAAATTGCAGAAATTTCACTTATTTCAGGGAAAAAAGGCACAAATTTTCCTTATTTTGGGGCAAAAAGTCAGAAATTCCTAATATTTTGTGGCAAAAAATGCAGAAATTCCCCTTATTTTGGGGCAAAATTGCAGAAATTTCACTTATTTCAGTGTAATAAGTCAGAAATTCCTCTTTTTTTGAGGCAAAAAAGACAGAAATTCCCTTTGTTTTGAGGGAAAAAGACAGAAATTCCACTTATTTAGAGGCAAAAATGCAGAAATTTCCCTTATTTTGGAGCAAAAATGAAGAAATTTCCCTTTTTATGGCAAAAAGTTATGCATTCCTCTTATTTTCGGGCAAAAAGGCAGAAATTCCCCGTATTTTAAAGCATAATTGCACAAATTCCCCTAGTTGTGGTGCAGAACGACAGAAATTCCCTATATGTTGGGGCAAAAAGACAGAAATTCTCCTTATTTTGGGGCAAAACTCAGAAATTCCACTTATTTTGGGGCAAAATTCCAGAAATTTCCCTTATTTTGGGGCAAAATTGCAGAAATTTCACTTATTTTGGGGCAAAATTGCAGAAATTTCACTTATTTCAGGGAAAAAAAGAAGACATTTTCTTTATTTTGGGGCACAAAGGCAGAAATTCCTAATATTTTCTGGCAAAAATGCAGAAATTCCCCTTATTTTTAGGTAAAAAGGCTGAAATTCCTTTTATTTGGGGGCAAAAAGGCAGAAATTTCCCTTATTTTGGGGCAAAATTGCAGAAATTTCACTTATTTAGAGGCAAAAATACAGAAATTCTCCTTATTTTGGGGCAAAACTTAGAAATTCCACTTATTTGGGGGCAAAATTCCAGAAATTTCCCTTATTTAGGGGCAACATTGCAGAAATTTCACTTATTTTCGGGCAAAATTGCAGAAATTTCAATTATTTCAGGAAAAAAGGCACAAATTTTCCTTATTTTGGGGCAAAAAGTCAGAAATTCCTAATATTTTGTGGCAAAAATGCAGAAATTCCCCTTATTTTGAGGTAAAAAGGCTGAAATTCCCCTTATTTGGGGGCAAAGAGGCAGAAATTTCCATTATTTTGGGGCAAAATTAGAGAAATTTCACTTATTTCAGGGTAATAATTCAGAAATTCCCCTTATTTTGGGTCAAAAAAGACAGAAATTCCTTTTGTTTTGGGGGAAAAAGACAGAAATTCCACTTATTTAGAGGCAAAAAGGCAGAAATTCCCTTTAATTTGGAGCAAAAATGAAGAAATGTCCCTTTTAATGGCAAAAAGGTATGCATTCCCATTATTTTCAGGCAAAAAGGCAGAAATTCCCCGTATTTTGGAGCAAAATTGCAGAAATTCCCCTAATTTTGGGGCAAAATGCAGAAATTCCCTTTATTTTGGGGCAAAAATCAGAAATTCCCCTTATTTTGGGGCAAAATTGCAGAAATTTCACTTATTTCAGTGTAATAAGTCAGAAATTCCTCTTTTTTTGAGGCAAAAAAGACAGAAATTCCCTTTGTTTTGAGGGAAAAAGACAGAAATTCCACTTATTTAGAGGCAAAAATGCAGAAATTTCCCTTATTTTGGAGCAAAAATGAAGAAATTTCCCTTTTTTATGGCAAAAAGTTATGCATTCCCCTTATTTTCGGGAAAAAAGGCAGAAATTCCCCGTATTTTGGAGCATAATTGCACAAATTCCCCTAGTTGTGGTGCAGAACGACAGAAATTCCATATATGTTGGGGCAAAAATACAGAAATTCTCCTTATTTTGGGGCAAAACTCAGAAATTCCACTTATTTTGGAGCAAAATTCCAGAAATTTCCCTTATTTTGGGGCAAAATTGCAGAAATTTCACTTATTTTGGGGCATAATTGCAGAAATTTCACTTATTTCAGGGAAAAAAGGCAGAAATTTTCTTTATTTTGGGGCAAAAAGGCAGAAATTCCTAATATTTTCTGGCAAAAATGCAGAAATTCCCCTTTTTTTTGGTAAAAAGGCTGAAATTTTTTTTATTTGGGGGCAAAAAGGCAGAAATTTCCCTTATTTTGGGGCAAAATTGCAGAAATTTCACTTATTTAGAGTCAAAAATACAGAAATTCTCCTTATTTTGGGGCAAAACTTAGAAATTCCACTTATTTTGGGGCATTATTACAGAAATTTCCCTTATTTTAGGGCAACATTGCAGAAATTTCATTTATTTTGGGGCAAAATTGCAGAAATTTCACTTATTTCAGGGAAAAAAGGCACAAATTTTCCTTATTTTGGGGCAAAAAGTCAGAAATTCTTAATATTTTGTGGCAAAAATGCAGAAATTCCCCTTATTTTGAGGTAAAAAGGCTGAAATTCCCCTTATTTGGGGGCAAAGAGGCAGAAATTTCCATTATTTTGGGGCAAAATTGGAGAAATTTCACTTATTTCAGGGTAATATTTCAGAAATTCCCCTTATTTTGGGGCAAAAAAGACAGAAATTCCTTTTGTTTTGGGGGAAAAAGACAGAAATTCCACTTATTTAGAGGCAAAAAGGCAGAAATTCCCCTTATTTTGAAGAAAAAATGAAGAAATTTACCTTTTTATGGCAAAAAGATATGCATTCCCCTTACTTTTGGGATAAAAAGCAGAAATTCCCCGTATTTTGAAGCAAAATTGCAGAAATTCTCATAATTTTCAGGCAAAAAGGCAGAAATTCTCCTTATTTTGGGGCAAAAAGACAGAAGATCTCCTTTTTTTGGGAGCAAACATTCAGAAATTCCCCTTATTTTGGGGCAAAATTGCAGAAATTTCCTTTACATTGGGGCAAAATTGCAGAAATTTCCCTTATTTTGGGGCAAAATTGCAGAAATTTCACTTACTTCAGGGTAATAAGTCAGAAATTCCCCTTATTTTGGGGCAAAAAAGACTGAAATTCTCTTTGTTTTGGGGGAAAAAGACAGAAATTCCACTTATTTAGAGGCAAAAAGGCAGAAATTCCCTTTATTTTGGAGCAAAAATGAAGAAATGTCCATTTTAATGGCAAAAAGGTATGCATTCCCATTATTTTCAGGCAAAAAGGCAGAAATTCCCTGTATTTTGGAGCAAAATTGCAGAAATTCCCCTAATTTTGGGGCAAAATGCAGAAATTCCCTTTATTTTGGGGCAAAAATCAGAAATTCCCCTTATTTTGGGGCAAAATTGCAGAAATTTCAATTATTTCAGTTTAATAAGTCAGAAATTCCTCTTTTTTTGAGGCAAAAAAGACAGAAATTCCCTTTGTTTTGAGGGAAAAAGACAGAAATTCCACTTATTTAGTGGCAAAAATGCAGAAATTTCCCTTATTTTGGAGCAAAAATGAAGAAATTTCCCTTTTTTAAGGCAAAAAGTTATGCATTCCCCTTATTTTCGGGCAAAAAGGCAGAAAGTCCCCGTATTTTGGAGCATAATTGCACAAATTCCGCTAATTGTTGTGCAGAAAGACAGAAATTCCCTATATGTTGGGGCAAAAAGACAGAAATTCTCCTTATTTTGGGGCAAAACTCAGAAAATCCACTTATTTTGGGGCAAAATTCCAGAAATTTCCCTTATTTTGGGGCAAAATTGCAGAAATTTCACTTATTTTGGGGCAAAATTGCAGAAATTTCACTTATTTCAGGGAAAAAAAGCAGAAATTTTCTTTATTTTGGGGCAAAAAGGCAGAAATTCCTAAGATTTTCTGGCAAAAATGCAGAAATTCCCCTTATTTTTAGTTAAAAAGCTGAAATTCCTTTTATTTGGGGGCAAAAAGGCAGAAATTTCCCTTATTTTGGGGCAAAATTTTAGAACTTTCACTTATTTAGAGGCAAAAATACAGAAATTCTGCTTATTTTGGGGCAAAACTTAGACATTCCACTTATTTTGGGGCAAAATTCCAGAAATTTCCCTTATTTTGTGGCAACATTGCAGAAATTTCACTTATTTTGGGGCAAAATTGCAGAAATTTCACTTATTTCAGGGAAAAAAGTCACAAATTTTCCTTATTTTGGGGCAAAAAGTCAGAAATTCCTAATATTTTGTGGCAAAAATGCAGACATTCCCCTTATTTTGTGGTAAAAAGGCTGAAATTCCCCTTATTTGGGGGCAAAGAGCTAGAAATTTCCATTATTTTGGGGCAAAATTGGAGACATTTCACTTATTTCAGGGTAATAATTCAGAAATTCCCCTTATTTTGGTTCCAAAAAGACAGAAATTCCTTTTGTTTTGGGGGAAAAAAACAGAAATTCCACTTATTTAGAGGCAAAAAGGCAGAAATTCCCCTTATTTTGGAGCAAAAATGAAGAAATTTACCTTTTTATGGCAAAAAGGTATGCATTCTCCTTATTTTTGGATAAAAAGCAGAAATTCCCCGTATTTTGAAGAAAAATTGCAGAAATTCTCATAATTTTCGGGCAAAATTGCAGAAATTCCCTGTATTTTGGAGCATAATTGCAGAAATTCCTCTAGTTGTGGTGCACAAAGACAGAAATTCTCTATATGTTGGGGCAAAAAGACAGAAATTCTCCTTATTTTGGGGCAAAACTCAGAAATTCTACTTATTTTGGGGAAAAATTCCAGAAATTTCCCTTATTTTGGGGCAAAATTGCAGAAATTTCCCTTATTTTGGGGCAAAATTGCAGAAATTTCACTTATTTCAGGGAAAAAAGGCAGAAATTTTCCTTATTTTGGGGCAAAAAGGCAGAAATTCCTAATATTTTCTGGCAAAAATGCAGAAATTCCCCTTATTTTTAGGTAAAAAGGCTGAAATTCCCCTTATTTGGGGGCAAAAAGGCAGAAATTTCCCTTATTTTGGGGCAAAATTGCAGAAATTTCACTTATTTACAGGCAAAAAGACAGAAATTCTCCTTATTTTGGGGCAAAACTTAGAAATTCCACTTATTTTGGGGCAAAATTCCAGAAATTTCCCTTAATTTGGGGCAAAATTGCAGAAATTTCACTTATTTTGGGGCAAAATTGCAGAAATTTCACTTATTTCATGGAAAAAAGGCACAAATTTTCTTTATTTTGGGGCAAAAAGTCAGAAATTCCTAATATTTTCTGGCAAAAATGCAGAAATTCCCATTATTTTGAGGTAAAAATGCTGAAATTCCCCTTATTTGGGGACAAAGAGGCAGAAATTTCCCTTATTTTGGGGCAAAATTGGAGAAATTTCACTTATTTCAGGGTAATAATTCAGAAATTCCCCTTATTTTGGGGCAAAAAAGGCAGAAATTCCCTTTGTTTTGGGGGAAAAAGACAGAAATTCCATTTATTTAGAGGCAAAAAGGCAGAAATTCCCCTTATTTTGGAGCAAAAATGTAGAAATTTACCTTTTTATGACAAAAAGGTATGCATTCCCTTTACTTTCGGGATTAAAAGTAGAAATTCCCCGTATTTTGAAGCAAAATTGCAGAAATTCTCATAATTTTCGGGCAAAAAGGCAGAAATTCTCCATATTTTGGGGCAAAAAGACAGAAGATATCCTTTTTTTGGGAGCAAACATTCAGAAATTCCCGTTATTTTGCGCAAAATTGCAGAAATTTCCTTTACATTGGGGCAAAATTGCAGAGATTTCCCTTATTTTGGGGCAAAAATCAGAAATTTCCCTTCTTTTGGGGCAAAATTCAAGAAATTTCCTTTATTTTGGGGCAAAATTACAGGAATTTACCTTATTTTGGGGCAAAATTGAAGAAATTTTCCTTATTTTAGGGCAAATTGCAGAAATTTCACTTATTTCAGAGAAAAAAAGCAAAAATTTTTCTTATTTTGGGGCAAAAAGGCAGAAATTCCCATTAATTTGTTGCAAAAAGGCAGAAATTTCCCTTATTTTTAAGCAAAATTGCAGAAATTTCACTTATTTCAGTGTAATAAGTCAGAAATTCCCCTTATTTTGAGGCAAAAAAGACAGAAATTCCCTTTGTTTTGAGGGAAAAAGACAGAAATTCCACTTATTTAGAGGCAAAAATGCAGAAATTTCCCTTATTTTAGAGCAAAAATGAAGAAATTTCCCTTTTTTATGGCAAAAAGTTATGCATTCCCCTTATTTTCGGGGAAAAGGCAAAAATTTCCCGTATTTTGGAGCATAATTTCAGAAAATCCGCTAGTTGTGGTGCATAAAGTCAGAAATTCCCTATATGTTGGGGCAAAAGGAAAGAAATTCTCCTTATTTTGGGGCAAAACTCAGAAATTCCACTAATTTAGGGCAAAATTCCAGAAATTTCCCTTATTTTGCGGCAAAATTGCAGAAATTTCACTTATTTTGGGGCAAAATTGTAGAAATTTAACTTATTTCAGGGACAAAAGGCAGATATTTTTTTTATTTTGGGGCAAAAAGGCAGAAATTCCTAATATTCTCTGGCAAAAATGCAGAAATTCCATTTATTTTGAAGTAAAAAGGCTGAAATTCCCCTTATTTGGGGGCAAAAATGCAGAAATTCCCCTTATTTTGGGGCAAAATTGCAGAAATTTCACTTATTTCAGTGTAATAAGTCAGAAATTCCTCTTTTTTTGAGGCAAAAAAGACAGAAATTCCCTTTGTTTTGAGGGAAAAAGACAGAAATTCCACTTATTTAGAGGCAAAAATGCAGAAATTTCCCTTATTTTGGAGCAAAAATGAAGAAATTTCCCTTTTTTATGGCAAAAAGTTATGCATTCCCCTTATTTTCGGGCAAAAAGGCAGAAATTCCCCGTATTTTGGAGCATAATTGCACAAATTCCCCTAGTTGTGGTGCAGAACGACAGAAATTCCCTATATGTTGGGGCAAAAAGACAGAAATTCTCCTTATTTTGGGGCAAAACTCAGAAATTCCACTTATTTTGGGGCAAAATTCCAGAAATTTTTCTTATTTTGGGGAAAAATTGCAGAAATTTCACTTATTTTGGGGCAAAATTGCAGAAATTTCACTTATTTCAGGGAAAAAAGGCAGAAATTTTCTTTATTTTGGGGCAAAAAGGCAGAAATTCCTAATATTTTCTGGCAAAAATGCAGAAATTCCCCTTATTTTTAGGTAAAAAGGCTGAAATTCCTTTTATTTGGGGGCAAAATGGCAGAAATTTCCCTTATTTTGGGGCAAAATTGCAGAAATTTCACTTATTTAGAGGCAAAAATACAGAAATTCTCCTTATTTTGGGGCAAAACTTAGAAATTCCACATATTTTGGGGCAAAATTCCAGAAATTTCCCTTATTTTGGGGCAACATTGCAGAAATTTCACTTATTTTGGGGCAAAATTGCAGAAATTTCACTTATTTCAGGGAAAAAAGTCACAAATTTTCCTTATTTTGGGGCAAAAAGTCAGAAATTCCTAATATTTTGTGGCAAAAATGCAGAAATTCCCCTTATTTTGAGGTAAAAAGGCTGAAATTCCCCTTATTTGGGGGCAAAGAGGCAGAAATTTCCATTATTTTGGGGCAAAATTGGAGAAATTTCACTTATTTCAGGGTAATAATTCAGAAATTCCCCTTATTTTGGGGCAAAAAAGACAGAAATTCCTTTTGTTTTGGGGGAAAAAGACAGAAATTCCACTTATTTAGAGGCAAAAAGGCAGAAATTCCCCTTATTTTGAAGAAAAAATGAAGAAATTTACCTTTTTATGTCAAAAAGATATGCATTCCCCTTACTTTTGGGATAAAAAGCAGAAATTCCTCGTATTTTGAAGCAAAATTGCAGAAATTCTCATAATATTCGGGCAAAAAGGCAGAAATTCTCCTTATTTTGGGGCAAAAAGACAGAAGATCTCCTTTTTTCGGGAGCAAACATTCAGAAATTCCCCTTATTTTGGGGCAAAATTGCAGAAATTTCCTTTACATTGGGGTAAATTGGAAAAATTTCCCTTATTTTGGGGCAAAATTGCAGAAATTTCACTTACTTCAGGGTAATAAGTCAGAAATTCCCCTTATTTTGGGGCAAAAAAGACAGAAATTCTCTTTGTTTGGGGGGAAAAAGACAGAAATTCCACTTATTTAGAGGCAAAAAGGCAGAAATTCCCTTTATTTTGGAGCCAAAATGAAGAAATGTCCCTTTTAATGGCAAAAAGGTATGCATTCCCATTATTTTCAGGCAAAAAGGCAGAAATTCCCCGTATTTTGGAGCAAAATTGCAGAAATTCCCCAAATTTGGGGCAAAATGCAGAAATTCCCTTTATTTTGGGGCAAAAATCAGAAATTCCCCTTATTTTGGGGCAAAATTGCAGAAATTTCACTTATTTCAGTGTAATAAGTCAGAAATTCCTCTTTTTTTGAGGCAAAAAAGACAGAAATTCCCTTTGTTTTGAGGGAAAAAGACAGAAATTCCACTTATTTAGAGGCAAAAATGCAGAAATTTCCCTTATTTTGGAGCAAAAATGAAGAAATTTCCCTTTTTTATGGCAAAAAGTTATGCATTCCCCTTATTTTCAGGCAAAAAGGCAGAAATTCCCCGTATTTTGGAGCATAATTGCACAAATTCCCCTAGTTGTGGTGCAGAACGACAGAAATTCCCTATATGTTGGGGCAAAAATACAGAAATTCTCCTTATTTTGGGGCAAAACTCAGATTCCACTTATTTTGGGGCAAAATTCCAGAAATTTCCCTTATTTTGTGGCAACATTGCAGAAATTTCACTTATTTTGGGGCAAAATTGCAGAAATTTCACTTATTTCAGGGAAAAAAGGCACAAATTTTCCTTATTTTGGGGCAAAAAGTCAGAAATTCCTAATATTTTGTGGCAAAAATGCAGAAATTCCCCTTATTTTGAGGTAAAAAGGCTGAAATTCCCCTTATTTGGGGGCAAAGAGGCAGAAATTTCCATTATTTTGGGGCAAAATTGGAGAAATTTCACTTATTTCAGGGTAATAATTCAGAAATTCCCCTTATTTTGGGGCAAAAAAGACAGAAATTCCTTTTGTTTTGGAGGAAAAAGACAGAAATTCCACTTATTTAGAGGCAAAAATGCAGAAATTCCCCTTATTTTGAAGAAAAAATGAAGAAATTTACCTTTTTTTGGCAAAAAATATGCATTCCCCTTACTTTTGGGATAAAAAGCAGAAATTCCCCGTATTTTGAAGCAAAATTGCAGAAATTCTCATAATTTTCGGGCAAAAAGGCAGAAATTCTCCTTATTTTGGGGCAAAAAGACAGAAGATCTCCTTTTTTCGGGAGCAAACATTCAGAAATTCCCCTTATTTTGGGGCAAAATTGCAGAAATTTCCTTTACATTGGGGCAAAATTGCAGAAATTTCCCTTATTTTGGGGCAAAATTGCAGAAATTTCACTTACTTCAGGGTAATAAGTCAGAAATTCCCCTTATTTTGGGGCAAAAAAGACAGAAATTCTCTTTGTTTTGGGGGAAAAAGACAGAAATTCCACTTATTTAGAGGCAAAAAGGCAGAAATTCCCTTTATTTTGGAGCAAAAATGAAGAAATGTCCCTTTTAATGGCAAAAAGGTATGCATTCCCATTATTTTCAGGCAAAAAGGCAGAAATTCCCCGTATTTTGGAGCAAAATTGCAGAAATTTTCCTAATTTTGGGGCAAAATGCAGAAATTCCCTTTATTTTGGGGCAAAAATCAGAAATTCCCCTTATTTTGGGGCAAAATTGCAGAAATTTCACTTATTTCAGTGTAATAAGTCAGAAATTCCTCTTTTTTGAGGCAAAAAAGACAGAAATTCCCTTTGTTTTGAGGGAAAAAGACAGAAATTCCACTTATTTAAAGGCAAAAATGCAGAAATTTCCCTTATTTTGGAGCAAAAATGAAGAAATTTCCCTTTTTTATGGCAAAAAGTTATGCATTCCCCTTATTTTCGGGCAAAAAGGCAGAAATTCCCCATATTTTGGAGCATAATTGCACAAATTCCCCTAGTTGTGGTGCAGAAAGACAGAAATTCCCTATATGTTGCGGCAAAAAGACAAAAATTCTCCTTATTTTGGGGCAAAACTCAGAAATTCCACTTATTTTGGGGCAAAATTCCAGAAATTTCCCTTATTTTGGGGCAAAATTGCAGAAATTTCACTTATTTCAGGGAAAAAAAGAAGAAATTTTCTTTATTTTGGGGCAAAAAGGCAGAAATTCCTAATATTTTCTGGCAAAAATGCAGAAATTCCCCGTATTTTGGAGCAAAATTGCAGAAATTCCCCTTATTTTGAGGTAAAAAGGCTGAAATTCCCCGTATTTGGGGGCAAAAAAGCAGAAATTTAACTTATTTTAAGGCAAAATTGCAGAAATTTCACTTATTTGGAGGCAAAAAGACAGAAATTCTCCTTATTTTGGGGCAAAACTTAGAAGTTCCACTTATTTTGTGGCAAAATTCCAGAAATTTCCCTTATTTTGGGGAAAAAATTGTAGAAATTTCACTTATTTTGGGGCAAAATTGCAGAAATTTCACTTATTTCAGGGAAAAAAGGAACAAATTTTCTTTATTTTGGGGCAAAAAGTCAGAAATTCCTAATATTTTGTCGCAAAAATGCAGAAATTCCCCTTATTTTGAGGTAAAAAGGCTGAAATTCCCCTTATTTGGTGGCAAAGAGGCAGAAATTTCCCTTATTTTGGGGCAAAATTGGAGAAATTTCACTTATTTCAGGGTAATAATTCAGAAATTCCCCTTATTTTGGGGCAAAAAAGACAGAAATTCCCTTTGTTTTGGGGGAAAAAGACAGAAATTCTATTTATTTACAGGCAAAAAGGCAGAAATTCCCCTTATTTTGGAGCAAAAATGAAGAAATTTACCTTTTATGGCAAAAAGGTATGCATTCCCCTTACTTTCGGGATAAAAAGCAGAAATTCCCCGTATTTTGAAGCAAAATTGCAGAAATTCTCATAATTTTCGGGCAAAAAGGCAGAAATTCTCCTTATTTTGGGGCAAAAAGACAGAAGATCTTTTTTTTGGGAGCAAACATTCAGAAATTCTCGTTATTTTGGGGCAAAATTGCAGAAATTTCCTTTACATTGGGGCAAAATTGCAGAAATTTCCCTTATTTTGGGGCAAAAATCAGAAATTCCCCTTATTTTGGGGCAAAATTCAAGAAATTTCCTTTATTTTGGGGCAAAATTACAAGGATTTACCTTATTTTGGGGCAAAATTGAAGAAATTTACCTTATTTGGTGCAAAATTGCAGAAATTTCACTGATTTTCAGGTAAATAGACTGAAATTTCCTTCATTTTGGGGCAAAAAGGGAGAAATTCCCCTTATTTTGGGGCAAAATTGCAGAAATTTTCCTTATTATTGGGAAAAATTGCAGAAATTTTTTTTATTTTAGGGCAAAATTGCAGAAATTTCACTTATTTCAGAGAAAAAAAGCAAAAATTTTTCTTATTTTGGGGTAAAAAGGCAGAAATTTCCATTAATTTGTGGCAAAAAGGCAGAAATTCACCTTATTTTGGTGTAAAATGCAGAAATTTCACATATTTCAGGGCAAAAGGCAGCAATTTCCCTTATTTTGGGGCAAAATTGCAGAAATTTCACTTATTTCAGGGTAATAATTCGGAAATTCCTATTATTTTGGGGCAAAAAAGACAGAAATTCCTTTTGTTTAGGGTGAAAAAGACAGAAATTCCATTTATTTAGAGGCAAAAAGGCAGAAATTTCCCTTATTTTGGAGCAAAAATGAAGAAATTTACTTTTTTATGGCAAAAAGGTATGCATTCCCCTTACTTTCGGGATAAAAAGCAGAAATTCCCCGTATTTTGAAGCAAAATTGCAGAAATTCTCATAATTTTCGGGCAAAATGCAGAAATTCTCCTTATTTTGGGGCAAAAAGAGAGAAGATCTTTTTTTTGGGAGCAAACATTCAGAAATTTTCGTTATTTTGGGGCAAAATTGCAGAAATTTCCTTTACATTGGGGCAAAATTGCAGAAATTTCCCTTATTTTGGGGCAAAAATCAGAAATTCCCTTTTTTTGGGGCAAAATTCAAGAAATTTCCTTTATTTTGGGGCAAAATTAAAGGAATTTACCTTATTTTGGGGCAAAATTGAAGAAATTTACCTTATTTGGTGCAAAATTGCAGAAATTTCACTTATTTTCAGGTAAAAAGGCTGAAATTTCCTTCATTTTGGGGCAAAAAGGGAGAAATTCCCCTTATTTTGGGGCAAAATTGCAGAAATTTCCCTTATTATTGGGAAAAATTGCAGAAATTTACCTTATTTTAGGGCAAAATTGCAGAAATTTCACTTATTTCAGAGAAAAAAAGCAAAAATTTTTCTTATTTTGGGGCAAAAAGGCAGAAATTTCCATTAATTTGTGGCAAAAAGGCAGAAATTCACCTTATTTTGGTGTAAAATGCAGAAATTTCACATATTTCAGGGCAAAAAGCAGCAATTTCCCTTATTTTGGGGCAAAATTGCAGAAATTTCACTTATTTCAGTGTAATAAGTCAGAAATTCCCCTTATTTTGAGGCAAAAAAGACAGAAATTCCCTTTGTTTTGAGGGAAGAAGACAGAAATTTCACTTACTTAGAGGCAAAAATGCAGAATTTTCCCTTATTTTGGAGCAAAAATGAAGAAATTTCCCTTTTTTATGGCAAAAAGTTATGCATTCCCCTTATTTTCGGGCAAAAAGGCAGAAATTCCTTGTATTTTGGAGCATAATTGCAGAAATTCCCCTAGTTGTGGTGCAGAAAGACAGAAATTCCCTATATGTTGGGGCAAAAAGACAGAAATTCTCCTTATTTTGGGGCAAAACTCAGAAATTCCACTTATTGTGGGGCAAAATTCCAGAAATTTCCCTTATTTTGGGGCAAAATTGCAGAAATTTCACTTATTTTGTGGCAAAATTGCAGAAATTTCACTTATTTCAGGGAAAAAAGGAAGAAATTTTCTTTATTTTGGGGCAAAAAGGCAGAAATTCCTAATATTTTCTGGCAAAAATGCAGAAATTCCCCTTAATTTGAGGTAAAAAGGCTGAAATTCTCCTTATTTGGGGGCAAAAAGGCAGAAATTTCCCTTATTTTAAGGCAAAATTGCAGAAATTTCACTTATTTGGAGGCAAAAAGACAGAAATTCTCCTTATTTTGGGGCAAAACTTAGAAATTCCACTTATTTTGGGGCAAAATTCCAGAAATTTCCCTTATTTTGGGGAAAAATTGCAGAAATTTCACTTATTTTTGGGCAAAATTGCAGAAATTTCACTTATTTCATGGAAAAAAGGAACAAATTTTCCTTATTTTCGGGCAAAAGGCAGAAATTCCTAATATTTTGTGGCAAAAATGCAGAAATTCCCCTTATTTTGAGGTAAAAAGGCTGAAATTCCCCTTATTTGGGGGCAAAGAGGCAGAAATTTCCCTTATTTTGGGGCAAAATTGGAGAACTTTCACTTATTTCAGGGTAATAATTCAGAAATTCCCCTTATTTTGGGGCAAAAAAGACAGAAATTCCCTTTGTTTTGGGGGAAAAAGACAGAAATTCCATTTATTTAGAGGCAAAAAGGCAGAAATTCCCCTTATTTTGGAGCCAAAATGAAGAAATTTACCTTTTTATGGCAAAAAGGTATGCATTCCCCTTACTTTCGGGATAAAAAGCAGAAATTCCCCGTATTTTGAAGCAAAATTGCAGAAATTCTCATAATTTTCAGGCAAAAAGGCAGAAATTCTCCTTATTTTGGGGCAAAAAGACAGAAGATCTTTTTTTTTTTGGGAGCAAACATTCAGAAATTCTCGTTATTTTGGGGCAAAATTGCAGAAATTTCCTTTACATTGGGGCAAAATTGCAGAAATTTCCCTTATTTTGGGGCAAAAATCAGAAATTCCCCTTCTTTTGGGGCAAAATTCAAGAAATTTCCTTTATTTTGGGGCAAAATTACAGGAATTTACCTTATTTTGGGGCAAAATTGAAGAAATTTTCCTTATTGGTGCAAAATTGCAGAAATTTCACTTATTTTCAGGTAAAAAGGCTGAAATTTCCTTCATTTTGGGGCAAAAAGGGAGAAATTCCCCTTATTTTGGGGCAAAATTGCAGAAATTTCCCTTATTATTGGGAAAAATTGCAGAAATTTTCCTTATTTTAGGGCAAAATTGCAGAAATTTCACTTATTTCAGAGAAAAAAAGCAAAAATTTTTCTTATTTTGGGGCAAAAAGGCAGAAATTTCCATTAATTTGTGGCAAAAAGGCAGAAATTCACCTTATTTTGGTGTAAAATGCAGAAATTTCACATATTTCAGGGCAAAAAGGAAGCAATTTCCCTTATTTTGGGGCAAAATTGCAGAAATTTCACTTATTTCAGTGTAATAAGTCAGAAATTGCCCTTATTTTGAGGCAAAAAAGACAGAAATTCCCTTTGTTTTGAGGGAAAAAGACAGAAATTCCACTTATTTAGAGGCAAAAATGCAGAAATTTCCCTTATTTTGGAGCAAAAATGAAGAAATTTCCCTTTTTTATGGCAAAAAGTTATGCATTCCCCTTATTTTTGGGCAAAAAGGCAGAAATTCCCCGTATTTTGGAGCATAATTGCAGAAATTCCCCTAGTTGTGGGGCAGAAAGACAGAAATTCCCTATATGTTGGGGCAAAAAGACAGAAATTCTCCTTATTTTGGGGCAAAACTCAGAAATTCCACTTATTTTGGGCAAAATTCCAGAAATTTCCCTTATTTTGGGGCAAAATTGGAGAAATTTCACTAATTTCAGGGTAATAATTCAGAAATTCCCCTTATTTTGGGGCAAAAAAGACAGAAATTCCCTTTGTTTTGGGGGAAAAAGACAGAAATTCCATTTATTTAGAGGCAAAAAGGCAGAAATTCCCCTTATTTTGGAGCCAAAATGAAGAAATTTACCTTTTTATGGCAAAAAGGTATGCATTCCCCTTACTTTCGGGATAAAAAGCAGAAATTCCCCGTATTTTGAAGCAAAATTGCAGAAATTCTCATAATTTTCAGGCAAAAAGGCAGAAATTCTCCTTATTTTGGGGCAAAAAGACAGAAGATCTTTTTTTTTTGGGAGCAAACATTCAGAAATTCTCGTTATTTTGGGGCAAAATTGCAGAAATTTCCTTTACATTGGGGCAAAATTGCAGAAATTTCCCTTATTTTGGGGCAAAAATCAGAAATTCCCCTTCTTTTGGGGCAAAATTCAAGAAATTTCCTTTATTTTGGGGCAAAATTACAGGAATTTACCTTATTTTGGGGCAAAATTGAAGAAATTTACCTTATTTGGTGCAAAATTGCAGAAATTTCACATATTTTCAGGTAAAAAGGCTGAAATTTCCTTCATTTTGGGGCAAAAAGGGAGAAATTCCCCTTATTTTGGGGCAAAATTGCAAAAATTTCCCTTATTATTGGGAAAAATTGCAGAAATTTTCCTTATTTTAGGGCAAAATTGCAGAAATTTCACTTATTTCAGAGAAAAAAGCAAAAATTTTTCTTATTTTGGGGAAAAAGGCAGAAATTTCCATTAATTTGTGGCAAAAATGCAGAAATTCACCTTATTTTGGTGTAAAATGCAGAAATCTCACATATTTCAGGGCAAAAAGGCAGCAATTTCCCTTATTTTGGGGCAAAATTGCAGAAATTTCACTTATTTCAGTGTAATAAGTCAGAAATTCCCCTTATTTTGAGGCAAAAAAGACAGAAATTCCCTTTGTTTTGAGGGAAAAAGACAGAAATTCCACTTATTTAGAGGCAAAAATGCAGAAATTTCCCTTATTTTGGAGCAAAAATGAAGAAATTTCCCTTTTTTATGGCAAAAAGTTATGCATTCCCCTTATTTTCGGGCAAAAAGGCAGAAATTCCCCGTATTTTGGAGCATGATTGCAGAAATTCCCCTAGTTGTGGTGCAGAAAGACAGAAATTTCCTATATGTTGGGGCAAAAAGACAGAAATTCTCCTTATTTTGGGTCAAAACTCAGAAATTCCACATATTTTGGGGCAAAATTCCAGAAATTTCCCTTATTTTGGGGCAAAATTGCAGAAATTTCACTTATTTTGGGGCAAAATTGCAGAAATTTCACTTATTTCAGAGAAAAAAGGAAGAAATTTTCTTTATTTTGGGGCAAAAAGGCAGAAATTCCTAATATTTTCTGGCAAAAATGCAGAAATTCCCCTTATTTTGAGGTAAAAAGGCTGAAATTCCCCTTATTTGGGGGCAAAAAGGCAGAAATTTCCCTTATTTTAAGGCAAAATTGAAGAAATTTCACTTATTTGGAGGCAAAAAGACAGAAATTCTCCTTATTTTGGGGCAAAACTTAGTAATTCCACTTATTTTGGGGCAAAATTCCAGAAATTTCCCTTATTTTGGGGAAAAATTGCAGAAATTTCACTTATTTTTGGGCAAAATTGCAGAAATTTCACTTATTTCAGGGAAAAAAGGAACAAATTTTCCTTATTTTCGGGCAAAAAGTCAGAAATTCCTAATATTTTGTGGCAAAAATGCAGAAATTCCCCTTATTTTGAGGTAAAAAGGCTGAAATTCCCCTTATTTGGGGGCAAAGAGGCAGAAATTTCCCTTATTTTGGGGCAAAATTGGAGAACTTTCACTTATTTCAGAGTAATAATTCAGAAATTCCCCTTATTTTGGGGCAAAAAAGACAGAAATTCCCTTTGTTTTGGGGGAAAAAGACAGAAATTCCATTTATTAAGAGGCAAAAAGGCAGAAATTCCCCTTATTTTGGAGCAAACATGAAGAAATTTACCTTTTTATGGCAAAAAGTTATGCATTCCCCTTACTTTCGGGATAAAAAGCAGAAATTCCCCGTATTTTGAAGCAAAATTGCAGAAATTCTCATAATTTTCAGGCAAAAAGGCAGAAATTCTCCTTATTTTGGGGCAAAAAGACAGAAGATCTTTTTTTGGGGGGAGCAAACATTCAGAAATTCTCGTTATTTTGGGGCAAAATTGCAGAAATTTCCTTTACATTGGGGCAAAATTGCAGAAATATCCCTTATATTGGGGCAAAAATCAGAAATTCCCCTTCTTTTGGGGCAAAATTCAAGAAATTTCCTTTATTTTGGGGCAAAATTACAGGAATTTACCTTATTTTGGGGCAAAATTGAAGAAATTTACCTTATTTGGTGCAAAATTGCAGAAATTTCAGTTATTTTCAGGTAAAAATGCTGAAATTTCCTTCATTTTGGGGCAAAAAGGGAGAAATTCCTTTTATTTTGGGGCAAAATTGCAGAAATTTCCCTTATTATTAGGAAAAATTGCAGAAATTTTCCTTATTTTAGGGCAAAATTGCAGAAATTTCACTTATTTCAGAGAAAAAAAGCAAAAATTTTTCTTATTTTGGGGCAAAAAGGCAGAAATTTCCATTAATTTGTGGCAAAAAGGCAGAAATTCACCTTATTTTGGTGTAAAATGCAGAAATTTCACATATTTCAGGGCAAAAAGGCAGCAATTTCCCTTATTTTGGGGCAAAATTGCAGAAATTTCACTTATTTCAGTGTAATAAGTCAGAAATTCCCCTTATTTTGAGGCAAAAAAGACAGAAATTCCCTTTGTTTTGAGGGGAAAAGACAGAAATTCCACTTATTTAGAGGCAAAAATGCAGAAATTTCCCTTATTTTGGAGCAAAAATGAAGAAATTTCCCTTTTTTATGGCAAAAAGTTATGCATTCCCTTTATTTTCAGGCAAAAAGGCAGAAATGCCCCGTATTTTGGAGCAAAATTGCAGAAATTCCCCTAATTTTGGGGCAAAATGCAGAAATTCCCTTTATTTTGGGGCAAAAATCAGAAATTCCCCTTATTTTGTGGCAAAATTGCAGAAATTTCACTTATTTCAGTGTATTAAGTCAGAAATTCCACCTGTTTTGAGGCAAAAAAGACAGAAATTCCCTTTGTTTTTAGGGAAAAAGAAAGAAATTCCACTTATTTAGAGGCAAAAATGCAGAAATTTCCCTTATTTTGGAGCAAAAATGAAGAAATTTCCCTTTTTTATAGCAAAAAGTTATGCATTCCCCTTATTTTCAGGCAAAAACCCAGAAATTCCCCGTATTTTCGAGCATAATTGCAGAAATTCTTTTAGTTGTTGTGCAGAAAGACAGAAATTCCCTATATGTTGGGGCAAAAAGACAGAAATTCTCCTTATTTTGGGGCAAAACTCAGAAATTCTACTTATTTTGGGGCAAAATTCCAGAAATTTCCATTATTATGGGGCAAAATTGCAGAAATTTCCCTTATTTTGGGGCAAAATTGCAGAAATTTCACTTATTTCAGGGTAATGAGTCAGAAATTTTCCTTATTTTGGGGCAAAAATTACAGATAATCCCTTTGTTTTGGGGGAAAAAGACAGAAATTCCACTTATTTAGAGGCAAAAAAGCAGAAATTCCCTTTATTTTGGAGCAAAAATGAAGAAATTTCCCTTTTTTAAGGCAAAAAGTTATGCATTGTTTATGTTTTCAGGCAAAAAGGCAGAAATTCCTCGTATTTTGGAGCAAAATTGCAGAAATTCCCCTAATTGTGGGGCAAAAATGCAGAAATTCCTTATATGTTGGGGCAAAAAAACAGAAATTCTTTTTATTTTGGTGCAAAACTCAGAAATTCCACTTATTTTGGGGCAAAATTCCAGAAATTTCCCTTATTCTGGAACAAAATTGCAGAAATTTCACTTATTTTGTGGCAGAATTGCAGAAATTTTACTTATTTCAGGGAAAAAGTTAGAAATTTTCCTTATTTTGGGTCAAAAAGGCAGGAATTCCCCTTATTTTGAGGTAAAAAGACTGAAATTCCCCTTATTTGAGAGCAAAAAGGCAGAAATTTCTCTTATTTTGGGGAAAATTGCAGAAATTTAACTTATTTCAGGGTAATAAGTAAGAAATTCCCCTATTTTGGGGCAAAAAAGACAGAAATTCCCTGTGTTTTGGAGGAAAAGACAGAAATTCCACTTATTTAGAGGCAAAAAGGCAGAAATTTCCCTTATTTTGGAGCAAAAATGAAGAAATTTACCTTTTTATGGCAAAAAAGTATGCATTCCCCTTACTTTCGGGATAAAAAGCAGAAATTCCCCGTATTTTGAAGCAAAATTGCAGAAATTCTCATAATTTTCGGGCAAAAAGGCAGAAATTCTTTTTATTTGGGGGCAAAAAGACAGAAAATCTCCTTTTTTTGGGAACAAACAGTCAGAAATTTCCCTTATTTTGGGGCAAAATTGCAGAAATTTAATTTACATTGGGGCAATATTTCAGAAATTTCCCTTATTTTGGGGCAAAATTGCAGAAATTTCACTTATTTCAGGGTAATAAGTCAGAAATTCCCCTTATTTTGGGGCAAAAAAGACAGAAATTCCCTTTGTTTTGGGGGAAAAAGACAGAAATTCCACTTATTTAGAGGCATAAAGGCAGAAATTCTCTTTATTTTGGAGCAAAAATGAAGAAATTTCCCTTTTTATGGATAAAGGTATACATTCCCATTATTTTCAGGCAAAAAGGCAGAAATTCCCGTATTTTGGAGCAAAATTGCAGAAATTCTTCTAATTGGGCAAAAATGCAGAAATTCCCTATATGTTGGGGCAAAAAGACAGAAATTCTCTTTATTTTGGGGCAAAACTCAGAAATTCTACTTATTTTGGGGCAAAATTCCAGAAATTCCCCTTGTTTTGGGAAAAATTGCAAAAATTTCACTTATTTTAGGGCAAAATTGCAGAAATTTCACTTATTTCAGAGAAAAAAGGCAGAAATTTTCCTTATTTTGGGTCAAAAATGCAAAAATTCCTAATATTTTGTGGCAAAAATGCAGAAATTCCCCTTATATTGAGGTGAAAATGCTGAAATTCCTTTTATTTGGGGGCAAAAAGGCAGGGATTTCCCTAATTTTGGGGCAAAATTTCAGAAATTTTACTTATTTCAGGGTAATAAGTCAGAAATTTTCCTGATTTTGGGGCAAAAAAAACCAGAAAATCCCTTTATTTTGGAGGAAAAAACAGAAATTCCACTTAGTTAGAGGCAAAAAAGCAGAAATTCCCCTTATTTTGGAGCAAAAAAGAAGAAATTTCTCTTTTTTAAGGCAAAAAGTTATGCATTCTTCTTATTTTAGGGCAAAAAGGCAGAAATTCCCCGTAATTTGTAGCAAAATAGCAGAAATTCCCCTAATTGTGGGTCAAAAATGCAGAAATTCCCTATATGTTGGGGCAAAAAAAAAAAGAAATTCTCCTTATTTTGGGGCAAAACTCAGAAATTCCACATATTTTGGGGCAAAATTCCAGAAATTTCCCTTATTTTGGGGCAAAATTGCAGAAATTTCACTTATTTTGGGGCAAAATTGCAGAAATTTCACTTATTTCAGAGAAAAAAGGAAGAAATTTTCTTTATTTTGGGGCAAAAAGGCAGAAATTCCTAATATTTTCTGGCAAAAATGCAGAAATTCCCCTTATTTTGAGGTAAAAAGGCTGAAATTCCCCTTATTTGGGGGCAAAAAGGCAGAAATTTCCCTTATTTTAAGGCAAAATTGCAGAAATTTCACTTATTTGGAGGCAAAAAGACAGAAATTCTCCTTATTTTGGGGCAAAACTTAGTAATTCCACTTATTTTGGGGCAAAATTCCAGAAATTTCCCTTATTTTGGGGAAAAATTGCAGAAATTTCACTTATTTTTGGGCAAAATTGCAGAAATTTCACTTATTTCAGGGAAAAAAGGAACAAATTTTCCTTATTTTCGGGCAAAAAGTCAGAAATTCCTAATATTTTGTGGCAAAAATGCAGAAATTCCCCTTATTTTGAGGTAAAAAGGCTGAAATTCCCCTTATTTGGGGGCAAAGAGGCAGAAATTTCCCTTATTTTGGGGCAAAATTGGAGAACTTTCACTTATTTCAGAGTAATAATTCAGAAATTCCCCTTATTTTGGGGCAAAAAAGACAGAAATTCCCTTTGTTTTGGGGGAAAAAGACAGAAATTCCATTTATTAAGAGGCAAAAAGGCAGAAATTCCCCTTATTTTGGAGCAAACATGAAGAAATTTACCTTTTTATGGCAAAAAGTTATGCATTCCCCTTACTTTCGGGATAAAAAGCAGAAATTCCCCGTATTTTGAAGCAAAATTGCAGAAATTCTCATAATTTTCAGGCAAAAAGGCAGAAATTCTCCTTATTTTGGGGCAAAAAGACAGAAGATCTTTTTTTGGGGGGAGCAAACATTCAGAAATTCTCGTTATTTTGGGGCAAAATTGCAGAAATTTCCTTTACATTGGGGCAAAATTGCAGAAATATCCCTTATATTGGGGCAAAAATCAGAAATTCCCCTTCTTTTGGGGCAAAATTCAAGAAATTTCCTTTATTTTGGGGCAAAATTACAGGAATTTACCTTATTTTGGGGCAAAATTGAAGAAATTTACCTTATTTGGTGCAAAATTGCAGAAATTTCAGTTATTTTCAGGTAAAAATGCTGAAATTTCCTTCATTTTGGGGCAAAAAGGGAGAAATTCCTTTTATTTTGGGGCAAAATTGCAGAAATTTCCCTTATTATTAGGAAAAATTGCAGAAATTTTCCTTATTTTAGGGCAAAATTGCAGAAATTTCACTTATTTCAGAGAAAAAAAGCAAAAATTTTTCTTATTTTGGGGCAAAAAGGCAGAAATTTCCATTAATTTGTGGCAAAAAGGCAGAAATTCACCTTATTTTGGTGTAAAATGCAGAAATTTCACATATTTCAGGGCAAAAAGGCAGCAATTTCCCTTATTTTGGGGCAAAATTGCAGAAATTTCACTTATTTCAGTGTAATAAGTCAGAAATTCCCCTTATTTTGAGGCAAAAAAGACAGAAATTCCCTTTGTTTTGAGGGGAAAAGACAGAAATTCCACTTA
Organism: Micromys minutus; assembly: GCF_963924665.1. Taxonomy (NCBI): domain Eukaryota; kingdom Metazoa; phylum Chordata; class Mammalia; order Rodentia; family Muridae; genus Micromys; species Micromys minutus. The sequence goes on from NW_027667262.1 coordinate 2,797,874, forward strand.
TTTAGAGGCAAAAATGCAGAAATTTCCCTTATTTTGGAGCAAAAATGAAGAAATTTCCCTTTTTTATGGCAAAAAGTTATGCATTCCCCTTATTTTCAGGCAAAAAGGCAGAAATGCCCCGTATTTTGGAGCAAAATTGCAGAAATTCCCCTAATTTTGGGGCAAAATGCAGAAATTCCCTTTATTTTGGGGCAAAAATCAGAAATTCCCCTTATTTTGTGGCAAAATTGCAGAAATTTCACTTATTTCAGTGTATTAAGTCAGAAATTCCACCTGTTTTGAGGCAAAAAAGACAGAAATTCCCTTTGTTTTTAGGGAAAAAGAAAGAAATTCCACTTATTTAGAGGCAAAAATGCAGAAATTACCCTTATTTTGGAGCAAAAATGAAGAAATTTCCCTTTTTTATAGCAAAAAGTTATGCATTCCCCTTATTTTCGGGCAAAAACCCAGAAATTCCCCGTATTTTCGAGCATAATTGCAGAAATTCTTTTAGTTGTTGTGCAGAAAGACAGAAATTCCCTATATGTTGGGGCAAAAAGACAGAAATTCTCCTTATTTTGGGGCAAAACTCAGAAATTCTACTTATTTTGGGGCAAAATTCCAGAAATTTCCATTATTATGGGGCAAAATTGCAGAAATTTCCCTTATTTTGGGGCAAAATTGCAGAAATTTCACTTATTTCAGGGTAATGAGTCAGAAATTTTCCTTATTTTGGGGCAAAAATTACAGATAATCCCTTTGTTTTGGGGGAAAAAGACAGAAATTCCACTTATTTAGAGGCAAAAAAGCAGAAATTCCCTTTATTTTGGAGCAAAAATGAAGAAATTTCCCTTTTTTAAGGCAAAAAGTTATGCATTGTTTATGTTTTCAGGCAAAAAGGCAGAAATTCCTCGTATTTTGGAGCAAAATTGCAGAAATTCCCCTAATTGTGGGGCAAAAATGCAGAAATTCCTTATATGTTGGGGCAAAAAAACAGAAATTCTTTTTATTTTGGTGCAAAACTCAGAAATTCCACTTATTTTGGGGCAAAATTCCAGAAATTTCCCTTATTCTGGAACAAAATTGCAGAAATTTCACTTATTTTGTGGCAGAATTGCAGAAATTTTACTTATTTCAGGGAAAAAGTTAGAAATTTTCCTTATTTTGGGTCAAAAAGGCAGGAATTCCCCTTATTTTGAGGTAAAAAGACTGAAATTCCCCTTATTTGAGAGCAAAAAGGCAGAAATTTCTCTTATTTTGGGGAAAATTGCAGAAATTTAACTTATTTCAGGGTAATAAGTAAGAAATTCCCCTATTTTGGGGCAAAAAAGACAGAAATTCCCTGTGTTTTGGAGGAAAAGACAGAAATTCCACTTATTTAGAGGCAAAAAGGCAGAAATTTCCCTTATTTTGGAGCAAAAATGAAGAAATTTACCTTTTTATGGCAAAAAAGTATGCATTCCCCTTACTTTCGGGATAAAAAGCAGAAATTCCCCGTATTTTGAAGCAAAATTGCAGAAATTCTCATAATTTTCGGGCAAAAAGGCAGAAATTCTTTTTATTTGGGGGCAAAAAGACAGAAAATCTCCTTTTTTTGGGAACAAACAGTCAGAAATTTCCCTTATTTTGGGGCAAAATTGCAGAAATTTAATTTACATTGGGGCAATATTTCAGAAATTTCCCTTATTTTGGGGCAAAATTGCAGAAATTTCACTTATTTCAGGGTAATAAGTCAGAAATTCCCCTTATTTTGGGGCAAAAAAGACAGAAATTCCCTTTGTTTTGGGGGAAAAAGACAGAAATTCCACTTATTTAGAGGCATAAAGGCAGAAATTCTCTTTATTTTGGAGCAAAAATGAAGAAATTTCCCTTTTTATGGATAAAGGTATACATTCCCATTATTTTCAGGCAAAAAGGCAGAAATTCCCGTATTTTGGAGCAAAATTGCAGAAATTCTTCTAATTGGGCAAAAATGCAGAAATTCCCTATATGTTGGGGCAAAAAGACAGAAATTCTCTTTATTTTGGGGCAAAACTCAGAAATCCTCTTATTTTGGGGCAAAATTCCAGAAATTCCCCTTGTTTTGGGAAAAATTGCAAAAATTTCACTTATTTTAGGGCAAAATTGCAGAAATTTCACTTATTTCAGAGAAAAAAGGCAGAAATTTTCCTTATTTTGGGTCAAAAATGCAAAAATTCCTAATATTTTGTGGCAAAAATGCAGAAATTCCCCTTATATTGAGGTGAAAATGCTGAAATTCCTTTTATTTGGGGGCAAAAAGGCAGGGATTTCCCTAATTTTGGGGCAAAATTTCAGAAATTTTACTTATTTCAGGGTAATAAGTCAGAAATTTTCCTGATTTTGGGGCAAAAAAAACCAGAAAATCCCTTTATTTTGGAGGAAAAAACAGAAATTCCACTTAGTTAGAGGCAAAAAAGCAGAAATTCCCCTTATTTTGGAGCAAAAAAGAAGAAATTTCTCTTTTTTAAGGCAAAAAGTTATGCATTCTTCTTATTTTAGGGCAAAAAGGCAGAAATTCCCCGTAATTTGTAGCAAAATAGCAGAAATTCCCCTAATTGTGGGTCAAAAATGCAGAAATTCCCTATATGTTGGGGCAAAAAAAAAAAGAAATTCTCCTTATTTTGGGGCAAAACTCAGAAATTCCACATATTTTGGGGCAAAATTCCAGAAATTTCCCTTATTTTGGGGCAAAATTGCAGAAATTTCACTTATTTTGGGGCAAAATTGGAGAAATTTCACTTATTTCAGGGAAAAAATGCAGAAATTTTCCTTATTTTGGGGCAATAATGCAGAAATTCCTTTTATTTTGAGGTAAAAAGCCTGAAATTTCCCTTATTTGGGGGCAAATAGGCAGAAATTTTTCTTATTTTGGGGCAAAATTGCAGAATTTTCAGTAATTTCACGGTAATAAGTAAGAAATTCCCCTTATTTTGGGGTAAAAAATACAGAAATTTCCTTTGTTTTGGGAGAAAAAGACAGAAATTCCACTTATTTAGCGGCAAAAAGGCAGAAATTCCCCCTTATTTTGGAGCAAAAATGAAGAAATTTACCTTTTTATGTCAAAAAGGTATGCATTCCACTTACTTTCGGGATAAAAGCAGAAATTCCCCGTATTTTGAAGCAAAATTGCAGAAATTCTCATAATTTTCAGGCAAAAAGGCAGAAATTCTCCTTTTTTTGGGGCAAAAAGGCACAAAATCTTCTTTTTTTGGGAACAAACAGTCAGAAATTCCTCTTATTTTGGGGCAAAATTGCAGAAATTTCCTCTACATTGTGGCAAAATTGCAGATATTTCCCTTATTTTGGGGCAAAATTGAAGAAATTTCACTTATGTCAGAGTAATAAGTCAGAAATTCTCCGTATTTTGGGGCAAAAAAGACAGAAATTACCTTTGTTTTGGGGGAAAACGACAGAAATTCCACTTATTTAGAGGCAAAGGGGCAGTAATTCCCCGTATTTTGCAGCAAAATTGCAGAAATTCCCCTAATTTTGGGGCAAAAGGCAAAAATTCCCTTTATTTTGGGGCAAAAATCAGATATTCCCCTTATTTTAGGGCAAAATTCCAGAAATTTCTTTTATTTTGGGGCAAAATTCCAGAAATTTACCTTATTTAAGGGCAAAATTGCAAAAATTTCCCTTATTTGGGGCAAAATTGCAGAAATTTCAGTTATTTTCAAGTAAGAAGGCTGAAATTTCCTATATTTTGGGGCAAAAAGGGAGAAATTCTCCTTATTTTGGGGCAAAATTGCAGAAATTTCCCTTATTATGGGATAAAATTGCAGAAATTTCCCTTATTTTAGGGCAAAATTGCAGAAATTTCACTTATTTCAGAGAAAAAAAGCAAAAATTTTTTTTATTTTGGGGCAAAAAGGCAGAAATTCCCATTATTTTGGGGCAAAAATGCAGAAATTCACCTTATTTTGGGGTAAAATTGCAGAAATTTCACATATTTCAAAGCAAAAAGTCAGAAATTTTTTTATTTTGGGGCAAAATTCCTGAAATTCCCCTTGTTTTGGGAAAAATTGCAAAAATTTCACTTATTTTAGGGCAAAATTGCAGAAATTTCACTTATTTCAGAGAAAAAAGGCAGAAATTTTCCTTATTTTGGGTCAAAAAGGCAGAAATTCCTAATATTTTGTGGCAAAAATGCAGAAATTCCCCTTATATTGAGGTGAAAAGGCTGAAAATCCCCTTATTTGGGGGCAAAAAGGCAGAGATTTCCCTTATTTTGGGGCAAAATTTCAGAAATTTTACTTATTTCAGGGTAATAAGTGAGAAATTTTCCTGATTTGGGGGCAAAAAAAAAAAGAGAAAATCCCTTTATTTTGGAGGAAAAACAGAAATTCCACTTAGTTAGAGGCAAAAAAGCAGAAATTCCCCTTATTTGGAACAAAAAAGAAGAGATTTCCCTTTTTTAAGGCAAAAAGTTATGCATTCTTCTTATTTTCGGGCAAAAAGGCAGAAATTCCCCGTAATTTGGAGCAAAATTGCAGAAATTCCCCTAATTGTGGGTCAAAAATGCAGAAATTCCCTATATGTTGGGGCAAAAAAAAAAAGAAATTCTCTTTACTTTGGGGCAAAACTCAGAAATTCCACATATTTTGGAGCAAAATTCCAGAAATTTCCCTTATTTTGGGGCAAAATTGCAGAAATTTCAATTATTTTGGGGCAAAATTGGAGAAATTTCACTTATTTCAGGGAAAAAAGGCAGAAATTTTCCTTATTTTGGGGCAAAAATGCAGAAATTCCCGTTATTTTGAGGTAAAAAGCCTGAAATTTTTCTTATTTGGGGGCAAAAAGGCAGAAATTTCCCTTATTTTGGGGCAAAATTGCAGAAATTTCACTTATTTCGGGGTAATAAGTCAGAAATTCCCCTTATTTTGGGGTAAAAAAGACAGAAATTTTCTTTGTTTTGGGGGAAAAAGACAGAAATTCCACTTATTTAGAGGCAAAAAGGCAGAAATTCCCCTTATTTTGGAGCAAAAATGAAGAAATTTACCTTTTTATGTCAAAAAGGTATGCATTCCACTTACTTTCAGGATAAAAGCAGAAATTCCCCGTATTTTGAAGCAAAATTGCAGAAATTCTCATAATTTTTGGGCAAAAAGGCAGAAATTCTCTTTTTTGGGGGGCAAAAAGGCACAAAATTTCCTTTTTTTGGGAACAAACAGTCAGAAATTCCTCTTATTTTGGGGCAAAATTGCAGAAATTTCATTTACATTGTGGCAAAATTGCAGATATTTCCCTTATTTTGGGGCAAAATTGAAGAAATTTCACTCATGTCAGAGTAATAAGTCAGAAATTCTCCATATTTTGGGGCAAAAAAGACAGAAATTACCTTTGTTTTGGTGGAAAAAGACAGAAATTCCACTTATTTAGAGGCAAAAAGGCAGTAATTCCCCGTATTTTGCAGCAAAATTGCAGAAATTCCCCTAATTTTGGGGCAAAAGGCAAAAATTCCCTTTATTTTGGGGCAAAAATCAGAAATTCCCCTTATTTTGGGGCAAAATTCCAGAAATTTCTTTTATTTTGGGGCAAAATTCCAGAAATTTTTTTTATTTTGGGGCAAAATTGCAGAAATTTACCTTATTTTAGGGCAAAATTGCAAAAAGTTCCCTTATTTGGGGCAAAATTGCAGAAATTTCAGTTATTTTCAAGTAAAAAGGCTGAAATTTCCTATATTTTGGGGCAAAAAGGGAGAAATTCTCCTTATTTTGGGGCAAAATTTCAGAAATTTACCTTATTATGGGATAAAATTGCAGAAATTTCCCTTATTTTAGGGCAAAATTGCAGAAATTTCAATTATTTCAGAGAAAAAAAGCAAAATTTTTTTTTATTTTGGGGCAAAAAGGCAGAAATTCCCATTATTTTGGGGCAAAAATGAAAAAATTCACCTTATTTAGGGGTAAAATTGCAGAAATTTCACATATTTCAGGGCAAAATGGCAGAAATTTCTTTTATTTTGGGGCAAAATTCCTGAAATTCCCCTTGTTTTGGGAAAAATTGCAAAAATTTCACCTATTTTAGGGCAAAATTGCAGAAATTTCACTTATTTCAGAGAAAAAAGGCAGAAATTTTCCTTATTTTGGGTCAAAAAGGCAGAAATTCCTAATATTTTGTGGCAAAAATGCAGAAATTCCCCTTATATTGAGGTGAAAAGGCTGGAATTCCCCTTTTTGGGGGGCAAAATGGCAGAGATTTCCCTTATTTTGGGGCAAAATTTCAGAAATTTCACTTATTTCAGGGTAATAAGTCAGAAATTCCCCTTATTTTGGGGTAAAAAAGACAGAAATTTCCTTCGTTTTGGGGGAAAAAGACAGAAATTCCACTTATTTCGAGGCAAAAAGGCAGAAATTCCCCTTATTTTGGAGCAAAAATGAAGAAATTTACCTTTTTATGTCAAAAAGGTATGCATTCCACTTACTTTAAGGATAAAAGCAGAAATTCCCTGTATTTTGAAGCAAAATTGCAGAAATTCTCATAATTTTCGGGCAAAAAGGCAGAAATTCTCCTTATTTTGGGGCAAAAAGGCACAAAATCTCCTTTTTTTGGGAACAAACAGTCAGAAATTCCTCTTATTTTGGGGCAAAATTGCAGAAATTTCCTTTACATTGTGGCAAAATTGCAGAAATTTCCCTTATTTTGGGGCCAAATTGAAGAAATTTCACTTATGTCAGGGTAATAAGTCAGAAATTCTCTGTATTTTGGGGCAAAAAAGACAGAAATTACCTTTGTTTTGGGGGAAAAAGACAGAAATTCCACTTATTTAGAGGCAAAAAGGCAGTAATGCCCCGTATTTTGCAGCAAAATTGCAGAAATTCCCCTAATTTTGGGGCAAAAGTCAAAAATTCCCTTTATTTTGGGGCAAAAATCAGAAATTCCTCTTATTTTGGGGCAAAATTCCAGAAATTTCTTTTATTTTGAGGCAAAATTGCAGAAATTTACCTTATTTTAGGGCAAAATTGCAAAAATTTCCCTTATTTGGGGCAAAATTGAAGAAATTTCAGTTATTTTCAAGTAAAAAGGCTGAAATTTCCTATATTTTGGGGCAAAAAGGGAGAAATTCTCCTTATTTTGGGGCAAAATTGCAGAAATTTCCCTTATTATGGGATAAAATTGCAGAAATTTCCCTTATTTTAGGGCAAAATTGCAGAAATTTCACTTATTTCAGAGAAAAAAAGCAAAAATTTTTTTTTATTTTGGGGCAAAAAGGCAGAAATTCCCATTATTTTGGGGCAAAAATGCAGAAATTCACCTTATTTTGGGGTAAAATTGCAGAAATTTCACATATTTCAGGGCAAAAAAACAGAAATTTCTTTTATTTTGGGGCAAAATTGCAGAAATTTCACATATTTCAGGGTAATAAGTCAGAAATTCCCCTTATTTTGGGGCCAAAAAGAGAGAAATTCCCTTTGTTTTGGGGCAATAAGGCAGAAATTCCACATATTGAGAAGCAAAAAGGCAGAAATTCCCCTAATTTTGGAGCAAAAATGAAAAAATTTCCCTTTTTTATGGCAAAAGTTTATGCATTCCCTTTATTTTCGGGCAAAAAGGCAGAAATTCCCCGTATTTTTGGGGCAGAATTGCAGAAATTCTCCTAATTGTGATGCCAAAAGGCAGAAATTCCCTATATATTGGGGCAAAAAGACAGAAATTCTCCTTATTTGGGGCAAAACTCAGAAATTCCACTTATTTTGGGGCAAAATTGCAGAAATTTCACTTATTTTGGGGCAAAATTGCAGAAATTTCAATTATTTCAGAGAAAAAAAGCAAAATTTTTTTTTATTTTGGGGCAAAAAGGCAGAAATTCCCATTATTTTGGGGCAAAAATGAAAAAATTCACCTTATTTAGGGGTAAAATTGCAGAAATTTCACATATTTCAGGGCAAAATGGCAGAAATTTCTTTTATTTTGGGGCAAAATTCCTGAAATTCCCCTTGTTTTGGGAAAAATTGCAAAAATTTCACCTATTTTAGGGCAAAATTGCAGAAATTTCACTTATTTCAGAGAAAAAAGGCAGAAATTTTCCTTATTTTGGGTCAAAAAGGCAGAAATTCCTAATATTTTGTGGCAAAAATGCAGAAATTCCCCTTATATTGAGGTGAAAAGGCTGGAATTCCCCTTTTTGGGGGGCAAAATGGCAGAGATTTCCCTTATTTTGGGGCAAAATTTCAGAAATTTCACTTATTTCAGGGTAATAAGTCAGAAATTCCCCTTATTTTGGGGTAAAAAAGACAGAAATTTCCTTCGTTTTGGGGGAAAAAGACAGAAATTCCACTTATTTCGAGGCAAAAAGGCAGAAATTCCCCTTATTTTGGAGCAAAAATGAAGAAATTTACCTTTTTATGTCAAAAAGGTATGCATTCCACTTACTTTAAGGATAAAAGCAGAAATTCCCTGTATTTTGAAGCAAAATTGCAGAAATTCTCATAATTTTCGGGCAAAAAGGCAGAAATTCTCCTTATTTTGGGGCAAAAAGGCACAAAATCTCCTTTTTTTGGGAACAAACAGTCAGAAATTCCTCTTATTTTGGGGCAAAATTGCAGAAATTTCCTTTACATTGTGGCAAAATTGCAGAAATTTCCCTTATTTTGGGGCCAAATTGAAGAAATTTCACTTATGTCAGGGTAATAAGTCAGAAATTCTCTGTATTTTGGGGCAAAAAAGACAGAAATTACCTTTGTTTTGGGGGAAAAAGACAGAAATTCCACTTATTTAGAGGCAAAAAGGCAGTAATGCCCCGTATTTTGCAGCAAAATTGCAGAAATTCCCCTAATTTTGGGGCAAAAGTCAAAAATTCCCTTTATTTTGGGGCAAAAATCAGAAATTCCTCTTATTTTGGGGCAAAATTCCAGAAATTTCTTTTATTTTGAGGCAAAATTGCAGAAATTTACCTTATTTTAGGGCAAAATTGCAAAAATTTCCCTTATTTGGGGCAAAATTGAAGAAATTTCAGTTATTTTCAAGTAAAAAGGCTGAAATTTCCTATATTTTGGGGCAAAAAGGGAGAAATTCTCCTTATTTTGGGGCAAAATTGCAGAAATTTCCCTTATTATGGGATAAAATTGCAGAAATTTCCCTTATTTTAGGGCAAAATTGCAGAAATTTCACTTATTTCAGAGAAAAAAAGCAAAAATTTTTTTTTATTTTGGGGCAAAAAGGCAGAAATTCCCATTATTTTGGGGCAAAAATGCAGAAATTCACCTTATTTTGGGGTAAAATTGCAGAAATTTCACATATTTCAGGGCAAAAAAACAGAAATTTCTTTTATTTTGGGGCAAAATTGCAGAAATTTCACATATTTCAGGGTAATAAGTCAGAAATTCCCCTTATTTTGGGGCCAAAAAGAGAGAAATTCCCTTTGTTTTGGGGCAATAAGGCAGAAATTCCACATATTGAGAAGCAAAAAGGCAGAAATTCCCCTAATTTTGGAGCAAAAATGAAAAAATTTCCCTTTTTTATGGCAAAAGTTTATGCATTCCCTTTATTTTCGGGCAAAAAGGCAGAAATTCCCCGTATTTTTGGGGCAGAATTGCAGAAATTCTCCTAATTGTGATGCCAAAAGGCAGAAATTCCCTATATATTGGGGCAAAAAGACAGAAATTCTCCTTATTTGGGGCAAAACTCAGAAATTCCACTTATTTTGGGGCAAAATTGCAGAAATTTCACTTATTTTGGGGCAAAATTGCAGAAATTTCACTTATTTCAGGGAAAAAATGCAGATTCTCCTTATTTTGGGGAAAAAGGCAGAAATTCCTAATATTTTGTGGCAAAAATGCAGAAATTCCCCTTATTTTGAGGTAAAAATGCTGAAATTCTCCTTTTTTGGGGGGCAAAAAGGCAGAAATTTCTCTAAATTTGGGGCAAAATTGCAGAAATTTCACGTATTGCAGGCTAATAAGTCAGAAATTTTTCTTATTTTGGGGCAAAAATGACAGAAAAATACCTTGTTTCAGAAGAAAAAGACAGAAATTCCACTTATTTAGAGGCAAAAAGGCAGAAATTCCCTTTTTTTGAGGCAAAAATGAAGAAATTTCCCTTTTTATGGCAAAAAGGTTTGCATTCCCATTATTTTCGGGCAAAAAGGCAGATATTCCCCGTATTTTAAAGCAAAATTGCAGAAATTCCCTTAATTTTGGGGCCAAAATCAGAAATTCCCTTTATTTTGGGGCAAAATTCAAGAAATTTCCTTTATTTTGGGGCAAAATAGCAGGAATTTACCTTATATTGGAGCAAAATTGCAGAAATTTCCCTTATATGTGGCAAAATTGCAGAAATTTCACTTATTTTCAGGTAAAAATGCTGAAATTTTCTTTATTTTGGGGCAAAAAGAGAGAAATTCCCCTTATTATGGTGCAAAATTGCAAAAATTTTCCCTTATTATATAAAAATATTGCAGAAATTTCTCTTAATTTAAAGCAAAATTGCACATATTTCACTTATTTAAGAGAAAAAAAGCAGAAATTTTTCTTATTTTGAGGCAAAAAGGCAGAAATTACCATTATTTTGGGGCAAAATGCAGAAATTCACCTTAATTTGGGGTAAAATTGCGGAATTTTCACATATTTCAGGGCAAAAAGTCAGACACTTCCCTTATTTTGGGGCAAAAAATACAGAAATTCCCTTTGTTTTGGGGGAAAAAGACAAAAATTCCAATTATTTAGAGGCAAAAATGCAGAAATTCCTCTTATTTTGGAGCAAAAATGAAGAAATTTCCATTTTTTATGGCAAAAAGTTATGCATTTCCCTTATTTTTGGGAAAAAAGGCAGAAATTTCCCGTATTTTGGAGCAAAATTGCAGAAATTCCCCTAATTGTTGGGCAAAAAGGCAGAAATTCCCAATATGTTGGTGCAAAAAGACAGAAATTCTCCTTATTTTGGGGCAAAACTCAGAAATTCCACTTCTTTTGGGGCAAAATTCCAGAAATTTCCCTTATTTTGGGGCAAAATTGCAGAAATTTCACTTATTTTGGGGCACAATTGCAGAAATTTCACTTATTTCAGGGAAAAAAGGCAGAAATTTTTATTATTTTGGGGCAAAAAAACAGAAATTCCTAATATTTTGTGGCAAAAATGCAGAAATTCCTCTTATTTTGAGGTAAAAAGGCTGAATTCCCCTTATTTGCAGGCAAAAAGGCAGAAATTTCCCTTATTTTGAGTCAAAATTGCAGAAATTTCACTTATTTCAGGGTAATGAGTCAGAAATTTCCCTTATTTTGGGGCAAAAAAAAGAGAAATTCCCTTTGTTTTGTGGGTAAAAGACAGAAATTCCACTCATTTAGAGGCAAAAAGACAGAAATTCCCCTTATTTTGGAGCAAAAATGAAGAAATTTCATTTTTTATGGCAAAAAGTTATGCATTCCCATTATTTTCGGGCAAAAAGGCAGAAATTCCCCGGATTTTTTAGCAAAATTGCAGAAATTCCCCTAATTTTGGGGCAAAAGGCAGAAATTCCCTTTATTTTGGGGCAAAAATCAGAAAATCCCTTTATTTTGGGGCAAAATTCAAGATATTTCCTTTATTTTGGGGCAAAATTGGAGGAATTTACCTTATTTTGGGGCAAAATTGCAGAAATTTCCCTTATTTGGGGCAAAATTGCAGAAATTTCACTTATTTTCAGGAATAAAGGCTGAAATTTTCTTTATTTTGGGGCAAAAGAAAGAATTTCTTCTTATTTTGGGGCAAAATTGCAGAAATTTCTCTTATTATAGGGAAAAATTGCAGAAATTTTCCTTATTTTAGGGCAAATTGCAGAAATTTCACTTATTTCAGAGAAAAAAAGCCAAAATTTTTCTTATTTTGGGGCAAAAATGCAGAAATTCCCATTATTTTGGGGCAAAAAGGCAGAAATTCGACTTATTTTGGGGTAAAATTGCAGAAATTTCACATATTTCAGGTCAAAAAATCAGAAATCTTCCTTTTTTTGGGGCAAAATTGTAGAAATTTCACTTATTTCATGGAAATAAGTCAGAAATTTCCCTTATTTTGAGGCAAAAAAGACAGAAATTCCCTTTGTTTTGGGGGAAAAAGACAGAAATTCCACTTAGTTAGAGGCAAAAATGCAGAAATTCCGCTTATTTTGGAGCAAAAATGAAGAAATTTCCCTTTTTTATGGCTAAAAGTTATGCATTTCCCTTATTATCGGGCAAAAAGGCAGAAATTCCCCGTATTTTGGAGCAAAATTGCAAAAATTCCCCTAATTGTGGGGCAAAAAGGCAGAAATTCCCAATATGTTGGGGCCATAAGACAGAAATTCTCCTTATTTTGCGGCAAAACTCATAAATTCCACTTATTTTGGCACAAAATTCCAAAATTTCGCTTATTTTGGGGCAAAATTGCAGAAATTTCACTTATTTTGGGGCAAAATTGCAGAAATTTCACTTTTTTCAGGAAAAAAAGGCAGAAATTTTTCTTATTTTGGGGCAAAAATGCAGAAATTCTTAATATTTTTTGGTAAAAATGCAGAAATTCCCCTTATTTTGAGGTAAAAAGGCTGAAATACCTTTTATTTGGGGGCAAAAAGGCAGAAATTTCCCTTATTTTGGGGCAAAAAAACAGAAATTCCCCTTATTTTGTGGCAAAAAGGCAGAAATTTCTTTTATTTCGGGGCAAAATTGCAGAAATTTCACTTATTTCAGGGCATAATTTACAAATTCCTTTTATTTTGGGGCCAAAAGAGAGAAATTCCGTTTATTCTTGGGTAAAAAGGCAGAAATTTCTATTATTTTGAGGTCAAAAGGCAGAAATTCCTCTTATTTTGGGGCAAAAATGAAGAAATTTCCCTTTTTTGTGGCAAAAGTTATACATTCCCCTTACTTTCGTGATAAAAAGCAGAAATTCCCTGTATTATGAAGTAAAATTGCAGAAATTCTCATAATTTTCAGGCAAAAAAGCAGAAATTCTCTTTATTTTTGGGCAAAAGACAGAAAATCTCCTGTTTTCGGCAGCAAACAGTCAGAAATTCCCCTTATTTTGGGGCAGAATTGCAGAAATTACCTTTACATTGGGGCAAAATTGCAGAAATTTCCTTTATTTTGGGGCAAAATTGCAGAAATTTCACTTATTTCAGGGTAATAAGTCTGAAATTCCCCTTATTTTGGGGCAAAAAAGACAGAAATTCCTTTTGTTTGGGGGGAAAAAGACAGAAATTCCACTTATTTAGAGGCAAAAAAGCAGAAATTACCCTTATTTTTGAGCAAAAATGAAAAAATTTCCCTTTTTTATGGCAAAAGGTTATGCATTCCCTTTATTTTCGGGCAAAAAGGCAGAAATTCCCTGTATTTTGGAGCAAAATTGCAGAAATTTCACTTGTTTCAGAGAAAAAAAGCAAAATTTTTTCTTATTTTGGGGCAAAAGGCAGAAATTCCCATTATTTTGGGGCAAAAAAGCAGAAATTCACCTTATTTTGGGGTAAAATTGCAGAAATTTCACATATTTCAGGGCAAAAAGGCAGAAATTTCCCTTATTTTGGGGCAAAATTGCAGAAATTTCACTTATTTCAGGGTAATAAGTCAGAAATTTTCCTTATTTTGGGGCAAAAACGACAGAAATTCTCTTTGTTTTGGGAAAAAAGACAGAAATTCCACTTATTTAGAGGCAAAAAGGCAGAAATTACCCTTATTTTTGAGCAAAAATGAAAAAATTTCCCTTTTTTATGGCAAAGGTTATGCATTCCCTGTATTTTCGGGCAAAAAGGCAGAAATTCCCTGTATTTTGGAGCAAAATTGCAGAAATTTCCATAATTGAGGTGCAAAAAGGCAGAAATTCCCTATATGTTGGGGCAAAAAGACAGAAATTCTCCTTATTTGGGGCAAAACTCAGAAATTCCACTTATTTTGGGGCAAAATTGCAGAAATTTCCAATATTTTGGGGCAAAATTGCAGAAATTTCACTTATTTCAGGAAAAAAAGCAGAAATTTTCTTTATTTTGGGGAAAAAGGCTGAAATTCCTAATATTTTGTGGCAAAAATGCAGAAATTCCCCTTATTTTGAGGTAAAAATGCTGAAATTCCCCTTATTTGGGGGCAAAAAGGCAGAAATTTACCTTATTTTGGGGCATAATTGCAGAAATTTCACTTATTTCAGGGTAATAAGTCAGAAATTTTTCTTATTTTGGGGCAAAATACAGAAAATCCCTTTGTTTTGGGGGAAAAAGCCAGATATTCCATTTATTTAGAGGCAAAAAGGCAGAAATTCCCCTTTTTTGGAGCAAAAATGAAGAAATTTCCCTTTTTATGGCAAAAAGGTATGCATTCCCATTATTTTTGGGCAAAAAGGCAGAAATTCCCAGTATTTTGGAACAAAATTGCAGAAATTCCCTTAATTTTGGAGCAAAAGGCAGAAATTCTCTTTATTTTGAGGCCAAAATCAGAAATTCTCCATATTTTGGGGCAAAATTCCAGAAATTTCTTTATTTTGGGGCAAAATTGCAGGAATTTACCTTATTTTGTAGCAAAGTTGCAGAAATTTCCCTTATATGGGGCAAAATTGCAGAAATTTCACTTATATTCAGGTAAAAAGGCTGAAATTCCTTATATTTCGGGGCAAAAAGGCAGAAATTTCCCTTATTTTGGGGCAAAAAGACAGAAATTCTCCTTATTTTGTAGCAAAAAGGCAGAAATTTCTTTTATTTTGGGGCCAAATTGCAGAAATATCACTTATTTCAGGGCATAATTCAAAAATTCCTTTTATTTTGGGGCAAAAAGACAGAAAATCCATTTATTTTTGGATAAAAAGGCAGAAATTTCACTTATTTTGAGGTAAAAAGGCAGAAATTCCTCTTATTTTGGGGCAAAAATGAAGAAATTTCACTTTTTTGTGGCAAAAGGTATACCTTCCCCTTACTTTCGGGATAAATAGCAGAAATTTCCCGTATTTTGAAGCAAAATTGCAGAAATTCTCCTAATTTTCGGGCAAAAAGTCAGAAATTCTTTTTATTTTGGGGCAAAAAGACAGAAAATCTTCTTTTTTCGGGAGCAAACTGTCAGAAATTCCTATTATTTTTGGGCAAAATTGCAGAAATTTCCTTTACATTGGGGCAAAATTGCAGAAATTTCCTTTATTTTAGGGCAAAATTGCAAAAATTTCACTTATTTCAGGGTAATAAGTAAGAAATTCCCCTTATTTTGGGGCAAAAAAGACAGAAATTCCCTTTGTTTTGGGGGAAAAAGACAGAAATTACACTTATTTAGAGGCAAAAAGTAGAAATTCCCCTTATTTGAAGCAAAAATGAAGAAATTTCTCTTTTTATGGCAAAAAGGTATGCATTGCCATTATTTTCAGGCAAAAAGGCAGAAATTCCCTGTATTTTGGAGCAAAATTGCAGAAATTTCCCTAATTTTGGGGCAAAAGGCAGAAATTTCCTTTATTTTGAGTCAAAAATCAGAAATTCTTCATGTTTTGGGGCAAAATTCTAGAAATTTCCTTTTTTTTGGGGGAAAATTACAGGAATTTACCTTATTTTAAGGCAAAATTGCAGAAATTTCCCTTATTTGGGGCAAAATTGCAAAAATTTCACTTATTTTCAGGTAAAAAGCTGAAATTTTTTTTATTTTAAGGCAAAAAGAGAGAAATTCCCTTTATTTTGGGGAAAAAAGGCAGAAATTCACCGTATTTTGGGATAAAATTGCAGAAATTTCACATATTTCAGGGCAAAAATGCAGAAATTTCCCTTATTTTGTGGCAAAATTGCAGAAATTTCACTTATTTAAAAGTAATAAATCAGAAATTCCACTTATTTTGGGGCAAAAAAGACAGAAATTCCCTTTGTTTTGGGGGAAAAAGACAGAAATTCCACTTATTTAGAGGCAAAAATGCAGAAATTCCCCTTATTTTGGAGCAAAAATGAAGAAATTTCCCTTTTTATGGCTAAAAGGTATGCATTCCCCTTACTATTGGGAAAAAGCAGAAATTCCCCATATTTTGAAGCAAAATTTAAGAAATTCTCAAAATTTTCGGCCACAAAGGAAGAAATTCTCTATATTTTGTGGCAAAAAAACAGAAATTTCTTTTATTTTGGGGCCAAATTGCAGTAATTTCACTTATTGCAGGGCATAATTCAAAAATTCCTTTTATTTTGGGGCAAAAAGACAGAAAATCCGTTTATTTTTGGGGAAAAACACAGAAATTCCACTTATTTAGAGGCAAAAAGGCAGAAATTCCCTTTATTTCGGAGAAAAAATGAAGAAATTTCCCTTTTTATGGCAAAAAGGTATGCCTTCCCATTAATTTCGGGCAAAAAGGCAGAAATTCCCCGTATTTGGAGCAAAATTGCAGAAATTCCCCTAATTTTGGAACAAAAGGCAGAAATTCCCTTTATTTTGGGGCAAAAATCAGAAATTCCCTTTATTTTGGGGAAAAAATTCCTAAAATTTCCTTTACACTGGGGCAAAATTGCAGAAATTTCCCTTATTTGGGGCAAAAGTGCAGAAATTTCAGTTATTTTCTGGTAAAAAGGCTGAAATTTCATTTATTTTGGGGCAAAAAGGGAGAAATTCCCCTTATTTATGGGCAAAATTGCAGAAATTTCTCTTATTATGGGATAAAATTGCAGAAATTTCCCTTATTTTTGGGCAAATTTGCAGAAATTTCACTTATTTCAGAGAAAAAAAGCAAAAATTTTTCTTATTTTGGGGCAAAAAGGCAGAAATTCCCATTATTTTGGGGCAAAAAGGCAGTAATTCACCTTATTTTGGGGTAAAATTGCAGAAATTTCCCATATTTCAGGTCAAAAAGGCAGAAATTTTTTTTATTTTGGGGCAAAATTGCAGAAATTTTACATATTTCAGGGTAATAAGTCAGAAATTCCCCTTATTTTGGGGCAAAAAAGATAGAAATTCCCTTTGATTTGAGGCAAAAGAGAAGAAATTCCACTTATTGAGAAGCAAAAAGGCAGAAATTCCCCTAATTTTGGAGCAAAAATAAAGAAATTTCTTTTTTTTATGACAAAAGGTTATGCATTCCCTTTATTTTCAGGCAAAAAGGCAGAAATTCCCTGTATTTTGGAGCAAAATTGCAGAAATTCCCCTAATTGTGGTGCAAAAATGCAGAAATAACCTATATGTTGGGGCAAAAAGACAGAAATTCTCCTTATTTGGGGCAAAACTCAGAAATTCCACTTATTTTGGGGCAAAATTGCAGAAATTTCACTTATTTTGGGGCAAAATTGCAATAATTTCTCTTATTTCAGGGTAAAAAGGCAGGAATTTTCCTTATTTTAGGGGAAAAGGCAGAAATTCCTAATATTTTGTGGCAAAAATGCAAAAATTCCCCTTATTTTGAGGTAAAAATGCTGAAATTCCCCTTATTTGAGGGCAAAAAGACAGAAATTCCCCTTATTTTGGGGCAAAAAAGACAGAAATTCCCGTTGTTTTGGGGGAAAAAGACAGAAATTCCACTTATTTAGAGGCAAAAATGCAGAAATTCCCCTTTTTTTTGGAAAAAAATGAAGAACTTTCCCTTTTTATGGCAAAAAGGTATGCATTCCCATTATTTTCGGGCAATAGGGCAGAAATTCCCCGTATTTTGGAGCAAAATTGCAGAAAATCCCTTAATTTTGGGGCAAAAGGCAGAAATTCCCTTTATTTTGGGGCCAAAATCAGAAATTCCCCTTATTTTGGGGCAAAATTCAAGAAATTTCCTTAATTTTGGGGCAAAATTGCAGGAATTTACCTTATTTTGGAGCAAAATTGCAGAAATTTCCATTATATGGGGCAAAATTACAGAAATTTCACTTATTTTCAGCTAAAAAGGCTGAAATTTCCTTTATTTTGGGGCAAAAAAGAAGAAATTCCCCTTATTTTGGAGCAAAATTGCAGAAATTTCTCTTATTATGGAGAAATATTGCAGAAATTTCCATTAATTTATAGCAAAATTGCAGAAATTTCACTTATTTCAGAGAAAAAAAGCAAAAATTTTTTTTAATTTGGAGCAAAAAGGCAGAAATTTCCAATATTTTGCAGCAAAAAGGAAGAAATTCACCTTATTTTGGGGTAAAATTGCAGAAATTTCACATATTTCAGGGTAAAAAGGCAGAAATTTCTCATATTTTGTGGCAAAAAATACAGAAATTCCCTTTGTTTTAAGGGAAAAAGAAAGAAATTCCACTTATTTAGAGGCAAAAAGGCAGAAATTCCCATTATTTTGGAGCAAAAATGAAGAAATTTCTCTTTTTTATGGCAAAAAGTTATGCATTCCCCTTATTTTCGGGCAAAAAGGCAGAAATTCCCCATATTTTGGAGCAAAATTGCAGAAATTCCCCTAATTGTGGGGCAAAAATGCTGAAATTCCCCATATGTTAGGGCAAAAATACAGAATTTCTCCATATTTTGGGGCAAAACTAAGAAATTCCAATTCTTTTGGGGCAAAATTCCAGAAATTTCCCTTATTTTGGGGCAAAATTGCAGAAATTTCACTTATTTTGGGGCAAAATTGCAGAAATTTCACTTATTTCAGGGAAAAAAGGCAGAAATTTTCTTATTTTGGGGCAAAAAGGCAGAAATTCTTAATATTTTGTGGCAAAAATTCAGAAATTCCTCTTAATTTGAGGTAAACAGGCTGAAATTCCCCTTATTTGGGGGCAAAAAGGCAGAAATTTCCCTTATTTTGGGGCAAAATTGCAGAAATTTTACTTATTTCAGGGTAATGAGTCAGATTTCCCATTATTTTGGGGCAAAAAAGAGAGAAATTCCCTTTGTTTTGTGGGAAAAAGACAGAAATTCCACTTATTTAGCGGCAAAAAGTCAGAAATTCCCCTTATTTTTGAGCAAAAATGAAGAAATTTCATTTTTTACAGCAAAAAGGTATGCATTTCCATTATTTTCGGGCAAATGGCAGAAATTCCTTGTATTTTAGAGCAAAATTGCAGAAATTCCCCTAATTTTGGGGCAAAAGGCAGAAATTCCCTTTATTTTGGGGCAAAAATCAGAATCCCTTTATTTTGAAGCAAAATTCAAGAAATTTCCTTTATTTTGGGGCAAAATTTCAGGAATTTACCTTATTTTGGGGCAAAATTGCAGAAATTTCCCGTATTTGGGGCAAAATTGCAGAAATTTCACTTATTTTCAGAAAAAAAGGCTAAAATTTCCTTTATTTTGGGGCAAAAAGGGAGAAATTCCCCTTATTTTGGGGGCAAAATGGCAGAAATTTCCCTTATTATGGGGAAAAATTGCAGAAATTTTCCTTATTTTAGGGCAAAATTGCAGAAATTTAACTTATTTCAGAGAAAAAAAGGAAAAATTTTTCTTATTTTTGTGCAAAAAGGCAGAAATTCCCATTATTTTGGGGCAAAAATGCAGAAATTCGACTTATTTTGTGGTAAATTTGAAGAAATTTCACATATTTCATGGCAAAAAGGCAGAAATTTCCTTTATTTTGAGGCAAAATTGCAGAAATTTCAATTATTTCATGGTAATAAGTCAAAAATTCCCCTTATTTTGGGGCAAAAAAGACAGAAATTCCCTTTGTTTTTCGGGAAAAAGACAGAAATTCCACTTATTTAGAGGCAAAAAGGCAGAAATTCCTTTATTTTGGAGCAAAAATGAAGAAATTTCCCTTTATTATGGCAAAAAGTTATGCATTCCTCTTATTTTCGGGCAAAAAGGCATAAATTCCCTGTATTTTGGAGCAAAATTGCAGAAATTCGCCTAATTTTGAGGCAAAAAGGCAGAAATTCCCAATATGTTGGGGCAAAAAGACAGAAATTCTCCTTATTTTGGGGCATAACTCAGACATTCCACTTATTTTGGGGCAAAATTCCAAAATTTCGCATATTTTGGAGCAAAATTGCAGAAGTTTCTCTTATTTTGGGGCTAAATTGCAGAAATTTCACTCATTTCAGGGAAAAAAGGCAGAAATTTTCCTTATTTTAAGGCAAAAATGCAGAAATTCTTAATATTTTGTGGCAAAAATGCAGAAATTCCCCTTTTTTGAGGTAAAAAGGCTGAAATTCTGTTTATTTTTGGGTAAAAAAGCAGAAATTTCACTTATTTTGAGGTAAAAATGCAGAAATTTCTCTTATTTTGGGGAAAAATGAAGAAATTTCTCTTTTTTGTGGCAAAAGGTATACATTCCCCTTACTTTCGGGATACAAAGCAGAAATTCCCCGTATTTTGAAAAAAAATTGCAGAAATTCTCCTAATTTTTGGGCAAAAAGACAGAAATTCTCCTTATTTTGGAGCAAAAAGACAGAAAATCTTCTTTTTTTCAGGAGCAA
This sequence comes from Micromys minutus, assembly GCF_963924665.1. NCBI lineage: Eukaryota > Metazoa > Chordata > Mammalia > Rodentia > Muridae > Micromys > Micromys minutus. The sequence goes on from NW_027667262.1 coordinate 2,818,086, forward strand.
ATTGTCAGAAATTTCCCTTATTTTGGGGCAAAATTGCAGATATTTCCTTTACATTGGGGCAAAATTGCAGAAATTTCATTTATTTTAGGGTAATAAGTAAGAAATTCCTCTTATTTTGGGGCAAAAAAGACAAAAATTCTCTTTGTTTTGGGAGAAAAAGACCGAAATTCCACTTATTTAGAGGCAAAAAAGCAGAAATTACCGTTATTTTTGTGCAAAAATAAAGAAATTTTCCATTTTTAGGGCAAAAAGTAATGCATTACCCTTATTTTCGGGCAAAAAGACAGAAATTCTCCGTATTTTGGAGCAAAATTGCAGAAATTCCCCTAATTGTGGGGTACAAAGGCAGAAATTCCCTATATATTGGGGCAAAAACACAGAAATTCTTCTTATTTTAAGGCAAAACTCAGAAATTCCACTTATTTTGGGGCAAAATTCCAGAAATTTCCCTTATTTTGGGGCAAAATTGCAGAAATTTCCTTTAATTTGGGGCAAAATTGCAGAAATTTCACTTATTTCAGAGAAAAAAAAAAACAAAAATTTTTCTTATTTTGGGACAAAAAGGCAGAAATTCCCATTATTTTAGGGCAAAAAAGCAGAAATTCACCTTATTTTGGGGGTAAAATTGCAGAAATTTCACATATTTCAGGGCAAAAAGGCAGAAATTTCTTTTATTTTGGGGCAAAATTGTAGAAATTTCACTTATTTTGGGGCAAAATTGCAGAAATTTCACTTATTTCAGGGAAAAAAGGCAGAAATTTTCCTTAATTTGGGGCAAAAATGCAGAAATTCTTAATATTTTGTGGCAAAAATGCAGAAATTCCCTCTTATTTTGAGGTAAAAACGCTGAAATTTCCCTTATTTGGGGGCAAAAAGGCAGAAATTTCCCTTATTTTGGGGCAAAAAGACAGTAATTCTTCTTATTTTGTGGCAAAATGGCAGAAATTTCTTTTATTTTGGGGCAAAATTGCAGAAATATCACTTATTTCAGGGCATAATTCAAAAATTCCTATTATTTTGGGGCAAAAAGACAGAAATTCCATTTATTTTTGGGTAAAAAGGGAGAAATTCAATTATTTTGAGGTAAAAAGCAGAAATTCCTTTTATTTTGGGGCAAAAATGAAGAAATTTCCCTTTTTTGTGGCAAAAGGTATACATTCCCCTTACTTTCGGGATAAAAAGCAAAAATTCCCCATATTTTGAAGCAAAATTGCAGAAATTTTCATAATTTTCGGGCAAAAAAGCAGAAATTCTCCTTATTTTGGGGCAAAAAGACAGAAAATCTCCTTTTTTCGGGAGCAAACAGTCAGAAATTCCTCTTATTTGGGGGCAAAATTGCAGAAATTTCCTTTACACTGTGGCAAAATTGCAGAAATTTCCCTTATTTTGGGGCAAAATTGCAGAAATTTCACTTATTTCAGGGTAATAAGTCAGAATTTTCCCTTATTTTGGGACAAAAAAGACAGAAATTCCCTTTGTTTTGGGAGAAAAAGACAGAAATTCCACATAGTTAGAGGCAAAAATTCAGAAATTCCCCTTATTTTGGAGCAAAATTGCAGAATTCCCAAATTTTGGGGCAAAAGGCATAAATTCCCGTTATTTTGGGGCAAAAATCTGAAATTCTCCTTATTTTGGGGCAAAAATAAGAAATTTCCTTTATTTTGGGGCAAAATTGCAGGAATTTACCTTATTTTGGTGCAAAATTGCACAAATTTCCCTTATTTGGTGCAAAATTGCAGAAAATTCAGATATTTTCAAGTAAAAAGGCTGAAATTTTCTTTATTTTGGGGCAAAAAGGAAGACATTCCCCTTATTTTTGGGCAAAATTGCAGAAATTTCCCTTGTTATGGGAAAAAATTGCAGAAATTTCCCTTATTTTAGGGCAAAATTGCAGAAATTTCACTTATTTCGGAGAAATAAAGCAAAAATGTTTTTTATTTTGAAGCAAAAAGACAGAAATTTCCATTATTTTAGGGCAAAAAGGCAGAAATTCACCTTATTTTGGGGTAAAATTGCAGAAATTTCACATATTTCAGGGCAAAAAGGCAGAAATTTCCCTTATTTTGGGGCAAAATTGCAGAAATTTCACTTATTTCAGGGTAATAAGTCAGAAATTCCCCTTGTTTTGGGGCAAAAAAGACAGAAATTCCACATATTTAGAGGCAAAAGGGCAGAAATTCCCCTTATTTTGGAGCAAAAATTAAGAAATTTCCCTTTTTTATGGCAAAAAGTTATGCATTTCCCTTATTTTTGGGAAAAAGGCAGAAATTCCCCGTAATTTGGAGCAAAATTGCAGAAATTCCCCTAATTGTGGGGCAAAAAGGTAGAAATTCACTGTATGTTGGGGCAAAAAGTCAGAAATTCTTCTTATTTTGGGGCAAAACTCAGAAATTCCACTTTTTTTAGGGCAAAATTCCAGAAATTTCCCTTATTTTGGGCCAAAATTGCAGAAATTTTACTTATTTTGGGGCAAAATTGCAGAAATTTCACTTATTTCAGGGAAAAAAGGCAGAAATTTTCCTTATTTTGGGGCAAAAAAACAGAAATTCCTAATATTTTGTGGCAAAAATGCAGAAATTCCTCTTATTTTGAGGTAAAAAGGCTGAATTCCCCTTATTTAGGGGTAAAAAGGCAGAAATTTCCCTTATTTTGGGGTATAATTGCAGAAATTTCACTTATTTCAGTGTTTATAAGTCAGAAATTCCCCTTATTTTGGGGCAAAATAGAGAGAAATTCCATTTGTTTTGTGAGAAAAAGACAGAAATTCCACTTATTTAGAGGCAAAAAGGCAGAAATTCCATTTATTTTGGAGCAAAAATGAAGAAATTTCATTTTTTTGGCAAAAAGGTATGCATTCCCATTATTGTCGGGCAAAAAGGCAGAAATTCCCCGTATTTTGGAGCAAAATTGCAGAAATTCCCCTAATTTCGGGGCAAAAGGCAGAAATTCCCTTTATTTTGGGGCAAAAATCAGAAAATCCCTCTATTTTGGGGCAAAATTCAAGAAATTTCCTTTATTTTGGGCCAAAATACTGGAATTTACCTTATTTTGGAGCAAAATTGCAGAAATTTCCCTTATTTGGGGCAAAATTGCCAAAATTTCCCTTATTTTGGGCCAAAATTGCAGAAATTTCACTTATTTCAGTGTAATAAGTCAGAAATTCCCCTTATTTTGAGGCAAAAAAGAAAGAAATTCCCTTTGTTTTGAGGGGAAAAGAGAAATTTCACTTAGTTAGAGGCAAAAATGCAGAAATTCCCCTTATTTTGGAGCAAAAATGAATAAATTTTCCGTTTTATGGCAAAAAGATATGCATTTCCATTATTTTCGGGCAAAAAAGCAGAAATTCCCCGTATTTTGGAGCAAAATTGCAGAAATTCCCAAATTTTGGGGCATAAGGCAGAAATTCCCCTTATTTTGGGGCAAAATTCAAAAATTTCCTTTATTTTGGCGCAAAATTGCCAGAATTTATCTTATTTTGGGGCAAAATTGCAGAAATTTCCCTTATTTGGGGCAAAATTGCAGAAAATTCACTTATTTTCAGGTAAAAAAGCTGAAATTTCCTCTATTTTGAGACAAAAAGGGAGAAATTCCCCTTATTTTGGGGCAAAATTGCAGAAATTTCCCTTGTTATGGGAAAAAATGCAGAATTTTCCCTTATTTTAGGGCAAAATTGCAAAAATTTCACTTATTTCTGAGAAAGAAAGCAAAAACTGTTTCTTATTTTGGGGCAAAAAGGCAGAAATTCCCATTATTTTAGGGCAAAAAGGCAGAAATTCACCTTATTTAGGGGTAAAATTGCAGAAATTTCACATATTTCAGGGCAAAAAGGAAGAAATTTCCCTTATTTTGGGACAAAATTGCAGTAATTTCACATATTTCAGGGCAAAAAAGCAGAAATTTCCCTTATTTTGGGGCAAAAATACAGAAATTCCCGTTGTTTTGGGGGGAAAAGACAGAAATTCCACTTATTTAGAGGCAAAAATGCAGAAATTCCCCTTATTTTGGAGCAAAAATGAAGAAATTTCCCTTTTTTGTGGCAAAAAGTTATGCATTTCTCTTATTTTTGAGAAAAAAGGCAGGAATTCCTCAAATTTTGGAGCAAAATTGCAGAAATTCCCCTAATTGTGGGGCAACAAGGCAGAAATTCCCTATATGTTGGGGTAAAAAGACAGAAATTCTGCTTATTTTTGGGCAAAACTCAGAAATTCCACTTCTTTTGGGGCATAATTCCAGAAATTTCCCTTATTTGGACGAAAAATTGCAGAAATTTCACTTATTCTGGGGCAAAATTGCAGAAATTTCACTTATTTCAGGCAAAAGATGCAGAAATTTTCCTTATTTTTGGGCAAAAAACCAGAAATTCCTAATATTTTGTGGCAAAAATGCAGAAATTCCTTTTATTTTGAGGTAAAAAGGCTGAATTCCCCTTATTTGGGGGCAAAAAGGCAGAAATTTCCCTTATTTTGGGACAAAATTGCAGAAATTTCACTTATTTCAGGGTAATGAGTCAGAAATTCCCCTTATTTTGGGGCAAAAAAGACAGAAATTCCCTTTGTTTTGGGGGAAAAAGACAGAAATTCCACTTATTTAGAGACAAAAAAGCAGAAATTCCCCTTATTTTGGAGCAAAAATGAAGAAATTTCATTTTTTATGGCAAAAAAGTATGCATTCCAATTATTTTCCGGAAAAAAGGCAGAAATTCCCTGTATTTTGGAGCAAAATTGCAGAAATTTCTCTAATTTTTGGGCCAAAGGCAGAAATTCCCTTTATTTTGGGGCAAAAATCAGAAAATCCCTTCATTATGGGGCAAAATTCAAAAAATTTCCTTAATTTTGGGGCAAAATTGAAGGAATTTACCTTATTGTGTGGAAAAATTGGAGAAATTTTCCTTATTTTAGGGCAAAATTGCAGAAATTTCACTTATTTCAGAAAAAAAAAATTTTTTCTTATTTTGGGGCAAAAAGGCAGAAATTCGACTTATATTGGGTAAAATTTCAGAAATTTCACATATTTCAGGGCAAAAATGCAGAAATTTCCCTTATTTTTGGGCAAAATTGCAGAAATTTCACTTATTTCATGGTAATAAGTAAGAAATTCCCCTTATTTTGGGGCAAAAAACACAGAAAATCCCTTTGTTTTGGGGGAAAAAGACAGAAATTCCACTTATTTAGAGGCAAAAAGGCAGAAATTCCCCTTATTTTGGAGCAAAAATGAAGAAATTTCCCTTTTTTATGGCAAAAAGTTATGCATTCCCCTTATTTTCGGGCAAAAAGGCAGAAATTCTCTGTATTTTGGAGCAAAATTGCAGAAATTCCTATAATTGTGGGGTAAAAAGGCAGAAATTTTCAATATGTTGGGGCAAAAAGACAGAAATTCTCCTTATTTTGAGGAATAACTCAGAAATTCCACATATTTTGGTGCAAAATTCCAAAATTTCGCTTATTTTGGGGCAAAATTGCAGAAATTTCACTTATTTTGGGGCAAAATTGCAGAAATTTCACTTATTTTAGGGAAAAAAGGCAGAAATTTTTTTTATTTTGGGGCAAAAATGCAGAAATTCTTAATATTTTGTGGCAAAAACGCAGAAATTCCCCTTATTTTGTGGTAAAAAGGCTGAAATTCCTTTTATTTGGGGGCAAAAAGGCAAAAATTTCCCTTATTTTGGGGCAAAAAGACAGAAATTCCGTTTATTTTTGGGTAAAAAGGCAGAAATTTCACTTATTTTGGGGTAAAAGGCAGAAATTCCTCTTATTTTGGGGCAAAAATGAAGAAATTTCTCCTTTTTGTGGCAAAAGGTATACATTCCCCTTACTTTCGGGATAAAAAGCAGAAATTCCCCGTATTTTGAAGCAAAATTGCAGAAATTCTCCTAATTTTCGGGCAAAAAGACAGAAATTCTCCTTATTTTGTGTCAAAAACACAGAAAATCTTCTTTTTTCGGGATCAAACTGTCAGAAATTCCCCTTATTTTTGGGGCAAAATTGCAGAAATTTCCTTTATTTTGGGGCAAAATTGCAGGAATTTACCTTATTTTGGGGCAAAATTGCAGAAATTTCACTTATTTCAGGGTAATAAGTCAGAAATTCCCCTTATTTTGGGGCAAAAAAAAAAGAAATTCCCTTTGTTTTGGGGGGAAAAGACAGAAATTCCACTTATTTAGAGGCAAAAAGGCAGAAATTCCCCTTATTTTGGAGCAAAAATGAAGAAATTTCCCTTTTTTATGGCAAAAAGTTATGCATTCCCCTTATTTTCGGGCAAAAAGGCAGAAATTCTCTGTATTTTGGAGCAAAATTGCAGAAATTCCTATAATTGTGGGGTAAAAAGGCAGAAATTTTCAATATGTTGGGGCAAAAAGACAGAAATTCTCCTTATTTTGAGGAATAACTCAGAAATTCCACATATTTTGGTGCAAAATTCCAAAATTTCGCTTATTTTGGGGCAAAATTGCAGAAATTTCACTTATTTTGGGGCAAAATTGCAGAAATTTCACTTATTTTAGGGAAAAAAGGCAGAAATTTTTTTTTATTTTGGGGCAAAAATGCAGAAATTCTTAATATTTTGTGGCAAAAACGCAGAAATTCCCCTTATTTTGTGGTAAAAAGGCTGAAATTCCTTTTATTTGGGGGCAAAAAGGCAAAAATTTCCCTTATTTTGGGGCAAAAAGACAGAAATTCCGTTTATTTTTGGGTAAAAAGGCAGAAATTTCACTTATTTTGGGGTAAAAGGCAGAAATTCCTCTTATTTTGGGGCAAAAATGAAAAAATTTCTCCTTTTTGTGGCAAAAGGTATACATTCCCCTTACTTTCGGGATAAAAAGCAGAAATTCCCCGTATTTTGAAGCAAAATTGCAGAAATTCTCCTAATTTTCGGGCAAAAAGACAGAAATTCTCCTTATTTTGTGTCAAAAACACAGAAAATCTTCTTTTTTCGGGATCAAACTGTCAGAAATTCCCCTTATTTTTGGGGCAAAATTGCAGAAATTTCCTTTATTTTGGGGCAAAATTGCAGGAATTTACCTTATTTTGGGGCAAAATTGCAGAAATTTCACTTATTTCAGGGTAATAAGTTAGAAATTCCCCTTATTTTGGGGCAAAAAAAAAGAAATTCCCTTTGTTTTGGGGGGAAAAGACAGAAATTCCACTTATTTAGAGGCAAAAAGGCAGAAATTCCCCTTATTTTGGAGCAAAAATGAAGAAATTTCTCTTTTTATGGCAAAAAGGTATGCATTCCCATTATTTTCAGGCAAAAAGGCAGAAATTCCCCGTATTTTGGAGCAAAATTGCAGAAATTCCCCTAATTTTGGGACAAAAAGAAGAAATTCCCTTTATTTTAGGGCAAAAATCAGAAATTCCCCATATTTTGGGGGAAATTCTAGAAATTTCCATTTTTTGGGGGCAAAATTACAGGAATTTACCTTATTTTGGGGCAAAATTGCAGAAATTTCCCTTATTTGGGGCAAAATTGCAGAAATTTCACTTATTTTCAGGTAAAAAGGCTGAAATTTCCTATATTTTGGGGCAAAAAGAAAGAAATTCCCTTTATTTTGGGGCAAAATTGCAAACATTTCCCTTATTATAGAAAAAAATTGCAGAAATTTCCCTTATTTTAGGGCAAAATTGAAGAAATTTCACTTATTTCAGAGAAAAAAAGCAAAAATTTTTCTTATTTTGGGGCAAAAAGGCAGAAATTCCCATAATTTTAGAAAAAAAGGCAGAAATTCATCGTATTTTAAGGTAAAATTGCAGAAATTTCACATATTTTAGGGCAAAAAGGCAAAAATTTCCCTTATTTTGGGGCAAAATTGCAGAAATTTCACTTATTTTAGGGTAATAAGTCAAAATTCCCCTCATTTTGGGGCAAAAAAGACAGAAATTCCCTTTGTTTGAGGGAAAAACACAGAAATTCCATTTATTTAGAGGCAAAAAGGAAGAAATTCTCCTTATTTTGGAGCAAAAATGAAGAAATTCCCCTAATTGTGGGGCAAAAAGGCAGAATTTCCCTATATGTTGGGGCAAATAGACAGAAATTCTCCTTATTTTGGGGCAAAACTAAGAAATTCCACTTATTTGGAAGAAAAATTCCATAAATTTCCTTAATTTTGGGGCAAAATTGCAAAAATTTCACTTATTTTGGGGCAAAATTGCAGAAATTTCACTTATTTCTGATAAAAAAAGCAAAAATTTTTCTCATTTTTGGTGCAAAAGGCAGAAATTCCCATTATTTTGGGGCAAAAAAGCAGAAATTCACCTTATTTTGGGGTAAAATTGCAGAAATTTCACATATTACAGGGAAAAAAGCAGCAATTTCCTTTATTTTGGGGCAAAATTGGAGAAATTTCACTTATTTCAGGGAAAAAAGGCAGAAAATTTCCTTATTTTAGGGTAAAAATGCATAAATTCTTAATATTTTGTGGCAAAAATGCAGAAATTCCCCTTATTTTGAGGTAAAAAGGCTGAAATTCCCCTTATTTGGGGGCAAAAAGGCAGAAATTTCCTTTATTTTGGGGCAAAAAGACAGTAATTCCCCTTATTTTGTGGCAAAAACGCAGAAATTTCTTTTATTTTGGGGCAAAATTGCAGAAATATCACTTATTTCAAGGAATAATTCAAAAATTCCATTTATTTTGGGGCAAAAAGACAGAAATTCTTCATATTTTGGGGCAAAACTCAGAAATTCCACTTATTTTGGGGCAAAATTCCAGAAATTTCCCTTATTTTGGGGCAAAATTGCAGAAATATCACTTATTTTGTCGCAATATTGCAGAAATTTCACTTATTTCAGGAAAAAAGGCAGAAATTTTCTTTATTTTGAGGCAAAAATGCAGAAATTCTTAAAATTTTGTGGCAAAAATGCAGAAATTCCCCTTATTTTGAGGAAAAAGGGCGAAATTCTTATTATTAGGGGGCAAAAAGGCAGAAATTTCCCTTATTTTGGGGCAAAAAGATAGAAATTCCCCTTATTTTGTGGCAAAAAGGCAGAAATTTCTTTTATTTTGGGGCAAAATTGCAGAAATTTCACTTATTTTAGGGCATTATTCAAAAATTCCTTTAATTTTGGGGCAAAAAGACAGAAATTTCATTTATTTTTGGGTATTAAGGCAGAAATTTCCCTTATTTTGATGTAAAAAGGCAGAAATTCCTCTTATTTTGGGGCAAAAATGAAGAAATTTTCCTTTTTTGTGGTAAAAGGTATACATTCCCCTTACTTTCGGGATAAAAAGCAGAAATTCCCCGTATTTTGAAGCAAAATTTCAGAAATTCTCATAATTTTCGGGTAAAAAGGCAGAAATTCCCCTAATTTTGGGGCATAAGAAGAAATTCCCTTTATTTTGACACAAAAATCAGAAATTCCCCATCTTTTGGGGCAAAATTCAAGAAATTTCCTTTATTTTGGGGCAAAATTGCAGGAATTTACCTTATTTTGGGGCAAAATTGCAGAAATTTCCATTATTTGGGGCAAAATTGCAAAAATTTCACTTATTTTCAGGTAAGGCTGAAATTTCCTTTATTTTCGGGCAAAAAGGGAGAAATTCCCCTTATTTTGGGGCAAAATTGCAGAAATTTCCTTTATTATGGGAAATATTGCAGAAATTTCACTTATTTCAGAGAAAAAAAAGCAAAAATGTTTCTTATTTTGGGGCAAAAAGGCAGAAATTCCCATTATTTTGGGGCAAAAAGGCAGAAATTCACCTTATTTTGGGGTAAAATTGCAGAAATTTTAAATATTTCAGGGAAAAAGGCAGAAATTTCCCTTATTTTGGGGCAAAAAAGACAAAAATTCCCTTTGTTTTGGGCAAAAAAAGACAGAAATTCCACGTATTTAGAGGCAAAAATGCAGAAATTCCCTTTGTTTGGAGCAAAAATGAAGAAATTTCCCTTTTTTAGGGGAAAAAGTTATGCATTCCCCTTATTTTCGGGCAAAAAGGCAGAAATTTTCCGTATTTTGGAGCAAAATTGCTAAAATTCCCCTAATTGTGGGGTAAAAATGCAGAAATTCCCTATATGTTGGGGCACAAAGACAGAAATTCTCCTTATTATGGGGCAAAACTCAAAAATTCCACTTATTTTGGGGCAAAATTCCAGAAATTTCCCTTTTTGGGGCAAAATTGCAGAAATTACACTTATTTTGGGGCAAAATTGCAGAAATTTGACTTATTTCAGGAAAAAAAGACAGAAATTTTCCTTATTTTGGGGCAAAAAGGCAGAAATTCCTAATATTTTGTGGCAAAAATGCAGAAATTGCCCTTATTTTGAGGTGAAAAGTTTGAAATTCCTTTTATTTGGGGGCAAAACGTAGAAATTTTCCTTATTTTGTGACAAAATTGCAGAAATTTCACTTATTTCCAGATAATAAGTCAGAAAATTTCCTTATTTTGGGGCAAAAAATACAGAAAATCCCTTTGTTTTGGAGGAAAAAGACAGAAATTCCACTTATTTAGAGGCAAAAAAGCAGAAATTCCCCTTATTTTGGAGCAAAAATGAAGAAATGTCCCTTTTTTAAGGCAAAAAGGTATGCATTCTTTTTATTTACAGGCAAAATGGCAGAAATTTCCCGTATTTTGGAGCAAAATTGCAGAAATTCCATTAATTGTGGGGAAAAAATGCAAAAATTCCTTATATGTTGGGGCAAAAAGACAGAAATTCTCCTTATTTTGCGGCAAAACTCAGAAATTCCACTTATTTTGGGGCAAAATTCCAGAAATTTCCCTTATTCTTGGGCAAAATTGCAGAAATTTCCCTTATTTGGGGGCAAAAAGCAGAAATTCTCCTTATTTTGAGGTAAAAAGGCTGAAATTCCCTTTATTTGGGGGCAAAAAGGCAGAAATTTCTCTTATTTTGGGGCAAAATTGCAGAAATTTCCCTTATTCTTGGGCAAAATTGCAGAAATTTCCCTTATTTTGGGGCAAAATTGCAGAAATTTCCCTTGTTATGGGAAAAATTGCAGAAATTTCCCTTATTTTAGGGCAAAATTGCAAAAATTTCACTTATTTCTGAGAAAGAAAGCAAAAACTGTTTCTTATTTTGGGGCAAAAAGGCAGAAATTCCCATTATTTTAGGGCAAAAAGGCAGAAATTCACCTTATTTAGGGGTAAAATTGCAGAAATTTCACATATTTCAGGGCAAAAAGGAAGAAATTTCCCTTATTTTGGGACAAAATTGCAGTAATTTCACATATTTCAGGGCAAAAAAGCAGAAATTTCCCTTATTTTGGGGCAAAAATACAGAAATTCCCGTTGTTTTGGGGGGAAAAGACAGAAATTCCACTTATTTAGAGGCAAAAATGCAGAAATTCCCCTTATTTTGGAGCAAAAATGAAGAAATTTCCCTTTTTTGTGGCAAAAAGTTATGCATTTCTCTTATTTTTGAGAAAAAAGGCAGGAATTCCTCAAATTTTGGAGCAAAATTGCAGAAATTCCCCTAATTGTGGGGCAACAAGGCAGAAATTCCCTATATGTTGGGGAAAAAAGACAGAAATTCTGCTTATTTTTGGGCAAAACTCAGAAATTCCAGTTCTTTTGGGGCATAATTCCAGAAATTTCCCTTATTTTGACGAAAAATTGCAGAAATTTCACTTATTCTGGGGCAAAATTGCAGAAATTTCACTTATTTCAGGCAAAAGATGCCGAAATTTTCCTTATTTTTGGGCAAAAAACCAGAAATTCCTAATATTTTGTGGCAAAAATGCAGAAATTCCTTTTATTTTGAGGTAAAAAGGCTGAATTCCCCTTATTTGGGGGCAAAAAGGCAGAAATTTCCCTTATTTTGGGGCAAAATTGCAGAAATTTCACTTATTTCAGGGTAATGAGTCAGAAATTCCCCTTATTTTTGGGCAAAAAAGACAGAAATTCCCTTTGTTTTGGGGGAAAAAGACAGAAATTCCACTTATTTAGAGACAAAAAAGCAGAAATTCCCCTTATTTTGGAGCAAAAATGAAGAAATTTCATTTTTTATGGCAAAAAAGTATGCATTCCAATTATTTTCCGGAAAAAAGGCAGAAATTCCCTGTATTTTTGGAGCAAAATTGCAGAAATTTCTCTAATTTTTGGGCCAAAGGCAGAAATTCCCTTTATTTTGGGGCAAAAATCAGAAAATCCCTTCATTATGGGGCAAAATTCAAAAAATTTCCTTAATTTTGGGGCAAAATTGAAGGAATTTACCTTATTGTGTGGAAAAATTGGAGAAATTTTCCTTATTTTAGGGCAAAATTGCAGAAATTTCACTTATTTCAGAAAAAAAAAATTTTCTTATTTTGGGGCAAAAAGGCAGAAATTCGACTTATATTGGGTAAAATTTCAGAAATTTCACATATTTCAGGGCAAAAATGCAGAAATTTCCCTTATTTTTGGGCAAAATTGCAGAAATTTCACTTATTTCATGGTAATAAGTAAGAAATTCCCCTTATTTTGGGGCAAAAAACACAGAAAATCCCTTTGTTTTGGGGGAAAAAGACAGAAATTCCACTTATTTAGAGGCAAAAAGGCAGAAATTCCCCTTATTTTGGAGCAAAAATGAAGAAATTTCCCTTTTTTATGGCAAAAAGTTATGCATTCCCCTTATTTTCGGGGAAAAAGGCAGAAATTCTCTGTATTTTGGAGCAAAATTGCAGAAATTCCTATAATTGTGGGGTAAAAAGGCAGAAATTTTCAATATGTTGGGGCAAAAAGACAGAAATTCTCCTTATTTTGAGGAATAACTCAGAAATTCCACATATTTTGGTGCAAAATTCCAAAATTTCGCTTATTTTGGGGCAAAATTGCAGAAATTTCACTTATTTTGGGGCAAAATTGCAGAAATTTCACTTATTTTAGGGAAAAAAGGCAGAAATTTTTTTTTATTTTGGGGCAAAAATGCAGAAATTCTTAATATTTTGTGCCAAAAACGCAGAAATTCCCTTTATTTTGTGGTAAAAAGGCTGAAATTCCTTTTATTTGGGGGCAAAAAGGCAAAAATTTCCCTTATTTTGGGGCAAAAAGACAGAAATTCCGTTTATTTTTGGGTAAAAAGGCAGAAATTTCACTTATTTTGGGGTAAAAGGCAGAAATTCCTCTTATTTTGGGGCAAAAATGAAGAAATTTCTCCTTTTTGTGGCAAAAGGTATACATTCCCCTTACTTTCGGGATAAAAAGCAGAAATTCCCCGTATTTTGAAGCAAAATTGCAGAAATTCTCCTAATTTTCGGGCAAAAAGACAGAAATTCTCCTTATTTTGTGTCAAAAACACAGAAAATCTTCTTTTTTCGGGATCAAACTGTCAGAAATTCCCCTTATTTTTGGGGCAAAATTGCAGAAATTTCCTTTATTTTGGGGCAAAATTGCAGGAATTTACCTTATTTTGGGGCAAAATTGCAGAAATTTCACTTATTTCAGGGTAATAAGTCAGAAATTCCCCTTATTTTGGGGCAAAAAAAAAAGAAATTCCCTTTGTTTTGGGGGGAAAAGACAGAAATTCCACTTATTTAGAGGCAAAAAGGCAGAAATTCCCCTTATTTTGGAGCAAAAATGAAGAAATTTCTCTTTTTATGGCAAAAAGGTATGCATTCCCATTATTTTCAGGCAAAAAGGCAGAAATTCCCCGTATTTTGGAGCAAAATTGCAGAAATTCCCCTAATTTTGGGACAAAAAGAAGAAATTCCCTTTATTTTAGGGCAAAAATAAGAAATTCCCCATATTTTGGGGGAAATTCTAGAAATTTCCATTTTTTGGGGGCAAAATTACAGGAATTTACCTTATTTTGGGGCAAAATTGCAGAAATTTCCCTTATTTGGGGCAAAATTGCAGAAATTTCACTTATTTTCAGGTAAAAAGGCTGAAATTTCCTATATTTTGGGGCAAAAAGAAAGAAATTCCCTTTATTTTGGGGCAAAATTGCAAACATTTCCCTTATTATAGAAAAAAATTGCAGAAATTTCCCTTATTTTAGGGCAAAATTGAAGAAATTTCACTTATTTCAGAGAAAAAAAGCAAAAATTTTTCTTATTTTGGGGCAAAAAGGCAGAAATTCCCATAATTTTAGAAAAAAAGGCAGAAATTCATCGTATTTTAAGGTAAAATTGCAGAAATTTCACATATTTTAGGGCAAAAAGGCAAAAATTTCCCTTATTTTGGGGCAAAATTGCAGAAATTTCACTTATTTTAGGGTAATAAGTCAAAATTCCCCTCATTTTGGGGCAAAAAAGACAGAAATTCCCTTTGTTTGAGGGAAAAACACAGAAATTCCATTTATTTAGAGGCAAAAAGGAAGAAATTCTCCTTATTTTGGAGCAAAAATGAAGAAATTCCCCTAATTGTGGGGCAAAAAGGCAGAATTTCCCTATATGTTGGGGCAAATAGACAGAAATTCTCCTTATTTTGGGGCAAAACTAAGAAATTCCACTTATTTGGAAGAAAAATTCCATAAATTTCCTTAATTTTGGGGCAAAATTGCAAAAATTTCACTTATTTTGAGGCAAAATTGCAGAAATTTCACTTATTTCTGATAAAAAAAGCAAAAATTTTTCTCATTTTTGGTGCAAAAGGCAGAAATTCCCATTATTTTGGGGCAAAAAAGCAGAAATTCACCTTATTTTGGGGTAAAATTGCAGAAATTTCACATATTACAGGGAAAAAAGCAGCAATTTCCTTTATTTTGGGGCAAAATTGGAGAAATTTCACTTATTTCAGGGAAAAAAGGCAGAAAATTTCCTTATTTTAGGGTAAAAATGCATAAATTCTTAATATTTTGTGGCAAAAATGCAGAAATTCCCCTTATTTTGAGGTAAAAAGGCTGAAATTCCCCTTATTTGGGGGCAAAAAGGCAGAAATTTCCTTTATTTTGGGGCAAAAAGACAGTAATTCCCCTTATTTTGTGGCAAAAACGCAGAAATTTCTTTTATTTTGGGGCAAAATTGCAGAAATATCACTTATTTCAAGGAATAATTCAAAAATTCCATTTATTTTGGGGCAAAAAGACAGAAATTCTCCATATTTTGGGGCAAAACTCAGAAATTCCACTTATTTTGGGGCAAAATTCCAGAAATTTCCCTTATTTTGGGGCAAAATTGCAGAAATATCACTTATTTTGTCGCAAAATTGCATAAATTTCACTTATTTCAGGAAAAAAGGCAGAAATTTTCTTTATTTTGAGGCAAAAATGCAGAAATTCTTAAAATTTTGTGGCAAAAATGCAGAAATTCCCCTTATTTTGAGGATTAAGGGCGAAATTCTTATTATTAGGGGGCAAAAAGGCAGAAATTTCCCTTATTTTGGGGCAAAAAGATAGAAATTCCCCTTATTTTGTGGCAAAAAGGCAGAAATTTCTTTTATTTTGGGGCAAAATTGCAGAAATTTCACTTATTTTAGGGCATTATTCAAAAATTCCTTTAATTTTGGGGCAAAAAGACAGAAATTTCATTTATTTTTGGGTATTAAGGCAGAAATTTCCCTTATTTTGATGTAAAAAGGCAGAAATTCCTCTTATTTTGGGGCAAAAATGAAGAAATTTTCCTTTTTTGTGGTAAAAGGTATACATTCCCCTTACTTTCGGGATAAAAAGCAGAAATTCCCCGTATTTTGAAGCAAAATTTCAGAAATTCTCATAATTTTCGGGTAAAAAGTCAGAAATTCCCCTAATTTTGGGGCATAAGAAGAAATTCCCTTTATTTTGACACAAAAATCAGAAATTCCCCATCTTTTGGGGCAAAATTCAAGAAATTTCCTTTATTTTGGGGCAAAATTGCAGGAATATACCTTATTTTGGGGCAAAATTGCAGAAATTTCCATTATTTGGGGCAAAATTGCAAAAATTTCACTTATTTTCAGGTAAGGCTGAAATTTCCTTTATTTTCGGGCAAAAAGGGAGAAATTCCCCTTATTTTGGGGCAAAATTGCAGAAATTTCCTTTATTATGGGAAATATTGCAGAAATTTCACTTATTTCAGAGAAAAAAAAGCAAAAATGTTTCTTATTTTGGGGCAAAAAGGCAGAAATTCCCATTATTTTGGGGCAAAAAGGCAGAAATTCACCTTATTTTGGGGTAAAATTGCAGAAATTTTAAATATTTCAGGGAAAAAGGCAGAAATTTCCCTTATTTTGGGGCAAAAAAGACAGAAATTCCCTTTGTTTTGGGCAAAAAAAGACAGAAATTCCACGTATTTAGAGGCAAAAATGCAGAAATTCCCTTTGTTTGGAGCAAAAATGAAGAAATTTCCCTATTTATGGGAAAAAGTTATGCATTCCCCTTATTTTCGGGCAAAAAGGCAGAAATTTTCCGTATTTTGGAGCAAAATTGCTAAAATTCCCCTAATTGTGGGGTAAAAATGCAGAAATTCCCTATATGTTGGGGCACAAAGACAGAAATTCTCCTTATTATGGGGCAAAACTCAGAAATTCCACTTATTTTGGGGCAAAATTCCAGAAATTTCCCTTTTTGGGGCAAAATTGCAGAAATTTCACTTATTTTGGGGCAAAATTGCAGAAATTTGACTTATTTCAGGAAAAAAAGACAGAAATTTTCCTTATTTTGGGGCAAAAAGGCAGAAATTCCTAATATTTTGTGGCAAAAATGCAGAAATTGCCCTTATTTTGAGGTGAAAAGTTTGAAATTCCTTTTATTTGGGGGCAAAACGTAGAAATTTTCCTTATTTTGGGACAAAATTGCAGAAATTTCACTTATTTCCAGATAATAAGTCAGAAAATTTCCTTATTTTGGGGCAAAAAATACAGAAAATCCCTTTGTTTTGGAGGAAAAAGACAGAAATTCCACTTATTTAGAGGCAAAAAAGCAGAAATTCCTCTTATTTTGGAGCAAAAATGAAGAAATTTCCCTTTTTTAAGGCAAAAAGGTATGCATTCTTTTTATTTACAGGCAAAATGGCAGAAATTTCCCGTATTTTGGAGCAAAATTGCAGAAATTCCATTAATTGTGGGGAAAAAATGCAAAAATTCCTTATATGTTGGGGCAAAAAGACAGAAATTCTCCTTATTTTGCGGCAAAACTCAGAAATTCCACTTATTTTGGGGCAAAATTCCAGAAATTTCCCTTATTCTTGGGCAAAATTGCAGAAATTTCCCTTATTTTGGGGCAAAAAGCAGAAATTCTCCTTATTTTGAGGTAAAAAGGCTGAAATTCCCTTTATTTGGGGGCAAAAAGGCAGAAATTTCTCTTATTTTGGGGCAAAATTGCAGAAATTTCCCTTATTCTTGGGCAAAATTGCAGAAATTTCCCTTATTTTGGGGCAAAATTGCAGAAATTTCCCTTGTTATGGGAAAAATTGCAGAAATTTCCCTTATTTTAGGGCAAAATTGCAAAAATTTCACTTATTTCTGAGAAAGAAAGCAAAAACTGTTTCTTATTTTGGGGCAAAAAGGCAGAAATTCCCATTATTTTAGGGCAAAAAGGCAGAAATTCACCTTATTTAGGGGTAAAATTGCAGAAATTTCACATATTTCAGGGCAAAAAGGAAGAAATTTCCCTTATTTTGGGACAAAATTGCAGTAATTTCACATATTTCAGGGCAAAAAAGCAGAAATTTCCCTTATTTTGGGGCAAAAATACAGAAATTCCCGTTGTTTTGGGGGGAAAAGACAGAAATTCCACTTATTTAGAGGCAAAAATGCAGAAATTCCCCTTATTTTGGAGCAAAAATGAAGAAATTTCCCTTTTTTGTGGCAAAAAGTTATGCATTTCTCTTATTTTTGAGAAAAAAGGCAGGAATTCCTCAAATTTTGGAGCAAAATTGCAGAAATTCCCCTAATTGTGGGGCAACAAGGCAGAAATTCCCTATATGTTGGGGTAAAAAGACAGAAATTCTGCTTATTTTTGGGCAAAACTCAGAAATTCCACTTCTTTTGGGGCATAATTCCAGAAATTTCCCTTATTTTGACGAAAAATTGCAGAAATTTCACTTATTCTGGGGCAAAATTGCAGAAATTTCACTTATTTCAGGCAAAAGATGCCGAAATTTTCCTTATTTTTGGGCAAAAAACCAGAAATTCCTAATATTTTGTGGCAAAAATGCAGAAATTCCTTTTATTTTGAGGTAAAAAGGCTGAATTCCCCTTATTTGGGGGCAAAAAGGCAGAAGTTTCCCTTATTTTGGGGCAAAATTGCAGAAATTTCCCTTATTCTTGGGCAAAATTGCAGAAATTTCCCTTATTTTGGGACAAAATTGCAGAAATTTCAATTATTTCAATGAAAAAAGGCAGAAATTTCCGTTATTTTGGGGCAAAAAGCAGAAATACTCCTTATTTTGAGGTAAAAAGGCTGAAATTCCCTTTATTTGGGGGCAAAAAGCAGAAATTTCCCTTATTTTGGGGCAAAATTGCAGAAATTTCACTTATTTCAGGGTAATAAGTCAGAAATTCCCCTTATTTTGGGGCAAAAAAACCCCAGAAATTCCCTTTTTTTTGCGGAAATGACAGAAATTCCACTTATTTAGAGGAAAAAGGCAGAAATTTCCCTTATTTTGGAGCAAAAATGAAGAAATTTACCTTTTTATGGCAAAAAGGTATGCATTCCCATTATTTTCGGGCAAAAAGCCAGAAATTCCCTTTATTTTGGGGCAAAAATCAGAAATTCCCGTTATTTTGGGGCAAAATTCCAGAAATTTTCTTTATTTTGGGGCAAAATTGCAGGAATTTACCTTATTTTGGGGCAAAATTGCAGAAATTTTCTTTATTTGGGGCAAAATTGCAGAAATTTCACTTATTTTCAGGTAAAATGGCTGAAATTTCCTTTATTTTGGGGCAAAAAAGGAGAAATTCCCTTTTTTTGGGGGCAAAATTGCAGACATTTCCCTTATTATAGAATAATAATTGCAGAAATTTCCCTTTTTTTAGGGCAAAATTGCAGAAATGTCACTTATTTCAGAAAAAAAAAAATAATTTTCTTATTTTAGGGCAAAAACGCAGAAATTCCCATTATTTTGGGGGAAAAAGGAGGAAATTCACCGTATTTTGGGGTAAAATTGCAGAAATTTCACATATTTCAGGGCAAAAAGGCAGAAATTTCCCTTATTTTAGGGTAATAAGTCAGAAATTCCCTTTATTTTGGGGCAAATAAGACAGAAATTTCCTTTGTTTTGGAGGAAAAAGACAGAAATTCCACTTATTTAGAGGCAAAAAGGCAGAAATTCCCCTTATTTTGGAGCAAAAATGAAGAAATTTTCCATTTTTATGGCAAAAAGTTATGCATTCCCTTTATTTTCAGACAAAAAGACAGAAATTCCTCGTATTTTGGAGCAAAATTGCAGAAATTCCCCTAATTGTGGGGCAAAAAGGCAGAAATTCCTTATATGTTATGGCAAAAAGACAGAAATTCTCCTTATTTTGGGGCAAAACTCAGAAATTTCATTTATTTTGGGGCAAAATACAAGAAATTTAACTTATTTTGGGGCAAAATTGCAGAAATTTCACTTATTTTGGGGCAAAATTGCAGAAATTTCACTTATTTCAGGGAAAAAAGGCAGAAATTTACCTTATTTTGGGGCAAAAATGCAGAAATTCTTAATATTTTGTGGTAAAAATGCAGAAATTCCCCTTATTTTGAGGTAAAAAGGGAGAAATTTCACTTATTTTGAGGTAAAAAGGCAGAAATTCCTCTTATTTTGGGGCAAAAATTAAGAAATTTCCCTTTTTTGTGGTAATAGTTATACATTCCCCTTACTTTCGGGATAAAAAGGAGAAATTCCCCGTATTTTGAAGCAAAATTGCAGAAATTCTCATAATTTTTGGGCAAAAAGGCAAAATTCCCTTAATTTTAAGGCAAAAGAAGAAATTCCCTTTATTTTGGGGCAAAAATCAGAAATTCCCCTTCTTTTGGGGCAAAATTCAAGAAATTTCCATTATTTTGGTGCAAAATTGCAGCAATTAACCTTATTTTGGGGCAAAATTGCAGAAATTTCCATTATTTGTGGCAAAATTGCAGAAATTTCACTTATTTTCAGGTAAAAAGGCTGAAATTTCCCTAATTTTCGGGCAAAAAGTGAGAAATTCCTCTTATTTTGGGGCAAAATTGCAGAAATTTCCCTTATTTTGGGAAATATTGCAGAAATTTCCCTTAATTTGAGGCAAAATTGCAGAAATTTCAATTATTTCAGAGAAAAAAAGCAAAAATTTTTCTTATTTTGGGGCAAAAATGCAGAAATTCCCCTTAATTTGGAGCGAAATGACAAAATTTCCCTTTTTTATGGGAAAAAGTTATGCATTCCCCTTATTTTTGGGCAAAAAGGCAGAAATTCCCCTTATTTTGGAGCAAAATTGCAGAAATTCCCTTAATTGTAAAGCAAAAATGCAGAAATTCCCTATATGTTAGGGCAAAAAGACAGAAATTCTCCTTATTTTTGGGCAAAACTCAGAAATTCCACTTATTTTGGGGCAAAATTCCAAAAATTTCCCTTATTTTTGGGCAAAATTGCAGAAATGTCACTTATTTTGGGGCAAAATTGCAGAAATTTCACTTATTTCAGGGAAAAAAGACAGAAATTTTCCTTATTTTGAGGCAAAAAAGAAGAAATTCCTAATATTTTGTGGCAAAAATGCAGAAATTCCCCTTATTTTGAGGTTAAAAGGCTGAAATTCCCCTTATTTGGGTGCAAAAAGGCAGAAATTTCCCTTATTTTGGGACAAAATTGCAGAAATTTCACTTATTTCAGGGTAATAAGTCAGAAATTCCCTTTATTTTGGCGCAAAAAAGACAGAAAATCCATTTGTTTTGGAGGAAAAGACAGAAATTCCACTTATTTAGAGGCAAAAAAGCAGAAATTCCCCTTATTTTGGAGTAAAAATGAAGAAATTTCATTTTTTTATGGGAAAAAGTTATGCATTCCCCTTATTTTCGGGCAAAAAGGCAGAAATTCCCCTAATTGTGGGGCAAAAATGCAGAAATTCCCTATATGTTGGGGCAAAAAGACAGAAATTCTCTTTATTTTGGGGCAAAAATGCAGAAATTCCCTATATGTTGGGGCAAAAAGACAGAAATTCTCTTTATTTTGGGGCAAAACTCAGAAATTCCACTTATTTGGGGGCAAAATTCCAAAAATTTCCCTTATTTTGAGGCAAAATTGCAGAAATTTCACTTATTTTGGGGCAAAATTGCAGAAATTTGACTTATTTCAGGGAAAAAAGACAGAAATTTTCCTTATTTTGGGGCAAAAAGGCAGAAATTCCTAATATTTTGTGGCAAAAATGCAGAAATTCCCCTTATTTGGAGGTGAAAGGGCTCAAATTCCACTTATTTGGGGGCAAAAAGGCAGAAATTTCCCTTACTTTGGGACAAAATTGCAGAAAATTCACTTATTTCAGGGTAATAAGTCAGAAAATTTCCTTATTTTGGGGCATAAAAAAACAGAAAATCCCTTGTTTTAGAGGAAAAAGACAGAAATTCCACTTATTTAGAGGCAAAAAAGCAAAAATTCCCCTTATTTTGGAGCAAAAATGAAGAAATTTCCCTATTTTAAGACAAAAAGGTATGCATTCTTTTTATTTACGGGCAAAAAGGCAGAAATTTCTCATATTTTGGAGCAAAATTGCAGAAATTCCCCTAATTGTGGGGCAAAAATGCAGAAATTTTCTATATGTTGGAGCAAAATACAGAAATTCTCCTTATTGTGGGGCAAAACTCAGAAATTCCACTTATTTTGGGGCAAAATTTCAGAAATTTCCCTTATTCTTGGGCAAAAAGGCAGAAATTTCCCTTATTTTGGGGCAAAATTGCAGAAATTTCACTTATTTCAGGGTAATAAGTTAGAAATTCCCCTATTTTGGGGCAAAAAAGACAGAAATTTCCTTTGTTTTGTGGGAAATGACAGAAATTCCACTTATTTAGAGGCAAAAAGGCAGAAATTTCCCTTGTTTTGGAGCAAAAATGAAGAAATTTACCTTTTTATGGCAAAAAGGTATGCATTCCCATTATTTTCGGGCAAAAAGGCAGAAATTCGCCGTATTTTGGAGCAAAATTGCAGAAATTCCCCTAATTTTGTGGCACAAGCCAGAAATTCCCCTTATTTTGGGGCAAAATTCCTGAAATTTCCTTTATTTTGTGACAAAATTGCAGGAAATTACCTTATTTTGGGGCAAAATTGCAGAAATTTCACTTATTTCAGTGTAATAAGTCAGAAATTCCCCTTATTTTGGGGCAAAATTGCAGAAATTCCCCTAATTTTGTGGAAATAGCCAGAAATTCCCTTTATTTTGGGGCAAAAATCAGAAATTCCCCTTATTTTGGGGCAAAATTCCAGAAATTTCCTTTATTTTGGGGCAAAATTGCAGGAATTTACCTTATTTTGGGGCAAAATTACAGAAATTTCCTTTATTTGGGGCAAAATTGCAGAAATTTCACTTATTTCCTGGTAAAAAGGCTGAAATTAACTTTATTTTGGGGCAAAAAGGGAGAAATTCCCCTTATTTTGGGGCAAAATTGCAGAATTTTCCCTTATTATGCAATAAAATTGCAGAAATTTCACTTATTTTAGGGCAAAATTGCAGAAATTTCACTTATTTCAGAGAAAAAAGCAAAAATTTTTCTTATTTTGTGGCAAAAATGCAGAAATTCCCATTATTTTGTGGCAAAAAGTCAGAAATTCACCTTATTTTGGGGTAAAATTGCAGAAATTTCACATATTTTAGGGCAAAAAGGCAGAAATTTCCCTTATTTTGGGGCAAAATTGCAGAAATTTCACTTATTTGAGGGTAATGAGTCAGAAATTCCCCTTATTTTGGGTCAAAAAACACAGAAATTCCCTTTGTTTAGGGTGAAATGACAGAAATTCCACTTATTATAGGCAAAAAGGCAGAAATTCCCCTTATTTTGGAGCAAAAATGAAGAAGTTTACCTTTTTATGGCAAAAAGGTATGCATTCCCATTATTTTCGGGCAAAAAGGCAGAAACTCGCCGTATTTTGGAGCAAAATTGCAGAAATTTCACTAATTTTGGGGCAAAAGGCAGAAATTCCCTTTATTTTGGGGCAAAAATCAGAAATTCCCATTATTTTGGGGCAAAATTTCAGAAATTTTTTTTATTTTGGGGCAAAATTGCAGAAATTTCACTTATTTTGGGGCAAAATTGCAGAAATTTCAATTATTTCAGTGAAAAAAGGCAGAAATTTCCCTTATTTTGGGGAAAAAAGGCAGAAATTCTCTTTATTTTGAGGTAAAAAGGCTGAAATACCCCTAATTTGAGGGCAAAAAGGCAGAAATTTCCCTTATTTTGGGGCAATATTGCCAAAATTTTATTTATTTCAGGGTAATATGTCAGAAATTCCCCTTATTTTGGGGCAAAAAAGACAGAAATTCCCTTTGTTTTGGGGGAAATGACAGAAATTCCACTTATTTAGAGGCAAAAAAGCAGAAATTTCCCTTATTTTGGAGCAAAAATGAAGAAATTTACCTTTTTATGGCAAAATGGTATGCATTCCCATTATTTTCGGGCAAAAAGGCAGAAATTCGCTGTATTTTGGAGCAAAATTGCAGAAATTCCCCTAATTTTGTGGCAAAAGCCAGAAATTCCCTTTATTTTGGGGCAAAAATCAGAAATCCCGCTTATTTTGGGGCAAAATTCCAGAAATTTCCTTTATTTTGGGGCAAAATTGCAGGAATTTACCTTATTTTGTGGCAAAATTGCAGAAATTTTCTTTATTTGGGGCAAAATTGCAGAAATTTCACTTATTTTCTGGTAAAAAGGCTGAAATTTCCTTTATTTTGGGGCACAAAGGAGAAATCCCCCTTATTTTGGGGCAAAATTGCAGAAATTTCCCTTATTATGCAATAAAATTGCAGAAATTTCACTTATTTTAGGGCAAAATTGCAGAAATTTCACTTATTTCAGAGAAAAAAAGCAAAAATTTTTCTTATTTTTGTCCAAAAAGGCAGAAATTCCCATTATTTTGGGGCAAAAAGGCAGAAATTCACCTTATTTTGGGATAAAAATGCAGAAATTTCACATATTTCAGGGCAAAAAGGCAGAAATTTCCCTTATTTTGGGGCAAAATTGCAGAAATTTCACTTATTTCAGGGTAATAAGTCAGAAATTCCCCTTATTTTGGGTCAAAAAAGACAGAAATTCCCTTTGTTTTGGGGGAAATGACAGAAATTCCACTTATTAGAGGCAAAAAGGCAGAAATTCCCCTTATTTTGGAGCAAAAATGAAGAAATTTCCCTTTTTTATGGCAACGAGTTATGCATTCCCCTTATTTTCGGGCAAAAAAACAGAAATTCCCCGTATTTTGGAGCAAAATTGCAGAAATTCCCCTAATTGTGGGGCAAAAAGTCAGAAATTCCCTATATGTTGGGGGAAAAAAACAAAAATTCTCCTTATTTTAGGGAAAAACTCACAAATTCTAAAATTTAGTTCAAAATTCCAGAAATTTCCCTCTTTTTTGGGGCAAAATTGCAGAAATTTCACTTATTTTGGGGCAAAATTGCAGAAATTTCACTTATTTCAGGGAAAAAAGCAGAAATTTTTCTTGTTTTGGGGCAAAAAGGAAGAAATTCCTAATATTTTGTGCCAAAATCCAAAAATTCCCTTTATTTTGAGGTAAAAATGCTAAAATTCCATTTATTTAGGGGCCAAAAGCAGAAATTTCCCTTATTTTTGGGCAAAATTGCAGAAATTTCACTTATTTCAGGGTAATGAGTCAGAAATTCCTCTTATTTTGGGGCAAAAAAGAGAGAAATTCCCTTTGTTTTGGGGGAAATGACAGAAATTCCACTTATTTAGAGGCAAAAAGGCAGAAATTTCCCTTATTTTGGAGCAAAAATGAAGAAATTTACCTTTTTATTGCAAAAAGGTATGCATTCCCATTATTTTCAGTCAAAAAGGCAGAAATTCGCTGTAATATGGAGCAAAATTGCAGAAATTCCTCTAATTTTGGGGCAAAAGCCAGAAATTCCCTTTATTTTGGGGCAAAAATCAGAAATTCATCTTATTTTGGGGCAAAATTCCAGAAATTTTCTTTATTTGGGGGCAAAATTGCAGGAATTTACCTTATTTTGGGGCAACATTGCAGAAATTTCCTTTATTTGGGGCAAAATTGCAGAAAATTCACTTATTTTCTGGTAAAAAGGCCGAAATTTCCTTTATTTTGGGGCAAAAAGGGAGAAATTCCCTTTATTTTGGGGCAAAATTGAAGAATTTTCCCTTATTATGCAATAAAATTGCAGAAATTTCACTTATTTAAGGGCAAAATTGCAGAAATTTCACTTATTTCAGAAAAAAAAAGCAAAAATTTTTCTTATTTTGGGGCAAAAAGGCAGAAATTCCCATTATTTTGGGGCAAAAGCAGAAATTCACCTTATTTTGGGGTAAAATTGCAGAAATTTCAAATATTTCAGGGCAAAAAGGCAGAAATTTCCCTTATTTTGGGGCAAAATTGCAGAAATTTCACTTATTTCAGGGTAATAAGTAAGAAATGCCCCTTATTTTGAGTCAAAAAAGACAGAAATTCCCATTGTTTTGGGGGAAATTACAGAAATTCCACTTATTTTGAGGCAAAAAGACAGAAATTCCTCTTATTTTGGAGCAAAAATGAAGAAATTTCCCTTTATTATGGCAACAAGTTATGCATTCCCCTTATTTTCGGGCAAAAAGACAAAAATTCCCCGTATTTTGGAGCAAAATTGCAGAAATTCCCCTAATTGTTTGGCAAAAAGGCAGAAATTCCCTATATGTTGGGGCAAAAAGACAAGAATTTTCCTTATTTTGGGGCAAAACTCAGAAATCCCAAATTTTTGTGCAAATTCCAGAAATTTCTTTTATTTTGGGGCAAAATTGCAGAAATTTCACTTATTTTGGGGCAAAATTGCAGAAATTTCACTTATTTCAGGGTAAAAAGGCAGAAATTTTACTTATTTTGGGGCAAAAAGGCAGAAATTCCTAATATTTTGTGCCAAAATTCAAAAATTCCCCTTATTTTGAGGTATAAATGCTGAAATTCCCCTTATTTGGGGGCAAAAAGGCAGAAATTTCCCTTATTTTTTGGGCAAAATTGCACAAATTTCACTTATTTCAAGGTAATGAGTCAGAAATTCCTCTTATTTTGGGGCAAAAAAAAGAAAAATTCCCTTTGTTTTTTGGGAAAAAAACAGAAATTCCACTTATTTAGAGGCAAAAAGGCAGAAATTCCCCTTATTTTGTAGCAAAAATAAAGATATTTCTCTTTTTTGTGGCAAAAAATATACATTCCCCTTAATTTCAGGATAAAAAGCAGAAATTCCCCGTATTATGAAGCAAAATTGCAGAAATTCTCATAATTTTCGGGCAAAAAGGGAGAAATTCTCCTTATTTTGGGGCAAAATTTCAGAAATTTCCTTTACAATGGGGCAAAATTGCAGAAATTTGACTTATTTCAGGGAAAAAAGACAGAAATTTTCCTTATTTTGGGGCAAGAAGGCAGAAATTCCTAATATTTTGTGGCAAAAATGCAGAAAGTCCCCTTATTTTGAGGTGAAAAGGCTGAAATTCCCCTTATTTTGGGGCAAAAAGGCAGAAATTTCCCTTATTTTGGGACAAACTTGCAGAAATTTCACTTATTTCAGGGTAATAAGTCAGAAAATTTCCTTATTTTGGGGCAAAAAAGACAGAAAATCCCTTTGTTTTGGAGGAAAAAGACAGAAATTCCACTTATTTAAAGGCAAAAAAGCAGAAATTCCCATTATTTTGGAGCAAAAGTGAAAAAATTTCCCTTTTTTAAGGCAAAAAGGTATGCATTCTTTTTATTTACGGGCAAAAAGGCAGAAATTTCCCGTATTTTGGAGCAAAATTGCAGAAATTCCCATAATTGTGGGGCAAAAATGCAGAAATTCCCTATATGTTGGGGCAAAAAGACAGAAATTCTCTTTATTTTGGGGCAAAACTTAGAAATTCCACTTACTTTGGGGCAAAATTCCAGAAATTTCCCTTATTCTTGGGCAAAATTGCAGAAATTTCACTTATTTTGGGGCAAAATTGCAGAAATTTCACTTCTTTCAGTGAAAAAAGGCAGAAATTTTTCTTATTTTGGGGCAAAAAGGCAGAAATTCTCCTTATTTTGAGGTAAAAAGGCTAAAATTCCCCTTATTTGAGGGCAAAAAGGCAGAAATTTCCCTTTTTTGGGGCAAAATTGCAGAAATTTCACTTATTTCGGGGTAATAAGTCAGAAATTCCCCTTATTTTGGGGCAAAAATGACAGAAATTCCCTTAGTTTTGGGAGAAATGACAGAAATTCCACTTATTTAGAGGCAAAA
The DNA here is from genome assembly GCF_963924665.1 of Micromys minutus. Classification (NCBI taxonomy): domain Eukaryota; kingdom Metazoa; phylum Chordata; class Mammalia; order Rodentia; family Muridae; genus Micromys; species Micromys minutus. Next base: position 2,845,279 of record NW_027667262.1, read on the forward strand.
AGGCAGAAATTTCCCTTATTTGGAGCAAAAATGAAGAAATTTACCTTTTTATGGCAAAAAGGTATGCATTCCCATTATTTTCGGGCAAAAAGGCAGAAATTCCCTGTATTTTGGAGCAAAATTGCAGAAATTCCCCTAATTTTGGGGCAAAAGCCAGAAATTCCCTTTATTTGGGGGCAAAAATCAGAAATTCCCGTAATTTTGTGGCAAAATTCCAGAAATTTTCTTTATTTTGGGGCAAAATTGCAGGAATTTACCTTATTTTGGGGCAAAATTGCAGAAATTTTCTTTATTTGGGGCAAAATTGCAGAAATTTCACTTATTTTCTGGTAAAAAGGCTGAAACTTCCTTTATTTTGGGGCAAAAAGAGAGAAATTCCCCTTATTTTGGGGCAAAATTGCAGAAATCTCCTTTATTATGCGATAAAATTGCAGAAATTCCACTTATTTTAGGGCAAAATTGCAGAAATTTCACTTATTTCAGAGAAAAAAAGCAAAAATTTTTCTTATTTTGGGCCAAAAAGGCAGAAATTCCCATTATTTTGGGACAAAAAGGCAGAAATTCACCTTATTTTGGGATAAAAATGCAGAAATTTCACATATTTCAGGGCAAAAAGGCAGAAATTTCCCTTATTTTGGGGCAAAATTGCAGAAATTTCACTTATTTCAGGGTAATAAGTCAGAAATTCCCCTTATTTTGGGTCAAAAAAGACAGAAATTCCCTTTGTTTTGGGGGAAATGACAGAAATTCCACTTATTAGAGGCAAAAAGGCAGAAATTCCCCTTATTTTGGAGCAAAAATGAAGAAATTTCCCTTTTTTATGGCAACAAGTTATGCATTCCCCTTATTTTCGGGCAAAAAGACAGAAATTCCCCGTATTTTGGAGCAAAATTGCAGAAATTCCCCTAATTGTGGGGCAAAAAGGCAGAAATTCCCTATATGTTGGGGGAAAAAAACAAAAATTCTCCTTATTTTAGGGCAAAACTCACAAATTCTAAAATTTAGTTCAAAATTCCAGAAATTTCCCTCTTTTTTGGGGCAAAATTGCAGAAATTTCACTTATTTCAGGGAAAAAAGCAGAAATTTTTCTTATTTTGGGGCAAAAAGGAAGAAATTCCTAATATTTTGTGCCAAAATCCAAAAATTCCCTTTATTTTGAGGTAAAAATGCTAAAATTCCATTTATTTAGGGGCCAAAAGCAGAAATTTCCCTTATTTTTGGGCAAAATTGCAGAAATTTCCTTATTTCAGGGTAATGAGTCAGAAATTCCTCTTATTTTGGGGCAAAAAAGAGAGAAATTCCCTTTGTTTTGGGGGAAATGACAGAAATTCCACTTATTTAGAGGCAAAAAGGCAGAAATTTCCCTTATTTTGGAGCAAAAATGAAGAAATTTACCTTTTTATTGCAAAAAGGTATAAAAGACAGAAATTCTCTTTTTTTGGAGGAAAAATACAGAAATTCCACTTATTTAGAGGCAAAAAGGCAGAAATTCCCCTTATTTTGTAGCAAAAATGAAGAAATATCCCTTTTTATGGCAAAAAGGTATGCATTCCCATTATTTTCAGGCAAAAAGGCAGAAATTCCCCGTATTTTGGAGCAAAATTGCAGAAATTCCCCTAATTTTGGGGCAAAAGGCAGAAATTCCCTTTATTTTGGGGCAAAAATCAGAAATTCCTTTTATTTTGGGGCAAAATTCTAGAAATTTCCTTTTTTTGGAAGGCAAAATTGCAGGAATTTACATTATATTGGGGCAAAATTGCAGGAATTTACATTATATTGGGGCAAAATTGCAGGAATTTACATTATATTGGGGCAAAATTGCAGAAATTTCCCTTATTTGGGGTAAAATTGCAGAAATTTCACTTATTTTCAGGTAAAAAGGCTGAAATTTCCTTTATTTTGGGGCAAAAAGGATGAAATTCTCTTTATTTTGGGGCAAAATTGCAGACATTTCCCTTATTATGGGGAAAAAATGCAGAAATTTATCTTATTTTAGGGCAAAATTGCAGAAATTTCACTTATTTAAGAGAAAAAAAGCTAAAATTTTTCTTATTTTCGGGCAAAAAGGCAGAAATTCCCCGTATTTTGGAGCAAAATTGCAGAAATTCCTTTAATTGTGGGGCAAAAGGGCAGAAATTCCCTATATAGTGGGGCAAAAAGACAGAAATTCTCCTTATTTTGGGGCAAAACTCAGAAATTCCACTTATTTTGGGGCAAAATTCCAGAAATTTCCCTTATTTTGGAGCAAAATTGCAGAAATTTCACTTATTTTGGGGCAAAGTTGCAGAAATTTCACTTATTTCTAGGAAAAAAGGCAGAAATTTTCCTTATTTTGGGGCAAAAATGCAGAAATTCTTAATATTTGGCGGCAAAAATGCAGGAATTCCCTTTATTTTGAGGTAAAAATGCTGAAATTTCTTTTATTTGGGGGCAAAAAGGCAGAAATTTCCCTTCTTTGGGGCAAAAAGACAGAAATTCCCCTTATTTTGTTTCAAAAAGGCAGAAATTTCTTTTATTTTGGGGCAAAATTGCAGAAATTTCACTTATTTCAGGGCATAATTCAAAAATTCCTTTTATTTTGAGGCAAAAAGACAGAAATTCCGTTTATTTTTGGGTCAAAAGGCAGAAATTTCACTTATTTTGAGGGAAAAAGGCAGAAATTCCTCTTATTTTGGGGCAAAAATGAAGAAATTTCCCTTTTTTGTGGCAAAAGGTATACATTCCCCTTACTTTTGGGATAAAAAGCAGAAATTCCCCGTATTTTTAAGCAAAATTGCAGAAATTCTCATAATTTTCGGGCAAAAAGGCAGAAATTCTCCTTATTTTGGGGCAAAAAGACAGAATATTATTTTTTGGGAGCAAACAGTCAGAAATTCCCCTTATTTTGGGGCAAAATTGCAAAAATTTCCTTTACATTGGGGCATAATTGCAGAAATTTCCCTTATTTTGAGGAAAAATTGCAGAAATTTCACCTATTTCAGGGTAACAAGTCAGAAATTTCCCTTATTTTGGGGAAAAAAGACAGAAATTCCCATTGTTTTGGGGGAAAAAGACAGAAATTCACTTATTTAGAGGCAAAAAGGAAGAAATTCCCCTTATTTTGGAGTAAAAATGAAGAAATTTCCCTTTTTATGGCAAAAAGGTATGCATTCCCATTATTTTCAGGCAAAAAGGCAGAAATTCCCCGTATTTTGGAGCAAAATTGCAGAAATTCCCCTAATTGTGGGGCAAAAAGGCAGAAATTCCCAATATGTTGGGGCAAAAAGAGAGAAATTCTCCTTATTTTGGGGCAAAACTCAGAAATTCCACTTATTTTGGTGCAAAATTCCAGAAATTTCCCTTATTTTGGGGCAAAATTGCAGAAATTTCCCTTATTTTGCAGCAAAATTGCAGAAATTTCACTTATTTCAGAGAAAAAAAGCAAAAATTTTTCTTATTTTGGGGCAAAAAGGCAGAAATTCTCATTATTTTAGGGCAAAAAGGCAGAAATTCACCTTAATTTGGGGTAAAATTGCAGAAATTTCACATATTTCAGGGCAAAAAGGCAGAAATTTCCCTTATTTTGGGGCAAAATTGCAGAAATTTCCATTATTTTGGGGCAAAATTGCAGAAATTTCACTTATTTCAAAGAAAAAAGGCAGAAATTTTCCTTATTTTGGGGAAAAATGCAGAAATTCCCCTTATTTTGAGGTAAAAAGGCTGAAATTCCCCTTATTTGAGGGCAAAAAGGCATAAATTTCTCTTATTTTGGGGCAAAAAGACTGAAATTCACCTTATTTTGTGGCAAAAAGGCAAAAATTTCTTTTATTTTGGGGCATAAATGCAGAAATATCACTTATTTCAGGGCATAACTCAAAAATTCCTTTTATTTTGGGGCAAAAAGACAGAAATTCCATTTATTTTTTGGTAAAAAGGAAGAATTTTCACTTATTTTTATGTTAAAAGGCAGAAATTCCTCTTATTCTGGGGCAAAAATGAAGAAATTTCCCTTTATGGTGGCAAAAGATATACATTCCCCTTACTTTCGGGATAAAAAGCAGAAATTCCCCGTATTTTGAAGCAAAATTGCAGAAATTCTCATAATTTTCGGGCAAAAAGGCAGAAATTCCCCTTATTTTGGGGCAAAATTACAGTAATTTCCTTTACATTGGTGCAAAATTGCAGAAATTTCCTTTATTTTGGGGCAAAATTGCAGAAATTTCACTTATTTCAGGGTAATAAGTCAGAAATTCCCCTTATTTTGGGGCAAAAATAACAGAAATTCCCTGTATTTTGGGGGAAAATTGCAGAAATTCCACTTATTTAGAGGCAAAAAGTCAGAAATTCCCTTTGTTTTGGGGAAAAAAGACAGAAATTCAACTTATTTAGAGGCAAAAAGGCAGAAATTCCCCTTATTTTTGAGCAAAAATGAAGAAATTTCACTTTTTTATGGCAAAAAGGTATGCATTCCCCTTATTTTCGGGCAAACAGGCAGAAATTCCCTGTATTTTGGAGCAAAATTGCAGAAATTCCCCTAATTTTGGGGCAAAAGGCAGAAATTCCCTTTATTTTGGGGTAAAAATCAGAAATTCCCCTTATTTTGGGGCAAAATTCCAGAAATTTCCTTTATTTTGGGGCAATATTGCAGAAATTTACCTTATTTTGGGGCAAAATTGCAGAAATTTCCCTTATTTGGGGCAAAATTGCAGTAATTTCACTTATCTTCAGGTAAAAAGGCTACAATTTCCTTTATTTTGGGGAAAAAAAGGAGAAATTCCTCTTATTTTGGGGCAAAATTGTATAAATTTTCTTTATTATGGGGCAAGAAGGCAGAAATTCTGTAAATTTTGTGGCAAAAATGCAGAAATTCCTTTTATTTTGAGGTAAAAATGCTGAAATTCCCCTTATTTAGGGGCAAAAAAGCAGAAATTTCCCTTATTTTGGGACAAAATTGCAGAAATTTTACTTATTTCAGGGTAATAAGTCAGAAATTCCCCTTATTTTGGGGCAAAAAAGACAGAAATTCTCTTTTTTGGGGGGAAAAATACAGAAATTCCACTTATTTAGAGGCAAAAAGGCAGAAATTCCCCTTATTTTGTAGCAAAAATGAAGAAATTTCCCTTTTTATGGCAAAAAGGTATGCATTCCCATTATTTTCAGGCAAAAAGGCAGAAATACCCAGTATTTTGGAGCAAAATTGCAGAAATTCTCCTAATTTTTGGGCAAAAGGCAGAAATTCCCTTTATTTTGGAGCAAAAATCAGAAATTCCCCTTATTTTGGGGCAAAATTCTAGAAATTTCCTTTTTTTGGAAGGCAAAATTGCAGGAATTTACATTATATTGGGGCAAAATTGCAGAAATTTCCCTTATTTGGGGTAAAATTTCAGAAATTTCACTTATTTTCAGGTAAAAAGGCTGAAATTTCCTTTATTTTGGGGCAAAAGGATGAAATTCTCTTTATTTTGGGGCAAAATTGCAGACATTTCCCTTATTATGGGGAAAAAATGCAGGAATTGATCTTATTTTAGGGCAAAATTGCAGAAATTTCACTTATTTAAGAGAAAAAAAGCAAAAATTTTTCTTATTTTGGGGCAAAACGGCAGAAATTCCCATTATTTTGGGGCAAAAATGCAGAAATTCACCTTATTTTGGGGTAAAATTGAAGAAATTTCACATATTTCAGGGCATAAAGGCAGAGAATTCCCTTATTTAAGGGCAAAATTGCAGAATTTTCACTTATTTTAGGGTAATAAGTCAGAAAATCCCCTTATTTTGGGGCAAAATACAGAAATTCCCTTTGTTTTGGGGGAAAAAGACAGAAATTCCACTTATTTAGATGCAAAAAGGCAGAAATTCCCCTTATTTTGGAGTAAAAATGAAGAAATTTCCCTTTTTTATGGCAACAAGTTATGCATTCCCCTTGTTTTCGGGCAAAAAGACAGAAATTCCCCGTATTTTGGAGCAAAATTGCAGAAATTCCCCTAATTTTGGGGCAAAAGGCAGAAATTCCCTTTATATCGGGGTAAATATCAGAAATTCCCCTTATTTTGGGGAAAAATTCTAGAAATTTTCTTTTTTTGGGGGGCAAAATTGCAGGAATCTACATTATTTTTGGGCATAATTGCAGAAATTTCCCTTATTTGGGGCAAAATTGCAGAAATTTCACATATATTCAGGTAAAAAGGCTGAAATTTCCTTTAATTTGGGGCAAAAAGAAAGAAATTCCCCTTATTTTGGGGCAAAATTGCAGAAATTTCCCTTATTATGGGGAAAAATTGCAGAAATTTCCTTTATTTTAAGGCAAAATTGCACAAATTTCACTTATTTCAGAGAAAAAAAGAAAAAATTTTTCTTATTTTTGGGCAAAAAGGCAGAAATTCCCATTATTTTGGGGCAAAAACGCAGAAATTCACCTTATTTTGGGGTAAAATTGCAGAAATTTCATATATTTCAGAGCAAAAAGGCAAAAATTTTCCTTATTTTGGGGCAAAATTGCAGAAATTTCACTTATTTCAGAGTAATAAGTCAGAAATTCCCCTTATTTTGGGGCAAAAAAGACAGAAATTCTATTTTTTTGGGGAAAAATACAGAAATTCCACTTATTTAGAGGCAAAAAGGCAGAAATTCCCTTTATTTTGTAGCAAAAATGAAGAAATTTCCCTCTTTAGGGCAAAAAGTTATGCATTCCCATTATTTTCAGGCAAAAAGGCAGAAATTCCCCGTATTTTGAAGCAAAATTGCAGAAATTCCCCTAATTGTTGGGCAAAAAGGCAGAAATTCTTCTTATTTTGGAGCAAAATTGAAGAAATTCCCCTAATTGTGGGGCAATAAGGTAGAAATTCTCTATATTTTGGGGCAAAAAGACAGAAATTCTCCTTATTTTGGGGCAAAACTCAGAAATTCCACTTATTTTGGGGCAAAATTGCAGAAATTTCACTTATTTCAGGGAAAAAAGGCAGAAATTTTCCTTATTTTGGGGCAAAAATGCAGAAATTCTTAATATTTTGTGGTAAAAATGCAAAAATTCCCCTTATTTTGTGGTAAAAAGTCTGAAATTCCCCTCATTTGGGGGCAAAAAGGCAGAAATTCACCTTATTTTGGGGCAAAATTGCAGAAATTTTACTTATTTCTGAGTAATAAGTCAGAAATTCCTATTATTTGGGGGCAAAAAAGTCAGAAATTCCCTTTGTTTTGGGAAAAAAAGACAGAAATTCAACTTATTTAGAGGCAAAAATGCAGAAATTCCTTTTATTTTTGAGCAAAAATAAAGAAATTTCACTTTTTTATGGCAAAAAGGTATGCATTCCCCTTATTTTCGGGCAAACAGGCAGAAATTCCCTGTATTTTGGAGCAAAATTGCAGAAAATCCCCTAATTTTGGGGCAAAAGGCAGAAATTCCCTTTATTTTGGGGTAAAAATCAGAAATTCCCCTTATTTTGGGGCAAAATTCCAGAAATTTCCTTTTTTTGGGGGCAATATTGCAGAAATTTACCTTATTTTGGGGCAAAATTGCAGAAATTTCCTTTATTTGGGGCAAAATTGCAGTAATTTCACTTATCTTCAGGTAAAAAGGCTGAAATTTCCTTTATTTTGGGGCAAAAAAGGAGAAATTCCTCTTATTTTGGGGCAAAATTGTATAAATTTTCTTTATTATGGGGCAAAAAGGCAGAAATTCTGTAAATTTTGTGGCAAAAATGCAGAAATTCCCCTTATTTTGAGGTAAAAGGCTGAAATTCCCCTTATTTGGGGGCAAAAAAGCAGAAATTTCCCTTATTTTGGGACAAAATTGCAAAAATTTTACTTATTTCAGGGTAATAAGTCAGAAATTCCCCTCATTTTGGGGCAAAAAAGACAGAAATTCCCTTTGTTTTGGGGGAAAAAGACAGAAATTCCACTTATTTAGAGGCAAAAAAGAAGAAATTCCCCTTATTTTGGAGTAAAAACGAAGAAATTTCCCTTTTTTATGGCAACAAGTTATGCATTTCCCTTGTTTTCGGGCAAAAAAACAGAAATTCCCCGTATTTTGGAGCAAAATTGCAGAAATTCCCCTAATTGTCGGGCAAAAAGGCAGAAATTCCCTATATGTTGGGGCAAAAAAAGAGAAATTCTCCTTATTTTGGGACAAAACTCAGAAATTCCACTTATTTTGGTGCAAAATTCCAGAAATTTCCCTTATTTTGGGGCAAAATTGCAGAAATTTTCCTTATTTTGGGGCAAAATTGCAGAAATTTCACTTATTTCAGAGAAAAAACGCAAAAATTTTTCTTATTTTGGGGCAAAAAGGCAAAAATGCTCATTATTTTAGGGCAAAAAGGCAGAAATTCAACTTATTTTGTGGTAAAATTGCAGAAATTTCACATATTTCAGGGCAAAAAGGCAGAAATTTCCTTTATTTTGGGGCAAAATTGCAGAAATTTCCCTTATTTTGGGGCAAAATTGCAGAAATTTCACTTATTTCAAAAAAAGGCAGAAATTTTCCTTATTTTGGTGCAAAAAATGCAGAAATTCTTAATATTTTGTGGCAAAAATGCAGAAATTCCCCTTATTTTGAGGTAAAAAGGCTGAAATTCCCCTTATTTGAGGGCAAAAAGGCATAAATTTCCCTTATTTTGGGGCAAAAAGACTGAAATTCCCCTTATTTTGTGGCAAAAAGGCAGAAATTTCTTTTATTTTGGGGCATAATTGCAGAAATATCACTTATTTCAGGGCATAACTCAAAAATTCCTTTTATTTTGGGGCAAAAAGACAGAAATTCCATTTATTTTTGGGTAAAAAAGAAGAAATTTCACTTATTTTTATGTTAAAAGGCAGAAATTCCTCTTATTCTGTGGCAAAAATGAAGAAATTTCCCTTTTTTGTGGCAAAAGGTATACATTCCCCTTACTTCCGGGATAAAAAGCAGAAATTCCCCGTATTTTGAAGCAAAATTGCAGAAATTCTCATAATTTTCGGGCAAAAAGGCAGAAATTCCCCTCATTTTGGGGCAAAAATAACAGAAATTCCCTGTATTTTGGGGGAAAATTGCAGAAATTCCACTTATTTAGAGGCAAAAAGGCAGAAATTCCCCTTATTTTGGAGCAAAAATGAATAAATTTCCCTTTTTTATGGCAAAAAGTTATGCATTCCCCTTATTTTCTGGCAAAAAGGCAGAAATTCCCCGTATATTGGAGCAAAATTGCAGAAATTTTTTTAATTGTGGGGCAAAAGGGCAGAAATTCCCAAATAGTGGGGCAAAAAGACAGAAATTCTCCTTATTTTGGGGCAAAAATCAGAAATTCCACTTATTTTGGGGCAAAATTCCAGAAATTTCCCTTATTTTGGAGCAAAATTGCAGAAAATCCCCTAATTTTGGGGCAAAAGGCAGAAATTCCCTTTATTTTGGGGTAAAAATCAGAAATTCCCCTTATTTTGGGGCAAAATTGCAGAAATTTCCCTTATTATGGGGAAAAATTGCAGAAATTTCCTTTATTTTAAGGCAAAATTGCACAAATTTCACTTATTTCAGAGAAAAAAAGAAAAAATTTTTCTTATTTTTGGGCAAAAAGGCAGAAATTCCCATTATTTTGGGGCAAAAACGCAGAAATTCACCTTATTTTGGGGTAAAATTGCAGAAATTTCATATATTTCAGAGCAAAAAGGCAAAAATTTTCCTTATTTTGGGGCAAAATTGCAGAAATTTCACTTATTTCAGAGAAAAAACGCAAAAATTTTTCTTATTTTGGGGCAAAAAGGCAAAAATGCTCATTATTTTAGGGCAAAAAGGCAGAAATTCAACTTATTTTGTGGTAAAATTGCAGAAATTTCACATATTTCAGGGCAAAAAGGCAGAAATTTCCTTTATTTTGGGGCAAAATTGCAGAAATTTCCCTTATTTTGGGGCAAAATTGCAGAAATTTCACTTATTTCAAAAAAAGGCAGAAATTTTCCTTATTTTGGTGCAAAAAATGCAGAAATTCTTAATATTTTGTGGCAAAAATGCAGAAATTCCCCTTATTTTGAGGTAAAAAGGCTGAAATTCCCCTTATTTGAGGGCAAAAAGGCATAAATTTCCCTTATTTTGGGGCAAAAAGACTGAAATTCCCCTTATTTTGTGGCAAAAAGGCAGAAATTTCTTTTATTTTGGGGCATAATTGCAGAAATATCACTTATTTCAGGGCATAACTCAAAAATTCCTTTTATTTTGGGGCAAAAAGACAGAAATTCCATTTATTTTTGGGTAAAAAAGAAGAAATTTCACTTATTTTTATGTTAAAAGGCAGAAATTCCTCTTATTCTGGGGCAAAAATGAAGAAATTTCCCTTTTTTGTGGCAAAAGGTATACATTCCCCTTACTTCCGGGATAAAAAGCAGAAATTCCCCGTATTTTGAAGCAAAATTGCAGAAATTCTCATAATTTTCGGGCAAAAAGGCAGAAATTCCCCTCATTTTGGGGCAAAAATAACAGAAATTCCCTGTATTTTGGGGGAAAATTGCAGAAATTCCACTTATTTAGAGGCAAAAAGGCAGAAATTCCCCTTATTTTGGAGCAAAAATGAATAAATTTCCCTTTTTTATGGCAAAAAGTTATGCATTCCCCTTATTTTCTGGCAAAAAGGCAGAAATTCCCCGTATATTGGAGCAAAATTGCAGAAATTTTTTTAATTGTGGGGCAAAAGGGCAGAAATTCCCAAATAGTGGGGCAAAAAGACAGAAATTCTCCTTATTTTGGGGCAAAAATCAGAAATTCCACTTATTTTGGGGCAAAATTCCAGAAATTTCCCTTATTTTGGAGCAAAATTGCAGAAAATCCCCTAATTTTGGGGCAAAAGGCAGAAATTCCCTTTATTTTGGGGTAAAAATCAGAAATTCCCCTTATTTTGGGGCAAAATTGCAGAAATTTCCCTTATTATGGGGAAAAATTGCAGAAATTTCCTTTATTTTAAGGCAAAATTGCACAAATTTCACTTATTTCAGAGAAAAAAAGAAAAAATTTTTCTTATTTTTGGGCAAAAAGGCAGAAATTCCCATTATTTTGGGGCAAAAACGCAGAAATTCACCTTATTTTGGGGTAAAATTGCAGAAATTTCATATATTTCAGAGCAAAAAGGCAAAAATTTTCCTTATTTTGGGGCAAAATTGCAGAAATTTCACTTATTTCAGAGTAATAAGTCAGAAATTCCCCTTATTTTGGGGCAAAAAAGACAGAAATTCTATTTTTTGGGGGGAAAAATACAGAAATTCCACTTATTTAGAGGCAAAAAGGCAGAAATTCCCCTTATTTTGTAGCAAAAATGAAGAAATTTCCCTCTTTATGGCAAAAAGTTATGCATTCCCATTATTTTCAGGCAAAAAGGCAGAAATTCCCCGTATTTTGGAGCAAAATTGCAGAAATTCCCCTAATTGTTGGGCAAAAAGGCAGAAATTCTTCTTATTTTGGAGCAAAATTGAAGAAATTCCCCTAATTGTGGGGCAATAAGGTAGAAATTCTCTATATTTTGGGGCAAAAAGACAGAAATTCTCCTTATTTTGGGGCAAAACTCAGAAATTCCACTTATTTTGGGGCAAAATTGCAGAAATTTCACTTATTTCAGGGAAAAAAGGCAGAAATTTTCCTTATTTTGGGGCAAAAATGCAGAAATTCTTAATATTTTGTGGTAAAAATGCAAAAATTCCCCTTATTTTGTGGTAAAAAGTCTGAAATTCCCCTCATTTGGGGGCAAAAAGGCAGAAATTCACCTTATTTTGGGGCAAAATTGCAGAAATTTTACTTATTTCTGAGTAATAAGTCAGAAATTCCTATTATTTGGGGGCAAAAAAGTCAGAAATTCCCTTTGTTTTGGGAAAAAAAGACAGAAATTCAACTTATTTAGAGGCAAAAATGCAGAAATTCCTTTTATTTTTGAGCAAAAATAAAGAAATTTCACTTTTTTATGGCAAAAAGGTATGCATTCCCCTTATTTTCGGGCAAACAGGCAGAAATTCCCTGTATTTTGGAGCAAAATTGCAGAAAATCCCCTAATTTTGGGGCAAAAGGCAGAAATTCCCTTTATTTTGGGGTAAAAATCAGAAATTCCCCTTATTTTGGGGCAAAATTCCAGAAATTTCCTTTTTTTGGGGGCAATATTGCAGAAATTTACCTTATTTTGGGGCAAAATTGCAGAAATTTCCTTTATTTGGGGCAAAATTGCAGTAATTTCACTTATCTTCAGGTAAAAAGGCTGAAATTTCCTTTATTTTGGGGCAAAAAAGGAGAAATTCCTCTTATTTTGGGGCAAAATTGTATAAATTTTCTTTATTATGGGGCAAAAAGGCAGAAATTCTGTAAATTTTGTGGCAAAAATGCAGAAATTCCCCTTATTTTGAGGTAAAAGGCTGAAATTCCCCTTATTTGGGGGCAAAAAAGCAGAAATTTCCCTTATTTTGGGACAAAATTGCAAAAATTTTACTTATTTCAGGGTAATAAGTCAGAAATTCCCCTCATTTTGGGGCAAAAAAGACAGAAATTCCCTTTGTTTTGGGGGAAAAAGACAGAAATTCCACTTATTTAGAGGCAAAAAAGAAGAAATTCCCCTTATTTTGGAGTAAAAATGAAGAAATTTCCCTTTTTTATGGCAACAAGTTATGCATTTCCCTTGTTTTCGGGCAAAAAAACAGAAATTCCCCGTATTTTGGAGCAAAATTGCAGAAATTCCCCTAATTGTCGGGCAAAAAGGCAGAAATTCCCTATATGTTGGGGCAAAAAAAGAGAAATTCTCCTTATTTTGGGACAAAACTCAGAAATTCCACTTATTTTGGTGCAAAATTCCAGAAATTTCCCTTATTTTGGGGCAAAATTGCAGAAATTTTCCTTATTTTGGGGCAAAATTGCAGAAATTTCACTTATTTCAGAGAAAAAACGCAAAAATTTTTCTTATTTTGGGGCAAAAAGGCAAAAATGCTCATTATTTTAGGGCAAAAAGGCAGAAATTCAACTTATTTTGTGGTAAAATTGCAGAAATTTCACATATTTCAGGGCAAAAAGGCAGAAATTTCCTTTATTTTGGGGCAAAATTGCAGAAATTTCCCTTATTTTGGGGCAAAATTGCAGAAATTTCACTTATTTCAAAAAAAGGCAGAAATTTTCCTTATTTTGGTGCAAAAAATGCAGAAATTCTTAATATTTTGTGGCAAAAATGCAGAAATTCCCCTTATTTTGAGGTAAAAAGGCTGAAATTCCCCTTATTTGAGGGCAAAAAGGCATAAATTTCCCTTATTTTGGGGCAAAAAGACTGAAATTCCCCTTATTTTGTGGCAAAAAGGCAGAAATTTCTTTTATTTTGGGGCATAATTGCAGAAATATCACTTATTTCAGGGCATAACTCAAAAATTCCTTTTATTTTGGGGCAAAAAGACAGAAATTCCATTTATTTTTGGGTAAAAAAGAAGAAATTTCACTTATTTTTATGTTAAAAGGCAGAAATTCCTCTTATTCTGGGGCAAAAATGAAGAAATTTCCCTTTTTTGTGGCAAAAGGTATACATTCCCCTTACTTCCGGGATAAAAAGCAGAAATTCCCCGTATTTTGAAGCAAAATTGCAGAAATTCTCATAATTTTCGGGCAAAAAGGCAGAAATTCCCCTCATTTTGGGGCAAAAATAACAGAAATTCCCTGTATTTTGGGGGAAAATTGCAGAAATTCCACTTATTTAGAGGCAAAAAGGCAGAAATTCCCCTTATTTTGGAGCAAAAATGAATAAATTTCCCTTTTTTATGGCAAAAAGTTATGCATTCCCCTTATTTTCTGGCAAAAAGGCAGAAATTCCCCGTATATTGGAGCAAAATTGCAGAAATTTTTTTAATTGTGGGGCAAAAGGGCAGAAATTCCCAAATAGTGGGGCAAAAAGACAGAAATTCTCCTTATTTTGGGGCAAAAATCAGAAATTCCACTTATTTTGGGGCAAAATTCCAGAAATTTCCCTTATTTTGGAGCAAAATTGCAGAAAATCCCCTAATTTTGGGGCAAAAGGCAGAAATTCCCTTTATTTTGGGGTAAAAATCAGAAATTCCCCTTATTTTGGGGCAAAATTGCAGAAATTTCCCTTATTATGGGGAAAAATTGCAGAAATTTCCTTTATTTTAAGGCAAAATTGCACAAATTTCACTTATTTCAGAGAAAAAAAGAAAAAATTTTTCTTATTTTTGGGCAAAAAGGCAGAAATTCCCATTATTTTGGGGCAAAAACGCAGAAATTCACCTTATTTTGGGGTAAAATTGCAGAAATTTCATATATTTCAGAGCAAAAAGGCAAAAATTTTCCTTATTTTGGGGCAAAATTGCAGAAATTTCACTTATTTCAGAGAAAAAACGCAAAAATTTTTCTTATTTTGGGGCAAAAAGGCAAAAATGCTCATTATTTTAGGGCAAAAAGGCAGAAATTCAACTTATTTTGTGGTAAAATTGCAGAAATTTCACATATTTCAGGGCAAAAAGGCAGAAATTTCCTTTATTTTGGGGCAAAATTGCAGAAATTTCCCTTATTTTGGGGCAAAATTGCAGAAATTTCACTTATTTCAAAAAAAGGCAGAAATTTTCCTTATTTTGGTGCAAAAAATGCAGAAATTCTTAATATTTTGTGGCAAAAATGCAGAAATTCCCCTTATTTTGAGGTAAAAAGGCTGAAATTCCCCTTATTTGAGGGCAAAAAGGCATAAATTTCCCTTATTTTGGGGCAAAAAGACTGAAATTCCCCTTATTTTGTGGCAAAAAGGCAGAAATTTCTTTTATTTTGGGGCATAATTGCAGAAATATCACTTATTTCAGGGCATAACTCAAAAATTCCTTTTATTTTGGGGCAAAAAGACAGAAATTCCATTTATTTTTGGGTAAAAAAGAAGAAATTTCACTTATTTTTATGTTAAAAGGCAGAAATTCCTCTTATTCTGGGGCAAAAATGAAGAAATTTCCCTTTTTTGTGGCAAAAGGTATACATTCCCCTTACTTCCGGGATAAAAAGCAGAAATTCCCCGTATTTTGAAGCAAAATTGCAGAAATTCTCATAATTTTCGGGCAAAAAGGCAGAAATTCCCCTTATTTTGGGGCAAAAATAACAGAAATTCCCTGTATTTTGGGGGAAAATTGCAGAAATTCCACTTATTTAGAGGCAAAAAGGCAGAAATTCCCCTTATTTTGGAGCAAAAATGAATAAATTTCCCTTTTTTATGGCAAAAAGTTATGCATTCCCCTTATTTTCTGGCAAAAAGGCAGAAATTCCCCGTATATTGGAGCAAAATTGCAGAAATTTTTTTAATTGTGGGGCAAAAGGGCAGAAATTCCCAAATAGTGGGGCAAAAAGACAGAAATTCTCCTTATTTTGGGGCAAAAATCAGAAATTCCACTTATTTTGGGGCAAAATTCCAGAAATTTCCCTTATTTTGGAGCCAAATTGCAGAAATTTCACTTATTTTGGGGCAAAATAGCAGAAATTTCACTTATTTCTGGGAAAAAAGGCAGAAATTTTCCTTATTTTGGGGTAAAAATGCAGAAATTCTTAATATTTGGTGGCAAAAATGCAGGAATTCCCTTTATTTTGAGGTAAAAAGGCTGAAATTTCTTTTATTTGGAGGCAAAAAGGCAGAAATTTCCCTTATTTTGGGGCAAAACTACAGAAATTCCCCTTATTTTGTTTCAAAAAGGCAGAAATTTCTTTTATTTTGGGGCTAAATTGCAGAAATTTCACTTATTTCAGGGCATAATTCAAAAATTCCTTTTATTTTGAGGCAAAAAGACAGAAATTCTGTTTATTTTTGGGTCAAAAGGCAAAAATTTCACTTATTTTGAGGGAAAAAGGCAGAAATTCCTCTTATTTTGGGGCAAAAATGAAGAAATTTTCCTTTTTTGTGGCAAAAGGTATACATTCCCCTTACTTTTGGGATAAAAAGCAGAAGTTCCCCGTATTTTTAAGCAAAATTGCAGAAATTCTCATAATTTTCGGGCAAAAAGGCAGAAATTCTCCTTATTTTGAGGCAAAAAGACAGAAAATCTTCTTTTTTCGGGAGCAAACAGTCAGAAATTCTTCTTATTTTGGGGCAAAATTGCAAAAATTTCCTTTACATTGAAGCATAATTGCAGAAATTTCCCTTATTTTGGGGAAAAATTGCAGAAATTTCACCTATTTCAGGGTAATAAGTTAGAAATTCCCCTTATTTTGGTGAAAAAAGACAGAAATTCCCTTTGTTTTGGGGGGAAAAGACAGAAATTCCACTTATTTAGAGGCAAAAAGGCAGAAATTCCCTTTATTTTGGAGCAAAAATGAAGAAATTTTCTTTTTTATGGCAAAAAGGTATGCATTCCCATTATTTTCAGGCAAAAAGGCAGAAATTCCCCGTATTTTGGAGCAAAATTGCAGAAATTCCCCTAATTTTGGGGCAAAAGGCAGAAATTCCCTTTATTTTGAGGTAAAAATCAGAAATTCCCCTTATTTTGGGGCAAAATTCTAGAAATTTTCTTTTTTTGGGTGGCAAAATTGCAGGAATCTAAATTATTTTGGGGCATAATTGAAGAAATTTCGCTTATTTGGGGCAAAATTTCAGAAATTTCACATATTTTCAGGTAAAAAGGCTGAAATTTCCTTTAATTTGGGGCAAAAAGATAGAAATTCCCCTTATTTTGGGGCAAAATTGCAGAAATTTCCCTTATTATGGGGAAAAATTGCAGAAATTTCCTTTATTTTAAGGCAAAATTGCACAAATTTCACTTATTTCAGAGAAAAAAAGAAAAAATTTTTCTTATTTTTGGGCAAAAAGGCAGAAATTCCCATTATTTTGGGGCAAAAACGCAGAAATTCACCTTATTTGTGGGTAAAATTGCAGAAATTTCACATATTTTAGGGCAAAAAGGCAGAAATTTCCCTTAATTTGGGGCAAAATTGCAGAAATTTCACTAATTTCAGGGTAATAAGTCAGAAATTCCCCTTATTTTGGGGCAAAAAAGACAGAAATTTCCTTTGTTTTGGGGAAAAAAGACAGAAATTCCACTTATTTAGAGGCAAAAATGCAGAAATTCCCCTTATTTTTGAGCAAAAATGAAGAAATTTCCCTTTTTTATGGCAAAAAGTTATGCATTCCCCTTATTTTCGGGCAAAAAGGCAGAAATTCCCCGTATTTTGGAGCAAAATTGCAGAAATTTTCCTAATTGTGGGGCAAAAAGTCAGAAATTCCCTATATGGTGGGGCAAAAAGACAGAAATTCTCCTTATTTTGGGGCAAAACTCAGAAATTCCACTTATTTTGGGGCAAAATTCCAGAAATTTCCCTTATTTTGGAGCAAAATTGCAGAAATTTCACTTATTTTGGGGCAAAATTGCAGAAATTTCACTTATTTCAGGGAAAAAAGGCACAAATTTTCCTTATTTTGGGGTAAAAATGCAGAAATTCTTAATATTTTGTGGCAAAAATGCAGAAATTCCCCTAATTTTGAGGTAAAAAGGCTGAAATTCCTATTATTTGGGGGCAAAAATGCAGAAATTTCCCTTATTTTGTGGCAAAAAGACAGAAATTCCCCTTATTTTGTGGCAAAAAGGCAGAAATTTCTTTTATTTTTTGGCAAAATTGCAGAAATTTCACTTATTTCAGGGCATAATTTAAAAATTCCTTTTATTTTGTGGCAAAAAAACAGAAATTCCGTTCATTTTGGGGTAAAAAGGCAGAAATTTCTTTTATTTTGAGGTAAAAAGGCAGAAATTCCTCTTATTTTAGGGCAAAAATGAAGAAATTTTCCTTTTTTGTGGCAAAAGGTATACATTCCCCTTACTTTCGGGATAAAAAGCAGAAATTCCCCGTATTTTGAAGCAAAATTGCAGAAATTCTCATAATTTTCAGGCAAAAAGGCAGAAATTCTCCTTATTTTGGGGCAAAAAGACAGAAAATCTCCTTTTTTGGGCAGCAAAGATTCAGAAATTCCTTTACATTGAGGCAAAATTGCAGAAATTTCCTTTACATTGGTGCAAAATTGCAGAAATTTCCTTTATTTCTGGGCAAAATTGCAGAAATTTTACTTTTTTCAGGGTAATAAGTCAGAAATTCCCCTTATTTTGGGGCAAAAAAGACAGAAATTCCCTTTGTTTTGGGGGAAAAAGACAGAAATTCCACTTATTTAGAGGCAACAATGCAGAAATTCCCCTTATTTTGGAGCAAAAATGAAGAAATTTACCTTTTTATGGCAAAAAGGTATGCATTCCCATTATTTTCAGGCAAAAAGGCAGAAATTTCCCGTATTTTGGAGCAAAATTGCCCTAATTTTGGGGCAAAAGGCAGAAATTACCTTTATTTTGGGGCAAAAATCAGAAATTCCCCTTATTTTGGGGCAAAATTCCAGGAATTTCTTTTTTTGGGGGCAAAATTGCAGGAATTTACTTTATTTTGGAGCTAAATTGCAGAAATTTTTCTTATTTGGGGCAAAATTGCAGAAATTTCACTTATTTTCAGGTAAAAAGACTGAAATTTCCTTTATTTTGGGGCAAAAAGGAAGAAAGTCCTCTTATTTTGGGGCAAAAAAGACAGAAATTCCCTTTGTTTTGGGGGAAAAAAGACAGAAATTCCCCTTATTTCTGGGCAAAATTGCAGAAATTTCCCTTATTATGGGGAAAAATTGCAGAAATTTCCCTTATTTTAGGGCAAAATTGCAGAAATTTCACTTATTTCAGAGAAAAAAAGCAAAATTTTTTCTTATATTGGGGCAAAAAAGCAGAAATTCCCATTATTTTGGGGCAAAAAGGCCGAAATTCACCTTATTTTGGGGTAAAATTGCAGAAATTTCACATATTTCAGGGCAAAAAGGCAAAAATTTCCCTTATTTTGGGGCATAATTGCAGAAATTTCACTTATTTCTGGGTGATAAGTTAGAAATTTTTCTTATTTTGTGGCAAAAAGACAGAAATTCTCTTTGTTTTGGGAAAAAAGAAAGAAATTCCACTTATTTAGAGGCAAAAAGGCAGAAATTCCCCTTATTTTGGAGCAAAAATGAAGAAATTTCCTTTTTCTATGGCAAAAAGGTATGCATTCCCCTTATTTTCAGGCAAAAAGGCAGAAATTCCCTGTATTTTGGAGCAAAATTGCAGAAATTCCCCTAATTGTTGGGCCAAAAGGCAGAAATTCTTCGTATTTTGGAGCAAAATTGCAGAAATTCCACTCATTGTGGGGCAATAAGGTAGAAATTCTCTATATTTTGGGGCAAAAAGACAGAAATTCTCCTTATTTTGGGGCAAAACTCAGAAATTCCACTTATTTTGGGGCAAAATTGCAGAAATTTCACTTATTTCAGGGAAAAAAGGCAGAAATTTTCCTTATTTTAGGGCAAAAATGCAAAAATTCCTAATATTTTCTGGCAAAAATGCAAAAATTCCCCTTATTTTGTGGTAAAAAGGCTGAAATTCCACTCATTTGGGGGCAAAAAGGCAGAAATTCACCTTATTTTGGGGCAAAATTTCAGAAGTTTCACTGATTTCAGAGTAATAAGTCAGAAATTCCCATTATTTGGGGGCAAAAAAGTCAGAAATTTCCTTTGTTTTTGGGGAAAAAGACAGAAATTCCACTTATTTAGAGGCAAAAGCAGAAATTCCCCTTTCACTTTTTTATGGCAAAAGGTATGCATTCCCCTTATTTTCGGGCAAACAAGCAGAAATTCCCTGTATTTTGGAGCAAAATTGCAGAAATTCCCCTAAATTTGGGGCAAAAGACAGAAATTCCCTTTATTTTGGGGTAAAAATCAGAAATTCCCCTTTTTTGGAGCAAAATTCCAGAAATTTCCTTTATTTTGGGGCAATATTGCAGAAATTTACCTTATTTTGGGGCAAAATTGCAGAAATTTCCCATATTTGGGGCAAAATTGCAGTAATTTCACTTATCTTCAGGTAAAAAAGCTGAAATTTCCTTTATTCTGGGGCAAAAAAGGAGAAATTCCTCTTATTTTGGGGCAAAATTGTAGAAATTTTCTTTATTATAGGGCAAAAAGGCAGAAATTCTGTAAATTTTGTGGCAAAAATGCAGAAATTCCCCTTATTTTGAGGTAAAAAGGCTGAAATTCTCCTTATTTGGGGGCAAAAAAGCAGAAATTTCCCTTATTTTGGGACAAAATTGCAGAAATTTTACTTATTTCTGGGTAATAAGTCAGAAATTCCCCTTATTTTGGGGCAAAAAAGACAGCAATTCTCTTTGTTTTGGGGGAAAAAGACAGAAATTCCACTTATTTAGAGGCAAAAAGGCAGAAATTCTTCTTATTTTGGGGCAAAAATGAAGAAATTTCCCTTTTATATGGCAAAAAGCTATGCATTCCCCTTATTTTCGGGGAAAAAGGCCGAAATTCACCGTATTTTGGAGCAAAATTGCAGAAATTTCCCTGTTTTTGGGGCAAAAAGGCAGAAATTCTCTATATGTTGGGGCAAAAAGACAGAAATTCTCCTTATTTTGAGGCAAAACTCAGAAATTCCACTTATTTTAGGTAAAATTGCAGAAATTTCATTTATTTCAGGGAAAAATGCAGAAATTTTCCTTATTTTGGGGCAAAAAGGCAGAAATTCCTAATATTTTGTGGCAAAAACGCAGAAATTCCCCTTATTTTGAGATAAAAAGGCTGAAATTCCTTTTATTTGGGGGAAAAATGCAGAAATTTCCCTTATTTTGGGTCAAAATTGCAGAAATTTCAATTATTTCAGGGTAATAATTTAGAAATTCTCCTTATTTTGGAGTAAAAAAGACAGAAATTCCCTTTGTTTTGGGGGAAAAAGAAAGAAATTCCACTTATTTAGAGGCAAAAAGGCAGAAATTCCCCTTAATTTGAAGCAAAAATGAAGAAATTTCACTTTTTTATGGCAAAATGTAAGCATTCCCCTTATTTTTGGTCAAAAAGGCAGAAATTCCCCGTATTTGGGAGCAAAATTCCAGAAATTCCCCTAATTTTGGGGCAAAAGGCAGAAATTCCCTTTATTTTGGGGCAAAAATCAGAAATTCCCCATATTTTGGGGCAAAATTCCAGAAATTTTCTTTATTTTGGGGCAAAATTTCAGAAATTTCCCTTTTTTGGGGCAAAATTGCAGAAATTTCAATTATTTTATAGTAAAAAAAGTGGATATTTAATTTATTTTGGGGCAAAAAGGGAGAAATTCCCCTTATTTGGGGCAAAATTGCAGTAATTTTCCTTATTTTGGAGCAAAAAGGCAGAAATTCTGTATATTTTGTGGCAAAAAGACAGAAATTTCCATTATTTAGAGGTAATAAGGTTGAAATTCCCTTTATTTGGGGGCAAAAAGGCTGAAATTCCCCTTATTTGGGGGCAAAAAGGCTGAAATTCCCCTTATTTGAAGGCAAAAAGGCAGAAATTTCACTTATTTTGGGGCAAAATTGCAGAAATTTCATTTATTTCAGGGAAAAAAGTCAGAAATTTTCCTTATTTTGGGGCAAAAAGCAGAAATTCCTAATATTTTGTGGAAAAAATGCAGAAAATCCCCATATTTTGAGGTAAAAAGGCTGGAATTCCCCTTATTTGGGGGCAAAAAGGCAGAAATTTCCCTTATGTTGGGGCAAAATTAAAAAAATTTCACTTATTTCAGGGAAAAAAGGCTGAAATTTTCTTTATTTTGGGGCAAAAAGACAGAAGTTTTCTTTGTTTTGGGAAAAAAAGACAGAAATTCCACTTATTTAGAGGCAAAAAGGAAGAAATTCCCATTATTTTGGAGCAAAAATGAAGAAATTTCACTTTTTTATGGCAAAAACATATGCATTCCCCTTATTTTCAGGCAAAAAGGAAGAAATTCCCTGAATTTTGGAGCAAAATTGCAGAAATTCCCCTAATTTTGGGGCAAAAGGCAGAAGTTCCCTTTATTTTGGGGTAAAAATCAGAAATTCCCCTTATTTTGGGGCAAAATTCCAGGAATTTCCTTTATTTTGGGGCAAAATTGCAGAAATTTACCTTATTTTGGGCAAAATTGCAGTAATTTCACTTATATTCAGGAAAAAAGGCTGAAATTGCCTCTTTGGGGGCAAAAAAGGAGAAATTCCCCTTATTTTGGGCAAAATTGCAGAAATTTTCCTTATGACGGGGCAAAAAGGCAGAAATTCCGTAAATTTTGTGGCAAAAATGCAGAAATTCCTTTTATTTTGAGGTAAAAAGGCTGAAATTTTCCTTATTTGGGGGCAAAAAGGCAGAAATTTCCCTTATTTTGGGACAAAATTGCAGAAATTTTACTTATTTCAGGGTAATAAGTCAGAAATTCCCCTTATTTTGGGGCAAAAAAGACAGAAATTCCTTTTGTTTTTAAGGAAAAAGAAAGAAATTCCACATATTTAGAGGCAAAAAGGCAGAAATTCTCCTTATTTTGGAGCAAAAATGAAGAAATTTCCCTTTTATATGGCAAAAAAATATGCATTCCCCTTATTTTCAGGCAAAAAGGCAGAAATTCCCCGTATTTTGGAGCAAAATTGCAGAAATTCCCCTAATTGTGGGGCAAAAAGGCAGAAATTCCCTATATGTTGGGGCAAAAAGACAGAAATTCTCCTTATTTTGGGGCAAAACTCAGAAATTCCACTTATTTTGGGGCAAAATTGCATAAATTTCACTTATTTCTGGGAAAAAATGCAGAAATTTTCCTTATTTTGAGGCAAAAAGGCAGAAATTCCTTATATTTTGTGGCAAAAATGCAGAAATTCCCCTTATTTTGAGGTAAAAAGGCTGAAATACTCCTTCTTTGGGGACAAAAAGGCAGAAATTTCCTTTATTTTTGGGCAAAATTGCAGAAATTTACTTTATTTTGGGGCAAAATTTCAGAAATTTCCCTTATTTGGGGCAAAATTGCAGAAATTTCACTTATTTTTAGGTAAAAAGGATGATATTTAATACATTTTGGGGCAAAAAGGGAGAAATTCCCCTTATTTGGGGCAAAATTGCAGTAATTTTCCTTATTTTGGGGAAAAAAGGCAGAAATTCCGTATATTTTGTGGCAAAAAGGCAGAAATTTCCCTTATTTAGAGGTAATAAGTTTGAAATTCCCCTTATTTGTGGGCAAAAAGGTTGAAATTCCCCTTTATTTGGGGGCAAAAAGGCAGAAATTTCACTTATTTTGGGGAAAAATTGCAGAAATTTCAATTATTTCAGGGAAAAAAGGCAGAAATTTTCCTTATTTTGGGGCAAAAAGGCAGAAATTCCTAATATTTTGTTGCAAAAATGCAGAAATTCCCCTTATTTTGAGGTAAAAAGGATGGAATTCCCCTTATTTGGGGGCAAAAAGGCAGAAATTTCCCTTATGTTGGGGCAAAATTGCAGAAATTTCCCTTATTTCAGAAAAAAAAGGCCGAAATGTTCTTTATTTTGAGGCAAAAAGACAGAAATTCTCTTTGTTTTGGGAAAAAAAGAGAGAAATTCCACTTATTTAGAGGCAAAAAAGAAGAAATTTCGTTATTTTGGAGCAAAAATGAAGAAATTTCCCCTTTTTATCGCAAAAAGGTATGCATTCCCCTTATTTTCGGGCAAAAAGGCCGAAATTCCCCTTATTTTGGGGCAAAAAGATGAAATCCCTAATTTTTGGCGAAAAATGAAGAAATTTCACTTATTTCGGGAGAAAAAGGCAGAAATTCCAATTAATTTCGGGCAAAAAGGAAGAAATGACTCGTATTTAGGAGCAAAATTGCAGAAATTCCCCTAATAATGGTGCAAAAATGCAGAAATTGTCTTTATTTTGGGGGAAAAAGGCAGAAATTGTCCATATTTTGGTGCAAAAATCAGAAATTTCCCTTATTTTGAGGTAAAATGCTGAAATTCCCCATATTTTGGGCCAAAAGGCAAAAATTTCCCTTATTTTGGAGTAAATTTGCAGAAATTTAACTTATTTGATGGTAATAAGTAAGAAATATTCCTTATTTTGGTGCAAAAAAGACAGAAATTCCCTTTGTTTTAGGGGAAAAAGACAGAAATTCCACTTATTTAGATGCAAAAAGGCAAAAGTTCCCCTTATTTTGGATCAAAAAATGAAGAAATTTTCCTTTTTTATGACAAAAAGGTATGCATTCTTATTATTTTCGAACAAAAAGGCAGAAATTCCCCATATTTCGGGGCAAAAAGCAGAAATTCCCCTTATTTTGGGGCAAAATTGCAGAAATTTCCTTAATTGTGTGGCCAAAAAACGGAAATTCTCTTTATTTGGGGGCAAAATAGTAGAAATTTCCCTTATTATGGGGAAAAATTGCAGAAATTTCCCTTATTTTAGGGCAAAATTGCAGAAATTTCACTAATTGTGGGGCAAAAAGGCAGAAATTCTCCATATTTTGGGGCAAAACTCAAAAATTCCACTTATTTTGGGGCAAAATTCTAGAAATTTCCCTTATTTTGGGGCAAAATTGCAGAAATTTCACTTATTTTGGGGCAAAATTGCAGAAATTTCACTTATTTCAGGGAAAAAAGGCAGATTTTCCTTATTTTGGGGCAAAAATGCAGAAATTCTTAATATTTTGTGCCAAAATTCAGAAATTCCTTATATTTTGAGGTAAAAAGGCTAAAATTCCCATTATTTGGGGGCAAAAAGGTAGAAATTTTTTTTATATTGGGGCAAAATTGCAGAAATTTCACTTATTTCAAGGTAATAATTCAGAAATTTTTCTTATTTTGGGGCAAAAAAGACAGAAATCCCCTTGTTTTGGGGGAAAAAGACAGAAATTCCACTTATTTAGAGGCAAAGAAGCAGAAATTTCACTTATTTTGAAGCAAAAATAAAGAAATTTCCCTTTTTTGGCAAAAAGTTATGCATTCTTCTTATTTTCTGGCAAAAAGGCAGAAATTCCCCATATTTTGGGGCAAAAGGAA
This sequence comes from Micromys minutus, assembly GCF_963924665.1. Taxonomy (NCBI): domain Eukaryota; kingdom Metazoa; phylum Chordata; class Mammalia; order Rodentia; family Muridae; genus Micromys; species Micromys minutus. The sequence continues at coordinate 2,870,058 of NW_027667262.1, forward strand.
GAAATTCCCTTTATTTTGGGGCAAAAAGGCAAAAATTTCCCTTATTTTGGTGCAAAATTGCAGAAATTTCATTTATTTCAGGGCAAAAATTTAGAAATTCCCCTATTTTGGGGCAAAAAGCAGAAATTTCTTTTATTATGGTACAAAATTGAAGAAATTTTCCTTATTTTTGAGCAAAAATCAGAAATTCCCATATTTTGGTGCAAAAGGCAGAAATTCTTCTTATTTTGAGGTAAAATGCAGAAATTCCCCTTATTTGGAGGTAAAATGCAGAAATTCCCCAAATATTGGGGGAAAATGCAGAAATTCCCTTTATTTTGTGGCTAAAAGGCAGAAATTAACCGTATTTTAAAGCAAAATTGCAGAAATTCTCATAATTTTCGGGCAAAAAAGCAGAAATTCTCCTTATTTTGGGGCAAAAAGACAGAAAATCTCCTTTTTTTGAGAGCAAACAGTCAGAAATTCGCCTTATTTTGGGGCAAAATTGCAGAAATTTCCTTTACATTGGGGCAAAATTGCAGAAATTTCCCTTATTTTGAGGCAAAATTGCAGAAATTTCACTTATTTCAGAAAAATGGCAGAAATTTTCTTATTTTGGGGCAAAAAAGCAGAAACTTCTTTTATTTTGCTACAAAATTGCAGAATTTTTTTTATTTTGGGGGAAAAAGGCAGAAATTTCCTATATTTTGGGGCAAAAAGGAAGAAATTCCCCTTATTTTGAGGTAAAAAGGCTAAAATTCCCCTTATTTTCGGGCAAAAAATCAGAAATTCCCCTTATTTTGATGCAAAAAGACAGAAATTTTTTTTATTTTTAGGGAAAAGGCAGAAATTGCACTTATTTTGAGTCAAAAAGGCGGAAAATCCCCATATTTTGGGGCAAAAATGAAGAAATTTCCCTTTTTTATGGCAAAAAAGAAAACATTCCCTTTATTTTTGGGCAAAAAGGCAGAAATTTCCCATATTTTGGAGCAAAATTGCAGAAATTCCCCTAATTTTGGGTCAAAAGGCAGAAATTCTCTATATTTTGGGGCAAAAATTAGAAATTCCCCTTATTTTGGGGCAAAATTCCAGAAATTTTCTATATTTTGGGGCAAAATTGCAGGAATTTACCTTTTTTTGGAACAAAATTGTAGAAATTTCTCTTATTTGGGGCAAAATTGCAGAAATTTCTCTTATTTTCAGGTAAAAAGTCTGAAATTTCCTTTATTTTGCGCAAAAAGGTAGAAATTCCTCTTATTTTGGGGCAAAATTGCAGAAATTTTTTTTTGGGGCAAAAAGGCAGAAATTCCGTATATTTTGTGGCAAAAGGCAGATATTTCCTTTATTTTGAGGTAATAAGGTTGAAATTCCCCTTATTTTGGGGCAAAAAGGCAGAAATTCACCTTATTTTGGGGTTATATTGCAGAAATTTCAAATATTTCAGGTCAAATGGCAGAAGTTCCCCTTATTTTGGGGCAAAAAGATGAAATCCCTAATTTTTGGCGAAAATTGAAGAAATTTCACTTATTTCGGGACAAAAAGCCAGAAATTCTAATTAATTTCGGGCAAAAAGGCGGAAATGACCCGTATTTTGGAGCAAAATTGCAGAAATTCCCCTAATATTGGTGCAAAAATGCAGAAATTTCCTTTATTATGGGGCAAAAAGGCAGAAATTTTCCATATTTTGGTGCAAAAATCAGAAATTTCCCTTATTTTGAGGTAAAATTCTCAAATTCCCCAAATTTTAGGGCAAAAGGCAAAAATTTTTATTATTTTGGGGCAAATTTGCAGAAATTTCACTTATTTCAGCGTAATAAGTCAGAAATTTTCCTTATTTTGAGGCAAATAGACAGAAATTCCCTTTGTTTTGAGGGAAAAACAGAAATTCCACTTATTTAGAGGCAAAAAGGCAAAAGTTCCTCTTATTTTGGAGCAAAAATGAAGAAATTTCCCTTTTATATGGCAAAAAAATATGCATTCCCCTTATTTTCAGGCAAAAAGGCAGAAATTCCCCTTATTTTGGAGCAAAAATGAAGAAATTTCACTTTTTTATGGCAAAATGTAAGCATTCCCCTTATTTTCGATCAAAAAGGCAGAAATTCCCTGTATTTGGGAGCAAAATTGCAGAAATTCCCCTAATTTTGGGGCAAAAGGCAGAAATTCCCTTTATTTTGGGGCAAAAATCAGAAATTCCCCATATTTTGGGGCAAAATTCAAGAAATTTTCTTTATTTTAGGGCAAAATTTCAGAACTTTTTCTTATTTGGGGCAAAATTGCAGAAATTTCACTTATTTTATAGTAAAAAATTGATATTTAATTTATTTTGGGGCAAAAAGGGAGAAATTCCCCTTATTTGGGGCAAAATTGCAGTAATTTTCCTTATTTTGGGGCAAAAAGGCAGAAATTCTGTATATTTTGTGGCCAAAAGGCAGAAATTTCCCTTATTTAGAGGTAATAAGGTTGAAATTCCCTTTATTTGGGGGCAAAAAGGCTGAAATTCCCCTTATTTGCGGGCAAAAAGGCAGAAATTTCACTTTTTTTGGGGCAAAATTGCAGAAATTTCATTTATTTCAGGGAAAAACATCAGAAATTTTCCTTATTTTGGGGCAAAAAGCAGAAATTCCTAATATTTTGTGGAAAAAATGCAGAAATTCCCCATATTTTGAGGTAAAAAGGCTGGAATTCCCTTTATTTGGGGGCAAAAAGGCAGAAATTTCCCTTATGTTGGGGCAAAATTGCAGAAATTTCACTTATTTCAGGGAAAAAAGGCAGAAATTTCCTTTATTTTGGGGCAAAAAGACAGAAGTTTTCTTTGTTTTGTGAAAAAAAGACAGAAATTCCACTTATTTAGAGGCAAAAAGGAAGAAATTCCCATTATTTTGGAGCAAAAATGAAGAAATTTCACTTTTTTATGGCAAAAACGTATGCATTCCCCTTATTTTCAGGCAAAAAGAAGTAATTCCCCGTATTTTGGAGCAAAATTGCAGAAATTCCCCTAATTTTGGGGAAAAAGGCAGAAATTCCCTTTATTTTGGGGTAAAAATCAGAAATTCCCCTTATTTTGGGGCAAAATTCCAGGAATTTCCTTTATTTTGGGGCCAAATTTCAGAAATTTACCTTATTTTGGGTAAAATTGCATTAATTTCACTTATATTCTGGAAAAAAGGCTGAAATTGCCTTTTGGGGTGCAAAAAAGGAGAAATTCCCCTTATTTTGGGCAAAATTGCAGAAATTTTCCTTATGATGGAGAAAAAAAGCAGAAATTCCGTAAATTTTGTGACAAAAATGCAGAAATTCCCCTTATTTTGAGGTAAAAAGGCTGAAATTCCCCTTATTTGGGGGCAAAAAGGCAGAAATTTCCCTTATTTTGGGACAAAATTGCAGAAATTTTACTTATTTCAGAGTAATAAGTCAGAAATTCCCCTTATTTTGGGGCAAAAAAGACAGAAATTCCTTTTGTTTTTAAAGAAAAAGACAGAAATTCCACTTATTTAGAGGCAAAAAGGCAGAAATTCTCCTTATTTTGGAGCAAAAATGAAGAAATTTCCCTCTTATATGGCAAAAAAATATGCATTCCCCTTATTTTCAGGCAAAAAGTCATAAATTCCCCTTATTTTGGTGCAAAAAGACAGAAATTTTGTTTATTTTTAGGGAAAAGGCAGAAATTCAACTTATTTTGAGTCAAAAAGGCGGAAAATCCCCATATTTTGGGGCAAAAATGAAGAAATTTCCCTTTTTTATGGCAAAAGGAAAACATTCCCTTTATTTTCGTGCAAAAAGGCAGAAATTCCCCATATTTTGGAGCAAAATTGCAGAAATTCCCCTAATTTTGGGGCAAAAGGCAGAAATTCCCTATATTTTGGGACAAAAATCAGAAATTCCCCTTATTTTGGGGCAAAATTCCAGAAATTTTCTTTATTTTGGGGCAAAATTGCAGGAATTTACCTTATTTTGGAACAAAATTGCAGAAATTTCTCTTATTTGGGGCGAAATTGCAGAAATTTCTCTTATTTTCATGTAAAAAGTCTGAAATTTCCTTTATTTTGCGCAAAAAGGGAAAAATTCCTCTTATTTTGGGGCAAAATTGCAGAAATTTTCCTTATTTTGGGGCAAAAAAGCAGAAATTCCATATATTTTGTGGCAAAAAGGCAGAAATTTCCTTTATTTTGAGGTAATAAGGTTGAAATTTCCCTTATTTTGGAGCAAAAAGGCAGAAATTCCCCTTATTTTGGGGCAAAATTCCAGAAATTTTCTTTATTTTGGGGCAAAATTTCAGAAATTTCTCTTATTTGGGGCAAAATTGCAGAAATTTCACTTATTTTATAGTAAAAAAGTTGATATTTAATTTATTTTGGGGCAAAAAGGGAGAAATTCCCCTTACTTGGGGCAAAATTGCAGTAATTTTTCTTATTTTGGGGCAAAAAGGCAGAAATTCTGTATATTTTGTGGCAAAAAGACAGAAATTTCCTTTATTTAGAGGTAATAAGGTTGAAATTCCCTTTATTTGGGGGCAAAAAGGCTGAAATTCTCCTTATTTGGGGGCAGAAAGGCAGAAATTTCACTTATTTTGGGGCAAAATTGCAGAAATTTCATTTATTTCATGGAAAAAAGTCAGAAATTTTCCTTATTTTGGGGCAAAAAGCAGAAATTCCTAATATTTTCTGGAAAAAATGCAGAAATTCCCCATATTTTGAGGTAAAACGGCTGGAATTCCCCTTATTTGGGGGCAAAAAGGCAGAAATTTCCCTTATGTTGGGGCAAAATTGCTGAAATTTCACTTATTTCAGAGAAAAAAGGCAGAAATTTTCTTTATTTTGGGGCAAAAAGACAGAAGTTTTCTTTGTTTAGGGAAAAAAAGACAGAAATTCCACTTATTTAGAGGCAAAAAGGAAGAAATTCCCATTATTTTGGAGCAAAAATGAAGAAATTTCATTTTTTTATGGCAAAAACGTATGCATTTTCCT